>NC_136419.1:131820000-134390000 GCF_052625555.1 Lactuca saligna | reverse complement strand
AGAATTAGTTGAAAGAATTGGTTTGCCCTTATTATTTCTTTTTACATTTTTTTTATTTATTTTAGTATTTAAAATAATTATTAAAAGATAGAAAATAACAGAAATCTTACCACCCCACTTTATCATGCCCCCTTTCTCTCTTCATCTCTCTTTGACTCACTTTCTCCCTGTTTGACTCTCTCTCTCTCTCTCTCTCTCTCATTATCGTCTTCCTCACATTTTCAACTGCAAATAAGATAAAAAAAAAACCTAGTTTGAAGCAAAATAATAGTTTGACAAGATAGGCTCTTCATCAACGTGATTTGCATTCAGCAAAAGCCCCTTGCCACAACCGAGATCTCCAAGGTGATTTGTGTTCAACTTGAAGGCATCTGAGAATAATAAAAAAAAGTACGTAAACATATATCCCAAACTAAAATCGCTGCTCATGATTAATGATTTTGATATCATTGTAATCTTTCTTCCTCCAAAATTACTATTTGATGATGACTGGTCATCATACACCGCATTTTCGTGAAAAAACACAGGTATGACAGAAAAATGCTCAATAAATGGAAGTCTAAATAAGAAGAGGTGACCTTGTTTTGAGATTCTGGATTTTCTGCCCATTGTTCGATTGTGTGAAGCAATAGAGGTATGATAGAAAAAACCCTAAGAATCCACAGTAATATGATGAAGAAGGTTTCTACCAGAAGGGTGAGGAGATGATTAAAAGTGCTGGAAATGAGTTCGTTGTTTTATGCGATCAACACCAAAATTACTAATCTTGGAGGCAAGCAATCCTTTTTTCATCTTCTGGTATCCAATCATATTACCCACCACGAATTAGACAACGATTTCAGCATTCATGTTCATCATTGGGGAAGAGAACAACACAGAGAATGCTCGACAGCAGAATGACACAGATGAAGCTCGATGGCGGTGGAGAGGAAGATATTGGCACAGAGGGAAGGGAAGAGACGGAAATGGCGGCGCCACTTGTGTTGTATAAGGAAGAATGTTCTCTAGTTGCCGTTGATGGTTGTCTGATGAAGGAATAGGGCATCGAGAGTGAAGCATGGATCCGGGTTTCTTGAAGATGAATAAGTACCTGGGTTAGGTTAGAAAGAGAGGGAAGGGAAGTGGATAATATGGGTGGCCCATTTTTTTTTATTGAACAAGTATTAAAATAAATATATATAAAAAAAAAAGGTATTAAAGGGGCAAAATCATCATTTGAAGTCCATCATGGATCAAATTCACCGAAAATTCCTGATTTTGGGACCAAATTCACCAAAAACTTTCGATTTTGGACCTTCTATGCAAATTTGAAACTTTTTAGACCCCATCCAAAGCTTTTTGCAAATCACAAAGACCAAATTTGTAGTTTTGTCTTTAATTAACCCATGAAGTAAATCCAATGGTGACACTTAAGAATACAAATAACACCAACTTTTGCAAGTGAGCTAATCAACAAACCCAAGGTTTCACAGATAATATTTCAAGAATAACACGAAATTCAATAATAAATAAAACCAGATATAATAAAAATAATCATTCAAAGTAAAAAACATAACATAAATAATTCATCAAAACTTAATCACTATCCCAATCTTCATCCATATTTTTTGCTGTTTTCACCTTGCTTTCTGATTTTGAAAATAATTTCGATTCATTATTCACCTTATTCCCATTTTCTTCATCAGATTCAAACATAACACTTTCCAATTCATCCAACATATCTTCCGAACCAAGGGCATTTTCGTCATTTTCATCAACCTCACTACCACTACCACTACCACTACCTTCATCTCTTCCCTTAAATCTCCCTGCATTACCAAACTTCCCATTTCTACCCCCCTTCCACCTCTCCACCTTCGGAACATCATACACATACCCAGGGGCATTTTCGTCATTTTCATCAACCTCATCATCCTCACTACCACTACCTTCATCTCTTCCCTTAAACCTCCCACGATTACCAAACTTCCCATTTCTACCCTCTTTCCATCTCTCCACCTTCGGAGCACCATACACATAACCAGGGGCATTTTCGTCATTTTCATCATCTTCATCATTCTCGCTATCCCCACCCCTCTGTGGGGCCTTTCTACCCATATCAGGCTTCGTATACCTCCCATCATAATCTTCTCTATACAAATACCTAATCCTATTCACTTCTTCTTTCTCAGCAGCTTCCTCTTCTTCCCACTCTTTATCAGCTGCATCTTCTATCTCTGCTATAAACTTATCAAGCTCCTCTTGATCACTATCTTCTTCACCAGATTCTGATTCTTTAATCATTAAACCATTTAATTCTTTAGCTTTATTATTATCACCATGGAACACATATGGGCTTCCTTCTCTTTTGTCAATAGCATTGAAAAACGTTGATGCAACTCTTTGTATGCTAGCCATTGCAATTGGATCATCTGGGTTTACATTCATTCTTCTAAGTTGTTGTTCGATTTTCTTTATGTTTAGTTTTTGAGAATCAAGAGCTTGTTCAAATCTTGCTTTGAATAATGCCTGTGTGTGATATCAAAGTAAAATAATCAAAAATCACAAGCAGAAGCAGAAGTAGGTGACTTTAGAGTCTTGAGACACTGTAAACTGAGATAAGTCAAACAGAGTAAAGTCAAACCTTTCTTTTTGTAAGGGTGTTGATAGGTATCAAATTCTTGGGTTGTCTGTAATTTCTTCCACGAAACATGATGATTGTTTTCACGTTATGTATATTCACTACAATGCCACCACTTAATCTTGCAAGCATGGTTGCCATTTCCTTGATCTTTTCTTTGGGGAAATTATCACAGCAAACTTGAACAGTTTCATGGAACTTCCAATGCATATGCATGTTTTGAACCACACCTCCAAACACTCCACGAACACCAACTGGAACATAATTCCTGTTTCTGAAACCAATCTTCTTCAATGCCTGAACTTGTTCAGGTGTCAATAGCTCAGGATCATGTCGTGGAGGTGGCAACTCAGGGAGCTCGTATTTCTTCAGTTTTTGGAGAAGCAACGCTACTTTTTTCTTGGCCTGAAAAATAGAGACAAAACTTCTAGGTTGAAAAAAAGAAGCTCTGAATGCAGCGATTGAAGGTTTGATTGATGTATTTTGTAATTGACTAGTGTGGTGGAGATCGGAAGATGGAAACGTACTCTTTTGAGGTTGTAAATGAGGCGTTCTTCATCCGTCATCAGCTTCTTCTGTATCTTCTTAGCTCGCCTGATCTCCCTTAGGGTTTTACCAGACTCTTTCTTCATTCGCATCTCCACTTTACTCCTCATACTCCGACCTTTAGAAGTAGAATACCTCCGATATCCATCGAAGCAATTGCGCGAGCTGATTGAGCTCAGAAATGTCTCGTCTCTAATCACAAAACTAGAATCGATAGCATACCTTGGCGTAATATTGGGGAAACTCGCACCTCTTAACAACTTCACATCCCTGAAACATAGAGAATCAATCAATTAAATCATATTTGGTTCGATTAAAGTCATTAGATGTGAAGAGAGTTATACGCATATACGTACCTGGAGCAATTGGTGATGATACGGGAGGTGATTGTTTGAAAACAGCGCTTTTGAAGGTTTTTTGTAGCAAACATTGGACGGAGAAGAAGAATAAGGAACTGATTGTTGTGGAAGATGTGAGCTTGCTATAGTTTCGTTTCCATGGCTGATTCTATGATTTGGCTTACAGCATCAATTTTTGATGAATTTTCAATTTTGGGGTTTTTCATCCAGGGTTTTAGCTGCTTCGGCCCCCTAAAGTGCCTTGGTGTCAATCGTTGGTTAAATGACGCATATATCCTTTACAAAAATATAAATAAACTTACCTAAACACATGACATTAAATTACAAATTACTGTCATATATGTTTTCATTATGAAAACATAAACTATGGAATATGTTAATCAACTTGTGTCAGTGAGTAAAATATGAAATTGATGAACTAAAATGATTAATATGTGATTAGGTTTAGGTTGGTAAGTTGTTGTGTGGTGATATTTTAATGCATGATCCATAAATTATTTGAGTGTATCAACATTCTAAAAATTGTTGAAGGACCTGGTTTAACTACTAATTTATATAGAATAGACTAATATCACATGGACATTTCACATAAATTAAGTATACAAACACACACTAAATTTTGTAAAAAATGTTTTACTTTGTATACAAAATTACAAACCCATATTAAACTTTGTCTCTTCCCCCCTTATTAGACCGTTGTCCCTGTCATATACACACTTAGACTCCACTCATATCAAAATGAAGAAAATAAAGTGAGTCTCAAATTTAATAGAAGTTATTTAAAGTTGATGAGTTTATACACTTCTTTTAGACATATTGGGTTTGTCCTTGCTTCATTTTTCATTATATGATCATTTTACCCTTGGGTCCGCTTCCTACCTGCTGAGTTGCTCTAAATAGAAATTGTCTTTTGGTGTGAAAAATGTATATTTGCCCTCTCAATAAATCTATTTACACTAAAACTTCATCAAAGATTTTTTTTTTATCAAAAATTAGTGATTCGAACAAACACATAATAACACACATAATGCATAGACAAGATCACATACAAATAATCAAAAGTCTCAAACAATCAGTCAAACAAACATATAGTAACACACAGAAAAGTGAAATCTAAAATCTAAGGGATTTTTTTTTCATCTTTTTCCTTGAAGGTTTGCTAATTTCATGGAGACTTTAAGTTGACATTACAATATTTACAGGAGAGACAGGTTAAAAGTTGTTACATTAGCTAAGTTGTTTAACTTTTCAAAACTTGCTGAAGTTTCACTATGTGAGCTCCAAACTATAAAAGCTTGTACTCTGTCTGTAAATTTACAAACAATTATTTCAATTTTGACTTCGGAGATATTTTTAAATAGTCCAGAACATATCTCAAATAACCAGTATGTTCATCTTTATCATAAGGATCGATCTTCATATCATCTGCAAATCATAGTAATCACCGACCACACATACATCAATTTCTGAATCCATAATCAAAAATCATATGTTTATACCAAATAGAATTAAATTGGGATGTAAAATCATTGTAGTTGACAAAAAAAAATGAAAAAGAAAATTATTTGAAGTCGTTGCTAAAATATGATTATACGAACCTGCCAAGCATTGTCACACCCCAAAACTAAGAACGGCGGAAACGTTCTGGGGCAGATGACGTCATGTATAGTATCACAACACATTATAATAGTAAACAAGTAAACAACATCATCCATTGAATTAAATATATAATTTTAATACAAGTGTGTTCTATAGTTTATGAGACACCAAGATATGAATCAAAATAAAAGATGAGTCTTGTATGCGCTCCATCTTCTCAAAAGTTGGCATCGGTACCTGTCTACTGATGACCTGAGAATACAAGTTATTTTGAAAGAGTTTATCAGCATTAAAGCTGAAGAGTTCATAAGTATTTAGTATCTATGATTGTATCAAAATGTTTGAAACAGTGTTTGAAGTACGAGTTTGTAAACGTTTGTAGTAAAAGTATGTGAATGTTTGTAAGTGTTTGTAAAAGTTTGTAACTCCTAGAAAATCCTATATTTTCTACTAAAAAGTAGTCTTCTACCAAGGCACAACTGTTATGTATGTAGTGTTGTAAAGGGTAAATTAATGTAGTATTGTAGCGTTGTATTATAGTAACTACTGCTGTACTAACTACCTTAAACCGGATTTATATCAAGGTATTATGTGATTAATTGTACCATACTATCGACTATAAAGTCGTCAAAATAAATGACATTTGGCACCCGAAGTGTCACACCCCAAATCTGAGAATGACGGAAACGTTCTGGGGCGGAGGACGTCATGTACAGTATCACAACAATAAATAGTAGTAAACAAGCAACAACATCATCCATTGCATTAATAATATAATTTTAATACAAGTGTTCTAACATGTTTAATAGACACTAAAATATAAATCAAAATGAAAGATGAGTCTTGAACGAGCTCCATCTTCTCTAAACATTGCATCGGTACTTGTCTACTGTTGACCTGAGGATACAAGTTATTTTGAAAGAGAGTATCAGCTTTAAAGCTGGTGAGATCAAAAGTATTTTAGTGTCTGTATTTGTAAGAAAGTAGTTGAAAGTATGTGAAGTGTAAGTATGTAAAAGTTTTGAACCTCCTAGAAAACCCTATATTTCCTACTAACAGTAGCCTTCTACCAAGGCATCTAGTATCTGTGTGTGACTCTTGTAAGAGTGTGTATTTTCCCAAATCTGACTATCATTAACCAAAAATATAGTTTTTACATTACCGTGCATCGTATGAATGTTCACGAAGTGAATGTAATGAGAAAAATATTATAATATTGTAGTATTGTAATAAGTAACTACTATTGTACTAACTACCTTAAACCAATTGTAAATTAAAGTACCATGTGATAGGCTTGTACCCTCCAGGTCATGCGTAGAGGTAGTGGCAGTAGTAGTGGCAGTAGTAGTAGTGGCTTCATGTCACCCATGGGCCTTACCGGTGCGGACTGTAGCTAGTATTCAGGGTGTAGGAGTGTCAGTCTCATATAGATCTATACACATGATGTTCGCTCTCCTTCCCGGAGACTCTGGTTACAGGGCGTTGGTGCAATGAAGCGCCGTAGTGGGAAATAGTGTGTCACATTCTGAAGTAAGAGAGAGATAGAGAGAGAGATAGTATGAGAGATAGGGTGAGAGATAGAGTCCCTTATCTATTCCTATAATAGTTACTAGTGTCTCTGATCTATGAGTGACGATTGGGAGGATGTCCTTACTACCCAAGGGAAGTGAACTGATCGATGTAATCCTATATGTCTATGCTTGTATACATGATGTATAACTAATGATCAAACGACCTTCGGACGGATATCCGATCCCACCAGACCACATCTCAACGAAGAAAAGGAAATAGGGCGAACTAGCCTTCCTAAGTCCTTTAAACATTATTTATATAACTATACAAGCACATGCATACATTTAACTAAGTAGAAGCATTAACCAAGTAGAAGTATTTCATGAAGTAGAAGTGTTTCTCAAAGTAGAAGTGCTAATAAGGTATAAGCTTTTACGAAGCAGTAGCATTAATAAAGTAGGAGTGGTTCGTGAAGTAGTAGCATTAATAAAGTAGGAGTGGTTCGTGAAGTAGTAGCATTAATAAAGTAGGAGTGTTAATGAGTGGAAACGTATCGTGAAGTAGAAGCGTAAATAAGTAGAAGCGTGTTACGAAGTAAAAGTGTATCATGAAGTAAAAGCGTTAACAAAGCAGTAGTGTTTAACTAAGTAGGATCATTAATTAGGTAGAAGTATAACGAAGCAGTATTATCTAACAAAGTAGGAGTATAAACACGTGGACGAAAACTTTGATGGAACTTTGGAAAACCATAACATTTAAGAAAATCACAACCCGGTATTCTTTTGTGGAATAAGTTGAAAACCTTTAGAAATCCTTTCATAAACAAATTTTAAATGAAGCTTTGATAAAGCATTATAGGTAAAGAAATTCTTTATTTAAAATACTGCTGTAACTAAATATGAAATAAAACATACAACACGAGAGTCAATTTGAGAAAAGCTTTGAAACAAGTAAAGATGTTTTTAGAAAACCATTTACAGTATCATACTTGGTTTTCATTATTTTTGTTATGTTTAGATTCGAAAGAACCTTTATGCCGAAATGGCTACGGTAAAAATTCTTTTTACCCAACACTAAGGATTTACACATGGTTGCACGATGTCAAACCATGATGGATAGAGGCGTAGAAGTTGGCATACTCCGGCATGATATAGAATGAGAGTCGATAGGGTCATGTGCTGAAGGGGCACACAAGTCCCAGGCGTCTCGGGTTTCGTCCCATGTATCACTGTCGTGGATACTTGGACCGATAGAGTCAACGCGGAACTATAGAGGGTCCTGAGTGTTTCTGAGTAGAGTACCTTTTCATGAATGGATTCTCACGAGTTATATCTATAATCGCCAAACATATACTAGTCATGTATAATTAGGGTGGGGAGGACTGTTGACTGAACGACTCCGCCTTAAATCCACAACCAAACGAGGCACAGGAAATGAGGTGGCATTCACTCACTCTAGGTCTATCCATCTCAATTATACATGGGCGTAACGTATATATTTAGCCATTATAGTTTTACCTGATGACATTTTAAATTTTATAACAGTGCTGCGACTTTCACCTTAATAGGGAAGTATTTACATTTAGAATTAGCCTTTTAATGTTTTCGGTTAGTTATCTGAGATTGAGAGACGTACCAAAATCTACCGGGTTCCTTGATGCTTCTCCCTAAGCAGGTAGAGTCAGACTCCTTCTGTGTCCTTGTCGTTTCCTTCAGTTGTATAGTCCTTCTTGAAGTGTCCAATCTCACCACATAGGTGACAAGTTGTATTGGTCGCCACATTGGTGGTTGATGTAATAAACTCAACCAGGGTTCTGCAGACGCTAGTAGTATGCCCCTTCATGTGGCACCTAAAACAGTAGAGTTCCCGACATATACCATGATGATGGTAGCTACACTTACTGCAGTGGGGAAGGTTTCCTAGGTATGGTCTTCTGAAGGTCAGGATGGGAGGGCTGGCATGGATATTGACTGTCTCAGATCGTTGCCCTTCGGAAGGTCCTTGAGCCGAGTACTTCCCTCCTCGATCTTGAGTTTTCTCTTTAGTGGAGTTGACTGAGGTTCTTGGGTGGCTGCGTACACAGGGGTTGGTTGCTGCTTTCCACCACTAGGATCGGAATTTCCAAAACATCATTAGGGCATCAGCCTAGTATGCGCATCGTACCATTTGGTACGCTCGACATACCCCGCATGGATCCCTTTCCTCTCATTAAGTGCTTTATTTCTTAAAGATCTTTCATCTAATTTTAGATCTATAACCAAAACATCATTATAAGTCGTAACATCCTTACGTTGAGGTAATTCCAAATTTTAACCCTAAGTATGAAAAATATTGCAAAATATCATTCTTAAAGATCTAGACCCGAAACAACATTCTTAAAGATCTTTCCCTTATGTATGTAGAATGTTGCAAAATAGCCCATATTTGCATTTTTGTAAATTATAGGCGAAGCTCTAGTACATTGGGCGTATAGATTGGTACGCTGGGTGTACGTACTGGAACCTCAAACCCTAACTTTTAGGGTTTGGACCCAATATAAGCATCATTAAATCACCAATGATCATTCCATCACCAGCCTCCAACCCTAACTTCATCGATTTTAACCCTAATTTATTGTATATGTTCCTTTGAGCTTGAAAGGGTGTGTTTGTAGTGTATTTGAAGCAAAGAGAAGATTGAAGCACCAACTTGGAAGATCAATGTCACATAGATCTATAAACATCACACCTCCAAGCTTCATTTTGAGGTATAAAGTTCTGAACTTGATGATCATATCTCCAGATCTTGCTTATGTTTGAAGTTTATGCTTATTATCCCCATATTCTTGGTCCTTTTAGGTATGAGCTACCGTAGACCATGTGATTTCTCCTTTTGGACATTTTAGGGTAGTTTAAGTGATAAAAATGTGATCTTTGACACTCCATGCAAGTGTTGAGGTGTCGTAATGAGTTAATAAGTTGGATTTTAAGCTTTTGGACACTTGTTAGCCATGCAACACCATAAAGTTGGAAACTTTATGGAAAATGAGATTAGTTTAGGGTTAGATTTGAGAATAGGGTGGAAGAGATTAAAGTAATAAGATATTAATAGAAGGATTAAGGGAGGGCTACGTACGGTGGGCATACGGATTGGTACGTTAAGCGTACAAGGTCGACTTCATGATTTTGGTCAAAGGCTGAGTACGCCTCGCGTACTGGATGGGTACACCCAATATACTCAGCTATATTGACTAAGCTTGACTTTGACCAAAACTTGACCTAAGGGAATTTTGGGTATTTTTGGTATTTCAAGTAGTATTTGAGATTGGTTATTATTTGGTGTATAGGTGACCAGTTGAGCTGATATTCGCAGCTACGTCCTGTTTAGCCATCATTTCAGACTGAGATGTGAGTTTTCCTCACTATACTTATAGGTAGAAGGCACGAATGCCGTCCCATATGTTGATATGTTATAGTGATCTATTAGATCGAAATCCTGGTAAATAGGATGTAGTATGCGGTAGTGATCTATAGATCTGCCCGTTTATCTGTTGACTGGTTATATGCTTATTTGTTTGCTGGAAATATGTTATATGTTATGTGTATTTCGATATAGAATTAATCTAATATTGAGGACTTCAATGTAAGTTTTGTTGGTTTGATTTCTTATTTATTAAGGTTTAAATGTGTTGTTACTATCGATTTTTCTTGTTTATTTATTATTACTTTTTTGTGGGGAGATGAATTACATAACTCTTCTAAATGAAAACACAAATAACCATAATTTACTTTCTAAGATAGAATGAGATTTAGGGTTATTCTCGATTTAAAGCTATTTACATTAGAAACATCATACATTTAAACTGATATTCATGGAAATAGTGAAAACATATGAGAAATTAGGTTTATCCGAAGCTTGCACATTTTTGTATGGACGTACATGCATTGCTCCATGCATGTTTACACTTATTCCTCAATATGTTATCTGCATCATTCCAGTAATTATTCATCCTCTATAACCAATCTAACCCATCACAAAAACTATCTTCGGATGGAAAATACAACTCCTGCATCCACATTAGTGAAATTAATTGCATTAATTTTCGGATCAAACACAAAAAGGTAGAAACAAAATACTAGTGAAAAGTTTCAAAATGATTGCTCATAAAAAGAAAATGATCAAATGATAAATAAATATCTTCTTATCATATTATTGTTATAATACTAAGTGGATGTTTGGTTGGATGGAAACAGAAGACAAATGAATTGAATGCAAACACTACCTACTACTTCAAAGAAAAGGAAGAAGAAGCTAACTTACAGATAGATTGAATTCGAGTGGACTACCCACGTCTAAATTTTCAAGACTCGCATCTCTAGCGGCTCCTACAACATCTTTAGTACATAGATTATTTGATGTCGAGTGAGCATTGAGATTATCTTGACCAGAGAATGAAATATGAAATACATCCAAATCAAAGTTTTCATCTTTGCAAGTATCTGTTTCCTTCTTATCATCCTTGACTTCATGAGTAGAGAAGGGAGGAAGGTAGTTTTCTTCAAAGCATTTCGATTCCTAGACCATAGAGAAGCAAACATCAAGTCATTAATCATTATCATAAATGTTGAAGTCCCTTTTGATTTGAAAAGGGTACAATAAAGAAGTATTGATTAATGTGAAAACAAGAAAGGAAATAAAAAACAAGCATAAAAATGTTTCATATGAAAATAGAGATGAAATTTAGAAAAATCCGATGTTAAAGAGGATTCATCAATATAAGGTATTGTTTATTCACATAGGTGGGTAGATGGAAAAATTAGTGTTTGTATATCCTATATAAATAACATTTATTTGGTACTATTATTATGGAAAAATACAATCCATATTTACCAATTTAGTCTTTGAATTTGTTTGTTAAGGATTTTTTGTACCAGAGTTTGTACGTCGACGTCTTCTAGTGCTCAACATAATATGATAAATGTTGAGTGTGATGTGACATATCCTTGGATTGTTAATTTCATACCTATGAAAGAATAATTTTAGGATTGTTATAAGTTAATATCCCCGTTTTCATGGTTGTTTACAAACATATGGAGACAAAAAGGGTATGTACTCTTTGTATACAACGTTAGGAATGTCTCCAGGAAAACCGATGACATTGTGACTCGCATTTACTTGCAACACGTGGGTAGGTTTTACGTAGATAATAGGTCTCATGTTGTTTTTAGACTGATTAATTTAGGTTTGTTGTAAAATGGAAACAAATTACCCTCCATTATTTCTCGTAGGCCTATGGTACCATTTAATGGGTTTCAAGTGGGCCTAAGCGTAATTAACTTTGGGGACTTTGTTGATGCCATTATCCTAATTGGTAGGACCAATGAAGATAATAAACAACCACCCCCCCTCCTTTGTCATCCGATTGATCCAAATGAGACCTTCATTCTCTTAATCCCCAATTTAAGGCTCCCACTTCATATGGTTCTATCAAGATCCACATTGGTGCTCTTGTAAGGTTAAACGGAGTAGTGTAATCGTTAATTTCATTGGTTTAGGTTTGGCAGTCAAGAAAGACAAACTTCTCCCTTGGATTGGGAATGGTAAGTTACAATTGGATGGCAAAGGTTCCTAAGTTCAACTACATCTAGAATGTCCTGAAACTATAGTTACCATAAAATGTAACCAAAGGATTCTTGAAAACCCTTTTTATCTGTCATCTGGTGACATATTGGATTCATTGGAGGAACAATCTAAAATAATTAATGTTGGTTTAGGCACTAGAATTAACTAAAAATGATTGGATCAATAGGTTTCCAACACTTATGGAGGTATAATAGTTGTAGACCTTAACCAATAAATTTCTTATCTCTTAAATAATCAATGCTGGTTTAGTCACTAGAATTATGTTTTTACGCATTCACGAAAATAAACAAACCATCTTATCTTACTCTTACATTCTTTCTCCATAATGAAAATTTAATTTTGAATTTGCTTTTCCTAGCCTCCATTAATTATGGTGGTTTGATGTCGTTAGGGGATTCTAATATCTATTAGGGAACTTCTATTAGAACCAAGTAAAACTATATGGATCTTTCAGTGTTCTCGTTGCTTATAATTCTTTGGTATGTTTCATTAATGTATACATGCCTTAGAATTTGGTTAGGAAAGTGGTATATTGTCATATATCCACATTTTTCTCTCTTATTTCAAATTGTTTGCGCTTTCTCTGACCTTAGCAAAGTGTGTACCTCATCAGAAAGAAGTTGGTATAAGTTTTGCTAAAGAGGTGCTTCTCTGTTAATTTTTTTTATCCTTGATATAATCTTGCCGACCTCTCGATGGGCGGTTATTCCTTCACTTAGACTAATAAGGTAGGGTCCAAGTTGAGTAAGCTTAGATCATATTTTTGTCTCCCCTTCATTTAATTAGAACTAGTGCTTGTTTTCAGTTATGGCCTTTCCTAGATTCTTATATAACTACTTCCCACTTATTCTCAAGGAGGGGACTCATGACTTTAGTGCTCTTCTCTCGTCTTCCATAACTTAATTTCATTTCAATGACTCCCCGATCGACGAATTCAAATTAAAAAAGGTCTTCTCTGAGGCGATCTCATATCCATGTTTATCTTTACTTTGGTTATGGAAGGCCTTCATGTAGCCATCACGTATGCTATATACAAAAGAATCATTAAGGGGTTTAGAGTGAGATTTTATGGGTACAAAGTGTATCAAATATTACATGTGGAGGATGCTATGTTCATAGATATTAGGATAGTGAAAACACTAAAAATATAAATTTTATCTTAATGTGTTTCTATCTAGCTTCCAAGCTTTATATAAATCCCAATAAAATTAAGTTATTTAGTGTTGGTGTTTCCTTTCTTGTTGTTCAAAGTTTGGAATGATATATCCGACTCCAACTAGATACTCTTTTGTGTATTTACCTTGAAATTCCTTTCTAAATATGATTGTAAGATGATGCTTATTAAGTTCGTCCTACAATCGCTTGCGAGTTATTATTTCTCTTCATTTAAAGCTCCCAAAAGCATCAAGGTGAAAGTTATCGTACATATTTCTTTTGGGTGTAGATGGGAACTAAAAGAAATTTTATGTCGGTAAAGGTCTCTCCGTTCGTTCCAAAGGGGGTTTGGAAGTTTGAATTGTTTTGGGGCTAATCGAGCACTTCTTTACAAATGGATACAAAAAAATTTGTGTGAAAAATACACCGCTTCTATCAAGATTATGAATGCAATTTATAGCTCCAATAAAGGTTTCTCGTCCCCTAATTTTACTAGGTACAACTCTACATGGAAAGGAATCAAGTCCTCGTTAGATAACTTAAGTGATTTCAGTGTCACTTGGACTCGGTGATTAATAGAAAAAGAATTTATAGCCACAACATGTACCTATGGGTGGACAAATGGGTTGGCCAATACACCTTCAAAATCATATTTCCTCACATGTTTTCATCAAACATGATCACCTTTGTTCTATGGTTGACAAATCATGTCTGTAATGGGAACTAGACTAGAGCTTTTGGGAAATGGTTATGTTCCCGATTAATGTTATTAAAGGTGTCATTCCTTCGCCACATATAGATAGATGGAAGTGGTCTCTTGATAGGTCTAGAAATTATACATTTAAATCATGTACAACTAATTTCGACAATTTTGACATGCTTTATTCCAATTTCTCCACCTGTTGGAATAATTGGTCGCCTGTCAAAACTAACATCCTACGATGGCGTATCAATTTGAAAGGGCTTCCAAATCGTCTTAGTGGAGACCACTAAGTTATTGACCTCTAGTTTGTTTAGTTTATTGTATTTCATGCCTTTTGGAATCCAGTCAACATCTTTCTGGTGTGTGCAATGTTGCCAAACAATGTATCATAAGGTTGTTGCCTGGTGGAAGTGCCTGCTCCAACATCTATTTCAACTTGTCCGAATTAAGGAGTTTTCTAGGGGTGTTTCACTTCTACAAAAGATTTTATGTTGTTCTCGAAGCCTAATATTGGTCCATTCAATGTATAGGGACATTTTGGTTTTTACGGACCATACTCCTAAATCCTCTAATCTGTTCAAGGAGGTGGTGACTAAGTCTTTTTGTATTTGGTTCCCAATAGAAAGAGTTATTGTAGATTTAGTTGGATTAAATAGATTAATTCTCCATTTCATGTAACCGATTCAGTGGAATATTCTTGTTTGTCTCTAGCTTCTTACTAGAGTTTGTTTATTGCAGTCATCCTTATATATATATATATATATATATATATATATATATATATATATATATATATATATATATATATATGCGTGTGTATGTATGTATGTATGTATAGAATATATAATGCGTGCGTAAACACTTTTATTATGTTAATCCAAAGCCGGTTATTTTTAGAATAATTAATCTTTATTTTAGAACTCATTTAGCAAATTAATAAACTGTCAGTAATGTGGTTAATTTAATAACTGATACGTTTTATAAACTTTTTAAAATGACCAATCTCAATAGTTAGTCTTCCTAGTTCCTATTTTGATTAATTGAATTGCAGTATCATTTTGACCTTTAGATATTAATTCTTGTACTCATAATTGCTTTTCTTTTAAATGTTTTGGTGAAGTGCTTAAGTCTTGCTAAATTTTTTTAGAGTAAATCAATATTAAAATTGTTATCGGAATTATAATATATTTGAGTTTTATTACTCATATTTGTTGTTTAAAATTTTAAAGGTCGTCTATAAATTCAGATTAGTAGGACTAGGTAAACTAGTTTCGCTATTTTGTTTGTCTCGATAAAGTGGTTTAGAAATTGAATTAGTATCATCAATAGCCTTTAGTTTTAAAGATCCTAATTTTGAAAATGAAGATTTTGAGGTGCTAACTTCTAGAATCGAACTTGTTGAAAATCGTGATGATATAAAGTTTATAGAAGAAAAATTAATATCAACTGATACATCATTATGTTCGATAAGATTAAAATATTGTTTTGAATAATCTAAAGTCTTTGGTTCAATAACGTTTTATAAATTCCAATTACATGTTTGAGTAATTTCCGGCCATTTAAGCATTTTAGGCATATGAACCTTAGTATGGTTAGTATTTGCTTCGAAAATAATTGTTTCATTTCTTGGGTTTTATAGACGGGTTCTTGATTCTAACGTGGTTTTCATGGTTTTATAACAAACATGATAGATTATAGTTAAATGTTATGTATTATCTTTAAATTCTAATTTTTTGTTTCTACTGTTAAAACTAAAGTATCTAAAATATTTTTATCGAATAATCCTACAGAAAAGTTTGGATAACAGTTAATATAACTTGGCCCATTAGCAATATTTGTTTTTGTCATAGCTAAAATAGAATTTTGAAAATCATTATGCCATTTATCTCTTGAATTTATGAGAACAAGAACATCAATACGAATTATAAATAAATGTTTAATAGCAATTTGTAACGAAGAAATTTATATTTTTGTCTATATTCCAAAATATATCTATATAATAATAGATTTAAAATTTAGTGGTTTTGACCAATAGATACAGTTTTTTCAGTTATTTTAATTGTCTAACTTTGAAAATAATCGAAAGTTTCTATTTTATATATTTTGGTATTGTTCAATCATTTAAACTTTATTCTATACCATCAATAATTTCTTCGATAGAATTTAACTGATTATTATTATAGTCTGGTTCTTCATTAATAATTTTATCAGGAATATATTTTTTGGATAATATGTGGGATAAGCTACTCATATTTGATTTATTTTGTTTTCGGATTTTATAAGAAAACTTACTTGTTTTAATAATGATGAACAAAAAGGAGTCGTCCCCACTCTAAATTAAACTTATTAAAACTCATAATTTTCTTAGGGAATTTTAAACCATATATATATATATATATATATATATATATATATATATATATATATATATATATATATATATATATATATATATAGAGAGAGAGAGAGAGAGAGAGAGAGAGAGAGAGAGAGAGAGAGAGAGAGAGAGAGAGAGAGAGAGAGAGAGAGAGAGAGAGAGAGAGAGAGAGAGAGAGAGAGAGAGAGAGAGAGAGAGAGAGAGAGAGAGAGAGAGAGAGAGCTTTAAACAAACCTTGGATGGTGATTTTCCTAGTCGTGGTGGATCGGGAGCATCGATCATTGGTGTTCTAGGACCGGTTATCCTCATGGATGGATATGTTTGTTCAATACTAATATTCTTAGTATCCTTCTCTACCTGATAAAATACCTTAGAAACCACATATTCTCCATCCTTTTCATCTTCATCGATTCCTAAATGATATTGATGCATGACCCAATTTCTTTTACTAGGTTTCGAACTCCCATCACTTCCCCCATAAAGCACCATTATCTTCTTATATCCCAGCTGAACTCCACTTTTGAAGATAGCCTTGGTTTTACCAGTCTTATGCCAACGTATCAAACTAGATCCACTGTGTATCTTCCTACGCTTTCTTTGACCCTTAGCATATGCATTTGAATTTCGATAAAAGAAATGCACTACGTTTCCATCTTTTCTCGCGCCTACAAAATTACATGACATAATTTTCATGACGATCGAAAGACACATAACTGTTGCATGCTTGATTTTCTCTAGAAAATACTTAACTGATTTCTTAAATTTGAAAAGATTATAATGATTGTCACAAGTGTATAAATTCCATAGCCAAAAGTTTAATATCATACCCGGAAGATTTTCAGGATGTTCATAGCATATTCCTTCCTCTCCATCAAGTGTGAGGATGAACTCATCGATATAAGGGTGTGGCTTTTCATTTCCCACTCCACATTTGGCTGCTAAATGTTCCAATAGCTCAACATCAGATGGATCGAATTTCACTCCAATGGGTAGCCCAGGCCACTCATTTGACACCTTCAAAGAGAAACATCTCATCAGATTTTACTATTTACTTCGACATTAAAATTAATCACTATCAAGAATTGATATATCTTACATTGTTATAATCATTAATTTTATAACCGCATTGTGGACATTCACAATTTGCGTCACAATCTTTGATTTGATGTATAGAAGGAAGTCCGATTGTTTTTATATTCCTTGCAATAGTTCTACCATCAAGAAACCAACTCCTGCAATATGGAAATGTCATCTAGTTAATCAAAAAAAGAAAAAGAAAAAAAATGTAACATGGATAATGATAGTATAGCAAATTAGCAATAGTTTTACAAACTTTACTTCACATTCTTTTACGTATATTAGGTAATTAAACGAACTCCAAATCAATATGTTTTCTGAAAAACTAAATTGCTTCCTAAGGATACGTATTTGTTTGTGGATGATGGTTCATATTTACCATAAGTAGAAATGTTCTGTCTTTTCATAAAGTGGAAAGATGGACTATATAAGACTTTTGATTATGCAAATATTCTAAATGTTTCATACAAAAAAAGAAAATGAAGATAAATTTACTCTATTGTATTGACTACTAAGTACAAAAAAGGATTAGAAATGGACTTTCATTATATGACATATTCAGACAAATATAGAATCATATGTAGAATCTACCTCAAAAAGTCGTTACCTAGATGATAATCGAAGAAACATAAGTCATACAATATGTTTTAAGCATCCAAAAAGTGATTTCAATTTTACACAATCTACATTAGAGTACTCAACAAGCTGAAATGACATAAATGGAGTACAATACATCATGCATCACAAATATTTACATTTACTACCCATATGGATACAATAACATTATAATTAAAGCTAGTGTTAATGAAATGGAGAATCATAAATTCACACAGACACATACTCGTATACACAACATTAGCTGGAACTTTGGTTAAGCAGGTTTTCTTTTATGCAAAAAAAAAAAAGTAATTTGTTTTAAACTACTTGTTTAATTTTTGGGGGATGATTGAAGAAAAGAAGTGATTCACAATCTTGCGATATAAGATACTCATTCCATTTTAAGTATTGAACATATTTCGAGTTCTAGAGAGACAAGAAAATGTATCGGATAACAGAGTCGATGTCATAGATCCGTAGATCGTAATGCATGATCAAATCCACCACAAAAATACGATTGAGACGATGATGTAAAGAATAAATTAAGTAGCAAGCCGTATATTAATCACTAACTTCGCCATATCTAGAAGTTGTCGAAGCACAATCGTTCAACATCCGGTAGCTTCTCCTTGTTGTTCTTCCTTCTTAAGTTAACCAGAGAGAGAGAGAGAGAGAGAGAGAGAGAGAGAGAGAGAGATATGGGTGATTGAGATTAAATAAAGAAATATTATTCATAAGCGGGAACAATGAAGACGCGTTCCATAGCAACAGGTATATATACACAGCTTTAGGTTCGGTAATAGCTTATTCAACCTAACCAAAAACTTACTTTTGAGCAAGAATTATTATATTATTAGATTTCCTTTTTTGTATTTTATAATTTTTTTTATTGGTTAGTGGTCAAGACTTTGTGTATTTAAATTCTTTCAATGCAATCAACGAATTAAGATACTCTTTAAAACACACTATAAAATAGAACTTAATATGCCATCATATGATGGTTAGATTTTAAAAAAAAATCAAAATATGTAATAAGTAATGAGGTTTTTCTATCTTATTATATAAATTCATAATTTAATCTCTCGAACATTGACTTTAAAAACACACTATAAAATAGAACTTAATAGGAAAGAGTTTTACCTTATATATAAATGGGCATATTCACAAAAATCAATTATTTGATATTGATAATGTTTTTTTTAAGTTTAAATTGGATTCTTCTTTTATCGATTTGTTACAATCCTAACAATTTAACTAATATTTGTTAGCTGATGTGTCATACTGAGATAACGTTATTGAAGACATGACATGATGAGAAGGTATGATAGTGTGTAGTGTTGAGTTTATAATGTAAAACCATGTTGTTCACTATTTAAATAAAAATGTTGAAAATGTAAAAAATAAAATAAAATACTAGTTGCTTGTCTGAATCATGTCGGTTCATATAAACAAAAAAATTAATTTAAACTTCCTACAATTTTATTTGATGAAAAATTAAAACTACATCACCATGTCATATCAGCATGTAACATCATAAAAATGATACGTCATCAACAACCTAATTGACCACTTATATGGTTATATCCATAAGAAATTGATAAATAAAATATCAAATATGAAATAAAGACAAACATATAATGTCAAAAACAAACTTCTATAAAAACATAACATCCAAAATTAATTGTAAAGAAATCAAATATCTTTTTATTTTTCGTCTCTATCGATTTTCCTAATCATTAAAGAAAGGTAAATATCAAAATCAAAAATAATAATTAACGAGGATGTTTAACTTTTGTTAACAATAGTTGTAAATTTTTGGACTTGAAGAGAATGGTGATCAAGTTGAAGTAAAATGTAAAATTAATGAGGGAAAAAGTGGGTTCCACATTAAATATTCTCTTTTACAGCTCTTAAGCTCCACCGAACCTGTAGCCGAAGCTAACAATATTTTGATTTTGACAGAAAATCTAGGCCCTACGTAACACTTGCTCCCCAAGTAATGTAAGTGGCAACATTACAAGCTGTTTTACAAATAGCTCCTTTATATTTGACAAAATGACCTTTTAGTACTTGTATTTTATATCTATTCAAAATTTTAAAACAAAAGAAAAACATTAACGAACCGAGATCAAAAAATCTTAGTAAAATGAATTATGGAAATGTTTGTTAGGGAAATGTTTGTTAGGGAGTTTTTTTAATCATATTATTTTTTATTCATTTTAGTGATTCATTTATTTTGTTCGTCACAAAAATATGTCAAAAAAAAACTTCTTACCTTCCTGCTAAAAACTTTTTCTTATCGGATCTGTATCATATATATATATATATATATATATATATATATATATATATATATATATATATATATGGTTTACATTATTTTGTTTTTACTAATTATTATATGTCAGAATGCTCACAGATCTAGACCATCGGATGGAATAGAATCAAAGGTCGGATGGACTAGAATCAAATGTCATGATCTGAGACTCTATTATATTATAATAGGATCACATATACCATATAATTACACAAATTTCAGTATAAGGGCATTTTAGTTAATTAACTTGTATTAAAAAAGGAAATTTCCAGTTTTTTAGGGATAATTAATTCCTTTATTTTTTAAAATCTGAATATTTTAAATTAATTCAAATTTAAAAATCCGATTTTATTCTATCAGAATGACAGAATGCCAACCTTAAACTAATAAATATATTTTTCTTTTTTATTCTGTCAGAATGACAGAATGCCAACCATAAACTAATAAACATATTTTCGATTTTATTTTGTCAGAATGACAGAATGTCAACCATAAACTAGTAAATACATTATGAAAGAATACACAAAATCAATTCTTGAACTAATAATATATCAAATAATTACATTATATGATTGTGATTCATTGAATAATAACAACATTCCGAGAGAATAACAAATGTAATTCTTAAAAAATAACAACATTCTTAAACAGTGAGTGTGATCATTCTTTGATTCATTCTTCAAGACTTTCCCATCAGGTCTTCAAGCTATTTCTATCATAATCATACAATGTCACAACTTCACATTAAACATATAAATAATTAACATTCTATCAGAATTGTCATTCTATCATAATTGCATTGCTTGAAAACCAGTTGCAATAGAATCCCGGCAAAATCATTCTTATGTGATTCTACCATAATCATTTTTATGTGATTGATCTTCAAAAGATACAAACTCTTGTCAGTCTGAACCATGTCATCACTGAATCTCCTACTAATAAAACACTTAGCATCTAAAAAATAAACACGACACAAGCAACCACATTATGATAAAAAGGGATATGGGGTTAGAATAAAAAGAATGGTGTATATTCTAACTTCACAGAGAATCACAATAAAAGGAAAATGTATCATAGAAGAATAGGATATGAAAAATACATTGCCTTCTTCACATCAAACTTCATTGACTCTCTACATTAACTTTTCATTTGTCTGCGATTATAGATACCTTCTTCAATCGATTTTCAATTCACATCAAACTTTGACAACAAATCGACATCTTATACCCATCTATTCTTCAAAATCGACAAATATAAACACCAATTTTGACTTTTTCGAAACAAACTCCGACTTATGACCGTGAAGTGCAAGTTGTATCAGAATATTTCTACAATAAAAAAACAGAAATAGAACATTGAAGAAACCGAATTAATAAGATGATGAACACAATCTCGATCTTGAATCAAAATCGAGATAAACTCTGGACAACTTCATAAAATCAATTTGATTTTATCGATCATAGATGTCGAAAGAAACTTACCAAATCAACTATATCGCAAGAAATAGGATCGTTGAGAAATCAAAATATGTTGGAAATCAATCGACGATAGAAGACCTAGTGTTACCGATTTGGGTTTCAGTATTTCAACTTGTAGACGAGTCTTGATCGGATTTAATGGCGCCAATGTAGACACACCCGAAACCACCATGGCCGATTTGAGTTCAGGGAAAGTGAAGACTCGAAGATATAAGGTAGGATATAAGAGAGACTAGGTCAAATATATTGATTTTAATTCCTTAATTGCAGGATTTCAATTAAATGATCCACTAATTAAAAAGTACAAAAGGTTCAAAATACCGTTAAATGATTTATTTAATTATTTATTATTTCTTGAATTCTCATAAGAATGCAATAGTTGCTAGAAACATTTGAATTCAACTCATATGTATATGTATGTGTGTGTGTGTGTGTGTGTGTGTATATATATATATATATATATATATATATATATATATATATATATATATATATAAGAGTAAATTACACGAATGGTCCCTATGTGTGACATTTCTATTTTCACGGCCAGAAAAGACCGATTTTGTTTATGCTTTATAAAAATCAGAGTACCTCTTTTAATAAAAATGTTGCGGAATTTGTTCCTAGTAAAACATGATAAATACGTTATCAAATCATTTCCGAATAAAAGTATTTTTATTCATTTTAAAACATTTGCGATGTCATCGTCAATACAGAAACATAAACAGAAACAGAACTTACATTCATTATCACTAGTGATTTATATCTCCTTAATCTCTCAGTGTAATGTGACTTCATATCAACACCTATGATATAAATAAACTTAGTGGGTCAGGTTGGGAAACTTGTTGAGTACATAGGGTTTTCAACCCACAATAATATAATTATTATGTTTAAAAATCAAACAATAAACCAAATTATCCATCCCCATTATCTTCTTTACTCTTAAGGATCTATCCTAAAAATAAGCTATTCCTCGTTCATTTATTCCTAAGGATCATCCTAAGGAATCGACACGAAGTCCATCGTTGCCACGGTTTACATAATAGGTACTAAGTCTGCATAGTCTCCAGGGATTAGACACCAAGTCTACATGGTCACCAGGGTTTAGGCATCAGGTTTGCATGATCGCCAAGGTTTAGACACTAAGTCTGCATAGTCACTAGGGTTTAGGCATCAAGTCTGCATGATCGCCAAGGTTTAGAGTACACCTGGTGACCACATCGTTCACAATACCTACAGGCTGCGAGCCTGCTAGTGTTCCACTGGACTGTCTAGAATAGTCTGTGGTTGTAATCCATCCTCCGCTAGATGATGGGGCCAGCATTTGGGAACAAGGTTTCTCACATTGTCTACCTCTCACCCTTACCTCATGGTCTATATCACCTCTCAACTTATCATCCAACTCATATTTCATCTACCCATGTTTTACCCAACATATAACTAGATATAAATACATATACAATTAAAATCATATAAAACTTGTATAAAATTGTTCATCCAACATCGATAGCAATTATACAAATAATATTCACACATAGCACATAGTTTATATAAAATACTTCATATCTATGTGTAAGATGAAAGCGACCATGCACTCACTTGATAAGGTGGTGACTCGGTACTCGGACACTGCTTCGTTTACTTTAAAATAAATTTCTTCGATGGAACCTAATATTATTACCACTAGATTTTAGTATCATATTTACCATGACTAATTATTACTCTTATTATTATTATATAAGCATTTAAACAATACTTTTCAACCACTATGTATAGACAGGGGCCATACATAAAACACCGGAGGGCAGGACCATTTTGGCATATAGCATTTCTGAAATCCAACAACCCTATGCGGCCCTTTAAACCAATTTCCCCGTATCGTGAGTACTTAAAGACATATTATAACGACACCTATATAATAATAGCTCAAATTTTTATTATAAGTTCATAATAACAATACTAATTTTAAATATAAGCTATATTAAAATAGGATAAGCATAACTTACTTACAAAGGGGTTTTAGCTAGGAGTCAGGCTCTGCAGGGGCAGAACTTCGTCGCTGAATCTTTCTAAGAAAGATTCATACAGCGCTTCAACGCTCACCTTACTATAATAAAACTACAGAAATAGATCACGAGGGCCCGAAATGCTCGGGGGATAAGAAGAGAAAGACTCTTGAATCAAGAGAATGGTGCAAGACATATGAGAGTCCAAGCCTCTTATTTATAGTAATTGAATTTACAAAAACTACCCTCCATAATTACTTAATGACCTTATAGTTATGTAAACGACTAAACACCCCTTCATAATACTATTTTAAATAGATTTAACGCTATTTGTACTAAACTAATGTCGAAAGTACTCAACACTATTCTTATAATAACCGCATCGTCGATACCTTTCTAATGTATATACATTTGTGTGTGTGTGTGTGTATATATATATATATATATGTATATATATATATATACATAGATATATATATACACACATACACACACACACACACATATATATATATATATATATATATATATATATATATATATATATATATATATATATATATATATATGTGTGTGTGTGTGTGTGTACATATATATGATTTATACTTTATTTTAATACATAAATATGCTATTATAATTTGTAACTCGTTCATACAAACTCCATTTTTGACGTTCTTTACAGCCACGCGTTGAGTACTACAACTTTCATTTAGACGTTGTCAGCTAATTCTCATTTTATCTCAGATTTACAAAACTATATAGAATTTATCGCGCTCGAAGAGTAGGGACCAAGTTTCGTCCATATCTTTAACATATGAGCTCTACTCTCGATATTCTTATATCCACACGTAGGTAAAAAGAAGATCTAAAACTTTCATTTAGACTCCGTCGGCTAATTCTCGACCGATCTTAAATTTAACAGTAGGAGGAGATTATATTGTTAAATGTCCGCGTAAAATTCATAACTTCTACATACGGACTCCATTCTCATCTCTATTTTTACCGTTGACTTCCTATTAATGAAATCTTCAACTCTCATTTAGGTCGTGTAGGCCAAAAACCTCTTGAACTAAAATTCGAGTTTCGGGTCGTGCACTGCCATGCCAAATGTTAGAAAATTCATAACTTCCTCATACGAAGTTAGATTTGGGCATTCTTTCTATGGACACTATCAATTTAACATATTCTACGACTTTTGTTTAGATTACTAAGGCTAAAAAGTCCTCTATCATAAATTCACTGTTTACGTCTCCTAGTGTCGTGCCTGTTTTGACGAAAAACTTTTACGGGTTATAACTTCTTCGTTATAACTCGGATTTTGGCATTCTTTATATGTACTGAACCCTTGTAACATATAATACAACTTGGTTAAGAATAATACTTCTAAATAATCTTCCATCAAAAACTAATTTTTGATGCTTATTATCTCTAAATTGACTAGCCCGAATATGCTAGCATTACAATTATTTCCCCCTTAGGATGATTACATCCTGGAATCATCAATGAAATAGGGCAGTATAATGATTACATATGTTATCTCTTCATCCTAGGTAATAATCGTAACTTTCTTGTTTCTTCGAATGAGTATCTAACTCTTAGACTCCTTGACTGCTGGTGGTGCTCGATCTTGCACTTGCTCTCTATCTCACGTTAGACTCCAAATTATGACCTTCAAGTCACAATCTCAATCCTCACTGGATACGATCTTAAGATAAGTTCTTTTATTACTACAATGGAACGGTGTGTCATATTCTAATGACCTATCATCATATGTTGCAATCCTTAGACTCAGGTCTCTTAGAGTCTTCCAGAACAAACTATACTTTCCTTCGTGTTCTAATCTCATCTTAAAAGTAGCATTTCTAGCTACAAGCAACTATCACGATACCTCTACCGATCACTTTGATTATCTTTTATTTCAATCTTCCGGCTTAAGTCAGATGCTACATCAAACTTGGCTCTCTGAACCACGTAACATACTCATCGTAGTCGGACTCAATTCGATATGACCACTCGGGTTGGAATAACAATCATCTTCTTAGTTATTACCGAAATGATGGTAACGACATATTTGAATAAAACGATATCAATTACTAGTTTCTTGGTAAACTTGTGACTTTCCCTGATCCAAGCGTGAGTCATGTGCTTCCGGTAGTATAGGCCTCTACTACCATTCACACCAACTCATACTCGTCCCAAGTGTTGTCTCACAGTTCTCCAAGTCATTACCACAAAATCAATCTTAACACATTTAAATGTGTCCAAACAATCATATAATTTTCCCTAGACTCTACTAGGACTTCTTCCATGCGTATCTTCAATCATCAATTCTACTTCAACTCGGTTGGTGGTGGAAATGCCATACGACATTCCATCATCTCGCCAATTGAAGGTGTACTTCGAACGAACCATACTCCTCTAAACGTACTGTCTAACATATTCTAAAGGAAAGATACCACTCTTACGATATCTTCTGATAGGTGTCATTCACTATCATAATCCATTTCATTTCCTCTATTTACTCAATTCTCTATGAGTCTTCACCATGATGTTATTTTCACGGAAGTATGCATTCATTGCATTGAGACGAGAATATAAATAGAGAAGATTTAGATGTGTAATCCTCCTTATTACTCCGAAAAGCTACATGCTAGTTCTAACACCGTAATTAAACGTTAATAAATTTGAACACATAAAATTTCTTGATCCGGTCGGCAACAGACCATATATCCGATCAAACAATAGCATAAAGCATCACAAATCATTTAGCATATATAGCATTTTAGGCATCTTCCCTAATTAAGCTAGTGTTTATGTCTATTCAGGTGTACTACCTAAAATATATTCGACACACTCCTCATGATCATCGCTTAGCATTCTAAGTTTAAGTCTAGAAATAAATCTTTATTCTTAGTTCGCTTAAACTAATGCTCAGATACCAATTGTGACATCCCTATTTTCATGGCCAGAAAAGACCGATTTTGTTTATGCTTTATAAAAATCAGAGTACCTCTTTTAATAAAAATGTTGCGGAATTTGTTCCCAGTAATACATGATAAATACATTATCAAGGCATTTCCGAAGAAAAATATTTTTATTCATTTTAAAACATTTGGGATGTCATCGTCAATACAGAAACATAAGCATAAATAGAACTTACATTCATTATCACTAGTGATTTATATCTCCTTAATCTCTCAGTGTAATGTGACTTCATATCAACACCTATGATATAAATAAACTGAGTGGGTCAGGTTGGGAAACCTAGTGAGTACATAGGGTTTTCAACCCACAATAATATAATTATTATGTTTAAAAATCAAACAATCAACCCAATTACCCATCCCCATTATCTTCTTTAATCTTAAGGATCTACCCTAAAAATCAGCTATTCCTCATTCATTTATTCCTAAGGTTCATCCTAAGGAATCGTCATGAAGTCCATCGTTGCCACGGTTTACACAATAGGCCCTAATTATGCATAGTCGCCAGGGATTACGCACCAAATCTACATGGTCACCAGGGTTTAGGCGTCAAGTTTGCATGATCGCCAAGGTTTAGGCACTAAGTCTGCAGAGTCACCATGGTTTAGCATCAAGTCTACATGATCACCAAGGTTTAGACACTAAGTCTGCATAGTCACCAAGGTTTAGGCATCAAGTCTACATGATCGCCAAGGTTTATAGTACACTAGGTGAACACATCGTTCACAACACCTACAGGTTGCGAGCCTGCTAGTGTTCCACTGGACTGTCTAGAATAGTTCGTGGTTGTCATCCATACTCTGCTAGATGACGGGGCCAACATTTGGGAACAAGGTTTCTCACATTGTCCACCTCTCACCCTTAGCTCATTGTATATATCACCTCTCAACTCATCATCCAACTCATATTTCATCTACCCATGTTTTACCCAACATATTATGTAGATATAAATACATATACAGTTTAAATCATATAAAACTTGTATAAAATTGTTCATTCAACATAGATAGCAATTATACAGATTATATGCACACATAGCATGTAGTTTATATAAAATACTTCATATCTATGTGTAAGATGAAAGGGACCATGCACTTACTTGATAAGGCGGTACTCGGTACTCGGACAACGCTTCGTTTACTTGAAAATAAATTCCTGTGATGGAACCTAGTATTATTACCACTAGATTTTTGTCTAATATTTAGCGTGACTAATTATTAGTCTTATTATTATTATATAAACATTTAAACAATACTTTCAAACCACTATGTACAGACAGGGGACAAACATAAAACACCGGAGCGCAAGACCATTTTGGAATATAGCACTTCTAAAATCCAACAACCCTATGCGGCCCTTTAAACCAGATTCCCCGCACCACGAGTAGCCACGACTAGTTAAAAAGATATTATAACCACACTTATATAATAATAGCTCAAATATTTATTATAAGTTCATAATAACAATACTAATTTTAAATATAAGCTATATTAAAATAGGGTAAGCATAACTTACTTACAAAGGGGTTTTAGCTAGGAGTCAGGCTATGCATGGGCAAAACTTCGTCGCTGAATCTTTCTAAGAAAGATTCGTTCAGCGCTTCAACGCTCACCTTACTATACTAAAACTACAGAAAGAGAAGTCGAATAACGAGGGATCGAAGTGCTCGGGGGATAAGAAGAGAAAGACTCTTGAATAAAGATAATGGTGCAAGAAATATGAGAGCCTAAGCCTCTTATTTATAGTAATTAAATTTACAAAAACTACCCTCCATAATTACTCAATGACCTTATAGTTATATAAACGATTAAAGACCCCTTCATAATACTATTTTAAATAGATTTAACGATATTTGTACTAAACTAATGTCGAAAATACTCAACACTATTCTTATAATAACCGCATTGTCGATACCTTTCTAATGATATATACATTTGTGTGTGTATGTGTGTGTGTGTGTGTGTGACAACCTAAAAATTTCTATTCTATAGAACATCCACTTCAATAGAAGTCAAACTGTTTCTACTAACTTTCAAGCTTTTTGGAATAAGTTTGAGTGGTTTAAAGTTAGTACTTCAAGAGATAACTGGAGAGTGGATACCCTAGGGTTATTATGTATCAATAAGTGCCCTAAACTTCAAGAGTTTGGAGTTTATGGTCCAAAATGGTATTGGGACCGTAAACCCAAATGACTATATAAGTGCGACTTAGTTATTTTAATCACTTTTTCTCATTTCCAAAGGCTAGGGCCATTTCTCTCTCAAGTATCATCCCGTTTCTCTTCAAGCTAGCCCTATTATGATTAGATCAAGTGTTAAACATCAAGAAATCATCAAAATCCCCTAAGAACAAGGTGTTCACGACCCAAGATCTTCTTGGACCGTGAACACTAAAAGTGTGGCTTAAATGTGCCCTTTGTCCCTTTAGACCTTGGAAACAAGCATAGAAACAACCCTTGACATGTTTAAACCTTAAGGGCATCAATAAAACACACAAAATCACAAAGGATAAGGTGTTTACGGTCCAAGAATCTGCTTGGACTGTAAACCCTAAAAATAGTGCTTAAAGTGAGCCAAAGTGCCCCTAAACTCTTACCAAACCTTAGAAGCAAACATGGAACCTTCCTTTGATGTGTTTAGCACATGAAAACCACAAAAATGTCCCATATATATGTTTTACAGTTTGGGGAACTCCCAAAACCGTAAACACCTCTTAGGCATGTTTTGATGCCCCAAACTCATTCCTTAAGCTTAGAAACTAGCCTAGACCTTTACCTAGAAGTGTTTATGTAACGCCCGCAGATTCGGGCTAGTCAATTTAAAGGCAATAGGGGTCAAAAACGACTTTTCGACAAAAAGATTAGTTAGAATAAATAATCTTAACCAAGTTGTAGAATATGTCACAAGGTTTCCTTACATATAAAGAACGCCGAAATCCGAGTTATAACGAAGAAGTTATGACCCGTCGAAGTTTCGCGTCGGAACCGGCACGACGCCGGGAAGCGTAAATAGTAAATTTATGATAGAGAGAGATTTAGCCATAGCGCTTTAAACGAAAATCGTAGAATATGTTAAACTAAGAACATCGATAAAAAGAACGCCCAAATCTGAATTCGTATGCAGAAGTTATGATTTTTCGAAGTTTCGGATTAGCGGTGTACAGCCCGAAATTTGAATTTTAGATCGATTGATTTTTAGCCGACACAACCTAAACAAGAATCGAAGATCTCGTTATTAGTAGCGTAACGATAAAAAGACAGACGAAAATGGACATCGGATAAAGAAGTTATGAGATTTTAACGGACCAATCCTGTCCCGGCCTGTTAAAAATATAACTTTAAAAATAAAGTCAAAATTAGCCAACGGAGTCTAAACGAAAGTTGTAGAGTACGTCTCCACCTACGCGTGGATATAAAGAACGTCAAAAACGGAGTTCGTATGAATGAGTTACAAATTATAATAGCATATTTACGTATTAAAATAAAGTATAAATCATGTATACGTACACATATATATATACATATGTATATATCATTAGAAAGGTATCGATGATGCGGTCATTATAAGACTAATGTTGAGTTCTTTCGATATTAGTTTAGTACAAATATCATTAAATCCATTTAAAATAGTATTATAGAGGGGTGTTTAGTTGTTTATATAACTAAAAGGTCATTAAGTAATTATGGAGGGTAGTTTTTGAAAATTCAATTAGTATAAATAAGAGCCTTGGGCTCTCATATTTCTTGCACCATTCTCTTGATTCAAGAGTCTTTCTCTCCTTATCCCCCGAGCATTTCGGTCCCTCGTGATTCGACTTCTCTTTCTGTAGTTTTAGTATAGTAAGGTGAGCGCTGAAGCGCTGCACGAATCTTTCTTAGAAAGATTCAGCGACGAAGTTCTGCCCCTGCAGAGCCCGACTCCTAGCTAAAATCCCCTTGAAAGTAAGTTATGCTTACCCTATTTTAAATATAGTTTATATTTAAAATTAGTATTGTTATTATAAATTTATAATAAATATTTGAGCTATTATTATGACTTATATAAGTGTCGTTATAATATCTTTTAACTACTCGCGGTACGGGGAATCTGGTTTAAAGGGCCGCATAGGGTTGTTGGATTTCAGAAGTGCTATACGCCAAAATGGTCCTGCCCTCCGGTGTTTTATGTCTGGCCCCTGTCTGTACATAGTAGTTGGAAAGTATTGTTTAAACGCTTATATAATAATAATAATAAGACTAATAATTAGTGACGGTAATATTAGACTAAAATCTAGTGGTGATAATATTAGGTTTCGTCAAAGGAAATTATTTTAAAGTAAACGAAGCGCTGTCTGAGTACCGAGTCACCACCTTCTCAGGTGAGTGCATAGTCCCTTTCATCTTACACATAGATATGAAGTATTTTATATAAACTACGTGCTATGTGTGCATATTATCTGAATACTTGCTGTCTATGCTGGATGAACGTTTTATACATGTTTTAAAGAATTTAAGCTGTATACGTATTTTATATATACGAATATGTTGGGTATGAGATGGGTAGATGAATGATGAGAGATAGAAGATGATACATTGGCAATTATAGACTTAGTGTCTATGGGACAAACACCGGTAGCTATGGACTTAGTACCTGTTAAACGTTAGTAGCTATGGATTTAGTACCTGTTGGGAATTGGTAGCTATGGACTTAGTACCTGTTGAACATTGGTAGCTATGGACTTAGTACCTATTAGATAAAGACTGGTAGCTATGGATTTAGTACCTGATGAATAGACCATAGCAGCTATGGAATTAGTGCTTTATGAACGAACATTAGCAGCTATGGATTTAGTGTCAGTCCTATAACCCTGGAGGTAAGGGACTTCGGAATAAACGAATGCAGGATAGATGACTCTTAGGTTAAATCCTTAAAGAGTAAAGAAGATAATGGGGATGGGTAATTGGGTTGATTGTTTGATTGAACATAGTAATTATATTATTGTGGGTTGAAAACCCTATGTACTCACCAGGTTTCCCAACCTGACCCACTCAGTTTTTGTATATCACAGGTGACGAAGTGAAGTGACATTACACTGAGAGATTTAAAAGAGATGTAGATCACTAGTGTAAATCATTGTAAGTTCTGTTTATGCTTATGTTTCGGTATTAACGATGACATCCCAAACATTTTAAAATGAAATAAATACGTTTCTTCGAAAATGTTTTAATAACGTATTTACCATGTTTTTCTGGGAACAAATTCCGCAACCTTTTTATAAAATGAAGTACTCTGATTTTTATAAAGCATAAACAAAATCGGTCTTTTCTGGCCGTGATTTTAGGGATGTCACAGTTTAGGACTTGAAAACATCATTTGACAATAAACTCATGGTTTTACTACCGTAAACCCAAAGTCAAATGGTCCAAAAACCGTAAACCCTATAAAGGGGTGATATGTTGCCCTAATCACTTCCTAAGGCTAAGACTTGAAGTTAGGATGCTTCAAAATGACTTCTAGGACTTCAAACCACCAAATGGTCCAAGTACCATGAGTTTACGACAGTAAACTCATGGGTTCCAACCGTAAATTCAAGTGGAGTTGGTTACAAAACCATAAACTCCAATTAGTGCCATTTCACTTCCCTTTGTTGAATCACATGTGATTCCAACACCTCGACAAGGTGTCTCCTAGTCTCGGAAGGTGTTATCTTTCATATAGTTGTTTATAACCACTATATTCATGTCAATATGTGTCCCTATATATCATTTAGGACTTATTGTGTCTTGGTACTTCATTCGTGGAACTTCTCATCCGTACGCGCATACTCATTTGAATCACCCACATCTGGTGAGTTCATACCCCGTAATGAATCTTTTAACTATTTTAACTGTTTTAAGCGGGGGAATACAGGTTGAACACAATGATTATTGTGTAAATATTTATTGTTAAACATATTTCAAAATGTTACTTATGATGTTTATAAGTTGTCAAAACATTTCAAAACTCGTTTAAAGTTATGTTACTATATAGTTATACAAAACTCTGTTTTTAGAGTACAAACATAACTTAGAAGATAAATGAGTCTTTTCAGTAACAGTCCAGGTAGAACATTAGTAAACTATTATAGGTATAGTTTAGGAGAATGCTATTCATTACTTCTAGTACAATGAAGCACACAAAGAAATAGTACCATAACAGAACAAACAGTGAAGGGAATCAAACAGTACCATAATAGAACAAACAGTGAAGAGAATCAAACAATACCAGAACATAACATAACAAATAGGGTAAGATGCTATAGCATGAGAACATGCAAACAGGATTTAATTATATCAATGAATCACTAACGCAGTAGTGATAGTTATATTGGGTATACATGATCATACAGATTTAATGTGAATTACACGGCTTGTCAGGAGTTGCTGGGGTTACGGTTGTTTCCCTTAATCTCTTTTCATTGAGAGCGTGTAGTAGGGGTTCTAGCTTTCACATTATGACTGTAATAAAACAAATATGTTTTTAGGTTATTAGTATATCCGCATGTCATTATAAACGACAGCTGTGTACTTACTTTTCCCATTACTTTCATAAAGTGACAATACCACTTGAAAGTTGATCTATTTTCTAGTCAAGATAGTCATAAACTTGGGAGAATATACTTTTACATTTGACAAAGGAGCAGTCAAGTTTAACACATAATAGAAGATGCCTTGGTAGAAGGCTACGATTAAAGGTTAGGACCATGATGGTAACTTTATGATTCCTTAATGTATACTCTATAGGATATATATATATATATATATATATATATATATATATATATATATATTAATAGATTCCGACAGTTAATAGGATGTGTGCTCTTCACTTCACTTCCTGTTCTCATTGGATTGTGGGCTTGGAATGAGGTCACCCAATCTATTATCTACCTAACTCTCTCTCTCTCTCTCTCTCTATATATATATATATATATATATATATATATATATATATGCTTAGTATCCATTAAATCATCATAAGGGTACCAGGTATGGATCAGGTTATAGGACACAGAGTCAACGCACAGTTTTTCTAGTACAAAACTTACTTCTCAAAGTCAGTACTTTCGGTATACAAAACTAGCGATTTCCCCCGATAAGGGCTTAATCCATTTTATTAAGCCAGTACAGTTTTAGAGACTTTAGATGAATAACTGATGTGCACAAAAGTACCCACTAATTTTAATATTTATAACCTAACAAACTTAGACTAACTATGCACTTATAGGCAGTGTACTTAGTCAGATTATAGTATAGCTTAGGTAAGTCGGGTGTCGATCACAGGGAATGGTGTTCTAATTTAATATATTTACTATTAAATTAACCTAGTGTATTAATAAGTTTAAAAGGGGTGTTATCTGGTTTTACAAGATCATATGAACTTAAATCAAATTCAATAAATAAAAACACACTCTTGTTTAGTTTGAATCCACTTCTCCCTTATGGCTAGCTAATGATTACGGATTATTAAATTGGTTTTTAGTTATATTAGTAGTTTACTTCTAACTTACCAATAATTAACTAATTCATGTCAAACCATGTATGTTCACACATAATTAAACACATAACTAATTATGAATGTAAATATGCTATGTAAGATTTGTAATATAAACGCAATTATAGTCCCAATACACGCTCTCTAACACAGCTAAGCTCTATTTATTCTAATTACTAACTAAGATTGGTCAATCCTAGCTCTAACAATTCAATTTTCACTAAATCATTAAGTAAACAAGTTCATGCAGTTTAATGGTCACTAAGCTACACAGAACATGCAATCAAGCAATTAGAGAAACAAACAATAGCATGCTAGGTTATACAAATCAAACACAAGCAATTTTTACCAGCTAAAATTAATCCATAAACATTTAACTATTCATAAGTTTAAAGCTTCATCTAGCTAAACAAGAGTAGCTAGATTCAGCTGCTCATCATAGCAACTAAACCTACACAGCTAAAAATAATGAAAGACATGTTCTTAATTAACTAAAATATTAACCTCTATTCTTTTTGGTGTTTAAAGCCTCTTCCAGAATCTTTCTTCTGCTCTGAATCGCCTCCTAGAACTCCTTTCTTTCTGCACAAAAAGTTCTCCTTCGTAATAATCAGGAGCACTTAAATAGTCTCCAAAAACCCGCGCCACGTCGTGGCCGGCTGTGCCACGTTGTGGGCTTCAAGCTATCTGTATCCTCCAAGGAAATCCTCCATGTCGTGATGTCGATCTTCTGTAAATCCCATGCCACGTCGTGAATTCAGTGTTTATCGTGATTTTCTTCTTTTCTTGCCTTTCAAGCCTCCCATGTTCCACATAATGTCACTTTTGGTCCCTCTCTTCGAAAATCCTTTATATTGACTGAAAATAACAATTTAAAGTTATAAGTATCATTATTCTAAACATATTGTCAATTTATTAATAAAAATGTACTTAAATATTGCCTAAAAATAGGTATAAATATGGCAATATCAAAATACCCCACACTTAGGCTTTACTTGCCCTCAAGCAAATTTAAACTTAATTCTTAATTACTAACACCACACAGAACAATCCGACTCTAATTCATCCATTATGCCAAGACCTCAATGCATACATTTGTGTCTAAAATTTTCCTAATGTACCCCCCATACTTTAAATACTCACAATCTTCATAAACACTCACCCACTTTTTCCGAACAATGCTCATTTTATGCAACCCTCCGAATCCATCCGCAAAAAACCTCCTTATCCTCAAGGTATTTTTACTTGAGCAACCTAAACATACATAATCTAGAATTACAATCATTGATACCACTATGGAGCTCTTTTGAATTCTTCACTTTCTTGACATTTGATTTTTGATTTCTTTGAATTCACCAACTTATTTGATTTGATTTCTGGTATCTTCATCTTTTGAATTTCTTGGAATTTTGATCTTTTGATCTTCACACTTTAACTTTGATGCTCCAAAAATTCTTCAAACTTTTTTCGTAATTCTCTTTTTTTTTTATATTACATGTACCTCACTTTTGTCCACTCAAAACCTACATGCTTAAGCAGAGGCACTCAACCTCAACCTTTATTGGTTAATGATAATAATTTTCCTGGATACATTTCAGGTTTAGGCTGCTAAATATATTGCATCCCTCAAACCGAGCGGGGTTATGTTTTTGTTCCATGATTTCACTAAAATAAGGGAGGCCACAAATGCACCATAACGTGTATTGGCTCAACTAAACATTTGAACTTTCATTGGATCATCCCACATAACACTAGCAATTAACTCAAATTATTATTACTAGATTCCAATTATTAAAAAATTCAATTTCTATGATTATCTAGCAATTTACTTTTTCTACCCCTACCCCACACTTATTTCATACAATGCCCTCATTGTATGCATAAAAATAAATCAAAATAAAAGAAAAAGAAGAAAAAGGAACAGACTCCCCTGGGATAGTGGCGTGAGCATCTCCAAAAGTGTGGAAAACGTGCATCTTTAATATGGACTTCCAAAAATAGAAACTTGGTGTAGAACTGGGTGAATATGTAAATAAACCACGAACATGACTCGAAACTTCAATTCTTCAAAGTGGGTGCTAGTAAGTAAAAATGTGGGAAAGAAAAAAAAAACCGAGACACGTCGTGGCAGGTAACTGGCCACGTCGTGATATGAAAGCGCGAACACCAAACTGCTTAATGTCATCAAATTACATGAGCGCCATGACGTGGCGCAAGGAGCCCACGTCGTGGAAACTGGACATCAGAAAAAAATGCCTTGCTTCTTTAATGCATCCTAGCAGCTTGACCAATGTCTAAATGGTTTAAGATGCTTCTATGCAAATATACTTCCCCAATGTAACCTCTCTCCTACTAATATACCCCACACTTATCTTGAATTGTGGGTTCCAACTCACGACTCTAAGCTTCCTTGACACGACTTGAAAGTTAACCTTATATGCTCCTTAGAATTCCAATGCTAATATGAAAAATGGAACAACCCAAAAGAAAAGGTAACATCATAGTAAAAAAAATGTTGTGCATTACACACCAAATTCAAACATAAAAAAATAACAAAACAAAATAAAAACTAGCCAAAAACAAAACAAAATAAAAAGAGAATAAAATCAATCATCATCTTGATCTTGCGCTCCACTCGGCCCTGCCCCATCATTCTGCGGACGCCATAGCTCATCCCATGTCGGAAAATAAGGATACTGTGGTGGCATAGAAGGTGTTCGGGTCACACCCAAATGCGAATAAATACCCTCAGTAAGTTGGGTATGGTAAATGGAATGCCCCCGTAGATTATCCAAATACGTTCCCACCCGACTCTAAAAAGGGTCGGTGGGCACTCCCTGCACATACTGCGAAGCAGCACACTCTCTCTCAACTTCACCTCTAGCTCGCACATTCCGACACCACGGTCTGGCTGGTGGTTGCTGCCCTGGCTGTGCCTCCTCTTGCTCATCATCTATCGGTGGTATCACAAAACGACCCCCGATATTCACCACCGCTCGCATAACTCCCAAGACTTGAATGGTCAAATCTGTGTCCGGGAATCGAGTAAGATTCCTCACAAAGTCATAGGTCAAAATATGATATGACCTAGCAAGGCGAGTAACCAAATTCCCCCTGTAATCGGGCTCCCGGGCCTAGAATTGGCAGCTTTCTTCCCCATGAACCTCGCCAACATATAAGGTAAATCACATCAAACTCCTGGAGTAATAAGAGTCCATAAATAAAATAGATTCTGAATTGGGACTTTATCACCATGATGCTTGTGATTGATTGAAAAAGTGATAAGGCGGTGTAAAAATCGGAAAACAAGATTCCGAATTTGTGACTCACTCAAGTCACGAGTGTTGTACTCATGGCTAGAAATGCCCCGCCAAAACTGCACATCCATAACACCGGGAGCAAAATCCTGAACGCATCCAAGCAAGAACGGTATGAAAAATGGAGATTGCGTCTCCACTTCAGTATAGAGGCCCATACGCCAAGCAAATTCCCGAAGACTACACTCTCTATAAACACCACCCAAACGAAACACAAGTGCCCGGTTGTAGGTGAAATCAAGGGTGCGTTCCTCGAAGCATATGGTAGAGAAAAACTCCACCGATAATTCCCGGTATACGGGTTCTTGAATGGCAAATAAATTCCTCCACCCATGACAAGTGAAAGAAAATTGATCTCCAACATATGTCTTCGACCAATAACGTTCCAACTCAGCTACCATTCCCACTCCACCAAGCCATCCCCAATCGATAATTGGGGCTATTGCAAACTCCCTATTGTAGAGCCATCCAAGCCGATTCTCGTAAGTAGTTAACAACGGTCGGGGAATGTTTTGAGGAAACTGGTATAAGGGATGTATACTTGCTACATCTATCGGGTTTTCCTCCTGTGGAATAGCTCGTCGTGGTCCCATTTCTGCATACAAAATCAAACCAAAACAGCAAACATCCAAAACATTAAAACAGTCTAATCTGTCCGCCAGAAGTCACGACGTGGCCAGGCTACGCCACGTCGTGGGCCGCAGTCGGTCACAGTTCTGGGATCGGTCCTTTTGTATGCCATTTCTACCAAAATTAATGCTTGGGGTTTGTTCCTATGGACATTTAAGGGACATGCAACCTAGAATCAACAACTAGTTCCACCCAATTTCGTGAAGCACATAAAACCTAACCATGAAAATTTAAAATTGGAAGAACTAACTACAAATAATGAGTAGAACACATACCAAGTAGAATAATTTACAAGATCTTGCAAGGAAATTGGAAGTAGCTTAAGAAATTGGCTGTAGGGCTTGTTGTTCCCGTTCGTGCGACAGTTTCAAGTGGGGATGAGGATTATTGGTCAAAGGGTTTTAAGGAAATGGTCCCCCCTGATTTTTTAAAGGCCACAACATGGCTGGCTATGCCCACGACGTGGACCTTAAATCTGTTTTCTAGTCCCGTGTTTTCATTTTGGCCCACGACGTGGCTGGCTATGTCCACGTCGTGGCAACTGCCCAATTGCAAAATTGTAATAAAATCTCACATGTTAACTAATTAATTTGCCTTTCATTTATTAACTAAAGTCCCCTACAACCAATTATTTACTAATTATCACTTATTAGATGATGAGTTGATGTCCTTCCTAATTAAGAAAAAAAATTAAAAGAAAAGAAAATGCAAACCAAACTCGGGTTGCCTCCCGAGAAGCGCTTCTTTTTCTTGGAGTCTTGAGCCGGACTCCGTGCCTTCTACGTTGAATCTTCTGAAGAATCCACCAGTAAGATCTTTTGTTCCTTGAACCACCGCCTGTAAGCTTGAACTCGCCTTTTATATACCTTCTTTGAATTCTCCTTTTTATTTTTTCCCTCTTCTTCAAGCTTGCATTTTGTGCCCTTAGTTTGTTCCTTACACTCCATAGCATCCTCCTCTTCTTTCACCACCGGCTTTGTTACCCTTGAAGTGACCTCTTCTTCATCACTTGTCATTTCCTCATCCTCTTCGCTCTCCCAAGAAGGCGGACTCTTGTAAGCTATGACTTCAATCAAATATGGAACAGATGCCCTCGGTTTTGTTCTTTTGACTTGATGAACTGCCTTTATCTCTTCTTCCATAAGCTTTTCCAATTCTTCTAGTTCATTCTCTCCATTAATTGTGAACACCTCTTCTTTATCTTCTTGAAAGTCATCTTTTATCCCAAAACCTTCTTGTTCATCTCCAACCCTCAAAGTGAGCTTAGACTTGCGGATATCAACAAGAGCTCCAGCAGTGTTAAGCAATGGACGCCCAAGGATTAATGGAACATCCGGGTCTTCTTTCATGTCCTAGACTACAAAGTCTATTGGAAAAACAAATTTTCCAATTTTTACCAAAATATCCTCCACTATGCCTTAGGGTTGTGTCACCGAACGATTCGCCATGTGAATCTTCATTTTTGTAGCCTTCATCTTCTAAATCTCCAATTTTTGATAAAATGAAAAAGGTATCAAATTAATGCTAGCCCCAGAATCGGCTAAAGCATTAACCTTCATTTTATTCCCGAACTCACATGGAAGCGTGAGGCGTCCATGATCCCACATCTTTTCTGGTGTTTCTCCCAACACAGCTTTTGAAGTTTGTTCACTTAGAATCACTGTAGACTCCTTGTTTAATTGCCTTCGTGTGTCTATCAAATCTTGCAGTAGTTTCTGGTTCTCGGGAGCTTTGGATAAGGACTCGACAAAGGGAGTATTAATTGGGATCCCCTTTACATGCTTTACAAACTCTAAATGATCTTTCTCCAGTGGACTAAGTGCGGCTCGAGTGGGAAATGGCACATGTGGCTGATAAGCTGGAACGGGCTCAAAGGATTTTGATCAGACGTGTGCCACATCGTGGCCATTGGAGTGCCACGTCGTGGCGAAGCTAGTTCAGCAACTTCTTCACTTTCGAACTTTAACTTCTTTGGTTTTGGATCGGGCTGCTGTGGTTCTTCTTCCAATGCCTCCATGAACTCAGAGATTGCTTCTTCTTCAATATCGATGGCCATTACATGAGATTGTGTCTTTACTTCGGGATTCTTCAGGGACAATTGTTCCTGAACTAGAGTGGCTAGCTGACCAAATTGTACTTCAAGGTTATGGATGGAGGCTTGCTGATTCTTTATCAATGTTTGTCATTCCATAATGGCAGAATCAGTGGCATCGTGTCTCTTTTCCGAAGCTTCCATAAACTTCATCAAAATGGTCTCTAGGTCGGCTTTCTTCTCGGCTGGTGGCTGCTCCTTTTGATAAAAGCCTCGACCTGTCTGCCTATACTTCTCTTCTTTTTTGCTTCTTATACTCTTCGTATGGCAGCCACTCTTTCTTCGGTTTCCTCCAGTCCTCATCATATTTATCCCCACTAGAGTAGCACACTTGAGCTTTCCTGTTCCCAAACTCATCTACATTGCAGTCCTTGGTCAAGTGTGGACCACTACATCTATCGCAACCCACTCTTATGGCATGTATTGACTGGTCCATTTGTGTTATCCTTTGATCCATATTATTCAGCATGGCCATTACAGCTGCTATTTCTTCAGTTTGGGCCCCTGCACTGCCTTTGATTCCATCTTGCCTAGGGTTGTGGTATTCGCGAGAGTGCTTCGCGAATTCTTCAATCAACTCCTTGACCTCCCTTGGATTTTTCTTTGTTAATGGTCCTTGAGAGTCAAGGAGTTGTCTCGTCATAACATTGACCTCATCATAGAAAATTGAGATCTCTTGTTGCACATTTAGATCATGCTGAGGGCAATTTCTGAGCAAGCCCTTGTACCGCCCCCATGCTTCGTATAATGACTCCCCCGTATGTTGCTCAAAGTTATCGCCTTCTTGAGTTTGGCTATCTTGGATGGCGGGCAAAACTGGTCCAGGAATTGCTCACACATTTGAGCCCAAGTGGTGATTGTACCCGGTGGAAGTGATTTTAACCACTCCTTAGCAGCTTCTTTGAAAGTGATGGGAAGCATCCTAAGCAAGACTGTGTTTCTGTTGACATTTGGGACGTTGAAGTAATCCGCAATGTCGTTGACTTCATCTAGATGCTTAAAAGCATCCTCATGATCATTCCCAAAAAATGGGATATCCTTCAGTGCTGTCAATATGTGTCCCTTCAACTCGAATGTGGCAGTGGCAGGTATTGCGAGTTGGACTAAACCGGGACCCACATCTTCTCGGATCTGCTTCTTGTAAGCTCCCATGGATATCTCTTCAATTGCTTCCATCTCGTTCCTTGGCTTGTTCTCGGGTTCGCTCGTGTGTTCTTCAAATTCCAGCTCGGTATCGCTTTCGGACTCGGTTTGGACGGGTGTATGATCCAAATGCTCAAGATTGCTCTTGTGCCTTGCGGATGAACTTGACTCTCCTGTCTTCTTTCCCGACTTCCTAGAAAAGGTTGACTTCAATTCTTGTAAGGGCGTCTTTTTCTTGTGAAGTGCAGACTCGGGATCTTCAAGTGGTGGCACCAAGTGTGTGTTTGAGCTTCTGGTCATGAACTCCTGCAACTTGCTAAACTAAAAACATAAAACTGAACTAAAATAAGAAAAACTAACTACGAATTAAAAATAAAAAAAAATTTAACGTTCCACGTCGTGGCCAATATGTGTCCACATCGTGGACTCTTGATTAACAGAAAAAAAAAATTATTTTGCTGAAAAATTAACTTTTTGTGGTTTTTACACCACAAGAAGGATCGATTAATTTAATTCTAATAAATAAGCTAAACACTAAGCCGTTCCCCGGCAACGGCGCCAAAAACTTGATGTGCACAAAAGTACCCACTAATTTTAATATTTATAACCTAACAAACCTAGACTAACTATGCACTTATAGGCAGTGTGCCTAGTCAGATTACAGTATAGCTTAGGTAAGTCGGGTGTCGATCACAGGGAACGGTGTTCTAATTTAATATATTTACTATTAAATTAACCTAATTTATTAATAAGTTTAAAAAGGGGTTTTATCTTGTTTTACAAGATCAGATGAACTTAAATCAAATTCAATAAATAAAAACACACTCTTGTTTAGTTTGAATCCACTTCTCCCTTATGGCTAGCTAATGATTACGGATTATTTAGTTCTAACTTACCAATAATTAACTAATTCATGTCACACCATGTATGTTCACACATAATTAAACACAAAACTAATTATGAATGTAAATATGCTATGTAAGATTTGTAATATAAACGCAATTATAGTCACAATACACGCTCTCTAACATAGCTAAGCTCTATTTATTCTAATTACTAACTAAGATTGGTCAATCCTAGCTCTAACAATTCAATGTTCACTAAATCATTAGGTAAACAAGTTCATGCAGTTTAATGGTCACTAAGCTACACAGAACATGCAATCAAGCAATTAGAGAAACAAACAATAGCATGCTAGGTTATACAAATCAAACACAAGCAATTTTTACCAACTAAAATTAATCCATAAACATTTAACTATTCATAAGTTTAAAGCTTCATCTAGCTAAACAAGAGTAGCTAGATTCAGCTGCTCATCATAGCAACTAAACCTACAAAGCTAAAAACAATGAAAGACATGTTCTTAATTAACTAAAATATTAACCTCTATTCTTTTTGGTGTTGAAAGCCTCTTCCAGAACCTTTCTTCTGCTCTGAATCGCCTCCTGGAACTCCTTTCTTTCTGCCCAAAAAGTTCTCCTTCGTAATAATCAGGAGCACTTAAATAGTCTCCAAAAACCCGCACCACGTCGTATGTCGTGGGCTTCAAGCTATCTATATCCTCCAAGGAAATCCTCCATGTCGCGATGTCTATCTTCTGGAAATCCGATGCCACATCGTGGGCTTCATCGCCACGTCGTGAATTCAGTGTTTATCGTGATTTTCTTCTTTTCTTGCCTTTCAAGCCTCCCATGTTCCACATATTGTCACTTTTGGTCCCTCTCTTCGAAAATCCTTTATATTGACTGAAAATAACAATTTAAAGTCATAAGTATCATTATTCTAAACATATTATCAATTTATTAATAAAAATGTACTTAAATATTGCCTAAAATAGGTATAAATATGGCAATATCAATAACTCTATAACACCTTAGTTTATACACCATGTTTATATATAAAGCTAATACCTAATAGATAGTTAGCGGTGTGTTTTCCGCCTTACTTCCTGTTCCCGTTGGATTGTGGGTGCAGGGCAGATTCGCTCAATTAACTTTCTACCTGGCATCAGATTATATATAGCAGTATAAACAAAGCTATTATAAAAGTAGTCACCGTAGTCATTATTTTACTATAAGAAATATAGGTTTTCTTAAAGAACCTTTCATTAGATATAAAGGAACCACTACAAATAACTCCATGAGTAACAAGTGAATACACCAGAGTTATATATGACGTTGATCTAACAACTAATGGAATGTATGCTATCCGCCTTACTTTCTGTTCCCCGTTGGGTTGTAAGCTTAGGGCAGATTCGCACAATCGATTGTTTGTTTACTCTGAGTATATAGAATTTGTACCCACTTAGTACCCATAGAAAGGCTTGTAGGGTCATTTTACTTAACTTTCATTCAAATAGGAAATATATGGTTTTCTAGAGGAACAGGCAAACCTTTCAAAACAAAACTTACAACTTACATCACTTTACATATAAATTTTCAACAACACTTTACAGCTTACTCACATCACTAAAATCTTATGAACTCACTAGCTTAATTACTGATCAACTCTTTTAAATAACTTGCATTCTCAAGATACTATTAGACAAGTGCTCGTGCTGGGAATTTAAAAGATGGAGCATTACAGCTTCAAGTCTTGTTTTGTTATTTGTTTATGACTTCTATGTTTTGTGAACACACACATTGTAAAGACTTTTTTTCTAAATGAAATGGTTGTTCACTACTTTCTTACCATATACATATCTCGTGATACTTGACATGACGTCCTCCACCTCCGAACGTTTCCGCCGTTCCGGTTTTGGGGTGTGACAGTGTGTGTGTACGTATATATGATTTATACCTTATTTTAATACATAAATATGCTATTATAATTTGTAACTTGTTCATACGAACTCCATTTTTAACGTTCTTTATATCCGCGCGTTGGTATTTATAAGTACTACAACTTTCATTTAGACCTCATCAGCTAATTCTCATTTTATCTCATATTTACAAAACTATATCGAATTTATCGTGCTCGAAGAGTAGGTGTCACACCCCAAAACCGTGAATGGCAGAAACATTCTGGGGCGGAGGACGTCATGTACAGTATCACAACAATGAATAGTAGTAAACAAGCAACAACATCATCCATTGCATTAATAATATAATTTCATACATGTGTGTTCTGTCAAAAATATAGACACCAAAAATATACATATCAAAATAAAAATGAGTCTTGAACGAACTCCATCTTCTCAAAAGCCTGGCACCTGTACCTGTCTAGTGGTGACCTGAGAATACAAGTTATTTTGAATGCGAGTATCAGCTTAATGCTGGTGAGCTCATAAGTATATTAATGTCTGAGTTTGTATAAAAACATTTGTAAAATGTTCCGTCAGATGATTTGTACAATGTTTTGTAAAATGTTTGAACTCTCCTAGAAAACCCTATGTTTCCTACTAACTGTATCCATCTACCAAGGCATCTAGTGTCTGTGCGTGTGTCTCTTGTTATAGTGTGTGTTTTCCCAATTCTAACTATCATTAACCAAAAATACAGTTACTACATTACCGTGCATTGTGTGGATATTCACGAAGTGAATGTACTGGGAAAATATTATCCTACCGTAGTATTTGTAATAAGTGACTACATGGCACTAACTACCTTAAAACAAAAGGTGTTCCAAATAACATGTGATAGACCTATATCCTGCTACCGACTCTAGTAAAACGACGATGTAAGACGCCGTAAGAAATGACATTTGGCACCCGTAGACTTGCAAGTCCCACTGTAGCGAGCAGCAAGGTGTAGGATAGTCAATCCAATAAAGATTTATATGCAAACTCGTACGCTCCCCAACTAAGGAGATTCGGGATACAAGAACGGTCATGGCAGGAAGTGTCATGACCCGCTCAATGGTTCACATAACTGCATAAATGTATATGTAATGAATGTGCTAACTGAAAGTGTAATATTTCTCTGTGTAGCCTGTGTGTACTGAAATGATCTGCGTGTGCTAGCTGTAATGTATCTTCTCTCTATCTAGCATGTATAATGATGTACTGTGTGTACTAGCTGTAATGTATGTTCTCTCTATCTAGCATGTATAGTAATGTACTGTGAGTACTACTCGAACTGACTTATGAATGAACTGGCTCATTGTATGTTTCATTATACTAGTAATAGTATTTGTATCCTCCTGTGCTACCCCTTTGGTAACTTACTAGTGATGTAACTGGTGCGTATGAACATGGAAGTATACCCTTGCTATCCAAGGGTACCGAATGACCTGGAAGATCATTTATGACTACATATGTGCACATGATATATAACTAATATCTAAACGACTTTTGGATGGGTACCTGATATCCCACCAGACCACATTTCAAGCGCGAAAAGGAAATAGGGTGGATAGCCTTCCTAAGTCCTTTAAACATTTCCTATATAAATATACATACATAGACATGCAATTGATAATAAGTAAAATAGTAGTTTAAGCAAATGAATTTAATAAGTATAAGAACTTGTAAAACAGTTTGAAGCAAAACAGTTTGATAAACAATTTGAACAATAAGGAAATCATTGGTTTTGTAGTTATTAATCACATGTGATTGATGTAATAACTATAAGCATTTGAGTTGTATCCCTCCATAGAAGCCTTTAAAAACATTTAAACCATTTATTAAGGGGTATGAACTCACCTGTAGTGAGTGGTACGGATGTACTGAAGATGTACGATTGCTAGGTGTCAAGTGAAGTCTTGAACACACGCTATGATCCTAGTTAACATATAATCACACATATGTATACCCAACTAGATTTAACTACTAATTGAAATTGTTTAGACCTCCTAGAACATGTTAAACACTTATAATAAGTGTTATTAGTCCTAAGGATTACATCTAAGTTGTTGTAGGACCCGGCTAGTGAGTTTAGGGTTCCAAAGGACCATATACATGAGTTTACTCTCCAATAAACCTCACACAAGGAGTTTACGGTCGTAAACCATTGAGTTTATGAACGTGAAATCCTTAGCTTAATTTCATTTGGTGTTTTGAAGTTATAAATGATCCCTAAAAGCATTCCTACTTGGTGGATTAATTCATGGAAGGATTTAGGGAACTACTACACTTCTTTGAGGAGTTTACGGTCCCAAGGCCAATTCCTTTTGAGTTTAATGCCGTAAACTCATACGAAGAGGGGTGTTTTTATGTTTTCAAGTCCCATACTCATCTAGGATAGGTTTTAGACAATTATCCAAGGCTAATGAAGGCCTTAGGCACACTTTGGTACCCCCTTTTGATGTTCACGGTCCAAAGACCAAAACCATAAGAGATTATGGCCGTAATCTCTCTTTGGGATGGGCATTTGATGATTTAATGTCCCTAAATAACTAGGAGTAAATCAAGGCTATCGTTCCAAGGCTTTAAGAGTGATTAAGGCACTCTTTGGCCGTTGAGTTTGGAGTTCACGGTCCAAGAACTTATTGGGCCGTGAACACCTTACTCTTGGTGTTCATGGGTGATTTCTAGCCTTATAAGCACTAACATACAAGCCTAATATAGTTACATATCAAGGGGAAAGGACTAGGCATCATTTTACCCTTATAAAAGAGTTTACTCCCCAAGGTGTTCTTGGGCGGTAAACTCTCAAATCTTGCGGTTTTGTTATGATTTCTATGTTATTAAGCACTTAACAAGATATATAATACAACTAGAGAGAGGTACTCACGATTTGGGATGAAAACCCGAAGATCCGTGAGAGAGAAAATGGCTTTTCTCTAGTTGGAAATGTAACTAATGAAATAATTTGGTTAAGATTCATATATATAGTCCTAGGATTTTTGGCAGAAAATATTTTTATTCAAGAAATGAACTCTAATATCATAGAGTTATGAAATTACAGAGTTGTAAAAACCCTAGTGCATCATCTCTCCTAATATCTCTTTAAGTGAAAATCCTAAATTACTCAAACTTATACTAAAAAGTCTGAAAACTTACTATAACTGTTCTGACTTCTATTAAAGTGATATTGTTTGTACAGAATAGAATTTCGGGTTGTCACATCATCCCCTCCTTAGAAGGAATTTCATCCCGAAATTAGAATTTAAGCAATTAAGTAGTTACAAATAACTAAGTAAAAAGACGAGGATATTTCAGTTTCATTTGATCCTCACGCTCCCAAGTGAATTCCGGTCTTCGCTTGGCGTTCCAGCGAACGTTCACTATCGGGATACGGCTGTGTTTCGTTTGCTTGACCTCTCGGTCCATGATTTCTACTGGTTCCTCCATGAATTTGACGCTCTCGTTGATCTCGATCTCATCGAGTGGAATAACAAGAGTCTCGTCGGATAGACACTTTTTCAAGTTCGATACGTGGAAGGTAGAATGTACGTTACTGAGTTCACGCAGCAAGTTAAGTTTGTAAGCTACTGGGCCGATTCTTGCGAGAATCTCGAAATGCCCAATGTACCTTGGATGTAGCTTTCCATGCTTTCCAAAGCGTATCAAGCCCTTCCAGGGTGAGACCTTCAATAGAACACGGTCACCCACCTGGAATTCCAACGGTTTCCTACGTTTATCAGTGTAGCTTTTCTGTCGGTCTCTAGAGGATTTCAATCGTTCATGGATCTGAATGATCTTCTCCGTCATTTCCCATATGATTTCCGGACCTGTGAGAGTGCTTTCAGGAACTCGTCCTTTAGCTAACTGGGTATCACCGACCTCAGCCCAGCATAGAGGGGATCTGCACTTTCGGCAATAGAGGGCCTCGAATAGAGCAGCCTTGATGCTCGTGTGATAACTGTTGTTATCGGAAAATTCGACAAGGGGTAAATGATTATCCCATGCTTTCCCGAAGTCGATCACACAGGCTCGTAACATATCTTCCAAGGTCTAGATAGTGCTCTCACTTTGCCCGTCGGTCCGTGGATGGTAGGTTGTACTCATGTCCAACCTAGTTCCTAAGGAACTTTGTAACGACTGCCAGAACCTCAAAGTGAATCTACTATCTCTGTCCGAGATAATGGATAAGGGAACATCGTGCAGTCTTACAATCTCCTTAATGTAAGTCCTTGTAAGCTTCTCCATCTTGTCTGTTTCTTTGATCGGCAGAAAGTGTGCAGACTTGGTCAGTCTATCGACGATGACCCATATCGAATCAAGTCCACCCGTCGTCTTGGGCAACTTGGTTATGAAATCCATAGTTATCCGCTCCCACTTCCATTCTGGTATCTCCGGTTGTTGTAAAAGACCGGAGGTTTTCTGGTATTCGACCTTGACCTTTGCGCTAGTAAGGCATTTACTCATGAAGGTAGCAATCTCTGCTTTCATGTTAGGCCACCAATATAACTTTTTGAGGTCTAGATACATCTTATCTGATCCTGGGTGCACGGAATAGCGAGTGTTGTGCGCCTCATTCACAACCAAGTATCTGAAACCACCTAGATTTGGGGTCCAGATCCGATCCATGAAATAATTAGCTCCGCCACCCTTAACCACCAAGTTCTTATCCTTCCCTCTCAGGGATTCACCCGCCACATTTTCAAGCTTCAAAGCGTCACGTTGAGCTGCCTTAATTTGGGTGGATAAGTGTGAATGGATAGTCATAGTCAATGACTTGACTCTACAACCAGAATATTCCTTCCGACTCAGGGCATCAACTACTACGTTGGCTTTACCCGGATGATAACGAATTTCGCATTCGTAATCACTGAGTAGATTAACCCACCGTCGTTGTCTCGTGTTGAGCTCCTTCTGGTCGAAGATATGTTGTAAGTTCTTGTGGTCTATAAAGACAGTGCTCTTCATTCCGTACAAGTAATGTCTCCAGATCTTCAGAGCAAACACAACTGCTCCTAGTTCAAGATCGTGGGTTGTGTAGTTGACCTCATGTGTCTATAGTTGTCTTAAGGCATAGGCGATGACCTTACCCCGCTGCATCAGAACACATCCAAGCCCTTGATTCGATGCATCGCAATAGACTACGAAGTCTTCTATTCCTTCGGGAAGGGATAGTATTGGTGCGGTGCACAAGGCTCGTTTGAGCGTTTGGAACGCTCTTTCCTGCTTCTCTTCCGAGTAAAAGGCCATGCCTTTCTGGGTCATTGTCGTAAGAGGCTTCGCTATGCGGGAGAAGTTCTGAATGAACCTACGATAGTAGTCAGCGAGGCCTAGAAATTAATGAATTTCTGTAGGCATCTTCTGTGCTAACCAGTTCTCAATGGCCTTGATTTTGGAAGGGTCCACGTGTATTCCCTCTTTGCTAACCACGTACCCTAAGAATTTGACTCGTCGAATCCAAAATTCGCATTTTGAGAACTTCGCGTAGAGCTTCTCCGACAGTAAAGTTTCGAGGACTTGTCATAGATGTTGACTATTCTCCTCCTTACTACGAGAGTACATAAGTATGTCATCAATGAAAATGATGAAGAACTTATCCAAGTAAGGATGACACACCCGATTCATTAAGTCCATGAATACTGCGGGCACGTTTGTTAATCCGAACGGCATCACTACGAATTCGTAGTGCCCATAACGAGTTCTGAAGGCTGTCTTTGGAACATCCTCCCCTAGCACTCGTAATTGGTGATATCCGAATCTTAAGTCAATTTTTGAAAAGAAGTTCGCCCCTTGTAGTTGATCAAATAAGTCGTCGATCCGAGGCAACGGATAACGATTTTTGACCGTCAGCTTGTTGAGATCCCTGTAGTCGATGCACATGCGAAACGATCCATCTTTCTTCTTGACGAACAAGACTAGAGCTCCCTAGGGCGAGAAGCTTGGTCTTATAAAGCCCATGCTAAGCAGTTCGTTAAGTTGACTAGACAGTTCTTGCATCTCTGCAGGTGCTAGACGATAGGGCGATTTGGCTACTGGCGTAGCCCCTGGAACTAAGTCGACTCGGAACTCGACTTAACGTTGCGGAGGTAATCCTAGGAGTTCTTCTGGAAAGATGTCGGGAAATTCGCGTACTACTGGAGTGTTCTGGATGTCTTTCGTTTCTTGGCTCACACCGACCACATGAGCAAGGAATGATGTACATTCCTTTCGTAAGAATTTCCAAGTTTGGATGCTCGAGATGATACGATGGTTCGTGCTAGGTTTGTCGCCATAAACTACTAAGGTTTCGCCAGACAGCAGATTAAGGCAAACAGCCTTTTCGTAACACATGATATCGGCACGATGAAGAGTCGGCCAATCCATGCCAATAATGACGTCGAAACTTTTAATTGAGATCGGCATAAGATCGATAAAAAATGAATGGTTATCTAAATTTAGGGTACACCCTATGAATATACTGCTAGTGCTCTCTGTCTTTGCATTAGCCATTTCCACAGTGAATGGTTCATTAAGTGCTCGTGATTTTTTCTTAAGTAAATGAGCAAATTTTTGGTTCACGAAACTCCTCTCCGCTCCACTATCAAATAGAATGCATGCATAAGAATTATCGAGGAGGAAGATACCAGTGACCACTGTAGGGTCGGAAACCGCTTCCTCATGGCCTATGGCCAGAACTCTTGCCACTCCACCGGCAAACCCTGCCTTTGGGCAGTTTCTCTTAAAGTGGCCTACCTCGCCACATCCGTAACAAGTTTGAACCACTCCAGCACCGGGGGCTTGGTTGATTGGCTTTGCCGGGACTTTACAGAAACGGGTTGTGTGCCCCTTTCCGTTGCAGTTCAGACACTGCATCACCCGGCAGGCGCCGACGTGATGGAAGTTGCACTTGTTGCACTTAGGCAAACTTCCAGAGTACTGCTTCAGCAAAGCGGTAGCGGCAGGGGCTATCGCAGCATGTACTGCCACAACCTGCCTCTTCTTGGCAGCCTTAGCCTTCTTCTTCTCATCCCAGAACTTCCGCTTGGAATCCGCGGTTCTTGCAGGTTCTGAGATGGCCAGGGTAGTTGTTGCGGTCGGGGTACGAACCCCATGGTCTATGATCAGTTGTGCCAATCGCTTGGCACTATCAAATGTAGTGGGGTGTGATTCCAAAACATTTCCCTGGTATGGGGGCACCAATCCCCATATGTATCTCTCAATCTTCTTTCCCTCTAAAGGAATCATGTTGGGACAGAGGGCCACCAGTTCACAGAACCTGGCAGTGTACACGACTACGTTGGAGCCCATCATGGTTAGGCCCTACAGCTCTTCCTCCAGCTTTTGGATCTCACCCCTCGGGCAGTATTCCTCAATCATGAGGTCTTTTAAAGAACCCCAGCCCATATCATTAGCCACTATTAGAGATAGTGACTTTACATGGCTATTCCACCATGTTAGGGCTTTAGTTTCGAAGGTTCAAGAAGCGTACTTCACCTTGCTATCCTCGGAACAAGAGCAGATTTCGAAAACCGATTCGGTTTTCTTGAACCATTGCGAGAGGGAATGACTCCGCCAGTCCCATTGAAGGATAATGGCTTGCAGTTTGTGAAGTCCTTATAGGAGCACTCTCTCGAGCGCACAAGAGCTTCAACTTGAATAGACTGAACAGGGGTTCCTCCTCTAGTGGAACCAGATGAATGGTATTGGGTCATGGCTGAAGCCACAACCGCAGCTACGGCAGCATTTAGAGCTGTCATGTCGAACTGAGGAGTAGGTGGTTGCGGAGGTGGAGGAGGTGGTGTTTCGTTATTTGGGTTTCTCCTTGGATTTCTGCGACGCGGCATATTTGATCTATAAGTTTATGAAGATGAAAGCATTGATAAGAATTCAATGGAAGAATTAATGAGAATGACTCATGGACTAACTCCCCATAGCCCAACAATATGATTGAATGAAGATTTAAAATTAATAGATGATCATATTTGGATAATAATTCCCATAAGATTAGGTACCTATCAATATTACTGGTATTACAGATGTAAAAAGTTCGGGAAAAATGGCCTACAGTAAGAGGCCTTACATCAACCAAAATGGGAAAATTTTGACAGAATTGCAACCTAACCAAGACCTAACAGGCCTATGATTTACAAAAATAGGGAATTAGACCAAAGTTTTACATAACTAGGTTATATCCAAAAAGAGAAGTTGATGAGGATCTATCGGCGATGAGAACTGCTAGAGTGAGTCCTTGATCCCGACACAAGGTGTTCTAGGTCCCTCATACGCCTATCAGCCCTTGCTTGCTAAGCTCGAAGTTCTCTGACTTCAGCTCGCGTTTCAGTGAGTTCCCTCTGAAGAGCTGCATTGTGGACCAGAGTCCTTTCATGAGCACACTCTAGCTGGCGAATGCGGACAGTGTTAACACCAGTGTTGGCATCAATCTCTAAGACTCGATTGATAGTTGATTGACCCAATATTGTATTCCGAGAAATCCTACGAACCATGATGGGTAGGACACTATCAGCAGAACCTCCATTAGTGAGGTTGTAAAAACTTCTGTCTCCATTGTAGGGAATGGGTTGTCACACCCCGAAAACCGAAGGCGAAAACATTTTCGGGGTTGACTCCACGTTGAGTATCAAATCCAATGCACATAGTACAGTGTGATACATAGCATAAATATGAACAAAAAGAAACGGGTCTTCTGAGTACACCGTCTTCAAGAAAAAAAGATCTTCGGATACCTGTTCTAATGCTGACCTGAGAACACAAGCGGTTTGAAAATCAGCATAACGCTGGTGAGTTCATAAGCGGTTTTTGTTTGTGAAAATGTTCAAGTTTCCTTTTTGTTTTTGAAATGTTACGCACACCAAGAAAATCCCATATTTTCTTAAAAGTTGGTTGTTGTTTCACAAATGTAAAGTATAGTAAGTTTGTACACTGAAAACATGTCTACTCATGTGAAAATGTATAGTTTGGTTATCCAGCTTGTTAAACTGTTCTGTTTACCTATCATGTATTCCCAGGAAAGTCCCATACTTTCCTTATTGTATATTACCAATTGTAAAAGGTGTAATGTTATCCAGTTTGTTACTCTTTCTAGTTATGTGAGAGTTACCCAGGAAAGCCCCATGTTTTCCTGCTTGTTGGTTTTCAATGTGAACGATGTAAAAGATGTAAAAGATGTAAACGTGGTTTGTAACCTATCGTGGGAGTCTAATATGTCAAGAGGTCAGTGGGAGTCTAAAGATCTTGAAAGGATTCAAGAATTAATCAAGAGTAAACACTAGCGCACGACTTGAGGTTTGTAACCTATCGTGTTGACATAATTTTGTTTCTGTGCCATTCCGGTTTAAGTTGACTATGCAATGTGAGTTCTGTGAGTTCTTATGTGGATTGCATAGAGTCAAGACGCCCTAATCAATGGAAAGTACATTGATAGGAAGGGGTAATCTTGTTGACAACTTGGAATATATGGTGGGCACCCGTGCTGCCATGAGGCAAGAAATTAAAATTAAGTAAGTTCAATCCATAAGAGTTGAATTTTGTTTTGATAAATTCACATGGATAAGAAAACATGCACCTTAAAATATAAGTGTCATAAGATTTCTCTCCGTTCGTGAAAAAATTCTTTCACTAAGAGAGATTTTAAGAAGATAGTGGTTGTGAAAATTGCATTCTCAAATTCGATTTTGATTACGACATCCCTTTTTCATAATTTGAATTGTGAGATTTGGCAATTAGTCTGAATTGTTTCGACACACATATGAGCTATCTAAGGCAAAGGTGTATAAGTTTGAGAAGCTTAGATAAAGGATTATCAAAGCATTAGGTATTAGAAATATGAACTTAAGAAATTCAATAGGTATTGTTTTCTGGAAGTTAAGTTGTTTTCTAAATACATGTCAAAGCTAGTGGGAACATAAGTGTTATGCTTATATGATAATAATCATCATGATAGTGGGTGCATAAATGTTATGCTTGTATGATTATTATGGCAATTATTGCAAGTTAGCAATATTAATTATAGAAAATAAGAGTTTTATTTTGCAAAGTCGTAAAGGGTTGAAAAGTTGTTTTGCTATAATTAAGGGAGAGAATATTGTACTTCGTTTCAAAATCTAAAGCTTAGATTGAGAAATTTTAATAAATTTTGTCAAGGGATACATAATGTGTTCTTAAATTTCGATTAATATTACGGTATCCCTCTTCATAGTTTGAATTGTAAGAATGTGACACATAAAATTTTATGGCAAAAGATTGATAAAGTATCAGATCTTTATGTAAGACATTATGCATCGTGTCCCATACGCTTCGGGTAAAGGATCGATTGTAAATGCTATAATATTTGACCATTCTAAAATTTTCCAAATGTCTAGCGCATTAAGAGGGAAAAAAGACTAGAACCGGTTTTGACTAAAATAATTAAACAACTATCAAAGAACGATCCAAAGTTCGCTGAAGATTGGTTGCTTTTGAGTAGTTAGAAGTATGGTATTGGATGGACCATAAGGACATTATTATGAATAGATAAGATTCTATTAAGAAAGAGTTGTCATATGGAAAATATGGAAATGTTTCCATATTGGGAGTTGGATATTGAGAATCTATGTTTGGATTAGAAACTTTTATGCAAGAAGGATGTTCAAAGGAATGTACTTTGAGTGAGAGACATCATATCTATAGAATTGTTTCTGATAGAGATTGGCTAAGTCTTGATGATTTTAAGTTATGGCTTTAAGAAAGGATCACTACATAAAATGTTAGAATTTAGCATATTCTATAAGTGATAAGAATTTGATATTCTTATACTTATGATAAGAATTGGGAGTTGTGAAATGAGTATGATTGGAAATGAGTTCATTTGATATATTTCACAAAGTAAGGACCATAAGTAAACATTGTGTGCATGCTAAGAGCATAGGACAATTGTAGTAATAATTCAAGTAATAAGTTAATTACCCGAAACAATAAATAATGAGTAATCAATATGGTGATTAAATAAAATGTTTTATTTATACCCAGAGTTTGGGCCATATGGGATTAGTATTATTCTTGTGTTTCACTTTGCATGTTTTGACTTCCTGAATAATTAAATTGGTTCTGAACAATCAAATTATTCGAACAGACCACAATCGTTCATATGTTGGAAGTAGGTATGAATGAAGACTATCATGAATTGGTTTGTAGATTGTCTAAAGTGTATTAGACATAGCAAAGGTTTGCTGCAACGTTCATGAGTGCTTATGAATATGATTTTGAGCATTGGATTAAACCCATGCTCACTTGGATCACTTCATGGATTTTATCACGAGTGATTGGTGAGAAGATAATATCTTATATTCTTGAAACCGAGATGTGTGAGTTGTATCTTGCGATTCGGTTACACATTGATAATATGTAAATGCACCAGTAACTTGGTGTCATAAAACATATATTTGTGTGTGATTTAGTGAGTGAGTGAAAGAAAGCATTGAATCAAAGTTTATCCTTATATCCAAAGTAGAATGAAAACGATATTTATGGGCCCTCGTTGATTTAGTGACGACACCCTAAGCGCTTGGCCAAGCTGGGACGTATTTGATGTGTTCAAATTGTAGTCTGTTGTCAGTCTTCGTAAATCGGAAATTGGGAAACAACACATACACAAAGAGAATGATTTAAATCCATGTCTCAAGTCTATACGATATCAAGAATGGAGGAATATATGATCCCTTATCTAAAGGACACCATTCTGATAAGATCAGAGTTGATAGAGGCTTTTGAAAGCTACGATTGCTAATCAGGATCTGAGGTTATATGCAGAATAGTTATTAGACTTATCCAAGTGGGAGACTATTAGATTAGTGTCTAAGTCCATAACTATTTTGGTATGTACTTGACCCGATTGTGCATGGTCCTTTTAGGTTTCCTTCACACTGGTGACTAGACAGGATGATTGTTGAGGAGAGAGGCTGGTTTATTGTTAAGAATAATAAATTAGGTTATAAATATGATTTGTTAATATATTATATGAATAATATATTAATTTGGAATCATATTATTAATTAGTATTTAATCAGAAATTAATTTAGAATTAATTTTGGGATTAAAGGAACTGACTGAAAGTGCAGGGGCTATTTTGTAATTATTTAATAGTTGAGGTTTTGGGCCATTGGATCACCTTTATTAAGCCTTGAATGAAAATCCTAGAAGGATCTAGGAGTTTGCATCCAAGGGCTTAAGAAAAGGAGTCCATGGACTTGCTTAGGCCCTAAGTTAAGGGATTAGGGTTTACACCTTGAAACCCTAGTTAGCATTAAGTATAAATAGCACCCTAAGGCACTAAGATTTCGTCCAAGGCTTGGGAATACTTAAAAGGGATGAAATCTAGGGTAAGATACCCTTCTCTCCTCTCTCCCATATTCATACTTTCACCTAGTGTGTTTGTGAGCCATTAGAGGTACTACACTTGTGGTACTTGCTTTCAAGAGCTAAGGAGATTCAAGGAACTAGTTGTTATTGCTATATAACAACAAAAGGTATGTATTCTATTCTTCTATGTGGATTTCAAAAATAGTACTAGCATGTCAGGTTTCTTTTTGTGCTCATAAAGCTGTATAACTAATAGTGAAAACATAGATCCAACTCTAGGGTTGCATGCACACATAGGATTGTTTGTATAAAACCCCTCAGCAACATGGCACCAAATTAAGCAAAACTCAATGTCCTAGTTCTAGTGATGAACATGAGAGAATGAGTCAAGTCCCATATGCTTCTGCTATAGGATCAATCATGTATGCCATGTGTCACACCTCCGAACCATCCGAAAAACAACGGCGGAAACGTCCGGTGGCGGTGATGTCATACGTAGTATCACAACAATCGTATCATAGCAATCAAAGTAAACACAATCATTACATTTCGTACGGTTACAAATTTTGTCACCCCAGGCGTGCCTACCTAACTGTAGCTAACAGTTCAGGTGTGAGATTGTCGGTTCCAAATAGATCCATCCACAAATTTCACGCTCTCCCTCCAGGAGACTCTGGTTATACTACCGGTGATGCTTTATTGGTACCCCGATGGGTGAAAACGAAGATAGTCTCACAATCTTGTACTAACTAGTTTACGTGCTGTTTGGTTGTTCTCGAGTTCGAAATTGTTTATAACGGTGAAGAGTATAAATAATTATACATCAAATAATTATTTAGCATGATACTCTAGTTTTGTATTCGTAGTAATGAATAAAATAAATTTGACATAGTTTATATATTTGACTTTGCATGAAATTGAATTTGTAGGACTGGTAAGGAAATCCCAAACTCTACCTATTATGGTTTGAATGGTTGTTACGTTCACGTAAGGTTTTGAAACTATGCAATTAAAAATTGAAAACATCCCTTATGCTCCGCATAATACAAAAGGGATAATTGTATCTAAACATTTGATAGAAAATCGTTGTAATTGCATCAGTTTGTAAGTTATGAAAACCTTTTATCTTTAGCTTGTATTCCCCCCTGAAAACATGACAAACTCGAAAAGTGTAGGGGTATGAACTCACAATTTATCGTAGGATCCAAATGATCGATTGGTTATGAGTGTCGCGTGTCAACCGATGATTTGTTCGTGTGTGGACCCTATTAACATATATCGCACATATATGTATTAGATTAAGTATTCCGTGACAAACCATGATGGGAAACCACCCTAAAGACTTGGAATCAGTAGAACTAAGTGTTTTATGTCCCATACTTATCGATCTTTGTAAGTTTAAGGCCAAATATGAGATTTAGAGTAGGTGTATGGCCATAAAAGTGAGTGTGCGGCCAGACTGTGTGTGCAGCTGCACAAAGGAGTGTGCGGCCATACAGAGTGTGTGTGCGGACGTACACAGGAGTGTGCGGCCGTATACTCCTTGTTTGAGCCCAAAATGTCGATTTTTGAGGTGTTTCAAGTTCCAAACCAAGTCTTAATTCGAATATAGGGGCCAAACTCTCACTTTGGAGGGTATTTGAGTGTGTGTGGCCACCTTATGAGTGTGTGAGGCCTAAATTTAAGTGTTTTACCTATACAGCAAGCTAAATGATGGAGTTATTCACGTTTTTGAGGTCCTTAGAGTGTTCTTGGATGAGACTTTTAGAGAGAGAAAGTAGAGAGAGAGAGAGAATAGTGTGCAGCCAATGAAGAAAAATAGAATGAAAGGGGGTCCTCTACTATATATAGAGTCGGGTGTGTGGCTAGGGGTGTGTGTACGGCTGGGTGTGCGGCTGGCTTGCCGCACACTCGGGTATGTGGCTGCACACACCTTCTTTGGTGTGATTGGCTCGATTTTGTGATACTACACACTCTTTAACCCTTCTTAAGACTCATATCTAGGCTATACTAAGCCTAAAGCACTCATATGGACCCACAATTTCGCTAAAAGATGATAAATTCGAGTGTAATATTGATATACGGATCAATTGTACAGGATAAAAGTTTCAGGTTGTCACACCATGACATGTACTCAACCTGATGTCTCATTTTCTCTAAGCATGGTGAGTCATTTTCAGGACAATCCAGATGACAGTCATTGAAAAGAAGTAAAGAACATTTTGAAATACTTAAGAAGAACAAAGGAATTTTTCTTGGTATATGGGGGTAAGGATGAGTTGAGAGTCACAACTTATATAGATACGAGTTTCCAAACTGATAGGGCCAACTCATGTTCGCATTCCGGATGTGTATTCTTGCTTAATGGAGGATCAGTCACTTGGAAGAGTTCGAAGAAGTCAACAGTGACAGACTCTACGTGTGACGAAGAGTATATAGTGGCTAATGAAGCTGCAAAAGAAGCTACATGGTTGAAGAATTTCATTGATGATCTTGGTGTCGTTCCGAGCATCAAGGATCCTTTAGAAATCTTCTGTGACAATGAGGGTGTAGTCGCACTGACGATAGAACCCAAGGACCATGGTAACTCTAGACATATACATAAGATATTCCACTATGTGAGGCATCGAGTCAAGGTTAAACACATTTTCCTGAATAAAGTATCATCATGGGAGAATCCAACAGATCTGTTCATGAAGCCATTATCAAGGATCAAGCATGCTAGTCATACTAGATCTATAGGCATTAGATTTGTTGATGATATGGTGTAATTCTTTGGTTGTTTAGTTTGATGATCTTTGAAACATTTATCAGTATGAATTGATGTTTATTTTGTTGAGACTTAATAAATTTCTAGTGATGCTATCATTTGTATTAATTTATTATTGTGTTTCACTTTTACATGTTTGGAACCTACTTCCTGATTAATTTACTCAAACCTCCATAGTCGGTGATACCCTTGGAAGTAAGTAGCGATTCAAGAATGTCACGAGTATTGGTTGATTGGCCATACTGATTGGGCATAGCATCGTGATTGCACCAAGATTCATGAGTACTTAATGGAGATTTAAGTATTGGAACAACCCGCACATAAAGATTACTTCATGGATATAGTCACAAGTAATCCTAAGATGATAATATATTTTGTTCTTCAAACTATGATATAGATGGGATTTTGATCTATGGTTCTGTTATATATTGGTGTACTCTAACACTATCCGTAACTGGTAGGAATAACATGTATATCCATGTATAATATGATGAAATAGATAGAAACTATGTAGTCAAAGTTTATTCGTCCCTTCTTCTTTAACAGGAGAAGCAATATCTATGGGTCCCTCGATGATTTGGTGTTGACATCATGAATACCTGGTTGCGTCTTAATTGAAATTAATGTTTTGAATTTAGTAGTCATATGCAGTTGTCACAAGTCTTTATCGGGAAACATAATATTGAATTCTGAGATTGATCATTATCTATGTCTCAAATTCATATATATATAATGAGGATGAAGGAATAGATGATTATTTACCTGAGGGCTGAAAACTGATTAGATCATAGTTTGGTAGATGCATTGGATGACATTCTCTCTGTTGATTATTAGAGAAGTATTTGACCACATATAGTTGATGACTTGTCCAAGTGGGAGACTATTGGAAAGTGTGTCCAAGGTCATCAATTATTGGTAATATTTCTAATAATAACAGGGTCCTCTTGGGTTGACCTCAAGACTCAAACTAAGTGGAATAATTAAAGGAGAAATTATTTTATTAATTATTATGGTTTAATAATTAATTAGAAACTAATTGGAAAATAATTTGCGAATTTATTAACACTTTAATTAATAGAAGGGTTGAATATCAATTAATCAATAGTTAGTTAATAAGGAATATTCCAGAACGCTAAGAAGAAAGGTGGTGGACGAAAATACCCTTTGGATAAGGGAAATTTCGTTCTTAGGGCTATCCTATCCCACATGTGCTTGAGGATAAAACCTTAGGAGATATCTAAGTCTATAAATAGGGCCTTAGGGATTTATTCCTCCTTGCTCATTCTTGGTTTGATTTTTCACCACTTCTTTCTCCCTCTTTTTGGAACAACTCTCCTTATAGTTCATTCCCTCCTAGTTATTTTTGATTCTACTCTTTTGAGTAGGAGTGTTCACTGGGCAGTACAATTCAGAGAGTAATAAAACTGTGAACCGTGATCATGGGCGGGTACCTTACATGCACTAACCGAATCCGAACCGAAATGATAGAAAACCCGAACCGAACCGAGCCAAACCGTGTAAAGACGGGAAATGACGGTTCGATTCGCGTACACCCACTAAATACAAAAAAAATAAAAATCAAGCAAAGTTATAAAGTCCACTTTTGTCACACCACCGAACCGTCAGGAAAACAACGGCGGAAACGTCCGGGGGCGACGACGTCATACGTAGTATCACAACAATTGTATCATAGCAATCAAAGTAAACACAACCATTACATTACAATATGAATATTTACATCTGTTTGAAAACATAGTTTGTATATAGCATTGTATAACAAAAGATAAAGACGAGACTCCTAAAATGCTCCGTCTTCTCCAAAAGCTGGCTAGGTACCTGTCTATCGTTGCCTTGAGAATACAAGCGGTTTTGAAAATGTATCAGCATCAAGCTGGTGAGTTCATAAGCAGCTTTTTGTATTGAAAACTACTCACTGAATTTGTCTAAACAGTTTCTTTCCATTATAATTAAATATATCGTTTGTATTGAAAAACCATTGTTACCGAGTTCTGAAATATGTATGCATGCTTACCAAGAAAATCCAATATTTTCTAACATGTTTGTTGGTTTCTGTATGAAAGGTACGTTCTGTTTGAAAAGCCTGGCTACCATCAGTTTGTAATGTATGATCTTTTTGAAACCCTGGTTACCACCAGTATGTGTAGTAGTTTTATTACTTCAAATAGAACTATAGATTTTGTCCCTGGAATACCCTCCAGTAAGTAGATAAGTAGTTTTATTAGTTAAAATAAAACTATAGAAGAAAAAAAATCCCGTAAACAATGATTCGTTTATACTTATTGTGAGTCGTATAACCATACTAATATGACTGATGACTTCCTTGACATTCTTCAGGCGTTGCATGATTCCAATATTTGTCACCCCAGGCGTGCCCGCCTAACTATAGCTAATAGTTTAGGTGTGGTATTGTCGGTCCCGAATAGATCTATTCACAAATTTCATGTTCTCCCTCCAAGAGACTTTCGTTATACTACTGGTGAGAATTTATTGGTACCCCGAGGGGCAAAACGAAGATAGTCTCACAATCCTGTATTAACTAGTTTACATGTTTGTTCGGTTGTTCTCGAGTTCGAAATCGTTTGGAACGGTGTAGAGTATAAATAATTATACATAAAATAATTATTCAGCATGATACTCTAGTTTTTGTATTCGTAGTAATGGATAAACTAAATCTGACATGGTTTATATGTTTGACTTTGCATGAAAGTTTGAGCTTGTAAGACTGGTAATGAAATCCCAAACTATACATATTATAGTTTGAATGGTTGTTACGTTCATGTATGGTTTTGAAAACTATGCAATTATGAATTGAAAACCTCCCTTATGCTCCGCATAATACAAAAGGGATAATTGTATCTAAACATTTGATAGAAAATCATTGTAATTGCATCAGTTTTTAAGTTATGAAAACATTTATGTTTAGCTTGTATTCCCCCCCCCCCCCCCTAAAAACATGAAAAACTCAGAAAAGTGTAGGGGTATGAACTCACAGTTTAACGTAGGATTTCAGTGTGCGATTGATATGAGTGCTGAGTGTAAACGGATGTTCTGAACGCAATTGGACCCTATTAGTCATATGGTAACACATATACGTATTATATTAGGGTATTTCATGACTAATCATGGTGGGAAACCATCCTAAGGTCTTGGAAATCTTTGTACTAAGTGTTCTAGGTTCCACACGTAGTGATCCTTGCAAGTTTAAGGCCAAATATGAGCATTAGAGTGGGTGTATGGCCATAAAAGCGAGTGTGCGGCCAGGGAGTGCAGCCAGACTTGTGTGTGCGGCCGTACACTCCTTATTTGTGTCCGAAATGTCGATTTTGAGGTGTTTTCGAGGTGTTCTTGTGCTAATACCAAGTGTGACATCCCCAATTTCACGGCCAGAAAAGACCGATTTGTTTATGCTTTGTTTTATAAAATAAGAGTAATCTTTTGATTAAAAGAGTTGCCGAATTTGCTCCCAAAATAAAATATGATAACCATTTATCAAAACATTTCTCGAAAAAAATGTATTTTCATTAATAATAAAACCTTGGGATGTCATGTTCGATACAGACCAAAAGCATAAACAATATAAAATAGACCTTACAATAGTTATTCAACTACTGATCTATAATCCAAAATCTCTCGTCAAGTCCACCAACTTATACATTTGTGCCATTACCTGTAATGAAAAGAAAACTGAGTGGGTCAGGCTTGGGAGCCTGGTGAGCATATAGGGTTTTCAACCCACAATAACATAATTATTATATGTAATCAGCAAACAATCAACCTAATTACCCATCCCCATTATCTCCTTAAGGTTTTACCCTAAGAACCAACTATCCTTCATTCATTTATTCGTAAGGAATTTGGCACGAATTCCATTGCTGCCAAAGCTTATTTATCAAGTACTAAATCCATAGTTATCTGGCACTAACTCCATAGTCACCAAGGTTCACTTAACAAGCGCTAACTCCATAGTCGCCAAGGCTTACTCAACAAGCGCTAACTCCATAGTCGCGAAAGTTTACTCAACGTGCGCTAACTCCATAGTCGCCAAGGTTTACTCAACGTGCGCTAACTCCATAGTCGCCAAGGTTTATACAATAGGCGCTAACTCCATAGTCACCAACTATTCCATCTACCTATGTTCTACCCAACAATTTTGTAGATATAAATACTTACACAGTTTAAATCATTTAACACCTGTATAAAACTCCAAATTTCCATGCCCATCTCAAATAGACAAATAACATATAAACACATAGCACATATTCTATAGCAAATACGTCATATTAGTGTGTTAGAAGAAAGTAACTACACACTCACACATATAAACAACAATAAACTCAATACACTCAAACCATACTTGTATTATTATCGTGTTTATGAAAGGTAGTATACACTCACTTGAGCAGAAGATGATCGGACAACACTACGACTTGCAAAAGTAGAAATCCTCAGCAGATCTGGAAGATCTCTACAAAAATCGAACTTCTCGCGGGCAGAGCTTCGGCTCGGAAACCGCACCTCTCGGGATCTTCAGAATCTCGGGACTTGCTTCGGGACTCGGGAATATTACTGGGGATTTGGGGTATTTCTGGCACGCAAAACGATGCAAAACGGGAGAGAGAATGGAGAAAAATAGCAAAGAAGTCGGCTGCCCTCGCATCCTATTTATAGGAGGCTGGAGCCTCGGAGTACGCGGGGCGTACTGGTCCGAAATCGTCACTGTGTTCGTCATCCGAAGTCCTCGAGTGCGAGTGTCGACATCTTCGCTATACGCGGGGCGTACTTCGGATCGGACCGCTGACTCCTCTTCGGATAATGCCGGGGTTTAATAATTAATTTTAATTATTAATTATTTAATAAACTTCGGAAATCCATATCTCCTTCATACGAACTCCGTTTTCGACGTTCTTTATATCCACGCGAAGGTGAGACCACGCTCTAGAACTTTCGTTTAGATTCCATCAGCTAATTTTGAATTTATTTTTATTATTTATTTTTAATAGGCTGGGACAAAAAATTTCGTTATAAATTCATAACTTCTTCGTTTGACGTCCGTTCTCGCCTAACTTTTTATCGCTTTGATACTAACAACGAGATCTTAGATTCTCGTTTGGATCGCTAATTCTAAATATCACTCTAACGTAAATTTACTTTTTACGTCATTCGGCGTTGTGCCGTTTCTGTCGCGAAACTTTAACAAGTCGTAACTTCTTCGTTATAACTCGGATTTTGGTGTTCTTTATATGCACGGAAACCTTGTAACATATACTACAACTTAGTTAGGATTATTCATCCTAAATAATCTTCTATCAAGAAGTCATTTTTGATGCTTATTGTCTCTAAATTGACTAGCCCTGATCTACGGGCGTTACAATTATCTCCCCCTTAGGATGATTACGTCCCGGAATCATCAACGAAATAGGATTTGTATACTGACTCCATAAGTTATCTCTCCATTCTAAGTAATAATCCTGATGCTCAACCCTGCATCTGCTCTTCGTACTACGTTGGAATTTAGATCGACATCTTTAAGTTACAAAATAAATCCTTATTGTGGACTCCTTCTTCTTCTAAGGATAAATACATTCATTTATCTATTGTAACTAACCGATGGGTCGTGCCCCGATGACCTCTCATCGCGGTCGGACTCAATTAATATGACCACTAGGGTCTGAATAACCATCATCCTACTAGTCATTACCGAAACAAGGGAAATGACAAACTTGAATAAAACGAAATCAATTACTAGCTTCTTGATAACCTTGTGACTTCCCCTGATCCAAGCGTGAGTCCTGTGCTTCCGGTAGTATAGATCTCTACTAACATTCACACCTACTCATACTCGTCCCAAGTATTGTCTCGCAGTTAACCAAGTCACCATACATAAATCATATAATCATTCAACACATCAGATAACAAAACCAGGGTTTATATTAAATCTTGAAACTATTACACAAAAGTTCAAGTTCACCCTATACTATGCCTCTAACAGGCTATGCTTCCTGATACAGACTTTATATATTAATATGAAGTCTTCATCTTTTAATCCTCCCATCCTTTTCTGCTTCGTTTAGGAACATGTTGAATGCCCTTGGCTGTGGAGGCGTGTTTTTCTGTGGACAGTCTTTAGAAATATGACCTTCTTCGTTACACCTATTGCACACCTTCTTGATAGGTGCGCACTTGTTGGCGTAGTGCCCTGTCTTCCCACATTTGTAGCAAGTCATCTCCTCGCTACATTTCCTGAAGTGTTTCTTCTTACACTTCTCACACCACTTAGCTTCATCTCTTCCCCCAGATTTCGAGAATTTACTTTCTTTGTCGATTATTGAAGATCCTTCACGCTTCCTTTTCTCTCTAACTTCAGCTCTTTCCAGACCCTTTTCTTTTATTTGGGTCTCAACATTCTTGGCTGCCCAGATGGCGGCTTTCAGAGTGGTTGCTTGTTTGACTATCGGACCAAAGTCCGCTGGTAATCTATTGGCAAACTTGTTGACCTTGGAAAGCTCAGTTGGAATTAGGTATGGAATAAGCTTCATCTTCTCCGTAAAGCTCGTAGCGTATTCAGTAACGCTCAATTTTCCTATCTTAAGATTCTGGAACTCATTGTTGATTTCCAGAAGATCTTGCTCAGAGCAGTATTGCAATTTCAGTTGCACCACGAATTCTTCCCAAGACATCTTGCTAGCTTCCCCCTTGGGCATCGAACCAGCCAGTAACTTCCACCAGCTCAATACTCCAGATTCTAACAGAGGGATTGCAAGAGCGGTCTTCTGTCTGTTGCTACACTCGCAACTTTCAAACATTGTCTCCATTTCGGAGATCCAGTCCATGACTTGCATCGGTGTCGGGCTCCCAGAAAGACATGGTGGTTTGGATGCCATGAAATCCTTGTACTTGCATCCACGTCCATCATTTCCTCTATCCTGGTTGTTTTGAAGAACTATTGGTGGGTTGGCTTGACCAACGGTCCCACTGTAGTTTCCTCCTTCAGACTGCCCTCCGTTTACTTCGGGCTCTTCAACTTGAATTGACAATTCCTCGCGATTCTGCCTGATCATACGTCTGGTTTCTTCCATCTGATTATTCAACATTGCTTGGATCATCACTTGAACTCCGGCCATTGTCATTGGTTCAGGCACTGCTGCTACAACAGGTATTTGTTCAATTACTGGTATTTGATTCCTATTTTCATCAGCATTTCCAACTCCACTCCTCGTTCTCACCATTTTTGATCTATACACCGAATAAGGTGAAATTAGATCCTTAGTCACGATAGATATTCAAATCATCCTTATCACTCCGAAACGTTTACATGTTAGTTCTAATATCGTAGACGCACACTTAGAATCCTAAACACATAAGGTTTCCAGATCCGGTCGGCAACAGACCATAGATCCGAACAATTAACATCATATATGGCAAACATATAACAATTAGCACCTAATAGCATTTTAGGCAATTTTCCTAAAATAAAATAGTGTCTGTGTCAATTTAGGTGTACTACCTAAAATATAATGGACACACTCAACTCACAATCATTTCTTAGCATTCTAAGTTTAAGTCTAGAAATAAATCCATATTCCTAGTTCGCTTAAACTAATGCTCTGATACCAACTGTGACATCCCCAATTTCACGGCCAGAAAAGACCGATTTGTTTATGCTTTGTTTTATAAAATAAGAGTAATCTTTTGATTAAAAGAGTTGCGGAATTTGCTCCCAAAATAAAATATGATAACCATTTATCAAAACATTTCTCGAAAAAAATGTATTTTCATTAATAATAAAACCTTGGGATGTCATGTTCGATACAGACCAAAAGCATAAACAATATAAAATAGACCTTACAATAGTTATTCAACTACTGATCTATAATCCAAAATCTCTCGTCAAGTCCACCAACTTATACCTTTGTGCCATTACCTGTAATGAAAAGAAAACTGAGTGCGTCAGGCTTGGGAGCCTGGTGAGCATATAGGGTTTTCAACCCACAATAACATAATTATTATATGTAATCAGCAAACAATCAACCCAATTACCCATCCCCATTATCTCCTTAAGGTTTTACCCTAAGAACCAACTATCCTTCATTCATTTATTCGTAAGGAATTTGGCACGAATTCCATTGCTGCCAAAGCTTATTTATCAAGTACTAAATCCATAGTTATCTAGCACTAACTCCATAGTCACCAAGGTTCACTTAACAAGCGCTAACTCCATAGTCGCCAAGGCTTACTCAACAAGCGCTAACTCCATAGTCGCCAAAGTTTACTCAACGTGCGCTAACTCCATAGTCTCCAAGGTTTACTCAATGTGCGCTAACTCCATAGTTGCCAAGGTTTATACAATAGGCGCTAACTCCATAGTCACCAACTATTCCATCTACCTATGTTCTACCCAACAATTTTGTAGATATAAATACTTACATAGTTTAAATCATTTAACACCTGTATAAAACTCCAAATTTCCATGCCCATCTCAAATAGACAAATAACATATAAACACATAGCACGTATTCCATAGCAAATACGTCATATTTGTGTGTTAGAAGAAAGTAACTACACACTCACACATATAAACAACAATAATCTTAATACACTCAAACCATACTTGTATTATTATCATGTTTATGAAAGGTAGTATACACTCACTTGATCAGAAGATGATCGGACAACACTACGACTTGAAAAAGTAGAAATCCTCAGTAGATCTGGAAGATCTCTACAAAAATCGAACTTCTCGCGGGCAGAGCTTCGGCTTGGAAACCGCACCTCTCGGGATCTTCGGGATCTCGGGACTTGCTTCGGGACTCGGGAATATTACCGGGGCTTTGGGATATTTCTGGCACGCAAAATGATGCAAAACGGGATAGAGAATTGAGAAAAATAGCAAAGAAGTCGGCTGCCCTCGCATCCTATTTATAGGAGGCTGGAGCCTCGGAGTACGCGGGGCGTACGCTAGTACGCGGGGCGTACTGGTCCGAAATCGTCACTGCGTTCATCATCCGAATTCCTCGAGTGTGAGTGTCGACATCTTCACTGTACGCGGGGCGTACTTCGGATCGGACCGCTGACTCCTCTTCAGATAATGTCGGGGTTTAATAATTAATTTTAATTATAAATTATTTAATAAACTTCGGAAATCCATATCTCCTTCATACGAACTCCGTTTTCGACGTTCTTTATATCCACGCGAAGGTGAGACTACGCTCTACAACTTTTGTTTAGATTCCGTCGGCTAATTTTGATTTATTTTTATTATTTATTTTTAATAGGCCGGGACAGAAAATTTCGTTATAAATTCATAACTTCTTTGTTTGACGTCCGTTCTCGCCTAACTTTTTATCGCTTTGATACTAACAACGAGATCTTCGATTCTCGTTTAGATCGCTAAGGCTAAAATCACTCTAACGTAAATTTACTTTTTACGTCATTCAGCGTTGTGTCGTTTCTATCGTGAAACTTTAACAAGTCGTAACTTCTTCGTTATAACTCGGATTTTGGCGTTCTTTTTATATGCACGGAAACCTTGTAACATATACTACATCTTAGTTAGGATTATTCATCCTAAATAATCTTCTATCAAAAAGTCATTTTTGATGCTTATTGTCTCTAAATTGACTAGCCCTGATCTACGGGCGTTACACCAAGTCCTATTACTAAATGAAGGCCAAAACTCCTCACTTTGGAGAGTTTAGTGTGTGTACGGCCACCTTATGAAGGTGTGAAGTCGTACACCTTCAAAGGATGAAGAACATGAAGAACACTATGAGTTTTAGGCTTAGATTCAATTGTCTTACCACTATAACAAGCTGAATGATGAAGTAGTTCACGTTTTTGAGGCCCTTAGAGTGTCCTTTGATGAAGTTTTTAGAGAGAGAAAGTAGTGAGAGATAGTAGAGTGCAGCCAAAAGAGGGAAAGAGTGAATGAAGGGGTCTCCTCCTACATATAGGGTCAGGTGTGAGGCTGGAGGGTGTGTTCGGCCGCACACACCTTCTTTGGTGTGTTTGGCCCGATTTTGCGATGCTACACACTTTCTAACCCTTCTTAAGACTCATATCTATGATATACTAAGCCTAAATCACTCATATGGACCCAAAATTCCTCTAAGAGATGATAAGTTCGAGATAAATATTGATAAGTTCGAGAAAAACTAATGGCCTAACATCCATCATGGTGATAACATGGTGAAATACTTGAACGATCTTGATCATCATACATGACTTCATAGCATACATGGCTCATCAGGGACCAGGATGGTCTATCTTGCGCCATGATGGCACAACAAGTGTATGGATGGCGCAACAGGCATCAAGTGTGGCCCAAGAAATTCTAGGTTGGAACATGATCACTACCTTGGCACAACAGGAACATGCAAGGCTCAACAAGGCCATGCTTGGCACAACAACATATTCCATGGCACAACAGGAACACCCCATGGCTCAATAGGGATAACCTATGACTCAAGGGATATACAACATGGTTCAAGAGGGAGGCTCATGGCGCAAGAAGGAATACCCTTGGTGCATCATCCCTCTTAGCCCAAAACTTCATCATCTAGTGCAACAAGTTCCTGATGGGTTTTGAGCATAACATATAATCCTATATGTGCATGCAACCCTAATTAAGATCTATGTTTTCTCTAATTGAACATACAATATAAACAACCAAGTGTAAACCCTAGATCTCTATAATATAATAGAAAATCACATGATAAGGGTAATCATACATACCTTTAGGATTGTTAATGTATACAATCTTGAATCCTTGCTTGAAAGACCTTTGGTAGAAAGCGTCACAAGTGTCATGCCTCTAATGGTTCACAAACAAACCCTAGCAACCAAGGAAAACTATATATATATATATATATATATATATATATATATATATATATATATATATATAGAGAGAGAGAGAGAGAGAGAGAGTGAAGAGGCTAAGATTTCATCCAAGGCACTTAGAAAGATGGCATAGATGAAATTCAACCCTAAGGAGGGTTTATATAGGTGTTAGGAAGGTATTGGATAAGACAAATATCTCCAAGATAACCCTAATCCCTTAACTTCATCCCTAAGGCATCCAATGCACCCTTAAAGCCCAAAGAAATCCTAAAGACACTCTAGATTTCGTCCCCCCCCCCCCCCCCCTCCACACACACACATCTTTAGGGAGGTTCTAAAATTGCCGAATGCTCAACTATTAAACATTGTCACCTTAAATCCCTGCACATTTAATTAATTCCTTTAACACCAAAATTAATACCAAATTAATTTCTTATTAAATATTAATTAAACAATATGATTTCTAATTAATATATTATTTCCATAATACATTAATAAATCATTTATTTTGATTTCTAATTAATTTATTAAGCAAGTGCTAATTAATAAATTATTATTCTCTCTCTAAAAGTCATCCTATTCAATTTCCATATTTGAAGGCAACCCAAAAGGATTGTGCTACTATCAATTCAAGTATATACCAGTTTTAATCTCATGAAACTCCTAGATCTTTAAGATTCATTGAACTATTTAATGTCATGTTTAATCATGATTATGCTCTCACGTTGTGATTGGGATGCCGAGGATCACAAACGAGATGTGAATAACCATGCAAATTAACTTGGTACTCTCGATGTCATTTATCATCTAATCAATGTGCCAGTTAGCCAAACACGCTCCAGTAACCAATGATAATTTAGGAGACACCCATTTCCTCCCTTTATTAGTCTATATTAGTGTGTCAGTTAACTATACACGCTCAACTAATGACTTACATATAAAGTGCAATGTGCAATTTCATGGATTAGCATCAAATTCATATTTATCCTAAAGTAACTAAGAATGAGATTTTAGAAAATAGTTTAGTTACTTTATTAATTCCATTATACTTATTAATGAGAATTATTTGTCCTATCGAACCCGTTCGGCTAACGACCATCAACCAATCAAGGAAGTGGTGGGTGAGAGTGTACACCCATTTAACTACCATTTTATAGGCGTGGTTCTGATAAGGGATTTATGTTTGAGGATGACAATGATTACCCTATTATTAGAGTAGATTCGAGAGGCTCAGATTGAGGCAATGAAGGAAGAGCACCGAAAGAGTGAGCGCATCGTGGGATAGGTGGCTTCCTTTGATTATGATAGTCGGGGGTTATTAACCCTTCATCGGAGGGTGTGGGTTCTATACTGGGGTGGTTCGCGGCAGATTTTGATGGAAGATGTGCACAAATCAAGATTCTCTATTCATCCCAAAGCGACAAAGATGTATAGAGATTTACTGGCTGATTATTGGTGGACATGTATGAAGCGGGATATAGCATAGTTTATGGAGAGGTGCTTGACTTGCAGGAAAGTCAAGGCCGAGAATCAGCGACCCCATGGAAAAATAGAGCCGTTGGATATTCCCATTTGGAAATAGGAAAAAAGTATGGTGGATTTTTTCACTAAATTGCCTCAACCGGCGTGTAGAGTGGATTTGATATGGGTCATCATGGATCGATTAAACAAGAGCGCATATTTTATCCCGATCCAGGAGAGGATCTCCACAGAGAAGTTGGAAGGCATCCACATTTGGGCGGTTGTGGCATGCCACAGAGTACCGGTTTCTGTGGTCTCGGATAGGGATCTTCGGTTCACTTCCAGGTCCTGGAAGAGATTTCATGAGGAGTTGGGTACTCATCTGTACTTTAGCACAACTTTTCACCCGTAGATAGATGGTCAGAGTGAGCGACCCATCCAAACATTGGAGGATATGCTACTTGCATGTATTCTGGATTTTGATGGTGGTTGGGATACGTGTCTTCCCTTAGCGGAATTTTCATATAACAATAGTTATCATGGCAACATTGATCAACCTCCTTTTGATATGCTCTTTGGGAGGAAGTGTAGGACCCAGATATGTTGGGGTGAGGTTAGTCAGTGGGTCATGGGGAGTACCAAGGTGGTACTATGATAATTAATCAATTTGTATAGCTAGCTTTTAGAATTGTATTATCTTAATGATATATATCGAGACATGCTTTTGTTCTCTAACAATAATAGTTTGATCTATCATTTTTTCCTCATAAAATACATCAATAAATATTTTCTTCCATTCATTTATATAAATAAAAATTTACAATCTAGATATAAAATCAGCTAACTTTGAAAAAAAAATTATAATTACACGTTTACATAGAGACACATGTGAGTAATGAAATCATTTTACCTAGAGAATATGACACCACTGAATATACTTCATGTCATATAGGCATAATTGTCATGTGGGTAAGTTGGATTTCAGGTTATCGGTATGATGTTTGTCACTTAACCGAATCATATTACTTCTATTAATCTGCTTTTTGGTCATTCGGGTCCAGTTTGACAAATTTGGTTTCGTTACTCGAATAACACACTAAACCCAAATTGTTGCATTTGTTTTCACTTACTCACGTAATCTCATCAACTTGTTTAATATCATATTGGTTATTATATTTTGGCAGTCATTAACTTGGTTAAACTTTGTACTCGTGTACATCGAGTCATGTGAATATATCATATGTCATATATTAATATAGAGATATACTATATATAGTGAAGGGTATACAAATACTTATTTGAGTAAAAATATTAAACCACCAAGTCATTTGTTTTAATGAATTAATTAAATATAATACTATAAATCTTTTAATTAAAAGTAATTATATAAACAATCATCACATTTTAAACGTATAATGTATTTATTTAGGTGAAAAAAACTAAGCATGCACGCTTAATAAAAAATGCTCTAAGAACGAGAAATCTTGTCATTCTATTCAATCAGAAGAATTAATAATTAGAATCATAATTATTATCTAAAAGTAAAAAAAATCATGTAGGTAGAGATATATATTGCCACTCTAGATTTCGGTTTCACTTCAAATATGAGAAACAACCATTTGAGATGTGAGAAACAACCATTGAAAAAAAAAACAAATAGAATACAAAAACTTCATCAAAAGAGAGAAAAATATTAATAGTAAGGATAAAAAAACTATATGTATTAAATCAATAACAAAACTTGCAACAATATAATCCAAAAATTTTAGCGATAATACATAAATTGGTATTCTCTGTAAGGAAATAAAATTATGCATATACATAAATAAAGATATTATGAGTAAACATTTAGAATGCAATGACCATGAAATATTGTTAAATATATATGTTAAAAATAAAATAATTTAATAATTTTCTTTTCATAAAATACCATATTATATATATATATATATATATATATATATATATATATATATATATATATATTTGTAAATGATCGTTATTAAATATATATGTAAAATAAAAGATTTTGAAGGTTTTAAATACATATGATATATGGTATAGAAGAAAAAAAAATATTCTGAAGTATATAAATATGTAAAGATATTGATGGATAGAATTTTGTAAAACATTGATGTAACGACGTTTGTTCACGGTGTTAAAGTTTATAGGCTTGAAAAGTCATCATCTAGCCTTAGAGTATACGGTATGAGCAACGATAAGTACAATTTTTGCTGATGTGACACCTCATAACCTAGTCATAACAAGATGAACACCACCCTTCCTTCTTGTTAAGAGGATGTTATGGCATATCTTGTTGTGACGAGCACAAAAAGTAATGGGAAGTTTAATTGGTTGCTGCCTTTATCAACCAATCAAATCATTTTATTTATTTCTCTATTTACTTCTTAACATGTTATAACATGGGGAACACCATTTCCTCCTGGGTTAAGCTATTTAGACATTTTTTATTTTCTTAAAGGACCCCTTAATAATTATTTTAACTTTTTTCATAAAATAAGCTAATCATTACCAAATAATTTTTTTTATTAATTATTATTATATAATATTAGACCTGCATGATTATTTTATATTTTACTTGAAATAAAACTAATCATTACATAATAAAATGGTTCAATATAAAGATTTGTTTATAGAAAAAAAATATTATTTTTATAAAAAAAGTATTAAAATAAAAATATATTTATTTTTTTTCAAATATATAAAATAAAATATTTAAAAATAATTAATTTATTTTCGATTTTTTAGTGCAATTTATTAAAATCATTTTTATATGAAAGCATAATAATAAGTGATTTCAAATACGATATAATAATAATACTTATCTTTCATTTAAATATTTAATATCTTTTTATTTTTATTTTTTGGTTTATATAAATATTAAAATATAGAAAATATTAAAATATATAGAAAATTTGACATGTTTGTATTATTATTTGATTATAAAAAAACAAAATATATAATAAATAAAAAGTTTATAAGAATTAAATGACAAGTAAGAGTTTATATTAAAAAAAATCATTAATAAGAGATCTTTTAAGAAAATCTGAACTCCAATTAGTAGAATCTTTTCCCTTCGTGTTATGATTGTGCTATAGATAAGATACATATAAACTTTGCTAGGATAACGTGAGCATACTAATGCTATTACCAATTCCACTATTCCCTTCTTCCACTGACATGTCCGTCAATAGCCATTTGCAGCTCTTCCCCTAGATTTTCCCGTCACCGCTTCTCTTTCCCATTTTCAAAACCCAGAACTTTCTCACATGCTGATCTTGAGCAAAAAGACTCTCTCTCTCTCTTTTATTCTTTGAACTCCTCGGTTTTTTCCCGTTTTCCTTTTTTTACCCAAGCTTTTTGCAACCTTCTGCAGTCCTTCTTCTTCCCGTTTTCCCGTTAGCTGGTAAGCCCCTTTTCTTGATTTTCTTAAACTTGTTAAGCACCTAATTATTCGTATCTTACATGTAATAATCTTGAATTTCGCTTTTACTAGATTATGATTTTAACCGATTTCCACCTAGGTTTTGATATCCTTGCATATGTTTGATATATTTTTTCGAGGTTATTGGCTTGATGTTCTTTTGTGTGTTTGATAAAAACCTTTGTACAGAATTGAGTGTTTGTATATCATTCGAAATCACACTTTTTTTCCCCCTAATAATCCAGTCACAAATTTGATGTAGAAGTGGTTAGAAAGATTCTCAAAGAAAGCTTCTATTTAAAGATGCATTTCCTGATTTTTGTAATAAAAGCATGTTAGTTTAAATGGTTTTGTATCTAATAAGACGTGTTTTCAAACCTTGTTCAATGGGTCAAAATTGCCACCTCTTATTTCCAATTTTTATTGCAGGTGAAACATGCAAAAAGGAAAAGTATGACGACTAAGGATGAAGCTATGGTTGATTCTGAAAACTTGACGACTTTTTATCAGGATAAGTGGCATTGAAACGAAATTTATAAGGTATGTTTTCCAATTAACGTTAATTTTAGAATTAAGTTCAAAAAAGAAAATTAATCAGTCATCAATATTATGAGCATTGAACATGGCTGTAAATTAGATTATTAATGATTCTCTTAGATATAGTTGGAGGATGAATTCAACTTTTATTATCTAGATAATATCTCTCACGTGTTGAATGTGAGATTGCACGTGAGACTGGTTGGTGGGGCATTTACCCATTTCATATTTGGTTATGTGATAATGGTTACATATTCCTTTAAATAACGATAAAATGGGTTGATTTCACAAACGAAAAGGAGTTTCAAATGGTTAACATGATGAAATTGGAGATACAACTTCCTTGGAAGAAATGTTTTGAAATTTTATCTTTCTAGATGAATATCATACCATAGTTCCTTCAAGGTTGTAAGAAATCTATGGTGATGCCTTTTGGAATAGCATGAAGTTAGAAAATTTCTTTCAAATTTGTGTAATTTCATTTTTCATTTCTTGGATCGAACTATGTTACAAGTTCTTACATAGCCCTTCCTTCACAATTTTAATTTTATTATGAGATATTTAAGATCAAACTAAACTTCTATAGTATAAGGGTGAAATTAATGAATTTCCCAATTTAAAGGATTCATTTGCAGCATTTCATACGAGCCCTCTTCTAGCTCTTCAAACAGAAGCGATCAAGTAAGTGCATTTACAAAATCTAAATCGGTTACATTTGATCTTCATGTTTCATGTACAAAGCTCATGCATAATTCGATCTCCACAAGTACATACCGATCATCAATTGGTTTCGATCATTGTGATATTAATGACAACCGCACATGCATTTTTTTTATCTGTCAGATGGGTGGCACTTTGCATGTTATAAACTTTTTTCATGTTAGAAAATAATTCAAAATCTATCAACACCTATGCAAAAGAAATATTAGTCTCATGCCATCTTGCATTTGACACAAACGCCATGCCGATAAGGCTACTACTATGATTTTTTAGGATCTATTGCTGACTTGATTGTCATACTTTATGTAGTGTGTTATGTGCCGTGTGTTGTGGTGTATTTATATGTGTTTATATGGTGTAAAAGCCATACTCGATACTTACATTAAGTTGATTCCTAAATATCAATATAAGAAAAAACATCATAAATGGTCCTTGTGGTTTCTCAGGATCTAAAGTTTAGTTCCCGTGGTTTAAAAACATCATAGACGGTTCCTGTGCTTTCAATATTTTTGACGATTGGTCTGTTAACTGAAGAACATTTTCGTCATTTCACTACCACATGGACCATTTATGATGTTTTTCTCTTATTTTTTTTAAATAAAAAATTAAATATAATTATTTAATATATAAAAGGTCTCTCTCTCTCTCTCTCTCTCTGTGTATGTGTGTAACCTAGTGTGGTTTTTTTTTTTTTTTTTGCTAAATAGCTGCTAACTTCAATGACAGCCACATGAAGGTTAGATTTTTTTCTTCTTGAAACGAGTCTGATTCCTTCTTTTTTTTTTTTTTTTTTGCAAAGTAATTTGCTTTTTCCTGTGACCTTATCCAGGTTTTTTTGTTTCCAAAAACAGATTGTAAATGGTTATTTTCTTTTAAAATCACTACATGAATCTGATTCATTATTCATTCCATGTTTGCATAAAAGTTCTTTTGTAAGCTACGGTGTATCGAAGATTTAACACATTCCACTGAAATGTGATTTGAAATACGATTGAGCGAACTAATTCTTAGCTCCAGGAGGCGGAATTTGTTGAAACCCGAAAAAAGGACTGAATTCAGTCGCAAACATTTAATTCCTGGAAGAATGAGATTGTTTTACAACATAATTGGAAAAGGGCCTACTGAAATTTGATTTGATTAGTTCCTACCTTCGGATCAAGAACTAAATCCTCTCCTCTATTACTTGATTCACTAAAGAAATTGTCATCTTCTTCTTCCTCTCGATGCTATCAGAAACATTCAAGAATAATCAATTCCAAAGCTCACATGTGCTACTGCCCTCTATTAACTAAACCAGTTGGTCGTTTCATATAGATTGAAGATAAACCGTAATCAATTATACCTGATGTGAGAATGAATGATACAAAAAACAAAAAACAAAAACCTACACAAACACTCGTTGCAGCAAAATGCACACACATACATACATGCACACACTTCATGGAATGAAGAATCTTCAATTTCTGGGTTTGAATTGATGGCGTTTAATGCCAAAGCGTTCTTGATCTCATGGAGATCATTGTATAAACCTAGAAGAAAATCATGTCGAATCTGAGACATTGTAAAAACCCAGAAGAATAACAAATACCCATAAGCAAATCGAAAACCCTTTAATTCAAAAAAAAAAAAAAAAAAAAAAAAAAAACACCTGATGAATATCAAAGCACCGATTTGTGTGTGTATGTGGGTTTTTAAATTATTCCCTATATGAGCACACAACCACCAGGATGACCAAAAGGGGTAAGGAGCAATGGAGAATATGAAAAAAAAGACAATGACCATATGTATAAACGTAAATTAACAAACGCGTTCGTGAGCTTTTATGAACAACAATGGTGGATTGACATGAAGAGACCTTCAAAATACATAATGGGTACAAGCTGATATTGCATGAGGTACTGCAAAATTCTTTTTCCATCATCGGTTGAGGGAGAGACCCTCTACATATTAAATTTCAGTTTTTTTCTTTTTATTTAAAAAAAAATAATAAAATACATCATAAATAGATCCTATGGTAGTGATATGACGAAAATACCTTTCATTTAACAGACAAACTTAACGGAGTTTGCAATAAAGACTGATGGTCAAAAGTTTTGAAAGTATAAGGATCATCTATGATATTTTTAAACCACAGGTACTAAACTTCAGATGTGGGGAAACCATAGGGACCATTTATGATGTTTTTTCTTCATAATTTTACTCTTGTTCCCTTTATATATATATATATATATATATATATATATATATATATATATATATATATATATAATCATTTTTTTGTGTGTTGTGTATATTATTTTTATCGTTTTTTTTTTGCGTTGTGTATAATCATTATTAAACATCTTTCCCCACCAAAAAATGACTTTATAATAGGTTCTCCGGCCCTTCGAATATCCAATATGTGAGTCACTTAGTAAGAAATAAAGATTATAAACACTATTTAGATGCGATATTAACAAATAATATTATAGATAATATTTTTATCAAACAAACTTTATTTTATCTTAGAATATATTTACAATTAACGTACAAATGAGAATTAAAATATCATACAAACATATGAGAACTTTGAACTAAAATTCCATGATACTAAAGGACTTAAGGTTTTCCCTTTCGAGAAATTCCTTAAAAAACTAAAAGTAATTAAAGAAAAAAATCTTACATGCAAACTTGAATATCTTACAACATTTATACAAAAAAGTTGAAGAACTCAAGAACTTTTAAGTGAAACGGTTGAGAGAAAGTGAGAGGGAGAGTGTTTTTGCTTCTTAGTAGTTGTCTAATTTCTAAACAATAGCTTCTTTATATAGAAAGATTAAAAGAGGAGACACAACCGGAACTATTTAGAAAATGCATAGGTGTCTTCTTGATGTATTATGATATCTTGAAATTTTGCTTCAAAAAGTTGGGTCCATAAATGTGACAGGTGGAAATCTGTGGTGGAGGTCTTTTCTATCAATGCTTCATAATGGAAGTTGTGGTTTTCTTTGAAATGTAATTTTGTAATAGTAAATGTCTTGTCTATCACTATTGACTAAAATTATCATTTTTATTTTTATTTTTTAAGAATCTTCAATAGTAAAATATCTTCAAGTGTCAAGATTGTGTATGACAATTGAATCAAAAGGGAATGCATCATCTGATTAGTTGTTGTTTTCATTTCGATCAAATTGGTCTTCTAAATTATTACTTCCACTTTCCTTGCTAGATACATTATCATTTAGACATGACAAATAAGCTAGCATAGGAGTGTTTTTTCTTTGTTCATATTCAATAATAGTTTTTTTTGAATTATCATCTAAATCTGGAATCATATTCTATTTCTTGAACCGTTTTATTAACTGATTCTTGAAGAGTCTTTTCATCGAATCTTTTCTTTTTTGGATTTTTTCTAGAGCAAGAGGCTTCATAATATTTTTTATGGTCTTTTATTTGGTTTGTAATATTTTTGAGGTTTTCTTGAGAATAATTTGGATTTTGGGCATCTTTAAACATAGAGGAATCTGAGTTTTCTGGGATTAGGGTAAAAGAGGGAAATTATGGATTATTTGGACTAGGTGAAGTGTAAGGTCCTCAAAATTGATTTTACCAGTGATCAAACAATCAAAACACTCAATAATAACAAGAATGAAGTAGAAACATAAATCAGAACAAGCTTGCACACGCTTCTATTAATGAAAACGTCTAGTACAACTTGTAAAATAGCAGCCGTGAACTCTGTGGCATCAACAACCATTAAATGACCTAGCTAGCATCTATATATAGTGGACTTGGGCTGACCTTGGCTTTACTGCCGTAAACAAGCTTACAACCGTAAACTCACAACCTGGCCGTAAACTACTATCAACACTACGAAAACTGCATATTGACACAAAAGAACCTATTACAACGAAAGCCTAGACCAAACCATTAATTAGATCCTTTAATCTCCCCCTTGGTTTGGTGCTAGCTTGAAGTTAATATTTGTCAATTACCATTACATTTTCTTGCCCCATTGCCCCATTCCACATACGCTTATTTATGATCTCAGCAACCATTGATGTGTATTCCTTCGCGATTGACTCAAATATCTCCCCAACAACTTTAATTTGATGAAGGCTTAGATGATGAATGTCCCATTTCCTGAACTGGAACAAATCCCTTCGATCATACAGACAGATACATCCCTCTTTCAGTTTGATAACAGCAGACACTGTAGTTTCATCGAATACCCAATAAAGCATGGAGCTTAGGGATCCATCCGAGTAACTTTGAAGCATGGGGATTTGTTTGACCTGATTTGTTGCAGGCCACATCACCACCTGAAGTGGATGACCAGTTTTGGGATCTATGACATCATGATAATGCTTTATAACAGATTCAACAGTCTTCATGGAGGGAAAGACCTTCTTTACCTGATCTTCAAGAAAGTGTTTGAACTGAGTTGCCTGTTGATCTGAAGGGTTTGAAAAAGGAGATTGGGACAGCTCTGAAAGATCCACCCTGGTCCACGAATTAAAATCATGACAATCTTTATAAAGCTCCGTGTTGCCGCTCTTTCTCCGCACGATGCACATATTTAGGTTGTCATGAAATCCCCAAGAAATGATCTCTGACTGATCACCATACGTGTCTCTAAACCGTACGGCCTCAAGATCTGTAACAGTGATTGTGAATTGATTCCCTGGTGCGTTTTTGTCAGAACTCCTCTTGAACAAGAGTTGTCCCTTTTGAGCAGCTTGAGCTTGTCTGTCACGAATAATTTCTGCAACATGTGGAGCATGAGCAGGTTCTTCTTCGAAACGATCTACAACCTGTTAAGTTTGAGTAGTTGGTACGGCAATAGGATGAGCTTGAGAATGAAGATTGTTTCTATACTCATCTGCAGATGTTTTATATTTGGTGCCAAAATCTTCTTCAAGCTTCGTCTTTAAATCAAAATAACTAGAGGTCAGAAGATTAAAATGAGCCTGAAGCTCAGAGATTTGCTTGGTATTTGTTGTTCTATCTTCTTAAAGATCAGAAACTTGAATTTTCAGATTTGTATTCTCGCTCAAAAGATCTTCTACTCGAATGTTGAGCTCTATATTCTTCTGGTTAAGCACATTCACTCTCCTTTGAAGCTTATCAACCACGTAGTCATCTTCTCGTGAATGACCTTCTCTAAAAGTAATTTCTTTAGCTTTAGAAGAAGGTGCATCAGTTTGTTCCTGGTCAAGATGCAAAGCCAAATGCACAAAGGCCTCATCAAGATCAGCCCTTGGAGTAAAAAATCCTGGTGGAGCAGAGGAGCCACCGGCTTCAAAAATGGTGCTAGGACCTCCACATAAAGGTTCTATTGATACAATAGCAGGGGTAGTCGTTGGCGTAATTAGCAAGCCATGAGTCAAGTTAGAATCTAGAGGCCCAAACCTAGGATCACGTCTTCTTCTTTTAGATGGAGGCTGTAAGGTCTGGTCTGTTGTGTGATCACCCTGAAGTGGTTCTGTCACACCCCCGAACCAGACGGCGGAAACGTCCGAGGGCTGTCGTGACTTAATTGAATACCATAACATTGAATATATATTGAACATAACAACATTCGTCACCATGCATTAATATAGTACAACCGATAAAGTTTACATGAAGTACATTGTTTAAACGTTACATTCCCAAAAATAAATTGTTCGACTCGTTAATAAGTAAACTGCAAGCCATCACTGGGTACATTTTTCCTTTGAATCACTGGTTACCTGAGAATACAAGTATTTTGAAAAACGTCAACATGTGAAATGTTGGTGAGTTCATAAGCGGTATTTGAAAAGCAATGTTTTGTATCATTTTGAAAACCACCAGAAAATCCGATATTTTTTGAAAAGAGCTTTTGAAAACGTTTGTGAAGATCCATAGGTATGCTTGTTTGTTTCTATAGTTGTAAGAAAAATGTTCATCAAAATTATGTACATTTTGAAAAAAAAAACGTGTGTATTGAAAAACCCTAGGAAAACCCGATGTTTTCCTAATTCTTTGAATTCCATGAAGTTAAAGATAAAACCGTTGCAGCGCGTGAAGTCATTAATCCCAGGCGACATCGGATTATTTTGCGCATGATTATTTGCTATAAACACGCGTTACACAAACAACCCGTTTATAACTATACTAACGATCCCGTAGGCGTCGTCCGTACTAATCACGTATCCGACCGCCCTGATTTCGAGTAATCCCACATCCGAAGAGAAAGAGGACACGAAGACCCCGATGACTCCATTAACCGGTTGGGGATAAAAAAAGGTACGAGGGGCCCTTGACCCGCCTCGCATAAAATACCGACTTTACTAGCAATACCATAGGACCCTTGGGGACCAATAGTATAAATGCCATTGAAAGTCCTTTTACGCTGTGTTAGATCATGTAAGACCCAACAACTCGTAAGGTAGAAGTCTTCGAGCCTTAAGATCAGGTCATTGGGCTAGCCAGGCCCAACAAACAAGATTTTACACTTTGGGGCCCAAAGATGGTGCGTAGACGTCTGTGCACTCTCACGTGTGTATTGAATTACTAAATGTTTTCGTGTATGAGTCGAGTTATCGTGGTGTTAGTAGTTTCGGATTATTATTGATTCGAGACCGAATCAATTCGTTTAACAACGATTTTTGGGTATTGTTGTGTATTGTGTCGGTAGTCGCGGTGCCAATATTTGATCAAGTTGCGTGTATTGAATTTGCCTTGAACGTTTTCTGTTTTCAGCCCCTCATTGTTTGTAAAATTTACTTTTTCCACCCTCTAATTAAATAACTTTCCGGTTTGGTCCTTAAATCATTTTTCTTGACATTTTAACACCAAAAATTATTGAAATTAATATTTTTCAGCATATTTTTCATTGAAAACAATTTAAGTCCCTGAAATTGCAGTTTTCTCGGTTATAACCCTTCTTTTTCGCAGTTTTTACAAATTTGGCCCCAATTGGAAAATTTTTGCAACTTTGGTCCTTTTTAAATTTGAAAAGCATTTTAAACCTTTGAAAAGTACTTGTAACACTAGTAGTCCACTGTTTTACAGAAAAACACAGTTTTGGCCCTCCAAAACAGAAAATTTCGCATAATGGGCCCTATTGGGCCGAAATTGTCATTTTTAGCCCATTAAGCTTGAAATTTATGTTTTTTAATCCTCCAAAAGAGTATATTTTCCGAAAATACATTATGGAAACTGTTTTGACTCATCTCACCCATCAGATTTCGAAATATTTCATTTTGGGCCCTTCAACTTTGTATTTTTAACATTTATGTCTAAAAAAATGAGTTTTTAGCCCAAAGTATGTATCATTAAGCCACTTAGCTATTTTTCTTGGTATACTTTGTATGTAGTAGTATGTTTTATGTTAGTATCATTTAACATAAAGTATATCTCGGTTTTTAGTGATTTATGACTAGATCCAACATCATAATCATACCAAACACACATATAAACATAGAAATCATACAAGGCATACACATAATGTTAGATCTACACCTTTGCTTGTATTCACCCCCACAAAAACTTATAAAAACCGAAAATAAGGGGGTATGAAGCTCACCTTAGGGTTTGGTTTCGGCTTTGGAGGAGAAATGGAAGAAAATTTGGTGATTTTCGGCCTAAGCAACCTTTTCTTGATGATCTCGAGTTTGAGAGGTTCTAAGACACAAGATTATGCTTTCATATGAGTTAAGGAGAGATTTTTGGATATAAGAAGAAGTCTAAAGTATGGATCCAAGTTTCAACTTTCCTAGATGATGATTTTTGTGAAGGATTCTCCTTGGAATGCTCTTAAATCTTCGAAATTTAGTGAAGAGAGTGGAGGGTGTTCTTGAGAGTGTTTGATAAGCAAAAATGATGGAAGTGTGTGTGTGTGTGGGTGCTTTCGGCCAAAGGAAAAAGAGGGAGGGAGAAGAGAAGTGAATGAGGTGATGTGTGCATGGAGATCCAAGGGGTAATAATGAGGTGGCAATCCATAAGTCAACTTCTTCCTCTTGGGCTTGTCTTGGGCCGAAATTTGGAAAGAAAAGAGAAAATTTGGGCTTTTTGCCTCTAGGCCCAATATTAGAGTTAGTTTGGGTGATCATTGGCCCTTTAAAATAAAATTGTGATTTTTATATTTCATTAAGCTAGATTAGGTTAATTATGGATCAAGGCTTTAAATTCATTTCATTCTAGGCCCACAATGGCCCAAAATGTTAAAATAACTGATTGTGGGTCCAATTAGAGCCCAATTAGGGTTCTAAGCCCATGATAGTCAAATTGGAAGCTTATTGGTCCATTTGGGCCCAATAAGGAAGTCCTAGTCCAAAATGGACTTAAACGAGGACTTCTAGGGTTTCCAATTTCTTGATGACCATTTGTAGTACTTGTATGATGTATTTGATTGAAGTTTTTGATGTCATAATAATAGGTATCACACATGCTCTTAAGTTTTTGATTCAACCTTTACTTGAATGTAGTGATTACAAGACACAAAATTTCTAGTTATGACAGGTTCAGATGTTGGCGAGGCACCATCAAAGGGAGGAATCCCTAACACTGTCACCATTGGAGTTGTAGAACCAACCACTTGCTCTGTAGAAATGGGTGTTGAAATAAGAACATCTTCAGTATCCCTTATCTCCGTTGCTGGGAGAGCAAGATCACTGATATTATCACAAGAAGTCAATCATTTCTTCCAAAATTGGTAGGAATTTCATCTCGATCAAAACCTGTAAGGTCAAGGTCTTCATACTGATCAGTCTCAGTCGCATTCATGGAAGACCCTTCATTGTAATCGCTTTCGATTTGAACTAATCGTAGGTCATGCTCCTCGGCTACAACCACATTAGGAGCAATTGTCTCCTCCCCTTCCTAATCCGATACAGTGATCACATCTCCTTCCGAGATCACCCTCTCTGATGAAGTGTGTTCTGAAGATATCTTATCAGAGGATCTATGGGACTCGGACGCCTCATTCAGCTCAGCAAATCGTCCGAATTTAACCAGTGGATATAGTCCTTGAAAAGTAACATTTCCTTTGCGATTTTGTTTAATTAGCCCAATAGTGTGAGGGCCCAAGGACTTCATATCAACTGTATCTTCCTCCTTTACCATGTCAGGAAATTGTTTGTTGATGAAAAGCTGAATGAATCTAGGATACATCAAAAAGGTATCCCGAGTGATGGCGTTGATGTTGACTACAAATTCATCCAGGATAAACCTTGAAAAGTTAAAACCAATTCTTGCAGCAAGAGAAACTATAGCTCCAGTGTTTCTCAGTGATATTTCATCTGCACCAGACCTCCTGCCGGAGATGCAACTCACGAACACATGGGCTAGAAATCTCTAGTAGGGTGACAGAATCTTTTTCATTGTAGGAGAATCGCCCTCATACCCTATCTTCCTCAAAATCTTCTGAGCATCTTCAATACCAATTTCAGTGAGAAAACTTGGTAGATCATTGATCAATAATGTTTCTCTGATGAACTGCTCATTGATCACAACTTTGCATCCTTGAACAATTGCGTCTGCAGTCACAGCTCCATTATCGTCTCTTGTCATTTTGGCAGTCTGCCAGAACTCTCTTATGATTTTCTGATAAACAACGGTGTTCATGGTGATGACGGAGGCCAAACACCATTCTCATAGTCCATAAATCATTGACTTGAAATCCACATGAGCCACCGGAGGATCAGCCAGTACCATTGCCAGATTGTGCATGTCTGCGAACTTTAAGACTGCCATTTGATCTGCACTAAAACATACTAAGTAAGACAAGGAAGAAATTTGATCGAATAATATTTTAAATGATTTAACTTCGAGCCCAAAAGTGAATTATTAATTTTTAAAATTAAATTTCAAGTCAAAAGGGAGTTTACGGTCAACGGGGGTTTTCAGCCGTAAACTCGTGACCGTAAGCCTATGGCCGCAAACGGAGTTTACGACCGTAAGCTCTTCACGGCCGTAAGCTTGGGCCGTAAACTCCGACGATTCCTTTTTCGTCAATTTTGGGCTTAAAACTCGTCAAATCCCAGAAATAAACACATATCCATGGTTAGAAACATGATACATTCGAAGTGATCGGAGCAATTTCACAAAAATACAAGAAAAATTTTCGAGGAGATAGAGAGAGAGAGAGAGTTTGCGGCCGGAATCAGAATAGTGAATGAGTTCCTGGCTGTAAACTCTATTTATACCTTTGATCATTTTACCTGCTGACCACACAGTGTACGACACCACACAGTATAAGGCACAGTCCAATATTTTCAAAATTTTTTAAAAACAAAACTTTTTGAGGATTAAAATTAAAATTAAAATAAAATAAAATAAAATTAATTTGCAAAATTTAAAAATTAACAATTAAATAAATAAATAAAAATAAAAATTAAATTAAAATTAAATAAGACAAATAAAATAAACAACCTAAAAATTTTAATTACTAAAAATAATTTTGTGACACTGAGATTAAAGTTGTTGGACAACTCTATTCCACTTGTCAGTACCCTTATTTTCATGTCTTCGTCTGATCGATAGTCAATATTGTGGTCCATTTAAACATGAAACATTTGTGACAGAATTTGGACAATTTACGAACGACACGACATTTTTAGCCCTTATTCTTAGATAAATTTCATTGGGACCATTTAGCTGACTACAACCAGGGATATTATTGTCCAACTAAATTGAGCAACGAGATCTATAGACAATCTGTATGTATTCAATTTTTAATTGTACTAGAACGTGTTTCCCGCTTCCTGATATGCTCCAATAATCAAGGACTTCCAGAATACTCCTTACACCGGGTGAGCAGATAATTATTAAGAGAGAAGATAGATTTAGAATGCATATGCTATACATCTAGGTCGGATCTCTTCCAATCACACAGAGGATGAAATATATGTCTAATTGAAATTTTAAAGGGATTGAGAAGAGAATGATGCATATACTGTGTACCAGGTCAGATTATGAGTCACGCAGAGGAGACACTATATGGCTAACAGATAGAAAGAATTGCATATAGAGAAGATGCAAAAAGATATAATTGCATATGTTACAGTCCAGGTCGGATCTCTCGATCACACAGAGGAGACAACATATGACTAACATACAGAAAGCAAGAAAATAATCTTCTACAGATCTAGTTTATCGGGATTCCCAAGTCACCCCATAAAAACTGGAATTAAGGACATAATCCGCACATCGAGGAAAAGTTAATCCACAGTTCTACATACGGGTTCTTTTAATGTGATTGGTAGATTCTCATGTATATCTCCCTGTTCAACCTATCAGACCGTCGTATTGTCAGGCTAAACAAATTTAACTAGTTCAATATTTCTCGAGTCCTTGAATTCCTTAAGTTCAACTCTTCCTATTCAAGTCCATTTAAAATCTTTCGTGCCTACCAGCGCATCGAGCACAGAGCGTAGACAATTCAATTTTGGTACGTTACGCAGATTCAGATTATCCGTTATCACTTGATAATATCATTTCCCGTCACAACACCTACAAACAACACTGTTAGCAACATTTTTAATTTTCTGGATTTTTTTATTGTTTTTGGATTTTTGAATTTTTTATTGTTTTTGAATTTTTGATTATTTCTTCCCCTAAATTTGTGCATGGGTGAGAATGAAAATAAAAATGAAATAAGATGCGTAAATTTAAACTAACATATCTACAAAAACTAAAAAAATAAAAATTAAGAAAAAAAAAAAAGAAAAACTTAAAATAAAAAACAGAAAAACTTAATCCTCAAAACGAATCATTTTCAAAAATCCCACAAACACATTGAATAGAGCTTTGTTAAAAGGCTTAGTGAATAAATTCGCCACATTATTAGCAGTTTGAACCTGTTCCAGCCGGATGAGTGAACGTTCATAACAATCTCTGATGAAATGGATTTTAATATCGATGTGTTTGGTTTTGGAATGTTGGACAAGATTTTTTGCAATTTGAATCGCGGCCTCATTATCACAGTAAATAGGGGTTTCTAAGTAATTCAAACCGTAGTCTAACACCTGATGTTGGATCCATATAACTTGAGAACAACAAGCAGATGTGGCAACGTATTCCGCTTCCGCTGTTGAGGTTGAGATAGTGTGTTGTTTCTTGCACTTCCACAATACTAGCCTGTCACCAAGATATTGACACCCTCCTGAAGTAGATTTCCTGTCAAGCTCACAACCTCTATAATTACTATCAGCAAAAGCATATAAATCAAATTCAGAATTCTTCGGATACCAAAGACCCAACTTTGGGCTGCCTTTGATATACCGAAAAATTCTTTTGACAACAATAAGATGTGAAAGTTTAGGATTAGTCTGATAACGTGCGCATTGACTAACTGCAAACATGATGTCTGGGCGGCTTGCAGTAAGATACATCAACGATCCGATCATCGATCTATAGAGTGTCTGATCTAGGAATCGCCATCAGTATTTGGAGTCAAAAGAGGTCTTTCAGCCATTGGCGTCAATGCAGGTTTAGTGTCTTGTAACATGAACTTCTCAAGAATATCCTCCACATACTTGGCTTGATGTAGCAGGATTCTCGTTGAATTTTGTTTGACCTGAAGCCCCAGAAACATAGGCATTTCCCCCAACGAACTCATCTCGAACCGCTTTTTCACAACGCCTTCGAATTCCTTGCAAAGCTGTGGATTGGTTTACCCCGAAAATAATGTCGCCAATGTAGATTTGAACCAGAATCTGATCATTACCGACATGCTTGATAAACAAAGTTTGATCGATGGTGCCACGAGAGTATCCATGCTCGAGCAAGTCCTTTTGTAAGAGTCGCATACCACGCTCGAGGAGTTTGATGTAACCCATACAATGGCTTGTCCAACTTGTAGACATGATTAGGAAACTTCGAGTCAACGAATCCAGGGGGTTGATCAACGTAGATTTCTTCCTTCACCTTGCCATACAAGAAGGCTATCTTGACGTCCATTTGGTAAACAATGAAGTTCATGTAGGAGACATATGCAAGAAAGATACGAATAGCCTCCAAGCGAACTACTGGAGCATAAACCTCAGTGTAATCAAGACCCTCGATTCGTCGAAAACTGCGAACCACCAGTCTAGCTTTATTTCGCACTATAACCCCTGAATCATCCTGCTTGTTTCGATAGACCTAGCGTGTGTCAAGAGACTTTTTTCCCTTTGGCAACTCAACCAACTTCCAAACCCCTTTCAAACTGATGTAACTGTTCATGCATAACATCTACCTAGCTGGGGTCATTTAGAGCCATTTCAACATTTTTGGGCTCTATTTGAGAGATAAAGCAAGAGTAAAGACAGGTATTGACATCTCCACTCTGACTTCTGGTTTTAACACCTTCGCCCAGCTGACCAATGATGTTCTCGATCGGATGATCGCGTTGAATCCTTGAGAGTATCTCCTGGCTAATATCATTAAGTGAGACAGGAAGATTGTGAATATTGACACCTCCTTCATTTGCTGATTGTGTCTCACCAGACGACTCTGCTACATACTTATTAGAAATGTTTTCAGGAAAGAGTAGTTCCATAAAGGTTGAAGTGACATCGAAAGCATCTCTAGAAATGAACTCTCTTTCTACAGGAGTAAGTGGTGTAGTTTCAGTATCAGGACTATTATTTTGAACTGGAGATTTTGGACTATCTGTTGGGTTTTGAGCAATCTAACACTTCCTAAGTGTGCATGCAACCCTAATAAACCTTGGATCTATGTTTGTCTAAATACATGCAAAATAATAATTTTCCAAGGTTTATAACCTATCTAACATGGCATGGGGAACATTTCAACATAAAAGAGTTAGAAGAGATTACATACCTTTTGGTGAGTTTGGTTCTAAGGAGTTTGAGGGCCAAGCACCAATAGTGTGAATGCCTCAAATGGAATCACAAACACCACAAACTCTTGGAAAACTTTGAGAGAGTATACACATTGTATAAAATCGGCCACACACATGCACACACACACTAGTTCACTAGTTTTCTCTTAGGCTCCATTTCATGCTCCATAAGCATGCTTATATAGTGTGCATGGTTAGGGTGAAACCCTAATAACCCATGTCTTTTCCTTTTCCAAGGATCCATGGGTTAAAAGCTCCATGGATCATCCATGGACTTCCACATAAGCCTAGCCCATTAACAAATGAGTATTAGCCCACACTATATAAAACAAATAGCCCATAATTTAATTAGTCTTCGTTTTAATCTTTAAATTAATTCATAATTAATTTAAGACTAAAACTAATTAAATAACGTAACTTCATATTAATATATTATAACTCATAATATATTAATAAACATATGTGTATAACTCTCATAAAAATTATCCATAATAGTTTGGATGAGATGCAACCCAAATGGACCATGCCGGTCGGGTCAAGTATATACCAAATAAGTTATGGACTTAGACACCTTATCCAACACTATCAAGTTGTACAGATGACCCCCCCTCAGGCAAAGTAGAAGACTCCCCCTCAGGTGGTAAAGAGGATACCGTTGGGGGTCTATAGACAACTTCTTCGTCTTCGTCTTAAGAACATTCTTCGAACCAGAGACAGATCTAGATGAGCTACCCGAAGACACATCTATGGACTTGAAAAGCGATGTGTAATCAAACAATCAATCCGGACCCACTCGAGCATCCGTCTCATTCTCCTCCAACCAGAGTACGTCATAAGATTCCGCAACCTTCTTTGTCTTCTTATTGTAGACCCTATATGCGGTGCGTGCAACATACCCTACGAAGTAACAATCATCGGCTTTGGTATTAAACTTTGGGTTGGTCTCTAGGTAAAGAAGGTGCAAGGGCAACCAAATACACGGAAATAACTAACTGAGGGCTTGTAACCATATAGAATCTCATACGGGGTCTTCATCTGAGCTTTATTGATCAACACACGATTCTGAACATAGCAAGCAGTGTTAATTGCCTCGGCCCAAAAGAAAACTGGTAGCTTGGAGTCACACAACAATGTCCTTGCAGCGTCTTTTAAAGTTTTATATTTCCTCTTAGCAACACCATTTTGTTGAGGGGTGTGAGCGGAGTTTTATTGACGGATAATAACTTTTTTTTGCGCAAAAATGATCTAGAATAGAATTCTTGAACCCTGTTCCGTTGTCGGTATGAAGCGCCTTCACCCGGTTGTTAGTTTGGTTCTCAATCAACACAATGAATTTCTTAATTAGATCAGCAACTCCAGCTTTGTTGGATAGAAAAAAACCAACGTAAAACGAGAGAAATCATCAATCACAACCAGACAATGTGAATTTATGTTAATACTAAGAACGTTGACTGGTCCAAACAGATCCGTATGTAGCAATTGAAGCACCTGACTGATTGAGTTAACCTGTTTTGGCAGGTGTGGTTTTCTGTGATGCTTACCCTGGGCACATGACACACACTTTTCAAAAGTTATAAAGTCTTTGACAGGCAAACCACATACCATCTCATTCTTCGCAAGACGATTCAAGTTTTTGTCGTTAGCATAACCGAGTCTTCGGTGCCACAACATTAAATTTTGTAAAGAGATCTTTAAAAATAGGCACGTAACTTGTTTTGGAAGATTGCTATTCATATCAATGATGTAAGCATTCCCATCCTTTTTAGATTTGACGAGAATCCACTCTCCTGGGATGACAAAGCCTGGCTTGAGAATCATACATTCCTTGTCAGTGAAATGTGTAGAATAGCCTTTGTTGCATATCTGAGTGTAACGCCCGGGTTTCGGGGCTAAGCATTTTTAGATGATGTAATAGTCTAGGTCAACTATTGTAACTCTTTTTGATGTAATAAAGATGAAATATTTTAATTCTATGTGAATTATGTGTATTTGTGTGCTTATTACTTTATTATAAATATATATTTAATAAAGACTAAAAATAAGAGTTAAAATTAAAGTGTGAGATAGGACCGATATCTCTACATAAAGTTGTAATGGTCGAAACAAGGATTCCGAGGATATAAAGAACGCCAAAATCTGAGTTATAACGAAGAAGTTATGGCCAACCGAAGTTTTTCGGCAAAACCGGCATGGCACCGGGAGACGTAAATAGTGAATTTACGATGAAGGGATTTTTAGCCTTAGTGAACTAAACCAAAGTTGTAGTATATGTTAAAACGAGAACATCCATAAAAAGAACACCCAAATCTGACTTCGCAGGAGGAAGTTATGATTTTTCTAAGATTCGGCTTAGCAGTGCACGACCCGAAACTCGAATTTTAGTTTGAGCGGTTTTTCGCTTACGCAACCTAAATGAGAGTTGAAGATCTCATTAATAGGAAATCAACGGTAAAAAGACAGACGAAAACAGAGTCCGTATGTAGAGGTTATGAATTTTACGCGGACGTTTAACAGTATAATCTCCTTGTACTGTTAAATTTAAGATCGGTCGAGAATTAGCCAACGGAGTCAAAATGAAAGTTGTAGATCTTATTATTACCTACGCGTGGATATAAAGAACGTAAAAAACGGAGGTCGTATGTGAAAGTTACAGATTTTAGAAGTCGGAAGTGTGCTGTGCGAAAATGGGTGATGTGGCACCCGACTGTTTTACGGCCTGGTACATTGTCAACCAAGTTCCAAACTTGATTGTCATACATGGACTGTATCTCGCTGTCCATAGCCTCCTTCCATTCAGCTGACTCCGGGCCTGCCATGGCTTCCTTAACACTGCTAGGTTCATCCAAATTTACTAGTGTACTATCACTAATAAACGTATCACCTTCCGTAGTAATATGAAAACCATAATAAAACGAAGGTGTGTTCCTAACCCGTGTGGAACGCCTCGGAGGTACAGACTCGTCAGCTGGATCAACAGGAGTTTCCTCCTCAGGTTGATTGCTAGTGTCTGAGGTTCCTTCACCAATTGATTCTGGAATTTCTTCAAGATCAATCTGCCTCCCACTGTCTCCTTGGCTTATAAATTCTTTCTCGCGAAAGATCCCTCTTCGTGCTACAAAAACCACATTCTCACTGGGTCTGTAGAAGAGGTAACCAAAGGATTTCTATGGGTAGCCGATGAAAATACACCTTTCACTTCGGGGTTCAAGCTTATCATGAGTTTCACGCCTCACGAAGACTTCGCAACCCCAAATTTTGATGTGGTCCAAATTGGGAACCTTCCCAGTCCACATCTCATGAGGTGTTTTGGTAACCTTCTTTGTAGGGACTAGATTAAGGATATGGGCGGCAGTCTCTAAGGCATACCCCCAAAAAGAGATTGGTAACGAAACTCGACTCATCATAGAGCGAACCATGTCCAACAAGGTTCGATTACGCCTCTCAGCTACACCATTCAGCTGTGGTGTCCTGGGAGGAGTCAATTGCGAGACAATCCCACACTCCTTAAGATAGTCAAGGAACTCGGTACTAAGATACTCACCACCTCGATCGGATCGAAGCATCTTAATGTTCCTGCCCAATTGATTTTCTACTTCCTGTTTGGATTCCTTAAACCTTTCAAAGGTTTCGGACTTATGTTTGATTAAGTAGACATACCCATATCTACTAAAATCATCAATAAAAGTCACATAATACCGATTAGCATCCCTTGTGGCGGTTTTGAATGGACCACATACATCAGTATGTATTAGGTCCAACAAACCTTCACCCCTCTCACAAGTTCCAGTGAAGGGTGATTTTGTCATTTTTCCAAGTAGACAAGATTCACAACTATCATCTGATTTAAGGTCAAATGATTCCAAGACTCCACTCTTTTGGAGTTGGCCTATGCGTTTCTTGTTTACATGTCCAAGACGACAATGCCACAATGATGCTTTATCTAGGCTAGTAGAAGAATCAATATACAACACATTATTTCCTAAGTTGTCTACAATCGACACAGTTTCATACACACCATCACAAGGTAATGCTTTAAAATAAAACACATTATTAAAGAAAGCATTAATACCACCACATTCATTATCAAACGAAAAGGTAAAACCTTGTTTGTACAAAGCATGAAAAGAAATAATATTCCTCGCCATTTCAGACGAGTACACACATTTATTCAAATCTAATTTTAACCCATTATTAAGCAACAAAGTATAAACTCCAATCTTGGAAACATGTGAAGCCTTCCTATTCCCCATGATTAAGTTTATATTCCCGTGCTCCACATCCTCACTTCTTCTTAGGCCCTGCAAATCAGAACATATGTGAATACCACATCCTGTATCAAGCACCCAAGAGTTAGAGTATGTTGAGTAATTAGACAATATAGTGTAAATACCTGCATAGGTGGGTTTCACTTTCCCATCCTTTAGACCCTGCAAGTACTTAGGGCAGTTTCGCTTCCAGTGTGCCTTTTCATGGCAATAAAAGCATTCAGCATCTTTGGGAATGGCAGAAGGAGTGGCAGAACCGTTCTTGGTCTTTGATGAGGAGCCTTCAAGAGACTTTCCCTTGGTACCCTTCGAAGGGTGCTTCCTCTTTTTCCCTTTGCCTTGCCCAATAGCTAAAACAGGGGTAGAAGTTGGAGTAGGAGTAGTAGAGGTAACAACCGCTTTACCCTTAAGACCGGTTTCAGCGGTGTTCAAGAGTCCTTGAAGCTTGCTGAGGGTAACTTCCTCCTTGTTCATATGATATGTCATTCGAAAATGATCATAACAAGAAGGTAAGGAGTGCAAAATGATGTCAATTGCCAACTCCTCGGGGATGTTAACATTCAGCTTCAGCAAACGGTCCACATACCTTTTCATCTTTTGCATGTGGCCCGTGACGGATTCACCATCCTTCATGCGGGTAGTTATTATGGAGGAGATTATTTCATACCGCTCCTGACGAGCACTCTGATGGTACCTTTCCATCAGGTCTTGGTGCATCTCAAAAGGGTAGAAATCTTCATACGACTTTTGGAGCTCGGCTGTCATCGTGGCCATCATGATACATGCCACCTTAGTAGCATCTCTCTCATGAGTCCTAAATTCAGCGATCTCCTCAGGAGTAGCAGTAGACTCATCAAGTTCTTTTAACTCCTTATCGAGGACATATTCCTTGTCCTCGTAACGAGTAACCATCCTGATGTTCCTAATCCAATCCATGAAGTTGGAACCATCAAAGATGACCCTCCCACAAAGATTCATGAGAGAGAAAGAACCAGTTGGGTTAGAGCCTGAAGCATTAGTGTTGGAAGACATCTGAAAGAAGAAAGTAAGTTTAGATTAGATATTTAGGATCCTTAATAAGACACCCAAATGTAATATGAAGGCTAGGATCCAATCACAATATATTACACTTAGAAGAGGGATGCCGTAATCTAAGTAATAATATATTTGAAAGGTAGGTGAATGACGATTCACCAATTTCCACCATGAAAACGAAATGATTTATTAGGTTTAATTGGATTTGAATTTCCTAGATTCTTTTGAGATTCATTGAACTTTTCAATGGCATGTTTCAATCTCGATTGTGCCCTTCAAGTTTTGTGACTGGGATGCCGAGGATCACAAAACAAGGTGTGAATAACCATGCTAATTCACTTGGTACTCTTAATATTATCACCTAATCAATGTGCCGGTTAACCACACACGCTCCATTGATCTATGACAAACATTAAGTCACCCTTCGTGATCCTTACTAGTCCTAGTTAGTGTGCCGGTTAACCACACACGCTCCACCAACGACTTGGTAACGTACAAAGTGTGAATTCCATGGACTAGCACCATGTTCACATTTTCCTAAAATAACTAAGATTGGGAATTAAAAGAGTTTAGTTATTTTATAATATTCATTATACTTTTAATGAGGATTTAAAGTCATTGTTCTACCCGTTCGGCTAACGACCCTCCACCGATCAAGCAAGCGGTGGGTGAGAGTATACACCCATTAAGTCGCCATTTTATAGGCAACAACCTTATACCCACCTTATAGACCGGCTTCGTGAATGAGGCCTACTAACGGTAAAACGACTTATTCTTATACATATATATAATAATTAACCATTAATGTTATAAATAGTATAAGGGTTGAATTTTAACTATTAAAACTCTAAGGTTTGGAATTAAAGTTTATTAAAGTGTGTGAAACTTTACAAATTCCAAAACTTGAGGGCAAGTTTTGTAACTTTGCAAAACTCTTCATTTCATAACTTATGAATTAAAGGTTCATAAAAATGAAGACTCTTCATTTTCATGTAACTTATGTGTTTTAAGTGTGTGTTAAATGAAAGTGACCTTTGGTAATCCATAACTTAAGGACAAATTATGGACTCCATTAAAACACATAAATGATAAAGAATTAATCCTAAACAATTCAGCAAATAATTCCTATCATTTTCTAAATTCATAAGAACATGAACATGATCATCAAAAATTCAAGAATTATATGAACACATAAAATCATGGAATTTTGATATATGCTATTGTAAATGGATTAGAACAACCATTACACCAACTAAAATAAGTTTTATAACACCAAAACAATTTAGGGTAATGTTTCTAGTCCATTTCCAGCAGCAAAAGTTGAGAATCTGCACTCTTTCGATCCTACTCGTCGAGTGCATGAACTGACTCGTCGAGTAGGTTGAAGTTTGCCTTGGACTCGTCGAGTCCCCCTAATGGACTCGGCGAGTCCACCATGCAGACAACAACGATTTCGACCTTTTTCACTATTTTGCATCAAGTGTCAAACAAGCAAACCTGGCTCTGATACCACTGTTGGGTTTTGAGCAATCTAACACTTCCTAAGTGTGCATGCAACCCTAATAAACCTTGGATCTATGTTTGTCTAAATACATGCAAAATAATAATTTTCCAAGGTTTATAACCTATCTAACATGGCATGGGGAACATTTCAACATAAAAGAGTTAGAAGAGATTACATACCTTTTGGTGAGTTTGGTTCTAAGGAGTTTGAGGGCCAAGCACCAATAGTGTGAATGCCTCAAATGGAATCACAAACACCACAAACTCTTGGAAAACTTTGAGAGAGTATACACATTGTATAAAATCGGCCACACACATGCACACACACACACTAGTTCACTAGTTTTCTCTTAGGCTCCATTTCATGCTCCATAAGCATGCTTATATAGTGTGCATGGTTAGGGTGAAACCCTAATAACCCATGTCTTTTCCTTTTCCAAGGATCCATGGGTTAAAAGCTCCATGGATCATCCATGGACTTCCACATAAGCCTAGCCCATTAACAAATGAGTATTAGCCCACACTATATAAAACAAATAGCCCATAATTTAATTAGTCTTCGTTTTAATCTTTAAATTAATTCATAATTAATTTAAGACTAAAACTAATTAAATAACGTAACTTCATATTAATATATTATAACTCATAATATATTAATAAACATATGTGTATAACTCTCATAAAAATTATCCATAATAGTTTGGATGAGATGCAACCCAAATGGACCATGCCGGTCGGGTCAAGTATATACCAAATAAGTTATGGACTTAGACACCTTATCCAACACTATCAAGTTGTACAGATGACCCCCCCTCAGGCAAAGTAGAAGACTCCCCCTCAGGTGGTAAAGAGGATACCGTTGGGGGTCTATAGACAACTTCTTCGTCTTCGTCTTAAGAACATTCTTCGAACCAGAGACAGATCTAGATGAGCTACCCGAAGACACATCTATGGACTTGAAAAGCGATGTGTAATCAAACAATCAATCCGGACCCACTCGAGCATCCGTCTCATTCTCCTCCAACCAGAGTACGTCATAAGATTCCGCAACCTTCTTTGTCTTCTTATTGTAGACCCTATATGCGGTGCGTGCAACATACCCTACGAAGTAACAATCATCGGCTTTGGTATTAAACTTTGGGTTGGTCTCTAGGTAAAGAAGGTGCAAGGGCAACCAAATACACGGAAATAACTAACTGAGGGCTTGTAACCATATAGAATCTCATACGGGGTCTTCATCTGAGCTTTATTGATCAACACACGATTCTGAACATAGCAAGCAGTGTTAATTGCCTCGGCCCAAAAGAAAACTGGTAGCTTGGAGTCACACAACAATGTCCTTGCAGCGTCTTTTAAAGTTTTATATTTCCTCTTAGCAACACCATTTTGTTGAGGGGTGTGAGCGGAGTTTTATTGACGGATAATAACTTTTTTTTGCGCAAAAATGATCTAGAATAGAATTCTTGAACCCTGTTCCGTTGTCGGTATGAAGCGCCTTCACCCGGTTGTTAGTTTGGTTCTCAATCAACACAATGAATTTCTTAATTAGATCAGCAACTCCAGCTTTGTTGGATAGAAAAAAACCAACGTAAAACGAGAGAAATCATCAATCACAACCAGACAATGTGAATTTATGTTAATACTAAGAACGTTGACTGGTCCAAACAGATCCGTATGTAGCAATTGAAGCACCTGACTGATTGAGTTAACCTGTTTTGGCAGGTGTGGTTTTCTGTGATGCTTACCCTGGGCACATGACACACACTTTTCAAAAGTTATAAAGTCTTTGACAGGCAAACCACATACCATCTCATTCTTCGCAAGACGATTCAAGTTTTTGTCGTTAGCATAACCGAGTCTTCGGTGCCACAACATTAAATTTTGTAAAGAGATCTTTAAAAATAGGCACGTAACTTGTTTTGGAAGATTGCTATTCATATCAATGATGTAAGCATTCCCATCCTTTTTAGATTTGACGAGAATCCACTCTCCTGGGATGACAAAGCCTGGCTTGAGAATCATACATTCCTTGTCAGTGAAATGTGTAGAATAGCCTTTGTTGCATATCTGAGTGTAACGCCCGGGTTTCGGGGCTAAGCATTTTTAGATGATGTAATAGTCTAGGTCAACTATTGTAACTCTTTTTGATGTAATAAAGATGAAATATTTTAATTCTATGTGAATTATGTGTATTTGTGTGCTTATTACTTTATTATAAATATATATTTAATAAAGACTAAAAATAAGAGTTAAAATTAAAGTGTGAGATAGGACCGATATCTCTACATAAAGTTGTAATGGTCGAAACAAGGATTCCGAGGATATAAAGAACGCCAAAATCTGAGTTATAACGAAGAAGTTATGGCCAACCGAAGTTTTTCGGCAAAACCGGCATGGCACCGGGAGACGTAAATAGTGAATTTACGATGAAGGGATTTTTAGCCTTAGTGAACTAAACCAAAGTTGTAGTATATGTTAAAACGAGAACATCCATAAAAAGAACACCCAAATCTGACTTCGCATGAGGAAGTTATGATTTTTCTAAGATTCGGCTTAGCAGTGCACGACCCGAAACTCGAATTTTAGTTTGAGCGGTTTTTGGCTTACGCAAACTAAATGAGAGTTGAAGATCTCATTAATAGGAAATCAATGGTAAAAAGACAGACGAAAACAGAGTCCGTATGTAGAGGTTATGAATTTTACGCGGACGTTTAACAGTATAATCTCCTTGTACTGTTAAATTTAAGATCGGTCGAGAATTAGCCGACGGAGTCAAAATGAAAGTTGTAGATCTTATTATTACCTACGCGTGGATATAAAGAACGTAAAAAACGGAGGTCGTATGTGAAAGTTACAGATTTTATAAGTCGGAAGTGTGCTGTGCGAAAATGGGTGATGTGGCACAATCTTGGCCATTGCTTTCTCCCCTAGGCTTGCCACCAGATGGTGACATGTGGCACCAATTTCAGCCACATTTCACCCTATAAATACCACCTCTCCCACCCTCATTTTCTTCACACATTTCCCATTCTTTCTTCTCTTTACTCTCTCTCTCTAGAACCTCTCTCTAGCCCCGAAATCCCCCGAAAAGCCTAGGGAATCTCCCTAGCACGAGGCGGAAGCTCCGGAGTGCTCGACGGCTCCGAGAAGAAGAGATTTTCGACTCAGAAACGCTGCTCCAAGCAAATCCTGATTTTCTATAAAACCCGTTGTAAGTGAGCTACGCCTACGCTATTTTTAATATAGCTTTTATTTTATTATAGTAACATTATTAGGAACTTATAATAAATACTTGGCCTATTATTATGGGTTATAGAAGTATTTTTTGATGCTTATATAATAATAATAGCTAGATTATTAATTAGTCTCGACGAATAATAAACTAAACTCTAGTTGTAATAATAGTAGGTTTCGTCGAAGAAAATTCTTTTTAAGAAGCGAAGCGCTGTCTGAGTTCGGAATCACCACCTTTTCAGGTGAGTACATAGTTACTTTCAGCTTACACATAGATATGAAGTATTTAATATGAATTACGTGCTATGTGTGCATATTATCTGAATACTTGCTATCTATGTTGGATGAACGTTTTATACATGTTTTCAAAGATTTAAACTGTATATGTATTTTATATCTACAAAATGTGTTGGGTAAAACATGGGTAGATGTAATAGTTGCTGTGTGACGAAATAAAATAATGAGAGGCCTCATTATAGATGTTATTGATGATCCAGTCATCTAGCGGAGTATAGATGACGACTACGGACCTATTCTAGACAGTCCAGTGGAACAGTAGCAGGCTCGCAACCTGTAGGTGTTTATTCGAACTGTGTGTTTATTTGAACTGTGTGCTCACCAGATGTACTCCATCCCCCACATGGTTGCCTTATGTACATTTGTTGCTAAGGAATCCCCTTAGCAGTAATGTCCATCCCGATGATAATCCTTAGGATAGGTCCTTTATGATAGATGCTTAGGGACGTAATGTGAGGATAACGGGAACGGGTAATCGGGTTTGTTTAATTTAATGAAGTTGATAAACTGATTTATTCTGGGTTGAAAACCCTATGTGCTCACCAGGCTCCCAAGTCCGACCCACTCAGTTTTATGTATTACAGGTAGTGGCGCTTGAGCATATATATGATGTTTGGATGAGGGAATACGGATATAGGCCTGTAGATATGAAATAATGTAGTAAGGCTTGTATTGTACTGTTTATGCTTTTGATCTGTACGAACATGACATCCCGAGTCTTTTAATGAAATACATTTCTATGGAAATGCTTTTGATAAATATCTATCATATTATTGTTTTGGGACAAATTCCGCAACACTTTTATTTAAAATGTTACTCTGATTTTTAAACAAAGCATAAACAAACCGGTCTTTTCTGGCCGTGATTTTGGGGATGTCACAGTTGGTATCAGAGCATTAGTTTAAGCAAACTAGGAATTGGTAGGATTTCTAGACTTAAACTTAGAATGCTAAGCGATAATTGTGAGGTGTGAGCACTAGCTTATTTTAGGAGTTATGCCTAAAAAGCTTTTATGTGCTAAATGCTTTGTGCCTGATATGTTGTTAATTGTTCGGATCTATGGTCTGTTCCCGACCGGATCTGGAAACCTTATGTGTTTAGGATTCTAAATGTACGAGTACGATATTAGAACTAGCATGTAAACGTTTCGGAGAGATAAGGATGATTTGAACATCAGTCCTAAATAAAGATCTAAATTCACCTTATTCGGTGTATAGATCAAGATGGCAAGGACCCATAGCGGAAACGTGAAGACAAATGGGAACAGAAACCAACCCCTAGTAATCGAACAAATACTAGTTGTGGTAGCCGCTGCTGAGCCAATAACAATGGCCGGAGTGCAAGCGATGATCCAGGCGATGTTGGATCGTCAAATGGAGGAAACCAGACTCTTGCTCCAACAAAATCGAGAGGAAGCATCTATTCAGATCGAACAGCCCGAGTGGAACGAAGGGCAGACTGAGGAGGGAAACTACAGTGGGACTGTTGGTCAAGCCAACCCACCAATAGTTCAACAAAACAACCAGGGTGACGAAGTCGAGAGGAATGGATGCAAGTACAAGGATTTTCTGACTTGCAAGCCATCGACTTTCACGGGAAAGAAAGATCCAATCGGGGTCATGGATTGGATCTTGGAGATGGAGTTAGCTTTCATGACGTGCGGTTGCAGAGGAAAGCTACAGACCACGTTTCCAGTGTGTCAGTTTCGAGGAGGCACTGTACGTTGGTGGAATACCTTGGGGAAGACTTTAAGCCCCAACAAGCCCCTACAACTGACATGGGCAGAATTTCTAGTGCAATTCAAACGAAAGTACTGCTCAGCCCAAAACCTGCTAGAGTTAGAGAACCAGTTTCTAACCCTGAAGAAGGGAAGCAAGTCAATCGATGAATACACGAACAACTTCACAGAAAAGATGGAGTTTGCCTTGTGTCTTGTTCCGGATGAGCTGACAAAAATTGATAAGTACGCAAAGGGACTTCCATGGGAGTACGCGGTGCCAGTGCGTCAGACACCTACTTTGGAGGCAGCTATCTGGGCTGCCAAGTCTGTGGAGGACATGATTAAGGGAAGAGCTGCCAGCAAAATCGAGGTTGGCGAGAAGAGGAAATTTGAAGGGTCTGCTAAACCCAACAAAAAGAAGAGCAAGTTCGGTTCAAAAAAATTCGGGGGAGGAAATGAATTTAAATGGTGTGAGAAGTGCAAGAAGAAGCACTCAAGAAAATATGGCGAGGAAGTAACCTGCTACAAGTGTGGGAAAACGGGGCACTATGCCAATGAGTGCACCACCAACAAGAAGGTGTGCTACGAGTGCCATGAGGAAGGGCATATTGCTAAGGATTGCCCAAAGAAGAAAGATGCTGGAAGGCCCAACATACCACCGAAGCCGAAGGCAAGAGCCTTCCAGATGACGCTCGAGGCTGCAAAGGAGGCAGCAGACGTCGCTTCAGGTACCTTTCTTGTAAATGGTTTACCTGTAAATATACTATTTGATTCCGGAGCCAACTACTCCTTTGTGTCGCATAAATTTAGTGAGAAATTAGCATTACCTGTAGAAAAACTTGATAACGCCCTAATCGTAGAAGTTGCCAGTGGCAAATTCGTACCTGTTAGTAATCGTATTAGGAACATCGTCATTGACCTAAACGGAAACGAATTCCATGAGGAACTATTACCCATAGAGTTAAACGGTTTCGACATCGTTTTGGGTATGGATTGGCTTAGCGCCAACGATGCCGAGATATTATGCCGAAAGAAGATAGTTAGGATAAACCCACCCGGAAAGGAATCATTTATGGTGTACGGGGACAAACGCAGAGTGAATTCTGGAATCATCTCCCTGATGAAAGCCAGGAAATGTTTGACTAAAGGATGTGCATCATACTTGGCATTCGTAATCGATGCTAAGAAGGAGAAGAAAGAGGTGCAGAATATAGCGGTTGTGTGTGATTATCCGGAATTCTTTCCCAAAGATCTTCCCGGATTACCACCTGACAGGCAAGTGGAGTTTCGTATAGACTTGTTACTAGGAACAACACCAATAGCAAAGGCACCTTACCGATTAGCACCAACGGAGATGAAGGAGCTCATGACGCAACTTCAGGAGCTGTTGGACAGCGGTTTCATTCGACCTAGTTCATCACCCTGGTGAGCTCCGGTGTTATTCATGAAGAAGAAGGACGGAAGCATGAGGATGTGCATAGACTACCGAGAGCTGAATAAGGCAACGGTGAAGAACAAGTATCCATTACCGAGGATTGATGACCTATTCGATCAGCTGCAAGGTTCGAGCTACTTCTCAAAGATCGATCTTAGGTCAGGATATCATCAGCTGAAGGTGAGAGAGCAGGATATTGAGAAGACTGCATTCAGAACAAGATATGGACACTACGAGTTCTTGGTTATGTTATTCGGACTAACCAATGCTCCCGCATCATTCATGGATTTGATGAATAGGGTTTGTAAACCATTCCTCGATAAATCTGTGATAGTGTTCATCGACGACATTCTGATGTACTCAAAAAGCCAAGAGGAGCATGGCAAGCATCTACAGGAAGTGTTGGAAGTGTTAAAGCAAGAGAAGCTTTACGCCAAGTTCTCTAAGTGTGATTTTTGGATCCGAGAAGTCCAATTCTTGGGTCATGTGGTTAACCAAGAAGGGATAATGGTTGACCCAGCAAAAATCGAAGCGGTAATGAAGTGGGAACGTCCGAAAAGTCCCACATAGATTCGAAGCTTTCTAGGATTAGCCGGATATTATCGACGGTTCATCCCAGGCTTTTCTTCGATAGCTGCTCCGTTAACAGCTTTGACCCATAAAGGAGCTATGTATACGTGGAACGAGAAACACGATGAGGCATTCGAGAAACTAAAGAAGAAGTTATGTGAAGCACCGATACTTTCTCTACCCGATGGAGTCGAAGATTTCGCGGTTTATAGTGACGCTTCTGGAGTCGGGTTGGGTTGTGTTCTGAACCAAAGAGAAAAGGTGATAGCATACGCATCTCGACAATTGAAAGAGCACGAAAAGAACTACCCCACTCATGATCTAAAGTTGGCAGCGGTAGTATTTGCCTTAAAGATATGGACGCATTACCTCTACGGCACGAAGTGCAAGCTCTTCACTGATCATAAGAGTCTCCAGTATCTCTTTAATCAGAAGGAGTTGAACATGAGGCAACGACGCTGGCTAGAACTTCTCAAGGACTACGACTGTGAGATACTTTACCACCCGGGTAAAGCAAATATTGTTGCTGATGCTCTCAGTCGGAAAGTCAATCTTGAAAGAAAAAGGCCAAGAGCGTTAAGAATTGAAGTCATCTCGACGATTGTGGAAAGTATCAGGAAAGCTCAAGAAGAAGCCTTAGAGAAGAATGACCGAAAGGAAGAACGTTTAGGAAAAACGTTAGTGTTTAGTACAAACAGTCGAGGACTGAAGGTATTCCAAGATCGAATTTGGGTACCTAAAACGGGAGGAATAAGAGATCTTTTGATGGAAGAAGCACATAAGACCATGTACGCAATTCATCCCGGTAGCACTAAAATGTATAGGGACCTAAAACCCTACTACTGGTGGCCAACGATGAAGCTCGATGTTGCAAAGTATGTGGCCGAGTGCGTAACATGTGTGAGGGTTAAGGCACAACATCAGAAACCGTACGGGAGTTTAGAACCTTTACCTGTACCCATGGGTAAATGGGAAGACATCACCATGGATTTTGTGACTAAACTGCCCAGAACGAAGAACGGTCACGACATGATTTGGGTAGTCGTGGATCGTTTCACCAAGAGTGCACACTTCATAGCCGCCAACGAGAAGTGGTCTATGGGTAAGCTCGCAAATGCTTACGTGAAGGAAATTTTAAGACTTCACGGTGTCCCTCTTACGATTGTGTCAGATCGTGATAGTCGTTTCACGTCGAGGTTTTGGAGGAGTCTGCAAGAGGAATTGGGTACGAAATTATGTTTGAGTATTGCTTACCATCCACAAACCGATGGTCAGAGCGAAAGAACGATTCAGACGTTGGAAGATATGTTGAGAGCATGTACCCTCGAATTCCAAGGGAATTGGGACGAGCACTTACCTCTAGTAGAATTTTCCTACAACAATAGTTTTCACTCGAGCATCAAGATGGCACCTTATCAAGCCTTGTATGGACAGAAGTGTCGTACGCCGTCTTGTTGGCTTGAAGCCGGAGAGAAGCAGTTTATGGGCCCGGAGATAGTCCATGAGACTGCTGAGAAATTGAAGGTGATTAGGGAAAGAATGTTAGCAGCTCAGGAATCGTCAGAAGAGCTATGCTGACAAGAAAAGACGACCGATAACCTTCGAAGTTGGGGATTCCGTTTTGCTTAAAGTCTCACCGTGGAAGGGACTTATACGATTTGGGAAACGAGGAAAGTTGAGTCCAAGGTTTATTGGACCGTACAAAGTTCTTCAGAAGATTGGGAACCAAGCTTACAAGCTGGAATTGCCCGAAGAACTCAATGGTATTCATAACACCTTCCATGTGTGTTATTTGAGGAAATTCATGGGAGATGCTCCCGACATAATTCCAATCTTAGAGTTAAGAATGGATGAGAATAAGAGGTTAATCGAAGAGCCCGAGGCAATTGTTGACCGTAAGACTAAGAAGCTACGACGCAAGATGGTCGACTTAGTGCTAGTCCGATGTAAACATTCGAATGGGCCAAATCGCACTTGGGAAATAGAGAGTGACATGATGAGTTGCTACCCTCATCTGTTTGCTGATGCATGATTCCGGGACGGAATCATCCTAAGGGGGAGAGAATTGAAACATCCAGGTTTCGGGGCTAAGCATTTTTAGATGATGTAGTAGTCTAGGTCAACTATTGCAACTCTTTTTGATGTAATAAAGATGAAATATTTTAATTCTATGTGAATTATGTGTATTTGTGTGCTTATTACTTTATTATAAATATATATATTTAATAAAGACTAAAAATAAGCGTTAAAATTAAAGTGTGAGATAAGCCCGATATCTCTACATAAAGTTGTAGTGGTCGAAACAAGGATTCCGAGGATATAAAGAACGCCAAAATCCGAGTTATAACGAAGAAGTTATGGTCCGCCGAAGTTTTTCGGCAAAACCGGCATGGCACCGGGAGACGTAAATAGTGAATTTACGATGAAGGGATTTTTAGCCTTAGTGATCTAAACCAAAGTTGTAGTATATGTTAAAATGAGAACATCCATAAAAAGAACACCCAAATCTGACTTCGCATGAGGAAGTAATGATTTTTTTAAGATTCGGCTTAGCAGTGCACGACCCGAAACTCGAATTTTAGTTTGAGCGGTTTTTGGCTTATGCAACCTAAATGAGAGTTGAAGATCTCATTAATAGGAAATCAATGGTAAAAAGACAGACGAAAACAGAGTCCGTATGTAGAGGTTATGAATTTTACGCGGACGTTTAACAGTATAATCTTCTTGTACTATTAAATTTAAGATCGGTCGAGAATTAACCCACGGAGTCAAAATGAAAGTTGTAGATCTTATTATTACCTAAGCGTGGATATAAAGAACGTCAAAAACGGAGGTCGTATGTGAAAGTTACAGATTTTAGAAGTCGGAAGTGTGCTGTGCGAAAATGGGTGATGTGGCACAATCTTGGCCATTGCTTTCTCCCAAAGGCTTGCCACCAGATGGTGACATGTGGCACCAATTTCAGCCACATTTCACCCTATAAATACCACCTCTCCCACCTCATTTTCTTCACACATTTCCCATTCTTTCTTCTCTTTACTCTCTCTCTCTCTCTAGAACCTCTCTCTAGCCCCGAAATCCCCCGAAAAGCCTAGGGAACCTCCCTAGCACGAGGCGGAAGCTCCGGAGTGCTCGACGGCTCTGAGAAGAAGAGCTTTTCGACTCGGAAACGCTGCTCCAAGCAAATCCTGATTTTCTATAAAACCCGCTGTAAGTGAGCTACGCCTACGCTATTTTTAATATAGCTTTTATTTAATTATAGTAATGTTATTAGGAACTTATAATAAATACTTGGGCTATTATTATGGGTTATATAAGTATTTTTTGATGCTTATATGATAATAATAATAGCTAGACTATTAATTAGTCTCGACGAATAATAAACTAAACTCTAGTGGTAATAATACTAGGTTTCGTCGAAGAAAATTCTTTTTAAGAAGCGAAGCGCTGTCTGAGTTCGGAATCACCACGTTTTTAGGTGAGTGCATCGTTACTTTCAGCTTACACATAGATATGAAGTATTTAATATAAATTACGTGCTATGTGTGCATATTATCTGAATACTTACTATCTATGCTAGATGAACGTTTTATACATGTTTTCAAAGATTTAAACTGTATATGTATTTTATATCTACAAAATGTGTTGGGTAAAACATGGGTAGATGTAATAGTTGCTATGTGACAAAATAAAATAATGAGAGGGCTCGTTATAGATGTTATTGATGATTCAGTCATCTAGCGGAGTATAGATGACGACCACAGACTATTCTAGACAGTCCAGTGGAACACTAGCAGGCTCGCAACCTGTAGGTGTTTATTCGAACTGTGTGTTTATTTGAACTGTGTGCTCACCAGATGTACTCCATCCCCCACATGGTTGCCTTAAGGACATTTGTTGCTAAGGAATCCCCTTAGCAGTAATGTCCATCCCGATGATAATCCTTAGGATAGGTCCCTTATGATAGATGCTTAAGGACGTAATGTGAGGATAACGGGAATGGGTAATCGGGTTTGTTTAATTGAATGAAGTTAATAAACTGATTTATTGTGGGTTGAAAACCCTATGTGCTCACCAGGCTCCCAAGCCTGACCCACTCAGTTTTATGTATTACTGGTAGTGGCGCTTGAGCATATATATGATGTTTGGACAAGGGATTACGGATATAGGCTTGTAGATATGAAATAATGTAGTAAGGCTTGTATTGTACTGTTTATGCTTTTGATCTGTACGAACATGACATCCCGAATCTTTTAATGAAATACATTTATATGGAAATGCTTTTGATAAATCTTTATCATATTATTGTTTTGGGACAAATTCCGCAACACTTTTATTTAAAATGTTACTCTGATTTTTAAACAAAGCATAAACAAACCGGTCTTTTCTGGCCGTGATTTTGGGGATGTCACACTGAGACACACTCAACAAACTATGATTTAATTCGGGAGCAAAGTTGACATTCTCGAAACTTAACACCTTATTTGTGAGGGTTCCTCTCTGAGTGATCTTGCCACCTTCTCCACCCGCAAAGGAAACATATGCACCATTAAAAAGATTGAATGTTGTTCAGTTGGGAGATGTCTCCTTTCATATTCTGGGAGTAGCCGCTGTCAACGAACCAAGGTCTGATGACATTCCCCCGCAACTGTCCTTGCAAAATGTGCGGGTTCATTTAGATTTGGGAACCTAGTTCATTACTTTCCTGGGTTGTCCCGTTGCCTTTTCAGATTTATCATTATTTACTAATTTTTCAGAGGATACAGATGATGGATTGGAACTTATTTTGGGTATCCATTGATAATTAGGTTTTCTAACAGTCATCGATGGTTTTGAAACATGATTTTAATTAGTTTGCTTTGAGCATCTGGGTTTTCTACCAGAATTGGTTGAAGACCCAGAGCTACTCCTTGACGAAACCAATCTTGGCTGAGCCATGTTTGGTTTTGGCAAACTCTTCGGGACTTTGTTACGAAAAACCTTTTTATTAATTTTAAAAACTCTCCGTCCAATCATCATTTCGAGAACGAGTTCTAGAGGATTTTCTAGTTAAAGACCTTCCTCTAAATTCGTTCTCTCCTCTTGGTGACATATAATGTACAAACATTCTATTATGACAATTTCTAGCTATATGACCACCAATACCACAATTAAAACAAATATGTTTGTTATTGTTAAAACATATATTGCATTTTTTAGATTGGTTTTCCATACCAACACCCTTGCTTTTCTCACATGAACATGAACAAGAATTAGGTTGTGAGACAAGTGAGAGTGTATCAAATGGAGAAACTTGTGAATCTGGTGGTTTTTCATTAGTATCATCACAAACATTAGAATTGTCAACCACATCATCAACCACTTTAAAACCATTAAAATCAATATTAAAAGGTGCAGAAACATCACAAAAAACATTATTACTTGCAACATCAGAAAATTAAATTCTTTATTTAAAACTAAAACTTCAGGTTCAGACTCAGTTTTATTTTCAGAAACAGATCCTTCAATTTCGTTCTTTGACTGATTTAATGATTGATCTGCATGAGAAGTAGAAATGTTAATACTTTCAACATTAATAAACCCTCCCGAAACAAAACCAGATGGCTTGCCATAAACCATGGATGGTTTGTAACGCCCGTAGATCCGGGCTAGTCAATTTAGAGATAATAGGGGTCGAAAATAACTTTTCAAAATATTATTTAGAATAAATAATTTGAACCAAGTTGTACTATATTTCACAAGGTGTCCGTACATATAAAGAACGCCGAAATCCGAGTTATAACGAAGAAGTTATGACTCGTCGAAGTTTCGCGACGAAACCGGCAAGCGTAAAAAGTGAATTTACGATAGAGCAAGATTTAGCCTTAGTGATCTAAATGAAAGTCGTAGAATATGTTAAACCGAGAAAATCCATAAAAAGAACGCCCAAATCTGACTTCGTATGAAGAAGTTATGATTTTTCTAAGATTCGGCTTAGCAGTGTACAACCCGAAACTCGAATTTTAGTTCGAGCAGTTTTTGGCTTATGCGACCTAAATGAGAGTTGAAGACCTCATTAATAGGAACTCAACAGTAAAAAGACAGACGAAAACGGAGTCCGTACGAAGGAGTTACGAATTCTTTGCGGTCATTTAACAGTCTAAACGCCTCGTACTATTAAATTTAAGATCGGTCGAGAACTAGCCAACGGAGTCAAAATGAAAGTTGTAGATATTATTTTTACCTACGTGTGGATATAAAAAACGTCCAAAACGGAGGTCGTATGTGAAAGTTACGGATTTTAGAAGTTGGAAGTGTGTTGTGCGAAAATGGGTGATGTGGCACAATCTTGGCCATTGCTTTCTCCCCAAGTCTTGCCACTAGATGGTGACATGTGGTACCAAGTTCAGCCATTTTCACCCTATAAATACCACCTCTACCACCCTCATTTTCTTCACACCTTTCCCATTCTTTCTTCTCTTTACTCTCTCTCTCTAGAACCTCTCCCTAGCCCTGAAATCCCCCGAAAAGCCTAGGGAATCTCCCTAGCACGAGGCGGAAGCCCCGGAGTGCTCGACGGCTCCGAGAAGAAGAGCTTTTCGGCTCGTAAACGCTGCTCCAAGAAAAGCCTGGTTTTCTATAAAACCCGCTGTAAGTGAGCTACGCCTACGCTATTTTTAATGTAGTTTTTATTTAATTATATTAACGTTATTAAGAACATATAATAAATACTTGGGCTATTATTATGGGTTATATAAGTATTTTTTTAACGCTTATATAATAGTAATAATAGCTAGACTATTAATTAGTCTCGGCGAATATAGACTAAAATCTATTGGTGATAATACTAGGTTTCGTCGAAGGAAATTATTTTAAAGTAAACGAAGCATTGTCCGAGTACCAAGTTACCACCTTCTCAAGTGAGTGCATGGTCCCTTTCATCTTACACATAGATATGAAGTATTTATTATATAATTTACGTGTTGTGAGTGCATGGTCCCCTTCATCTTACACATAGATATGAAGTATTTATTATATAATTTACGTGTTGTGAGTGCATAGTCCCTTTCATCTTACACATAGATATGAAGTATTTTAATATAAATTACGTGCTATGTGTACATATTGTCTGAATACTTGCTGTCTATGCTGAGTGAAAGATTTTTATACCTGTTTTAAATGATTTAAACTGTATACTTATTTTATATCTACAAAACGTGTTGGGAAAAACATGGGTAGATGAAATAGTTGTTTTGTGATAACACGATGGGAGACATCAGTGTTATCAGTGATCCCGTCATCTAGTGGAGTATAGATGACGACTATGGACGATACTAGACGGTCCAGTGGAACGATAGCAGTTACGTAACATGTAGGTATTTTTGAACTAGGTGCTCATTAGGTATTTTTGAACTGAGTGTGTTCACTACGTATCTTTGAATTGAGTTTGTTCACTAGGTATTTTGAACTAAGTGTGTTCACTAGTTACTTTTGAACTAAGTGTTTACCAGATGTTTCGGACTACGTGTTCACCAGATATATTCTATAAGCCTTGGTAATGATGGACTTCGTGTCGATTCCTTAGGATGATCCTTAGGACTAAATAAACGAAGAATAGCTTATTCTTAGGGTAGATCCTTAAGACTAAAGAAGATAATGGGGATGAGTAATTGGGTTGATTGTTTGATTGTTTAAACATAATAATTATATTATTGTGGGTTGAAAACCCTATGTACTCACCAGGTTTCCCAACCTGACCCGCTCAGTTTATTTATATCACAGGTGTTGATACGAAGTCACTTTACACTGAGAGATTTAAAGAGATGTAGATCACTAGTGTAAATAAATGTAAGTTCTGTTTATGCTTATGTTCCTGTATTGACGATGACATCCCAAACGTTTTAAAATGAATAAAGTACATTTCTTCGGAAATGTTTTAATAACGTATTTATCATGTTTTTCTGGGAACAAATTCCGCAACATTTTTATTAAAAGAAGAACTCTGATTTTTATAAAGCATAAACAAAAAATCGATCTTTTCTGGCCGTGAAAATGGGGATGTCACATGGTTCATTGGCAATCTCCTCCTTGGACAAAGGTTGAAATTGATATGAATGATTGAAAGGAGGAGGCACTTTATCATACCTTAGACCCTTTGACTGATTATGTTTAAATTGCATGCAGTGATCTATCATGTTGGCAACTACCTCACTTGATACATCAAATTATCTAAAATCAAAATCAACAGTTTCAAATTTGCCCTTTAATGTTTCAAGTTCAGTAACTAACTCAACGTTCTCTCTCTTTATGTAATCATAATTTTCACATTTATTACTATAGTCTTCCTGAAGTCTTCTAAAGTCCTTAATTTTAGTTTCTAACTGGGCCTTAAGAGGTTTTTGTCCTTTTCTAAGTTGATAACCCTCACATCTAAGATCATTTACTTATGTTCCTATATTGACGATGGCATCCCAAACATTTTAAAATGAATAAAGTACGTTTCTTCGGAAATGTTTTAATAACGTATTTATCATGTTTTTCTGGGAACAAATTCCGCAACATTTTTATTAAAAGAAGAACTTTGATTTTTATAAAGCATAAACAAAAAATCGGTCTTTTCTGGCCGTGAAAATGGGGATGTCACAGTTGGTATCAGAGTATTAGTTTAAGTGAACTAGGAATATGGATTTATTTCTAGACTTAAACTTAGAATGCTAAGCGATGATTGTGAGGTGTGAGCACTAGCTTAATTTAGGAATGATGCCTAAATTACTTTTATGCGCTAAATGATTTGTTATGCTATAGTTTGATAGGGTCTATGGTCTGTTGCCGACCGGATCTGGAAAACTTATGTGTTTAGGATTCTAAACGTACGAATACGATATTAGAACTAGCATATAAACGTTTCGGAGCGATAAGGATGATTTAAACGCCAATCCTATGTAAGGGTCTAGATTCACCTTATTCGGTGTATAGATCAAGATGGCAAGGACCCGTAGCGGAAACGTAAATGCAAATGAGAATAGGAACCAACCCCCAGTGGTTCAGCAAATACCTATTGTAGAAGAAGTTGCACCTGAGCCAGTCACCATGGCTGGAGTTCAAGCCATGATTCGGGTTATGCTAGCTGAACAAAGGGAAGAAATGAGGCGGATGTTGAATAGGGACGAACCTACGATGCCCACTGAGCAACCCGAGCTGATTCCTGAGCAATCGGAGGAAGGGAACTACAGCCGCCAAGTGAGTCAAGTGGGGACTCAAGGTGATCAAAGGGATGGCCCGGAGAGGAGAAACGACAAGGATGGGCGAATGTACAAGACTTTCTTGGGTGCGAAACCACCAAGTCTCTCAGGAAGCCCAAAGCCTATTGAGATTATGGATTGGATCTCAGAGATGGAGATGGTGTTTGAGAGCTGTGACTGTAGCGAGAAACAGAAGACCGTCTTCGCTGTAAGACAACTGAAAACTGGAGTTTTGAGCTGGTGGAAGCTATTGGTAGATACGATGCCACGAGGAGAAGCCTTAAGGATGTCATGGGAAGAGTTCTTGGAACAGTTGAAAATGCAGTACTGCTCAGAGATAGATCTGATAGACCTAAACAATGAGTTTCAGAACCTGAAGAAATGGAAGATGAGTGTTGATGAGTATGCCACCGCATTCACTGAGAGGATGAAGCTATTCCCCTACTTGGTGCCTACTGAACTCTCCAAGATTGATAGGTTTGCTAACGGATTACCCACTGACTTTGGCCCAATGGTCAAGATGGCAACTACCTTGAAAACAGCTAGGGGTGTGCATGGGTCGGTTTGGGTCGGTTTTGGACTCAAACCCAACCCAACCCATAAATGGTCGGTTTCTGGTTTTTAGAACCCAATAGGATCGGTTTCTGGTCAGTTCGGTTTCTTGGGTTCTGAGGTCGGTTTGGGCGGTTTTTCGGTTTCTTGGGTTCAACCCATACACTCACGGGTTCTGGGTTTAAGGTTTTAACCCATTTTCCACAAATGAAGCAACAAGTTAGATACTTAAAAAAATAACAAATTTAAGTTAAGTACTTCAAAAAACATGACTCTTACACAAATAGTCAATTACAAGTTACAACTAAAGCCCGAAATAGTCTATTACAACTAAAACACAATCAAGTATGGGTGGTTTCTTGGGTTGGATGGGTCGGTTTCTTGGGGCGGTTTGTCGGTTTTAAGTATGGGTCGGTTTCTTGGGTTGGATGGGTCGGTTTCTGGTTAGAAACCGAACCCGAACCCGATTTTTCGGTTTCTAAAAATATCAAACCCAAACCGTCGGTTTTGCTTCGGTTTCGGTTTTTTCGGTTTCGGTTTTGTCGGTTTTAGTCGGTTTCTCGGTTTTTTGGTTTGGGTTTGCTCACCCCTAAAAACAGTTGTTAGGGCAGCTAAGAATGTAGAGGCCCAGATAAGGAAAAAGGGTCTAGAAAAAGATAAGGCAGGAGAGAAGCGGAAGTTTGAAGGATCTTCAAGGTCCAACAAGGAGAGAAAATTCTCGAAGCCTGGAGGAGGTGAAGCAAGATGGTGTGATAAATGCAAGAAGAAACACTTTGGAAAATGCGGCGAAGAGGTGACATGTTTCTGTTGGATTAGTGTCTAAGTCCATAACTATTTTGGTATGTACTTGACCCGATGGTGCATGGTCCTTTTGGGTTGCCTTCACCAAAGCAACTTGATTGGAGAAATAAATAGAGAGAGAGGTTATTATGATTTATTAATATGTTATAAGAATAATATATTAAAGGAGAAATCATATTTGTTTAATTAATATTTGTCAATAATTAATTAGGAATTAATTTTGTGATCAAGTGTAATTAATTAAACTAGAGGGGCTGATTTGTAATTATGTGATAGTTACAAAATAAGGTAAGGATTATCTTAAATATAGGGTGAACGAATTTAAGGAGATAATGCCTTAGAATTCGACTAGGATAAGGGTTTCTAAGACTTATCTTATGGTTACTTGGTGGGCAAGCAACTAGCTAAGGATAAGGACTAGAACCCTAATCTCTACACCTATATAAACACCCCTTGGTTCATGAATTCGTGTATCCCTTCCCAAGAAGTCCTAAGGACGAATTCCTACCTCTCTCCTCTCTCTTTATACCTTCTCCATTTGCTCTTGGTGTTTGTAAGCCATTAGAGGAGTGACACTTGTGACTCTAAGCCTTCCAAAGTCAATTCAAGGAGGAATTAGAATTGTTATTGCTACATAACAATCAAGGGATGATCTTAAACCTAATTACATATTAATATGATTACTTGAATCTAGAATTAGGGTTTATAGGCTTGGATAACTTGCATGTACAATAGAGAGACCTAGATCCAAGCATTAGGGTTTGTATGAGCACATAGGATGTCTTATGACCAAAACCCATCAGTGGTATTAGAGCCTAGCTTGGTTTCAATTGTATTGATGCATTGCATATATAAAAAATTCGATTTTTGGTGATCAGATAGTGTTTATCTCGGGATTTCTTGTTGTTTTTGCATACGGATAGTTACCTTATCATGTTAGATCAATATTAATCCGATTATATGATATATTTGACTATATTTTTGATCTAAATGAAGATATTTATCAATTAATAAGATAATTGTTTCCTTATAAGATAATTGATTAATTATTTTGAGTAAATTGATAAATTGTTTTGCAAGAAATCATTAAATAAATCAAATATGGATAATTATGTGATTAAATGTTAATTTAAAATTATTCGTTATTTGATCATTGTTGTTATGAAAAGTTTCATATTTTCCCCTTTAGGTTTTATAGTTTAAATTTGAACCCAAAAGTTTTGTTGTTTTGAAATTTAAAACAGTTAAAACCCTAATGTTTTGAAAAAAGGTTTCAAAACTTGCCCTCAAGTTTTGGAATTTAAAAGTTGATTAAAAAGTTTAATTAGGACTGTTAAATTCTAAAACCCTAGTTTTGAAAAGTTCAAATACACCCTTATGGTTTTATTAATTAATTAAGGTGTATAGTTAAAAGAGATTTAATAAATCCATAAAAGTTTAGGTTAACCATTTAATTGAATTAAAAGTATAATTGTTAAATTTGATCACCTAATATTTTAAAAGTGTAAAATGCACCCTATACTATATATAACATTAAAAGTCTAACATTATATATATGTATGATTAAAAGTCAGTCTTACCGTTAGTAGGCCTCATTCACGAAGCTGGTCTATAAGGGGTGTTTAAGGAAATTGCCTATAAAATGGCGATTGAATGAGTATCCACTCTTACCCACCGCACTCTTGACTAGTGGAGGGTCGTTAGCCGAACGTGTAGGATAGGACGAAACCTTCCATTATAAGTATAATGAAATACAAAGTAACTAAATGTTTTTCAAATTCCCAATCTTAGTTACTTAAGCAAAAGTGAATTGATGCAATTCCATGAAATTACACTTTGTGCCCTTGCAAAGACGTTAGTGGAGCGTGTGTGGTTTACCGGCACACTAAATGGTTCTAAGAAAAGGTAGCAAAGGGTGACTCAATGTTTGTCATAGTTCGGTGGAGCGTGTGTGGTTTACCGGCACATCGAATAGGTGACTGTAACATGTGAGGGCACCATGTAAGTTTGCATGGTTATTCACACCCGCTTTGTGATCCTCGGCATCCCAGTCACAAACAAGAGGGGCATATCGAGATTTAAACATGCCATTGAAATGTTCAATGAATCTCAAAGGATCTAGGAGTTTTCATAGATTTAAAACTTAAATTTCTTTTTCGTTTTTCATGGTGGAAATTAGTGAATCGTCATTCACTTACCTTTAAATATTCTGCAACTAGATTACGCCATCCCTCTTCTAGGTTGTAGCATATTGTGTTGGGTTCTAGCCTTAGTATCTCATTTGGGTGATTTACTAAGGACTCAATCGATCAACTAACTTGAATTTGTTTTCTCCCGTTTTGTAGATGTCAAAGTTCGACAACTATGGTCTTCCCAAATCCCGTGGAACAAGCATTCCACATGAAGATGATATTCCACGATTCGATCGAGGAACAAGAAATCATGTTTCACTTCCTCCTCCTCCAATTATTCTCGCTAACCCACAAGATTGTAAAATTGAAAGGTTCAATATCACTCAAACCCTTTTGGCAAGTAAACATAAAGAAGGAAAGTCGGTGTGTGCACACGTCTTAGGGATGAAGTCACACATTGATAGGTTAAGAATGATGGGATCCGTTGTCGGTGAAGAGATGGCTGTTGATTGGGTTCTTCAATCACTTCCTAACTCGTATAGTGAGTTCGTAAGAGAGTACTATATGATGAACCACGACGTGACCTTTATTGATCTCACCTATATGCTTATAGCTGCTGAATCAACAATGGTTTGGCGCAATAGAAAAGAAAAGTTGATTGGTGAATCTGCCTTCAAGACCTCTATGGATATAGACAATGGCAATGAAAGACATGCAATGATCGAAAAGTTTGATCATAAGAGAAAGACGATGTCTGAAGTAGTTCCATGTGTTGTTCCAAAAGAGTCAATTTGCTTTTATTGCCAAGAGAAGGGGCCTTGGAGACAAACTTGCCCTATTTACCTAAGAGATCTAAGAGATGGGAGAGTCAAAAGTATGACTACGCTTCAGGTAAAATCCACTATCTAACTCTGCTAAGTTCCTATTCATTGATTCTTAATACATGATGTGATAAGATTGCATTTGAATGTTTTGCAGGATCGGTGAAAAAAAGGAAGCTTGATAAGATAGCAAGATGAATCTAATCACAAGAGATGGATCTCGATCGCATGGACTTGAAGATTGGATTTTGAGCGTAGATAGTTATGATAGAGCTGTTAGAAATTTTCCTTTTACATAGTTTTCAATAGATTTTGCATTGTAAGGACAAATGTTTTTCCGCTGCTTTTATAAAATAAATTTTGTTTGACTTATTTATTTATTTGTTTACTTCCTTGTAATGAAATCGTTATGAAAATTGATGTTTGCATATTTCTACAACGAATGGATATGATTCTTAGTTATGTTATTTATGGAAATGTCGAGAATTTACCAAATAGGGAGAGTTTCTCATCGCCCAAATTTCAATTGGACTGAAAATTGGAATCACGCAACTTGGTTGCATGATGAATGAGAAATTTCATATTTGGAAATTAGACAAATTCGTTGACAAAGTGTCAAGTGAAGGATTAGGAGATCGAGTACACAAAGTTTTGGGTTGATCAAGTTCACCATAAGAGTAACAAAGATATTCGTCATGATTTACTAAAGGTTTAATAAATATGATTATACTTACAGGATTAAGTGTAATTCTAAATTGATTAAAGGGTTTAGATCAATAGTAGAACGAATAAGAAGAATCAAGTAGGCAGAAAAATAAAAGTTTCTCCATTCTAAGAAGAAGGGAGAGTAGCTTTTATGCTTTATGATAGATCTTAATGATTAAGAACCATATCTCAATTGATCCTCTAAGTGAGTCTTAGTACAATTGTATGTTTAAGAAAAGGAATCAAGGATTGAAGAAATGGTTAAATCAAGAAGTCTATCATACTTCGTTCCAATAACAAGTCTTAAAGTTAAGATTGTGACAATGAGTGAAAAGTATTAAAGGTTTATAACATCCATCAAATGTGGAAAATTGTGATGTCTTGAATAAGACAAAGACCGACTAGGACCAATTTATGAAGTGTTTTGATAAAAACTACACTAACTCTTGAATATTTGTTTGTCAAGAAATGGTTATTGACAAAAGAATCTTATATGTCAAGGAGTCAGTGGGAGCCTTAGATGTATTGAAAGGTTTCAAGAACAAGTCAAATAAACCTTATTGATCATTACTAGCACACGAGTTAAGGTTTACAACCTATCGTGTTGACATTATTTTGTTTCTGTGATGTTTCCATTTGAGTTAATTATGCATGTGAGTTATATGAGTTCTCATTTTGAACGCATAAAAGGCAAGGCACCTTGATCAATGAAAGGTACATTGATAGGAAAAAGGTGAGATGCTTAACTACTTGGAAGACGTGGTGGGCAGCTGTGCTACCATAAGGCAAGAAATCAAGATTAAGAAAGTTCGGTCCATATGAGTTTGAATTTGTCGTAAACTTTGGTTGTAACAAATTCACATGGATAGAAACATATACACCGTTTAAAATCTAAGTGTCATAAGATTTCCTCCTTCATGAAAATGATTGTGAGAAAATGCTTTCACTAAGAAAGGTTTTAATAAGATAGTGATTGTAAAATTGCATTCTCGAATTCGACTATGGTCACGGTATCCCTTTCCATGATTTGAATTGTGAGGTTTGGCAATTAGTCTTAATTGTTGAGACACACATATGAACTATCTAAGGCAAAGATGTATAAGTTCGAGAAGCCTTGATAAAAGATTATCAAAGCATTAAGTATTAGAAACATGGACTTAAGAAATTCAATAGGTATTGTTTTTCTGAAAGTTAAGATGTTTATGAATACATGTCGAAGCTAGTGGGAGCATAAGTGTTATGTTTTATAGTAATCATCATGATAGTGGGAGCATAAAAGTTATGATTGTATGATTATTATGGAAAGTATTGCAAGTTGGCAATATTAATTATAGAAAAACAAGAGTTATACCTTGCAAAGTCGTAAGGGTTGTAAAGTTGTTTTGCTATAATTAAGGGAGAGAATATTATGCTTCATTTCAAATCTAAAGGCTTAGGTTGAGAAATGTTAATAAATTTAGTCAAAGGTACATAGTGTGTTCTTAAAATTTCGATTATGATTACGAAATTCCTTTTCACAATTCGAATTTTGAGAACATAGCTAATAAAACATTATGCGTCGTGTCCCATACGCTTCGGGTATAGGATCGATTGCAAATGCTTTAATGTTTGACCATTCTAAAATTTTCCAAATGTCTAGCGCATTTAGAGGGAAAAGGGAGTAGAATTGGTTTTGACTAAAATAATTAAACAACTATCAAAGGACAATCCAAAGTTCGACGAGGATTGGTTGCTTGTGAGTAGTTGGAAGTATAGTATTGTAAAATATGGAAATGTTTCCATATTGGATGGACCATATCGACATCATTACAAATAGAAAAGATTCTATTAAGAATGAGTTGTCATGAGGAAAATATGGTAGCGTGTTCATATTAGGAAGTAAATATTGAAAATCTATGTCTAGATTAGAAACTTTTATGCAAAAGAATGTTCAACGGAATGTACTTTGAGAGAGAGAGACATCATATCTAAGGAATTGTCTTGTAACAATCTCCGATAGAGGACTTTGTAACATCATTAGCAATAGTCTTTGTGACTTTGGTGCAGTGACATTACGAAAGGATCGTTGCATAATCTAGCATATTCTATAAGTAACAAGAATTTGATATTCTTACACTTATGAAAAAGGATTTGGAGTTGTAAAATGAGAATGATTGGAAATGTGTTCAATTTGTCTATTTAACAAAAGTAAGAACCGTAGGTAAACATTGTGTGCATGCTAAGAGCATGGGACAAGTGTTATAATTCAAGTAAGAAGTTGATTACCCGAAACGACAAATAATGAGTAATCGATATGGTGATAAATAAAAGGAGTTTTATTTATACTCAAAGGGTTGAGGCCATATGGGATTAGTATTATTCTTGTGTTTCACTTTGCATGTTTTGACTTCCTGAATAGTTTAATTGGTTAAGAACAATCAAATTATTCGAACGGGCCACAGTCGTTCATATGTTGGAAGCAGATATGAATGAATACTGTCGTGAATTAGTGTGTGGATTGTCTAAAAGAGTATTAGACATAAGCAAATGTTTGCTGCAACGTTCATGAGTGCTTATGAATATGAATTTGAGCATTGGATTAAACCCACGCTCACTTGGATCACTCCATGAATTGTATCACGAGTAATTAGTGAGACGATAACATCTTATATTCTTGAAACCGAGATGTGTGAGTTGCATCTTGCTAATCGGTTGCACATTGATAATATGTAAACGCACTAGTAACTTGATGTTATAAAACATATTGTTGTGTGTGATTTGGTTAGTGAGTGCAAGCAAGCATTGTATCAAAGTTTATCCGTTCCTTTTATCCAAGGTAGGATAAAAGCGATATCTTTTGGGCCCCTCGATGGTTTAGTGATGACAAACGTAAATGCTCGGCCGGGCTAGGGCTAATTTGATTTGTTTAATTAGTTAGTCGTCATAAATCAGAAATCGAGATATAGTACAAAGAGAATGATTTGAAATCATATCTCATACGTTATCTAGAATGGAGGAATATATGATCCCTTATCTAAGGACACGCGTATCTGATATGATCAGAGTTGACAGCGGCTTTGGAAAGCTACGATTGCAGATCAGGATCTGAAGTCATACGCATAATAGTTATTAGACTTATCCAAGTGGGAGACTGTTGGATTAGTGTCTAAGTCCATAACTATTTTGGTATGTACTTGACCCGATGGTGCATGGTCCTTTTGGGTTGCCTTCACCAAAGCAACTTGATTGGAGAAATAAATAGAGAGAGAGGTTATTATGATTTATTAATATGTTATAAGAATAATATATTAAAGTATAAATCATATTTGTTTAATTAATATTGGTCAATAATTAATTAGGAATTAATTTTGTGATCAAGTGTAATTAATTAAACTAGAGGGGATGATTTGTAATTATGTGATAGTTATAAAATAAGGTAAGGATTATCTTAAATATAGGGTGAACGAATTTAAGGAGATAATGCCTTAGAATTCGACTAGGATAAGGGTTTCTAAGACTTATCTTATGGTTACTTGGTGCGCAAGCAACTAGCTAAGGATAAGGACTAAAACCCTAATCTCTACACCAATATAAACACCCCTTGGCTCATGAATTCGTGTATCCCTTCCCAAGAAGTCCTAAGGACGAATTCCTACCTTTCTCCTCTCTCTTTATACCTTCTCCATTTGCTCTTGGTGTTTGTAAGCCATTAGAGGAGTGACACTTGTGACTCTAAGCCTTCCAAAGTCAATTCAAGGAGGAATTAGAATTGTTATTGCTACATAACAATCAATGTATGATCTTAAACTAATTACATATTAACATGATTACTTGAATCTAGAATTAGGGTTTATAGGCTTGGATAACTTGCATGTACAATAAAGAAACCTAGATCCAAGCATTAGGGTTTGTATGAGCACATAGGATGTCTTATGACCAAAACAAGAGGTTGTGTGGAAAGTGTGGAAAGTCTGGGCATTACGCCAATGAGTGTACATCCAACAAGAGGTTGTGTTATGATTATAAAGAAGGGGGGAATCTTTCAAGGAATTGCCCAAAGAAAAATAAAGTAGCAAGACCAGAAACGCCACCGAGGCCAAGGGCATTCCACATGATCCTCGACGAAGCAGAAAACAATGCGAGGAACCAAGGATGAGGAATTCATACCCGAAGATCAAGCTATGAGGTAGCCAAAGAGATAGAACCATATGATGTAGCCTATTAGAGGCATAGTCTAGGGTGAACTTGAACACCTGTGTAATAGTTTCAAGAAATAATAAAATCTTCGTTTTGTTATCTGGTGTTTTAAACTGTTATGTGATTTTCTTGAATGGTGACTTGGAAAACTGTGAGACAATACTTGGGACGAGTATGAGTAGGTGTGAAAGGTAGTAGATGCATATACTACTGGAAGCACAGGACTCACGCTTCGATCAGGGAAAGTCACAAGGTTACCAAGAAGCTAGTAATTGATTTTGTTTTATTCAAGTATGTCGTTACCATTGTTTCGGTAATGACTAAGAAAATTCTTCTTATCCCGACCCTAGTGGTCATATCACATTGAGTCCGACTACGATGAGTAGGTTACGTGATTTAGAGAACCAAGTATGATGTATCGTCCGACTTAAACCAAACGATTGAAATCAAAGCGATCAATAGAAGTATCGCGCTCGTTGTTAAAAAAAAGTTGGTAGCCAGAAATGCTACATGTTAAAATGTGATTATATCACATTAGACCATGAAGGAATGCATATTTCATTCCGGAATTTGACTCTAAGAGACCTGAGTCTAAGCGTTGTTACGTACGATAATAGGTCATTAGAATATGACACCTCGATCAATTGTAGCAATCAAATTAACTTGTCCTAAGAAGAAGAAGGTGTCTCTGATAAAGAATGAGCTTGTGACACGAAAGCCATGACTAAAAGTCTAACGAGCAGGTGCAAGACCAAGCACCACCTGCAATCAAGGAGTCCAAGAGTTAGATACCCGTTCGAAGCAACATAGAAGTTACAGTTACTACCTAGGATGAAGAGATAATGTAGGGAGTCATTATACTGCCCTGTTTCATTGATGATTCCGGGACATAATCATCCTAAGTGGGAGATAATTGTAACGCTCGTAGATCCGGGCTAGTCAATTTAGAGATAATAAGGGTTGAAAATGACTTTTCAAAATATTATTTAGAATAAATAATTTGAACCAAGTTGTAGTATATGTCACAAGGTGTCCGTACATATAAAGAAAGCCGAAATCCGAGTTATAACGAAGAAGTTATGACTCGTCGAAGTTTCGCGACGGAACCGGCACGGCACCGGGAAGCGTAAAAAGTGAATTTACGATAGAGCGAGATTTAGCCTTAGTGATCTAAATGAAAGTTGTAGAATATGTTAAACTGAGAAAATCCATAAAAAGAACGCCCAAATCTGACTTCGTATGAAGAAGTTATGATTTTTCTAAGATTCGGCTTAGCAGTGTACAACCCGAAACTCGAATTTTAGTTCGAGCGGTTTTTGGCTTATGCGACCTAAATGAGAGTTGAAGATCTCATTAATAGGAACTCAACAGTAAAAAGATAGAAGAAAACGGAGTCCGTATGAAGGAGTTACGAATTCTTCGCGGTCATTTAACAGTCTAAACGCCTCGTACTGTTAAATTTAAGATCGGTCGAGAATTAGCCGACAGAGTCAAAATGAAAGTTGTAGATACTATTTTTACCTACGCGTGGATATAAAGAACGTCAAAAACGGAGGTCGTATGTGAAAGTTACGGATTTTAGAAGTTGGAAGTGTGCTGTGCGAAAATGGGTGATGTGGCACAATCTTGGCCATTGCTTTCTCCCCAAGTCTTGCCACTAGATGGTGACATGTGGTACCAAGTTCAGCCATTTTCACCCTATAAATACCACCTCTCCCACCCTCATTATCTTCACACCTTTCCCATTCTTTCTTCTCTTTACTCTCTCTCTAGAACCTCTCTCTAGCCCTGAAATCCCCCAAAAAGCCTAGGGAATCTCCCTAGCACGAGGCGGAAGCCCCGGAGTGCTCGACGGCTCCGAGAAGAAGAGCTTTTCGGCTCGGAAACGCTGCTCCAAGCAAAGCCTGGCTCCGAGAAGGAAATTATTTTAAAGTAAAAGAAGCGCTGTCCGAGTACTAAGTCACCACCTTCTCAAGTGAGTGCATGGTCCCTTTCATCTTACACATAGATATGAAGTATTTATTATATAATTTACGTGTTGTGAGTGCATGGTCCCTTTCATCTTACACATAGATATGAAGTATTTATTATATAATTTACGTGTTGTGAGTGCATAGTCCCTTTCATCTTACACATAGATATGAAGTATTTTAATATAAATTACGTGCTATGTGTACATATTGTCTGAATACTTGCTGTCTATGCTGAGTGAAAGATTTTTATACATGTTTTAAATGATTTAAACTGTATACTTATTTTATATCTACAAAACGTGTTGGGAAAAACATGGGTAGATGAAATAGTTGTTTTGTGATAAAACGATGGGAGACATCAGTGTTGTCAGTGATCTAGTCATCTAGTGGAGTATAGATGACGACTATGAACGATACTAGACGGTCCAGTGGAACGATAGTAGTTTCGTAACATGTAGGTATTTTTGAACTAGGTGCTCATTAGGTATTTTTGAACTGAGTGTGTTCACTACGTATCTTTGAACTGAGTGTGTTCACTAGGTATTTTGAACTAAGTGTGTTCACTAGTTACTTTTGAACTAAGTGTTTACCAGATGTTTCGAACTACGTGTTCACCGGATATATTCTATAAGCCTTGGTAATGATGGACTTCGTGTCGATTCCTTAGGATGATCCTTAGGACTAAATAAACGAAGAATAGCTGATTCTTAGGGTAGATCCTTAAGACTAAAGAAGATAATGGGGATGGGTAATTGGGTTGATTGTTTGATTGTTTAAACATAATAATTATATTATTGTGGGTTGAAAACCCTATGTACTCACCAGGTTTCCCAACCTGACCCACTCAGTTTATTTATATCACAGGTGTTGATACGAAGTCACTTTTCACTGAGAGATTTAAAGAGATGTAGATCACTAGTGTAAATAAATGTAAGATCTGTTTATGCTTATGTTCCTGTATTGACGATGACATCCCAAACGTTTTAAAATGAATAAAGTACGTTTCTTCGGAAATGTTTTAATAACATATTTATCATGTTTTTCTGGGAACAAATTCCGCAACATTTTTATTAAAAGAAGAACTCTGATTTTTATAAAGCATAAACAAAAATCGGTCTTTTCTGGCCGTGAAAATGGGGTTGTCACATGGTTCATTGGCAATCTCCTCCTTGGACAAAGGTTGAAACTGATATGAATTATTGAAAGGAGGAGGCACTTTATTATACCTTGGATCCTTTGACTGATTATGTTTAAATTGCATGCAGTGATCTATCATGTTGGCAACTACCTCACTCTATATATCAAATTTTCTAAAATCAAAATCAACAGTTTCAAATTTGCCCTTTAATGTTTCAAGTTCAGTAACTAACTCAACGTTCTATCTCTTTATGTAATCATAATTTTCACATTTATTACTATAGTCTTCCTGAAGTCTTCTAAAGTCCTTAATTTTAGTTTCTAACTGGCCCTTAAGAGGTTTTTGTCCTTTTCTAAGTTGATAACCCTCATATCTAAGATCATTTACTTCTCTACGTAGTGTTTCAATTTCCTCATGAAGAATTATAACATAATCAATACAAGCTTGAGAGCAGGAAGGCAGACTTATCTCATTTTTCTTTGGTCCAGAAGCAGAAGAGACCATCAGCGCAAACTGTAGCTCCATCATTTGATCTTCAGCTGCATCACTCTCTGCGGAAGCTTCACCACCAACTTGAGCCAAATGAGCATTTTCAGGTCTTGAAATATTCAGGTTCTACATCTGATCCTCCCAGTCACATGATTGTGCAACCATAGCCTTCTCACTGTTGACTTGAGCACCGCTCCGATTGTTTCCTAGTGCAACCATTGTTCGGTCATTGTTCAATCTTCTGCCTAGCTTGGGGCACTCACGAGCAAAATGACATGGCTCATGGCAGTTGAAACAACGCAACTTTCCCTTGCTGAACCCTATCTTTTTATCAGCACACATTCCCCATTTATTCTTCCCGGTCTTCTGCGCAATCTGTTTTGCCCTGAAAACTGTCATGACAATTTGCCATGTAATATTCATTTCTTCTACGTCTTCAGGATGAATCTGATCAAGATCAGCAAATGACAATTGTGGCGAAAGATCTCCAGCTACAAGAGCATTGTAGCAGTTATCAAGTCCTGTAGCGAGAGCAAGATTTTTATCACTCCTTGCTGTTTGAGGAAGAAGCCACATTAGAAGAAGTAGCTTGAGTAGCAACGAATGATTGGTTCTAAGAGAAAGGCATGACTAATGCAGCAGGAAGTGAAGTAGCTAATGGAGTGGAAAAGGATTGAATCTGAGCTTGCTGAGCAGCAAAGAACTGACCTGCAGAGGAAAAGGTGAGAGATGAAAAAGCATTGTTAGATGATACGCCAAGGTTTGCAGCTGAGTATGAATTCACATGATTTATCTCCTGCTGTTTGTCATCGCTATCACAGGCCTTGATGACCACCATCATTTCAGCAAGAGAGAGTCGACTTAGATCCTTGGTTTTCTTAATAACAGCCACATTCATGTCCCATGACTTTGGGAGAGCATTTAGTAGCTTTTTATTTATTTCAGACATTGTGAAAAAGATCTCGGCTACAGTCATCTCAGTGGTAAGAGTTGTGAATCACTGCAACTATGCCTCAAGGGTTTCTCCAAGAATGTAGTTGAACATGTTAAACCTTTGTCGCAACATATCCTGTCCGCTCTCCTTCATGTCTTCATTCCCTTCATATACCTCAATTAGGGCTCCCCACAAATCCTTTGGTGAAGTATACTCCCTAAAGCCTTGAGCAATATCTGGAGATAGGGCTATGTCAAAGTGGCAAAAGCCCGTTCCTGCTCCTCAACCTTTTCAAAGTCTTCATCAGTGTAATTATCAATCGCTTTGTCAACTACTTGCCCTGCAACAGTGGTGGTTATTCTGACAGGTATTTTAATGATGCTTCTCCAAATCTTGAAGTCCTTCATTTTAATATACTTCTCTATCCTGTACTTCCATTTAGCAAAACCTTCAGCAGACAACAGTCTGGGAATGCGAGTGGTTGTGCCCATTACAGAATCCAACACGTGGTGATGTGCTTGACTTTATGAATCCATTTAATATTAATTTAAATAAAAATTAAGTTATTTTTCAAAAAATTGAGTTTCCGGTCAAAACAAGTGTTCACGGTCAAAGGGGGGTTCACGGCCGTAAACTTTGTTTACGATTGAGAGTTTACGGTTGCAAAGGGTTTGCGGTTTCTGTATATGGCCTGTGAGTCTAAGCTTGCGGTTGTTTAAGATGCTTTACGGTCTAAGAACGAAGTTTACGGCCCAAGAAATTTCTTGAGCTTGCGGCCGTAAACTGAGTTTGCTACCGTAAACTCTCAGAAATTCAAGGAATCATAATTTTTGGATTAAACTTGAAAACCTTTCGCAGCAGACACCAACTTCAGTCGCAAACAATGAAGAATATGGTCAAAAACTCGATTGTAGGATGCTTTGACACTAGTTTTCTTTGATACCAATTGTAAGGTCCTGAAACGGATCTTACCAGTGATCAAACAATCAAAACACTCAATAATAACAAGAATGAAGTAGAAACAGAAATCAGAACAAGCTTGCACACGCTTCTATTAATGAAAACGTCTGATACAACTTGTAAAATAGCAGCCGTGAACTCTTTGGCATCAACAACCATTAAATGACCTAGCTAGCATCTATATATAGTGGGCTTGGGCCGACCTTGAGTTTACGGCCGTAAACTCATAACCTGGCCGTAAACTACTATCAACACTACCAAAACTGCATATTGACATAAAAGAACCTATTACAACGAAAGCATATACCAAACCATTAATTAGACCCTTCATGAAGAGTTGTATCCGACTAAGAAATCTTTGTGTTTTCCTAGTTCTCCAAGTGAATCCCAAATTTCTCAAGTTTTTTTACTTTTGTTTGTAAAGGAAATTGGAGTCCCCTGTGTCTCCTTATTTTTGTTTGTAGAGGACTCAAGAGTCCTCTGTGTCTACTGAGATTTTATCAATCTCATAGCTAGAATCGGATTTGATAAGTCTTTACCAGTTGTTGGACTCACTAGACTAGCTAGTAACTTATCCGGCTTACTAGTACCTTTTGTGTCACTCATTGGGGAGTAAGTACCGATCTTACTCTTTTTTTCAGGATCAGAAGAACCACTAGAAATATTTATTACTTCTGTTTGTTGAGAATGAATTTTTTTTCTAACTATTAATTATATTAATTAGATCTTGTTTTTCATTTCTAAGCTTGTAGATTTCTTCATTTAAAAGTTTGTAATTATTTTTTATAGTTTCACAGTGATCACAAAACAAAAATTGGTTTGAATCTTTGGTTACTAAATAAGTAACCGGAGGTTCTATATAATGCTTAAGAGAATGTGATATATAAAAACTCATGCTTTAACAAATTCTTGTTATTGTTAAAGCTTGTTGATAGTCATTAAATCCTTTATATAATGGATCAGTAAAGACTTTTATCCATGTGTGGAAGAAACCTGTCTTCCTAACCTTCAAAACAACATAAAACTTAAAATGATTGTGAGTCTGGTTAAAATGTTATGATAAAGCATTTAAACATGCAATAAAATATATTCAGTCTTTATGATCCCATCCATAAGCTATTTATAAATTATCTAATAAATATTTTTTTTCTTTACTAAGAGAAACATATGGTAAAGCTTTAAAAGACATTATTATTTTGAAAAACTTGTAAAGTCTGATTACCAAATCTAATATTATCATAATAGTATCTATTAGAAGATTGTATTGGTGTTGTTGCAAAAGCTTTATTAAACATATTACTATTTTGAAAAACTTGTAAAGTCTGATTACCTTCTGGCCTTACCATACCACGATACGGTGGATGACCTCGAGGATTACCTAAATTGGATCTAGACATCTAAGATGGAAAAGACATATTAATTTTTTATAAATTTATTTTCTAATAATCTACTTAAAATATCAAATGTCTTATTATCTTTTCCCTTAATGTGTTCTATAGAAATAGTTAATCCAATGTTTTTTATTCGATCTAATAAATTTAACCATCTCCTTATAATATTTATTTTACTATCTCATTTCAGTTTATTGTAAAAAGAATATAGCTTCACAATCACTTCTAAGAGTTATTTATTTTTTAGAAATGATAAATAATTCAAAACTGTCTAAGACATAATTGAAGGCAATTAGTTCTGCATCTATACTACTAATATTTACTTTTTCTTTATATTTACTACTATTATAACTATAAATGATTTCCAAACTTTTTTAACTAATTTTTTTTTGCTTTACAACAAAGAATTACTCCCCAACATTGATCATATCCATCTGCTTTTATTATCAAATAATTTGTATCTAATGGAAGTACTAATTCTGGGAGTTTTTTTTTTTTTTTTATTTATTTATAATATTTGTACTAAGTTTACATCTTCTTGATTAAAATATCTTTGACCTGTAATAGATGTTTTATAATATAAAGGTCTAGCTAGTTTTCCTAAATCTTTAAGAAATGGTCTAGCATAGTTTATTAATCCTAAAAAAAATTGTAACGATTTTAAATCTTATAACTTATCACTAAATTCTAAAGCCTTTTGGGCTATATGTGGTTGTAATTTTGTCTTTTCTCCTCTTATTAACTCCTAAGAAATATATATATATATATATATATATATATATATATATATATATATAATTTTTTTTAAAAAGTTGCATCTTCTTTTTACTTATGATCAAACCATGTTTAATAAATTCTAAGAATATGATTTGCATGTATCCTGTATGTTCTTGTCTATTTTTAATATATATATATATATATATATATATATATATATATATATATATATATATATATATATATATATATATATATATAATAGAAATTTTTTTGTGTTTATTAAATGCATCTTCCATTTTTGTTAGAAATATAGTAGGAGTATTTTTTAATCCAAAAGGCTTGTCTAGCCAATCAAAATGTCTTTCTCGACTTGTAAAAACATCCTATTCTATACTATTAGGATGCGGTTTTATTTGCCAAAAATCAAATTTGCTAAATACTTTACAATTTTGAATTTTAATGATTAAAACATTTTTGTCTGGTATGTTACAAAAATCATCTATTGTGTTATCATTTAGTGTTTTATAGTTAATTACCATTCTACTTTTTCATGTTATTATTTCTAAATGTTTTCTTACTATGAATGTTGCAGATCTACGAGGACTATCAGATTTTCTTATGACTCCTAAATTTAATAATTTTGAAATATGTAATTTGAAATCATTTATATCTTTGTTAGTTGATTCTATATTTTTAGTTCTGATTATGTACTCTAGGTTTTTTATTTTTAATTCACATACTATTTTATCATTCTCTTAATATTTTAAAACATTTTCTCCTATTATTTCCATTTTTCTAGTTTTGAAATCAATTGATCTATTTCTTGTTCTGTTACTAAAGTTGTATAAACTTGCTATGTATTTTAGAAATTATAATCATGTTCTATATATTTTTTTTCCTTTGAAATCAATTGAACTATTTCTTAAATAATATTTTTTTTCTGTTGATATTATTTTCAAACACATCAAATATTTTCTATATTAATTTTAGAGTATCCTCTATAACTTCTATTATTTTTCTTAAAAGTTTTATTTCTTGTTTTTCAAATTCTATATAAATTGGTTTATTAATTTTCTCTTTTATCTTAATATTATTTTTTGTTTATAAACAATTTATACAAGCTTCTAAAAAAACATTTATCACGGCAGGCTCTTAAATTTTTATGATAATAAGATTTACAAATAATTAAAACATGAGATATTATCTGATCCTAAATTCTTTTGTCAATTATGATTACGTTCTTCTATATTCATTAATTCATATTCATCTTTAGTGATTGAATCTTCATATTCTATATTTTCTTTTGAAAATTCTTTAGTGGTATTACATCATGTATTCTTGTTTTGTACAAGAATGGTTTCATCTATTGAGGCCATACTATAAATTGATTCGTTATCACTAATACTTTTATCTACACATTCTATTAGTATATTATATTTCTCATGATTATTTTGTCACTTTGGACAAGTTCTACCTAGATGTTTAGTACTATTACAAACAAAACAACTAAGTTTGTTTTTATAATTCCTTTTTGGTTTGAATTTTCTAACATGTATTTTTTTCATTTGAAAATGGTTTCCTTCGTTTAGATTTTCTTAAATAAAATTTCTTTTGGTTATTTTTCATGTACTTTACATAGTTATTACTTTTTTGTGATTTATTATTTCCATAATTTTAGGGTGTATATATTTCACTACAAAATTTGTAATCAGTCTATTTTAGTTGCTTTTGTATTTTTAAATCAACATTTTTCTTCTAATGTTTTTATTATAAATTGAGTTCGTTGTGTTATAGTCCATAAATTAGCTGAATTATTTTTAACTTCTGGTAAATTCATTCCATGTTGTATGAATTTCTAGTCCTAAGGTTCCATGTAATTTATGAAATAAATTTTCTCTTATTTTTTTTGTTAAAAGTGTTTCCTGCAATATTACTTAGATAAGACATAATGCTTTACAAATTTTTTAATATATAAGCCATTAGTCCAATTTTTTAAACTTAATTGTTCTAAGTCTCTCATAGCCTTTTTTCGGACTTATACATGTCTTGAATTTGGAGCTATTCCAATTTTTAAAGCATGTATTTTGTTAACTAAATTATAAAGATTATTTCCTAAATTTCTTAATTTTAAAGCATGTATTTTGTTAACAGAATTATAAGGATTACTTCCTAAATTTCTTAATTTTATTTATTCTTCTATATGTTCATTTTTATAAGCTTTCCATATTACTTTTACACTTTCTCCTAAAAATGTTTCTAAATACTTATACATTTCTTCTCATTCTAATTCTTGAAAATTTCTATAGTAATTTTCTATTAGAGTACGCTTCCAAACATCTATAACATTTGTCCGTGTTTAGGGATCATGTGTTGTCAGATTTAAAATATATTCTTTATGGTCTACTTGAAACACTCGTTGTTCTTGAGGTTTTTTACCGCCTCTTTTGCTATATATTTAAAACATTTTTGTGGATTATTATATTTCGTATAAGGTGTTCTTGATGGAAAGTCATGATAATTAAAATTTTCTTTTATTTCATATTTATTGAAAGAAGTGTGTCCTAATGAAAAATAACTAGTACTAGCCTCTTCTATATCTATATTTGCTAATTTTTTTGATATCTTATTTCTAAAATATTTGATATTTTTTCAGATAATATTAATTCTTCTTCTATTATATTATTTTCTTTTAAAACAATGTTTCCTATATTATCATATTCTAAATATTCATTTTCATTTTTTTGTTTATTTAAAAACATTTGATCTTCTATCTCAAGAAGTTCTTCTTTGTTTAATTTAATTTTTAATTCTTTTAGGAATATATTTTTTTTTGGTATTTCTATATTGACAAAATTATTTTTTGTTTTTGTTTCTTCAAATTCTTGATTAGGAATAGAGTTGTAATTGAAAATTCTTAAACTTGTTTTTCCTCACCTATTTGTAAATGTTACTGTTTCATCTAGTACTATATAGTAGGTGAAGTATCAGGAACAAATCTACTAATATCCCATTCTAATCCAGCAAGAGTTTCTATGGAAAATTCTTTAGGTTTTACCATTTTAATTTATTTACTACTTATTAAATTTACTACCTTATCTGTAAAGATTTTGTATTTTGTAGTAGAAGTGGATGAACATCTTCCTAAAATTCTTAAATTTATTAGTAAATTATCTTTAAATTCAACTTCTTCGTATCCTTTTGTTCGAATTCCTAATTTTATATATTTATAAAAGTCTTTAATAGTTATTAAAAAATTTGGGCTACAATATATTATTCCTCCATTACTATTGATGTCTACTTCTATGCTAGCAATCATACTTTCCTTTTATATCTTCAATTCTCCTGTCAAATAAGGTAATAAGACTTTACAGCTTAAATTTTTATTAAAAAATATGGGTTATAATATATTATTCCTATATTACTATTCATATATACTTATGTTCTAGGAATTGTATTTTTTGTTATATCTTTAATGTTGTTGTCAAATAAGGTAATAAGAAATTACAGCCTAATTTTTTTCTCATTAAAACTTTAATTCCTCTATCTATTATTCATAAATAGATAAATTTAAAATTTCTTTGTTTTAAATTATTTTCTCCCTCCTTGGAGATTATATTTAATATTCTAACTTGGTCTTTTATGTACTGAACAATGGTTTCATTACTATTTCTATAAAATTGGGTAATATTTTAAAAATATTCTTTATCATATAATATTTTTTGTTTTACTAATTGTGAATCATGAGTTTGGAATCTATTATATCTTGTTCCGAATCAATTAATTCTTCTAAATTAGCATCATATTCTTCATGTTTACTTGCTATTCTATTTATAATATTTTTCGTAGTTATACTTAAACTTTTACAAGATGATTCTGCCATTAATCTTTTATTGTAATACCAAAATGTTATGTTTTTTTTTTTTTGTCTTAATAGCTTTTCTTGTTATTTTTTCAAATCATGTTGGTTTTAGTGACAAAGATTGAATTTGATGTGTTAATATTTTAATATGGTCTTTTATCTCGCTTGATTCTTTTTCTAGATATTTTTTTCTATTTTTTCTACTAAACTACTTATAGTTTCTTTAAAAAATTTATCTTCGATTTTATATGAAATTTTTTTATCTAGTATAGTTTTATTTTGATCTTTAATATAATCTAATTTTTATCTAAAATATTAACGTCTTTATAAAGTAAAGCTAAAGTATTTTGAATTTTTTCAATTTTATTTTCTAGATTATCTGTTATATTAATAAGTAGTTCTATAATTGTATTTAAACAAGGGTCTACAAAATTAAAATTATGCTGATGATCTTTATCAAAATTAAACTTAATTTTATTCTTATCAATAAGGACTAATGATCTTTTTATATAATTTGTAAGTTCTAGTCCTAAATAATCTAATCTTTTATTTTTCAAGTTATCAACGCTCTGATACCAAATAAGAGGTAGTGTGCTATGTGTTGTGTGTTGTGGTTTATTCATATATGTGTTTATATGGTGTAAAATCTTTACTCGATACTTCTCTTAAGTTGGTTCCTAAATACCAGTATGTAATATTTCAACTAATTTTAAAAATATTATTTTTAGAAAACAAATAGTATTGTTTTTAGATAACGTATCTGTTTGTAACGAATTTTAATACTAGCTCTTATGAGCCATCTAATATCATGCATATGATTATTGTTTAAAACTGTACCTAGATTTGTAGGTTTATAAGAATCTTTATGATTTTGCTCGGAGTTATTTATAGATTTTTGTATTTGCTGTATTCTTAAAAGAATATTTCTATTAGGAATACAATTCATCAAGATTTTGTTAGACATAATTAAATAATTTAAGCATGAATTTGATTAATTTGATTATTAAAAACGAGTACTATTTTAACAAAAATTTCAAATCTTGTAGAATTAATAGTTAGAATAACTTGAAACGAAATTATCATGGAGAAATAAAAACAATACAACGATAAAATATTTTAGATAGTACCTTCTTGAATTAAGCTTGAAATACAATCAGTACATTCTTCTGGAGAAAGAATTATTTGAAAATCTAAAGATTTTGAACATCTACTTGTAGAAAGAGAGACTCTTGGAGATTTTTTAGACATGGGATGAACATTTTTTAGAGAATGAAGTTTTTCTTGTGTCGTCTTCAACTAAAAGATAGTCTCTATTTATAATCATCATGGAGTCCTCAAAGTCTTGAAATCTTCTAGTGATATTTGCCGTAAGAACCCATGGCCAATCAATAGAAATAATTACTTGTAAGTGGTTGTCCTTGAAAGTGGTTGTCATTCATCTTTTGAAGCAATTGTCGTTTGTAATCAATGGCCATCTTCTTTTGATAAAGCAAGCCATCATAGAGCATCTTCTAAAGTTTTTTTTCTTCATATCCTCATTGATGATATATTTGATAGTAAATTTGATAATAATTGTTTATACACATCATAAATACATAAATACATACACAGTATATATGCATCCGTATTTGAAAAATGAAAATTTGATAATAGAAGAAACGAAATACCCTACATTTAAGGTATTACATCAAATTTACGGATAATGATTTCTAATTCTTCATAAGGATCATCAAAAGGGTCTTAAGCGTCTTCAAATAAATCATTTTTATAGATTTTGGAGAATCGTCAGGCATTTTGATAATCATAGTAACAAAATCTGGGGTAAGCAGGATAACTTATAAGAGGTTTTTCAGAGTGAAGGTTTGGAACCCAACTTTCTGGAGAAAAGATTTTGATAATATGAGCTTTGCTAAAATCAATGTTTCCTTCTTTTGAATTAGAACGATGAACAAAATTGACTGAACCAGATTCTTGCATAATAGTTTGATAATATTCTCGGGTTTTATATGAATCAACATAAAAGGTTTTCCCTTAACCAAATGGTGGGAGAGGAATCCTTTGCTTCTTCATAATGAAAAGTCCAAGACATTATCCATGAAACTTTAAATATCATGGTGAATTGTAACATATATTCAAATTCTGGAATTTGTTGAATAAACAATTCCTTAAATTTGAGATATCCAGCGTAAATTTCTTTTGGTAAACAATTTGGAAGAATTCCCATATATTTGTACCAATTGATAAATCATCTTGTATATTCACAATTGGAGTTCAAATCAAAGAAGATAAACCATGAGTGTGAATAATTCCGAATAAAGAATGCCTTAGTTCAGGCATTTTGATAATCATAGTAACAAAATCTGGGGTAAGCAGGATAACTTATAAGAGGTTTTTCAGAGTGAAGGTTTGGAACCCAACTTTCTGGAGAAAAGATTTTGATAATATGAGCTTTGCTAAAATCAATGTTTCCTTCTTTTGAATTAGAACGATGAACAAAATTGACTGAACCAGATTCTTGCATAATAGTTTGATAATATTCTCGGGTTTTATATGAATCAACATAAAAGGTTTTTCCTTAACCAAAGAGATGATTTGTGAGAATATGAAAACCTTGATGTAACTTATGGATTTGAAAATCTTCAAGAATTTGAACTCTTAGGAAAATTAGATTAAGAACATAAGGAGTTTTTGTAGAAGGGCTAGGAGTAACATATTTTTGAGTTTGAGGAGTGATAGGTTTTGCAAAAGGGCTTATTGTGTCGGTTGAAGTAACTTTTGGAGTAACAAGTTTTGACGGAAGGATATTAGACCAAAGTTGTGAATTCTTAGAAGTTAAAGGAGAAAAACGATTTTGATTTTGAAATGGAACAAACTTTTGAGAGACTGGAACAAGATTTTGAGGGACTAGCTTCTTGTCATCATGTTTGGAAGAGGACGACGAACTCATTTTCCCGGCAAAAATTCTCGAGAAAGAAAGACAAGAAGCGAATTATTTTCTCCCTTTATAAATTGTATTTCGAAATAAAAGTTACCTAAGAGGGCTTGCCAACGAGCAAAAATCAGCTTGGAAATAATATTTTTCACATTTTTTTCTAAAATAGGTTTTGTAGATTGACAATCAATTCTTAATAAAAAAAAAATTCATAAATAAATCATCTTCACATTTTTTTAATACATAAGACAATGCTTAAAATTTCTTTTTTGACAGTTGAATAATTTTTCTGTGTATCATTCCATGCACCGGAGTAATATCAAACAATTTGTTCTTCAGTTGAGTTAACTAATTTTTATTTTAGAATTCCTTTGAATCCAATATCACTAGCATCGGTTTCAACTATGATATTGGCATTGGGATGAGGTAAATTTAAACATGGCAAAGTAGGGACCTTTTGTTTTATATATTTAATTATAGATGTATGTTTTTGAGTCCATGGTTCAGGAATGTCTTTTAATCTATTATAAAGCGGTTTACATAAAATCCTAAATCTTTGAAAAAAATCATGGATATAATTGAAGCATCCTAAAAATCTTTGAAGTTGTTTTTTATCTTTAATTTCATCAGGAAATTTAGTAAAAAATTGCAAGCTTCTTGTAATAGGTCTAATAGTGTTTTTGACAATATCATGTCCTAAAAAACGAATTTCATTTTTAAATAAATGCATTTTTGCTGCAGAGATAGCTAAACCCTTTTGATACATTAAATCATGAAATTGATTTAAATGTTTAACATGTTGATCAATTGATTTTGAAAAAATTAGGACATCGTTAATATAAGAAATAGCAAAACTACTTATAGGAGTTATGATATCATTCATAATATTTTGGAATTCAGAAGGAGCATTTTTTAATCCAAAAAGCATTACATTCCATTCAAAATGCCCGAAGGCAACATTAAAACCAGTTTTTTATTTATCTTCCTCATGAAGTTGTATTTGCCAAAATCTTGATTTCATATCAAACTTTGAAAATATTTTTGAATCATAAAGTTTTTTTTAGCAAATTTCGTTTATTAGGAATAGGATAACGAATCCATTCTAAAACTTTTTTTAAAGGTTTATAACTGATAATTAATCTTGGTGATCGTCTTTCTAATTCTGCGGCATTCATAACATAAAATGTTGAACAAGACTGTGGTGATTTAGAAGGTCTTATGAGATTTTTATTTATTAAATCTTGAATTTCATTTTTACAATGATTTTCTAATTCATTATTCATGTGAATGGCTCTAGATTTTGAAGGGATATCCTTTTCATTAAAATTTTTGATATATGGTAATTTTACAATATGTTGTTTTCTATTCCAAAAGGCATTAGGAATATTAGAACAAACATTTTCTTTAAATTTTAATTTTAAACCTGTTACTTTATTTTCAATATTATTATCATTTAACTGATTAGTTATTCGAACATTATTTATTTCGTTAATAAATTTAAATAGAGGAGGTTCACAAAATTTAAATATAATTTATTTTCCAAAAACAATGGTACTTATACCATCATTATGAACCATAAAAGGATATAGTTTTGTGATGAAAGATATTCCTAGAATTAAAGGAGAAGAGAGATCTTTTACTAAAATTAGGTGAGTTTTATAACAGTAATCTTGGTTATTACAAATATGAACATCCGAAACTTTATAATTTACAATTAATTTTGTACCTCCGACACCAGTAAGTCTAGATGCAGTGATTTCATAGAAATGTGTAGGATTCCTTCTTGAATACAATTCATATCAACACCACTATCAATTAAAGCAGTTAGGTTGATTTTAAAATTATCATTGATTAAAGTAATTTGAGTGTTCCATTTTTGGGAAACTTGATTATTTATAATTTTACCAATAGTTACATTTTCAATTTTATTTTCTTCTTCGTTATTAATTTCTATATTTTTGTTTTTAAAGGTAGAAGGTTTTTCTTTTTCTAAAATTAAAATTTTATTTTTTATTTCTTTTATTTCTTGTTTTACTATTTTTAATTATTCTTGAAGTTCTTGCATAGAAATTGGCTTTGCTTCAATAAATCTTTCATCTATATTTTTTAAATTATAATTTTCATTATTAGCAGGAGTTATATTATTAGTTTTATTAAGCATCTGTTTTATTAATAATTCTTGGATATTTTTATCTTTTATAGAATCAAGAGAGATTAAAAGAACTTTATCATCTTGTGAAAGAACATTAATGGAGCTACTAGTAATTACATTGATTAAATTATTACAGTGACATTTACAAATACATTCGCAAATATTAGAATCTTCTGAACTTGAAATAGTATTTTCGAGAATATTTAAATCATTTGTTTGAAAATCAGAAATACTTTCATCGGAATCTGAATCAGTATTTAAAATAATTTTTCTTATTTGTTCTTTCAAATCTTCAGAGACATTTAACTCATTTATTTTTGTCTTAACATAACAATTATTAGTTGTATGGCCATTACGCCCACATTTATGACAAATAATAATAACTTTTGATTTTCTTTTAGATTTTTTATAATTTGGTTTATAAAGTTTTTTAGATTTTGAAGCGTAATCTTTGTCCTTTTTATAATTTTTTGGAAGATTATATTTCTTTTTCCTGAAATATTTTGAAGATCTTTTTTTATATATTTTAGATTTTGAAGTAGACGGACCATTCAAGGGCTGATAACCATATTGTTGGAAAAAATTTCCCAATTCATTTTTACTGTTAATTCTATCTTTTTTGAGTTTTTCTTTAAACCTAAGATCAGCACAAACTGCTAATCCCTCTTTATTAATGTAGTTTATTGAATCTCCATAGGTTAAATTTTGATAAGGGATGGTATTATTAAAGTTTTCTCTTAATTTTTGTCTAACTCTTTGTGCAAAGAGTTTTGGAAGGCCAACAATAAAACATTCTTTCCAATAAGACTCTTTACAATCAGGTCTCGAAAAAACTTTAACAAGATAATTATCTTTATACTATCTACAATCAGTAAGTTTTCTGCAATGTAAATTCATTAAAAATTCTAAAGTTTTTCTTGAAAAGTAGTAGGATCTCTTACAAAGTTTTTGATAATAGCAAAAATTAAAGTGTTAACCATATGATCTTCAAACGTTTGAATTTGTTGATTATTTTCTTGTTTTATAATAGTTTTCTTAGCAGATAATATATAATCTTTTTCTTCTTGTGAAATATATAAATCCCACCAGCCTTTAAGACTGCCAGTAAAACCAGAAGTAATAATACTAACAATTTGAAGTTGAGTATTGTTATGAACTTTATAAGCATTAGCAGTCATAGTCATTTCTTGTACAATATTCATAATTTGATGTTCAGAATGGCCATCAATATTTCATTCATAAACAGAATTACCATCATATTGAGAACGATCAAATTGAAAAGTTCGTTCTTCAAGTTGAACATCTGGAAGAGAGGGTCTATTCCAATAATTTCTTATGGTTGGTTTTGGATTTGTTCCGAAAGTGCTTTGCTTTGATCGATGAATTTTATTATGATTTGAAAAGTCATTAGTGAGTTGATTAATATCATCATTTGTATTAACAAATTGTTGAGCAAGATTTTGAAGAGTCTGTTTCTGGGATAAAAGAAGTTGATAATCTGGATGTTGAAACATTTAAGGTAGAAAAATTTATATCTACAGAAACATCATTATATTCAATAATAGTTGAGATTTGTTTTTAAGAGTCTAGTGGTTTTGGATCGATAACATTTTGCAAGTTCCAATTACATGATTGAGTTATATCAGACCATTTAAATCTTTTTGGTGTGTGAACTTTGGTATGGTTAGTATTTGCTTCAAAAATAATTGTTTCATTTCTAGGACTTGATAAACGTGTTTTCGGTTCAAGTGTAGTTGTCATAGTTTTGTAACAAACACGATAAATTATTGCTAAAGGCTTTTTATCATCTTTAAATTCTAAATTTTTTGTTTCTATAGTTAACACCAAAGTATCTAAAATATTTTTATCAAATAATCCTATAGAAAAATTTGGATAACAATTGAAATAAATAGGTTTGTTAGCAATATTTGTTTCAGCCATAGCAAAAATAGAATTTTGAAAATCTTTATGTCTCTTGTCTCTTAAAATAAGGAGAATAGGGGCATCCATTCCAATTCTAAATAGAGGCTTGATAGCAATTTGGACTAAACCGACATGTAAAAATTTATATTTCGTTCTATGCTCTAAAATAGATCGTGATGATAACAAATGTAAATTTTGTTGGTTTTGACCAATAGACAAAGTTTGTTCTGTCATTTTAATAGAATAACCTTTAAAATAATCGAAAGTTCCTATTCTATATATTGTATTAACATTAGTTTTAGGTATTATCCAATTATTCAAACTTTGTTCTATGTTATTAACGGTTTCTTCAATAGAATTTATTTGATTATCATCATAATCTTGTTCATTGTTGATATTTTTACAAGGAATATATTTTTTGCATAGTATGCATGAAAATTTCCTCATATTTAATTAATTTTGCTTTAAAATTCTATAAGAAAATTTACTTGTTTTAATAATGGTGAACAGAGGGGAATTGTCCCGACGATGATTGTGGTCCGGCACCGTGACTTACGTCCTTATCTGCGCGCTTTACGCTAATCCAACTTCTCTGAATCATGCTTATTAAAACTTATAAAATTCTTATAGGATACTAAACCAAAATTAAATAAATTTGAAATAAATATATCATGCATAACCACCCCCAAAAACTTTTATTGGCTCTGATACCATAACGAGTGTGTAAGTGTGTGTGTGTGTGTGTTGTACCTATTTTTTTATCGTTTTTTTTATTTTTTTTATTTGTGTGTTGTGTATAATCTCTATTAAAGATGAGCTAATTTTTAAGTGGAAGATAATTGTTATTTTCAAATCCCACAAATACCAACATTATAAAGAAATTAAAAACTAAAATACCATCCTTATTTATAAAAAAATTGAAAAACAAGTCAAACTGGTATTTTCCACTACACCATAAGAAGCATTATTGTAATTTTATCTTTATTTTTGTTAAGTATTATCAAGTTGATATATATTCATAATTAAACGTGACAAAATATATACATCTACTCAAAAAAGCATCGTGCTTGTGTTTCAAAGTAAACAATTTCAAAAAAAAATTGTCAACTCCATTCCCTGAAGTTTTGGGGTGTTGTTCTTCTAGTTGGTCTAAATTGAAGTTTTCGGTAAATTATTAGAAGCATATTAAACTACAAGTTTGGTCCATGTGTTTGCTTTGAATTAATAGATGTTTGGGAATTTCAGAGAAGGTCCATCTAGCTATAGATGCGGATGGCTACAAGAATCACCCGATAGAAATTCGACCCCTCACCAAGATCTCTCGTCTCCAATAACAATTAATGAAATGATACCCCAAAATAACCCAATTGACATCAATAATGATCATGGACCGGTTATTATCATCAGTGACGATTAAAGCGACCATGAAAAATCTGATGCAAACAACTTCATGCAAGATGGTGTGTTTGTACCTCCCCTCATGTAGCATGTCCTATATCAGAAAGAAGCACATCACCCATAATTCAAGAAAATAGTCCAACTCATCTTGCACGTTTCATTCGGACAGATTTAAACGAACTCCAAAAAAGGATAGCGGATAGTAACCATGAATGTGCTATTGCACACAAGCAAGTATATTAACAACGATATTACATCAAGGTGTTGCAAGAAGAATTAAGAGAAACAAGACAAAGATTGAAAGAGACCACCCAACTCTTAAATCAAAGATAAAATAAACTTAATTATCCAACCAAATTTCATTAGACAACTATCTCGAGGATGGAATCCAAGGAATTAGGCAGCCACCCTAATACTAAAGCAACAATAGAATAGCAACGATAAAATAAAACAAATAGGGATATAAAAGCAAAAAATATTCTTATTTACCTATGTTTGGAAAATTATAATCCGAAAAGTGACACCTTTTCCTATTTATATAAATTTTGTACACTACCTTGTATATGAAAGAACTTTATTTTGTCATTATTATTGATGAAAATTTTCTCTCTTAAAAGATGGCAGATACTACTGTACATAGTATCTTTCAAACGAAGGTCATATCAACAAAGATCAGACTTAATATGAATACATTGATGAGCTCGAATAAATTGTAGAAGAAAATATTGAAGGGGAAGTCCAGAACATAGAATTAGTCGAGGACTTTTATATTGGAATGGTGCATATAGAAGAATATGAAAGGGTAAGAGACCAAGCTGAGCAACTAGATGCTCGAAATTGGGAATTGAAGCTTCGATGCAAGATGTTTGAGCAAGAGTTGAGGATCACAAAAAGATATCTCTTGGTAAGATCAAGGATAGACTAAGCTTTTGCAAAGTAAAACATCTACCTTATCAAAAGAGGAGGGGGGGGGGGGGGGTAGTGTGTTGTGATGTATTTATATATGTGCTTATTTGATGTAAAATTTGTACTCGGTATTTCCCTTAAGTTGGTTCCTAAATATCAATATAATTTTACTCTTATATATATATATATATATATATATATATATATATATATATATATATATATATATATATATATATATATATATATATATTATTGTATTTTATTTTTTATTTTTTGTGTGTTGTGTATAATCTCTATTTAATACCTTTCGCCACCAAAAAATGACTTTATAATAGGCTCACTCTGTCCATTCGTATGTCTAATATGTGGGTTACTTAGTAAAAAATAAATATTATAAATACTATTAAGATGCGATATTAACAAATATTATTATAAACAATATTTTTATTAAACAAACTTTATTTTATCTTAGAATATATTTTACCATAAACGTACATATGAGAATTAAAATATCATACTAACAAATGGGAACTTCGAATTAAAACTACATGATATTAAAGGACTTAAGTTTTTCCCTTTCGGAAAATCCTTTTAAAAACTAAAAGTAAATGAAGGAAAGAAACTTACATGCAAACATGGATATCTTATAATGTTTATACAACAAAGTTCAAGAAGAGCTTAAGAACTTTTAAGTGAATGGTTGAAAGAAAGTATAAGGAGAGGTTTTTTGCTTCTTAGTAGTTGTGTCTAATATCTAAACAATAGCTTCTTTATATAGAAAGGTTAAAAGAGGAAACAGAACCAGAACTATTTAGGAAAATGCACAGGTGTCTTCTTAATCTATTATGATATCTTGAAAATTTGGTTCAAAAATTGAAAAAAATATTGTAATAGTAAATGTCTTGTCTATCATTATTGACTAAATTATCATTTTTTTTATTTTTTAAGAATCTTCAATAGTAAATTATCTTCAAGTGTTAATATTTTGTCTGGCAATTGAATAAAAAGAGAATGCATCATCTAATTGGTTGTTTTCATTTGGATCAAAATGGTTTTTTGAATTAATGCTTCCATTATTTTTTAAGAGTCTTTTTTTTGTTCCTCTGTGTCTCCTGAGATTTTATCGATTTTATCAATCCTATAGCTAGAACCGGATTTGATAAGTCTTTAACTCACTTGACTAGCTAGTAAATTCTCTTGCTTACTAGTACCTTATGTATCACTCATTGGGGAGTGAGTACCCATCTTATTCTTCTTCTTGGAGTCATAAGAGGAACCATAAGAAATATTTATTACTTATGTTTGTTGAGAATGAATTTTTTTTGTAAACTATTAATTCTATTAAGTAGATCTTTTTTTCGTTTCTAAGCTTGTAGATTTCTTCATTTAAAAATTTGTAATTATTTTTCATGGTTTCATAGTGATCACAAAAGAAATTTTCATTTAAATCTATGGTTACTAAATAAGTAACTCGAGGTTCTACATAATGCTTAAGAGAGTCTGATATATAAAAATTCATGTCTGAATGCATTCTTGCTATTGTTAAAGCATGATGATAATCATTAAATCCTTTATATAGTGGCTCAGTAAACCTTTGTAAGGCTACAAAGATTTCTATCCGTTTGTGGAAGAAACCTGTCTTCATATCCTTCAAAACAACATAAAACTTAAAACGGTTGCGAGTCTGGTTAAAATGTTATGATAAAGCATTTAATATGCAATAAAATATTTTCAGTTTTTAGGATCCCGTCCATAAGCTATCCATAAATTATCTAATAAACAATTTTCTTCTTTACTAAGAGAAACATGTGGTAAAGCTTTAAAAGAAATATTACTGTTTGGAAAAACTTGTAATGCCAGATTACCAAATCTAATATTATAATAATAGTATCTGTTTGAAGATTGTATTGGTCTTGCTACAAAAGAATGTGCTGATGGAATTACTTTTGGCCTTACCATACCACAAAATGGTGGATGACCTCGAGGACTACTTGAATTGGATCTAGACATCTAAGATGGAAAAGAAATAATTAATTTTTTATAATTTTTTTTAATAATCTACTTAAATTATCAGCAACCTTATTATCTTTTCATTTAATATGTTATATATGAATAGTTAATCCAATGTTGTTTATTCGGTCAAAGAAATTTAGCCATCTCCTTCTTCTACATCTTTTACTATCTCCATTCATTTAATTATTAAAAAAAAACAATAGTTTCACAGTCAGTTCTAAGAGTTATTTCTATTTTAGAAATGATAAATAATTCAAAATTGTTTAACGCAACGCATAATTGATTGCAGGAAGTTATGCATCTATACTACTAGTATTGCATTTTTCTTTCTATTTACCACTATTATATCTACAAATTCTTTACAAACTTTTTTCACTAAATTTGTTTCGTTTACAACAAAGAATTTCTACCCAACCTTGACTACATCCATCTCTTTCTATTATCAAATAATCTGAATCTAATGGAAGTGATAATCGTAGGAGGTTTTTATTTTTCTTTTAATATTTGTACTAATTTTATATCTTTTTGATTAAAATATCTTTGACCTGTAATTGATGTTTTAGAATATAAAGGTCCAACTAGTTTTCCTAAATCTTTGATAAATTGTCTAGCAAAGTTTATTAATCCCAAAAAAATTTATAAAGGTATTAAATCTTCTAACTTATCAGGAAAATCTAAAGTCTTTTAGGTTATATGTGGTTGTAATTTTATCTTTCCCCTCCTATGTTAACTCCTATGAAATATATATATATATATATATATATATATATATATATGTATATATATATATATATATATATATATATATATATATATATATATATTGTTTTTTAAAATATAGCATCTTCTTTTTAATTATGATCATACCATGTTTAATAAATTCTGAGAATATGATTTGCAAGTGTCCTCTATGTTCTTGTCTATTTTTACTAAATACTAAAATATCATCTATGTATACAATAGCAAAATTTAAGTGTTTATTAAATATATCTTCCATTTTTCTTTGAAATATATTAGGAACATTTTTAATCCAAAAGGTTTGACTAGCCATTCAACATGTCCTTCTAGACTTGTAAAAGCATTCTATTCTATACAATTAGGATGCATTTTTATTTGTCGAAAATCATATTTTAAATCAAATTTGCTAAATACTTTATAATTTTGAATTCCATTAATTAAAACATTTTTGTCTAGTATGTTACAAGAATCATCTATTGTATTATCAATTAGTCGTTTATAGTTAATTACCATTCTACTTTTTTCTCTTACTATTTATGAATGTTTTCTTACTATGAATGTTGTAGATCTATGATGATTATCAAATTTTCTTATGACTCTAATTTTAATAATTCTAACTATGTAATTTGAAATCAAATATATCTTCGTTAGTTGGTTCTACATTTTTAGTTATGATTACGTACTCTGGATTTTTTATTTTTAATTCACATACTATTTTTATCATTCTCCCAATATTTTAAAACCTTTTTTTCGTATTATAACCATTTTTTCTTGTTTTGAAATCAATTGATCTATTTCTTGTTTAGTTACTAAAGTTGTATAAACTTTCTTTGTATTTATGAAATTATAATCATCTTCTATAAAATCATCTATTTCACTATCTGTTTCTTCTATATCTGTTACATCTTTTCCTTCTTCTACTAACTGGCATTAATTTTCTTCTTTACATTTATAGGTTGATACTATTTTACTAGTCTCTCTGCATTCAATTCATGGAGAAAAATATGTAGTTGTAATAGGGACAAGAGGTGAATGTTTTTGAAAAAGAAGACAATGTTTTGAAATTGTCAGAGCACCGTGGTTTTTCAAAACAAAACTTAAGCCAATAATAAAATCAATGTTTCTTAGTTTTTAGTTTTCTAACCCATGTCTTGGGTGGCAAAGTATATTCTTTACTATAACCACCGTTTCTATCAAAATATATTTTAGATACATGTTTTAATATATTTGTTTAAGTATGTATTCCCCCATCCATCTTGTTGGGCTGAAATATGATCATTAATTTGTGTAACATGACTATTTAGTAAAAATGCTTCATTTATAATGCAATTAGTACATCACGTATCTACAAAAGCTAAACATTCTATTATATGTGTATTAATTCTTATTTTACATTTTACTTTTAAAAAACTTAAATTATCAGTATTGCAGAGTGATTATGTATAAGAAGGTAGTGTATAAATTTGTTCTGCAAGTCTGTTTTCTTGAATAATAGTATTTTCCTTTGATATTGTTTTCTAACACATTAAAATTTTTTATATTATTTTTAAAGTATCCTCTATAACTCTATTTTTTAGAATAAAAGTTTTATTTCATGTTTTTCAAATTCAATTTAAATTGGTTTATCAATTTTCTCTTCCATCTTGATAATTTTTTTTTTTGTTTCTAAACAATTTATACAAGCTTCTAAAATACATGTTTCTCATCGGGCTTTTAAATTTTTATGAGGATAAATTTTACAATTAAAACACGAAATATTATATGATCCTAAACTCTTTTGCCAATAATGATTACATTCTTTCATATTCATTAATTCATATCATTTTTCACTGGTTGAATCTTCATATTCTATATTTTCTTTTGAAAATTCTTTAATGGTATTACATCGTGTATTCTTCTCTTATACATGAATGGTTTCATCTATTGAGACTATACTATAAATAGATTCATTATCATTAATACTTTCATCTACATGTATTAAATCTTCATTTACACATTCTATTAATATACTATTTTTCTCATGATTATTTTGTCTCTTTGGACAAGTTCTAGCTAGATGTTCAGTACTATTACAAACAAAACAACTAAGTTTGCATTTAAAATTTCTTTCAGGTTTGAATTTTCTAACATGACTTTTTTAATCTAAATATGGTTTCCTTTTAGTAGAACTTGTCCAAAGAGACAAAATAATCTTTAACTAATGGAAGTGCTAATTTTAAGAGGTTTTTTATTTTTTCTTTTACTATTTGTACTAATTTTATATCTTCTTGATTAAAATATCTTTGACATCTAATATATGTTTTAGAATATAAAGGTCCAATTAGTTTTCCTAAATCTCTAATAAATAGTCCAACATAGTTTATTCATCCTAAAAAAAAATTTGTAAGGATTTTAAATCTTCTAACTTATTAGGAAAATCTAAAGCCTTTTGGGCTATATAAGGTTGTAATTTTATCTTTCCTTCTACTATGTTAACTCCTAAGAAATAAATATAGTTTTTAAAAAGTTGCATCTTCTTTTTACTTATCATCAAACCATGTTTAATAAATTATGAGAATATGATTTGCAAGTGTCCTCTATGTTCTTGTCTATTTTAATAAATACCAAAATTTCATTGATGTATGCAATAACAAAATTTTTGTGTTAATTAAATATATCTTCCATTTTTATTTGAAATATAATAGGAGCATTTTTTTTAATCCAAAAGGCATGACTAGCCATTCAAAATGTTCTTTTGCACTTGTAAAAGCAGTCTATTCTGTACAATTAGGATGCATTTTTATTTGCCAAAAATCAGATTTGCTATATACTTTACAATTTTGAATTCTATTGATTAAAACACTTTTGTGTGGTATGCTACAAGAATCATCTATTGTATTATCATTTAGTATTTTATTGTTAATTACCATTCTACTTTTTCCTCTAACTATTTATGAATGTTTTCATACTATGAATGATGCAGATCTATGAGGACTATCAGATTTTCTTATGACTCCTAATTTAAATAATTCTGAAATATGTAATTTGAAATCATCTATATCTTCATTAGTTGGTTCTATATTTTAGTGTTGATTATCTACTACAGATTTTTTATTTTTAATTCACATACTATTGTATCATTCTCCTAATATTTTAAAACATTTTCTCTTATTATTTCCAATTGTTCTTGTTTTGAAATCAATCGATGATTACCTATTCAGTTACTAAAGTTGTATAAACTTTCTCTGTATTTATGAAATTATAATCTTCTTCTATAAAACCATCTATTTCACTACCTATTTCTTCTATATCTGTTACATATTTGCTTTCGTCTACTAATTTCCATTCATTTCCTTCTTTACATTTACAGGTTGATTCTCTTTTACTAGTCTCTCCATATTTAATTCATGGAGAAATATATAGTTGTAACAGGGTCAAGAAGAGAATTTTTTTGAAAAAGAAGATAATCTTTCGAAATTGTCAGAGCACCATGGTCTTTCAAAACAAAGGTTAAGCCAATAATAAAATCAATGTTTTTTAGTTTTAGTTTTCTAACCCATGTCTTGGGTGGAAAAGTATATTCTTTACTATAACCATAATTTCTATCAAAACATATTTTGGATGCAGGTTTTACATACTTGTATAAGCATGTATTTCCACATCCATTTGTTGGGATGAAATATGATCATTAATTTATGAAACATAACTTTTTGGTACTAAAGTTGCATCTATAATGCAATTACCACATGATGTATCCACGAAAGATAAATATTCTATTATATGTGTATTAATTCTTATTTTACTTTTTACTTTTAAAGAAGTTAAATTATTAGTATTGCATATGGATTTTTTTATAAGAATGTAGTGTATAAATTTGTTCTTCAAATATATTTTTTCTTGAATAATATTTTTTCCTTTGATATTGTTTTAAAACACATTAATTTTTTTCTATATTAATTTTAGAGTATCCTCTATAACTTCTATTCTTTTACTTCAAAGTTTTATTGCTTGTTTTTCAAATTCTATAAAAATGGGTTTATCAATTTTCTCTTCAATCTTAATAATTTTTTTTGTTTCTAAACAATTTATACAAACTTCTAAAAAACAAGTTTCATATCGGGCTCATAAATTTTTATGAGGACAAAACTTACAAATAAAATATGAGATATTATATGATCCTAAACTCATTTGCCAATTATGATTCCATTTTTCTATATTCATTAATTCATATCCTTCTTCACTAGTTGAATCTTCATATTCTATATTATCTTTTGAAAATTCTTTAATGGTATTACATCATGTATTCTTCTTTTACACATGAATGGTTTCATCTATTGAGACTATACTATAAATGGATTCATTATCACTAACACTTTCCTCTACAAGTACTAAATCTTTGTTAACACATTCTATTAGTACACTATTTTTCTCATGATTATTTTGTCTCTTTGGACAAGTTCTAGCTAGATGTTCGGTACTATTAAAAACAAAACAACTAAGTTTTCTTTTATAATTCCTTTCAGGTTTGAATTTTCTAGCATGTCTTTTTTCATCTAAATATGGTTTCCTTCTATTAGATTTTCTGAAATAATATATATTTTTTGTTTGTTTTCTTGTACTCAGATAGGTATTACTTCTATGTGGTTTATTACTTCCATAAGTTTGGGGTGTATATATTTCACTACAAATGATTTACACTTTTTTTAACATATAAGCCACTAATCCATTTTTTTTAAACTTAATTGTTCTAAGTCTCTCATAGCCTTTTCTGGACTTCTACATGTCCTGACTTTGGATCTTCTTTAGTTATTAAAGCATGTAATTTGTAAACAAAATTATAAGGATTACTTCTTAAATTTCTTACTTTTTTATATTCTTCTGTTTGTTCATTTTATAAGCTTCTCATCTTGCTTTTACACTTTCTCCTAAAAATATTTATAAATACTTATACATTTCTTCTGATTCTAATCTTTGAAAATTCCTATAGTAATTTCCTATTAGAGTAGTTTTCTAAATATATATAACATTTGTCCATGTTTGGGGATCATGTATTGTTAGATTTAAAAGAAATCTTGTATAGTCTGCTTGAAACATTATCGGTTGTTATAGAGGTTTTTCTGTCTGTTTTGCTACACATTCCAAATATTTTGGTCGGTTATTATATTTAATATAAGGTGTTCTTGATGAAATTCATGACAATTAAACTTTTCTTTTAATTCATATTTATTAAAAGGAGTGTGTCCTGATGAAAAATAACTAGTACTAGCCTCTTCTATATCCGTGTTCGCTAATGATTTTTGATAACTTATTTCTGAAATATTTGATGTATTATAAGAAATTATTAATTCTTCTTCTATTATATTATTTTCTTCTAAAACAATGTTTACTATATTATCATATTCTAAATATTCATTTTCACTTATTTGTTTTTATTAAAAAACATTTCATCTTCTATCTGAAGAAGTTCTTCTTTGTTTAATTTAATTTTTAATTTTTTTGGAAATATAATTTTTTCCTTCGGTATTTCTATATTGAAAAAATTACTTTTAGTTTCTGTTTCTTGAAACTTGATTAGGAGTGGAGTTGTAATTGGAAAATCTTAAACTTTTTTTTTTCCTAACTTATATTTATATGTTACTGATTCGATAGGTACTATAGCAGGTGAACTATCTGAAAGAAATCTACTAATATCACATTCTTATCCAGCAAGAGTTTTTGTGGAAAATTCTTTAGGTTTTACCATTTTAATTCATTTACTACTGATTAAATTTACTACCTTATTTGTACAGATTTTGTAAATTGTAGTAGAAGTGGGTGAACACATTCCTAATATTCCTAAAGTTATTAGTAAATTATCTCCAAATTCAACTTCTTCGTATCATTTTGTTTGGATTCCAAATTTTATATATTTATAAAAATATTTAATAGTTATTAAAAAAATATGGGCTAGAATATATTATTCCTCCATTACTATTCATATCTACTTCTATGCTAGCAATCATACTTTTTTTTATATCGTTAATTCTCTAGTCAAATAAGGTAATAAGACTTTACAACCTAAATTTTTTCTCATTAATACTTTAATTACTATAACTATTATTCCTAAATGGATAAATTAAAAAAAAATTGGGTTTAAATTATTTTCTCCTTTCTTTGAGATTATATTTAATATTGTAACTTGGTTTTTTATGCATTGAATAGTGGTTTCATAACTATCTCTATAAAATTGGGTATTATTTTCGAAATATCCTTTATTATATAATATTTTATATTTTAATAATTGTAAACCATGAGTTTGAAATCTATTAAAATCTTGTTCATGGTTATTTAATTCTTCTAAATTATTATCATATTGTCCACGTTTACTTTCTATTCTACTTATAATATTTTTGAGAGTTATACTTCAACTTTTATGAGATGATTCTACCATTATTCTTATATTGTAATACGAAAACTAAATGGTTGTGTTTTTTTTTCTGTGTTAATAGTTTTTCTGGTTATTTTTTCTAGTCCTGTTGGTTTTATTGACAAAGATTGAATTTGTTATGTAAAAATTTAAATATCATCTTTTATCTCACTTGCTTCTTTTTCTGGATATTTTTTCTATTTTTCTACTAAACTACTTGTAGTTTCTTAAAATATTTTATCTTCGATTTTATATGAAATTGTTTTATCTAGTATAGTTTTATTTTGATATTTAATATAATTTAATTTTTTTTTTATCTAAAGTATTAACGTCTTTATAAAGTAAAGCTAAACCATTTTGAATTTTTTTAATTTTATTTTCTAGATTATCAACTATATTAATAAGTAGTTCTATAACTGTATTTAAACAAGGGTCTTCAGAATTAAAGTTATGTTGATGATCTTTATCAAAATTACACTTAATTTTAGTTTTATCAGTAATGACTATTGATCTTTTTATATAATTTGTACGTTCTAGTCCTAAATAATCTAATCTTTTATTTTGCAGGTTATCTATGATCTGATACCAAATTACAAGGGGAGGGGGGTGTAGTTTGTCGTGGTGTATTTATATATGTGTTTATATGGTGTAAATTTCTACTCAATACTTCCCTTAAGTTGGTTCCTAAATATCAATATATTTTTACTCTTGTTCCCTTTAATAATATATATATATATATATATATATATATATATATATATATATATATATATATATATATATATATATATATATATATATATATATATAGTTTTTTATTTTATCATTTTTGTATATTGTGTATAATCTCTATTAAACATCAGCTTATTTTTAAGAGGAAGATAATAGTTTTTTTTTTTTAAATCCCACAAATACCAACACTATAAAGAAATTAAAAACTGAAATACCATCCTTATTTAAAAATAAATTGAAAAACTAGTCAAGCTAGTATTTTCCACTACTCTATAAGGACCATTTCTGTAATTTTATATTTATTTTTGTTAAGTATTTTTCAAGCTGACATATATTGATAAAATTAAAGATGACAAAAAACATACATCTACGCAAAAGAGCTTCCTACTTGAGTTTCAATGTAAACAAGTTCAGAAAAACTGTCGACTCCATTCCCTGAAGATTTGGGGAGTTGTTTTTCTTGTTGTTCCAATTGAAGTTTTTGGTAAATTATTAAAAGAATAGTAAATTGAAAATTTGGTCCATGTGTTTGCTTTGAACTATTAGATGTTTGGGAATTTCGGAGAAGGTCCATCTGGCTATGGATGCGGATGGCTACAAGAATCACCCGATAGAAATTCGACCCCTCACCAAGATCTCTCGACTCCAACAACGATTAATCAAATGATACCCAAAAAACCCAATAGGAAGAAATAATGATCATGGACCGGTTATTATCATCAGCGAAGATGAAAAATCAGATGCAAAAAAGTTCATGCAAGATGGCGTGTTTGTACCTCCCCTTCATGTCCTATATTAGAAGGAAGCACATCACCCATAGTTCGAGAAAATAGTTTAACTCCTCCTGCACGTTTCAATCATGTAGATTTAAACAAACTCTTAAAAAGGATAGCGGATAGTAACCATGAATGTGCTATTGCGGAAAAGCAAGTACATCAACAACCATATTAGATCATGGTGCTGGAAGAAGAATTAAGAGAAACAAGGAATTGATTGGAAGAGACCACCCAACTCTTAAATCAAAGCCAAAATAAACTTAATTATCCAATAAATTTCATTACACTGCTGTCTTGAGGATGGAATCCATGGAATTAGGCAGCTACCCCGATACTAAAGCAACAATAGAATAGCAACGATAAAGTAAAACAAACAGGGATACACAAGCAAAAAAAAAAGAAAAAAAAAACAAAAAAACAAAAAAAAAAGAAAAAAAAAACAAATTTTATTTACCTATGTTTGGAAAATTATATTCCGAAAAGTGATACATTTTCTTATTTATCTAAATTTTGTACATTAACTTGTATATGAAAGAACATTATTTTGTCATTATTATTGATACATTTTTCTGTTTTAAAATATGGCAGATTTTAGTGTGGAGTATCTTTCAGATGAAGATCATATCAACGAAGATCAGATTCAGTACTAATCCATTGATGAACTAGAAGAAATTGTAGAATAAAATATTGAAGGAGAAGTCCATAACATAGAATTAGTCGAGTACTTTTATATTGGAATGACGAATATAGAAGAATATGAAAGGGTAAGAGACCAAGCCGAGCAACTAGATGCTCAAAATTAGGAACTGGAGCTTCGATGCAAGATGTATGAGCAAGAGTTGAGGATCATAAAAAGAGAGAGGGGGTGTAGTGTGTTGTCGTGTATTTATATATGTGTTTATATGGTGTAAAATTCGTACTCGATACTTCCCTTAAGTTGGTTCCAAAATATCAATATAATTTTACTCTTTTCCTTTAATATATATATATATATATATATATATATATATATATATATATATATATATATATATTATCGGTTTTTATTTTTTTATTTTTTGTGTGTATTGTATAAACTCTATTATACACTTTTCCCCACCCAAAAATGACTTTATAATAGGCTTATTCCGACCATTCGTATGTCTAAACATTTTTCTTCTTTACTAAGAGAAACATGTTATAAAGCTTTAAAAAAATATTACTATTTGGAAAAACTTGTAAAGTCTGATTACAAAATCTATTATTATCATAATAGTATATGTTTGAAGATTGTATTGGTCTTACTACAAAATAATTTATTAATGGAATTCCTTGTGGCCTTTCCATACCACGAAATGGTGGATGGCCTCGAGGACTACCTGAATTGGAACTAGACATCTGAGATGGAAAAAACACAATAATTTTTTTATAAATTTAGTTTCTATTAATCTACTTAAAATATCAGCCAGCTTATTATCTTTTCCTTGATTGTGTTATGTATGAATAGTTTTTGTTTATTCGGTCTAAGAAATTTAACCATCTCCTTCTACTACTTCTTTTACTATCTCCATTCATTTTAGTGTAAAAGGAAACAATAGCTTCACAATCAGTCCTAAGACATAATTTCTATTTTAGAAATGATAAATAATTTAAAACTGTCTAACGCATGATTGATGGCAAGTAGTTGCGCATCTATACTACTAATACTGCATTTTTCTTTATATTTATCACTATTATATCTACAAATTCTTTCCAAACTTGTTTTTACAAAATTTTATTCGTTTACAACAAAGAATTTCTCCCCAACCCTAACTACATGTATCTGTTTCTATTATCAAATAATCTTTATCTAACGGAAGTGCTAATTTTGGGAGGTTTTTTTTATTTTTTTGGGTAAATTACACGAATCGTCCCTAGTGCAGGTGCTGAAAGGCACGTTTAGTCCCTATTTTTAAAAATTAACTCGGACGGTCCCTCGTTTGGTTTAAAGTTGCATGTTTCATCCCTAAAAGACGATTTTGTTGCAGGTTTAGTCCATACCAGATTTAAAATGACCATAATGCCCCTGTGTATTTTTTTTCAATTAATCTAATATTATTTATCATTATTTATCTTTTAGAAAAGGAAATCAGGCCCACTCTCACCCACTCTCTACATCTCCCATTTCTCTTTTCTTTTAGTATTGTAGAACCCGCCGACAAAATCATATGCTTCTGGAAAAATTCAAGATACCCATGAAGTCGATATACACCTCAAAAGCTACCATGAATCCAAAACCTAAATCAGACACCATAGGAGCAAGGTTACCTCCTCTCGATCTGTTTTTAAATCAACACCATCGGAGCAAGGTTAGTCGATATCTTTCCCTCTTCTCTGTTCTCAATGTAGAACTGTCACACTCTTTCTTAATTCTCTATTTGAATCAGAGGCGAAGGCGTTATAATTGGAGGCGGAAGCAGACACTATCTCTAACGCCATGGTTATATAGGGTTGCAGATGGGTTGAAGCCCATTTTAGATCCATTCAAATTGGTACCAAGTGCCTTTCAGATATGGTCGAATTGGAATGTCTCTCGCTCTCTCTCTCTCTTTATGTTTTATAATTATGATTGTTTATTAGAAAACAATCCATGTTTGGGAGATTTTACAATCGATGATTATCATATTTTAACCTAGATTGATTTTTTGGATCTCTTTTACATCTGGATTTCTGGATGCACCATGTAAGGAAATCATACAAACCATAAGTCAGATTGAATGGAAAGCATACTGGGATGATTGATGAAGAAGACGGGTGCAAGGTTTACATCAAGGAAGAAGTTGTTGACATACTTTTAGACTGATCTCCTTCTTCACATATGTTCATATCAATTTCCGCCTAAGGTTTGAGATCAAGGAAGAAGCCAGGTGTAAGGTTTTCAGATTATGATTTGGTTGGAGGAGGACATGGCAGTGATAGGTGGTGGTGTCAGAGGTGCTAGCGGTGATAGGTGGTGTTGGGTAATCTGTGGAAAATCTTGAGAAGGGGAAACTCAAATGGTTCCATTTCCAAATATGAAAATGGAGAGATGCAAGTATGAGATCAGAATAGGGGAAACATGATAAAAGAGTAAAATAGAGACTGAACTTGGTCGGTGTCTTGCAGTCGATCTCCTCTGTATGAAACTGGAGATGTCTAGGACTTTCCGAAGGAGTTGCCGGAGCATTGAAGTCGCTCGTTGTGGGTGGGGACGGTAGATATGAGATGTACTGAAGAAGAAGAAGAAGAAGAAAGGGAGGGTTAGACGAGTGATTAAATGTACCGGCCCATTTCTTTTTGAAATTAAATAATATTTATTTTGTATAATTAAAAAATCAATATATAATTAATAAATAACAAGTAAATAGAAAATAAATCAAAAAATAAATAAATAAGGGTAAAATGGTCTTTTTATGTGCAGATGGACTAAGCAAGCAAGAAAAAACAAAACAAGGGACGGTCCGAGTTAATTTTTAAAAATAGGGACTAAACATGTTTTCTGGCATATGCACGAGGGACGATCGGTGTAATTTACCCTATTTTTTTCTTTTACTATTTGTACTAATTTTATATCTTCTTGATTAAAATATCTTTGACATCTAATATATGTTTTAGAATATAAAGTTCCAACTAGTTTTCCTAAATCTCTAATAAATAGTCCATCATAGTTTATTCATCCCGATTTTTTTTTTTGGAAGGATTTTAAATCTTCTAACTTATCAGGAAAATATAAAGCCTTTTGGGCTATATAAGGTTGTAATTTTATCTTTCCTTCTCCTATGTTAACTCTTAAATAATCAATATAGTTTTTAAAAAGTTGCATCTTCTTTTTACTTATCATCAAACCATGTTTAATAAATTCTGAGAATATGATTTGCAAGTGTCCTCTATGTTCTTGTCTATTTTACTAAATACAAAAATTTCATTAATGTATGCAATAGCAAATTTTTTGTGTTAATTAAATATATCTTCCATTTTTATTTGATATATACTATGAACATTTTTTTAATCCAAAAGCAGTCTATTCTGTACTATTATGATGCATTTTTATTTGCCAAAAATCAGATTTTAAATCAGATTTGCTATATACTTTACAATTTTGAATTCTATTGATTAAAACTCTTTTGTGTGGTACGCTACAAGAATCATCTATTGTATTATCATTTAGTATTTTATTGTTAATTACCATTCTAATTTTTCCTCTTACTATTTATGAATGTTTTCATATTATGAATGATGCAGATCTATGAGGACTATCAGATTTTCTTATGACTCCTAATTTAAATAATTCTGAAGTATGTAATTTGAAATCATCTATATCTTCGTTAGTTGGTTCTATATTTTAGTGTTGATTATCTATTGTGGATTTTTTATTTTTAATTCACATACTATTTTATCATTCTCCTAATATTTTAAAACATTTTCTCTTATTATTTCCAATTTTTCTTGTTTTGAAATCAATCGATCTATTTCCTGTTCAGTTACTAAAGTTGTATAAACTTTCTCTGTATTTATGAAATTATAATCTTCTTCTATAAAACCATCTATTTATGAAATTATAATCTTCTTCTATAAAACCATCTATTTCAATACCTGTTTCTTCTATATCTGTTACATATTTGCTTTCGTATACTAATTGCCATTCATTTTCATCTTTACATTTACCGGTTGATTCTCTTTTACTAGGCTCTCCATATTTAATTCATGGAGAAAAATATATAGTTGTAACAGGGTGAAGAAGAGAATTTTTTTGAAAAAGAAGATAATCTTTTTAAATTGTCAGAGCACCATGGTCTTTCAAAACAAAGGTTAAGCCAATAATAAAATCAATGTTTTTTAGTTTTAGTTTTCTAACCCATGTCTTGGGTGGAAAAGTATATTCTTTACTATAACCATAATTTCTATCAAAACATATTTTGGATGCAGGTTTTACATACTTGTATAAGTATGTATTTCCACATCCATTTGTTGGGCTGAAATATGATCATTAATTTACGAAACATAACATTTTGGTACTAAAGTTGCATCTATAATGCAATTACCACATCATGTATCCACGAAAGATAAATATTCTATTATATGTGTATTAATTCTTATTTTACTTTTACTTTTAAAGAAGTTAAATTATCAGTATTGCATATGGATTTATTATAAGAAGGTAGTGTATAAATTTATTCTTCAAATATATTTTTTCTTGAATAATATTTTTTCCTTTGATATTGTTTTCAAACACATTAATCTTTTTCTATATTAATTTTAGCATATCCTCTATAACTTCTATTCTTTTACTTAAAAGTTTTATTGCTTGTTTTTCAAATTCTATGAAAATGGGTTTATCAATTTTCTCTTCAATCTTAATAATTTTTTTTTTGTTTCTAAACAATTTATACAAGCTTCTAAAAAACAAGTTTCTTATCGTGCTCATAAATTTTTATAAGGACAAAACTTACAAATAAAATATGAGATATTATATGATCCCAAACTCTTTTGCCAATTATGATTCCATTTTTCTATATTCATTAATTCATATCCTTCTTCACTAGTTGAATCTTCATATTCTATATTATCATTTGAAAATTCTTTAATGGTATTACATCATGTATTCTTCTTTTATACATGAATGGTTTCATCTATTGAGACTATACTATAAATTGATTCATTATCACTAACACTTTCCTCTACATGTATTAAATCTTTGTTAACACATTCTATTAGTACACTATTTTTCTCATGATTATTTTGTCTCTTTGGACAAGTTCTAGCTAGATGTTCGGTACTATTAAAAACAAAACAACTAAGTTTTCTTTTATAATTCCTTTCAGGTTTGAATTATCTAGCATGTCTTTTTCATCTGAATATGGTTTCCTTCTATCAGATTTTCTTAAATAATATATCTTTTGTTTGTTTTCTTGTACTTACATAGTTATTACTTCTTTGTGGTTTATTACTTCCATAAGTTTGCGGTGTATATATTTCACTACAAAATTTGTAATCAGTCTGTTTTAGTTTTTTTTTTTTTTTTTTTTTTTTTTTTTTTTTGTATTTGTAAATCTAGGTATTTTTCTTCTAATATTATTATTATAAATTGAGCTCATTATGTTATAGTCCATATATTAGTTGGATTATGTTTAACTTCTGGTAATTCATTCCATTTTGTATGAATTTCTAGTCCTAAGGGTCCAGGTAATTTATGAAATAATTTTTCTCCTATTTCTTTTTTAAAATGATTTCTTGCAATAGTAGTTAGATAAACATAATGATTTACTAATTTTTTAACATATAAGCCACTAATCCAATTTTTTAAACTTAATTGTTCTAAGTCTCAAATAGCCTTTTTTTGGACTTCTACATGTCGTGAATTTGGATCTTCTTCCGTTATTAAAGAATGTGTTTTGTTAACAAAATTATAAGGATTACTTCTTAAATTTCTTACTTTAATATATTCTTCTGTTTGTTCATTTTTATAAGCTTTCCATATTGTTTTTACACTTTCTCCTAAAAATCTTTATAAATACTTATACATTTCTTCTGATTTTAATCTTTGAAAATTCCTATACTAATTTCCTATTAGAGTAGTTTTCTAAACATATATAACATTTGTCCGTGTTTGGGGGTCATGTGTTGTTAGATTTAAAATAAATCATGTATGGTTTGCTTGAAACATTATCAGTTATTCTAGAGGTTTTTGTGTCCGTTTTGCAACATATTCCAAATATTTTGGTCGATTATTATATTTAGTATAAGGTGTTCTTGATGGAAATTCATGACAATTAAACTTTTCTTTTAATTCATATTTATTAAAAGGAGTGTGTCCTGATGAAAAATAACTAGTACTAACCTCTTCTATATCCGTGTTCGCTAATGATTTTTGATAACTTATTTCTGAAATATTTGATGTATTATAAGAAATTATTAATTCTTCTTCTATTATATTATTTTCTTCTAAAACAATGGTTACTATATTATCATATTCTAAATATTCATTTTCACTTTTTTTTATTAAAAAACATTGCATCTTCTATCTGAAGAAAGTTCTTCTTTGTTTAATTTAATTTTTAATTTTTTATGAATATAATTGTTTCTTTTGATATTTCTATATTGAAAAAATTACTTTTAGTTTATGTTTCTGGAAACTTGATTAGAAGTGGAGTTGTAATTGGAAAATCTTTAACTTTTTTATCCTAACCTATTTTTATATGTTACTGATTCGTCTGGTACTATAGTAGGTGAACTATCTCGAACGAATCTACTAATATCTCATTCGAATTAAGCAAGAGTTTTTGTTGAAAATTCTTTCGGTTTTACCATTTTAATTCATTTACTACTTATTAAATTTACTACATCATTTGTATAGATTTTGTATTTTGTAGTAGAAGTGGGTGAACACATTCCTAAAATTCCTAAAGTTATTAGTAAATTATCTCCAAATTCAACTTCTTCGTATCATTTTGTTTGGATTCCAAATTTTATATATTTATAAAAATCTTTAATAGTTATTAAAAAATCTAGGCTACAATATATTATTCCTCCATTACTATTGATATCTACTTCTATGCTAGCAATAATACTTTCTTTTTATATCTTTAATTCTCCTGTCAAATATGGTAATACGACTTTACAACTTAATTTTATTCTCATTAGTACTTTAATTACTATAACTATTATTCCAAAATGGATAAATTTAAAATTTCCTGGTTTTAAATTATTTTCTCCCTTCTTGGAGATTATATTTAATATTTTAACTTGACTTTTTATGTACTGAATAGTGGTTTCATAACTATCTCTATAAAATTGGGTATTATTTTCGAAATATCCTTTATTATATAATATTTTTGATTTTAATATTTATATACCATGAGTTTGAAATCTATTAAAATCTTGTTCATGGTTAATTAATTCTTCTAAATTATTATGATATTGTCTACATTTACTTTCTATTATACTTATAATATTTTTGGGAATTATACTTAAACTTTTATGAGATGATTCTGCCATTAATCTTATATTGTAATACCAAAACTAAAAGCTTATGTTTTTTTTTTCTTTTTCTGTTTCAATAGTTTTTCTGGTTATTTTTCTAATCCTGTTGGTTTTACTGACAAAGATTGAATTTGTTTTGTTAATATTTAAATATTGTCTTTTATCTCACTTGATTCTTTTTCTGGATATTTTTTGTCAATTTTTTCTACTAAACTACTTATAGTTTCTTTAAATATTTTATCTTCGTTTTTATTTGGAATTGTTTTATGTAGTATAGTTTTATTTTGATCTTTAATATAATTTAAATTTTTTTTATCTAAAGTATTAACGTCTTTATAACGTAAAGCTAAACCATTTTGATTTTTTTTGAATTTTATTTTCTGGATTATTTTCTATATTAATAAGTAGTTCTATAATTGTACGTAAATAAGATACACACACACACACACATATATATATATATATATATATATATATATATATATATATATCAATATAATTTTACTCTTGTTCCCTATAATAAGATATATATATATATATATATATATATATATATATATATATATATATAGAGAGAGAGAGAGAGAGAGAGAGAGAAAATTACTGAAATCATCCTTGTGGTTTGATCAAAATTGCACGTTTGGTCACTAACTTTTTTTCGGACTCGGATCGTCCATGTGGTTTGATTTTGTTGCGTTTTTCGTCCCTATGGTTTGGTAAAAAATGCATGTTTGGTCCCTAACTTTATGTATGTAAATGACGAAAAATGCAACAAAATCAAACCACAAGGATGATCTGAGTGCAAAAAAAAAAGTTAGGGACCAAACGTGCAATTTTGACCAAACCACAGGGATGATTTCAGTAATTTACTCATATATATATATATAGTTTTTTATTTTGTTATTTTTGTATGTTGTGTATAATCTCTATTAAATATAAGCTTATTTTTGAGAGGAAGATAATTATTGTTTTTAATCCCACAAATACCAACACTATATAGAAATTAAAAACTGAAATACCATCCTTATTTAAACAAAAATTGAAAAACGAGTCAAGCTAGTATTTTCCACTATTCCCTAAGGACCATTTATGTAATTTTATCTTTATTTTTGTTAAGTATTTTTCAAGCTGAAATATATTGATAAACTAAAGATGAAAAAAATACATACATCTATGTAAAAGTGCTTTCTACTTGAGTTTCAATGTAAACAATTTCAGATAAATTGTCGACTCCATTCCTTGAAGATTTGTGGAGTTGTTTTTCTTGTTGTTCTAAACTGAAGTTTTTGGTAAATTATGAAAAGAATAGTAAATTGAAAATTTGGTCCATGTGTTTGCTTTGAACTAGTAGATATTTGGGGATTTCGGAGAAGGTCCATCTAGCTATGGATGCGGATGGCTACTAGAATCACCCGATAGAAATTCGACCCCTCACCAAGATCTCTCGACTCCAACAACGATTAATCAAATGATACCCCAAAAAAACCCAATTGGAATAAATAATGATCATGTGTCGGTTATTATCATCAGCGAAGATGAAAAATCAGATGCAAAAAAGTTCATGCAAGAAGGCGTGTTTGTACCTCCCCTTCATGTAGCATGTCCTATATTAGAAGGAAGCACATCACCCATAGTTTGAGAAAATAGTCTAACTCCTCCTGCACGTTTCAATCATGTAGATTTAAACGAACTCCTAAAAAGGAGAGCGGATAGTAACCATGAATGTGCTATTGCGGAAAAGCAAGTACATCAACAACCATATTAGATCATGGTGCTGGAAGAAGAATTAAGAGAAACAAGAAATAGATTGGAAGAGACCACCCAACTCTTAAATCAAAGCCAAAATAAACTTAATTATCCAACTAAATGTCATTACACTACTGTCTCGAGGATGGAATCCATGGAATTAGGCAACTACCCCGATACTAAAGCAACAATAGAATAGCAACGATAAAATAAAACAAATAAGTATACAAAAGCAAATAAAAATATTATTTACCTATGTTTTGAAAATTATAATCCGAAAAGTGATATATTTTCTTATTTAGCTAAATTTTGTACATTACCTTGAATATGAAAGAACGTTATTTTGTCATTATTATTGATAAATTTATATGTTACTGATTCGTCTAGTACTATAGCAGGTGAACTATCTGGAACAAATCTACTAATATTCCATTCTAATCCAGCAAGAGTTTATGTGGAAAATTCTTTAGGTTTTACCATTTTAATTCCTTTACTACTTATTAAATTTACTACCTTGTTTATACAGATTTTGTATTTTTGTAGTAGAAGTGGGTGAACACATTCCTAAGGTTATTAGTAAATTATCTCCAAATTCAACTTCTTCGTATCATTTTGTTTTGATTCCGAATTTTATATATTTATAAAAATCTTTAATAGTTATTAAAAAATCTGGGCTACAATATATTATTCCTCCAATACTATTAATATCTACTTCTATGCTAGCAATCATACTTTTTTTTATATCTTTAATTCTCATGTAAAATAAGTTAATAAGACTTTACTACCTAAATTTTTTCTCATTATACTTTAATTACTATAACTATTATTCCTAAATGGATAAATTTAAAATTTCTTGGTTTTAGTTTATTTTCTCCTTTCTTGGAGATTATATTTAATATTTTAACTTGGCTTTTTATGCACTGAATAGTGGTTTCATAACTATCTCTATAAAATTGGGTAGTATTTTCGAAATATCCTTTATTATATAATATTATTGGTTTGAATAATTGTAAACCATGCATTTGAAATCTATTAAAATCTTGTTCATGGTTAATTAATTCTTCTAAATTATTATCATATTGTCCACGTTTGCGTTCTATTCTGCTTATAATATTTTTGGAAGTTATACTTCAACTTTATGAGATGATTCTTCCATTAATCTTATATTGTAATACCAAAACTACAAGGTTGTGTTTTTTCTGTTTTAATAGTTTTTCTGGTTACTTTTTCTAATCTTGTTGGTTTTAGTGACAAATATTGAATTTGTTTCGTTAATATTTATATATCATCTTTTATCTCACTTGATTCTTTTTCTGGATATTTTTTTTCTGTTACTTATAGTTTCTTTAAATATTTTATCTTCGTTTTTATATGGAATTGTTTTATCTAGTATACTTATATTTTGATCTTTAATATAATCTAACTATTTTATATAAAGTATTAACGACTTTATAAAGTAAAGCTAAAGCATTTTGAATTTTTTGAATTTTATTTTGTAGATTATGTGCTATGTTAATAAGTAGTTTTATAACTGTATTTAAACAAGGGTCTGCAAAACTAAAGTTATATTGATGATCTTTATCAAAATTACACTTAATTTTATTTTTATCAGTAAGGACTAATGATCTTTTTATATAATTTGTATATTCTAGTCCTAAATTATCTAATCTTTTATTTTCCAAGTTATCTATGCTCTGATACCAAATGAGAAGGGGAGGGGGTGTAGTGTGTTGTGATGTATTTATATATGTGTTTATATGGTGTAAATTTCCTACTCAATACTTCTCTTAAGTTGGTTCCTAAATATCAATATAATTTTACTCTTGTTCCCTTTAATAATATATATATATATATATATATATATATATATATATATATATATATATATATATATATATATATATGTATATAGTTTTTTATTTTATTATTTTTGTATGTTGTGTATAATCTTTATTAAACATGAGCTTATTTTTGAGAGGAATATAATCGTTTTCTTTTTAAATCCTACAAATTCCAACATTATAAAGAAATTAAAAACTGAAATACCATCCTTATTTAAAAAGAAATTGAAATACGAGTCAAGATAGTATTTTCCACTACTCCATAAGGACCATTTCTGTAATTTTATCTTTATTTTTGTTAAGTATTTTTCAAGCTGACATATATTTATAAATTAAAGATGACAAAATACATACATCTACGCAAAAGAGCTTCCGGCTTAGGTTTCAATGTAAACAATTTCAAAAAAAATTGTTGACTCCATTCCCTGAAGATTTGGGGAGTTGTTTTTCTTGTTGGTCTAAATTGAAGTTCTTGGTAAATTATTTAGAGAATAGTATATTGCATATTGGTCCATGTGTTTGCTTTGAACTATTAGATGTTTGGGAATTTCGGAGAAGGTCCATCTGGCTATAGATGCAGATGGCTACAAGAATCACCACATAGAAATTCGACCCCTCACCAAGATCTCTCGACTCGAACAACAGTTAATCAAATGATACCCCCAAAAAACCCAATAGGCAGAAATAATGATCATGGGCCGGTTATTGTCATCAGTGAAGATGAAAAATCAGATGCAAAAAAGCTTCATGCAAGATGGCATGTTTGTACCTCCCCTTCATGTAGCATGCCCTATATTAGAAAGAAGCACATCACGCATAGTTCGAGAAAGTAGTATAACTCCTAAAAAACAAGTTTTATATCGGGCTTGTAAATTTTTATGAGGATAAAATTTACAAATAAAATATGTGATATTATCTTATCCTAAACTCTTTTGCCAATTATGATTCCATTTTTCTATATTCATTAATTCAAATCCTTCTTCACTAGTTAAATTTTTTCATATTTTATATTATCTTTTGAAAAATCTTTAATGGTATTACATCATGTATTCTTCTTTTATACATGAATGATTTCATCTATTGAGACTATACTATAAATGGATTCATTATCACTAACACTTTCCTCTACATGTATTAAATCTTTGTTAACACATTCTATTAGTATACTGTTTTTCTCATGATTATTTTATCTCTTTGTACAAGTTCTATCTAGATGCTCAGTACTATTAAAAACAAAACAACTAAGTTTGCTTTTATAATTCCTTTCAGGTTTAAAGCATGTCTTTTTTCATCTAAATATGGTTTCCTTCTATTAGATTTTCTTAAATAATATATCTTTTGTTTGTTTTCTTGTACTTACATAGGTATTACTTCTTTGTGGTTTATTACTTCCATAAATTTGGGGTGTATATATTTCACTACAAAATTTGTAATTAGTCTGTTTTAGTTTTTTTATATTTGTAAATCTAGGCATTTTTCTTCTAATATTGTTATTATAAATTAAGCTCATTGTGTTATAGTCCATAAATTAGTTGGATCGTTTTTAACCTTTGGTAATTCATTCCATTTTGTATGAATTTCTAGTCTTAAGGGTCCATGTAATTTATGAAATAATTTTTCTCCTATTTCTTTTTTAAAATTATTTCCTGCAATAGCAGTTAGATAAACATAATGATTTACTAATTTTTTAACATATAAACCACTAATCCAATTTTTTAAACTTAATTGTTCTAAGTCTCTCATAGCCTTTTTTTTTGGACTTCTACATGTCCTGAATTTGGATCTTCTTCGGTTATTAAAGCATGTGTTTTGTTAACAAAATTATAAGGATTACTTCTTAAATTTCTTACTTTTATATATACTTATGTTTGTTCATTTTTATAAGCTTCCCATATTGATTTTACACTTTCTCCTGAAAATCATTATAAATACTTATACATTTCTTCTGATGGGTGAGCGCGGTGCGGTTCTGTGTGATTATTAGTCAAAACCTCACTACTAACCGTAAATACGGTTAATCCATTTTCAAACCCACTTGGTCCGGTTATTTTTGTGGTGCGGTTAGGCGGTTATTTTTGCGGTGTGGTTTTGTTTTTTCATTGTTGCAGTTATTAACTGCATGGATTTGGTGTGGTTATTTTGTGTGATTTTTCACCACAGTTTAGAGCTCAAATAGTTGTAAGAGTTCAAACATATTACGTGTAATAAAAAACCATAAGGTATAAAAAAGTTAACTTAAATCACAAACAATTAATATCTTAAAAACGTCAAATCAATAGTAATTAACAATAAATTTTTAAAAATTGTCTAATTTCACTAATTTTCAAAGTTACACATAAAAAAATATCAACACTTTTTTATTCTAGTATTTTATTCAACTTTCATTCATGAAACTTGTCTTACTTTTAATATTTAATATATTAATAATTAATAAAAAAGTTGTATATAATATATGTGGTGCGGTGCGGTTTTTTTGCGGTTTTTTAAAACTGATAATCACACCGCACCGTAAATTTGCGGTTTTTGAAAAACATAAAACCTGACCATCGGTTTTTATTGCGGTTGCGGTTTTTGCGATTAATTTTAGTTGTGGTACGGTTTTTGCTCTCCCCTACCTTCTGTATCTATATTTGCTAATTCTTTTTGATAACTAATTTCTGAAATATTGGATCTATTATTAGAAAATATTAATTCTTCTTATATTATATTATTTTCTTGTAAAACAATGTTTCCTATATTATCATATTCTTAATTTTCATTTTCTTTATTTAAAAAACGTTTGCTCTTCTATTTGAAGAAGTTTTTCTTTGTTTAATTTAATTTTTAATTCTTTTGGGAATATAATTTTTTCTTTTGGTAGTTTTCTATATTAAATAAAATTAGTTTATGTTTTTGTTTTTGTTTCTGTTTCTTTAAATTCTTGATTAGGGATAAAGTTGTAATTGGAAAATCTTAAATTTGTTTTTCCCAACCTATTTGTATATGTTACTGCTTCATCTGATACTATAGCAGGTGAAGTATTAGGAATAAATCTACTAATATACCATTCTAATCCAGCAAGAATTTATGCGGTAAATTCTTTAGGTTTTACCATTTTAATTCATTTACTACTTATTTAATTTACTACCTTATCTCTAAAGATTTTGTATTTTGTAGTAGAAGTGAATGACATCTTCCTAAAATTCCTAAAGTTATTAGTAAATTATCTCCAAATTCAACTTATTGGTATCCTTTTTTCTAGATTCATAATTTTATATATTTTTAAAAATCTTTAATAGTTTTAAAAAATCTGGGCTACAATATATTGTTTATCTATTATTATTCATATCTAATTTTGTGCTAGCAATCATACTTATTGTTATATCTTTAATTCTGTTGTGAAATATGATAATAAGAACTTTACAACCTAAATTTTTTCTCATTAATCCTTTAATTCTTCTAACTATTATTCCTAAATGGATAAATTTAAAATTTCTTTGTTTTAAATTATTTTCTCCTTTCTTGGAGATTATATTTAATATTTTAACTTGGTCTTTTATGCATTGAATAGTGGTTTCATAATTATTTCTATAAAATTGGGTAGTATTTTCAAAATATCCTTTATTATATTATATTTCTGGTTTTAAAAATTGTAAACCATGAGTTTGAAATCTATTATAATCTTGTTCATGAAAAATTAGTTCTTTTAAATTAACATCATATTCTTCAAGGTTACTTTCTTTTCCATTTATAATATTGTTGGGAGTTATACTTAATCTTTTACGAGATGATTTTGTCATTAATCTTTTATTGCAGTACCAAAACCAAAAGGTTGTGTTTTTTCTGTTTTAATATTTTTTCTTGTTATTTTTTCAAATTCTGTTGGTTATAGTGACAAAGATTTAATTTGTTCTGTTAATATTTTAATATCATCTTTCATCTCACTTGATTCTTTTTTGGATATTTTTGTTTTTCTATTTTTTCTACTAAACTATTTATAGTTTCTTTAAAAAATTTATCTTCAATTTTATATGGAATTGTTTTATCTAGTATAGTTTTATTTTGATTTGTAATGTAATCTAAATTTTTATCTAAAGTATTAATGTCTTTATAAAGTAAAGCTAAAGTATTTTGCACTTTTTCAATTTTATTTTCTAGATTATCTGTTATATTAATAAGTAGGTCTATAATTGTATTTAAACAAGGGTCTGCAAAATTAAAATTATGTTAATGATCTTTATCAAACTTCAACTTAATTTTATTTTTATTAGTAAGGACTAATGATCTTTTTATATAAGTTGTAAGTTCTAGTTCTAAATAATCTAATCTTTTATTTTCCTGGTTATCTATTTTCTGATACCAAATGAGAGGGGAGGGGGGTGGAGTATGTTGTAGTGTGTTATGTGTCTTGTGTTGTGGTGTATTTATATATGTGTTTATATGGTTTAAAATCCGTCCTCAATACTTCCCTTAAGTTGGTTCCTAAATATCAATATAATTTTACTCTTGTTCATTTTAATAATATATATATATATATATATATATATATATATATATATATATATATATATATATATATATATATATATATATATATATATAAATCGTTTTTTGTTTTTTATGTTTAATTTTTTGCCTGTTGTGTATAATCTCTATTAAACACCTTCCCCCACCAAAAAATGACTTTATAATAGGTCCACTCCAGCCATTTGTATGTCCAATATGTAGGTCACTTAGTAAATATAAAGATTATAAACACTATTAAGATGCGATAATAACAAATAAAAACATGATCGGGTGAGGACTCATTTTAAAGTGAGGACTCATAACGACACCTTAAAAAAATTGAAAAAAATTCTGAAAAAATACAAATCATAAAACCGAGCATAGATCTATGTTCGGGAGAAAAAAATTGGAAAATTTTTTTGGATCATTAAAATTGAATCATGGATCATAATGATGCAATTAAAATTTTAGATCATTAAAATTTTAGATCATTAAAGTTGAATCATGGATCAATTTTAATGATGCAAAATTGAATCATGGATCAATTTAAAATTTTGGATCATTAAAATTGAATCGTAGATCTATGCTCGATTTTATGATTTGTATATTTTTTTTAGATTTTTTTTTCAATTTTTTAGATGTTCCCACGAGTCCTTACTTTAAAATGAGTCCTCACAAGAACCGGACCCATAACAAATACTATTATAGACAATACTTTTATTAAACAAACTTTATTTTATCTTAGAATATATTTTACAATAAACATACAGATGAGAATTAAAATATCATACAAACATATGGGAACCATCGTATTGAGAATTAAGATGTTTACATTATATCCAACACATTGTTTGGTTGAATACTAAATACATATTACAAAAATAAGTGGTGTGACGTGTGACACCCCATCCTCGAAACTCTTTTGATTACCTATTTACTGATTTCTTGAATTTACAAGTGATTTTGAAAAGTGTCAACAATTAAGTTGGTGAGTTCATAAGAGTTTTATATAAGAAAAATCGGTAACTTTTTCTTGTAAAATGATAGAGTGCACTTTCAGAAAATTCAATATTTTCTATAAAAATGGACTGTAAGTTTTAAAGCCGAAGATCGAAAATGTAATTAGTGTTGTATTGGAAAATAGTATTATGTAGTCTTATCATTATAAAAAACCAATTGAATGTATGTTAGCCTCGTAAACCAAATATATTGTTAATACCCCATGTGAGTTATTATAACCATGCTAGCGACAAGTGGCCTGCTACGACGTTCTTCAGGCGTCAGAATGTTAGACATTTTTCACCCTAGACCTGTCGATCTAACTGTAGCTAACAACTTGGGTGCGGGGTTGTCAGTCTCGTATAGATCTATACACGTGTCACGCTCTCTTACCGAGACTCTGTTTATAATTCAGGACTTTAGTGTGTGCTCTGGTAGGTACGTTGAAGCCAATATTTCACAAAATTGTATCTTCCGGTTTACGTCTAGTGTAATGAAAATCCTTTTTCTTATAAATGCAAGTATTACTCTTCCATAGTGATTACATAGTGTAAAAATAATTATACCTTTAAATAATTATATGTTTCGTCTGAAATGATAAAGTAGTGTTTGTGAATCCCAAACTATACCAAATATAGTTTATTATGATTGTTTTGTTAACACTATTTATATAATCATTTATGTAAATACGTAGTAGTTATCTTGTCTAGATGTTTATAAAAGATTATATCATATAAACTTACATCTAACACCAGTATGAGAAATTGGTATGAAAAAACCCATTTCTAGCTTTTGCCCATTTTTAACGATATTTACTGGTATTGGCATGAAATAGTCCCTTTCTAGCTTTTACCCATTTTTAACCATATTTACCGATCCTAAAACAAATATAACTTGATAAAACTTACTTTTACCCTTCTTAGGGTTTTTACTCAAGTCAACTTTATGTGTTTTTACCGGTCCAAAAACAATTATAACTTGATATTTACCGGTCCTAAAACAAATATAACTTGATATAACTTGGCGTTTTTGCTCAAGTCAACTTTATGTGTTTTTAAAACCATATATTTTTAGTTAAAACCCACAAAATGATGTCATAAACTTGTTATAACCACTTTTGTATAAAAATCCTTTTTTACATGAAATACTAGATATTTTGAGTTTTCTTTTTGTGTAGATAACACTTTGGTATTTTTGTTTAGTTTCAAAATGTATGGTCAAAACAATATATTTTTTGTTTTATCCCACCAAAAATGGTGAAATAACTAGAATCTAACCATTTTTGTTAGAAAACCATATCTTGATCATAAAAGTCTTTAAAATATTTCTAGCTTTGTTTTTTTAATCCTTTTCTAAAGAATATATTGATGGGTTTTATACAAAAGAACATCATATGTGCTCATGCAAACCCTAATGCTTGGATCTACGTTTCTCTATTGTACATGCAATTCATCCAAGACTCAAGAACCCTAATCTAGCATATTCATTTCGAAATTATCACATAAGAGCAGATCTAGATGATTACCTCTTCTTCAATGGCTTGAATCATCTTGTCTTTGGAGCTTAGAGTCACAAGTGTCACTCGTCTAATGGCTTACAAACACCACAAGCAAAAGAATGACTTATGAGAAGGAGGAGGAGCACCAAAAACGACCTAGGGTTCTTCCAAGTGAGTTCACCACGTTTTTGGGGCCATAGGGGTCATAGTGAGGCTACTAGGGTTTTCACATAGAAAACCCTAATTTGAATGCTTAGGCCCTAAGCAACCCACAGACTCCCTTTAGAACACCCCTTGGACGATTTCTTTATGGGCTTCCCATAGAATTCGTCCAACCTATGTTTCAAGGTGATCCATAGCCCAATTGTAATTATCTTATAATTACAATTCCAGTCCCCTAAGTTTAATTAATATCTTTTAGTCACAAAACTAACTATCAATTAATTCTTGACTAATATTAATTAAACAATATGATTTCTCCTTTAATATATTATTCATATAATATATTAATAAATCATAATTAATCCTCTTTCTCCATAAATCATCCTATCAAATTGCTTTGGTGAAGGCAACCCAAAAGGACCATGCATAGTCGGGTCAAGTACATACCAAATATAGTTACGGGCTTAGACACTTATCCAACAGTCTGCCACTTGGATAACTCTAGTAGTTATAATGTAAGTACAATCCGATTAGAAATCGTAGCTCTCAAAGACGTTGTCGAACTCTGATCTTATCAACAACCTGTCATTTAGATAAGGGATCATATATTCCTCCATTCTCGATATCTTATGAATTGAGACATGGATTTTAATCATACTCTCTGTTCATGTGTTGTTTCCTGATTTCCGATTTATGACAACTGACAACATACTACAATTGACCACATCAAATTAGTCTCGGCTTGGCCAATCGCTTAGTGTGTCATCACTAAATCATTGAGGGTCCCACATATATCGCTTTTATCCCACTTTGGGTAAAAGAAACAGATAAACTTCGACTCAATGCTCGCTTGTACTCACTCACCAAATCACATACAACAATATGTTTTATAACACCAAGTTACTAGTGTGTTTACATATTATCAATGTGTAACCGACTCGTAAGATACAACTCACACATCTCGGTTTCAAGAATATAGGATATTATCATCTCACTAATCACTCGTGATAAAATCCATGAAGCGATCCAAGTGAGCGTGGGTTTAATCCAATACTCTAATCTTATAGCAACACTCATAAACTCTGTAGCAAACTTGTGCTATGACTAAACGCTTTTGTTAATCTACAGACGGATTCATGACAGTCTTCTTTCATTCCTACTTCCAAAGAATGAGCGATTGTGGAGGGTTTGACTGTGGAGGGTTTGAATAATCTTATTATTCGGGAAGTCAAAGCATGCAAAGTGAAACACGAGAATAATAGTAATCCTATATGACCCCAAACTTTTGAGTATAAATAAAACACCTTTTATTTAATCACCATATTGATTGCTCATTATTTGTTGTTTTGGGTAATCAACTTCTTACTTGAATTATAACAACAATTGTCCCATGCTCTTAGCATGCACATTATGTTTACTTATGGTCCTTACTTTGTGAAATAGTATAATTGAATAACATTTTTAATCACACTCATTTCACAATTCGCAATCCTTACCACAAGTGTGAAAATACAAAATTCTTGCCACTTGTAGAATATGTTAGATTCTAACATTTTATGCAATGGTTCTTTCATAATATCATAGCGCCAAAGTCACCAAGACTTTTCCAATGAAATTACAAAGGGCTCTATTGGAGATTGTTACAAGACAATTCCATAGTCATGAAGCTCATATTCAAAGTACATTGCTTTGAACATCCTTCTTGCATAAAAGTTTCTAATCTAGACATTGATTCTCGATATCCAACTCCCAATATGGAAACATTTCCATATTTGTCATATGGAAACTCATTCTAAATAGAATCTTATCTATTCATAATAATGTCAATATGCTCCATCCATTAGTATACTTCCAACTGTCCACAAACGACCAATCTTTGGCAAACCTTAGATTGTTTTTGACAATTGTTTCATTATTTTAGTCAAATTTGGTTATATTCCCTTTTTCCCTCTAAATTCCCTAGGCATTTGGAAAATTTTAGAATGGTCGAATATTACAGCATATGCAATCAATCCTATACCCGAAACATGTGAGATACAATTCATAATGAAGAACGTGATACTTTACCAGTTTCTTGCTATAATATTGCCATAATATTTTTATTTGCCGTGTTCTCAAAATTCGAACTATGAAGAGGGATGTTGTAATCATAATCGAACTTTTAGAATGCAAATAATAAATATATCCTTAACTAAATTCAATTAAAATTTCTAAGCTTTTAGATTGGAAACGAAGTATAACATTCTGCCAACTTGCAATACTTAATAATAATCATGCGCCCACTAACATGATGATTATATCCATTCCTGCATAACATTTATACTCCCACTATCTTTGACACGTATTCAGAAAATAGTTGGACTTCTAAAAGACAATACTTATTGACTTCCAAAGTTCATATTTCCAATACGATATGCTTCGATAATCCATTATCTAAGCTTCTCAAACTCACACACTTTTCCTTAGACAGCTCACATGTATGTCTAAACTAATTCAGAACTTATATTACTAAGTCCCAAATGTTCAGACTAATTGCCAAATCTCATAATTTGAACTATGAAGAGGGATGCCATAATCATAATCGAATTTGAGAATGCAATTTACATAATCGCTATCTTCATAAAATCTATCTTAGTGAAAGCATTTCCTTACAATCATTTTCATGAAGGATAGATACCTTATGACACTTAGATTTTATGGTGCATGTGTTCCTATCCATGTGAATTTGTCATAAGCATAATCATTAGATAATGTTTGTGATGAACTCAAACTCTTATGGACAGAACTTGTTCATTCTTAATTTCTTTCCATCAAGGGTCCCACCATTGCTTCCAAATGTAGCATTTCACCTATGCCAGCCAATGTACTTTCATTAAATAAGGTGTTTTCCCTTATGCAGTCAATTTAGAACTCGTAGAACTCACATGCATAATCACACAACTGGATTGGCATAGAAATAAAATTTTGTCACTACGATAGGTTACAAACCTCAAGTCATGTGCTAGTGTTTAATAGGTTTACTTCTTGATTTGTTCTTGAAACTTTTCAAGATCTTTAGACTCCCACTGACCTCTTGACATATTAGATTCTCTTGTCAAGAAAACATTTCTTGATAAACAAGTATCCAAGAGTTAGTGTGTGTCTATATCAAGACAAAACCTACACACAATTTGGTACTAGTTGGTTTGTGTCTTGTTGAAGACATCACAACTTACCAAAATGTGCAAGTGTAAGAACATTCCTACTTAAGATTATGTCACTCAAGTCACAATCTTGGAGTATGACTCTAAGACTTGATTTTGGAACGAAGTATGATACATCTTATTTACTTAACCATTTCAACAATTCTCCATTCCTCTTCTAAGCCAAACCAGTGCACTAAGATATCCTTAGAGGATGACTTGTAATATGGTTCTTACGATTACCAAGACGATCACAAAACGTGATACAAAAGTACTCTCCCTTCTTCTTAGATTGGAGAAACTTTTTATCTTTCTTCCTTCATTGATTCTACTTATTCGTTCTGTCATTCATTAAAACTTTTCAATGATTCAAAATTACGCTTAATCTTGTAAGTATAACCACATTTACTAGACCTTTAGTAAATCATGACGAATAATGTTATTATTATTTATGGTGGACTTGACTAGTGCACAACATTGTGTACTAGTTCCTTTAGTCCTTCACTTTACTCACATACTTATGTGAACAAGGAATTACTCTTAATTACTTAAGTACCAAGATTTCCATACATCACACAATACATGTTGTATGATTCCAAGTTTCTGTCCAATTCAAACTAAGGCGATGGGAATCTTTCCTTACTTAGAAAATTATGACACTACCATAAATAGCATGACTAAGATTCACATCCATATCAATATTGCTAATAATAGAAATACATAAACATCAATTGTTCATACATGTCATTGCAAGGATAAATAAATAAAACAAAATCAAAATTTATTTTATTGCAGAAAAATTTGTCCTTACAATGCAACTCATTTGAAAAACTATGTTATTACATTTATTAGCAATCTATCCTAACTCTATAGGAGCAGCTCAAAAATCGATCTTTGAATCCATGCGATCGAAATCCATTTCTTCACGATCAGACGCGTCTCACTTCTTCCTTTAAGCTTCCTTTCTTTTCTTTGATTCTCCAAAACATCAAAAAATGCAATCTTATCACATAATGTATCAAGAATCAAAAATAGAAACTTATAGAGTTAGTTAATGGATTTTACCTGAAGTAGAGCCATATGTCTCGACTCTCCCATCTCTTAGATCGCTCAGGTAGACATGGCAGCTTCGTCTCCAATGCCCTTTCTCTTGGAAATAAAAGCAAATTGACTCTTTTGGAATAGCACACGGAATGACTTCGGACTTTGCCTTTCTCTTATGATCAAACTTTTCGACCACCACATGCATTTCGTTGCCATTGCCTATGTCCATATAGGCTTGGAAGGCAGATCCACCAAACAACTTTGCTTCTCCAGTACGCCAAATCATCATTGATTAAGTAGCAACAAGCAAATAGGTGAGATTGATGAGGGCACATCATGGTCTATCATATAGTAATCTATTATGAACTAACAATATGAGTCAGGAAGCGACTGTAGAACCCAGTCAACAGCCATCTTCTCACAGACAACGACTCCCAACATTCTTAACCTACCAATGTGTGACTTCATCTCTAAGACGTGTGCACACACTGACTTTCCTTCTTTATGTTTACTTGCCAAAAGGGCTTGAGTGAGATTGAAATTTTCAAGCCTTTGAACTTATAGGTTAGGGAGAGGTGGAGGAAGTGAAGCATGATCTCTTGTTGCTCGATCGAATCATGGAATATCATCTTCATGTGGAAAGCTTGTTCCAAGGGATTTGGGAAGACCACATTTTTCATAATTTGACATTTACAAAACGGGAGAAAATTCAAGTCAATTGATCGATTGAGTCCTTAATAAAACACCAAAATGAGATATTAAGGCTAGGACCCAACACAATACTCTACAACTTGGGAGATGGATGTCGTAACCCAAATTGCAGAACATTTGAAGGTAAGTGAATGACGATTCACTAATTTTCCACCATGAAAAACGAAAAAGAGATTAATTTTTAAATGTATTGAAAACTCGTAGATCCTTTGAGATTCATTGAACTTTTCAATGACATGTTTCAATATCGATATGCCCCTCGATTTGTGACTGAGATGCCGAGGATCACAAAACAGGGTGTGAATAACCATGAAAACTTACACGGTGCCCCTAATGTTATAATCATCTATTCGATGTGTCGATTAACCACACACGCTCCATCGAACTATGAAAAACATCGAGTCACCCTTTGCTACCTTTGCTTAGAACCTATTTAGTGTGCCGGTTAACCATATACGCTCCACTAACATCTTAGCAAGGGTACAAAGTGTAATTTCATGGAATTGCATCAGTTCACTTTTGCTTAAAGTAACAAAGATTGGGAATTTTTTTAAAACATTTAGTTACTTTAACATTCATTATACTTTTAATGAGGAGAGGGTTTGCCCTATCCTACCCGTTCGACTAACGACCCTCCACCAATCAAGGAAGCGGTGGGTGAGAGTGGACACCTATTAAACGGCCATTTTATAGGCCATAACCTTATACCCCCCTTATAGATCGGCTTCGTGAATGAGGTCTACTAATGGTAATACTAGCAGTTTAAGTTATACATATATAATATTAGACTTTTAATGTTATATATAATACAAGGGTGTATTTTACACTTTTAAAATACTATGTGGTCTAATTTAACAAATTACACTGTTAATTTAATTAAATGTAAACCATATCATTATGGATTTATTAACTCTCTTTTAGTTATACACTTAATTAATTTAATAAACCATAAGGGTGTAATTTGAATTTTTTTTTCAAAATTTAGGGTCTTAGAATTTAACATTTTCAAATTAATGTTTTTATTAAAATTTAAATTCCAAAACTTGAGGGCAAGTTTTGAAACATTTCACATCATTAGGGTTTAGAATTTAAATATTTTAAAATTAAACTTTTAAATCAAAAAATTTAAATTCCAAAACTTGAGGGCAAGTTTTGAAACTTTTCAAAACTATATAGATAAAAAAACAAATAAGGCAATTAAACAATTAACTGGTGATTATCTAGTTTTGACCTAATCCAATTTCATGCAAGATAATTGACCAAATAATTCAAATAATTTAACATTTATCAAATAAGGTAACAATTATCTAATTAGATGACAAAAAGCATTTATTTTGACAAGGATAATCATAAGGAATCAATAAAATTCATATTTTATTAATTTGAAATAATTATGGCATTTATCCTAAGTCAAAATAGGCAGAAATCCCGAAAATCCATCTATCTGACATCCAGACTCGCGAAGTCAACACATGGACTCGCCGAGTTCATTCTACTCGACGAGTCCACATTGGGACTCGACGAGTTTGTCAGGCAGATGGCCAAAAACAACTTTCCAATCAAGACTGAAACACTAAGCATCAGTACAATAGAAACCAATTAGGATCTCTGATAACACTGATGGCTTTTATACAAAAGAACATCCTATGTGTTCATACAAACCTTAATGCTTGGATCTAGGTTTCCCTATTGTACACGCAATTCATCCAGGACTCAAGAACCCTAATCTGGTATATACAATTTGAAATTATCACATAAGAGCAGATCCAGATGATTACATCTTATTCAATGGCTTGAATCTTCTTGTCTTTGGAACTTAGAGTCACATGTTCACTCCTCTAATGGCTTATAAACACCACAAGCAAGAGAATGACCTATGAGAAGGAGGAGGAGAACCAAAAACAACCTAGGGTTCTTCCAAGTGAGTTCACCACGTTTTTGGGGCCATAGGGGTCTTTATATAGTGAGGCTCTTAGGGTTTTCAACAAGGAAACCCTAATTTGACTGCTTAGGCCCTAAGCAGCCCATGGACTCCCTTTAGAACACCCCTTGGATGATTTTTTATGGGCTTCCCATAGAATTCGTCCAACCTATGTTTCAAGGTGATACATAGCCCAATTGCAATTATCTTATAATTACAATTCCAGTCCCCTAAGTTTAATTAATGTCTTTTAGTCACAAAAGTAACTATCAATTAATTCTTGACTAATATTAATTAAACAATATGATTTCTCCTTTAATATATTATTATTATAATATATTAATAAATCAAAATTAATCCTCTTTCTCCTTAAATCATCCTATCAAGTTGCTTTGGTGAAGAAAACCCAAAAGGACCATGTACAACCAAGTCAAGTACATACCAAATATAGTTACGGGCTTAGACACTAATCCAACACATATAACATAGTTTATGTTTTTTTTCTTAGTTTTGTATCATTAAAACTATCATACCTTAAATAAATGTTCTAAAAACTAGTCATACTCATATTTCATGAAAATAATACTTTATATTCAACATATAAATAAAACATGCAAACATTTGTGTTATAAACCAAGCTTTACTTGTATCGCCCCCCCAAACATGAAAAACTTGAAAATATGGGGGTATGAACTCACCTTGAGTGTGTATGTGGTTGGATAAAGAGATGAAGATGGAGATCCTTAAGCTTAGAATGCTTGAAGGTGGTTGAAGAACACTTGAAGATGGTTTTATCCTATGAATTTTAACACTTGATAATGTGTGTAAATGAGATGAAACTAGTATGAAAATGTGTAGAAACACTAGATTATGAAGAAAACACTTACCAAAATGTCAAGAACTACTTGGAATAATCAGCCTAATGAGGAAGAGCTTTGTTCTGTGATATAATATGGAGTAAGTTGAAGAAAAGTGGAGATGGTGGGGGGTTTATGGAGCTCTAGCCCAAACTTAAAGAATGGAGGAGGGGGTTGAGGTGACGTGATGTTTGCATTGTTGTTTGTTGGATAATAGCCTTGATAGATGTTGGTTAATGTTTTATGTTGTAACGGTTGCAACACTCATGTCACTAAGTCAACTCTTCTTTTTATCAATCGATAATGTCATTAAGCCACCAAAATCACATGGTGATTTCAGTCCAGTACCACCAACATCATAGAGTTTTTGGTCCTAAACTGAGAACTCTAAAAGTGAGATCATAGAGTTTTCGGTCCTAAACCGTAAACTCTAAAAGAAAAGTAAGATCCTAAAATTTATGTCCTACCTAGTTGACTTTCATTGACTTGTTCAACTTTTGCTAACCCATAGCTGCCAGTTTTCACATTATCCCCATGTTAGAGGGAAATTCATCCCGAAATTTTCACCTTAGGCGGGTTCTTATGAACTAGAGGAAAAGTTGTGGGTATTTTTGTCTCATTTTTTCCTCACATTCCCAAGTAAATTCAGGCCCTCTCTTGGCGTTCCAACGAACCGTCACTATGGTTTGTGGCTTTGTTTCATCCTTCTGACCTCCTCGTCCATGATTTCCACAGCTTCCTTTACGAAGTGTAGACTCTCATTACCTCGATTTCATCGAGTGGGATTATAAGAGTCTCGTCGGAGAGACACTTCTTCAGGAAAGGATTCTAGAAAGGTGGGGTGTACGTTACCGATTTCTTGTGGTAGTTGAACTTTGTAAGCTACCGAGCCTATTCTGGAAAGGATCTTGAATGGTCCGATATACCTTGGATTCAGCTTCCCATGTTTTCCAAAACGTATCTTTCTTTTCCAAGGTGAGACCTTAAGCAGAATGAGGTCACCAACCTGGAATTCCAAGGGTTTACTCGTTCACAGAGTTAAATAGTCTTCTCCTTGATTTCTCGTATGATCTCAGGGTCGGTGAGTGATTAGGCGCTTGTCCCCTTGCTGGCTGCATGTCACCCACCTCATCCCATTACATAGGTGATCTGCACTTGCGTCCATAGAGGGCTTCGAATGGAGCAACCTTAATGCTAGTGTGATAACTGTTTTTGTATAAGAATTCGATGAGCGGTAAATGGGTATCACAGGCTTTACCAAAGTCTATCACACAGGCTCTCAACATGTCTTCCAGCTTCTGAATGGTTCTCTGGCTTTTCCCGTCGGTTTAAGGGTGATAAGTTGTACTCATGTCGATTCAGGTTCCTAAGGACTTTTATAGTGATTGCCCAAACTGTGAAGTAAATATGTTATCTCTGTCGGAGATGATGGATATTAGAACCCCATGTAGTCGTACAATATCTTTAATGTACGTCCTTTTTAGATTCTCCATCTTGTCGGTCTCTTTAATTCATAGGAAGTGTGTGGATTTGGTTAACCTATTAACGATCACCCAGATGGTGTCAAGTCCGCCCGTTGTCTTGGGCAACTTGGTTATGAAGTCCATGATTATCCACTCCCACTTCCACTAGGGTATGTCCGGTTTTTGAAGCAAACCTGAGGGCTTTTGGTATTCTATCTTGACCTTGGCGCAAGTCAGGCACTTGCCCACATAGGTAGCGATTTTTGCCTTCATGTTTGCCACCGATAAAGTTTCTTGTTGTCCAGATACATCTTGTCTGAACCGGGATGGGCGGAGTATTTGGTTTTGTGAGCCTCATTCATGACAACGTCTCTGTATGTGACATCCCCATTTTCACGGCCAGAAAATACCGATTTTGTTTATGCTTTATAAAAATCAGAGTATCTCTTTTAATAAAAATATTGCGGAATTTGTTCCCAGAAAAACATGATAAATACGTTATCAAATCATTTTCGAAGAAAAGTATTTTATTCATTTTAAAACATTGGGATGTCATCGTCAATACAAAAACACAAGCATAAACATAACTTACATTCATTTACACTAGTGATCTACATCTCTTTTAAATCTCTCAGTGTAAAGTAGCTTCATATCGACACTTGTGATACAAATAAGCTTGAGTGGGTTGGGAAACCTGGTGAGTACATAGGGATTTCAATCCCACAATGTTATATCATATATATAATTTAAATCTCATAAAATACTTAATTTCACCATATATATATATATATATATATATATATATATATATATATATATATATATATAAGCAACTCTTACCCCAACCCATCCATCGTTCCTCCCGACGATACTATCCATACTCTCAGACTAGGGACAAATGTCTATGTCTAAATCCATACTCCCAGATTAATAACAAATAACTATGTCCTATTCATACTCTCGGATTAAGGACAACTGACTATGTCTTAATCCATACTCCCAGATTAATGACAATTGACTATGTCCAATCCATACTCTCGGACTAAGAACAATGACTATGTCTAATGCATGCTCCCTGATCAATGATATATTTTAAAGTTCTATTCTCTGTGTATATCTCACTCGTACTCATAAAAAGATACTACCCAATATTCCTCATAACTAATTTAGGTTTACTCTTTATCCTAAATCATCATATATTATTAGGTATGTTCTTTAACGCGTATCTCATACAACATCAAATAATTCGCACATAAACATATATTTAATACTTCAATCAATACTTGTATTAAAATCATGTTCATTAAAGGACTATGCACTCACTTGTTAAAGTGATGATTCCAAACTCGGGCAGTGTTTCAGTTCTTAAAAATAATTTCCTTCGACGAAACCTAGTAATATTACCACTAGATTTTAGTTCAATATTTACCGTGACTAATTATTATTATTATTATTATTATTATTATTATTATTATTATTATTATTATTATTATTATTATATAAGTGTTTAAACAATATTTTCCAACCACTATGTACAGATTGGGGCAGACATAAAACATCGGAGGGCATACCATTTTGGCATATATCACTTCTGAAATCCAACAACCCTATGCGGCCCTTTAAACAAGATTCTCCGTACCACGACTACTTAAAAATATATTATAACGACACTTATATAAGTCATAATAATAGCCCAAATATTTATTATAAGTTCATAATAACAATACTAATTTTAAATATAAGCTATATTAAAATAGCGTAAGCATAACTTACTTACAAGGGGGTTTTAGCTAAGAGTCGGGCATAGGCAATGACCTTTCCTCGTTGCATAAGCATGCATCCTAGGCCCTGTTTGGACGCATCGCAATAGACCAGAAAGTCATCGGTTCCTTCTGGGAGGGACAAGATTAGAGCACTACATAGGGCTTGTTTTAGCGTTTGGAGGCAATTTCTTGTTTATCCTCCTAGCTGAAAGTCACTCCCTTCTGAGTGAAGGTAATGAGCGGCTTTGTGATTTTGGAAAACATTTTTATAAACCTTCGGTAGTAGTCGGAAAGTCCCAAAAACTGGCGTATCTCTGTCGGTGTTCTTAATGTTTCCCAGTTTTCAATCGCCTTGACTTTGGAAGGCTCCATGTGTATCCCTTCCTCGCTGACTACATGTCCCAAGAAGTTTACCCTTCAAATCCAGAATTCGCATTTCGAGAATTTCACATAGAATTTCTTTGCCCTTAACGTCTCCAAGATTTGTCGTAGGTGATGACTATGTTTTTCCTTAATTCGTGAATAAATTAGTATATCGTCGATGAATACTATCACGAATTTATCCAGGTAACGTTGGCATACACGATTCATTAGGTCCATGAACACCGCTGGCACATTAGTCAAACCGAAGGGCATTACTACAAACTTGTAGCGAGTTCTAAATGTCATCTTACGAATATCTCCTTCCTGAATTCGCAGATGATACCCCGACCTTATATCGATCTTTGAGAAGTAGCTTGATCCCGGTAATTGATCGAAAAGGTCATCGATTCGAGCTAGGGGATAACAGTTCTTGATAATGAGTTTGTTCAGTTCTTAATAGTCTATGCACATGCGGAATGATCTGTCCTTCTTTTTCATGAACAAGACCCGTGCTCCCTAAGGTGAGAAGCTCAGTCTGATGAATCATTTGCTCAGTAGTTCGTTTAGTTGACTAGACAATTCCTGCATTTCAGCCGATGCTAAATGGTATGGGGATTTGTCTATGGGGGTGGCTCCAGGAATCAAGTCGATTCTAAACTCGACTTGGTGTACGGGTGGTATTCCCGTAAGGTCTTCTGGGAATACGTCGGGAAAGTTATAGACTTCGGGAATATCCTTGATGTCTTTCACTTCTTGTTTCTCGTCCTCCATATAGACTAAGAAGGCGTGGTGTTCCTTGTGTAGATACTTCTGAGCCTTGATGCAAGAGATGATTTGTAGATTTGTGTCGGGTTTGTCGCCATAAATGATGAGAGTTTCGCTACTTGGCAGGTTAAGGCGAACGACCTTTTCGTAACACATAATATTGGCATGGGGGGGACATAACCAATTCATTCCATTGATAACGTCAAAACTTCTTATTGTGATCGGCATTACATCGATTTGGAAGGAATGATTGTTTAGAGTTAGAGTGCATCCTCTCTCTCTCTCTCTCTCTCTCTCTCTATATATATATATATATATATATATATATATATATATATAGTGCTTTTTTCATTTGCCATTTCTACGATTAACGTTCCATTTAGTGATTGGGGTTTCTATTTGAGTAAGTGTTTAAATTGGTGGCTCACGAAGCTTTCCTCCCTACCACTATCGAAAAGTATGCATGTATATGAATTATTGAGGCGGAACATACCAGTAACCACAATAGGATCCTTTATCGTCGCCTCATGTCGGATTCTTAAAACCCTTCCTATGCCTTCGCCATTTCCGTTCTTTTTGCCTTTGGGAACTCCTTCTTGAAATGCCCCGTCTCACCGCATCCATAGCATGCCTGACTTACCCCAGAACTAGCGGCTTGGGTGGTGTGTTGTGTTGGCGCCTTCTATAAAAGGGCAGTATGCCCTTATCTATTGCAATTATTGCAGTGCATCTCTCGGCAGGCTCCATGGTGATGGAAGTTGTACTTGTTGCATTTCGGAAGAGTCCCAACATATTGTTTGGCTAGTGCAGGGGCGGTGACGGTATGGATAGCCACAATTTGTTGTTTCTTGACATGATCTTGAGTGGATTGGCCCATTTTCATATTTTGAACTTCCTCTTGTTGTCTCCGCAATTTGGTTGTTAGGCGTGGGGGTTATAATGTCGTGGTGGACTCCTTGGTCAACCAAATTTTGTGCCAAATGCTTGGAACTGTCGTAGGTGCTTGGGTTGGCGAATATGACTATTCCTTGATTCTGAGGGGATAGCCTCTAGATGTACCATTCCACTTTCTTGGCCTCTAGGGTGGCCATTCCAGGGCCTAGAGTAGCCATTTCATTAAATCGAGTGATGTACGTGGCGATATCAGAGTCCTTCATGGTGTGATCCCATAGTTCTTATTCCAGTTTCTGCATTTCGCTCCTTGGACAGTACTCCTCCAGCATCATAACTTTCAGGTCCTTCGAACTCATGACGTTGGCCACAACTAGAGTCTGAGTTTTAACGTAGTCGTTCCATCACGACAAGGCCGAGTCCGCAAATGTACACGTTGTATATTTGACTTTGAATTCGTCCGGGCATGCACAGATTTCGAATATGGACTTAGTTTTCTCAAACCATCTTGTCAAATTAACGACTCGAATGTCGACATGATAGATCCTGAGCTTCCAGTTCATGAAATCTTTGTAGGAACACATTCATTGGTGCCCTTGGCTTTCACCCAAATTGGAATTGTGTAACAATTGGCAAAAATATAGTCTTTTGTACGACAATCTATGTTAATAATGAATAACGAATATTATACATTCTAAAAATGTTGAGAAAAATTGTTACAAGTTAGATAATAACTTGACGAAATTTCATGATCTATGAATTTGTCGAGTAACGATGGTATTTTATAATTTGAACTAGAACCAATTTTGTGAAAACGATTGAATGAGAACCTATGTGTTCAAAAATATTATAATAGCACGGCTTCGGGTAAAGGAAAAAAAATGGTGACGTTTGATTCCATCAAAGAAATTTCATACACATCTGTAAGAAATCAAACTTAGTCGTTTGTGAAGAAAAACGATGGAAAATAAATAACACTTTTACAAAAGTACATAATTTTGTATTAGATTATAAATCTTACCAATTATGGCTTTGAAAAGATAATATAAAATACATAAAGATAAAAAAAAGTATATAAATACAAATCGTATCTATTAAATTTTAATTTAACCAAACTTTAATTGGCTATACATAAAGATATGTATGTATGTATATATAATAAAAATAATAAAAAGTAGAGGAGTAAGAGATGATATGTTACAGGGGATATGAGCCTAAAACATCTAGAAGATAAGAAAAATAAATTCAAAATAGGGGATGATTGCTACAAGCTTGAAGGAAACGACGTGATCCATTTTTCTTCGTTCTTTTCTTCAACCTCAATTTCGTTACCCACTTCCCCCTCATAACTAAATGGAAACAAACTAACTAACTCCTAACTTGAAGAGAATACCCAGCCACTTGCATGAGCTAAATCAAATCAATATGATTACTATTATCTTGTGAGATTTGCATCTATCTTATTCTTTCCTCCAGCCATAAATGCATCGGCACCTTTCCCTCTATTACACTCTCATTAACTGCAAACAATCACTACTTCTTTATCTTAATATCATACCAGAAAAACAACCTTCTTACAGTCCCTCCCTTCTCCACGAAACCTATCAAAAACAAAAGACGAAATGGAGCTTCTGCCTCCTCCTTTTTAGCTTCCTATCACAGTATTTAGCACCTATCTTCAACCCATTTTTATTCCAAAAATACCCCTTAAATATGTCTCCTGTTACTGCTATGTTTGAAGTCAACAAAACTGCCCCAAAACTCTTCTTTTTATTATGTTCATGCTAAATTTTCGAGACCCAAAACAGTGAAAAAAAAAGTGTTGTCTTTCGAGTGACTTTTAACATCCAGGAACCCACTATTTTGCTGTCCCTGTTCCCTTTTCTCCCTTCAAACCATCCCCATCACCACCTTTTTCCTTCATGTTTGATCAGGTCCATAAGACAAAATGATGGCTTAATCACAACCCCTTTTTCCTTGTTTGTTACTTGACTAAAATCACCCAAATACACCCTTTAGTTGCTGAATTTTCAAGAACCTACACACACAAATAGTTGCTGAATTCTAGGTGCCATATAAGATCCTAATAACCTTCCTGTTATGCCATTTTTGAGATCATAACAACCCATTTGAAGCAATTTTTCACGTAACACAGATCCCATAACAACCTCTTCCATGATGCCTAGAAAGATGGTGTTCAACTCATGATATAAATATGTTATGATAGTATTATAACAGAGTCCTCCCAAAGAATACTTTCGTCACAAGCCTTGTAGAAACTGGGAACGTCTCGACATCTTTGAACCCGATAACGACACGCAACTAAAGTGAGTTTTCTACGGCCCCTATTTTATTTTTTTACAAGTTTTGGGGGAGAATACACACTAAAAAAATATAGTTGAAAGATTTAAAGGCTTTAGTAACTAAAAATGCAAGTTATGTCACTAAACATATATAAGCTTAAATTTCAGTTTTTCACAGGAAAGTTGTTGTAACGCCCCGTTCCTGGGACTTTTGGTGCACTTTGGAGCAAGTAGAAGATGGGAGAAGTTGAAGAGGTCAAGGAAGGGGACTTAGATCCAGAACACATTCATTTGTGGTCATCCATTCGGGTAATAAAGTTTCCATCTTGGTTATTTATCTATTAGATCTTGTTTGTCCCTAAATTGTTGCTTTTAAGCCCTAAAACCCCAAATCCTTGAAGAGAAACCTTAGGGTTGGGTTATACTTCAGATATGGACTCTCATTACCTTCTGGAAGTGTTAAGTTTCGGTCATATTGGTGATTAAGGTCCCTTTTGAGCTTAGAACCCATTAAGAGCTTAGTTTCGGCATTTGAAGCCTCTAAAGCTATGCATGCACGTAAAGTTTGCAACTTTACGTGATAAGCATGCCCTAGAAGACTGGATCTGTGGGTTGGAGCCGCTGTGTGGCTCAAATTAGGTCTGTATGGAAAAAGGACTGAATGTACTCGGCAAGTAGAACGATGGACTCGGCGAGTTGGATGAGCAACTCGGCGAGTCCGATGAAGATTGCCTTAGACTCGACGAGTTGTTCTTCAACTCGGCGAGTCAGATGAATTTGGACTTACTATGTATGCATCGAGGAAGAACGCGTCGAGTCTTCGCTAAGCTCGACGAGTAGAAACGGGTGTAGAACTAGAACAGATGGAGGGGACCCGGCGAGTCCGGTCAACCAGGATGTTGACTTTGACCAGGGGTAAAATAGTCATTTTACCCTAAGATTAGTTATCAGCATCTAACTTAGTGTTTATGGAAATTGTAGCCGGGGAGTTCCGGTTCAGCAGTCAGGCGCTCAGCAAGCAGACTTTCAGCAGCTACTTCGAGGTGAGTTACCTTCCAGTAGTGGTGGGTCTAAGGCCACAATGTCGACCCACTAGTAGGAATTGTATTCTTAGATGACTGTCTCTGTGACATTCATCTAGGGTTGCCACTACTTGTGTTATGTTTATGTGTTTGGACGATATGATGCTATGTGCTAGCGATAGTAGGGGAGATAGTCCACATGTACTCGGTCGAAAGGACCGAAGGGGAGACCAGCACCCAGATATGCTAGTCAGTATCTGGTCGAAAGGACCGAAGGGGAGACCAGCACCCAGATATGCTAGTCAGTATCTAGTCTAAAGGACCGAAGGGGAGACCAGCACCCAGATATGCTAGTCAGTATCCGGTTGAAAGGACCCAAGGGGAGACCAGCACCCAGATATGCTAGTTAGTATCCTATCGAAAGGACCGAAGGGGAGACCAGCACCCAGATATGCTAGTCAGTATCCGGTCGAAAGGACCTAAGGGGAGACCAACACCTAGATATGCTAGTCTGTATCCGGTCGAAAGGACTGAAGGGGAGACCAGCACCCAGATATGCTAGTCAGTATCCGGTCGAGAGGACTGAAGGGGTAAGTCGGGAACCCGGATATGCCTGACAAAATTTGTATGTTATATGGTTATTTGGTATGCGGTACGTTGGGGGAACTCACTAAGCTTCGTGCTTACGGTTTTTGGTTGTTGTTTCAGGTACCTCTTCAGCCAAGGGGAAGGAGCTGGCACGGTAGTGGCATATCACACACACGTTCTTGTTTTTCCGCACTATGAGACATTCTGGGATTTGTACTCTGATATTATTATGATTTATATTATGGTTTACAAACGTGGGACATGTTTTATTAAATTATTAGATTATATAGTTGAATTATATTTTGTTACTAATGTTTTTTGCAAATCACTTAATGAAAAATGAAATTTTTGGTCCATAATTTTTGGGATGTTACAAGTTGGTATCAGAGCCTTGGTTTGAGGGATTCGGACACACCTTCAAGCGTGTCTGAACTCAAATCAAGGGATTACAAGATTTTGAAAAACAAAAATGTTTTGTAAAAGGTTAAGTAAAGAATCTTAAGAAGGAACAAAGTGTGTGATGTACGCGACCGGCCGAGCTCAAGTAAGTATCCCCCAATGTACCCATACAAGTTTATGTATGTTTATCTGTTTTAGTAGAACAACATGCTAGAATAGGACTAAGGATCTAGGAGTGATGCCTTATGTGCCTGCTTTATGTGCTTCAGTATATGAAAATTGCATGCTAGGGTTGAGTAGACAGCAGTAGGATAGCCCGTTTAGGTTATGCCTGATATGATGAGCTTAGCATTGTATGCTTGTACAGTTTCCCATTATGAGGATAGAACTGCTTGAGTAGTATCCTATGTCTGAATGCTGGTTGCTTTGTGCTTTGTGGGACTCTAAGTGATGGGAGTTAGACATTAGATGAATGCGTCACGTCACATGCGAAAAGGGTTGAATAATCTCAAAGTGCTAGACTTGGCCCTATTGCGCAGCTCTTGTTTGAGTCTAACCGTTGTAGGGACGAGTCTTTTACTTGAAGGATTATCTGAACCTCGCCGCATGTGATGGTATTCAGGTGATGGCTAGTTGGCATCATAAGGAGGCTTTCAGCAGCTGAGGACTAGATCAGGTATAGTCAGAGAACTCCCTAGGGAAAGCCTAGGATGGGAGTAGCAGAGATTATTAGCAGTAATAGTGACTTGGTGAAGTCAAGGAAGTACTTGAGGAAACTACGGATAGATGTGGAAGGTAATGTGGGCCCGTACTACTGGAAGCAGAGGATCCATACTCGAATCAAGGAAAGCTAAGATGAGATCATGAAACTTGTGGTAGTAGTGATTCCTCGAGATATATCAGTGTTCCTGACGTTTATTATGTTGTGTTTCAGAATGGTGGTATTACGCCCTAGACCAGCAGTTGGCAGTTCAGGGGAGGGATCGGGTTCGGGATCAGGTTCCGAGCCGGTGTATGAGAGGCTACGCGATTTCATCACGTCAGAGATCACCAAGGACATCCTTGAGTCGACCCCCATTATCTTCGGGTCGATCAAGGAAGGGATAGTTGAGCTGATGGAGGATCGCCTTCGGGCGTTCAGGAGCGACTTGGCATCTGGCCAGTCGGGAACTCGCACACTGTCCTTCAAGGACTTCAGGGGCAGTGTTGCGCCAGATTTCCACGGGGCAAAGGACCCCATAGCTGCCAGACAATGGATTGCAAACATTGAGTCTGCACAGTTGACTAGCTTCTGCCTTGAGGGGTCGAAGGTGAGATTTGCAGCAGGATGTCTGAGGGATCGAGCTAGGGATTCGTGGGAGTCCGTTGGTGACTCATTGGGAGCCTCGGATGTCGAGGCCATGACCTGGTCGGACTTCGTGACCAGGTTCAGGGCAAAGTTTGCACGAGCTATCGAGCTTCAGCAGCTGGCCAGGGAGTTTTTGGATATGAGGCAGACGAAGGAGACTGTGGCGGAGATCACCGCTAAGTTCCGGGAGAGGGCGTTGTTGGTGCCCCAGTACGCGGGAGATGAGGATATGAGGAGGACCCGCTATCATGATATGTTACGAGCTGATATTCGGGAGCATGTCAGTTTTTCAGCTTGTCCTACCCTGGACTCTATGATTGCCAGGGCAAGGGAGAGGGAGATAGATCTAGAGCACATTCGGAAGAGGAAGACGGAAGAGGGTCATGTTATGGGGGCTTCGGGGAAGAAGCCCAAGGGACTAGATGCGAGGCCGAAAGGCCAACAGGGGCGGGGCTGCTGCAGGAAATGCGGTAAGGCGCACGAGGGAGTGTGCAGGTCAGGATCGTCAGGATGCTATAAGTGCAGCAAGTCTGGGCACTTTAGCAGGGATTGTACCACCCCTACGCCTGTGGTATAGACATATGAGTTGCTATGTTTCCATTGCAACCAGAGGAGCCACAAGAGGGCTAGTTGCCCCCAGCTGACAGCAGTTCGACGCTAGTAAAGGTGCCAGCTCCAGCGACCCTACGGATCACAAATGGCCGACAGGGCAAGGCGGAGGCTCCAGTGGTGAGGAGCCGGGTGTTTCAGTTGACTACCGAGGAGGCACGCGCCGCACCCGATGTGGTGACGGGTATGATTCTTTCCCTCTATTTCATTTTCATGTTGTTATATTATTGATATGTGCTCTATGTATATGCTTTAGGATCGTTCCATGTGAACGGTATCCTTGCTCAGGTGTTGTTTGACTCGGGTGCCACCCGATCGTTTGTTTCTCATGCATTTAGCAAGAAGTTTTCTGAGTCATCAGGCATGTAGGAGTGCCCTTTAGAGGTGGAGATCGTCGATGATCGATCGGTACGTGCATCAGCGGTGTTCAGAGATTGCGTTCTGAGGATATTCGAGGAGCGCTACTTGGTGGATTTGGTTCCCATTCCGTTACATGGGAACAAGGTGATTATAGGCATGGATTGGTTGAGCCCTAATGGGGCGGTGATAGATTGTGCACAGCAGTTAGTGCGAGTCAGGACCCCAAGTGAGGGAGAGTTGGTGATCTATGGCGAGAGGCCACAACATGGACCCACAGTATGTTCAGCAGCAAGAGTTAGGCGCTACCTTCAGCAGGCTTGCGCGAGATATGTTGCGTATGTGGTGGACACCCGGGAGGCAGGTAAGGCGACGGTGGATGAAGTTCCAATGGTGCGAGACTACGCTGATGTGTTCCCGGAGGAGCTTCCTGGAATACCTCCAAAGCGTTAGGTAGAGTTCAGGATCGACCAAGTTCCTGGTGCGGCTCCGATAGCCAAGGCACCGTATCGGTTGGCTCCTCCTGAGATGCAGGACTTATCTACATAGCTACAGGAGCTATTAGAGAAGGGATTCATTAGACCGACCAGTTTACCATGGGGAGCCCCGATCCTGTTTGTGAAAGAGAAGGACGGATCGCATCGGATGCGTATAGATTACCGGGAGTTGAATAAGGTAACGGTGAAGAACCGTTACCCGCTCCTGAGGATTGATGACCTCTTTGATTAGTTGCAGGGAGCATCTTGGTTCTCCAAGATCGATTTGCGTTCAGGTTATCATCAGATGAGGGTCAGAGAGGAGGATGTGCAGAAGACCGCGTTTCGGACGCGTTATGGCCATTATGAGTTCATGGTGAGGTCGTTCAGGCTCACCAATGCACCTGCCGCGTTCATGGATCTCATGACCGCGTATGCAGACCGATGTTGGATCGATCTGTGATAGTTTTCATTGATGATATCTTGGTTTATTCCAAGATGTAGGAAGAGCACGAGGAGCATCTGAGGGAGGTTTTGGAGACTCTGAGGAGGGAGAGCTTGTATGCTAAGTTCTCCAAGTGCGAGTTCTGGTTGCGCGAGGTGCAATTCCTTGGGCACCTTGTCAGCCAGAATGGTATATTGATCGACCCGACCAAGATAGAGGCCGTGATGAGATGGGAGGTTCCAAAGTCTCCATCTGATATTTGGAGTTTCCTGGGTTTAGCGGGATACTATCGGAGATTCATTCAGGACTTCTCCAAGATAGTCGTACCCCTGACACGGTTGACTAAGAAAGTTGTAGTCTTTTGATGGGGGGCTGAGCAGCAGGCAGCATTCGAGGCTCTGTGACAAAGGTTGTGCGAGACGCCAATCTTAGCCTTGCCAGAGGGTGTAGAGGATTTTGTGGTATATTGTGACGCGTCCATTTCAGGGTTGGGTGCAGTGCTGATGTAGAGAGGGCACGTCATAGCCTACGCCTCGAGGCAGCTGAAGCCTCACAAGGCGAACTACCCGACGCATGATTTAGAGTTAGGGGCGGTGGTGTTCGCCTTCAATATTTGGCGACATTACCTCTACGGGGTTTAGTGTACCATTTACACGGACCACAAGAGTTTGAGGTACCTCATGGATCAGCCGAATTTGAACATAAGGCAACATCGGTGGCTTGACGTGGTGAAGGATTATGATTGCGAGATCCTTTACCACCTGGGGATGGCCAATGTGGTGGCCGATGCGCTTAGCTGTAAGGCGGCGCCGCTCAGGGATATTTGCATGAGGATGACAGTGGTGACTCCGCTTTTGGAGCGGATTCGGGAGGCCCTGAAGGAGGAACATCGGAAGAGTGAGCGCATAGTGGGTCAAGTTTCCTCCTTCGACTATGACAGTAGGGGATTATTGACATTACACCGTAGAGTATGGGTGCCATACCTCGGGGGCGTGCATCAGATTTTGATGGAGGAGGCGCACACATCCCGATTCTCCATTCATCCCGGGGTGACGAAGATGTATAGGGATCTTCGTCTTGACTATTGGTGGCCCTGCATGAAGCGGGATGTGGCTTGGTACGTCGAATGGTGCTTGACCTGCAGGAAGGTCATGGCCGAACATCAGAGACCGCATGGCAAGATGCAACCGTTAGAAATCCCATTGTGGAAGTGGGAGGATATTACGATGGATTTTATCACAAAGCTTCCCAGGACCGCGCGAGGAGTGGATTCTATATGGGTCATCGTGGATCGATTGACCAAGAGCGCCCATTTTGTTCCAATTCAGGAGAGCATCTCGGCCGAGAAGTTGGCCGACATCTATATCAGGGAGATAGTGTCGCGGCATGCGGTGCGAGTGTCAGTGATTTTAGACAGAGATGTGCGCTTTACTTCCAGGTTTTGGAAGAAGTTTCATGATGAGTTGGGCACTCGTCTGCATCTCATCACTGCCTTCCACCCACAGATGGATGGCCAGAGTGAGCGAACCATCTAGACTCTTGAGGATATGTTGCGGGCATGCGTGCTGGATTTCGATGGTGGTTGGGATACATATCTTCTGTTAGGCGAGTTTTCGTATAATAACAATTACCATGCGAGTATTGACCGCCCTCCTTTCGAGATGCTCTACGGGAGAAAGTTCAGGACTCCGATTTGTTAGGGTGAGGTCGGTCAGCGTGTCATTGGGAGCACCGAAGTGATGCTCAAAACAACAGAGTTGATTCAGCATGTTCGTAGTAGACTGCAGACTGCGTAGAGTCGGCAGAAGAGTTATGCCAACAGGAAGCGTTCAGACTTGGAGTTTCAAGTGGGTGACATGGTCCTCCTGAAGGTATCACCCTTGAAGGGTGTCATTAGGTTCTGGAAGAGGGGCAAGTTGGGCTCCAAGTTCATTGGTCCTTTTAGGGTTTTGGCCCAAGTGGGTCGGGCCACCTATCGATTGGATCTTCCAGCAGAGCTTAGCCAGATCCACAACACTTTTCATGTTTCTCAGTTGAGGAAGTGTTTGGTGGACGAGTCAGCAGTTGTACCCTTAGAGGATATTCAGGTGGACAGCAACCTGAATTATATCGAGAGACCAGTTGCGATCTTAGATAGAAAGGCGAAGAATTTGAGGAACAAGGTTGTTCAGTTGGTGAAGGTGCAGTGGCAGCACCGAAAGGGTTCAGAGTGGACATGGGATGCGGAGGAGGAGATGAGGGAGCACAACCCCGAGTTGTTTCTGGAGGCAGCGGACTTCGAGGACGAAGTCTAAAATAAGTGGGGGAGAATTGTAACGCTCCGTTCCTGGGACTTTTGGTGCACTTTGGAGCAAGTGGAAGAAGGGAGAAGTTGAAGAGGTCAAGGAAGGGGACTTAGATCCAGAACACATTCATTTGTGGTCATCCATTCGGGTAATAAAGTTTCCATCTTGGTTATTTATCTATTAGATCTTGTTTGTCCCTAAATTGTTACTTTTAAGCCCTAAAACCCCAAATCCTTGAAGAGAAACCTTAGGGTTGGGTTATACTTCAGATCTGGACTCTCATTACCTTCTGGAAGTGTTAAGTTTTGGTCATATTGGTGATTAAGGTCCATCTTGAGCTTAGAACCCATTAAGAGCTTAGTTTGGGTATTTGAAGCCTCTAAAGCTATGCATGCACATAAAGTTTGCAACTTTACATGATAAGCATGCCCTAGAAGCCTGGATCTGTGGGTTGGAGTCGTTGCATGGCTCAAATCAGGTCTGTATGGAAAAAGGACTGAATGTACTCGGCGAGTAGAATGATGTACTCGGCGAGTCCTATGCAGATAGCCGTGGACTCGGCGAGTTGGATGAGCAACTCGGTGAATCCGATTAAGATTGACTTAGACTCGACGAGTTGTTCTTCAACTTAGCGAGTCAAATGAATTTGGAATTAGTATGTATGCATCGAGGAAGAACGCATCGAGTCTTCGCTAAGCTCGACGAGTAGAAACGGGTGTAGAACTAGAACAGATGGAGGGGACTCGGCGAGTTGGCGAGCCAACTCGGCGAGTCCGGTCAACCAGGAAGTTGACTTTGACATGGATGTTAACTTTGACAGGGGGTAAAATAGTCATTTTACCCTAAGATTAGTTATCAGTATCTGACTTAGTGTTTATGGAAATTGTAGCTGGGGAGTTCCGGTTCAGCAGTCAGGCGCTCAGCAAGCAGACTTTCAGCAGCTACTTCGAGGTGAGTTACCTTCCAGTAGCAGTGGGTCTAAGGCCACAATGCCGGCCCACTAGTAGGAATTGTATGACTAGATGGATGTCTCTATGATATTCATCTAGGGTTGCCACTACTTGTGTTATGTTTATGTGTTTGTACGATATGATGCTATGTGCTAGCGATAGTAGGGGAGATAGTCCCCAGGTACCCGGTCGAAAGGACCGAAGAGGAGACCAGCACCCAGATATGCTAGTCAGTATCCGGTCGAATGGAGCGAAGGGGAGACCAGCACCCAGATATGCTAGTCAGTATCCGATCGAAAGGACCGAAGGGGAGACCAGCAGCCAGATATGCTAGTCAGTATCCGGTCGAAAGGACCGAAGGGGAGACCAACACCCAGATATGCTAGTCAGTATCCGGTCGAAAGGACCGAAGGGGAGACCAGCACCCAGATATGCTAGTCAGTATCCGGTCGAAAGGACCAAAGGGGAGAACAGCACCCAGATATGCTAGTCAGTATCCGGTCGAAAAGACCGAAGTGGTATGTCGGGCACCCGGATATGCCTGACAAAATTTGTATGTTATATGGTTATTTGGTATGTGGTACGTTGGGGGAACTCGCTAAGCTTCGTGCTTACGGTTTTTAGTTGTTGTTTCAGGTACCTCTTCAGCCAAGGGGAAGGAGCTGGCGCGGTAGTGGCATATCACACACGTTCTTGTTTTTCCGCACTATGAGACATTCTGGGATTTGTAATATGATATTATTATGATTTACATCCTGGTTTACAAACGTGGGACATGTTTTACTAAATTATTATATTATATGGTTGAATGATATTTTGTTATTAACGTTTTTGCAAATCACTTAATTAAAAATGAAATTTTTGGTCCATAATTTTTGGGATGTGACAGTTGTGGTCTGTTCACAAACTATTTTGCCCTTCTTAAACTCAATGGATTTGAAAATTGTACAATATGCTAATATTTCAGGTTTATACCTTTCCAAGGACTACTCGCACGCGTTCATACGATTTTTCTACAATTTATATTGATTTTTACAAAACCGCCTATCATTTCAAAACATTTTCGGACCAGTCGGTAAAAATTAACATTTTCCTTTTGGTTAGGAACCACTTAAGTTTAGGGTAAAAAGTATGGATAAAGTAGACTCATTTTCTAAGCTCTGAGAGTTTACGGATCCATATTTCGACTTACGATGACTTTTATATGATTTTCTAAAAACGTGGACAGATTTGCCCTTTTGATTTATCTTGCTGTTTGGTTTTCAAATATATATACAAGGTGTTATGGTAAATAAGAAATACACCAATTATGATATTGTTTAGTTCACACATACTTTAATAGTTACAAAAGTGTAAATTATAACAAGTATTTCTAATATGATCATGTTGACAACCTCATAAGATATGATGATTTGGACTATGTCGATTTTGGTCACTCACAGTCGGGGTGCTGTATAAACTTTGTTATTCACTTATAGTCAGAGTCTTGTCTAATCATATATATGGTCACTTACAGTCGACGTACTGTTTAAACTCGTATAGGACACATACGACTGTTATCCCATTAGAACTTTGGTGGCTATACATTTTTAAGCATTACAGCTAAAAGTCTTTAAATCCAAACAATCGGGAATTATAACAAAGTCCCGGAAATAAATATACTAAGACACACCGGGATGAGGTTGTATGTAATATGAATATTGTTCGTAGATTTTTAAACGATTATTAGTGTCTATCTATACAAACACTAAATATTTTGCTTCTCAAAAATATGTTAAAATTTACTTTTATTGTAAGTAACATGGGTACTCGTACTAGATTTCAAGTGTCGGTTCTCACATGAAGCATATCGGTAACATTGTTGACCATGTTTTGCACAATTTACTTCGTTAAACATCCCATGTTTTATAAAGATTTCATGTTATAAAACTTACGGAGTCAAAACCTGTGGAACTCACCAACAATTTTTGTTGATGTATTTTAAAAATGTGTATTCTCAGGTAACTAAGGAGTTGGAGGTAGGACATCGGTTCTAAGGAAATTATAGTTCCTTTCTTTTGGGAATAATCTTGAAATGTTTTTATTTATTGTTGTGTGTTTAAACTATGAATATGTAATATCAATTCCAACACTTTAAGGTTTGTAATATATTGATTTAAATATATTAAGTGTTCGATATATGTGGTTGACTGTGATCCAATTGTATAACGTCGCAACCCTGGCGATTTCTACCGTCGGTCAGGGTGTGACAAACTATTAGTCCTGTTTTTGCTTCCGTTGCTATTACTGCTGATTTCGGCCATGGCGGTAGCCAGAATGGTTGTTACAACAACTTGGAACACGACAAAGTCCATTTGTGGAGGTGGCGGTGCTGGAGTTGTTGAGGTGTTGATGACACGTCTGATGGCTCTTCGTGGTGGCATCTTTTTGCCATAAAGTTTAAAGGTGGAATGATGATAAGTCTTCGATGAGGGTTATGAGTTGGGCATTACCGTAATGGAATGTCTTGATTATGTATATGTATTAAGTCTCGTTGTTATCGTAATTTGCAAGCACTTCATAAATGGAATTTACTATAATAAGTAAACAATTGCATAACAAATAGCAACACCTAATGAAATAAAATGCATTCCCATTTCATTGATAATATAGTATTAGTACATAGTTTTATGAAAAATGACCTTTAAGAAGGTGTATAATACATCAAGAGGATAGCACATTTTTTACAGCATAACAACCCCTTGAATAGTGTAATCACTTATTCGTAGGGTCGAACCTGCATACAAGAAAGAGTAGCACCAACGCTTGCTTGTAAATCTAATCGATCACAAAACATGAGTAGTATAAGCCCTACTCTCGGCGTGTTGTCTCATGTAGGCCATGGGATGAAGTCATGGAGGCCTGCATCTCTACTATCCGGCGCTCAGCCTTGATCACCCTCTCTTCGAGGGCCGAGTGTCTCTCATGGTACTCTCTCGATTCTGCTCGGGTGGTGATGAGGTCCTCCTGGAGGCGGTCGATGACAATACATGTTCGGGGGTAGTTCCTCTCCATTCGTCGAGTTCGTGCGTCAGTAACCTCCGTGGTAGACCCCACCTCCAAGATCTGACTCACCGATGCCCTGATCTGATCCCCAAGATGTGCGATCCGCTGAACCATGACAGGGAGGGTCGTATCTGTCGGACCTTCATGACTGAGGTTATAGAAACCTAGCTCCATTACGTATGGGGAACATTGGTGTTGCTGTCTGCTCCACCTCTCCAGGATCTCCGCCCAACGGGGCGTGGGCCCATAGTAGCCCTGACGATGTGCGGGAACCCGGGCAACATAGGGAGGATTTACGATCTCAGATTCCGCTTTCGATTTCTCCTCTATCTCCTCCTCGTATTCGTCTAGATCCTCTTTGGGATCATCCTCCATTATCTCCTCAGGATCCTCTTTGGGATGCTCCTCGATCCAACCGCCATTTCCCTGGTTAGGAAATAGAGGTCTCCGGGCATATGGAATCCTGCCATAACGTATGTGCAAGAATACGGGTATGAGAAATACATGAAGGTTTAAGTGTATGACTTTTTAGTATTCAAAAATACTCCTATAGTATTTTAAACTTTATGTTTGATTCTAGAGTTTCTTGGTATATAGGGTTGGTAAGTTTTAGATTTATTGCTCATCACGACCATTCCTAAGCACATGTTAGTCATATCTCGTATAAATATAGTTGATCAGGCTATATTTATCCCAGATATGATTACACACTATCTAGGTTTAATCGTAGCGTCCAACTTATCTAAATACTTTTTATATGGTTCTTATTATGACACTGTTCTAGTATGTATGCATGTACATATACTTTTATAAAAATACTATTATATTTTAAAAGTATACTTCTTAGTCAGAGTGTTTTAGCCCCATTGTATTTATAGTTTTATATCTTACATGGTTTGATATACTTAATTCACTATAAACAATGCTCTAATACCAATCTGTCACACCCCCAAACCAGAACGAAAGAAACGTCTAGGGGTGGATGACTCCATGTACAATATCATAAAAAATGAACAATAGTGATCAAATCCATACATCCATCATATTGATAATTAAGATGTTTACATTATATCCAACACATTGTTTGCATGAATACTAAATACATATGACAAAAATAAATGGTGTGACTTGTGATGCCCCATCCTTGAAACTCTTTTGATTACATGTTTACTGATTTCCTGAGAATACAAGTGATTTTGAAAAGTGTCAACAATTAAGTTGGTGATTTCATAAGAGTTTTATATAATAAAAATCGGTAACTTTTCCTTGTAAAATGATAGAGTGCACTTTCAGAAAATCCAATATTTTCTTTAAAAATGGACTGTAAGTCTTAAACCTGAAGACCGAAAATGTAATTAGTGTTGTACTGGAAATAGTATTATGTAGTCTTATCATTATATAAAACTAATTGAATGTATGTTAGCCTCGTAAATCAAATGTATTGTTAATACCCCATGTGAATTATTATAACCATGCTAGAGACTAGTGGCCTACTACGACGTTCTTTAGGCATCGGAATGTTAGACATTTTCACCCTAGACCTATCGATCTAACTGTAGCAAATAGCTTGGGTGCGGGGTTGTTAGTCCCATATAGATCTATACATAAGTGTCACGCTCCCTTACCGAGACTCTGTTTATAATTCAAGGCTTTAGTGTGTGCTTTGGTAGGTACGTTGAAGCCAATATCTCACAAAATTGTATCAACCGGTTTACGTCTAGTGTAATGAAAACCATTTTTCTTCTAAATGCATGTATTACTCTTCCATAGTGGTTACATAGTGTAAAAACAATTATACCTTTAAATAATTATATGTTTCCTCTTAAATGATAAAGTAGTGTTTGTGACTCCAGAACTATACCAATTATAGTTTACTATGATTGTTTGGTTAAGACTATTTATATAATCATTTACATAAATACGTAGTAGTTATCTTGTCTTGATGTTTTTAAAAGATTGTATCATGTAAACTTACATCTAACACCAATATGAGAAAGTAGTATGAAAAAGTCCATTTCTAGCTTTTGCCCATTTCGATATTTACCGATGCCAAAATCTTACACCCCCAAACCAAGGATGGCGGAAACGTCCGGGGGTGGAGGATTTCATGTATAGTATCACAACAACGAGTATAATAGTGATCAAAGTAAATACAACCATCATAAATATAATCGAGAAAGTTACATGATTTCATGAGTTACATGTTTCAAAATCGATTACAATTTAATGATAAAATGTTTTGTCTAACGCCAAAGCGTTCCATCCTCAAAAGCTGGTAGTCACCTTTTTCTATTGATTACCTGAGAATACAAGTAAATTTTGAAAGAGTGTCAATGATTATGTTGGTGAGTGCATAAGCTTTTGTTTATAAATTTGAAAACCATTCTTTGTAAATGTAGTGTATGCACAAGAAAAATCCAATATTTTCCTTATTAAATGAGTAGCAGTCTTAAGACCCAAAGACCGAAAAGTGCAAGTATTTTTCCATACTTATAATAGTGTAAGCCATTTTATAATCATAAAACCCATTAGAATGTAGATATCCCTGTAAACTATGTATGTCGTTACCTCCCTAAGTGAGTTATTATAACCATACTAATTGATATAGTAACCTGTTACGACATTCTTAAGGCGTTGGAATGTTATGATATTTGTCACCCCAAACCTGTCGGTCTAGTTGTTGCATGCAACTAAGCTGTGGATTGTCAATCCCAATATAGATCTATATACAAGTATCACACTCTCCCTACAAGAGACTCTAACTATATGTAACGCTCGTGTTTCTAGGCTAGGCATTAATATTGACATAATGGTCTAGGTTAACCTTTGTAACTCATTTAGAAGAAATAAAAAGGGGTTATGTTAATTTTATGTGAATTATGTGTTTTATGCTTAATTCTTAAGATTTATTTAATTAAGAATACAAATAAGCGTCAAAATTAAAGTTTGAGATAAGCCCGATATCATTACATAAAGTTGTAGTGCTCGAAAAAAGGATTATGGGAACATAAAGAATGCCGAAATCCGAGTTATAACGAAGAAGTTATGACCTGTCGAAGTTTCGCGATAAACCGGCACGGTGTCACGTGTCGTAAAAAGTGAGTTTTTGATAAACTACTTTTTAGCCTTAGTGATCTAAACGAAAGTCGTAGTATTCATTAAACCGAGAAGTTCGATAAAAGGAACGCTCAAATCTGACTTCGTATGAAGAAGTTATGATTTTTCGAAGTTTCAGCTTAGCAGTAGACAGCTAAAAACTCGAATTTTAGATCGAGCGATTTTTAGCCGACACAACCTAAACAAGAATTGAAGGTCTCATCATTAGGAGCACAACGGTAAAAAGTCTGACGAAAACGGACGTCGGATGAAGAAGTTATGAATTTTTAACGTATTTCCTGTCCCGGTCTGTCAAAAATAATAATATAAAATTTAAATTGAAAATTAGCCGACGAAGTCTAAACGGAAGTTGTAGAGCGTAATTTTAGCTACGTGTGCATATAAAGAACGTCAATAACAGAGCTCGTATGCGAAAGTTATGGATTTTAGAAATTTTTGCACAAAAACCGAGAAAATTCGCATATGTGGCTTCGGCCACGTCACCCTCGCTGCTTACTTGCCACGTGTCCTCGCTCCACATGCACCACGTATCCGAGCTGCTGAGTTACGAAGCCACCAGGCGAGACGTGTCGCCTGCCCTCGTATCCGAAGTCCGGTCCAGTAGAGGTCCGACGCGTGTTCTACTCCTCGTGTTCGAGCCTCGCAATGCCTGCCTCGTGTCCTCTTCTGATTCGACCAAAGGGAGGCCCAATCCGAAGCTCGCATCCGGACCGAACCTCGCACCCCCTAGCCTCCGAACCTCGCATGTGGACCAGTAGACTGCGGTCCAATTAGAGGCCGACACTGAGCCCTTCGCACATGCTACCCTCGTGCGAGCCTTCCCTGCGAACCGTTAGATCTGCGACGTGTGGCCTCTTCTCAACCCTTGGATCAGAAGCCTCGCCCCTATAAATAGAAGGGTGCGAGACTGATATGTGCATATTTAGTGTGTATTTAGTATAGTTTTTTATTCATATATTAGCTAAATTGTTGCATATTATGGACAAAAGGTACTTAAAAGTGTTAAATTATGTTTTTCAGTCCAAAGATGATACTCGGAAGCGAAAGGAAGCAAGAGAAGCGGTTAGGAGCTCGAGAGTGGAATGAAGAAGGAAAACACCTAAAAAAAGGCTTCTACTCATCGAGTCGAGCATGGACTCGACGAGTCCGGTCGAGGAATCAGAAGGATAATGATTCGGAATTTCAGATAGTTATCGCAATACGGAGAATGTGAGAGGGACTCGACGAGTCACCACTTGACTCGACGAGTCGGAACGCATATTTAAAGATAACTCCACAGATCAAGAGGGAAGAATTCTGGGAAGTTTCAGAAGTGCTTTTCTGCGAATAAGAAGCCAGAAGAACCCTAGAAGTCGACCAAGGAAGCTAGAATTCAATTCCGGGAGTAATTAAGGCACAATTTCATCATTCTACTTATTCTTTTGTTTTGTCAACATGATTAAGCAACTTGAACTTGTTTGTTTGCTATTATTTACCTTAGTTATGAACTAAATTCTTTAGAATTCTGTTTGGGGATACAAAGTTGACAATATGGTTTGATTGATTGGTAGGATTAATTCCAAGTTGGTGAATTTTTGTTATTTTAGCTTGCTAAAGAACCTTGTGTATGAATGATAATTAATTTTCTGTTAATAGGAAGATAATTGATTAGCATGAACATCTATTGATTATCAACCTCATATGATATGTGACCACTATACCATATGTCTAGGATTAATGAATATGAAACTAGGATTAATAAGGAAATTGAGTAAATTCATGTGCAAGCTTGTAAGATGACCATCAAACAAGAGGTTAATTAAGAATAACAAATTAATTAGCTATTGCAAGTCTAACTTAATCCGAATAATTAATCTAGTAAATATAATTAAATTAAGCAATTGGCCACTGTTTGAGTTAGTTTATTTGCTAAGGATTAGGGTAGTGAACATGAACCTAATAACTTGAATCGGTAACCAACGAAAGAATTAATCCATTGCACTATTACCTTAAAATCAACCATAGAGTTAACCGAGTTGAACTAAACAGAAGTTCCTTTCCAATTATTGAATCTAGTTAAATTGTCATTTTCTAGTCTTAAATTAGTTATAGTTAGTAAGTTTCTAGTCTTGTAAAACTAGAGAAAAACCCCCTATTTTCTTAATCAACTTAGATAGAATTAGTTTTTAATTTAATTTGCCGTTCCCTGTGTTCGATACCCTGCTTATTTAGCTATACCACAATGGATAGGTTCACTGCCTTTTGTGTGTTATTTGATAATTAAAGTAGGATTAAAACTAAGTGAGTTTTACACACATCAAGTTTTTGGCGCCGTTGCTGGGGAACGGTTCTAAAATTAGCTTTAAAATTCTAATTCAATCGATCCTTTGTGTAAGATTCATCTTACACAAAGTTAATTTCTGTTTAATTTTTGTTTAAGTTTTTAGGTAAAAAAAAAAAAAAAAAAAAAAAAAAAAAAAAAAAGAAAACCCGATTTTAACTTGAACTCGCCGAGTGTATTCGCCCCGACTCGGCGAGTACAACGCTGAATCAGATTTAATTTTTTGTTCTTTTTTACGTGTTTTGTTTTGTTTTGTTTGTTTTGTTTGCAGTTGGGACCCGAGGATCTGCTACGCCTCTGGTTCCCCCTCTTGAAGATCCGGAAACCGCATTAAGAAGAAACAAGGGCAAAACCGTTGGAGAAACCGCTTCTTCAAAGAACTCACCACTCAAAAACCTCAAATCCGTTTTTAGCAAGAAAAGGAGAAGCAAATCAGGAGCATCCAGTGCATCATTCACAATCGAAGAGCCGATCCTAAAAGACATCGAGTACGAGACCGAGGAAGAAAGCGAGCACACATCCGAGTTTGAAGACGATTTAGCCACCGCTATGGCTAATACTGACGAAATCCCCATGGGGGAATGGAAGAAAAGGATGCGTGATGACACCGGCCCGGGACTTGTGCAACCCGCAATTCCCGCTACTGCTACGTTTGAACTAAAGGGCCATATTCTCGCTCAACTCAAGGAGATCCCTTTTCACGGGAGAGATCATGAAGATGCCTATAAGCATTTGGATGAAGTAAATGATGTGGCAGATTACTTCAATGTACCCAACGTGCCTCGCGAGATCCAGCTACTACGCATGCTTCCTGTCACATTTAAAGGAGCTGCAAAGGATTGGTTGAAGTCACTCCCTCCCGGATCGGTTACCACATGGGCCAAGATGAAAGAAGAGTTTATAGATCATTTCTGCCCACCTTCCAAGATGGCCAAGCTAAAGAAAGCCATTGGCAACTTCGAGCAACAACCCGGAGAATCTCTTTATGAAGCTTGGGAAAGATATAAGAGCCTACTTAGAAATTGCCCCCACCATGATCTTAATAGCCAACATGAGGTCTCCATCTTTTATGATGGAGTTAATGTCACCACAAGGCAGCTACTCGATTCACAAGGCCTGCTCACCCGAAAGCCACCTCCGGAAATAAAGGAATTAATTGAAGAATTCTCTAAGCATTCTAGAGAATACCACAATCCGAGGAATGAAGTGGGTCGTGGAGCAGTAAACTCGGTGAACGATGGCATGGCGGCGGTAATAGCTAAACTCGATAGCCTAGACCGAAGAATGAAGAAAATGGATCAAACGATCCATGCTATTAGAGTTGGATGCGAAAATTGTGGCGGCCCCCATCTTACCAAGGATTGTGATCGAGACGAGAATGGAAATAAAAAGGCTCAAGTATTCTATTCCAGTGGCGATAGATACGATGAAGACTGGAGGAAACCGAAGAAGGAATGGCTCCCATACGAAGAGTATAAAAAGGCTAAGGAAGAGAAATACAAATAGAGGGAGAGGGGATATTATCAAAAGGAAGAGCCGATGACGGAAAAGAAGGCAAACTTAGAAGATATACTCACAAGGTTCATAACCGCATACGAGAAAAGACATAATGATCATGATGTAGCAATGCAAGAAACCAGAAACATGTTAAGGAACCAGCAAGCTTCCATTCTCAACATTGAGAAACAGCTGGGACAACTTGCACATCAAGTGAATGAAAGAAGATCGGGCCAACTTCCGAGCAACACCGAGCCCAATCCAAGAATGGAGAACGTGAGCGCAATAACCTCCAGAAGTGAAGAAAAATGCACAGAAGCACTAAGGATCTCCAAGAAGAAGGAAGACAAGGTAGAAGAATCGGAGCCAGCTAAACCCGACCCGACTCGCCGAGTCACTCCTGTGGACTCGACGAGTCCATGCGAAAATAAGAAACCCATCAATTCTTCGAAACCTTATAAGCCTCCACTGCCATACCCAACCAAAGCCATGCCTGCAGAAAAAGTTGAAGCATACAGAACCTTCATGAATCATGTTAACGCTCTACAAGTTAATGTGCCATTTATGGAAACAATACTTCAAACTCCTAAATACTTCAACTTGCTTAAGGGCCTTTTTGCTGCTAGGAAGGATTTGGCTGAAGTTGCAGAAGTCTTGATGAGTGAGCTACCTAAAAAGAAGGGTGATCCCGGAAATATGGTGATTCCGTGCCAATTTGGTAATGAGGTCTTCACACGAGCATTAGCTGACTCGGGGGCAAGCATCAATATGATGCCTTTGTCATTCTATAAGAAGTTGAATCTACCAGAACCAAAACCGGTGCATATGAAGATCCATTTGGCGGACAAGACAATAATCCATCCAAAAGGCGTTTGTGAAGATCTCCTTATAAAAGTTGACAAGTTTATATTCCCAATAGACTTCGTGGTTGTTGATATGGAAGAAGACCCCGAAATTCCAATTATTTTGGGGAGATCCTTCTTGAACACCGCGTGTGCATTAATTGATATAAGTGAGTCTACATTGACATTGAGAGTGGGTGATGAGGTTGTGATGTTTAAAGCTATTCCAGAAATCAAGCAAGAAAAGAAAAAGATTGAAGAAGTCTCAATGATCCAATTGGATGATGAGATATTGGAACAAGAGCTTGCACATTTGATGAAAGAAGACCCAAGCAAGTTTGTGAGACACTCTGAAGAAGAAGGAGATGTTAACAAGGACTTGGATGAATTGGAAAAGCTACTGGAAGGAGCCCACTCAGAAAAAACCCAAGATTCGATAGAATTCGTACCGACTCGCCGAGTCACTTTAGTGGACTCGACGAGTCCAGTCGATTTGGGCAAACACTTGGCCGACTTAGATCTGCTTGTTACTAGTCCTTCACATACTTTAGATTTTAATAATATACAGGATTCTTTAGAAGAACAAACAGCAGAAAGAAGAAAGGAAAGGAGAGTTCAATACGCTGATGTAGCATGTCTTGATACGGTCCATTTCGAGGAAGGGTTAAGCACTGGAAAGGATGCAGAGATAAAGGAAAGGAAGGAGGAAGCTGATCACCAATTCACCACTAAACCTAGAGCACGAACCATCATGGAATGTGAAGTTATTAAATTTAAAGAAAAGGAGGTTCAAGAGACGGTGAAAAAGAAGGGGGTAAAGAAGAAAAAGAGAAAAAGGGAAGCCCAAGCAGTTGAAGATGAGGCAATGAAAAGAAAAAGAGATGCATTAAAAAGGGCTTACAAGAAAAAGATCCACGCTTACAAGACCAAGTACAAAACACAAAAAGTTAGGCGTGCGTTCCCGATGCTCAAAGATGACAAAACGTAGATGGGAAGGAGTCTAGCTAATGACTCCTCAAAAAGAAGCGCTCGGCGGGAGGCAACCCGTTATATAGAGTTTGCTTTCTTTTACTTTTTAGTTTTCTTTTTATTTTCCCTTTGTTTTTTGAATCTTAATCTTCAAAATCATCGGGCATGTCTGCTTGAGAGTTTGCATAGGCTAAGTGTGGGGTGAAATGATTCACAATGAATAGCAAAATTTTGAAAATTATACATTTTTTTAAGTGACTCGCCGAGTCTGACCACGAATCGACGAGTCCACATGGATTTCAGGAAAAAAATTGAATTCGCGACCAGACTCGCCGAGTCTGACCACGACTCGACGAGTCGGTCTTATTTACAGAAAAAAAAATTCGAAATTAATTTTACATCGGGTAAGTAGGGTTTTAACCCTAAGAATCAGTTTCACAACTACACTCGATGGGCCGCTATTTGCATTCTCTCTCTCAAGCATTCATCAAGTTCTTCAAGTTTTTCCAAATTTCTCAAGAACAATCCAAAAAGGTAACAAATTTCTTCCTATTTTCTATTAAGAGCATGATTATAAGGCCATCATGGTAGTAATTGCATGAAAAACCCGTTTTTGAGAAGTTCTAAATTTCTAGGGTTTTGATTTTTCATGAATTAAGTTGTTTTGAATGCTTATTTTGGCCTTAATACATCAATACTAAGTGTTGAGACAAAACCCTTGAAAGAATTTACAGGTTTAATGGTCCAATTTTATGTGACCCGTCGACCGACTCGTGCAGGTTGCGCGACTCACCGAGTCGGGCATGGACTCGACGAGTCCAGTCGAGTTACAGATACAAGCCAGTTTTTAATTATATTCTGTGTTTTATGGGTTTTGTTTATTTGTTTTGCATAAATCATGTTCAGAAGGGGACAAAGTTCTAGTTCCAACCAAGGGGAGTTTCCATGGCTAAACTTCCTGCAAATTGAATCCGCTTCAACAATGAGGAAATGGAAAAATAAGCTATTCGACATTAAGAAGAAGGAGGTGTATGTGCCAAACAGAATTGATTGGGAGTGGCTGCAAAGTGTTCGATATGAGGAGGAATTAGCTCCTTACCTTTTGAAGGAGTTCCAACATGAAGGCGAGACAATGATCTGTGACGGGTGGAGTCGGGTCTTCCATATACAAGAGCCGGTCTATTTAGAGCTTTCTTTGGAGTTTTTCTCCATGGTATCTTTTACCGGGGGAGTGGATGTGTATCACCCGGAAAGCTTTAGTTTTTGCCTTGGGGGCGAGTATCGTCAATGCTCGGTGGTGGATCTTGCCTGCCGACTAGGGATCTACGATCAACCTTGGTGTCAACAAACATCTTTCGGGCCTTTTTGGCAAATACTCATATGGTGTTCCCCGATGGAGTTACAAGCACGGGCTGGTGGAATACCATTGGAAATAAAGTTTACATCCCAAAGTCTGCACAAGAAGGGAGCATCCGATCCCCAACTCACCGCCTCATACACTGCCTTATTTCCTCCACCATCAACCAAAGAAAAGATGATGACAAGGTCTCCAACCTTGACGTTTTCTACTTATGGAGCATAATAACACCCGACGTCTTTTGCAACATCCCTTGGTGTATAGCTTCATACCTTTCGGAGGGTACGGTCAAAGATCGCAAAACCTCCTGTATTAATGGTGGAATGTTTGTCACCCGATTGGCTAACTCATTCGGGTTGATGAACCGCGGTGCATGGAACTTCATGACATTGATCCCGATACCTCCGTTCAATCCCATTCTTTTCCAACGAGCGAGGATTATTGAAGACTATGGTGGTGGCCATTATGCCATCCCAAATGATGACCCCGTTGTTGGTCCCAAAGCACCGGGAAGGAGGGTGAGATCACGAAGAGAGCGGGATGTGGAGGACGAGCCGCCGGTGATTCCGGTCGAGAATGAAGACGTACCAATGGATTGGTACAATGTAGAGATGAGGCGGATGCAGGATAAAATGGCAAGGGGGCTGAACTTTAGCAACCAATCTCACATACGACTTTTTGACCACTTCAATATCCCACATATTGATGGTGGAAATTACCCATTTATTCCATCTTGGGATGAGAGGATTGGTGCGCGACGAAGTGGAGCCGGAGGAAGTGGAGCCGCTAATGATGATGAGGAGGATGAAGATTGATTTTTTTGTGTGTGTTTTTAATCAAACAATTTTAATTTTCTGTTTTGTTTTTATTTTTTATTTGGTGTGTATGACTTGTTTGAGATTTTATTGTGTTTAATGGTTGTTTGCTTTAGTTATTTTTCAGGATTGAATTAGGATTGCTTGCTTAGGATGGTTTAGAGATATAGCAAATGGATGTTATCACGAGTGAAAGAGAGTCAAGGAAGCGGAACTTTAACGTCAAAGTGTCAAGTCCGATCCTAGGGGTATGAGCAATTGAGTCCGAACGTGAGGAAGAGTTAAAGAAGTTTTTAGAGGCTAAAACAGTTGCAAAATACCAATTTTTTTCCGTTCAGTGGCCAACTCGTCGAGTGCACTAAGCTGACTCGACGAGTCGCCTTGTATTTCCACAAATTCCTAGAAGGCGCGCTGGTACTCAACAAGTCCAACATATGACACGACGAGTCGTTCACTTTTTATGCCGAAAGACTGCTGATTTGATGCTGATACTTGTACCACTTGCTCACTTATTCTTCCATATCCATTTTTGAAGATCTTACACCGATTTTCGCGTATTTGGAGCGACCCACACGAGACGAAACACCCAAGACATGGATGAGATGTTACCATGTCTAAAGTTGATTGAAGTTGGAGCTTAAATGAGAGTGATCAACCTATCCACTGCTATCCCAGGGGAGTTTGTTCCATTTCCCTCTTTAGTTTTTTTTATGTTTTTATGCATAATATGCAATGAGGGCATTGCATCACATAAGTGTGGGGTAGGGGGTTGGTTACATAATAGTCAATTTTAAAAAAAAAAAAATTGCATACCAAAAGTATTATTTAGGACTTAATTTAGAAACTTTTGGTAAAAAAATTAGGATTCCATGTTAGAATTGTGTTGATAATTGCATGAAGACCCAAATGTTTAGTTGAGCCTATATACGTTCTAGTGCATTTGTGGTTTCGTTATTTCAGTGAAATCATGAGACAAAAACACGACCTTACTCAGCCTGAGGGATGCAATATGTTTAGCAGCCTAAACCAGAAATGTATCCAGAAAATTTTTTATCATTAGCTAATAAAGGTTGAGATTGAGCACCCCTGCTTAAGCATGTAGGGATTTCAGTGACAAAAGTGAGGTATACATGTAAAAAAAAAAAAGAGAGAGAGGATTACAAGAAAAAATTGTAAGAATTTTGGAGCAAATGAAGTGAAGATCTAAAGATCAAAATTCCAAGAAATTCAAAAAGTGGAAGATACCAAAAGTCAATACAAGTGGTGAATTCAAAGATATCAAAGATCAAATTATCAAGAAAGTGAAGAATTCAAAGAATTCCGTAGTGGTATCGAAAAGTTGTAATTCTAGAATATGTATGCTTGGGTTGCTCAATTAAAAATACCTTGAGGGTAAAGAGGTTTTCTGAGGATGGATTCGGAGGGTTGCATAAAATGAGCATAGTTCGGGGTGAGTGGGCGAATGTTTATGAGGATTGTAAGTATTTGGAGTATGGGGGGTTCTTTAGGAAAAATTTTAGACACAAATGCATGCGTTGCGGTCTTGGCATAATGGCGGGGTTAGATTGGAGTTGTTATACATAATTCTAATGTGTTAAAATTCAGTTTTGCTTGAGGGCAAGCAAAAGACAAGTGTGGGGTATTTTGATATGTGCATATTTAGTGTGTATTTAGTATAGTTTTTTATTCATATATTAGCTAAATTGTTGCATATTATGGACAAAAGGTACTTAAAAGTGTTAAATTATGTTTTTCAGTCCAAAGATGAAGCTCGGAAGCGAAAGGAAGCAAGAGAAGCGGTTAGGAGCTCGACAGTGGAATGAAGAAGGAAAACACCTAAAAAAAGGCTTCTACTCGTCGAGTCGAGCATGGACTCGACGAGTCCGGTCGAGGAATCAGAAGGATAATGATTAGGAATTTCAGATAGTTATCGCAATACGTAGAATGTGAGAGGAACTCGACGAGTCACCACTTGACTCGACGAGTCGGAACGCATATTTAAAGATAACTCCATAGATCGAGAGGGAAGAATTCTGGGAAGTTTCAGAAGTGCTTTGCTGCGAATAAGAAGCCAGAAGAACCCTAGAAGTCGACCAAGGAAGCTAGAATTCAATTCCGGGAGTAATTAAGGCACAATTTCATCATTCTACTTATTCTTTTGTTTTGTCAACATGATTAAGCAACTTGAACTTGTTTGTTTGCTGTTATTTACCTTAGTTATGAACTAAATTCTTTAGACTTCTATTTGGGGATACAAAGTTGACAATATGGTTTGATTGATTGGTAGGATTAATTCCAAGTTGGTGAATTTTTGTTATTTTAGCTTGCTAAAGAACCTTGTGTATGAATGATAATTAATTTTCTGTTAATAGGAAGATAATTGATTAGCATGAACATCTATTGATTATCAACCTCATATGATATGTGACCACTATACCATATGTCTAGGATTAATGAATATGAAACTAGGATTAATAAGGAAATTGATTAAATTCATGTGCAAGCTTGTAAGATGACCATCAAACAAGAGGTTAATTAAGAATAACAAATTAATTAGCTATTGCAAGTCTAACTTAATCCGAATAATTAATCTAGTAAATATAATTAAATTAAGCAATTGGCCACTGTTTGAGTTAGTTTATTTGCTAAGGATTAGGGTAGTGAACATGAACCTAATAACTTGAATCGGTAACCAACGAAAGAATTAATCCATTGCACTATTACCTTAAAATCAACCATAGAGTTAACCGAGTTGAACTAAACAGAAGTTCCTTTCCAATTATTGAATCTAGTTAAATTGTCATTTTCTAGTCTTAAATTAGTTATAGTTAGTAAGTTTCTAGTCTTAAATTAGTTATAGTTAGTAAGTTTCTAGTCTTGTAAAACTAGAGAAAAAACCCCTATTTTCTTAATCAACTTAGATAGAATTAGTTTTTAATTTAATTTGTCGTTCCCTGTGTTCGATACCCTGCTTATTTAGCTATACCACAATTGATAGGTTCACTGCCTTTTGTGTGTTATTTGATAATTAAAGTAGGATTAAAACTAATTAATGTGTGTAAAACTCACTTAGTTTTAATCCTACTTTAATTATCAAATAACACACAAAAGGCAGTGAACCTATCAATTGTGGTATAGCTAAATAAGCAGGGTATCGAACACAGGGAACGGCAAATTAAATTAAAAACTAATTCTATCTAAGTTGATTAAGAAAATAGGAGTTTTTTCTCTAGTTTTACAAGACTAGAAACTTACTAACTATAACTAATTTAAGACTAGAAAATGACAATTTAACTAGATTCAATAATGGGAAAGGAACTTCTGTTTAGTTCAACTTGGTTAACTTTATGGTTGATTTCAAGGTAATAGTGCAATGGATTAATTCTTTCGTTGGTTACCGATTCAAGTGATTAGGTTCATGTTCACTACCCTAATCCTTAGCAAATAAACTAACTCAAACAGTGGCCAATTGCTTAATTTAATTATATTTACTAGATTAATTATTCGGGTTAAGTAGACTTGCAATAGCTAATTAATTTATTATTATTAATTAACCTCTTGTTTGATGGTCATCTTACAAGCTTGCACATGAATTTACTCAATTTCCTTATTAATTCTAGTTTCATATTCATTAATTCTAGACATATGGTATAGTGGTCACATATCATATGAGGTTGATAATCAATAGATGTTCATGCTAATCAATTATCTTCCTATTAACAGAAAATTAATTATCATGCATACACAAGGTTCTTTAGCAAGCTAAAATAACAAAAATTCACCAACTTAGAATTAATCCTACCAATCAATCAAACCATATTGTCAACTTTGTATCCCCAAACAGAAGTCTAAAGAATTTAGTTCATAACTAAGGTAAATAACAGCAAACAAACAAGTTCAAGTTGCTTAATCATGTTGACAAAACAAAAGAATAAGTAGAATGATGAAATTGTGCCTTAATTACTCCTGGAATTGAATTCTAGCTTCCTTGGTCGACTTCTAGGGTTCTTCTGGCTTCTTATTCGCAGCAAAGCACTTCTGAAACTTCCCAGAATTCTTCCCTCTCGATCTGTGGAGTTATCTTTAAATATGCGTTCCGAATCGTCGAGTCAAGTGGTGACTCGTCAAGTCCCTCTCACATTCTCCGTATTGCGATAACTATCTGAAATTCCAAATCATTATCCTTCTGATTCCTCGACCGGACTCGTCGAGTCCATGCTCGACTCGACGAGTAGAAGCCTTTTTTTAGGTGTTTTCCTTCTTCATTCCACTCTCGAGCTCCTAACCGCTTCTCTTGCTTCCTTTCGCTTCCGAGCTTCATCTTTAGACTGAAAAACATAATTTAACACTTTTAAGTACCTTTTCTCCATAATATGCAATAATTTAGCTAATATATGAATAAAAAACTATACCCATATATATGAATAATTTAGCTAATATATGAATAATTCCGGGCAACTTTGGAATTTTGTCACTTTTAACCCCTAAACCCATATTTTCTTCATTTTAACATCCCGCAAAGCCCCGGTATCGATTGTAAAGCCCGGAATACTCCACGAAGTGCCCGAGAAGCCCGAAAAATTTATCTTTTCAGTTTCAAAGCCCGACTTTTGTAGAGCCCGGTTTCTCAATAAAACTCCCAGTTTTATTAGAAACGATCGTTTTAGGAAACGAATTGTTGCCCGATTATCATCAAATCATGTGAGTGTGTGGTTACTTTCACCTTACACATAGATATGAAGTATTGTACATAAAATACGTGTTGTGTGAATATATATTGTTTGTTTATTTGAGATGGGTGCTGAAGGAATGATTTATACATGTTTTTAAATAATTTAAACTATATATGTATTTTTATCTACGAAAAATGTTGGGTAAAACATGGGTAGATGAAATTGTGGGTATGATGAAAGGTGAGTTGGATAAAGGACATGATCAATAATATTGATCATGAGTTGAGGGTGAGTGGTGAAATTTGAGAGAATCACTTTCCCAAATTGTTGGCTCCCATCATTCAGCAGAGTAGGGATGACAACCATGGACTTTCTAGATAGTCCAGTGGAACACTAGCAGGCCCGCAACCTGTAGGTGTAATGAACTATATGTTCATTAGTTGTACTCTAAAAACCCATTGACATGTATTGCAGGAGAGAATACCTGAAAATGATACTGTCAATAAATGAGAGCTATGGACTTAGCACATGTTGAATAAACTTTGGCAGCTATGCAATTAGTACCAGTTGTATAAACCCCGGTCACGAGATGACTTTGTGTCTATTCCTTAGGATGAATCCTTAGGAAGGAGTGATAGTTGATTCGTAGGTTAAACCCTTAAGAAATAAATAAAATAATGGGGTTTGGGTTAATTCGGTTGATTGATTGATGTTTAAACATAATAAATTTATGTATTGTGGGTTGAAAACCCTATATGTTCACCAGGCTTCCAAGCCTGACCCACTCAGCTGTTTATATTACAGGTAGAGGACCCCGAGCATAGTCGGATGATGATGATGAGTGAATTTTGGATTATAGGCCAGTACTTACAAATAATTGTCGTAAGGCTTATAATGTATTGTTTATGCTTTTGATCTGTATCGGAACATGACATCCCGATGTTTTGATATAAAAAGGAAATGATATATTTCTTAAAGAAAGGTTTTTACAAACTTTATCATATTTTGTTTTGGGGACCAAATTCCGCAACATCCTTTATAAATATTTCTCTGATTTGATTTTAAAAAGCATAAATTAAATCGGTCTTTTCTGGCCGAGAAATTAGGGGATGTCACAGTTGGTATCAGAGCATTAGTTTAAGCGAACTAAGAAATATACGATTTCTAGACTTAAACTTAGAATGCTAAGTGATGATTGTGAGATGAGTGTCTACCATAATTTAGACACGAGCACTAGTTTATTTCCGGAAGGATGCCTAAAATGCTTCTATGTGTTAGATGTTTTGTGTTATAGCTATAATGATGCTATTATTTGTTCGGATGTATGGTCTGTTGCCGACCGGATCTGGAAACCTTATGTGTGTAGGATTCTAAACGTATAACTACGATATTGGAACTAAAATATAAACGTTTCGAAGACTTAACATCTAAAGAAAACGAATATCTGAATTCACCTACGATTGGTGTATAGATCGAAATGGCGAGTACTCAAAGTGGGTTCGGAAGTGATAATCCACAGCATGAGCCAATCACGATGACTGGAGTGTAGGCAATGGTACGTACGATGTTAGGTGAACAGATGGAAGAAACAAAACGTTTACTTCAACAAAGTAAGGATGAACTTATTGTGCCAGTACGTCAGGCATCTGTTCTCGAGGCAACTATTAGGGTTGCTAAGTCTATTGAGGAAATGATCAATGACACAACCGCCAAAAAAGTTGAAGTTGGCAAGAAGAGGAAATTTGAGGGGTCTTCAAGGCCTAACAAGAGCAACATATCCTCAAAGTTTGGCAAAAGAAGAGATAAAGGAAAATGGTGCGGGAAGTGCAAAAATAAACACTCTGGGAATTGTGACGGGAAGGTGAAGTGCTTTAAGTGTGGAGAAATAGACCATTACGCCAATGAGTGTACGATTCCCAAGCAGGTGTGTTACGGATGTAAAGAAGAAGGCCATATTTCTAAGAATTGTCTGAAGAACAATGAAGTAACAAGGCCAAGTGCACCATCAACGCCAAAGGAATTTCAAGATATCCTTGACGAAGCGATTAATAACACTAGGAAGTAAAAGTCAAGACTGGATACCCGAAGATCAAGTTACAAAGTAGTAATGTGAATAGTAACAAGTAGTTTAGCCTATGAGAGGCATAGTATAGGGTAAAATTGAACCTTTGTGTAATCGTTTCAAGGAAATAAAATAAACTGGTGTTATCGTCTGATGAATAGAATGGCTGGTGTAATTTTTGAAGTTGTCCCAATCATCTAGAATTTCCATCATCAACCAAGTTGAAGTAGAGTTTATCATTGAAGATACACATGAAAGAAGTCCTAGTAGAGTCTAGGAAAATTTTATGATTAATTGGACACATTCGTATGTGTTAAATTGTTTTGTGATTTTAGGACTTGGGACTGCGAGACAGTACTTGGGACGAGTATGAGTAGGTGTGAATAGTAGTAGAGATCTATACTACTGGAAGCACAGGACTCGCACTTGGATCAGGGAAAGTCACAAGGTTACCAAGAAGCTTTAATTTGAATCCGTCTTGTTCTAGTCTGTCCTTACCATCATTTCGGTAATGACTAAGAAGATGATTGTTATTCTGACCTTAGAGGTCATATCAAATTGAGTCCGACCACGATGAGTTTATTATGTGGTTCAGAGAACCAAGTTCGATGTAACATTTGACTTAAGCTAGAAGATTGAAATGAAAGATGATCAAAGCGATCAATAGAAGTATCGCACTCATTGTTAAAGAAGTTGGTAGTTAGAAATGATACATGTTGAACTGTGATTATATCACATTAGAACATAAAGGAAGGTATAATTTGTTCTAAAATTTGTCCATAGGAGATCTAAGTCTAAGTAGTGCAGTATACAATGAGAGATCATTAGAACATGACCCATCGATCTGTTACAATAAATGAAGAAAAATACTTATTCCAAGAAGAAGAAGGAGTCCTCAATAAGGACTTATTTTTTTAACTCGAAGGTTACAATTGAAAGTCCAATGGAGATCTGAAGCTTTTTAGGATTAGCTGGATATTATCGCTGATTTATCCAAGGATTTTCTTCAATCACGACTCCATTGACAGCTTTGACCCACCAAGGAGCTGTCTATACTTGGAATGAGAAGCATAGGAAGCTTTGAGAGTTAAAGAAGACGTCGCGTGAAGCACCGACTCTTTCATCACCTAACGGAGTTGATGACTTCAAAGTTTAAAGTGATTCCCCTGGAGTTGGGTTAGGTTGTGTTCTGACCCAAAGGGATAAAGTGATAGTGTGTGCATTGAGGCAATTGAAAGAGCATGAAAAGAACTACCCCACTCATGATCTGGAGTTGGCAGTGGTAGTATTCGCCCAAAAAAATAAAGAAGCACTATCTTTATGGTACTAAATGCAAACTTTTCACTGATTATAAGAGTCTTCAATATCTCTTTAATCAAAATAAGGAATTGAAAATGAGGCAACGATGCTGGCTAGAGTTACTCAAGGAATACGACTGTGACATACTTTACCACCCTAGTAAAGCAAATGTGGTTGCTGATGCTCCCAGTCGGAAGGTAAGTCTTGAAAAGAAAAGGGCCAAGAGCGTTAAGAATTAAAGTTGTCTTGACAATTGTGAAAAGTATAAAGAAAGCTCAAGAGGAAGCTTTAGAGAAAAGTGACCGAAAGGAAGAACGTTTGGGCAAAACGTTAGTGTTCGGTACAAACAACCAAGGGTTGATGGTATTTCAAGATAGAATTTGGGTACCTAAGATGGACGGAGTAATAGATCTTCTGATGGAAGAAGCTCACAAGACCATGTACTCGATTCATCCCGGCAGTACAAAAATGTATAGGGATTTAAAACCCTATTATTGGTGGCCGACGATGAAGCTCGATGTTGCTAAGTATGTGGCTGAGGGTGTAACTTGTGCTAAGGTTAAGGCACAACATCAGAAACCGTATGGGAGTTTAGAACCTTTACCCATACCCATGGGTAAATGGGAAGATACCACTATGGATTTTGTGACTAAACTGCCCAGAACAAGGAACGGTCACGACATGATTTGGGTGGTCGTTGATCGCTTCACTAAGAGTGCACATTTAATAGCAGCCAAAGAGAAATGGTCTATGGATAAACTTGCGAATTCTTATGTGAAGGAAATTGTGAGGCTTCACGGTGTTCCGCTAACGATTGTATCCGATCGTGATAGCCGTTTTACCTCAAGGTTTTGGAGGAGTCTATAATAGGAATTGGATACCAAGTTGTGTTTGAATACAACTTACCATCCGCAAACCGATGGTGAGAGCGAATGAACGATTCAAAAGTTGGAGGATATGCTGAGAGCATGTACCCTGGAATTTCAAGGTAACTAGGATGAACACTTACCTCTAGCAGAATTCACCTATAATAATAGTTTCCACTCAAGCATTAAGACGGCACCTTATCACGCTTTGTACGGGAAAAGTGTCGGATACCATCATATTGGCTGGAAGCTGAGGAAAAGCAGTTTATAGGACTTGAAATAGTCCATTAGATTGCTGAAAAGTTGTAAGTGATTAGGGAAAAAGATGTTAGTTGCTCAAGAGAGCTATGCTGACAAGAAAAGACAACCGATATCATTCGAAGTTGGAGATTCGGTTTTACTTAAAGTCTCGTCATGGAAGGGACTTATAAGATTTGGTAAAAATGGAAAGTTGAGTCCAAGGTTTATTGGACCATTTAAAGTTCTTCAGAGAATCCAGAATCAAGCTTACAAGCTAGAACTATCGGAAGAACTAGAGAGTCTTCATAAGACCTTTCATATGTGTTATTTGAAAAAGTTCACGGGAGGTGTGCCCAACATAATTCCCATTTCTGAATTAAGGTTGGACGAGAACAAGAGGTTAATTGGAGAACCTGAGGCAATCGTTAACCGTAAGACTAAGAAGTTGTAACGTAAGATAGTCGATTTAGTGTCTGTACGTTGGAAACATATAAATGGGCCAAATCCCACCTGGGAAATGGAGAGTGACATAGAGAGTCGCTACCCGTAGTTGTTTGTCGTTGTGTGATTCCGGGGACGGAATCATCCTAAGGGGGAGAGAGTTGTAACGCTCGTGTTTCTAGGCTAGGCATTAATATTGACATAATGGTCTAGGTTAACCTTTGTAACTCATTTAGAAGAAATAAAAAGAGATCATGTGAATTTTATGTGAATTATGTGTTTTATGCTTAATTCTTAGGGTTTATTTAATTAAGAATAAAAATAAGCGTCAAAATTAAAGTTTATGATAAGCCCGATATCTTTACATATCTTTACATAAAGTTTTAGTGCTCGAAACAAGGATTTCGGGGATATAAAGAATGCCGAAATCCGAGTTATAACGAAGAAGTTATGACCTGTCGAAGTTTCGCGATAAACCGGCACGGTGTCGCTTGTCGTAAAAAGTGAGTTTTTGATAAACTACTTTTTAGCCTTAGTGATCTAAACGAAAGTCGTAGTATTCATTAAACCGAGAAGTTCGATAAAAAGAACACTCAAATCTGACTTCGTATGAAGAAGTTATGATTTTTCGAAGTTTCAGCTTAGCAGTAGACAGCTAAAAACTCGAATTTTAGATCGAGCGATTTTTAGCCGACACAACCTAAACAAGAATTGAAGGTCTCATCATTAGGAGCACAACGGTAAAAAGTCTGACGAAAACGGACGTCGGATGAAGAAGTTATGAATTTTTAACGGATTTCCTGTCTCCATCTGTTAAAAATAATAATATAAAATTTGAATTCAAAATTAGCCGATGAAGTCTAAACGGAAGTTGTAGAGCATAATTTTAGCTACGCGTGCATATAAAGAACGTCAAAAACGAAGCTCGTATGCGAAAGTTACGGATTTTAGAAGTTTTTGCACAAAAACCGAGAAAATTCGCGTATGTGGCTTCGGCCACGTCACCCTCGTTGCATACTTGCCACGTGTCCTCGATCTGCATGTGCCACGTATCCGAGCTGTTGAGTCACGAAGCCACCAGGCGATACGTGTCGCCTGCCCTCGTATCCGAAGTCCGGTCCAGTAGAGGTCCGGCGTGTGTTCTACTCCTCGTGTCCGAGCCTCGCAATGCCTGCCTCGTGTCCTCTTCTGATTCGACCAAAGGGAGGCCCAATCCGAAGCTCGCATCCGTACCAAACCTCGCACCCCCTAGCCTCCGAACCTCGCATGTGGACCAGTAGACCGCGGTCCAATTAGAGGTCGACACCGAGCCCTTCGCACATGCTACCCTCGTGCGAGCCTTCCCTGCGAACCGTTGGATCTACGACGCGTGGCTTCTTCTCAACCCTTGGATCAGAAGCCTCGCCCCTATAAATAGAAGGGTGCGAGACCTCCCGGGTAACTTTCGAATTTTGTCACTTTTAACCCCTAAACCCATATTTTCTTCATTTTAACATCCCGCAAAGCCCCGGTATCGATTGTAAAGCCCGAAATACTTCACGAAGTGCCCGAGAAGCCCGAAAAATTTATCTTTTCGGTTTCAAAACCCGACTTTTGCAGAGCCCGGTTTCTCAATAAAACTCCCGGTTTTATTAGAAACGATCGTTTTAGGAAACGAATTGCTGCCCGATTATCATCAAATCATGTAAGTGTGTGGTTACTTTCACCTTAAACATATATATGAAGTACTCTAAAAACCCATTAACATGTATTGCAGGAGAGAATACCTCAAAATGATACTGTCAATAAATGAGAGCTATGGACTTAGCACATGTTGAATAAACTTTGGTAGCTATGGAATTAGTACTAGTTGTATAAACCCCGGTCACGAGATGACCTTGTGTCTATTCCTTAGGATGAATCCTTAGGAAGGAGTGATAGTTGATTCGTAGGTTAAACCCTTAAGAAATAAATAAAGTAATGGGGTTTGGGGTGATTCGGTTGATTGATTGATGTTTAAACATAATAAATTTATGTATTGTGGGTTAAAACCCAATATGCTCGCCAGGCTTCCAAGTCTGACCCACTCAGCTGTTTATATTACAGGTAGAGGACCTCGAGCATAGTCGGATGATGATGAGTGAGTGAATTTTGGATTATAGGCCAGTAGTTACAAATAATTGTCGTAAAGCTTATAATGTATTGTTTATGCTTTTGATCTGTATCGGAACATGACATCACGAGGTTTTGATATAAAAAGGAAATGATATATTTCTTAAAGAAAGGTTTTGACAAACTTTTATCATATTTTGTTTTGGGAACCAAATTCCGCAACATCCTTTATAAATATTTCTCTGATTTGATCTTAAAAAGCATAAATTAAATCAGTCTTTTATGGCCAAGAAATTAGGGGATGTCACACTATAACAACAAAATTTTAACCAGTACTCTAAGAGTACAATGAAGTAGTACCTCACAACCGGATTTAACAAGTTTAAGTGTAGTGTAAGTGAAAATCCTTTTTGTAGTAGGAATATAACATTCCTTAGTGAGTTCATAGAGTTGATGTAACATAAACTATACCTATTATAGCTCATCACTTATGTTTGTGGTAAATGAAAACCCTTATGAAGAATGAGTATTTTTGTTTCATAAATGTACTTAATAGATAACACAAGTCAATATGTAGTCATCATTGATAAACACTTTGCTCAACAATGACAAAGTGTTAGTAAACTTGTAAGCTAGTTGTAACTAGTTTTACTCTTTTTTTCACTGTTTTTGTAAAAATCACAGAAAATCATCGGAAGTTGAAATCTAAATCCATAAACTTCAAAAGTTCAGAAAATGTGTCTAGTATCTCACAATTTTTATTATGATTTTTAATGGTCCCTAACATGGGTAAAATTGACCATTTTCACTAACTGGTCTGAAATCTTTGTTGTAGTGATAGGCAGTTTTGTAAAAATCACCAATCGTATGAACATGATCAAGTAGTCATTTGAAAGGTATAAACCTTAACAATTTGCATATTGAACAGTTTTAAAAGTTATGGAGCTTAAGATGGTTAAAACAGTTCGTGATTGAACCATAATGTTTATGTTGAAAGATGTCATTTGAGTTTAAGCATGTTTTGATGTTGTAACTTGTATTCTCCCCCATAAAACTAGAAGAAAACGTGAAAAGGTGGGGTATGAACTCATCTTGAGTGATGCTCTGAGATGGATGGTTAAAGGAAAGGAGGTTTCCAAGCCGAAAACACGTGGAGAATGCTTAAGGGTTTGAAGATCCTAAGAACAAATATGACGATATTTATATAAGAAATCCATGTTTTGAGTGAAGAAATGTAGTATTTTTAAGAGTAACGGTGAAGAACTTACCAAATGTGAGGGAAGAATTCGTGACCTCCTGGGATTTTTGAGTTCCAGAGAGAAGAATAGAGTAAGAGAGGGAGAAAATGTTTGCCTTTGGATAAAGGTAAGTGAGACTCTTAGGAACTATTGAGAATAAGATCTCTTGGGTAATGTTTAGAATAAGATCGTTTGGGTGAATTCGGTTAATTCAGTCTGATGGAGTGTGGGGATGAGTTGAAAAAGGACAACAATTTGGCTTGGTAAGCTGAAAATAGTGACATAAAGTGGATGATTACCTTATGAATAAAATAATAAGTCTTGGACATTATTCATAAAATGTGTTCTAACTCTTCAAGGTTAGCATTAGTTAGGAGTTTGAGTCATGAGAAATACAAGTTTGAGGGTGTTCTTGACGTCAAATACTCCGAAAACTGCTAAGAGGTCCGAAATGGTCAAAAATCTGAAATGGGATTCGGACTAGCGGGGGTTCCATGGTCAAGAAACCACATTCGGAGCCAAAATACGAGTTCCGAAGTTGGCCTTCATGTTCTCGAGTCGCATCAGCACAATCCGGAGTCAGAAGACGCGAAGGAGTGAGGTCCGGAGCAGGTCAGTCTTCTGAGATGCGAAGGAGTCCAGATGATCAAAACATTCCAAAGTGACACCTTCTAGAGTAGATCTGTCTGGTCCATGCAAAACTATCCAGCCCAGGAGAGGTTCTGAAGCTCAATGAAATTCTGGGGCTAATCTGAAGCTCCAAAGTAAGGGTGTTCCGGAACTGAATAGTGTATTCCGAAGTGAGCTTGTTCTTTTGGGCTTTCTATTCCCGTTTTGGGCTATTTTTAACATAGGAATGGTTAGGATGATATCGGTGTTTATGAAAAAGTTTTGAGAGAGATTTAGGGGAGATTTGGGAGAGAGAGAGAGAGAGAGAGAGAGAGAGAGAGAAAGAGATAGAGAGAGAGAGAGAGATTGAGAGAGGCTTTGTCGGTGGCCTTCATTAGTGTTTGGCCTCATAAGTCAAGGTTCTCAAACCCCATTATACCTTGTTAAGAATGCTTTATACCCCCGCAGGGTACTAAATAGTGCTTTAGAGAGTCATTACATCACTCACCCTAGTTAGGGTTTGGAATTTCTGAACATTTGAAACTTATGAGTGATACTTTGTATTATGATAGAAAGTCGTACATTAGAAGCATAGAATATAACCTATAATACAAGCACTAAATGAGTGTATCAATTTGACCCATTGACCTTTGTTGACTTTGACTTGACCAAAATTTGACGGTTGTCACACAAAACAAATATAACTTGATAAAACATACTTTTACCCTTCTTGGCGTTTTTGCTCAAGTCAACTTTATGTGTTTTTAAAACCATATATTTTTAGTTAAAACCCACAAAATGATGTCATAAACTTGTTATAACCACTTTTGTATAAAAATCCATTTTTACATGAAATACTAGATTTTTTGAGTTTTCTTTTTGTGTAGATAACATTTTGGTATTTTTGTCTAGTTTCAAAATGTATGGTCAAAACAACATATTTTGGGTTATATCCCACGAAAAATGGTGAAATAACTAGAATCTAACCATTTTTGCTAGAAAACCATATCTTGATCATAAAAGTCTTTAAAATCCTTGTAGCTTTGTGGTTTCAACCCTTTTCTAAAGAACATATAACATAGTTTACGTTTGTTTTTCTTATTTTTGTATCATTAAAACTATCATACAACAATACATGTTCTAAAAACTAGTGATACTCTTATTTCATGAAAATAATACTTTGTATTCAACATAGAAATAAAACATGCAAACATTTGTTCTATAAACCAAACTTTACTTGTATACCCCCCCCCCCCCCCCAAACATTAAAAACTCGAAAATATAGGGGTATGAACTCATCTTGAGTGTGTTTGTGGTTTGATAAAGAGGTGAAGATGGAGATCCTCAAGCTTAGAATACTTGAAGGTGGTTGAAGAACACTTGAATATGGTATTATCCTATGAATTTTAACACATGATAATGTGTGTAAATGATATGGAACTAGTATAAAAGTGAAGGGTTTTGAGCATTCTAACACTTCTAAGGTATGCATGCAACCCTAGAAACCTTGGATATATCTTTTCTCTATTATACATGCAAACTTTCATTTTCCAAGGTTTCATCCTAACTAGCATACTATGAAGTATATGTAATACAAAATACTAGTAGAATGACATACCTTTTATTGTATTTGGAAACCTTGTTGTATTTGGCCTTTAAGATCTTAGCACCAATAGTATGAATGCCTCAAATGGAATCACACAACACCACTAACAATGGAGGAACTTGAGAGGAGGTTACTTGCACTCATAAAAATTGGTTTGCCATCTTGTGTAACTAGTCACCATTTCATGTGCTAGAGGGGTTCTTATATACTGTGGCTTAATTAGGGTTACACCATGCAAACCCTAATGTCCATGACCTTCCATATTCATCATGCTCCATGGTTTGAAACCTCCATGGATCATCCATGGGTCACCACATGGGTTTTAGCCCAACATAAGGAACTATGGATCATAAGCCCACATTATAAGAATGAATGATTTACATAATCAATCCCCGTATATTTAATTAGTCTCTTTTAATCAAAAAATTGATTCTTGATCAATACTAATTAAATAATATGATTTCATATTAATATATTAGAACTTATAATATATTAATAAATCATAAATAACATTTTCTCAATTATCCATCCTTCAGATTGTTCCGATGCCATCCAACCCAAATGGACCATGCTACTCTCGCTTCAAGTGCATACCAATTATAGTTACGGACTTAGACACTAATCCAACAGTCTCCCAATTGGATAAGTCTAATAACTATCATTGCAAGCATGACTCCAACCCAACTAGCGATCATAGCTCTTAAAAGCCGTTGTCGAGAAATGGATTATAATCATTCTCTCTGTCCATCGGTTGTTTCCCGATTTCCGATTTACGACGACCGACTAATTGAACAAATCAAATCAGTCCAGGCCTGATGTCATCACTAAATCATCGAGGGGGCCACATATATCTCTTTTATCCACATGGGGTAAAAGGAACGGATAAAGTTCAACCCAAATGCTCGCTTGTACTTACTCATCAAATTATACACAACGATATGTTTTATGACATCCAAGTTACTGGTGCGTTTACATATGTCAATGTGTAACCGACTTGCAACTACAACTCACATGTCTCCGTTTCAAGAATATAAGATATTATCATCTCATGATCACTCGTGATAAAATCCATGAAGTGATTCAGATGAGCCTGGGTTGAATCCAATACTCGAATCTTATTCCAGGAGTAGTCATGAACACTATAGCCACTTTGTCCTAGACAAACTACAAACCCATTCATGATAGTCTTGCCTCAATACCTACTTCCAAAGTATAATTGACTGTGGATTGTTTGATAACCTAGTTATTCAGGAAGTTAAAACATGCAAAGTGAAACACAAGAATAATACTAATCTTATATGGCCCCAAAACTTTTGAGCCATATTGATTACTCATCATTCATTGTCTAATGTTTCGAATAATCAACTTAATCCTTGAATTAAAACAATAGTTATGCCATGCTCTAAGAACGCACACTATGTTTGTCTAAACAATGGTTATGTCATGCACCAAGCATGCACAATATGTTTGTCTATGGTCCTTACTTTGTGAAATAGATCAATTGAAAAAACATTTCAATGATGCATATTTCAAAATTTCAAATCCTTATTGCAAGTGTAAGAATTCCAAATTCTTGTCACTTCTAGAAAGTGTTAGATTCTAAACTATCATGCAATGATTCTTTTGTAATGTCTAGGTGCCAAAAGTCATAGAGACTTGACCAATGACATTACAAAATATTCTTTTGGATATTATTACAAGACGATTCCATGACAATGAAGTCTCAAATTCAAAGTACATTCCTTTGAACATCCTTCTTGCATAAAATTTTCTAACATTCTCATATATTCTTCAACTCTTAATATGGAAACATTCCATATTTACCATATGACAACTCGTAATTAATAAACTCCGGTCTATTCATAATAATGTCAATATGGTCCTTCCATTACTATACTTCCAACTGTCCTTAAGTGACCAATCTTTGGCGAACCTTAGATTGTCCTTAACGGTTGTTTAACCACTTTAGTCATATTCGGTTCTATTCCTTTTTCCCTCTAAATGCCCTAGGCATTTGGAAAATTAGAACATGAAAATATTATAGCATATGCAATCGATCCTATACCCGTAATTATAATCGTCTTTTGCTACAATATTTTTTTATTTTTTTTATTTGTCACGTTCTCATAATTCGAATTATGAAAAGGGATGACGTAATCATAATCAAATTTTGAGAGCGCAATTAACATTTCCATATATAGAATTTCCTTATGTTGAACCATTCCAACATAACATTCATATATATTTGAGTAAATTTGATTAAAATCTCAATCTAAGATTTTTTTTATTTGAAATGAAGTATAAATTCTTCTTCCTTAATTATAGAAAAACAACTTTTCAAACCCTGCGACTTGAAACTTTTTTTTTCTATAATTAACATTGCTAACTTGCAACACATTCCATAATAATTATGCTCCCACTAGCATAATAATTATTATCTTTATTATCATAACACTTATGCTCCGATAAATAAACTGGACTTCTAGAAATCAATACTTATTGACTTTCTTACCAAAGTTCAGATTTTTGATACAAGATGCTTTGATAAAACTTTATCTAGGCTTCTCAAAATTATACATCTTTCCTTAGATAGCTTAAATGTGTGTCTTAACAATTTTAGAACTTACAGCAATAAGTATCAAATGTTAAACCCTTTGCCATTTCTCACAATTCAAATTACGAAGAGGGAAGTCATAATCATAATCAATTTTGAGAATGCAAATATCACAACTTCTATCTCATTAAAATCTACTTAGTGAAAGCGTTTCTTAAACATCATTTTCATGAATCGGAGAGAAACCTTATGACACTTAGATTTTATGGTGTATGTGTTCCTATCCATGTGAATTTGTCATACCCATAATCACAAGATAAGGCCAATGACAAATCCAAACTCATATGGACTCAACTTGCTCAATCTTAATTTATTGCCACTTGGCAACACAAGGGCCTACCATTGCTTCCAAGTACTTATGCAAACAACTGAGAATTCATAGAACTCACATGCATAGTCAACTTTAACTGGAATGGGCACAGAAACAAGAATATGTCAACACAATAGGTTATAAACCTCAAGTCGTATGCTAGTGATAAATAATACATTTTATTCTTGATAAGTTCTTGAAACTTGTCAAGATCTTTAAGACTCCCACTGCCCTCTTGACATATAAGATTCTCTTCTCATGAATCATTCCTTGACAAATCAAATATTCAAGAGTTAGTGGGTATTCTTATCAAGACAAACACTTCACACAATTGGCCTTAGCTGGCCTTTGTTTTATCCAAAACATCATAACTTACCAATTTCAAATGTACAAGAGTAGAAAAAACTTTTACTCTACATTTGTTAAGTATCTTAAACCTTTCATAAGATTATGTCACTCAAGGTTACAATCTTGGATTATGACTCTAAGACTTGTTTCGGGAACGAAGTATGAATCATCTTCTTGATTTAAACTATTTCAACAATTCACGATTCCTCTTCATAGCCATACAAATGTACTAAGATGTCCTTAGAGGATTAATTGTGATATGGTTTTCTACAATCAATAAGATTATCATAAAACATGATACTAAAGTATTCTCCCATCTTTTCAGATTGGAGAAACTTTTATCTTTCTGCCTAATTTGATTCTTCTCATTCGTTTTGCCATATATTGAACCTTTTCCAATGTTTCAGAATTATACTTAAACTTGTAAGTATAGCCATGTTTACTAAACTTTAGTAAATCATGACGAATAGTCTTATCAGTCTTTGTGGTGGACCAGACCAGCGCACACCCAGTGTACCCGATCCCCTAGTCCTTCACTTGACTCACATATACATGTGAACAAGAAATTAGTCTTAATTTACCAAAGATGAAAATTCTCATTCATCATGCAATACAACTTGCATGATTCCAAGTTTCTGTCCAATTGAAACTTGGGTGATGAGAATGCTTCCTTATTTAGAAAATACTCGACACTACCACAAACGAAAGAATCAAATTTAAATTGCTAACATAGAAACATACAAACATCAAATTTCACAAACATCATTGCAAGGAGATATAATGAAAAATAAAGAAAAATTTTATTTATTTATAAAAATGTGGAAAAAACTTTTCGTTACAATGCAATTACAAATGAAAAGTATGTTACCACATATTTCCTAGGAATCTATCATAACTCCTAATAGCAACTTAAAAATCCGATCTACGAACCATGCGATTGAAATTCATCTTCGCGATCAGATTCAACATACTCTTCCTTTAAGCTTCCTTCCCTTTGCATGATCCTACAAAACATCAAAATGCATCCTTGTCACATCATGTATTAAGAATCAACAGTTAGGAACTTAATAGAGTTAGACAGTAGACTTACCTGAAGCAGAGTCAAACTTTTCGATTCTACCTTTTTCTCAGACCTTTCAGGCAGTCAGGACATCTTCGCAACCAATGCCTCTTCTTTTGGCAATAGAAACATATAGACTCTTTGGGAATGATACATGGGACAATCTCAAACTTAGCCCTTCTCTTTACCATTTGGTCACCCGAGTTGACTATGGTCGATCCTTTCCATTGGGAAGAGAACGTTTTTCTGGACTTCCAATGTTGCTATTGTCAATGTCCAGGGAAGTTTGGGGAGTAGATCTTCCAATCCAATTTGCTTTTACCAGTGCACCAAATCATTGTTGATTCAGCAGCAACGAGCAAATCGTTTAGATCAATAAGGGTCATGTCGTGGTCTCCCAGATAGTAATCCTTAAAGAACCCACTATATGACTTAGGATGTGACTGAAGAACCCAGTCAACAACCAACTTCCTTGAGACTTCGACACCCAACTCTCCCAGCTTGTCAGTATGTAACTTCACCTCCAAGACGTGAGTACACACACGCCTTTCATCTTAATGTTTCATTGCAAGTAGGGCTTAAGTAACCTTGAATTTTTCAAGTCTTTGAATTTATAGGTTAGGGAGAGTTATTAGAGGAGGTGGAGGATGTGAAATATGACTTCCACGATCCAACCACGGGACATCATCGTCAAGAGGAAAGCTTGTTCCAAAGGATTTGGGAAAACCATAGTTGTCTAAACTAGACATCTACAATGGGAGAAATTCAAGTTAGTTGATTTAGTCCTTAATATATAACCCAAATGAAATATTAAGGCTAAGACCCAACACAATATTTTACAATTTGGAAGAGGGATGTCGCAATCCAAACTGCAAAATATTTGAAGCTAGGTAAATGACGATTTATCAATTTCCACCATGAAAAACGAAAAAGAATTTTAGATTTTAAGCGAATTGAAATTCCTATATCCTTTGAGATTCATTGAGACTTCCAATGTCATGTTTAAATCTCGATTTTGCCCTTCAATTTTGTGACTGGGATGCCGAGGATCACAAACAAGGTGTGAATAACCATGCAAATTAGCTTGGTACACCCAATGTTACAACCACATAATCAATGTGTCGGTTAACCACACACGCTCCATTGATCTATGATTAACATCAGCCTACCATATGCCATGCACTATCAGTCCAGATTAGTGTGTCAGTTAACCACACATGCCCCACTAACGACTTAACAATGTTCAAAGTGCAATTTCATGGGTTAGCACTATATTCACATTTTCCTAAGTAATTAATATTTGGGATTTTATAAGTGTTTAGTTACTTTATATTTATCATTATACTTTTAATGAACGGAGACTTATAGTCATATCCTACTCGTTCGGCTAACGACCCTCCACCAGTTAAGGAAGCGGTGGGTAAGAGTGGACACCCATTAAACTTCCATTTTATAGACAATAACCTTATACCCCCCACCCCTTATAGAACGGCTTCGTGAATGAGGCCTGCTAACAGTAGGACTGACTTTGTTCGTATACATACATATATATATATATATATATATATATATATATATATATATATATATATATATATATATATATATATTAAACCTATAATATTCTAATAATATAATGGTAGAATTTTAATCTTTAAAATTCTAGAGTTTTGAATTAAATGTTTCAAAAGTTAGACTTTTACACTTACAAATTCCAAAATTTTAGGGCAAGTTTTGAACTATTCAAAAACTTTTGGAATCCATAACTTATGAGTTTAATATAGGTTTTAATGAAAAGACTCTTGAAAATCCATAACTTGAGGACAAGTTATGGAGTTCATAAAAAACATTTATGGAAAAAGACTCTTCAAGTTCATAACCTATAAGTTTAATGATTCATCTAAATGTAAAACTTTTGGATTTCCATAACTTGAGGACAAGTTATGGAGTCCATTAAAATCATCAAGATTATCAATTAAACTAACAAGCATGTTCAAGTTCTTGAATAAACATATATGAACAAGATAATTCAAATCAAACAAAATGAATGTAATTAGACTAATCATATAAACTAATACAAAACATGAAATTTTGACAATTATCTTTTGAATTGGATAAGAATGATCATTACCACATCAAAAATAGGTCTTTAAGTTCAAAAACAGTTTAGGGTAATGATCCTAGTCCAATTCCAGCCTTAAAACACGAAAATCTACACTTAGGGGCTCCAGGTCGTCGAGTGTATGAACCAACTCGGCGAGTTGGTAGGATTGTGAACGGACTCGGCGAGTCCGTTAGTGGACTCAGCGAGTCAACTGTCCAGACAGTAGATTTTTTATTTTTAAAGCACATATAAGCATGTAGCATCAAGTATAATTGAAAACAAGTCTAGGTTCTGATACCACTGAAGGGTTTTGAGCATTCTAGCACTCCTATGGTATGCATGCAACCCTAGAAACCTTGGATATATATTTTCTCTATTATACATGCAAACATTCATTTGCCAAGGTTTCATCCTAACTAGGATACTATGAAGTATAGGTAATACAAAATACTAGTAGAATGACATACCATTTCTTGTATTTGGAAACCTTGTTGTATTTGGCCTTTAAGAACTTAGAACCAATAGTATGAATGCCTCAAATGGAATCACACAACACCACCAACAATGGAGGAACTTGAGAGGAGGTTACTTGCACTCATAAAAATTGGTTTGCCCTTTTGTGTAACTAGTCACCATTTTACGTGCTAGAGGGGTTCTTATATAGTGTGGCTTAATTAGGGTTACACCATGCAAACCCTAATGTCCATGACCTTCCATATTCCTCATGCTCTATGGTTTGAAATCTCCATGGATCATCCATGGGTCACCACATGGGTTTTAGCCCAACATAAGGAACTATGGATCATAAGCCCACATTATAAGAATGAATGATTTACATAATCAATCCCCATATATTTAATTAGTCTCTTTTAATCAAAAAATTAATTCCAAATTAATTCTTGATCAATACTAATTAAATAATATGATTTCATATTAATATATTAGAACTTATAATATATTAATAAATCATAAATAACCTTTTCTCAATTATCCATCCTTCAGATTGTTCCGATGCCATCCAACCCAAATGGACCATGCTACTCTCGCTTCAAGTGCATACAAATTATAGTTATGGACTTAGACACTAATCCAATAAAAAGTGTGTAGAAACACTAGATTATGAAGAAAACACTTACCAAAATGTCAAGAACTACTTGGAATAATTAGCCTAATGAGGAAGAGATTTGTTCTTTGAGAGAATATGGAATAAGTTGATGAAAAATGGAGATGGTGGTGGGGGGGGGTTGGGGAGCTCTCGGCCGAAGTTAAAGAGGGGGGAGGGGGTAAGGTGATGTTTGCATTGTTGTTTGTTGGATAATAGCCTTAATACATGTTGTTTAATGTTTTGTGTTGGAAAGGATGCAACACTCATGTCACTGAGGAATGACGTAAGCAATGACGTATAAAGTCATTATTATTGGAGACACTTGTCCTTTCAATGGGGAAGGGATTATATTATTAATGTAAATATTGTGTCGGTAGAATTATTTGTATTTGTCGTTGTATAATTATTATTTGTATTTTTCGGTAGAATATGACATAAAGTAGTGTCGGTAGGATGTAACATAAAGTGTAAGACCCCCCATAGTATAGGGTTCTAAAATGTAAATATATGTGTCATCTTAGAAATCTGAGAGTCGTGATAATCACTTTCAAATCGAAGTATTTGGGTGGTACTCCCAACTCCACAATTGGATAAGACTCAGATAAAATCAGAGACAAAAGAAAGAGAGAGTGAGATGGTGTAATTTCGTGAGTACCAGAAAAGTGACTAAAATTGGTTATAAACCTTTCTTATCCGAAAAACTGTCAAAACTGTCATATAACTGTTTTTTCTCAACAGTAAAAACTGTCATAAATCCGGGTTTTGTATAAAGATTAAGTCAAAGTCAAAATCGGATCAAATATTCAAAATTTGGATTTTCTAATGCATTTTTAATACATCAATATAACCCAAATAAAAATTTTCCGCGCTGACCTGGCAGCTCGACCCCAGCCAGAGGCTCTGCCCCTAGACCCCCGTTCGTTTAGGGGCTTCGCCCCTAAATGACAGTATACTTTAATACTTGATCAAACTTAAACAAGTGTGTACTCCACACATTCCTTGCTTGTTTAATATTTATCAAGATCATTTTTAGTCAACAAAGTAATCTCTGTTACACTTAAATAACATTGATGATAACAAATCACCAACAGAGGGAAGGTGATGTTTGCATTGTTGTTTGTTGGATAATAGCCTTAATACATGTTGGTTAATGTTTTGTGTTGGAAATGATGCAACACTCATGTCACTAAGCCAACAATTTTTTTTATCAACCGATAACGTCATTAAGTCACCGAAATCACATGGTGATTTCAGTTCAATAGCATCGAGATCATAGAGTTTTCGGTCCTAAACCAAGAAATCTAAAAACGAGATCATAGAGTTTTAGGCCCTAAACGAAAACTCTAAAAGGAAAGTAAAATCCCAAAATTTATGTCCTACCTAGTTGACTTTCGTTGACTTGTATGGCTTTTGCTGACCCAGAACTGCCAGTTGTCACAACAGGTGTCTTCTGAATTTATTATGATATCTTGAAAATTTGTTTCAAAAAATTGGCTCCATAAATGTGACATGTGGAAATTTGTGGTGGACGACTTTTCTATTAATGTGTAACGACCCGTCTCTGGTATGTTGTATTCAGGTTATTTATTTAGAAGTTTCAAGAGGGACTCGGCGAGTCTATTGCCAGACTCGTCGAGTAGAGACGAGATCTTGAGCAACGTATAGATCGGCGACTCGACAAGTCCATATTCGGGACTCGGCGAGTCCGCCTGCCAGGTAGAAACCCTAAATCCCCGGGTGTGCACCCTATTTAAACCATCTTATGAGTCCCAAACTCGTCTCCTTCACCCTCAGAGCATCATTTAGCAAACCCTAACCATTCCCTTGAGTATTTGAGGATTTCTTGTATGAATCTTGAAGTTTTGAAGAGAAGAAGGAGGCTAGATCCAAAGGAGTAGAAGAAGATCCAAGATCTTGCACCACTACAGAGCTTATTGAGGTAATAATTGGATTTCCTTCTGTTTCTATGATTGATTCTCCATTATAAGCACATTTAGTCCATTTTATCCATTTCTTAGCTTGTTTATAGTAAAGAGATCACATTAGGTTGATTAGCCTTCGGATCTAGCCATGTTTCAGTTCCAAAAACGTAGATCTAACACCTTTATGGAGCCATTTTGCATGATAACCCTAAATCTACTATTTAAGTGCCTTTTCAACCTTTAAATCCCTTTTCATGCGTATGTACACGTAAAGTTGGAAACTTTACATGGTAAACAAGCCTTAGAAACTCAGATCTATAAATTGTATGCAGTGATTTTGAGCATAATCGAATTTTTAGTAACTGCATGCATGCGACTCGGCGAGTCGTTCTTCGGACTCGGCGAGTCAAGCCGCGAGTCCCCGATCTTTCCCCTTTTGAGTGATTCCGAGTGGGGACCAGTGAGTAGTAGAATGGACTCAGTGAGTCGGAGTTTAGACTCAGTAATGGAGGGACTCGACGAGTTGTTCATACAACTCAATGAGGTTAAGGCAATCTTCATAGATTCAAGAACAACTCGTCGAGTTGTTCATACAACTCGTCGAGTTGTTCATACAACTCGGCGAGTCGGATGCAGATAGCCTGAGTTCTAGAATCGAAAGAGAACTTGTCAAGTTTATGCCATACTCGACGAGTAGTAGCGAACAGGGTTGAGAAGTGAGAGTAGGGACTCGGCGAGTTGGCGGCCCAACTCGGCGAGTCAGGTCAACTGTAAGTTGACTTTGACCAGGAGAGTTGACTTTAACCATGGGTAAAAGAGTCATTTTACCCCAATGCAGTTATTAGTATTTGATTGAGTGTATTTGTGGAATTGTAGCCGGGGAGATACTGGAGCAGCAGCAGATAGCTTCCAGAGCCATACACTTAGCAGCCAGATCACGAGGTGAGTTTCCTTCCAGTAGGAACGGGTCTAAGGTCATAATGCCGGCCCGTTTAGCTAGTAGTAGTTTCCGAACTTCGGTCCGATGCAGATTTTAGTATGTTTGATGCCTTCGTGGCTCAGACAGGATTTATGTGTTATGTGTTCCAGGTTACAGCCCGATGCAGTATGCAGTTTATGTGTTCATGCTAGTTGATATGTTTATGCTATGCCATGTTCAGTAGTTCCGGACTTCTGTCTGATGCAGTCAGTTCTGGACTTCGGTCCGATGCAGTTAGTTTCGGACTTCGGTCCGATGCAGTTAGTTCCGGATTTCGGTCCGATGCAGGAGGCAAGGCCTCAGTAGTTCCGGACTTCGGTCCGATGCAGAGGGCAAGGCCCTGGTAAGTTCCGAACTTCGGTCTGATGCAGTTTTCGGACTTAGGTCCGATGCAGTGGGCAAGGCCCAGTATGTGTTTATATGTATTGTATGGTATGTGGTAGTTTAGAGGAGCTCACTAAGCTTCGTGCTTACAGTTTCAGTTTTGGTTTCAGGTACTTCCGCAAGCAAAGGGAAGAGCTCGGGTTGATGGCATCACACACCACAACTTCAGTTGTCCTGGGAGTTGTTTTTAGTTTTTCATAGATGTGATTTGATACAGTCTTAATACAGTTTACTCATAACACTTTGTTATTGTTTTTGAGATATTGACGTACGAGTTTTACCTTATGATATTATCATGGTGTTTTTAGTAATTATTAAACAAAAAATTTTGGGTCGTATTTTGGGATGTTTCAAGTTGGTATCAGAGCCTTGGTTTGAGGGATTCGGATACACTTTCGGGTGTGTCTGAACTCAAACTAAGGAAACGGTAAAGATTTTCAAAAGAAAAATGTCTTTGAAAGTGGTTTTTGAAAAAGAATTTAGAAAGAATAAGAGTTTTTATAAAAGGAAAATGGTGTGGCGTATGTGATCAACCGAGCTCAAGTAAGTACTCCCAAATTACCCATACAAGTTATATTATGATTGTCAGTTTTAGTTTCAGTAGAACAGCATGCTAGAATAGGACTAAGGATCTAGGAGGATGCCTTATGTGCCTGCTATATGTGTTTCAGCTTTACAAGATTTGCATGCTAGTATTGAGTAGACAATAGTAGGATAGCCTGTTTAGGTTATGCTTGATAGTATGAGCTTAGCATTGTATGCTAGTACAGTATCTCGTTATGAGAATAGATTTGCTTGAGTAGTTTCCTGTATTCGAATGCTGCTTGCTTTGTGCTTTGTGGGACTCTGAGTGATGGGAGTTAGCCATTAGGTGAATACGTCACATCACATGTGATAGGGTTGAATAATCTCAGAGTGTTGGATTTGGCCCTATTGCACAGCTCTTGTTTGAGTCTAACCGTTGTAGGGACGAGTCTTTTACTCGAAGGATTATATGAGCCTCATCACATGTGATGGTATTCAGGTGATGACTAATTAGTATTACAAGGAGGCCTTCAGCAGCTGAGGATTGGTTTGAATGGAGTCAGAGATTTCCCTAGGGCAAGCCTAGGATGAGAGTAGCAGAGATCAGTAGTAGTAGAAGTGACTTGGTGGAGTCAAGGCAGTTCTTGAGGAAAGTATGGATAGATGTGGAAGGTAGTATGGGCCCGTACTACTGAAAGCAGAGGATCCATACTCGAATCAAGGAAGGCTGAGACAAGACCAGGAAACTAGTATTAGTATCAATGATCCCTTGAGATATTTCAGTTTTCTGATGTTGTTATGATTTGTTTCAGAATGGTAGCTTTGCGTTCGAAGCCAGCAGTCGGCAGTTCAGGTGCCGGAGGGGGATCAGGATCAGGCCCGGAGGTCGGGTAGTTGGATGAGCAGACCAGAGAGTTTCTTTCTTCAGAGATTACTCGTATCATACTGGAGCAGACTCCTGTGATCTTCGGTTCGATCAAGGAGGGTATCCTAGAGCTGATGGATGAGAGATTGGGCACCTTCCGTGCCGAGGTGGCGGCCATGATGGGGTCGCGCACACTTACGTTCAGGGAGTTCAGGGCATGTGGAGCTCCAGATTACCACGGGGCACGGGACCCCATAGCGAGTACTAGATGGTTGGCGGATGTGGCCAATGCTTTCCGCACAAGCAGGTGTCCCGAGGGGGACAAGGTTAGATTGGCATCCTATCTTCTGAAGGATAGGGCACGGAATTGGTGGGAAGAGGTCGGACATACCATTGGAGATGATGCAGCGCTAGATGCCGTGACCTGGGCTGATTTCTCCACCAGGTTCAGGGCGGAGTTTGCACCGATTATTGAGGTGCAGCAGTTAGCAAGAGAGTTTCAGGACCTCACCCAGACTACAAAGACCGTGGCGGAGATCACCGCCAAATTCAGGGAGAGGGCTCTTCTCGTTCCTCAGTATGCAGCCGATGAGGAAATGAAGAAGGCCCGTTATCATGAGATGCTGCGGAGCGATATCCGCCAGTTTGTGAGCCGGTCCAGCTGTAAAACGCTGGATGACATGATTGCTAGGGGAAAAAGCCCAAGGTTTCAGATCACAGATCCAGGAGTTAGCAGAAAGCCCAAGGTCTTGGGTACAGGTAGTTCGGGAAAAAAGCCCAAGGTTTCAGATCACAGATCCAGAAGTCAACAGAGCCACGGTCGATGTGGCAAGTGTGGGAGACTGAACGATGGGGTGTGCAAGGCAGGGAGTTCCGGCTGCTACAAGTGCGGTCGGACTGGGCATTTGAGCAGGGATTGTACGGCCCCTGCTACCACTATTGCAGCATCAGATCTTATTTGCTTTCAGTGCAATCAGAGGGGACATAAAAAGTCCCAGTATCCGAGTTTAGTTGCAGTAGGGAAGGTGGTTGCACCTGCCCCTGCTACTTTGAGGATTACAGATGGCCGGCAGGGCCGAGCCGTGGCACCAGTGGCAAAGAGTAGAGCTTTTCATATGACAGCAGAGGAGGCACAAGCGACTCCTGATGTGGTGACGGGTATGTATCTTCCCTTCATCTCTATATTATTATTGATTATTGCTTATGGTTACATGTTTTGTATAGGGTCGTTCTCTGTGAACGGCATTTCTGCTACAATATTATTTTATTCAGGGGCTACCCGATCGTTTGTATCACTAGCGCTTAGCAAGAGATTTAGTAGAGCTCCAGGGGAGTTGGATTGTCCACTAGAGGTCAAGATAGCAGATGACAGGACCGTGAGGGTCGCCAGGGTGCATAGAGGATGTTCTCTTCAGTTGTTCGACGAGCAGTTTTCGGTGGACTTGGTCCCTATTCCCCTGCGAGGGAATAAGGTTATAGTGGGCATGGATTGGTTTATGTGTTCATGCTAGTTGATATGTTTATGATATGTTATGTTCAATAGTTCCGGACTTCTGTCCGATGCAGTCAGTTCCGGACTTCGGTCCGATGCAGTTAGTTCCGGATTTCGGTCCGATGTAGGAGGCAAGGCCTCAGTAGTTCCGGACTTCGGTCCAATGCAGACGGCAAGGCCCTGGTTAGTTCCGGACTTCAGTCCGATGTAGTAGTTCCGGACTTCGGTCCGATGCAGACGGCAAGGCCCTGGTTAGTTCCGGACTTCAGTCCGATGTAGTTTCCAGACTTCGGTTCGATGCAGTGGGCAAGACCTAGTATGTGTTTATATGTATTGTATGGTATGTGGTAGTTTGGAGGAGCTCACTAAGCTTCGTGCTTACAGTTTCAGTTTTGGTTTCAGGTACTTCCGCAAGCAAAGGGAGGAGCTCGGGTTGATGGCATCACACACAGCTTCAGTTGTCCTGAGAGTTGTTTTTAGTTTTTCATAGATGTGATTTGATACAGTCTTAATACAGTTTACTCATAACACTTTGCTATTGTTTTTGAGATATTAACGTACGAGTTTTACCTTATGATATTATCATGATGGTTTTAGTAATTATTAAACAAAAAATTTTGGGTCGTATTTTGGGATGTTTCACAATGCTTCATAATAGAAGTTGTTCGTCTTCTTTGAAATGGAATTTTGTAATAGTAAATGTCTTGGCTATCATTGTTTACTAAAATTATCGTTGTTTTAAGAATATTCAATAGTAAAATATCTTCAAGTGTCAAGATTGTGTCTGACAATTAAATCAAAAGAGAATGCATCATCCGATTGGTTGTTATCTTTATTTGGATCAAATTGGTCTTCTGAATTATTGTTTGCACTTTCTTCACTAGATACATTATCATTTAAACATGAAAAATAAGTTGGCATAGGTGTGTCTTTTCTTTATGCATCTTTAACAATAGTTTTTTCGTAATTATCATCTAAATCTAGAGTCACGGTCTTCAGTATTTCTTGAACCATTTTATTAACTGCTTCTTGAAGAGTTTTTTCATCGAATCTTTTCTTTTTTGGATATTTTTCTAGAGGAAGAAGCTTCATAATATTTTTATGGTCATCAATTTGGTTTGTAATATTTTGGAAGCTTTCTTGAGAATAATTTGGATTTTGGGCATCTTTAAAAATAGAGGAATCTGGATTTCGAGAATTATGGTGAAAGATGGAAATTTTGGATTATTTGAACTGGGTGAAGGACTGTATCTGACTAAGAAATCTTTATGTTTTCCTTATTATTTTGTAGGCTTTCTTGAGAATAATTTGGATTTTAAGCATCTTTAAAAATAGAGAAATTTGGGTTTTCTGGGACTAGGGTAAAAGAGAGAAATTATAGATAATATTTGTTAATATCACATCTTAATGAAAGTTAAAGCTAAATTAGTAGCACATTAATTGTATTCTATTGTACTTTACGACGTCACTAAAAAGTGAATATATCTTTCATTTAAAACGAGAAAAGTATCTCACACGTTGCGTGGGATGAAAGGTGTTTGATTGAAACATAACTGCACACAATATGGAATTATGGTTGATTCATTATCCAACAGATAACCTCCAGTGAAAAAAGTTGTCCATGACCAACGGTCTGAGAACTTAAATCTTCATAATATTTAGAGTGCCCTACAACAATAAAGTCCCAATAAGCAGTTTATTGAAGCCATAAACAAAATACACAATATGAGAGGTCGTCCATCAACAAAACCAATTGAAAATTCTAAATAAGTTGTTACTATGGGTAAACATTAAAGCATAGAGGTTAAGTACATTGCTATTTCTCACAATATAAAAAAATCAAGTAATTGGACAACCAACTGGTTAGAAACGCGAAAAATTTTGGTATGTGTGTGTGTGTGAATGTGTTGACTTGGATACCTATACCATAAAGTGACGACACAATTTGTAAGATTCCATCTAAACATTTTTGCAACATCTATAAGCAATCTTCCTTCCAAAGGTAAAACGAAATGAAGAATCATGTTCCTATCATATGGTAAACTACATCCTTTATATAAATCAAGATATGGATAGAAGTAATTATGTGGCCAAAACTTTCAATGGATTTTTTTAAAATTAAAGTAAAGTAATTAACAAATAATCACGGTTTTTATTTATATTACTGAACTTATTTTAATAACAAATAACAAATAACAAATAACTGAGTAGTGGCCAGTGGCCACGGCTGACCGACCCCGACATAGTTTTTTACTCCTCAGTGTCATTTTAGACAGAGATATCTTATAACAGGCGGAAACCAAAAAATAAGCAACCAAATAGTAACAAAGGTGATGTAAAAATATATTTTAGATAAAGCAGATCAAGAAATTACTTGTTCATAGTTGAGATATAACCTGATAAATGTGAATGAAATACAATCTATAGGCATACGCTGAGAAAAAATCTAACAATAGATAAACAAAGTCACAAATTTGTAAATCACGTGAATCTACTTTATAAAAACAACACTAGTAGAAAACAACTATTCATCTAGGTTTTCATTGTGTATAATGAGTTCATCTCCAACTCCTTAAAGTTTTCCCAATTGAAGCTTATCACTGTATGAAACCATTCAAGTAAGCGTTAATTAAACCATCGGAAAGATGAAAACAGTAGCAGTTTGTAACTATGGAAGTTCCAAATTTGAACTTTCAAAGAGTAGCGAGAATCTTATTTCTATGTTGGTTTTGGGGGTTTAAAAGTTAGGGAAGAGGGTGGAGTGAGGATTGTGTGACAAGCGACATAGCAGGTGTGGTTTCCATAATGATAAAAATTTCCATATATGTAGAATACACACACAAAATGAAATCAACAAAAGGAAAAATTGAACAGGTAGAAATGCAAAAGCCCTAAGGTTTTAGAGCAAAATTCTGATATACTGATGGAGTAACAAAGAAAAACAACACCTTGCAATAGCTGTCGCTTCAAACCCTCGACATACCGGTGATTTCTGATGGTGATGAAAGAAGTTATATCAGAGATGACAGAGAGTGTAGAGGGAGAAAGACATGGATGCACCTCCATTTTGCTGTGAAGGTTTCATTAGTCGTCATTGATTCTTGCTTCCTGTGTTGGTGGTGTCCCTATGGGTAAACTCGACTGGTATGCTGATAATCGGGCCTCCACTCCAATCTCCAAATCTTTAATTGTGTGTGTGTGCGAGTGGCAGATTTGCAATACATTTCAAGAAAGCTTCAGAGAAGAAGACGAAGAATGAAAGTTTCATCGAAGAAGACGGCGTGAAATACATCAGGAAAACGGAAACAAAGCCGGCATCAATCGACACAAAAGAGGAATCTGATAAAGGACCAATTGATCTAACCTGACTGAATCTACGTCGACGGATAGGAATCCTCATCTACACCGTTAATTGGAGAAGAACCGGAACAGTGGAGAAGGAAGAAAAAAAGAAGACAGGGTTATCAAGATCAGGCGTTCCAAACATATTTTGGAATGGCCCTTGAACTACACAAATTTAATCAAATATTTTTATAATCACTCAATAATTGTATGAAAATTATTTGTATTATCTTCTAAATATAAAAATTTTCATAAAAAATTTGGGTCCTTTTAAAAAATGAACCCTGGACGGTCGCCCTATCGCCCAACCTTGAGATGAACCTGATCAAGATATCTGACATTTTGAGGCGGTGAATCGGTTACAAGCCACTGGAAAATTTGTGAGACGCAATCGAAGGTTTCTTGAAAGAATGATAAACGGGAGAAAAAAAGCAGGAGATCAGTAAATCTACTTCTACACTCCTAATAAAACAGTACCATTATTGTCATGTGTCACTCCCTTGCGTCCAGCTCCTTTCATTTTCCCACTCGATAGTTTTAACTGAATTTCCCACTTTGCCCTTCCGTTCCAAAAATACTGCAAACCCGGACAAATAATGCAAGTTTGAAATTTAAAATTTTTATTATCAATTATTATCAATATCAATTATACTATATAAATCTGCAACAAATTAGGAAGAAAATATGTGCTAAACTTTATCTCAATCCCAAATAATCAGTCAATTGAATAACAATCCCAAAAAATCATGCAAAATCTTCCTAATTTAAATTTAAATATTTGTATATACAGAAACAGCTACGTTCCTCTTTAAGTTCCTCTTTCAATACGAATAAATCGAATATTCATTGTCTGGTAAGGGATACTACATTGTTTTCTTTTTGTTCTTCATATATCGATCTTATACTCATCAATTTTTTTTTGTATTTGCAATCTGTTTGTCCTATATTCAAGGTATACCAATCTCCTTTTTGTGGACGCATAATCAACCAGGTTTAGGTTTGTTACGTATATCCATTCTCTCTTTCTATGGTATATAATTTATGCTTCTATATGTATTTTACTATTTTACTATTTCCATCGCCTTCATTTTGATTCATGACAACAATACATTTTACCTGTTATCGGTAGGTATTTGATTGTTTCCCCCTTCATTGTTGTTTTTGTATAATTATAGTATCAAAAACAATAAACTGGATGTACATTGCTATTTGTTTTTTCTTATGTATTCGATTTTTTTTCTCATTATATTATTTTACTTTCAATGCTTTATACATATCTTATATATAACTATACTTTCTAAAACTCACAACTGTTATACAAATTTTTAAACGATAATGTGACCTCATTATCAACTTAATTTACTATAGAAATGACCATAATGCCCTTAATTCGAAAACAAAAAACTGAATGTACATTTCTATTTGTATTTTTTTTGTTTTTTTTATGTATTCTGAATAATAAAACTTCTACTATAGTTTATGAATGTACTTTCTGCTTCTATATGTATTTTACTATTTTACTATTTCCATCGCCTTCATTTCGATTCATAGCAACAATATACTTTACATGTTATCGGTAGGTATTTGACTGTTTCCCCTCATTACTGCTTCTGTATAATTATAGTATCAAAAACAATAAATTGAATGTACATTGCTATTTGGTTTTTTATTTATTTATGTATTCTGAATATAAATACTTCTACTATTATCTATGATATAGTTTTCAGTTTTTGTTCTCATTATGTTATTTTACTTTCACTGCTTTAAACATATTTTTGTTCTCATTATGTTATTTTACTTTCAATGCTTTAAACATATCTTATATATAACTATATTTTCTAAAATTAACAACTGTTATACAAATTTTTAAACGATAATATGACCTCATTATCAACTTCATTTACTACAAAAAATTGAATGTACATTGATATTTGTGTTTTTTTTAGTTTTTTTATGTATTCTGAATAATAAAACTTCTACTATAGTCTATGATATAGTTTTCGATTTTTTTTTCTAAATTATATTATTTAAAACGACAATGTTACCTCATTATCAACTTCATTTACTGTAAAAAAGACCATAATGCCCTTAATTCGAAAACAAGAAACTGAATGTACATTGCTATTTGTTTATTTATAAGACTGAATGTACATTGCTATGTTATATAGGTTTGAAAACTGCCATTTTACCCTTTTCAACTTCATTTACTCTAGAAAAAGACCATATTGCCCCTAAGTTGAAAAAGACGAAATGATTGTCAATTAGATTACGTAAATTGACTAAAAATGAGTATACATACATCTTTCATATCGTAATTAATTTATTTTATTTTTACTTTTTTTTGCATTTACCAATGTGAGACTTCCAATAAAATAGCCATAAAAATTGGTGTGTGTGCGTCCAATGTATATATGTACATCTATTTCCTTGGTTGTTGATCATTATGATTTCCGACGTTCACGATTGGTTCTTTGATTCCTTATTAATTGTGGTTCTCTATTATATATATATATATATATATATATATATATATATATATATATATATATATATATATATAGAGAGAGAGAGAGAGAGAGAGAGAGAGAGAGAGAGAGAGAGAGAGAGAGAGAGAGAGAGAGAGAGAGAGAGAGAGAGAGAGACGTTGAAATCACTAGTCTCTTAATTAACATAAGGCTTATCTTAAAAGCCAACCATTTTTATTTGACTTGTCACAGCTTTTTCGAATCTCGATTTCTTTGGTTCTTCTTTTTCCCACTCCTGTTACACCGCCCACGTCTTCCATTTTCTTTCCTTAGCCCATTATTCGCCTACAGGCTAAGGCCCAAGTTAATTTTTCCTTTTTTTACTATGCGACATTTCATAGAACTTATTTAAGTTCTTTACCTTTTTCTTTTTTTCTTTGAGATGTTTTTATTGCATCTTTAACTATATAAAGTGTTGTAGATGTTTATGCATTTATTATGTAACTAGAAATTTAATTTGTTGTGACTAGGTCAAATACTAAACTATATTTACAAGGCATCACCCAATTTTTGTTTATTAATTTTAACTTTTAGTTATATGTGATTAAGAAATCATGTAACAATTAATTTGTGATCTTCCTGTGTTTTTGTAATTTAGTATTAAAATGCTTATGTTGTCAGCAGGTTATGCGATTTTTCGAAATCAAGTATTTTTGAGATTTTGTTTAAGTTTTGAATTTTGTGAATTTTTATCTTTTATGAATAGTTTGAACTTTTTAAGTCTTTGAATGGATATGTTATGTAGGGGTGAGCATTTGGACCGGACCGGTATTAGAAAATATTTTGGATCATGGATCGAACCGGATGAGACTTATCGGGTCTAGGTCCAGGTTCAGATTTTCCGGTTCTTGGACCCGTTTGGACCGATACAACTTTATATGCATATAATTCAACTTGTTTAAATGCGTTTTTGGGTTTGATACAACAAGTTAAAACGGATATGTTGTTGGGTTTCATACGTTACAACTCATTAAAATGCATACTCTTTTGAAAAATGAATACGTTTTCGTTTATTGTGCCCTTTGGACCAGTCAAACTTTAATTATTTATATTTATATCATTTGTTTGAAGGATTGTAACTCACTGAATATAACACCAAAAACAACAAAATTGTAGTTTAAAATCATCTACAAACTCTAAATTACACGTTGGAAAAAAGCACATGTCAGTCTGACTTAAAACGAATGAAATGTGCTTGTTTAAAGAATTTCACATAATACAAAAGTTTAAATTTCTTCCTGAAAAATTAAAATATTTCAGCTTTGATATCTCATTTTTGAAAGATTGTAACTCATTGAATATAACACCAAAAACAATAAAATTATAGTATAAAATCATTTACAAACTCTAAATTACACGTTGGAAAAAACTGCATGTCAATCCGACTTAAAACGAATGAGATATGTTTGTTTAAAGAATTTCACAAAATACAAAAGTTTAAATTTCTGACTGAAAAGCTAAAATATTTCAGCTTTGATATCTCATCTTTGAAGAATTATAACTCATTGAATATAACACCCAAAACAACAAAATTATAATCTAAAATCATTACAAACTCAAAATTACACGTTAGAAAAAACCGTATGTTAATCCAACTTAAAACGAATGAAAATATGTTTGTTTAAAAAAATTCACAGAATACAAAGGTTTAAATTTATTGCTAAAACCTTGAAATATTTCAGGTTTGATATCTCATCTTTGAATGATTGTAACTCGTTAAATATAACACAAAAACAACAAAATTATAGTATAAAATCATCTACAAACTCTAAACTACACATTGGAATAAACCGCATGTCAATCCAACATAAAACGAATGAGATATTTTTGTTTAAAGAACTTTACAAAATACAATTTTTTTTAAAAAAAATAAGTCGGTCCAAAATCGGTTTTTACCCGGAACCGACCGGACCGGACCGGTTTTGCTGAAATCATAGAACCAAGAACCGGCCCGGGGGTCCAAAAACTGTCCGGTCTGGTCCAGTTCACCGGTCTGGTCGGATCCATAGGTCCAAAAGCTCACCCCTATTGTTATGTGAGTTTTGAAACTCTTTAAATCGGTATCAGATGTAGTGTTCTAATATTTTGTGAATTGTTCGAACTTTGAAAGTCTTCAAAACATTATAGGTTATGTGAACTTTGAAAATCTTCTATCAGTAGCTTATGCAAACTTCGAATAAGATGTAGCATTAGCATTCCAACATTCTCACATTAATTAAGGAAACCTCATGACAACGGTAAGGTGTAATTAAACATTTTTCTTGCTGGTCTTTTTATTTATTTCTTTAAACTGGAATTAAAAAGTCACTATTTTGATCCGACCCAATCATATAATTGATTCGTAAGACTACCCTCATTAGCAATACAACCCAACCTAACTTTTCTAATAAAAAATTAATTTTTCTCTCTTCCACATATACAACTCAATCCAATCTAATTTTTTACACCCATAGCAACCCAATCCAAACCCATTTTTATTTAAATATATAACTTAATTTAATTTTTCATTTACTAAAAACTACTAGAAATATTAAAAATAAATATTTTATTTTGAAACAAATAAATTATTTATTTTAAACGTAAAACTAAAAAAAAATAGATAAAAAAATACTTTGCATTCATGAGACATACTTAATAAAATAGATAAAATAAGTTACAAATACAGAATATGCAAACTACTACATTATTCTTCAGTGCTGAATTTTTTTTTTCCATATATGCTCACTCAAATCGTTTTTTAGAGCATTATGAGCTTCTCTATTGCGAACTTGTGCCCTGTTGGTCATATAACGGGATAGATCTCCAAGTCGTTGAGTAGAGTATTCAAAAGATTCTTCGTCTTCTGTAGTTATAAATTTTGATGGATCATAATAATAAAGGTATGTATGTCATTCATCCTCAACTATCATGTTATGAATAATGATGCATGCAATCATAATTATACCCATCATATATTTATCCCACACAAGACAAGGGCGATGAAGAAAAGCAAAACGAGCTTGTAAAACTCTAAATGTTAGTTCAACATCTTTTCTAGTCTCCTCTTAATGTTCAGCGAACAACTTGTGTTTTCGAAGTTGTGGAAAACTTATTGACTTGACAAAGGCATCCCATGAAGGATATATACCATCAGTGAGATAATAAGACATATTATTTTCTCGATCATTCACAGTGTAACTCACCTTTGGTGCTCGACCTGCCAAGACATCATCAAAAAAATGAGATATTTGGAGAACGGTTAGGCGTGCCAAGCCAACAAATAAAGGGGGTAAAATAACTCCTTAAACAATATTACTTTGTACTAAAAAGGTAATACAAGGTAAGTAGGATCGATCCATAGAGACACGACATAAGTGCTTATACCCTTTTAGCGTAAGGTACAAATGAGATCACAAAAGAGGGGGGGGGGGTTAATTCAAACAAAGACTGAAGCTATGAGTAAAAAAAAATCAAATAAAATAAACTCAAGATTTGTAAAATACTACAACTCTATGCAAGACAAAATAGCAATGTGATTCAAAATATGAAATGATATTTGTTAAATTCTATCTAAGTTGGTATTAGGAATGCTAAGAAGCTCTAACAATTCACATTCACCATTTTAATTAATTAAAATAAGCTCTTTAATTAATTCTAATCTAACCAATCTAATCTAAACATGTTCTTAGAGTTAGGTGGAAAGATTGCATTACGCTGTAACATCCCAAACTTCAAAAATATTTTTAGGGGCTTATGTGTAAATTAAAGAGTCTAGTCAGCGAGTAGGTATGCCTACTTGTCAAGTCGGAGCAAGTTTTGGCCACGTGTTAAGTAACCAACTCGTCGAGTCGGCGGCTGGACTCGACGAGTTGGTGTTGGGAAGAGAAAATCCTAATTTTAGGGTTTGCACCCTATCTAAAGGACCTTAAGTCCTTACCTTAGCCTCCTTATCACCTACTGACGTCCAGAAGCAGCCCTAACCGATCCAAACCCCCATTTTTAGTGTGTGAATGAGGGAAGGTGTGTTTTGAAGCAATTGATATAAGGAGGCTTGGAGTTTAAGAAGATCATAGAGGAGCTGGTGGATTCGATTTCTCTACTCAGTGGCATCAGTTTGAAGGTAACAAGTCATTATCTTGACCTTGTTACATCTAGATATATTCATGGATGAGATTTGGGGCAACTTAGCATGTTTAGGATCCATTTCGAGTTTTGGGTCTAGATCTGAGGTTGCAACTTCAGATCTAGACTCGTCTTGGTCCATGAAATCATAAAGTATCAGCCCTTTAGCTTGTTTGTGAGCATTCTTGTCATGAACCTTCTCCTTAGCTTGTATTGAGCCAAAATCACCTTGCATACACGTAAAGTTTGCACCTTTACGTGAGAAGCATGCCCTAAAAGGTTGGATCTACAACTTGGAACAATTGGTTAGCTCAGAATTGCTGGATTATGGATTAGGGCGAAGAAACTCGCCGAGTCAGGCCTCCCAACTCGGCGAGTCACATTAGGGTTACAAGTCTTGAGTTGCGATTCAACTCGGCGAGTGTGGGAGATGAATCGGCGAGTCTTCAGGGGTTTCCTCGACTTTTGGACACGTTTGAACTCGACGAGTTGCCTGGAAACTCGGCGAGTCACGAGGGTTTCATGACTCTGTGAGTTTTGGAAGAACTCGACGAGTCAGTATAGTGCACTCGGCGAGTCAGGTCAACATAGACTATTGACTTTGACTTTGACCAAGGGTTGACCAGTTTGACTTCCAAGGGTATTCTGGTAATTGAGCACTTACATATATGGTTCCATCATAGTGCTAGGTGGTGGAGTTTATGGCTGTGATCAGAGGATTTGATCTTATCTCTTTAGTTCGGCAATTGCAAAGTGAGTTATCCTCACTATACTCAAGGGTCTAAGGCACCAAGATCGGCCCTTTGATTTGTTGTTTGAGATAGTTACTATTGTGATATGTTAGCTTGGCATCCTGTTAGATCAGATGGTTATATGCTAGTATGATCAGTTAGATCGGTACCCTGGTAGATTGAATGTGGTTATGCTTAGTGACCTATAGTTTGGTCTGACAGTCTGTATGCTAGTAGAAGATTACATGTTATATGTGCACACGATTGAGCAGTAGTGGAGGGTATCCCATCCCGAGGATGATAGGGCCCTAGTATGTTGTCTTGTAGACTGTTATAGTATTATCTGATATAGATGCACATGTTTTATTGATAGTATGTAGCATCCAACCCGATGGTTGTGGGCTAAGAGTATTCCATCCCGAGGATGATTGGACTCATCATATGTGGGAATTCCAACCTGATGGTTGTGGGCCGAGAGTATTCCATCCTGATGATGATTGCACTCATAGTAGGTTGGCATTCCAACCCGATGGTTGTGGGCCGAGAGTATTCCATCCCGAGGATTATTAGACTCATAGTAAGTTGGCGTTCCAACCCGATGGTTGAGGGCGTGGGGTATTCCATCCCGATGGATGATTGGATACATAGTAGTTGTTGTATGTGTAGGTGTGTGGGCATTCCAACACAACGGTTTTGGGCCGAGAGTATTCCATCCCGAGGATGATTGGACTTGTAGTATGCTGGCATTCCAACCTGATGGTTGAGGGTCAGGGGTATTCCAACCCGATAGTTGACTGGACCCATAGTATGTTGTTCATTTCTTTATGTGTATGGTTGTGTGTATGGGTATTTTGGGGGTAACTCACTAAGCTTTCGAGCTTACAGTTTCAGTTTATTGTTTCAGGTACATCAGGAGATCCTGGCAAGGGAAAGGCGTGATCGTACAAGCTCCTCACTTTTTAGGACTTTGTTTCTGGGATACTCTGATATGTTACTTTTTGAAAACAAGTTTTGTAATGGTTGGTCGTTTTGGAAATGTTTTAAAAGTTTTAAATTAGCTTGAATTTTATGGATATTACATATGCTTTATGTGAATCTACCAACAACATTCAATACTCCTCATAAGCTTGGAAGTGTAAGAATGTGTGGATTTGATTTACACCAGAATTATTCTAAGAAAATTCAGTCTAGTGTTTGTTACTTGTTCAATATGACAAAACAATTACGGATTTTGCATATTAGATAACCTGAATGAATCAACACTAACTCACTTGGCCAAAAGAACCACAATTGAAATCAAACCTTCAATTAAAACCAAATCAAATTCAGTAGATAGCATTTAAAATAAACAACAAGTCAAATGATTGAATTCATACACATAATTGTCAATACATGAAGTTGGAGAATTATGTTTCTAGCCACTCATGACTAGAACAAAGCACAAACCTATAAATTGAAATTAAAGTCTTACAAAGTGAAATTCAAATGAAATCCAAGTGTTTTCAAGCAACAATTGTCTTCAAAATACTCCCCAAAATCGCCTCTAGAACTCACAAAATCGACTCCCCTTTTCTTCTGGAAGCGGTTGCTTCTTTTTAGAAAGGAATTAAATTGTTTTAAATTGACGACCTCGTTTACATGACGCGTGTAAACTAAAACTACCATTTACACTGTCGTGTAAATACAAAAAGTAGAATGCTCAATTTGGTCAGGCCTTCAAAGTTTGATGCTTGATAGAATGCGTTTACACGGCCCATGTAAACACAAGGCTTGCATTTACACGACCGTGTAAATCTCTGTATAGCTAAAATCTTCGTTTTCTTGATATATTCCTCCTCGATGCTCCACAAGTCCTGAAACTTCATCCATATCTCTTATTCATCACCTCAACTAAGATCCTACCTCTAAAAGTCAAAGGCGTGATCGTACAAGCTCCTCACTTTTTAGGACTTTGTTTCTGGGATACTCTGATATGTTACTTTTTGAAAATAAGTTTCGTAATGGTTGGTCGTTTTGGAAATGTTTTAAAAGTTTTAAATTGGCTTGAATTTTATGGATGTTACATATGCTTTATGTGAATCTACCGACAACATTCAATACTCCTCATAAGCTTGGAAGTGTAAGAATGTGTGGATTTGATTTACACCATAATTATTCTAAGAAAATTCAGTCTAGTGTTTGTTACTTGTTCAATATGACAAAACAATTACGGATTTTGCATATTAGATAACCTGAATGAATCAACACTAACTCACTTGGCCAAAAGAACCACAATTGAAATCAAACCTTCAATTAAAACCAAATCAAATTCAGTAGATAGAATTTAAAATAAACAACAAGTCAAATGATTGAATTCATACACATAATTGTCAATACATGAAGTTGGAGAATTATGTTTCTAGCCACCCATGACTAGAACAAAGCACAAACCTATAAATTGAAATTAAAGTCTTACAAAGTGAAATCCAAATGAAATCCAAGTGTTTTCAAGCAACAATTGTCTTCAAAATACTCCCCAAAATCGCCTCTAGAACTCACAAAATCGACTCCCCTTTTCTTCTAGAACCGGTTGCTTCTTTTTAGAAAGGAATTAAATTGTTTTAAATTGACGACCTCGTTTACATGACGCGTGTAAACTAAAACTACCATTTACACGGCCGTGTAAATACAAAAAGTAGAATGCTCAATTTGGTCAGGCCTTCAAAGTTCGATGCTTGATAGAATGCGTTTACACGGCCCGTGTAAACACAAGGCTTGCATTTACACGACCGTGTAAATCTCTGTATAGCGAAAATCTTTCTTTTCTTGATATCTTCCTCCTCGATGCTCCACAAGTCCCGAAACTTCATCCATATCTCTTATTCATCACCTCAACTAAGACCCTACCTCTAAAAGTCACTAAAATATCAGAAAAGTGTGTGAATGGAATTGCATCATGAAAAATCCCGATAAATATGCAACATGCATGAGTTTAAACCTAAATGAAATGCACTTTTATGGAGTAAAACTACAAAAATGGATGCATGAAATGAACCTAACAAATCTCCCCAAACTTGAACCTTTCTTGCCCTCAAGAAAGAACAAGAAAAATTTAAACTAGAGAAAATAAAATAAAGGAGAAGAAAAGAAAATCAAAGTCAAAACTTTTTAAAACTTAATGCAAGAAATCAAAACAAACATAAAAAAGAATCCAACCCAATTAACCATGTTTTTGTACCATAGTTGAGAATGTACCTATCATGCCTTGAGTCAACTTGGCTTTGGTCTCAAATTATATAACAATAGAAATAAGACTTTAGCCACTCCATAATGCAACTCAATAGAATCAAAGATCACAACACTTGTTCCCTCTCAATATCATCAAGTCAATTCAGGGAACAAATTATGGTCTTACTCTCGTGAAATTGTATGTGACAAAACATGCTCAATCATCTTTGTTTCACAAAATATAACAATGACCAACTCCGGTTATTTGTTTGTTAACAACAATCTTTTTCTAAAAAAAATATTTTCTAAAAATTCTCTAATATTTACCTAGATTGGATATAAATTCCAAACCACTTACACCAATTAAAGTAATTAACATTCAGTCACAATGTCATAAGTTCAAATCCTAGTCCAAAGGATTCTTTTGGCAGCCAAGCATTTTTCCTAAACATATTATTTAATTAAACTATAAACATAAATATATACAAACTTTCTAATTACATTTTTCTACAAATAAATCTCATGGCTTTCTTTGAAATCCGTGTAACGGGTTTTCAACCAACACATCCATATCAAATGACCTTAGTGTGCTAGATTTAAAGTGATCCCTCAGGTTTACTTGCCCGAACATCAAAGGCCACATCTTAGCTTTAATTGTTATTATTAAGTTCATGACTTTCTATGGAACTCGGGTAGCGAACTTTCAACCCAATCAATCCCAAACAATTTAGCTTTAGGCGATTAGGTGTAGAACACCCCTCAGAGTTTACTTGTTCGAGTCCCAAAGGTCACAAATTAACTTAATAATAATTTTTTTTAAAAGAATTGTTAACTAAGATAACACATAATACTCTTATTAATTTAGTTGGTAGGTTTATTTTTTTATATTTTCGTCCTTGACTTTTTTATTATGGGACATCTCACGGTCTATTACCGTGAGGGCTTCTAGACACGTATCAGGGGACTGAAGTTAACATGCAAAGACCCGTAGGTATAGTTGGAAATATGTCCTCAAGTAAGGTATATAAAAGGGAATGAGTAGAAAGAACTTTTTAGAGCGCTGGAAGGCTGGGGACATTGAAATTTTATATTTTTTTTTTTATGAATTTTTCAATTTGGCGTTTTGAGTTCAATTGAGCATTTACTACTCATATGACCAGTCATGCGTCCCAAAGAATTGACTCATACCTGATGTTATGCTCCAATGTTGACAATCTTCTCACTTTCTGTTTTGCACAAGTAGCTTCAGGATGTGTGTTCGTGTGCGGTTAGCTTGCTATTATATTTTCAATAAAAAGAGCAAGTCTAATCTCAAGGCAAACGACTTACTTACCGGCTCAACCGTTTTGAGAAGATTTGGGATTAAATCAACAATTTTTTTTTAATAAAAATTGAATGCAATGCAAAAATATTAAAACTAGAATAGAAAGAAAATATTTTGTTTTTTTTTTTTTTTAATTTTCTATGCAGGAAAATGAAAATGAAAATGAAAATTAATGCAATATGTACAAAATTACATGTAACCTACATGCAATGGGATTTATGCATGGATGGATGCCCCTCCCCAAGCTTAAAATAAGCATCGTCCTTGATCCTTGGAGAGAGGCATAGTCAGCTTATTGAGGGCCGGGCGGTGGTGGATGTAGTGGGAATTGTGAAGGGTAGTAGGGCTGATAATCAGTAGGATAATATGGGGGCCACTGGAGTTGAGATATTGATGGTTGTTGCTGTGGTGGAAGGATAAGTACTCGGTGAAGGTCACTCATCAAATAGTGGATATTGCGGTTGTGTTGCTCTTGAGCTACCCATCGTTGATGGAACTTAGCCCACCTCAACTCCTATTAGGCCCAACGCTCTTCCTGAAGATTACGATAATTCTAAAATTTCGAAGTGTTTTCAGCAACGCCAATGTAAATATCTCCTATCTCCTGCTGTAAGCTCGTGTAATAGTGGTCTAAGCATGCAAATTCACCCATATAAAGGTTGTGCTCAGGAAAAGGAATAAGGCGAGATAAGCTGGAAGCACCTGCAGTTGTAGTTGGAACAAGAGGATTAGGAATGGTGGTCGGAGGTCTACGGGTTGCAGTAACACCCAAGTTGGACTGGAGGTGCCAATTGGTGGATTGGATGTCATTGGCCAAGGCTAATATCTTCTTATTTCGGTTGTCGATGCGTAGATATTCTTTACCATCGACAGTCCAATGAACATCCCCATTGGAATTGTGGTGAAAGAGGTGCATGTCCATAACTTCAAGTGATAAACGAGTACGACCCGAAATTATATTGGTTGGATTGTTGGGTAAATGGAGGCCAAGATGTTCAGTTATAATAGAAACCATGCCTCCACAATGATTCTGGCCACCATTGCTCAAGGCATCTCTGAGCATTTTCTAAATTACCCCACACCCGAAGTGAGGAACTTCCTTGGGCTTGTGAATCATGCACCATAAGACTTCCAACTCTTTCTTTTTTACCTTGCTAATCTCTTCTTGAGGAAAAAGGACAGAAGCAATGATCCGGTGGGTGACCTTAAGAACCGGATGAATGATACTGGAAGCCTTTGTCGTGCCCGACTGAAACTCATGTTCACAATAGATGCTTCTCCAAAATCTTTCGCAACTTTGCTCAAATACAACATTTTTTTGCCCTTTGTTGTATACGCATCCCATTTCGCCTTTGGAGAACCAATAATATCACAAAGGATGTCAGCATGAATCGTATGGGATTGATTGAGCAAACGGAAAGTAAGGATATGTGTTTGGTAATCAAAGGTGATGAATGGCAAGAGTTCCAACATGGGTGTTTGATAGCTTAAAGCATGGAGATTCAATAGACCTTCCCAACTAATGTTCTTCAAGAGCTTGTGGACACCTTTATAGATATGAAGGTCCTTAAGGGCTTGGATGTCTACAAACTTTTGTACCCTTTTTACCCTTTGAATAAGGCTTGTATACAAAATCTCTTGTTGATTGGACTAAAAAATAATACCAAATTCATAAGGGTTTTTCATGGAATATTGGTCTTGTTCATCATTGGTATCTTGACCACCCATATGTGAGGTCCCAATTCTATCCTTTTTCCCACGGGAAGCCATTGCCCAATAAATTCAACAAAGTTTTGCACACAATGTAGGGAAATTTGGAACTTTAGAATATACACAACAACTAGCAATATCACCAATAATTACCCCAAAAGAATGTGGTTCTAACTATATGCACAAAGTAAAGAGTTAAGAACAATTATACCAATTTGTGCTTGAAAAGGATGGTAGGGTGATGTCCAATGCTTCCCCAAGCTTATCCTACAAGATATTACAAACATTAGCTCGAAATTGGGAGACTAAAAAATTCTAGGGTTGGCTCCAAACCCCCCAAAATCGGCCATTAGTGGGTGAAATTGAGATGTATGATAAAGAAGATGAAGAAAAGAGAAGAATTTCATACCTTGGAGCTTGATTTTGGAAGCAAAATTGAGGAAGATGGAGTGGTTTTTGAGGGTTTATTCGAAGGGGGTAGTGGGGAGGAGATGAACTGCAGATTATGTGAAAAGAATGAGTTAAAAAAATTGAGTTTTAGGCTTTAAAATCGTCCAGCTCTGTTTTTATGTTTACACGGATCGTGTAAACAGAAGGATAACATTTACACGGCCGTGTAAATGCTGCATTTTAACTAACTGACGGAACGTTTACACGGCTCGTGTAAACCATAAGCATAAGTTTACACGGCCATGTAAACCTCTGTAAAGGCCAAAAATTTTGATTTTTTTCACTTTTTGAAATTGCAACCCGCTAATCCACTACTGCCTGTAAAATGATTTTTTTACCCTCTTTAAACATGAGAAACAACTTGGAGACTTGAAAACGAAGAAAATATGATGGAAAAATAAGAAATGAAAAAATACCCCCGGGTTGCCTCCTGGTTAGCCGCCCATTTTTAATGTCGTTGGCTCGACGTGGACCCCAACTATTTGTCAATATTGGTACTTTGGATCTGTTACTTCCTCCACTTCTTCATTTTTTACTTGAAATCCTTCATAATAAGGCTTCAAACAATGCCTGTTTACCTTAAAGATCTTCCCGGTTTTTTCACTTGTGATTTCTATTACACCATGCTCAAAAACATTAGTGACAACAAATGGTCCCACCCAACGGGACCTTAATTCACCAAGTGCTCATCTGGGAATGTGTCACGGATTGGCCTCCTTCTTGATTTTGTCCTTTTGCCAACGTGTAGACTCTGGTGGAAACTGATTTGTGACCAAATAGTTGACAATATCCGCTTACCATGGGGCTTCCTTGACAACGAACAGGTGCTCATCTGGGAATGTGTCACGGATTGGTGTGGTGTCTGCGGGTGACACAATACGACTAAGATGATCCGCAACCAAATTATCTTTCCCACTTATCTTTGATTTCTATATCGAACTCTTTCAAAAGCAACATCCACCGTATTAACCTCGATTTTGAATTTTTCTTGAGTAGTAAATGCTTTATATCTGCATGGTCCGAATAGATAATCACTTTGGTTTCGAGGAGGTACTGTCAGAATTTCTCCAATGCAAACACAATAGCTAACATTCTCTATTGTGGTATAGTTGTTTTGTGCACTATCAAGATTCTTTGATGCATAGTGGATGACATGATGTGCTCGGTCCACCTTTTGACCCAATATCACCCCTACAACCATGTTGTTCGCATCACACGTGATCTCAAATGGGAGATCCCAATTAGGTGGTTGGATGATTGGAGCAGAGGTGAGTAAATCTTTCAAACAATCAAAAGCCTCTTTGCATAGTCGGGTAAACTCAAATTCAACATCTTTTTGGAGTAGTTGACACATTGGCACCATAATCTTTGATGAACAACTGATGGAAACCTGTATGACCAAGAAATGAACGAACTTCCCGAACATTTTTCGGGTAAGGAAGACTCTTGATAACATCTATCTTGGCTTTGTCAACTTCCAAGCCTTTTTGGGACACAATATGACCTAAAATCAATCCCTTGTCCACCATGAAATGGCATTTTTCATAGTTAACCTCAAGATTTGTGTCAATGCACCTGTGCAGAATTTTTGTTAGATTGCTCAAGCATTCATCAAAGGAGTTTCCATAGACTGTGAAATCATCCATGAAGACTTCAATGATTTTTTCAACATATTCAGAAAAAATGCTCACCATGCATCTCTAAAATGTTGCGGGCGCATTGCATAGACCGAAGGCATACGCCTATAAGCAAATGTGCCAAAGGGACAAGTGAAGGTGGTTTCTCTTGATCTTCCGGGGCTACAAGAATTTGGTGAAAGCCCGAGAAACCATCTAAACAAAAATAATGAGATTTTCCCACCAATCTCTCTAACATTTGGTCAATAAATGGTAGGGGGGATGGTCCTTTCTTGTTGAAGAATTCAACTTCCTATAGTCAATACAAACTCGCCACCTATTTTGCACATGGGTTGGCACCAATTTTCCCTCATCATTTTTGGCAACTGTGACCCCAACCTTTTTCAGGACTACCTAAGTGGGGCTTGCCCATTTACTATCTGAGATAGGGTAAATCATGCATGTATCCAAAAGCTTCATGATTTCTTTCTTGACCAACTCCATCATGAGTGGATTCAATCTTATTTGTGCCTCTCAGGTTGGTTTGAAGTCTTCCTCCATGCAAATCTTATGCATGGAAAAATAGGGACTCAACCCCTTTATGTCAGCAGTCGTCCACCCAATAGCCTTTTTATACTCTTTCAGCAATTTCACCAACTTATTTTCTTCTTCTTTAGACAACTTATTGAGATAATGACATGCAATGTCTCCTCTTCTCCAAGATATGCATACTTCAAATGCTCAGGAAGAGTCTTCAATTCCAGCTTTGGTATCTGCACAACAGAAGGAAGAAGTTTTGTGTTAGAAATGGGCAGTTTTAGCTTGATATTATCATACCTCATTTTCTTTCTTTCTTCCATGAACTCCAAAATTTCTAGTAATTCCTCATCAAGCTTGACATTTGTTGCAATTTCCTTGACCAAATTGTTATTAAAATTCCTGCTCAAAACTAACTCCAAAGAATCATAGTTAGTCAACTCAAAACACTTTTCGATCAAAGGTTGGATCACATCAATTAAATTTATACAATGAACATCGCTTGGATACCTCATTGCTTCATAGATATTGAAGTTAATGATTTCCCCATCAAATTCCATAGATAATGTATCATTGTAGACATCAATTTTTGTTCTTTCTATTTTTAAAAATGAAAATGGTCTTCTTAAAAGTATGGAACTTGAGGTTTGGTCATCATTTCCTATATCAAGCACATAAAATCAGCGGGAAACACAAGTTCATTAACTTGCACTAATACGTCCTCTAATACACATTTTGGATGTATCAAAGATCGATCAACAAGTTGAATTATGACTTTGGTTTCGGCTAGAGGTCCAATTCTCATTGTTTTATAGCTTGAGTAAGGTAAAACATCAATTGATGCTCCAAGATCAAGCATCACACGTGGCACAAAAAGGTTACCCATTTTACAAGGAACCATGGATACACCCGGATCCTTGCATTTTTTTGGTAGTCGTTTTTGTAACACGGTTGAAACTTTTTCCCCACCTTTCACAAATTGATTTCCTTTAAGCTTTTTCTTAGATGTGCAAAGTTCCTTAAGAAACTTATCATATCTAGGAATCTGTGTAATAGCATCTAAAAGAGGGATATTGATTTCAACCTTTCGGAACATTGCCATGATTTCATCATCTTCATGTTCTCTCTTTGTGTATGTTAGCCTTGAAGGAAATGGAGCTGGTGTGATTTTCACTTCGGTCTCTATTGGCTTCTTTGACTTTGAAGTATTTTTCCTTTCCTCTTCTTTGACAACTTCTTCTACCTCAATCTCTTTCTCTTCCTCTTCTTCATCCGACATCCTTGGACCTTCATAGCTTTTCCCACCTCTTAAGGTAATGGCACATGCATTGTATTTCGGGTTCTTCTAGGTTTGAGATGGTAGCTTGCCTTGTGATTCCATCTTACTCACGAATTGAGCCAGTTGTGACACTTGTTGCTCCAACTTTTTATGCTTGCCTTGGTTTCTTGTTGGAAGCTTTGAGTGTTAGTGGCAAGGCTTTTGACAATATCTTCTATTGACATGCTTGATGAACCCGCTTGTGGAGGTGGTTGTGGTGGATGCCTTGGCTGGAAATTTTGAGGTTGAAAAGGTGGTCTTTGTTGGTATTGATGTGGTTGATTTGGTTGATAATTTCCTTGTTGATTTCCTCCCCAACCTTGATTGTTGTTCCATCTTTGGTTTTCCCGTGGATGCTCAAATCCCCTTTGGTTTGACCCGGAATATCCTCCTAAAGCATTTGCTTCCGCAAAATCCTCGTCTTGAAGTTGTGGGCACATATCGGTTGGATGCCCCACTTGAGTGCAAATACCACAAGGGTGGGATGTAGGCTGCACACTTTTATCTTTGGCTAGCATCATTACCACTTTCGTAAGCTCGGATAATTGAGCTTCAATTTGAGGAGTTTGGACCTCTTTTACACCTCGGGGTGCATCTGTGTACCATTCTTCATCATGCCTTGATTGTTTAGAATCTTCAACCATGTTCTTGATTAGGTTGCGGATTTTGGTTGGAGTCTTGTCGGGTAAAGATCTGCCACTTGAAGCATTAAGAAGCCTTCTTTCCATTGGATTCATTCCTTCAATGAAATATTGGAGAATTTAGTACTTGATAATTCAGTGGTTAGGACAACGGGCACAAAGTTTCTTGAATCTCTCCCAATAGGTGTGGAAAGCTTCTCTCTTGTGTTGCTTAATTCCAATGATTTCCCTCCGTAGGGTTGAATCTTTCATCTCGGGAAAGTATTTATCCAAAAACAACCTCTCAAGATCTACCCAATTAGTTACCGTCCCCGGTGGAGGTCATAGATCCAGTCTTTAGCTGCATCTTGCACTGCGAAGGGGAATGCCCCAAGCTTGATTTGATCCTCTGTGACATTGTGTGGTTTCATGCCCACACACACAACATGAAATTCCATCAGAAACTTGTGGGGATCTTCATTTTCTAGGCCTTTAAATGTTGGGAGTAAGTGGATGAGCCCGGATTTTAGTTCCAAGTTGGTGGCAGTTGGATATGTGATGCAAAGAGGTTGTTGCGTAACCTCTTGCCTCGACCATTGACGGAGAGTTTGCTCGGGTGGTAGGTTTGGAGGTGGATTCCCTCCATAGTTGTCTCCCATTTTGTGAGTAGTAGTTGAAGTTTCTGTGGATGTAATATTTGGAATGTTAAGTGGGTGAAGATGGTTGTGGTGAGAGTGGGAGGCTTTCTGTTTCGGATGCGGGCACACTTGAGAGGGATATGTCCTCCCAAATGTTGATTATTAGAGGGTTAGATGATGAAGAAGTCCCATAGCCTGGTTGCCTCTTACTAAGCGTAACTTGCTTCGTCAACCTCTTTGCAGTCTTCTCTATCTCTGAGTCAATTGGCAATGGTGTACCTATACGAAAAGATATATGCATAAACAATTAGTAACACTGTGTCCCCGGCAACGACGCCAATTTTTTAGGCGCGTCAAACCAACAAATAAAGGGGGTAAAATAACTCCTTAAACACTGCCACTTTGTACTAAAAAGGTAATAAAAGGTAAGTAGGTTTGATCCACAAAGACACGAGATACGTGCTTATACCCTTATTGCGTAAGGTACAAATGAGATCACAAAAGAGGGTAAACAATTTTTCAAATAAAATAAACTAAAGATTTGTAAAATACTCCAACTCTATGCAAGACTAATTAGCAATGTGATTCAAAATATGAAATGATATTTGTTAAATTCTATCTAAGTTGGTATTAGGAATGCTAACAAGTTCTAGCAATTCACATTCACCATTTTAATTAATTAAAATAAGCTCTTTAATTAATCCTAATCTAACCAATCTAATCTAAACAAGTTCTTAGAGTTAGATAGAAAGATTGCATTATGCTTTATGTGAATCAACCAACAACATTCAATTCTCCTCATAAGCTTGGGAGTGTAAGAATGTGTGAATTTGATTTACACGAAAATTATTATAAGTAAATTCAATCTAGTGTTTGTTACTTGTTCTATATGACAAAACAATTACGGATTTTGCATATTAGGTAATATTAATGAATCAACCCTAACTTAATTGGACAAAAAGAATTAGAATTGAAATCAAACCTTCAATTAAAACCAAATCAAATTCACTAGATAGCATTTAAAACAAACACCAAGTCAAATGATTGAATTCACACTCATAATTGTCAATACATGAAGTTGGAGAATTATGTTTCTAGCCACTTATTACTAGAACAAAGCACAAACCTAGAAATTGAAATTAAAGTCTTACAAAGTGAAATCCAAATGAAATCCAAGTGTTTTCAAGAAACAATTGTCTTCAAAATACTCCCCAAAATCGCATCTAGAACTCACAAAATCGACTCCCCTTTTCTTCTAGAACCGGTTGCTTCTTTTTAGAAAGGAATTAAATTGTTTTAAATTGACGACCTCGTTTACATGACCCGTGTAAACTAACACTACCATTTACACGGCCGTGTAAATACAAAAAGTAGAATGCTCAATTTGGTCAGGCCTTCAAAGTTCGATGCTTGATAAAATGCATTTACACGTCCCGTGTAAACACAAGGCTTGCATTTACACGGCCGTGTAAATCTCTGTAAAGCTAAAATCTTCCTTTTCTTGATATCTTCCTCCTCGATGCTCCACAAGTCCCAAAACTTCATCCATATCTCTTATTCATCACCTCAACTAAGATCCTACCTCTAAAAGTCCCTGAAATATCATAAAAGTGTGTGAAAGGAATTGCATCATGAAAAATCCCGAAAAATATGCAACATGCATGAGTTTAAACCTAAATGCAATGTACTTTTATGGAGTAAAACTACAAAAATGGATGCATGAAATGCACCTAACAAAGACGTTAATGTCATTGCACGAACCTGGTGTTCCTGGGTTTTCCGCCTGATTTGCATCATATGACTCCTTCACTCATGCCCATATTGATGTTTTCTTTTGGTTTTTTCCACGTCTCTCATCTTCACTAATGATACAATATGATGACATTAAAGTGATATCTTCATTAACATCCCATTTATCACCTCTTGGATTTTTTCCAGTATTTTGTGAGGTTTAAACATTTTCAGTGATGGGAAATTGATTGGGACTTGCGAAAAACTGTGAGGTTTCATAACTTTGAAAGTTTTGATAATCTTGAGAATCATTAAGATTTAAGACGAAATTTGGATTCATCTTATTAAAGAAATCAAAAGGGTTTAGAAATGAAAAGTTGAGATGAGATATGAAGTATATCAATATTATACTCTATTTATAAAGAAAAAAAATATAAATTTTAGTATTTTTTTTTTTAAAATTTGATTGAGATAATATTAGATTTTTAGTAGATAATGATGTTTATCCTAAAATATATAATCTTATCTAGAAAAAATATGTTTGGAGGTTTCTTTGTTCAACATGTGTAAAAGTAAAATTGGTGTGAACTTTTTTGAGTTGGGTTGTCTTATCGATCTAGTTCACCAAATTAATTAATTTTTTTTTTATTATATCTATCGTGAGCGCTCACCAAAAATCCCCCAAATGAGGTAGTCTAATGCTCCCTACTTAGAAAATTCATATGTGGGTGGAAGACATTTAGGTGTTGTTTAGTTTTAACTAGATGAACATGATAAGAAAAGGACTTTTAATCCAATAAATAAGCTATATATAGGTATGACCGAGTGGAAAAATCTTACATGATAAGCACCATAAAACCTAGGACGCATAAGCTCATAGATGAGATTAAGGTTTCAAGACAAGACTGCCTCCCGCACGTTGCCACATCAAACATTAAATAAATAAATAAATTTCAGAAAACAATTGCAATTTCTCGTTTCTTATTCCAAATCTAGAGTTCTTGTTCACCGTTGCAACATAAGGATGGACCTTGATATGTGCATAATTAGTTAATCATTTAACATATTTTCTTAGTTATTTTTGGTCAGTTATGAGAATAATTTGGACAAAAGGTACTTAAAATGCTTTGAATTGTGTTTTCAGTCCAAAAGATATGCTTGGAGGCAAAAAGGAGAAAAGGAAAGCAAGAGAAGATTAAAGGGTGTTAAGAAAGACATACTCGGCGAGTACATCGACCTTACTCGGCGAGTACACGATGAGATGCTAGAAGATATGTACGACTGTTAATCTGAAGACGGATAAGTATTGACATACTCGGCGAGTTGATTCTGCTACTCGCCGAGTACCCTCTGTTTTGAGATATCTTTATAAGACGAATCCTTATCACATGGGACAAAAAACCCCTGGCGAATTTTGGAGGATTAGCTGCGACTAAAAGGTTCAGAAGGCGTTGGAAAACCCTAAGCTTCAAGAGTTGGAAGAATTCAAGTAACTAGGTTGATTCTACCACTTAGACTTAGGAATTAAACATGTTTGCTTTCATATACTTTGTTTTTATGCTTGTTTCTACTGCAACTATGAGCTAAACTCGTTTTTGTTTCTGTTTGGGGAATACCAAGGAACTCCTATGGTTTAATTATTGAATTATGTTTAATTGTCTATTGGTGATTTATTAAATTAAGTTTGTTAAAGAACCTTATGTGTTAATCACTACTATCTTCTGTTAATTGGAAGGTAATTAGGTTGCATGAACATCACCTAATTGCTAACCTCATATGTCTATGTGAATGCTAAAACGTATGCTTGGAAGTAATGAATATGAAACTAAGATTAATAAGAAAATAGGAAGATTAATGTGTGAGCTTGTTGAGAAACCATCAGCAAGAGGTTAATTGAATTGATAACTTAATTGACCATTACAAATCTTATTTAATCCAAATAATTAATCTAGGGAATTAATTAGTTTAAACACTTGATCAACGCTTGAATTAGTTAATTGTCTAAGGGTTAGGAGTAATGAACATGAACCTAACTATTATACTTGGTAACCAATAGCAATTAATCTACCTTAACTTAAATAACCATAGGAGTGAATTGGTTGAACCTAAATAGAAACATCTTATCAAATTTGGTGAATAGTTGTTGCTTTAGTTAATTAGTTAAATTCAGCTTGCTTAAGTTTCTAGTCTTGCAAAACTAGAGAAAAACCATTTACTTTTATTATTTGTTTAGATAAAATTAGCTATTAGTTTAATTTCCGTTCCCTGAGTTCGATACCTTACTTATCAATCTATACCACTTAAAGACAGGGTCACTGCCTTTGTGTGCTCAAATCATTAATAAAAAGTAGGGATAAAACTAGTTGAATTTACACACATCAGACCTATTGAAAGTATTATAGATATGACATTTATTTTCATCTTTTAACTATTATATTGCAAAGGAAAACATAAAACATAAAAGAAATAACATTGCATCCTTATAGGAAAAAACACAATGTATCCAAGAAATTAAAGTTTGTACGTTGTCATTCCATTAGCCCTCAAAGAAAGAAAAGACAATGCTTTGATCAACTAAATCCATCTTCTTGCTTAATCAAGATGATAAAATTAGGCTTCAATATGGGTCATCACAACATCTGGATTCAATCCCTCCAAAGATCTGTATAAGCTAATTCGATATTTCTGGTTATCTGTGGCCTACTATAAAGATAAAAAGGCGTTCTTTCAGTAGCATCCAAGACTTCTAACATCCTCACAATACATATATTCATCTTCTTTTTGGTGATTGATTTTGAACTCGGTTTGAAACACATCACACTTCCGGGAATGATCGATTTATTTATGGATTTGGCGAAAGAGAATGATTGGAACTGAAACTGAGAGGAATAAGTGGCAGCCACCATTGCCATTGAGATTTGAGCGACGAGGGAACGGAGCAACAAGATGTTGCAGAGCTAGGGTTTTTTACGAGTTAAGCATCCACAGACGTTGCTATTTCTACTGCTAGTCGTAAAAAAGATATTAGACCTCAAAGATTTCGAAATTCCGTGATTTACAAGTTAAACGTAACAAATCGACATTATTCAATGGGTTGATTTGGGTTGGATTCAACCCATTTACTAATTAAGTTGAATAGGTTGATATTTTCAACCCAGTCCAATCTTTCAACCCAATATTTCAGATAAATAGATGGTCATCAGATTGACCTATTTATAAAGTTTCCAACCTAATGTATTAAATAAATGGGTTTAACTTAGGTTGTCCTATTGAAATTAAAAATAAATAAAAAAATTAACTAAAAGTTACACCATTTAAATTAATTATAGACTTCAATAAAATTTCAAATTAAAACAAAAGTACAATCTCAATTCATATATACAAAGAATTTGTTCTAATAAAATTAAATATATGTAATTTCTAAATGATTTTAAAGTGTGACTAGTGTTGTCGTTGCCAAGAAAAAAAATTAGAAATTAGGATTACAAACATAATAATAATACGATTATTGTAATTTATAAATTAATACTTAGATTAATACATGATAATATTTAAATAATTATTAAATTAAATATAAATTAAAGTTAAATGGGTTAATGGGTTGAAAACGGATCAATAATTTTTACCCGGCCCAACCTATTTAAATATGTTGAAAATATCAGCCTAACCTGTTAATTTTGGATTGGATTCGGGTTGGATTGGTGGATTAGGTCGATTTTTGTCAGTTCTAGTCCAAACACAACGGTTGGTATAAGTCGAAAACTATATCTTTTATTTTTATAAAAGTGTTCGGTAACTACCTATAAACCTTTGAAATATGTAAAATTACATAAAAAGACATAAAATAAAATTAAAATATAATGATAATAAATTAATTTTTCTAAACTATAATTATCAAAATTTAATAACCATCCAAATTTTAATATCAAAACCCCGATTAAGCTTTTCAATTGGTAACAACGTTTCTATGCATATTAAAAGTGATTTTTTTTTACATATAAACTAAATAAGACTTTTTAATATTGGTAAAAACTAGCGAATAAACAAGCTTATTTTTCGATTTTTTTTTTACAAATAAACCAAAAAGTGGCTGATAATTTGGTTTTTTTAAAGTTACTTAAAATAGCTTTTCATGATTTTTTTTAAAAATTGTCAAATGTACCCTTAATTAACTATAAAAAAAATATTAATCTTATAAAGATCATTTTATATCTTCATACTCGCTTATTAGCTAGTTTTTACTAAACATAATTTTTTATAGCTTTTTAAAAAAAACTTCTGAAAAGCTAATCTAAGTATTTAGTTATAAACTAGTTTATAAGATACTTTTTTTGTTTATCAAACATGACAACTTATGATGTATTTGGTATGTCATGACTAGTTTATTTTGCTGGCTTTTTTATGATGACATGTTTGACTAACAAAAAAACTAATTTATACTAGCTTTTTATAAGTTTTTTTAAAACTTTTCAAATATACCCTTAATTTATCATAAAAAAAACATATTCTTCTAAATGTTTTTTATGTTATTTTATATTTTTTAGATAGCTTATCATTTAGTTTTACTAAGCGTTATTTTAGCCACTTGGTCAAATAGTCAAACTTTCCGGGATAAACTAACTATAAACCTCACTTAATAACCATCGAACCCTTTAGAAGCACAAAAAGATTCAATCAAACAGAAACAAAATATCAAAGAGATTTTAAAAAAAAATCACACACACACAATCAACTAACCTCCCAAATATCATAGCAGTAAGTGCAGTTGTGCCCGAAGAAAGAGCAGATTCAAGAGCACATGACCTCGCAAAAGCAGCATCTGTCTCCATAAATGACCTTGTCACCACTTTCTCAAGTTCTAATGGAAAATTAGCATCATCAACAATGATTCTTGGTAAATTATCACGTACAAAATGTGATGCACCTTTTCCTCCATGTCCATCAAACACCTATTTTTATGTTATTTTATATCTTTTAGATAGCTTATCATCTAGTTTTACTAAGCGTTATTTTTTATCAGCTAGTTTTTCAGTTATCAGTTAACTTTTCATATACCAGTTAGTTTTTCAGTTATCAACTACTATGCAAAACATAACCTTAAAAGTTAAAAACTAGAAAAATAAGGTAGCACTTGAGAGAGTAAACTTGATCATTTATGCACAATATCAACTATATCAAGTTTTGCAATGTTGAATGTTGAATGTTGAAAAATAATAAATAAAACAAATAAGTTAGAGAAAGTGTTTGATTACATGTTACATTAATATCGTTTACTAGGTCCACTACAAGGAAATGTTGCTTCATAAAGGAGATATAAGAAACGATCTTTAAACTGCCAATGTTGAATATCATGCTCTTATGGATACCACTTGGAACTTAGTCTAGCTTCATTAGTTGTTAGGCTTTTATGAGAGCTTCTTATTCCACTTCATCATCTTTTTGACATGAAAATCAAAATGCAATTTAGATAACTCACGTGAATTCTTTCATAAGCATACGAAACATACTAAGTCACGATGTAGTTGGATTGTTAGAAAGATTGTTCTACTTGTACTTTCTACCACCGATCATCTCAATATATTTGCTAAAATGTATCAACCAGTTTAATTTACTTTAAGAAAATCAGATAACATGAAAGAATGTTTTTGTATCCAAATATCGGAGCGAAAATGATCTAAGACCCAAGTATTTAAATTAATGTGATTTTTATTTTCTTTAAATTAATGAAATACTTTCCTTTTATAATTAAATTATTTATATATTTATTTTAAAAAATAAAGGGAAATAAGTGGTGCATTTACAAGGTAGAGAGAATCGGGGAAAGAATAAGGGAAATGATATGATTATAGGACAAAAGTGAAAGGTATTTGAAGAGTACACAATTTGGTCCAATGCATTGATCATTGAAATAGTGAAGAATACAAACAAATCTATGGCAATTTGGTAGGCAAAAGAGTACAAGTTGGACACATTTATAACTTAAGGGGTATAAATGGGGCCTTTGGATGGACTTTATTTCCTACACCTACAACATCACATCAACCCTACCCCTTTTCACACAATTTTAGCATCTAGAAACTTTAAGTTGGCCCACACCATCCCATCTTAAGACTGAGTCTATATCACTTACATAACAGGTACACAACAGTCTGCTAGATAATCAATATTGACAAGGAATCCGATACATAGCAAAACAAAATCTCTGACACTGCAACTGCTGACACTCAAAACTTTTACCGTCTCTTGACTCTCAAACTCCATTTCAAATGGCTTTTCACCGTTGGTATGCTAACACGGCATCTAAGAAATCTCTTTTAAACAACTTCAAGTCCATATTTCTCGATTAAAACCTAACATAAAACACCTCCTAAAAATCCCCAACTAATCTTCTTTTCTTACTACTTTCACTCTATACATGATCTTATATATATTTCCAAGCTCTCATCTTTATCATCAACAACATTGATAAAAACACGAAAATAGACCTCGAGGGCTATTTCCAACAGGAGTTTTTGGTGTTTCAACCGATTCATCCTTTTCCCCCATTAATGTGCTTGTGCCGGGAGACTCGGGTGAAAAGATGGTATTTTGGGAGGTGAAATTTCGAGGTGGGATGGATGTGGGTCCCATTGTTGTATTGTTTGATAAATAATGAAGAAGCATTTGTATTATTTGAGTGAAATTTGGGCGAGCGTTTGGATCTTCTTTCCAACATGATGTCACAATTAGAGCCAAATCCTCTGGGAGGTCATCCGCACTTGGTCTTACATTCTGTCAGACAAAATCATCAAAAAGGGTAAAATAGTCATTTAACATGGGTTCTAACAAAAATTATCGGATCCCTACGTTATAATAAGATTTTCCCAATAGGTTTAATAATTGTATTTAAAAAAATACCCTACATTATGTTTGGTTTTTATTGCTTAGACAAAGAATGTAAAAGTAGGGGTAAAATAGTCATTTGACAAGCGTTTAAAAGGAAACAATCGTTACTTTTCGAACCTAAACCGGAAAAATGCTATCCACTTATGTTTTAGGCATCATACACGGGTATTATAAAAGTAGGGGTAAATTGGTCATTTTACATGGGTATGACAAAATGAAACCCTGAAATAAGGACGAAAACCGCAAAAAGGATTCATTTTTGGACCTAAACCAAAAAAAAAAAAAAAAAAAAAAGCAACAGGGACCAAAATTGTAATTCAATCAAAGTAATATACTTTATCATTTACACTTAATTTATGTTTTAAGCATCCTCCTTTAAAATAAAATATAAAACAAACAAACGACTATACTTTATTGACTTCTCATTATACCATTATTTCCCCATTTTACTCACATTTAACGTTTTCTAAACACAAAAAATTCAACCTTTTTGTGAAAAAACTTTCTTCTAAACTAATCATTAAATATAACGCGTGTGTTTCAAGTTTTGAAAATTTCAAGGTACCACCACCACATTACCAATTTACCATTTACCCAAACCTGCCCGAACTAACCTGCCCTAACTGCCCGAAAACAAAGAAGATAAAAATAAAATAAAAATTAATAATACCTTGAAAGCAGCTGCATATGCTGCTTGTAGATTTGACATGCCTTCAAATGGTAATTTGTTGTGTATAAGCTCCCATAAAACAATGGCAAAACTATACGCATCTACTTTATGGTTATAATGCTTCTTTTCTCCATGCCTTAATGTCACAGTGCTATAAAGCTACACTTTGTATTTTAGATATTAAATGTTAGTAATAAAAAAAAATAGAAAAGTAATTATAATTTATAAATTATTAAATTATTAAATTATTAAATTACCTCTGGAGCCATCCATCTATATGTTCCAGTTTCTGCTGTCATCATCTCTGTTAATGATTCTTCTCTTGCTAAACCAAAATCAGCGAGTTTTACAGATTTGTGGTCTGACGTAAGCAGCAAATTTTCTGAATAAAAAAATATATATGATTTTTATCTATCCAAATAAAAATATATTTTTAATTCTAATTTCTAACTATAAAAGAAACGACGAAATGAAAATTACCAGGTTTTAAGTCGCGATGAATGATCCCATGAGAGTGTAAACATTCCATTGCACGAGCAATATCAAGAGCAAACCCGATAGCGACACGTGTCTCCAACCCATTGGGTCGCATATTCACTAAGTATTTTCTCAAAGTTCCACCGGTAAGAAGCTCGGTGACTATCACCATGACTGGTTCCTTGCAAGCTCCGATGAACTAATACAAAACAAGATTCGATTTTTTTTTTTTTTTTTTTTAATTCTTATCAATAATATAACATTATCCGATATTCATAGTCTATTTAATGATATTAAAACTGTACCTTTACTAAATTCTTGTGTTGCACTTTTGATAACATTGCGACTTCTCGCATAAAACGACCTTCTATCTTCGCTATCTCCTCTGGCGTATCGCCTTTATTCACAATTTTAATGGCGACGATTTTGTTTTTGTATCTGGGGGAAAGAAGACAATCGATAAAACAACGAAATCGGGAACGAATTAATAATTTAGATCGATGTTCGTCGTTAATTGCGATTTGCGAACTACAATGACTTACTTGCCCTCGTATACTTTGCCATGAGCACCCTCGCCGATCTTCGGACCGACGAAAAGAAGCTTCGGATCGATTACCCACTTCGCTTCCAAACTAAACTCGCTTGAGGAGAAAAATGCATTTTGAGATCCCATGTTCTTTGAGGATTTTTATCGAACACCTTACAGGCAAAATGTTCAAGAACACATTTTTTAAAAAAACCTAGAGTAGACCCACAGCATAAATAAACAAACCCACAAACAAGATCAAGTAGCAGACTTGAAAGGTTCACTTCCGCTTTAATGGCAGTGACCCATACTGTGAGATCAGACACACACAGACACACATACAGAATTAAAAATATGAAATCGGATTGCCTTTGTTTGGGAGACAAAGCATAAAACCCCCCATGTTCGTTAAGACAAGAAACTAACCCCACGACTTAAATAAAACCTTAAAAGACCCATTACGATAAAGCTCTGAGCAAGATCAATGGGTTCTTGTAAAGAATTAAAAATCTGGAGTAAATGAGAGAGGGTATGAGAGTATTTAATTGGAAGTTTGGTTGAGTTATCGATCTGCGAAGAAAAAGGAAAGGAATTGGGTAAATTTGTGTCAGAGAGAATCGTGTGTGCATTATCTTAGTGATTAAAATATTTAGGAGAAAATGGAAAATGAGATGCGTAAACCCAAAAGATTTGGGGTTTCGATGCCATTTGATTGAGAGATGGTGCAGGTTTTATAGTGGAATTTTTTTACTAAAATAATACACACGCATTATCAACGGGTACCCATAATTTAATAGACTATATCGATAATTATGGGTTTTATTATTTTTGAATCAAGCAGTATTATTTATTCATCGCTTGTTTATCATTTGATTATTTATTCATAATAAAATGATGGTTGTTTATCAAAAGTTAATACAGGAATTAGTAATTCAATTGTTCCCTTTTATTATAAAACTAGTTTATAACGCGTAAAACCACAGCTACAAAATTAATTAAATTTTAATAGTTAGAACACAAAATTATTAATCAATTATAATCGTTATTTTAAATAAATATGTGAAATTATATCACCTTATAATTTATATTAATTTTATTTTAATTTTTATTCCATTGTTATTAATTTATTGGAATTAAAGTGAAAATTTTAAAATTTGAAATAGAAAATTAATAGGTTGATAAGTGATATCCATTAATTAAGATGTTTAATAGGATAACACATGGCAAAAAAAATATATGTATTAATTAGGAGGCCTAATATGATGACACATGTCAAAAGAAGATTAAAACTATTCTTTTATTAGAATATGGGATACTAGTGTATAACCCGTGGGAATCACGGTTATAAAATTAATTAAACTTTAAAAGTTAAAATTTAAAACTATTAATAACTTATTTTAAATAAATTATTAATTAAGAGTTTTTTAGTTATATAAAATTATAATCATTGATTTAAATAAATATATAAAATTATATCACTTTATAATTTGTATTAATTTTATTTAATGTTTATTCTAATGTTGTTAATTTAATGTAATTAAAACGAGAAATTTAAAATTTGAAATTTGAAATGGAGAATCAATATGTTAACAAATGATATGCATTAATTATAAGACATAATAAGGTGAAACATAGCAAAAGAAAAATAAATTTTGTATTAATTATAAGGCTTAATATGGTGATACATATCAAAAGGAGATTAAAAACTACTCTTTTATTATAATAGGAAGATATGATAAATATTAATTCGTAAAATAGGAAATATGCTTAATAAGGTAAATAATTTTTTGGTTTGTTCACATTTGGGTAGCTATTTTTTTGTACACATCTAGGCAATAAACATTTTGGAAGTGTTTACATATAACTATTATGACCTGCTTTACTAGGTTATATCCGATCATAATGATCATAATTATGATAAAATTGCAAAATTGCTCCCTATGGTTTACAAAAAACTTTGGATATGGTCTAAAAAGTTTTTAACTTGCATAGAAGCTCCAAAATCAAAAAATTTATTTGGTTTTGGTCCTTGGTAAACTTGAAATGATAATTTTGCCATTTTCATTTCTTTTTTTGTATTTTTTGAAATTATTTTAAGTACTTTATTAGAGAGAGAGAGAGAGAGAGAAGAAAAGCATTAGCTTATCCACCCTACCTGTAACGCTTGATTCATATATCATTTATTTCTCTAACATTTTAGGGTTTTGGACTGGGACTCGACGAGTTGGGAAGCTTCAATTCGTCGAGTAAGGATCATTACGGACACGAGATGAAGGGTCTACTCAACGAGTTGGAAGGCCCCAACTCGACGAGTAGACGCTGGAAAGGAAAACCCTAATTTTCCAGGTTTTGCACCCTATAAAAAGAACTTATAGCTCATTTATGGCCTCCCTCATCGTCTTTACAGCCTATAGAATCCTTAATTCGAGCCTTGTACCTTCTTGAGTGTGTGTGTGTGAGAGAGAGCTTTGGAGAGTGACTTTGGTATGGTTGTGAAGAAATTTAGAGCTTGAAGAGGTTGGAGCAAAGTGAGAGGCTGTAGACCCAACATCTACTCTGTGCTAGCAACCATTTGGAGGTAAAGCGTCTTTACCTTGGCTTTCCATTTCTTAGATCTTCCCTTATGCAAGAATATGGTCATTTCTAGGGAAAAATGGAGTCACTCTCGGGTTTGACCTTGTCATGAGAACATGGTCTTAAATCTGGACTCCTCTAAGCCCCATGGACATAAAGTTGTCGACTTTATCTTGTCTTGGTCCTTCTCCATGCCCTAAACCTATTCCTAAGCTTAGTTTTGAGTGTTTTATCCTTTTAAGGCCTTGCATGCATGTAAAGTTGGCAAATTTATGTGGTAACTACATCCTAGGGGATTGGATCTGTAGTTTAGAGCTTTGGATTCGACTGGAAAGGACTAAATATGAAAAGGGTGAAGGAACTCGATGAGTTGCTTAGCCAACTCGACGAGTTGAGTCGGGGTTTCCCGCTTTTTGAATCCTGGATAAACTCGGTAGGTTGATGAGATAACTCGAGGAGTTAGTTAGGGTTTTTCCTAGTTTTTTGAACACTGAAGGAACTCGACGAGTTGCTTTATGCACTCGATGAGTTGGAGTCAACATGGGCCATTGACCTTGACTTTGACCATGTTTGAATTTAAGAGTATTTTGGTATTTCGGGATTTTGACAAATAAGTTACTTGGCGATTGTAGGCGGTTGAGTTGGATTTGTGGATTGTGATTGATCTTATCGGTTCAGAATTTCTTGAGAGGTGAGTCTCCTCACCATACCAATGGGTCGAAGGCACCAAGGCTAACCATTATGTGTTATGTGGAATGTTAGTTGATTGCGTGATATGTGATATGATAGTTATCATTTTGATACTTGCATGGAAGAACTTGGGGGGGGGGGGGGTTTCGGGGTACGTAGGTGTAAGACCTTGGAGGGTTTCCACGACATCCTAGGTAAAGACCTCGGGGGGTTCCCGAGGCATTTAGGTGTAAGACCTTGGAGGGTTTCCACGGAATCCTAGGTAAAGACCTCGGGGGGTTCCCGAGGCATTAGGGTATAAGACCCTTAAGAGTTTCTAGGGCATCCTTAGTCAAGACCTCGTGGGGTTCCCGAGTCATTGGGCTAAGACCATGTGCGGGTTTCCATCTCACCCGGAGTAAGACCGTGGAGGGTTTCTAGGGCATCCTTATATACATGCTTATGTGGTTTGTGTAGTTGATATAGCCAATATGGATTATATGATTATGTGGATTGTGTGGGGTATGCTCTAGGGAACTCACTAAGCATTAGCTTACAGTTTGTTGGCTGTTTCAGGTACTTCAGAGCCTAAGGGCAAGGGTCTGGCATGATGGTGCGGCATGCACTCTCTGACGTTTTGTTGGGACACTAATGTTTTTAGATAAATTATTCGATATTATGGATTTTTGAAAAACAAATATGGTTGTAATATTATGTATTGAGAATGATTTTTGTTAATTAAAAATGAAATTTTTTATTGGAAATTTGGGATGTTACAAGTTGATATCGGAGCCTTGGTTTGAGGGAATTGGGCACACTCTCGGGTGTGTCAGGACTCAAACTAAGGAAATGGTAAAATTGTTTTCAAAAATCAAAGTTAAAACTTCTTAAACTGAAAAAAGAAGTGTGCAATGCGCGTAATCGGCCGAGCTCAAGTAAGTGGTTCACCAATATGTTAGCCATGCTATCAGGTAGAGCCTTGGGAAAGGTACAGGTAGGTGTGGAAGGTAGTATTGGGCCCGTACTACTGAAAGCAAAGGACATGTACCCCAAACTAATGCTAGATCTGGAAGCTCTAAGGAGAACCGGTGTGGAAGGATCCCTATTTTGGATATCTTGATCGTTTTGTTTAGTGGTATTTCGGATCAGGATGGTCGTGACTCGTCACGGAGCAGGGGGATCAGCATCGGATCCGGGTCAGATCCGGGTCGGGCTACGATATCGAGCCCATTGATGAGAGGTTGCACAAGCTTATTGTAGTCGAGGTTACGAGAGGAATCTTTGACGCTACCCCAGTGGTTTTTGGAAAAATCAAGGAAGGGATAATGGAGAACATGGAGGGGTGGCTCAGGTCTTTTCAAGCCGAGATTGTTGCGGGCCAGGTCGGGGCCCGAACTCCCTCGTTCAGGGAGTTCAAGGCGTGCGGAGCACCTGAATTCTTCGGGTCAGGGACCACATACCTAGTCGATGCTGGGTGGCAGACATGGAGAACGCCCAGCATACGAGCTTTTGCCCTGATGCGGCAAAGGTGGGGTTTGCCTCGTGTATATTGAGGGACCGAGCCAGGGATTAGTGGGGGGATATGACTAGCCAGGTGGGAGCAGCCGGTGTATCTGAGATGACATGGCTAGAGTTTGTCAGACGCTTTGATTTAGATTTTGCACCACCTATCGAGGTGCAACGGTTAGTGAGGGAGTTCCAGGAGCTCCACCAGACCACCGAGACTATGGCGGAAATCACCGACAAATTTTGAGAACGAGCATGGTTGATCCCGCAGTATGTTTCGGATGAGGATATGAAGAGGACGAGGTATCATTCCATGATGAGGGATGATATCCGTGAGTTCGTGAGCTTTACATGGTGCAAAACCTTGAATGAGATGGTGGAGAAGGCTCGAGAGTAGGAGATGGAGTTGGAGCTTTGCACCAAGCGGAAGCTAGAGCAGGTTCATATAGCTGTAGGTCAGGCTAAAAAGCCTAAGACCTCTGATTCTTCTGGTAAGGGCCAGTAGGGCTGTGGACGATGTGCCAAGTACGAGAGGTCACATGGAGGAGTTTTTCAGGTGACAGGCTGTAACATCCATAAAAATCAGGCCAAATTTAAACTTTTTCAAAACATTTCAAACCATTAATTATTACAAAACTTGTTTTCAAAACGGTATAATATCATAGTATCCCAGAAACAAATCATAAACATGAGGAGTTGTACGATCACGCCTTTGCCTTCCCGCGATCATCTGATGTACCTGAAACAAAAGCTGAATCTGTAAGTCCGAAGCTTAGTTAGTCTCCCCAAAATACCCATGTCATACAGATATAACCATACATAAAAACATATAAGTAAACAACATGCATAATGAGCCATCAATCTGATTGGACCGACTCCCAGTCCAAAGTCTATATGGACCGCTCTCCGAGCCTTCGGCACATCTAGACCGCCGTCTTCGGGGCCTTCAGCTGATCTGGACTGCTCGTTGGGCCTTCGGCCTGACTAGATTTGCCCGGTTCAGGCCTGCAGTCTACCCAATACGCCCAAGATGTCTTGGCCTACTGCACATAGCAGGACCTGCCTCAACCCTTTCCCAAACCAACAAACATGTGCACATACATATAAATAAGTAAACATGCAGATCTAACCAATCACTAATTATAGCAACCATCCTACAACCAGGATACCAATCTAACCGATCACTAACATAAAAACCATCCTATAACCAGGATACCGATCTAACCGATCTCTAACATAGCAACCATCCTAACTACCAGGATGTAAATCAATAAACATATCTCAATAAACCCAGATGCAAATCCGATAAGGGTCGCATTGGTGCCTTCGACCCTGTTAGTATAGTGAGGATAACTCAACTCTCAACTATTGAATAGAAGTGATAGATCAAACTCTCGAACTACAGCCATGAACTCCAACACCTATAATTACCATAAGACCTTTTCCATAAATTCCAATTTACCAAAATACCCCAAAAGTCAACTAGTCAACCGTTGGTCAAAGTTCAAGTCAATAGTCAAGGTCAACAGTCCATGTTGACCCAACTCATCGAGTGCAGTTTATTGACTTGTCGAGTCCTTCCTAAACTAGAGAAGTCGTGAAATCCCCCATTGACTCATCGAGTTTCCCTGAAACTCACCGCGTTCATGCATGTCTAAACGTCAGGAAAACCCTAGCTGATTCGTCGAGTCCATCCAGAAGTCCTTGCACAACAATCTTCATTAGACTCACTGAGTTGGCCATGCAACTCGTCGAGTCCATTCAGTTCTTTCTCCATTCATATAATAAGCCATCCCAAAGCTCCCTAATGCAGACCTGAGCTCCTACGGCGTACTTCTTATGTAAAGTTGCAAACTTTACGTACATGCAAGGTGACAATGACTCAAATCAAGCTAAAGAAGAGATTCCAGGCAAGGGAAATGATTTAGCATGCTAAAGGCTGAAACTTTGTGATTATAAGGACCAAGGTGAGTCTAGATCTGAAGTTTCAACTTCAGATCTTGGCTCATTACTCGAAATGGAACATCAACATGGTAAAATGGCCTTAAAACCCAAATATAGAAGGATCTAGCTAGAAGGAGATCAGGGTAACGACTTGATACCTTCTAATGATGCTAGACTAGGGTAAACTTCGGATCCACACACGTTCCTTGCCTCAGACTTCTGGATCTTCAAGCTCCTCTCACCAAGATCCACCTTCCAAACTTAAAACACACAAATATGGAGAGAAAATGGTGATGTAGGGTTTCTGGACTCACAAGGGGCTGTAAGGGAGGCTAAGGGAGGCTAATGACTCTTTAGATAGGGTGCTAAACCTCTGAAATTAGGGTTTCATCCTCAAGCTCCAACTCGTCGAGTCATGCCTCCGACTCGGTGAGTTGGTCATTTAAAACACATGGCCCCAAAAGTTCATACTTAATGAGTTAGGGCATCAACTTGTCGAGTAGACCTTCCAATATGAAAATAAAGCTGTAAAAATAATACCTGGGAGTCGGGGTGTTACACGGGCACAGTATGGTATACCTGTGGTCAGCCCGACCATGTGAGCAGAGACTACCCCGAGATGGGTTTGATTTGCTTCCACTACACCCAGACCGGCCATAAAAGGCCCGATTGTCTGAGATTGCAGGGAGGGGAAGGAGCAGTGGTGGTGCCTTTGCCCACCACGATGAGGATCACGGATGGCCACCATGCCAAGGCGGATACTCCCATGGTGAAGAGTCACACATTTTAGTTGACCACAAAGGAGGCACGAGCAGCGCCAGACATCATGGCTGGTATGTAATTTATTCTCCCTGCTTGATATTTATTTGCCTGTTATGCTTATAATTATACATGTGCTCTTGTATAGGAACCTTTTTAGTCAATGGTATGTCTGCACATGTTCTTTTTGATTCGGGAGCTACCCGATCATTTATTTCTCTTGCACTTAGCAAGAAGTTTAAGGATACCCCGAGAACTTTGGATTCCCCGTTGGAGGTTGAGATTGCTGATGAACGCACTGAGAGTGTTGCGAGGGTATATTAGGGATGTGTCCTAAATGTGTTTGGGGAGAGGTTTCGGGTTGATTTGGTTTTGATTCAGTTGCGAGGGCTGAAGGTGATTATCGGGATGGATTGGTTGGGGGCCAATGGGGGAATGAAAGACTGTGAGCGCCATCTGGTGAGAGTTCGAAGCCAAAGTGGGGGAGAACTAGTTTTCATGGGGAGAAGGCATTGTAGGGGCTAACTCTCTGTTCGGCTGCAAGGGCTAGGAGACTTCTTTATCAAGGTTTTTCAGGATTTTTAGCATACATCTTTGATACGAGGGTGGAGTCCACTACAGACTTGGGTAGTATACGTGTTGTACGATATTTTCAGGATGTCTTCCCCGAAGAGTTACCAAGGGTGCCTTTGAAGAGGTATGTAGAGTTTCACATTGATTTGGTGCCGGGTGAAGCTTCGATAGCCAAGGCACCGTACTGGCTAGCTTTGCCCGAGATGCAAGAGTTATCTACATAGCTTCAGGAGATACTAGACCGAGGGTTTATCCATCCGAGTAGCTCCCCATGGGGAGCACCGATCCTGTTCATGAAGATGAAGTATGGGTCACATAGGATGTACATCAATTATCAGGAGTTGAACAAGCTAATGGTGAAAAACCGTTATCCACTTCCGAGGACCGATGATTTGTTCGATCAGCTTCAGGTTGCATCTTGGTTTTCCAAGATTGATCTTCGGTAGGGGTACCATCATATGAGGATTAGGGATGAGGATATACCAAAAATAGCTTTCAACACTCGGTATAGTCACTATGAGTTTGTGGTGATGCCATTTGGGATCACCAATGCCCTAGCATCGTTCATGGATATCATGAACAGGGTATGTAGGCCGATGTTGGATCGGTCTGTGATCATTTTTATTGATGATATCTTGGTCTATTCCAATACCAAGGAGCAACATGAGCAACATCTGAGGGAGGTATTGGATACACTGAGGAGGGAAAGGCGATATGACAAGTTCTCAAATTGTGATTTTTGGTTGCAAGAGGTGCAGTTTTTTGGGGCACATCATCAACCAAGAAGGTATTTCGGTTGATCCAGCCAAGGTTGAGGCCGTGATGCAGTGGTAAGTACCGAAGAATGCTTCTGAGATCCGTAGCTTCATGGGTCCAAGAGGTATTATCAGAGATTCATTTAGGATTTCTCCAAGATCACCATGTCATTGACCCGTTTGACCAAGAAGAATGTGACCTTTCGGTAGGGCCCGAACCAACAGTTGGCTTTCGAGACCTTGAGACAGAGGTTATGTGAGGCCCCGATTTTAGTACTACCTAAGGGGTTGAAGGACTTGGTAGTGTATTGTGATGCATCGATATCAGGGTTAAGGGCAGTTTTGATGCAAAGGGGGCATGTGATCACGTACGTCTCGAGGCATCTGAAGCCTCATGAGGCGAACTACCCCACTCACGACCTGGAGTTGAGGGCGGTGGTGTTTGCCCTCAAAATCTGGAGACATTACTTGTATGGGTTCGGTGCACCATCTATACTGACCACAAAAGTTTGAAATATTGGATGGATCAGCAGAATCTTAACATGCGAAAGAGGAGGTGGTTGGATGTACTGAAGGATATTGATTGCAAAATCTTGTACCACCCCAAGAAGGCCAACGTGGTGGCCGATACTTTGCACCGTAATGCGGCAAGTGCTCTAATCGGGAACGTTTGTTCGAGGATGACGGTCATCTCATTTAGATAACGATCAAGTCAAAGTCAACTAAAGTCAGCAAGTCAAACCGTTTGACTCAATTTGCCCATGAGTACTAAAATTCACACTATGAAACTTCTACATAACTTCTATTCTAATGAGAGATCATAAAACAAAAAGTGCGAACATCTAGATCTCCTTAACCAAAAACTGTAGTACATGGCAAGCCAAACCGATAAAACAATGATGCATACTCATCGGGAGTGTGTAAGATCCTTAAACAAGGCTTAACAGGGTTTACGAACCATGCATTGCGATGCTGGACACTCACAATTGTCACACATGGATCCTCTCTCAATCGTTTTCACTCTATCTCTCTCTCTCTCTCTCTATGTCAAATCTCTCCCAAATCTCTCCAAGTGTGTGAAATCTCTCTCAAATATCTCTCTGTATTAGAAATCTCTCCAAGAATGTCGAATCTCTCCCAAATCCCTCTAAGTATGTGAAATCTCTCTCAAATATCTCTCTGTATTAGAAATCTCTCCAAGAATGTCGAATCTCTCCCAAATCCCTCTAAGTATGTGAAATCTCTCTCAAATATCTCTCTGTATGAGAAATCTCTCCAAGAATGTCAAATCTCTCCCAAATCTCTCCAAGTATGTGAAATCTCTCTCAAATATCTCTCTGTATGAGAAATCTCTCCAAGAATGTCAAATCTCTCCCAAATCTCTCCAAGTATGTGAAAACTCTCGCAAATATCTCTGTGTATGAGAAATCTCTCCAAGAATGTCAAATCTCTCCCAAATCTCTCCAAGTGTGAGAAATCTCTCCCAAATCTCTCTCAAAAGTTTCCCGTAACTTTTTGGAATCATTCGGGTCATTCCGACCCTTAACCGGGTCAAAAACGGCTTAAAACGGGGTAAAAACGAGAAAACGGGACCTTAAGAACCGAAACCCTTCTTAAGGAGCCGAAGCTCCTTAAGGCCGAGATTAAACACCGAAGACCGAGCCTCTGTTGGCTAAGAAACCGGAGACCGAGCCTCTGTTGGCTAAGACACCGAACACCGAGCCTCTGTTGGCTAAGACGCGAGGACCGAGCCTTTGTTGGCTAAGACGCGCGAGGACCGAGCCTCTGTTGGCTAAGACGTGCGAGGACCGAGCCTCTGTTGGCTGTGGCACGCGAGGACCGAGCCTCTGCCTCTGTCGCTTCTCGTTCTGCTTCTTTTCTCGCTCTGTCTCTACCCGCCTCTCTGTCTCTTCCATACTCTCGGTCTCTGCCCGCCTCTCTGTCTCTTATCTCCTCTCTGTCTCTACTTCGCGCCCCTCTGTTCTCCTCCCTCCTCTCGGTTCCTTCCCTTCTCTCTTCTTCCCTCTCGGTTCTGCCTCCCTCTCTCTCTCGGTTCAGCACCAGAAGGCCGAACCTCGGCCAGACTTCGGGAAATTGTCACTTTTAGCCCATTTTTGATATTTTTAACATTTTAAGCCCGTTTTTCATGATTTTAAAGCGGGATTTTCTCCAGAAATTATATTTTAACATAATAAACTCTAAATATTCATAATTTAAACATATTTTGATGAAAATCATTATTTAAATAATAAAAATCAAGTGGGTGAATTATTAAAGGTGGAGTGTTGACTTTGCCTTATCCAATGTCACAAGCAACCACCCCACACCCACTCTTTGACTAACCACACATCCCCACCTTACCTAGGTCACTTCAATGTCCCTCACACCTAATTTACACTCATTCCCACGTTTTTGAGCTGGAACAAACATCCTCTCTCCTCATTTCTCTCATTTTCTCCCATTTCACTAAGTATCAAACACCACTTTTCTCTCAAACTTTTTCTCCACCAAAATCGAGATTCAAGGCTGATTATCAAGTGTTCTTCCACTCTTAGTAAGTATAATTCATCCTCCTTATGATTATCTCACTTATTTCCACTCAAATCATGGATATCTTACACAAACTCCATCATATTAGCGTTAGAGCTTTGAATCTTCAAGTGATTCTTCAAGTGTTCTTGGGTTGAACACTTCTCTTCTTCAACACTTATCTACTGAAATCACTCAAGGTGAGTTCATACACCTACATTTTTATGTTTTCTCAAGTTTTCAGGGGGGGAATACAAGTTAAAACACTAAGAACATAACTAAAATTTTCTAACAGCCTTCATCAGAAAAGTTCAACTCCATTCACGGACTGTTTTGGGCATCTTAAACATTTTTTTTTCAAAACTGTACAAGGTGCAAATAGTTCAAGTTTTTAGATTTAAAATGACTACTTGCACATCTCCATACGATTTTTCTACAATTTATGGTGATTTTTACAAAACTGCCTGTCATTTCAAACAACAATCCGGACCAGTCTGTGATTGTGGACTTTTTCACCCAAGTTGGAGATCATTAAAAATCGTGATAAAAATTATGAGTAAACTAGACACATTTTGTGAACTCTCAGAATTTACGGATCTAGTTTTCGACTTCATATGATTTTTCTATGATTTTTCCAAAACAGGGCAGAATTGTTAAATTTAGCCAACAGCATGTAAATATCATAACACTTTGTAATATGTTGAGCAAAGTGTATAATCATAAGCTCTAATTATTGAATGTGTTTCTTTGTTAGTTTATCATCATGAACTGAAACTAAGTCATTCATAATAAATATATTTCATTCATTTTAGAACACGTATATTAAACTATAAAAAGTATAGTTTGATAAATTCATAACACTAATACATTTCTATAAAAGAATTCATACATATTACATACATTTTAGATAAATTATAATAGGTATAGTTTATGATACATCACTCAACACACTCGTACAAAAAGGGTACATTCATACAAGAAAGATTTATATTCACACATATTTCACGTAAAGTTGTTTACCTATAGTTTGATAAATTCACAACACTAATACATTTCCATAAAAGAATTCATACATATTACATACATTTTAGATAAACTATAATAGGTATAGTTTATGATGCATCACTCAACACACTCATACAAAAAGGGTACATTCATACAAGAAAGATTTATATTCACACACATTTCACGTAAACTTGTTAACCTATATTGTGAGACTCTCTCTCTCTCCCCGTACGTCCGAGTGCGGGATATAATTCCTGGTAGTTATAATCAGAATCTCCTTGAGGGAGAACGTGATACTTGTATATAGATCTATATTGGGTTTGACACCCCACACCTTGCTGCTAGCTACAGTTGGACCTACAGGTCTACGGGTGACAAATGTCATTTTATTTTTCGCGACACTGAGAACGTCGTGGCAGGTTCACATAGTCATAGTATGATTATAGCGACTCACATAAGGATATAACAATCCATAAGTTTACGGGATTTTATTTTTAAAACCTAAATGAGTTTTATGTCGATTTAAAAATCACTTTTTATCTCTATGAGTACAGATATTACTGTACACTTTTGGTTTTGGTAGTTACGACTACACATCATTTGAAACCACATTTATACTTTTAAGTATGGTCAATACTTGTTATTTCTCGGTCCTCTAATTTAGGACTACATATATATAAAGTATTAACGAACATGAGAACATACAGAAATTTCATTTAATTCAAACGCGTCCATGTCCATTTAAGTACATAACATTTTCTAATTAATAAGAAAGGTTACTTATACATTTTGGTCTTCAGTTATAAGACTACATTACGCAGATTTTAAAGAAAATATCGGATTTTCTGGATGCATATTGTAACGCTTTTACAAGGAAAACGATTTACTTTTCCAACGAAATTTCTTATGAACTCACCAACCTTTGTGTTGACACTTTTCAAAACTACTTGTATTCTCAGGAATTCAGTGAAAACAGGAAATCAACAACGTTTTGAGGATGGGACGATAAATCGTCAAACAGTTCATTTTGTATTATAATGTAATTGATGGGAATCATGTAAACATGTGCTTTGATGTAACGTTTTCAATTATATTTGTGTTGGTTGTATTTACTTTGAGCACTATTATACTCTTTGTTGTGATACTCTACATGAAGTCCTCCACCCCCGGACGTTTCCGCCATCCTTGGTTTGGGGGTGTGACAGGTGATGTCGCCAATGCTTTCCATAGCAGCAGATTTCCCAAGGGGGACAAGGTCCGACTTGCTACCTGTCTCCTAAAGGACAGGGCACACGACTGGTGGGACGAGGTTGGTCATGCTGTGGGTGATGCCGCCCTTGAAACTATGACCTGGACTGACTTCTCGGTCAGGTTCAGAGCCGATTTTGCACCTGCATAGAGGTGAAACAACTTGCTAGGGAGTTTCAAGATCTCCAGAAGATGACTAAGACGGTGATGGAGATCACCGCTATGTTCAAGGAGAGGGCCCTTCTTGTTCCGCAGTACGTGAAGGACGAGGAGATGAAAAATGCCCGATACCATGAGATGTTGCGTAGTGATATCCGCCAGTTTGTGAGCCGATCCAACTACGTGAAGGACGCTGAAATATATGATTTCTAGGGATTGAGAGAGATTTGGATTTCGAGATGGAGAAGAAAAGGTGACCAGAGGGGGTTCAATCAGCGAATGTAGGGAAGAAGCCGAAGGTATCAGATCATCTACGTAAGAGCCAGTAGGGCCGCAATCGTTATGGCAAGTGTGGCAAGTTGCACGAGGGGATGTGCAAGGCGGGGAGTTCGGGCTGCTTTAAGTGCGACCGAACTGGTCATGTTAGCAGAGATTGTATAGCTACTACCACCACCATGGCAGTATCAGATCTGATTTGCTTCTAGTGCATTCAGAGTGGACACAAGTAGTCCCAGTGCCCGAGTCTAGCAGCAGTAGGGCAGGAAGCAACACCTGATCCTGCTACATTGAGGATTATTGATGGTCGTCAAGGCCAGGCAGAGGCGTATGTGGCGAAGAGAAGGGTCTTTCAGTTGACAGCAGAGGAGGCACATGCAGCTCCCGACGTGGTGACGAGTATCTATCTTCTCCTTATCTCTTTATTTATACTGATTATTGCTTATGTTTATGTGTTTCGTTATAGGATTGTTCTTAGTGAATGTAATATCAGCTTTGGTACTGTTTGATTAGGGAGCTACCCGATCTTTTGTGTCGCTCACGCTCAGCAAGTGATTCGTAGGGGCTTCAGGGGAGCCGAATTGCCCACTTGACATAGAGATCGCAGATAATAGGACCGTTCGGGTTGCAAGGGTTCATCAAGGGTGTACATTGTAGTTGTTTGATGATCAGTTTTATGTGGATCTAGTCCCTATTCCCCTACGAGGGAATAAGGTTATAGTTGGTATGGACTGGTTAAGCCCTAATGGGCAGTGGTCGACTGCAAGCAGCAGCTAGTGAGAGTTCGGACTCCTAGTGGGGGAGGGTTAGTGATTAAGGGCGAAAGGCCGCAGGGTGGACTGACACCCTATGTTCAACAACGAGAGCGAGGTGCTAGCTTTAGTAGGGTTGCGCAGGTTGTGTCGCCTATGTCGTGGATAACCGGAATAAAGGTAAGGTGACAGTGGATGATGTACCGATCGTGCGAGACTACCCGGAGGATTTTCCTGGGATACCTCCGGAGAAACAGATTAAGTTCAGGATTGACCTAGTCCCTGGTGCGACTCCGATAGCTAAGGCACGATATCGGTTGGCTCCTCCCGAGATGCAGGAGTTGTCTACACAACTGCAGGAGCTACTAGACAAGGGATTTATAAGGCCGATCAATTCGCCATGGGTAGCCCCGATCTTGTTTGTGAAGAAGAAGGACATGTCACATCGCATGTGTATAGACTACCAGGAGCTGAATAAGGTAATGGTGAAGCACCGTTATCCCATCTCGAGGATTGATGATTTGTTTGACCAACTACAAGGTGCATCTTGGTTCTCCAAGATTAATCTAAAATCGGGTTACCATCAGATGCGAGTTAGAGATGATGATGTGCAGAAAACAGCTTTTAGGACTCGCTGTGGTCACTATGAGTTCGTGGTGATGCTGTTTGGGCTCACCAATGCTCCTACCACGTTCATGGACCTCATGAACCGCATGTACAGACTGATGTTGGATAGGTCTGTGGTAGCCTTCATCGATGATATCTTGGTTTATTCCAAGACTCAGGAGCAGCATGAGGAGCACATGAAGGAGGTGCTGGAGACATTGAGGAAGGAGAGATTTTTGCAAAGTTATCCAAGTGTAAGTTCTGGTTGGGCGAGGTGTAGTTTCTTGGACACCTTGTCAACCAGAAGGGTATTTCGGTCGATGATACCAAGATAGAGGCTATGATGCAGTGGGAGGTTCCGAGGTCTCCAACTGATATTCAGAGTTTTCTTAGTCTAGTGGGTTGTTATTGGAGATTCATCCAGGATTTCTCCAAGATCGCTATTCCTTTTACCCGACTGACCAAGACGTCAGTGACATTCCGCTGGGGGGCTAAGCAGTAGGCAACCTTCTAGACTCTCAGATAGTGGTTTTGTGAGGTACTGATTTGACTTTGCTAGAGGGCGTCAACGAGTTTGTGGTTTACTTTGACGCTTAGATCACGATCATGGGTGCAGTTTTGATGCAACAAGGTCACGTGATAGCTTACGCTTCGAGGCATTTGAAGGCTCACGAGGCGAACTATCCGACAAATGATTTAAAGTTGGGGGCTGTGGTTTTCACCCTCAAGATTTGGCGGTATTACCTCTATGGGTTCGTTGTACCATTTACACAGACCAAAAGAGCTTGAGGTACCTCATGGATCTGCCGAATCTGAACATGAGGGAGCATCGGTGGTTAGATGTGGTGAAGGACTATAAGTGTGAATTCATTTACCACCCGGGCAAGGCCAATGTGGTGGCCGATGCCCTGAGCCGCATGGCAGTGGCGGCCCCGATTCGAGACATATGTCTGAGGATGACAATGATTATTCCATTGCTAGAGCAGATCCAGGAGGTGCAGGTTGAGGGCCTAAAGGAGGAGCATCGGAAGTGCGAGCGGATCATAAGCCAGACGGCCTCCTTTGATTATGGCAGTCGTGGGTTGTTGACCACGCATGGAAGGGTCTGGGTTCCGTATTAGGGTATAGTAAGATAGGTTCTAATGGATGAGACCCACAAGTCGAGGTTATCCATCCATCCCGGGGTGACGAAGATGTATCGGGATCTTCGCCTTGATTATTGGCGGCCCTGCATGAAGCGGGACGTAGCATGGTACGTAAAGTGGTGTTTGTTTCGTTTGTGTTAGAATGGGATGTTCGTTTCATTTCCAGATTTTGGAAGCGGTTTCACAATGTGATGGGTGCTCATCTCCACTTCAACATTGTATTCCGCCCTCAGACGGATGGGCAAAGCGAGAGGACGATTCAGACTCTCGAGGACATGCTGCCTGCATGCGTTTTGGATTTCGGTGGCAGTTGGGATACGTATCTTACGTTAGTGGAGTTTTTGTATAACAACAGTTACCACGCCAACATAGACCTCCCTTTCTTCGAGATGCTCTATAGGAGGAAATGTAGGACCCTAATCTATTGGGGCGAGGTTGGTCAGAGAGTCATGGAGAGTACTGAGGTAGTACACAAGACTATTGAGAGTCCGAAGCAGGCTCGAAACAACTCAGATTCGGCAGAAGAGCTATGCCGACAAGCGACATTCAGATTTGGAATTTCAGGTGGGCGACATGGTCCTCCTGAAGGTGTCACCTTGGAAAGGTGTCATCCGGTTCAGGAAGCAGGGAAAGTTAGGCCCCAGATACATCAAACCATTCAGGGTTTTGGCTCGGGCCGACCGGTTTACTTACTATTTGGATCTTCCAGCAGAGCTCATCCAGATCCACAACACTTTCCATGTTTCTCAGCTATGGAGGTGCTTAGTGGATGACTCATCGGTTATGCCTCTAGAGGATATTCAGGTTGATGACAACCTCAATTACATCGAGAGATTGGTAGCTATTCTCGACAAGAAGTTAAAGGATTCGAGGAACAAGAGCGTAGAGCTAGTAAAGGTGTAGTGGCAGCACCGCAAGGGCTCGTAGTGGACTTGGCATCCCGAGGAGGAAATGATGGACCACTACCCGAAGTTGTTTCACGATGCAACTGACTTCGAGGACGAAGTCTAAGACAAGTAGGGGAGAATTATAACGCCTGGTTCCTGGTACACATTTAAATAATAATTAACTCATTTTATAAATCAACTCGATGAGTTGGTAGCCCCAAACTCGTCGAGTAGAGATTAGAAGGGACGCAGGTTTTAAGCAACCTACCCGACGAGTAGGGCTGTGAGAATGAAACCCTAATTTCAGGGTTTTGCACCCTATTTAAGCATCTTAATCCCCACTTTCTGGCCTCATTTCCAGCCTCCAAGTCCCAGACCCTAGATTCAGAACCCTAATGTCCTTATGAGCTTCTAAGCCATTTTTAGTGAAACTGTAACGCTTGTAGATTCGGGCTAGCCAATTTAGAGACAATGAGTGTCAAAAATGAATTTTTGATAGAATATTATTTAGAATAAATAATCGTAACCAAGTTATAGTATAGCTCATAAAGGTTCTGCACATATAAAGAATGTCGAAATCTGAGTTATAACGAAGAAGTTATGACCTGTCAAAGTTTTACGGAAAAACCGACACGACACCGGGAATCATAAAAAGTGAGTTTTTGATAAAATACTTTTTTTATTATATATGTAAATGAAATTCTTAGTATATGTTAAACCGAGAGTGTGCATAAAAAGAACGTCAAAATCTGACTTCGTATGAGGAAGTTATGATTTTTCTAAGATTTCGCATAGCATATACAGTTCGGAATTCAAATTTCAGATTGAGCAATTTTTAGTCGACACAACCTAAATGAGAATTGAATATCTCATTAATAGGATCTCAACGATAAAAATACAATAAAAAACGAAGTCCGTATGTAGAAGTTATGAATTTTACATGGTCGTAAACAATGTAATATTCTCATACTGTTAAATTTAAAATCAGTCGAGAATTAGCCAACATAGTCTAAATGAAAATTGTATATTATGTCTCCACCTACATGTGGATATAAAGAACATCGAAAACATAGCTTCTATGTGAAATTTACAGGGTTTAGAAGTCGGCAGGGTGCTGCTGCAAAGAGGGTGACGTGGCTGAGTCTGGGCCATTGCTTTTTCCCCAAGCCTTGCCACCAGAGGGTGGCATGTGGCACCAACTTGTCGAGTTGAGCAGTATTTTAGCCTCTAAATAGCATGCAAAAGTGCCTTCATTTCTCACACCTTCCACTCTTTCTTTCTCACTCTAAACTTTCTCTAAACCTCCTAACCCCCCCCCCCCCCGGCCCCCTGCCCTAAAGCTCTAGGAAAATCCCCTAGTTGTAAAAGAAAGCTTCAGAGCACCCAACGGCTTCGAGAAAAAGGGCTTTTCGGCTTGGAATTTCTGCCCCCGTAGAGCATGGTTCCTAGCCAAACCCCCGGTAAGTGAGTTATGCTTATCGTACTTTAAATATAACTTATGTTTAAGTTCATTATCGTTATCGTGAACTTATAAACAAGATATATCAATGATTCCAAGTCATTATATTGATTGATCTACTTACGGGGATGATGTCTAGGTTGTGATTTGGTGAGGTGTTAAAAGTGAGATTTCCAAACAGTATACTTTGTATACCAAACGGACCCTACCTCCGATATGTTCCTACCTGGTTGTTCCTTACTTGATAGATCATGAAAGTAGAATTTGAGTTAATGATGAATCTAGACTAATAATTAGTCACAATAAATATTAGACTAAAACTTAGAGATAATAATGCTATCAAGTTTGGAATCATCACTTTGACAAGTGAGTGCATAGTAACTTTCATCTTACACATAGATATGAAGTACTTAATATGAGTTGTGTGTTATGTGTTCATATTATTTGTGTACTTAAAATTTATGCTGGATGAACAAAATTATACGTGTTTTAATTGTTTTAAACTATATATTTATTCTATACCTATAATTATTATGGGTAAAGATGGGTAGATGAAAGATGAGTTGGATGATGAGATGTAAGGTGATAAAGATCATGAGATGAGGGTGAGATGCAAAAAATGAGAGGATCCTTTACCCAAGCGTTGGCCCCGTCATCTAGCAGAGTATGGATGACAACCGCAGACTATTCTAGACAGTCCGGTTGAACACTAGCAGGCTCGAACCTGTAGGTGTTGTGAACAAAACGTTCACCCGGTGTACTCTAAAAACCCATTGACACGTATTGCAGGTGGACTCCCAAAAATAATACTGTCAATAAATGAGATAACCTTAGCAGCTATGGACTTAGCGCCCATTGGATGAACCCTGGCAATTATGGACTTAGTGCCTGTTGAATAAACCCTAGCAACGACAGACTTTGTGCCTATTTCTTAGGACAATCCTTAGGAATAAATAATGAGGAATAGATTATTCATAAGGAAGATACTTAAGAATAAATAAGATAATGGGGATGGGTAATTGGGCTAATTGTTTCATGTTTAGACATAATAACTATATATTTGTGGGTTGAAACCCCTATGTACTCACCAGGTTTACCAACCTAGCCCACTCAGTTTATTTGTATAATAGGTGTCGATATGAAGTTACATTACACTGAAAGATTAAGGATATGTAGATCACTAGTGTAAATGAATATAAGATTTGTTTATTTTTATGTTTCTGTATTGACAATGACATCCGATGTTTTAAAATGAATAAAATACATTTCTTCGGGAATTCTTTGATAATGTATTTATCATGTTTTTCTGGGAACAAATTCCGCAACATTTTTCTTTAAAAGAATACTCTAATTTCCAAAATAAAGCATAAACAAATCGGTCTTTTCTGACCGTGAAAATGGGGATGTTACAATTGGTATCAGAGCGTTAGTTTAAGCGAACTAGGAATTGTAGGAAATTTCTAGACTTAAACTTAGAATGCTAAGCGATAATCGTAAGGAGTGTGTCTAATATATTTCAGGTAGTACGCCTGAATAGACACAAGCACTAGATTATTTAAGGAAGATGCCTAAAATGCTTTTATGTGCTAAATGATTTATAATATGCATTATATGATCAGATCCATGGTCTGTTGCCGATTGGATCTGTAAACATTATGTGTTCAGATTTCTAAACGTTTAATTATGGTATTAGAATTTGCATGTAACATTTTGGAGTGATAAGGAGATTTACAAGTCGATCGTGAATAAAATCTTTCCTATCTTAATTCTCGTCATTACACACCAAACGTCTAATTTGGCGTATAGATCGACATGGTGAGAACTCGAAGCGGATCTGAAAACGGTAACTCACAGCTTGAGCCACAAGTGATTGAGCTTGCACCAGAGGTAGCAACTGAACCCGAGCCAATCACGATGGTAGGAGTACAGGAAATGGTACGAATGATGTTGGATCACTATATGGAAGAGACAAGGTGATTACTTCAACAAAGTAAGGACGAACTTACTGTTCCAGTACATCAGACACTTGCTAATAAGGCACTCATTTGGGTTGCTAAGTCTATCGAAGAAATAATCAATGACAGGACCACCAACAAGGTTGAAGTTGGCAAAAAGAGGAAATTTGAGGGACCTTCAAGGTCCAACAAGAACAACATGTTCTCAATGTGTAGAGGATGAATAGGAAGTGAAGCAAGATGGTGCGAGAAGTGCAAAAGAAACACTCTAGAAAATGCAACAATGAGGTGACTTGTTTCAAGTGTGGAAAGTCTGCGCATTACGCCAATGAATGTACATTCGACAAAAGGGTGTGTTACAAATTTAATGAGGAAGGGCACCTTAAGCAAGACTGGCCAAAGAGGAAAGGAGATACAAAGCCAAATGTACCGCTAGAGCACTATGGGAGATGCTACGAAGGAGTAACTTGTTTCAAGTATGGGAAGACTAGGCATTACGCTAATGATTGTACATCCAACAACAGGTTGTGTTACGGATGAAAGGACAAGGGCATATGTCAAAAGATTGCCCGAAAAAAAATGAATCAGTAAATACGCTAAAGCCAAAGGCAAGAGCATTCCAAATGATCCTTGACGAAGCAGGTGACAATGCAAGGGATCACGATTAAGGATCTATGAAGTAACCATGTGGATAGTATCATGTGACTTAAAGGTCACGATTGAAATTCTAACAGGAGATAGAGAGCGGGTGCAAGACTGAGCATCGTATGTAATAAGAAGTCCAAGAGATAGATATTCATTCGAAGGAACATAGAAGTTATGATTATTACCTAGGATGAAGAGATAACGTATGGAGTCATTATACAAGCCATATTTTGTTGATGATTCAGGGACGTAATCATCCTAATGAGGAGATAATTGTAACACTCGCAGATTCAGGCTAGTCAATTTAGCGACAATGAGTGTCAAAAATGACTTTTTGATAGAAGATTATTTAGAGTAAATAATCTTAACCAAGTTATAGTATATCTCACGAAGGTTCCGTACATATAAATAACGCCAAAATCCGAGTTATAACGACGAAGTTATGACCTGTCGAAGTTTTACGGCAAAATCGACACGACATCGGGAATCGTAAAACTTGACTTTTTGATAAACTACTTTTTAGTATTAGATATCTAAATGAAATTCATAGTATATGTTAAACCGAGAGTGTGCATAAAAAGAACGTCAAAATCTAACTTCATATGAGGAAGTTATGATTTTTCTAAGATTCCGCATAACAGTATACAGCCCGGAATTCGAATTTCAGATTGAGCAACTTTTAGTTGAAGAAACCTAAATAAGAATTGAATATCTCATTAATATGAGCTCAACGATAAAAAGACAGTCGGAAACGGAGTCCGTATGTAGAATTTATGAATTTTACACAGTCGTAAACATTGTAATATTCTCATACTGTTAAATTTAAAATCGATAGAGAGTATAGCCGACAAAGTCTAAACAAAAGTTGTAGATTATGCCTCCACCTACTCATTGATATAAAGAACGTCAAAAATGGAGCTCGTGTAGTAACCCAAATTTTTAAATAAAAGTTTCGTTTTTAATTAGCCAAACATTCTCATAAAATGTGAAATAACATTAACCACTATTTTCAAAATTCATAACATTATCATTTTATTCAAAACATCAGAGTGTCCCATCAAAACAAATGTCGAAGAGTGCAGGGCATGCCATGAAGCCTTGCCCTTGTTATTAGGCTCTGAAGTACCTGAAACAAATCAACAAACTGTAAGCTAATGCTTAATGAGTTCCCCAGAGCATACCCTACACATAATCACGTAAACACATATCATATTAGCTATAAAAGCTACACATACCACATAAGCCATGCATACAAACATATAGGGAAGCCTTGGAAACCCTCCAAGGTCTTGCTCTGGGTGCCATGGGAACCTCCACATGATCTTAGCCCAATGCCTCGGGAACCCCCCGAGGTCTTGATTAGGGATGCCCTGTGTCACACCCCCAAACCAGAATGACGGAAACGTTCGGGGGTGGATAACTTCAGGTATAATATCATAACAACGAGTATAATAGTGAAGAAAGCAAACACAACCATCATCAATATAATTGAAAGAGTTACATCATAGAGTAAGTTTACATGTTTCAAAATCAATTACATCATGATGACAAAATAAGTTTTGAATTTAACGCCTTCGCGTCCCCTCCTCGAAAGCAGTTGAATACCTGTTTAGTGATTTCCTGAGAATACAAGTTGTTTGAAAAAGTGTCAACACAAAGGTTGGTGAGTTCATAGGAGTTTTAATTGAGAAATAAACTGTTTTCCATGTAAAAGCGGTAAAAGGCATTCCAGAAAATCCAATATATTCCTTGAAAAGAGAGTTGTAAGTTTCCGTGTTATGAAATTGTGCCTCCTAGAATTCCCAATAATTTCCTTCCATAATCTCCAAGTGTATATAAGTGATATAAAATCAAAGTTAAATAAACCGTCAAATGTAATGGGTCTGCCCTAGGTCCACAACCAAACAAAGAACAGGAAATAAAGCGGACCCACCAATTCTAAGTCGATCACGACTAAATTCTATATAACTCTAGCATATACACTTAGAAATTATAGTTGAAACTAACAATTCTAGATAGAATGTAGTTTTAAAACCAAAGACCGAAACCAAATCCTAGTGTAGTGTATGAAATAGTAGTAGTGGCTATGAACATAAACTATACATATCATAGTTCATCGAATAGTGATAGTGGTAGTGAACATGAACTATGCATATTATAGTTTATCAAATGTGATGGTGATGGTGAACATAAACTATACATATCACAGTTCATCAAATAGCGATAGTGGTAGTGAACATGAACTATGCATATTATAGCTTATCAAAAGTGGTGGTGATAGTGAAATCCCTTCTTGTAATAAGTTCGTAGTGTAGATGAAACATAAACTATACCTATTATAGTTTATCATATTGTTTGTAATGTATATGCAACCTAATTATACCAATTATAACTAGCGTACTTACTTGTGGGGGTGTAATAGACTTAACCATACTTATTATAGTTTAACATAATTATTCGTAGTGGTAATAACCCCCTTTTTGTATATGTAACACCTTTAGTAATGTGTTTATTATGTAAATGAATCACATACTATACCTATTATAGTTTATCAAAATAAGGGTAGTTTGTAGTATTCTTAAACTATATTTGTCTTAGCTTACCAAATGTTTGTATGTAATGGATGTAAATTTGTTTATAACAATTTATCATTTACTATGCTTAATATAGAAAAATCCATTTGTTAACTGATGTATGTCTATATAACAAGACAAAATGACATATATGGTAGTAACATATCATCACATGAAGGTTACACACCTTGCTCAACAAGTTACAAGGTGTAAATGAAATTGAAAGCATTTTTCTAGTATTACCATTTCTATTCTGATTTTATAAAATTCATAGAAAAATCATTAAACGTCCATATCAGAATCCGTAAATTTTGAGAGTTTGGAAAATGAGTCTTTTTTCATAAATTTTATCATGATTTTTAGTAACCTCCAACTTGGGTGAAATAGTCCATAATCACAGACTGGTTCAGATGTTTTCTTGAAATGATAGGTAGTTTTGTAAAATTGTAGAAAAATCATATGGAGATGTGCAAGTAGCCAATTTAAAGCTAAGAACCTGAAATACTTGCACCTAATAAAGTTTTGAAAACTAAAATGTTTCAGTTGTCCAAAACAGTCCGTGATTGGAGTTTAAACTTTCCGATAAAAGCTGTTGGAAATGTTTAGTTGTGTTCTTAGTGTTTTAACTTGTATTCCCACCCCCCACTTAAAACTTAAGAAAACATGAAAATATAGGGGTTTGAATGTTGGGTTTTTAGCAATCTAACACTTCCTAAGTGTGCATGCAACCCTAATAAACCTTGGATCTATGTTTGTCTAAATACATGCAAAATAATATTTTTCCAAGGTTCATAACCTATCTAACATGGCATAAGGTACTTTTAAACATAAAAGAATTAGATGAGATTACATACCTTTTGATGATGAGTTTAATTCCTAAGGAGTTTGAGGGCCAAACACCAATAGTGTGAATGCCTCAAATGGAATCACAAATCACCACAAACTCTTGGAAAACTTTGAGAGAGTGTATACACACTAATAAAATCGGTCACACACAAACACACATACTAGTTACACTAGTTTCACTAGTAGCTATTTCATGCAACATAAGCATGCTTATATAGTGTACATGATTAGAGTGAAACCCTAATAACCCATGACCTTTCCTTTTCCAAGGATTCATGGGTTAAAAGCTCCATGGATCATCCATGGACTTCCATACAACCCTAGCCCATTAACAAATGAGTGTTAGACCACACCATATAAAACCAATAGCCCACAATCTAATTAGTCTTCCTTTTAATCTCTAAATTAATTCATAATTAATTTAAGACTAAAACTAATTAAATAACATAACCTCATATTAATATATTATAACCTATAATATATTAATAAACATATGTGTATAACTCTCATAAAATTATCCATAAATAGTTTGGATGAGATGCAACCCAAATGGACCATTCCGGGTCGGGTCAAGTATATACCAAATAAGTTATGGACTTAGATACCTTATCCAACAGACTCCCACTTGGATAAGTCTAATAACTATATTTGCGTATGTTACTTCAGGAACCAACCAGCAATCGTAGCTCTCGAAAACTCCATTGAACTATGTAGACTCTGTTGAACTATAAAGCGCCATTTTAGATAAGTGATCATATAATCCTCTGTCCTCATGATATCAGCCGGACAAATACATGGAACAACGTTGTACTTATTGTCCAGCAGTTTGTTTCCCGATTTCCGATTTGTTTGACAAAGAACTTAATCGAACACATCAATTCAGTTCTGACTTCCGGTACATAGGTCACAACAAAATCATCGAGTGGCCCAGATATCGCTTCTATTTCTAGAAGGAACAGATAAACTTCGACTCATATACTTGTTCTACTACTTGTTGAATTGTACACAAAGGCACGTTTTATAACATCAAGTTACTAATGCGTTTACGTGCAATCAATGCACAACCAACTCATAGGTAACAACTCATATCTCTAGGTTTGAAGATTTATATGATATTACCGTCTCACGATCACTCGAGATAAATTCTATGAAGTGATACAAGTGAGCGTGGGTTTATTCCAATACTCATAACTTATGAGCACTCATGAATGTTGTAGCAACCATTGCTATGACTAAACCCATTTAGCCATCTACAAACCCGATTCATGACAGTCTTGATTCATACCTACTTCCAACATATGAACGACTGTGGAGTGTTTAAATAACTTAGTCATTCGGAAAGAATAACCTAGCTATTTTGGAAGTCAAAACATGCAAAGTGAAACACAATAATAATCGAATCAATATGGTCTCAGAACCCTTTTGAATATAAATAGAACCACCTTTTATTTATCACCATATTGATTACACATTATTCATTGTATAATGTTTCAAACAATCAACTTAAGACTTGAATAAAAACAACAGTCGTCCCATGCTCCTAGCATGTACACTTTGTTTTTTCTAAACAATAGTTATGCCATACTCCAAGTATGCGCACTATGTTTGTCTATGATCCTTACATTGTGATGTAGATCAGTTGAACATGATATGATACTCATTTCACAATCCCAAATCCTTATTGTAAATGTGAGAATCCCCGATTCCTATCATTTACCAAAAAAGCTGTTAGATTTTAAACTTTTATGCAATGTTCCTCTTGTAATGATTATGCACAAAGTCACCAAAACCTTGTCACCAGTCATTACAGAGTATTCCAAAGAAGGTCAACTTCTATGGAACGGAAGTCTCATATTCAAAGTACATTGCTTTGAACATCCTTCTTGCATTAAGGTTTTCTAATCTTACATAGATTGAATAACTTCCACCTATGGAGACATTTCCATAGTCCCATTTTGACTATCACTTCCGAACAAGAGTTACTTCTTTTCAGAATATGTCAATATGGTCCTGCCAAAATTAACACTATACTTCCAAATGTCCCTGAGCAACCAATCTTTGGCAAACCTTAGATTGTCCTCGACAATTGCTTAATCACTTTAGTCATATCCAATTCTGGACTTTTCCCTTCTAAATGCCATGAGCATTTGGAAAATTTAGAAAGTATGAATATTATAGCACATGAAATCGATCCTATATCCGAAGCATATGGGACACGATTCATGATGTCTCACATAAAGACATGGTACTAGACCAGTCTTTTGCTACAATATATATATATATATATATATATATATATATATATATATATATATATATATATATATTTTAATTTGCCATGTTTTCAAAATTTAACTATGAAGAGGGATCCCGTAGTCATGATTGAATTTTGAGAACGCAATATATATAGAATTTCCTTAAGTCGAACCATTCAGACATGAAATTCATATATATGTCCTTAACTAAAGATGATTAAAATCTCAATCTAAGCTTCTAGAATTGAAATGAAGTATAATTTCCTCTCCCTTAATTATAGAAAAACAACTTTTCAACCCCTGCAACTTCACGAATTGAAACTTTGTTTTCTATAACTAACATTGCTAAATTGCAACACTAAACGTAATAATCATGCTCCCACTAACATGATGATTATCAGCATAACACTTATGCTCCCACTAGCTCTGACATATTTCCAGAAATCTACTGGACTTCTAAAATTTAGATTCATACACCCTTTCTTAGATAGCTCACATGTGTGTCTAAACAATTTTCAGAACTATGAAAAGGGATGTCGTAATCATAGTCTCAATTGCTTAGGCATTTTCCATTTCTCACAAGTCCATGTTAGTGTGCCGGTTAACCACACGCGCTCCACTAACGACTTTTGAAAATGCAAATAACACAATTGCTATCTACTTAAAATCTACTTAGTGAAAGCGTTTCCTCACCATCATTTTCATGAATCGGAGAGAAACCTTATGATACTTAGATTTTATTGTGTATGAGTTCCTATCCATGTGAATTTGTCAAAACCATAATCACAAGATAAGGTTAGTGAAAAATTCAGCCTTACATGGATTAAACTTGTTCAATCTTAGTTTCTTGTCACCTTGGTAGCACAATGCCCACCAATGCTTCCAAGTTGAAATCTGATAACTCACATGCAAATTCAACTTATTTGAAGTAGATACAGAAATAAGAATTATGTCAACACGATAGGTTGCAAACCTTAAGTCGTGTGCTAGTGATAAATTACAGGTTTTACTCTTGATTAAATCTTGAAACTCTTTCAGGATCTTTAAGGCTCCCATTGTCCCCTTGACATATAAGTTTCCCCAGTCAAGAACCATTCCTTGACACAACAAATATTCAAGGGATAGTGCGGATTCTTATCAAGACTAACACTTCACACAATTGGTCTTAGTTGGTCTTTGTCTCATCCAAGACATCACAACTTACCAATCTCAAATGTACAAGAGTTGAAAACATTTTACTCTTACATTTGACTAGTGTTAATAAACCTTACTTTATGTCACTCAATGTTACAATCTTGGAGTATGACTCTAAGAATTGTTTTGGAACGAAGTATGACTCATCTTCTTGATTTTAACCAATCCAACAATTCATGACCTCTCTTCTTAGCTATAACAATGCACTAAGACGTCCTTAGAGTATGAATTTGTGATATGGTTTCATAATCATTAAGATGATCATGAAATATGATACTAAAGTACTCTCCCATCCTTTCAGATTTGAGAAACTTTTATCTTTCTGCCTAATTTGATTCTTTTCATTTGTTTTGTCATACATTGTAACATTTCCAATGTTACAGAATTATACTTAACCTTATAAGTATAATCATATTTACTAATCTTTAGTAAATCATGACAAATCAATCTTTGTGGTGGACCTTGACCAGCGCACACCCAGTGTACCTAATTCCTTAGTCCTTCAATTGACTCACATATACATGTGATCAAGGAATTAGTCTTAATTTTCAAAGATGAAAATTCTCATTCATCATACAATGCAACTTGTATGATTCCAAGTTTCTGTCCAATTGAAACTTGGGTGATGAAAAACTTTCTTCATTTGATAAATTCAGACACTACCACAAATGAAGGAATCAAATCCACTTTCCAATATTGCTATTACTGGAAACATATAAGCAACAATTTTTCACAGATGCCATTGTAAGGATATTTTTAAAATAAATAAAATTAAAACCCTTTTTTTCTTTTATTTTAAAACTTTGCGGAAAAACCTATCCTTACAATCCACATGAAAACCTTGTTGTTATCTATTCATAAGCAATATATTATAACTCTTAAGCAACAGCTCAAAATTCAGATTACTGAACCATGCGATTGAAACCCACCTTCGCAATCAGAATCAACATATACTTACTTTAAGCTTCCTATCTTTTCTTTGATTCTTAAAACATCAGCATGTGACCCATTCACATTATGTAATAAGAATCTCCAAATAGGAACTTAATAGAGTTAGTTAGTGGACTTTACCCGAAGTAGAGTCAAACCTCTTGACTTGATCAATCTTATGATCTTTCAGGTAAATATGGCAGCTTCGCAATCAGTGTGCCTCCCTTTGGCAATAAAACATATAGACCCTTTGGTAATGGCACATGATACTATCTCAAACTTAGCCTTTCTCTTTACCATTTGGTCAACCGAGTTGACTATGGCCGATCCCTTTCCATTGGGAAGAGAAATGCTTTTCTAGATATCCAATGCTACCATTGCCAATGTCCATTTAAGGTTTGGGAAGTTGATCTTCTAATAAAACTTGCTTTACTAGTGTTCCAAATCATTGCTGATTCCGCAGCACAAAGCAAATAGATAAGATCATTAAGGGTCGTGTCATAGTCTGTCTCATAGTAGTCCCAAAGAGACTCACTATGTTACTAAGAAAGTGATTGAACATCCAACTTTCACGAGACTTTGACACCCAACTCTCCCGGCTTGTCAATATGTGACTTTATCTCCAAGATGTGAGCACACATAGACTATGCTTGCCAATAGGGATTGAGTGACTTTAAACTTGTGGGATTGGGAGAATAAATGGAGGAGGTGGAGGAAGTGAAGCACGATGTTGAGGGACACCATCTTCAAGAGATTTGGGAAGATCATAGTTGTCTGATCCAGACATCTATAATGGAAGAAAACTAAGTTAGTTGATTCAAAGTCTTTAATATAACACCCAATATGAAATATTAAGGCTAGGACCCAACCCAATATTTTATAATTTGGAAGAGGGATGCCGTAATCCAAGCTATAAAATATTTGAAGGTAGGCGAATGATGATTCACCAATTTCCACCATGAAAAACGAAATAATTTATTAGGTTTTGATTGGATTTGAAATTCCTAGATCTTTTGAGATTCATTGAACTTTTCAATGGCATGTTTCAATCTCGAGTGTGCCCTCTCAAATTTTGTGACTGGGATGCTGAGGATCACAAAACAAGGTGTGAATAACCATACCAATTCACTTGGTACCCTTAATATTATCACCTAATCAATGTGCCGGTTAACCACACATGCTCCATTGATCTATGACAAACATTAAGTCACCCTTCGTGATCCTTACTAGTCCAAGTTAGTGTGTCGGTTAACCACACACGCTCCACCAACGACTTGGTAAGCTACAAAGTGTGAATTCCATGGGCTAGCACCAAATTCACATTTTTCCCTAAGTAACTAAGATTGGGAATTAAATAAAAACATTTAGTTACTTTATAATATTCATCATACTTTTAATGAGAATTTAAAGTCATTGTCCTACCCGTTCGGCTAACAACCCTCCACCGATCAAGCAAGCGGTGGGTGAGAGTGGACACCCATTAAGTCGCCATTTTATAGGCAACAACCTTATACCCACCTTATAGACCGGCTTCGTGAATGAGGCCTACTAACGGTAAAATGACTTGTTCTTATATATATATATATATATATATATATATATATATATATATATATATATATATATATATATATATACCATTAATGTTATAAATAGTATAAGTGTTGAATTTTAACTTTTAAAATTCTAAGTGTTGGAATTAAAGTTTATTAAAGTGTGTGAAACTTTTCCAAATTCCAAAACTTGAGGGCAAGTTTTGTAACTCTTCAAAACTTTTCATTTCATAACTTATGAATTAAAGGTTCATAAAATGAAGACTCTTCATTTTATGTAACTTATGTGTTTTTAATGTGTGTTAAAGAAAAGTGACCTTTGGATATCCATAACTTGAGGACAAATTATGGACTCCATTAAAACACATAAATGATCAAGAATTAATCATAAACAATTTAGCAAATAATTCCTATCATCTTCTAAATTCATAAGAACATGAACATGATTATCAAAGTTTCAAGAATTATATGAACACATACAAAGCATGAAATTTTGATATATGCTATTGTAAATGGATTAGAACAACCATTACACTAACTAAAATAAGTTTTAAAACATCAAAACAGTTTAGGGTAAAGTTTCTAGTCCATTTCCAGCAGCAAAAGTCGAAAATCTACATTCTGAACCTTCTACTCGCCGAGTGCACGAACCTACTCGGCGAGTAGGATGAATTTTGCCTTGGACTCGGCGAGTCCATCATGCAGACAACAAAAATTTCGACTTTTTTCACTATTTTGCATCAAGTATCAAACAAGCGAGCCTAGGCTTTGATACCACTGTTGGGTTTTGAGCAATCTAACACTTCCTAAGTGTGCATGCAACCCTAATAAACCTTGGATCTATGTTTGTCTAAATACATGCAAAATAATAATTTTCCAAGGTTCATAACCTATCTAACATGGCATAAGGTACTTTTAAACATAAAAGAATTAGATGAGATTACATACCTTTTGATGATGAGTTTAATTCCTAAGGAGTTTGAGGGCCAAGCACCAATAGTGTGAATGCCTCAAATGGAATCACAAATCACCACAAACTCTTGGAAAACTTTGAGAGAGTGTATACACACTAATAAAATCGGTCACACACAAACACACATACTAGTTACACTAGTTTCACTAGTAGCTATTTCATGCAACATAAGCATGCTTATATAGTGTACATGATTAGAGTGAAACCCTAATAACCCATGACCTTTCCTTTTCCAAGGATCCATGGGTTAAAAGCTCCATGGATCATCCATGGACTTCCATACAAGCCTAGCCCATTAACAAATGAGTGTTAGCCCACACCATATAAAACCAATAGCCCACAATCTAATTAGTCTTCCTTTTAATCTCTAAATTAATTCATAATTAATTTAAGACTAAAACTAATTAAATAACATAACCTCATATTAATATATTATAACCTATAATATATTAATAAACATATGTGTATAACTCTCATAAAATTATCCATAAATAGTTTGGATGAGATGCAACCCAAATGGACCATGCCGGGTCGGGTCAAGTATATACCAAATAAGTTATGGACTTAGACACCTTATCCAACAATGAACTCACCTTGTGTGAATTCTGTTGATGGATGTTGAGGAAAAGGAGTGTTCAACTCAAGAAAGCTAAGAAGATTGCCTTGAAGATTCGAGATCCTAACACCAATGTGATGGAATTCGTGTAAGCAATCTATGATTGGAGTAGAATGAAGTGTAATAATCATAAGAAAGATGATGATACTTACCAAATGAAGAAGGAAAGCCTTGGATTATGCCTTGAAGTTCTCGAAATTTAGAGAGAAAGATGAGAGAATTTGGAGTGTGATTCTTGGAGAAAATAAGAGAATAAATGAAGTGTGAGGAGAGAGGATGGATGTTCCAGCTCTAAGAATGTGGGAAATTGTTGGAAATGATGAGAAAGGACATTGACATGACTAGGGATGGTGGGGAGGGTGTGGGTTGGTTGTAGAGTGGGTATGGATGGTTGTTTGTGTCATAAACTGAAGAAAAGTCAACACTCCACCTCGTGTACTTCACCCACTCTTATTGGATAAGATTTATCCCCAAAAACGTGGTTAATTAATAAATATGGGGCCTTATATGTTAAAATAAAGTTTTTGGTAAAAATCCCGCATTAAAACGATGAAAAACGGGCTTAAAATGAAGTCGTAGACGAAAACCAGGAAGTTTTGCACTTCCAGCGAGGCATCTCGGTCTTGGCTGAGGTTCGGTTCGTGAGGCTTCGGGTTCGGCCCTGAGGCTTCGGGTTTGGTCTTGAGGGTTCGGGTTCGGATCCTGAGGCTTCGGGTTTGGGCCTGAGGCTTTGGGTTCGGGCTTGGAGCTTCGGTTCTCAGCAGTCTCGGTGCCTAAGAGGACCTTTGGCCCTAAGAAGGTTCGCCCCTTTAAGAGGGGTTTCGGGTCCTTAAGCCTATTTTACTCATTTTTACCCCGTTTCAAGCCGTTTTTGACCCGGTTAAGGGTCAGGATGACCCAAATGATTTCAAAAGGTTACGAAAACTTTTGAGAGAGATTTCAAATAGAGAGAGATAGACTGAAAACGATTGAGAGAGGTTTCGCTTATGATATTTTTGAGTGTACGGCTTCACAACGTAAGGTCCGTAAACCCCGTTAACCCATGTTTTAGTGTCCTACACACTCCTTATGAGTGTGCAATTGTGTTTTATCCCTTTGGTTCATTGTTTAGCACTATAAGGCTAAGGAAATTCAAACATACGAATTTTCCAAATGATGTTTTCTCATTAGAATAGTGAATTGTACAATGATTACATAACGTAAACCCTAATGTACCCGGGTTAATTGAGTTGACCGGTTTGACTTGTTGACTTTATTTGACTTTGACTTGACCAGAATTTGACGATTGTCACATCATCCCCCCGTTAGAAGGAATTTCATCCCTAAATTAGTGTTTTGACTGGGACTTCAAGAATTTTGGGGAAAAGATGTGTGTACATTTCAGAGTACAAGAAATTAATATGGCGGGGACCAATCCACCTTATGTTAAATGTCGACCCTGGAATTTCTTAGTGTAATTAGAGCTAAGTCGATTTAGAGGAGTGATTGTTCTGGAATGATAGTGTATTCTGTGTATGCTTCATACTCTCTGTTTTATTCTTGTAATTACTACTATGAATGTTTCATGCTGTAGTTAGTGAGTACTAGCACCATGAGTGCTCTATCAATTTTATGACGAAAATTTTAGTACAAGCCCTACTAGTTCGTTTATAACCGCTTGGTGTAAACTAGTTGTATATCATTAAGATTGCAAAGGCAGTCGAATGAGTGACTCTACCTTAAGCCCACAACCAAACAAGGAATAGGAAGTAAGGCGGAATTATACACTCTAAGTCCATAGAATCTTAATGATATATGGCCATAAGATTTACACTAGCCATCGTAGATTCACTAGTAAAAATCCTATGTTTTTCTATACGTGATAAGACTTATTTGGTTTCATCGTGTTTGCGAGATTTATGGTTGATAAACCCTAAATTGACCCTAGTTAATAAAATTTAAATCCTACATGTGGTGGTCAGGAGCGTGTACCATTATTCAAGGGTGGTTTTGGGGAAGTTTATCCTGCGGTGATCATAAGTACCCTTCCACCGTTACCAACATTCCTTATCCTTGGACAATCTCTCTTAAAGTGTACCGTTTCACCGCACTCGTAACAAGTTAGGCTTGCTCCAATGCCGGGGAACTGGTTGATTGGTCGTACTGGTGCCTTACAGAAACGGGTAGTGTGTCCCTTCCTATTGCAATTCATGCAATGCAATTCTTTGCAACCCCCAATGTGATGGAAGCTACACTTGTTACATTTCGGAAGGGTTCCGACGTATCGATTTATGGGTGTGGGAGTGGCATGGGTGGTGGCAGCATGAATATCGATGATCTGTTGCTTATTCGTTGGGTCTTGGGCCGATCGATTCTTCTCGTTGTCCCAAGACTTCCTTTTATTGTTTCCTTGGCCATCTAGCTCAAGGGTGGTTACCATAGTGCCATGGTTGGCCCTATGGTCGATGAGTTGTTGTGCCAATTCCTTGGCACTGCCAAAGGTAGTTGGTCTTAAAGCCAACACGCTATTTTGAATTTTGGTAGACAATCCCCAGAGGTATCGTTCCACCTTCTTTTCCTCAAGAGTGGCCATCACGGGACAAAGGAGTGCTAGATCACAGAATCGATCGATGTATGTTGCAAGGTCAGAGCCTGTCATCTTGATATTCCATAGTTCTTGCTCTAGTTTTTGTACTTCGCCCCTTGGGCAGTACTCTTTCAACATCATCGTCTTTAAGTATTCCCAGCTTAACGAGTTAGCCACTGCAAGCATCAATGACTTAACGTGACTTTTCCACCAAGTAAGGGCTCGGCCAGAGAGAGTGCAAGCTGCAAATTTGACCTTGCTTGCTTCAGGACATGCACAGACCTGGAAGACTGATTCCGTCTTCTCGAACCATTGCATCAGAGTGATAATGCCCCCACTTCCATTAAAAGAATCGGGTTTGCTATTGATGAAGTCCTTATAGGAACATTCCCTCATACGCCCCGTACTACTCCATGGTTAGAGTTTGTGGCACCAGATCCAGCACCACCGGTACCATTCGTACGAATTTGCAACATTGCGGTAGCTACGACTGCGGTTACGGCAGCTTGGAACATTGCGAGATCAAACTGCGGAGGTGGTGGTGCTGCTGCACTGCTGGAAGGTCTGGACTTTTTCTTTGGCGACATAGCTCTATCATAAGTTCGAAAAGACAAACAAACGTTAAGTCTCTAACAGTAGTGACAAGTCGGATGTTATTGTACTAAGTTTTTCCGTATTATTTTCCGAATTAAAAGTATCTTGTATGCAATTCATAGCGAAAGTTCATCTAAAGTAACTTATGAATTTAGTGATAGTGACTCGAATGAAGTCTAGTGATTTTTTCCATGCCTGATCCTCTCCAAAAATCGCTTGACATATACCAGTTGTGTGTAATTAAGGTCCAATAGGTCGTTGAACTTAACGAGTCTACCCTAGGTCCACAACCAAACAAGGAACAGGACCCAAGGTGGACTCACCATTTCTAAGCAAATCGTCTCTTAATTACACCTAACCTTAAGGTATACATTAAGTAATCTTAGAGTTACTATAAGCAAGTTGTTTGTAATACTGAGTTATGAAATACATGGAAAATTCCCAATGAATTTTAATACGTGCCAATTTCTTTAATAAAATTAAGTGTATAGGGTTCGGGAAAGCTTGACGTTATAATAGGTCTACATCTCATTAATGTAAGGAAAAGTTTTGACAGGGCCCCGATTCCCTTGAATAGTGTAGTCTCCGGATTTTGAAGGATTCAGATGTCTCTATACATATATAGGGGTAGTCGTTAGATGCATGCTAGTAGTCCAATTCTACACTGATATGTCAGTGGTGTACACCCTACATGTGGCGAGTGATGCTCTGTGGATCATAGAGTAAATACATGAAGGTCCGCATTGCCCTAACCTCCACCCTGAATTCTGTTCTGCGATCTTCTGCTTTCGTCACGCATTTTCTCTAAAGCTTGTTTGATGTTCCCATCACTCTGCGATTCTTGGCTCAAGTTGTGGTCACTTCTATCTGCAGCCCTTGATGTGGTTCCTGGCCTATCATGTATTCTATCCAAGTAACAAAGGTGCCTCGCGGTGATCTCAGTGATAACGCTAACCTTTCTGATTCGTTTGTCTGGTGCTCGTGTTTGTATCCGTTGGTGAGCGATGTGGTATACTATGACAAAGAGGGCCTTGTCTACTGATCCTCCTCTATCGAGGTTGTAGAAACTTCTTTCCATACTGTAGGGAGGGTGACTAACCTTGTCTCAAATTCTCTATCTTTAAATCTACGACTTATTGAGCCAGACCATGGAAATCTCGTCGAGATGTAGAGTTTGAAGGGTGTATTGTAGACCTCAGATCCTTGTCAGAATCTTCTCCTATTTATTCTTTTCTTTTTTTTACTTTGGTTTCTCTTCCTCTCATTCCTCTTCTAATTATCTCTGGGGTTTTCCTCCATTATTTCTTTAGGATCCTCTTTAGGATTTTCTCCATTCTAATCACCATTTCCCCAGTTAGGTAAATAGTGGTCTCCTGGTAGTTGATTTATTGCCATGTTGTTAGTGCGAGAACATGGGTTGATGAGGTGGTTATTAGACATCTGATCCTACGACTACTTATAGGGTGATCCTTATTAGCCACTTCTCATTACATAGTGCATACCAGTTATACATAATCTGAGATAAAATAGACCTTCAAATAAATGACTCTACTCTAAATCCACAACCAAACAAGGAACATGAAGTAGAGCAATAGTCATAGATTCCGAGTCTATAATATCTTTGATTATCTATAACCTTAGCATATGCACTTAGTCATTTTAGACCTAATAATAGGGGTCTTTAGTTTTCACATAAGTTAGTTATAGTTCCATAAAATACTCCTATAGTATTTTAAATGTTTGTCTTATGTTCTCGATGTTTCTTTGTAGATAGAGTTGGTAAGTTTTTTTTTGACTTGTTGCAACACCACGACCATTCCTGGGCATATGCTAATCACTTCTGGGGGAGACATAGTTAATCAGGGTATGTTATTCCCAGACCTAACTATACACCCCCAAGCCTACTCGTACTGTTCAACAATCACCACTTTTGTCCCATCCCACCATGATATTGACCCTAGTATGTATGCATGTGCTCATACTTTTTAACAAGAAACTATTTGTTTCTAAAAGTATACTTATTTGGAAAATGTTAAATCAGAGACTTTCAGTCCCAATGTATTTATAGTTTGTATATCTTATATGGTTCGATATACTTAGTACACTATAAACAATGCTCTTATACCAATCTGTCACACCCCCAAACCAGAACGACAGAAACATTCGGGGGTGGATGAGTTCAGGTATAGTATCATAACAATGAGTATAATAGTGAAGAAAGCAAACACAACCATCATCAATATAATTGAAAGAGTTACATCATAGAGTAAGTTTACATGTTTCAAAATCAATTACATCATGATGACAAAATAAGTTTTGAATTTAACGCCTTAGCATCCCGTCCTCGAAAGCAGTTGAATACCTGTTTAGTGATTTCCTGAGAATACAAGTTATTTGAAAAAGTGTCAACACAAAGGTTGGTGAGTTCATAAGAGTTTTAATTGAGAAATAAGTTGTTTTCCTTGTAAAAGCAGTAAAAGGGATTCCAGAAAATCCAATATTTTCCTTGAAAAGTGAGTTGTAAGTTTCCGTGTTATGAAATTGTGCCTCCTAGAATTCCCAATAATTTCCTTCCATAATCTCCAAGTGTATATAAGTTATATAAAATCAAAGTTAAATAAACTGTCGAATGTAATGGGTCTTCCCTAGGTCCACAACCAAACAAGAAACAGGAAATAAAGTGGACCCACCAATTCTAAGTCGATGACGACTAAATTCTATATAACTCTAACATATACACTTAGAAATTATAGCTGGAACTAACAATTCTAGATAGAATGTAGTCTTAAAACCAAAGACCGAAACCAAATCCTAGTTTAGTGTATGAAATAGTAGTAGTGGCTATGAACATAAACTATACATATCAGAGTTCATCGAACAGTGATAGTGGTAGTGAACATGAACTATGCATATTATAGTTTATCAAATGTGATGGTGATGGTGAACATAAACTATACATATCACAGTTCATCAAATAGCGATACTGGTAGTGAACATGAACTATGCATATTATAGCTTATCAAAAGTGGTGGTGATAGTGAAATCCCTTCTTGTAATAAGTTCGTAGTGTATATGAAACATAAACTATACCTATTATAGTTTATCATATTGTTTGTAATGTATATGCAACCTAATTATACCGATTATAATTAGCGTACTTACTTGTGGGGGTGTAATATACTTAACTATACTTATTATAGTTTATCATAGTTATTTGTAGTGGTAATAGCCCCCTTTTTGTATATTTAATACCTTTAGTAATGTGTTTATTATGTAAATGAATCACAAACTATACCTAATATAGTTTATCAAAACAAGGGTAGTTTGTAATATTCTTAAACTATATTTGTCTTAGCTTACCAAATGTTTGTATGTAATGGATGTAAATTTGTTTATAACAATTTATCATTTACTATGATTAATATAGCAAAAATCCATTTGTTAACTGATGTATGTCTATATAACAAGACAAAATGACATATATGGTAGTAACATATCATCACATGAAGGTTACACACCTTGCTCAACAAGTTACAAGGTGTAAATGAAATTGAAGCATTTTTCTAGTATGATTTTATATTATGATTTTATAAAATTCATAGAAAAATCATTAAACGTCCAAATCAGAATCTGTAAATTCTGAGTGTTTGGAAAATGAGTCTAGTTTGTTCATAAATTTTATCATGATTTTTAGTAACCTCCAACTTGGGTGAAACAGTCCATAATCATAGACTGGTCCAGATGTTTTCTTGAAATGGTAGGTAGTTTTGTAAGATTGTAGAAAAATCATATGGAGATGTGCAAGTAGCCAATTTAAAGATAAGAACCTGAAATACTTGCACCTAATATAGTTTTGAAAACTAAAATGTTTAAGTTGTCCAAAACAGTCCGTGATTGGAGTTTAAACTTTCCAATGAAAGTTGTTGGAAAAGTTTAGTTGTGTTCTTAGTGTTTTAACTTGTATTACCCCCCCCCCTTAAAACTTAAGAAAACTTGAAAAGATAGGGCTATGAACTTACCTTGTGTGATTTCTGTGGATGGATGTTGAGGAAAAGGAGTGTTCAACTCAAGAACGCTAAGAAGATTGCCTTGAAGATTCGAGATCCTAACACCAATGTGATGGAATTTGTGTAAGCAATCTATGATTGGACTAGAATTAAGTGTAATAATCATAAGAAAGATGATGATACTTACCAAATGAAGGAGGAAAGCCTTGGAGTATGCCTTGAAGTTCTCGAAATTTAGAGAGAAAGATTAGAGAATTTGGAGTGTGATTCTTAGAGAAAATGAGAGAATGAATGAAGTGTGAGGAGAGAGGATGGATGTTATAGCTCTAAGAACGTGGGAAATTTTTGTAAATGATGAGAAAGGACATTGACATGACTAGGGATGGTGGGGAGGGTGTGGGTTGGTCGTGGAGTGGGTATGGATGGTTGCTTGTGTCATAAACTGAAGAAAAGTCAACACTCCACCTCTTGTACTTCACCCACTCTTATTGGATAAGATTTATCCCAAAAAATGTGGTTAATTAATAAATATGGGGCCTTATATGTTAAAATAAAGTTTTGGGTGAAAATCCCGCGTTAAAATGATGAAAAACGGGGTTAAAATGAAGTCGTAGTCGAAAACCGGGAAGTTTTGTGTTTCCAGCGAGGCATCTCGGTCCTGGCTGAGGTTCGGTTCCTGAGGCTTCGGGTTCGGCCGTGAGGCTTCCGGTTCGGTCCTAAGGCTTTGGGTTCGGATCCTGAGGATTCGGTTTCGGGCCTGAGGCCTCGGGTTCGAGCCTGGAGCTAAAGTTCTCAGCAGTCTCGGTCCTTAAGAGGACCTTCGGCCCTAAGAAGGTTCGCCCCTTTAAGAGGGTTTTCGGGTCCTTAAGCCTAGTTTACTCATTTTTACCCCGTTTCAAGCCGTTTTTGACCCGGTTAAGGGTCGGGATGACCCGAATGATTTCAAAAAGTTACGGGAACTTTTGAAAGAGATTTGGGAGAGATTTCAAATAGAGAGAGATAAAGTGAAAATGATTGAGAGAGGTTTCGCTTGTGATATTTTTGAGTGTCCGGCTTCACAACGCAAGGTTCGTACACCCCGTTAAGTCATGTTTTAGTGTCCTACACACTCCCGATGAGTGTGCAATAGTGTTTTATCGCTTTGGTTCATTGTTTAGCACTATTAAGGCTAAGGAAATTCAAACATACGAATTTTCCAAATGATGTTTTCTCATTAGAATAGTGAATTGTACAGTGATTACATAACGTAAACCCTAATGTACCCGGGTTAATTGAGTTGACCAGTTTGACTTGTTCACTTTATTTGACTTTGACTTGACTGGAATTTGACGATTGTCACACCCTGGAAACCCTCTAGGGTCTTATACCCTAATGCTTCGGGACCCCCCCCCCCCACCCCCTGAGGTCTTTACCTAGGATGCCATGGAAACCCTCCAAGGTCTTATACCTAAGTGCCTCGGGAACCCCCTATGTCTTTACCTAGGATGATGTGGAAACCCTCCAAGGTCTTACACCTACGTGCCCTGGAAAGCCTCGAGGTCTTCGATGCAAGTATCATAGATACAACTAGCATACCACATATCACATAATCAACTAGCACAACACATAAGACGTAATGTTCCAGCCTTGGTGCCTTCGACCCATTGGTATGGTGAGGAAACTCACCTCTCTTGGATCTTGAACTGACAATATAAGATCAGATAGTCCCATGCACTACTCCAACTCAACTGCTTATAATTATGATGTGATTAACTTGTCACAATCCTGGAATAACATAAATGCCCTCAAATTCCAGCTTGGTCAACCCTGGTCAAACTCAAGGTCAACAGTCCATGTTGACCTCAACTCGTCGAGTGCATCCAACAATTCATCGAGTTCCTTAATGTCCAGAAGACCAAAAACTCATGAAGACCGAAAACCCTAAGCCTTCACAAAAATTCACTCTAAATCTCAAAAATGGGTAAACCCTGCCTGACTCATCAAGTTGGCTATGGGACTCGACGAGTTTCTTCAGTCCCTTTTGAGTTCAGTCCGTTCCAGAGGGATCCTAAGTCCCAAACTTCATATCTAACTTCTCCTAGTGTAGTTACCACGTAATGTTTCAAACTTTACGTGCATGCAAGGCCTCACAAGGCTAAAGCACCAAAACTAAGGCTATGTTTGGCGTACTAGCTGAAATGCTAGTCGTTAGCTGAAAAGCTAGCTAATAGCTTAAAAGCTAGTTGTTAAATAAAAACCTAGCTGATAGCTGAAAAGATAGCTGATAAAAAACGATGTTTGGCAAAACTAGCTGAAAAGTTTGCTGAAATATATAAAATTACATAAAAGGACATGTGAGAATTTATGTTTCTATAATTAATTAAGGGGTGTATTTGGAAATTTTTTAAAAAGCTCCTAAAAAGCTAGTCTAAGTAGCTTTTCCAAAAGCTATCTTACAAGCTACTTTTTGTCTTACCAAACATGACAACATAAAAAGCTTGAAAAATAAGCTAGCTTTTCAGCTAGCCGTGGTGCACCAAACACAACCTAAAGTTCCTATAAGGTTATAATTCATGGAAAAGGGCTGAGCTGAATAAAGTGAGCAACTTTATGTCATTGAAGATCTAGAGGTGTCCAAATCTGGAACCATATCCTTGTGATAAGTCCATATCCGAAGATGACACCCTATTGGCACCAAAAGTGACCATCTACATCCAATAAAAGCGATCTAAGCAACTTAAGGTCAAGATAGTGACTTTACACCTCAATATGGTCACCAATGCAAGGTAGATGTCGGATCTACCGCTTCTCTCTTTTCTCCTTCTTCTTTAAACTCCAAAATCTTCACAAATACACCGAAACTCACTCTCAAATGCTCTCTCTCTCTCTCTCTCTCTCTCTCAAGAAGGCGAAAGGCTCAAAATAGGGTTTCTCTGGTTGTTGGAACGATGGAAGGGTTTGAAAATGAGCCATAAGTTCTTTAAATATGGTACAAAGCCCTAAAAATTAGGGTTTCTCGTTACAGTGCCTACTCGTCGAGTCGGGGCCTTCTGACTCATCGGGTAGGATCTGAATCTCGCATCCTCATAAATGACTCTACTCGACGAGTTGGAGCTTCCCAACTCGTCGAGTCCAATCCTAAACCTTATAACTTGAAAATTTTAATAATACTTGGAAAAGGTGTTACAGATCTCCCCCACTTGAACTAGACTTCGTCATCAAAGTCTGTTGACACGAACAAGTCTGGGTAGTGTTCTCGAATCTCCTCTTCTGGATTTCATGTCCCTTCAGAGCCCCTTCGATGCTGCCTTTGCACCTTTACTAACTTCACCTCCTTGTTCTGAAGAACCTTGGTCCTCCTATCTAGAATCGCAACAGGCCTCTCTATGTAGTTAATGCTCTCGTCCACCTTATGTCGTCTAGTGAAATGAACGCGGCCTCTTCAGTGACACACTTCCGAAGCTGTGACACATGGAAGGTGTTTTGAATCTGGCTAAGCTCTTCAGCCAGTTCCAGGCGATAGGCCACCTTGCTCACCCGGGCCGTAATCCAAAAGGACCAATATATTGGGGCCCTAACTTGCCTCTATTCCGAAACCTAATGTCTCCTTTCCATGGCGACACTTTTAGTAATACCAAGTCCCCCACCTGGAACTCAAGGTCCGATCACCGTTGGTCAGCATAACTTTTCTAACGGCTCTGTGCGACTCGCAACCGGTCGTGTACCTACTGAGTCAGCCCGGTAGTCTTGAGTACTACCTCGGTTCTCTTCATGACTCGGTGTCCCACCTTGCCCTAAAAAACTAAGTTCCTACATCTTCAACCATACAACATCTCAAACGAAGGTCGGTCGATACTAGCATGGTAACTATTGCTGTATGAAAACTATGCCAGTGGGAGGTATGTATCCCAACTACCTCCAGAATCCAACATGCATGCCCAAAGCATATCATTGAGCACCTGTATCATCCACTCACTCTGGCCATCAATATGGGGCTGGTACGCTGTGCTAAAATGTAAATGAGTGCCCATTTCCTCATGGAACTTCTTCCAGAATGTAGATGTAAATCGAACATCATTATCAAAGACTACTGACAGTAGCACCCTGTGTCTCGCCACCACCTCTCGCACATAAATATCCACCAATTTTTCAGCGGAAATGCTCTCAAATATCGGAATAAAGTGGGAACTCTTCGTCAGTCTATCCACAATAACCCATATGGTATCCACACCCCCTCACTGTCCTCGGTAACTTCGTGATGAAGTCTATAGTAATCTCTTCCTACTTCCACATGGAAATGGGTAGCGACTGAACCTTGACATGAGGCCATTGATGCTTGGCCTTGACCTTTACCCAGGTCAAGCTCCGCTCGACGAACCATGTGTCTCTCGCTTAATGCAGGGCCACCAGTAACTCAACCTCAAGTGTCTATACATTTTTGTAGCCCCATGATGTATATAGAACTTGGACTTGTGTGCCTCCAATATTTTCTGCCTCACCCCTCCTGATGCCGAAACCCATACCCGACCACATAGAGTCAAGAGGCCCTGACCATACTAAACAAATAAAGGTATTTGATCATATCCAACAATGGAGAGATCCGTATCATCCTCAAACAAATGTTCCCAATTGGGGAACCTGCTGTCTTGCGGCTCAAAGCATCGGCAACCACATTGGCCCTCCTCGGATGGTATAAAATCTCAAAGTCATAATCTTTTAGTACGTTCAACCACCTTTTATGTCGCATGTTGAGGTTTTGCTGATGATGTTCCCCAAAAATTGCACCTCTCGCAGCCTTAACCTTGGCTGGATAAACTAAAATACGATCCTGGTTGATGAGGTGCCCCAAAAATTGCATCTATCGCAGCCAGAAATCACACTTTGAGAACTTGGCATAAAGCTTTTCTCTCTCAGTATCTCCAATACCTCCCTTAGATGTAGCTCATGTTGTTCCTTTGTCTTACAATAGACCATGATATCATCAATAAAAACGATCACCGACCGATCCAACATCGTTCAGCACACCATTTTCATGAGATCCATGAATGCCGCTGGAGCATTGGTGAGCCCGAATGGCATCACCACAAACTCATAGTGCTCGTACCGAGTCTTGAAAGTTATCTTCGGTATATCCTCATCCCTAATCCTCATCTGATGGTATCCCAACCGGAGATCAATCTTAGAAAACCAAGACACACCCTACAGCTGATCGAACAAATTATCGATCCTCGATAGCTGATAACAGTTTTTCACCATCACTTTGTTCCGCTCTCGATAATCGATACACATCCGGTATGATCCGTCCTTCTTTTTCATGAACAGGATCGGAGCTCCCCATGGGAAACTACTTGGATGGATAAACCCTCGATCCAGCGAGGTTGCGTAGATAGCTCCTGCATCTTATGCGGAGCTAGTCGGTACGGTGCCTTGGCTATCGGAGCGGCACCCGGTGCTAAATCTATGCGAAACTTCACTTGCCTCTTCGGAGTCACTCCAGGTAACTCCTCAAGAAAGACATCCTGAAACTCCTGTACGACCGGTACACTGTCCAAATCCCTCAGGGTCTCAACTCTCGTATCCAATATATATATATATATATATATATATATATATATATATATATATATATATATATATATATATATATATATATATATATGCTTGAAACCATGTACATCTCTACTGCAGAAATCTCTGAGCCCTCGCAGCTGAACAAAGGGTTGGCACCTGCGAGGCCCTCTCTCCATGAATAACTAGTTCTCCCCCATTTGGGGTTTGAACCCTCACCAACTGGCGCTAGTAATCAATCATGGCCCAGTTGGCCCCGAACCAGTTCATCCCGACAATCATCTTCAGTCCTCGCAATGGTATCAGGACTAGATCAACACGGAACCTCTCCCCAAGCACATTCAGGACACAATCCCTAGACACCCTCGTTGCACTCGTAGTGTGGTCTTTCGCAGTCTCATCCTCTAGAGGGGCATCCAAAGTCCCTGACACATCCTGAAACTTCTTGCTAAGTGCAAGAGATACAAATGATTGGGTACCTCCCAAATCGAACAAAATCTGAGCCAACATACCATTGACCAAAAAGGTCCCTATACATGAGCACAAATGTATATATATATATATATATATATATATATATATATATATATATATATATATATATATATATATATATATATATATATATATATAAGCAATGCAAATCAATATAGATCGGAAAAATAAATACGTACCAGCCACAACGTCTAGCGCTGCCTAGGCCTCCTCGGTAGTCAACTATAATGCACGGCTCTTCACCGCTGGAGCATCCAACTTAGCAGGTCAGCCATCCGTAATCCTTATCGTGGTGGGAATAGGTGCCACCACCACACCTCCTCCTCCCTACAACCTCGGACAATCGTCCCGCTTGTGGCCAGTATGGTTACAGTGGAAACAAATCAAGCCCTTCTTGGGGCAATCCCTGATCACGTGGCCAGGCTGACCACACATATAACATACCGGGCCCATTCCCCGACAAGCTCCACCATGAGATCTCCTACACTTGGCACACTGGTCATGGCCCTACTGGCCCCTACTAGAGGAATAGGAGGTCTTAGGCTTTTTATCCTTACGTACAACCCTCTATCATAATGCAAAGTATCACTCAGAGGTTTCAAATGTACAAAAATTCTGATCCCTAACTAGGGTGAGTGGGGTAATGACTCTATAAAGCACTGATAAGTACCCTTCGGGGGTGTAAAACACTCATGACAAGGCATAATGGGGTTTACAAACCTTGCATTACAAGGCTAAGCACTAACAAATGTCACAAACAAAGTCTTTCTCAATCTCTCTTGCTATATATATATATATATATATATATATATATATATATATATATATATATATATATATATATATATATCCCAAATCTCTCTTTTATCTTTTTGTAAACACTCAGGGCATCCCGACCCTTAAATTAGTCAAAAACCACTTGAAACGGGAAGATTATGAGAGAAACAACCTTATAGGGCTGAACTGTTCTTAGGAACCGAAGCATGTCTTAAGTACCGGAGCCTCTCTTAGATCCGAAGCCCCTATTAGAGCTGAACCCTCCTTAAGAACCGGAACCTTCCTTGAGAACGAACCCACTTTGAGGACCGAACACCCCTTTGGCTCAGATCAACCAACTCTCGGTTCTCAGCCTCATGGACCTAACCTTCGGTTATAACCTCGGAACTTCGCAGTTTCGCTTCCTTCTCCCGACTTTCGACCCCTTTCGCTTCTTAAGCTCGTTTTTTATGATTTTGACGGGGAATTTCAACCCAAAACCATATTCTAACATATTAAGCCCCTTAAATCCATATTTTAATCATATTTTGGGGAAATCCTTAACTATGGATAATATCTTCTGTAGAAGATATTGTCTATAAGTGGTTGACCTTTTCAAGAAATTCTGACACCATACCCACTTTATGTCACTATTCACACTTTAACATATCAAATCACTGTCCTTTTTATGCATTTCCAACACTCCATTAGATTTACTTACACAAAATCCACATAAGACTCTATATTCATCTACTGTTTTCAAAAGTCTCATTCATCACATTCAAATATCAAATATACTCTCTCTCTCTCTCTCTCTCTTCCTTCTCAATTATTTCTCCCTAGAACCAAGAACTTTAGGATATCAAGAGTTCTTCCCCCACATTTGGTATGTTCTTCATTTCCACTCTTGAATATTTTTCACACCCTCACTCAAATCATGGATTTCTTATGCAAATACCGTCATATTTGTTCTTAGAATCTTCAAATCCTCAAGCATTCCCCAAGTGTTCTTGACTTGGAAACCCCTATTCTTCAGCCATCCATCTCAGGGAATCACTCAATGTGAGTTCATACCACCTTCTTTTCATGTTTTCATCTAGTTTTATGGGGGAGAATACAAGTTAGAACATCAAAACATGCTTAAATTCAAATGGCAGCTTTCAACAGCAAAATTATGACTTAATCATGAATTGTTTTGTCCATCTTAAGCTCCATAACATTCAAAAATGTTCAATATACAAATAGTTCAGGTGTATACCTTTAAAATGAATACTTGCACATGTTCATACGATTTTTTTTACAATTTATGGTATTTTTACAAAATCGTCTATCACTGTAGCTAAGAATTCAGACCAGTCAGTGAAAATGGTCAATTTGACACTAGTTAGGAAGCGTTAAAAATCATAATAAAAATTGTGAGTATACTAGAAACATTTTGTGAACTTTTGAAGTGTAGGGATTTAGATTTCGACTCACGATGATTTTTCTGTGATTTTTACAAAAACAGTGACAGAAAAGTAAAACTAGATACAAATAGTTTACAAGTTATTAACACTTTGTAATGTGTTGAGCAAAATGTTTATCTTAGATGAACACATGTTTACTTGTGTTTTCTGTAAAGTTACACTTAAAATAAAAAAAAAATACTCTTTCATTACAAGGATTTACGGTCATTACAAACATACATGATAAGCTATAATAGGTATAGTTTATGTTACATCAACTCTACGAACTTAATAAGGAGGGTTATACTCCTGCTACAAAAAGGTTTTTCAATTACACTATATGTAAACTGATTAATTCTGGTTGTGAGGCACTACTTCATTGTACTCTTAGAGTACTAGTTAAAAATCCTATAGTTATAACCAGATTCTCCTGTATGGATAGTTTGATACTTGTATATAGATCTATATTGGTATTGACAACCCACACCTTGGCTACATGCAACAGCTAGACCGACAGGTCTAGGGTGACAAATGGCATAACATTACGACGCCTGAAGAACGTTGTCACAGGCTACTATGTCAAACAGTATGGTTATAACAACTCACATAGGGAAATAATAATACATATAGTTTACGGGGATCTCTATGTTTAAAAAGGTGTTTTATTTTATTAAAATTGCATACACTATTATAAGTATGGTAAAATACATGTACTTGGGTCTTGGGTCTTAAGACTGCAACACATTTTATGAGGAAAATATTGGATTTTTCTTGTGTATACCTTACTTTTACAAAGAAAGGATTTATACTCTATATACAAAAGCTTATGCACTCACCAATGTAATCATTGACACTCTTTCAAAATTTACTTGTATTCTCAGGTAATCAATAAAAACAGGTGACTACCAGCTTTTGAGGATGGAACGCTTCGGGGTAAATCAAAACATTTTCTCATTATATTGTAATCAATTTTGAAACATGTACTCTTATAAAACCATGTAACTTTCTCGATTTTATTTATAATGGTTGTATTTACTTTAAGCACTATTATACTCGTTATTGTGATACTATACATGAAGTCCTCCACCCTGGGACTTTTGTACCATCCTTGGTTTGGGGGTGTGACAGATTGGTATCAGAGCATTGTTTATACTGAACTTAGTATATCGAACCATATAAGATATGAAAACTATAAACACAATGGGACTAAGATTCTATGACTAAATGTTTTCCCTACAATTATACTTTTAAAAATAAAACATTATTTTTATGAAAAGTATAAGTACATGCATGCATGCCAGGATAGTGTCACATCTAGGAAAAACAGGAGAAGTAAAAATGGATGAGTTGTACACTAACATTATGCCTTGGGATATGTAATCAAGTATGGGAGGAGTATAGCATGATCAACTATATTTTTCCGAGAAGTGACTAACAAATGCCAGGGGATAGTTGTAGTGGGCAACAAGTCCGTCAACCTAACAACACTCATACAAGAACTACATTAAGAATCAAACAAAATGTTTAAAATACTATTAGAGTATTTTATGTTACTACAGTACAATACCTCTAGATTCATTATGTGCCTGTTACACCCCTATTCTCGTAAAGACATCATGGCAGGATTCCATTTACCCGAAGACCCCTACTTTCCGAACCAAGGAAATTGTGGTTGGATAGAAGAAGATCCGGAAAAAGATCCTGAAGAAGTATTCGAAGAAGAACCCGAGGAAGACCCCGAAGAGGCCGAAGAGGAAGAACCCGAAGAAGAAGAAGTTGAAGAGGAAGAATTGGAGGAAGAAGAAGACGAGGAGGAGTCGGAGGTCATCAAACCTCCTTATATAGTCAGGGTTCCCGCGAACCGTTTTGGCTACAACGGACCTGAGTCCTTTTGGGCAATAGAAATCGAAAGGTGGAGTTGTCAACAACAACAACGATCACCATTTGGCAATCAACGAGGTTACTATGACCTCAACCATGGCGGACCGACTGACAAGGCTCTCCCAGTCGTGATCTAGCAAATCACGAACCTTGGAGATCAAAATAGGGAAACTACCAACCGAGTTCGGGAGCTGGGTATCGCTGCAGAGGTCACCAATGTGCACACTCGAAACTTGGAAAGAGGCTACTATCCTAGGGACCGACTTATTGAAGACCTTGCCACCGCACGGGCGGAGGTAAGAGAGTATCAGGAAAGGCACCTGGCTCTCGAGGAGAGAGTAGTCATAGATTAGCGTCAGTTAGCAGAACTACAGGGAGCCTCGACCTCGTCTCAAGGATTGCAGGGGACTAGTCATTGTGAGTAGGGTCCACACTACTCACATATTGGTACAAACAATGATGGTGGTTCGGGAAATGGTGCTACTACCTCCAATCAGGGGGACATTCAGGGACGTTCAAAGGAATGTTCCTATAAAGATTTTTCAAATGGCAAACCCAAATCCTTCAATGGAACCGGGAGCGTTATAACCCTTATGCAATGGTTTGAGAAGACTGAATCAGTCTTCAAAATTTGTGCCTGCCCGGAAGCAAGCAAAGTTTAATTTGCAGGTTGCACCTTCACTGAATAAGCCCTTACCTGGTGGAACAGTCATGTGAAATCTTTAACTCTCTCGATGGCGAATGCGATGAGATGGGATGATCTGAAGGACCTTATGCTAGTGGAATATTTCCCGAAGGTCGAAATTCAGAAATTGGAGCGGGAACTTTGGGGCCTTAAAATGACGGACTCTGACATCCCATCTTACACAGCCAGATTCAGCGATCTGGCCATACTATGTCCTGGGTTGGTCACCCCGGAAAGAAAAAGGTGGAAAAATACATCTGGGGATTAACACCCAGATTCAAGGAAATGTATTGGCTTCAAAGCCGGCTACTTTTAACAGTGCCAAGCAATTGACACAACAACTCATCGACCACTATGCCAGCCATGACACCGTGGTGGCACCTCCAAACAAGCAAAAGGGGTAAACAACAAAAGGAAATTCTGGAACAACAAGAAAAACCAACCGACCCAGGAACCTACCAAGAAGCAAATAGTAGTGGAAGTTCGCGCTGCCACTACCACCATTGCTCCAAATCCCATGAGGCGGTACACTGGGAATCTTCCCAAATATAACAAGTGCAACTTTCATCACACTGGCCCTTGTCGTGAGATGTACTGCAAAAACTGTAACAAGAAAGGGCATACCGCCCATTTCTGTTGGGCATCTACTTAACAAGCTAACCCGAATGCCAATGTCGAAGCAAGTCGAGCCTGTTACGGCTGTGGAGAAACTGGGCACTACAAGAGGGACTGCTCAAAATCTAAAAACACAAACACTGGCGGTGTTAGAAGGGTCTTGGCCTTAGGGCATTAGGAAGCAATGGAAGATCCCACGATGGTTACCGGTACGTTTCTCCTCAATAACTCATATGCATGCATATTATTCGATAGTGGAGCAGAGAGGAGTTTTGTTAGCCATAAATTCAAACAATTATTAAAACAGAATCCCTAATCACTAAAAGATACATACATCGTAGAAATGGCAAATTGAAAGACGGAAAGCACTAACGACATATACCCAGGGCGTACCCTCACTCAAGGCAATCACTCATTCAGAATCGATCTATTTCTTGTCTCAATAAAAAGCTTTGACATCATTATTGGCATGGATTGGTTAAGCTCTAATCATGTTGACATTCTGTGCTACGAAAGGGTCGTTCGCCTTAATCTGCCAAGTGGCGAAACTCTCGTCGTCTATGGAGAAAAACCTAGTACGAACCTACAAATGATTTCTTGCGTCAAAGCCCAAAAGTATCTCCATAAGGAATACTGCGCTTTCTTAGCCCACGTAGTTGAGAAGAAGCAAGAGGACAAAGACATCAAGGATATTCCGGAGGTCTGTAATTTCTCTGACGTATTTCCAGAAGACCATCCTGGAGTCTCGCCCGCACGACAGGTCGATTTTTGAATCAATCAGATTCCTGGGGCTACCCCCGTAGCCAAAGCGCCATACCGCCTAGCGCCAGTTGAGATGCCGGAATTGTCCAGTCAACTAAACAAAATGATAAGCAAAGGATTCATCAGACCGAGTTTCTCGCCTTGGGGAGCACCAGTGGTGTTCGTAAATAAGAAGGATGGATCGTTCCGCATGTGCATCAATTATCGCGAGTTGAACAACCTTACAATCAAAAAACGGTACCCTCTGCCCCGAATGGATGACTTATTCGACCAACTCTAAGGAGCAATTTACTTCTCAAATATCTATCTGAGGTCAAGATACCATCAACTACGAGTCCAAGAGGAGGATATTCATAAAACGATGTTTAGAACCCGGTACGGTCACTACGAGTTCGTGTTGATGCCCTTCGGACTAACAACGCACCCGCTGTGTTCATAGTTTTAATAAGTCGGGTGTGTCGGCCTTACTTAGACAAGTTCGTAATTGTCTTCATAGACAGAATTTTGGTATACTCGAGGAGTAAGGAAGAACACAACCAACACCTACGACAAGTATTGGAGACTCTTTTTGGATTAGTGTCCAAGTCCATAACTATTTTGGTATGTACTTGACCCGATTATGAGCATGGTCCTTTTGGGTTGCCTTCACCATAGCAACTTGTAGGAAGAATTAAGGAGAGACGAGATTAATTATGATTTATGAATATATTATAAGAATAATATATTAAAGGAGAAATCATATTATTTAATTAATATTAGTCAAGAATTAATTGATAATAATGTTGTGGCTAAAAGACATTAATTAATTAAAGGGGACTAGAATTGTCAATTGTATGATACTTGAATATTAGGCTAATGGACTCATAGAGGATGGAGTGGACGAATTCTATGGGGAAACCCATAAGAAATCGTCCAAGGCCTCTAAGGAGGGTGTCCATGGACTGCTTAGAGCCTAAGCAGTCAGATTACGGTTTCCTAAGTTCAAAACCCTAATAGCCTCACATATTTAAGGACCCCTAGGGCACCAAAAACGTGGCCAACTGATTCCTTAGGGTTTCTAGACGTTTTTGGGTGCCTCTTCTCTTCTCCTCCTTCATCCTTATTGCTAGTGGTGTTTTTGACTCCATTAGAGGTGCAACACTTGAGACACTAAGCTTTCTGAAGCCAATTACAAGGAGGAATAGATTGTTATTGCTACATAACAATCAAGGTATTCTCTAAACCCTAATTTAGTTTATAATATGTTAGATATAGGGTTTATATCTTTGGATAATTCAATTGCATGTTCATCAGACAAACTAGATCAAAAGCATAAGGGTTTGCATGTACACCATAGGATTGATGTAGTGCTCAAAACCCATCAGTGATATCAGAGTAGGGTTGTTTGTTGATGAATTTGATGCTTATTTGATTGAATATTAACTGAAAATCGAGAATTTTGAGTTTTTAGGGTTGGACTCGCTAATTCCATGACTGAACTCGCCGAGTCCAGTGCTGACTCGACGAGTCAGCGAGTCTGCCAGCTGATTCTTGTGATTTTCTTGTTGTTGTGGCTTAGGATTATTAACAAAAACATTTTAATTGATAAAATTCGATTTTTATTGATTTTGGGTGAATATCCTTACCAAAATAGAAGATGATTACCAATTAATCAAATATTTGTTGCCTTATAGGATAATGTTTAATTATTTAAGTTATTTGGTGAATTATCTTGCAAGAAATTGGATTAGGTCATAATTAGATAATTACCAATTGATTGTTAATTGCCTTATTTGAATTGTTGATCTAGAATGTTCTTGATAAAGTTTGAAAAAGTTTCAACTTACACCCTTAAGGTTTTATGGTTTTAAATTTGAACTTAATAGTTTTAGGATTTGAAATTTAAATAGTTAAACCATAATGTTTTGAAAAGTTTCAAAACTTGCCCTCAAGTTTTGGAATTTAAATTTTGATTAAAAGTTTAATTTTGAAATATTAAATTCTAAAACCCTAGGATTTTTGAAAAGGTTCAAATTACATCCTTATGGTCTTATTAAGTTAATTAAATGTATAATTAAAAGAGAGTTAATAATTCCATAAAGTTTTGGTTTACATTTAACTAAATTAAAAGTATAATTTATTAAATTAGACCACCTAGTATTTTAAAAGTATAAAATACACCCTTATACTATATGTAACATTAAAAGTCTAATATTATATATGTATGAGTAAAAGGTCAGTTTTACCGTTAGTAGGTCTCATTCACGAAGCTGGTCTATAAGGGGTGTTTAAGAAAATTGCCTATAAAATGGCTATTGAATGGGTATCTACTCTTACCCACCGCACTCTTGACTAGTGGAGGGTCGTTAGCCGAATGGGTAGGATAGGACTAAACCTTCCATTATAAGTATAATGAAGTACAAAGTAACTAAATGCTTTTACTAATTCCCAAATCATAGTTACTTTAGGCAAAATGTGAAATTGTACGCTAATCCATGGAATTACACATCATACCCTTATCAAACGTTAGTGGAGCGTGTGTGGTTAACCAGCACACTAATTGGGGTTGACATTGGTGGTGAATTGTGGCTCGATGTTTATCATAGATCAATGGAGCGTGTGTGGCTAACTGGCACATTGATTAGGTGATAGTAGCATTGAGTGCACCATGTTGATTCGCATGGTTATTCACACCTTGTTTGTGATCTTCGGCATCCCAGTCGCAAACCTGAAGGGCATAATCGAGATTTAAACATCCCATTGAAAAGTTCAATTAATCTCAAAAGATCTATGAGTTTCAATTCATTTAAAACTTAAACTTCATTTTCGTTTTTCATGGTGGAAATTGGTAAATCGTCATTTACCTACCTTCAAATATTCTGCAACTAGATTACGGCATCCCTTTTCTAGGTTGTAGAGTATTGTATTGGATCCTAGCCTTAATGACTCATTTGGGTGTTTTATTAAGGACTCAATCAACTTGACTTGATTTTTCTCCCGTTTCGTAGATGTCTGGTTCTGACAATCATGGTTTTCCTGAATCCTTTGAAGATGATATTCCACGATATGATCGAGGAACAAGAGATCATGCTTCACTTCCTCCACATCCTCCAATTGTTTTCCCTAACCCACAAGTTTAAAGGCTTGAAAAGTTCAAGCTCACTCAACCTTATTGGCAAGTAAGCACGAAGATGGAAAGTTTGTGTGTTCACACGTCTTAGAGATGAAGTCACACATTGACAGGTTGGGTATGCTGGGTGTTGTCATTCCCAAGGAGCTGGATGTAGATTGGGTTCTTACGTCACTTCCTGAATCATAAAGTGAGTTTGTTAGAGAGTACTATATGATGGAGCACGACGTGACCCTCATGGATTTGACCTGTTTGCTTATTGCGGACGAATCAACAATGACTTGGCGTGCTGGTCAAGCAAACTTGATTGGTCAATCAAACTCCCAAACTTCAATGGACGCTGGCAACATTGGAAGTCCAGAAAAGGCAAAGATTGTACCATGTATTGTGCCAAAGAAGTCCATTTGCTTTTACTGCTTAAAGAAGGGGCATTAGAGATGAAGCTGCCCTGACTACCTGAGAGATCTAAGAGATGGGAGAGTCAAAACGTATGACTCTACTTCAGGTAAATCCACTAACTAACTCTATAAGTTCCTAGTTTTTTTATTCTTATAGCATGATGTGATAAGATTTCATTTTGATGTTTTGTATGATCGAAGAAAAGAAAGGAAGCTTAAGGAAGAAGCGTGTTGAATCTGATCATGAAGAAATGGATTTCGATCTCTTGGATTCGAAGATCAGATTTGTGAGCCGCTACTTTAGAGTTAGGATAGATTGCTAAGAAATACGTGATAGCATAGTTTTTAGTTAAATTGCATTGCAAGGACAAATTTTTCCGCAATAAAATAAAATTTGATTTTGTCTTATTTATTTATCCTTGCGATGGCGTGTATGAAAAATTGATGTTTGAACGTTTCTATTATTAGCAATGATGGATTTGATTCTTAATTAGGTTATTTGTGGAAACATAGAGAATTTACCAAATAGGGAGAGTTTCTCATCACCCAAGTCTCAAATTGGACAGAAACTTGGAATCGTGCAACTTGGTTTGTGTAACGAATTCAAAACTTTATATTTGAAAATTGTAAGAGTAATTCATTGAAAACGAGTCAAATGAAGGACTAAGAGATCACGTTTGCAATGTTGTGCAATGGTCTACTCCACCACAAAGAGAGATAATAGATTCGTTATGATTTGCCAAAAGCTTGGTGAATATGGTTATGCTTACAAGTTTAAGTATAATTCTGCATCATTAGAAAGGTCTCAATGAAAGGTAGGACGAATAAGAAGGATCAGTAAGGCAGAAAGATAAAAGTTTATCCATTATAAGAAGAAGTGAGTAGTACCTTTTATCATGTTTTATGATCGTCTTAATGATTAAGAACTATATCTCAATTGACCCTCTAAGTGAGTCTTAGTGTATTTGTATGTCTACGAAGAAGAATCGAGAATTGTGGAAATGGTTAAATCAAGAAGTCAGTCATACTTCGTTCCAATATCGAGTCTTAGAGTTATACTCCAAGATTGTGAATTGAGTGACATGTTTTTAGTAGGTTTATAACACTTATCACATGTGGAGTTTGAAAGTTTCTTATTCTTGTACATTTGAAATTGGTAAGTTGTGATGTCTTGGATGAGATAAAGACCAACTAGAACCAATTATGTAAAGTGTTTTGTATTGATAAGAACTACACTAACTCTTGAATATTAGTTTTGTCAAGGAATGTTTCTTGACAAGAGAATCTTATATATCAAGAGGTCCATGGGATTTTTTAATGATCTTGAAAAAGTTTCAAGAACACATCAATAATAAACCTTATCAATCATCACTAGCACATGAATTGAGGTTTACAAACTATCATGTTGACAAAATTTTGTTTCTGTGTCATTCCAGTTGAGTTAATTATGCATGAGAGTTCTATGAGTTCTAAATTAATTGCGTAAATGCAAGATACCCTGATCAATGGAAACTACATTGATTGGTAAGGGTGAGTTGTTTAACAACCTGGAAGAGGGATGCCATAATCATAATCGAATTTTGAGTTAATTATGCATGATACTTTATCAGTGTTTTGTCATAATATTTTATGTGCCATGTTCTCACAATTCAAACTATGAAGAGGGATGCCATAATCATAATCGAATTTTGAGAATGCACTATCTATCCTTGACTAAATTTTTTAACATTTGTCGATCTAAGCTTTAGATTTTTTAAACAAAGTATAATATTCTCTCCCTTAATTATAGCAAAAAAAATTTCAACCTCTACAAATTTGCAAAGTGAATCTTTGTTTTCTATAATTAATATTGCTAACTCGCAATATTTACCATAATAATCATGCTCCCACTAACATGATGATTATTTTTTACCAGCATAACACTTATGCTTCGACTAGCTTTGACATGTATTCAGAAAACAACTGAACTTCCAGAAAACAATGCTTATTGAATTCCTTAAGTTCATATTTCTAATACTAGATGCTTTGATAAGCCTTTATCTAAGCTTCTTAAACTCATACACCTTTGTCTTAGAAAGCTCACATGTGTGTCTAAACAAATTCAGAACTTATGTTACTAAGTCCCAAATGTTTAGACTAATTGCCAAATCTCACAATTCGAACTATGAAGAGGTATGCCGTAATTATAAAATTTTTAAGAGTTTTTTCCATAAAAATTTTATAATCTAGACATAAAACTCTTAATATCCAACTCCCAAATGTTTAGACTAATTGCCAAATCTCACAATTCGAACTAAAATAATTAAACAACTATCAAAGGATGATCCAAAGTTCACTGAGGATTGGTCGCTTGTGAGTAGTTGGAAATATAGTACTGGATGGACCATATCGATATTATTATGAATGGATAAGATTCTATTTAGAATGAGTTTTCATATAGCAAATATGGAAATGTTTCCATATTGGGAGTTGGATATTAAGAGTTTTATGTCTAGATTATAAAATTTTTATGGAAAAAAGATGTTCAAAGGAATGTACCTTGAGTGAGAAACATCACATCTAAAGAATGGTTTTGTACCAATATCTGATAGAGTACTTTGTAATTTCATTGGCCGAGTCTTTGTGACTTTTGTGTTGTGACTTCACGAAAAGGATTGTTGCATAAAATGTTAGAATCCAACATATTCTAACAGTGGCAAGAATTTGTATTCTTACACTAACAATGAGGATAATGAATTATGAAATGAGCATCATTGGAAAAGTTTTCAGTTATCTATTTCACAAAGTATGGACCATATGTAAACAAAGTGTGCATGCTTGGAGCATGGGACAATTTTTAGAATAATTCAAGTGTCAAGTTGATATCTGAAACATTAAACAATGAATAATGAGTAATCAATATAGTGATTAAAAAAAAGTGCTTTATTTATACTCAAAAGTTTGGGACCATATAGGATTAAGTATTATCGTTGTGTTTAGACATAGCAAGGTTATTCGAACCTCTACAGTCGATCATACATTGGAAGTAGGTATGAAGCAAGATTGTCATGAATCCATCTGTAGATTGTCTAAAGTGTTTAGACATAGCAAAAGTTTGCTACAGAGTTCATGAGTGATTTAATAAGATTAGAGTATTGGATTAAACCCACGCTCACTTGAATCATTTCATGGATTTATCACGAGTGAATGTGAGATGATAATATTGTATATTATTGAAACCGAGACGTGTGAGTTGTAATTACGATTCGGTTGCACATTGATAATATGTAAACTCACCAATAACTTGGTGTTATAAAACATATTGTTGTGTATGATTTGATGAGCAAGAGCAAACAAGCATTTGAGTCGAAGTTTATCCATTCCTTTTATCCAAAGCGGGATAAAAGCGATATATGTGGGCCCCTCGATGATTTAGTGATGACACCCTAAGCTCTTGGCCAAGCCGGGACTAAGTTGATGTGTTCAATTGTAGTCTGTTGTTAGTCTTCATAAATCGGATGTCAGGAAACAATACATAGACATAAAGAATGATTTAAATCCATGCCTCGTGTCTATACGATATCTTGTAGAACGGAGGAATATATGATCCCTTATCTAAAGGACACACTATATGATAAGATCAGAGTTGACAGCGGCGTTTGAAAGCTATGATTGTTGATCGGGTTCTGAAGTTATGCAAAATAGTTATTAGACTTATCCAAGTGGGAGACTGCTGGATTAGTGTCTAAGTCCATAACTTTTTTGGTATGTACTTGACCCGATTATGAGCATGGTCCTTTTGGGTTGCCTTCACCATAGCAACTTGTAGGAAGAATTAAGGAGAGAGGAGATTAATTATGATTTATTAATATATTATAAGAATAATATATTAAAGGAGAAATCATATTGTTTAATTAATATTAGTCAAGAATTAATTGATAATTAATTTTTTGGCTAAAAGACATTAATTAATTAAAGGGGACTAGAACTGTCAATTGTATGATAGTTGAATATTGGGCTAATGGACTCCATAGAGGATGGAGTGGACGAATTCTATGGGGAAACCCATAAGAAATCATCCAAGGCCTCTAAGGAGGGAGTCCATGGACTGTTTAGAGCCTAAGCAGTCAGATTAGGGTTTCCTAAGTTCAAAGCCCTAATATCCTCACATATTTAAGGACCCCTAGGGCACCAAAAACGTGGCCAACTGATTCCTTAGGGTTTCTAGATGTTTTTCGGTGCCTCTTCTCTTCTCCTCCTTCATCCTTATTGCTAGTGGTGTTTGTGACTCCATTAGAGGTGCAACACTTGAGGCACTAAGCTTTCTGAAGCCAATTACAAGGAGGAATTGATTGTTATTGCTAAATAACAATCAATGTATTCTCTAAACCCTAATTCAGTTTATAATGTTAGATCTAGGCTTTATAGCTTTGGATAATTCAAGTGCATGTTCATTAGAAAAACTAGATCCAAAGCATTAGGGTTTGCATGTACACCATAGGATTGATGTAGTGCTCGAAACCCATCAACTCTAAGGGCAGAGAAATTGTATGCGAAATTTTCAAAGTATGAATTCTGGATCCGAGAAGTGAGTTTCTTTGGTCATGTAGTTAGCAAGGAAGGGATACACATGGATCCTTCCAAAGTCAAGGAAATTGAAAACTGGTTGGCACCATGGACACCTATAGAAATCCGTCAGTTCTTAGGCTTCGCCGGCTACTACAAGAGGTTCATCCAAAACTTCTCCAAAATAAATAAGCCTCTTACCACCCTGACTCTGAAGGGAGTAACCTTCGACTGGGGAGAAAAGAAAGAAGTTGCATTCCAAATGCTAAAATAGGCTTTGTGCAGCACTCTGATTTTATCCCTACCAGAAGGAACCGAAGACTTTGTGGTCTTCTATGACGCATCAAAACAAGGTCTTGGGTGTGTGTTAATGTAACGAGGAAAGGTCATTGCTTACGCCTCGAGATAGATAAAAACAAATGAGGTCAATTATGCCACACATGACCTCGAACTAGGGGCAGTAGTGTTCGCTTTTAAAGATCTAGAGGCACTACCTCTACGGGACAAAGTGTACCATCTTCATCGATCATAAAAGCCTTCAGCACATCCTCAATCAAAAGGAGCTCAACATGAGGTAGAGACGATGGGTGGAGTTACTAAATGATTACGAATGCGAAAATCATTATCAATTGGGCAAAGCCAATGTAGTGGTTGACGCCCTCAACCAAAAGGAATACTCGGGTCGTCGATTAAAGTCTTTAACCATGACAATCCATTCACATCTGTATACGCAAATTAAAGAGGCTCAACTAGAAGCCATGAAATCAGATAACGTAACATGTGAAGCTTTAAGAGGGATGGATAAGAACCTAGAAATCAAGGGCGACGGAGTATGCTATATCATGAATCGCATCTAGACATCCAAGTTTGGTGGATTTAGGGACGCCGTCATGAAAGAAGCTCACAAAAATCACTACTCCATTCATCCTGGTTCAGACAAGATGTAACTGGACCTCAATAGACTCTATTGGTGGCCGACCATGAAAGCCGAAATTGCTACCATCGTTAGCAAGTGCCTCTTGCGCCATGGTCAAGGTAAAATACCAAAAGCCATCGGATCTGTTGCAACAATCGGAAATACCCGAGTGGAAGTGGGAGCGAATCACAATGGATTTCATAACCAAATTGCCCAAGACAACGGGTGGTCTCGATACCATTTGGGTGATCATTGACAAGCTGACCAAGTCCGCACACTTTCTACCAATAAAGGAGACCAAAAAATGGAAAGGCTGACCAAGACATACATCAAGGAAATCGTGAGGTTGCATGGGGTGCCAAAATCCATTATCTCTGGCTGGGATAGTCGATTTACCTCGCGGTTCTGGCAGTCACTCCAGAAATCCTTGGGAACTAGGCTGGACATGAGTCAACTTATCACCCACAAACCGAAGGGCAAAGTGAGAGGACCATTCAAACACTAGAAGACATGCTAAGGATGTGTGTGATAGACTTTGGTAAAGCTTAGAATACCCATTTAACACTTGTCGAATTCTCATACAATAACAGTTATCACACTAGCATTAAGGTTGCCCTATTTGAATCCCTCTATGTCCGCAAGTGCAGGTCACCGTTGTGTTGTGCTGAAGTGGGTGACACGCAACTAGCAAAGGGACAAGTCTCTAACAGTACCCTCACTGGCCCAGAGATCATAAGAGAAACCACCGAGAAGATTGTCCAAATCCAAGAACGATTAAAGGCTTCTAAAGACAGAAAGAACAGTTACGCGGATAACAAACGAAAGAATTTGGAATTCCAGGTTGAAGATTGATTGCTGTTAAAAGTCTCACCTTGGAAAGGCTTGATACGTTTCGGTAAACGAGGAAAGTTGAATCCGAGATATATCGGGCCATTTGAGATCCTCACTAGGATTGGCTCGGTAGCATACAAGCTTGGACTACCACAAGAACTCGAAAATGTACATCCTACCTTCCATGTGTCCAACTTAAAGAAGTGCTTGTCCGATGATAACACCCTTTTGGCACCAAAAGTGACCATTTACATCCAAGAAAACAGATCTAAGCAACTAAAGGTCAAGATAGTGACTTTATACCTCAATATGGTCACCAATGCAAGGTAGACGTTGGATATATTGCTTCTCTATTTGATCCTTCTTCTATAAACTCCAAAATCTTCACAAACACACCAAAAATTACTCTCAAAAGCTCTCTCTCTCTCTCTCGCTCTCTCAAGAAGGTGAAAGGCTCAAACTAGGGTTTCTCTGGCTGTTGGAACGATGGAAGCGGCTGCAAATGAGCCATAAGTTCTTTAAATAAGGTACAAAGCCCTAAAAATTAGGCTTTCTCATTATAGTTCCTACTCGTCGAGTTAGGGCCTTCCGAGTCATTGAGTAGGATCCGAATCCCTCATCCTAATAAATGACTCTACTCGACGAGTTGGAGCTTCCTAACTCGTCGAGTCCAAGCCTAAACTCGAAAACATGAAATTTCAAATAATACTTGAAACAAGTGTTACAAATATCCCCCACTTGAACTATACTTCATCCTCAAAGTCTGATGACGTGAACAAGTCCGGGTAGTGTTCTCGCATCTCCTCTACTGTCTCTCATGTCCATTCAGAGCCCCTTCGGAGCCCCTTCAATGCTGCCATTGTACCTTTACTAGCTTCACCTCCTTGTTCTGAAGAAACTTGGTCTTCCTATCTAGAATCGCAACAAGACTCTCCATGTAGTTCAGGATCTCATCCACCTGAATGTCGTCTAGTGAAACGGTCGCAGCCTCGTCAGTGAGACATTTCCGAAGCTGTGACACATGGAAGGTGTTGTGAATCTGGCTAAGCTCCTCCGGCAGTTCCAGGCGATAGGCCACCTTGCCCACCCGGGTTGTAATCCAAAAAGGACCAATATATTGGGGCCGCAACTTGCCTCTATTCCGAAACCTGATGACACCCTTCTATTGAGACAATTTTATTAATACCAAGTCCCCCACCCGGAACTCAAGGTCCGATCGCTGTTGGTCAGCATAACTTTTTTAATGACTCTGCCCGACTCGCAACCGGTCGCGCACCACCTGAGTTAATCCAGTAGTCTTGAGCACAACCTCAGTGCTCTTCAATACTTGGTGTCCAACCTCGCCCCAACAAACCAGGATCCTACATCTCCGACCATACAACATCTCAAACGGAGGTTAGTCGATACTGGCATGGTAACTATTGTTGTATGAAAACTCTTCCAATGGGAGGTATGTATCCCAACTACCTCTACAATCCAACATGCATGCCCGAAGCATATCCTCGAGCGTTTGGATCATCCTCTTGCTCTGTACATCTATATGGGGGTGGTACGCTGTGCTAAAATGTAACTGAGTGCCCATTTCCTCGTGGAACTTCTTCGAGAATGTAGATGTAAATCGAACATCTCTATCAGAGAATACCGACTTAGCACCCCGTGTCTCATCACCGACTCTTGCAAGTAAATATCCACCAATTTTTCAGGAGAGATGCTCTCAAAGACCAGAATAAAGTGGACACTCTTCCTCAGTCTATCCACAATAACCCATATGGTATCCACACCCCTCACTGTCCTCGGTAACTTCATGACGAAGTCTTTAGTGATCTCTTCCCACTTCCAAATGGGAATGGGTAGCGGTTGAACCTTACCATGAGGCTATTGATGCTCGGCCTTGACCTTCCAGTAAGTCAGGCTCTACTCCACGAACAAGGTGTCTCTCGCTTCATGTACGGGTGTTGGGTCAAAATATTGGTTTATACTTTGCTTTTCTAGGAAAATGTATTGTTCTGTAATACAATAGGTGTTGGGGTTGTGTATGGTCGTTATCATGTGTGTACGACCGCACACCCATGTACGGTCGTACACAGGTGTACGACTAGTTATACTATATAGGGTGAGGAGTGCATGTGAGTGTATGGCAAAGGAGCTTAAGTGTGTCAATCAATGGTGTTCTAGAGAGAGAGAGAGAAAAAAAAGAGTGTGTGTTGTGTGTGAATCTTGTATTTGGATCTACATTCTAATCATCAAATAATACAAGATTCATCATCTTCTTTTTCTCCTTCTCTTCTTATTGTGATCTGGCATCATCCGTTTGATTGGGATTCCGAACCATCAAACGGATCTGATTGATACTCAAGCATTTTGGGGACTTACAAGTGGTATCAGATCTTGGATTGTATCAATGAATTTTGCTACATTTGGAGCTTATTTGATCTTATTTTTGAAGGATTTCTACGTTTTTGGATAGATCTTGCCAAAATAAGGGGAGTTTGTTCTTCACGTTTTTCATAAAAATGAGTTTTGGAGCAAAAAGTGTGAAAACGTCATTTTTTTCTTCGCATTTGTTGAAGGTGTGCGGCTGGTTGAAGGTGTACGACTCGGAGTGTGCGGCTCGGACGTGTACGGCTCGGTGAGCGGCTTCGATGTGTGTAACTTGGTGGACGGCTAGGGAATTTGTCTCAGTAGCGGTCGGCTTGGTGGACGGCTCGGTGGCTTACTCACATGCATATCCATTTAAAAAATAGGAATCGAAATTGAGGGTGCCGGGGATCGAACCCGGGTCCCTAGGTTTATAATCTAAGCGCCTTACCAATCGATCTAGCTTGCCAGATGGTACAAGCCTTCGAAATTTAAGTGAAATATTAATCTTTCGCCCCACTTTCGCATTTTTGACATTTTTAACCCCAAAATCAATTTCTTTTATTTTTAAGCTACATTTTCTTCCAAAAAATTTAGTTTTTATTTTTTGTCTTTTATTTTTGACTTTTTGCATAAAATTTTGACTTTGACTTTTAAGTTTGATCTTTGACTTTAAACTTTGACATTCTCGTTTAACATTCAGATTTTGAAATTTAGCTTTTAAGTTTGACTTTTTAAGTTTGTCTTTTTAAGTTTGACTTTTTAAGGTTGACTTTTAAGGTTGACTTTTGAGTTTTTAGTCAAAGGACATTTTTGGTAAACAATGAGTTCCTCAAACATCCCGGTCAATGAAGTTTCATGCTCTCAATCTTGTAAAACTACCATTAAATTTTTCCGAGAGCAAATCGATTTATTAAAAAGAGAAAATGAGGACCTTAAATATAAAGGCTATACTCTAAGGAAAGGTCAAAAACCCTTAAAAGCGCAATTAGAAGCCAAAATCAAGGATTTCCGAAAGCTGCAAGAAGATTACAACAACAAGTGTGAGAATTATGATCACATCAAAAATAAACTTGCTGATGTAACCAAAGAACTTGACACTTTGAAAATTAAGTGTGAAAAAAAACAGATGTTAGTTTCAAAAATTATACTATGTCAAGTAAGACAGTCGAGTCCTTAGTAGAAAAACAATTGATTTTTAAAGATAATCAAACCAAAGGTTTAGGATATCACAGTGTGCCACCTCCTTTTAATCAAAACTATAACCCACCCCTTGAGACCAATGAGGAAGAAATGCCTGATCAATATGGCCAAACCCCTGCTCCAGCTTCAGTTAAGACCGAACAATCAGGGCTAACTGAGGGTGTTGAGGTGAAGAATACTGATGTTTCTACTTCCTGTGCAGGTAAAGTAGCGGAAGATGACAACAAGGAGAATACTACTGAACAAAAAATGTCTCCTTGAACTCTGAATCTGTTGCTTCTAACTCAGTTACTTCTAAACCTGCTGTTGAGAAATACAAGCCACCAAAACAAGCGAAAACCGATGGCTTGCTGTAATTGTGCTTGTAGGAACAACAAGAGACAAGGCATGGATATGCCACCAGGGGCAGGAAGAAACAACTTCCCAGTGAAGAAAAAGACATGTTTTCCTTGTGGAACACCTGGACACATTGCCAGAAATTGTCCAAATCGCGCTTACGTTCCCTACTACGCACAAGGATGGAAAAATGCGCCAAGAGGGAGATACCCCAAAATAAGCCCTTCGAGGTCACAATCGCAAAATAGCGACTAGAATGCCAACAAGGGCAAGAGTTCAACTCCCAAGGCCAAGAAATCAAATCCTAAGGTCAAGAAGGGAATGTCGGCCAAGAAGTCCAATCCAAGAGATGCTCCAGTGAAGCCAAGACCGGTTAGGTCAAAGTCATCTCGACGATTGGCTTCAAGTTCAAAATCAAATGCCGAGGCACTCATCGGATCGACAAAGAAATGGGTTAAACCCAACTACAAATTGGTACCAAAGGTTCTCTCTCCCAAATCTTCTAATGATTCTAAAATTTCTACATCTTCTATTTGCGATAAGCAAGATATATCATGGGAGAGAGTATTGTGCAAGGATGAAAAAGGTCAACCTGGTTTCAAAATGGATTGGGTTCCAAAGACCAACTGATCCCGCTCTATGTCAGAGCAACTATGGAGGCATATCATCAGAACTCGATTGTTGGTAGTGGCTGTTCTAGGTACATGATAGGGGACATCTCTCAGTTGTGCAACACTCAAAACTTTAAGTGAGAGTATGTGTCCTCCTTTACAGGAAAGGAAGAAAGGAAGGGATCACATATGGGGTTAGTGCTTAATGACATGAAGAATTTTCGGATCTGTTCTGAGATTATGCATACTGTTCTCAGACCTTCTGGATGCAAATTCAATCGGTGACTTACGGTTTGAGTTCTCTTCTCTATACTCATGAGTTTATCTTACACCGATTCATTTGAAAGACAATTTTTCACTTTCTTATAGTTTTTCGTTAGTAGGTGTTGTTTGGGAAGTGATATCAAGATAAAGTGATAATGAGCAATCTAAACATGTTTAAGGGACTGAATTTGAATTGTCAAGACTCCGTGTTCAATGTGCTGGTAGGCACGAAGGATTTGACTGTGTGGATTTAAATAGGATTGTTTAGACTGACCATACGATGATCGGGTAGATTGAACAGTGAGATAAACATGGGAACCCACAGGATAAACAAAATTAATACACATCTAGAACTGTGGCTCAACTTTTCCTTAATGCACAGACTTATGTCCGTAATTCTGGTTCTGATAAGGCGACTGGGGTGTTCTGATAAAGTAGGTCTGTAGGAAATTATTTTCTTGCTTTCTATCTATCAGTCATATGTTGCTTCCTCTGCGTGATTGGAAGAGATCCGACCTAGAATGAAACATATGCAACTCTATTTCTACGCACCTCCTTATCTATGAAATTCTTTCTATCTGTTAGACATATGTTGTCTCCTCTGCGTGATTGAAACATATCCGACCTGGAACACAACATATGCAACATTGTACCTCTCAATCCCTCTATCTCTATTAGTCATATGTTATCACCTCTGCGTGATTGAAAGAGATCCGACCTGGGACACAACATATGCATCTATCTCTAGATCTGTATTCCTCTAATAATTGTTTACTCACCTAAAGTAAAGAGTCCTTAGGAAGTTCTTGATAACCAGGGTATATCGGGAAGTGGGGAACACATTCTAGTGCAACTAAAATTGAACCATTTAGAGGTTGCCTGTAGATCTCACTGCTTAATTTAAGTCGACAACAATACCAGTGGTCATCGTCAACTAAATGGTTTGTTTAGAAAAGCTTGTCAGTATCCTTTGTGTTTAAGTGGACCACAATACCGGCAATTGACCAGATCTATTCATGAAGGTGAAGTTACTGATAAACAAGTTCAGGCTGTCTCACAACTTTGATCCCAAATATTTTTATTTTTGTTAAATTTGTTCATAGTTTTCCTCTATGCACAAATTTAGGGGGAGAATAAAAAAAATCAAAAATCAAACAAAAATCAGAAAATTAAAATAAAAAAATAGTGTTATTTCTGTTTTATTTTTTCAGAAATTATGAAAAACCCAAACATATTGTGTGCTAAAGTTTTCTTTAGTTTTGTTTTGTCTTGAAAAATGAATTCAGATGTAGATGACACTCATGGAGTCTGTATTGAGATTTCTGAGCTGAAGCTTCATCCGTGAGCATCGACGAATTTTCATTCGAAGGAGCAAGAAATAAAGATTATTCTTTAAACATTCAGTCCTTCAACCCCAGAAGCAAGGTGAAGCTGTTCTTGAAGATTATGTGATGGATTGCATTAAAGTCTCCTCAATCAGTCTGCTGGTATCATGAACCTACTAAAGTGATCCAGAATAATATTTCTCTCCGTTGTTCTCTCTGAAGATTCTCAAGCTGAAAGTGCTATCTTTCAAGAATCAGTACATCAAGCCTCCTCACCCAATGTGCATTCATAGTCAAATCTTGAAGAAATGCCCAACCGCTCAAGATGAAGTCATTTATTGAAGATTCGTTTGTTCATCTTGAAGCTGTGAAGAAATCAAAGATCAAAACTGAAGCCAAAGCTCCCATTGAAGATTAACAAGAAAAGCCAACGACTTTTTAGGGGGATCTCGTTGGGTCTTATAGAAAAGAAAGTTATAAACCAAGGGGGAGATTGTTGGGTCAAAATATTGGTTTATAGTTTTTTTTCTAGGAAAATGTATTTTTCTGTTATACAATAGGTGTTGTGGATGTGTACGGCTATTATCATGTATGTACGGCCGCACACCTGTGTACGGCCGTATACAGGTGTACGAATGGTTATACTATATATAGGGTGAGGAGTGCATGTGATTGTATGGTCAAGGAGCTTAAGTGTGTGAAATCAAAGGTGTTCTAAAGAGAGAGAAAGAGAGAGAGAGAGAGAGAGAGAGAGAGAGAGAGAGAGAGAGAGAGAGAAAGAGAGAGAGAGAGAGAGAGAAAGAGAGAGAAAAAAGATTATGTGTTGTGTGTGAATATTGTATTTGGATCTACATTCTAATCATCAAATAATACAAGATTTATCATCTTCTTCTTCTCCTTCTCTTCTTATTGTAATCTGGCATCATCCGTTTGATTGGGATTCCATACCATCAAACGGATATGATTGATACTCAAGCATTTTGGGGACTTACAAGGGGCCACCAGTAACTCAGCCTCAAGTCTCTATACATTTATGTAGCCCCAGTATGTATAGAAAACTTGGACTTGTGTGCCTCCTCCAATATTTTCTGCCTCACCCCTCCCGATGCCAGAACCCATACCCGACCACACTGAGTCAAGAGTCCCTGACTATTCCAGACAAATAAAGAAATTTGCCTCCGTATCCGCTCTAATTTCCAATATTCTTTCTTCAAATCCTCCACTTGAGCCTCTTTGATCATATCCAACAATTGAGAGATCCTTGTCATCCTCAAACAAACGTTCCTAATCGGGGAACCTGCCATCTTACGGCTCAAAGCATCGGCCACCACATTGTCCTTCCTCGGATGGTATAAGATCTCGCAATCATAATCTTTCAGTATGTTCAACCATCTTCTTTGTCGCATGTTGAGGTTCTGATGATGATGTGCCCCAAAAATTGCACCTCTCGCAGCCTCAACCTTGGCTGGATCCACTGAAATACCCTCCTGGTTGATGATGTGCCCCAAAAATTGCACTTATCGCAGCTAGAAGTCACACTTTGAGAACTTGGCATAAAGCTTTTCTCTCTTAGTGTCTCCAATACCTCCCTCAGATGTTGCTCATGTTGTTCCTTTGTCTTAAAATAGGCTAGGATATCATCAATAAAAATGAGCACCGACCGATCCAACATCGATCGTCACACCATGTTCATGAGATCTATGAATGTCGCTGGAGCATTGGTGAGCTCAAATGGCATCAGCACAAACTCATAGTGTTCATGCCGATTCTTAAAAGCTATCTTCGGTATATCCTCATCCCTAATCCTCATCTAATGGTATCTCGATCGGAGATCAATCTTAGAAAACTAAGACACACCCTGCAGCTGATCGAACAAATCATCGATCCTTGGTAGCAGATTAGACACTTAATTAATTTAATAAACTCCATAAGGGTGTTATTTGAACTATTCAAAAGGTCAAGGTTCTAAATTAAAGATTTCAAAATTAAGGCTATTTAATTAAATTTTAAGTTACAAAGCCAAGAGTTGCACTTTTGAACATTTTCAAATTACTAGGGTTTTATAATAAATACTTTTTAAATTCCAAAACTTGAGGCAAGTTTTGAAACTCTTCAAAAAAACTTTTGAGTTCCAAAACTTGATGGCAAGTTTTGTAACTCTTCAAAAAAAATTTGATCAAATTTTAAACTAATAAGATAATCATATATATTTATCTTTTACCAATTTGACCTAATGCAACTCGTATAGCAAGATAACGTCAAATCAAAAATTACAAATAACTAGCTTATCATATAAACTATTAATTATCTTAAATTTTGACAATTTATGTTTTAACTGGATGGGGATAATCACTACCATATTAGAAAAACATATTTTATGATACAAAATAGTTTGTGGTAATGATCCTAATCTGATTTTGGTAAAAAAAACCCGAAAATTTGCCCACATACTGTCCAACTCATCGAGTCAGGCAATGGACTTGTCGAGTTCAGCCTGGCAAAATGCAAATTTCCATTTTCTTCATCTTTTGACAATTAACCAATGCATCTATATAACAGAAAACACCTATGGCTCTGATACCACTACAGGTTTTGTGTACTATAACATCCCTATGGTGAACATACAACCCTAATGCTTTAGATCTAAGTTTTCTATAGTTATAGATGTAATATTTATTTTCCAAAGCATAAATCCAAACTAGCATACAACTTGGATATTTGGATCATAAAAACAAGTTAGATAATTACCTCTTGTTGTAGCTTGTAGAATTTGGCCTTTCAAGATCTTAGCACCTCAAATGTGATGCCTCAAATGGGTCACAAAACACTAAGAACAATTAGAGAATTATTATAGAATTTTAGGAAGCACCAAAATCGACTATACTCTTCTTAGAATACCTTGTGTCGATTTTAAGCTATAAGGGTTACATATATAGTGTAGAATTCCAAGAGTCACTTGTAAACCCTAATTCTTACACTTAGGCTTTAGATCCAATAACTCATTTGGACTAACACTTCATGGAATTTCACATAAGCTTAGTCCATTACAAATAAATCATGGATCATTAGCCCAAACCATATGTATCACTGAGTTACATAATCAGTCCCCGTTAATTTAATCAGTCTCTTTTTATCATTAAATTAATTCCAAATTAATTATTGATCAATACCAATTAAATAATATGATTTCTCAATTAATATATTATTCTTATAATATATTAATTAATCACAAATTACCTCTTTCTAAAATATTCATCCTATCAAATTGCTCCGGTGAATGCAATCCAAAATGGACCATGTTACTATCAGGTCAAGTACATACCAATTATAGTTATGGGCTTAGATACCTAATCCAACAAGTCGGGCCTCAAATCAATATTGGAAAACCAAGACTCCCCCTACAGCTAGTCAAAAAGATCATCTATCCTCGACAAAGGGTAACGGTTTTTCACTGTCAGCTTGTTTAATTCTCGATAATCAATGTACATACGGTGTGAACCGTCCTTCTTCCTAACAAAAAGTATTAGAGCTCCCACAGAGAACTGCTCGGTCTAATGAACCCTTTACCAAATAGATCTTGCAGCTGAGAGGATAATTCCTACATCTCAGGAGGTGCAAGAAGGTATGGTGCCTTGACGATCGGCGTCGCACCCGGAATTAGATCAATCCGGAACTCCACCTGCCTTTCAGGAGGCACACCCGGTAACTCATTGGGGGAAAACATCAGGTAAATCACATACCACCAAAACATCAAAAACAGAAGTCAAACCCTTCTCCTCAACCCGAGTATCCACCTTATATGCCAGAAAACCCATACACCCATGCTGCAGACTCTACCTTGCCTTAGCGGCAGAATAGAAGGTTGATCCCAGTCTGGTACCCTTGTCATAGAAAGTCAGCACTCCCCCACTAGGATCCCAATCTATCACTAACTGGCGCTCACAGTCGATAAGAGCCCTATATCGGTTTAACCAATCCATACCCACGATCACAAAACATCCCTCATCGGGATAGGAATGAGATCAATCATATATCCTACACCGAAAATCTCTAGCAAACAACCCCGATAGACATCCGTAGCTGAGACAAGATGCTCATTCGGTATCGAGACCTGCAAGGGCCTGCTCAACGCCTCACACGGAATGCTAAAACTGCGACTAAAAGATGCTAACACAAAAGACCGAATTGCACCGATTCAAATAGCACAAGCATAGGCACATAATTCACAAGGAACGCACCTACACAATTTACAATATAAGTAGCATAAATAAATTAACATAAATATAAGGAATACATACCAGCCATGACATCTGGAGCTGCATGGGCCTCCTCTGTTGTCAACTGAAAGGTTCTGCCTCGAGCCCTCGATGCCTTGTCCTTCCCTTGTCGGCCATTGGTGATACGCATTGTCGCTAGGACAAGACTCTGAACCGTCCTTGATGCAATCTGTGGACAATCGGCCTTCACGTAGCTTGTCTGATTGCAAATAAAGCAAACTCGAAATCCCTTGGGTCATTCCCTAGCCAAATGCCCCTCCTTGCCACACAGGTAGCAAGCCGACCCAGACCAACATGGTCCCTCGTGATACTTGTCGCACTTTCCGCAAGTGCAGCCCTTCTGGCCTCTAAATCTTTGATCAACGGGATTAGCTTCGTTAGTTGTCAGTTGCGACTGAATTGACATCTTGTCCCTACCATGGGCCTCCCTCTCGTCTCTAGCCTAAGTCTCCAACTCGATCTATCTCCTCCTGGCATTGGCTGAAGCTCAGCCAATGTCCTATACATGGTGTTCACCACAAACTCCCTGATATCCCTCCTTAGAAGACTCAAATAATGGGCCATACGGGCTTGCTCCATCGATACCTGCTTCGGGAAAAACAAAGCCCTCTCATGTAACATCCTGGTGATCTCAATTAATGTCTCTATCTTCTGCTTGAGAGAGGGGAACTCCTGGGTTAACCTTTCCCGCTTAACTGCGGGTACTAACTCATTCCTGAACATTGTAGTAAATCTCTTCCAAGTCATCGTAACATGCTCTGTAGGTGTGTAGTCACCGGTCACAAACTTTGAGCAGTCATTCACTCCCACGTGAAGCAGGTTCAATGTGAACCGAACCCTCAAATTCTCCGGATAGGAGCAGGTATAGAAACATCCCTCGACATCAGATATCCACCTCATAGCGATAATAAAATCCTAGGTCCCATCAAACTCGGGTGGCTTCATGCTGGTGAACTCCTTGTACCATAATGAATCACCCCCTTATGGTCTCGCGGTAGCGAGAGCTACGGTGGTTGCGGCAGCAGCAACCTCAGAGACAGTGTGGTCTAGATAGACCCAAAGATCTCTGGAATAGCCTCTCGGATTGCTGCGACCACCTCCACGACAATAATCCTGCAAATCGCATCATCACTGGCACTCGGCCTCTCAGGGATGTTGGAGCCTGAACCTCAGGTAACCACCATGCTGAAATGTACAAGAAAATCATCAGCACAATCTAAACACATATATTGAATCTCACATCCCTATAGTCTCTCTAGTCCCTTGAGGTTATTTCCCGAGCCGCCTACGAATCTGGTGCTTCCATTAGAACAGGCCCAATACTACCTTCCACGCCAATCCGTATTCATCTCATGTCGCACCCTCGAGACCCCAAGAACTCTACCCCCTCATAAAAACTATAGACTTGCCCTACCGGTTCCTGAGAACCTCAACATATGTCTCGATAGTAGTTCTAGACAACTCCCAGCATTGCTCTACCTCACGGGATCTCCGATGTCCTCACCATTTGCCTCGCGTATGCCAATTGTACATAGTACGAGACTCGATAGACATTCAAATAAATGATCTTACCTCAAATCCATAACCAAACAAGGAAAAGGATGAAAGGATAAATCAGGCATTCTAAGGCTATAAAATCCTAACCATGTAAAACTATAAAGCGTATGCCAAACAAATAATTAATGCAAATTCGATCTCATAAGGAATGAATTTATAGGCTAAGGAATCATTAATCAGGAAACATTCATAATGTTTCATCAAGATTCCTTAGCTTACACCTAGCTAGCATGAAATCCTAAGTTCTCATAATACAACATTTCTGCTCTGTAATACTAACCATAACAATAAGGTATTTTGGAAAACTACCGCTCGAGCGTTGGTCGATTGTACACACTGCTTCTCTGGGTTTTCCTCTTGTAAAAAGTCTTCATACCTTGTTAAGTTTTTAAAAAACATTGTTGAATCCTTAGCTTGAGTTTGGAATCACCTAAAGGTTCATCCAAATTCTCAAACCAGGGCTCTAATACCAAATTGTAACACCTCAAATTTTAGACCAAAATTTTTGATTTTTGAAACTTCCAAAAACAAAGTTCACAACTAGATCAATTACAAAACATTTCAAAATACAAGTTTCAGAGTTATCAGAGTACAAAAGATCATGACCCAGTAATAAATTCCCAGTACGTGTGTACAATCACACATTCTCGCGGTCCTGCGATGTACCTGCCACATACAAATTAACAACTATAAGAAAAAAGCTTAGTGAGTTCCCCAAGATACAACATATAACACAACATAAAATAAAATAAATAGATATCGGTTATCAGAAACCTTGGACTATCAGCAGTCCTGGTGAGCTAACAGCATGCGCGGGAGGTTATCTGCAACCACTGGTTGGCTATCAGCAGCCTAACTATAGCAAATACCATATCCAGACATATAATAGCATATCACAACATAATTGCTAGATCCAGTTAGTTATAATATTACAGTTAACCTACCACACAAGTAAGATTAAATGAGGAGACTCACCTGATACTAATGACACAAAAACCTAGCACCCGAACTGCCGGATCTAGACTCCGCCTAGTTTACAAAATAAGTAACCTTAATTAAAATTAACCATTCACGAGTCCAAGGTTCACGGTTGATCCTTCTAGGGCAAAAATGACCATTTTGCCCCTCCCCAGATCCAAAACCCTAAACTTTGACCAAAGTCAAAGTTAGCAAAAGTCAACAGAAAGTCAACACCCGACGACTATGTTGGGTGTACAACCCCTAACGTTGGGCATACTATCAGACTAAGCATGTGACGGGGAACAACCAAACTATATTGCGCGTAGTCATGAGTACATACGGCATACTCCCCAGAATTCCAAACCCTTTACCAAAATGTCTTAATCCGTTAAGACATTCAACCCAACTTCATATCTGACTAATTTAAGGCTTTACATTCCATAAAGTCGTGGGCTTTAAGCCTTTGCATGGCTATAGAAGGCTAAAACATCATTTCATCCATTTCAAACTACTTTACTCATGCATGAGATACAAGGGAAGGTCAAGCAAGCATTTTTATCCATCTAGATGCCTTAAGATGCATGAAAGGACAACCTAAACTCTTTGGAGAGTCCCAAACTCGAAAAGGTCCAAACTTAGGGACTTAAGCTTATAAATCTTGCACTAAAGAGATCTAGGAGAATACTAGCCAAGGGACAAGCTTTATACTTGAATATGATGCACAAATGTGGGGAGTTTCTGGATCTCTAAGCTGGATGACACTTTCTTCTTCTTCTACAAGAGTCAAGAACCACTCAAAACTTGCAAAAACACACACTCAAGCTACACACACAAAGTTATGGTTTTAGAGAGGGTTAGACGCTGATAAGGGTGGCTAGAAATGGGACCATATTGTTCTTTATACAGGGACCAAAGAAATATTAGGGTTTTGCAACTGATCCTAGTACGCCCAACATACTAGATGACCTCTGCAATTTGCATGGTGCATGAGTACGTTGCACGTACTACACAAATCAATATTTATCTTTTAAGGACCCCCGCGTACTACACAAATCAATATTTCTCTATTAAGGACTACTCTTGACAACATATGAAAAGATTCAAGAATGATTATTGTACCTCATTTTGGGATGTTACAAATATAATATAATATAAAGCAAATATAACTTTATATCAAAAACCAAGAAATAATTTTATTAAAAAATACTAGTCAATATATTAAAAAAAAAATTATTAAACCAAGATATAACTTTATACGGCGAAATTTCATTTTTTCAAAAAACAATTTATAAGTATATTGTTGTTAATATTATCTACCATATCTTTCTCAACATATAATGCATAATCCTTTATTTTTCTATACATGTTGGAGACTCCTCTCAACAAAGCTTTATATATATATATATATATATATATATATATATATATATATATATATATATATATATATATATATATATATATATATATATATATATATATATATATATATATATATATATATATAAGAAGACAATATTAGGCTTCATATGTATCAAAGTTGTCGTCCGCACCTCGTTACGTAACATATTATAGTTGTAATAAAATAAAATAAACAAAAACAAATATTTTAGTGAATTAGATCAATTATAACTTTGCATGTATGACCCGGTCTAAAAATAAATAAATAAAAAAGATCAAATAAAATTATATAATTTTCAGCAACAATAATATCATGTATTTTGGTGAATATATTATAATCGGTAGTGGTAACGAAAAAGGGTAAAAGTCTAAAAAAATTTGGCACGAAAATATATATTAGTTGATGAATCTGTCTTTTACCCTTCGTGATGAACTTGCTCCTAGTGGACTAGTGGTAGTGAATTTGTTGGATGTGAGCAACTGAGCAATAAGATTAAATGATCTATTACTAATATGTAAAATGGGAATTGTCGAGTAATAGTATATCTAGTTAAGAAAGTGTATCCTATCTACTATGTCTACGTGAGCCTATTTTTATGTTGATTTGGGGCAAATAATATCCTGTTAGAAAAAAAAAAAAAAAAAAAATCGATTCAATGAGTATTAAACCAAAGTTAAATATTTATGGGATCGTATAGAGGTATTTTTCAAAATTTATAATTTCAATTTTATCGTCTTAGGTCGTGTTTGTTTGCCTCTTAATTAAAAAATTAAGAGACAACCTTTTAATTTTTCAGATATGTAGTGTTTGGTAGCTTCTTAAAAAATACCTCTTAATCTTTTAATTACCTCTTAAAATTTCAGATGTGAATATGTAGCTGAATTAAAACAAAAGACGACTATGCCCTAACAATCACGGAGCCTTCTTTTATTTTCATTTGTTTCCATCGACTGCCGCCTACATCTTTCTCCTCCGTCTCTAATTCTTGTCCGCCTGCCTCCATTCTACGTCGTCGACACCGGCGCTAGCTCCCCCTCTACCTCCGGCAGCTTCGACGGCCCTGCTTCCGCCTCCGCCAGCTTCTGGAGGTAAGGGTTTTGATTTCTCTTTCATTTGAAATCGAGTTCAAGATATTAGGGCTATTTTCTTTTCTTTTGAAAATTAAATGATGTTCATCTGATGTCATATGCTGTTTTCTTTTCTTCTTTCTATGAAAATTGAGTTCTAGATATTCAGTTTGTAAATGTAGATGTTCAGTTTTTTTATGTTGAATTCGTATGTGGTCTGTTCTAAAAATCAATGTTATGTGCTGAAATCGATGGCGAAGTTGTAATGCTCTCCCCCCCCCCCCCCCCCCCCCCCCACACACACACACACATCCTCCATACGATAAAATCGACTACTTATTGAAATCAATGATGGAGTTTATTTGTTGATTGTTGCTAAAATCGATATTTTTTTTTGTTGAAATTATTTGATGGAGTTATGTTATGATGTTAAGGAATTTGTGATGAAAAGTTTATGAAATTATTCTCTAAAGTTGATGAAATTATTTACTGCTTTTGCTAAAAAGTTCTTGAAATTTAAAGTTTGGTTGATGAATTGGTGTACTGTGGTGTTTATATATACAGTTAATGGAAATTATAATGCTTCTTGTCTTCAAAAGCTTCAGAATTTAGTGATAATTAGGTGGGGGCAGATAAGTAGGTATGTGTTTCAAGTTGTGATTAAGGTTGGAGATTATGAGAAATCAATGGATTGCTCTTTTTTTATTTTTTATTTGATGATTCCTTCACCCCGTGTCCACTCGAGTAATCCTATGTGGATAAAAGTTGTATTGCTTCTTGTCCTCAAAACCGGGAGATTTAATTTATAGTTGAATATGTTCTTTGAAGCACAAAAATAACCTAACTATATTTCCTTTGGTTTATCTATGACAGATAATGTTAAAGCAAGAAGAAAAAGTGAGTGCAAGTCCAGATTTTATGTGCTGCATATCTGGAACTACTCAAATAGAAAATGCTTATGCCTCATAAAACTAGGCGTGAATGTGGTAGTGGATTTGCAAGTAACAGATTTTCCTCATTAGATGATTATTCTTGAATTGGTTTAATTGATCAACTTTCGGTTGTTATTATGGTCATTAGATTAACAACATTTGTCCATTCCTATGTTCAAGAACATATGTGATTGTATTTGTATACATTATTTCATTAACTTTTATATTGATGATCTTACGAGTACATTGTTTATATTCTTTTATATGGTGTATATGTTTTTTTTTATAGTTATTCAAGAAGTTGGTTCGGTTATTTTAAAAATAAATACATTGAATTCAACAAAAATAATTCAGAAGGGTAAAATGGTCATTTTATAATTATGCCCAACAATTCAGAGGTTTCAACTAAACAACATGTTAAAATTTCAGAACTTAAAAGTTCAGACCCTCTTAGAAATTCAGACCTCTTAAAAATTCAGATCTTAAAAATTCAGATCCTGCCAAACAACCCCTTAGTTAGATCATCTGTAATGGTAAATATCACCATTCAACTAACATTAAATTCTAATTAAATAATATCTCCAATGAATTAGTTTTTTTTTTCTATTGTTTTTCATTAATTTAACTAATTTATCTCTATCTTTTTAAAATGTTAAATAAAAATCTAATTTAATTAGGTACTGTTTGTTTTTCTTAAAAACCTCTTCAAAACTCTTAGTGCTGCGCGGCATAGCACACGCGCAACACTTTTTGTCCCATAATAGTTTGTTTTTCGGAAGTCTTCGGGGCTTAAAACCTCTGCCCGTGTGCTTCTTGGGGAAGCACTTGTTATACCTCTTCTCACCTCTTCCCACCCCTTCAAACCTAAACCTAAAAAAATTCAACCCCAAAAAACCATCGGTACCTTTTTTTCTTCCAAAAATTGAATGTGTTTAATATTACATTTTGTAATGGTCCTCCATAAAGTATATTTAATATTACATTTATGGTCATTTATTTATATATTAAATTCTATTTTCATCCCTTTAACATTTAATACATTAAATTTATATCTTTTTAACTCTTTTCTTCCATTTAATTTACATAAGTTAATTAATTTTAATATTGTTTTTTAAATAAGTGTCTAGAATTTCATTTTTTATTTGAGTAAATTATGCGAATGGTCCCTATGGTTTAGGGTAATTTCCGTGTTTGGTCCCTAACTTATTTATTTAACTCGGAAGGTCCCTACTGTTTGTTTTTGTTACGCACTTAGTCCCTGTCTTACCTAAAAAGACTATTTTTTCATTGATTTTTTAATTTATTTAAACAAACACACCCTTAGCTCCACTCCTCTCACCTTACCTTACGTACCCCACCATTTTTCTCTATTTAAATAATGGTATTTTTAGGTAAGACAGGGACCAAGTGCGTAACAAAAACAAACAGTAGGGACCAAGCGCGTAACAAAAACAAATAGTAGGGACCTTCCGAGTTAAAAAAATAAGTTAGGAACTAAACGCGCAAATTATCCCAAACCATAAGGACCATTCGTGTAATTTACTCTTTTTATTTTCTTTTTAAATAAGTGTCTATTATTTTGTTTTAATTATGAAATAAAAAATAAAATGGAAAAACAAATTGTAACAAAACATATAACATATTATATTTTATAATTTCAATGTTTTAAGACTACAATTATTAAATTTTCTGTGTTTAAAAATAATTTTCAGTTTATTAAATTAGTTTATTTTAATTTTTTAATGTCTGGAGCAGTCTGCAGATGTTAACAAAAACAAACACGCTTCTTATTATAGTCTGCAGCCGTTTGGTCCACCTCTTCTGCGGTAGAGGTTTACAGAGGTGGTCCGCAGACTTTTTGAATTTTTGCTTCGAAAAAACAAACACCACCTTAGTCAATTTTTTTAAACATGTGAGCAACTTCCCGGACATTTTAGTTTTTGGACGAGTTAAAAGGAAACATACATGTGTGGACCTTACAGGGGTATCTCTTATTGTGGGCTTGAGGGCTGGTGGTTTCACGGCAGGGCAGACTGCTTTAAAAACTGCTATAGAAAAAGTCACCAAACATGAAAAATTGTGGATGAAAAATCAACATGTGTTTCTCGCGCCGGATGCGGTGTAGCTTCTTAATAGAATACAACAGATCATGCAACTTATTGTCTGATTGACATCTCACTCGTATGATGATAATTAAATTAATAAAAATGTTAAACCTACGATATAACTCAAAATGTTTCACATGTATTAAATATTTAATAAATTATTAACTAATTAATTAATAAATAAAAAATTATTATAATATAAATATAATTAAATTGATAAAATGAAAGACCATTGAATTAAAAGGGGTTAAATCAACAAAATCTAAAACATAAGTGATAATTCGATATATATTTAATGATTAATAGAAAAAACAAAATATGCTCGTTAGATATGCTCTTACACAAAAAACAAATATATATATATATATATATATATATATATATATATATATATATATATATATATATATATATATATATATATATATATATATATATATATATATATATATTTGAGATAATCCAAGAAACCACTCACTTGATTTAGTAAAAATCAAAGATACAAACAAGAATACTTATTCGTCTATTTCTTTTCTAGAGTCAAAAATTGAGAAAATCGTATGTGAAAAAAAATGGAAGTGTGCAAAACCAAAATCCTATATGTATAATCATATAGTAGTTACTTTCGGTTGCAACTGGCAGAAAAAATCACGTCAAGGACATATCTAGTAAGGAAATTTTTTCATAAAAACAATAAAACCGGATATTTTGTTTAATTTGTTCATTTATACTATTTTAACCGATTTTAGGTAACCTACTGTTTTCCTGACATTAAAGTCATTTGAATTTTAAAAAATATACAAATTTATCCTTGAGTTTTCAAAATTATTAGGATTTACCCTTAAAATTTTAAAAATATATGAATTTACTCTTAAGTTTTAAAAAATGTTCGGATTTATTTATTCTTATTTATACTCTTTAGTGTGAGGCCCCATAGGTCTACATACAAACAAAAGTACTCTTATTTCTTTGTTAATGGCATATTATTCCAAAGACTCGTCTCTAAAAAGTACAAATGAGTTTAATTTCATAAACATCGCTAAGCATATAACAACAAGCATATACTAACATGTCATTTCCCCAAATACACATGAATGTTTGTACTTAGGTCAAGTGGTATAATCTCAATGAAGCTGGTCGTGGTTGAGCTAGCCACGTACAACGACCGTGCACACCATCCCGTTGTTTCGTGGTCAGCCGTTTTCGTATAGCTTTGTGTTCGGAATAATGAAGGCAAACGCCCAATAAGATCGCAGCCCACTTTGACCAATTGTTTATAGCCGTTCAATGGCTATTTTATTTTTAAAAAAATTAAACAAAAAATTAATCAATTTATTTACCTATAAATACCACACTTTTACCCCTTATCTTTTACATCATTCTTTTCTTTCTCTATACACAAACTACACACTACATCTTCACAACCAAAAAGCATGCATCCCAACCAAAATACCCCTCCAAATTATAGAAATCATAACCCGATAACGCTTTTGCGTTAGATACAACCCCTCACCAATTCTCGACTATGGACTCACCGCAAGGTGGTTTTGTCAATTTGTTTCAAACTGGTTCTCCTATCCAACAAACATCACTTTTCCAACAACAATATCAACCTTTTTCGACTTTCCAACAACAACAAATGCAACAACAATACCAACCATTTCAACAATTACAACAACCACAACAACTTCAACAACAAGCGTCACAACCACAACAACCACCAATTTCATAACCACCACTTTCGCTGAATTTTGTTTCGGAAACGCAACCTTCACCACCACCTCAACCAAAAAAGAAAAAAGGGAAAAAAAATGGGCCGACCCACCACCACCCAAGAAAGGGTCCCATGGACAAAAGACGAAGAAGAAAAGTTAGCGGAGGCATGGGTGTCGGCTTTCCAAGATCCAATTGTAGGAGATAGTCAATCTTATAGAAGTTTTTGGGAGAAAGTTTGAGCCATGTTCTACGAATTAACAGAAAATGAAACTCGAACTGTCGATCAAATTACGTCGAAATGGCAAGATATTCGACTAAAATGCACCGAGTTTGGAGGAATCTACAACAAGCTCCTAAACATACGCAAAAGTGACTCGAACGATTTTGATGTATTCAAGGCGGTCATGGAGCAATTTGAAAAATCAACTCCAACACGCAAAACTTTTCCGTATATGAAACTGTGGCTAAAATTGAAAGACGCTCCAAAATGGAAAGAGCAATCGGAAGAAACTTCACAATCTTCCGGTTTAAAGCGTTCGAGAAACCCTGATGGAACTTCACAACAATCGGACAACCGAACACACATCGACATCAACAATGATCCGCTAGATCTTGAAAAGGAGCAACCTCTGCGTCACCCCGTTGGAAGAAATAAAGCAAAAAGAGCGGCTTCAACATCTTCGAGCTATACTGTTATGGATCTTTTTAGCGATAAATTTGATCGATATGTGCAACTTCAAGAAACGAAGGCCGAAGTGATGACTCGGATAGAACAAAAAATGATTGAGGCACAAATACCATTTCAAGAGGCACAAGCGGCGATCAAAACAAAAACCGATATGGAAATCTTGAAAATGAAAACAGACGACCTCGAGGGCGAAGACTTGGAGCTTTTTCTCGCGATTAAATAGTCGGTTCGAGCCGACGTAGGCGTATGAGGTACTTTATTTTATTTATGCTTGGAATTTTTTTTTAATGTTTTTATTATTATTTTAAGTATTGTAATTTTTTATTTTTATTTTTTATTTTACTTAATATAGTTTTTATTTAATGTAATTTGATATTTTAATTTAATGGAAAACTAGTATTAAAAAATGATTTTATTGTATTTTTGAATTAAATTTAAATAAAAATAATAAGGTGGAGTGGTATGTTAGTGGTAGGTAACCTATGTTAGTGGTAGGGAAATGTGGTGCTGATGTGGCACCCACAACATATGTTGTATGTGGTGGGTATAACGGATGGTCTTACATAGCATTCGTTAACTTCTAATATATATAACAACATGTCATTTCCCCAAAATGCACAAAATGCAAAATGGTAAACGGTTTTCTATATTATATGTTGATATCTTTGGACATAGGTCATATATCATATAATTATAATATATAGGTTAAATATTTGTGACGTCCCAAATTTCAAACCAAAATTTTTATTTTTAATTAAAAGAAATCATTCTAATTTCATTTCCAAAAAATAATTAAATAACCATTTGTTCAAGTTTAACAACCATCATAAAAATCAGAGTAGTAAAACATAGTGAAATCAAATGTGTGGAAGTCACCAAAATATATCCATGAATGCAATGCAATCAAGTCGTTTTCTTCCCCTTGCTACCAGAACAACATGAAACATTTAAACTAAAGATAGTAAGAACAAGGCTTTGTAAGTTTTTCAAAATACCACATATATATGTGAATGTTATGATTGCACCATAGTCTTATGATCACTTCCTTTTCTACACTCTCACTGCAATCTTTCTTGTTACGATCTCATCATTGTCTTTCATGCAAGCGATATGGCCCCAATAGTCATTCATACAAGTGTTATAGCCTCCATATTCTTTCATAAAATTGCTATGCCCCCATAGTCTTTCATACAAAAGGTCACAAAGACAGTCTAAAATACCATGACACCAAGTTTTCTAGTGGTAGAAGCACTTGATGGGTTTCAAGCCTCACTAGAACAAATAAAATGGTAGCAGAAACTACAAACAATTTAATTAAACACTCGAAACATATGGATCTAAACTCAACTAATCTATGAAACTTATTACAACTCAATAGAACACAAAACATACCTTTGACTTCTTTATAGGTTTCTTCTTTTGACGGACTATTTTTAAAAGTAATATTTTATTTAGACTTTAGGACTAAGCTCTGCATTTGTACTCTTGTAACGCCTGGTTCCTGGTACGTATTTAATTTAACAATTATTCAAATTATATGAGCACTTCGACGAGTTGGGAGCCCCAAACTCGTCGAGTAGAGACTGTTTGGGCCGCGTGATTTTAGGAACCTACTCAACGAGTAGGCTGGCAGAGGTGAGACCCTAATTTCTGGGGTTGGCATCCTATTTAAGCATCTTAAACCCTCCATGTTGGCCTCATTTCCAGCCTCCAAGTCCCAAACACTAAATCTTGAAACCCTAATGCATGGTGTGAGTTTGTGAGCCATCCTTGAGAGAGTTTTGTGTGTTTAAAGCTTGTGGAAGAAGAAGAGGCTTGAGGAATCAAGAAGGAGTTTGTAGATCCAGAAACTTCACCCCATCCTCGTCACTTTTTGGTAAGCAAGTCTCAAACTTGCCAAATGATTGCTTAGATCTCGTTCTTAACAATTTTATTGGGATTTTGGTTCAAATATCTTGATCCTTGGGAAATGGACGTCCTAATTGAATACCCTTTCAAATCTAGGGTCTTGACGGGCTTTCATGGCATAAAGGTGCAAAATTTATGGCCATAGAAGTTCCATTCAACATTTAGACTACCATTTTGGCCTCTTAAGCTCCAAAGGGCCATGCATAAAGAGAAAGTGGAAGGCTTTACATGTTCATCTAGTCTCTAAGGTCTAGATCTCTATTGATACACCCTATCTTGAATTATTGATGGCTTTTGGATCAAGATCTAGATCTTTTAGAGTTAGGGTTTGAGCTAAATATCTCGGGGAAAAGTATTATGGGTAAAGTTGGAAACTTTACCCTTCTAAGGACATTTCCAGGCTATTTTTGAAGTATGGAGCTTAGATCTAAACATTAGTGACTTAACCCATTAAGAAAGATTAACAGACTGAAGAACTCAACGAGTTGGATCGAAGTGTCCTGATTCGGTAAAAGGAATGACTCGACGAGTTCAAGGCGGACTTGACGAGCTGAGTGGGAATGTCCTAATTCTGTTGATAGGAGTAACTCGATGAATTGTGAAAGAACTCGATGAGTTGGATCGCGATTTCAGGGTTTTTTTGATTTATGGAACTCGGCGAGTTGATAGGCCAACACGGCGAGTTGAGTCAACCCAAAATGTTAACTTTGACCAGGGTGTTGACTTTGACTTTGACTTTGACCAAAGTTGACTCTTAGGGGTTATGTGTATGAAAGGGATATTTAAAGGAAATATTTTGTATGTAGGAGTTTGAGTGAATTGATTTCAGAGCCAAGGATAGTTTGGCTACTTACATCATTTGAGGTGAGTTTCTCTTGTAGGAATGGGTCGAAGGCACCAATGATGGCCCGTTCATGTATGTTAGTATATTCCGGACTAAGGTCTGATGTCGGGCGGTGCCCGATGTAGGTGTATATGTTTCCGAACTTCGTTATGATGTCTAGGAAATCCCGAGGAATGTGTGATAACCGTCAAATTCTGGTCAATTCAAAGTCAAATAAAGTCAACAAGTCAAACCGGTCAGCTCAACTAACCCTTGTGTACTAGGACTTACGTTCAGTATTTACTAAACAACTCGCTATTCTGATAAGAAAACATAAATCGAAAAGTACGTGCAACTAGATCTCTTTAACCTAAAAATTGCGGTAAGTGGCAAGCCAAACCGATAAAACAATGATGCTTACTCATTGGGAGTGTGTATGTCACACCCCCGAACCAGACGGCGGAAACGTCCGAGGGCTATCGTGACTCAATTGACTACCATCACAATGCATATACATGAAACATAACATTATACATCACCAACATTTGGAATGATACAACTGGTAGCGTTTACATCCATTACATTGTTCCAAAACATGACATTCTCAAAAATAACTATTTGATACTAAATTAAACCACAGCAAAACGTCTTAGAGTACAATTCATCCTCCACTTTATCTGTTACCTGAGAATACAAGTATTTTGAAAAACGTCAACATATGAAATGTTGGTGAGTTCATAAGTAATGTTTGAAATCCAATGTTTGTAATGTTTTGAGAAACACCAGAAAATCCGATATTTTCTGAAAATAGTACAGTCAAAAATGTGTGAAGATCCATATGTATGCTTGTTTGTTTCTATACTTGTATAAATTGTTCATTTAAAATTTGTGTGCATTCCGAATCCGTATGTATTGAAATACCCTAGGAAAACCCGATGTTTTCCTAATTCGTACATTGAAACAATTGCAACGTGTGAAGTTATCGGTACCAGGCGACGTTGGATTATTGTTGAGCATGATTATTTGCTACAAACACACGTTACACAAACGACTAGTCTATAGCGATACTAACGATCCCGTAGGCGTCGTCCGTACTAATCACGTTCTCCAACCGCCCTAACTATGTGTAGTCCCACACCCGAAGAGAACGAGGACACAAAGGCCTCAGTAACTCCATTAGCCGGTTGAGGATAAAAGGTACGAGGGGTCCCAGACCCGCCTCGCATGAAAATGTAGACTTTACTAGCAATACCAAAGGACCCTTGGGGACCAGTAGTATACGAGCCATTGAAAGTCCTTTTACGTTATGTCGGGTCGGTAAAACCCAAAACTTCGTAAGAGAGAGGTCTTCGGGCCTTAAGATCAGGTCATTGGGCTAGCTAGGCTCAACGAACAAGATTTTACACTTTTGGGGCCCAAAGGTGGTGCGTAGACGTCTGTGCACACTCGCATGTATAGTGACTTCCCAATCGTTATTAGTTATTGATCGTAGTGTCGTTATGTCATAGTGTCGTCGTGTTAGTAGTTTCGGATTTTTTTATTGGTTCGAGACCGAACCAATTCGTTTAACAACGACTTTTGGTGTTGTAATGTATTGTATTTCGTCGATAGTCGTGGTACCATCATTTGGTCAAATTGCATGTATTGAACTAGCCTTGAGAATTTTCTGTTTTCAGCCCCTCCTTGTTTGTAAAATTTACTTTTTCAACCCTTTATTTAAATACTTTACGGTTTGGTACTTAAATCAATTTTCTTGACATTTTAATACCAAAAATTATTGAAATAAGTATTTTCCAGCATATTTTTCATAGAAAACAGCTTAAGTCCCTGAATTTCAGTTTTTCTCGGTTATAACCCTTCTTTTTCGAAAGTTTGACAATTTTGACCCAAATTGAAATTTTTTTGCAACTTTAGTCCCTTTTAAATTTAAAAAGCATTTTAAACCTTTGAAAAGGACTTGGAACGCTTATAGTCCACTGTTTTACAGAAAAATACAGTTTTGGCCCTCCAAAACAGAAAATCTCGCATAATGGGCCTCATTGGGCCTAAAATGTCATTTTTAGCCCATTAAGCTTGAAATTTATGTTTTTAATCCTCTAAATGAGTATATTTCCAGAAATTGCTTTATTGAAACTGTTTTGACATAGTTCAACCATCAGAATTCGTGATTTGTCAATTTAGGCCCTTAAAGTTTGTATTTTTCGCATTTTAAGTCCAAAAATGGTGTTTTTAGCCCAAAGAAATTGTTAATAAACCATTTAGCCATTTTTCTAGAAATACTTTGTATGTAGAAATATAATTGATGCTAGAGTCTTTTAACATAAGGTATATCTCGGTTTTGAGTGGTTTTATGGCTAGATCCAACATTATAACACACAAAAAGCACACATATAAGCATGGAATCATACAAAGCATACAAAATACATATAGATCTACACTTTCACTTGTATTCCCCCCCCCCCCCCCCCCAAAAAAAAAAAAAAAAAAAAAAACTCATGAAAACCGAAAATAGGGGGTATGAAGCTCACCTTGTTTGAAGCTTTCGGTTTTTGGAAGAAAAGATGGAAGAAAATGAAGTGATTTTTCGGCCTTAGCACCTTTCCTTGGTAGATCTCGAGTTTGGTGACTTCTAAGGTGCATGATCACAAGTTGGAATAGATTTAGAAGAGGTTTTTGATGGAGTAAAGTAGCTAGATCATGGAAATAAGTAAAAACTTACCTAAAATGATGATTAACTTGCAAGATCCTCTTGAAAGCTCCTAAATTTCGAGATTCTTGGAGTGGGGAGGAAGGAGTGTTCTTGAGTGATCTGGAGAGAATGGGATGGATTTTTGTGAGTGTGTGTGTGTTGTGTTCGGCCGAGAGTGAGAGGAAGGAGAGAAGAGAGTGATTTTTGAAGTGATATGCATGGAAGAATGAGATGAGTTGCATGGATATCCAATAGGTAATAATGATGTGGCACACAAGTCAACTCTTCCATCCTCTTGGGCTTGTGCATTGGGCCGAGATTTTTGGAAGGAAAAGGGAGAATTTGGGCCTTTGCCCCTAAGCCCACTATTAGAGTTAATCTTGGGTATGTTTTAAGTCTAAAGAAATGTGGTAGGATTTTTATATTTTTATTGGACTAGTTTAGATTATTCATGTATCAAGGCTTTTAATTCGTTTCATTGTAGGTCCAACATAGCCCAAAAATGTTGAAACAAATAGATGTGGGTCCAATTAGAGTCCATTTAAGAGTTCTAAACCCAAGATAGTCAAATTGGAAGTTTATTGGTCTATTAGGCCCAATAAGGAAGTTCTAGTCCAAAGTGGACCTAAGTAAGAACTTCTAGGGTTTCCAATTGCTTGTTGACCATTTGAAATGATCGTATGGTGTATTTGATTGAAAATTTGTTGTTACAATCATGGGTGTTACACATGTTCTTAAGCTTTTGATTCACTTTAGCTTGAGTGTATAGTTTACAAGGCACAAAATTTCCAGTTGTGACAGTGTAAGATCCTTAAACAAGGCTTAACAGGGTTTACGAACCATGCATTGCGATGTCGGACACTCACAACTGTCCCACATGGAACCTCTCTTAATCGTTTTCACTCTATCTCTCTCTATGTCAAATCTCTCCCAAATCTCTCTCAAATATCTCTCTGTATGAGAAATCTCTCCAAGAATGTCAAATCTCTCCCAAATCTCTCCAAGTATGTGAAATCTCTCTCAAATATCTCTTTGTATGAGAAATCTCTCCAAGAATGTCAAATCTCTCCCAAATCTCTACAAGTATGTGAAACCTCTCTCAAATATCTCTTTGTATGAGAAATCTCTCCAAGAATGTCAAATCTCTCCCAAATCTCTCCAAGTATGTGAAACCTCTCTCAAATATCTCTTCGTATGAGAAATCTCTCAAAGAATGTCAAATCTCTCCCAAATCTCTCCAAGTATGAGAAATCTCTCCCAAATCTCCCTCAAATAGTTCCCGTAACTTTTTAGAATCATTCGGGTCATTCCGGCCCTTAGCCGGGTCAAAAACGGCTTAAAACGGGGATAAAACGAGAAAAATAGGCTTTAGGAACCGAAACCAAGAAGAGAGGCCTCTTAGGCGAGGACCGAGCCTCTGTTGGCTAAGGCACGCGAGGACCGAGCCTCTGTTGGCTAAGGCACGCGAGGACCGAGCCTCTGTTGGCTAATGCACGCGAGGACCGAGCCTCGGTCTCTGTCGCTTCTCCACTTTCTGTCTCTACCCGCCTCTCGGTCTCTACTCCGCCTCTCTGTCTCTTCTCTTCTCTCGGTCTCTACTCCGCCTCTCTGTCTCTTCTCTTCTCTCGGTCTCTGCTCCTTCTCTCCTCTCTGTCTCTTCGCGCCCATCTGTTCTCTCCTCCCCCCTCTCGGTTCCTTCCCTCTCTCTTCTCCCCTCTCGGTTTCTACCCTCCCTCCTCTCGGTTTCAGCATCAGAAGGCCGAACCTCGGCCAGAATTCGGAAATTTGTCACTTTTAGCCCATTTTTGATATTTTTAACATTTTAAGCCCGTTTTTCGTGATTTTAAAGCGGGATTTTCTCCAGAAATTATATTTTAACATAATAAACTCTAAATATTCATAATTTAAACATATTTTGATGAAAATCATTATCTAAATAATAAAAATCAAGTGGGTGAATTATTAAAGGTGGAGTGTTGACTTTGCCTTATCCAATGTCACAAGCAACCACCCCACACCCACTCTTTGACTAACCACACCTCCCCACCTTACCTAGGTCACTTCAATGTCCCTCACACTCAATTTACACTCATTCCCACGTTTTTAGAGCTGGAACAAATATCCTCTCTCCTTATTTCTCTCATTTGCCCTCATTTCACTAAGTATTAAACACCACTTTTCTCTCAAACTTTTCCCACTCCAATTTCGAGATTCAAGGCTGATTTTCAAGTGTTCTTCCACTCTTAGTAAGTATAATTCATCCTCCTTATGATTATTTCACTTCATTCTACTCAAATCATGAATATCTTACACAAACTCCATCATATTAGCGTTAGAGCTTCGAATCTTCAAGTGTTCTTGGGTTGAACACTTCTCTTCTTCAACACTTATCTACTGAAATCACTCAAGGTGAGTTCATATCCCTACATTTTCATATTTTCTCAAGTTTTCAGGGGGGGGGGGGGGGAATACAAGTTAAAACCCCAAGAACATAACTAAAATTTTCTAACAGCCTTCATCAGAAAAGTTCAACTCCATTCACAGACTGTTTTGGACAACTTAAACATTTTATTTTTCAAAAATGTACAAGGTGCAAATAGTTCAAGTTCTTAGCTTTAAAATGACTACTTTCACATCTCCATACGATTTTTCTACAATTTATAGTGAATTTTACAAAACTGCCTATCATTTCAAACACCAATCCGGACCAGTCTGTGATTATGGACTTTTTCACCCAAATTTGAGGTCATTAAAAATCGTGATAAAAATTATGAGTAAACTAGACACATTTTGTGAACTCTCAGAATTTACGGATCTAGTTTTCGACTTCGTATGATTTTTCTAAAACAGTGCTGAAAGACTAAGAATTAATTAACAGCTTCTAACTATCAAAACACTTTGTAACATGTTGAGCAAAGTGTTAAAACTTTGATAACTTCATATATTACATGTATTTCTTGTTATGATATATTTATATTATAGGAAATTACTTGCTGAATTTATAAGAATCCTCCATCATAATCATTAGTGCAAGACAAAACAAGTTAAACATAGCTATATTGTACTACACATTTGACTTCCATAGAATGGGATTCTTAAACACCACAAAGAAATATACTAAACTATAATAGATATAGTTAGGGTACATATACATTTCAAACATTTTAATAAACTATAATAGGTATAGTTTATGATCATTTACATAACATACTTATACAAAAAGGGGTACAAATACAAAGTGTCGGGTTTATATACAAAAAGGTGTACAAATACAAAGTGTCGGGTCTCTATACAAAAAGGGGTACAAATACAAAGTGCCGGGTCTCTATACATAAAGGGGTAAAAATACAAAGTGCCGGGTCTCTATACAAAAAAAGGGGTACAAATACAAAGTGTCGGGTCTCTATACAAAAAGAGGTACAAATACAAAGTGTCGGGTCTCTATACAAAAAGGGGGTACCGATACAAAGTACCAGGTTCACTTAAGATAGTTATTATGATATTAAAACTATACTTCATCTAGAATTGTTAGACTTCAACTATAGTCGCTGAGCGTATATGTTTGAGTCATATAAGAATTTAATCTTGATTGGCCTAGAACTGGTGGTACCCGCCTCATCTCCTGTTCCTCGTTGGGTTGTGGACCTAGGGCAGACCCACTATATTCAATGTTTTATCTAATTTAAATCTTATATAATTTATATACGCTGGAAAATTATAGAGGAACTCTACGGGTCATTCTAGGGTTCATTAATGCATCATAAAGGAACATTTCTATTCACACTTAACTAAGAAAATATTGGATTTTCTGGAAATCAAACCATATCGATTTTACAAGGAAAACGGTTTCTACTTCAAACAAAACTCTTATGAACTCACCAACTTAATTGTTGACACTTTTTCAAAACTACTTGTATTCTCAGGAAATCAATGAAACAGGAAAACTTCAGCGCTTTGAGGATGGGACGTTAAACCGTCAACAATTTACTTTTGTCATCATAATATAATTGATTTTTAAACATGTAAACATATACTTTGGTGTAACTTTTTCATTTATATTTATGATGGTTGTATTTACTTTGAGCACTATTATACACGTTGTTGTGATACTGTACATGAAGTCCTCCACCCCAGGACGTTTCCGCCATCCTTGGTTTGGGGGTGTGACAGAATGTTTATATACTTCATGTCTTCGTGATTCTTGCATGTGCTTGTTTTATATGTTTTCGGACTTCGGTCCGATGTCGGGGAAAGCCCGAGGAATGTTTATATGTTTCCGGATTTCAGTCTGATGTTGGACGGGGCCCGAGGAATGTTTATATGTTTATGTTATGTGTTTATTTATCTGTATTTGTTGATATGTTATATGTATACCGAGCTTTGCTCGATGTCGGGCGGGGCCTGATGCCAAATTTTGGTTCGATGTTGGGCTGGGCTCGATGTCGGACTTCGGTTCAATGCCAAGCAGGTCCCGATGTAGCGGGTAAGGCCGATGTTATGTTATTACGTGATTATGTGATTATGTGTATGGTATGTGGTATTTTGGGTAGAATCACTAAGCTTTGTGTTTACAGTTTTCAGTTTTGGTTTCAGGTACTTTCGGTAGCAAGGGGAAGAGCTCGGGATGACTGCAGTTCACACTCCATGATTTTAGCCTGGGATGTTTTTACTCTGATATGTTTGGCAGATGTTTATGATATTTTGAGATACATGACTTATGATTTTTATGTGATGAATTGTTAACTATGGCTTTATTAATGATTTAAAATGAAATTTTTGGATCGCATTTTTAGGATGTTTCAAGTTGATATCAGAGCCTTGGTTTGAGGGATTCAGTTACACTCACGGGTGTGTCTGAACTCAAGTTGAGGACATGGTATAAATATTTTCAAAAGAAAACTATTTTATTAAAAAGGATTTTGAAAAGAGAAAAGAGTGTGGTGCATGCAATCATCCCAAATTACCCATACAAGTTTGTTATGTTATGATTATGAGAACTGCATGCTAGATTTGGCTGAGGATCTAGGAATGATGCCTTGTATGCCTATATATGTGTATGAGAACTGTATGCTAGTTTAGGGCTAAGGATCTAGGAAGGATGCCTTATATGCATGTTGTATGACCTTATTGAATTGGATGCTAGTACCGATTAGTCAGTAATATGATGGCCTGATTAGGATATGCTTGGTTATGTTTACTCAATGCTCAAATGTTGCTTGCTTTGTGCTTATAGGAGTGCTAGTTATCGTGGACTAACTAGTAAACGAATACGTTAAGTTACATATTATGAGGACTAAATAATTTCAGAAGGTTAGGTTTAGCTCTATTTCACAACTCTTGTATGAGTCCAACCATTTTAGGGTAGGACCTCTCATTCCAATAATTATTAGGTCTTAATGATATGTAATGGTATTCATGAGCTAGTTAGGGGGAGATTGCAAGGACTTCTTATGCAGATGATGTCAGCGTATAGGTCGGAGATTAACCTAAGGCAAGTCTAGGATGAGATTAGCACGTAAAGCAGTAGTAGAAGAAGGGACTTGGTGGAGTGAAGATAGTTCTTGAGGAAAGTACGGATAGATGTGGAAGATTGTATGGGTCCGTACTAATGAAAGTAGAGGATCCGTACTCGAATCAAGGAGGGATGAGATGAACCTAAGGAACTTGTAGTATGTGAGATCCCTCGAATTATAATGAGTATTCTGATGTTTATTATGGTGTATTTTGAGTATGGTGACACTAGGCACTAGGCCAGTTGGCAGCTCTGACGCAGATGAGGGATCAGGCACGGGCTCTGGAGTCGGGTAGCTCGACGAGCAGATGAGAGAGTTCATTTCATCTGAGGTCACGTGCACTACTTTAGACAAGACTCATGTGATCTTCCGTACGGTCAATGTCACACCCCCGAACCAGGACGACAGAAACATTCGAGGGCAGATGACGTCATTGTACAGTATCATGACAGTTGAATATAAATGAAACATAGCAACACAAACATTCATTCATTGGAGATACAAGTGTACATCGTTTACAACTTTGTTTTTAATCAAAGATTAAATACAAATAACTGAAAAGTAGAAAACATGAAACAGCAACGCCGGCCCACGAGAAGGGTTGAATACCTGTCTACTGGTTTCCTGAGAATACAAGTAATTTTGAAAATCTTCAACAATAATGTTGGTGAGTTCATAAGCGTTTTTGTATGAAAAAGGTTTGTAACTATTTTGTTAAAAAATGTTTTTGTATGCTTCCAGAAAATCCGATATTTTCTATAAAATAGGTTGTTAGTCTAATAACCAAGACTAAAAATGTATGAATGTCCTTTGTATTTTTCTCTTGTATGTATAAATGTATATGTTCCTAGAAAATCCAATGTTTTCTAATGTATGAAAACTGTAGTCTTAAACCCTAAGACTAGAAATGTAACAAATAGTATACTGAAAAGTAGTATGTAGTTTTATACTTTTATAAAACCGATGAAGTGTAAGCTTCCTGTAAACCAAGATAGTATCATTAATACCTATGTGAGTTATTATAACCATGCTTGATGTGACTGTTCTGCCTCTACGACATTCTTTAGGCGTTATAATAGGTAAGATATTTGTCATCCTAGACTGGCCCGTCTAGCTGTAGCGAAAAATTCTGGTGTGGGGTTGTCAATCCCATATAGATCTATGCACAACTGTCTTGCTCTCCCTCTAGGAGACTCTGGTTATAATGTAGGAGTTAAAGTGTATGCTAGGTAGGTACGGTGAAGAGAAGGTCTCACTGAAGCATTAACAAATTTACGTGAACTATGACTCCCTTTTCTTGTATAATGAAATATTATACCATTGAAATGTTATAAAGTATGGTTTTGTGTAAACTATTTATATAACTTTATATAAATATAAATTTGTAAGCTTATCTCATGTTGATGTTTGTTACCAAAACATAAATTCTTGGATTTTAACCCACTAAAAAATACTGGCTAAAATATAACCATTTTTAGTAAAAACCACCAAAATCTTTTGGTTTGTACTCACAAAATGACATACATTTTTGGTTATCTTTGTACATCAAACCCATAAAACATGATTTTTATGTAAATAAAAATGGTGGTAACCACATCTTATACAATTATTTCTTCACATTCAAATAATAAGTTGAAGCATGAAAATATTCATAAGACAAACATATTTAGACTTGTATCACCCCTCCCCTAAAAGCATGTAAAACTTGAAAAATGGGGGTATGAATCTCACCTTGAGTGTTTCTTGTGGATGTTTCAAAGTGTTGTGAAGAGATTTTGAGCCTAAAACACTAATATGTGTTTGATCAACTTCTTGGAGATTATGATACCCTAAGGCTATGAACACACAACAATGTGTGTAAATAGGATGAAATTAACGTAATAATGTGTAAAATCACTTGGGGTTCACGAAATTACTTACCAAAATTCTAAATACCACTTTGATGATAATGATCTTAGGAAATCTTGGCTATTGTTCTTAAGAGAATTTTTTTGAAGTGTAGAGAGGAGATAAAGAAAGGGATGGTGTATGAAAATGGTTCTTTGGTCGTGACTTTATGAGGGAAAAGTTAGTGAGTCCATGGATATTTTGAGGGTCATAAGGGTGTTGCATGGGTATATGTTGGGTAAAACATGATAAGCTGAATTATCCTATCCTAATGTCAAATCCTACTGAAAGCACATGAGAGAACCCACTAGAAACTCGTTCGCTTGACCGAAATCACCACATTCTCTTGGTTATTTCGGTCCTTACACCTCATACTACTATGATTTCGGTCTTAGTGGGCCTTCCATGGAGTTTTCGGCCATGATGGACTTAGACCTTGGTGTTTTCGGTTCTAAGATGTCTTAGGTAGGAGATTTCGATCCTAGGGTATCCTAGCTTGGTGAGTACTAGGCTAGATACTAAAATAATGTTCAAATTTCATGATTCTATTCCCACTATTGACTAGTCTTGTTTTGTTAAAACTTGTTTACTTTTGAGAGGTTATTTACCATATGGTTTTCAAGGTATACATGTATAATAACTTATATAAAATATGCCCTTCATGGCTTTCAATGTTCTAAGGCATCATATTATGTTGTGAATTTACTCGTATACGGTTAAGGTTTAGACCTTGCTTGATCCAAACATTTTTTCAGGTTGTCACATTATCCCCCCATTAGAGAAAACTTCGTCCCCAAATTTGTATCTCGACGTGTTCCTATAAGCTTAGGGAAACGTTGTGGGTATTTCCATTTCATTTGGTTCTCGTGTTCCTAGTGAGATTGGGTTCTCGCTTGGCATTTCCAGCAGACATTTGCTATAGGTATTTGACTTTGTTGTGTTGATTCCCCTGCCCATGATCCCCACATGTTCCTCTTTAGGATGTAGGTTCTTGTTTACTTGAATTTCGTCGAGTGAGACTACAGGAGCTTCGGAGGTCAGCCACCGCTTAGGGTTGGACACGTGGAATGTGGGATGTATGATGATGAGTTCTTTTGGTAACCAAAGTCTATGGGCCTCTGGGTCGATCCTGGCGATAATATCAAATGGTCTAACTAAGTTCGTGTACTTGATGCCCCAGAGGTAGTGTCTCTGGACCTTAAGACAGACCCTATTGTTATTAAGGTTTATGTTGCGTGTGGTGTAGCTGGCCTTAGGAATCCTAAGTTGTCTTGGGAGTTTCTTCCTACAAAATTCTAAACTGGGGGGTTATGTCGACCTTTGTTTGTTCCTTGAAGTTGGCCGAATAGGTCGTTGATTCGCAATAGGGGGTATTGATCTTTGATGATGAGTTTATTTGGCTCTTGGTAGTCAATGTATCTATGGACAATTCACCCTTCCTTCTTATGATTAAGACATGTGCTTTCTGATGTTAGAGGCTTGGTCTGATAATTTCCTTACTCATTAGGTCGTTCCATTGACCGGACAAATTCTGTACTTATATTGGTGCTAAGTAGTATTGGGGATTTGGCTATGGGAATGGCTTCAAGTGTTGAGTCGATTCCAAATTCAACTTGGCACATGATTGGTATTCCAAAAAGAACTTCTGGGAAACACCTTGGGAAGGATATAAACCTATGAGATACCCTTAATATCTTTTGCTTCGTGTTTCCTATTTCTATTGTGGCTAGGGTAAAGGGTGGTACCTCTTACATAGGTACTTATGAGTCTAGATGCAAGGGATTATTTGAGGTTTTGTCGTTATAGGTTGGAAGGGCTTCGTAATTCTGTCGGTTAGAGCGAAGGGTCTTTTTGTAGCACATGAAATTGGTATGGTGAGGATCAAGCCAATTAACGTCAAATGATGATGTTGGGATTTCTTATTGTAACTGGTGTTAAGTCGATTTGGAAGGGAGATGATTGTTTAGAACGGTAGTGTATTCTACGCATATAGTTTTTTTATTCTTTTTATTACTACTGCGAATACTTTGTACTGGAATTAGTGTGTACTAGCAGTACGAGTGCTTCAAATAATAGTGATGAAATTTTGTTGTATGATTCCTTCTAGGTCTCTCTACAATAGTTTGGTGTAAATTAGTCGTGTATAATTAAGATTGAAAAGAGAGTCGAATGAGTGACTCTGCCCCAAGTCCACAACCAAACAAGGAATAGGAAGTAAGGCGGAATCACACATTCTAAATCTGCAGAATCTTAATTATACATGACCCTAATGTTTACACCAACCACCATAGATCACCTGTAAGAGTCCTTAGCTTTTATATGAATGATGTGACTTATTCGGGTGGGGGTCAATTTATGACTATGATTTGTTGCGTTTCGGGATCTATGGTTGATGAACTTGAATTGGCACTAGTTTTAGTGAAAAATTCAAGGCTTAGATATTGTTGTTTGGAAACATACCGATATCCACTGGTGGCTCCGGGAGAGTCTCTCCTACAGTGATCACAAGTGCTCTTCCATTACCATCAACATTCGCATCCCTAGCTCTTGGGCACTCGCGTTTGAAATGCCTAGTCTCGCCTCAACCGTAACGGGTTTGGCTCACTCTATCATTAGTGACTTGGGCGGTCTGTTGGGTTGGCACTCTACAAAAGCGAGTGATATGCCATTTTTTGTTGCAAATATTTCAATGTATCCCTCGGCACGATCATTTGTGATAGAAGTTACATTTATGGCACTTGGGTAGGATTCTAGCATACAATTTTGTCAACACTGAGATAGTAAGGGTAGTGGCGTCATGAACTGCCCTAATTTTTGTCTTTTGGCAAGTACTTGAGTCGAACGACTCCCTTTCTTGTTCTAAAACTTTCGCTTCTTGGGTAGTGCCCCTCATTTGTCGTTGGATTCCTTAGGTTTGTAATTTGGGGTTTCCTTGCAGGAACACACTTGATGGTGTCATTGGTTGTCATTAGGTCGGTACTGCTGAGGCCACTCCCATTTCTGTTTGCATTGATGGTGTTAAGTTGTGCCATGATGCCTGACACTGCGGCTGTTATGGTGGCTTGAAAGGTAATGAGGTCCATTTGTAGAACTGGTGTTTCATCGGTAGGCTAGTTACTTCCTTGTTGCCACATGATTATGTTGTATGGTATGAAAAGGTTTGTAAGTAACTATGGTCGTTGCTAGTTATATCTCATCTATATTTATATGTACACATATAAATTACATGTTTTGTTGCATGATTACCAAAGGTTTTGATCACATCTTCAAAGTGTACTTATGATGGCAAGTAGTAGGTCTTGTATGAACATTAAGTTATCATAACCATCAATACATTAAGTTACTTCAGGTTACAGTGGGCTTGGAGGGCGTGCCTCACTTGATTCACTACTATCAGTTGTAATGAAATGTAATAACCTAAGACATAGTGCGAGTAGTGTAATCATTAACTCACTTGGCTATACTAGTCTATCTAAGCCAAAGTGGCGCACAAGGTGCCCAACTATTTCACTCATTTCTCAAGTGGCCTCCTCCGCTCTTTGTTTTGCAAAGGATGCCCTGTCCTCGGCTTCAAGGATCTGTTGTCTTATGGTGGTCACTTCCTCCTCTAAGGAGTGAAGACGGTTTTTAATATCCCCCTGATCTGCTTGTTGGTTCGTTATCGCTCCTGAATGGTGTTCTTGTTCTTCATGGAGGTGTCAAATTCACATTTTCGCATTCCAGGCTTTGCCTCCAATCTCCATTACCTCATGATGGAGAGCCTGAGCCTAGGTGTCAAGACAAGCCACTTGTGGTACAATTGGAGGTAGTGTTTGACTCGTGAGGATGTTGGAGCCCGGAGTATGGTTTAGTGGGTACATGCCTAAGTTAGATCATCGATAGTCTCCTCTAGCCTAGACATGTAGTTGGGTTGCCCCTTGTGGAGGTGCATCCTGGTGGATGTTATCAATAGAGATTGCCCTCACATGAGCAATATTTCCTTACTAGGTATGTTCATCCCAAGAGGACTCCTATTGGATGTTTACATACCTGGGAGGAGAAAGGTGAAAGGGTATCTTGCCCGCTACCGATAGGGTAAGGCTCGCTAAGGATCCCTCTGGCGCCTTCATCCTCGTCTGACTCCTCATCAGAATCCTCCCCATCGTAATCTACCTCTTGGTATTCTTCAGGACCCACTTTTGGGCTATCCTCATGAACCTCTTATGGATCATCCTCGATCCATCTGTTGACTACCATGGCAGGGTAGTGGGGGTCTTCATGGTAAAATTTATCCATCTTGTTTGTGCGAGAATAGAGGTATGAGAAATACATAGAGGGTTTAAGTGTGTGGTTCCATGGTATCCTAGAATACGCCTATAGTATATTAAAATATTATTATATTTCTAAAAGTATATTTGTAGTCAGAGTGTTTTAGCCCCCATTGTATTTATAGTTGTATATGTTGTATGGTTTGATATACTAGTTCACTATACACAATCAGTGGAAACGTCTGGGGCGGATGATGTCATTGTACAGTATCATAACAGTTGAATATAAATGAAAGATAGCAACACAAACATTCATTCATTTGAGATACAAGCTAACATCATTTACAACTTTGTTTTTAATCAATGATTAAATACAAATAGCTTAAAACTAGAAAACATGAAACAATGATGCTGGCCCTCGAGAAGGGTTGAATATCTGTCTACTGGCTTCATGAGAATATAAGTAATTTTGAAAATCGTCAACAATAATGTTGATGAGTTCATAAGCGTCTTTGTATGAAAAATGTTTGTAACTATTTTGTTAAAAAAATGTTTTTGTATGCTTCCAGAAAATTCGATATTTTCTATAAAATAGGTTGTTAGTCTAATAACCAAGAATAAAAATGTATGAACGTCCTTTGTATTTTTCTCTTGTATGTATAAACGTATATTTCCCAGAAAACCCAATGTTTTCTGATGCATGAAAACTATAGTCTTAAACCCTAAGACTAGATATGTAACATAATAGTATATTGAAAAGTAGTATGTAGTTTTATATTTTTATAAAACCCATGAAGTGTAAGATTCCCGTAAACCAAGATAGTATCATTAATCCCTAAGTGAGTTATTATAACCATGTTTGATGTGACTGTTCTGCTTATACGATGTTCTTCAGGCTTCGGAATAGGTAAGATATTTGTCACCCAAGACTGGCCCGTCTAGCTGTAGTGAACAACTCAAGTGTGGGGTTATCAGTCTCATATAGATCTATAAACAACTATCTCGCTTTCCCACCAGGAGACTCTGGTTATAATGCAGGACTTAAAGTGTACGCTAGGTAGGTAGGGTGAAGAGAATATCCCACTAGAGCATTAACAGATTTACGTGAACTACGATTCCCTTTTTCTTGTCTAATGAAATATTTATAACATGGAAATGTTATAAAGTATGGTTTTGTGTAAACTATTTATATAACTTTATATAAATATCAAGTTGTAAGCTTATCCTGTGTTGATGTTTGTTACCAAAACATAAATCCTTGGATTTTAACCCATTAAAAAAATAGCGGCTAAAATATAACCATTAAAAAAATAGCGGCTAAAAAATACCACCAAAATCTTATGGTTTGTATTCCCAAAATGACACATATTTTTGGTTATCTTTGTACACCAAACCCATAAAACATGATTTTTGTGTAAATAAAAATGGTGTTAACCACATCTTATAAAAATATTTCTTCACATTCAAATAATAAGTTGAAGCATGCAAATATTCATAAGATAAACATATTTTGACTTGTATCCCCACTCCCCCTAAAAACATGTAAAACTCAAAAAATAAGGGTATAAAGCTCACCTTGAGTGTTTCCTGTGGATGTTTCAAAGTGTTGTGAAGAGATTTTGAACCTAAAACACTAATATGTGTTTGATCAACTTCTTGGAGATTATGATACCTGTAAATAGGATGAAATTAACGTAATAATGTGTAAAATCACTTGGGGTTCACGAAATTACTAACCAAAATTCTAAATACCACTTTGATGATAATGATCTTGGGAAATCTTGGCTATTGTTCTTAAGAGAAATTTTTTTTTAAAGTGTAGAGAGGAGATAAAGAAAGGGATGGTGAATGAAAATGGTTCTTTGGTCGTGACTTTATGAGGGAAAAGTTAGTGAGTCCATGGATATTTGGAGGGTCATAAGGGTGTTGCATGGGTATATGTTGGGTAAAATATGATAAGCTGAATTATCCTATCCTAATGTCAAATCCTACTGAAAGCACATGAGAGAACCCACCGGACACTCCTTTGCTTGATCGAAATCACCCCATTCTCTTGATGATTTCGGTCCTAACACCATATACTAATATGATTTCGGCCTTAGTGGGCCTTACTTGGAGTTTTCGGCCTTGATGGACTTAGACCTTGGTGTTTTTGGTTCTAAGATGTCTTAGGTTGGAGATTTCGGTCCTAGGGTATCCTAGCTTGGTGATTTCAGTCATGAGGTGTTCTAGGGTGGGGTACTAGGCTAGATATTAAAACAATGTTCAAATTTCATGATTTCTATTCCCACTATTTGACTAGTCTTGTTTTGTTAAAACTTGTTTACTTTTGAGAGGTTATTTACTATATGATTTTCAAGGTATACGTATTGTTGGGTTTTGAGCAATCTAACACTTCCTAAGTGTGCATGCAACCCTAATAAACCTTGGATCTATGTTTGTCTAAATACATGCAAAATAATAATTTTCCATGGTTTATAACCTATCTAACATGGCATGGGGAACATTTCAACATAAAAGAGTTAGAAGAGATTACATACCTTTTGGTGAGTTGGGTTCTAAGGAGTTTGAGGGCCAAGCACCAATAGTGTGAATGCCTCAAATGGAATCACAAACACCACAAACTCTTGGAAAACTTTGATGAGAGTATACACCTTGTATAAATCGGCCACACACATGCACACACACACTAGTTCACTAGTTTTCTCTTAGGCTTCATTTCATGCTCCATAAGCATGCTTATATAGTGTGCATGGTTAGGGTGAAACCCTAATAACCCATGTCTTTTCCTTTTCCAAGGATCCATGGGTTAAAAGCTCCATGGATCATCCATGGACTTCCACATAAGCCTAGCCCATTAACAAATGAGTATTAGCCCACACTATATAAAACAAATAGCCCATAATTTAATTAGTATTCCTTTTAATCTCTAAATTAATTCATAATTAATTTAAGACTAAAACTAATTAAATAACGTAACTTCATATTAATATATTATAACTCATAATATATTAATAAACATATGTGTATAACTCTCATAAAATTATCCATAATAGTTTGGATGAGATGCAACCCAAATGGACCATGTCGGTCGGGTCAAGTATATACCAAATAAGTTATGGACTTAGACACCTTATCCAACAGACTCCCACTTGGATAAGTCTAATAACTATATTTGCCTATAACTTCAGGAACCAACCAACAATCGTAGCTCTCGAAAACTCCCTCGAACAATGAAGACTCTGTCGAACTATGAAGCGCCATTTTAGATAAGTGATCACATAATCCTCTGTTCTCATGGTATCAGCCGGACAAACACATGGAACTATGTCTTGCTTATTGTCTAGCAGTTGTTTCTCGATTTTCCGATTTGTTTGACGAAGAACTTCACTGAACACATCGGTTTAGTTCTGACCAGGCCTGGTACATGGGTCAACACAAAATCATCGAGGGGCCCAGATATCGCTTCTATTTCTAGAAGGAACAGATAAACTTCGACTGATATGCTTGTTCTACTACTTATTGAATTGTACACAAAGGCACGTTTTATAACATCAAGTTACTGATGCGTTTACGTGCAATCAATGCACAACCAACTCATAGGTAACAACTCATATCTCTAGGTTTAAAGATTTATATGATGTTATCGTCTCACGATCACTCGAGATAAATTCCATGAAGTGATACAAGTGAGCGTGGGTTTATACCAATACTCATAACTTATGAGTACTCATGAATGTTGCAGCAACCATTGCCATGTCTAAACACCTTTAAGGCATCTACAAACCCAATTCATGACAATCTTGATTCATACCTACTTCCGACGTATGATCGATTGTGGAGGTTTGAATAAATTAATTATTCTGTAAGTTAAAACATGCAAAACTGAAACAATAGTAAATAATTGACAATGATAGTAACACTTTACTCATAAATAAATCACAAATTTTATTCATCATCAAACGTCGATTACATTTTACAAGTTTCAGGAAAACTATCTAATCTGTAAAACTAATATCCTCCCTCAGCTCGATGTGTCTCGCATGCTGAAAATGCTTAACCCTCGTCAGTCCCTTCGTAAGGGGATCTGCAGGATTCTCATCCGACGATATCCTCCTTGTCACAAGGAGTCCTTCTTCAATCTTGTGTCTTATGAAGTGATATTTTCTGTCAATGTATCGGGATCTGCCATGATCTCTTGGTTCCTTGGCTAAGGTAACCGCACTATTGTTGTCACAGAAAATCTCTATAGGTTCCTTAATAGCTGGTACAACTCCAAGGTCTCCGATGAAGTTCTTTAGCCATATCGCCTCCTTCGCTGCTTCACTCGCTGCTATATACTCTGATTCACAAGTCGAATCAGCCACCGTCTCCTGCTTGGAACTCTTCCAAGAAATTGCCCCTCCATTTAAGGTAAAGATCCAGCCCGACTGAGAGCGGAAATTATCCCTATCAGTCTGAAAACCAGCATCACTATACCCTAATATTCTCAAGTCATCACTGCCACCAAGGGTAAGGACCCAATCCTTAGTCCTCCGCAGCTACTTGAGAATGTTCTTTACCGCGATCCAATGAGCCTTGCCAGGGTTCCCCTGATACCTACTGACCATGCTCAAAGCAAATGCCACATCAGGACGGGTACAAGTCATAGCATACATGATCGAGCCAACTGCGGAAGCATATGGTAATTGGCTCATCTCAGCTATCTCTGCCTCTGTACTCGGACTCTGAGTCTTACTCAGTTTGGTATTGCTTTGGATCGGTAAATCTCCTTTCTTGGAATTCTCCATGTTGAACCTTTTCAACACCTTATCCAAGTAGATACTCTGACTAAGTCCAATTAGTCTTCTACTCCTTTCTCTTAATATCCTTATCCCTAGGATATAGGTAGCCTCCCCTAGGTCCTTCATAGCAAAGCACTTCCCAAGCCAGGACTTAACCTCCTGCAAGGTTGGGATGTCATTTCCTATGAGTAGTATGTCATCCACATACAGTACCAAGAAGCTAACTATACTCCCACTAGCTCTGACATATACGCAAGACTCATCTTCGCTTCTCGAGAAGCCAAACTCTTTTACCTTCTCATCAAAACAAAGATTCCAGCTACGAGATGCTTGTTTTAATCCATAAATGGATTTCTCAAGCTTGCATACTCTATTCGGGTACTCTGCATTGACAAAACCCTCTGGCTGATTCATGTACACATCCTCAGCCAACTTTCCATTAAGGAAAGCAGTTTTGACATCCATTTACCATATTTCATAATCATGAAATGCTGCAATGGCTAACATAACCCTAATAGACTTAATCTTTGCTACCGGCGAAAAGGTTTCATCATAATCAACACCTTGAGTTTGAGTAAAACCCTTCGCAACCAGTCGAGCCTTATAAGTATGCACTTTTCCTTCCATGTCTGTCTTCTTCTTGAAGATCCATTTGCACCCGACTGTTTTACGGCCTGGTACATTGTCAACCAAGTTCCAAACTTGATTGTCATACATGGACTGTATCTCGCTGTCCATAGCCTCCTTCCATTTAGCAGACTCCGGGCCTGCCATGGCTTCCTTAACACTGCTAGGTTCATCCAAATTTACTAGTGTACTATCACTAATAAACGTATCACCTTCCGTAGTAATATGAAAACCATAATAAAACGAAGGTGTGTTCCTAACCCGTGTGGAACGCCTCGGAGGTACAGACTCATCAGCTGGATCAACAGGAGTTTCCTCCTCAGGTTGATTGCTAGTGTCTGAGGTTCCTTCACCAATTGATTCTTGAATTTCTTCAAGATCAATCTGCCTCCCACTGTCTCCTTGGCTTATAAATTCTTTCTCGCGAAAGATCCCTCTTCGTGCTACAAAGACCACATTCTCATTGGGTCTGTAGAAGAGGTAACCGAAGGATTTCTGTGGGTAGCCGATGAAAATACACCTTTCACTTCGGGGTTCAAGCTTATCATGAGTTTCACGCCTCACGAAGGCTTCGCAACCCCAAATTTTGATGTGGTCCAAATTGGGAACCTTCCCAGTCCACATCTCATGAGGTGTTTTGGTAACCTTCTTTGTAGGGACTAGATTAAGGATATGGGCGGCAGTCTCTAAGGCATACCCCCAAAAAGAGATTGGTAACGAAACTCGACTCATCATAGAGCGAACCATGTCCAACAAGGTTCGATTACGCCTCTCAGCTACACCATTCAGCTGTGGTGTCCTGGGAGGAGTCAATTGTGAGACAATCCCACACTCCTTAAGATAGTCAAGGAACTCGGTACTAAGATACTCACCACCTCAATCGGATCGAAGCATCTTAATGTTCCTGCCCAATTGATTTTCTACTTCCTGCTTGAATTCCTTAAACCTTTCAAAGGTTTCAGACTTATTTTTGATTAAGTAGACATACCCATATCTACTAAAATCATCAATAAAAGTCACATAATACCGATTAGCATCCCTTGTGGCGGTTTTGAATGGCCCACATACATCAGTATGTATTAGGTCCAACAAACCCTCACCCCTCTCACAAGTTCCAGTGAAGGGTGATTTTGTCATTTTTCCAAGTATACAAGATTCACAACTATCATCTGATTTAAGGTCAAATGATTCCAAGACTCCACTCTTTTGGAGTTGGCCTATGCGTTTCTTGTTTACATGTCCAAGACGACAATGCCACAATGATGCTTTATCTAGGCTAGTAGAAGAATCAATATACAACACATTATTTCCTAAGTTGTCTACAATCGACACAGTTTCATACACGCCATCACAAGGTAATGCTTTAAAATAAAATACATTATTAAAGAAAGCATTAATACCACCACATTCATTATCAAACGAAAAGGTAAAACCTTGTTTGTACAAAGCATGAAAAGAAATAATATTCCTCGCCATTTCAGACGAGTACACACATTTATTCAAATCTAATTTTAACCCATTATTAAGCAACAAAGTATAAACTCCAATCTTGGAAACAGGTGAAGCCTTCCTATTCCCCATGATTAGGTTTATCTTCCCGTGCTCCACATCCTCACTTCTTCTTAGGCCCTGCAAATCAGAACATATGTGAATACCACATCCTGTATCAAGCACCCAAGAGTTAGAATATGTTGAGTAATTAGACAATATAGTGTAAATACCTGCATAGGTGGGTTTCACTTTCCCATCCTTTAGATCCTGCAAGTACTTAGGGCAGTTTCGCTTCCAGTGTGCCTTTTCATGGCAATAAAAGCATTCAGCATCCTTGGGAATGGCAGAAGGAGTGACAGAACCGTTCTTAGTCTTTGATGAGGAGCCTTCAAGAGACTTTCCCTTGGTACCCTTCGAAGGGTGCTTCCTCTTTTTCCCTTTGCCTTGCCCAATAGCTAAAACAGGGGTAGAAGTCGGAGTAGGAGTAGTAGAGGTAACAACCGCTTTACCCTTAAGACCGGTTTCAGCGGTCTTCAAGAGTCCTTGAAGCTTGCTGAGGGTAACTTCCTCCTTGTTCATATGATATGTCATTCGAAAATTATCATAACAAGAAGGCAAGGAGTGCAAAATGATGTCAATTGCCAACTCCTCGGGGATGTTAACATTCAGCTTCAGCAAACGGTCCACATACCTTTGCATCTTTTGCATGTGGCCCGTGACGGATTCACCGTCCTTCATGCGGGTAGTTATTATGGAGGAGATTATTTCATACCGCTCCTGACGAGCACTCTGATGGTACCTTTCCATCAGGTCTTGGTGCATCTCAAAAGGGTAGAAATCTTCATACGACTTTTGGAGCTCGGCTGTCATCGTGGCCATCATGATACATGCCACCTTAGTAGCATCTCTCTCATGAGTCCTGAATTCAGCGATCTCCTCAGGAGTAGCAGTAGACTCATCAAGTTCCTTTAACTCCTTATCGAGGACATATTCCTTGTCCTCGTAACGAGTAAACATCCTGATGTTCCTAATCCAATCCATGAAGTTGGAACCATCAAAGATGACCCTCCCACAAAGATTCATGAGAGAGAAAGAACCAGTTGGGTTAGAGCCTGAAGCATTAGTGTTGGAAGACATCTGAAAGAAGAAAGTAAGTTTAGATTAGATATTTAGGATCCTTAATAAGACACCCAAATGAAATATTAAGGCTAGGATCCAATCACAATATATTACACTTAGAAGAGGGATGCCGTAATCTAAGTAATAATATATTTGAAAGGTAGGTGAATGACGATTCACCAATTTCCACCATGAAAACGAAATGATTTATTAGGTTTAATTGGATTTGAAATTCCTAGATTCTTTTGAGATTCATTGAACTTTTCAATGGCATGTTTCAATCTCGATTGTGCCCTTCAAGTTTTGTGACTGGGATGCCGAGGATCACAAAACAAGGTGTGAATAACCATGCTAATTCACTTGGTACTCTTAATATTATCACCTAATCAATGTGCCGGTTAACCACACACGCTCCATTGATCTATGACAAACATTAAGTCACCCTTCGTGATCCTTACTAGTCCTAGTTAGTGTGCCGGTTAACCACACACGCTCCACCAACAACTTGGTAAGGTACAAAGTGTGAATTCCATGGATTAGCACCATGTTCACATTTTCCTAAAATAACTAAGATTGGGAATTAAAAGAGTTTAGTTATTTTATAATATTCATTATACTTTTAATGAGGATTTAAAGTCATTGTTCTACCCGTTCGGCTAACGACCCTCCACCGATCAAGCAAGCGGTGGGTGAGAGTATACACCCATTAAGTCGCCATTTTATAGGCAACAACCTTATACCCACCTTATAGACCGGCTTCGTGAATGAGGCCTACTAACGGTAAAACGACTTATTCTTATACATATATATATAATAATTAACCATTAATGTTATAAATAGTATAAGGGTTGAATTTTAACTATTAAAACTCTAAGGTTTGGAATTAAAGTTTATTAAAGTGTGTGAAACTTTACAAATTCCAAAACTTGAGGGCAAGTTTTGTAACTTTGCAAAACTCTTCATTTCATAACTTATGAATTAAAGGTTCATAAAAATGAAGACTCTTCATTTTCATGTAACTTATGTGTTTTAAGTGTGTGTTAAATGAAAGTGACCTTTGGTAATCCATAACTTGAGGACAAATTATGGACTCCATTAAAACACATAAATGATAAAGAATTAATCCTAAACAATTCAGCAAATAATTCCTATCATTTTCTAAATTCATAAGAACATGAACATGATCATCAAAAATTCAAGAATTATATGAACACATAAAATCATGGAATTTTGATATATGCTATTGTAAATGGATTAGAACAACCATTACACCAACTAAAATAAGTTTTATAACACCAAAACAGTTTAGGGTAATGTTTCTAGTCCATTTCCAGCAGCAAAAGTCGAGAATCTGCACTCTTTCGATCCTACTCGTCGAGTGCATGAACTGACTCGTCGAGTAGGTTGAATTTTGCCTTGGACTCGTCGAGTCCCCCCAATGGACTCGTCGAGTCCACCATGCTGATAGCAACGATTTCGACTTTTTTCACTATTTTGCATCAAGTATCAAACAAGCAAGCCTAGGCTCTGATACCACTGTTGGGTTTTGAGCAATCTAACACTTCCTAAGTGTGCATGCAACCCTAGTAAACCTTGGATCTATGTTTGTCTAAATACATGCAAAATAATAATTTTCCAAGGTTTATAACCTATCTAACATGGCATGGGGAACATTTCAACATAAAAGAGTTAGAAGAGATTACATACCTTTTGGTGAGTTGGGTTCTAAGGAGTTTGAGGGCCAAGCACCAATAATGTGAATGCCTCAAATGGAATCACAAACACCACAAACTCTTGGAAAACTTTGATGAGAGTATACACCTTGTATAAATCGGCCACACACATGCACACACACACTAGTTCACTAGTTTTCTCTTAGGCTTCATTTCATGCTCCATAAGCATGCTTATATAGTGTGCATGGTTAGGGTGAAACCCTAATAACCCATGTCTTTTCCTTTTCCAAGGATCCATGGGTTAAAAGCTCCATGGATCATCCATGGACTTCCACATAAGCCTAGCCCATTAACAAATGAGTATTAGCCCACACTATATAAAACAAATAGCCCATAATTTAATTAGTATTCCTTTTAATCTCTAAATTAATTCATAATTAATTTAAGACTAAAACTAATTAAATAACGTAACTTCATATTATTATATTATAACTCATAATATATTAATAAACATATGTGTATAACTCTCATAAAATTATCCATAATAGTTTGGATGAGATGCAACCCAAATGGACCATGCCGGTCGGGTCAAGTATATACCAAATAAGTTATGGACTTAGACACCTTATCCAACACGTATATAATAACTTATATAAAACATGCTCTTCATGGCTCTTAATGTTCTAGGGCATTAGGTTATGTTGTGAATTTACTCATATAGGGTTAAGGTTTAGACCTTGCTTGATCCAAATATTTTTTCGGGTTGTCACAATCAAGGAGGGCATCTTGGAGATACTTGATGAGAGGTTGGGTGCATTCCGCACCAAGATGGAGGCCATGTTGGGGTGCACACGATGACATTCAGGGAGTTCCGAGCTTATGGAGCTCCATACTAGCATGGGGCTCGGGACCCCATTGCTAGCAACACGTGGTTGGCTGATGTCTCCAACCCCTTCCTTACGAGCCGATGTCCCGAGGGGGACAAGGTCCGACTTGATTCTTGTGTTGTGAAGTACAAAGCACGTGACTGGTGGGAGGAGGTTGGACATGCCATTGGAGATGATGCAACTTTAGATGTGATGACCTAAAGTGACTTCTCTGCCAGGTTCAGGTTCGAGTTTGCACAAGTGATTGAGGTGCATCAACTTGCTAGGGAGTTCCAGGATCTCCAGCAAACGACTGAGACAGTGATTGAGATCACCACCATGTTTAGGGAGAGGGCCCTTCAGTATGTCGTGGACAAGGAGATGAAAAAGGCCTGATACCATGAGATGCTGAAGAGTGATATCTGCCAGTTTGTGAGTCGATCCAGCTGCAAGACGCCAGAAGATATGATTGCGAGGGCTTGAGAGAGGGAAAGAGAGAGAGAGAGAGAGAGAGAGAGAGAGAGAGAGAGTTGGATCTGGAGATAGAGAAGAAAAGGAAACGAGAGTGGGTTCAGTCAGTGAGTATGGGCAAGAAGCTCAAGGTATCAAATCACTGATCGAGGAGCCAACATGGCTACAGCCGCTGTGGCAAGTGCGGCAAGTTGCACGAGGGGACATGCAAGGCGGGTAGTTCGGGCTGCTTTAAGTGCGGCCGAACTGGTCATGTTGTCACACCCCCAAACTAGAACGGTAGAAACGTTCGGGGGCGGAGGACATTATATTCAGTATCATAACAGTTCATAGAAAAGAAAGTACACACCACCATATATATATTAAAGTTTCCAAAATGTTTACATAATTGTATTCATTACATGTTCAAAAGTTAAATACATAAACATCTTTCAAAAGAAGTAATTAACGTCAGTACGTTAATCCCCAAAAGGTTGATTTCCAAATCTGCTTAGCGATTCCCTGAGAATACAAGTTATTTCAAAGAGAAAGTGTCAACAATTAAGTTGGTGAGTTCATGACTAGTGTTTTGAGAAAATGTACGCCATTCGAAAGTTCGTGTATGTTTTCCAGAAAACGCAGTATTTCAAATGTAAAGAGTTATGATTTGTTGTGTTATAAATGAATGTATTAGATCCAGAAAATCCCATATTTTCCCTAATGGTTGAGATATGAATTGTTGTGTTTTCCAAGAAAATCCCTTATTTTCTTATAAAAGTATGAAATGCATATGAATGTTCGTGTTATAAGTTGTAAATAATTGCACCAGGAAAATCCCTTATTTTCCTATTAGTTGTTTGGTTTGTATACAGGAAAAACCATTATTTTTGTAACATAACTGGCAGTCTCTAAGACCGAAAAATCGTAAGCAACCGACGTTCTTAAAAGTTGTGTCATAGTTTTATATAATAAAGCTATACGAAGATCGCATTTGTTAGATGAAGAATAGTTTTAATAGCTACTCGTTCATAAAAGCATAATACCATAATAATTGTATATCCGGTGAGTTTTATAACCATACTAAGCATAATATGCCTGTAGCGACGTTCCTCAGGCGTCGCAGCGTTATGACAACTGTCACCCCAAAGGACGGACTGTAGCAGCGTTATGACAACTGTCACCCCAAAGGACGGACTGTAGCTAACAGTCAGGGCGCGGGATCATGACTTCCCGTATAGATCTATACACATTTGACACGTTCTCCTAATGAGAGACTCTGGTTATGGACAGGACTTGCAGCATTACTTTCTAATAAGAAAGTAGTGTTTGAAGATATACACGTGACGTCTCATGGATTCTCAACTAAGTCTGTATTAAAGTGATAGTTTTGTATGCAAAGTTTATCCTTTTTCACAATGTTTGACAAAGCATAAATCATAAGTTTTTAGAATGTATAAAACGACTTAGCAACGAAAGGTACTTTGAAATCACTATATACTTTGTATAAGTCTAATGCACGCAAAGTATGACAAGAGTTTTCCATAGTAGTAAGGAATTACAAGTGATTTATTCGATAAAACAAGTGAAGTGAAACTTTATAAAATACACGATAATAACCGTATGTTTACTTGTATTCCCCCCCCCCCCCCTTATAGAGTATAAAAGCATTTAAAATGTATTTAAAGTGTGTTTGAAAGGGGTATGAACTCACTATATACTTTAAATCTAGGAAAAATGTTTAGTTTATACATGCATTACAACAATTTATAGTTTTAAAGATAGGATGTTATTGTAATATATTTTGTATACGGGAGTTCCCTATAAAATTTATAAATCGCATATGATTCTACTTAATAAGAGTGTATAATAATCTTTATATATATAACACCCGATAGTAGTCGTGTGTTTTACTTGTATTCCCCCCCCCCCCCCCTTAGAAAGCATATAAAAGCGTTTAGAATATTTAAAAAGGGTTAATTAAGGGGTATGAACTCACTTGATCGATTGAAGAAAGCGCGATGAGAACCGAGCAGAACTTCTACTCGAGAAAGCGGATCTCTCGAGATTCTCGGGAAATCTCGGGAGTCTCGGGAGTGTAAAACTTTCTTCCCACCTTGGGTATGAAAACCGGGCCTTTGGGATGATTCCGAGGGTTGAAATGCAGAGCTTCGGCGCGCGAAAGGAAGGAAATTAGCAACTTTGGCCGGCACCCTCGCACCCTTTATATAGGGGCTGGAGGGCACACGTACGCGGGGCGTACTCCCGTACGCAGCGCGTACGGGACGTCATCGCTGACCGCATCCTCGGTCGGAGCATTGGGGCGACGTGGCCGAACCGGAGCCTAGCATCCGGGTACGCGGGGCGTACATCGGTACGCTGGGCGTACGTCGGTACGCTGGGCGTACGAGGGATCGGACCGGTGACTCCTTCTTCGGATGATACCGGGCTTTAATTTAATTTATATTTAAATTAATTAACAAACTTCAAAAATTCATATCTTTCTCATACGAACTCCGTTTTCGACGTTCTTTATGTCCACATGAAGGTGATACTACGATCTACAACTTTCGTTTAGACTCCGTCGGCTAGTTTTGACTTTATTTTTAATATTATATTTTTAACAGGCCGGGATAGGAAAAGTCCGTTAAAATTCCATAACTTCTTCATCCGCCGTCCGTTTTCGTCAGACTTTTTACCGTTGTGATAGTATTGTTTAGCCCTTCGATTCTCATTTATATTGTGTCGGCTAAAAGTCTCTCGATCTCTATATCGAGTTTTTAGTTGTCTACTGTTATATCTGTAACTTAGAAAAATCACAACTTCCTCATACAAAGTCAGATTTGGACGTTCTTTTTATGTACGGTTACGATTTGATGATATCTATGACTTTCATTTAGACACCTAAGGTCAAAAAGTGTTTTTATTGAAACTTTGCGTTTTTACGTAACTTCGTATTGCCGGTTTTTGTCGGGAAACTTAGAATGGTCATAACTTCTTCGTTATAACTCGGATTTTAGTGTTCTTTATATGTATGAAAACCTTGTTACAATATCTACCACTTAGTATACTTAATTACGGTTTTATAACAATTTAAATTTTGACCTGAATTTTGCTGTTGTTAAATTATCCCCCCGTTAGAGAGCATTTCATCCCGAAATTCGTATTTTGACTGGGACTCCAATACTTGCGGGCAGGCGTGAGTGCTTATGGTCCATTTGTTCCTCTTGTTCCTTTATGAATCTAGATCCTAATGTGCGTATTTCAGCGGACCTTCATTACTCCGCCTATCACTTCGACCCATCGGGATCGTGCGGTTTTGGGTTTATTTACTTATGTTCTTCTAAATGTTAGCATAGTCACTCGATGAATTAGGGCAGCTATGTTTTGAAGTTCATGGTTGGATTCACTGCTAGTTTCTGAGCTTGGATTTGACTTGTTGTAAGCGTGGTATTTCTAAATGATCTGTTGGGGGATACTACGGGAAGGTTGTAAAGATTCCTCACATGAGTACTTTGGGGTTTTGAAAGTAGAAGCCAATTGGTGTTTGTGTCGGGTTTGTCATAATAAATCGATCGAGTTTCGTTATTCGATGGTTAAAGTGAAAGGGTCTTTTATAACACATGGAACTGGTATGGGTAGGGTCACACCAATCCACGTCGAACGCTGATGTCGGTACTTCTCATTGTAAGACATTCGTTAGTGTAATAGTGCATTCTACGAGTGTGTTTTCAGTGCTTTTTAGTCTATCTCCATTATTACTACTATGAAAGTTTTGTTTAATGGTTGGGGTGTTTGTTCGAGTAGATTTTTAAACTTGTGACTCACGGAACTCCTCTGCGTCCCTACTATCAAATGGAATGTATGTAAATAAGTTATCAAGGATAAATGTACCCAGAATAACCGTGGGGTCTGCAATAGCCTCCTATTGGCCCATTGCGAACACTCGACCTCCTCCACCAGCATTCATGATGTTTGACTCCAGGCAGTCCCTTCGGAAGTGTCCCGCTACACCGCACTCATAACAAGCACGGTTTACTCCTATATTTGTGGCTGGAGTAGTTGGTTGGGCTAGTTCTCTGCAGTAGCAGATGGTGTGTCCCTTTCTATTGCACCTAACGCAATGCATTTCACGGCAGGGTCCGTGATGATGAAAGTTGCATCGGTTGCACTTAGGCTAGTTGCCGTTGTACGACCTTTTGGGTGTAGGAGTATGGTTTGTTGATTGCTTTTTGGCATTTCTTTGAGTTGATTTGCCTCCCCTCTCGCTCCAGGGTTTTCGTTTCATGTTCTTGTGTTTGCACCTTGCGGTATTCTTGTAGGTAGCTACTGGTAGGTGGCTTCGATTATTTCTTTGATTAGGATTTTTGATATTGTTTCCTTCCCTGCTTGAGTAGACAGAGTTATTGTATGCTATAATGGCTACCACTGTGGCTATAACTGTAGCTTGCAAAGTGGCGGTGTCCAATTGTAGGAATGGGGTTGCGTTGGTAAGTTGGTTATTTCCAGTCCTTGTTGCGCCGCTAACGTTTGCTTGAGACAGTGCAGCTGTTACTGCCGCAGCGATAGCAGATTGCACTATGTTGGTGTCATATTGAGGGGTTGCGTTTCTACATGCTGATCTACGAGGAGACATTGTTATGATAAGGAAATAACAAGAAGAATTATAAGTTTTAATGATTCGAAAGTCGTGCATTAGTGATTTGTTATATCAGAAGTTTGGTTTATTCCTGAATAGGGTTTTGAGTTCGACTCGTAAGGAGAGTAGATAAACTCATGAATTGGAGGGATATGCAAAGGGTTTAATAAAGGAAATACATCATATATTATAAAACATGGTGCATTACATTTTGTAGTTAGGAAAATTTGACCTATCTAAAGGTCTCCGATTACAAGGTTAAAAAAAGTAAGGACTTTATCCGAGGTCTTATGCTATGACAAAATTTTGGAAGTCATACAGGTAGTATTTGTTACGTGAGCTGGCTACATGGGCCTTAGATTCTGCCAACTGACGCTCCATCTCGAGCATACGTAGTTCATGTCTTGCCTGGCGTGCCCGAAGTTCTATCACTTCGGTTTGAGTTGCCGTTAGCTCTCTCTGCAACGCTTCATTTCGATTTACGATTCTCCCATGAGCTAATCCTAACTGTCGGATGCGAACTGTGTTAACTCCAGTGTTTGCATCATTTTCCTCAGTTCGATGGATGGTCGTCTGTCCTTGTTCACCAATGCGAGAAATCCGACGAACCAATATAGGAAGGGCTCTATCTACTGAGCCTCCCTTGCTTAGGTTGTAGAAGCTTCGGTCTCCATTGAATGGAAGGGGTTGATCCTGTTCGTGGCTCCACCTATTCAGGTTAGTTGCCCAAAGGGGCATCGAGCCATGAAATTCCGGTCAAGGTAGGATTTTGAATTGGAGCTGTTAAGGGTAGGTTATTGTTCTCTGGATCTGAGTCTGATTCTTCTTGCATTCCTTCTTCAGGATCATTCTCTATCCCTTCTCCATTACCTTGGTTGGGGTAGTAGGGGTCACCGGGGTGATGGAATCTAGCCATTTGATTCTATACGAGAATAGGGTTAAGAATTGACTATAAGCTAAAGCACATGGAATTTACTCTTAAGTTTAAGGGTTGAAGGCACTCGAATACTCCCTTAGTATTCTTTAACGATATGTTTTTGGTAAGTTTTAAATTTGTTGTCCATTGCAGACACTCCTTGGCATACGTTAGTCGGCCCTTGGACAAATATAGTTGATCAGGCTACATTCTTCCCAGTTCCAATTACATGTCCCAAGGCATACTTGCACTGCACAACTTATTTATAATACTTCTATTTTGTTTTAATTATGATACTGACCATGTTATTAATATGAAATGAATGCATGCCTACTTTACAAAAACTAAATAAATTTAATTTTAAAAGTATGACTCTTACTCAGAGTGTTTTTGCCCAGTTGTGTTTATAGTTGTATACCAAAAATGGTTTTGACATACTTAATTCACTATAAACAATGCTCTGATACCAATCTGTCACCCCCCCCCCCCCCCAAACCAGAACGGCGGAAACGTTCGGGGGCGGAGGACGTCATATTCAGTATCATAATAGTTCATAGAAAGGAAAGTACACACCACCATATATATTAAAGTTTCCAAAATGTTTACACAATTGTATTCGTTACATGTTCAAAAGTTAAATACATAAACATCTTTCAAAAGAAGTAATTAACGTCAGTACGTTAACCCCAAAAGGTTGATTTCCAAATCTGCTTAGCGATTCCTTGAGAATACAAGTTATTTCAAAGAGAAAGTGTCAACAATTAAGTTGGTGAGTTCATGACTAGTGTTTTGAGACAATGTACGTCATTCGAAAGTTCGTGTATGTTTTCCAGAAAACGCAGTATTTCAAATGTAAAGAGTTATGATTTGTTGTGTTGTAAATGAATGTATTAGATCCAGAAAATCCCATATTTTCCCTAATGGTTGAGAAATGAATTGTTGTGTTTTCCAAGAAAATCCCTTATTTTCTTATAAAAGTATGAAATGCATATGAATGTTCGTGTTATAAGTTGTAAATAATTGCACCAGGAAAATCCCTTATTTTCCTATTAGTTGTTTGGTTTGTATACAGGAAAAACCATTATTTTCCTAACATAACTGACAGTCTCTAAGACCGAAAATCGTAAGCAACCGACGTTCTTAAAAGTTGTGTCATAGTTTTATATAATAAAGCTATACGAAGATCGCATTTGTTAGGTGAAGAATAGTTTTAATAGCTACTCGTTCATAAAAGCATAATACCATAATAATTGTATATCCGGTGAGTTTTATAACCATACTAAGCATAATATGCCTGTCGCGACATTCCTCAGGCGTCGCAGCGTTATGACAATTGTCACCCCAAAGGACGGACTGTAGCTAACAGTCAGGGCGCGGGATCATGACTTCCCATATAGATCTATACACATTTGACACGTTCTCCTAACGAGAGACTCTGGTTATGGACAGGACTTGCGGCATTACTTTCTAATAAGAAAATAGTGTTTGAAGATATACACGTCTCATGGATTCTCAACTAAGTCTGTATTAAAGTGATAGTTTTGTATGCAAAGTTTATCCTTTTTCACAATGTTTGACAAAGCATAAATCATAAGTTTTTAGAATGTATAAAACGACTTAGCAACGAAAGGTACTTTGAAATCACTATATACTTTGTATAAGTCTAATGCACGCAAAGTATGACAAGAGTTTTCCATAGTAGTAAGGAATTACAAGTGATTTATTCGATAAAACAAGTGAAGTGAAACTTTATAAAATACACGATAATAACCGTATGTTTACTTGTATCCCCCCCCCCCCCCTTATAGAGTATAAAAGCATTTAAAATGTATTTAAAGTGTGTTTGAAAGGGGTATGAACTCACTATATACTTTAAATCTAGGAAAAATGTTTAGTTTATACATGCATTACAACAATTTATAGTTTTAAAGATAGGATGTTATTGTAATATATTTTGTATACGGGAGTTCCCTATAAAATTTATAAATCGCATATGATTCTACTTAATAAGAGTGTATAATAATCTTTATATATATAACACCCGATAGTAGTCGTGTGTTTTACTTGTATTCCCCCCCCCCCCCTAGAAAGCTTATAAAAGCGTTTAGAATATTTAAAAAGAGTTAATTAAGGGGTATGAACTCACTTGATCGATTGAAGAAAGCGCGATGAGAACCGAGCAAAACTTCTACTCGAGAAAGCGGATCTCTCGAGATTCTCGGGAAATCTCGGGAGTGTAAAACTTTCTTCCCACCTTGTTTATGAAAACCGGGCCTTTGGGATGATTCCGAGGGTTGAAATGCAGAGCTTCGGCGCGCGAAAGGAAAGAAATTAGCAACTTTGGCCGGCACCCTCACACCCTTTATATAGGGGCTGGAGGGCACACGTACGCGGGGCGTACTCCCGTACGCAGCGCGTACGGGATGTCATCGCTGACTACATCCTCTGTCAGAGCATTGGGGCGACGTGGCTGAACCGGAGCCTAGCATCCGGGTACGCGGGGCGTACGAGGGATCGGACCGGTGACTCCTTCTTCGGATAATACCGGGCTTTAATTTAATTTATATTTAAATTAATTAACAAACTTCAAAAATTCATATCTTTCTCATACGAACTCCGTTTTTGACGTTCTTTATATCCACGCGAAGGTGATACTACGATCTACAACTTTTGTTTGACTCCGTCGGCTAGTTTTGAATTTATTTTTAATATTATATTTTTAACAGGCCGGGATAGGAAAAGTCCGTTAAAATTCCATAACTTCTTCATCCGACATCCGTTTTCGTCAGACTTTTTACCGTTGTGCTAGTATTGTTGAGCCCTTCGATTCTCATTTATATTGTCTCGGCTAAAAGTCTCTCGATCTCTATATCGAGTTTTTAGCTGTCTACTATTATATCTGTAACTTAGAAAAATCACAACTTCCTCATACGAAGTCAGATTTGGACGTTCTTTTTATGTACGGTTACGGTTTGATGATATCTATGACTTTTATTTAGACACCTAAGGTCAAAAAGTGTTTTTATTGAAACTTTGCGTTTTTACGTAACTTCGTATTGTCGGTTTTTGTCGGAAAACTTAGAATGGTCATAACTTCTTCGTTATAACTCGGATTTTAGTGTTCTTTATATGTATGAAAACCTTGTTACAATATCTACCACTTAGTATACTTAAGTACGGTTTTATAAAAGTTTAAATTTTGACCTGAATTTTGCTGTTGTTACACATGTTAGCAGGGATTGTACTGCTACCACCACCACCACGACAGTATCAAATCTGATTTGCTTCTAGTGCAATCAGAGGGGAGTGATCGGGTTTAGCAGCATTAGGATAGGTGGTGGCACCCGCTCATGCTAAGTTGAGTATTACCGATGGCCATTAGGGTCGGTCAGAGGCACCTGTGGCAAAGAGTAGAGCCTGCCAGTTGACAGCAGAGGAGGCATGCACGACTCCCGATGCGGTGAAAGGTATGTATCTTCTCCTTATCTTTTTAGTTATATTGATTATTGCTTACGTGTATGTGCTTCATTATAGAATTTTTCATTGTGAACGATATATCTGCTCTGGTATTATTTGATTCGGGGGCTACCTGATCTTTTGTGTCTCTCATGCTCAGCAAGTAGTTTGTGGGAGCTCTAGGGAAGCTGGACTGTCCACTAGATGTAAAGATAGCAAATGATAGCATTGTTCGAGTTGCAAGGGTTCATCGGGCATGTATACTGTAGTTGTTTGATTTGTAGTTTTCCATGGATTTAGTCCTTATTCCCCTATGAGGGAATAAGGTTATAATGGGTATGGACTGGTTGATCCCTAATGAGGCTGTGATCAACTGAGAGCAGCAGCTTATGCGAGTTTGGTCCCCAAGTGGGGGAGGTTTTATGATTCAGGGCTAGAGGCTGCAGGGTGGACCAACTTTGTGTTCAACAGTGAGAGCAAGGCGCTACATTCAGCAAGGTGACCGTGGATGTCGTACTGATCGTACGGGAGTACCCGGACGTGTTCCCAGAGGATTTGCGTGGGGTACCTCTGTAGAGGCAGGTAGAGTTCAGGATTGACCTAGTTCCTGGTTCTGCTCCGACAACCAAGGCACTATATCAATTGGCTCCTCCTGAGATGCAGTAATTGTCTACACAACTGTAGGAGCTGTTAGACAAGGGATTTATCAAGCTGAGTAGTTCGCCATGGGGAGTCTCGATCCTATTGGTGAAGAAGAAGGATGGGTTACATCGGATGTGTATAGATTACTGGGAGCTAAATAACGTAACGATGAAGAACCGGTATCCCCTCTCGAGGATTGATGATTTATTTGACCAACTTTAGGGTGCATCTTGGTTCTCCAAGATTGATCTGAGATCAAGTTATCTCCAGATGCGGTTCAGGGATGATGATGTTCCGAAGACAGCCTTTCGAACTCGCTATGATCACTATGAGTTCGTGGTGATGCCATTTAGGATCACCGATGCTCCTACTGCATTCATGGACCTCATGAACCGTGTGTGCAGACCAATGCTCGGTCGGTCTATGATAGTCTTCATCGATGATATCTTGGTTTATTCCAAGACTCGGGAGCAGCATGAGAAGTACCTGAGGGAGGTGCTGGAGACATTGAGGAGGGAGATACTTTTTGCAAAGTTCTCTAAGTGTGAGTTCTGGTTGCGTGAGGTGCAGTTTCTAGGGCACCTTGTCAACCAGAAGGGTATTCTGGTTGATCCGGACAAGATAAAGGTCGTGATGCAGTGGGAGGTTCCGTGGTTTCCATCTGAGATTCAGAATTTTCTTGGTCTAGCAAGTTACTATCGGAGATTCATACAGGATTTCTCCAAGATCATTGTTCCTTTGACCCAATTGACCAAGAACTCGGTGACATTCTGCTGGGGGCCTGAGCAGCAGACAACCTTCAAGACTCTCATACAACGATTATGCGAGGCATCAATTCTGACTTTTCCAGAGGATGTAAACGATTTCATGGTTTAATTTGACGCTTCGATCATGGGAATGGGTGCAGTGCTAATGTAGCGGGGTCACGTGATAGCATACACTTCGAGGCAGTTGAAGCGTCACAAGGCGAACTACCCAAAACACGATTTGGAGCTGGGGGTTGTAGTTTTCTCCCTCAAGGTTTGTCAGCATTACCTCTATGGGGTGTGTTATACCATTTACACGGACCACAAGAGCTTGAGGTACCTCATGGATCAGCCGAATTTGAACATGAGGCAGTGTCAGTGTTTAGATGTGGTGAAGAATTATGATGGTGAGATCCTTTACCACCCGGGCAAGGCCAATGTAGTGGCTGATACTCTTAGCTGCAAGGCAGTGGTGGCTCCGATACGAGGCATATGTCTGAGGATGATAATGATTACTTTGTTGTTGGAACAGATTCGGGAGGCGTATGTCGAGGGAATGAAGGAGGAGCGCTGAAAGTGTGAGCTGATCATAGGTCAGGTGGCCTCATTTGATTATGACAGCTGCAGGTTTTTGACCTTGCATAGGAGGGTCTGGGTTCAGTACTGTGGCGGTGTACAACAAGTTCTGATGGATGAGACCTACTAGTCGAGTTTCTCCATCCATCCAGGGGCGATGAAGATGTATCGGGATCTTCGCCATGATTATTGGTGGCCCTGCATGAAGCGAGACATAGCATGGTATGTGGAGCGGTGCTTGACTTGCAGGAAAGTCAAGGCCGAACCCCAGTGACCTCAAGGCAAGATGCAGTCATTGGATATTCCTATGTGGAAATGGAAAGATATCACTATGGATTTTATCACGAAGCCTCCCAGGACCACACGTGGAATGGATTCGATTTCGATCATCGTGCATCGAATGACCAAGAGTGATCATTTCATCCTGATCTAGGAGAGTATATCGGCTAAGAAACTAGCCGAGATCTATGTGCACGAGGTGGTGGCACGTCATGGAGTGTCGGTCTCGGTGGTGTCAGACCGAGATGTTCGTTTTACTTCCAGATTTTGGAAGCGGTTCCATGACGAGATAGGTACTCGTCTTCACTTTAGTACCACTTTACGCCCTTAGATGGATGGATAGAGTGAGAGGACGATTTAGACTCTAGAGGACATGTTGTGTGCTTGTGTATTAGATTTTAGAGGTAGTTGGGATATGTATCTTCCATTAGCAGAATTTCGTATAACAACAGTTACCATGCTAGCATAGATCGACCTCCCTTCGAGATGCTTTACGGGAGAAAGTGTAGGACCCCAATTTGTTAGAGCGAGGTCAGTCAAAGAGTCATGAGGAGTACTGAGGTAGTACTCAAGACCACAGAGAGGATCCAACAGGTCCAAAGCAAACTCTAGACTGCTTAGAGTTGGCAGAAAAGCTATGCCAACAAGCGCTGTTTAGGCTTAGAGTTTCAGGTAGGAGATATGGTCCTCCTGAAGGTGTCACCTGGAAAGGTGTCATCCGGTTTAAGAAGCGGGGCAAGCTGGGCCCCAGGTACATCAGCCATTTTAGAGTTATAGATCGGGTGGGCCGTGTGGCGTATCATTTGGATCTTCCAGCAGAACTCAGCCAGATCCACAATACTTTCCATGTCTACCAGTTGCAGAAGTACTTGGTGGATGACTTTGCAGTTGTGCCGTTAGAGGATATCCAGGTGGATGACAGCCTAAACTACATTGAGAGACCAATGGCGATTTTGGATCGTAAGACAAAAACCTTGAGGAACAAGGTTTTACAGTTAGTGAAGGTGCAGTTGATGCACCACAAGGGGTCAGAGTGGACTTGGGAACCAGAGGAGGAGATGAGAGAGCATTACCTAGAGTTATTTGAAGCAGCAGACTTCGAGGACAAAGTCTACGATAAGTGGGGGAGAATTGTAACGCCTATTTCTTGGTATGTATTTAATTTAGTAATTATTCAAATTATTTGAGCAACTCGACGAGTTGGATGCCCCAAACTCGTCGAGTAGAGACTGTTTGGGCCGTGTGATTTTAGGAACATACTCGATGAGTTGAGAGGCCTCAACTCGATGAATAGGATGGCAGAGGTGAAACCCTAATTTCCTAGGTTTGCACCCTATTTAAGCATCTTAAACCCTCCATGCTGGCCTCATTTTCAGCCTCCAAGTCCCAAAACCTAAATCTCAAAACGCTAATGGATGGTGTGTGTTTGTGAGCCATCCTTGAGAGAGTTTTGTGTGTTTAAAGCTTATGGAGGAAGAAGAAGCTTGAAGACTCAATAAGGAGTTTGTAGATCCAGAAGCTTCACCCCCATCTTTGTCACTTTTTGGTAAGAAAGTTTCAAACTTGCCAAATGATTGCTTAGATCTATTTCTTAACACTTTTATTGGTTTTTTAGTTCAAATATCTTGATCCTTGGGAAATGGACATCCCAAGTGAATACCCTTTCAGATCTAGGGTCTTAAGGGGCTTTCATGCCATAAAGGTGTAAACTTTATGGCCATAGAAGTCCCATGTAACCTTTAGACTACCATTTTGGCCTCTTAAGCTCCAAAGGTCCATGCATGAAGAGAAAGTAGAAGGATTTACGTTTTCATCTAGTCTCTAAAGTCCAAATCTTTATTTATACACCCTATCTTGAAGTATTGATGGCTTTTGGATCAAGATCTATATCTTTTAGAGTTAGGGTTTGAGCTAAATATCTTAGGGAAGGGTATTAACAGGTAAAGTTGGAAACTTTACCCTTCTAAGGACATTTCCAGCCTATATCTGAAGTATGGAGCTTATATCTAAACATTAGTAACTTAATCCATTAAGAAAGCTTAACAGACTGAAGAACTTGACGAGTTGGGTCGAAGTGCCCCGATTTTGTAAAAGGAAGGACTCGACGAGTTGAGTGGGAAAGTCCCGATTCTGTTGATAGGAGGAACTTGACGAGTTGGATCGCGATTTAAGGGTTTTCTGATTTATGGAATTTAGTGAGTTGATGGGCCAACTCTGCGAGTTGAGTCAGCCCAGAATGTTGACTTTGACCAGGGTGTTGACTTTGACTTTGACTTTGACCAAAGTTGACTCTTAAGGTGTTATGAGTATGAAAGGGGTATTTGAAGGAAATCTTTTATGTATAGGAGTTTGAGTGGATTGAGGATAGTTCAGCTACTTACAACATTTGAGGTGAGTTTTCTCCTGTAGGAACGAGTGGAAGGCACCAATGTCGACCTGTTTATGTATGTTAGTATATTTCGGACTAAGGTCCGATGTCGGGCGGTGCCCGATGTAGGTGTATATGTTTCCAGACTTCGGTCTGATGCCGAGGAAAGCCCGAGGAATGTTTATATGCTTGATGTCTTCGTGATTCTTGCATGTGCTTGTTTTATATGTCTCCGGACTTCGGTCCGATATCGGGGAAAGCCCGAGGAATGTTTATATGTTTCCGAATTTTCTCCGATGTCGGGCGGGGCCCGAGGAATGTTTATATGTTTATGTTATATGTTTATTTATGTGTTTTTGTTGATATGTTATATGTATACTGAGCTTTGCTCGATGTTGGGCGGGGACGGATGTTGGACTTTGGTTCGATGTCGGGCGGGGTCCGATGTAGCGGGAAAGGCCCATGTTATGTTGTTATGTGATTATGTGTATGGTATGTGGTAGTTTGAGGAGACTCACTAACCTTCGTGTTTACAGTTTTCAGTTTTGGTTTCAGGTATTTCTGGTAGCAAGGGGAAGAACTCAGGATGACTGCAGTGCACACACCATGATTTTAGCCTGTGATGTTTTTACTTTGATATGTTTGGCAGATGTTTATAAAATTTTGAGATACATGACTTATGATTTTTATGTGATGAATTGTTAACTATGGTTTTATTAATGATTTAAAACGAAATTTTTGGACCATATTTTTTGGAATGTTTCAACTCTATAAAGGATTTAAAATTTTGTTTGGACTGTTTTTGGGCAATTTAAAACTCTGAAATTATTTTGAGATGATGCTTTTAAATGTTATTTAAAATAGCCCACGTGGGGGATTTTTTGGTGTTTAATAAGCGACATACAAGAATTATCTATATACGTATGAGGCGTCATAAATTTTTTAATGAGACACGTAGTAGTGTCTAATGAAGTATGAGGCGTCGTCAATGGTTTAACGACACTTGAGGTGTCAAGAGCACAAGATGTGCTCTAACGACAAAACCCAAAGTCTTTAAGTTAAAGTAAACTACATGAATGGTCCCTATGGTTTGGGGTGAGTTACACGTTTGGTCCCTAATTTATTTTTCTAACTCGGAAGGTATCTAATGTTTGTTTTTGTTGCGCACTTGATCTCTGTTTTATCTAAAAAAATTATTTTGTCCTTGATTTTTTTTAAGTTATTTAAATAAACACACCTCAACCCCACTTCCACCTCACATTATCTTACATTACCTATCCTCACATTATTTAAATAAATTAAAAAAATCAAGGACAAAATGGTGTTTTTAGGTAAGACAGTGATCAAGGACACAACACAAACAAATTGTAGGGACCTTCTGAGTTGAAAAAAAACTAGTTAGGGACCAAACGTGTAAATTATCCTAAATCATAAGGATCATTCATGTAATTTACTCCTTGTGACAACGTAAAGCTTTGTGAATGAGGATGATAAGCCTTCTCACTACCTCTTATGTGTGTGTAAATGTGGTTCTATAACTAATTATTTCATTATGTTGACATTAAAGAGTTTATTTCCTATTGTGCTTATTATTTACTAAGCTCATGTAGAGATAATTAGCTAAATTATTTACTAGTGGTGATGATGTCCCTTTCAGGTTATTATTTACTAGTGGTGATGATGTCCCTTTCAGGTTCAGGACAAACTAATACGAGTAAAGAGATAATTAGCTTAGAGACGAGTGGTGTGTACTTTCATGTTTTGGGGAGAGTGATGATCATGATACCCAGTGGGGACTTTTGTATAGTTTTGTTGTATTGTCTTTTTATAAAACTTGTAAACTGTTGGAATGATTATAAACGTAGATTGTTACCTACACATAGTTTGGAATAACAGTTGCTAAACTATCCAACCGATCAAATGTTTTTTTTTCCTCTCTTCGCTTCAAGAATCGTTAACCACAAAGGGAGAGGAAAATGGTTCAAAACCAAAGAGATATGGTATAATCAAGGTTCTAAATAAGGTAAGGCGTTACTTGGCGGCAAGGTAAAAGTTAAGTCATGATAAGCATTGGCGAGCCATGATGTTTTTCAATGCGTGATTATATTATATACATTAAAAGATATAAATCATATAATTATTGAACTTTATCAAATATATTAAGTTTTTAGATGTGTTATATTAATATCCTATAGAAAAATTTTAACAAAAACTCATTTATTTTAAGCCCGATAAAAAAAACAAAAAACAAAAACAAACTGCATTTGGGCGACACAACGCAAAATAACAAAAAAACTCACGACATAACGCGATAAGGCGCGCCTTGACACATTATTTGGGCGACACGCTTCACAAACCCGCATTGAACATTTTCGTAACAGCTACACCTTGTCTCGCGTCATGCGCTTTTTAGAACCATAGGTATAATAACTAATTCTTTTATTTATTTATTTTAATCGGTAATAATTTAATTTATCCATTATTATTTATTTATTCGGGATTTTCTAATATGTACCTTAATACACATATAATAAACATTAAATATTATAAAATATTACCATTATTAAATGTTAAATTCATTTATTATAAAAAAATATTATCATAACTAAATGTAAAATACATTAATAATCTACATAATAAATGAATTTTACGTTTAATTATGATAATATCTATGATATTTAATGATTAAGTGGCTAAATACTTTCATGTATAATACAAATACAACATACACAATATTTCCATCAGCGTCTTAGAAGATATCCAATGTCGACCGAGGTACAATTATACGTTTTTTATTTTACAATCATAGATATTTCTAAGACAAAAGTATGAAATTATTTACCTTTTCCTAACTTTATCAGCTTTTTATTTCTTTTCAACACAATATCACAACCAAATTGTTAACTCTACTTTTATTTATTTTCTTTCTTGTCCTTTCTTTTTCTCTTCCAGAAAAGATTCAAAGTGCAGGTTTTTGGGAAACAAACAAAAGGGTTGGTTTGCAAAGCCATGTCGGTGCTTATAATTTCTATCTTTATTTCTCTGTTCACACTCGCAAAATAAGAAAATTTACGTTTGACCATTTCTGACATTTTCCAACTTATAGTCGCCGACTTGCCTACTCTTTAAAACTTAGCTTTATTGAAAGATTTTATAGTCGATTCCGTTAGTTTCCGTTAGATATGGTAACATGGACAAATCAAAATTAGGTTAAAAGATGTTTATCTATAATAAAATAACTTATATATGGATCAAAATATATTTGGGTAATGCTATAATTTTATATATTTTTATCTTGTTTCAATGTAGTGAATGAGTTATGTAATATAAAATCATATATTCGTATCAAATCTAATAAAGTTTTGGATGTCTCAAAAGTCCAAACAACATCAGGACAAATTTATGTAGTCAAAATACCATTTTTAGTTTTTCTTTATCGGATTTTGACATATAATCAAGTTATATAGTATGATTATAAGGATTATGTTATAAAAATTATAAATTATAGTATCATATTTTAATAGAACAATTTAGTTGATTCTTTTATATCTTTGTTTAGTTTTGAAATTTATTATTTGATCGGTTAAAAAAAGAATCTAATATAAACTAGCATTCTTAGATATAACAATCGATGAGAATTGTAATCTTTAATTTCAGAGTTATAAGAATGAATAGAAATGCTAGATTTATATATCAAGATAAGAGTTTTATTAATCGTATCACAATGTATCAAATGATGACCATGTGATTCGTAAAAAATAATTCATGAATTTGCGCTTTCGGTACTTGATATTTCCAATGGGCACCACCATAAAACTATGAAATTATGAATGCATTATTAGAACATTATGTGGCTTCCCACAATTCTCTCAACGCTTATAAAATTTTCAGTCGTTGAATTTGGCTTAATATTTTTCCGATATCTTCGAGAGATAAGTACTCGTCAATTAATTCAAAATTTTATTAATTTGATCAACATCTATGTAATATGCCACTTGGAGAAGGTATGATCGTTTGCTGAAGTGTAATTTTTCTTATTTTCTAGGTATATAATTCTTTTTACATCCCATGTCACTGTGGTGGTTTTGTACATTTACAAATTGTAAACATGGTTACATATTTTATTTTTTATTCATATTTAACCTCTATATATATATATATATATATATATATATATATATATATATATATATATATATATATATATATATATATATATATATATATATATATATATATATATATATATATATAACAATTGAATTTATTCGATATATTCAAAAAAGAGAAAATATTACTTATAATTATGAGTAATATTATTATTTTTTAAACATATGAAACAAGTTCAAGATCAAATGTATATAAAAAATTAATGTTGGTCAGAGGTAATAATTAACAAACTATGTTACCACTTGAAGTAATTAACCAAAAAAGATAAATCTTTTATTGTTATAGTTGAAACAAATATTGTCAAAATCAGGATCTATATAGGATCATTTTTGAGTTTACAAGATTGGGATAGGGATCCTAAGATCCTACAAAATAACACATAATTTTAGTTTATAATTTTAAAACATAAAAAAATATTTTAAAATTTTAATTTTTCATTTAAAAATTATAAAAACTTCAAAATATTAGTTATATGGCACCCAATCCTCCTCAAGAGTTGACACTTAGACAAATGATGGAAACGGATGTTACTCATACACCTCTTGCTATTGTTTATCCCGCAAACCGTCGAGGGATTGAATTGAAGTCAAGTTTCATCCATCAACATACCAAGTTCCATGGGTTGGATAGAGAAGATCCTCAAAAGCATTTGAAGTCCTTTCATATGATATGTGTTAGCATGTTGCCCGACAATGTGACATTGGATGATTTCAAGTTAACCGCATTCCCGCTCACCTTGGAAGACAAAGCTAGAGAGTGGTTATTCAACATACCATCGGGATCTATTCATACATGGGAAGAGTTACTCAAGGCCTTCAATAGCAAATTCTATCCCACTTCCCGGATATCAAGCCAACGAAGTGACATTTTGGGGATTCGTCAAGGGAAAAATGAAACATTTCATGATTTTTGGGAGCGCTTCAATAATTTGTGTACAAGTTGTCCTCAACACAATATACCCGAACAACTACTTCTTCAACAATTTTATGAGGGTATGAATGAACAAGATCGGAGGATGATTGATGCTTCAAGTGGTGGTGACATCTTCAACAAAACCCCTCACGAGATCCGATTACTTTTTGGTACCATTTCTCAAAATCAAAGGAATTTTGGGACTCGAAATGACATGAAGAGAAATTCTACACAAGTGGTTGGTGAAGTTAGCAACACTCAACATTTGGAATCAAAGCTCTTGGATTTGACTAATGTGTTAAGTCAAATGGTGGTGGGAAGTGGTCAACAATTGATGGTATGTGGTATTTGTGCAATGACGGGTCATTATACGGATAAGTGTCCCACACTTGGAAGTGAACCGGAAGATGTGAATGCAATGAGCGGATATCAAAGTCAACCACGACCCATGGGATTTCAAAATAACTTCAACCCAAATTGGAGGAATACCCAAAACAACCCTTATCCACCAAAGCAAAATCCACCAAATCTTTTGATGAGACCCCAACATCCACAATACCAATCCCAAAAACCTCCATATCCACAAAATTCTTATAACCCTCCAAATTACCAACACCCTCCGCAACAAGGTCAATCAAGTGGTAACCATCAAATGAGCCTTCAAGAACTTGTTACTTCTCTTGCTCAAAGTCAAACCCAATTTCAACAAGAAACCAAGAATACTTTCTCCAACATTCAAGCACAAATTGGAGACTTGGCAACCGCTCTCAACAAGATAGAACAAAGGGGTAAACTTCCATCACAAACCGAGAAGAACCCCAATGTGAATGCCATCACCTTGCGAAGTGGGAAAACACTTGGAGAAAGTCAACCTAAAAGAGTTTCAAGAGAAGAAGAAGATGAAGTGATCATCGTGGAACCTCCAAAAGTTGTAGCTCCCCCAAAGGAACCGGTTGTGCCAAACGTTGATCAACCCGACTCTTCCAACAAACCCATCAAACCATTGGTCATACCACCTCCTTTCCCTTCCCGGTTAGCCTTTTCCAAGAAGATAGAGGTAGAAAATGAATTATTTGAAACTTTTCGCAAGGTCCAAATCAACATTCCACTACTGAATGCTATTAAGCAAATTCCAAGTTATGCAAAATTCCTCAAGGATTTATGCACCAAGAAGAGAAAATTCAAGGCAAATGAAAAGATTCAAGTCAATGCAAATGTGTCTGCGATTATCCAAAAGAAGTTACCTCCCAAATGCAAGGATCCGGGAATATTTGCTATCCCTTGTACCATTGGTGATTTACATGTCGAAAGTGCTATGTTAGATCTTGGAGCCTCGATCAATGTGATGCCATATTCGGTTTTTCAATCTCTCAATGTTGGACCTTTGGAAGAAACTGGAGTAATCATTCAATTAGCAGACAATTCAAGTGTGTCTCCAAGAGGAGTGTTGGAGGATGTGTTAGTACAAGTTAATCAACTTGTTTTTCCGGTGGATTTTTATGTCATTGATCTTGAAGAGAAGACTCCTTCCAAATCATCTATGATCCTCCTTGGAAGACCTTTCATGCATACCACTCACACAATCATTGATGTCCATAAAGGAAAGATAACTATGGAGTTTGATGGAGAAACCATTCACTTCAACATCTTTGAAGGAATGAGGTACCCTAGTAACATTTCTCCATTGTATCGGGTTGATGTGATTGAGCCAATAAACAGGATAAGCCCTAATGTATGCACAGACAAGATAATCATGGAAGATGATTGTAATCCTAAGAGGGAACCTCAAAGAAGATTGGATCCTCCAATGATGGAAGTGGTCAAGAAGAAGATAATTAAAAGGTTCAAAAGGTGCAAAGAGAAGAAAAAGGCATTTCATGACAAGCATATAACCCAAAAACACTTTATTCCGGGTCAAAAAGTTCGTCTTTATCATTCACGCTTAAAGTTATTCCTGGGAAAGTTGCGATCTCGATGGCACGGACCTTTTATTGTCATAAAAGTGTTTGATCATGGTGCGGTTGAAATTAAGAGTTTAGAAACAAATCAAATATTCAAAGTGAATGGGCACCGCTTGAAACCATTTTATGAAGGCTTTGATATGGGAGAATTCGACAACATAACATTGGAAATCCCAAATTACGAAAGTTGATGGAAGCGGGACTATGTCTTGGCAAAGATGTTAAATAAATTCAATGTAAATAAATAATGTCCGTTTGAAGTTTTGGGTGTTTCTACACTTGAAGTTGGCCTAAAAATAAGCATATATAAGTCTTCCAGTGATTTTGGTGAAGTTTGAAAAATTCCAAAAATTTGACTTTCGTGCGAGTTCCAAATTACACCAACATGGGGTGCTTTCTGATTGCTGCGCGTGGGTGCCCACGCAGCCGTTGCGCGACCGGCCCCCAGTCGCGCAGATTCCGAGTTCCAAATTACCCCAACATGGGATGTATTCTGACATGTGCGCGCGACTGCCCCCCACCCGCGTAAAGTTTGCGAGGGTACCCGCGCAAATATGTCATTTCATAAGAAAATTCCGAGCCATTTCATGTGCGTCCTTTGCGCGACCAACCTTTCATCCATGTGTATTTAGGCGGCCAAGAACTCCATCCAAGCATCATTATGCGATCCATGTGTTGCTTCCATACCATCCTCGCGGGCCTTCTCCATCTTGATCCCGGTATGATCCTTCCTTACTCTCATCCTAAGCATTGAGGACAATGCTTAATTTTAAGCTTGGGGTGAGGTAATCTAATCTTTTATTTTTAATCCATTTAGGTTGTATATAGTTGTAATGCCCTGTTTATTTAAATAAATTAATAAATATAAGTCCTAGACTAAATTGTGAAGAATTATAGAAGTCGGAGATTAAAATTGTCAGTCTCGGATTAGTCTTATAAGTATTTATGAAGGTAAGGACCACGTGGTAAATTATCGAGACCTAAGATGGATAGATTATGAGAAGCAAGGGTTAAATGGTAATTTTGGACTTCATTGTAAAGAGTTTTGAAAGTCAGGGTTTAAAAGGTAAACAAATAAGGTTGTAGGGGCTGAAGTTGAATAATCCTATCACATGTTTGAATTGAGATACGAGATATACCCGTATCCATTCCCCACGTCATTTCCTTCAACCCTAAACCTAAGAGACCATTTCTTTATTCCAGCCGCCATCACCATGCGATTTTCCTTCAGCCACCATTGATGAAGAAGTGCTCGTCGTTACCTGCTTGGTTGAGTTCGGCCACCGCAACATCTTAGCCCCCCGATGAGAGCCGCTGCGACGCTGCTGCTGGAGACGTTGCAGGCAACAGAGGATCGCCGTGGATCGATGGAAGCACTGTGTTCGCATGCTTGGGCCGCGAACTACCGAGGAACTCCTGGTATGACCCTCTGCCGCCCTTCTATATCCTCTCCTCCGTTCCTTTTATGTGTGTGAGGTGTCAGACGCGTCCCTGCTGCGCCGGTGACCTTTTAGCCACCGTTCTTGCCTTTTTCCGACGACGATAGCCAGCCGAGAGGTGGCTGAATATGAGTATAATTGTGTATGCAGGTCGTTCTCAGTATTCGATGGTTGTTTGCGAAACAGTTAGCCAAAAACCCCCGCTACCACCACCACAAGGTTGTGGTTGCCACCATTTTCTACTCTTTTGCCACCACCAGCCACTGTGGGAGGGTGGTTGTGTGCGTGATTTAGTGTGTGTGCATGCCTAGTTCATGATTTAATATTGTATTGATATTCTTGGGCAGGAAAAAATGAAGAAAACTCATCACCACTGCCTTATGCCGCCATTCCGCCGCCTTTAGCTACCATCTCCGGCGGTAGTGGGCTTTCGGGTGCGTTTAGATTGATGATTGAAGTGCTTTTGGTGTTGCGTTGGTCCAAGATCATAACCACCACCACCGTGAGGTGGTGGCTGCCGCCGCGAGCCACCGCCGGCCACCATGGTGTGGCTGTGTGTGTGTATATTTAGATTAGTTTAGTGTGGGCGTGTGTGTGGTTATTGAGATTTAGCCTTGTAAAATGTAATTTGAATTTGCAATAATGAAAATGAACTAAACCACCACCGTAAGGTGGTAGCCGCCGCCATAGACCACCACTACCCGAGGTGGTAGTGGGTGGTGCCCCGCTAGAAAACCCTAATGGGCTTAAAGATTGTTTTGGGCCTATTGGGCCACGTTTGGATGAGGAACCCTAATTAGGGTTTAGAAAACCCTAATTATAAGTATTGGGCCTTAGACCTATTGGACCCACTTTTGGGCCATTGGGATTGGTTTGTGAATTAAGCCAAACTATTCCATGCCATTTATCTAGTAGAGTAAAGAACTTAATGGGCTAAGTCCTTAATGAGCTAATTGAGAAAATATTAATATTTGGGAATTTATCAGGACACACGAGAAATATCTAATAAGTGAAATATTAAATAATAATCATTGGCAGAAATTAATCTAAGCAATAATGAACTTAATGGATTAAGTCCTTAACGGATTAAGTCCCTAGTGGGTTAAGTAAGAAACACTTAACCCTAGTTATCATTTAATGTGAAACCCTAATTTCACTTGGGCTTTGTATTGGGCCATCCGAGAATAATCAAATGGACTAGAGTAATTAGTTGGGCTTTAGGGTAAGGCCCATATGAAGGATTGGGCCCAATTTGGAAAATTGGGCCATAGATGGGCCATAGTTGGGGCCTAGATGGTTGTATGATATTGGGCCCTAAAATGATACATATTGGACTGGATTGATCAATTGGGCCATATGTTGGACTTTGATCCCTAGTTGACTTTGGGCCTATGGATTGGGCCTTGGGCTTGGGTAAGCCAAGCTAAGGGTAATGTAGTAATTATCCAAAGCATGTATTTTTAGTTATGTGTTAGAACCCAATTATTAATTGGGTGTTATTTGATGTTGACAGTTCGGGAATCTGTCAGCCAACAGCTGGGGTGGAGTTTGTGGGACATCAGCAGTGTGGGATTGTGTCTGTGGGACATCAGCAGTGTGAGGTGAGTTTCCTTCCAGTAGGAACGGGTCTAAGGCCACAATGTCGGCCCGTTTAGTAGCAGTAGTTTCCGGACTTTGGTCCGATGTAGTTGTTAGTTTGTTTGATGCCTTCGTGGCTCAGACAGGATTTATGTGTTAAGTGTTATGGGCTACGGCCTGGCGTAGTATGCAGTATATGAGTTTATGATCATGTGTGTTATGTTATTTGATATGTGTTTTTGCTATGCTATGCTATGCCCAGCCAGTTCCGGATTTCGGCCCGATGCAGTTAGTTCCGGACTCCGGTCCGATGCAGGGGACAAGGTCCCAGTCAGTTACGGACTTCGGTCCGATGCAGTTAGTTCCGAAATTCGGTCCAATGCAGGGGACAAGGTCCTAGTCAGTTCCGGACTTCGGTCTGATGCAGGGGATAAGGTCCCAGTCAGTTCCGGACTTTGGTCCGATGCAGTTTCCGGGCTTCGGCCCGATGCAGTGGGCAAGGCCCAATATGTGTTTATATGTTATTGTATGGTATGTGGTAGTTTGGGGGAGCTCACTAAGCTTCGTGCTTACAGTTTCAGTTTTGGTTTCAGGTACTCAGTTTTCAAAAGAGGAGCTCGGGAAGATTGCAGTGCACACACCATTTTTTTCAGCCTGGGATGTTTATACTCTGATATAATTGACAGTTGTTATAATATTTTGAGATACATTGCTTATGATTTCTATATGAGGTTTATTGACTATGGTTTTATCATTAAATTAAACAAAATTTTCAGACTGTGTTTTTGGGATGTTACAAGTTGGTATCAGAGCCTTGGTTTGAGGGATTCGGACACACTCCCGAGTGTGTTTGAACTCAAACTAAGGAAGTGGTAAAAAGATTTTAAAAAAAAAGGGGTTTTAGAAAAGCAAAAAGAATCTTTAGAAAGAAAAGAACTTTGAAAAGAGAAAAAGGGTGTGGTGCATGCAATCAGCCGAGCTCAAGTAAGTACTCCCAAATTACCCATACAAGTTTATGTTATGAATATCAGTTTCAGTTTCAGTAGAATAGCATGCTAGAATAGGGCTAAGTATCTAGGAAGGATGCCTTATGTGCCTATTATATGTGTATCAGCTTTATGATAATTGCATGCTAGTAGGGCTAAGGATCTAGGGAGGATGCCTTATGTGCCTGTTATATGTGTACCAGCTTATTGTGATCTGCATGATAGTACAGAGTAGCCAGTATGATAGCCAGAGTAGTATATGCTTTAGTATGTGTACTCAATGCCCGAATGCTGCTTGCTTTGTGCTCATAGGAGTTCTAGTTGTCTTTCACTAACTAGTAAATGAATATAATAAGTTACATATTGCAAGGACTAAATAATTTCAGAAGGTTAGGTCTAACCCTATTTCGTAGCTCTTGTTTGAGTCCAACCGTTGTAGGGTAGGGTCTCTCATTCGAAGGATTATCTGGTCTGAGTAATATGTAATAGTATTCGCGAGCTAGCTAGGGGAAGAAAGCAGGAACTTCGTATGCAGCTGATGGCGGAGAGTGAGTTGGTGGAGTTAGAGATTTCCCTAGGGCAAGCCTAGGATGAGAGTAGCAGAGATTAGTAGTGGTAGAAGTGACTTGGTGGAGTCGAGGCAGTACTTGAGGAAAGTACGGATAGATGTGGAAGGTAGTATGGGCCCGTACTACTGAAAGCAGAGGATCCGTACTCGAATCAAGGAAGGCTGAGATAAGACCATGGAACTTGTAGTGTGTGAGATCCCTCGAGTTTGGATGAGTATTGTGATGTTAGTGATGGTATATTACCCAGTATAGTGACGTTACGTGGTAGACCAGATGGTAGTTCTGGTGTCGACGAGGGATCAGGCTCGGACTCTAGAGCTGGGCAGATTGATGATCAGATGAGGGAGTTCATTCCATCTGAGAATTTCGCGCAATATCATTGATCAGACTCTTGTGATCCTCAGTGTGATCAAGGAGGGCATTATAGAGATTGTGATGAGAGGCCGAGTGCATTATGCACTGAGATAACAGTCATGATAGAGACCTATACATTGGTGTTTCGGGAAATTCAGAGTTTGTGAGGCTTTAGATTGTCATGTGGGTTAGGGATCCCATTATTAGCAGCAGATGGTTGGCAGATGTCACCAACACTTTTCGTACCAGACGTTGTCTCGAAAGGAGACAAGATCTGACTTACCTCCTATCTCCAGCGGGGTAGAGCACGAGATTGATAGGAAGAAGTTGGTGGTGAGTTGAGTAATGATGCGGTTAAAGCTATGTCATGAGATAACTTTTAGACCAGATTCTAGGCAGAGTGTGCCTAGGCGATTGAGGCGCAACAGTTGGCGCAAGAGTTGTTAGATCTCCATCAGACAACTGAGACTGTGGCAGAGATCACTGCCAAGTCTCGGGAAAGAGCTTATATGGTACCACAGTATGCAGCAGATGAGGAATTTAAGAATGTAAGTTATCTGAACATACGGTAGAACGATAGCATGGAGATCGTGAGTATCTCGGGGTGCAAGACCCTGAATGTATAAATTCTAGAGCTTGAGTTCGGGATATGGACTTGGAGCACATTGGTAAGAGGGAAACAAATCAGTTGCGTATAATGGGGGGTCTCAGGAGGAGACCGTAGATTTCGTATTAGCTTTCGAGAGACCAGCAGGACCAGATTCGGTGCAACATTTGCGGGAAACTGCACAAGGGAGCCTTTCATTCCAGAGGTTTGAGTAAGTGTAACCCTGAGTTGTCCTCAGTTTGTGTCTGGATTGTATTTTTACAGAGAAGTCATATGCCAATTGCATACCGAGAAGCATTAGCGATTAGTGATAGAGCAATCCCCCAGAATGCAGGATTGGGGAGTACAACGTCATCTTGGTTTATTCCAAGACTATGGAGCAGCACGAGAAGCACCAGAGGGAGGTGCTAGAGACTTTGAGGTGGGAGAGAATTTGCATAAGGTTCTTTAATTGTGAGTTCTGGTTGTGCGGGGTGCAATTCCTTAGGCACCCTGTCAACCAGAATGGTGTACTAGTCGATCCAGGCCAAGATAGAGGTCATGAGGCAGTGGGAGATTCCGAGGTCTCCAATTGAGATTCGGAGCTTCCTGGGTCTAGCATGTTATTACCGGAGATTTATTCGGATTTTTTTTTAGAAGTTGTGTGATCTTTTGGATTAGCTAGTGTTGAAACACTAGCAATGGTAAGTGTGGTTTCTAGCAGATTGGTCATGGGTGGTGAGAAGGATTGGGAATTCTTCCAGTTTTGTGTGTTGTAGGGCATTAGCTGAATCAAAGTGGGGGAGAATCGCCCAAGGATTCAGAAGCGGAAGCAGTTTTGAGACAAGGATAAGTTTCGCATCTTTATTGGGAAGGAAGATAGCCCAAGCGGTTGTATGGTTTGAGGATAATGGAGATGGAAGTTCGGAAAAGCTTGCCAATAAGGAGATTGTGTTCCTGTGATGTTACTAGCAAGCTTTAGGGAATCAGGGTTGGGATTCCAGTCAGGACATGAGTTCAGCTAAGTGCGGGACAAGCGCGTGTTCGATCCAGTGTTAGCGTGTCGTAAGTTTGCGGGTGTAGCCATAGCATTCATTAGCATCCAGATAGTATTAGAGTGTTGTAAATCTACGGGTGTAGCCGTAGCATTCACAATATTAGCAGATAGTACTAGGGTAATGTGAGTCTGTGGGTGTAGCCGCAGCCTTCACTAGGTTGGTAGATAGCGTGAGTGCGTTGTTAGGACGTAGGAAGAACAGTAGTACCCACCAGTTCGAGTGTAGCAGCGAGGAAATGGAAATTCACGGATTGGATTTCAGAATTTCCCAAACGGATAAGACTTGGTTAAGCCAGTGATAAGATTGTTGAAGCGCCGCTACAGAGATGAGAGCAAGGAAGCAGTGGACTGCTTAAGGTCATTTATGACATAAGGCTACAAGTGGTCATATAGCAATCACGCTTAGCTGTGGGTTGGTAACCTCAGCATTCGATGTGTGGAACCGATCAGTTAGATCAGAAGGCCGTTAGAGCCACAGTAACAAGATAACTAGTAGTTGTTAGTTTCAGAAAAGGATTTCGTGCAAAAGTTGTGTGAGGCGACTAAGTAGGGAGTCCTTGGGGCTCCACATCCGGGCGGGAACCTGGTATTTCAGGTGATTGGCGAACGAATTAAGACCAGGAAGGTCTCAATAGATGTTGGAAAACAGCCATGTAGCAGCATGTTGTTTCAAGCAGTTGCATGTTTCAGACAGTTCAGTATTTTTGGCAGTCAGTGTTTCAGGCAGTAACGGTTTTTGGGGATTTTATGTACGGTTAGAGTCACAGATAGCTTGGGTTATGCTAAGTCACTTACGGCAGGAGTATCTGAGTTTTGGCCAACTATAAGTGAATCACAGGAATAAGTGGATCTGTGATTCTGTTTGCTAGTGGGAACCTCGAGTTGTCAGAAGTTAAGTAAGCAGCTGAGAGATAAGTGGACTGGGTGCGACGATGATGATTTCAGTATGGGCGGTCTGCCAGGGATTCAAACCATCTCAAGACATCAGATATCAGATAGCATAGATGTGAACTAATGCGAGGAATCTGTTCACCGGTGGAATTCAAGGCTTTGCAAGAATTGGTCACGGTTACCCTAAGAAGGCTAGGGTGTGCCAAGGTTTATGGCCATGTAACTTGAATAGTTAGTGCGTAAGGAATGATTTCGAGGACGAAATCTAATTTAAGTGGGGGAGAGTTGTAACTGTTGGATTAATGTCTAAGTCCATAACTATAATTGGTAAGACTTGACCCGACCCGGCATGGTCCATTTGGGTTGCATACCATCATGCACTTGGATAGACTAAATGAGAGAAATAAGACACTAATGGTTATTAATATATTATAAGTTCTAGTATATTAATAATAAGAATAATGAGATTATTTATTTAGTATTGATCAAGAATTAATCTAGGATTAATTGAGTGATCAAAAGAAGACTAATTAAATATATGGGTTGATTGTGTAAATCATCCATACTTGTATAGTGGGCTAATGCTCCATGGATTATCTAGTTGGGCCAAAACCCATATGATGCTCCATGGTGTATTTGAACCCATGGATCCAAGGAAATGGAAATTCATGACAATTAGGGTTTACCCTAATTGTATAACTATATAAGCATCTTATTCTTGAGGAAAATCGGTCACTAGAGAGAGTAAGAAAGGGCTAGCCGATTTTCATGAAGTGTAGAATTCTCTCTAAATTATTCTAAGTGTTTTGATGATTGTGAACCATTTGAGGTGTCACACTTGGGGCACTAGGCACTCAAGCTTCATGAAGACAAGCTCCATCAAAGAGGTGTGTATTCTATCTTGTTATATTGATAGTTGTGTATGCTAGTTTAGGATAATACCTTGGATATTCATATTTGCATGTATAATAGAGAAAACATAGATCCAAGGTATTTAGGGTTGCATGTACACTTAGGAGTGTTAGAATGCTCATAACCCAACAGTGGTATCAGAGCCTAGGCTTGTTTTCTTGTTATACCTGCAATAGAAGCTGAAAAATCGAGATTGGTGCTGTCAGCCCAGCAGACTCGCCGAGTCCATGAAGGGACTCGACGAGTCCAAGGCAAAATGCATCCAACTCACCGAGTTGTGTTCATGCACTCGACGAGTTGGACCCCAGACAGCATATCTTCGAGTTTTTTGGCTAGAAATGGACTAAGAACATTACCTTAAGTTGTTTTTGAATTTATAAACATGTTTTTTAATGTGGTAATGTTCATGCTAATCCATTTTCAAAGATAATTGTCAATAGATTCATGTTTTGTATTAGTTTAAAGGTTAGACTAATTACATGAAAAAGTTTGATTTGAATTATCTTGTTCTTATTAGTTTCTTAGATTAATAGAAAAGTTAATTGAAATAGTTGTTTTCAATCCATTTTAATCTAAGAGTTGAGTATAAAATGTGTTTGTGTAACTTATCCTCAAGTTACATGAAGAGTCACATTAAAGACTCATAAAACTCATAAAGTTGGCAAAGGTTACAAAATGAAGAGTCTAGTTCTAATTAATTGGAGTTATGACTCCATAATTTGTCCTCAAGTTATGGAGGACCAAGAGTCTCTTCATTAAATAAAAAATAATAATAATAAAAAAAAATGTAACCTTAATTAATTCCATAAGTTATAAAAATAAAGAAAAGTTAATTCTTTTATTAGTTTAAAGTCTTCCATAAGTTATGGAACTTGAAGAGTTTTTTGGATTAAAACTACTTTAAACACATAAGTTATGGAATTAATTAGTTTTGAATAGTTTCAAAACTTGCCCTCAAGTTTTGGAATTTGTAAAGTTTTCTCTTATGAATACTTTAATTCCAAGTTAGCCCTTAGAATTTTAAAAGTTAAAATTCAACCCTTATACTTTATAATATTATAAGTTAATAATATATATATGTATAAGAGTAAAGTCGGTCTTACCGCTAGTACGCCTCATTCACGAAGCCGGTCTATAAGGTGGGTATAAGGTTGTTGCCTATAAAATGGCAACTTAATGGGTGTCCACTCTCACCCACCGCTTGCTTGACTGGTGGAGGGTCGTTAGCCGACCGGGTTTGACATGACTATAATTCTCCCTTCATTAAAAGTATTAATGATAAATACTAAGTAACTAAACTCTAAATAATACCCAATCTTAGTTACTTAGGAAAATGTGAATAAGGTGCTAATCCATGAAATTACACTTTGCACTTTGTTTAAGTCGGTTAGTGGAGCGTGTGTGGTTAACCGGCACACTAACTCGTATTTAACAAGGTAGGCAAAGGGTAACTTAATGTTTATCATAGTATCGATGGAGCGTGTGTGGTTAACCGGCACATCGATTGAGGGGTAAACAATTAAGGGTACCAAGTAATTTGCATGGTTACTTCACACCTTGTTTTGTGATCCTCGGCATCCCAGTCACAAAACCTGAAGGGCACACTCGAGATTGAAACATGCCATTGAACAGTTCAATGAATCTCAAAAGATCTAGGAGTTTCAAATCCAATTAAAACCTAATAATACATTTCATTTATCTTGGTGGAAATTGGTGAATCGTCATTCACCTACCTTCAAATTGTTTTATAGCTTGGATTACGGCATACCTCTTCTAAGTTATAAAATAGTTTGTTGGGTCCTAGCCTTAATATTTCATATTGGGTGTCATATTAAGGACTTTAGATCAACTATCTTGAATATCTCCCAAAAGATGTCTGGTTTAGACATTTATGATCTTCCCAAATCTCTTGAAACAAGCATTCCTAATGAAGATGATGCCCCATGGATATCATACTTCTTTCTCCTCCTCCAATTATTCTCCCTAACCCACAAGTTCTTGAAAAGTTTAAGATCACTCAAGCCCTAATGGCAAGGCAAGGTCTAGGTGTGATCACATCTTGGAGATGTAGTCACATATTGACAAGCCGGGAGAGTTGGGTGTCAAAGTCTTGAGAAAGTTGGTGGTTCAATCACTTTCTAAGTCACATAGTGAGTTCCTTTGGGACACCTATGAAATAGACTATGACAAGACCCTTAATGATCTTATCTATTGTTAAGATCAACTTCCTGAAACTTTATGGACATTGACAATGGTGACACTGGAAATACAGAAAAAGCATTCTCTTCCCAATGGAAAGGGATCGGCCATAGTCAACTCGGTTGAACAAATGGTAAAGAGAAAAGCTAAGTCTGTGATAGTCCCATGTACCATTATCAAAGGGTTCATATGTTTATATTGCCAAAGAAATGGTCATTATTTGCGAAGCTGCCAAATTTACCTAAGGATGTTAAAGTCAATAAGGTTGACTCTACTTCAGGTAAAGTCCACTACTCTAACTCTGTTAAGTTTCTATTCTGAGATTCCTGATACATGATGTGACTGTGTCACATGGTGATGTTTTAAGAATCAAAGAAAAGTGAAGGAACTTAAAGAAAGAATATGCTGAATCTGATCGTATAGATGGATTTCTATCGCGTAGTTTGAAAAATCGGATTCTTGAGCTACTTCTTAGGAGTTATGAGATATTGCTTAGGAATAGATAACAACAAGTTTTCATATGGATTGTAAGGATAAGTTTTTCCGCATAGTTTTAAAATAAAAGAAAATTTTTTGATTTTATTTATTTTAAAATATCCTTACAATGGCATTTGAGGAAAAATTGTTGCTTATATGATTCCATTAATAGCAAGAGTGGAAATATGAAATTGATTCTTTCATTTGTGGTAATGTCTAAATTTATCAAATAAAGGAAAGATTCTCATCACCAAGTCTTAATTGGACCGAAACTTGGAATCATGCAAGTTGTATAGCATGATGAATGAGAACTTCCAAGTATTGGAAAAATTAAGACTAATTACTTGTTCACATGGATGTGTGAGTCAAGTAATGGACTAAGGGATCGAGTACATAGTCATGTGCACTGATTAAGTCCACCATAAAAGATTAATAAGACTATTCGTCATAGTTTACTAAAGCTCAGTAAATATGATTATACTTACAGGCTTAAGTGTAACTCTGAGACATTGGAAAAGGTTCCAATGTAAGGCAGAGCGAATAAGAAGAATCAACTTAGGCAGAAAGATAAAAGTTTCTCAAATCTGAAAAGATGGGAGAATACTTTAGTATCAGTTTTGTGATCATCTTAATGATTAAGAAACCATATCAAAATTAGTTCTCTAAGGAAGTCTTAGTGCATTCTTATGACTAAGAAGAGGGATCTTGAATTGTTGAAATGGTTAAATCAAGAAGATGAGTCATACTTCATTCCAATACAAGTCTTAGAGTCATACTCCAAGATTGTAATTTGAGTGACATGTCTTAAAGAAGGTTTAAAACACTTATCAAATGTAAGAGTAAAAGTTTTCTACTCTTGTACATTTGAAATTGGTAAGTTGTGATGTTTTGGATAAAACAAAGACCAACTAAGGCCAATTGTGTGAAGTGTTTGTCTTGATTAGAATCCACACTATCTCTTGGATGTTTGACAAGGGAGTCTTATAGGTCAAGAGGACAGTGGGAGTCTTAAAGGTCTTGAAAGTCTCAAGAACTAATCAAGAATAAAATCTGAAATTCTTCACTAGCACACGACTTGAGGTTTATAACCTATCGTGTTGACATATTCTGTGCCCATTCCAATTAAAGTTGGCTTTGCATATGAGTACTTAGAGTTCTCAATTGGTTGCACAACAACTTGGAAGCAATGGCAGGCCCTTGAGCTGCCAGGTGGCAAGAAGTTAAGATTGAGTTCAATCCATATGAGTTTGGATTTGTCATAATTCTTGTCTTGTGACTATGGTTATGACAATTCACATGGATAAGAACTCATACACCATTAAATCTAAGTGTCATAAGGTTTCTCTCCGATTCATGAAAATGATGGTGAGGAAACACTTCCACTAAGTAGATTTTAGCTAGATAGCAATTGTGATATTTGCATTCTCAAAGTCGTTAGTGGAGCGTGTGTGGTTTACCGGCACACTAACCTGGACTTGTGAGAAGTAGCAAAAAGGTCTAACCATTATGATTACGGCATCCCTCTTCATAATTGTTTAGACACACAAGTGTGCTATCTAAAGGAAGGTGTATGTTTTTGATAAAGTCTTATCAAAACAATCTAGTATCAGAAATCTGAACTTTGGTAAGAAAGTCAATAAAGTATTGATTTCTAGAAGTCCACCTGATTTCTGAGTACATGTCAAAGCTAGTGGGAGCATAAGTGTTATGCTAATAATCATCATGTTAGTGGGAGCATGATAATTACAATAAGTATTGCAAGCTAGCAATGTTGATTATAGAAAACAAAAGTTTCAACTGGGAAAGAGTTGTTTTGCTATAATTAAGGGAGAGGAAATTATACTTCATCTCAAATCTATAAACTTAGATCGTGAGGTTTTAATCATTTAGTCAAGGATATATATGAATTTCATGTTAGAATGGCTCAACATAAGGAAATTTTGTATATGGTTCCATTATTTGCGTTCTAAAATTCGATTATGATTACGGCATCCCTCTTCATAATCTGAATTATGAGAACTTGGCAAATAGAAATGGAAATGTTATAGCAAAAGATTGGTTTAGTCTTTATGTGAGACATCATGAATCGTGTCCCATATGCTTCGGATATAGGATCGATTACATGTGCTATAGTTATCCTTTCTAAAATTTTCCAAATGCCTAGGGCATTAAGAAGGGAAAAGGTTTAGAACTGGATATGACTAAAAGGATTAAACAATTGTCGAGGACAATCTAAGGTTTACCAAAGATTGGTTGCACAAGGACAGTTAGAAGTATAGTGATAATTCTGGAAGGACCATATTGACATAATCTGTAAGGAGGCAACTCTTGTTCAGAAGTGATAGTCAAAATGGAATCTGGAAATGTTTCAAAGTTAGAATTTTCAATATGTTTAAGATTAGGAAACTTAATGCAAGAAGGATGTTTCCAAGGAGTTGATCTCCTTTGGAATACTCTGTAATGATTTTTGCCAAGTCTTTCTGACTTTGTGCATAATCATTACAAGAGGATCAATGCATATAAGTTTAGAATCTAAAAGATTTCAGTAAATGACATGAATTTGGAATTCTTGTATTTACAGTAAGGATTTGGGAGTGTGAAAAGAGAATCATTGAAGTTATGTTCAATTGATCTAGTTCACAAAATAAAGATCATAGACAAACATATTATGCATACTTGGTGTGTGGCATGACTAGTGTTTAGAAAACATAGTGTACATGCTTGGAGCATGGGACAACTATTGTTTTAAATTCAAGAATAATGTTGATAGCTGAAACAGTATACAATGAATAATGTGTAATCATATGGTGATAAATAAAAAGTGTTTTATTTATATTCATAAGTTCTGAGACCATATTGGATTCAATTATTATTGTGTTTCACTTTGCATGTTTTGACTTCCCGAATAAACTAGGTTATTCTTCCGGAATGACTAAGTTATTCAAACCATCCACAGTCGGTCATATGTTGGAAGTAGATATGAATCAAGACTGTCATGGGTTGGCTTGTAGAGGTCTAAGGTGTTGGACAAAGGGCTACAACACTCATGAGTGCTCATAAGTTCTGAGTATTGGATTCAACCCGTGCTCATTGGAATCACTTCATGGGTTTTATCACGAGTGATCATGAGACGATAATATCTTATATTCTTCAAACCTAGAGATATGAGTTGTTACTATGAGTTGATAGTACATTGATTACACAAAACGCATTGGTAACTCGATGTTATAAAACGTGTCTTTGTGTATGATTCAACAAGTAGTAGAACAAGCCATATGAGTCGAAGTTTATCCATTCCTTTTACCTTCGGGATAAAAGCGATATCTGTGGGCCTCTCGATGATTTGATGATGACAAATGGAAGTGCTCGGCCGGGCCAAGACTGATTTGATTTGTTCAATTAGTCAGTCGTCATAAATCGGAAATCGGGAAACAACAAATGGACAGAGAGAATGATTATAATCCATGTCTCAGTCCATATGATATCTAGAATGGAGGAATATATGATCCCTTATCTAATGGACAAGTCATTGACAAGATCAGAGTTCATCTACAAGGTCAGAGTTCGACAAAAGCTTTTGAGAGCTACGATTGCCAGTTGGTTCCTGAAGTCATACGCAATAATAGTTTTAGACTTATCCAAGTGGGAGACTGTTGGATTAATGTCTAAGTCCATAACTATAATTGGTAAGACTTGACCCGACCCGGCATGGTCCATTTAGGTTTCATACCATCATGCACTTGGATAGACTAAATGAGAGAAATAAGACACTAATGGTTATTAATATATTATAAGTTCTAGTATATTAATAATAAGAATAATGAGATTATTTATTTAGTATTGATCAAGAATTAATCTAGGATTAATTGAGTGATCAAAAGAAGACTAATTAAATATATGGGTTGATTGTGTAAATCATCCATACTTGTATAGTGGGCTAATGCTCCATGGATTATCTAGTTGGGCCAAAACCCATATGATGCTCCATGGATGCTCCATGGTGTATTTGAACCCATGGATCCAAGGAAATGGAAAGTCATGACAATTAGAGTTTACCCTAATTGTATAACTATATAAGCATCTTATTCTTGAGGAAAATCGGTCACTAGAGAGAGTAAGAAAGGGCTAGCCTATTTTCATGAAGTGTAGAATTCTCTCTAAGTTATTCTAAGTGTTTTGATGATTGTGAACCATTTGAGGTGTCACACTTGGGGCACTAGGCACTCAAGCTTCATGAAGACAAGCTCCATCAAAGAGGTATGTATTCTATCTTGTTATATTGATAGTTGTGTATGCTAGTTTAGGATAATACATTGGATATTCATATTTGCATGTATAATAGAGAAAACATAGATCCAAGGTATTTAGGGTTGCATGTACACTTAGGAGTGTTAGAATGCTCATAACCCAACAGTAACGCCCTGTTTATTTAAATAAATTAATAAATATAAGTCCTAGACTAAATTGTGAAGAATTATAGAAGTCAGAGATTAAAATTGTCAGTCTCGGATTAGTCTTATAAGTATTTATGAAGGTAAGGACCACATGGTAAATTATCGAGACCTAAGATGGATAGATTATGAGAAGCAAGGGTTAAATGGTAATTTTGGACTTCATTGTAAAGAGTTTTGAAAGTCAGGGTTTAAAAGGTAAACAAATAAGGGTGGAGGGGCTGAAGTTGAATAATCCTATCACATGTTTGAATTGAGATACGAGATATACCCGTATCCATTCCCCACGTCATTTCCTTCAACCCTAAACCTAAGAGACCATTTCTTTATTCCAGCTACCATCACCATGCGATTTTCCTTCAGCCACCATTGATGAAGAAGTGCTCGTCGTTACCTGCTTGGTTGAGTTCGGCCACCGCAGCATCTTAGCCCCCCGATGAGAGCCGCTGCGACGCTACTGCTGGAGACGTTGCAGGCAACAGACGATTGCCGTGGATCGATGGAAGCACTGTGTTCGCATGCTTGGGCCGCGAACTACCGAGGAACTCCTGGTATGACCCTCTGCCGCCCTTCTATATCCTCTCCTCTGTTCCTTTTATGCGTGTTAGGTGTCAGACGCGTCCCTGCTGCGCCGGTGACCTTTTAGCCACCGTTCTTGCCTTTTTCCGACGACGACAGCCAGCCGAGAGGTGGCTGAATATGAGTATAATTGTGTATGCAGGTCGTTCTCAGTATTCGATGTTTGTTTGCGAAACAGTTAGCCAAAAACCCCCGCTGCCACCACCACAAGGTTGTGTTTGCCACCATTTTCCACTCTTTTGCCACCACCAGCCACCGTGGGAGGGTGGTTGTGTGCGTGATTTAGTGTGTGTGCATGCCTAGTTCATGATTTAATATTGTATTGATATTCTTGGGTAGGAAAAAATGAAGAAAACTCATCACCACCGCCTTATGCCGCCATTCCTCCGCCTTTAGCTACCATCTCCGGTGGTAGTGGGCTTTCGGGTGCGTTTAGATTGATGATTGAAGTGCTTTTGGTGTTGCGTTGGCCCAAGATCATAACCACCACCACCGTGAGTTGGTGGCTGCCGCCGCGAGCCACTGCCGGCCACCATGGTGTGGCTGTGTGTGTGTATATTTAGATTAGTTTAGTGTGGGCGTGTGTGTGGTTATTGAGATTTAGCCTTGTAAAATGTAATTTGAATTTGGAATAATGAAAATGAACTAAACCACCACCGTAAGGTGGTAGCCGTCACCATAGACCCCCACTACCCGAGGTGGTAGTGGGTGGTGCCCCGCTAGAAAACCCTAATGGGCTTAGAGATTGGTTTTGGGCCTATTGGGCCACGTTTGGATGAGGAACCCTAATTAGGGTTTAGAAAACCCTAATTATAAGTATTGGGCCTTAGACCTATTGGACCCACTTTTGGGCCATTGGGATTGGTTTGTGAATTAAGCCAAACTATTCCATGCCATTTATCTAGTAGAGTAAAGAACTTAATGGGCTAAGTCCTTAATGAGCTAATTGAGAAAATATTAATATTTGGGAATTTATCAGGACACACGAGAAATATCTAATAAGTGAAATATTAAATAATAATCATTGGCAGAAATTAATCTAAGCAATAATGGACTTAATGGATTAAGTCCTTAACGGATTAAGTCCCTAGTGGGTTAAGTAAGAAACACTTAACCCTAGTTATCATTTAATGTGAAACCCTAATTTCACTTGGGCTTTGTATTGGGCCATCCGAGAATAATCAAATGGACTAGAGTAATTAGTTGGGCTTTAGGGTAAGGCCCATATGAAGGATTGGGCCCAATTTGGAAAATTAGGCCATAGATGGGCCATAGTTGGGGCCTAGATGGTTGTATGATATTGGGCCCTAAAATGATACATGTTGGACTGGATTGATCAATTGGGCCATATGTTGGACTTTGATCCCTAGTTGACTTTGGGCCTATGGATCGGGCCTTGGGCTTGGGTAAGCCAAGCTAGGGGTAATGTAGTAATTATCCAAAGCATGTATTTTTAGTTATGTGTTAGAACCCAATTATTAATTGGGTGTTATTTGATGTTGATAGTTCGGGAATCTGTCAGCCAGCAGCTGGGGTGGAGTTTGTGGGACTTCAGCAGTGTGGGATTGTGTCTGCGGGACATCAGCAGTGTGAGGTGAGTTTTCTTCCAGTAGGAACGGGTCTAAGGCCACAATGTCGGCCCGTTTAGTAGCAGTAGTTTCCGGACTTTGGTCCGATGTAGTTGTTAGTTTGTTTGATGCCTTCGTGGCTCAGACAGGATTTATGTGTTAAGTGTTATGGGCTACGGCCTGACGTAGTATGCAGTATATGAGTTTATGATCATGTGTGTTATGCTATTTGATATGTGTTTTTGCTATGCTATGCTATGCCCAACCAGTTCCGGATTTCAGCCCAATGCAGTTAGTTCCGGACTCCGGTCCGATGCAGGGGACAAGGTCCCAGTCAGTTCCGGACTTCGGTCCGATGCAGGGGATAAGGTCCCAGTCAGTTCCGGACTTTGGTCCGATGCAGTTTCCGGGCTTCGTCCCGATGCAGTGGGCAAGGCCCAATATGTGTTTATATGTTATTGTATGGTATGTGGTAGTTTGGGGGAGCTCACTAAGCTTCATGCTTACAGTTTCAGTTTTGGTTTCAGGTACTCAGTTTTCAAAAGAGGAGCTCGGGAAGATTGCAGTGCACACACCATTTTTTTCAGCCTGGGATGTTTATACTCTGATATAATTGACAGTTGTTATAATATTTTGAGATACATTGCTTATGATTTCTATATGAGGTTTATTGACTATGGTTTTATCATTAAATTAAACGAAATTTTCAGACTGTGTTTTTGGGATGTTACAATAGTTGCATTTAGAGTTAGTCATTTAGGGCATTCATAAAAATTGCATAAAAAATTCAAAAATATTGCATATTTTCTTTCTTTCTTTTCTAATTTTCATACTTTTTAAATGCATTCTAGTTTAAGTTCATGCATCTTTGTTCTCTTGTATTCTCATCCCTACAGGTACCATAGCGTCGAGTCATAAGTATTGAATCATAGATTGGTCCTGGGTCTTGATATGGAATTCCTTGTATTTGATGAATGGGGCACATTTTGAGCCTCACAGACCACTTTGAGACCGCTTGTGTGGGGGTCAGATGCAGGTAGCTTGATTGGGTCTAGGTGCGGAGGGATGTGGTTGGTCATGCCAATGTGTGCGAGCAAAGACTAGCCCGGTAAGGTATTTTGAAGACATTGAAGATATTGAAGACTCGCATCTTGGTTTTGGAGGGAGTACCCCTTAGTACTCCCGAGTCTCGTCCGAGCCTTGTTTAGTTAGATTCTCACCGCCTTTTTAGGATAGGTTATCCTTTTTCTAGGGGTCTAGAGTAGATAGTTAGATAGATTTTGTTAGTCACACCTTGCATTGAGGTGCTTGATGAACTTTGAAGTGGGTCCCCCAATTCACATCTTTTGGGACCAAGTCTTTTTAGTAACACCCATTTTTGAGTCATTCCCCACCCTTTTTAGTTGATCTTGGCACATTGTCAATGATCATTAGGTGTTCATATTAGCCTCCATCTATCACTCAATTTTCACTATTGGAGTCCTATGTTACTTGGTGAAAATCCTTAGACCTTCCAAGAAGCAACACAAAGAATGAAGAAATTTGAAAAAGTGAAGAAAATAAGAGCCTATTAAAGACGATTCAAGAAAAGCAACAAAAACAAAGAAGAAAAAAAAATGAAGAAAAAGAGCAACACAAAAAAAAAAAAAAAAAAAAAAAAAAAAAAAGAACAAGATTCCAAGTTTAAGACTTATGTTATATACCTAGTATGCAAAAAAAAAAAAAAAAAAATTGGATGTCAAGCAGCAAATGTGATTGAAGACCCAATAACAGAAGTTCAAGATTGAAGATTTAGGTTGTTAGGTTTAGATTTAGGTTAAGTATAATTTTTATTATTTTATTTTATTTTTGATTTTTGGTGAGAAAAGGCCCCGACGATGAGATGGTAGACTGTAAAGGACAGTACAAGGGAGAAGCCTCAGAAACCGGATGTTTGCCCGGAGGCCGTGCTGCAAAACCCTATTTCGTTATTATACACTTTGGCCTGACAAATGTAGGAATCATAGTGTGTGAACAGGCGCCTTTCCTTCGTGCACTATGGTCTACATTGGTGATTTAAAGTGCCCTCACTGGACGCATCTCTGTTTCCTTTGTCTTGCACACCGCGACCACATCCAGCCGTGATCTATTCGCCCATCAAGTGGTTGAGAATGTGGTTTATGGCTCTAAAGCGGGGAACACTTTAGGGTCCATGAAGGGCTAATTCTGACCATGTTGACTGATGTTGACCAAGTTCTATGGTATCTTTCTTTTTCCTTTTTAGATAGTTCATCCCGAGCTCATTTTTAGTCTTGTTCTAACTTGAGGACAAGTTAGGTTTAAGCTTGGGGTGATTTGATAGCTTATTTTATTTCCTTATTTTTATTAGTTTATTTTAGATTTTTTAGATCTTTTTATCATTAATGCATTGTATTTTATTTACTTTTCTTTAGTATGGATCGTACCGGGTGCTTGTTATGTTGCATAAGATATTTTGTAGGTATTTCGGTGCTTGTTGCGGTTGTGGGTTGATTGGAGACGGGCTTAGTGGGCTCCCGAGGCATTATTGGGTTTGGCGGAATCAAAGAGGAAGAATTGGGCTTTGAAAGTTATTGACTTGGATTATTTGGGCTTATGAAGATGGATCATAAATTTCTAATTTTGGGCTTGGAGCATCCATTTGGTGGCTAAATGATGATTGGTGCATTTCAAATTACATGGACAAGGAGGGGGGACCAAAGGAATCTTTGGTAGTGGAAGGGTGGAGTGGCTTGGTGGACCAATAACATTACAGCAACATTTGCGCAGGTAGAATTTTCGTCGCGCGGGTACCCGCGCAACTGCCCAGTTTGGGCATTTTGGTCATTTGGCTTGCCATAACCCTTGGGGATCAGATCTAGAAGCTCATTCACGATTTTCCACCATTGGAGACCTGCAAGAGGCGATTTTGGGAGCTAGAGATCATTTCCTTTCATCTTTCCAAATCTTAGGTAGTTTCTTTATGCAATTAGATTATTGTTCTTGTTACTTTGTTGCCATGAGTGGCTAATACTCTTATTTGGTTGACTTTGGCTGAAAACCAATGAATGTTTGTGGGTTTTGAAGGATTTATGTTGATTATCAATTTATTCCAGGTTTATGATTCTAGTTTGCAATTCTTATGCTTATTTGATACTTTGATCATGAGCTTAGTATTTGATTGAGCAATAGTTGATTTATTTCATTGATTTTGCATTGGATCATTGAATTTATCTAGAACAAGGGCTTTATGATGGTAGAAATCATCTCTAGCTTATGAATCATATCTCCTTTATGGATGTGTAAGCATTTGACATCCTCTAGGAATTGGGGATTCCTTCATTCTTAAGGCTAATTGATTTCTTGGGATTAATTGCTTCAATTGACCCTTGATCTTAATTAAGAAGGTGTGTTGTGGGCTTCCCCAACCTCCATACTACCTATGAGGAATCTTGGCATATCATGCTTCATGATTGCTATAACCAATTTGGGATGAAGGATAAGCTTTGTATTAGATCCTAATGATAAACACACAAATGTTCATTGTGTTGAATTGCCTTAGTTAACCAATTATTCACAATCTTTGAGCATCTCATCAACTTGCTTAATTGCAAGGTTTTTAGTTATTCAAGTATTTTAGTTTTCAAGTAATCAAACACCCCCCCCCCCTTTATTTTAATTGTAGTTAGTTAGTTTAATTTCACTAGTTCTATTGAATTGCATTGGTGATTGAATACAACCATTTCCCCGAGGATCGATACCCCTTTTTACCATTATATTACGTTTATTTAGCAATCAAAGGGTGTAATTTGCTTGGTGGGTTTGACATCCCAACCAAGTTTTGGCGCCGTTGCCGGGGAAATTGGTTTTTTGTTATTTGATTGTTTATGCCTAGGTCTACAAGAACCGGTGAACTACTCTACAATCCGGAAATTGAAAGAGAAGCAAAAAGGTTGAAAAAGTTAGCCAAACAAGCAAAGCAACAACAACAACTAGTTCAAGCTTCTTCCTCTTCTCCACTAATCAACATAGAAGATCAAGTTCATACTTCAAGTGATACCGACACCGAACCAAGTTCTCTAATTGTTGGTCATTCCTTTGAAGACATTCCGTTTGAAAACCACATAGCCATGAATCACACTCCACCTTGTGGTATTGTTGGTAAGTTTTTAGACTTGTTAACACATCACAACCATTCTAGGGCATATGCTAATCACTCCTTGGACCAGCATAGTTGATCAGGCTATGCCATTCCCAGGACTGACCATATATCCCCGAGCTTACCAGTGATATTTAACAATCGTAATACTTTTGTTCTTGTCGTTGTGACACTGGTTTTAGTATGAATGTAGACTAGTATACTTAATTAAATATTTTAGTATTTTAAGTATAGACTCTTGGTCAGTGTGTTTTAATCCCAAATGGGTTTATAGTTTAGTATATCTTTTATGGGTTGATATACTTGATTCACTATAAACAATGCTCTGATACCAATCTGTCACACCCCAAAACCAAGAACGGCGGAAACGTTCTGGGGCGGAGGACGTCATGTAAGTATCACAACACAGTAAATGTAAATAAGCAAACAACATCATCCATTGCATTAAATATATAATTTTAATACAAGCGTGTTCCGTACAGTATAGACACCAAAAATAATGTATATCAAAATAATAAGATGAGTCTTGAATGCGCTCCATTTTCTCAAAAGTTGGCCTCGGTACCTGTCTACTGATGACCTGAGAATACAAGTTATTTTGAAAGAGTTTATCAGCATTAAGCTGGTGAGTTCATAAGTATTTTAGTGTCGGTATTTGTCATCCAAAAATGTTTGAACATGTATCAAGTATAAGTTTGTAAAATGTATGTAAAGGTTTGTAATTGTTTTTAAAAGTTTGAATCTCTCAGAAAAACCTATATTTTCTATTAAAGTAGCCTTCTACTGAGGCTTAACTGCTTTGTATGCTCGTTTGATGTAAAAGTGTGTGATTTCCCAAGTGTAACTATCATTTAACAAAATATAGTTTGTACATTAACATTTAAGTGAGGTTATCACTAAAATATGTAATGGGTAAATCATTGTAGTACTGTAGTCTTGTATTATAAGAACTATTGTTGTACTAACTACCTTAAACCTGATTTATATTAAGGCATTATGTGATAAATTGCACCATACTATCGACTAGTAACAACGACATAATGAATGGTCGTAATAACGGAATGACGTTTGGCATCCGCAGACCTGCAGGTCCGGCTGTAGCTAGCAGCAAGGTGTAGGATTGTCAATCCAGTATAGATCTATACGCAAACTCACGCTCTCCCTTCAAGAGAATTCTAGCTACAACTCGAGCCATGACAGTTAAGTCATGCTCCGATTTAAATCACAATAAATAAAGTATTCATGTATATGTAATGTTTCTCGTTCTAGTATAGTTGTATATGTATTGTTTCTAGTATAGTTGTATATGTATTGTTTCTAGCATCATTTTATATGTATTGTTTCTAGTATAGTTGTATATGTATTGTTTCTAGCATCATTGTGTATGTATTGTTTCTAGCATCATTGTATATGTATTGTTTCTAGCATCATTGTATATGTATTGTTTCTAGCATCATTGTATATGTATTGTTTCTAGTATAGTTGTATATATTATGTGTTACCCCGATGGTAACTAGCTATTGATGTACTGATAAATATGAATATGGAAGTACTTTTATGTCTATACATGTATATATGATATATAACTAATATTGAAACGACCCTCGGATGGTCACCCAAAATCCCACCAGACCACATCTCAGTGCGCGAAAAGGAAATAGGGCGGATGGCCTTCCTAAGCCCTTTAAACATTACTTATATATATATATATATATATATATATATATATATATATATATATATATATATATATATACATATATGGGCATGCAATTTATAAGAAGTAAAACAAAGTTTAATAAAAGCATTTGATAAGTAAAAAGAGTTTGTAAAACATTTTGAAGTGAAACAGTTTGATAAACAGTTGAACAGTGATAAAATCATTGGTTTTCTAGTTATTAATCACATGTGATTAATGCAACCACATGTGATTGATGTAATAACCATAAGTATTTGACTTGTATTCCCCCCCCCCCCCCCCATAAAGTATTTAAAACATTTAAAAGTATTTCAAAGGTTGATTAAAAGGGTATGAACTCACTTGAGGTGAGTAGATTGAATTGATGTATCGGGTACCGTGCTAGGTGGCAAACAGAGACTTGTTCACACGTTCGAGCCTAGTTATCATATAATGAGCATATATATAACTAATTAGCCAAATAATAACTTAACAAAGTAAGTTAAGACACTTAGGAACATGTATACACTTTATATAAGTGTTATAGGTCCTAATGATTGCATCTAAGTTGATACGGGACAAGGCAAAAGGGGTTTAAAGCACAAATGGCCTTGTATATGAGTTCACCACCCAACAAACCCCACCCATTGGAGTTTACGGCCATGAACCCATGAGTTTACGGCCGTGAACTCCTCACATGGTGGTTTTGGGTGTTTTGAGGTGTTATCTTGATCCTAGAATAAGCCTAGCCTTGTTGGAAAAATCTTTGAAGTAGTTTAAGGCCTTGGAATGCTCCTTTGGGGAGTTTACGGCCAAAGGACCATATCCCCTAGAGTTTACGGTCGTAAACTCCTATGGGGTGTTGGTTTTAATTCTTTTGAGGCCCTTGCATGTGTAGGATAGCTTCCATGCTTTTATCTAAGGCTAAAGGGGACAAGAGGCACACTTTTATGTCATCATGATAACTTATTTTATTTCCTTATTTTTATTAGTTTATTTTAGATTTTTTAGATCTTTTTATCATTAATGCATTGTATTTTATTTACTTTTCTTTAGTATGGATCGTACCGGGTGCTTGTTATGTTGCATAAGATATTTTGTAGGTTTTTCGGTGCTTGTTGCGGTTGTGGGTTGATTGGAGACGGGCTTAGTGGGCTCCCGAGGCATTATTGGGTTTGGCGGAATCAAAGAGGAAGAATTGGGCTTTGAAAGTTATTGGCTTGGATTATTTGGGCTTATGAAGATGGATCATAAATTTCTAATTTTGGGCTTGGAGCATCCATTTGGTGGCTAAATGATGATTAGTGCATTTCAAATTACATGGACAAGGAGGGGGACCAAAGGAATCTTTGGTAGTGGAAGGGTGGAGTGGCTTGGTGGACCAATAGCATTACAGCAACATTTGCGCGGGTGGAATTTTCGTCGCGCGGGTACCCGCGCAACTGCCCAGTTTGGGAATTTTGGTCATTTGGCTTGCCATAACCCTTGGGGATCAGATCTAGAAGCTCATTCACGATTTTCCACCATTGGAGACCTGCAAGAGGCGATTTTGGGAGCTAGAGATCATTTCCTTTCATCTTTCCAAATCTTAGGTAGTTTCTTTATGCAATTAGATTATTGTTCTTGTTACTTTGTTGCCATGAGTGGCTAATACTCTTATTTGGTTGACTTTGGCTGAAAACCAATGAATGTTTGTGGGTTTTGAAGGATTTATGTTGATTATCAATTTATTCCATGTTTATGACTCTAGTTTGCAATTCTTATGCTTATTTGATACTTTGATCATGAGCTTAGTATTTGATTGAGCAATAGTTGATTTATTTCATTGATTTTGCATTGGATCATTGAATTTATCTAGAACAAGGGCTTTATGATGGTAGAAATCATCTCTAGCTTATGAATCATATCTCCTTTATGGATGTGTAAGCATTTGACATCCTCTAGGAATTGGGGATTCCTTCATTCTTAAGGCTAATTGATTTCTTGGGATTAATTGCTTCAATTGACCCTTGATCTTAATTAAGAAGGTGTGTTGTGGGCTTCCCCAACCTCCATACTACCTATGAGGAATCTTGGCATATCATGCTTCATGATTGCTATAACCAATTTGGGATGAAGGATAAGCTTTGTATTAGATCCTAATGATAAACACACAAATGTTCATTGTGTTGAATTGCCTTAGTTAACCAATTATTCACAATCTTTGAGCATCTCATCAACTTGCTTAATTCCAAGGTTTTTAGATATTCAAGTATTTTAGTTTTCAAGTAATCAAACACCCCCCCCCCCCTTTTATTTTAATTATAGTTAGTTAGTTTAATTTCACTACTTCTATTGAATTGCATTGGTGATTGAATACAACCATTTCCCCGAGGATCGATACCCCTTTTTACCATTATATTACGTTTATTTAGCAATCAAAGGGTGTAATTTGCTTGGTGGGTTTGATATCCCGACCACATCACTTGGAGTTTACGGCCCAAGATATGTTCCTTGGCCGTAAACTCCCTTTAAGGGGTGATTTTGATGTCCTTTACTCCTCATTCAAGTTCTAGGTATTCAAGGGTAATAGTCTTAAGGTCTTAGGGGTGTTTGTGGCATCTTTAACCCTTGAAAAAGGGGTTTACGGCCCAAGATCTTTCCTTGGCCGTAAACTCCTAAAACCCTAAGATCTTGAAGTGTTTTGGTGCCAAATTAAGCACAAGCATTAGTGGGTAAAGTCCTTAAGCTTTAGGGGGTGATTAGGGCACACTTTGTCCCTTGGAAATGAGGTTTACGGTCCAAGAAACTCTTGGCCGTAAACTCCAATAGTCTTATGATCTTGGATGATTTTGGACAATTAAACAATGTTATAAAGCATATAACAAACATTAAAACACATTTAGGCAAGTAGACTCACAATCCGGGATGAAAACCCGAAGATCTGTCAGAGAGAATTGGCTTTTCTCTAGTTGGAATTGTGAATAATGAATTAATTAAATTCAGAAATCTATTTATAGTCCTGAAATATTTTGACAGAAAATATTTTTATTCCGGAAGTCGGACTATAACATTATAAGACTTACAATGTTCAAGTTTCACAATTACAGGAGCATCCACTCACCTGATATGTCCAGAAACGTAAACCCTAACGTACACAAACTTGTTCGGACAAGTTTGAAAATCACTGAAACTGGACTAGCTTCTATTGAATAGATAATGTTCGTACAAATGGAAATTTCGGGTTGTCACATAAATGGATGCATGGACTTAAACATGAGATCGTGCGTTCTTGGCATAGTAATTGACAACTATTTTGGAGTTATTATTTCAGATTTGGCCAGGTTTTATCTCTCGCATAGGCACAAATGGATATCATCAGGTATGCAAAAAGGCTTGATTTTTAAACATATAAATTTATATTGACAATTTTTTTGGGTTTATTATTCCATATATATCGCATTTTCAAGAAGAAGCATTAAAAGCTCAAGTTTTTTGTTTCATGGGGCTATCTTCAACTAAGTATACGTGTTAACCTTTTTTTTTTTTTTTTTGTTAATTATTGCTTTTCTAAATTCTAATTTTAGGTAAATGATTTGCAATCTTTTTGTGTAGGTGGTAAGCGAAAACAGGATCTTCCCACATGTGGCTAATTTTTTGGGTCAAATAAGCTATGCTCATTAAAAACATGTATGTATATTTATCAGCTTATCAAAAATAATTGTGTGATTCTCCTTTTGTTCACTCTATCAGTCTCTTTTTGATATGCTATTTGACACAAAGAAGGTTAAGGTATTATGTTTACCCCTACCGGTTATTGTTGTTTCATCTTTTGTAATAATTGAACCATATTATTGAAAATCTACGTCTCAATGTTTCTCTCGCACGAAGATTCAAGCCCAAAACGTCTTCATTCTTCTACATTTTAAGTTTGATGATTCGATATATCATTCTCATCATGAATCAGACCTAATGTAACCAAAATATTTATTTTCATTGTAGATTTGTTGATTTCGGGATTAGAAGTAGTATGATATCCAACAGATTTGGGGTTTTTTTATAAACCTCCTTAGTACCCACACATGCTTTGGAAAATCTATTGTGAAGTTGAATTCAATAACAGTAACATCCACATGTTTTTATTGTTTTTAATCCATTGTGATTCAAGAACGGTTTTTGGTAGCAATGTTGGATCTACCTCATTCGATTTTGAAAAAAGAAAGCTACTTGGCTCAAATTGGATGAAAAATAATATACAGTTAGTTTTTTTTTCTTTTCTATATTAGTAATTTTCTGTTTTCCATTGGACATGAATAATACCTTTTATAATATGTAGAGTTCTTTTTAAGAAAAAAACATTTTTGTTACCATATATATTCTATCAGGTGGTTTTGAACTCTTTTTTTACTTTGTTTCTTTGTGCTTTCGCAAATTCATATTTGTTTTTCATTTTTAATTACAAATATAATGTTTATTTTGGAAAAACTGTTGATTAGTTTGTAGATTTTTTATGGATAGGTGTGGTAATGGTAATATTTCCAAGTTAGCCAAGTTCTTGTAACCAATAATAAGCCCAATGGATTAAAATGTGAAAGGATTGACAATTTGGCCTCTGGCTTTTGGCTTCATGGTCCAGTCATTAAGGGGAAATTTGGACCATTTTACCCTCGGAATGGGCATGGGTAACTTTCATCGCCAGTTCACTGCTTATTGCATTATTGATAGTTAAAAGATGCTAAATTACAATCTATGATGTTTTGGTTGTTTTTAGGTTACTCTACATGCAAGTTTGTTGGCTTTCCTCGTTTTGGACGATATTGTCCTTGTCCCAGTTTCATCTGTTATGTTGACCCAACTTTAACAACCCTATAGATCTCCCTGGAATTTTCCAATAGCTGAAGATCAAACCTCAAGAACAAGCAGAGGAGTTGTCTACTTTTAATTTATTTTGGTGTTTTTTTCTATTGCTTGTATTTCTACTTTCTGCAGAGCAACTTAGAGTAGCAGGCTGGCAAATTTTATTCATAACTTTCTTATGTCAAAGGAATTGGAGTAAAAAACGTGACATTGACTAATTTTTTAGTTTGACAAAATCTGATGGTCAAATAATTGAGAACCAAAGTGAAAGGATGTTTATTTGTGAACTCAATGTAACTGTATCTTCATTCTGTTCATTGTATTTTGATTTTGAAGATAAAATGAGGATTATGTTTATTTTTTAGTTTGTATTTTGTAGATTCTCATAGTAATGTTGATTAATTATTAATGTTTTACAAATCTAAAGTATTTTTTAATGTTAATTTTTGATGACAAAGGTTTTTGTTTATTTTTTTATTCTAACAAGTAATGTTGAGTAAAACCAAATTGAACAGTAATAATAAATAAAACGTATGTTTTTTAATTTAAAAAGACGACATTAAAATTTAAAAAAACAATACGACTTAATATTCAAAGTTAAAAACTATCACCATTTTTAATAAGATAATACAATATTAAAATATTAAAAATGAGCAATATTGGACATAATTTTATGTTTATTTTGTTATAATGCTAACTTATATTGGATTAGATAACTTATTTTTACTAAACACCAAACCATAAACTCTAAGTCCATAACCGTAACTCATAAATGCGAAACACAAAATCTATACTCTCAAAGAAACTATTTGCTGATACACAACATATTCTGTATTTTATGTTCTTTGGAATCGAATATATTATCATGAAACATAAATGATATATTTTTACACAATAGATCCAACATAAATGCGAAACACAAATTCTATACTCTCAAAGAAACTATTTGCTGATACACAACATATTATGTATTTTGTGTTCTTTGAATCGAATATGTTATCATGAAACATAAATGACATATTTTTACACAATGGATCCAACATATGAAAACACATATCCCATACACAAAAAACGATGAATACAATAAAAAGAATACATTGTTCTTAAAAGAAAAACAAATCATTGAATTGAAACTAATCACCATTTAATTTTTGAAAGAAGTTTTTAATCACCCGTCGCTTCGCGCGGGTAAACGGCTAGTATATATATATATATATATATATATATATATATATATATATATATATATATATATATATATATATATATATGTATGTATATATATACATCTTTTGTGCGGAAGTGTACACAATCTTCTTATTCTGTGAGAATAACTAAAAAAATATGTTGTTTGGTAATTTGAATAAGTTCAATTTTACATAACTATTGTTATTATCATAAATTCTTACTAATTAAATCGTCTATAAGGGTGTTATAGATTTTTTTTAGAATGTGTTATTCATAATCATATTATGTAAGAATGAAAATATGTGAAAAACGATGTGAAAACAAAAATGAATGAGAACTTGTGAGGATTCATGCTAATGACAATAGTTGTATCAGGTTAAATGTATTCACCTTACCAAACAATATATTCTCTAAGTCATTTCTATAAAATAACACTTCACACACATCCGTACAATAGATGTTCATCTACATTTGAACCTATTTCTCTCTCTCTCTCTCTCTATCTATCTATCTCTCTCTCTCTCTCTCTCTCTCTCTATATATATATATATATATATATATATATATATATATATATATATATATATTAAAGAGAGAAAATATGTTATCATTACTATACCCAAAAAAAACTACTATTGATTAATCCAACTATCAGTAAGTTAATAATATAATTTTATCTTGTATGATTATATATAAAAGACTAAAAAAAACCATATCAATCATGTTCAATGTTACTATCAATTAAATGATAATAACTATTACACACTAAATCCATTAAAAATATGCTTCTGTATCATATATTGTAAAACAAAATGCATAACAATAATGTTTAATGTTACTATCACTTTAAGGAATTAATGAAGCTTTTTAAATGAAACATGTTAAAATTACTAGCCGTCTACCCGCGCAAAGCGGCGGGGCACGTGAGTTCTTTCGGTGATATGTTTCCATTACAAAATTGTTATGTTAAAAAAAAGTACATGTTGAAGACAATATAATCAAACTATGGTGTTATTTGTTACATCATGCATCAAATAACCAATAAAAAGCAACCAATCAAGACGACACAAAATATTAATCGTGCAATACTTCTTTATACACCACATTTGCTGTATAAACCCCATCACCTTTTGAATTTTCGTTAGGGTTTACTAATACTTTTGTATTGCAACGTGAAACCCCTCTGGACAATGCAACATAAAGTTGTCCATGTGAGAATACTGGTTCTGGAAGATAGATACCTACATATGGAATTGTTTGTCCCTGAGCTTTATTGATTGTCATTGCAAAGCACAATCGAATAGGAAACTGTTTCCTCATTAGAGGATCGATGGTTGCTACTAATTGCTTGTAACTGGTATTGGTTTCATATCGATGGATGTGGATTCGCATATGAAATCAATTGTGTTCGCATCTATGAAATCAGTTCGCATATGACATCAATTGAGTTCGCATTTGGTTTTGTGGGTCAAAACAGTTCGCATAAGAAGTTCACGATTTGTTTGAGGTTAATTGATTTTGATTTCGCAAGCTTGGAGTCGGAGATCTGGATTGTGTTCGCATCTATAGAATGCGAGGAGAATTTAATGGTGATATTCAGTTCGCATTTGGTGACACAAGTACGTGGTTGATGATTTTTGGTTGGTTCGCATTTGAAATTAGTGGGTTTCGAATTTGGGTTCGTATCTGGGTTTCTCAAACAACTGAAATGCGAATATGAGACAACTGATTAATTTCTCAGTTAATGCGATGAAATGCGAATGAACTCAAAGACGGATGGATGCAAGATGCGAAGAATTTGAATGAAAATGCGAAGTTTTTAATGTATAAATGCGAATTGGGGAAGAAAGCTTAGAGTTTCGCATTTGGCACCTGATCTTTTCAAGAAATAATATAAGTGGTCCAACTTCGCAAAATGGGGTCATTTAATCAGAAAATCGATCATTCTTCAAATATGACATTTAATCAGAAAATCGATCTAAAAATGAGACATTTGGTGTTTATCGATTTTTCAGGGTCGACGGGTTGTATGAAAAGCGAAGGCTGAGTAATTGAAAATTAGAGGATCGATGGTTGCTACTAATTACTTGTAACTGGTATTGGTTTCATATCGATGGATGTGGATTCGCATATGAAATCAATTGTGTTCGCATCTATGAAATCAGTTCGCATATGACATCAATTGAGTTCGCATTTGGTTTTGTGGGTCAAAACAGTTCGCATAAGAAGTTCACGATTTGTTTGAGGTTAATTGATTTTGATTTCGCAAGCTTGGAGTCGGAGATCTGGATTGTGTTCGCATCTATAGAATGCGAGGAGAATTTAATGGTGATATTCAGTTCGCATTTGGTGACACAAGTACGTGGTTGATGATTTTTGGTTGGTTCGCATTTGAAATCAGTGGGTTTCGCATTTGGGTTCGTATCTGGGTTTCTCAAACAACTGAAATGCGAATATGAGACAACTGATTAATTTCTCAGTTAATGCGATGAAATGCGAATGAACTCAAAGACGGATGGATGCAAGATGCGAAGAATTTGAATGAAAATGCGAAGTTTTTAATGTATAAATGCGAATTGGGGAAGAAAGCTTAGAGTTTCGCATATAAATGAAAGTACGATGCTATTCCTTGTATTTAGTTGTTTTCAATGCAAAGAATAAGATAAAATGGAAGTACGGTATTAGCTAATCTGCAATTGCATTCAAATATTAAGAATATTTATAATACCAAATGTGCAATTTGGGTTAAAAAAAACTTAACTTGAGCTTGTAAGGGGAGATAATTCTCTAGAATAAAATCACTCTTTCTTTTAATCGTGAGAATCACAATCAGTTGAACTGTTGAAGAGATGAAGTAACAGGTCCTGCTTCGAAAAAATGAGAGAGTGGACATCAAATGAAAAAATTATCCAAAACCTATAAATCAGATAAACTAAAACAACTTAAAAAAATAATAAAATTCTTACAATCCAAAAACAAAACCAAGATGAATTAAACACAATAATCATAGTCAAGTTTTGAAATATATTGAATTAACTTGAACCAATATTCTGCACATTGGGTGTTAGGCAATATACTCCTGCAAAAAATAATGTAAAACAAGCTCATAAATTGTGAATAAAATAAACAACTAACCCTAAAACTGGTTGGAAATAGTGTGTGCTGATCTCATCAAATAATCTGGCATTTATGAATAGCTCTAAATAATCTTAAACAACATAGGTGAGTGTAAGAATCGATATATCCATGAAACACAGAGTAAAATCATTATATGACAATTAAGTAAAACTAAAAAAAAACATGGAACAGAGAATTTGATAGAACTATTTACCTGGATAGTGGTGAAGATGGAGATGGTTAGTGAAGGCTTCAACGTTGGGGTTTAATTAGAGTGTGAATACAAAGATAGGGGAGAAGACAAAGATGGTAGACGATGGTGGTGAGGTCATGATAACAGTTCGATTTCTGTGATTTTCACCCAATTCATAACAAAAATTGTTATTTTTCTTGAAAACAAACATTAATTAAATGGATAAGGATTCAACAACTACAGTAAAATGATAGAGTAATAAGATATTTCCTTCATTAACCGGAGTCCATATCAGTACAGATAGTTGAAGATATACCTGAAATAATACAGATAGTTGAGAAATGTCAAAAGGACACAAATACCCTTAGTACCACTTAAACAAGAAAGCTTTACTCTAGATACACTTATACAAGAATATTTAATATACAAATGATTACCCAAAATGTAGACAAACATCAGAACCTGAAATGGAGAGGAAACACCGGAAATTGAGAGTAAACATTGACGATTATGTGATAAATGACTGAAAAGAACACTTTAAAATTGCTAACAAAAACCTGTATTGTTAGAGAACGTTTGTAAATTAATAGTGTTTGCCTCCTGGTTCTGCAATAGAGAGAGAGAGAGAGAGAGAGAGAGAGAGAGATGGTTGGAGACCTATGACCACAAAAAGAGAATATATGTGTGCATATGGCTTAAAGAGCACTAACCTTGAAATCGTGTTGGATCCTGGTCCACTATGACACTTGTGAAAATGGTTGTCTGAGGTTTCTAGAGAGTCGAGTGCGACCAGCTGTGAGTAGTAGATGGTTAGGTCTCCAGGTATGTGTGTAAAATGCGTAACACTTACGACCTCACAGATAAGAAATTTTTTGCAGTCAATTGGTCATATAAGGGGATGGGGCAGAGATATGAAGAAAAAGATTCGTTCTAGACTTGACCAGTGCAATCGATCAAAATCAAATAATTAGAGAATAGAACAGTAGCATATGCTAGATGTCGAGAGATGGGGGTTGTGAACGGTGGTAAGATGAAGTGCGATGATGATGAAGGTGGCCTGTTTGATGGTAGTGAAGGTTATGTGACAACAAAGTTTACTGATGGTGTTGTGATGTTCGATATTCGGGTTTCTAAAGGAGATATGCAAGAGAAGAGAAAGGCAGAGGTGTTTAGCAGCGACTGTAATGGTCTCAGTGGTCAAGGTGTGGTGGGTAACTGCGTCGAATATGGGAGGAATTTTAGAGTATTTAATAGAGAGGGAGAGAGTTCAAGGAGAGAAGAGATGGCGACTCATCTAGGGTTATTCTACAAGGAAGGGCTATAGATACTAAGATAAGAGATGATATATAAAGTTTATCTATAGACCGATTCAATTGGCAAAATCTGAGGAAGACGGGTTCTTCTTTGACCAGTTCAATTTGAAGAAGAAAGCCAAAGCCTATTCAATATGTACGTAATTCATGTTAACCGCGTAAGATTTGGTATTTTTCTATGCATAAACTCATTGTAAATAGCGTAATAAGGGTTATACCTCTTAAAATTTAATATTATTTTATTAATGATTACTTGTACTAACAGCTTAATGGTTTGGACGTCTTAAAAAATATTATTATTATATTGAATCTATTTATGGAAATAGTTGGATTTCTATTATAAGGTAGTATAGATACGCATGCTTTGTTAAATATTTCTATTAAATTATGTTAATACAATAATAAGATAAGAATATAAAATAACATTTTTAAAAAATATATAACATCAATTTTTATATTGATAAAAACTTCAAAATTAAATTTGTTAAATATATGTGATTTCATATGGTGTTATTTCTTAGTTTACACTATAAAAAGAGAATATCCTTTAAAAAGTAGTATGAAAACAAATCATATTTCGTTTCGTGTATATATTTAGCCAATAATGTGACCATTTAATTTGTTTAACATGATAAAAAAAAAAAAAATATTACATATTACAATCGATAATATTATCCTTTTTGAACATGAGAAACAAGTTTAATGCTCAAATGTATAGAAAAAAATAGTGTTGGCTAAATATGAACACGAAACAAAGTATGTTACTCTTTTAAGGCATTAACCCTCAAACAAAATAATACTTCACTCTATGTTATCCTAAAGGCAATTCACAAATTATGATCACAACTCACCAATTCATGTGGAACTAGTATGTACAAATATGTCAAACTAGTAAATATAAAAAGCTAGTTATGTCACACCCCCAAACCGGATGGTGGAAATGTCTGAGGGTGGAATGATGACCATAGTATCACAATAATTGTATATATTTAGACACAAGTACATAAACAACTATCATATCATATGATTATATCGGTTACATGACCCACATGTTACTTAGTATCAAAATACATTACAAGGATTGCATGTTATCAAATAAAGTAGTTTTCATAATGATTTTTGGTGTCTTGTCTTCAAAAGTAGCTCCACTGATATGAGCTTAATTGTTTGCTGAGATTACATATCATTTTAAAAGTCAACATAAAGTTGGTGAGTTCATAAGAGTTCAGTTGTAGAAAGATCCGATATTTTTCCGTATATGAAAATCGTATCTCCATCTTGTAAAAAGTTTTGTATTTGTACGCATTCAACGTAAAAGAAGAATGTATTTGTGTAGTATGTATCCAAAATCATTTATAAAATAAAAGTTCTCATAACTTCTAAACTTAAAAAAAAGTATGACTTGTCATGTGATTTTTATTATCCAAAAATCGAGTGAATAAGTAAATGATCATACTTATAAATGTAGTATATAAGTAAATAATCATACTTATAAATGTTGTGTATAAGTAAATGACCATACTTATAAATGTAGTGTATAAGTAAATAACCATACTTATAAATGTAGTGTATGCGTAACCAACCATACTTATAAATGTTGCATATAAGCAAATAACCATACATATACTGTATCTTGCACTAGAATTTATTATTCAATGTTATAGTGAGCCTTTATAATCGAGCTATCGATTGTACGTAATGCTGCCCGCCACGACGTTTCTTTGGACGTCATGAAATGTTAAGGCAATTGTCACCCTAGACCTGCAGGTCTAGCTGTAGCTAGCAGCTTAGGTGCGGGTTGTCAACCCCATATAGATCTATACACAATTATCCCACTCATTTAAGATTTAACAATTATAAGGTCGGGACTTAGTGTAATGGTTGAAGAAATGTCTAACATAACCCATCAAAAGTATGTTATTCTAGGTTGTAAATGAAATCAAAGCTTTCCCATGTTCAAAATATTGTTCTACATGTATGTTGGTTACCCCAGTGTGTAATAGTATTACCTAATGGATAATGCTATTATCCAATGGGTAATGGTTTATCCAATGTGTAAACACAAAGTTTTAATCTTTCAAAACTAGACTTTTGGTAAAAAAAAATTAAGTTTGTATTTATCCAATATATAATAATAATATTATTATTCAATAGATAAAGATATCATTTACCTTACAAAAGCTCCAATATGAGAAACTTGTGCATATGAAAGAATAAGACTTGTGTGCTTTCTTTGAAAACATGAATATATGTATATATCTTCATAAAAGGAACATAAACATGCATGTAATAGTATTACCCAAAGGTTAAAAGTTTTATCCAACATATATTAGAACTAGGACCTTTGTGTAAAGCATTTGTCCAAAATGTATTTTGTTTGCATGATATGTAACCTCCTCCAAAAGTGTAAAATGACTGAAAACTAGTAGAAAATGGGGTATGAACTCACCTTTCGTGCTTTCCTTAGAAGATGGCAAGAAATGGTGAGAAAGATTAGGTAGAATTCAAGCTTTGGAAGACAACACCTCCTTGAACTTCAAGATTCTTTCCTAGGGTTTTTGATTCAAGATTATGAATAAAATAACCAAAAGATGATGATGGATGGGTGATAGAACTCGAAAATGTGGAAAAAACACTTACCAAAAGATTTGTAAAAACACTTGGAAACAACTTGGAACTCTTAGAATCACTATAGAGAATGTAAGAAGTTTGAAGATGGAGAAAGGGTGGGTAGAAGGCCTTTTGGCCGATTTTTATAGAGAAGAGAGGGGAAAGAGAGGGAAAGGGTGGGTTGCATGGGGAAATGTAGAGGTAAGTCATTTTCATTAAAATAATAAGCTATGGTGTTATGATTATTTTAATGAAGGTAGGGTTCTTGGATTAAAATAATCAAGGTAAGCTTCTTTGATTTTTTTAATATAAAAATGATATGATGATGATGTTCGATATGGAGAGATATGTTGGGAGAGAAGAGACATAATTTGTCTTATATAGTTTTTTTATTTAAAAAAAACCTAGCCCTTGTTATAAAAGTTTGTCATTTTTATAAAAGTGTGGTGGCATTTGAGAAATTGGTAAGGTTTAATAGCAAATAAAAATATTTTTATTTAATATTATAACAATAATATTAACACCTTATGATTAAATTGTTTTTCTCAAATTTGTTGTATAAAATGTAAGCGTTAAACGTGATAACATTTCATTTTTCTTGATGTATGACATTTTTCCAGAATAACCACCGGAGTATCAACAAAATATTAGGGCATATGACGTTTAAAACGTGTTTATGGATTTGTGTACACGTAAACCTCGTGTTATGAACATTACCTAATTCCCGGTAATATTGGTGTGTTTTATCGAATTACTACATTACTGTAGTTTACTGATCGCAATATAAACGTTTATTCTATTATGGATTCGAAATGGTGTATGTAACATTATACTATTCAATAATACATTAGGGATGTTATGAAAATCACATTTCGCCTTTTTGACCTAATATACGCACAATTGACTTTTGTTGACCCATGTTGACCAAAATTTGACGGATGCCACAAGTTAAGAATTTAAAGAGTTCAAGAGAAGAAACAAATGTAAAATTCAATTAGAAACATTATCTAAATGATAGAATGACCCCTTGAATAGTTGAAATATAATCTTATAAATATATGTTACTTAGGGTTATATGTAAAGGTAGAAACATTGTATAAATAAAAGGATAATGAGATAAGTATTATTAGTAAGTGATAATGCCATTGATGCCATACAAATGTTTATGAATTTTTTTAATTGGTCCCTCGTGCTTTTTGGTTTTCTAGGTGTTTAAAATTCTATTTGAAGGTTTAATACATCATTAAGGTCAAAGAGTATGGTTTAAAATGTGCTTCGAGTCAATGTTGAAGGGATAACCTTGTTACTCCAGGCCCCTTTCTGCCCCATCATTAAAAGAAAAACTCCACATAATTTAAATAAAAGAAAATTCATTAAAGGAGTGTCACGTTATAAAAATGAGCTAAATTAGAGGATTTAAATTAGGAAGACCGATAAATTGGACTTTCTCTAATTCCTCCTTCTCCTGAAAACTCTTATGCTTTGTTCCATGTTGGTGTTAGTTGACAATGACAAAATACATGAAAGTTGTTGTGCACATCCAAAGAGTTTTTACCAGGTACCCTTTTTGGTTACTCTAATGGGATACATCATAGGTTCGATCTTATTGATTTTTTTTGGAATTGAAAAAGATGAAGGTGTTGCTTATCTTAACAAATACACACAAAATAAATATATGAAGCTATACTACTATATACCATAGTCCAAATTCCCTTTTGGTTACTCTAATGGTATACATCATATGTTCGATGCTATTGATTTTGTTGGAATTGGAAAAGATAAAGATGTTGCTTTTCTTAAAAGATATTATTAGGATTGCTACTAGCCCAACCATGCTCAATATAGAAGAATAATGAGGTTCCATTTTCTGAAATCATGTGAATCGGATATGGCGTTTTGTAGTTAGAAATTATACTTTTTCTTATTACGACAACGGAAGCATTAAATACAATAACTATTATTTTAAGACCATTTTAAAACAAAATCATCAAGGATCCAATTACATTAGTTAGAAAGATTATAAAACAACAATATGGTGTTTAAGGGTGACAACCTTTGATCCCACTCAGAATAAGGGAGTTAAAGAAGATGGAAAAGACAAAGAGTATGATCTTCTGTATTGGTATCCACCAACAAGTTCAAGCCACCAAAAATTAAATTTCTTGCTTGTATTAAGAACTTCTTAATCCTTTAAGAACTAAACAAAATTTAGTCTTATAGGAGAAGCACTTTAAATCACAACCACTTTACTAGTCTTATTGAGAGAGAAGGAGGATAAGGGAGAGTGTATCTTTAGGCAAAGGGGAAACGAAGAAGAAGACCAACCTCAAAGGAAAGCCTTTTCTTACCTTATATATACACACATAAAATATCTAAGGACCATACTTTCATCATGGTCAAAGGTAAGGCTTATTGGGAGCATGATGTGTGCAAGAGTAAGATAAACAAGAAACCTCCATCCATACTTGGGTGGGTTCAGCCAAAAGAAAGAAAGAGAGAGAAGGGTGGAGTGGTTAACACTCCATCACATTTCCCACATGTACATGTTTAATCTAATGAACTCAAAGGGTTCTAAAACTTTATACATGACATATTAATTCATACCTTATGAGTTAATACTTAGATACGCTCTTTGGCAAATATTAATATTTCATAAAAAAAATAATTTTTCCAATTTAAATACAATAGTTAATGATATTTATTAGTAATAGAAATCTAATAAATATTCAATAAGTGACTGCTTAATAATAGGTGTGGCCTTATAGGATCATATGTTAATTGACAATATCATCCAAACTTGATTCCTGAGCATATGAATCCTACAATCTCATGCTTGCACAAGATTCATTATGAATTGATATGGACTATAGTTGACGTCTAGCAACATACTATTTGCCCAAATAACACATGAAGAGATGGAATCTATCAACATCCAATTCCAAGGGCTCAAATATTCAATTGATGCATATGGTAAGTTAATCAATATTCCATTTGTTTAAGACATCATGTTGTATAGAAGACATGGAATGCAATCATTTTTATTTATTGTCCAACTTTAGGTGATGCGCCTTAGATGTCTAACTCTCAACATATAAGAGGAAAAATCTCATCTTGACTACATATACCTCTTGTATAGTTCATGTTATACACAACAGTTTCCTTTATAATTGCACAGTTACGAACCATGTTTAACCATGTCAAAGCATAGCAATTTTCTATACTCGAGTCCCTGATATGTATCTCGGGTCAAAGGATACAAAGATATTACTTTTGTTCAAGATTCACCTATGATAACAATCCATGAAGTGATCTTTGAAGTAGGTCATGTCCAATAGTTGTTCTCTAACAAGTATATATATATAAACTTCGTTGCAACACCTTTCCATTGTCAATACATGAAAATCAATCAATCCAATTCATATTAGTCTTTATTCATAGTTATTCCCACAACGATGAACGACTATGGTCAATTTAGAATAACTAGGTTATTCATGGATTAAACATGTTAACATAGAACACAATAACAATTTAAAATAACTAGGTTGTTCACGTATTGAACATGCTAACATAGAACACAATAACATTAATGTAAAAAAAGATTCCCATATGTCGAATTAGATAAAATGTCATTACAATATAGTTTAAAATATCCAAAATGACAAAATTGCAAAAAATGGTCCCTATGGTATGCATTTTTTTTGGGATTTTAGTCCAAACCATGACTTTTTTGAATTGGTGGTCCTTTTGAGGTAATTTCGTTGCGTTTTTAGTCCCTCGATAGATTGAAATGACTGTAATGCCCTTGGGTATTTATTTTCTATTTTTATTTCATTTTTCTAAAATCTTATATTCATTTATTTATTTAAAAAATTAAAAAAAATAAGTGGGCCCACATCTCTCTCTCTCTAAACATAAAAAACACATATCGTCTTCTTCATCTGTTTGGGGATTTGGAGGAACGAAAGAATCGGAAACGATGAGAAGTTCCGATGGTGGTCATTCAAATCGCAAGGAGGGACAGAGTGGTCGATCTCCGACGACCCTTTGAGGCTTTAACTTGCATCATCTCCGGTTGAGAGCTAAGGGAACGAGTCTCCGTTTTCGTCTGTTCGGAGAAGCTGAAATCACGAATGGAAGGCTGTGATCAGGAAGCTCCGATGGTGGAGTGTGGTTCTGCAGTAGTTAAGCAGTCACAAGGGGCGGGTAGCTATAATGGTGGAAGAGCAACAGTTTTTCCGATGAGCTCCTTCTCGGCTGATAGCTCACTCGTCGGAGTTGTGGCTTCAAATCACCAATAGTAAGAGAAGAGAGGAGGTGCTGGAGGTGATGGAGAACCAAGTGAGGATGGATAGGGAGTTGTAACAGCTCGCTAGTTTACCGGTTCTTCTTCCTCTTACTTCATCGAAGCCAAAATCGAGGACCACTGCAAACGAGAGGATGTTTTGAGTTGTTGATCGATAGGGAAGAACGAGGGAGGAAGGAGAGAAACTGAAACAGGGGCGGCAGCCTTGGTTCACCGGATTCTTTCCTCATGAACACCCCCACATGCTGTTGTTTTCTATTCTTGCTTCTCCCTTCTCGATTAGACAAGGATCGAAGAACCTCCCTCGATTTCTAGTGGTTTTATTGCTGTTAGGATTGATTGTCGGAGTAAGAGAAGGAAAATGGGGGTTGTTGGTCGACAAACGGTGGCCAACAGTGGTGATTCACATTGGATACCGGTGCTTCTATGGTGGAGTAGTGGTTGAGCAGTGGTGGTGTTTCAAAATCAATAGGCTTGGGAGTTGGGGATTGAGTAGAAGAAGATGACAAAGACTTTCACGAGAGAGAGAGAGAGAGAGAGAGAGAGAGGTATTTTATTATTTTTTAATTGTTAAAATAAATTAAATATTAAATTTTAAAATTTGACATCCCCATTTTTACGGCCAGAAAATACCGATTTGTTTATGCTTTGTTTTATAAAATCAGAGTAATCTTTTAAAAAAAAATGGTTGCGGAATTTATTCCCAAAACAAGATAAGATAATAACTTATCAAAACATCTCTCAAAGAGAATGTATTTTCATTTAATAATAAAACCTTGGGATGTCATGTTCCGATACAGACATATAGGCATAAGCAGAACTTACATTTAATTACACAATTGATTTATATCTCCTTTAAATCTCTCCGTGAAATATGTCTTCGTATTAATACCTGTGATATAAAGAAAACTGAGTGGGTCAGGCTTGGGAGCCTGGTGAGCGTATAGGGTTTTCATCCCACAATGTTATATCATATATTTATAAATATAGAACATTCAAACTTGTACAATTTCACCATATAAAGGCAACTCTTATCCCACCCCATCGATCCTCACAACGACACGATCTAAACTCTCGTATCTAAAATTTTCCTCTTTACCTGATCCCTACTCACGGATCTAAAACTAACCTTTTTCACCTGATCCATACTCACGGATCTAAAACTAACTGATCCATACTCACGGATCTAAAACTAACCTCCTGATCTGATCCATACTCCCGGATCAATAATTGTACCCAATCCATACTCCAAGAATAGAGACAATTAACTATACCTTAATCTTGATCTGATCCATACTCCCGGATCAATAACTGTGCCCAATCCATACTCCCCGACTAGGTACAATTAACTTAATCTTAATCCATATCTGATCCATACTCCCGGATCTATAACTGTGCCCAATCCATACTCCCGGACTAATAGCAAGTTTATCTCTTTACCTGATCCATACTCCCGGATCTAAAACTAACCTCTTGGTCTAATCCATACTCGCTGAATAACTAGATCAATAATAACAACATCGGGGCCTCTCATCTGTTTATCACACATCAACTATCTACCCATGTTCTACCCAGCATATTAGTAGATAAAAATATATATTTTTATACATAGTTTAAAACCTGTATAACATTCTCATTCAATACCTATTCCACATAACAGATGAGGCACACCCACATAACACGTATTTCATAGAGAATAAATCAGATCTATGAGATAGAAGAAAGTGAATATACATTCACGCATATAACAACAAAATATACACATAACACGTATTTTATATTAAATACTTAATAATTATGCGTTAGAAGAAAGTAACCACACACTCACACATATAAACAACAATATACTTAATACACTCAAACCATACTTGTGTTATTATTGTGTTTATGAAAGGTAGTATACACACACACACATATAAACAACAATAAACTTAATACACTCAAACCATACTTGTATTATTATCGTGTTTATGAAAGGTAGTATACACTCACACACATAAACAACAATAAACTTAATACACTCAAACCATACTTGTATTATTATCGTGTTTATGAAAGGTAGTATACACTCACCTGATCAGAAGATGATCAGACAGCACTACGGCTCTAAGATTAGTACTTCTTCGGTGAAACCGGGATCACTTCACACACCGGGTTTCTCGCGGACAGAGCTTCGACTCGAAAACTCCTTTTCTTCTCGGGATCTTCGGGCTTCGGGACTTGCTTCGGGTCTCGGGATGATACCGGGGCTTTGGGGGGGGGGGGTTGGTAAAATAGGGCTTAGAGAAGGTATCGGGAGTGAGAGAGCAAGGGAGGAGCAACCAAAATCGGCTGACCCTTGATTTCTATTTATAGGGTGAGATTTTAGGGTTCACGTCGTGAGTTTTAAGGCTCACGTCGTGGGGATTGATCGTCATTGCATGCGTGACTCATCCACTTGTGTCTGACAGCTCCGGAAGGTCAAATCTCAAAATTCACGTCGTGAACACAGTGTTCACGTCGTGAACTCTGACACAGTACCGGGTTTCGTGCCCCGAACTTCAGAAATTCATAACTTTCACATACGAACTCCGTTTTCGACGTTCATTATATCGCCGCGAAGGTGAGATTATGATCTACAACTCTCGTTTAGAATCCATTGGCTAATTTTGAATTTATTTTTAATATGTTATAAATATATTACTTTTAGTAGGCCGGGACAGGAAAACTCCGTTCGAAATTCATAACTCCTTCATTTGAACTCCGTTTTCGTCTGTCTTTTTATCGTTGGACTAATATTGATGAGATCTTCAATTCTCATTGAGAAAGTTTTGGCTAAATATCACTCGAGCTCAATCTCGAGTTTCGGGCTGCATACTGCTAATGCTGAAACTTCGAAAAATCATAACTTCCTCATACGAAGTCAGATTTAGGCGTTCTTTTTATGCACGCTCATGGTTTAACGTATTCTACGACTTTCATTTAGATCGCTAAGGAAAAATATCGCTCTAACGTAAATTCACTATTTACATCGGCTATGTCGTGCCGGTTATGTCGCAAAACTTCGACAGGTCATAACTTCTTCGTTATAACTCGGATTTCGGCGTTCTTTATATGCACGGAAACCTTGTAACATATACTATAACTTAATTAATATTATTGCTTCAAAATAATCTTCCATCAAAAAGTCATTTTTGACGCTTAACGTCTCTAATTGACTAATCCGGATCTACAGGCGTTACATCAAATAATGAAAGAAAAATGAAAAATAAATACCACAAGGGTATTATAGTCATTTCAATTTTTAGAGAGACCATTTTCACATACAAATCAGTCTAAAATGACCATGAAGCCAAAAAAAAATCGTGATTTGGACTAAAACCCTAAAAAAATGCATACCACAGGGATCATTTTTACACTTTTGTCTATCTAAATATTAATAAAGTATATAATTAAATCCAATCACTAGCTAATCAAGTCATATTCATTTTTGCATGACCCTCAAACTTATTTTGAGCAAACTTATTTTGAGAAAGAGGCTTCGTGAATGGAATTGTTAAATTATCATATGTATAAACCTAAACCTTGCTAATGAATACATTTTTCAATTTCAATTCCAGACAAATGAAACTGTATTTCCATTGAATATGTATAGTTTTGTTCGTAACCATCGGGTCTCTTGCGATAACGATGACACAAGTGTTGTCGTAAAGCATCTCAATGACATTTTTGATGCTAACGTCCAGATCATTCGTGAATTTATTCATCCAATCAACTTCTTGAGCCGCCTCTAATGCAACTATGTACTCAGATGTTGTTGTAGATAGTACAACCATTTCTTGTTTTAACCTTTTCCAGTAAATGACTCCTCCATTGAGGGTGAAAACATAACCCAACTTTAAACCGGTTTCAAATCGATCCAAACCGTTTCCTATAAGCTTGATATTTTTGCTTGGAAACCGGCTTGAAACCGATTTTTTGACTCAAACCGGTTTTAACTTTTGTTAACCCAAACCGATCCACTTTCCAAAAAATACCGTTTGTTCACCTCCAGTTATATGTAACATTATTTTGAAATATGTAAACAGTAAATTCTCTTTGTAACGGAATCACATGAATCAAACTGGATTGGATCAAACGGCCTAATGGGTCAAAAGTCGTATTTGACAATATTCCATAAAAAAATGTTTATGGATCAACCCAACAAACTGATTCTAACGCCTATTAAAAATATATACGTTTAAATCTGTTAGGCGATTTCCAATCCATTAATTTTACCTTTTAATAAATTTACTCCTCACCATTTATCTAACAAGTAATTCATACAATATGACATGCAACATCTCCACATGACAATTTCAAGTCATTTATTCAGAAGTAAATTTACATCAACTTTTATTGACAAACGGATGTCATTTAAAATTTAATTAAAAAATAAAACGCGTGAAATGAAAATTATATCTTCATTTCAAATATTTACAACCTCCTAAATTCAGATTACTACAAAAGAATTGATACCTATTAAATATATTAGCTCTTTTATAATTACTCAATCCACCCACTTTACAACCTACATTCTTTAGCATCTCAGGTTGTCCTTTTTATTTGTTAGACTTCATAAAAGTTTTTAAAGCACGAAATAAGTATAAGTACAATAGCCGTGATTAAGGAGAGACCGAGGGGTATTTTGGTCATCCTCTTCAGTATGTGTAATTGTGTATCATGTACGTACAACCAGTTATGAGAAAAATACAATCATTCCAAACAACAGTTTTACAAAAAACTTTATAAGTTATTTTCAATTATAAAAGAGTAAATCACACGAATGGTCCCTATGGTTTAAAGATAATTAGTATGTTTGGTTTCTAAATTATATTTTTAACTCGTAAGGTCCTTAATGTTTATTTTTGTTACGCGCTTAGTCCGTCTTACCTAAAAAAACTATTTTGTTATTGATTTTTTAATTTATTTAAATAAACTCACCCCTCTCACCTTACCTTACCTATCCCATTATTTTTTCATATTTAAAGAATAATTTTTTAGGTAAAACAGAGACCAAACGCATAACAAAAACACACAGTAGAGACTAAACGCATAACAAAAACAAACAGTAGGGACCAAGTGTGTAACAAAAACAAATAGTAGAATCTTTCCGAGTTTAAAAAATAAATTAATGACCAAATACGCAAATTACTCCAAACCATAAGGACCATCCGTGTAATTTACTCATCATAAAATCAAGGACATTGAAATATTTTCCAAAGACAAGACAAAAAGTTGCAACTTCTATCTTTTATCTTTTGTCACTGATAACCCAGTTCAATAACTCAGTTCAATACATGTCTGAAGTATCTAAAGTAGTACAATACTGTCATGTTTTGTCATATACCTGCATTGGTACTACAAATGCAAACAAACGAGATACTACTTTTTTAACTTAATCAAACCAGTTCTAAAAAGTTTCAAACGATGTCTAGAAAAACGCGACACCTTTTACCAAACACACAACCTCTCTCTCTTTCTCTAAACAATCCCAACACCAAATCCATGTACTATTACGCACCAAAACAAACAAATCGATTCAAATAAAAAAAAAATCTTACTATAATTAGCGCAAGCCAAGAACCTTGCGTGGGTCGAGCTGTCCACTAAAATAACTAGAAGAGACAATAGAAAGTTCTTGTCGACCTTTCCACTCTTGATTCGGTTTTAAACTTATTGGATTTTCAATAGCTGCGGCATCAAGACATAACATTGCTTTGTAGTCTTCATCGCCCAAATCTTGAATCGCCTTTGACTTTTTGTCCCAAGGGTTCCACACAACTGTCGTAATTTTATTATTGTTATTCATTTTGGGATTTTTTTTGAGTAAATTACACGTATGGTCCCTATGGTTTAGAGTAATTTGCTTGTTTAGTCCCTAACTTATTTTTAATCCCTACTGTTTGTTTTTGTTACGCGCTTGGTCCCTGTCTTACCTAAAAAAAACTATTTTGCCCTTTATTTTTTAATTTATTTAAATAAACACACTTCCAATCTCACCTACTCACCTTACTTTACCTATCCCAGTATTTTTCACTATTTAAATAATAGTATTTTTAGATAAGACAAAGACCAGACGCGTAACAAAAACAAACAATAGGGACTTTCCGAGTTAAAAAAATAAGTTAGGGACCAAGCACGCAAATTATCCCAAACCATAGGGACCATTCATGTAATTTACTCTTTTTTTTTATTTTATGAAAATGTAATTTAATTTAATTGGTATGTGATGAGATAAACCTGCATCCACCATGCCTTCTTTACGTAGGACGATTGTGCGTTTTCTTTCGTGGTCGATTATCGCGATTTTGTTGGGTGTGCTTAAGTACACTCGATCGATCTGTAAAAATAAAAAAAAATTAAAAAAAAAAAAAGAATAGCAATGTACTTTTATTTCTTTATATAAAGGATTTTGCTTTAGTAAAATTATGAGTAAATTACTGAAATCATCCCTGTGATTTGGTTAAAATTGCATATTTGGTCCTTAACTTTTATTTTGCACTCGGATCGTCCATGTGGTTTGATTTTGTTGCATTTTTCGTCAGTGTGGTTTTGTCAAAATTGCATGTTTGGTCCCTAACTTTATATATGTAAGGGACGAAAAACGCAACAAAATCAAACCATAGGGACGAAAAATGCAACAAAATCAAACCATAGGGATGATCCGAGTGCAAAAGAAAAGTTAGGGACCAAACGTGCAGTTTTAACCAAACCATAGGGACGATTTCAGTAGTTTACTCTAAAATTAACTAATTATAGCAATGGTATTTGAATACAAAGCAATTTTTATTGCTATAAATGGATAGGTTTTTGGAAGCCTAATAAGATAAAAGAAAAGGGGGTAATACTTATTATCATAAAAGACCTTGTATATTGTGTGTGTGTGTTTTTTTTTTCCGGATTAAATCTCGTGTTTTATTTTTTTCTTGAAAAAGACATTGTATTTTTCTATTTTTTTATTTGGCCCTTTTAGCAGGGTTTTTTTCTGAAAAAAAGATCATAAAATGTTAGGGTTTTTTGGGAAAGAAAATAAAAGGTTGAGTGTTTTTTCGGAATAACAAAGGTTAATTTTATAAAAGACCTTATATTTTGTGTTTTTTCTGGCCCATTTAGTAATTTTCTTTTTTCCAAAAAAAATTGTAAAATGTGAGGGATTTTTCGAGAAAAACTAAAAAAGTTTAGGGCTTATTTGGAAGCGGTTAAAATGTTGAGGGTGTTTTTCGGAAAAAATAGATACAAAGTTTAGGTTTTTTCTGGAAAAATGAAAAAATACAAGATCTTTTTCAGGGAAAAAAAATTTAATCTCACAAAATATAAGATCTTTTTTGATATTAATCTAAACTAAATGGTTGAGGGTTTTTTTTCAGCAAAAAAATGGTTAAATCTCATAAAAGACCTTATATTGTGTTTTTTGGATTAAACCCCAACTTTATCTTTTTCCTGAAAAATACCTTGCATTTTGTTATATTTTTCCGAAAAACCCTCAAATTTTTTTTTGGTTAATCTCATAAAAGACCTTATATTTTGTGTTTTTTCCGGATTAAACCTCATCTTATATTTTCATTCTTTCCGAAAAAACCCTCAACTTTATCTTTTTTTTTTCAAAAAAAAAACCCTCAACCTTCTAAATGTTTACAAATAAATCCTCAACTCTTTTAATTTTTCCTGAAAAAACCTTCACATTTTACAACTTTTTTTAGAGAAAAACATCTAAAAGGTCCGCATCGAAAAAAAAAATGAAAAAATGCAAGGTCTTTTTCATGAAAAAAATAAAGTTGAGATTTAATCCAGAAACAACACAAAATATAAGATCTTTTATAAGATTACCCCAAAAAAATCAAGGGTTTTTTTGAAAAAACATAATATATAAGGTCTTTCATTATATAAAGCTGGGGTTTAATCCAAAACAAACACAATATATAAAGCTGGGGTTTAATCCAAAACAAACACAATATATAAGGTCTTTCATTATATTAACTTAAAAAAGATGGATTTTTTTATAAGATCATAAGAATAAAAAAACTGAAAGTAACAAAAATAAAATCTTACATCTCCATCAAAGGTAATTGCATCTGCTTGCTCTGTGTATCTTTCTCTCATTAACAAATTGTCAAAGTAATCAAGTGTCTCCAACCCTTCAACACGTACTTCACTGTATTTTAAAAACCACATATATCATTCTACCTATCTAAAAACAATAATAATCACAATACTAAAAATCAAAAGTAGGATTATGCAAACCTGACATCTGATAAAGAAAAGTAGTTATGAAGAGCAATAGAAAATGAGAACCCTTTGCTATCTACATTTCTCACACGAGGAATCAGAGTAAGCTTCCCAACACCAATAATCACACGAAGCCTCAACTCAAATCTAAACAAAAAACATATATAAAATAATCAGCCAAAATCTATAAAAGATTTGATTAAATCATGTGGAAACTAGAAAGTACCTATGAGGCCATGTTTTCAGATCCTCTTCTGTTGATTTCAATACAAGATCCACCATTGATTGATTGTTAGGTGGAGGTAAAGGTGAAGGTTCATCATCTATTGACCATAATCTATTCCTTGCAAATCCATGTTGCTCAAGTGCACCAAAATTTGCAACCTGTAATGGATATTACAGTTTATACTTTATAACTGTGTTCTATTGAGAAAAAAAAGCTAAAAAGAATGGTTTTGTGGATTGTTGAATGGAAACCTGAGGAAAGCAAATGGGTATGCCACCTCTTATGGATTTGGGGGGTTTCCAAACAGCCTGCAGACATAGAGAATGTCCTCATGAGTCATGATCATACACATGCACATAATATACATGAATTCAGATCATTGCTTGTATGATATTTAACTTTATTGCAAAAAAAATGAAGAGATTTTGGCTTTGAAGTTTGAAATACATAGTTGGATCACCTTACTGCTCATGAAAAGTAGCTCTTCTCGCCTTTCATTCTTCCAAGAAACAACCTGACCTCCATACAAGAGCACCTAGATGGAAGAAGAAGAAGAAGAATAAGAAGAGAATGAATCAAAATCAGAAACTGTTAAACTGTAATTTCAATCTGAAATGGAGTCAGAAAGTTGTATGTTACTGGAAAAGAAGCAAATAGAGAGTAAAGACATTCAGCATTCAATAGTATACTCAATGTGAAAGCCCTAGAATTCTGGGCTGAAAGTCTGAAACAGTCGCATAATAAATACACAATATTTTTACGATTGACGAATCAGTAGATTTGAAAATTGTGGACTTGCAATGTATAATTCCATCATTCTGACTCGAACAAATACTTCAAATATTTGACATTTTCCCCAAAAGTTTGTGATCATAATTCGAGTTACATAACTCCTTCGAACCAAAAATCACAACTCAAAACAACAATGCTACAGAATTGAAGAAATGTGGAGCCAGAAGAAGGCGATTAACCACTTGTTAATCGTTCGACAATCGATCAACAACTTGCTTCTGGCACCAAATTTCTCAAATTACTCTTTCACATCAAAAAAAAAAACAAACGAAACATGTAGAAACTACTAGAGAATCCTGTGATGAACAAACGAAAACACAATAAACGTAATAACGAACCTCCGCTGTTGATCCGGTTGGCTCACTGAGTACAACTCTAGGCGATCGATCTCCATCATTGATGATATTAACAGCCATGTAGAATCCTTCAGAGTTCACAGAATTACACACACAGCAATTATAAAGAAAAACGAAGAATCCAAAGCGACAGAAACGGAATACGACGAGAATGAAGAATTTGAAAACGGTGGACAAAATCACAGCAAAATGGAATGAGAATAAGACGTATAAATAGAATCATTCTGTTTCTATAAACACCGCGTATTTCATCCATTCATCCAATAAAATACAAAGATTTAAATACTAAAAAATGGAATAAAACAAAAACAAAACAGATCATCATTAAATACAATAGATTGCAAATCTTAAATTAAAAAATAGCAGGATCTTATGCTTAATCTTAATTTGACTAAGATTTTTTAATGATTTATTGTAACAGAATCGATCCGATTGGAAGAACAGGCCACCAACTATGTATTTATTTTTTATTTTTTGTTTTTCTTTTTTTAATAAACTAGTGGACGAGAGTCATCGGGTCGGATCGTTGGTTCTTGTGAAATGGGTTCGAATCGGGTTTAGAGAAACTATCTTTGACCCGCTTGTGCCCTCCACGTGGTCTTTCAGATTCAGTGTCAGCGTTTTTATGCCATGTCATCCATGACTTTTGGATTGATTATCATATATGTCGATCATCTTTGGATATTGAAGTATTAAACTATTGATTATTTTGTGTAGCTAAATATATTTTTATTATAAGTTTTTTGGCTAAATAATTAAATTACTCAATGTGTTTTTTTTGTGATAAAAAGAATCGAACATTTTTTTTAGTTTATTTTACATTTTAACTTTAGGTTTTATATTTATATTTATACGTATATTAACTGTTTTGAATGGCACACTTACTCAAAAACTAGATTCTTGACCATCAAAGACACCTTGAAATACATCTACTACGCTAGATCAAAGGTTTATATATATATATATATATATATATATATATATATATATATATATATATATATATATATATATATATATATATATATATATATATATATTAAATACTACATTAAAAGTCGTAATTATTTTAAAGATAGTTTTTGGACCTTTTTTAGTATATTGTAGGTTTCAATTTATGTTTTATTTTAATATATAATATTTAAATTAATAAATTGAGTTTATTAGGTTATCACAATTAAATTTATAAATTAAATATATATGATGTTGAAAGTTAAAAGGGATTAAAAAGTTGTCAAGTCAAAATTAATTAATAAAGAAGTTTATTATGTTACAAAAAATCAAATTAATATTTTTCATGATAAACATTTATTTTCAATCATATAAGAGGAATGATATTTTTTATAAGAGATTACAAAAAAAAACAAATTAATATTTTTCATGATAAACATTTATTTTCAATCACATAAGAGGAATATTTTTTATAAGAGATGTAAAATATTGTTTTGATATGACCATTAAATTATATGGTCAATAAAGCAATGTTTGTATTTAAATTGCTTTGATATGACGATTAAATCATATGGTCAATAAAACAATGCAAGTGATTGAAATAGTTTCTATAATAAGATTCTTGTAATTTCATTATAAAATATTATAAATTAACCTCAAAATAAAATTTTACAATATTACATCAAGACACAATGTTACATTAACTTAAAAACTAAACATAGATCAAAGGATATATAGGCACAATGTTAGTATGATATTCATCATTGTGAATACATATGAAAGTTGACTCTTTGCAAAAGTGGATAAAACTGATCCGCTCCAATATCCAATTGCATCGGTTGTATATAACCAATTGGATTGGATCGATTCATAAAATACAACATTCAATTATAATTGTATTAGTCAGTTCCATCAAGATCTATTGGATTTCAACTGATAAACACCCTAACAATGAGCATGTAGATGTGGTTCGATAATCTCAATATACACAAGTCCAAAAAGTTAGTCTTGGAAGCAATTATTATTACTATTTTATGGGTATTATGACGGTTTAGAAATTTGATAGTTTTTTGAACCGGTATATAAAGAAATGACTCTATTATTGATTTGGTAGTGGACTATTTCTTGTTTTTTTTAAATAGAAACAGTAAGATAACCATAGAATTTAAGGATGTCAAAAAGTTTTATGGGACCCCATCCCCATGGGGGCCCCATCTCATATGGGGATATTTGTTTAAATAAATTGGGGGTGGGACAGGGGTGGGGATGGGCAGTTCCGTCTTGAAATCCTCATGGTGGCCCCGTTTATATATATATATATATATATCAGTATAATAAACAATAACATGATTTTGACTTGCCAAAATTCAGCAAAAAAATGCTTTTTAAGTTGTTAACAACATATAAAATTTTGCTATAAATAACTATTTGTTACCCAAAACTAACTTTTTTAGTCCAAAATCAATTGGGGACGAGAAAACGGGGACGGGGGCGGAGGCAAGGATAATAAAAGAAATTCATGGGTAGGGGCGGGGGCGGGGATGCAACACCGTTATGTTTGCCCCCGTTGAAATCCCTATTTACTTGCCTATGTAACGGAGTTTTCCCCTTCTACTTTCCTGTTAATGTTATTAATAATAAAAATAAATCTCATAATAATAATAAAATTCACTATTAAAAAAATCCAATTTATAAGAACAGAGACTTGAAAAGCAAGTTAATATGTTTTTTTTTTATTTGTTTCTTTAGATTATTTAGATGGTTTTAGAATTTTGATTTTTGAATTTTAAATCGTGGTATTTGAATTAGCCCCAAATTTTTCTCTTTTATTGTCTTAAATCTTAACTAATAATTCAAATAACATTTAATTTATTTAATTTTTTTGCCATTTATGAAATTTTGTATCCTAGACTTTAAATCGATTGGCACTCTCAAAAGCAACTAAAATATATGTTCATTAGGACGATGTCCGTTTCAGAAATTGAATCAACTTTTTAATAGTTATACTTGTCGTTTCATTTTAAATTTTATAAATTGACTATCGTAACTGTCAAAATAAAATTACACACTACAAATTAACCGATTTAAAAAAAAAATATAGTATATTTCTATATACACCACACGTGCAATTGTTCAAAAAGCCTAAAATCATTCTTTAATTTATTTATCAAGATCGGGATCTCATTTAAAATCGTATTTTCTTTTGCAATATCTAAAATCAAATTAGGTCGTAAAATCCAACAAAAATAATTTTAAAACAAATATATATATATATATATATATATATTTTTTTTCATTCATCAGTTAACAATAAATAGTCTAAAACATAAAAATATATATTTTTGATATATTATTTAAGGGGAAATGATATATTTACCTAACCATGTATTTTGAATTTGCTCATTTGGTCTCATAACTTATTTTGTGTTTTATGAGGGAATAAACTCTGAAGTGACCTATCTTTTTAGTCATTTTAACCAATATTAGCCAGTGCCACTTAAACATTTTTCCATTTAAAAGTCAAAATCACATCGTAATCTGTTCAACTCCAAAGCCGAAATCAACTTGTTATTGTTCAAGATCATAAAGCTTGAACGCATCATGAAACTCCTTTATCCCGCCGTCATCTTCTCCGCCGGCGTCGGCGCTTCCTTTAAGGAACCGGTGTGACTTTTTCAGTTACATTTGACAAAGTGAGTTTTTCGTCAGTGCATCTAACGAATGTTGGTTCTGAATTGCATCTATCACATACAAGTGTTCTTGCATTGTGACAGTTTTCGCAATCGTAACCCATTTTTGGAAAATCGGAAGATCATTGTGGATTTGGAATATTTGTAATTTGACTAAAATAGCACACACTTTAATGATTCTGGATATGTTCTTTGGTGTTGATAAGGGTCAATTGAAGAACAATCCATCAACACAAATGGTTTTTCTTTTGAAAGAATCGAATATAACATCTTTTTAATGAGTCCAGAAACAAGATTGAAGGTTGTTTTGACTTTTGTGCATCTAGAATTCAAATAGTAATATGAAGAAACAAAAAAAATTTGTTCATCAAAACAAAATCAGGAAAGATAACAAAAACCCAAAAGGACTCAAATTCACAAAAAAATTAAATTAAATTAAATAAATAAATAAAGGCGGGGGTGGGGGGGGAGGGGGGGAAGATGGTACAACTCAGTGAACTAAATGGAAAAATCTTCATAAAGAACGAAAATAAGTTACGAGATTGAATGGTCATATTCAAATACATCATTGGGCAAATATATCATTTGACATTATTTAACAATAAACAATTCAAATGGGTATTCTACGTAGTTAATCTAATAAAAAATATTAATTTGTTTAAAAGAAACAATCCTACTACGATCTTACAAGACCGGAAACAATTTTCCTAGACAGGTTGGATCATATAATCCTACAAGTAAGATCACAATTTTAACAACCTTGATACACTCAATCGCAAAATCGCAAAGGAGATCAAATAGGTTTTTTTTTTTTTAATAATTAAATTAGAAAAATGCATCAGTGCCCTATAGATAAGTATAATAATAATAATGAGTACAAGAAAGAAGAGTCACTATATTAAATCCCGTACAAAATTATACACAACAATACAAAGTATACCCAATAATAAGTTTGGTGATAATAATCTCATTTTGAAGTTCGAACTTCATTTCTCACCTTAACCTTTTATAAAAGCTATAAACCAAACCAACAGTTACCACAACTCCAACCACAACAGCCACTGTAACTATCTCATTTTCCTCCCATTTTTTCCACAACAAATCAATTTTACTCGTCGATTCTTTTTCCTCTTTTTCATCTCTACAGCATGAGAACCCATTTAAACCTTGACAACACCCTCCTCCCCCTTCCCCAATCCCATCTTCTTTCTCTTTTTTAATGTTATCTTCTTCTTCTTTCTTGTTTTTAATGTTCTCTTCTTTGGTTTCGTTTGTTTCGTTATTCTTTTCATTGATTAAAGTGTTTCCATTTGGAAGTGATGGTTCAATCGCTTTCAATGAAGAAAGTTTCTTCAGAAGTGGAACTCCCATTTGGCCCCTAAAAATTTATTCAACTCGATTTCAATTCATTTCTCATTAAAACAACATGACATGACATGACAGAACAGGTTGTACTGTATTTGTACTGTGAAAGAGATAGATGTTAATGGGACAAAATTTGTAATTTCTTGTCCCACCGAAAAAAGTGGGACAGGACTTGCTCTCAAACTCGATGTACAACCTGTTCTGACATGACCTGATAGGTCAGAACATGTTCTGATAGAGTCGGAACATGTTCTGTCAGAACAAGTTGTATTGTATTTGGACCGAGACTGTGACAAATGTTCATGGGACAAAAATTGTTATTTTTTTGTCCCACCTAAAAAAGTGGGACAAGGACTTGCTTTCGAACTCGATGTACAGCCTGTTTTGTTCTGACATGACTGACATGACAGAACAGGTTGTCCGGTTGTCCTGTGTCAAGGACAAATGTTAACGGGACAAAAAAGTTCTTGTCGTGGGACAAGGATTTGCTCTCAAATGCAGTACAATCTATTCTGACATGACAGAACAGGTTGTACTGCATTTGAACCGAGAATATGACATGTTAATGGGAGAAAAACTTTTAATTTTTTCTCCCACTGAAAAAATTAGGACAAGGACTTGCTCTTGAACTCGATGTACAAAAGACGAGAATGCCCTTAGCATACACATCTTTGCATTTAATCCTTACTAAACGAGCCAAATTAATACACAAAAAGAAGGTACCTCCAAATTCTCTCAATGATTTGACCTTTTCCAATATGATCATCAAGCAACTCAGGCACATCATTTGGACTAACATAACCATACCTATAACACAAAAACAATAAGAGCAATTAAAACATAACAAGAACAAACAAAATGAATATCAAAAAGAAAATGAGGAAAAAATGGGAATAGATTATTTTACCAATGACCAGAAACTTTGTTATTTTGAACACTATAAATTATCAAGTTTCCTGCATACTTATGGCCACCAACATGTGAACATGCACTAACATACACATTCTTCAATCCTCTTAATTCAGCTTCCTCTTTGAATTTCTTGATTAAAATGGGCCCACAAAAGCCACACCTTTTATCTCGACTACTATGAGCACACACAAATATGTGTGATCCTGTCATCTTTTCTTGAACCCCTGTAGACCATTGTTTTCTATTCACAATAACTTCATCCACAAAGCTATTAATATCCGGCTCTTTCAATCCCCTTTAATGAAAAAGAAAAACAGTGAGTAAAATGCCAAATCATTTTACAATAACAAATTATGAGAAGGTACAAACTACAAACTACAAACCCATGTTTGTTTTGTATGTTAAAGTGGTGGAGAAGATGTTTTTTAGTGTTTGTTTTTTATATACCATATTGCTTTATGGTTTGAGACAATGTTTTTTTTAGATATTCCATGTTTCTTTCATATATTCCCAATGTCCCACAAAAAAAAAAAAAAAAAATATTAGTTTCCTTTTGGGATATCACAGATTGAAATTTTCTATTTGTGTGTTAGTAGCAATTATCAACAATTCAACACTATAAACTAATGAAATAATTTGGGTTCATTAGATTTCTTTACTTTGACAAAATAGCCAAAAACTTCCTATGAATTATATGTGAAGTAAAAACATGGTTGAGTGAAATTTCTAAAACTAACTGTTGCAAATGAAAATGATCACTAATCACCTTGTACATGAACATATAAAGAGGTAGAAGTTTGCAGAAAAAGAAACAACAAGCAAACCTGCAACTACTAATCTATTTCCTTATTAACAAAGTTTCACAACACTTTTTATGCCAAATTCTGTTTCATATGCCCAAATTAACATAAGCAAAGGGCATAGATTAATAGATATATAAACCTAATCACCAGTTCTTCACCAAAAAAAAAAACTTATATACTTGTATAACTAACCAAATTAAAACCCTAAGGGATTCGTGGATTACCTATACTTGACCATTTCAGGGAAAAGCAATACATCTCCATCTGATAGCTCTGTACCTTCACGACCCTCGCATATCGTCATTAAAGTCTACAAAATCCATATCAGAAACCAAAAACAACGCATCAAACTTTTACAATTTCCAAACATCGCATCAGAATAAACGCATAACGAAATTAAACTTATAAATGGAGGAGTAACCTTCACAGGAATGTCGTTCTTACGAGCTTTAAGAGCTCCAGCGAGAAGCTTAGGGAACGGATGGCTGTCGGAGGATTCAACTCGAGAAGGCCACGTGTCGTGAGTTTTATAGCAGAGGATAACATGGCGGTCGTAAGCGATAGCGGTTCCGGCGAGTTTCTCGGTGTGCATCTCCTTCCGTAAGAATCCGAACTTGACATTGTCGTCGATCACCGGAGGTTCTGTGGTGGCATTCTCCGATACGGCGGCCATGTTGGATGAGTGAAAATGAGAGGAGGCAGAGAGATAGGAGATAGCAAAGTGTACGGCGGGAAACCGGCTACGATTTGTTGTTATAGTTAGTTGCATTTGTGAGTCAATAACAGTCCAATAGTTATGGATTGGTACCGGCGGTGGTAGGTCATGGAGGCTCTTCCCCACCTAGTGTTTTTGGATGTTGAAGAAACGATGTTGTGGAACCACGCGCTAGTGTTTTTCAAAGTTTCTAATGCACCTAAAATGTAAGGAAGTGAGAACTAAATAAATTAAAGTTTTGGGAAATTAATTAATCTAAAATAATTCTATAATAATAACCATTTTTTTTTAAATCTTTGTAAAATGATTATTTATTTTAGAATGCAGAAGTAGTTATGATTATTTCGGAGTTGGTGGTGGTTGGTCGGTTTCGGGTTCGAAATCTAACACACGTACGTATCAGATTGAAAAGTGTATTTCGTGCTGTATTCTAGAATGTAGAGACATTCCAAATGTTGTTTTGGATAGGTAATATTATGGTATTTGTGTGTTTTTTGTTCTTCCATAAGGCACAAGTAATATATTTCTTTGTCTTTGTTCCTTCGTTGTAGTATAGTTCTTTGTATTTATTCCTCTACAAGTAGTGTTTTTTTGATGGTTTTCGTATACTACAAGAATGAGTATGTATAAGGATTTTTTTCAAGTGCCACTTTCTACTTGAGGGCAATGGTAATGTATTAAGAGATTTGTGTGGTATATTGTTCCAGACTATACATGTTTTGGTATAGATATAAGTAATAATATCAACTACTCGTTGGGTTAATTACGTTGGTTGCTTCCAAGTCCGGGTTACACACTAATCAAACACATCTATATTTTCAATGTCCTTGATCAAATATAGTTATGCAGATTCTTAATGATAGTGATGCCAGCTATTTTCTTAGTTTTATTAGTACCATGCCTCTTAACACAATACAATTGATTGTTGTTAATAATGTTATGAAAAAGTGGTATTCATCGATTTCTCAAGGAAAATCAATCTAGTGGCAATGGGTCTTCTGGTGCTAGAAGTAATCAAATTTGTAATTTATTACCTTTGCCAATTAATAATGTTCCTTCTTATAGTGGGCCTGTAAAAAAGGGTGGTTTTGGGTATATGTAGCGACTAGTTATGATGACAAGGTGGAAATAATAATGATCAAATTAAATCAAACATTATGGAAGAACACACAATGTAAATAACTATGTTTAATCTCCATTATAATGGAAAGAGTTTACACAATGGGTCTTGTAAAGGTTTCTCTCTCAAAACTAAATCTCACATCAAATGGATTCTTACATTACATGGGAGCCATTTACTTCCTATTTATAGGAAAGGCTCAACCCAATAAACATCCAAAGAGGGTATGCCACATCCAAGGAGAACTTTGCACCCTAACAGTCTCCATCTCAAAGTTAGGATTGGATGTCCCGGCGACAATGTTCCAAGTGATCAAGACTAACTCTGAAAGACCCCAACTTTCGTATTTATGAAAGACTCAAAATTTCATACTATTCTAATATTATTCTTAAGTTACTTCCTCAAAACATGCTACATGCATATTTATAAAACAACATTTTATATTGATAAAGTGATTACAAAGGATTGGATACAAACCAACTAAGTTTTATTACATTTCATGTCTACCCAGGAATCTACTATTCATATACATACATGAACATTAAAATACAGAGAAATAGTATTAACTATTCTAAATCTTTCAGCAGTATAAAACTATATTGGATACTCATCACATGCAATTGTTAAACATTAAGAAGAATAAGCGATAACGCTTAGTGAATTCAATAAATAGATACAATATAATCTTATGCCTTATATATACTTCAATGTGACAAAAGCAAAGAGGAACAACAAGACATATGTGAAATCATGTGACAAGCGTTCATATCAATCAAAGACTTTATTCAAAGATATACTTTTCAATGAGACATAACGATTTCAATACTTGATATGCATCAATAAAGCTTTGGCCCAAATGGCACAGAAGACGTATAATTTCTTATTATCAATATGATAGATTTCAGGTTTTCACGCCCTGTTTAGCATTTTGGTAGATTTCAGGTTTTCACGCCCTGTTTAACAATTTGCCAATACCATAGAATAGAGTTCATTCCCTTATGGAGTCATGCTCTACATGGTCGGAGGCTACATACTATTCCTATCTAACTTTCTGCCAATGCCATAGAATATAAGTCATTCTCTTACGGAGACATGCACTACATGGCCAGAGGCTATGTACCAGTACTAATGAGAATCTAAGTCCTTTCACTGATCACATGGTCAAAGGTATTATATTTGCTATAAACATAGCGAATAAAATAACATGGGAAAATAACTCAGAATAATAACACTGAGAAGCACATAGCACATAACATACAGTTGTTCATATATATTGAACTCACCTTAAGTTAACCGGGGGTTGAAATAATAATTTGGATAGCATTTCGGCTTGAAATATGACTTTCTATGTTGAAAACTGGGAGCTTAATTGAAAACCGGACTCTGCGAAGGTAGGGCTTCAAAACCGAAAAGATAAAATTTTTGGGCTTCTTGGGAGCTTCGGGATGTGTTCCGGGCTTTAAAAATGAAACTGGGGCTTCGGGGAAAGTCAAAATGAAGAAAATTTGGGAAAAGGGGCCAAAAATGGCAATTTTCCAAAATTAATTGGCAAGTCTCGCAGCCTCCCTTTATATAGGGCGCGAGGCCGAAGTCGGTTGGGAAGGAACCAAGCAGCAAAGCAGCTCGGTGGCATCAGCAGCGAGGGGCACGCGGCAGGAGAAGTGAAGGCCACGAAGCGAGAGGAGGGGAGTTGGCGCACATGCGAGGCTCGGACAGGGTGGCTCGGATGCGAGGCTGGTAGGCGAGACGTGTCTCACGTCAGACTGGCCACCGATGCGAGACGTGTCTCGTTCCTGCTGGAACTCGGCGAATGAACTTGCGACACGCGCCAGCTTCAGATTTGTCCACATCTCCGGTGACGCAGTAGCTTTGTGCGAAGTGACGTAGCTGCTTCGTACTGTTCATGCGAAATTCTCGGAAAATGTGCCCCAAACTTCTAAAATCCATAACTTTCTCATACAAGCTCTGTTTTTGACGTACTTTATATGCACACATAGCTAAAATTACGCTCTACAACTTTTGTTTAGACTTCGTCGTCTAATTTTAAATTTATTTTTAATATTATTATTTTTAACAGACCAGGACAGGAAAATCCGTTAAAAATTCATAACTTCTTCATCCGACATCCGTTTTCATCAGACTTTTTACCGTTGCACTACAAATGACGAGACCTTCGATTCTCGTTTAGGATGTATCGGTCAAATATCGCTCGATCTAAAATTCGAGTTTTTAGTTGTCTACTGCTAAGTTGAAACTTCGAAAAATCATAACTTCCTCATACGAAGTCAGATTTTGGCGTTCTTTTTATTGAATTTCTCGGTTTAAAGAATAATAAAACTTTCATTTAGATTACTAAGGCTAAAAAGTAGTTTATCAAAAACTCACTTTTTACGTCATTCGATGCCGTGTCGGTTTTAACGCGGATCTTCGATTGGTCATAACTTCTTCGTTATAACTCGGATTTCGACGAGGTTTTCGCCTACAAGTTTCTAACAAGATGATTTACAACATCAATTAATAAAATTTTACTTATTTCAAATTTTAGATTTTCGCTAAATTTCACTATTTGACTTTTAATTGGGATCTCATAAGACTTCCAATATTTTCTGAGTGATTCTAAACATAGTTTTACTTCATTTCTAGTAAAAACCATCTTGTTAGAACTCAAAACTCAATTTTATTCACTTTTAATAATAACAATACATAATTTCAGAACGTATATGTTACGAATACCTCCTCCTTTTGAGGATTTCGTCCCTGAAATTATAACGACTAAAACAAATGGGGATACTTTGCTCTTATCTTATTCTTATTTTCCCCAAGTATAATTTGGGCCTTGATGGTGTTTCTACTTGAAAATGACCAACTCTACTTGTTTATTATGTAGATTAGTCGTTCTTTTATTTACGATCTCTTCTACTTAATTTACTATCCAGTTTCACCTCTGATAATAGAACCATTTCATCATATATGCTTAAACCTTTACATATATAGCTCACATGAAACACTTCATGAATATTTGTCAAATCTTTAGGCAATTCCAAGCAGTATGCTTGCTTACCAACCGTTCTTTCTTCCAAAGTAGTATAACGCCTTTTCATGAAATACTTTAAGTATTACTAAATCATTAACCCGGAATTCTACGGGTCGTCTCCTCATTTCTACATAGGGAATTTATCGACCCTGGGCCACTTTCATTCTTTCTTGGAAAATTTGTATCTTGTAAGTGATGTCTTGAATCATTTCAGATCCTCCAAAGATCTTCCATCTTACGTCACGCCAACGTATTTGAGTATTTACACTCATACAGTACTTTATATACCTTCACTATATTTTCTACTATTTGGATTGCTCTCTTCTTTTGACCATTTGTCTGAGGATGATAAGTTGTACTAAGAGCAACTTGAGATCCTAATTCATGCTTCATTCTCACCCAAAAGTGAGGAGTGAAACGAGTATCATAGTCGGAAATAATCTATAGTGGCGCAGCATGACTTGCCACAATTTCGTCTAAGTAACTTACGCGTATTTCTACAATGGAATCGTTTCACGTGTGGAGAGAATATATGTACTCTTTATCAGCAGGTCGATGATTATCCAAAGTTTATCATTCACAGGTTTCTTCTCATCTTTCAAGGTATTAACTGTATAAGCCGGATAAGTAGAATATCCCTTCGACATAATTTACGAGTTTTTAAGAAAGAAATTTATTATTTTTACTGTAGACATAAATAAAATCTTCCCTTTTGATAGGGATGCATATCATCTCTTTGTAGCACAATAGCTCTGCGTGGTTCTTTAACAACCAATCCATGTCGAGAATAATATCAAAGATAGGAATTAGGTTAGCAGGAAGATTAGAACTTTCAATTCCTATAACACTAACTCTATAGGCTTTATCAGCAAGTAATGATATATTTCCTATGTTATCTATATGAAATTATTGGACAATTGCGTAACAAGCAATTGAAAAGAATATGCAAATTTATAAGGCACGAAAGAATCTAAGGCATTGAAATCAAATAAGATGTGAGTAGATCTAGAGTTTATGAGAAAATTACTAGTCACAACATTCGATTTTTAACTTACTTCCTTTGTGGTAATCTAAAATGTACGATATTTAACTTTTAGTTTTCCAAACGATTGTCAAATTCTTCAAACTTCCTAATTACTAGCGTTGTTCAAATTTGCACCCGCTCTTCATTCTCTATTGAACATTCAATCCTAATCTTTGAGTTAAAACTCAATTCTCACTGCAGACTCCTGCTCCTTCTTGGTTTATATACTAAACCCAAGATAAGGTCTTTACTTTTGCTATAACAACAACTCGAATGGTCATATTCTAATGACCTTTGATTTTATTTCGCACAAGACACATAACGATCCAAATTCTTGTATTAGAATCAGATCGAATAAATCGAGCTGATAGAATAGCGAAAACGAAAAGAGTTTGATCAACACGTGGATGCTTAAGAATAGAAAGAATATCATCACGTATCTCTAATTCATGCTTTCGGATATACACATCTTTTAGCTTTTGACACCTCCTCCTTTTTAGTTGGAGTATTCTTTGATTGTTGAACGGCAACTTGACTCCCCGCCATTTGACTAGTAAGAGTAGGGCGAATACATTTCTTGTGGCCAGTAACACCACATAGCAAGTCACATCTGTGGCTAATGATTGCTCAATTCTTTAATGAATATTGTTATATTTCTATGGACTATCTCAACCATTTACTTCTTCAGTATTCCTACTGAAGTTTTGTCACTATATAAGACATGGTTCTCTAAACCAATTAACTCCTTTCGCGGATTTGTACTAATCAAACTTGATTCTTTAAGAGTTGAACAATACTTGTCTTCTTAGTCATTACCGAATCGAAGGTAACAACACACATGAATAAAATGGAATCATTTACTAGCTTCTTGGTAACCTTGTGACTTTTCCTGATCCAAGTGTGAGTCCTGTGCTTCCAGTAGTATAGGCCTCTACTACTATTCACACCTACTCATACTTGTCCCAAGTATTGTCTCGCAGTTCCCAAGTCACTATTCAAAAGTTTTCACAAAGCAACTTATTACACATGAATGTGTTCATACAACAGTTTCTCCTAGACTCAACTAGGGTTTTCACGTTTCTATCAAACATATATTAGATTACCTATACTCGCTTTTTAGGTTTCTTCTCATGCATATGCTCGAATATATCCTAATACTTTTCTATAGGACGATAGAAATTTTACTTCCATTTCTTCATATTAATTCTTTCTTGAGTAGTGTCTACTCTACAAGACACACTATTCCAAAATTTACTTTAGCAGCATGGAGACAAACGATCTTCTATTACCTGCATCATCTTCTAACTCATGCAATCCATCATGTACTTTTGTTCATTTCATTATTCTTCCTTGACATCGTTATTCTTGTATCTGAGTAAGTCTAAGTCTACTTCATAGAAGTCTATCCTAAGAAGTCTGCATCTTAGCTGCATTTCAGCAAGCTTTACTAGCTTCAACTTGGTTCTCTGTCATTCCTGACTACAAAATCTCTTCTCATACGATACTATGGGTGTATTTCTTCTTCAATTAAGCATTCTACCTTACTTAAATAAGTAAGTTGCTTAACCATTTACCACTAAATGACTCAATTCACCATCCCAATCTTGTATGTTAAAGTCGACTTAACACACAATGGAACTTTATATCACAAAGTCTTTGGCCTATTGAGTATAAAAACTTCATTAGCCTTTCTTTTGATCTTCATTTAATTCTTCTAAATCTTGCACAACATTCATTGTCATACTGCCGAAGTACTGATCATCGTCTTCGGTTCTTTTGACTCTATTAAACAATCACTTCTTCAATCTGAACAACGGTAGAACAACTTCGTGGATTTGTACCAACACATTTATCTTGTCCAAACGTGTTTCAAACGCACATCTTTCTTCCAAAGATGTTATTATATATCAAACATACTTTAAATGTATATTACCACTCTATTAGTATTTATACACTTATTATGATAACAATTATTTTACGATATCTCGCGATCGTTTATTTATAAACTTATCGATGTCAACTATCATAAGTCTCTTTATCACTTCGAAAAATTCTATTATGAAAATTCTTAAAATTTTCTAAACCATGGTCGTCAACTGACCTTAAGCTTTCTCACATACTAGAATATAAGGCATATCTCTTCTCTATATTCATTTATCATTTAGCACATAATAGAATATAAGGCATATCTCCTCTTAATATTCTAGTGCTTGCCTCCATTAGATATTCAACCTATAATATATCGTATCATCTTTACTTAATAATTCTTGTTTAAGTTTAGAAATTCTTAAAATTTCTAGTTTACTTAAACTAATTTTTTTAAAATTATGAAGTAATTTAATATCTTAGAATACTAGGGTTTATCACAACCCAATCCCCCACTTAAATATTTCCTATGGTTTGTATCCATATACTTATTATGAATCAGCTCATATATTGAGCTTACAACAGTTTAAGTCTAAATACCAATCCGTGATATTTAGTTCACTTAAACCATTGCTCTAATACCATGATTGAAAGACCCCAACTTTCGTATTTATGAAAGACTCAAACTTTCATACTATTCTAATATTATTCTTAAGTTACTTCCTCAAAACATGCTACATGCATATTTATAAAACAATATTTTATACTGATAAAGTGATTACAAAGGATTGGATACAAACCAACTAAGTTTTATTACATTTCATGTCTACCAAGGAATCTACTATTCATATACATAGATGAACATTTAAATACAGAGAAATAGTATTAACTATTCTAAATCTTTCAGCAGTATAAAACTATATTGGATACTCATCACCCGCAATTGTTAAACATTGAGAGGAATAAGCGATAACGCTTAGTGAATTCAATAAATAGATACAATATAATCTTATGCCTTATATATACTTCAATGTGGCAAAAGCAAAGAGGAACAACAAGACATATGTGAAATCATGTGACAAGCGTTCATATCAATCAAAGACTTTATTCAAAGATATACTTTTTAATGAGACATAACGATTTCAATACTTGATATGCATCAATAAAGCTTTGGCCCAAATGGCACAGAAGACGTATAATTTTTGATTATCAATATGATAGATTTCAGGTTTTCACGCCCTGTTTAGCATTTCGGTAGATTTCAGGTTTTCATGCCCTGTTTAACAATTTGCCAATACCATAGAATAGAGTTCATTCCCTTACGGAGTCATGCTCTACATGGTCGGAGGCTACATACTATTCCTATCTAACTTTCTGCCAATGCCATAGAATAGAATTCATTCTCTTACGGAGACATGCACTACATGGCTAGAGGCTATGTACCAGTACTAATGAGAATCTAAGTCCTTTCACTGATCACATGGTCAAAGGTATTATATTTGCTATAAACATAGCGAATAAAATAACATGGGAAAATAACTCAGAATAATAACACTGAGAAGCACATAGCACATATAACACATAACATACAGTTGTTCCTATATATTGAACTCGCCTTAAGTTAACCGGGGGTTAAAATAATAATTTGGACAGCACTTCGGCTTTAAATATGACTTTCTATGCTGAAAACCGGGAGCTTAATTGAAAATCGGGCTCTACGAAGGTAGGGCTTCAAAACCGAAAAGATAAAATTTTCGGGCTTCTCGGGAGCTTCGGGACATGTTCCGGGATTTAAAAATGAAACCGGGGCTTCGGGGAAAGTCAAAATGAAGAAAATATGGGAAAAGGGGCCAAAAATGGCAATTTTCCAAAATTAATTGGCAAGTCTCGCAGCCTCCCATTATATAGGGTGCGAGGCTGAAGTCGGTTGGGAAGGAACCAAGCAGCGAAGCAGCTCGGTGGCATCAACACCGAGGGGCACGCGACAGGAGAAGCGAAGGCTACGAAGCGAGAGGAGGGGAGCTGGCGCGCATGCGAGGCTCGGACAGGGTGGCCCGGATGCGAGGCTGGTAGGCGAGACGTGTCTCGCGTCGGACTGGCCACCGATGCGAGACGTGTCTCGTTTTTGCTGGACCTCGGACACGGCGAATGAACTTGCGACACGCGGCAACTTCGGATTTGGCCACGTCTCCGGTGACGCAGTAGCTTTGTGCGAGGTGACGTAGCTGCTTCGTACTGTTCATGCGAAATTCTCGGAAAATGTGCCCCAAACTTCTAAAATCCATAACTTTCTCATACGAGCACCGTTTACGACGTTCTTTATATGCACGCGTAGCTAAAATTACGCTCTACAACTTTCATTTACACTCCGTCGGCTAACGTTGACTTTATTTTTTATATTATTATTTTTAGCAGACCGGGATAGGAAAATCCGTTAAAAATTAATAACTTCTTCATCCGACATCCATTTTCGTCAGACTTTTTACCGTTGTACTACAAATGAAGAGACCTTCGATTCTCGTTTAGGATGTATTGGTCAAATATCGCTCGATCTAAAATTCGAGTTTTTAGCTGTCTACTGCTAAGTTGAAACTTCGAAAAATCATAACTTCCTCATATGAAGTCAGATTTTGGCGTTCTTTTATCAAATTTGTCGGTTTAACGAATACTACAACTTTCATTTAGATTACTAAGGCTAAAAAGTAGTTTATCAAAAACTCACTTTTTATGTCATTCGGTGTCGTGTCGGTTTTAACGTGGATCTTCGATTGGTCATAACTTCTTTGTTATAACTCGAATTTCGATGAGGTTTTCGCCTACAAGTTTCTAACGAGATGATTTACAACATTAATTAATAAAGTTTTACTTATTTCAAATTTTATATTTTCACTAAATTTCACTATTTAGCTTTTAATTGGGATCTCATAAGACTTCCAATATTTTCTGAGTGATTCTAAACATAGTTTTACTTCATTTCTAGTAAAAACTATCTTGTTAGAACTCAACACTCAATTTTATTCACTTTTAATAACAATACACAATTTCAGAATGTGTATGTTACAAACTCCCCCTCGAAGTAAGACCAGTCTTCAAATTCACTTTGAAATGGAATATCCAGTAATATTCGAATGCCTATTTCAACATTCTCCACTTTTTTATAGTCAACAAATGATTATAAAAATCCACAAGGGTATGAGAAGCGCTTGAGGAATAAATGTGACCAAACTCCCTTTCGATGTGTGCCAAAAATGAAACCACGAAAATCTTGCACGAAAAAAAATGACGAAAAGTCGATGAAAAATCTTCAAAAGTCGTGAGAAGTTCGACTTTTGGGTGAGAGTTGCAAGAAATTTGAAAACCGGGTAAAAACTACAATTTTGGCACATATTGCTGGGACCCTTGGCGAAAAATCAGCATAAAATAAGAAACTTTACCCCAAATGCAAAATTGGGTATAAAGAATCATTTTGCATAAGCTTCAAGGACCACATTCGAAACTTCTCCTTACCTCACAGAATACCCCCGCATCGAAACTGGGTATATTATGCCAAAGCGTTGAAACTATAAGGACTTGAATGCGAAATGTTTTGTTCTTACCCAATTCGTTTCCAGGATGCAAACAAGAACATCAGTCGAAATTGAGTTCGACTAGAACGACTCCAATTCAACACCATACTAGTTGAATTCGATTCCAATCGATTTTCCATACTGGTCGAACTCAACTATGATTTTCGACCCAACTAATTTCGAATCCAAGAAACTCAAGTTTGATGCCTAACCCGTTATCAATTTTGACTTACTAGAATCAACATCAGTCCAAATTAGTTCGACTCAAATCAATTCTCGACTTGAATCAAGAATCAATAATACCATCAAAATCAATTTCGACTCCAAGCTAATAACTTTCGATTCCTTAAGCTATCCGATTTCGACTCATAAGCTTTGTGCCTTTCGACTCTTCATCCCAAATCATTCCTGATGCTTCAAGCTTTTGATCCTAATACGTGTGACATTCGACTCCAAATAACTCCAAATCAAAATCCGTTTTGATTTCAACTTTGGTTTGACTTTAACATCAAGCATTCGACTATGGAATTCACTTTCGACTTAGCAAACCAATTGAAATGAATATCAAAATGAAAACCAATTGCCACAAAATTGATACTTCACTTCTCTCAATTTGAAACAGGTTTCAACTTAAAATTAAACAATTAATCGAAATCGAATCAAAATCACGTTCCGATTCCAAGCATTAACTTTCAACTATCGAACTTCAAAACACGTTTGATTTCCAAATGTTTCGTCTGTTTGAATCCAGTCATTCGACTCAAATTCAGTTTCAATACTAATCAAAAACCAAAATTTGACTTTCTAAATCATTCATTCTTCCGATTTCAAATTGATGAGATATATGTCTTGAACTCACTTGTGATAACGAACACTAAGGAATTTTAGTTTAGGCTCGAGGTGATGAATAGTGGATCACAATCGAATGGAGTTTTAGGCTTCCAATGAATGGATTAATGACAATGTTCGAATTTATGCTTAAAATTGGATGAAAATAACAATATATCAATAGATCAACAACAATTTGACTCGAATTTTATGGATCATTGAATGAAGATGTTATAGAAAATTTGGAATTCGAGTAAACCATGATCGTTCAATGTCGAATCATTAAAAATACGATATTGATATCAACAAGAATTTTCTGGAATCCATTTGAGAATTTGTGAAACCTCCTTGAAAATCCTTTTCCCACTTGCAATACATGAATCAAACATGGAAGATCTAGGTTCCTTGGTTGGAACTAAGAAATCTCCAAATTACATAGTGTACCACCCATGATGCACATTGTCCCATCCATGGAACATCTTTTCATTTTTCCAAGATCTAACTTCATATTCATAACAAATTTGAGAATCTTCAACAATTTTGGGTTTGGAATTTGAAATCATTGCAACATTTGATGATCGTTGTTTAGGAACCCAAATTTTCTTCATTAATTTTGGCTTCAAGACGACATTTGAAGAATTTTGTTTAGAACCCCAAATGTTCTTGCTTTTTTAATCATCATCATCTTCTTCTTCATCATCTTTTTAGATCTTGAAATATTTGAATTCAAGAACAAATTTATTTTTCTCAACTTGAACTTGGAAACTTTGAATCAAACATTTTGGAGTTTTGATACATTTGAACATCTTGGATTGAAGGCTTTCTATAAGGCGTCATTCATTCAAACGAATCACAAGAACATATACAATCATCAGTTTGAACTCCAATTGAACAAAATACTTTTTCAAATTCATGAGAATCACATTGAATTTCGTTGTCTTGAACATCGAGAACATTAAGAACATGATAAACTTCTTCAAAAAAGATCTTCAACGTATTAAAGAACATGAACATCATTTGGGTCTTCAATAAGAGAAACATATTCCTTATTGAATAATTCTCTTTCTTTTCATTCCTTTTTGTTTCCACTCCAAACTAACATATTTATTGTTATATCAATTAGAATTTCGATCTTACAAAGAGGTTGAAAGATCAATTTTCCAGAATCATCTTTCTTGTCTCCATAAGAAATCAAAGTTTCCCATGTAATCAATCCACCTTTCAACAATAATCCTTAATATTACATCTCATTGACTTTGTACTTGACATCTTCAATTATCACGATCGAAGAATCATAATCCAATCACACCATCTTTCATCAATCAACAAAAATATCACAACAACTCAGATATTTCTAAAGAGAAAAAAGTGAATTTGAAAGAAATATCTAGAGAAAGAAAGCAAAATTCGAATGAATTCTAGAGAGAGAGAGAAAGCAAAATCGATTAAAATTCTAGAAAGAGAGAGAATGTGATTTCGATATGAATTCTAGAGACAAAGCAAAAATCACATGAATTTCAGAGAGGAAAAATCGATATTGAATCAAGATAAAAAACAATTCGATTTATAGAATAAAAACACTCTAAAAAAATAATGAAATTTCAACAATTTGTGATTCACCAAAATCATGTTATCATCATGGATCAAATTCTTGAAAACTTCAAGCACACTTCAAGAACACCCGCTTTGATACCACTTGTAGTGACTCGGTTATGATGGCAATATGGAAATAATAATGATCAAAGTGAATCAAACATAATGGAAGAACACACAATTTAAATAAATCCATTTAAGCTCCATTAGAATATAAAAGGTTTACAAAGTGGGTCTTGTAATGGTTTCTCTCTCTAAACTAAATCTCATATCAAATAGGTTCTTACATTACATGGGAGCCACTCACTTCCTATTTATAGGTTATGCTCAACCCATTACACATCCAAAGAGGGTAGGCCACATCCAAGGAGAACCTTGCACCCCAACAATATAAAGGTAAGGTTTGCAGCTGATGTTGCTCCATTATTTGATGTTGATGAAGTTGAAAATGATCAGGAAGAACTTATGTTGTTGGTTGATGATGTTGGATTAGGTTTCTAAGCCCATAACTGTAATTAGTATGTACTTGACCCGATAGTAGCATGATCCTTTTGGGTTGCCTTCACCAGAGCAATTTGATAGGATGGATATATGAGAAAGAGGTTATTTGTGATTTATTAATATACTATAATAATAATATATTAATTGTCACACCCCAAAACCACGAACGCCGGAAACGTTCATGGGTGGAGGACGTCATGTACAGTATCACAACAATGTAAAATAGTAAACAAGCAACAACATCATCCATTGCATTATAAGTAAAGTTTTAATACATGTGTGTTCTTTCATTGTAATAATACACCAAAAATATACAATCAAAATAAAAGATGAGACTTGTCTGCTCCGTCTTCTCAAAACCTGGCCACCGTACCTGTCTACTGATGACCTGAGAATACAAGTTATTTGGAAAGAGAGTATCAGCTTTAAAGCTGGTGAATTCATAAGTATTTAAGTGTCATTGAATTGCTCTTAAAAGCTGTTTTAAAAGTCATGTAAATCTTTAAATGAAATTGTTGATGTAAGTATGAAAAGCCCTAGAAAATCCCTTATTTTCTATCAGTGTGAGATGTAGTCTTCTACCAAGACCCGAATGTTTAGTAAGTAAAATGATAGTTTTTCCTTCTATTGACTGGTACTAAAGTACATAGTCTAACTCATAGTTTATGTGAAAGTATCACAAAATAAAGTAAACAGGAAAATGTACTACTGTAAGTGTTGTCACTGGGTACTAGGACTAACACAACATCATCTTAAGCGAAAAATGCAACTTAATGAACATCCGAAGATTATCCAGAAAAGTAATAATCTAAGTGTCATCGATGGGTACTAGGAGTAACACAACATCGCGTTAAGCGAAAAGTATAACCTAATGAACAATCGAAGATTGTCCACTTGTCCTCTGTAGGAGCAGCAGGTGGGTGGAGGGGTTAGCCCCGGTTATCGATCTTCTTAATATAAATAGTAACCTTAGACCTCTGTAGATGGTCATCGACCACTGGTGCTAGTCAGTGGGGTTCGGAATGGTAAGTCCCACCGAGATATCCCATTGAACCGGGATAGGAAAGATAATTTACACAGAAAGTACTAATAAATCATCCTCGTAGTACTAAGTACAAGTATCCAGGTAAGTGAATACAGGATAATGCATATATGTAACAATGTTCATGTATGGTATTCATGTATGTGTGTTCATGTATTAGGTAAGTATATGTAAACATGTTCATGTATCAGGTAAGCATATGTATATGTACTCATGTATCAGGTAATGTACTAGTATAGACTCATGAATAAACTGACTCTTGTGTGATTCCTTGTAATAGGAATAATGTTTGATAACTTCAAATTATCCCTATGATAATTTACTGAAATGTAATTGGTTGATCAAGTAGGTTTATACACTCTTACTACTCAAGGGTGTGGGAATCTAAACGAAAGATGTAAACAATAACATCAATACATATATACAATATAAGTGTACATGCATAGTTTAGTTCAAGAATGTAAAATGGTTTTGTAAGACATCCAAAGGTTTTTGAACAAACAATAAAGTGACATGATGTCATTTTGATAAACATTTAAAAAGTAATACATTTGATAACAAAGTATTTTAAAGATAGAAAACCATTTCATGCATCACATTTTGTAGTATGTGAAATTTGTTGAATGAAACCACAGTTATAAAATACATATAGATGATTTAATAACATGTTGTTTTCTACTTGTATCCCCCCCCCCATTAAAGCATTTAAAATCATTTAAACATTGATTAGGGGTATGAACTCACATGTAGATGGTGATTTGGATGATCTGGACGATGTAGGATTGTTAGGTGTCAAGTGAGGACTTGTACACACACTACGATCCTAATGAACATATAATCACACATATATGCACTCAATTAGTCTTAAATTACTAATTGATAATGTTAAGACATCCTAGAACATAATAAACACTTTATATAAGTGTTTTAAGCCCTAAGGATTGCATCTAAGCCATTGTGGGACAAGGCACTTGTGTTTAGGGTTACAAGGGATCCCATATATGTGTTTACTCTCCAAATACCATCACACATGGAGTTTACAGTTGTAAACTCTTGAGTTTACGGCCATAAACTCCCAACCATGGGGTATTGTGTGATTTGAAGTTCCAAATGATTCCTAGAATTATTCCAACTTGGTGGTTAAATTCTTGAAAGGGTTTAAGACCTAGAAACACTCCTTTGAGGAGTTTACGGCCCTAAGTCCATTTCCCTTAGAGTTTACGGCCGTAAACTCTTAAGGATGGGTGTTTTGGATGATTTCAAGCCTCATGCACAAGTGGTATAGGTTCTAGGCTTTTATTCCAAGCATATGAAGACCCTTGACACACTTTGGTGCCCCTTTAATGAGTTTACGGCTCATGAACCATTTCATGGCCGTAAACTCACTTTGTAAGGTGATTTTTTTGTGTTGTTAAGGCCCTTGATTTAATGTGAACAAGCCTAGGTAAAAGTCTAAGGCCTTAGGTGCCTTAAAAGCACCATTTTGGGCATGAACTTTGGAGTTTACGGCCTAAGATACTCTTGGCCGTGAAATCCCAAACTTGGGTGATCCTTGCTTGATTTTATGTCCCTAATACACTCCTATATAAGTCCAAGGCAGTAGTATAGCACGGGGGACAGTCTAGGCTCGGTTTCGGGAGTTTACCGCCTAAGAATACCTTGGGGAGTAAACTCCTAAATCTAGTGATTTAGCCTTCTAAATCATGTTATGAACACATTTAAAGCTTTCTAACATTACTAGAAAGAGTTACTCACGTTTTGGTATAAAAACCCGAAGATCTGTGAGAGAGAAAATGGCTTTTCTCTAGTCGTAAATGCGAATAATGAATGAATTTGGTTCATAATTCTATTTATAGTCCTGAGATATTTTTGGCAGAAAATATTGTTATTCCTAAGATGATCTCTAATATAATAGAGTGTTGGAATAACAGTGTTGCACAAAACCCTAGTGCACCCACTCTCCTGATATTTCCTGAAGTGTAAACCCTGAATTACTCAAACTTACACGAAAAAGTCTGAAAATTAACTGTGACTGCTATAACTTCTATTGAAGTGATATAGTTTGTACAAAATGGAAATTTCGGGTTGTCACATCATCCCCCCGTTAGAAGGAATTTCTTCCCGAAATTAGAATTGAAGCAATCAAGAAGTTACAAATAGCTAAGCGAAAAGGTGAGGGTATATCAGTTTCATCTGATCCTCTCGTTCCCAAGTGAATTCAGGTCCACGTTTTACGTTCTAGAGAACCTTCACTATCGGGATACGACTCTGCTTTGTTTGCTTGATCTCTCGGTCCATAATCTCTACTGGTTCCTCCACGAAGTTGGGGCTCTTGTTGATCTCGATCTCGTCGAGTGGGATAACAAGAGTCTCGTCGGACAGACACTTTTTCAAGTTTGAGACGTGGAAGGTAGGGTGTACATTACTGAGTTCTTGCGGTAGATTGAGTTTGTAAGCTATATGGCCGATTCTCGCGAGAATCTCGAAAGGCCCTATGTATCTTGGATTGAGCTTCCCACACTTTCCAAAACGTATCAAGCCCTTCCGGGGTGAGACCTTCAGTAGGACTCGGTCGCCCACCTGGAATTCCAATGGTTTCCTTCGCTTTTCAGCGTAGCTTTTCTGTCGGTCTCTAGAGGCTTTCAATCGTTAACGAATTTGAATGATCTTCTCTGTCGTTTCCCGAATGATCTCCGGACCCGTGAGAGTGCTTTCGGGAACTCGTCCCTCAGCTAACTGGGTATCACCCACTTCAGCCCAGCACAGAGGGCATCTGCACTTTCGGCCATAGAGGGCCTCGAATGGAGCTGCCTTTATGCTCGTGTGATAACTGTTGTTGTAGGAAAATTCGACAAGGGGTAAATGGGTATCCCAAGCTTTTCCAAAGTCAATCACACAGGCACGCAACATATCTTATAAGGTTTGGATAGTTCTCTCACTTTGCCCGTCAGTCTGTGGATGGTAGGCTGTACTCATGTCCAGCCTAGTTCCTAAGGAACTTTGTAATGACTGCCAGAACCTCGAAGTGAATCTACTATCCCTGTCTGAGATGATAGATAAAGGAACACCGTGCAGCCTTACAATCTCCTTAATGTAAGTTCTTGTAAGTTTCTCCATCTTGTCTGTTTCTTTGATTGGCAAGAAGTATGCAGACTTGGTCAGTCTATCGACGATGACCCATATGGAATCAAGTCCACCCGTCGTCTTGGGTAACTTGGTTATGAAGTCCATAGTGATCCGCTCCCACTTCCATTATGGTATCTCCGGTTGCTGCAGGAGACCGGAGGGTTTCTGGTATTCGACCTTGACCTTTGCGCAAGTAAGGCATTTACTCACGAAGGTAGCAATATCTGCTTTCATGTTAGGCCACCAGTATAACTTTTTAAGATCCAGATACATCTTATCTGAACCCGGGTGGACGGAATAACGAGTGTTGTGAGCTTCCATCATGACCAAGTCTCTGAAGCCACCGTATTTCGGTGTCCAGATCCGATCCATGAGGTATAAGGCTCCGCCACCCTTGACTTCTAAGTTCTTATCCATTCCTCTATGGGATTCACCAGCCACGTTTTCAGGTTTTAAAGCATCAAGCTGAGCCTCCTTAATTTGCGTGGACAAGTGTGAATGGATAGTTAGAGTCAAAGATTTGACCCTACGACCAGAATATTTTTTCCGACTTATGGCGTCGGCTACTACATTGGCTTTACCCGGATGATAACGAATTTCACACTCGTAATCACTGAGTAGCTCTACACACCATCGTTGTCTCATGTTGAGCTCTTTCTGGTCGAAGATGTGTTGTAGACTCTTATGGTCTGTAAAGATCGTGCTTTTTGTACCGTATAGGTAATGACGCCAGATCTTCAGAGCAAACACAACTACTCCTAGCTCAAGATCGTGGGTGGTGTAGTTAACCCATGTGTCTTCAGCTGTCTCAAGGCATAGGCTATGACCTTACCTCGCTGCATCAGAACACATCCGAGTCCTTGATTGGATGCATCAGAATAGACAATGAAATCTTCTATCCATTCGGGGAGTGATAGTATTGGTGTGGTGCACAAGGCTCGTTTGAGCGTTTGGAACGATCTTTTCTGCTTCTTTTCCCAGTCAAAGGCCACGCCTTTCTGGGTCAGGGTTGTCAGAGGTTTCGCTATGCTGGAGAAGTTCCGAATGAACCTGCGATAGTAGCCAGCCAGACCTAGAAATTGACGAATTTCTGTAGGTGTCTTCGGTGCTGACCAGTTCTCGATGGCCTTAATTTTGGAAGGGTCCACGTGTATTCCCTCTTCGCTAACAACATGGCCCAAAAATTCGACTTGTCGAATCCAAAATTCGCACTTGGAGAACTTCACATAGAGCTTCTCCGCTCGCAATGTTTCTAGGATTTTACGGAGATGTTGACTATGTTCCTCCTTTCTTCGAGAGTAGATGAGTATGTCATCAATGAAGACGATGACGGACTGATCCAAGTAAGGACGACACACCCTATTCATCAGATCCATGAATACTGTGGGCGCATTTGTTAATCCGAACGGCATCACTACAAACTCATAGTGCCCATAACAAGTTTGGAAGGATGTCTTGGGAACATCCTCCTCTAACACTGGTAGTTGGTGATATCCGGATCGCAGATCTATCTTCGAGAAGTAGTTGGCTCCTTGAAGTTGATCAAATAAATTGTCAATGCGGGGCAAAGGATAACGATTTTTAATGGTAAGTTTGTTGAGTTCTCTGTAGTCGATGCACATGCGAAACGATCCATCTTTCTTCTTGACGAACAAGACCGGTGCTCCCCATGGTGAGAAGCTTGGCCTAATGAATCCCTTCTTGAGAAGTTCGTTAAGTTGAATGGAAAGTTCCTGCATCTCGGTCGGTGCCAGACGATAAGGAGATTTGGCTACTGGGGTAGCTCTTGGCACTAAGTCGATTTTGAACTCGACTTGGCGTTGCGGTGGTAAACCGGGAAGTTCTTCTGGGAAGATGTCGGGAAAGTCACGTACTTCAGGGATTTTCTGAATTTCTTTTATTTCTTGACTCGTATCGACGACGTGTGCGAGGAATGCATGATATTCCTTTTGCAAACACTTCTGGGCTTGAATGCACGAAATGATGCAAAGGCTCATACTAGGTTTGTCTCCATAGATAACTAAGGTTTCGTTGTTAGGAAGGTTAAGACGAACTACTTTTTCAAAGCACATGATGTCGGCGCAAAGAAGACTCAACCAATCCATACCGATGATAACGTCGAAACATTTAATTTGGACTGGCATGAGATCTATCTTGAAAGTATGGCCATCTGAAGTTAAAGTACAACCTACGTATATGCAGTTAGTACTCTATGTTTTCCCGTTAGCCATTTCTACCGTGAATGAATTTTCTAATGCACATGGTTTTTGTTTAAGCAGGTGTGCAAATTTGTGGCTTACGAAACTTTTCTCTGCTCCACTGTCGAAAAGTGTGCAAGCATATGAGTTATCGAGGAGAAACGTACCAGTAACTATCGTAGGATCAGCTACCGCTTCCTCGTGGCCTAGAGCCATAACTCTTCCTACTCCTCCAGCCATCCCCGCTTTAGGGAAGTTCCTCTTGTAGTGGCCCACCTTGCCACAACCATAGCAGGCTTGGCCCATATCGGCATTAGGAACCTGGGCGGCCTGAGCTGTTGGAGTTTGGCAGAAACAGGCTGTGTGCCCCTTCCTGTTGCAGTTGGTGCATTGCATCTCCCTGCAAGGCCCGCGGTGGTGGAAGTTGCATTTGTTGCACTTCGGGAGAGACCCAGCATAAGTTTTTGCTGGTAAGGGGTTCGCAGGGACAACAGGAGTCACCGTGGCAACATTGATCACCACAAGTTGTTGTTTATTGGAGGATCCTTGCGAAGCCCCTCTTTTCCTCTTATTCCACCCCTTCTTGTTGTTGGGGTCGGGGTTGGGCTTTTGTGGTACGGATGCAGGGATTGTTGGGTTCTTGTGTTTCCCGTGGTCTATGAGAGACTGTGCCAGCTCCTTGGCGCTATCAAAAGTGACAGGCTTGGAGGCTAACACACGTGACTGGATCTGGGGCGACATTCCCCAGATGTATCTCTCTATTTTCTTGCTCTCCAGAGCAACCATATCAGGGCATAGGATTGCCAGATCACAGAACCTATTCGTGTAGGTTCCTATGTCGGATCCAAACATTTGCAGGCTCCAGAGTTCCTGCTCGAGTTTTTGTATTTCTCCCCGAGGACAGTACTCTCTCATCAGCATATCCTTCAAGTGTTCCCAGCTGATAGAATATGCCACCTGTAGTGTCAGGTATTTAACATGGCCGTTCCACCATGTTAGCGCCCTGTCAGAGAAGGTACAAGCTACGAACTTGACCTTGTTGCTTTCTTGGCAAGCGCAGATTTCAAAGACAAATTCCATCTTTTCAATCCACTGCCTTAACACCATAACCCCACCAGTACCATTGAAGCTGCGGGGTTTGGCGTTTGTGAAGTCCTTGTAGGTGCATTCCCGAGGGTGTCCATGGCTTTCTCCGTGGTTCGAGGGAGGTGCACCTGATCCCAATCCACTAGGGACAGGAGTGTTGATTGCTGACACAGCAGCTGCAACTGCTGCTGTGAAAGATGCCTGGAACATGTTGGCATCGATGGGGTTAGGTAGTTGAGGAGGTTGAGGTTGTGGTGGTGGTGGAGGTGGTGGTATCGGTGCTTCGTTGTTTGGGTTACGCCTAGGATTTCTGCATGGCGGCATCTTTAACTATATGTTTAAAAGATGACGACATGGATAAGAATAAATGAATAATGACTGTGTGTCATGAACTAATTCCCCATAGCCCAACAACAAATGAATAGAATGACTAAATGAAGATGACAGCATTTGGATAATAATTTCCATATGATTAGATATCTGTCAATAATACTGGAATTACAGATGTAACAAGTTCGGAAAAATGGCCTAGAAGTAGGCCTTACATCAACCAAGATGGAAAATTTTGATAGAATTAAGATTAGATCAAGACCTAACAGGTCTAAGATTTTTAAAGACAGGAAATTAGACCAAAGTTTTACATAAACTAGGTTATATCCAAAAGATGATTCGTCAAGATTCTATCTGCGAAGAGAATTGCTAGCATGAGTTCTTGATCCTGATAGTAGGCGTTCCATGTCCCTCATATGCTTGTCATCTCTCGCTTGATGAGCTTGAAGTTCCCTAACTTCAGCTCGCGTTTCATCAAGTTCCCTCTGCAGAGCTATATTGCAGACTAGAGTTCTTTCGTGTGCAGACTCTAGTTGGCGAATGCGGACAGTGTTAACACCAGAGTTGGCATCAACTTCCAAGACTTGATTGATAGTCGCCTGAGCCATCATCGTGTTTCGAGAAATCCTACGCACCATGATTGGTAGGACTCTGTCAGCAGAACCTCCTTCAATGAGGTTGTAGAAACTTCGGTCTCCATCGTAGGGAATGGGTTGACCCTGTTCATGACTCCATGTATTCAAGTTAGTGGTCCACAGAGGTGTGGGTCCTTGAAATGCGGGATGGGGGTTCAGGTTTGGGTTTTGAGCATTTGGGGGTAGGTTGTTGACTTCTGGCTCCGAGTCAGAACTATTAGAAAAACCTTCAACATGGTGATCAACCAAAGGGATTGGGTGATCATCTTCTGGTTCTGCCTCTAGCCAACCAGCATTGCCTTGGTTCGGGAAGTACGGATCACCATGGTGAAATCCAACCATTTTAATCTACGCGATAAAAGGGATATAAGAAATAGCTAAAATAGACGAACTAACTAAGATAATTACAGTGAGACCAAATACCCCTATGGTATTTCTTGATGGTTGTGTTGGTAAGTTTTTATACTTGTTGCCACATCACAACCATTTTTGGGCATATGCTAATCACTCCTCGGACCAGCATAGTTGATCAGGCTATGCCATTCCCAAGACTGACCATATATCCCCAGGCTTACTTGTGATATTCAACAATAATAATACCTTTGTTCTTGTCATTGTGACACTGGTTTTAGTATGAATGCAGGCACGTATACTTACTTAGATATTTTATTATTTAAAAGTATAACTCATAGACAGAGTGTTTTAATCCCCGTGTATTTATAGTTAGTATATCTATTATGGGTTGATATATTGTATTCACTATAAACATAGCTCTGATACCAATCTGTCACACCCCAAAACCACGAACGGCGGAAACGTTCATGGGTGGAGGACGTCATGTACAGTATCACAACAATGTAAAATAGTAAACAAGCAACAACATCATCCATTGCATTATAAGTAAAGTTTTAATACATGTGTGTTCTTTCATTGTAATAATACACCAAAAATATACAATCAAAATAAAAGATGAGACTTGTCTGCTCCGTCTTCTCAAAACCTGGCCACCGTACCTGTCTACTGATGACCTGAGAATACAAGTTATTTGGAAAGAGAGTATCAGCTTTAAAGTTGGTGAATTCATAAATATTTAAGTGTCATTGAATTGCTCTTAAAAGCTGTTTTAAAAGTCATGTAAATCTTTAAATGAAATTGTTGATGTAAGTATGAAAAGCCCTAGAAAATCCCTTATTTTCTATCAGTGTGAGATGTAGTCTTCTACCAAGACCCGAATGCTTAGTAAGTAAAATGATAGTTTTTCCTTCTATTGACTGGTACTAAAGTACATAGTCTAACTCATCGTTTATGTGAGAGTATCACAAAATAAAGTAAACAGGAAAATGTACTACTGTAAGTGTTGTCATTGGGTACTAGGACTAACACAACATCACGTTAAGCGAAAAATGCAACTTAATGAACATCCGAAGATTATCCAGAAAAGTAATAATGTAAGTGTCATCGATGGGTACTAGGAGTAACACAACATCGCGTTAAGTGAAAAGTATAACCTAATGAACAATCGAAGATTGTCCACTTGTCCTCTGTAGCAGCAGCAGGTGGGTGGAGGGGTTAGCCCCGGTTATCGATCTTCTTAATATAAATAGTAACCTTAGACCTCCGTAGATGGTCATCGACCACTGGTGCTAGTCAGTGGGGTTCGGAATGGTAAGTCCCGCCGAGATATCCATTGAACCGGGATAGGAAAGATAATTTACACAGAAAGTACTAATAAATCATCCTCGTAGTACTAAGTACAAGTATCCAGGTAAGTGAATACAGGATAATGCATCTATGTAACAGTGTTCATGTATGTGTGTTCATGTATCAGGTAAGTATATGTAAACATGTTCATGCATCAGGTAAGCATATGTATATGTACTCATGTATCAGGTAATGTACTGGTATAGACTCATGAATGAACTGACTCTTGTGTGATTCCTTGTAATAGGAATAATGTTTGATAAGTTCAAATTCTCCCTGTGATAATTTACTGAAATGTAATTGGTTTATCAAGTAGGTTTATACACTCTTACTACTCAAAGGTGTGGGAATCTAAACGAAAGATGTAAACAATAACATCAATACATATATACAATATAAGTGTACATGCATAGTTTAGTTCAAGAATGTATAATGGTTTTGTAAGACATCCAAGGGTTTTTGAACAAACAATAAAGTGACTTGATGTCATTTTGATAAACATTTAAAAAGTAATACAGTTGATAACAAAGTATTTTAAAGATAGAAAACCATTTCATGCATCACATTTTGTAGTATGTGAAATTTGTTGAATGAAACCACAGTTATAAAATACATATAGATGATTTAATAACATGTTGTTTTCTACTTGTATTCCCCCCTATTAAAGCATTTAAAATCATTTAAAACATTGATTAGGGGTATGAACTCACATGTAGATGGTGATTTGGATGAATTGGATGGTGTAGGATTGTTAGGTGTCAAGTGAGGACTTGTACACACACTACGATCCTAATGAACATATAATCACACATATATGCACTCAATTAGTCTTGAATTACTAATTGATAATGTTAAGATATCCTAGAACATAATAAACACTTTATATAAGTGTTTTAAGCCCTAAGGATTGCATCTAAGCCATTGTGGGACAAGGCAAATGTGTTTAGGGTTACAAGGGATCCCATATATGTGTTTACTCTCCAAATACCATCACACATGTAGTTTACAGTTGTAAACTCTTGAGTTTACTTCCGTAAACTCCCAACCATGGGGTATTGTGTGTTTTGAAGTTCCAAATGATTCCTAGAATTATTCCAACTTGGTGGTTAAATTCTTGAAAGGGTTTAAGACCTAGAAACACTCCTTTGAGGAGTTTACGGCCCTAAGTCCATTTCCCTTAGAGTTTACGGCCGTAAACTCTTAAGGATGGGTGTTTTGGATGATTTCAAGCCTCATGCACAAGTGGTATAGGTTCTAGGCTTTTATTCCAAGCATATGAAGACCCTTGACACACTTTGGTACCCCTTTAATGAGTTTACGACTCATGAACCATGTCATGGCCGTAAAATCACTTTGTAAGGTGATTTTTTGTGTTGTTAAGGCCCTTGATTTAATGTGAACAAGCCTAGGTAAAAGTCTAAGGCCTTAGGTGCCTTAAAAGCACCATTTTGGGCATGAACTTTGGAGTTTACGACCTAAGATACTCTTGGCCATGAAATCCCAAACTTGGGTGATCCTTGCTTGATTTTATGTCCCTAATACACTCCTATATAAGTCCAAGGCAGTAGTATTGCACAGGGGACAGTCTAGGCTCGGTTTCGGGAGTTTACCGCCTAAGAACACCTTGGGGAGTAAACTCCTAAATCTAGTGATTTAGCCTTCTAAATCATGTTATGAACACATTTAAAGCTTTCTAACATTAATAGAAAGAGTTACTCACGTTTTGGTATAAAAACCCGAAGACCCGTGAGAGAGAAAATGGCTTTTCTCTAGTCGGAAATGCGAATAATGAATGAATTTGGTTCATAATTCTATTTATAGTCCTGAGATATTTTTGGCAGAAAATATTGTTATTCCTAAAATGATCTCTAATATAATAGAGTGTTGGAATAACAGTGTTGCACAAAACCCTAGTGCACTCACTCTCCTGATATTTCCTGAAGTGTAAACCCTGAATTACTCAAACTTACTAATGATCCATGTTGATTTGGGATGGACTAATTCTAAGTGAGAGTCCATGAAGAGTTAGTCCAAAGGGTCCATCAAATGAGTTATTGGATTAAACGCCTAAATGAATGAATTAGGGTTTACACGTTGAAACCCTAGGAATTCCACACTACAAATGTAACCCCTAGCACTTCAAAAGTTGAAAAAGACCTTCAAGAAGAAACCCTAGCCGTTTTTGGGTGCCTCCTAACCTCTCCCTCTCGCATTCCTCCATTGTTCTTGGTGTTTGTGACTTATTAGAGGTATCACATTTGAGGTACGAAGCTCTTGAAAGGCCAAAATTCTACACGCTACAACCAAGAGGTAGTCATCTAACTTGTTTTATGTTGTAAATCTCAAAATTGTATGAAAGTTAGGGTTCATGCTTTGGATAATATGAAAATTGCATGTATAACTTGAGAAGACTTAGATCCAAAGCATTAGGGTTGAATGTGTACCATAGGATTGTTATAGTGCTCAAAACCCATCATTGGTATCAGAGACTAGGGTGTTTTCAGTTATATTGATGCATTGGTTAATTGTTCAAAGTTGAAGAGATTGAAATCTGCTCTCTGCATGATGAACTCGACGAGTCCATAATGGGACTCGATGAGTTGGACCAACTCGACGATTCCATTCTCTGACTCAACGAGTTGGATCACTTGTTTGAAGATTTTCGGGTTTTTTTGGCTAGAGTTGGATTAGGATCGTTACTCGATGAGTCCATAATGATCAAAGTGATTCAAACATAATGGATAAGGTAATAATTATCCTCATCCAATTGAAGGATAATTATCAATTTTTGAGATAATTACTTGTTTATGTGATAAATTAATTACTTGTAGAATTTGATGTGAATTATCTTGCTATATGAAATTAGATTAGGTAAACTTTGTGATATAGATAAATCATATGATTGATTTAATTGTTTTCAAATTGATCCAATAAGTCTTCTAATGTTTCAAAACTTACCCTCAAGTTTTGGAATTTAAAAAAATTGATTAAAAGTTTTAATTGTGAAATATTAAATTCTAAATCCCTAGTATTTTAAATGTTTAAAATACATCCTTTTGGTTTCATATTTATATTTAGAATTGAAAGGTTTTAATTTTGGATTTTTTGATAATTAATTAAAACAATATTAATAAATCCATAATAGAATGGTTTAAAGTTTTAATTGAATTAAAAGTCTAATTTATTTAAAGGATTAAACCTCATTCACAAAGCTGGTCTATAAGCGGCCTGTAAAATGTCTGTCAGTGGGTATACACTCTTACCCACCACACTCTTGACTAGTGGATGGTCGTTAGCCGAACGGATAGGATAGGCCATTAATTCTCATTAAAAAGTATAATGATAATTATAAAAAATAACTAAATGTTTTTCTAAATTCCCAATCTTAGTTACTTTATAAAAAAATGTGAATTTGGTGCTAACCCATGAAATTACACATTGCACCTTATTGGTCTTTAGTGGAGCGTGTGTGGTTAACCGGCACACTAATATGGAACTAATGAAGGATGGAAATGGGTAGCTCGTAGGTTATCATAGATTAATGGAGCGTGTATGGTTAACCGGTACATTGATTAGGTGATAAATGACTTCAAGAGTACCAATCTAATTTGAATGGTTATTCACACCTTGTTTGTGATCCTCAGTATCTCAGTCACAAACTTGAAGGGCATAATCGAGATTAAGCATGCCATTGAAAAGTTCAATGAGTCTCAAAAGATTTACGAATTTCATCTAAAACTTAATTCGTTTAAATTTCGTTTCCATGGTGGAATTGGTAAATCGTCATTTACCTACGTTCAAATAATTTACAATTAGATTACGACATCCCTCTTCTGAATTGTGAATTATGTGTTGGATCCTAGCCTTAATATTTCATTTTGGGTGTTATATTAAGGATTAAATCAACTTAGTTGAATTTCTCCCTTGTAGATGTCTTGTTCTGACAACTATGGTCTTCTTTATCCTTTTGGAAAAAGCTTTCCTAATGAAGATGATATTCCACATGGAGATCAAAGTGAAAGATCAATCTCTTTGTTGTGCATTGGTGGAACTAGAAATCATAATTCTCTTCCTCCACCTCCTCCCGTGATTCTCTCCGAACCACATTTTTGTCGACTTGAAAAGTTTAAGGTCACTCAAGCCCTATTGGCATGTAATCATCAAGACGGAAGTCCTGTGTGTGCACACGTTCTGAAAATGAAGATTCACATTTATAGACTAGGAATGATGGGTGTTGTTGTTCCAAGGAAGTTAGTTATTGACTTGGTTCTTTAATCGCTTCCTGAGTCGTATAGTGAGTTCGTTAAATATTTTGCTAATTGTTTCCAGACCAATAATGATTTGGCTTACTGATCAAGCAAATTTGATTGGAAGATTAATCTCCCAAACTTCCATGGACATTGACAATGACAACACTGGAAGTCCAGAAAAGTTTTCTCTTCCTAATGGAAAGGGATCGGCTAAGGTCAAACTGTTTGACCAAATGGTAAAGAGAATGGCCAGTTATGGAATTGTCTCGTGCGCTGATGGCCGATGCAAAAGAAGCCATCTGTTTTTACTGCCATTTGAAGGGACATTGGAAGCGAAGATACCCTGACTACCTGAGAGATCTAAGAGATGGTCCAGTCAAATTGAATGACTCTACTCCAGGCAAGTCCATTATCTAACTCTATTAAGTTCCCATTTAGTGATTCTTATTGCATGATGTAAAGTTACATTTTGATGTTTTGCAGAATCAAAGAGAAAGAAGGAAGCTTAAAGCATGCTGAGTATGATCATGAAGAAGTGGATTCCGATCGCATGGTTCGATGATCATATTTTTCAGCGGCAACTTAGGAGTTATGATAGCTTGCTTAGGAATATTTACAAACATAGTTTTTGTATGTGGTTGCATTGTAAGGTCAAGTTTTCTGCATCTTTATAAATAAAGAAAATTTTTGATTTTTGTCTTATTTTATGATATCCTTGCAATGGTTTTAGTGAAAATTGGTGTTTATATATTATTAGCAATGATGGAAATAAATTTGATTCTTGGTTATATCGTTTGTGGGAGTGTTGTAATTTACCAAATTATGAAGGATTCTTATCACCCAAGTTTCAACTGGACAGAAACTTAGAATCATGCAACCTATATTGTGTGATGTATAAGAACCTTCATCTTTGGGAAATTAAGACTAATTCCTTGTTCACATATGTATGTTAGTCAAGTGAAAGACTGAAGGATCTAGTATACATTGATGTGTACAAGTCAGATCCACCACAAAGAATGATATAGACTATTTTTCATTATTTACTAATGGTTCAGTAAATATGGTTATGCTTACATGTTTACGTATAATTCTAATACTTTGAAAAGTTTCAAAGTATAAGCAGGACAAATAAGAAGAATAAATTAGGTAGAAGGATACAAGTTTCTCCAATCTGAAAGTGTCACACCCCGAACCGGAACGGCGGAAACGTCCGGGGGCGAATGACTTCATCTTGTAATATCATCACAATGTAAATAATTGAATCATAGACAACATCATCACCATACATAAAATATAGCAACCATCATAGTTTTACATCATTGTATTTGTTTATAACAATACATCCAAAACATCCAGTATGGTGAGAAACAAAAATACAACAAAAATCTTCATTCCTTATCGACCAACCTGTTTTAACGTGTTCCTGAGAATACAAGTCATTTTGAAAAGCGTCAACATATAAAAATGTTGGTGAGTTCATAAGCAAGTTTGAATGAAAAGTTTTTTTGTAGTAGTTTGTAAACACCAGAAAATCCTATATTTTTTTGTAAAATTTGTTTGTGAGTTTTGTTTCAAATCTAGTATTAGAGCATGTATGATCTTGTTTGATAATGTATAAAGAGAGTTTCCTAGAAAATACTATATTTTCTGTATAATGCAAGAGTGTGGTCTTAACCCTAAGACCCGAGAGGTGAAAGTTTAAATGTGAATAGTAACTGTATAGTTCATACTTTGTATCATGAGTATAGTATGTGTATTTTGTAAATTTATTTGTTTGTTATTATCTATGTGAGTCTCTATAACCATATTTGATATGACTGGTATGCCTGTCATGACATTCTTCGGGCGTCAGTTACGGTAAGACATTTGTCACCCTAGACTGGTCTGTCTAGCTGTAGCAAGCAGCTCAGGTGTAGGATGCCATCCCCATATAGATATATATACAAATTCTTGCTCTCAATCTAGGAGACTCTGGTTATAAATACATGACTTACTATGTACACTAGGTAGGTACGAGTGAAGGGGTGTCTCACAAGAACCTTAACTAAATTTATGTGAAAAGAGTATCCAATTATTTAACGCTATAAATAATGTTTCGAGTGTGTATTTTGACTACAACCATTGGCGATAAAATTATAATTATTTTTATTGAAAGTGTCAAAATATTTGATATTATCATGGGAAACTTGTCGCTATCCCAAAGTATCGTGAAATTTCCGAGTATATTAGATTTTTCACTAACGGTCCGATTAACATAGAATGTGTCATAAAAGGCCCAATTTGAATAGAATTATGTAGTAAAGACTCCGTTTGTTATCAAAATAATCGTTTAGCTCAAATAGTACCAAAAATGATATAAAAGGGCCCACTTTTATTAAATATGACCATTTTGGTCCAACAAAACCGAAATTTACAATAAAGGCCCACTTTTGTTAAAAATGACATTTTAGGCCCAATAAAACCATGTTTTGTCAATTAAAGCCCATTTTTATGAAAGATGAGACTTTTGGCCCATAAAACTGGGAGTTGTCAAGTAAGGCCCACTTTTATCAAAATTTACACTTTAGACCCACTAAACTGTGGGTTGTGAAATAAGGCCCATTTTTATGGAAAACAACACTTTTATGCCTAAAATAACCGCGAGCTCATTAAAACCAAAAATGACACCAAAATCCCATTTTGTTTATCTTTATTGTCAAGGGTGGTCCTTTTGTATACTTTCTTTAGTTTTCTAGTAACTTCTAACATGTTTAATCTTTCCAAACATCATAAATGTTACTTCAAGTAGATTGCTTACTAATATCACCAAATCTTGGAAGATATTTCGAATTTGTGAGTGTTCATCATATCTTCACACAACATAACATAAATACACATGCATGCATAATACTAAGATTAACCACAAAGCTAGCTTGTATTCTCCCCCAAAAAGGTAGTAAAGCTCAAAAACAAGGGGGTATGGAGCACACCTTGAGTTTTGATCGGTTGTGATGAAGAAATGAAGGAGAATGATGGTGTTTTCGGCCTTAACTAGCTTCTTGAAGAGGTTTTCAAACTTAGATGGTTTCTAGGAACATGAACACGAAAACAAGGTGGTTATGAGAGTAAATTCTTAGCACAAAATGGAATATAACATCTTGAGTATGATAACAACTTACCAAAAGGATGAACTTGATGAAAACTTTTTGAAAACACACACAATATCACGGGTTCTTGGAGGAAAATGTTGGATAAGGTGTCTAAGTCCATAACTTATTTGGTATATACTTGACCCGACCGGCATGGTCCATTTGGGTTGCATCTCATCCAAACTATTATGGATAATTTTATGAGAGTTATACACATATGTTTATTAATATATTATGAGTTATAATATATTAATATGAAGTTACGTTATTTAATTAGTTTTAGTCTTAAATTAATTATGGATTAATTTAGAGATTAAAAGGAATACTAATTAAATTATGGGCTATTTGTTTTATATAGTGTGGGCTAATACTCATTTGTTAATGGGCTAGGCTTATGTGGAAGTCCATGGATGATCCATGGAGCTTTTAACCCATGGATCCTTGGAAAAGGAAAAGACATGGGTTATTAGGGTTTCACCCTAACCATGCACACTATATAAGCATGCTTATGGAGCATGAAATGGAGCCTAAGTAAAAACTAGTGATCTAGTGTGTGTGTGCATGTGTGTGGCCGATTTATACAAGGTGTATACTCTCATCAAAGTTTTCCAAGAGTTTGTGGTGTTTGTGATTCCATTTGAGGCATTCACACTATTGGTGCTTGGCCCTCAAACTCCTAAGAACCCAACTCACCAAAAGGTATGTAATCTCTTCTAACTCTTTTATGTTGAAATGTTCCCCATGCCATGTTAGATAGGTTATAAACCTTGGAAAATTATTATTTTGCATGTATTTAGACAAACATAGATCCAAGGTTTATTAGGGTTGCATGCACACTTAGGAAGTGTTAGATTGCTCAAAACCCAACAGTGGTATCAGAGCCTAGGCTTGCTTGTTTGATACTTGATGCAAAATAGTGAAAAAAGTCGAAATCGTTGCTGTCTGCATGGTAGACTCGCCGAGTCCATTGGGGGGACTTGACGAGTCCAAGGCAAACTTCAACCTACTCGACGAGTCAGTTCATGCACTCGACGAGTAGGATCGAAAGAGTGCAGATTCTCGACTTTTGCTGCTGGAAATGGACTAGAAACATTACCCTAAACTGTTTTGGTGTTATAAAACTTATTTTAGTTGGTGTAATGGTTGTTCTAATCCATTTACAATAGCATATATCAAAAATCCATGATTTTATGTGTTCATATAATTCTTGAATTTTTGATGATCATGTTCATGTTCTTATGAATTTAGAAAATGATAGGAATTATTTGCTGAATTGTTTAGGATTAATTCTTTATCATTTATGTGTTTTAATGGAGTCCATAATTTGTCCTCAAGTTATGGATTACCAAAGGTCACTTTCATTTAACACACACTTAAAACACATAAGTTACATGAAAATGAAGAGTCTTCATTTTTATGAACCTTTAATTCATAAGTTATGAAATGAAGAGTTTTGCAAAGTTACAAAACTTGCCCTCAAGTTTTGGAATTTGTAAAGTTTCACACACTTTAATAAACTTTAATTCCAAACCTTAGAGTTTTAATAGTTAAAATTCAACCCTTATACTATTTATAACATTAATGGTTAATTATTATATATATGTATAAGAATAAGTCGTTTTACCGTTAGTAGGCCTCATTCACGAAGCCGGTCTATAAGGTGGGTATAAGGTTGTTGCCTATAAAATGGCGACTTAATGGGTGTATACTCTCACCCACCGCTTGCTTGATCGGTGGAGGGTCGTTAGCCGAACGGGTAGAACAATGACTTTAAATCCTCATTAAAAGTATAATGAATATTATAAAATAACTAAACTCTTTTAATTCCCAATCTTAGTTATTTTAGGAAAATGTGAACATGGTGCTAATCCATGGAATTCACACTTTGTACCTTACCAAGTCGTTGGTGGAGCGTGTGTGGTTAACCGGCACACTAACTAGGACTAGTAAGGATCACGAAGGGTAACTTAATGTTTGTCATACATTAATGGAGCGTGTGTGGTTAACCGGCACATTGATTAGGTGATAATATTAGGAGTACCAAGTGAATTAGCATGGTTATTCACACCTTGTTTTGTGATCCTCGGCATCCCAGTCACAAAACTTGAAGGGCACAATCGAGATTGAAACATGCCATTGAAAAGTTCAATGAATCTCAAAAGAATCTAGGAATTTCAAATCCAATTAAACCTAATAAATCATTTCGTTTTCATGGTGGAAATTGGTGAATCGTCATTCACCTACCTTTCAAATATATTATTACTTAGATTACGGCATCCCTCTTCTAAGTGTAATATATTGTGATTGGATCCTAGCCTTAATATTACATTTGGGTGTCTTATTAAGGATCCTAAATATCTAATCTAAACTCCCTTTCTTCTTTCAGATGTCTTCCAACACTAATGCTTCAGGCTCTAACCCAACTGGTTCTTTCTCTCTCATGAATCTTTGTGGGAGAGGCATCTTTGATGGTTCCAACTTCATGGATTGGATTAGGAACATCAGGATGGTTACTCGTTACGAGGACAAGGAATATGTCCTCGATAAGGAGTTAAAAGAACTTGATGAGTCTACTGCTACTCCTGAGGAGATCGCTGAATTCAGGACTCATGAGAGAGATGCTACTAAGGTGGCATGTATCATGATGGCCACGATGACAGCCGAGCTCCAAAAGTCATATGAAGATTTCTACCCTTTTGAGATGCACCAAGACCTGATGGAAAGGTACCATCAGAGTGCTCGTCAGGAGCGGTATGAAATAATCTCCTCCATAATAACTACCCGCATGAAGGACGGTGAATCCGTCACGAGCCACATGCAGAAGATGCAAAGGTATGTGGACCGTTTGCTGAAGCTGAATGTTAACATCCCCGAGGAGTTAGCAATTGACATCATTTTGCACTCCTTGCCTTCTTGTTATGATCATTTTCGAATGACATATCATATGAACAAGGAGGAAGTTACCCTCAGCAAGCTTCAAGGACTCTTGAAGACCGCTGAAACCGGTCTTAAGGGTAAAGCGGTTGTTACCTCTACTACTCCTACTCCAACTTCTACCCCTGTTTTAGCTATTGGGCAAGGCAAAGGAAAAAAGAGGAAGCACCCTTCGAAGGGTACCAAGGGAAAGTCTCTTGAAGGCTCCTCATCAAAGACTAAGAACGGTTCTGTCACTCCTTCTGCCATTCCCAAGGATGCTGAATGCTTTTATTGCCATGAAAAGGCACACTGGAAGCGAAACTGCCCTAAGTACTTGCAGGATCTAAAGGATGGGAAAGTGAAACCCACCTATGCAGGTATTTACACTATATTGTCTAATTACTCAACATATTCTAACTCTTGGGTGCTTGATACAGGATGTGGTATTCACATATGTTCTGATTTGCAGGGCCTAAGAAGAAGTGAGGATGTGGAGCACGGGAAGATAAACTTAATCATGGGGAATAGGAAGGCTTCACCTGTTTCCAAGATTGGAGTTTATACTTTGTTGCTTAATAATGGGTTAAAATTAGATTTGAATAAATGTGTGTACTCGTCTGAAATGGCGAGGAATATTATTTCTTTTCATGCTTTGTACAAACAAGGTTTTACCTTTTCGTTTGATAATGAATGTGGTGGTATTAATGCTTTCTTTAATAATGTGTTTTATTTTAAAGCATTACCTTGTGATGGTGTGTATGAAACTGTGTCGATTGTAGACAACTTAGGAAATAATGTGTTGTATATTGATTCTTCTACTAGCCTAGATAAAGCATCATTGTGGCATTGTCGTCTTGGACATGTAAACAAGAAACGCATAGGCCAACTCCAAAAGAGTGGAGTCTTGGAATCATTTGACCTCAAATCAGATGATAGTTGTGAATCTTGTCTACTTGGAAAAATGACAAAATCACCCTTCACTGGAACTTGTGAGAGGGGTGAAGGTTTGTTGGACCTAATACATACTGATGTATGTGGGCCATTCAAAACCGCCACAAGGGACGCTAATCGGTATTATGTGACTTTTATTGATGATTTTAGTAGATATGGGTATGTCTACTTAATCAAACATAAGTCCGAAACCTTTGAAAGGTTTAAGGAATTCAAGCAGGAAGTAGAAAATCAATTGGGCAGGAACATTAAGATGCTTCGATCCGATCGAGGTGGTGAGTATCTTAGTACCGAGTTCCTTGACTATCTTAAGGAGTGTGGGATTGTCTCACAATTGACTCCTCCCAGGACACCACAGCTGAATGGTGTAGCTGAGAGGCGTAATCGTACCTTGTTGGACATGGTTCGCTCTATGATGAGTCGAGTTTCGTTACCAATCTCTTTTTGGGGGTATGCCTTAGAGACTGCCGCCCATATCCTTAATCTAGTCCCTACAAAGAAGGTTACCAAAACACCTCATGAGATGTGGACTGGGAAGGTTCCCAATTTGGACCACATCAAAATTTGGGGTTGCGAAGCCTTCGTGAGGCGTGAAACTCATGATAAGCTTGAACCCCGAAGTGAAAGGTGTATTTTCATTGGCTACCCACAGAAATCCTTCGGTTACCTTTTCTACAGACCCAGTGAGAATGTGGTCTTTGTAGCACGAAGAGGGATCTTTCGCGAGAAAGAATTTATAAGCCAAGGAGACAGTGGGAGGCAGATTGATCTTGAAGAAATTCAAGAATCAATTGGTGAAGGAACCTCAGACACTAGCAATCAACCTGAGGAAGAAACTCCTGTTGATCCAGCTGACGAGTCTGTACCTCCGAGACGTTCCACACGGGTTAGGAACACACCTTCGTTTTATTATGGTTTTCATATTACTACGGAAGGTGATACGTTTATTAGTGATAGTACACTAGTAAATTTGGATGAACCTAGCAGTGTTAAGGAAGCCATGGCAGGCCCGGAGTCTGCTAAATGGAAGGATGCTATGGACAGCGAGATACACTCCATGTATGACAATCAAGTTTGGAACTTGGTTGACAATGTACCAGGCCGTAAAACAGTCGGGTGCAAATGGATCTTCAAAAAGAAGACAGACATGGAAGGTGCGAAGGGTTTTACTCAAACTCAAGGTGTTGATTATGATGAAACCTTCTCGCCGGTGGCCAAGATTAAGTCTATTAGGGTTATGTTAGCCATTGAAGCATTTCATGATTATGAAATATGGCAAATGGATGTCAAAACCGCTTTCCTTAATGGTAAGTTGGCTGAGGATGTGTACATGAATCAGCCAGAGGGTTTTGTCAATGCAGAGTACCCTAATAGAGTATGCAAGCTTGAGAAATCCATTTATGGATTAAAACAAGCATCTCGTAGATGGAATCTTTGTTTTGATGAGAAGGTAAAAGAGTTTGGCTTCTTGAGAAGCGAAGATGAGTCTTGCGTGTATGTCAGAGCTAGTGGGAGTATAGTTAGCTTCTTGGTACTGTATGTGGATGACATACTACTCATAGGAAATGACATCCCAACCTTGCAGGAGGTTAAGTCCTGGCTTGGGAAGTGCTTTGCTATGAAGGACCTAGGGGAGGCTACCTATATCCTAGGGATAAGGATATTAAGAGAAAGGAGTAGAAGACTCATTGGACTTAGTCAGAGTATCTACTTGGATAAGGTGTTGAAAAGGTTCAACATGGAGAATTCCAAGAAAGGAGATTTACCGATCCAAAGCAATACCAAACTGAGTAAGACTCAGAGTCCGAGTACAGAGGCAGAGATAGCTGAGATGAGCCAATTACCATATGCTTCCGCAGTTGGCTCGATCATGTATGCTATGACTTGTACCTGTCCTGATGTGGCATTTGCTTTGAGCATGGTCAGCAGGTATCAGGGGAACCCTGGCAAAGCTCATTGGACCGCGGTAAAGAACATTCTCAAGTACCTGCGAAGGACTAAGGATTGGGTCCTTACCCTTGGTGGCAGTGATGACTTGAGAATATTAGGGTATAGTGATGCTGGTTTTCAGACTGATAAGGATAATTTCCGCTCTCAGTCGGGCTGGATCTTTACCTTAAATGGAGGGGCAATTTCTTGGAAGAGTTCCAAGCAGGAGACGGTGGCTGATTCGACTTGTGAATCAGAGTATATAGCAGTGAGTGAAGCAGCGAAGGAGGCGATATGGATAAAGAACTTCATCGGAGACCTTGGAGTTGTACCAGCTATTAAGGAACCTATAGAGATTTTCTGTGACAACAATGGTGCGGTTATCTTAGCCAAGGAACCAAGAGATCATGGCAGATCCCGACACATTGACAGAAAATATCACTTCATAAGACACAAGATTGAAGAAGGACTCCTTGTGACAAGGAGGATATCGTCAGATGAGAATCCTGCAGATCCCCTTACGAAGGGACTGACAAGGGTTAAGCATTTTCAGCATGCGAGACGCATCGGGCTGAGGGACGATATTAGTTTTACAGATTAGATAGTTTTCCTGAAACTTGTAAAATGTAATCGACGTTTGATGATGAATAAAATTTGTGATTTATTTATGAGTAAAGTGTTACTATCATTGTCAATTATTTACTATTATTTCAGTTTTGCATGTTTTGACTTCCAGAATAATTAATTTATTCAAACCTCCACAATCGATCATACGTCGGAAGTAGGTATGAATCAAGATTATCATGAATTGGGTTTGTAGATGCCTTAAAGGTGTTTAGACATGGCAATGGTTGCTGCAACATTCATGAGTACTCATAAGTTATGAGTATTGGTGTAAACCCATGCTCACTTGTATCACTTCATGGAATTTATCTCGAGTGATCGTGAGACGATAACATCATATAAATCTTTAAACCTAGAGATATGAGTTGTTACCTATGAGTTGGTTGTGCATTGATTGCACGTAAACGCATCAGTAACTTGATGTTATAAAACGTGCCTTTGTGTACAATTCAATAAGTAGTAGAACAAGCATATGAGTCGAAGTTTATCTGTTCCTTCTAGAAATAGAAGCGATATCCGGGCCCCTCGATGATTTTGTGTTGACCCATGAACCAGGCCTGGTCAGAACTAAACCGATGTGTTCAGTGAAGTTCTTCGTCAAACAAATCGGATAATCGAGAAACAACTGCTAGACAATAAGCAAGACATGGTTCCATGTGTTTGTCCGGCTGATATCATGAGAACAGAGGATTATGTGATCACTTATCTAAAATGGCGCTTCATAGTTCGACAGAGTCTTCATTGTTCGAGGGAGTTTTCGAGAGCTACGATTGTTGGTTGGTTCCTGAAGTTATAGGCAAATATAGTTATTAGACTTATCCAAGTGGGAGTCTGTTGGATAAGGTGTCTAAGTCCATAACTTATTTGGTATATACTTGACCCGACCGGCATGGTCCATTTGGGTTGCATCTCATCCAAACTATTATGGATAATTTTATGAGAGTTATATACATATGTTTATTAATATATTATGAGTTATAATATATTAATATGAAGTTACGTTATTTAATTAGTTTTAGTCTTAAATTAATTATGAATTAATTTAGAGATTAAAAGGAATACTAATTAAATTATGGGCTATTTGTTTTATATAGTGTGGGCTAATACTCATTTGTTAATGGGCTAGGCTTATGTGGAAGTCCATGGATGATCCATGGAGCTTTTAACCCATGGATCCTTGGAAAAGGAAAAGACATGGGTTATTAGGGTTTCACCCTAACCATGCACACTATATAAGCATGCTTATGGAGCATGAAATGGAGCCTAAGTAAAAACTAGTGATCTAGTGTGTGTGTGCATGTGTGTGGCCGATTTATACAAGGTGTATACTCTCATCAAAGTTTTCCAAGAGTTTGTGGTGTTTGTGATTCCATTTGAGGCATTCACACTATTGGTGCTTGGCCCTCAAACTCCTAAGAACCCAACTCACCAAAAGGTATGTAATCTCTTCTAACTCTTTTATGTTGAAATGTTCCCCATGCCATGTTAGATAGGTTATAAACCTTGGAAAATTATTATTTTGCATGTATTTAGACAAACATAGATCCAAGGTTTATTAGGGTTGCATGCACACTTAGGAAGTGTTAGATTGCTCAAAACCCAACAGAAAAATGAAAGAGTTCTTGAAGATTTAGAGAGGAAGGAGAAGAGGGAGTGAAGTTGGAATTGAAGAATGAGAGTGATGGTGGGGGTTTCATTCGGATTTAGAAAAGAGAAGAGAAAGAGAGAGAGAGAGAGAGATTAATGGTCCTTGCTTAATGGTTAACACTTAATTACCTAGATGTTTGATGGACAAATTGCATATTTACATGCAATACAATTATGAAGTGTCACAATTTGATCTTACACCATCTTTCTCTCTCTCTCTCTCTCTCTCTTTTACAACCGAGAATAGGATAAGGGAAGGAAAGAAAAGAGATACAGGGCTTGGATTTGAATAGTAACCTGGAATACCTTATCCCAATAAGAAATTTTTCAGCCCATGGGGCCAACATACGAGTTTACGGCCCAAAAGGTTAAAGGAATAAGTTTTCAGTCCATTAGGGCCAATTAGAGGGTTCTCGGCCTAAAGGTTGGTCCTTTTTGATAATTTGGCTCAATAAGGGCTCCAATAGTGATTTGCAGCCCATAAAGATCTATGAAAATGTTCACGGCCCAATAAGGCTCACTAAATGACTTATGACCCAAATCATGGTTGAATAATCAATTTTAGCCCAACTAGGGCCCAAATGTGGGTTCTTGACCCAAAAGAACCAGGTTGAGGGGTTACTGCCCCATTAGGCCCAATAAGAGAGTGCTAGTCCATTAAGAGGTTTAAACCGGAAAGTTAGGCTTACAAGCCTAAAGTTGAGTGAATGCAACACATTGAATTAGGTTTAGAGCTTTCACGAGGAAGTTTCAACTTGAATTGTCATTTTCGAATGAACAAACTTGTATAACATCAAAATTAGGGTTAGAAGATACACCAGGAGTTATTCATGCATGGATAGAATTTCCTAGCCCTAAAATGCTAGTTGTGACATCATCCCCCTGATAGAGGGAATTTCATCACGAAATTCTTTGAAAACTATTCTTCGGACTAGAGAAAAGGTGAGGGTACTTTTGCATCATTTGATCCTACCATTCCCATGTGAATTCCGGTCTGCGCTTAGCACTCCATCGAACCTTCACAATCGGAATACGACTTTGTATTTTAAGCTTTTCCTCTCTATCCATGATTTCAACTGAATCTTTAATGAACAGGAGATTCTCGTTCACCTCGATCTCATCTAGGGAACAATGAGGGTTTCATCTGATAGGCACTTTTTTAGATTTGACATGTGGAATACTGGGCGTACGTTGTTAATCTCCAGGGGGTAGCTGCAGCTTGTAGGCCACCGGGCCGATTCGGGCAAGAATCTCGAATGGTCCGATGTATCATGGATTTAGTTTTCTCCGCTTCCTAAACTGTATCATCCCCTTCCAGGGAGAGACTTTCAGTAGCGTGCGATCATCTACTTGAAATTCCAGAGGCTTTCACCTTTTATCAACATAACTCTTTTGTCGGTCTCGCGATGCTTGGAGTCCTGCCTTGATTTGAAAGATTTTCTCCATTGTTTCCCGAATGATCTTGGGTCCTTGTGAGTGTGCTGTTTGACGTTTGCCCTCTTGCCAGCTGGGTGTCTCCCACCTCAGCCCAACAGAGCGGTGATCTGCATTTTCTACCATACAAGGCCTCGAAAGGAGTGACAATAGGTTAGTATTGTAACACTCAGTTTTAGGTATGTTGCCTTTTAGTCTTTGGGTCATGGTTTTTATTGAAAAAGAGGTTCCTCTGTATGTTGGGCTTACATATATGTACGCTTATAGTACATGGGTGGAGTGATCGCGGACTTGAACCATGTATGCACGGCGTACGTGGCCTAAAGCAAAAACCTAATTGTTCGGGCATGACCACTACTTAAGCATATTTATAACCTTTATAACCTCACCATTATCATCATCCACACCTCTAAATGTTCCTAAAACCCTAGTTTGCTTTGGAGTGTGATCTTTGAGCTTGAAAGTGACTTTAGTGGCCCTTTTTGGTGTGTTTGCAAGAAGAAGAACATGGTGTGCAAGCCTTTGACATGGTTGAGCTTCAAGATCCTGCATCTACATCATCTTAGGAAGCTTTTGAAGGTATAAAGTTCATACCTTGCCTATACTTTGATTAGATCTATTTCTTTATCTTGCTACGGTCCTTTTCGGTCCCTTTAGGTCGATCTTGAGGAGTTAAGACCATTTTAGATGCTAAATCTTGTAGATATGGATGTTTGGTGGGTTCCTTAAGCTTAAAGGTGCAAAAGTTTTGGTGTTTATGACCCCCATGCAAGTACTAAGTCATTCATTAAGCTCTTTTAAGCTCTAGTCCCTCATTAAGTAATGCATGCACATAAAGTTGGCAACTTTACTTGACAAACCACTTCAAGGAAGTCAGATCTGAGTTTTGGGATAACGTGTTAATCAATTAAGACCCAAAAAGTGAAGTTGGCCAATCAGGGGGAGTACACTGGGCGTACAAGCTCGTACACGCTGCATACAAGACCTTAAGTGTGTACGTGTATCATACAAGCTGAGTACGCCCCATGTAATCAGCAATGGGCTGCATATATTTGGGCCTTCGGTATTGCGCTTCATCTAGGAGTCTAGGAGTTTAGAGCTGTATTTTGGGCCACTAGAATATTTTTTTAGGGCTAAGGATAGTTTTGGACTCGTTTGTGGGCCTTAATTGTTATGAGTTCGGCCTTTGGGCCTTAGGGTACATTACTGTGTTTGGGCCAAGAATGATTAAGCCCATTAAGGGTAAGATGAAGAGGGGGACCTTGACCTTAGGAATTGGATTAAAATTGTATGTATGTTGTGTGGTGTTTTGTGATTGTATGTTATGTGGTATTTGGGGAACTTACTAAGCTTTTGCTTACAGTTTGTATTGTGGTTTTAGGTACTTCCGGTACTAAAGGGAAGGGCCCAACTTGATGGTGCATCATTCACTCCCTACTGTTTTCCACACTTAATGATATTGTTACTCTGATAATTAGACATGTTTATTAAGTAATGGATTTTGGAAACAATTTATAATTGTAATCTCCTATTTGAAAATGAAAATTTTTATCTAGTTTTTGGGCTATTACAAGTTGCTATCAGAGCCTTGGTTTGAGGGATCTGGGCACAACCTCAGGTGTGTCAGAACTCAAATTGAGGAAATGATAATCTTTTCAAAAGAAAAAGAATTGATTTTTTTTGGAAATTTTTTTCTTAAGTAAAAGGGAGAGTGTAAGCGTGCGATACGCCAAGCTCAAGTAAGCGTTTCCAAAAAATTAACCATGCTTATGTACTGCAACTAGTATGTTGATATGTGAAGTACATGCTAGAGTAGGGATAAGGATACCTTTAGGGACTATGTGATAAAATTGTCTCATTTGTGTGATGCCTTATAGGATAGGAAAATTTGATGCCATATATTCCTTGGAATCAATATTGACTGTGTTATTTTCTAAGTGTATGCTTTCAAAGTTATATATGCTTAGGATTGCATAGCCCTAGAATGTAGGGTTCTGCCTCATTTCATGTTCCAAACTAAAAGTATACTTCAAAGTTATATATGCTTAGGATTGCATAGCCGAAGTGCTCTAAACTAAAAGTATACTTTAAAAATATAAGTATTTTACTCCAAGTATACAAGAATACCTAAACGCCAGAAACCGTAACCACGAGTAGAAGAAAACATAAGTAATTGGGTGTTGTACAATGCGGTTAAACCTAGGCAGTTATGTAGTCGTATCTTGGGTCAATATAGTCTGATCAACTATATTCATTCGAGACACGTCCAACATGTGCTTGGGAGTGAATGTAGTGTGCAGCAGGCCTAAAACTTACCAAATATCCAAATAATGAGTCATCATCGCAATGAAACATAAAATAATATGGGAGTATTTTCTAGAGCCCACTTCGTTATAGAAATCCTCATTCAAGTGGTTCTACTCATTTCCTTTAGCGATAAATTCCCTTGTTTTGGTAGCTTTCCTATATATTATCGCATAGTAGAACACTTTATCTGCCATAATGAGATATCTCTTGATTCAATTCAGAGGACTTACCATCCTCTCTTTCCTGATCATTTTAGATCAAGATGCCTCCAAGAAGAAGACCCAACTCAAGGAACAACAATCCTCCTCCACCACCTTCTCCAGTTGATCCCGCCATGTTCCAAGTAGTTGTTACTGCTGCTGTGGCTGCTGCCATGTCACAAATGAACCCCGGTGGTTCAGGCGGGCCAGGAGGTGGTACTCAACCCCAAAACTAGGAAGGTAGTCAGGGACACCGTATGGAGTGTTCCAACAAAGATTTTATGAACGCGAAAGCCACACCTTTCAATGGTACTGGATGTGTTATTGCTCTGACTCGATGGTTTGAGAAGATCGAGTCTATTTTCGAAATCTGTGTTTGTTCTAAAGCTGACAAGGTGAAGTTCGCCGCCTGCACTTTTACTGATAAAGCCTCGACTTGGTGGAATGGCTGAGTCAAATCCTTAACCTTGCCTATAGCTAATGATATGGGTTGGGAGAGCATGAAGAGCTTCTACTTGCAGAGTACTACCCGCGGGGCGAAATGCAGAAATTGGAGCACAAACTCTGGAACCTAAAGATGAAGGGATCCGATGTCGCCACTTACACCTCCAGATTTGAAGACCTAGCGCTTCTCTGTCCGGGAATGGTTACCCCGGAAAGCAAAAAGATTGAAAGATTCATCTGGGGATTGACCCAACCAACCAAGGGAAATGTTTTGGCTGCGAAGCCAGACACCTTCGACAGTGCTAAATGCTTGGTGCAAACTCTGATTGATCATGGGGACGATCTCAATGAAGTGGCCACCATTCCTGAACCTGCTAAAGGGAGCAGTGAAAATAAAAAGAAATTTTGGAACAAATGTAAGGGTCAGGGTTCGCAAGGATCCTCGAAGAAACATCAAACAGTGGCAGTTCACACTGCTACAACTCCTTCCGCCGCTCCTACAGCTCAAGCTCCTACCGGTGGATACACTGGCACCCTCCCTTGGTGCAACAAGTGCAGTTACCACCATCGTACTGCCGGACCTTGTCATGAAAAGCTATGCAACAACTATGGAAAGAAGGGCCACATTGCTCGAGACTGCAAAAACCCAGGCCAACCAACCAATCAAGCCTCCAGAGCAGGTGTCGGTCAGGCCTGCTACGGTTGTGGTGAAGTCGGGCATTTCAAGAAAAACTTCCCCAAGGCAGCAACAACTGGCAACACCGGGAGAGTTCTAACTGTGGGGCGAGATGAGGCAGTCGCTGATCCCACCATTGTCACGGGTACGTTCCTTCTCGACAACTCTTATGCTTGCATCCTTTTCGATTCTGGTGCTGAAAGAAGTTTTGTTAGCCATTCATTCAAACATCTTCTTAACCCTAATCCTCAACCATTATCTGAAACGTTTACCGTTGAGATGGCTAACTGTGAAAAAGAGAACGCTAACGATATATTCATAGGCTGTACCCTTACCCTGAATGATCATTCTTTTCCCATCGACCTAATGCCAGTTTCCATAAAGAGCTTTGATGTTATCATCGACATGGATTGGTTGAGTCCCAATCATGCTGATATCCTTTGTTACGAAAAGCCACCCGTCTCAATCTTCCCTCTGACCAGACTCTCATGATCTATAACGATAAACTTAGCTCCAATCTTCGCATCATATCCTACATCAAAGCTCAAAAAATTTTGCGAAAGGAGTGTTACGCATTCCTAGCTCATGTAATCAATGAGAAACAGGAATTTAATGACCTCGAGAGCATCCCCGAAGTCTGCAAATTTCCTGATGTCTTTCCTGAAGAGCTCCCGGGAATTCCTCCCGAACGCCAAGTCGAGTTTCGCATCGACGTAATTCCTGGAGCAAATCCAGTCGCCAAATCTCCATATCGCTTAGCACCAGCAGAAATGTAGGAGTTATCCAGTCAGCTTAATGAGCTACTCGGCAAAGGGTTCATCAGATCGAGTTCCTCACCTTGGGGAGCCCCGATATTATTTGTGAAAAAGAAAGTTGGATCCTTTTGAATGTGTATAGACTACCGTGAGTTGAATAAGTTGACCGTCAAAAATCGTTATCCTCTTCCTCGAATAGATGACCTCTTCGATCAACTTCAGGGATCCAGTTATTTCTCGAAAATAGATCTTAGACCAGGGTACCATCAACTACGAATTCATGAGAGTGATGTTTCCAAAACAGCATTTAGGATTCGATATGGACACTACGAGTTCGTAGTGATGCCCTTCGGTCTAACCAACACACCGACAATGTTCATGGACCTGATGAACCAGGTGTGTCGCCCCTTTCTAGACAAGTTCGTCATCGTGTTCATTGACGACATACTTGTCCATTCTAAAAGCAAAGAGGATCACAAACAAAACCTAAGGTTAGTTTTGGAAACTCTTAGATCGGAGAAGCTGTACGCGAAATTCTCCAAGTGCGAATTCTGGATTTGGAAGGTAGCTTTCCTTGGTCATGTGGTAAGCGAGGAGGGTATACACATGGACCCGTCCAAAATCAAGGCAATAGAGAATTGGTCGGCACCGAAGACACCCACATAAATCCGTCAATTCTTGGGTCTCATAGGCTATTATCGTAGATTCATTAAGAATTTTTCCAGAATCGCCAAACCCCTAACCACTCTGACACAGAAAGGTGTACCCTTTTGTTGGAGTGAAAAGCAAGATACTGCATTCCAAACATTGAAGCGAGGCTTGTGCAATGCACCTATCCTGTCCCTGCCGGAAGAGACAGAGGATTTCGTTATCTATTGCAATGCGTCCAATCAGGGCTTAGGCTATGTGCTTATGCAGAGATGAAAAGTTATTGCTTATGCCTCAAGACAGATGAAGGCACACGAAGTTAACTACACAACTCACGACCTGGAGTTAGGAGCAGTGGTCTTCGCACTGAAGATTTAGAGATATTATCTCTACGGTACCAAGTGCATGATCTTCACCGACCATAAAAGCTTACAACACATCTTCGATCAAAAAGACTTAAACATGAGACAATGGTGATGGGTAGAACTGTTCAGTTACTACAAGTGTGAAATCCGCTACCATCCCGACAAGGCTAATGTGGTAGCAGATGCCCTTAGCCGAAAGGAAAACTCAAGCAACAAGGTGAAGACTTTGACAATGACCATCCATTCCCACTTATCCGCACAGATCCGAGAAGCTCAGTTGGAAGCCCTAAAACTAGAGAACGTGTCAAACGAAGTCTTGAGGGGAATGGATAAGAATATTGAGATCAGAGGTGACAGATTCTATTGTTTCATGAATCGGATCTGGACCCAAAGTTCAAAGGGTTCAGTGAGGTTGTCATGAACGAAGTTCACAAGACCAGATACTCTGTTCACCCAGGTTCGGATAAGATGTACCTGGATCTCAAGAAGCAATACTGGTGCCGAACATGAAAGCCGAAATCGCTACCTTTGTGGGCAAGTGTCTGACTTGCGCCAAGGTAAAGGTCGAGTATCAAAAGCCCTCAGGTCTGCTCCAGCAGCCCGAGATACCTGAGTGGAAATGGGAGATGATTACTATGGATTTCATCACCAAGTTACCCAAATCTCCGAGTGGGTACGATACCATTTGGGTAATTGTCGACCGATTGACAAAATCCGCTCACTTCCTACCGATTAAAGAATCATTTAAGATGGAAAGACTCACACGTATATACATTCAACAGATAGTCTGACTGCACGGTGTACCTGTGTCCATTCTCTCCAATCAAGATAGCAGATTAACCTCAAGATTTTGGCAGTCCCTTCAGAAAGCTCTTGGAACTAAGCTGGATATGAGTACAACTTATCATCCTCAGACAGATGGGCAGAGTGAGAGAACTATCCAGACCTTGGAAGACATGTTGAGAGCATGTGTCATCGATTTCGGAAAGTCGTGGGACACCCATTTACCCTTGATCGAGTTTCTCGTCTAACAACAACTACCACACCACCATCAAGGCTGCCCCGTTCGAATCCCTCTACGGTCGCAAGTGCAGATCCCCTCTGTGCTGGGCCGAGGTAGGGGACACGTAGCTAGCCAAGGGTCGAGTCCTCGATAGTACTCTCACTGGTCCTGAAATCATCCACAAAACCACCGAGAAGATCATCCAAATCCGAGAAAGACTGAAAGCTTCACGAGACAAACAAAAGAGCTACGCCGATAAACGATGAAAACCCTTGGAATTCCAGGTTGGAGATCGTGTCCTGTTGAAGGTCTCGCCCTGGAAAGGCATGATACGCCTTGGAATGCATGAAAAACTTAACCCAAGGTACATAGGACCTTTCGAGATCCTTGCTAGGATCGGTCCCATAGCTTATAAACTCCGACTACCTCAAGAACTTGGCAACATCCATCCTGTATTCCACGTCTCAAATCTTAAAAAGTGGCTATCTGACGAAACCCTTGTGATCCCTCTTGATGAGATCGAGATCAACGAAAACTTGAGCTTTGTGGAAGAACCAATCGAAATCATGGACCGAGAGATCAAACGAACGAAACAGAGCCGCATCCCGATAATGAAGGTTCGCTGGAATGCCAAGCGGGGACCCGAATTCACTTGGGAGCGCGAAGACTCGATGAAGCAGAAATATCCGCGTCTCTTTCCAAATCCATGATTTGTATCTTAATTCTAAATTTCAGGACAAACTTCCCTCTGACGGGGGGATAATGTGACAACCTGAAATTTTTTCCCATCACTGTAACCCTTTTCCGTTAATAAAACTTGTTCTTATGAGATTTTCCGTTGACATTTTTGGATTAGGTTAATTAAATTGGGACTTTTATTATGACTTCATAAGTGTCCAAACGAGATAAAAACACGTGAAACACCCTCAAATTCTTTTAGAAAGATTTTTAATTTACGACCAAGTCGGGTTACGAACATTTCATCGGGTACGACCATAAGCTCTGTTTAACGTCGGTATCGGGTAGATTTCCTTTGGGCCGCAAACTCAACCCCTATATAAGGGATTGAGTGGTCACATTTGAAGCTTTTCCCATTCTTAACACCCTCTCTCTCTCTCTCTACTCTCTCTCTACAAGTTGATTTAGATCCAAAAACGTCCTTTTCAAGCTCCAAAATCATAAGTGATCTATCCTAGCTTGATGTTTAGCTTATTATACATGCAAATTCATGTTTAAATCATTCAAAACCCTCAAAATTATGTGTTTACGTCCAAGGAACACTCCAAAACCGTAAACACCCATAAATGGGGTTTTGAAGCCCCAAAACCTTTCCAAAACCCTTCTAGTGCTTAGCTATGACTTAAGGACTTGCATGTATGAGCTTAGAACCCCAAAATCATAACATTAGGGGAGTAAACATGAGTTTATGTCCCAAGATCATTCATGGACCGTAAACACCTCTTCATAGGCTGTAAACACCTTTTTAAGGTGTTAAATTGCCCTTAACACCTCCTATGGCTTGGAATAATGTCTAGAATCAACCACCATCGAAGTAGGGACCTTAAACTTCAAAGAAACCAAGACCTTAATATATTACAGCTGTAAACCCCCTAAGGATTGGTCCCTTGGCCGTAAACTCCCATAAGGAGGTCAAATGGTGCCCTAACTTCCTTCCATGGCTTGTATAATGGACTAGAAACAAGTATGCTTAACCTAGAACCATCAAAGCATGAAATAAAGGGACAAGTAAGAGTTTACGGCCATAAACTATATGTTTACAGCCGTGAACTCCCCTAAGTGGTCAAATTGAAGCCCTAGTATCTTCCTATGTCCTTGAATTAACCCTAGAACCTTCCCTTATGCAATATAAGACCATTAAACATCCAAAAACACTCCACCCATGAGTTTATGGCCGTAAAATCATGGGGATATGGTCTTAGGGCCGAAATCTCCCCTAAGAATTTACTCTTGAAGAGTAAACTCCATAACTAGGCCCTACACCCCTTAGATGCAACCCGTATCATTACTAACACTTGAGATAAAGTGTTTTCGCACCTCGGAGTGTATTATCTTACTTAATTAGTGGTTAGATGTCTAATTAGATAAAATTATGTATCACTTCATGTTACATAGGATCCTCGCGCGTGTTCAAGCCCTAAGCTGACACATAGCATCCTACCCGACACATTCTCGTCTGGTGAGTTCATACCCGTACACCCTTTTCCGTGTTTTTCATGTTTTCAGGGGGAAGGAATACAAGAAAAAGTACAAGGAAATCTTGTACTCAAACTTATTATTTCATATGATATGTTACATGTTTGGTATGCTTTTAACACAGAAAACCGTATTACCAACCGTTTAACTTGCAGAGTTAGTTTTCAAACTAATTGTGAAACTGATTATAAAATTGTTATATTTTATATTTCACAAAGGATTTCATGCCATTCATAATATAGGATTTTCCGTATTATTACTTGTAAATACGTTATTCTTAAGATTGGAGACACGTCCTCAGTAGCACTCCACAGAGATACGCGAGTGGAGGACCGTCCCTGTAACCAGAATCTCCTGTAGGGAGAATGTAACTTGAGTGTATAGATCTATACGGGGATGACTACCTCACATCTTGCTGCTAGCTACAGTGGGATCGACAGGTCTACGTGTGATAAAAGTCATAAAGTGATACTGGCCTTCTTCTTACCATATCTAGTTTATCGTATGGTTATAGAACTCGCAAACTTAGATAATGGAGATTTAATTTTAAGTAATAATGAACTTAGTGAATTAATACCCTTAGGAATTAGTTTACTACTTACTTATTAGTTTTATTATACGTGTTAAAACTAATGTACTTTTCAAGGACAACTAGGCTTTCAGGAAACTTCACTTAACATTACAAGTATGGTAGATACCTGTACACTTCATTCCGGATCGATAACCAACCACCAACTTTTAAGGAAAATAAGGGTTTTTCCTGGGATAACTTAACTTTTCATAAATAGGTTATTTAACAAATGGATAACTAAACTTCTTTTATAAGAAAATATGGGATTTTTTTGGATAACAATTTTTCCAAAGGAAACTTATTCTTTTACCAGAAACAAACCGCTTATGAACTCACCAGCTTTATGTTGATATTTTTAAAACTGCTTGTATTCTCAGGTTCTCGTTAGACAAGTATCCCGCGTTCTTTTTGAGAAGACGAAGCGTATAGAAGTCTCATCTTTACTTTTTTTTATACTGATGTATATATAAACATGTATTACTATGCTTTCAAACAAATGTAAATATTTCTATGTAATGTAATGGTTGTGTTTACTATGCTTGCTATGTACATTGGTTGTGATACTTTACATGACGTCCTCTGCCCCGGAACATTTCCGCCATCGGTTTCGGGGTGTGACACTTTATTTGACAGTCTATATGATTCTATTTATGTATAACTTGCATGCATAAGGCAACCTGCGATGTTGATTAAGGTTTGTGGTTTTGTGAGGATTGGAAAATCGTAGAAGAGTCTAGGAAATGTATGTGTGCTGTGTTGTATTATGGGTTATGTTCTGAGTATAGTTGGGTGAAGTAGAGGTATCAGGTATGACCTTGAGGAAGGTACATGTAGGTGTGGAAGGTAGTATTGTGCCCGTACTACTGAAAGCACATGACAACTACCCAAGACAAGAGTAGATCCAGTGAGGAGGAATCCCTTCAAACTTCTTTATCGATTGTTTCTATGTTTTATTTTTAGTAGAGGATGGTAATGGATACTCAAGGAGGTTCAGGTTCGAGATCAGGTTTTGGTTTGGGTTCAGGTTCTGGTACGAAACCAATTGATGAGAGGCTATGCGAGCTCATTGTAGCCAAGATTACTCATGGCATCCTTGACGCTACCCCAATTATTTTTGGTACTGTCAAGGAGGGTATTATAGAGATCATGGAGGAGCGGCCTTGATCATTTTGAGTCGAGATTGTCATGGGTTAGATTAGGGCTCGAATTCCCTCATTCCGGGAGTTCAAGGCGTGTGGAGCACCTAAGTTCTTTGGGGCTAAGGACCCCATCACTAGCCACCTCTAGATCACTAACATGGAGAATGCTCAACACACGAGCTTTTGCTCTGAGCGCTGAGGGACCGAGTGCAGGACTGGTGGGAGGAGGTTACCCATGAGGTAGGGACGATGAGTGTGACTGATATTGCCATATTTATGCATATATTTAGGCAATATTTGAATACATTTTTATACATATTTTTGTTATTTTCAAAGATAATTGGTACTTATAAGGATAAATTATATTTTGCATCCCAAAAGAAGACATTTCGAGGAAATGGACTAAAAGCGTTAAAGAATGGAACTTTGGTGGATAAAGGCTTGAAAGATAAAAAAATCTAGAAAACACGTATTCACGACATGGGGATTTAGAACTCACGATGTGAGTTAGGACTTTCCATGAGATAAACATCGCGGATCAAGAGACCTTGTTGAACACGGTTAACTACTGAATTCACGATGTGAGATGCATATGCTCACGACGTGAGTGTGGATATTTCAAAAAATATATAAGTCCTTGATCCTTACAACTTTGGGAGGTTGGATGACTTGAGAAGGGTTCTAGGAGTTGAATTTCAGAAAAAAGAAGGCTTGGAAATTGGTTCTAATACCAAGGAAGAAGAAGAAGTTCATAATCCACTTTCTAGTTTGGTACTTTATCATGTTTTCAACTATGACTTGTTTATGTTTAATTGTTAGAATGAGTAGCTAAATCTAGTTGCTTCTTTTAGCTAGATGAAGTTGGAGCTCATGGTTTGCTTATAGTAATTAGACTTTTCTCGTTGGTTAATGTCTTTTGTTGATTGGTTATACCCAGCATACTTTATTTGATATCTAGATTGATTTAACTTCTTATTCTGTGTAGTTAGTGACCATTAATTTGCATGATTTTGAATACCTAGTAATTTAGTGAACATTAGATTATTAAATCTAAGATCAAACTAATCTTAGATAAGTAATTGAACTATTGAATTTGGCCGTGCTAGAAAAATCATATTGTGACCATAATTTGTGTTTAACAAATCAATCTTACATAGCTCCAATTCTATTTAATAATTGATTTTGTGTTAAGTTATTTGTGACCATACATATCTCTACATGAATTAATTGAACATTAGTAAATTTGGAATTGAATTGCTAATAATGTGTTAATTGGTAACCAACAGAATTCTCATAATTATTATTAAAACCATTGAGAAAAAGTGGATTCAAACTAATAGAAGTGTTTTACAAATTGATTGAATAGTTGTAAAGGAATTAAGTTCATCTAAAATTGCAAAATTAGACAAAAATCATTACTTTTCTAGAATTTTAGATTAGCTTAATAGTAGATAAACTAATTAGTTAATATCGTTCCCTGTGTTCGATACCTTACTTTTTTGAACTATATTGCTAATCGATAGGTACACTGCCTCTCGTGTGTTTAGACACACCTGTGAGCTTTGTAAGATAAGGTGTATGATATTGATAAACTTTTATCAAAGCAATCTAGTATCAAAAATCTAAACTTTGGTAAGAAAGTCAATAAAGTATTGATTTCTAGAAGTCCAGCTAATTTCTGAGTACATGTCAAAGCTAGTGGGAGCATAAGTGTTATGCTAATAATCATCATGTTATTGGGAGCATGATAATTATGATAAGTATTGCAAGTTAGCAATGTTAATTATAGAAAACAAAAGGTTTCAATTGGGAAAAAGTTGTTTTGTTATAATTAAGGGAGAGGAAATTATACTTCATCTCAAATCTAAAAGCTTAGATTGAGGTTTTAATCATATTTAGTCAAGGATATATATATATATATATATATATATATATATATATATATATATATATATATATATATATGAATTTCATGTTGGAATGGCTCAACATAAGGAAATTCTGTATATGGGTCGATTATTTGCGTTCTAAAATTCAATTATGATTACGGCACCCCTTTTCATAATCTGAATTATGAGAACTTGGCAAATGGAAATGGAAATATTATAGCAAAAGACTGGTTTAGTCTTTATGTGAGACATCATGAATCGTGTTCCATATGCTTCGGATATAGGATCGATTACATGTGCTATATTCATCCGTTCTAAAATTTTCCAAATGCCTGGGGCATTAAGAAGGGAAAAGGTCTAGAATTGGATATGACTAAAAGGATTAAACAATTGTCGAGGACAATCTAAGGTTTACCAAATATTGGTTGCTCAAGGACAGTTGGAAGTATAGTGATAATTTTGGAAGGACCATATTGACATAATCTGTAAGGAGGCAACTCTTGTTCAAAAGTTATAGTAAAAAGGGAATCTGGAAATGTTTCAAAGATAGAAAATTTTCAATCTGTGTAAGATTAGGAAACTTAATGCAAGAAGGATGTTTCCAAGGAGCTGATCTCCTTTAGAATGCTCTGTAATGGTTGTTGTCAAGTCTTTCTGACTTTGTGCATAATCATTACAAGAGGATCAATGCATATAAGTTTAGAATCTAACAGATTTCAGTAAATGGCATGAATTTGGAATTCTTGCATTTGTAGTAAGGATTTGGGACTGTGAAAAGAGGATCATTAGAGTCATGTTTAATTGATCTAATTCACAAAGTAAAGATCATAGACAAACATAGTATGCATACTTGGTGTATGACATGACTAGTGTTTAGAAAACATAGTGTACATGCTTGGAGTATGGGACAACTATTGTTTTAAATTCAAGAATAAAGTTGATAGCTGAAATAGTATACAATGAATAATGTGTAATCATATGGTGATAAATAAAAGGTGTTTTATTTATGTTCATAGGTTTTGATACCATATTTGATTCAATTATTATTGTGTTTCATTTTGCATATTTTGACTTCCTGAATAAACTAGGTTATTCTCATGGAATGACTAAGTTATTCAAACCATCCACAGTCGGTGATATGTTGGAAGTAGATATGAATCAAGACTGTCATGGGTTTGCTTGTAAAGGTCTAAGATGTTGGACAAAGGGCTATAACACTCGTGAGTGCTCATAAGTTCTGAGTATTGGATTCAACCCGCGCTCATTGGAATCACTTCATGGATTTTATCACGAGTGATCATGAGACGATAATATCTAATATTCTTCAAACCTAGAGATATGAGTTGTTACTATGAGTTGGTTGTACATTGATTGCATGAAAACGCATACGTTAACTTGGTGTTATAAAACCTGCCTTTGTGTATGATTCAACAAGTAGTAGAACTAGCCATATGAGTCGAAGTTTATCCATTCCTTTTACCTTCAGGATAAAAGCGATATCCGTGGGCCCTTCGATGATTTGGTGATGAAAAATGTAAGTGCTCGGCCGCGATTTGATTTGTTCAAATAGTCAGTCGTCATAAATCGGAAATCGGGAAACAACAAATGGACAGAGAGAATGATTATAATCCAGGTCTCAGTCCATATGATATCTAGAATGGAGGAATATATGATTCCTTATCTAATGGACAAGTCATTGACAAAGGTCAGAGTTCTTCTACAAGGTCAGAGTTCGACAGAAGCTTTTGAGAGCTACGATTGACATTCGGTTCTTGAAGTCATACGCAATAATAGTTTTAGGCTTATCCAAGTGGGAGACTGTTGGATTAATGTTTAAGTCCATAACTATAACTGGTAAGACTTGACCCGACCCGACATGGTCCATTTGGGTTGCACGGCATCATGCATTTGGATAGACTAAAATGAGAGAACAACACTTAAGGTTTGTTAATATATTATAAGTTCTAATATATTAATAAGGTTATTTAGTTATTATTGATCAAGAATTAATTTGGAATTAATTAAGTGATCAAAAGGAGACTAATTAAATATATGGGTTGATTGTGTAAATCATTCATTCTTATATATGTGGGCTTGTGATCCAAGATTCCTTATGTTGGACTAAGTCAATGGGGTGACCCATGGATACTCCATGGAGCATAAGGAATGGGTAAAGTCATGAGTTACATGGCGTAACCCTAATAGCCACCATATAAAAGAATCCCATGGCTCAAGAAATCGTGCACTATGTGTGAGTGTGAGGGCTAGATGATTTCAAGGAGTCTTCAAGTTTCTCTCAAGTTATTCCAAGTGTATTTGATGTTGTGTGAACCATTTGAGGTGCCACACTTGGGGTACTAGGCACTCAAGCTTCATGAAGATAATCTACATCAAAGAGGTATGTAATTCTAACTTGATATATTCATATGAATCATGTTTTTATGCTAGTTAGGATGAATACCTTGAAAAGTTCATATTTGCATGTATAATAGAGAAAACATAGATCCAAGGTATTTAGGGTTGCATGTACACTTAGGAGTGTTAGAATGCTCAAAACCCAACATGAACTCCCTACTAAATGACTGAGATACGAAAGACCGACTCGTCCATGAGTCAAATAAAACCAATGCAGGTAAGGAGTTCACTAAAGACGTACATAAACACAGGTACAAAAGACAAGCATAACACATATATAATAAATGAGATAAAGGCTAGAAATATACCAACAACCACATCCGATGTTGCCCTGGCCTCCTCAGCTGAAGCTGGAAGGCATGCCCCTGAGCCTTCGGAGGCTCTGCCTTAACTGGCCTCCCATTTGAAATCGTCAATGTAGACGGTGCTGGAACCTATACCAGTCTGGCTGTAAGCTGTTGACAGTTGGTCTTCATGTGACCAACCTGATGATAGTGATAGCATATCCTCATATCGGATGCAGGGGCAGACTGAAGACAATACTTAGCATAGTGGCCCTCCTTACCACACTTGTGGCACCCACTACCCACTCAACAAATTCCAGAATGACTCTTACCGCACTTTACAAAAGTGCGGCTCTCTTGAACCCCAGTCCTAGAATCAGCAGCCTTTGGCCGCTTCGACATCGGCTGAGACTGTGTCGGGGCCTAATGTTGCTCCTTCAATTACAGCTCAATCTCCAACTCACGACACCTAGCGGCCTCCTGTAGATCCAAAAGAGTATCACATCACCGCATGGCAACAAACTGACGAATGTCCATCTTGAGCATGATCAGATAACAAGTCATCTGAGCCTGCTCAGAAGCAAACTTTAGGCAAAACATTTCCCTCTTGGTGAACATGCGGGTGATCTCCAACACCGACTCCCCATCTTGTCTCAAACTCAAAAACTCCTGTGACAATCGTTCTCGCTCAACACGTGGAATGCATCAGGTGCGGAACATATCCCTGAACTGTTCCCAAGTAACACCAGCCCTTTGATCATCGGTATATGACCTAATTGTCAATCTCCACCAGTCCTTGGCCCCAAACCTAAGCAGGTTCAAAGCACACCTGACCTTCTGATCAGTAGGATAGGAGCAAGTAAAGAAACACCCCTCCACATCAGAAATCCACCTCATAGCCTTGATGGGGTCCTGAGTCCCAATAAAAGTAGGGGGATTCATGTTATCGAAGTCCCTGTACTGGAAGCCCCGAGTGGCTCCTACTCCTCCCCTAGCCACTGATACAACCGATGCAGTTGTAGAGGCAACCGTCTATGTAAGGGTGTGTATCTCTCATTGAATTACTCCATCATGGTGGTCTTGATAGACCCAAACAACTCTGGAATCTAACCCCAAACAACCTCGACCACCTCTTCGCGGATGATGTCCCTGGCTTGATCCTTCATCAACACTGGCCCCTCCTGACCGATGACCTCAGGCGCTGCTGAGGCCTCCTGATCACCCTGTCCTGATCCCGATCCGGATCCAGCCACAAAATGCCTCGTAACCACATACTGAAAATATAACACGAAGATATCAGACAATCCATATAATAACTAGGAACCAACTCCCGACTAAACCCTAGGGGTCATGACTTCCTTGCTACGTGTATGGGTCCTATGCTTTCAGTAGTACGGGCCTATACTACCTTCCACACCTACCCATATTTGTCTCAAGTGTCATCACAACACCCTAATAATACAAAAGCATATGGTGGCCGCTCAACCTCACTCATCCATGAGACTTCTACCAACCCCTGCAACACTAGTGTATTCTAACCATACATAACGCTTGACTCGATAGACTTTCGAATATTGGATCCTACCCTAAGCCCTAATCAATAAGAACAGAACATAAGGCTAAATCAAACATTCTCAGGCTATACGATATTAGTTATGCACAGCCGTGATACATAGACAAGCAACCACAGCAATGACGTTAATCTCACATAAGAAAACCCTAGGCTAGCAGGCATCATGTAATCAAGCAATTCTATCATGCATTTCTTGAAGATCCCTAGCCTAGTTCTAGCATGTTGGTCTAACACATCACATAATCAAATAAGTGCATGGTATTGTGGGGTCTACTTACTGGCTCTAGCTGATCGTACGCCCTGCTTCCTCCTTTACTCATTTTGAAAACCATTTAAAAAAATAATTTTGAAAATATTTCCTCGATTTGAGATTGGATTCACATGGATGTTCCTCCAATTCACTCAAACCAAGGCTCTGATACCAACTTGTAACACCCATAGAATTTAAGCAAGTTTAAAACTTTTCAACACACTTAAAAACCATTTAATCATTACATAATTTGTTTTCAAAATAATAATCATCAGAGTATCCCAGTTTCCGATCATAAAAACATAACAATAGGAGGAGCGGTACGATCATGCCTTCGCCTTTCCTCGATCACCAGGAGTACTTGAAACAACAAACTGAAACTGTAAGCCTGAAAGCTTAGTAAGCTACCCTGAAAATATCATCCTTACATATCCATAATCATATCATATCAACAAATACTGGACAACATGCATAATGAGCCTTCAGCCTAATTGGACTGCCTTGCAGGGCCTACAGCCTATCTGGACCGCTCCCGAGCCTTCGGCATGACTGGACCGCCTCACAGGGCCTATAGCCTATCCGGACCACTCGCCGGGTAAGTTGGCCTACCGCACAAAGCCGGACCGCCTCAACCCAACCCACAATCTAACAAACATGTGCACATAAATATCATATGCTAGCTCATATCATATAACAGTCAAACCGATCAAACAGATCACTAATCATAGCAACATCCCAAAAACTGGGACACAGAACTAACTGACCACTAACATAGCATCATCCTATAACCAGGACGCTGACCTACCCAAGTCACTAAGCATAAGCATATCAGCATCCTAACTACCTGGATGTAAACTAATAAACATATCATGCCAGAATCTAGATACAATCATAAAGGGCCAGCCTTGGTGCCTTAGTGTCACACCCCCAAACCAGAATGGCGGAAACATTCGGGGGTGGATGACTTCACGTAGTACCATAACAATTGAATATCGTAAAGAAAGTACACAACCATCATATATATAATAAAAACGTATATTGTTGCGTTATACATATTTCCAAAAGAATATTACAATATGATGATGTAAATGTTTAATAATAAACGTCCTTAGCGTTCCTTCTTCAAAAGCTGGTGGTTACCTGTATTACCGATTCCCTGAGAAATACAAGTGGTTTCGAAAAAGTGTCAACAATTAAGTTGGTGAGTTCATGAGTGTTTTGTATGGAAAAAGTATGTCCTTTTGGTAGCAAATCAATGAACGAAGTTTTCAGAAAATCCAATATTTTCATTAAATAGTTTGATAAGTTCTCAAAGTTGGAGGGCGTTAGTATTTTTCGTTCTAGAATGATAAAGATAATCTTTGTGCTCAAAATAATGTAGAAAACTGAATGCATATATGAATCTCGTAAATCAAGCTTGTTTTTATACTTGCATGTGAGTTTTATAACCATGCTATTGACACTGACTGCCTGTAACAACATTCTTCAGGTGTTGTAGTGTTATGACATTTGTCACCCCAGACATGCCGGTCTAACTGTAGCTAACAGTTTAGGTGCGGTGTTGTCAATCCCATATAGATCTATACACAAATATCATGCTCTCCCTCCAAGAGATTATAGTATATAATACAGGGCTTGAAATGCATACATAAGAGTACGTTGAAGTTTGAATACCTCACATTGCTTAGTGTAAATAGATTTACAATAAGACTGACTTTACTTCTTTTAAAAGTATTTTGTTTTTCAAGATATATATGTAAAATGTACGATTGACCTACTAACTATACCCATTATAGTTTTTCAGAAAGTATGTTCTATCTGGTGAAAATAATTTGGTGATGTACTAGCTCTTTATACATAAAGATGTTTGTATGGATATTTTATAAGATATATATTACATTTATGTTTATAAAATGATACTTTGACTTGTAATGTACTTGTATTTTCCCCCCTAAAACATGAAAAGAATTGAAAGGTAGGGGTATGAACTCACTTGTTCGGGTTGGAGAGAGTGGGGCTAGAGTCGAGCAGAACTTTAACCGCAGAAAGATGCGTCTTCGAGCTATTCGGGGATCTCGGTAGCGTAGAACCTTCATCGGGGGCTCGAGTACGGAAACCGAGAGTGTCGGGATGGTCTCTGGAGCTCTAGGGTGTGTGAAAGTGAGAGAGGATATGAGAGATATGTGTCAAAACCCATAGCTCAAACCCTCTATTTATAGTGCTGGATGATCGCGTACGCGGGGCGTACCACCGGAGTATGCTGGGCGTACGTGTTACGCGGGGCGTTTTTCGGTTACGCTGGGCGTAAAAATGCGTCATGGCTTACGAATCCGATCTAGCTAGCGTAGAGCACTCGAGCCGATGGGACTTGACACTGGGCCTAGTACGCTGAGCGTAATCCAGTCTCTCATCTTCTAAATTTCGTAACTTTCGTCTACAGGCTCTGTTTTTCGCGTTCTTTATATCCACGCTTAGGTAAGATTATGCTCTACAACTTTCATTTAGACTCTGTCGGCTGGTTTTGACTTCATTTTTAATGATATGTTTTTAATAGGCCGGGACTGCTAAAGTCCATTAAAAATATATAGTTTCTTTATTTGACGTCAGTTTTCGTTTGTCTTTTTATCATTTTACTCCTATTGTGGAGGCCTTCAACTTTCGTTTAGGTGGCGATAGATAAATAACACTCGATCTTCAATTCGAGTTTTTAGCCCTCTACTACTGTTACGAAACTTAGGAAATTCGTAACTTCTTCATACGAGGTCCAATTTGGGCGATCTTTTTATGTATGTTTACAGTCTAACGAACTCTACATCTTTTGTTTAGATACTTAAGGCTAAAATGTAGTTTATTGAAATTTCACTTTTTATGTTAAATAACGTTTTAACGGTGTATCGAAAATATACGAGTGTTTATAATTTCTTAAATATAACCCGGTTTTGAATGTTCTTTATGTTTTTGGAAACCTTGGCACGATATCTAATATTTGACGCATCCCATCTTAGTTATTTGAACACTTTATTTTTGAGGTTAATTTAGTTGATTCCAAATAGTTTTCGTTGTATTTGACTTTTGAGCGTTACACTGCTTTTGGAAAAATATAGGGTTGTCACACTTAGACCAAAGAAGCGTTACACTGCTTTTGGAAAAAAAATATAGTTTTCATTGTATTTGACTTTTGAGCGTTACACTGCTGTTGGAAAAATATAGGGTTGTCACACTTAGACCAAATAGTTTTCGTTGTATTTTACGTGTTCTTTGCTTGTAGTTGCTGGTTCCCCAAGCTTTTCTCACCAAAAATCCTTCTTCAAAGCATAAACACACCAAAGAAGCGCACACACACACATGAATTAGGGTTTTGGAATGTTAAGAGGCTGTAGAGGGGAGGCTGGAGAGGCCAGTGACCCTTTAAATAGGGTGCAAAACCTTGGGAATTAGGCTTTCACCCTCCAACTCCAACTCGTCGAGTCCCTACTTAGACTTAGCAATTAGGTCACTTAAACATGTAGACCAACTCGTTGCTACTCGATGAGTCAGGCATCCAACTCTTTAAGTAGACCTTGAAATCAAAAAGATCTTATATCAAAAGTAAATACCTAAGAATCAGAGAGTTACACATTACAACTAGTTTGAGGTCACGACGTGACCCACAAAGGTGAATGAGTTACGTTAATGAACAGTAACAATAATGTACTTTTGTAATGTCATGACGTGAAAGATGTATAACCATGATCTGAAGAAAGAAAAATACCTTATTATTATTACTATTAGTGACGAGTGTATGAGTAGTCGCTAAGGAGAGAGACAGAATAGACACTCCACGATGTGACGAATAGAATGTCACGATGAAAGTGATTTATTAGGATAAAAAACAATATGTAAAGAAATCATTTCGACAAAATAACACCTATACACTGTCACACCCCAAAACCGGAATGGCGGAAATGTTTAGGGGTGGAGGACGTCTTGTTTAGTATCACGAGATATGTATATGGTAAGCAAGTAATGAACAACCATTTCATTTAGAAAGAAGGTGTTTAAAATGTGTGTGTTTTCACAAAACATAGAATTCATACACAAATAACAAAACAAGATTTGAAGCTATAATGCTCCATCTTCTGAATCCCTAGCATGAGCACCTGTCTAATAGTCTCCTGAGAATACAAGTTATTTGAAAGAGTTGATCAACAATTAAGCTGGTGAGTTCATAAGATTTTAGTGATGTGAGTAAGCTGTAAAGTGTGGTTGAAAATGTATATGTAAAAGTGATGTAAGCTGTAAGTTCTGTTTTGAAAGGTTCGCCCGTTCCTCTGGAAAATCCTATATTTTCTACTTGAATGAAAGTTAAGTAAAATGACACTACAAGCCTTTATATGGGTACTAAGTGGGTACAAGTTATATATACTAAGAGTAAACAAACAATCGATTGTGCGCATATGCCCCAAGCTCACAACCCAACGGGGAACAGAAAGTAAGGCGGATAGCACACATTCCATTGGTTGTTAGATCGTTGTCATATATAACCCTGGTGTATTCACTTGTTACTCATGGAGTTATTTGTAATGGTTCCTTTATATCTAACGAAAAGTTCTTTAAGAAAACCTATATTTCTTATAGTAAAATACTGATCATGGTGACTACTTTTATAATAGCTTTGTTTATACTGCTATATATAATCTGATATTGGGTAGAAAGTTAATTGGGTGAATCTGCCCTAAGTCCACAATCCAACGGGGAACAGGAGGTAAGGTGGAAAACACATATTTAACTACCTATTGAGTATTAGTTTTATATATAAGCATGGTGTATAAACTAAGGTATCATAGAGTTACTCACATAAGGTCTCTAAAATTGTACTGGCTTAATAAAATGGATTAAGCCCTTATCTGGGAAATCTCTAGTTTTGTATACCAAAAATACTGACTTTGAAAAGTAAGTTTTGTACTAGAAAAATTGTGCTTTGACTCTATGTCCTATAACCTGATCCATACCTGGTATCCTTATGATGACTTAATGTATACTAGGTATAGGTATATATAAAATCGGGTAGATAATAGATTTGATGAATCTGCTCTAAGTCCACAACCCAATGGGGAATAGGAAATGAAGCGGAGATCACACATCCTATTAGCTATCGGAACCTATTAGAATATATGTATCCTATGATGTATACATTAAGGAATCATAAGACTAGCATTATGGTCCTATCCTTTAATCGTAGCCTTCTACCAAGGCATCTTCTGTTCTGTGCTAAACCCAGCTGTTCCTTTGTCCAATGTAAAAGCATATTCTTCCTAGTTTATAACTATCTTGACTAGAAAATAGATCAACTTTCAAGTGGTACTGTCACTTTATGAAAGTAATGGGAAAAGTAAGTACACAGATATCGTTTATAATGACATACGGATGTGCTAATAACCTAAAAACATATATGTTTTATTACGGTCATAATGTGAAAGCTAGAACCCCTACTAGACGCTCTACCTAACAAGAGATTAAGGGAACCAAATGTGACCCCCGCAATTTCTTGCTAGCCGTGTAATTCACATTAAATTTATATGATCGTGTATACCCAATGTAACTATCACCAATGCGTTAGTGATTCATTCGTATAATTAGATCCTGTTTGTGTGTTCTCATGCTATAGCAACTTAACTTTTTTGTTATGTTATGTTCTGATATTGTTTGATTCTCTTCACTGTTTGTTTTGTTATGGTATTGTTTCATTCTCTTCATTGTTTGTTCTGTTATGGTACTATTTGATTCTCTTCACCGTTTGTTCTGTTATGATACTAATTCTTTGTGTGCTTCATTGTACTAGAAGTAATGAATAACATTCTCCTAAACTATACCTATAATAGTTTACTAATGTTCTATCCGGACTGTTACTGAAAAGACTCATTTATCTACTAAGTTATGCTTATACTTTAAAAAACAGAGTTTTGTATAACAATAAAGTAACATAACTTTTAAAAGAGTTTTCAAATGTTTTGACAACTTATACATAACATAAGTAAACTTTTGAAAGATGTTTAACAACAAACATTTACACAATTATCATTGTGTTCAACCTGTATCCCCCCCCCCTTAAAACAGTTAAAATAGTTAAAAGATTCATTACGGGGTATGAACTCACCTGATGTGGGTGATTCAAACGGGTATGCGCGTACGGATGAGAAGTTCCACGAATGAAGTCTCGAGACACAATAAGTCCTAAATGATATATAATGAACCCTTTTGGCATTAATATAGTGTGTATAACAACTATATGAAAGGAAACACCTTCTGGGACTAGGAAAGACCTTGACCAAGTGTTGGAATCACATGTGATTCAACAAAGGAAGGTAGAATGGCACTCACATGAGTTTACTACCATGGGTTTATGGACCAAGGGAGTTTACGGCCATAAACTCATGGTTATTCATGTATAAGTGCAAGTTTGAAGGCTAGGGATGTTTTAGGGACCTTAGCTCTACCCTAGGATGAGGAAGACTACTTTCTTTGAAGATTTTGGGGTGTTAACGGCCCTAATGAGTTTACAACCATAAACGCATGACCATTTATGTTTATAAGAGTTGTTTAGGCCCCTAAAAGTCATAATGAAGCATCCTAACTTCAAGTCTAAGCCTTTGGAAGTGTTTGTGGCATCAATACACCCTTAAATTGAGTTTTCGGCCCATGGACCACTTTGGCATGTCTTTTCGGTCGTAATCACCTATGGGTGATGGTATTTTGATTTTTTTGAGTACTTAACACATCAAGGTAAAGTGGTAGGCTAGTCTCTAGGCTTAAGGAAAGAATTTGAGGCATCTTTGCACCATAAAAGGGAGTTTACGACCCAAGAACATCCTTGGCCATAAACTCTCTTCTAACCTTTGTTTCTTGATGTTTCTAAGGTCTAGAAATGTTTAATCTAGTGTACAACAAGTTAGAAGATGAGTGATTACGATATAGGGGCTTGAACTAGTCGATTTGGCCAAGAACACTAGTGTGTGTTCTTGGTGTTTCTTGAGTATCTAAACAAACATGATTTTCATGGATGAAATCAATGTAAGAAGCTAGTTAATAAGATGTATTAACTAATCAAGGGATAGAATACTCACTCTTTTGAAGATCTAAGGAAAGAGGTTGGATGATAGTTGAGAGGATTTGGGAGAAAATCCAACCAAATGGTCCTGTGGCCGTGAACTCATTTAGATGTGGTTAGGATTCGATTTGCTACACTGTGGTTCTAGTGAGTACTTTCTAACACTTATTCCTTAAGTGTATTAGGCTCAAAACTCCTTAGAATGACCTATAACTAGGCTAGAACTCTGTACTAATGATTCTGACACTCAGTTGAGTTGACTGAATGAGCTTATAAAATAACAATTTTCGAGTTGTCACATACACACTCTAATGCACGATTTTGCACACATAAACCCTCGGGGTTTGATCCTTTGTGAAAGTTAAAGACAGGAGCTTCAGTTAAGTGTATTAAAATAAGAAATTCATATTCTAATCCTCTACTGTTTGATTTAGGGTTAGATTTGAAGGTTTTGATGAAACCATAAGTGAATGGTTTGAGCTTAAATGATGATATTGAGATAATAATTGAAGTTGTATAGTTTAATTATCGCTTACTGCATTCATTATAAACCTTGTATATGGAAATTAAAATTTTATATGAGAAATTAAATCTACAAGATTTAGGGTTCATAAGAATAAGGTGTAACTTGTCAAATTAAATTCTTGAATGATAAAAATATGATGTTTTTAATGTTATAACAAATGAAATAAACCTACTATAACTATTAAATGAGTGATATGTGTATAGATTTTAGTAAATGGTAAGATGATAACATGATTTCAAAAATGAGGATTAATATATATATATATATATATATATATATATATATATATATATATATATATATATATATATATATATATATATATATATATATAAGTTGATTTTGATTAGGAAATCGATAGAAAGGGACGATCAAGGAAGTTCCAAGTTTGGAATATCATCCTAATAGCCATAAAAGAACAAGGTGAGTGATTTTTGGATTCTTTATGAATTTAAATTCATTAATTGTTGAAATGTTTAAATAGATTGAAAATATTTGTACATTGTTCATGTAAAGGAACAATGTACATATATGGAAAAGTAATATATTGAGTATGTGAATTAATAATAATAATAATGAATCCATGAGATCATTGGATTACATTATATATGAAATCATTAGATAAGATATTCTTTTGTTGATTGGAATGAATACTTGATGAGGTTGAGAGAGATAGCTAAACCTTTTTACGAGATGAAATGTATTGAGGAGATTATTGGTGAAACATATGTGATGATGTTATTCTACAAGATTATTGAGAAAATACATGAGTTCATATATTATACCCAATAAGGGTAGTTGAGTCTATTTGTACGAAGATTTTAAATGAAAATGATTATTTGTAAAGAGCGAAGTATTAAGATACATATTGATTTTTATTCACTAGGCTTTCAAGCTTACCATTTTTAGATATTTTGTAATTGCAGATACAAGTGTTACAGATAAGGGGAAGAGCACGATGAAATAGGCATACTTAGATTTGTTTATTAAACTCTTATGATATGTTTTTGTGAAAACAAACTTGTAAAACCGGTTCAATCCCGATCCTCTATAACTTTCTTTTGATGTAAACGATAATGACTTGTATGATGGTTAGTATGAAGTACACTGTTTACAAAAAATTGTGTAGTTTATTTTGGTCGCGTGTTACAAGTTGATATCCGATCGTGAGGTTTAAGTGAAATTGGGTTTTAAGTGAGTTTTTACTTCAAACTTAAACAAAAATGATTAGGTTGAGATGGCTACTTTATATTATCCGTATATTTGTAATGAGTAATAATTTGAGACCGATTTGATATAGATGTTATGATGAATATGTTTATATTGAGATGTTGAGCTAAACTGTTGAAATTTTGTTCAAGACGGTGGATACTCAAAACCATGGTAAGTCTTAGGGAAAAGGCGGATCTCGTGGTGGGCTAGAGAGGTCCCAAAGTTTGGTGCATCATGTAGAACATGAAAACCCACCCAAACAACTTCTTGATCTAATAACTAAAATTACTGAGGAAGGGACTAAAGCTATCTGATATGTGTTTCTTACTATTCTTAGTGCTTAGGAGGAGACAAACAAGAAACAATAGTAGGATCAAATTCCAATTATAATTAAAAAAAAAGGACAAGTAGAGACTTCTAACAAAGAGGGATGTACTTTCAAGCAATTTATAGATTGCAAGATGGTAGAGTTTTCAGGGAAAGATGATCCCATAGATGCTATGACTTGCCTAACACATACTGAGAAGAAATTCCACACTAGTAAGTGTGCAGAGAAAGATAAAGTGAATTATGCTACCAATTTGTTGACTAAAGCGATGCACTACTAGTGGGATATGATCAGTAGCACTTTGGGTGAAGAACTGATTGGCATGCTGACTTTGGAGTAGTTCAAGGTAAAAATTTGTGAAAAATATTGCTTGCAGACTACAATCCAACAAATGGGGAGATTTTCACATTTATGCAAGGATCAAAGTTAATTCAAGAATATACTATTTAATTTAAAGATAAGGCTTGATTTGCGAGACATTTGGTTGAAAATCAAGAAAGAAAGATTGATATATATATATCAATGGGGATTGAGAAATGAGATACATGATTTTATACAAGAATCCAAATATAAAACCTTTCGTCAAGTGGTAGATGCTGCAAAAGATCATGAACTAGAGCTGAGGCATGAAGAGAAACAGAAAGAAAGAGTTGAAAAGAGAGAAGCGGGAGATGAAAAACGTCATTGGGAAGGCAGAACTGAAGGGTCTTCAAAAAGAGATAAAGCACCGAGAAAGTCATATTATAATGAACTGACAAGGAATGAAGGAAGGTGGTGTGAGAAGCGTAACAAAAAGCATGTGCGAAATTGCGACAATATTTCTGTTTCAGTGAAATGCTTTCAATATGGGAAACCGGTACATACCACAAGGAATTGTTTGCTGAGAAACTTAAAATATCGTTATTCATGTTAGATATTGATATCATAGTAGAAATGATTGATGGGAGTCAATTTTTGGTTACAAATGAGTATTTAAATTCTCAGTTTGAAATTGACGGGAACGTTTACCCTATCAGTTTGAAGTCGATAACTACCAATGAATTTGAGATGGTTGTGGGGATAGATTGGCTATGAGAAAATAAGGTTCAAATAGTTGTGATGAGAAATTATATAATATTGAGCCTTACGGCCAGTATAAAATAACTATACAAGGAGAGAGATTATTTGACAAGGTCTTGATAATTTCCATAACGAGAGATAAAAATGATCTCAAGAAGGGAGAGATGGCATACATTACATATTTGTGACAAACAACGCTTAAGGAAAGAAAAATCAATGATTTCGATATTGTAAAAGAGTACCCGATGTGTTTCCGGACGAGCTACAAGGGTTACATCCCGATCGGAAAATCGATAATGCCATTGATATAATACGTAAAACATGTCCCATAGTGTAACACCCAGAGTGTTAAAGGCCAAGAAAGGAAAGAAAACCCTAATTTTAAGGGTCGACTCGGCGAGTCCAAGGAGGGACTCGGCGAGTCCGAGCGCGATCCGGGTCGAGGAGTAAGTGACCGACTCGGCGAGTCGGCCAAGGTGACTCGACGAGTCTGGTCTGAACGAGGAAAACCCTAATCCCAGGAGTTGTATCCTATTTAAAGGGTGTTATGTCCCTCCCTCAACCCCCATATCATCCTAGAGAACCAGTAAACCCTTGATTTCGTGTGAGCTTCCATCATTTGAGAGAAATAGCTTGGAGGAAGGAACTTTGGGAAAGGAACTTGAAGATCAAGAAGGTTGCTTCAAAGGAGGAGGTGTAGATCCAAGATCTATTTTAGTGGTGTTCATCTTGGAGGTAACAAGCTGCTATTTTCCCTCCTTTACACCTAGATCTATGTGTGTGTTTTGGGCATTCTTGGCACAAGAGTAACCTTTCGAGCTAGGAGTTCAGATCTGAGGTTGCTACCTCAAATCCATGCTTATTTTGGTCTAAAATCCTGTAAAGTATCAAACCTTGAGTGGATCATGGAGCCTCTTTGCCTTAAACCCTAGTTTATGGCATATTTTTCCTAGATCTCCTTCTCTACACGTAAAGTTTGCAACTTTACGTGAGGAATGGGCTTGGGAAGGGTAGATCTACAGTTTGGAGTCCATGCATGACTCAAAAGTCCTCTGCATGTAAAGGGATTTGAACAGGCTCGACGAGTCCTTTGAGTGGACTCAGCGAGTAGCATGAAGTTGTGGAGCAACTCGATGAGTGGGATGAACAGCTCGTTGAGTCAGATAAAGATTGTCTTGTACTCGGCGAGTCTGTTCTTGGACCCGGCGAGTCAGGTTGCGAAACCCCAAACCCTTCGAGTTGAGACTCGAATCAGTGAGTCGGGTGGAGACTCGGTGAGTTGGACAGGTCAGGACTCAGAAATCGGTAGACTCGGCGAGTCATGGACTGACTCGGCGAGTCGAGACGCGAATAGAAGGAATCTGAACATTTTGAACTCGGCGAGTCAGTAGGCTGACTCGACGAGTAGGGTTGACCTGGAAGGTTGACTTTGACCAGGACTTTGACTTTGACCAGGGTTGACTTGGTTGTCTTTCGGGGGTCAATTTGACTCAGTGTTGCTTTGATATTGGTAGTTTGGGGAGCAAGGGGAGCAGGAGTTCAGTGAGTTGCCGGGTAGCAGCTAGTGAGATCATCAGCAAGTTCAGCCAGTGCAAGTAAGTTTCCCCTTTGTGTGAATGGGTCTAAGGCCACAATGTCGGCCCATGTAGTTACGAGTAGAAGACCCGGGGGTTAGCCCTAGGCACAGTATGCTAGTATGATATTCCGGACGAGGTCCAGTAATAGCGGGCGAGTGCCCAAGGATTTGTTTATATGATAGTTTATACTTGTTGTCTGTGTGATACATGTATGTGCCTGGTAGGGAGGTGAGTGTGGGAGAGGTACCGTATCTCACCAATAGCAGAGTGTGGATGGGGTTCCATATCTCATTAGTAGCAAAACAGGGGCGAGGCCCAAACTAGAACAGGAGTGAGAGTGGGCTAGGCCCGTACCTCACTACCATTAGGAGCGTGGATGGGATTCCATGACTCATCAGTAGCAGGACATGGGCGAGGCCCAGGATAGGCGAGGCCTTAGGACAGAACCAGTTGTATGTGCTTAGTTATGTGTTGTGATATGTTTATGTGTTATTACTTGTTGGCGGGCGAGGCCCTGTGACAGGCTAGGCCTAAGTAAAATAGATATGTATCCGAGCGGGCCTCGAAGCCAGGCGGGGCCTGGAGCGGCGGGGCCGTTGTAGCGGGCAAGGCCCGAGGTAGGGGTGAGGTCCCAAGATAGCGGGCATGGCCCAGTATGTGCAGTATGTGGTTATGAATGGTATGTGGTAGGGTGGGGAACTCACTAAGCTTCGTGCTTACGGTTTTCAGTTTTGGTTTCAGGTACTTCCGGTAGCGGAGGGAAGAGCTCGGGGTGATCGCATGGCACACACCATAGATTAGACAACTTGGGAATGTTTACTCTGATAATTAACATGTGTTTTGAAAACTTATACTCAGACTATGTTTTGGAATGATGACTTTGCTTAAAGTATTCTTTTATTAAAAGAAATTTTTAGTCTTAAATTTTGGGTCGTTACAAGTTGGTATCTGAGCCTTGGTTTGAGGGATTCGGACATGCTCTCGGGTGTGTCTGAACTCAAACTGAGGAATTGGTATGGGAGTTTTCAAAACGAAAAGACAGTTTTGTAAAAAGAGAGTTTTGAGAAAGAAAACGGTTTTAGAAAAGCAAAAAGAATTCAGAAAGAAAAGAACTTTGAAAAGAGAAAAGAGGTGTGGTGCATGCAATCAACCGAGCTCAAGTAAGTACCCCAAAATACCCATACAAGTCTATGTTTTGATTATCAGTTAATAGAACAACATGCTAGATTAGGACTAAGGATCTAGGGAGGATGCCTTATGTGCCTGTTATATGTGCTTTTGAGTTGTATGATAGTGCTGAATAGATAGTAGTAGGATAGCCTATTTAGGTTATGCCTGAGTTTATGAGTTGTGTTGCATGTTAGTTCAGATTCTTGCTATGTGGATATGATTACTTAAGTATGTTATGGTTAGATTATCCCTTTGTCTGAATGCTGCTTGCTTTGTGCATTGTGGGATTCTGAGTGATGGGAGTTAGCCATTAGGTGGATACGGTACGTCACATGTGATCCGGGTTGAATAATCTCAGAGTGTTGGGTTTGGTCCTATTGCGCAGCTCTTGTTTGAGTCCAACCGTTGTAGGAACGAGTCCTCTACTTGAAAGATTATCTGAGCCTCGTCACATGTGATGGTATCCAGGTGATGGCTAATTGGCATCACAAGGAGACCTTCAGCAGCTGAGGGATGGTTTGTGTTGAGTCAGAGGTTTCCCTAGGGTAAGTCTAGGATGAGGTAGTGCTTGGAGCAGTAGTAGTAGAAAAGGGACCTGGTGGAGTCGAAGCAGTTCTTGAGGAAAGTACATATAGATGTGGAAGGTAGTATGGGCCCGTATTACTGAAAGGAGAGGATCCGTACTCGATTCGGGAAAGGCCGAGACAAGACCGGGAACCTGGTAGTGAGTATGTTTGGTCTCGCAGCAATGAGGAGTATTCTGATGATGGTTATGTTATATGTTTCAGTATGGTGACATTGCGAGAGGGACCAGCGGGCGGATCAGGCGCCGGAGAGGGATCATGCTCGGGTTCAGGGGCCGAGCAGCTCAAGGAGCAGATGAGAGAGTTGATATCAGCTGAGGTTATGCGCAGTATTCTAGCTCAGACTCCTGTGATCTTTGGCACGATCAAGGAGGGTATATTGGAGATTTTGGATGAGAGGCTGGGAGCCTTCCGTACTGAGATGATGGCTTTGTTGGGAGCACGTACCTTGACATTTAGGGAGTTCAGGGCTTGCGGGGCACCATATTATCATGGGGATAGGGACCCCATCGCTAGCAGCAGATGGTTGGCTGATGTTGCCAACGCATTCCGTACGAGCCGGTGTCCTGAGGAGGACAAGGTCAGACTCGCTTCCTGTCTTCTGAAGGACAGAGCGAGGGATTGGTGGGAAGAGATTGGTCATGATTTGGGTGATGATGCCGCGTTGGACGCGATGACTTGGAGTGATTTCTCAGCTAGGTTCAGGGCGGAGTTTTTGCCGATTATTGAGGTGCAGCAGTTGGCCCCGGAGTTTCAGGATTTGACGCAGACCACTGAGACTGTGGCGGAGATTACCACCAAGTTCAGGGAAAGGGCCCTTCTTGTTCCGCAGTATGTCGCGGATGAGGAGATGAAGAAGGCCCGAGAGATGCTGAGGGATGACATCATGGAGTTCGTGAGTAGGTCCGGTTGTAAGACGCTGGAAGATATGATTTCTCGGGCCAGGGAGAGAGAAATTGATTTGGAGCAGATCCGGAAGAGGAAGCCGGATGAGGTTCAGGTAGCCGCGAGTTCGGGCAAAAGGTCCAAGGGATTGGATTCGAGATCGAGGGATTATCAAGACTGCAGTCGATGCGGAAAGTGTGGCAGGGCGCACGGGTTCGCGTGCATGAGTGGTAGTGGTAGTGAGTTTGGCTGCTTCAGGTGCGGTCAGACTGGTTATTTTAGCAGGGTTTGTACTGTTACCGTCACTCAGGGATCAGACTTGGTATGCTTTCACTGCAATCAGCAGGGCCACAAGAAGGCCCAGTGCCCCTGTTTGTTTTCAGCAGGACGGGTGATGGCACCTGCCCCTGCAACCTTGAGGATCATGGATGGCTGTCGGCTTTTTCAGATAGCTACTTTGGAGACGCGAGCAGTGCCGGACGTTGCAGGTATGCGACTTCCACTTTCGGTTCTTTTATTTATGCATGATGTTATATTGTTATGGTTTTTTCATCATTATCGGTATGAGCATTTCATTTTGAGCGGTTTGATTGTGATCGAGTTATATGCCATCTGCATACCTTGGATATTTGGTTAGTAGTTAGGGGATGGGTTCTATCGAAGAAGGTTACTTAGGGTGTAGTAATTGTAGCATGCCTTGGAGGGAATCGGTACGTCTCACTAGTCCGGAGCCGTATAAGTTTAAAAATGGACTGGTTAGATCCCTAGCTATGGTAAGCGGGGGATTCCTTAGCAGATTGATTATGGAATGGTAGCAAGGGTTGGGATTTCTATTCATTGAACAGTGAGGTGTGAGCAGGATCGAAGTGGGGGAGAACCCTCCGAATGTACAAGGGTACGAGCACGCAAATCCAGAACGAGTATGTGATTTTTGAGAAGGAAAAGAAGTAGTTCAGCGTTTGATGGATTGAGTATTTCAGGGTTGGGAGTTTGAGAAACTCCCCATCAGTCCGGGCGTGTAAATGGTGATGGTGAGTATCTGGTTTGGATTTCGGTGAAGGGTCATCTGTAGGACTCGTGTGAGTCGGAATGAAGATCTTGAGTTCAGATAGCATGGGATGCTTTCACCGCTAGCAGTCAGTGGTAGGAAGTGTTGTCAGACTACGGGGTAGCTGTAGCATTCCGTAGTAGCATCGTTGGCGGAGTCAGGGCGAGGCCCTTATCTCCTAGCTTTCAGATAGGGATCAGGAATGGGTAATGGATGAGAATGGTAAGAAGTTTCCTGTATATCCCTTGAGAGGTGAGATCTTGGGGAGAGGCCGCTCTAGGATATAGTCGGGTGAGACCCGTGGGCGAGGCCCGTATGAGAATAGCAGTATATGTGAGACATGAGAGCAGGGTTGCGCAGTAGTATGGTTGGGTGAGACCCATGGGCGAGGCCCGTGCGAGAGTGGTTAGACAAGTGGGACTAGAAGGATAGGGGCGGGTGAGACTCGTGGTCGAGGCCCGTAAGTTTTAGCAGCACAGGTGGGACGTGTTAAGGACCTTAGTGTCTAGATAGGGGATCGGGGATCCCAGAATATTGTAGTGCGAACATGGTAGAATAGATTGAGCAGTATAGGTGATTGAAGTTTCTTCGAACGTTGCTGGGAGCGACTAGTGGTTGTGTTGGGTCAGCAATCGGTGAGAGTCGGTAATCCAGATATTGATAGGTTGGTAGGGACCAGGGTGGTCTTAATTCATCCGGACGCCAGGTATGGAATAGCATAATTTTCAGGCAGTAGCAGTGCGAGTACGCAGCGTATGGTAGGATTCAGTCAGTTGATCATGCGGTGCTCGACACCAAATGATAGTAGAAAGAATGCCCAGTGGATATTGGCGATGATGACCCGTACTGGGAGTAGCGGGAGTAATAGATTTGGTGAAAACGGGATCTTCACAGTGGCAGAGGAGATAGATGGTTATGGAACATTGCCTTTGGAGGGCAAGGAAATCGCGCAAGGAAAGAAGGGGTGAACCCCTATGGGTTCAATTGAAGTGCTCGGAGAGTACCAGAAGGGTTGGCGGTTGAGTGAATGGTGTTTCCAGAATGTTCAGGGTCAGTATGGACCCGAGATTATTATCCGCAAGGATTGACGTTAGTCTGAATGACTGAGCGGAAGGCCAGCTGGTGTTAGACTAATTGGTGGGGTATTGGAGGCAGATCGTAGGAAGTGGAGTATAGCAAACTTCGATGATGAAGTTTAATTTAAGTGGGGGAGAGTTGTAACACCCAGAGTGTTGAAGGCCAAGAAAGGAAAGAAAACCCTAATTTTAAGGGTCGACTCGGCGAGTCCAAGCGAGATCCGGGTCGAGGAGTAAGTGACCGACTCGGCGAGTCGGCCAAGGTGACTCAGCGAGTCTGGTCTGAACGAGGAAAACCCTAATCCCAGGAGTTGTATCCTATTTAAAGGGTGTTATGTCCCTCCCTCAGTCCCCATATCATCCTAGAGAACCAGTAAACCCTTGATTTCGTGTGAGCTTCCATCATTTGAGAGAAATAGCTTGGCGGAAGGAACTTTGGGAAACGAACTTGAAGATCAAGAAGGTTGCTTCAAAGGAGGAGGTGTAGATCCGAGATCTACTTCAGTGGTGTTCATCTTGGAGGTAACAAGCTGCTATTTTCCCTCCTTTACACCTAGATCTATGTGTGTGTTTTGGGCATTCTTGGCACAAGAGTAACCTTTCGAGCTAGGGGTTCAAATCTGAGGTTGCTACCTCAAATCCATGCTTATTTTGGTCTAAAATCCCGTAAAGTATCAGCCCTTGAGTGGATCATAGAGCCTCTTTGCCTTAAACCCTAGTTCATGGTGTATTTTGCCTAGATCTCCTTCTCTACACGTAAAGTTTGAAACTTTACGTGAGGAATGGGCTTGGGAAGGGTAGATCTACAGTTTGGAGTCCATGCATGACTCAAAAGTCCTCTGCATGTAAAGGGATTTGAACAGAATCAGCGAGTCCTTTGAGTGGACTCGGCGAGTAGCATGAAGTTGTGGAGCAACTCGACGAGTAGGATGAACTGCTCGTCGAGTCAGATGAAGATTGCCTTGTACTCGGTGAGTCTGTTCTTGGACTCGGCGAGTCAGGTTGTGAAACCCCAAACCCTTCGAGTTGAGACTCGAATCAGTGAGTCGGGTGGAGACTCGGTGAGTTGGACAGGCCAGGACTCAGAAATCGGTAGACTCAGCAAGTCATGGACTGACTCGGCGAGTCGAGACGTGAATGGAAGGAATCTCAACATTTTGAACTTGGGGAGTCAGTAGGGTGACTCGGCGAGTAGGGTTGACCTGGAAGGTTGACTTTGACCAGGACTTTTATATTTGACCAGGGTTGACTTGGTTGTCTTTCGGGGGTCAGTTTGACTCAGTGTTGCTTTGATATTGGTAGTTCGGGGTGCAAGGGGAGCAGGAGTTCAGTGAGTTGCCGGGTAGCATCTAGTGATATCATCAGCAAGTTCAGCCAGTGCAAGTAAGTTTCCCCTTTGTGTGAATGGGTCTAAGGCCACAATGTCGGCCCATGTAGTTACGAGTAGAAGACCCGGGGGTTAGCCCTAGGCACAGTATGCTAGTATGATATTCCGGACGAGGTCCAGTAATAGCGGGCGAGTGCCCAAGGATTTGTTTATATGATAGTTTATACTTGTTGTCTGTGTGATACATGTATGTAGGGAGATGAGTGTGGGCGAGGTCCCGTATCTCACCAATAGCAGAGTGTGGATGGGGTTCCATATCTCATTAGTAGCAGAACAGGGGCGAGGCCCAAACTAGAACAGGAGTGAGAGTGGGCTAGGCCCGTACCTCACTACCATTAGGAGCGTGGATGGGGTTCCATGACTCATCAGTAGCAGGACATGGGCGAGGCCCAGGATAGGCGAGGCCTTAGGACAGAACAAGTTGTATGTGCTTAGTATGTGTTGTGATATGTTTATGTGTTATTATGTGTTGGCGGGCGAGGCCCTGTGACAGGCTAGGCCTAAGTAAAACAGATCTTTATCTGAGTGGGGCTCGAAGCCAGGCGGGGACTGGAACGGAGGGGCCTTTGTAGCGGGCGAGGTCCGAGGTAGGGGGTGAGGCCCCAAGATAGTGGGTGTGACCCAGTATGTGCAGTATGTGGTTATGCATGGTATGTGGTAGGATGGGGAACTCAATAAGCTTCGTGCTTACGGTTTTCAGTTTTGGTTTTAGGTACTTCCGGTAGCGGAGGGAAGAGCTCGGGGTGATCGCATGGCACACACCATAGATTAGACAACCTTGGAATGTTTAATCTAATAATTCACATGTGTTTTGAATACTTATACTCAGACTATGTTTTGGAATGATGACTTTGCTTAAACTATTGTTTTACTAAAAGAAATTTTTGGTCTTAAATTTTGGGTCGTTACACATAGCTTAAACTCTATATCTATTAGCACCGTCATAGATGGAAGAACTTCACAAACATTTGAAAGAGTTAATAGATTGAGGTTTCGTATGTCCTAGTTCATCGTTGTGGGGTGCACCTATTCTATTAGCTAAGAAGATAGACGGTACCATGTGTATGTATACTGATTACCAAAAATTAAATAAGATCACAATAAAGAAACGATATCCGTTACAATAAATCTCTAACTTATTCGATCAATTACACGATGGCTCGTTCTTTTCAGAAATAGATATAAGGTCAGGATATCTCCAACTGAAGGTAAAAGATACAGATATTTCGAAAACCGCTTTTCAAACATGGTATGGTCATTATGAATTTTTGGTATGTTGTTAAGGTTAAAAAAAATGCACGTGCAACTTTTTGGACTTGATGAATAGGATTTGTTGCCCATTTTAAGAAAAAATTGTATTTGTGTTCATAGGTGATATTTTGATCTACTCGAGAAGTCAACATATGTCGGAAAACACAGGTTACAAAATAATACTTTAAGCGGAAAAATATTTAACAATTAAATGAGTAGGGCACATGCAACCTAAGAGGATCTATGTCTTTCACATGAATGCCACATACTATGAACTATCAGACTACAATAACCCTAATGAAATTAGAATTCTAAAGGAAGATTACATACCTCTTGCTTTGTTCTAGTAAGAAAACCTAAAATCTTTCTTCAAAGCTTTTGGAAGAAAGAACCAGAAATTTTGTACATCTGATGGTTCACACCTAACCCTAGCAACTAAGAGAATTAAAGAGAAGAGAGAGAGAGAGAGAGAGAGAGAGATGAGATCAAATTTTTGGCCTTGGCTCTTATAAAAGGAGTATCTAAATATTGTAGCTCATTGGGTCTATTTATACATGAATTAGGAAACCCTAGACAATCCTAATTTAAGTAAAATAATATTAATTCAAATTGGTAATTATCATGCTTCCTATTTATTTGCAAGGAATATTCCATATGACTTTGAATATCCTTACAAACCATCCACCCCCTTCTAAGGAAGGTTCTAGAACCTCTTGCTCAACTATTGAATAATTACAATTAGACCCCTGTAATTTTAATTAACCCAATTAATCCTAAAATTAATTCTTAATTAAATATTACTACTTCTAATTAATATATTATTTTCATATTGTATTAATAAATTCATTTATTTATATTTATTTATCATATAATAAATCAATAAACCAGTCTCTCTCTCTAAAAGTCATCCCATTCAATTACTAGGTTTGAGGGAAACCGAAAAGGAATTTGCTAATAATTCAAGTATATATTAATTCAGTTATTGGCTTTGACACTTAATCTAACAACCTCCTACTTGGATAATTCTATATCTGTAATTACCAATATAACTTCTAAACAAGACAGCAAAGAGTGCTTCCATAGCAACTGCCGAACTATGAACAAAATAGACATTAGTCATAAGATAAGTAATCAAATATTCCTCCATTCTACTAGATATCGTATGAATATGAGACATGGATTATAATCACTCTCATTGTCCAAGTTTTGTTTCCTGATTTCTTGATTTGTGATGACGACATAAGACTTCAAATTGAACACATCAATTGATGTCCTGGTTGAAAGACCACGACCTTCCTTGTCAGCCGAGTCAAAGGAACGACTATCTTCGAGAAGTCCTAAACGAGTCTCCGATAGTACCCTTCCAATCCCAGGAAGGTCCAAATCTCATATGGAGACTTTAGAACCTCCCAGTTCATCACGGCCTCCACTTTGGCCGGATCGAATGAAATCCGATCCTGGTTGACAAGGTGCCTAAGCAACTGCACCTCACGCAACCAGAACTCACACTCAGAGAACTTGTCACACAAGCTCTTGCTCCTAAGAGTATCCAATACTTCCCGCAAATGTTCCTCATGCTGCTCCCCAGTCTCAAAATAGACCAAAATGTCATCAATGAAAACTATCACAAACCGATCCAACATCGGTCTACACATGCAGTTCATGAGATCCATGAACGCAGTAGAGGCGTTGGTGAGCCGAAAAGGCATCACCACGAACTCGTAATGACCATATCGAGTCCAAAAAGCAGTCTTCTGCACATCCTCCTCTTTGACCCTCATCTGATGATAACCCGAATGCTTCCTGAAGCTGGTCAAAGAGGTCATCAATCCTTGGGACTAGGTAACGGTTCTTCACCTACCTTATTCAGCTCCCGATAATCTATACACATCCGTTGCAACCCGTCCTTCTTTTTTAAAAATAGTATCGGGGCTCCCCATGGTGAACTGCTCGGTATAATGAATCTATTGTCTAACAGCTCCTGCAGCTGTGTTGAAAACTCCTGCATCTTAGGAAGAGCTAACTGATACGGTGCATTGGCTATTGGAGCCGCACTAGGGATCAGGTCGATCCTGAACTCCACCTAGCTCTCTGGAGGTATCCTAGGTAGCTCTTCTGGAAATACATCCATGTACTCTTGTACCACTAGCACATCAGTTGTTGTCGCCTGACCCATCTCTCGGGTATCCAAAACATAGGTGACATAACCCACGCAACCCTACTGGAGATAGAGCCTAACCCTCACTGCTGAACATAAAGCTGGTCCATGATGTGGCCTCTCGCCCTGAATCACCAGCTCTCCCCCACGTGGGGTGCTGGTCCGAAACAACCATTGCGTGCAGTCGATCACTTCCCCATTGTAGCTCAACCAATCCATCACATATGATAACCTTGTTCCTCGATAATGGTATGGGAACCAAATCTACCAAGTAGCGCTCCTCGTACAACCTCAGAACACAATTTCTGAAAACCTTTGACGCCCGCAATGATCGGTCTTCTGCAATCTCAACCTCTTGAGGGAAATCTTACATGCCCAAATACTTAGGAAACCTCTTGTTAAGCGCAAGAGAAACAAATGATATGGTAGCACCCAAATCAAACAACACCTGGATCGGGATACCGTTCACATGGAACGATCCCGTCACCACATCAGGTACGGTGTGTGGCTCCTTGAACGACAACTGAAATGCTTGGCTCCTCATCACTGGAGCCTTTGACTTGACCTTCCGGCCATCCGTAACTCGTGCAATCGCTGGAGTCGGCGCCACCACTGACACTGTTGCTGTTGTCAATCTAGGGCAGTTGGCCTTTTTATGGCCCCTCTATTTGTAATGAAATAAAACAAATACGAAGTCTAAACAATGAGGGAAGGAGCAGTATAATCCCTGCCAAAATCTCCCATCTTGCCGCACTTGTAGCAGCTTGATGATCCCGCTCTACAAGATCCCTCATGCGGCATGCCGCATTTCCTGCAGCGGTTCTGGCATGCCTAGCCCTTCGACCTAGCATCGGATCCCTTGGGTTTCCTCCCCGAAACCCTAATACTTTGCTTTGTCTCTGCCTTCCTCTTCTTGAGGTGCTCCAAGTCAATCTCTCATTCCCTCTCCCTGGCTATCATGGACTCCAGGGTCGTACAGGCTAAAAAGCTGACTTGCTCTCAGATATCAGCTCTCAACATGTCATGATAGTGGGTCCTCCGCATGTACTTATCTCTTTCATACTGAGGTACCAAGAAGGCCCTCTCCTAAAAATTGGTGGTGGTCTCCGCCACTGGCTCCATAGTCTGTCTCATATCAAGGAACTCCTTGGCCAACTACTGAAGCTCTATAGTTGGCGCAAACTCAGCCCTGAACCTGGTCATAAAGTCTGACCAAGTCATAACCTCAATTGCTGGGCTACCAGTGAGTCACCAACTAACTCCCACCAATCTCTAGCTTTGTCCCTCAAACAACTCGCAATAAAGCAGACCTTCGACCCCTCCAGGCAGAAGCTCATCAACTGCGCAGACTCAATGTCTGCGATCCATCTACTGGGAGCAATGGGGTCCTTTGCCCCATGAAAGTTTGGCGCACCACTCCCCCTGAAGTCCTTGAAGGACAATGTGCGCATACCCAACTGGCTGGACGCCGAATCACTCATGAATATCCGGAGGTGATCCTCCATCAGCTCGACCATCCCCTCCTTAATCGACTCGAAAATAACATGGGTCGCCTCAAGGATACCTCTAGTGATCTCAGACACGATGAAATCGAGTAGCCCATCATCAACCTGCTCATATGCCGCACCCGAGCTTGACCTTGAGCCTTACCCTAATACTGACCCAGATCCCGCACTCGAAAATAACCGGACTCGCCTCAAGGATACCAAACTATGAAGTTGATCGACAGATCAACAACTGCCCAACCATAACCATAAATGACAACCCCAAACAACAATTTAACTTTGTCCTTTATATTTGATGCCCAACCTGGGAGACTTAAACGTTACTTTCTCAAGAGACTTGGAATTTCCTAAAGAAACTATTGATCATAACGAATTCCTTACCCAACAACTCATGTTGTAAGGACAACACATGCACCCTAGAAGAGATTAACCTGACAACAACTTGCTTTACACTCAATCTGACCAATCTTCAAATTCTTGCTGAGCAGGAAGGATTCCAACAAAAACCTCGATATCATAAAGAGAAGACTCCCGAACAATGAGCTCTTCAATGGTAGCCTACCTTCCTTCTTGCCTGGTGTACTCACCCCGAACACTAAACCTCTCCCACTTGAATAAGATATTTCTTTAATCTATTATGGTGAGACCATAAAATGGCAATGAATAATGATACTCCAAGTAGAACACACAGTTCTCCTCCACTTAGGGTTCGAACCATCATTGTCTGACGTCTTCAACCTTAAAGCCTCAGATCCGCTTAACCAGGTACATACCGCCCTTGACTCTTAAAATGCATAACAAAACACAGGATGATCCTTCAAATCATAATCAACTAATCTTAAGGAAACTTTGAATCTCAGATTGAGACCACAAACACTTCCCTTAGCATTGCCACCTAAATCTTAGCGAAGTTGATCAAAATACCAATGGATGACGAGGAACTTTACGAACTGAGCTTCAAACAACAAAAACTTGAATTTGAATAATTTTCCCACAACCTTATTCTCCTCTGAAGCTTCAAGAATTCCTTGCAGACGCTTAAATAATAGCTCCAACGAACTCAACATATAATAAAAATTTCCTTTCTGGATCAGGAACATCTTGAACCACCTAGGATACACTCGATCCTTTGAAAACTGCGTCACTTATCGAACTTGTGACATTGCCTTCACCTAGGCCACCAGACCAAAAGAACGATTAAGCCTCGAACATTCACTTACTGAAAGTGTAACATTCATAAAATTTCAAGAAAATTTCAACTTTTTCACACCATCCAAAATCATAATTGTCTACATTATAGTTTTCAAAACATGTTGACCATCAGAGTTATTCCCAAAATCACGAAAACATAACATGAAGAGGTGTATGATCAAGCCTTTTCCTTCCCACGATCATCTAAGGTATATGAATGATAACCCAAAACTGTAAGCACAATGCTTAATGAGTTTTCCATAGTGCCACCACAACACGTAATCATAGATATCACATCAACAACATGCATATGGAACCTTCATCATGTCTGGACCACCGCCCCGGGCCTTCAACCTCTATGGACCGTTCTTTGAGCCTTCAGCCTGACTGGTCCACCTCATTGGCCTTTAGTCTATTTAGGCCGCCTTGGGTCTGTTGGCCTTCTACACACAGCATGACCGCCTCAACTCAACTATCCATCACATATCCATATATTACATAATCAAACATTGACAGCATATATAGACAGTTATACAAGTGTAACAGATCACTATAGCATATCACATCCTATCTACTAGGATTCCAATCTAACATATCACTAAAGCATTGTAAGCATATAATAACCATGATAGTAATCCAAAGGGCCAACCTTAGTGCCTTTTGTCACAACTAGCATTTTATCTAGGAGATTTTATTCTCATGTAATCATCAGTTGTTGTAAGATTTTCACTCGAACTGAATATCATGCTATATGCTAACATTAAATCATCTATTTGAATCTAAACTCGTGACTGAAGTTCAAAACCTAATATATTACATCTCATATATTAAGCTATGGGTTGAAAACCCTAAAAATCCCGGTTCAAGTTTATTATGGACTATGATCCTCTTATTGAGCCTAATGGACCAATAAACTTTCAATTTGACTATTTTGGTCCAAGGAACCCAATTTGAGCTCTAATTGGACCTACATCCATGAAAATAAAGTATTATGGGTCATGTGGGCCTAGAATGATTCATCTTATCTCTAATAGGCCATGATGGGTCATAAACTATCTTCTTTGGCTTCATTGGGCCGTAAAGCCTTTTTCTTTATCACTATTGGGCCCTAAACCCTCATGAACTAAAATATGTACTAAAAGATGATGATATTGGTATAACATAACACTTATCTCAATATATCTCACAAGAAAAAGGTTCAAAATACATTTAGATTACTTGAATCTAAGAAAAACTTCATGAAAGGGGCTAAAAACGACAAAAGTGACAAAGTATGGGTTATTTATGTAACTCTCGACTAGTAAGGGGTTCAAAAGGTAATTTTTGCTAAATAATGGCTAAACTCGACATTTGAGACCTTATAGGGACCAAAAATGTAAATATTTTCATAAATGGGCCTTATTTGGGCTTCTCACGGTTTTGAGCCCAAAATAGTAATTTTTGATCTTTTGTGGGTTTAATTGACATTCCCAAGAAAGTTCTGTCAAAAATGTAAATTTTTGATAAAAAGGGGTCAAAGTTGCGGCCAAAAGATGAAATTTTCTATAAATGGGCGAAAATGTATATTTTCACAAAACCCAAGCCAAAAATGATATTTTTGACAAAAGTAAGTTAAAAAATGTTATTTTTACAAATACTAGCCTTAAATTCAAGTTTTGTCCAAAAATGGGGCCTAAAATGTTATTTTACTAAACTTGAGCCTTAATTGTAAATTTTTGGCTTAATGGGCAAAGAATGTCAATTTTACAAAAAGTAGGCTTTTTATGCCATTTTAATAAATAATTGAGCCACTACTAGCAAAATAATAACAAACGGTCTAATTTTTCCGTTCTCATGTTATTGGGCCTTAGTGACTCATTTATATGTTTGATAGGTCTTTAATACTATTTATATGTTTATTGGGCCTCATTGTCCCATTAACATGCGCGACGGACCTTGGATACTATTTGCAGGCGATTTGAGCACGTAAATACCTTACATTTCAAATGAGCATCGGTTGTCTTTTTACATATATTTTGGGTCCATGTTAGTTTAGGATTAGGTATCTAAGCCTATAACTATAATTGATATGTAGTTGAATTGATAGTAGCAAATATCCTTTTGGGTTGCCTTCAAACCTGGCAATTGAATAGGATTACTGTTGGAGAGAGTAGAATGATTTATTAATTTATTACTTGGTTAATAAATTAATTTATTAATGTATTATGGATATAATATATTAACTAGAAATCGTATTGTTTAATTAATATTTAATCAGGAATTAATTTGGAATTTATTTTGGGATTAAAGGAATTAATTGAAACTGTAGGGACTAAAGGCGAGAATGTTGAAAAGTTGAGCATTGAGCATTCTAGAACCTCCCTTAGAGGGATGGAACGAAATCTAGAGTGCTCTAGGGTTTCCTAGGGCACTAAGGGTGCCTTGTAAGCGTTAGGGAGGAAGTTAAGGGATCAGGGTTATTTAAGATACACCTGCCTTATCCTAAACCTTCCTTATCACTTATATAAACCCCTATAGGGTTGGATTTTGTCTAAGGGTACTCTAAGAGAGGCTAGTGCCGAATTTTCCACTTCCCTTCTCTCACCATAGTAATCCTTGGTTGCTAGGTTTGTTTGTGAGCCATTAGAGGCGTGACACTTGTGGCGCTTGCTACCAAAGTTCGAGATCTTCAAGGATTTGATTGTTATTACAATATAAGAATAAAGGTATGTATCCTAACCTAAATTATATGTTATGTTCGAAAATTACATGTGCCTCCTAGGGTTTCTAGTTTTTGTGCTCAATGCTTGTATGTGTAATGGTGAAAACATAGATCCTCAAATTAGGGTTGCATGCACGCATAGGACTGTTTGTTTTGTATAAAACCCATCAGTGGTATCAGAGAATATGGTTTTTGTTTTCATATAGATTTGATACAATTGATTGAACTAGACAAAATTACGGTTTATAGCTATTAAACCCTAAGGCCTTTAAATTTTCGCAAATTAAGGTTTTAGAACCTTGTTTTTCGAAAATCCCTAACAGTTTTCAAACCCTTTCCTTTGTCCACCTTGGAGTCAAATTCTTGGGTTTACTAACCCTAGGGTTTTTGATTTTTAGGCAATGTTGAAAGCCTTACCTTTCACTCAAGGCAGAAGATTTCAAAATCTAATGAATAAGTTAGTAGGTTGTTATTTCTAGTAATTATCTTGTAAATTGTATAATTGAATAGTTAAAGATATCCCTACCTGAATTTCGAAATCCATGGATAAAGGATTAAATTAAGTTAATATGTTTAATTTAAATTGGTAATCCTTATTTGATTTAATAATTTAATTAATCTTTTAATTTTTGAATAATTATTAAATCAAAAGTTTTGTAAAATTTAAGATTTTAAATTAAATGGTTTTAATTTTTGAAAATTTTAATAAAATTAAAAAACCCTAGTTTTTTAAAAGTTTAAAATACACCCTTATACTATATAAAATTAAAAGTCTAATATATATATATATATATATATATATATATACACACACACACACACACACACACACACACACACACACATATATATATATATATATATATATATATATATATATATATATATATATATAAGTAAAAAGTCATTCTTATCGTTAATAGGTCTTATTCACGAAGCTGGTCTATAAGGGGTGTTTAAGTAAATTGCCTATAAAATGGTGATTGAATGGGTATCCACTCTTACCCATCGCACTTTAGGATAGGACACAACCTTCCATTATAAGTATAATGAAAAACGAAGTAACTAAACACTTTTATAAATTCCCAAATCTTAGTTACTTTAGGAAAAATGTGGAATTGGTGCTAATCCATGAAATCGCATATTGCATCCTTATTGGTCGATTAGTGGAGTGTGTGTGGTTAACCAACACACTAGTATGGGACCAATGAAGGATGGCAATGGGCAGCTTGATGTTTATCATACATCAATGGAGCGTGTGTGGTTAACCGACACATTGATTAGATGATTTGTAACATCGAGAGTACGAAGCTAATTTGCATGGTTATCCACAACTTGTTTGTGATCCTCAACATCTCAGTCACAAATGAAGGTCACAATCGAGATTTAAACATGCCATTAAAAAGTTCAATGAATCTCAAAAGATCTAAGATTTCAATTCATTAACAACTTAAATCTACTTTTCGTTTTTCATGATGGAAATTGGTAAATCGTCATTTACCTACCTTTAAATGTTCTGCAATTTGGATTACTGCATCCCTCTTCCAAACTGTAGAACATTGTGTTGGATCCTAGCCTTAATATCTCATTTGGGTGTTTTATTAAGGACATAATCAACCGACTTGAATTTTTTCCCGTTTTGTAGATGTCTGATTCTAACTATGGTCTTCCCAAATCCCTTGGAACAAGCTTTCCACATGAAGATGATATTTCGCGATTCGATCGAGGAACAAGAGATCATTCTTCACTTCCTCCATGTTCTTCTATTGTTCTACCTGACCCACAAGTTCGAAGGCTTGAAAAGTTCAAGCTCACTCAAGCCCTTTTGGCAAGTAAACACGAAGAAGGAAAGTCAGTGTCTGCACACGTCTTAAACATGAAGTCGCACATTGACAAGTTAAGAATGTTGGGAGTCATTGTCTGTGAGAAGTTGGCTGTTGACTAGGTTCTTCAATCTCTTCCTGGCTCATATAGTGAGTTTGTAAGAGAGTACTATATGATGGACCACGACGTGACCCTCATCGATCTCACCTATTTGCTTGTTGTTGCTGAATCAGAAATGATTTGGCACACTGGAGAAGCAAAGTTAATTGGTATATCTTCCTTCCAAACCTCCATGGACATAGGCAATGGCAACAAAAGGCATGTCATGGTCAAAAATTTTGACCATAAGAGAAAGGCAAAGTGGTAGTTCCGTGTGCTATTCCAAAAGAGTCAATTTTCTTTTATTGCTTAGAGAAGGGGCATTGGAGACGAAGTAGCTCTATCTACCTGAGATATCTAAGAGATGGGAGAGTCAAGACGTATGACTCTACTTCAGGTAAAATCCATTAACTAACTCTGTAAGTTCCTATTTTTTGATTCTTAATACATTATGTGATAAGATTACATTTTTTGATGTTTTGTAGAATTGATGAAAATAGAGGAAGCTTAAAGGAAAAAGTGAGATGAGTCTTATCGCGAAGAAATGGATTTCAATCACATTATTAGATGATCGGATTTCTGGAGATGCTACTTTTAGAGTTATGATCGATTGCTTAGGAATATGTAATAGCATAGTTTTTCATTTGAATTGCATTGCAAGGACAAGTTTTTCCGCACCTTTTATAAATTAAATAAAATTTTGTGTTTGTCTTATTTATTTATTTCCTTGTAATGGCATGTATGAAAAATCGACATTTGTGTATTTCTAGTTTTAGCAATGTTGAAATGGATGTGATTTTTAGTTATGTTATTTGTAGAAATGTCAAGAATTTACCAAATAAGGAAAGATTATTGTTGCTCGAGTTTCAATTGGACAGAAACTTGGAATCATACAAATTGTATTATATGATGACTGACAACCTTCATATTTTGAAAATTAAGAGTAATTCCTTGACAAAGAGTCGAGTGAAGGACTAGGAGAAATGGTACACAATGTTGTGCACTAGTCAAGTCCACCATAAAGAAGAATAAGATTATTCTTCATGATTTAGTAAAAGTCTAGTAAATGTGGTTATGCTTACAAGATTAAGTGTAATTTTGAATCATTGAAAAGTTTCAATGTATGGCAGAACAAATAAGAAGAATCAATTAGGTAGCAAGTTAAAAGTTTCTCCAATCAAAGAAGAAGGGAGAGTACTTTTGTATCGTGTTTTATGATCGTCTTTTTGATTATGAAAACATATCACAGCTAATCCTCTAAGGACATCTTAGTGTACTAGTATGGCTAAGAAGAGGAATCATAAATTGTTGAAATGGTTAAATCAAAAGGATGAGTCATACTTCGTTCCAAAATCAAGTCTTAGAGTCATACTCCAAGATTGTGAATTGAGTGACACATAGTAAGAAGTTCTAACACACTCTTCAAATGTGAAGTGGAAAATTGTTTTCTTACTCTTGCATGTTTGAAATTGGTAAATTGTGATGTCTTGGATAAGACATAGAACAACTAATACCAATTGTGTGTAGTGTTTGTCTTGATAAGAATCCACACTAACTATTGAATATTTGTTTTTCATGAAATGTTTCTTGATAGGAGAATCTTATATGTTAAGAGGTCAGTGGGAGTCTAAATGATCTTGAAAAGTTTCAAGAACTAATCAAGAGTAAACCTATTATTAAACACTAGTGCACGACTTGAGGTTTGTAACCTATCGTATTGACATATCCTTGATTATGTGCCATTCCAATTTAGTAAACTATGTATATAAGTTCTACGAGTTCTGAATAGACTGCATAAAGGCAAGCACCTTATTCAATGAAAGAACATTGACACGTATAGGTGAACTGCTAAATAACATGGAAGCAAAGGTGGGACCCTTAATGGCAAGAAATGAAGTATGAACAAGTTTTGTCCATATGAGTTTGGATATGTCCCAGTCATTATCTTACAATGATGGTTATTACAAATTCACATGGATATGAACACATACACCATAAAATCTAAGTGTCATAAGGTTTCTCTCCTTCATGAAAATGATTGTGAGGAAACGTTTTCACTAAGAGAGATTTTAAGGAGATAGCGATTATGTAAATTGCATTCTCAAATTCGATTATGATTACGACATCCCTCTTCATAGTTCGAATTGTGAGATTTGGCGATTAGTCTGAATGTTTAGCACTTAGTAATATAAGTTTTGAATTAGTTTACACACACATGTGAGATATCTAAGGAAAGGTGTATGAGTTTTAGAAGCTTAGATAAAGGAAAATCGAAGCATATCGTATTAGATAAGATGAACTTTGGAAGTTAATAAGTATTGTTTTCTAGAAGTTTAGCTAATTTCTGAATACGTGTCAAAGCTAGTTGGAGCATAAATGCTATACTGGAATGGATATAATCATCATGATAGCGGGAGCATGATTATTATTTTTAGTGTTGCAGATTGGGAATATTAATTGTAGACAACAAAAGTTTCACTTTGCAAAGTTGCAGGGGTTGAAAAGTTGTTTCGCTATAATTAAAGGAGAGAATGTTATACTTATTTTCAAATCTAAAAGCTTAGATCGAGAAATTTTAATCAAATTTAGTCAATGATATAGTAACTGCATTCTCAAAATTGGATTATGATTACGACATCCCTCTTCATAGTTCGAATTGTGAGAATGTGGCAAATAGAAATATTATGAAAAATGGTTGATAAAGTATCATGCTTTTATGTAAGACATTATGAATCATGTCCCATACGCTTCTCGTATAGCATTGATCGCATATGTTGTAATATTTAACCGTTTTAAATTTTTCCAAATGTCTAGGGCATTAAAAGGGAAAAAGGGACTAGAACCGGATTTGACTAAAATAATTAAATAACTGTTAAGGACAATCTAGGGTTCGCCAAAGATTGGTTGTTTGTGAGCAGTTGGAAGTATACTAATGGATGGACCATATTGACATTATTATGAGTGCACAAGATTCTATTTAGAATGAGTTTTCATATGGAAAATATGGAAATGTATCCATATTGGGAGTTGAACGTTAAGAATTTATGTCTAAATTGTAAACTTTTATGCAAGAAGGATGTTTAAAGGAATGTACTTTGAATGTGAGACTTCACATCTATGGGATTGTCGTGTAACAATATGCAATAGAGCACTTTGTAATTTCATTGGCTGAGTCTTGGGGACTTTTGTGTTATGACAAAAATGTTAGAATCTAACATATTCTAGTAGTGGCGAGAATTTTGTATTCTTACATTAATAATTAGGATTCGGAATTGTGAAATGAGCATCATTGTAAATGTGTTCATTTGATCTATTTCACGAAGTAAGGACCATATGTAAACATAGTGTGCATGCTTGGTGCATGGGACAACTATTGTTATAATTCAAGTAAGAAGTTGATTACCTGAAACAATAAATAATGAGTAATCAATATGGTGATTAAATAAAAAATGTTTTATTTATACCCAAAGGTCTGGGACCATATAGGATTAGTATTATTCTTGTGTTTCACTTTGCATGTTACTTCCTGAATAATAAGATTACTCAAATCCTCCACAGTCTCTCATACATTGGAAGTAGGTATGAATGAAGACTGCCATGAATCCGTCTGTAGATTGTCTAAAGTGTTTAGACATAACACAAGTTTGCTGTAGAGTTCATGAGTGCTGCTATAAGATTAGAGTAGTGGATTAAACCCACGCTCACTTGGATCGCTTCATGGATTTTATCACGAGTGATTGGTGAGATGATAATATCTTATATTCTTGAAACCGAGACATGTGATTTGTGTTCTACAACTTGATTGCCCATTGAAAAATATGTAAACGCACCAGTAACTTGGTGTTATAAAACATATTGTTGTGTGTGATTTGATGAGTAGATACAAGCGAGCATTGGAGTCGAAGTTTATATGTTCCTTTTACCCAAAGTGGATAAAAACGATATCTGTGGGCCCCTCGATGATTTAGTGATGACACCCTAAGCGCTTCGCCAAGCCGACACTAAGTTAATGTGTTCAATTGTAGTATGTTGTCAGTCGTCATAAATTGGAAATCGGGAAACAACACATAAACAGAGAGAATGATTAAAATCCATGTCTCAGTATATACGATATCTAGAATGGAGGAATATATGATCCCTTATCTTAAGGACACATCACTGATAAGAACAGAGTTCGACAGCGGATTTTGGTAGCTAAAAATTGCTAGTCAATTTTGAAGTTATACTTACAACTATAGTTATTAGACTTATCCAAGTGGGAGACTGTTGGATTAGGTGTCTAAGCCCATAACTATAATTGTTATGTACTTGAATTGATAATAGCAAATGTCCTTTTGGGTTGCCTTCAAACCTGGCAATTTAATAGGATTATTGTTGGAGAGAGAAGAATGATTTATTAATTTATTACTTGGTTAATAAATTAATTTATTAATGTATTATGGATATAATATATTAATTAGAAATCATATTGTTTAATTAATATTTAATCAGAAATTAATTTGGAATTAATTTTGGGATTAAAGGAATTAATTGAAACTGCAAGGACTAAAGGTGACAATATTCAAAAATTGAGTATTGAGCATTCTAGAACCTCCCTAAGAGGGATGGAATAAAATCTAGAGTGTCCTAGGGTTTCCTTGAGCTCTAAGGGTGCCTTGGAAGCCTTAGGGAGGAAGTTAAGGGATTAGGGTTATCTAAGATACACATGCCTTATCCGAAACCTTCCGTATCATGCCTTATCCGAAACCTTCCTTATCACCTATATAAACCCCTATAAGGCTGGATTTTGTCTAAGTGCACTCTAAGAGAGTCTAGGATCGAATTTTCCACTTCCCTTTACTCTCCATAGTAATCTTTAGTTGGTATGTTTCTTTGTGAGCCATTAGAGGCGCGACACATGTGGCGCTTGCTACCAAAGTTAGAGATCTTCAAGGATTTGATTGTTATTACAATATAACAATAAAGGTATGTATCCTAACCCTAATTATATGTTAAGTTCGAAAATTATTTGTGCCTCTTAGGGTTTCTAGTTTTTGTGTTCAATGCTTGTATTTCTAGTAGTGAAAACATAGATCCTCAAATTAGGGTTGCATGGACACATAGGATTGTTTGTTTTATATAAAACCCATCAGTTATATAATCTCATTCCTTTCGGGCATGCAAAAGACTTACATGTTTAGCGAGCCTCCGTGGTTCGTTTACATGACTCAATGGGTCTAGAATGAGTTTTATATTTTTCACTTCGTGTAAATTCGATTAAGGATCTAACGTTATGAAATTTACGGGTGACCATTCTCTTTTCTCTTTCGATTACTCAGGAACGTACTCGCACCGATACTCGACCTCGAGGGTTGATGTACCGGAATTCTTTTTTATAAGAAACATAGGGTTCTCTGGGGGCATTATCTTTACAATCTCTTCATTTACCATTTGGAATTCTTTCAAACAAAAACACACATGCATTACTGCAAGATCGGTCACAAACATACTAAACTATTTAAAGAAAATACAAGATTTTGTTGTGATTACAAAGCTATACAAATTGTTTTCTCAAACATGCTTATGAACTCACAAGCATTTTTATGTTGACCTTTTTAAATTAACTTGTATTCTCACGAAACCGCTGAAGCAGTTTGGGTTGAATAATCTAACGGATGTTTTCCTATATTTTGTTTCATCATACTTTATACATTTTGGCATGTAATATTTAAAGACAGTACTTGATGTAAACAATGTATGTTGTTATATTACATGTGTGATGATGATGATGTAATGTTTCAATTATATACTATGTGATGATACTACAAAGATGAAGTCACGCACAAGCCCCCAGACGTTTCTGCGGTCTAGTTCGGGGGTGTGACACCTTTGACCCGAGAGTATAGTGAGGACAACTCACCTCACACTGACGAACTTCACAGAAAACCTCTAGATGCTGGCCTACTAAAATCCCGAACTTTCACAAAAACAAAATATCTAATTAATAATTGGATTACCCTCCTAGAATAATAACCTAAACTTAGGGTAAATGGCCGCTTTACCCTATCCATAATTGGGCCAAGACCCAGGCCCAATTCTTGATCCAAAAAGTCCAAAGTTATACAAGGCCCATCAGTGGCCCAATTTTATAAATTGGGCCCAAAATCCTTATTGGGACTTATCCTAAAGTCTAACACTTCACTTGGCCCAAAACACTCGTACTCAGATAGACTAATAAGGGCCCAAGAATTCAAGCCCAAAAGATGGCCCAAAACTCAATACTCCAAACCTCACATTGACCCACATCAGGGTGGTTGACCGAGTACGTGGAGCGTACTCCTTCTTAAGTGGGGGTACCATCGCAGATCCAAAAGTCCCATTTTGTGCTTAATGGATTAAGCACTTAAGCCCAAACTTCAGATCCACGGTCCAAACTGTAACTACGTAAATTTTCAAACAAAATTTTCATTTTGAAACACAATAAAAGTCATTTTATAATTCTCAAAATCACATATGTTTCAAATGTCACAAATAAAACACAATCCCAGAATCATAAAAATAATCTCCCACCAGCGTGTACAATCATGCCAGTGCCTTGCCGCGATCCTCAGAACTACCTGAAACACATAACACATAACCTGGTAAGCATAAAGCTTAGTAAGTTCCCCAAAATACCACACAAATCACATCAGCCACTCGAGGCTATAACTCAATAAGACCCTCCGGTCAATGTGTCTCAATGGGACCCTTCGGTCCCAACTCTCAGATGGACCCTCCGGTCCCTCAACTCAGCAGCTCTATATAATACACAATAAGCATATCACAAAACAAATATTAGGATATCTCAAAGCACAACTCATTCATATAAGACCCTCTGGTCACACATAAAGTTACCACACAAGGTATGTATAGTGAGAAGACTCACCTGGTAAGCTAGCAATTGAAACCTCGAACTCGGAAATCTCAAACTCTACCTACTGGTCTAGCCTCTACCTAACACATAATAATTATCTATAATTAATATCGGCTCCCAAGAAGTAGACTAACCCTTCTACACTCACATAAGGGTGAAAAGACCATTTTTACCCCTCCATAGGCTTAATAGTCCACAATTTGACTAAACCCTAAAAGTCAACAAAATCAACGGCAGGGAGTACGCTGCGCGTACTCAATCTCAACGTTGCACGTACTCGGCTGCCATGCAAACATCGGGGATGCTGGACCACTAAGCCGCGCGTACTGGGATTACGCCCAACGTACACCCCAGTTTCACTCTCCTCTCATTTTTTGTCAGAATCGGTTAAGACATAGGCTCATATCTCATATCTGGACCCCATAATGTCTTTTAGTCCATAAATTCAGTGACTTTATGCATTTGCATGTCTGATTAGGTCACAAACACTCAAAACACCCATACCCTTTGCTTATGTAGCTCATAACTCATGCATGGCTCACTCCTAACGCCCAAGATTGGGTTTTTATGACTCTACTACACACAATACGCTAAAAATGGGTAGATCAAGGTCTCTTGAGTTCATTATCTCATAAAGTTTCCATCTTTTGGGACAAAACCCTAATATACTCAAACAACATGCTCATGACAAAGGAAAGGAAATGTCTGAAGCTTTATACCTCAATAAGAGGCTTCTTACTTAGATTTTCTCGGATCTAGAAGCTTGGACTTCAACTCCTTCTTCAAGACCTTCTCTTTTCTTCAAAATCACACAAACACTTTCAAGGCTCAATCACACACACACACACACAAGATTTAGAACAAAGGTTAGGGCACTCTTAGGGTTTTCTCTCTGGGAATGGTGGCCATAAATTAGGCCATCATATCCTTTGTATAGGTGACTCACCCCAAATTAGGGTTGCACTTTGGGCCAAGTACGCCTTGTGTACTCACGGGTACGCCCCGCGTACTAGGTGGTCTCCGCGTCACAAGCACGCTGACAAGTACGCAAAGTGTACACCTCATGTACACCCCACATACTCATTTTTTACTCTTTTTAATATAAGGGCTAAATTTGAAAATATCTCAATAAATTAAGGTTTTAGAAGTATACCTGGACTTGGGATGTTACAATTCTCCCCCACTAGAATCAGACTTCGCCCTCGAAGTCATGCTCCTCCAATAGCTCTGGATGTTGCTCTTGCATCTCGAACTCCGACTCCCAAGTCATCTCGGACCCTTTCCAATGTTGCTACTGAACCTGAACCAGGGGCACCTATTTATTCCTCAAAACCTTCACCGTTCGATCCATATACATGATCGGTCTCTCGATATAATTCAGACTCGCATCCACTTGAATGTCCTCTAGTGGTACCACTGCCGTCTCATCGACCATACACATCCTAAACTGGGACACGTGGAAGGTGTTATTGATCTGGCTCAACTCCGTAGGTAGCTCTAAGCGGTACGCTACCTTACCCACTCTAGTAGTCACCTTGAAAGGACCGATGTATTGGGTCCCTAAATTGCCCCTCTTCCTGAATGTATTACCCCTTTCTGTAACGTCCCGATTCCAGGTATAAATTTAATTAAAGAATAATTGGTCTTATGACCTACTCGGCGAGTTGGTTGCCCTACTCGCCGAGTAGCAGTGGGAATGGAACGCGTGTTTAGTGACCTACTCGGCGAGTCCACCAAGTGACTCGGTGAGTAGGAGCTGGCAAATGAAACCCTAAATTCTAGGGTTTTATACCCTATTTAAAGGATCATTGGCCTCCACCAGCCTCCCCTTATGCTTCTTGTCCCTCTCAAACCCTAAAACGTGTGTGTGTGTGTGTGTTCTTTGGTGTCCAAGCTTGAAGGAGTAACCTTGGAAGGAAGCATTTGAAGAAGCAAGGAAAAGCAAGGCCAGGAACTCGGGAAAGCTAAGGGATTGCATCAGACATCACTCTCTGGAAGGTAATAGGCTATTCCTTAAGCCCTTTTCACTTTGAAGCTCCCTTGGATGGGTGTTATGAAGGACTCTCCATGTTTAAGCTAAGATCTGAAGTTATAACTTCAAATCTGGACTTCCCTTGACATCTAGATCCATAAAGTTCCCAGATTTGCAAGGTTGAAACCCTCCCAAGGTGTAAAACTCAATTAAAGAGCTTAGATTGATCATTTCGGGCCTTTAGAGCTTTGCATGTACGTAAAGATTGCAACTTTACGTAATAAACATGCCTTAGGAGCTTGGATATGTAATTTGGGGCCTTGCCATGGCTTAAAGAGCATCTGCATGGATTAAGATCTGCATGGACTCAGCGAGTCCGTTAAAGATGGCCATGAACTCGGTGAGGTGGATGAACAACTCGGCGAGTTCGTTGAAGATTGCCTTGAACTTGGCGAGTTGGCTAGGGTTTCTCCCAAAATCTTGGCCGCATATGAACTCGATGAGTTAAAAGGAGACCTCGGCGAGCAAGTCGAGGATTTCACGACTTCTCAAACTCAGAAAGAACACGACGAGTCAACGACCTGCACTCGGCGAGTCGAGTCAACATAGACTATTGACTCTGACTGTGGACTTTGACTTGGACCAAGGGGTTGACCAATTGAATTCTGTGGGTTTCTGGGATTGGGAGATTTATGAAAAAGGTTGTGTGGTAGTTTTAGGTGGTGGAGTTCGTGTTGGACCCGGGAGTTGAGCTTTCTTATTTCCGACGACAGTTACGAGGTGAGTTATCCTCACTATACTAAGGGTTCTAAGGCACCAAGGCCGGCCCATTGGATTTGATATCCTAGTAGTTATTGTTATGTTGAGGTTGAGTTAGTAATGCATGCCAGTTGATGTGCTATTCGGGTAGATCTGTAGGACTGCCTGTGATACTGATTGATTACTTGTATGTGTATTTATCTGTTACATGTCGACATGTTATGTGGGGTGGGTTGAGGTTGTACTGCTCCGTGCGGTAGCCAAGAAACCTGAGAGCATTCCAGATATGAGTTGAGGGCCCGGTAGGTATTCCAGACTCGTACTGAGGGCTCGATGGCATTCCAGATACGAGCTGAGGGCCCGGTAGGCTTTCCAGACTCGTACTGAGGGCCCAAGGGTAGTCCAGCTTGTAAAGCTGTGGACCTAGTGCATGATGTTCTATTTTTGATTGATATGATATGCTAATGTTGATATTGCTATGTGGACTGTATGTGTATCAGTATTTTGGGGGTAACTCACTAAGTTCTCGGGCTTACAGTTTCAGTTTATTGTTTCAGGTACCTCAGAGGATCGCAGCAAGGCAAAGGCATGATCGTACAGCTCCTCCTATTGTGTTATGTTTCTGGGAAAACTCTGATATAAATGTATTTTGAAAACAAAGTTTTAATGTTTTGATGAATTCGACGTGTTTTTGAAAATTTAAATTTTGGCTTAAATTTTAAGTGTTACAAGTTGGTATCAGAGCCTTGGTTTGAGTGAATTGGAGGAACAATCGTGTGAATCCAGTCTCAAGTTGAGGAAAGATTTTCAAAATGGTTTTAAATGGTTATCAAAATAAGTAAAGGAGGATGCAGGGTGTACGATCAGCCGGAGCCAGTAAGTAGACCCCAAAATACCATACAGTTATTTGATATTGTGATATGTTAGAACAACATGCTAGTACTAGGCTATGGATCTTCAGGAATTGCATGATATAATTGCCTGATTATATGATGCCTAATAGCCTAGGGATCCCTTATGTGAGATTGACATCATTACTGTAGTTGTCTAATGTATGCATCACAGTTGTACCTAATTAAGATCTTATAGCCTGAGAATGTTTGATTTGGCCTTATGTTCTGTTCTTGTTTGATTGGGAGCTTGGGGTAGGATTGGATATTCAAAAGTCTATAGGGTCCAGCGTTATGAATGGCTAGCATACATTAGTGCTGCAGGGTTGGTGGAAGTTTCACGGATAAGAAGGATTGAGTGAGACCGAGAGGTCAGATGTGAGATATTTAACATTCCTCTAGGAGTGAGGGTTGAGCGCTCGCCTTGTTGTGCATATTGTTAGGGTGTTGTGGGGATACTTGGGATGAATATGGGTAAGTGTGGAAGGTAGTAGGGGCCCAAGATACTGAAAGCACAGAACCTATACGCATGCCAAGTAAGTCGCAATCCCTAGTGTTAGTAGGGAGTTGGCTCCCAAATATTTATATGAGTTATCTAATATCTTGTGCTATGTTTGAGAATGGTGATGACGAGACGCTTCGTGGTTTGATCCGGATCAGGATTAGGATTAAGGGATGGAGGTCAGGAGGGGCCGACAGCACCTGAGCCAGTAGTGCAGATGGGTATAGAGGAGTTGGATGCCAGGATTTGGGAAATCCTGCATGAAGAGGTTGCTGCTGCATTCCGGGCTCAGTTAACGGAGATGTTCGGGTCGATTAAGACCGCCATGGTGGAGTATTTTGATGAGTGCTATGCAGCCCTTGCAGAGACAATCGTCGCAACAGCTGCATCAGCTGTATCAGCAACGGGGGGAGGAGTTGGTAGGGGTTTTCAGTACAGGGACTTCGATAACATGAAGCCCCCTACTTATGATGGGACGCAGCTTCCCATCAAGGCTATGAGGTGCATTTCAGATGTGGAGGGGTGTTTCTTCACCTGATCGTGTCCTGTTGACCAGAAGGTCAGGTGTGCTCTGAACCTGCTTAGGTCGGGGGCCAAGGACTGGTGGAGATTTGCGACTGGGTCATACTCTGATGATCAGAGAGTTGCTGTTACTTGGGAGCAGTTCAGGGATTTGTTCCGTGCCCGTTACATTCCATGGGTTGAACGGGAGCTATTGTCACAGGACTTTTTGAGTTTGAGACATGATGGGGAGTCGGTGACGGACATCACCCGAATGTTCACTTAGAGGGTGATGTTTTGCCCGGAGTTTGCTTTAGAGCAGGCTCAGATGACTCGTTATCTGAGTATGCTCAAGATGGATATCCGTCAGTTTGTGTCTACCCTGCAATGTGATACTCTTCTAGAGTTGTAGGAGGCCGCCAGACGGCATGAGTTGGAGATTACACAACAGTTGAGAGAACAGCAGCAGGCCCCGACACATTCTCAATCGGCGCCAAAGCAGTCTAAGACCGCTGATACTAGGACTGGGGGTCAGTAGAGCCGCACGTGTGGGAAGTGTGGCAAGGGTCATTCTAGTATGTATCGAGCTGGTAGTGGATGCCACAAGTGTGGAAGGGAGGGGCATTACGCGAGGGACTGTCGCCAAGCCGGTCCAGTTCAGAGTCTGAGGTTATGTCACATTGTGATCAGGTTGGCCATTTGAAGGCCAACTGCCGGTTACTCACCGCCAAGCCAGCACAGGCTCCAGCGCCGGCTACTTTGAGGATCACAGATGGGAGACCAGTCAGTACCGAGCCTCCAAAGGTTCAGGGTCGTGCCTTCCAGCTTACAGCGTAGGAGGCCAGAGCAGCACCGGATGTGGTTGCTGGTATGTTTGTATCCTGATCTCGTTATTTTTATATCTGTTGCATTCTTATCTGTGGCACCTATGATTAGGTACGTTTTTAGTGAACTCCTTGCCTACTTTGGTCTTATTTGACTCGGGGGCGAGTCGGTCCTTCGTATCTCAGACATTTAGTAGGGGGTTCAGTGCACCAGTGGGCGAGTTAGAGTGTCCGTTGCGAATGTCTATCGCCAACGAACACAGGGTTCTGCTTCTTCAGTTTATCGAGGGTGTGACTTGGAGATTTTCAGGGTGTCATTTCCAATATATTTGTTTCTGATTCCCACGGGGGAGGTATGCGTTATTGTAGGCATGGATTGGCTCAGTCGATTCGGTGCCATGATCGACTGTGAGGGGCAGCGTGTAGTAGTTCGAACCCTAAGTGGGGGAGAACTGATTGTTTACGGCGAGGGCACCAGAGTGGGATCAGGGTTTTGTTCAGCTGCTAGGGCATGGCAGTACCTTCAGCATGGGTGTACAGGTTATCTAGCGTATGTGATAGATACGCGAGACAGGGACCAGATTTCGGTTTCCGACGTGCCGGTGGTCAGGGAATTCGCAGATGTATTCCTGGAGGAATTACCAGGGATACCTCCCGAAAGGCAAGTTGAGTTCAGGATTGACCTGGTGCCAGGTGCCGCCCCTATTGCTAAGGCACCGTACCGGTTGGCACCGCCAGAGATGCAGGAGCTGTCATCGCAGCTGCAAGAACTGTTGGGCAAATAGTTCATTTGGACTAGTAGTTCTCCATTCGGAGCACCGATACTTTTCGTCCGAAAAAAGGATGGTTCGCACCAGATGTGTATCGACTACCGGGAGTTGAATAACTTGACAGTGAAGGACCGTTACTCGCTCCCGAGGATAGATGATCTCTTCGACCAATTATAGGGTGCATCTTGGTTTTCTAAGATAGACTTGAGGTCTGGGTATCATCAGGTCAGGGTCAGAGAGGAGGATGTGGAGAAGACCGTGTTCCAAACTTGTTATGGACATTACGAGTTCGTGGTGATGCCGTTCGGGCTTACCAATGCGCCAACGGTGTTCATGGACTTGATGAATCGAGTCTGTAGACCGATGCTTGATCGCGCGATCATAGTATTTATAGATGACATTTTGGTGTATTCCAAGACCCGAGAGCAGCATGCGGACCATCTGCGGGAGCTGTTGGGAGTTCTGAGACGGGAACGGCTGTATGCCAAGTTCTCGAAGTGTGAGTTTTGGCTACGGGAGGTCCAGTTCGTCGAACATCTCATTAACTAGGTGGGGATTTTGTTCGATCCGACCAAGATCAAGGCGGTTATGCAGTGGGATGTTATGAAGTCTCCCTCGGATATTAGGAGCTTTCTGGGTTTGGCAGGGTACTACCGGAGGTTTATACGGGACTTCTCCAAGATCGCAGTGCCACTCACTCGTCTGACTAGGAAAGGAGTGGATTTCCGATGGGGTCCCGAGCATCAAAGGGCGTTTGAGACCCTCCGTCAGAAATTGTGCGAGGCTCCAGTGTTGACACTCCCGGAGGGAGTTGAGGATTTTGTGGTGTTCTGTGATGCATCCATCATAGGTTTAGGGGCGGTCCTCATGCAAAGGGGACGAGTGATAGCCTATGCATCGCGGCAGCTAAAGTCGCATGAGACGAGATACCCTACGCATGACTTGGAGTTGGGGGCGGTGGTGTTTACTCTCAAAATATGGAGACACTATCTATACGGGGTCCGTTGTACCATTTACATGGATCACAAGAGCTTCATACATATCATGGATCAGCCAAACCTGAACATGAGGCAACGTAGGTGGCTGGACGTAGTCAAGGACTATGATTGTCAGATTCTTTACCATCCCTGTAAAGCGAATGTAGTGGTGGACGCTTTGAGCTGCAAGTTAGTAGGGTCTTCCACCCCAGCGGTATGTATGAGGATATCATTGGATTCTCCGCTGGTGGGTTTGATCAGAGATGCCCAAGTCAAGGGCATCCACCCAGAACATTGGAAGCTGGAATCGATCAAAGGCGAGGACACCCAGTTCGTGAAGGATAGTCGGGGACTATTAACCCGATGTGGTTGGGTTTGGGTCCCGATGACGGGTGGGGTTAGGCAGACGGTTATGGAAGAGGCTCATAAGTCTCATTTCTCTATTCACCCGGGGGCCACCAAGATGTATCGAGATTTGAGGTTGAGTTATTAGTGGCCGTGCATAAAGCGGGAAATATCTTGGTACGTTGAGAGGTGCTTGACCTGTAGGATGGTCAAGGCCGAGCATTAGAGGCCGCATGGGAAATTGCAGTCCCTAGAGATTCCCATCTGGAAATAGGAACAAATCACGATAGATTTTATTACCAAATTGCCAAAGACGGCAAGGGGGTTTGATGCTATATGGGTCATCGTGGATCGATTAACCAAGAGCGCCCATTTCTTGGCTATTCGAGAGGGCTCATCGGCCGAGAAACTGGCCGAATTGTACGATCGGGAGATCGTGTCGTGCCATGGGGTTCCTGTCTCCATTGTATCTGATCGGGATGTCAGGTTTACCTCTCGCTTTCTGCAAAAGTTTCACGAGGAGCTGGGTACGCCGTTGCACTTCAGCACAACATTCCACCCGCAGACCTACGGCCAGAGCAAGCGGACTATTCAGACCCTCGAGGACATGTTGAGGGCATGTGTCATTGATTTCGGCGGGAGCTGGGACTCCCACCTACCGCTTGCAGAGTTTGCCTACAACAACAGCCATCACTCTAGTCTGGGCGCCCCGCCATTCGAGCTGTTGTACGGACGGAGATGTCGCACCCCGGTCTGTTGGTGCGAAGTTGGACACAGGGTGATGGGTAGTATGGAGGTGGTTTTGTAGACTACCGAAAAGATCCAGCAAGTTAGACAGCGCTTGCAGACCGCTCAGAGTTGACAGAAGATTTATGCCGACAAACGCCGATCCGAGTTGGAATTTCAGGTGGGGGACATGGTACTCCTGAAGGTCTCGCCCTGGAAGGGCGTGATCCGCTTTAGGAAGAGGGGAAAATTGGGTCCCTGATATATCGGACCGTTCAGGATCACTGCCAGGGTTGGCAAGGTGGCTTACAGGTTAGAGTTGCTGGAGGAGCTTAGTCGGATACACAACACTTTCCACGTTTCGCAGCTGCGAAAGTGTGTTATGGATCAGGAGGCGGTGGTGTCATTGGATGATATTCGGGTCGATGAGTGCCTAAACTATGTGGAGACACCCGTGGACATACTAGAGAACAAGGAGAAGATACTAAGGAACACGGAAATACCTTTGGTGAAGGTACAATGGGAGCATCGGAAGGAATCCGAATAGACGTGGGAGGCAGAGGCAGAAATGCGAGAACATTATCTGGGAATATTCACCGCAGCAGACTTCGAGGACGAAGTCTAGTCCAGGTGGGGGAGAATTGTAACATCCCGATTCCAGGTATAAATTTAATTAAAGAATAATTGGTCTTATGACCTACTCGGCGAGTTGGTTGCCCTAATCGCCGAGTAGCAGTGGGAATGGAACGTGTGTTTATTGACCTACTCGGCGAGTCCACCAAGGGACTCGGCGAGTAGGAGATGGCAGATGAAACCCTAAATTATGGGGTTTTACACCCTATTTAAAGGATCATGGGCCTCCACCAGCCTCCCCTTATGCTTCTTGTCCCTCCCAAACCCTAAAACGTGTGTGTGTGTGTTCTTTGGTGTCAAGCTTGAAGGAGTAACCTTGGAAGGAAGCATTTGAAGAAGCAAGGAAAAGCAAGACCAGGAACTCGGGAAAGCTAAGGGATTACATCAGACATCACTCTCTGGAAGATAATAGGCTATTCCTTAAGCCCTTTTCACTTTGAACCTCCCTTAGATGGGTGTTATGAAGGACTCTCTATGTTTAAGCTAAGATCTGAAGTTTTAACTTCAGATCTGGACATCCCTTGACCTCTAGATCCATAAAGTTCCCAGATTGTGCAAGGTTGAAACCCTCCCAAGGTGTAAAATTCCATTAAAGAGCTTAGATTGATCATTTCGGGACTTTAGAGCCTTGCATGTAGGTAAAGATTGCAACTTTACGTAATAAGCGTGCCTTAGGAGCTTAGATATGTAATTTGGGGCCTTGCCATGGCTTAAAGAGCATCTGCATGGATTAAGATCTGCATGGACTCGGCGAGTCCGTTGAAGATGGCCATGAACTCGGTGAGTTGGATGAACTACTCGGCGAGTTCGTTAAAGATTGCCTTGAATTCGGCGAGTGTTAGAAAACTCGGCAAGTTGGCTCGGGTTTCTCACAAAATCATGGCCGCATATGAACTCGATGAGTTAACGACCTGCACTCGGCGAGTCGAGTCAACATAGACTATTAACTCTGACTGTGGACATTGACTTCGACCAAGGGGTTGACCAATTGAATTCTGTGGGTTTCTAGGATTGGGAGATTTATGAAAAAGGTTGTGTGGTACTTTTAGGTGGTGGAGTTCGTGTTGGACTCGGGAGTTGAGCTTTCTTATTTCTGACGACAGTTGCGAGGTGAGTTATCCTCACTATACTAAGGGGTCTAAGGCACCAAGGTCGGCCCATTGGATTTGATATCCTAGTAGTTATTGTTATGTTGAGTTTGAGTTAGTAATGCATGCCAGTTGATGTGCTAGTCGGGTAGATTTGTAGGACTGCCTATGATACTGATTGATTACCTGTATGTGCATTTATCTGTTACATGTTGACATGTTATGTGGGGTGGGTTGAGGTTGTACTACTCCGTGCGGTAGCCAACAAACCCGAGAGCATTCCAGATACTAGCTAAGGTCCCGGTAGGTATTCCAGACTCGTACTGAGGGCTCGATGGCATTCCAGATACGAGCTGAGGGCCCGGTAGGCATTCCAGACTCGTACTAAGGGCCCAAGGGTAGTCCAGCTTGTAAAGCTGTGGACCCAGTGCATGATGTTCTATTTTTGATTGATATAATATGCTAATGTTGATATTGCTATGTGGACTGTATGTGTATCGGTATTTTGGGGTAATTCACTAAGCTCTTGGGCTTACAGTTTCAGTTTATTGTTTTAGGTACCTCATGGGATCGCGGCAAGGCGAAGGCATGATCGTACAACTCCTCCTATTGTGTTATGTTTCTGGGAAAACTCTTATATAAATGTATTTTGAAAACAAAGTTGTAATGTTTTGATGAATTCGATGTGTTTTTGAAAATTTAAATTTTGGCTTAAATTTTGAGTGTTACAAGTTGGTATCAGAGCCTTGGTTGGAGTGAATTGGAGGAACATTCGTGTGAATCCAGTCTCAAATTGAGGAAAGATTTTCAAAATGGTTTTAAATGGTTATCAAAATAAGTAAAGGAGGATGCAGGGTGTATGATCAGCCGAAGCCAGTAAGTAGACCCCAAAATACCATACAGTTATTTAATATTGTGATATGTTAGAACAGCATGCTAGTACTAGGCTAGGGATCTTCAGGAATTGCATGATAGAATTGCCTGATTATATGATGCCTAATAGCCTAGGGATCCCTTATGTGAGATTGACATCATTACTGTAGTTGACTAATGTATGCATCACAGTTGTACCTAATTAAGATCTTATAGCCTGAGAATGTTTGATTTGGCCTTATGTTCTATTCTTGTTTGATTGGGAGCTTGGGGTAGGATTTGATATTCGAAAGTCTATCGGGTCCAGCGTTATGTATGGCTAGCATACATTAGTGTTGTAGGGTTGGTGGAAGTTTCACGAATAAGAGGGATTGAGTGAGACCGAGAGGTCAGTTGTGAGATATTGTGACATCCCCATTTTCACGGCCAGAAAAAACCAATTTGTTTATGCTTTGTTTTATAAAATCAGAGTAATCTTTTAAAGAAAACGGTTGCGGAATTTCTTCCCAAAACAAGATATGATAATAACTTATCAAAACATTTCTCAAAGAGAATGTATTTTCATTTAATAATAAAACCTCGGGATGTCATGTTCCGATACAGACATATAAGCATAAACAGAACTTACATTCAATTACACTAATGATTTACATCTCCTTTAATTTCTCAGTGCAAAGCAGCTTCGTATCGATACCTGTGATTCAATTAAACTGAATGGGTCAGGCTTGGGAGCCTGGTGAGCATATAGGGTTTTCAACCCACAATAATATAATTATTATATTCAATCATCAAACAATCAACCCAATTACCCATCCCCGTTATCTCCATTTATTTCTTAAGTACCTTCCCTAAGGAATTATCCTAAGCCTCATCTCCTACATCATATTTACCTCTCATCTCCTTACATCACATTTCCTTGTATGATTGTTCCTAAGGACTTTTTCCTAAGGATCATCGCATGAATACGTAGTCACAACATCGCCTGGACTAGTAAGTCATAATAAGGGTTAGACTATCATCGCATGAATACATAGCCACAACATCGCCTGGACTCGTAATTCATAGTAAGGGTTAGAGTATCATCGCATGAATACGTAGCCACAACATCGCCTGGACTCGTAATACATCACCTACAGGTTATGAGCCTGCTGGTGTTTCCACGGGGTCATCTAGAATAGTCCGTGGTCGCCATCTATACTCTGGTAGATGACTACATCGCCAAATTTCCACATCGTCGGTCAAGGTTATGGTATCTCCTCTCATCTCACATCACCTATTTATCATTACCTAATTATCATCACCTTTCTATCATCACCTATTTCTCATCACCTAATCATCATCCACTGTTTCTCATCACCTAATTATCCTCACCTTTCTCTTATCACATTCGTTCAACACACATCAACTATTTCATCTACCCATGTTCTACCCAACATATTTGTAGATATAAATTACATATATAGTTTAAATCATTTAACACCCATATAAAAACATCAATTTCAAGCCCATCCCATATAGACAATTAATATATAACACATAGCACGTATTTCATAGCTAATGCTTTATATTTATGTGTTTAGAAGAGAGTAACCGCACACTCACACATATAAACCACAATATATATATATATATACACATAACACGTATTTCGTATAAAATACTTCATAATTATGCGTTAGAAGAAAGTAACTACACACTCACACATATAAACAACAATAAAATTAATACACTCAAACCATACTTGTATTATTATCGTGTTTATGAAAGGTAGTATACACTCACTTGATCAGAAGATGATCGGATAGCACTACGACTTGCAGGATCTGGAAGATCTCCGCAAAAATCGAACTTCTCGCGGGCAGAGCTTCGGCTTGGAAACCGCACTTCTCGGGATCCTTGGGATCTCGGGACTTGCTTCGGGACTCGGGAATATTACCGGGGCTTTGGGGTACTTCTGGCACGCAAATCGATGCAAAACAGGAGAGAGAAGAGAGAAAATAGCAACCCTAAACGGTTGGCCCTTCAAATCTATTTATAGGGCAAATTTGGCCCTTGCCACGTCGTGGCAACCTTTTTCCACATTGTAGGCTTGGTCGTCACTGCATGCGTCATCCCAAGTTGCATTTGAGGGCCTCCTGGAGGTGTCAGGACACTTGCCACATCGTGGCACTGCTTGCCACGTCGTGGTCTCTGACAGTTTTGGGGTTTCGCGCCCCGAACTTCAGAAATTCATAACTTTCGCATACGAACTCTGTTTTTGACGTTCTTTATATCGCCGCGAAGGTGAGATTATGATCTACAACTCTCATTTAGACTCCATTGGCTAATTTTGACTTTATTTTTTAATATATTATAAGTATATTACTTATATATTATCTATAGTAGACCGGGACAGGAAAACTTCGTTCAAAATTCATAACTCCTTCATGTGAACTCCGTTTTCGTCTGTCTTTTTATCGTTGGACTACTATAGAATAAATCTTCAACTCTTGTTTAGATCACTAAGGATAGATATCTATCTACCTTAAGTTCACTATTTACGTCGCGCTGGGTTGTGCTGGTTCTGTCGCGAAACTTCGACAAGACATAACTTCTTCGTTATAACTCGGATTTTGGCGTTCTTTATATGCATGGAAACCTTGTGACATATACTACAACTTGGTTAAGATTAATCCTTCTAAATAATCTTCCATCAAAAAGTCATTTTTGATGCTTATCGTCTCTAAATTGACTAGCCCGAATCTGCGGGCGTTACAATTATCTCCCCCTTAGGATGATTACGTCTCGGAATCATCAACGAAATAGGATTCGTATACTGACTCCATAATTTATCTCTCCATCCTAAGTAATAACCTTGATGCTCAATCCTGCATCTACTCTTCGTACTATGTTGGACTTTCAATCAAAATCTTAAAGTTACAAAAGTAAATCCTTATCGTGGACTCCTTCTTCTTCTTAGGGTGAATACAATCAATTTATCTATTTTAACTAACTGATGGGTCGAGTCCCGATGACCTTTCATCGTAGTCGGACTCAATTTAATATGACCACTAGGGTCGGAATAACCATCATCCCACTAGCCATTACCGAAACAAGGGTAATGACAAACTTGAATAAAACAAAATCAATTACTAGCTTCTTGGTAACCTTGCGACTTTCCCTGATCCAAGTGTGAGTCCTGTGCTTCCGGTAGTATAGATCTCTACTACCATTCACACCTACTCATACTCGTCCCAAGTATTGTCTCGCAGTTAACCAAGTCACCATACATAAATCATATAATCATTCAATACACCAGATAACAAAACCAGGGTTTATATTAATTCTTGAAACTATTACAGAAAAGTTCAAGTTCACCCTATACTATGCCTCTAATAGGCTACATCATAAGTTACTATTCGCATTGTTACTTCGTAACTTGATCGTTGGATATAACATCCTCATCCTTGATTCGCTTCGTCAAGGATCATGTGGAATGCCCTTGGCTGTGGCGGTACATTTTTCTTTGCAGTTTTGTCCTTCTTTGGGCAGTTCTTCGAAATATGACCACCATCTCCACATTCGTAACACTTCCTATTGTCGAACGTACAATCTCTGGAATAGTGATCGATCCTACCACACTTATAGCAGGTTACTTCTCCATCGCATCTTCCGAAGTGCTTCTTCTTGCACTTTTCACACCACTTGGTTTCATCTTTTCCTCCGGATTTCGAGAGTTTGGTTTCTTTGTCGATCATTGAAGATCCCTCGTGTTTCCTTTTCCCTCCAACTTCAACTCTCTTTAGACCCTTTTCCCTTATTTGGGTCTCAACATTCTTGGCTGCCCAGATGGCGGCTTTCAGAGTGGTTGCTTGCTTGACTATCGGACCAAAGTCCGCTGGTAATCCATTGGCAAACTTGTTAACCTTGGAAAGTTCAGTTGGAATTAGGTATGGAATAAGCTTCATCTTCTCCGTAAAGCTTGTAGCATATTCAGTGACGCTCAATTTCCCCTTCTTTAAATTCTGGAACTCATTGTTGATTTCCAGAAGATCCTGCTCAGAGCAGTATTGCATTTTCATTTGCTCCACGAACTCTTCCCAAGACATCTTGCTAGCTTCCCCCTTGGGCATTGAACCAGCCAGTAACTTCCACCAGCTCAGTACTCCAGATTTTAACAGAGGGATTGCAAGAGCGGTCTTCTGTCTGTTGCTACACTCGCAACTTTCAAACATTGTCTCCATCTCGGAGATCCAGTCCATGACTTGCACCGGTGTCGGGCTCCCAGAAACACATGGTGGTTTGGATGCCATGAAATCCTTGTACTTGCATCCACGTCCCTCATTGTCTCCATCCTGATTGTTTCGGCGAACTATTGGTGGGTTGGCTTGACCAATGGTCCCATTATAGTTCCCTTCTTCCCACTGCCCCTCATTCAGCTTAGGTTGTTCAACTGGTATTAAGGGTTCACTCCTGTTGTTCAGCAACAATTGTCTCATTTCCTCCTTTTGTTCAGCCATCATGGCTTGAATCATGGTTCGCACTCCAGCCATTGTAATTTGTTCAGGTGTTGCTGCTACAACAGCCACTCGCTCAACCACAGGTGGTTGATTCCTATTTCCGTTCATGTTTCCAGCTCCACTCCTGGTTCTTGTCATTTTTGATCTATACACAGAATAAGGTGAAATTAGATCCTTATTCACAATAGATATTCAAATCATCCTTATCACTCCGAAACGTTTACATGCTAGTTCTAATATCGTAGACGTACGCTTAGAATCCTACACACATAAGGTTTCAAGATCCGGTCGGCAACAGACCATAGATACGAACAGATAATATCATATATGGCAACATATAACATTTAGCACATAAAAGCATTTTAGGCATCACTCCTAAAATAAACTAGTGCTTGTGTTAATTTAGGTGTACTACCTAACATATTTTAGACACACTCCTCACAATCATTACTTAGCATTCTAAGTTTAAGTCTAGAAATTTCCTACAATTTCCTAGTTCGCTTAAACTAATGCTCTGATACCAACTGTGACATCCCCATTTTCACGGCCAGAAAAAAACCAATTTGTTTATGCTTTGTTTTATAAAATCAGAGTAATATTTTAAAGAAAACGGTTGCGGAATTTGTTCCCAAAACAAGATATGATAATAACTTATCAAAACATTTCTCAAAGACAACGTATTTTCGTTTAATAATAAAACCTCGGGATGTTATGTTCCGATACAGACATATAAGCATAAACAGAACTTACATTCAATTACACTAATGATTTACATATCCTTTAATTTCTCAGTGCAAAGCAGCTTCGTATCGATACCTATGATTCAATTAAACTGAGTGGGTTAGGCTTGGGAGCCTGGTGAGCATACAGGGTTTTCAACCCACAATAATATAATTATTATATTCAATCATCAAACAATCAACCCAATTACCCATCCCCGTTATCTCCATTTATTTCTTAAGTACCTTCCCTAAGGAATTATCCTAAGGGTCATCTCCTACATCATATTTACCTCTCATCTCCTTACATCACATTTTCTTGTATGATTGTTCCTAAGGATCATCGCATGAATACGTAGTCACAACATCTCCTGGACTAGTAAGTCATAATAAGGGTTAGACTATCATCGCATGAATACATAGCCACAACATCGCTTGGACTCGTAATTCATAGTAAGGGTTAGAGTATCATCGCATGAATACGTAGCCACAACATCGCCTGGACTCGTAATTCATCACCTACAGGTTATGAGCCTGCTGGTGTTTCCACGGGGTCATCTAGAATAGTCTGTGGTCGCCATCTATACTCTGGTAGATGACTACATCGCCAAATTTCCACATCGCCGGTCAAGGTTATGGTATCTCCTCTCATCTCACATCACCTATTTATCATTACCTAATTATCATCACCTTTCTATCATCACCTATTTCTCATCACCTAATCATCATCAACTGTTTCTCATCACCTAATTATCCTCACCTTTCTCTTATCACATTCGTTCAACACACATCAACTATTTCATCTACCCATGTTCTACCCAACATATTTGTAGATATAAATTACATATATAGTTTAAATCATTTAACACGCATATAAAAACATCAATTTCAAGCCCATCCCATATAGACAATTAATATATAACACATAGCACGTATTTCATAGCTAATGCTTTATATTTATGTGTTTAGAAGAGAGTAACCGCACACTCACACATATAAACCACAATATATATACACATAACACGTATTTCGTATAAAATACTTCATAATTATGCGTTAGAAGAAAGTAACTACACACTCACACATATAAACAACAATAAACTTAATACACTAAAACCATACTTGTATTATTATCGTGTTTATGAAAGGTAGTATACACTCACTTGATCAGAAGATGATCGGACAGCACTACGACTTGCAGAAGTAGTATTCTTCGGTAGATCTGGAAGATCTCCGCAAAAATCGAACTTCTCGCGGGCAGAGCTTCAGCTCGGAAACCGCACTTCTCGGGATCTTCGGGATCTCGGGACTTGGTTCGGGACTCGGGAATATTACCGGGGCTTCGGGGTACTTCTGGCACGCAAATCGATGCAAAATGGGAGAGAGAAGAGAGAAAATATGTCACACCCCCAAACCAGAACGGCGGAAACGTTCGGGGGCGGAGGACGTCATGTTCAATATCATAACAGTTCATAGAAAGGAAAGTACACACCACCATATATAATAAGTTGCTAAATGTTTACATAGTTGTATTCATTACATGTTAAAAATAAAGGTACATAAACTTCAATTAGAATGAAGTAATTAATGCCAGCGCGTTAATCCCAAAAGTTGAATCCCAACCTGCTTAGCGATTTCCTGAGAATACAAGTTATTTCAAAGAAAAAGTGTCAACAATTAAGTTGGTGAGTCCATAAGTTGTTTAGAAAAATTGGATGCCATTCCAAAATAGGTGTATGTTTTCCAGTAAACGTAGTGCTTCAACATGTAAAGAGTTGTGATTTGTGGTGTTGAAAATGAATGCATTAGTTCCAGAAAATCCCATATATGTTTATAAGTTGTAAATGATTGCACCGGAAAAATCCCTTCTTTTCCTATTTTGTTTGTATGCAGGAAACACTTTTATTTTTCCTCGCACATAATACCAGTCTCTAAGACCGAAAATTGTAAGAAACCACGTTTCTCGTAAATGTGTCATAGTTTTATATATAATAAAACTACGTGAAGATCGAACCGGTTGGATGAAGAATAGTTTTAATAACCACTCGTTCATCATAACTTAATATCATAATAATTGTATATCCGATGAGTTTTTATAACCATACTAAACATAATATGCCTGTAACGACGTTCTTCAGGCGTCGCATTGCTATGACAACTGTCACCCCAAAAGACGGACTGTAGCTAACAGTCAGGGTGCGGGATCATGACTTCCCGTATAGATCTATACACATTTGACACGTTCTCGTCGCGGGAGATTCTGGTTATAAACAGGCCTTACTGCAGTACTTTCTAATAAAGAAAAGTAAAGTTGGAAGATGTGCGCGTCTCATGGATTCTCAATTTAGTATATATTAACATGATAGTTTTGTATGCAAAGTTTAACCTTTCACACAATGATTTGATAAACCGAAATCATAAGTTTTTAGAATGTATAAAATGTTTTAACAACGAAGATCATTATACTCCTCGTATAAGTCTAATGCACGATAATAACCGTATGTTTACTTGTATTCCCCCCCCTAAAAGAGTTGTAAAAGTATTTAAAGATGTATTTAAAGTGTGTTAAAAAGGGGTATGAACTCACTTGACAACTTGAAGATAGCGAGATGGAAAAACGGTAGAGTTTCGTCTCGGGAAATGGATTTTTCCTCGGAAATCTCGGGATTCCTCGGGAGAAAATCGACCTTCAGATCTTGCACGAAGTGACCAGGGCTTCGTGGTAGTACGAGCACGGAAAATGAGGAAATACGCAAGAAAAATGAGAGAGAATGAGCCCCCTTTTCGGAAGCCTTCGCATGCCCTTTTATAGGGAGGCTGGTCAGCCTTGGTACGCGAGTCTGATGGGACGGGTTCCTGGGTTCGCGGGTCGGATGGGACGTGTCGCTGGCACGCGGGTCGGATGGGACGTGTCGCTGGCACGCGGGTCGGATGGGACGTGTCCCTGGGTTCGTGCACTTCGCATTTTCATTCTTACACCCTTCGCATCCCTTCGCATTTATCACCTTCGCATTTATCACCTTCGCATTTATCTCTTTAGAATTTCTACAATTTCATCATTTATGACTCCCATTTGCGAAGTTGAGTATTGATTTCCAAAAATGCGAAACTTCAGGGACAATATTTGAAATCTTATGTTTTCTTCCCCAATTCGCATTCTACTGTGAAATACTTCGCATCTTCATTCTTACACCCTTCGCATCCCTTCGCATTTATCACTTTCGCATTTATCACCTTCGCATTTATCACTTCGCATTTATCTCTTTAGAATTTCTACAATTTCATCATTTATGACTCCCATTTGCGAAGTTGAGTATTGATTTCCAAAAATGCGAAACTTCAGGGACAATATTTGAAATCTTCTGTTTTCTTCCCCAATTCGCATTCTACTGTGAAATACTTCGCATCTTCATTCTTACACCCTTCGCATCCCTTCGCATTTATCACTTTCGCATTTATCACCTTCGCATTTATCACCTTCGCATTTATCTCTTTAGAATTTCTACAATTTCATCATTTATGACTCCCATTTGCGAATATTAACCCAATTGACTTCAAATGATGTCCGACTTGAGCGTTCTTTTCATGTATGGTTACGGTTTGACGATATCTATGACTTTCATTTAGACACCTAAGGTCAAAAAGTGTTTTGTTGAAACTTTGCGTTTTTACGTAACTTCGTATTGCCGGTTTTTGTCGGGAAACTTAGAATGGTCATAACTTCTTCGTTATAACTCGGATTTTAGTGTTCTTTATATGTATGAAAACCTTGTTACAATATCTACCACTTAGTATACTTAATTATGGTTTTATAAAATTTTAAATTTTGACCTAATTTTTGCTGTTGTTACATTATCCCCTCGTTAGAGAGAATTTCGTCCCGAAATTCGCATTTTGACTGGGACTCCAATTTTTGCAGGCAGGCGTGAGTGCTTATGGTCCATTTGTTCCTCTTGTTCCTTTATGAATCTAGATCCTAATGTGTGTATTTCAGCGGACTTTCATTACTCCACCTATCACTTCGACCGATCGGGATCGTGCGGTTTTGGTTTTATTTACTTATGTTCTTCTAACTGTTAGCATATTCACTCGATGAATTAGGGCAGCTATGTTTTGAAATTCATGGTTGGATTCACTGCTAGTTTTTGAGCTTGGATTTGACTTGTTGTAAGCGTGGTATTTCTAAATGATATGTTGGGTGTTTTGTGGACTGTGAAATTAATACACCTTGTACCCTACAAGTAGTGCCTCCAGATCTTCAGAGCGATTATCATTGCTCCTGACTCAAGATCATGTGTTGTATAGTTAGCTCCCTGTGTCTTAAGTTGTTTTGAGGTATAGGTAGTGACCTTTCCTCTTGTATAAGAACAAAACCAATTCGTACTGATTATGAAGTCAAAACCTTGTGGTTGATTAGGTGACGTGAAGATCTAAACTAAAGTATGATTGCTCATGACCTAAGGAAAAATGGTAGGTACTTTTGTTCTATCTGACTTTCTTGTCCCAATCGACAGAAAGGATACGCATTGGGCTTCTAAGTTTACTCGCATGGCAGCATGATCACTCGTAGTCTTCTTAAGTAGTCTCCATCTTGAAGTTCATCTTAGAACTCATACCTGGTTCATCAATTTCAGTTTTGCGTATACGAGTCGTATATAATTAAGATTGAAAAGGTAGTCGAATAAATGATTCTTCTTTAAGCTCACATCCCAACGAGGAAAAGAAGTTAGAGTGGAATCATCAATTCTAAACCTGTAGAACCTTGATTATATACTACCCTTATGTATACATTCTTCAACAATAGATCAACCGTATGGGTCTTTGGATTGAACTTGACGTGTTGTACGAGTGGTACTTCGGGGCGGTTTGTTGAATTTTTCTTCGGAAAGGATGAGAAACAATAACTAAGAGGTACTCCTGGAAAAGTGATCTAGAAGATAGGGACGTACGTGTGAAGTTGTTTTCGCGTCGATCAAATGGAATCTGATTGTATGATAATGTCGGAATCATACAAAAACTTTATAGACATTAGAATTAAACATAAGACGTTTACAGACAAAACACAACCGTGCAACCACGAACAGAGTTACAGTACTTTAGGTTTACCACTAGACTATTGCTGCGAATAAGATATACTACAAAAGACAAGTATACGCAGCACGAGAATTCATTTACTGACAGGATCTCGCAAAAGGTAAGACTCTAGTTGCACTAGTCCTAGATAGTTTATACGTCTGTTACAACGAAACACCTTAATTATATTAACGTGGTTCTTGAGCAGGCTCTCCTGCAGCTGTGATTCTGAGAATCTTCCCGTCTGCGCCAGAGTTCTGCGTTATCGGGCAATCCTTCTGGAGGTGTCCAATTTCACCGCATTGGTGACATATATGGACAGTACCCATATTGGTGGTGGAAGTGAAACGTCGGGTAGGAGTTATGGGAACGTAGGTTCTTTCCTTTTTCGAGCAATCTCTTTTATAGTGCCCATACTCACCACAGTGATGGCAAGTCGGATTTCCATCGGCGTTGGGCGGGTTGTTGATCGGTTTTGATAGACTCTTGCGGTAACGTTTGGTGTGCCTCTTTTTGTTGCAGTTTGAGCACTGCTTCCCCCGACAAGGTCCAAAGTGGTGATAATTACATTTGATGCAATTTGGGAGGTTTCCAGCATATTTTCGGGCTGGGTTAGGGACAACTGGTGTTTCTGAAGGGACGGTAGTAGGAGGTATAGATACCGTAGTTGTGGAGGTCGTTACTCGTGGTTGTTTCTTGTTCGTCCCTTTACGCGATTTGTCCTTCATCCTATCCCAAAACTTTCGTTTGTTTCTCTTTGTCTTGGAAATTGGGGTGTCATGGTAGCTTGTCGTTCGCTGTGGTACTTGATTGTTACTTGGATTGGAACTGTTGTTACTAATCCCGCTACCATTCGCATTGTTAGCATGAAGGTGGGTCAGAAAAGCTGACACAGCAGCCGAGACTGCAGCTTGAACGGTAGTTGCATCGATCTGGAGGGTTGGTGCTTGGTTGATGGGTTGTTCGTTTTTCTTTGGCGACATGATTCTGTAACATAAAAGGGTAAAGATTTGTAAGCGATTCTGGTTGACCCTGATGTACTTAGATTGTTCATGTTAAGAGTACCACGATGTTCTCAAAAGTTTGACCTACATCTCTATGATGCAGTCCTAGTACAGAATGAGAGTATGTTCGCGAAGGTTTGACCTACATCCCTATGATGCAGTCCTAGTAATGAATAGAGGTAAGTTCGTAGAATGTTCTCAAGACGTTTGTTGTACAAGTTGAGGTATCGTGGGTTGGTGAATAACGAGATCCAACCACTGAAAGAGACTTGGAAGTGTCTCTTGAAATAAATTACCTTAGTCCAATGACTTGACTAAAGTATGATTCAGATAGACTCCAATGAAAGTAAGATAAAAGTACTTGTATGAGGAATGATGCCAAAAGTTAGCCGGCTGTCAATATTTTTGATATTCACGATGTTAAAGATTCGGGAAAATGACCTTGTAAAGGTCTTACATCATATCCATAGAAGATAGTTCCTGACAGCATAAAGACCTAGCTAAAGTACTTACGGAACAAGATAATTTCATAGAAAATGCCACATCGGGCATAAACAGAAGAACACGATTTCTTTTTATAAGGGAAATAAAGTAAAGCGTCCACTACGGCGACGGTCATCCCTCTGGTGAACTCTTAGTTCAACCAATTGACGTTCCATGTCAAGTAGGTGTCTTTCGCACACCATCTGGCGTACTTGGAGCTCTTAGCCTTCGGCTCGTGATCCAGCTAGTGTTTGCAACAGGATTTCATGGTTTCTCTCTGATCTCTCGTGGGCATCTTCTAGATGAATGGTGTGGAGGGTATGCATCCTCGCATCGGTGACAACTTCGGCAATCTGATGTTGGGCTGACCTGCCTTGAATCTCATTTTGGGCCACTCTGCGGACCAAGATTGGCAAGACTATATCTGCTAAGTCCTCATTGCTCAAGTCGTAAAAACTTCGGTCGCCATTAAATAGCATAGGCTGATCTTGTCCTTGGCTCTATGGTTCCAAGCATTCCACCGAATCAGGCGTCGGGCCATGAAGAGTCGGACGAGGGTTAGGAATTGGAAAGGGAGCTGCTCGGGGTAGGTTCTCAAACTCTAGTTCGGATTTAGCATCGTAAGAAAAGCCTTCATCACGGTGGTCATCCCATAGGATGATCGTTCTATGGTTCTTCTCCAAACCAACCAGCTATAACTTCATTCGAAAGATACTGGTTGTCAAGGGGATGGAGTCCAACTGTGATTTCTATGCGAGAATTTAGGGTAAGTGGAAAATTATTAGACAAACTATCTAGATAATTATGTAGAAAACCTTCATCAGTTACATCGCTATTTGTGAAGTGCATACCAGCTATGTGTAATCTAAATATGATAGACCTTCGAATAAGTAACCTTAATTCCAAATTCACACAGAATAGGGGTAAGGCAAAATTATCATAGATTCTAAGTCTATAACATCCTAATTACATGCAGCCTTAGTGTATCCACTTAGCAACTATCAATTTAGTAATGAAGATCCCGTTTTAATTCTCAAGTATAAAGTAATCATAGTAACACCAAAATACACCTATAGTATTTTTAAATTTATTGTTAGGTTCTATTGTTCTCTTTGTGGTAGGGTTGGTAAGGTTTTAGCATTGTTGCAACCACACACTTAAACTTAGGCACATGCTAGTCAACTCTCGGATAATATAGGCGATCAGGCTATATCTTCCCAGTTTTGACCATATGTCTCTAAGCCCACTTGTGTTGTCCAACAATCGTAATTCTTTTGTATTGTCCTAGTGACACTGATTTTAGTATGAATGCAGCACGTATACCTACTTAAATATTTTACTATTTAAAGTATAGACTCTTGGTCAGAGTATTTTTAATCCCTTATGTATTTATAGTTAGTATATCTTTTATGGGTTGATATACTTAATTCACTATAAACAATGCTCTGATACCAATCTGTCACACCCCCAAACCAGAACGGCGGAAACGTTCGGGGGCGGAGGACGTCATGTTCAATATCATAACAGTTCATAGAAAGGAAAGTACACACCACCATATATAATAAGTTGCTAAATGTTTACATAGTTGTATTCATTACATGTTAAAAATAAAGGTACATAAACTTCAATTAGAATGAAGTAATTAATGCCAGCGCGTTAATCCCAAAAGTTGAATCCCAACCTGCTTAGCGATTTCCTGAGAATACAAGTTATTTCAAAGAAAAAGTGTCAACAATTAAGTTGGTGAGTCCATAAGTTGTTTAGAAAAATTGGATGCCATTCCAAAATAGGTGTATGTTTTCCAGTAAACGTAGTGCTTCAACATGTAAAGAGTTGTGATTTGTGGTGTTGAAAATGAATGCATTAGTTCCAGAAAATCCCATATATGTTTATAAGTTGTAAATGATTGCACCGGAAAAATCCCTTCTTTTCCTATTTTGTTTGTATGCAGGAAACACTTTTATTTTTCCTCGCACATAATACCAGTCTCTAAGACCGAAAATTGTAAGAAACCACGTTTCTCGTAAATGTGTCATAGTTTTATATATAATAAAACTACGTGAAGATCGAACCGGTTGGATGAAGAATAGTTTTAATAACCACTCGTTCATCATAACTTAATATCATAATAATTGTATATCCGATGAGTTTTTATAACCATACTAAACATAATATGCCTGTAACGACGTTCTTCAGGCGTCGCATTGCTATGACAACTGTCACCCCAAAAGACGGACTGTAGCTAACAGTCAGGGTGCGGGATCATGACTTCCCGTATAGATCTATACACATTTGACACGTTCTCGTCGCGGGAGATTCTGGTTATAAACAGGCCTTACTGCAGTACTTTCTAATAAAGAAAAGTAAAGTTGGAAGATGTGCGCGTCTCATGGATTCTCAATTTAGTATATATTAACATGATAGTTTTGTATGCAAAGTTTAACCTTTCACACAATGATTTGATAAACCGAAATCATAAGTTTTTAGAATGTATAAAATGTTTTAACAACGAAGATCATTATACTCCTCGTATAAGTCTAATGCACGATAATAACCGTATGTTTACTTGTATTCCCCCCCCTAAAAGAGTTGTAAAAGTATTTAAAGATGTATTTAAAGTGTGTTAAAAAGGGGTATGAACTCACTTGACAACTTGAAGATAGCGAGATGGAAAAACGGTAGAGTTTCGTCTCGGGAAATGGATTTTTCCTCGGAAATCTCGGGATTCCTCGGGAGAAAATCGACCTTCAGATCTTGCACGAAGTGACCAGGGCTTCGTGGTAGTACGAGCACGGAAAATGAGGAAATACGCAAGAAAAATGAGAGAGAATGAGCCCCCTTTTCGGAAGCCTTCGCATGCCCTTTTATAGGGAGGCTGGTCAGCCTTGGTACGCGAGTCTGATGGGACGGGTTCCTGGGTTCGCGGGTCGGATGGGACGTGTCGCTGGCACGCGGGTCGGATGGGACGTGTCGCTGGCACGCGGGTCGGATGGGACGTGTCCCTGGGTTCGTGCACTTCGCATTTTCATTCTTACACCCTTCGCATCCCTTCGCATTTATCACCTTCGCATTTATCACCTTCGCATTTATCTCTTTAGAATTTCTACAATTTCATCATTTATGACTCCCATTTGCGAAGTTGAGTATTGATTTCCAAAAATGCGAAACTTCAGGGACAATATTTGAAATCTTATGTTTTCTTCCCCAATTCGCATTCTACTGTGAAATACTTCGCATCTTCATTCTTACACCCTTCGCATCCCTTCGCATTTATCACTTTCGCATTTATCACCTTCGCATTTATCACTTCGCATTTATCTCTTTAGAATTTCTACAATTTCATCATTTATGACTCCCATTTGCGAAGTTGAGTATTGATTTCCAAAAATGCGAAACTTCAGGGACAATATTTGAAATCTTCTGTTTTCTTCCCCAATTCGCATTCTACTGTGAAATACTTCGCATCTTCATTCTTACACCCTTCGCATCCCTTCGCATTTATCACTTTCGCATTTATCACCTTCGCATTTATCACCTTCGCATTTATCTCTTTAGAATTTCTACAATTTCATCATTTATGACTCCCATTTGCGAATATTAACCCAATTGACTTCAAATGATGTCCGACTTGAGCGTTCTTTTCATGTATGGTTACGGTTTGACGATATCTATGACTTTCATTTAGACACCTAAGGTCAAAAAGTGTTTTGTTGAAACTTTGCGTTTTTACGTAACTTCGTATTGCCGGTTTTTGTCGGGAAACTTAGAATGGTCATAACTTCTTCGTTATAACTCGGATTTTAGTGTTCTTTATATGTATGAAAACCTTGTTACAATATCTACCACTTAGTATACTTAATTATGGTTTTATAAAATTTTAAATTTTGACCTAATTTTTGCTGTTGTTACAAAATAGCAATCCTAAACGGTTGGCCCTTCAAATCTATTTATAAGGAAAATTTGGCCCTTGCCACGTCGTGGAAACCTTTTTCCACGTCGTGGGCTTGGTCGTCACTGCATGCGTCATCCCAAGTTGCATCTGGGGGCCTCCCGGAGGTGTCACGACACTTGCCACGTCGTGGCACTGCTTGCCACATCGTGGTCTCTGACAGTTTTGGGGTTTCGCGCCTCGAACTTCAGAAATTCATAACTTTCGCATACGAACTCCGTTTTCGATGTTCTTCATATCGCCGCGAAGGTGAGATTATGTTCTACAACTCGCGTGCACCTTGCGGATCTGCTCCAGTAGTGGATTCACTATCGTCATCCTTAGACAAACATCTCGGATCGGGGATTCCTTGCGGCTAAGTGTGTCGGCCACAAAATTGGCCTTCCTTGAGTGTTTAAGGATCTCATAATCATAATCCTTCACCACATCTAGCCATCGATGCTGTCTCATATTCAGATTTGGCTTATCCAAAAGATGATTCAAACTCTTATGGTCTGTGTAAATGGTACAACGAACCCTATAAAGATAATAATGCCAAACCTTGAGGGCGAAAACAACTGCCCCCAACTTCAAATCATGCATTGGATAGTTTGCCTCATGAGGCTTCAGCTGCCTCGAAGCGTAGGCTAGACTCCATTGGCTAATTTTGACTTTATTTTTTAATATATTATAAGTATATTACTTATATGTTATCTATAGTAGGTCGGGACAGGAAAACTTCGTTCGAAATTCATAACTCCTTCACCTGAACTCCGTTTTCGTCTGTCTTTTTATCATTGAAATACTATCGAACAAATCTTCAAATCTTGTTTAGATCACTAAGGATAGATATCTATCTACCTTAAGTTCACTATTTACGTCGTGCTGGGTCGCACTGGATCGTGCTGGTTCGGTCGCGAAACTTCGACAGGACATAACTTCTTCGTTATAACTCGGATTTTGGCATTCTTTATATGAATGGAAACCTTGTGACATATACTACAACTTGGTTAAGATTAATCCCTCTAAATAATCTTCCATCAAAAAGTCATTTTTTGATGCTTATCGTCTCTAAATTGACTAGCCCGAATCTACGGGCGTTACAGATATTTAGCCTTCCTCTATGAGTGAGGGTTGAGCGCTTGACTTGTTGTGCATATTGTTAGGGTGTTGTGGGGATACTTGGGATGAATATGGGTAAGTGTGGAAGGTAGTGGGGGCCCATGCTACTGAAAGCAGAGAACCTATACGCATGCCAAGTAAATCGCAATCCCTAGGGTTAGTAGGGAGTTGGCTCCCAAATATTTATATGAATTATCTAATATCTTGTGCTATGTTTGAGAATGGTGATGACGAGAAGCTTCGTGGTTAGATCTGGTTCGAGATCAGGATCAGGGGATGGAGGTCAGGAGGGGCCGATAGCACCTGAGCCAGTAGTGCAAATGGGTACAGAGGAGTTAGATGCTAGGATTCGGGAAATCATGCATGATGAGGTTGCTGCTGCATTACGGGCTTAGTTACCGGAGATGTTCGGGTCGATTAAGACCGCCATGGTGGAGTATTTTGATGAGCGCTATGCAGCCCTTGTAGAGACAATCGATGCAGCAGCTGCATCAGCTGTATCAGCGACGGGGGGAGGAGTTGGCAGGGGTTTTCAGTACAGGGACTTCGATAACATGAATCCCCTACTTATGATGGGATGCAGGATCCAATCAAGGCTATGAGGTGGATTTCAGATGTGGTGGGTGTTTCTTCACCTGCTCGTGTCCTGCTGACCATAAGTTCAGGTGTGCTCTGAACCTGCTTAGGTCGGGGGCCAAGGACTGGTGGAGATTTGCGACTGGGTCATACTCTGATGATCAGAGAGATGTTGTTACTTGGGAGCAGTTCAGGTATATGTTCCGTGCCCGTTACATTCCACTGGTTGAACGGGAGCGATTGTCATAGGAGTTTCTGAGTTTGAGACAGGATGGGGAGTCTGTGACAGAGATCACCCGGATGTTCACTGAGAGGGCGATGTTTTGCCCGGAGTTTGCTTCAGAGCAGGCTTAGATGACTCGTTATCTGAGTATGCCCAAGACGGATATCCGTCAGTTTGTGTCTACCCAGCGTTGTGATACTCTTCTAGAGTTGCAGGAGGCTGCCAGACGGCATGAGTTGGAGATTGAGCAATAGTTGAGAGAACAGCGGCAGGCCCCGAGACATTCTCAGTCGGCGTCGAAGCGGTCTAAGACCGCTGATACTAGGACTGTTGGTCAGCAGAGCCACACATGTGGGAAGTGTGGCAAGGGTCATTTTGGTGTGTATCGACCTGGTAGTGGATGCCACAAGTGTGGAAGGGAGGGGAATTACGCGAGGGACTGTCGCCAGGCCGCTCCAGTTCAGAGTCTGAGGTTATGTTACCATTGTGATCAGGTTGGCCATTTGAAGGCCAAATGCCCGTTACTCGCCGCCAAGCCGGTGCAGGCTCCAGTGCCGGCTACTTTGAGGATCACGGATGGGAGACCAGTCAGGACCGAGCCTCCAAAGGTTCAGGGTCGTGCCTTCCAGCTTACAGCGGAGGACGCCAGAGCAGCACCAGATGTGGTTGCTGGTATGTTTCTATCGTTATTTTTATATCTGTTGCATTCTTATCTGTGGCACCTATGGTTAGTTACATTTTTGGTGAACTCCTTGCCTGCTTTGGTCTTATTTGACTCAGGCGTGTGTCGGTCCTTCGTATCTCAAACATTTAGTAGGGGGTTCAGTGCACCAGTGGGCGAGTTAGAGTGTCCGTTGTGAGTGTCTATCACCAACGAACACGAGGTTTCTGCTTCTTCAGTTTTTCGAGGGTGTGACTTGGAGATTTTCAGGGTGTCATTTCCGAGCATCTGAATTGTCCGCTCACTTTGTCCTTCTATCTGCGTGTGGTTGGTTGTGCTAAAATGCAATCACGTTCCTAACGCCTCATGGAACTTCTTCCAGAACCTGGAAGTAAAATGCAAATCCCGATCGGACACTATAGATGTTGGCACCCCATGGCTAGTTACCACCTCTCGCACATATTTCTCTGCCAACCTAGAGCAGAAGAGCTCTCACTGATAGCAAGAAACTGAGCGCTCTTCGTCAACCGATCCACAATCACGCAAATCGCGTCGAAACCCTGCGTGATCCTCGGAAAATTGGTGATAAAATCCATAGATATTTGTTCCCATTTCCACTGGGGAACCTCCCATGGCTGCAACTTGCCATAAGGACGCTGGTGCTCGACCTTAACCCTGCGACAGGTCAAGCACCTCTCAACTACCCATGCAACATCTCTCTTCATACAAGGCCACCAATAATCTCTCTTCAGGTCCAAATATATCTTAGTGGCACCGGGGTGGATCCAGAATCACGATCTATACGCGTCCTCCATCAGTGTGCATCAAGCTCTGCCCGTATAGGGAACCCAAATCCTTCCTTGAAAGGTCATAAATCCTCTGTTGTCCGTCACAAACTCGGACACCTGTCCAATCACCTGCTCCCTCTTGCGGTTCTCTGGTCTCACGACCTCTACATGGGCCTCTCAAATGATATCTAAGACTGGAGTCATCACTATCATCCTCATACACACGTCTCGGATCAGGGTACTCTCTGCTCTATGGCTCAAGGAGTTGGCTACCACATTAGACTTCCCCGGATGATAACGAATCTCGTAGTCATAATCTTTCACCACATCCAACCATCTCCTATGTCGCATGTTAAGGTCGGGTTGATCCATAAGATACTTCAAACTCTTGTGGTCCATGTAAATGGTACACCAAACCCTGTACAAATAGTGATGCCAGATCTTGAGGGAAAACACCACTGCCCCCAGCTCCTGATCGTCGGTAGGATATATCGTCTCATGAGGCTTCAACTGCCTCGATGCGTATGCTATCACGTGACCTCTTCGCAATAGCACCACACCCATGCCCATAATAGATGCATCGCACTAAACCACAAAATCCTCCATTCCTTCTGGAAGGTCAAACACAGGAACCTCGCATAATCTTTGGTGAAGGGTCTCAAATGAGGTCTGCTACTCAGGACCCCAAGTAAACGCAACGCCCTTCCGGGTCAAACTAGTGAGAGGGATGACAATCTTGGAAAAATCTCTGATAAATCTCCGATAGTATCCGGCCTGTCCCATAAAACTCCTGATCTCGGTGAAGGATCTCGACATTCCCATCTCATAACTGCCTCAATCTTGGCTGGATCGACCAAAATACCATTCTGGTTAACGAGGTGTCCCAGGAACTGGACCTCTCAGAACCAGAAATCACACTTGGAGAACTTGGCATAGAGGCTCTCCGATCTCAGTACACCCAGAATCTTTCTCAGGTGTTCCTCACGTTGCTCTCTATACCTCGAATATACCAAAATATCATTGATGAATACAATCACCGAACGATCCAACATGGACCTACACACCCGGTTCATGAGGTCCATGAATGATGCCGGTGTGTTGGTGAGCCCGAAAAGCATCACCACGAACTCATAGTGCCCATAATGTGTCCTGAAGGCCATCGTCTGGACATCCTCCTCGCGGATTCTCATCTGATGATACCCAGACCTCAGATCGATCTTAGAAAACCAAGACGCCCCCTGCAACTGATCGAACAAATCATTCATCCTCGGAAGTAGGTAACAATTCTTGACCGTCAACTTGTTCAACTCCCAGTAATCAATGCACATCCGGTGTAAACCATCCTTTTTCTTAACAAAAAGGATTGGGGCTCCCCACGGCGAACTACTCGGCCTGATAAACCCTTTCCCTAGCAACTCCTGCAGATGTGAGAATAACTGCTGCATCTCCGGAGGCGCAAGGCGATAAGGTTGTTGGATTAATGTCTAAGTCCATAACTATAATTGGTAAGACTTGACCCGACCCAGCATGGTCCATTTGGGTTGCATGGCATCATGCACTTGGATAGACTCAAATGACAGAAATAACACTTAAGGTTTATTAATATATTATAAGTTCTAATATATTAATAAGATTATTTAATTAATATTGATCAATAATTGATTTAGAATTAATTAAGTGATCAAAAGAAGACTAATTAAATATATGGGTTGATTGTGTAAATCATCCATACTTATATAGTGGGCTAATGCTCCATGGATTATCATATTGGGCTCAAACCCATTAGATGCTCCATGGTGTATTTGAACCCATGGATCCAAGGAAATGGAAACCATGACAATTAGGGTTTACCCTAATTGTAACAACTATATAAGCATCTTATTGATGTGAGAAATCGGCCACTAGTAATGCATGGAGGGCAAGCCGATTCTTGAAGTGTTCTAATTTCTCTCTAAGTTATTCCAAGTGCTTATGGTGTTGTGTGAACCATTTGAGGTGTCACACTTGGGACACTAGGCACTAAAGCTTCATGAAGATAAGCACCAACAAAAGTTATGTTACTCTAACTTGTGTTATTCAAAGTTTTGTATGCTAGAATAGAACAATACCTTGTAAAGTTGATATTTTCATGTATAATAGAGAAAACATAGATCCAAGGTATTTAGTGTTGCATGTACACTTAGGAGTGTTAGATTGCTCAAAGTCCAACAGTGGTATCAGAGACTAGGCTTGTTTTCTTGTTATACTTGCTTAAACTGCTTAAAAATCGAATTTTGGTGTTGTCTACCCAGCCGACTCGCCGAGTCCATGAAGGGACTCGAGAAGTCCAAGGCAAAATGCATCCAACTCACCATGTTCGTTCATGCACTCGATGAGTTGGACCCCCAGACAACATATTTTCGAGTTTTTGTACTGGAATTAGTTTAGAATCATTACCTTTGACTGTTTTGGGCTTATAAAACTGGTTTTAATGTGGTAATGATTATGTTAAACCAATTTCAATGCTATAACAAAAGTTTCAAGTTTATATGTGCTCATATTATTCTTGAAAATTGTTGATTATGAATAATCATGCTTATGAGTTTTGCTAGATCATAGGAATTGTGTGCAAATTGTTTGGTGATATAATTCGTGATCTTGTTGAAAATTGTATGGAGTTCATAACTTGTCCTCAAGTTATGAATTTTCAAGAATTTTATGTTTCCTTGATTTATGAGTTAGTTTAGATTGATAATAAAAAAAATTATGTTTTAGTTGTTTTCAATCCATATTAGTTTAAAAGAAGTTCATCAAATATGTCTTTGTAACTTGTCTTCAAGTTATGTGAAAAGTCATATTTATGAATCTTAAAAACTGATGAGATTTAACAATCTTTTAATCTATGAAGATCGATTAGATCTTGAACAAGTAAGTAAACAAAGACGATAAAAACACAATAATAAGAACGAGAGAAGATTGAATCAAACGTGTCGAATGATTAAACAAAATCCTCAGAAGAGCTCGATTAAGAACATCAACTGTAGAGGATTGGAAGGTTACAAGAACGATCAAAGAAACCTGTTGTCGTCTAGATGTATCGCTATTCTCAGATCTCTCAAACCTTAAACTAATATGCATGCAAGCGTAAACATATATACAAAACATAAAAGGTTCACGGTTGGACAGGCCCAAACCGGTACACAAAAATCCTTAGGCTAAGCGAGCCCAAAAGACGCAATCAACAAAAATGATCTTCAGCCCAACAATCTCCCCCTTTGCGTCAATTTGGAGCGAGACCTTCACTTATTACTTGGGCCAGCAGCTGAAACCGGTACCTTCTTCACGGTACTAAACAGACATTTGGTGATTGAAAGAATGGTCTGTCTAAACCGGATGTACCAGTTAATCATATCTTCAAAATACTTGACATCATCGGCCAAGTTCTCTTTACACCGTTTGACAATGAACAGCACATGCTCCAAACAGGTTGTGGTGTAAAGATGCTTGTCAGCTAAAGCGAAGAGACATTTCTGTCCTTCCGCTCGAGTGAACATAACTGTGTTGCGTCTCGGGTCGATCCTGCCCAGTAGCATTTGATTGAGATCACTGGCCGATCCCACAGGAGCAATTTTGGGTTTCTTCTTGAAGACTGTGGCGACCTCCTGATCCATTAGGGCAACCTCCATGATGTAGCATATTAACATCCTTTTGACATGGTCTAGAATGGGACCATATTCAGCTTCATTAGTCAAAAGGATATTATATAGGACGATCCAATCATGAGGATTTAGATTCGGTAGATCTGCCAGGGAGATAAGATGAGCAGTTTTTGCAGATCCCCGAATCAATTTGAACCGAACGTTTATAAAACGTCCCTCAGTATAAGGTTTTAGCACCCGAACGTTTACAATCTTCTGGGCGCTCCATGTAAGGAATTGTGGACGAGCAGCCGCCAGATAGAAGTCAATGAGCTCCCTGTCAAGCTCAGCGTTCGGGTGAGGGACTTCAAAAATGTTAGAGAAGACGTGGAAGATGAACGCCTTTCGAGTCAGCGGCATATCGAACTGCGAATCGACAGTGTTGTTGCAGTCGAACGATATAACCGGCTCGAGCCATAAGATGCTGGGAGTTTCAATGGCCTCTTTGATTAAGCGTTCCCTGGTCCAGGCAGGGAAGAGAGTCTTTCGGCTCTCAAGGAGATCGTGGGCTTCTTTTTGTTTGCGTTCGGCTTCGGCAGCCTCACGCGCCACACGACTGGCATCTTCACCATCCTTGCGACTATTCTTTCGTTTTAAAATGTCAGCAATGGTCTCCTTGTCGCCTTCTTCGTCTTCGTCCTCAGCTATGTTTTTGCCTTTGTTCTTCACACCCGAACCTAAAGTTTGATCAGTTGGAGATGGTTCGGTCGTGTGAGTAGCTTTGGAGGACGGAGGTGGTTTTGATCCAATCTTCTCATCTCCCCCTTGTTTCGGAATGGACACAAAACTTGGGAGGCCCTCTACTTTGTTGAGAAGATCGATGGCTGGAGAGAGCTTTTCAGCAAGGGAACGCCTCACCGAAAAGTTTAGGATGGGATCGTGTGCTTCCAGAATGTTGGATATAATAGCGTGGACATCCGAAACACACGTCTTGAACACCTCCCGTTCAGATCGAAGATCTTCCAGTTGTTGTTGGGATTGAGAGAGTTGAGTTGTCTTGACCTCAAGTGCAGTTGTTTTGATTGCTAGATCGTCCATTAACGAACGCTCGGTTGCCAGATCTTCTTGTAGCTTGGCGAGGCGAGCATCAATGGAGGCAGTAAATGCCGAGTTGTCGTCGCGTATGGTTTGACGTAGAGTTGCGAACGAAGGCAACTCCGATGAGACAAAATTGACCAATTGTTGGACAATTGGTTCCAAAGATGCCTTTGTGGCATCTGCACTTTCCTGCAGGGACTGCAGCAAGGTAGAGGCATCAGAAAATAGTTTATCGACTTTTTCGGTCATTGCCTCGCATGCCCTGGTAGATGCCTGAATTGCAGCAGTTGCTGAGGCTGCAGAATCATGTTGAGCCCTGGAGAAGGCATCAACAATCATCTGAAGGGCAGCTTCAGACAAAGTGGACTGTTGGTTAGACGAGGAGGCGAGAAGTAGGTCAATCTTCTCGTTGAGCTCTTTGAGATGTTTCTTGGTTACTGGAGCATCATCCTCCTCGTCACTTTGAACTTGAAACGAACTATAGTAGACCGAATCAAAGATCATGTTTTCTCCCCCAAGATAAGGGTTTTCACCCTCAGATGCATTTTCATGAAATGAAGAGGGTGGAGAGGTTGGGGGTGTTGAGGGTTTGGTAGGAGCAGGTTGAGTGGGTGATGGTATAGTTTCGGTTGGTGGTTGAGTATGAGTAGTTTCGGTTGTGTGGGTTTTGGGTTGAGGAGGTTCGGTTACATGTGGTGATTCGGTTGTAGTTGTAAAGATTGGTGGAGGGGAAGGAATTGGGGAAATGGGTAGGTTAATCTCTGGGGTAGGGGATCGAGGTGGTGTATTGCCTCGTTGAGGAGATGCATCCCCTTGAGAGTCGTCAGAACCCGAACTCTCACCCTCAGAGTCACTCGAAGAAGAGGGTATAACAAGCTTCCGCTTCGGTTGGGTCTTCCTCTTCTTCAGTGGTGGGGATGGTGCGGCTTTTGGCTGTTTCCTCTTTTTAGAAGAAGGTCCCTTTGATGTTTTGGAGGGTTGCTTTCCTTTTTCTGCCTTTTTACCTCTGCTCACCGGTTTATCTACATCATGAATAGACCTGAGCATATCCGGGGTCAGATCCCTTGGACCAGATGGCCTTAGCTCCTTGAGCTGCCGAATCAACCTGCTATCCGAAGGCACATCACCATACATTGACTCCGGGATAGAGCCAATAAAGGAGAATTTTGATGCATCTGAGACGATGATCTTCTTGGTATGGAAAGTACCAACAGAAGACATCGATGCACCTTCAGCAGTGGGAACATCGAATCTGTCCATGGCCCATTTAGTTATTAGTATCCAGAATCGGGCCAACGAAACTTCAGAGTGTCCGGATGAAGAAGAGAGGCTTTGAATAAGTTGTTGCCATAGAACAAACCCATAGTCCAGGTTGATCCCATTATAAACTCCGTACATGATGGTGAGGAACAGACGACTTGCACCATCTGAACCTGAACTTCTCTCCGACAATCCCTTGAAAAGGACTGTAAATAAACCGTTCCATTGTGGCGGCAAGCATGACTTTTTGAATCTTGCAACTGATGTAAGAACCTCTGTGTATCCCATGTTGTAAAACATGTTATACAGATGACCAATTTGTATCGACTCCGGATGAACTCTGGAATGGTCAGAAGCAAATCCGAGCAAAGTGCAGAAACGCGGGCGAGAGACGGAGGTTTTGTGGTCTCCAATCTCGAAAAATACCCGGTCGACAGCCTTGTCGTAATATGCAGTCGCGTAGACTTGCGATAGGGCCGCCATCGGCACCGATTCGATTCTGGAAAGTGCTGGAACGAGTTGGGAATACTTTAAGCACTCTATGACTGGCGACATGTAGGGGTCGTATGCCATTGGGTTAAGATCAATGACCAAACATTGCTGTGGGCGAATGGGAAGAATTTGTGAGGTAGCATGAACTGAAGAGGAGTCAGCCATTGATGCAGGTGAGAAGAAGATGATCCTGTATGGGAGTGTTTGCGTTTCGGAAATTTTGAAAGTGGTAAAGAGGTAAAAGGAGGTGTAACGGGCTATTTATAGTGGGAGATAAGAGAGAGAAAAATCGGGTCAAATCTCTTATGGATGACAGTTGGAACGTGCGATGATCACGTAGGAGAGAGAGTGTCAGGTTCCTAGGACCACGCCGCCCAATAAGCGCCATTTCATAGGGACAAGCCGTTACTGTTTAACCACGCGCATTAAATGCCACAGGACAAGAAAGAACTTAAGGTTTAAAAGAATGTTCGTTGAAATTACGATCAACCATTTATAAATAAATGTTGAAAGGCTTCTTTTAATTAGGCTAAAAACGACTAGCTTGAAAATAAAATCTCAGAAAGAAAAATAAGAACGAGATCCCAAGGGAAGAAATGTTATGGGTTTGTAACAATTTCATAGGAATCACATAAAATTGGAGATTTTAATAGGGTACTTTCATCAATTCTTTAGTGAGAACTTGAGCAATTTAATTGTTCACCGTCAATTCGTTAGGTGTGGAATTTTGGGTTTCACTTAGTTCGTAGTGACACAATACTAAGATCATAAACACAGATGTTGTGTAACCATAAACCTCAGTGGTAATTTCTGAGAGTCTCAAGGGTTACCATGATGGAATGAGTGTAGTGGAGAAGTAATGTAGAGATGGTGTAAGAGAACAAAGTACCTCTACTGCGAAAAGAAGGACCAAGCAGGAAACTCTTAACTCATGTGAGAAAAGAATGAGGTAGCTTACGATTAGAATAAATGAATTGGCCTTATTGGGAAGACAAGGTTTGTGTATACCAGGTCATGAAGGCCATTATTCAAAATCTTATGAGGCTTGAGACACATACAGCAGCATGCTTCTAGGGACATTTAGGTATTTCATCAAATGTATCCCCATAAACGAACATTAAGACACAAGAAAAAAAATTTGGAATTTTTGAGATAAACCGAACCCGAACCTTCGGTTGGTTTCGGTTGAGAAAAGTTTTGAAAAACCGAACCCGAACCTTCGGTTGGTTTCGGTTGAGAAAAGTTTTGAAAAACCAAACCCGAACCTTCGGTTGATTTCGGTTCTAGAAAATTCTAAAAAACCGAACCCGAACCTTTGGTTGGTTTCGGTTCTAGAAAATTTTGAAGAACCTGGAAATGAAAGAAAACAAGAATTTTTTTTTTTTTTTTTGAATCAAACGAGGAAAAACAGAATTGTACAAGAATTATACAATATTGAAAAACTATCTTTGAAGAAATGAGTGGGTCAGATAGTTGAACCGAACCCGAACGTTCGGTTGGTTTTGGTTCTTATGTTTGAGTTTGAGAGGTAGCGTGAGGTACTGACTCTGATTCCATCATACCTAGTCCTTGCAATATTTTATTGAATGATGATTCAGGAAGAGCTTTTGTAAAGACGTCAGCCAGTTGATCAGTGGTTCTTACGAAGTGAACTTCGACGTTTCCATCTTCCACGTGATCTTTGATGAAGTGATACCTCAGTGCTATGTGTTTGGTTTTGGAGTGTTGCACTGGGTTATGACAGATCCTAATTGCACTTTCAGAGTCACAATATAGTGGGATCTTCTTCATATTGAGTCCATAGTCTCGAAGTTGACTTTGGATCCAAATCACTTGTGACGTGCATGATGCAGCTGCAATGTATTCCGCTTCGGCAGTAGATAGCGACACACACGTTTGTTTCTTGGATTGCCAGCTGACTAACTTCCCATCAAGAAATTGACAGCCACCAGTTGTGCTTTTACGGTCGAGTCCACATCCTCCAAGGTCAGCATCAGAATAGGCTTGGACAAAGAAGCCTGAGTTGGATGGATACCATAGACCTAAGGAGGTGGTTCGCTTGAGGTAGCGTAGGATGTTCTTCACTGCAAGCATGTGAGGTTCGCGTGGGTTTGCCTAAAATCGAGCACAGTAACAAACAGAAAACATGATATCAGGTCTGCTAGCGGTTAGATACATTAATGAGCCAATCATTTGACGATAGAGCGTGATATCAACAGCCGGTTTGTCTAGGGATGGGGTAAGCTTGGTGCCGAATGCCATTGGGACTTTGACTTTTGAGTCTCCCATCATTCCAAACTTTGCTAGGAGAGTCTTCGTGTTAGCTTCCTGATTAATAAAGATGCCTTCGGGTCCCTGTCTTATGTTTAAACCAAGGAAAAAGTTAATTGGACCCATTGAGCTCATTTCAAACTTAGTCTCCATCAGCTTTCTGAATTCAGCCGTTAAGCTGGGATTCGTGGAGCCAAAGATGATGTCATCGACATAAATTTGAACTATCATAAGGTGGTTACCTTCCTTTTTGCGAAAGAAGTTTGGGTCAACCGAACCTTGTTTGAATTTAGACATCTTTAAAAATTTTGTAAGCGTTTCAAACCAGGCTCTCGGAGCTTGTTTAAGGCCGTACACAGCTTTATCCAGAATATAGCAATGATTTGGATGCTTTTCGTTCACGAACCCAGGAGGTTGCTCCACGTACACCGTTTCTTCGAGTTCTCCATTGAGAAATGCACACTTGACGTCCATTTGGAAAACCTCAAAGTTCTTGTGAGCAGCATAAGCCAGAAATATTCTAACAGATTCTAGCCGAGCTACTGGAGCGAAAGTCTCTTCATAGTCTATCCCTTCCTCCTGACAATATCCCTTTACCACCAGATGAGCCTTGTTCCGTATAACATTACCTTCCTTGTCCATTTTGTTCCTAAATACCCATTTGAGACCAACGACCAAAGCATCTGGAGGAGTTGGAATGAGGCGCCAGACTTTGTTCCTTTCAAATTCGTTCAGCTCGTCTTGCATTGCTTGAACCCAATCAGAGTGATCGAGGGCAGTATTAACTGTCTTTGGTTCAACTTTTGATACGAATGAGTTGAACATGCAAAACTCAACCTTTGAAAATAAGGAAGTCTGTTTTGCTTTCAGTTGTGATCGGGTCAAGACCTTTTCAGAGACATCTCCAACTACTTGAGAGACAGGATGATCTCTGGTCCATTTGATAAGAGGAGGGTAATTCGGATCAAAGGTTGGGTCTAGTTCAGCATTAATTATTTCTTCTGGCTCAGATTGGCTATCGTAACCGAGCGTCATATCATTATGTTCCCCCTCAATTGATGAGCTTTGAAAAACATGAGGTTCAAGTGTTTCTTGTGGTACTGAGCTTCCTGGTGTTGAGGCCTCTTCGGTTGATGAAGCACCTTCGGTTGAAGATGTAGAATTTGGCTCCCCCTGGACTTGTGAGCTTGTCTCCCCCTCGACTTGTGAGCTTGGCTCCCCCTCGACTTGAGCATTGTTGGATGGAGAGTCGTCAGAGGTTGATTCTCCTTCATGCATTCTTCTTGCAGCATCTTCGACAATCTGCTTCATGTGATCAACTTTGTTGTCTGCTGCACCTGCTTCGGAGAGTGAAGCATTCTCTGGTTCGTCAAAGAGCTCCAGAAATTTCTCGTATAAATTGGCGACCGAGACTGTGATTTGGCTAGTTAGAGGAAAGATTTCCCCTGCGGTGTCTTCTTTGGCCTGTAGCTTCTTGACATAGGTGTCGTCAAAGGTCACATAGTATGTCTCTTCAATCTTTCTCGAATGCTTGTTTAGGACCCTGTATGCCTTGGATGTGAGCGAGTAACCCAGAAATATTCCCTCGTCGGTTTTGACATCAAACTTGTTGCGTTGTTCTTTAGAATTAAAGATGAAACACCTTGAGCCGAACACATGGAAAAATTTCACATTTGGCTTTCTGTTGTTCAGTATCTCATATGGAGTTAGCGTGAACCTCTTGTTGAGATATGACCTGTTCTGTGTAAAACAAGCAGCTGAAATAGCGTCAGCCCAAAAATAAAGAGGTAAGGAAGCGAAACTTAGCATGGTTCGGGCAGCTTCACACAAAGATCGGTTTCGTCTTTCGACTATTCCGTTCTGTTGCGGTGTGTAGGGAGCTGAGAAATTGTGACTTATTCCCTTTTCTGCAAGAAACTCTTCAAACTCCCTGTTCTTGAATTCGAGACCATTGTCGCTTCTGATGTTTCGAACAACCTTCTTAAGCTGTACTTCAATTTGCTTGATAAACACTTTCAGCTTTTGAGTCGCTTCAGATTTGAGCTTTAGAAAGAACACCCATGTAAATCGTGAAAAGTCATCAACAATAACAAGAATATACTTGCTACCACCGATGCTTTCGATAGATGAAGGACCACACAAATCGATATGAAGTAATTCGAGTGGTTCAACAACTTTTGTGTTGATTATAGATGGATGACTTTGACGACTCTGCTTCCCCATTTCGCATGCAGCGCACAGATGATCCCTGTCGAACTTGAGCAATGGAAGGCCCCTAACATGACCTCCAGTAACAAGACGGTTGATATCTTTAAAATTAAGATGAGATAATCTTCGGTGCCACAACCAACTTTCGTCGGTTTGAGCTTTTGACAACAAGCATATAGCTGGGTTTCCTTTGATGGGTTTAAGGTTTAAGGGAAACATTTCACCCTTTCGCTCTGACTTGAGAATCACTTTGTTTGACTTTTTCTCTATGATTTCAGAACCTTCATCATCAAACGAGACTTTGAGACCTGTACCTCCAACAAGCTGAGATACACTAATGAGGTTGTGTTGGAGTCCTTCCACATAAGCCACCTTCCTTATAGTAAAGTCTCCATTTGTTATCATCCCGTATCCCTTTATAGTGTCAAAAGAATTGTTTCCAAACTTGACGTTGCCACCATTTGCAAGAGATCTGTATTCCCTAAGCTCCTCTTTCCTTCCTATCATGTGACGTGAGCAGCCACTATCGATGTACCATTCTTCGTCGAACTGCTCGTCACTTATAACCTGCAAAAATTAGACAGATTTAGGAACCCAAAATTTCTTGGGTCCACGTGAGCTTTGCATGGGAACGGGAACAATAAGAGAGACATCAACATGATAAGTTCGTTTTATAAGAGTTGTTGCATCTTTCCTTTTAATGGTAAAAACTTTTATTTTGTTAGGATTGGGTGAATTAGGTTTGGATTCTGGTTGGGATTCATTGACCTTTTTCTTCCACTTTTGCTTAGTTGACGAATGAGATTTTTGAAAACAAGAGAAATTAGCTTTAGAGTAAGATGGAGACGAATCGGTGGGAGTAGAAGAATTATGAGACCGAGAAGAGGAATTAGAAGAACAAGAAGAATTTGAACAAGAGGGTTTGGATTGAGAGAAGTTCCGGGCTTGAGACTCTAGGTGACCCTTTTGCTTTTGATCATTGGAGGGAATGACCTTAGAGTTTTGTTCTCTTTTGACTTCAGAACCGAACCTTTGCGTTCGGTTGGAACTGTCTTTGGAACCGAACCTTTGGTTTCGGTTGAAGTCCTTTTCACAACCGAACTTTTGCCTTCGGTTGATATCTTCTTGTGAACCGAACCTTGGCTTTCGGTTGATATCTTCTTGTGAACCGAACCTTGGCTTTCGGTTTTTATGACTTTCAAGCTTTCCTACATGATTGTTTTCATACTTTAGATTCTTGTCTTGATGCGAGAAATATGCATTCTGGGAATGCCAGAATTGTTTCCTTTCAGAAAGATTCTTTCTGTATCTATTGTTCCTTTCTATCTTCATATTCCTCATCTGAGAAGGTTGATGATGAACATTTGCTTTCGTTTTTGGTGACTCCTTGGCTGGTTCCTTTTGAACTGCAGGAGTTTTACTTTGAGCTGAAGGAGCCGAGGGAATGTCTTCTTTTGCCGAGTGATCATTCTTCTGAGGAATATCTTTTGTACCACTGGTGCTCAGCTCATCGAAGTTGTTCGGCTTATTCAAGGGTTCAGGTATGTATCTTCCTTTGCTCTTCCATGAAGTTCTTTCAGATAAACCAATGGTTTCGTCTGCATTATCAATTGGAGCTTCCCAGAAGTACTCATCACAGCCATCAGCATTGTCTTCGTTTACAATGGCCACAAGTTCAGCTGTTTGATGTTCGGTTACTCCTGTTACCTTGTATACTTGATTTGGAGTGGTCCTGACCTTTTGATACACAACAGCTTTCTCAACTAATTTTGGGGACTTTTGATGGGACAACCGAGCGAACTCCACTGAATTTTCAGAAATTAGATTCTTGTGATTTTCAGGCTCGGTTTTAATAAATTCTGAGCAGTCAACTGTGTCCTCTACAGAAATTTCGCTCATGTTATCGTCCTCGTTAAGCTCAGATGCATTTTCAACATCAATTTTGTTTTCTGAGCTTACGTTGGCGTTTAAAGAGTCAAATTTTTGCATGGTTTCGGTTCTCAGTTTAAGTCTGTCATTTTCATCCAAAAGATTTTTAAGCATGTTCTTGTGGTCTTTGGATTTAATGAAGGACTCAATTTTGTCCAGTCCATACATGTAGGTTGGATTGACATCATCAGACAATATCACACTCTCACAATTATAGGCTTCGGCATCGATTTCATCTTCCTTAAACTCTAGGAAGGGCAAGATCATGCGGTGAATCCTTTGGCCTATTTCACAATCCAAGTGAAGCTGAGTAATATTAGAATACAGACGTTTAGCAATTAAACAAAAAACATTTCGTTGTTTTAACAATTTCAAATTGTCTCTTTGCAAATAAATGTTTTCATCTTTAACTTTGACTAATTCCGACTCCTTTAACTCTATCCACATTCTCCGCTCCTCACTCTTCGACGCCGCCCTGCTCAATTGATCAGTTAGGTTAGAATTTGTGACCCGAGTTTGAGTTAAGCTACTATCTAGATGAGATATTCTTGTATTGACGTTTTTTAGTTCTTTCTCATAAGAGGATGATGGTACTTTGCATGAAATAAAAACAGATTGTACCTTCTTTATCAGTTCATCGAGCTCATTGAACTGCTGGCTGAGTGGTTTGGCTGTAAAGCACATGTCCTCCTTTGCTTTCTGTCCATCAATGCCTCCAGTGGTGTTGTATCCCCTTATTTGAGATACGTCAGAAACCATGAGGCATTTTCCACCACTTCTTTCTTCCTTAGACAAGTAGGCCTTTCCATGAGTAGGCTGCCTCACTTCCTCGTCTTCTGAGTCGGTAGACCAAACTTCCGTGCTACCGAACTCATCACCCAGAACAGAACCCTGCACAATAAGAGCATTAATAGGCGGGTTAGCAACAGACTTCTTCTTTCTCAACTCATCCAATCTTTTCTGCAACACGGCTTCCTCGTTGTTCCCATCATCTTTTTCAGCCATTTTCTTAAGGAAACAGTCCTTAGCATAATGATTTTTCCCACCACAATAGAAACAGCTCACTCTAGAGTCGCCATCCACCTTCGGTTCCTTCTTGTGCTCCTCAGCTTTCGGTTCATTAATCACCTTTTCGGAGCTGTAACTCCCCTGCCAGTTTCGGTTTTTGTTGTTGGGGAATCTCTTCTTTACGAACCTTTTAGGATTGGACACCATCAAGGCATAATCCTCTGATGTGAGATCATATTCTTCCAGGTTGAGGTCTTCATCCTCCATAACAACTTTACTTTTTGACAGGAGGGCCAACGAACCAAGACTGGAAACGACGTTATGGATGTTGAAGAGACACTTCTTTAAAGTGTTTTTAAAGAATAAGGGGTTACATTAAAATGTAAGAGTTTTTTTTCCATTAAATAGTTTAATGACTCCATAACTTGTCCTCAAGTTATGGATGTTGAAGAGACACTTCTTTAAAGTGTTTTTAAAGAATAAGGGGTTACATTAAAATGAAGAGTCTTCATTTTAATGAACCATTAAACTCATAAGTTATGATTTAAAGAGTCTTGAAATAGTTTCAAAACTTGCCCTCAAGTTTTGGAATTTGAAAAGTTACTCCTCATGTATACTTTAATTCCAAATTGAACATTGAAATTTTAAAAAGTTTAAAATTCAACCCTTATACTATTATTATAATTTTAATTATATAGATATGTATAAGAGGAACTCAATCTTACCGTTAGTAGGCCTCATTCACGAAGCCGGTCTATAAGGGGGTATAAGGTTACTGCCTATAAAATGGCAGTTTAATGGGTTTCCACTCTCACTCACCGCTTCCTTGACTGGTGGAGGGTCGTTAGCCGAAAGGGTAGGAATGGACTATAATTCTCCCTTCATTAAAAGTATAATAAAAAATACTAAGTAACTAAACACTTATAAATTCCTAATCTTAGTTACTTAGGAAAATGTGAAAAGGTGCTAGCCCATAAAATTACACTTTGTACCTTACCAAGTCGTTAGTGGAGTGTGTGTGGTTAACTGGCACACTAACATGGACTACTAAGAGTGGCAAAGGGTAACTTGACTTTATTATAGATCGGTGGAGCGTGTGTGGTTAACCGGCACATCGATTAGGTGATATTGTTGAGGGTAGCAAGTCAATTTGTATGGTTATTCACACCTTGTTTGTGATCCTCGGCATCCCAGTCACAAATTTGAGAGGGCACAATCGAGATTCAAACATGCCATTGAAAGTTCAATGTATCTCAAAAGATCAAGGAGTTTCAAAAGCAATAAAACCTAATAATAGAATATTTCATTTTCATGGTGGAAATTGGTAAATTGTCATTTACCTACCTTCAACTATTTTATAATTTGGATTACGACATGCCTCTTCCAGTTATAAATAGGTTGTTGGGTCCTAGCCTTAATACTTCATATTGGGTGTTATATTAAGGACTTTAAATCAACTAACTTGAATTTCTCCCATTATAGATGTCTAGTATAGACAACTATGGTCTTCCCAAATCTTTAGGAATAAGCTTCCTAATGAAGATGATATCCCAAATGGCAATCAAGGTGAAAGATCAATCCCTTTGTTGGGCATTTGTGGGACTAGAAATCATACTTCACTTCATCCACCTCCTCCAATAAATCTCCCTATCCCACAAGTTTTAAGACTTGATAAGTTCTAAGTCACTCAATCCCTATTGGCAAGCAAAGTCCATATGTGCTTAGATCTTGGGGATTAAGCCAAATATTGACAAGTCGGGAGAGTCGGGTGTCGAAGTCTTGAGGTAGCTGGCTGCTGACTTGGTTCTTCAGTCGCTCCCAGATGACAGGTCGCGACAATACCCTTAATGATCTTACCTATTTGCTTGATGATGCTAAATCAGCAATGATTTGGAGCATTAGTAAAGCAAATTGGATTGGAAGATCTACTTTACAAACCTATTTGGACATTGAAAATGGTGACATTGCAGGTCCAGGAAAAACTTTCTCTTCCCAATGGAAAGGGATCGGCCATAGTCAACTCGGTTGACCAAATGGTAAAGAGAAAAGGTTAAGTTTGTGATAGTCCCATGTAGCGTTTCCAAAGAGTCCATATAATTTTGTTGCCAAAGGAAACACATTGGTTGCGAAGCTGCTAAATTTACCTGAAACATCTTAAGGATGGTAAAGTCGATAGGGTTGACTCTACTTCAGGTAAAGTCCATTGTCTAACTCTATTAAGTTTCTATTCAGAGATTCTTATTGCATAATGTGATGAGGTCATATTTTGATGTTTTAAGAATCAAAGAAAAGGTGAAGAAACATAAAGGAAGTATATGCTGATTCTGATCGCGAAGATGGATTTCGATCGCATGGTTCGGTGATCAGAATTTTGAGTTGTTACTTAAGAGTTGTGATATATTGCTTAGGAATTGATAACAATAAGTTTTCCATATGGATTGTAAGGATAAATTTTTCCGCAAAGTTTTAAAATAAAAGAAAATTGGTTTTGATTTTATTTATTTTTAGTATCCTTACAATGGCATTTGTGAAAAAAATTGTTGATTAGATGTTTACAATGATAAGCAATATGGGTAAATGGATTTGATTTTTTTTCATTAGTGGAAGTGTGATAATTTACCAAATAAGGAAAGATTCTCATCGCCCAAGTTTCAGATGGATAGAAACTTGGAATCATGCAACTTGTATTGTATGATCATGAGAATTTTTTTATATATTTGGGAAAATTAAGTTTAATTCCTTGTTCACATGTATATGTGAATCAAGTGAAGGACAAAGGGATCGGATACACTTGGGTGTGCGCTGATCAGGTCCACCACAAAGTTGATAAGATTATTCATTATGATTTACTAAAGTTTAGTAAATATGGTTATACTTACAAGTTTAAGTATAGTTCTGGATCATTGGAGAAGTTTCAATGATAGACATAATGAGTAAGAAGAATCAAATAAGGAAGGAAGATAAAAGTTTCTCTAATCTGAAGAGATGGGAGAGTACTTGGGTATCTTGTTTTATGATTATCTTAGTGATTATGAAACCATGTCACAATTGATCCTCTGAGGACACCTTAGTTCATTTTGTTTGACTAAGGAGAGGAATCTTGAATTGTTGAAATGGTTAGATCAAAAGATAAATTATACTTCGTTCCAAAATTAAATCTTAGAGTCATACTCCAAGATTAAGCCTTGAGTGACATAATCTTAAGAAATGTTTAAAACACTTGTTAAATGTAGAGTAAAATGTGTTCTTACTCTTGTACATTTGAAATTGGTAAGTTGTGATGTTTTGGATAAAACAAAGACCAACTAAGACCAGTTGTGAGAAGTGTTTAACTTGATAAGAATCTGCACTAACTCTTGAATATTCGTTTTTGTCAAGGAATGGTTCTTGACAAAGAGAATCTTATATGTGAAGAGGTCAGTGGGAGTCTTAAAATGATCTTAAGATAGATTCAAGAACTAATCAAGAGTTTTGTTAATCACTAGACCACGACTTGAGGTTTGTAACCTATCGTGTTGACATATTCTGTGCCCATTCCAGTTAAATTTGGTTTTGCATTGGAGTTATGAGAGTTCTCAACTGGTTGCATAACAACTTGGAAGCAATGGCAAGCCCTTGTGCTACCAGGTGGCAAGAAATTAAGACTGCACAAGTTCAGTCCATATGAATTTGGATTTGTCATTAACCTTGCCGTGTGATTATGGTTATGTTAAATTTACATGGATAGGAACACATACACCATCAAAATCTAAGTTTCATAAGGTTTCTCTCCGATTCATGAAAATGATAGTGAGGAAACTCTTTCACTAAGTAGATTTAAGTGGATAGCAAGTGTGAAGTTTGCATTCTTATGTCGTTAGTGGAGCGTGAGTAGTTAACCGGCACACTAACTAATGAGAATGGAAAATGCTTTGACTCACATGTGAGCTATCTAAGGAAAGGGTTAGACTCCAGGTGTATGCTTTGATAAAGTCTTATCAAGGCAATCTAGTATCTGAAATCTGACTAATTTCTAGGTACATGTGAAAACTAGTGGGAGCATAAAGTGTTATGCTATTTAGATAATAATCATTATGCTAGTGGGAGCATGATGATTATGTTGCAAGTTAGCAATGTTAATTATAGAAAACAAAAGTTTCAACTCACTTTGAAAAGTTGTTTTACTATAATTAGGGGAGAGAAATTTATACTTCATTCCAATTCTACAAGCTTAGATTGAGATTTTAATCAACTTTAGTCAAGAATATATATGAATGTTATGTTTGAATGGTTCAACATAAGGAATTTCTATATATGTTTCTTTCTCAAAATTCGATTGTGATTACGACATCCCTCTTCATAGTTCGAATTATGAGAAGATGGAAAATAAAAATTTTATAGCATGAATCGTATCCCATATGCTTCAGATATATGATCGATTGCATGTGTTATAATATTCATCCATTCTAAATTTTCCTAATGCTTAGGGCGTTAAGAAGGGAAAAGGGATTAGAACTGGATATGACTAAGATGATTAAGCAATTGTTGAGAACAATTTGGGGTTTTCCAAAGTTTGGTTACTCATGGACAATTGGAAGTATAGAGTAAGGATCGTATTGACATATTTTGGAAAGAGACATCTCTTGTTCAAAAGTGATGGTCAAGATCGGAATATGGAATTGTTTCCATAGGTGGAGGTTATTCTTTGAATCTGTGTAAGATTAAAGAACTTAATGCAAAGAAGGATGTTCAAAGGAATGTACCTTGAATTTGAGACTTCATCTCCATGGAATTGCTTTCCATTGGAATACTTTCTAATGTTTGTTGCCAAGTCTTTGTGACTTGTGTGAGTATCATTACAAGAGGATCATTGCATAGATTACGGTAAATGACAAGAACTTGGTATTCTTACATTTACAATAAGGATTAGGATTGTGAAATGAGAATCATTGAAGTCATGTTCAATTGATATACATTTAACAAAGAGATGACCATATGTAAACATAGTGTGCATACTTGGAGTATGGCATAGCTATTGTTCAGAGAAACATAGTATGCATGCTTAGAGCATGGCATCACTACTGTTTCAACTCAAGTATTAAGTTGATTAATCGAAACATGAATAATGAGTGATCAATATGGTGCTTAGATAAAAGGTGTTTTATTTACGCTCAAAGTGTTGAGGCCATATAGGACTAGTATTATTTTGTGTTTCACCTTGCGTGTTTTGACTTCCAGAATAACTAGGTCATTCTCCCGAATAACCAGGTTATTCAAACCATCCACAGTCGGTCATATGTTGGAAATAGATATGAATCAAGACTGTCGTGAATTTGTCTTGTATGATTTGTCTAAAATGCTTTAGACAATGCAATAGTTGCTACAACATTCATGAGTACTCATAAGGGCTGAGTATTGGATTCAACCCACGCTCATTTGGATTCACTTCATGGATTTTATCACGAGTGAATCATGAGACGATAATATCTTATATTCTTCAAACCTAGAGATATGAGTTGTTGACTATGAGTTGGTTATACATTGATTGCATGTAAATGCATTGGTAACTCGATGTTATAAAACGTACCTTTGTGTATGATTCAACAAATAGTTGGTACAAGCATATGAGTCGAAGTTTATCCATTCCTTTTACCTTCGGGATAAAAGCGATATCTGTGGGCCCCTTGATGATTTAGTGATGACAAAAGTAAGTGCTCGTCCGGGCCTGGACTGATTTGATTTGTTCAATTAGTTAGTCGTCATATATCAGAAACCGGGAAACAACAAATGGACAGAGAGAATGATTATAATCCATGTCTCAGTCCATATGATATCTAGAATGGAGGAATATATGATCACTTATGTAATGGAAAAGTCATTGACAGAGGTCAGAGTTCATCGACAAGGTCAGAGATCGACAAAAGCTTTTGAGAGCTACGATTGCTAGTCGCGTTCTAAAGTCATACTTGCAATAATAGTTTTAGACTTATCCAACTGGGAGACTGTTGGATTAATGTCTAAGTCCATAACTATAATTGGTAAGACTTGACCCGACCCGGCATGGTCCATTTGGGTTGCATGGCATCATGCACTTGGATAGACTAAAATGAGAGAAATAACACTTAAGGTTTATTAATATATTATAAGTTCTAATATATTATTAAGATTATTTAATTAGTATTGATCAATAATTGATTTAGAATTAATTAAGTGATCAAAAGAAGACTAATTAAATATATGGGTTGATTGTGTAAATCGTCCATACTTATATAGTGGGCTAATGCTCCATGTATTATCAAGTTGGGCTCAAACCCATTGGATGCTCCATGGATGCTCCATGGTGTATTCGAACCCATGGATCCAAGGAAATGGAAAGTCATGACAATTAGGGTTTACCCTAATTGTAACAACTATATAAGCATCTTATTAATGTGAGAAATCGGCCACTAGTAACGCATGGAGGGCAAGCCGATTCTTGAAGTGTTCTAATTTCTCTCTAAGTTATTCCAAGTGCTTATGGTGTTGTGTGAACCATTTGAGGTGTCACACTTGGGGCACTAGGCACTCAAGCTTCATGAAGACAAGCACCAACAAAAGGTATGTTACTCTAACTTGTGTTATTCAAAGTTTTGTATGCTAGAATAGAACAATACCTTGGAAAGTTGATATTTGCATGTATAATAGAGAAAACATAGATCCAAGGTATTTAGGGTTGCACGTACACTTAGGAGTGTTAGGTTGCTCAAAACTCAACAAAGGTGCCTTGGCAATAGGCAACACTAAATCGATCCGAAACTCTACTTGCCTCTCGGGAGGCACTCTTAGAAAATCCTTAAGAAAAACATTTGGAAACTCGCAAACTATAAGAACCTCGGAGATACAACTCGATCTCTCCGTAGTAGCCCACGTATCCATCACATATGCCAAAAATCTCATACATCCCTGCTGCAGACTCTGTCTCGCTTTGGCGGCCGAACAAAATGTCGACCCAGATCAGGTATCCTCTCCATATACTATAAGAACTCCCCCATTAGGGTCTCGTATGGTCACCAGCTGACGCTTACAGTCGATCATAGCTCCAAATCGACTCAACCAGTCCATGCCCACGATGACACATACATCCTTTATCGCAATCGGTACCATATCCATCGGAAACTCAACTCCAAAAATCTTGAGCACACATCCACAAATCACGTCGGCTGCAAATACTACATGCTCACCGATTATGGAAACTCTCAGAGGTCGACTCAACGCCTCTCGTCGGATACTGATGTGACGAATAAATGCTAATGATACAAAGGATCGAGTCGCACCCGAGTCAAGTAACACTAAGACATGCGCATAACTTACAAGAAAAGTACCTATGCACAATCACAATATAAGCACAAAATATCTCAAAAGAATACAATAAGAACACGTACCAGCCACAACATCAAGTACTGTGCAGACCTCCTCCGCTGTCAACTGGAAGACTCTCCCATGAACCTTCGGTGCCTCGGCCTTCGCTGGATGAATCTCAGCAGCACGCACAAAAGTAGGTGTAAATCCATGGGCTGATCCCTACACGAGCTGAGGGCACTCGGCCTTCCAGTGGCCGTTCTGGTTGCAATGAAAGAAAACCAAGAATCCCTTGGGGCAATCCTTCGCCATGTGCCCCTCCTTATCGCAATTGTAGCAGATCCCCATATGAAAAGAACCCTCGTGACTCTTGCCGCACTTGCCACAAGTGTGGCCCTTCTGCTCCCCAACTCTGGAATCAGCAAGCTTAGCCCACTTCGTCGCCGGCTGTGACTGCGCTGGTCTACGGTCCCTCCCCCAGGAATCCTCTTCCTCCTCCTCCCTGGTCTACAACTCAAGCTCAATCTATCTCCTCCTGGCGTTGTCCTGAAGCTCGACCAATGTCCTATATGATGAGTTCGTCGTGAACTCTCGTATGTCCCTCCTCAGTATGCTCAGATATCGGCTCACACGTGCCTGCTCAGTGGAAACGTGTTCAGGGAAAAACATTGCCTTCTCATGGAACATCCTTGAAATCTCAGTCACTGATTTTGTCTTCTGCTTGAGAGACAGAAACTCCTTTGCCAATCATTCCCTTTCCATCGGGGGAACATACTAATCTCAAAACATCTGAACAAACCTCTCCCATGACACTGCAACATTATCTGCACGAGGTAAAACCAGTTGTCACAAACTTCTACCAGTCCTTCGTTCCCAAGCGAAGCTGGTTCAGTGCAAATCGAACTCTCAAATGGTTGGTGCATGAACACGTGTAAAAACACCCCTTGATATCGGATATCCACCTCATCGCAGCAATCAGATCTTGCGTCCCATTGAAATCTGGTGGCTTCGTGTTGCTGAACTCTCGGAGAGTTGTTCATACAACTCAGCGAGTCAAGGACAGGACTGTTTGAAGGACGAGGATGAACTCGACGAGTTGTTCATACAACTCGGCGAGTTGGATGAAGGTTCATTCGAGGTTGTTTTAGAAGGACAACTCATCGAGTCATTGCTAAACTCGATGAGTAGAAGTGTGAAGAAGGGTAAATGAAGGGTAGGGACTCGACGAGTTTGAGGCCCAACTCAGCGAGTCAGGTCAACTGGAAGTTGACTTTGACTTTGACTTGGTTAGGGGTAAAATAGTCATTTTACCCTAAGAATAGTTATTAGTGTTTGACTAAGTGTTTTATGGGAATTATAGCCGGAGGATCACCGGAGCAGCTGTTGGACATCTGTTGATCAGCTTTTCTGCAGTCAGCCTTACGAGATGAGTTACCTTCCAGTAGATGTGGGTCTACAGAACAAATGTCGGCCCACCAGTAGGAGAATATGGGTGAGATGGTTATCTTTGTGATAATTGTCTGGTTGCTATATATGTTCTGAGTATGTGTTAGTAGTAGTAGGGTGTGCTAGCGCCTGGTTACCGGTTGAAAGATACCGAAGACGATTACCGGTTAAAAGATACAGAAGGGGTGGACAAACCCACGCATGTATAGTTGTATGCTTATGATATGCCATTATGTAACTCAGTATGCCTATGTATGTTATCATGAAACCAATATGTTATGACATGTAATATGTGATAGGGGTAGGGGTGGAATAGTCCATAGATACCGATTGCAAGATACCGAAGGGGAGAGTAGCTCCTAGTTACCGGTTAAAAGATATCGAATGGGAGAGTAGATCCCGGTTACCGGTTGAAAGATACCGAAGGCGAGGATAGTTCTCGGCTACCGGTTGAAAGATACCGAAGGGAAGGGTAGCTCCCAGTTACCGGTTGAAAGATACCAAAGGGGAGGGTAGCTCTCGGTTACCGGTTGAAAGATACCGATGACTATGTGCTATGGGTATGGTAAGGGAACTCACTAAGCTTCGTGCTTACAATTTCAGTTTTGGCTTCAGGTACCTCTTCGTCTAAGGGGAAAGAGCCGACGGTGTAGTAGTACATCACACACACATGTTTTTCGCATGGAGTTTCCTGGGAATCTACTCTGAATTATTTTACTTTTGGACAAAATGGTTTTTATTGTGTATGTTTTGGATTATTGACATATTGATTGGGACATGAGATATCACTATGAACGTTTTTATATCAATGGTTTTTATGTTATAATCTATTTAACAACGAAATTTTTGGCCTTGAATTTTGGGATGTTACAAGTTGGTATCAGAGCCTTGTTTTAAGGGATTCTGACACACCCTCGGGGGTGTCTAGACTCAAACCGTAGGGCTAAAGGATTTTTTTCTAAAGAAGTGGTTTTCTAAATCTAAGAAAAAAAGTTTGAGAAAGAACAAAGTGTGTGATGTGTGTGACCGACCGAGCTCAAGTAAGTTTTCCCCAAGATACTCATACTTGTTATGTTATGTTATATGAAATATGACCCTGAGAACTACATGCTAGATTAGGGCTAAAGATCTAGGAGGATGCCTTTTATTCTTGTATATGTTTTCGAGAACTGCATGCTAGATTAGGGATGAGGATCTAGGAAGGATGCCTTATATGCCTGTTTTATAAGCTGCACGCTAGGACCACCTTGTCAACCGTAGGATGGACTGGTTAGGTAATGCTTGATATGGTTACTCAATGCACAAATGCTGCTTGCTTTGTGCTATAGGGGTCCTAACTAACTTCAACTAACTAGTGAGCGGATGTGTAACAGTAAACCCTCAACCCAAACTCACTATGTCGACATATGCAACAAATAAATGATAACTCGCAAGTATAGGTAATCATACATATATCCCAATCTAACAGATCCCTACAGCAAAACAACATCCTATAAACTATGATACATAACACAACCCAGTGGGAAGGAATTAGTGCCTTCGAGCCACGAGTATAGTGAGGAAAACGCACCTCGCGGAACTAGAGAAATATAAAAGAGCTCTAGCTCCTTGTATTGATCAATCCTTCAAACCGACTGATATGCAAAACAAATAAATCCTCAATTAACACCCAATTTCGTCCAAGTTTAAACCCATGGCAAACTGGTAAAATGTAAATGGTCAAAGGTCCACAAGGTCAACGGTCAACTTAGTCAAATTCAACATCACGTCGTGACCATTCCTTCGTCACGTCGTGGAGATGAAAAAACAAAATAACCGTGATTCTGGGCACCTTCACGTTTTGACAAATCCTAAGTCACGTCGTGACTTCTGGTCAGAAAGCTAAATCTTCATTAAGTGCTTACTCTTTTCATACCAAGGCCCATAACCTTAGATCTAGTTTTTAAATAGCTTCTTAATAGATAAAGTTTCCAACTTTATCCATTAGGATGGTCCAAACAACCATGATCTAGCCTGTAAGTGTCATAAGGGACAAGAATGCATCATTCTCAACTTAATGCATTAAGTCAAAGTCTTCATCCTTCAAATCTGAATCAAAATGATGTTTATATGGATAAAGTTTCCAACTTTATCAATAATAATGTCTCAAACATTCAAGATCTAAAGTTTAATGTGCCAAAATGGCCTAAAGGACCAAGATAACGTGCATGGGAATGAGATGGAAAAGATCATAACATCCTAAGTTGTGACACATCTTAAGTAATGTTGTGACTTTTAGTCAGAAAGCTAAATCTTCATTAAGTGCTTACTCACTTCAGACCAAGGCCCATAACCTTAGATCTAGTTTCTAAATAGCTTCTTAATAGATAAAGTTTCCAACTTTATCCATTAGGATGGTCCAAACAAACATGATCTAGTCTTTAAGTGTCAAAAGGGCCAAGAATGCATCATTCTCAACTTAATCCATTAACTCCAAGTATCCATCCTTCAAATCTGAATCAAAATGATGTTTAGATGGATAAAGTTTCTAACTTTATCCATAATAATGTCTCAAACATTTAAGATCTAAACTTTAATGTGCCAAAATGACCTAAAGGACCAAGATAACTTACATGACTAAAATAGGAGGCAAAAGATCATAACTTTCCAAGTGCATGAGGTCCAAGAAGCATTTCAAACTGATCAAAAGATGTTGGAGTTCATTCAACTCCAAGATTACCAATAAAAAGGCCCAAAAGAACCTTCATGATCTTCAAGCTTCATCGAAATATCATCAAGAGCATCCAAAAAAGAAAGGAGGATTGGGGGGGGGGGGGGGGTGAGCTCAAATCATGAAAAAGGAGGCTAGGGTTGCTCCCAAAAAGTTCTAGATGTGATGGAGGCTAAGAAAATACCCTAAAACATCTATCCTTACCTTTAAATACGTTGAAAAACATAAAATCTAGGGGCTTGGGCTACACAACGCTCACCTCATATCGACCTGTTTGTCACCTTGTGATAGCTCTCATGTGTGATAACATGATTGTCATGTCGTGAGGACGGGTTTTCACCCAATTCTACTCCAGTTTTAAACAATCATAATTTTTTCACTTTAACTCTGTTTTTAGCGATCTTTATATGCACGGAAAGGTATTGACAAGCACCACAACTCTATATAATTAGTTTTGACTTAATAGACATCGAGCTAAAACCATAATTTGTGCAAGAAACCCGGATATTACTTTTCCCATTTTACTCATTTGCTTCAAAGCACAAATCGAGGGCTTAAATTACTTAATCCAACATTATCAACATCCGAAAGCGTCTAGACTCTATTCCCTTGACGCCCAAGACCTTTATTCGATCCATTTACGGCCTGCTATCCTTGATATTAGAAACATCATAAAACTAGGTGTTACTAAAATACAGTTGGCTAAAAGACATTCTATATAATTATATTGATACTCTTAGGTTGTAAGATATAAATATCGATGCCATTATATTATAATGATAATAGAATCTCATAAAAGAACTTAATGGATTGAAAAAGTCATTTAGATGTATTTATCATTGTTCTAAATAACGTTAGACATGACTTTGCGATAATATCAAATCTCAACTTTTTACAAGTCGTGGGGAGCTATGTTATTTGTAAGACGAGACTTAAGGCGTTAATTTTTATATAATTCACAATTATATATATATATATATTATTTTTATTCAGTTTTATATACATATGACTTAATACGATATTTTTTTAAAACGTACTTTTGGAGCTTGGCGTGCAATGACGAAGCCCTAACAAGTTTTTTAGAACATTTATATTTATTCATATAAAATATAAGTGTCTATTTTATATGTTTTTTATATAAATTCTACAAAAATTAAATACCGATTTCTTGTCAAAATGGCGTTGTATAAACTTACAAGTTACATTAATAGACAAAACACTTATGATAAGGAAGAATCCCATGTAAGTTATTATTGGATAAAATAAGCTACACGTGTCGTGGTATCAATTTTGTTTTAGTTTACATCTTTTGTGGACGAGATATGGTATTGTTTTTATATCTTGCTATATTTGTCATGACTCGTGATCTACGTTATGGGTTCAATAATTATAGTTGGATGTCATTTTCTCATTTTTTTTATTATCATATATCATACTTTAATAGTGTCAGAAAATGAGTAGAAAAGGTGAATTTAACTAAAAATTCTTATAGGTTGCAAGTTTTTGTTTAATTTTAAAACCAACATTAACTACAAATATTTGAGGCGGTGCAATCACGGACTCACCTGTTGTGGAGACTAATAATTAAAGGTGTAAGTGACTTGTTCGGATCGTTGAAAGATTCATTTGAGATCGAATTAAATGAGTCCGAAGCTTAAATATGAGATTTGATTATTAAACGAGTTCTAGCCATGATTTGTTTATCTAAATTCATTATTCTTGATACTCTTAAATAGACATTAATATTGATTTAATATGTATAATTTTTTTTTCAAAGACGGTGTTCGTTGATGCCTCTTAAGCCGAAGTGCAATATAGGATCCCGTTTATTTATTTATGGTTTACTTGTTAGGCAAAATTTACACTTTTCCAAAAGTAAAAAAAATAAATAAATAAAAATTCAGCCAAAAGTACAAACCATGTTCTAAATTACAAACAATTTTGATACAACAGTACAACCCCAAATACATAACCTTTTATCACAATATTAAAAACAACCAAGAATGATAATCAAAAAACAAAATATTAGCTAATCATGCATGAAGAACGCATCGGTCGTAATAAAAAACAATCGAGACTTATTATAAAATTAACTAATCTAATTAAATCAACAATATTTTTGATGTGTTTCGAAAATATAGTTAGCTGGTATGGGGTAACGGGTAGTTGGTAGTACATGGTGAGTAGCTGAAACCTGGAAGTTTTAGATTTAATTATTATATGAGTGTTTGATAAAAATATATGAAAGTTTTTTAAATATATAAATTTATATAAAGGGACTAATAGTTTAAAAACAAATAAATATATAAATATATATTTAAGGATAATTATGAAAATTGATTCAAAACTCATACTGCCAAACGAAATTTTTTGTTTAAATTAGAGCGTTTTGTCAAAAGTTAAAAACTAGAAACTCTCAAACGCTAGCAAAAGCTCAGTGCCAAACACACCCTTTATCATAGGATGTTTTAGAATACTACTTCACTAATTCAGACTTATTATCAAATTAAATAATCTTAACGAGTGATCTATTTAAAACTTCCACCTTGATCAAGCAAACCTTTATTCTTCCCTTTGTTGTACTCAACAGAAAAAGGGAGAGGGAGAGGGCATGTAGTGATGACTAGGGCTACTCTCGACGAGAAGGTGGGTTCTACTTGATCTCTCATCGGCTGGGAAGGAGAACAAAACATTCATTAAAAGGAGCGTGGATACCGTCCCCGTCACAATGCGTTTTAAAGTCGTGAGGGCAACAGATCCCATAAAAACTCTGAAGTTAAGTGTGGCCTCCTAGGAAATTTTCATGTTGGGAGCCCAAAGCGGACAATATTGTGATACATGCCACATGGGGCATTACAAACGGTATCAGAGCTAGGGTACGAGTTGATTTGTTCGAAAGGCACTTCGGACCATATAATAGGAGGTGAGGGTGGGTTGTACCTAATCCCATATCGGATGGGAAGGAGAACAAAGCAATCTTTATATGGGGAGTGGATACCATCTCTGTCACAACACATTTTAAAGATGTGAGGGTGCGAGCAATTCAGGCATGAGTAACCTCCTCGAAAGTTTTCGTGCTGAAAACGCAAAACAAACAATATGTGATATGTGCTAGAGAGTGACTTTACAAACGGTTTTGTCAATTTTCTACATTAAGTCTCAAATGAACTAGCAAGACAATTTTTTATTTGAGACAACTATGGACTTTTCTCAAAAGTTTTCCTTATCAATAAATAAATACCAACCCTATTTATTATTACTACGTAATTATTTAATAATCATAATCCTTTAATTAATAAAATTTTTAATTAATTAATTATTGAATAATAAACACTTATTTATTTTATCTCATTTGACAAAATAAAAAAGGAATAACATTAGTTTTCATTTATTTAATAACCGGTAAATAATAAAATTTGCACACTATAAATATTATTATTTATCGGCTTTTTCATGCTCTTAAGTTTGAGCTTATTGATTGACATATGTCACACCTCAAACCGAAACGACAGAAGCGTTCGGAGCGGATGACACCATGTACAATATCACAATAATTACATAATCGTAATCAAAATATAACAACCATGTATTGATAAAGAATATGTTCTTACATTGTGTTCAAGTCATTGTATATATGACACAAAAATGTATGTTAAAAGTTAAAAGACATAAGTCTATGAAGCTCCATCTTCTCAAAAACTTGTGGATGTACTTGTCTATTGATTTCCAGAGATTACATGTAATTTTGAAAAGAGTGTCAAGAATTAAGTTTGTGAGTTCATAAGCATGTTTGTAGCTGAAATTTGATATTTGTTCCTTGAAAATATCTTATGTTGTAATATGTGTTTTTGTACTCTGACATAGAAAAATGTAGTTTTAGCTCACATAAAACCATGAAAAGTATGTTTTCTCTGTACTAGACTAGTATTTTGTATTTGTACTTGTATGAAAAACTATGTAATTGTAAATGCCTAGATTCACCAGTTGTACTTGTAAAATGCTGTATTATAGTATTATTATTTACTAAAACTATGTGAAATTGTTAACTTCTTCATACACTAATTGTAATATTCAATGCCAAATTATGAGTTATCATAACCATACTTGATGACCTAAGATGGTCTGAGCACGACGTTCTTCAGGCGTCGTAATCAGTATGACATTTGTAACTACAAGCCTGCTGGCCTGACTATAACGAACAGTCAAGGTGTAAGATTCTCAATCTCGTATAAATCTATACATAAGTGTCACATTCTCCCTCCAGGAGATTTTGGTTATAATTTCAGGATTTGGTTGATACTTATATAAGTACGTGAAGTGTGTCCCACAAATGCTATATTGACGGTTACGTGTAGAATAATAAAAAATTACTTTGAAAAAGATAACCTGTAAGTATATCTCATAAACTATATTTATTAAAGTTTATATGTTTTTTTCCATAATGTATTCTGAATATGTAAAATCATGTATATGATGTATAAACTATACTTATTATAGTTTATATGTTTGTTTTCCATATTGTAATATGAAACTTGAAAAGCATTATGTAAGTTCTATAAACTTACATATTATAGTTTATATGTTTGTGTTTTACTGAAATGAAAAACTTTGTATTGTTAATAATTCAGTAAGTTTAAATCAAAAAATCTTTGATACGGTTGTCCCATGAAATTCAATATTTATACTCGAATGGTATTAAAATAGTTTGCAAAAATTATACTTTTGTTTAACAAGTTTAAAATTATTTTATACTTATATAACTATAATATTTATAAAATTTTGATTAAATAGAAAGACGAATAAATAATTCTACCCCATGTTCACAACCAAATAAGGAACAAGAAATGGAGTCAAATTATCAATTCTAAGCCAGTGAAAAATCATGAAAATGTAAAGGTATAAACTCATCTCGTGTCCATGTTTCTAGTTGGGTACAACTTTGTCGCGATGATTTCCCGGGCTAGAATACGTATTATTCAACTGTATCCTAATTTATATTAACACACGATATGTATTTAAATTAGTAAAATAATTAGTAAAGTGTTATATTAACACTAATTAATATAAAACACTTACCAAATCTTGTAAGAATAAATGGAAGCAAAATGCTTCTTGAAGTTGTTTTAGTTCTTGGAAATGAAAGAAATTTATGTATGGTTTGAGAGAAATGAAGGAAATCTCGTTCACTAGAAGTGCAGAAGTGAAGAATGATCCCTTTTTGGTTGCTTAAGTATGAAGGAAAAAAGGGAGTCGGTTTGTGAGATTTCGGCCATAAAGTAGCTGATTTCGGCCTAGCACTCTAACCAAGGAAAAGAGATTTCAGTCCAAGATTTGCGGTCTGAATGGATGTTTGCGGCTGAGATCAAAAGGCATCCTCGCACGTTTTCAGTGTGAGTTGATTTCGGTCGTGACCGAAGTCTCATTTTCGGTCCGAGGCAAATAGCCAATCCGAGGGTTTCGGTCCTCGCAATTTACTCATATTTTTGCAACACTTATTTACTAAAGGCTATATATATATAAAGTATTAGTTTAACTTTAATAAATTAACAAATCAATAACTTAGACTTTTATTTAGCAAGTTTGACTTTTGTTGAGCTTGGTTGACTTTTTTTTAGTTTTACAGATTTGAAAATAACGGGTTATCACAATATACAACAAACATAATTATTTCTTTGTTCCATGCATATTAAACCTAACATGGTTCTTCTTGTGCTTCTATCATTAGATCCATCATTTATGCCATGCTATGTACTAGACCTAATTTCTCGCACGTTTCCACATTATGACTAGAATATTTTAACATAATCTAGGAGAATGCCACTAAAATATTGTTAAACACATCTAAAGATATGTTCTTAGTTACTTAGGTTTGGATAATGAAATCAATATAAAGTTGTAACACCCCATTTTTATGAAATTTAAATGTAATAATCTTTAAGACATATTATGACATTGAGTTGTGTCTTAAAAAACATGGTCCTAATAAAAACATTTTTCAAAACATTTTAGTTAACGTATGTGTTACTAGCTCATATCAAGTATACAATCATAGTAAGCAAATAAGAATTTACACAATATCATAATAGGAATCTATATGTAAACTCCACTCCATTTATCTTCCAACACACTTCAAATAATCCATACTTCTAAATTCACTGCTTCCGTATTCTTGAGACACACGTTGCATTTTAAAAAAAAAATTATACGTACGACGGAAGGTCTCTTGAGTTATATGAGTTTTAGACTTTACAAGTAATAAAACTTCAAATAATATTTCGATAGTCTTATATTTCCGATCACTTGATAAAATTATTTCACATTTCAAACTTTAGGCATCCAAGTATAAAATACAATGCATAATCTTGACTTTCAAAAAACAAAACTCCAGCTTTCAATGAAACTTTACCAATAAAACAATCAAATGAAAAACATACTTAAGTTACGATTCTCCCATAATCAACAAAATAAAATGTAGGTATATTTAAAACATAGAGTAATAAGAAGACTACATGTGCTCCCCATATATGAAATAAACAATAAAAAGCTTATGAGTTCTTCTCATATATAAAACATAGAGTAATAGAAAACTCTTAGTTTTTCCCCATATATCAATATAAAACAATAGAAAACTTAAAGGGTGTCTTGCACATAATAACATAGAATCATAAAAACCTTACTAGTTCTCTCCGTATATCAAAACATATAACAATAGAAATCTTATGGGTTCTCCCCGTACATCGAAACATTAAACAATAAAAACCTTACGAGTTCTTCCTATACATTGAAAATGAAACAATAGAAATCTTATGGGTTCTTATAAAACTTTATCAAATTCTCTTCGATAAAAGTGTCTTTGTAGAAGAGATTAATCGAGTATTAAAATAGAATCAATGTGAATAAGAATTAAGAATACAAGATCTAAATAAAATCTGGTTTCAGCTCATATTAGTTTCAATGAAACTAAGAGTATTATAGATAGAGAACTTGGAAAAACTCTTATCTAAACTCTAAGTTCAACCCCTATTTATAGGAGGACTGAAAGTACAAAAAATACTAAGGACTAAACTTCAAGACTTCAAAACATAAATGCCTTAGTAAATAGATAACAAACTATTCGACACTGCTAGAATACACTTCGACACATTGCACCAATTTTGACATTAACTATCTCCCCCTTTGTAATAAGTGTCGAAGTGAGTTGATTAACACTTGAGCAGCTTTATGCGGTGTCTTCCGAACTTTAGCATACCAATTCATTACCTTTCGCATTTCAGCCTTGTCTTCTTCAGAGTTCTTCTTACAACTATTCATACGAACAATTAAGTTTGTATATTGTGTTATTGTGTATCTTTCAACATCATTGATTTGAAACAAAACTTTTGATTGTCTTCCATTCTTGCTCTTTCCAACAAAAATAATTCCACATGGCTTCATGCATATTTCTCCATCAACATATGAAACCAATTCAGCCTTCTTTTTCACCAACGATTGAGGCACAATAACTTCTTTTCCCAAAGACATAGCTAGCTCTATGTCTGTCAAAGCAAGACAATCATCATAATTGTCAATGAAAATTTTAAGATGACCTAATCCCAATCTCAACACATCCTTGCTTGTTCCCTGAAGCTTTGATTCATTTGACTCCTTAAGAATATATGAAACTTGAATAATATCATTCAAGTTCATTAGTGGGAAATCAGCAATGGTGAAATTGCATGCAACTTTGTTAGCCCTCACCACATGATATTTAAAATTTTGTAACATGTTTTTGAACATTTCATCTTTAGTTATACTCAGGACTTAAACAATATTCACATATGACCACACTTCCTCCTGCTCTTTCCCCAAAACAACATGAAATCTAAGCTTCAGGTGTGTGAAGTCATCTGGATTCTTGAACTTGTCAAAAATTTTATATTGGGTTGTTACGAAAATCATCTCATTAATTGGGAAGTCAAGTTGATTCAAATCTGAGGTTTCGATATCATAACTCTTTTCGGGTTTCTTCTCAAATTCATGCATTTCATTGTAAGCCACCCTTGCTTCGATATTTTCGTAACTATGTAACTTCCTGGGATCTCCCTTGTTTAAATGAGGAGGATCATTTTGTCGAAGCCTCAATATGCTCTGAATCTTTCTTTTTCTTTCCATTTCTGCCTTTCTTTCTTCTTTTAATTTTCCACTATAATATTTTTCCCATTATCTTGTATTATTAGAATTTCTTTGGGTTTTGAAACACTCCCTTCTCCACTTGACCCAATTACTATGCCTTTTAACACCTGCCTTGTAGTGGTAACAGTCGAAATCACAGGGTCAGCTTTTGATATGATTAGCTTTGTTATGGGAACATTTGTTGCAAAGACTTTTCCAACCACTTTTGCTTCTTCACCATATTATCCAGAAGCCCCTTCACCAACATTCATCCTTTCTCCCCCTTGCACCCCTGTGACAATAGGTGGGCCATTTGTTGGTAGAATACTTGCTAGCTGAGATAATGGGGCTAACTGTTTGTGAAGAACAGCTTCGAAAAGAAGAAACTTTTGGAACAAAAATTCTGGGGTAATTAAAGGAGAGGACCCAGGGTTCGAAACAATGTCTTTCAACTCAGTCAACAATTTGTTGATTTCAGAAAAGTTTTGAACTTCATCATGTGACATTTAATCAACCTTAGGACCAAGAGATTCATAGAGTTTGATAAATTTGGTCACATAATCCGCAATAATATTCATCTTCTGATTAAGAGAAGCGTAATATTGTTGCACAACTTCTATCTCTCTGCCCATATCTTCCCGAAGTTCCTGAACTTTCAAATACACATCCTCCCTTACCTTTTTAATATCTTGAAAAAAATCAAACATGATGTTCTTTTTCAACATTTTCAATTCTTGAAGGTCAAAAGAAAAAATAGACAATTGATTCTTTACACGCTCTTCATTATTTCGATCTACTTCAGAAATGGCCTCAAGAAGACGGTCTGCTTGCTTTTTAAGCATAAGATCCACCTTGAGACTTGATACTGAATGTTTCCCTCCTCCATCAGATTTAATTTGCAACAATGAATTAAGCATCTGATTCAAGATTTTGAATTGTTTCCCAATGAGTATTATGTTGTCAGGAATCTCCTCTTCTTTAGGATCAAACTGAATATCTCCAAATGTGCCTCCAAAAACATTTTCATCATCATTAGATGAATGATGAACTTATGTAGTAGTAACCAGTGGGTCGGTATATTGGGAAGAAAATAAGGAAGTAATGGGTCAGTTGAGGATATAATCGAAAGTTGGAGAATGTGTATCAAGAGGAGTAGTTACAAATGAAGATAAAGAAGTTGTAGTATCTATGTTGGAAGTTTCGAAAATAGATGAAACAATGATTGGTGTACCTTGTGACAGAGTGGTTTCGACATTTGTTATTAATGGAATAGAAACAATAAGTGGTTCTGGTTAAGAAGCAGAAGAAGAGATCACAACCATTTCGACAATTGAAGTATCAACTTGAGATGTGGTCACTGGTGTATCCTGAACAACTTCATCTTCATTGGATTCATCATGTAATACCAATTTTCGATGCTTCTTTTTCTGCTTTCTCGAAATATGTTTCGCCATATCTTCGGCTTGATGCTTCTTTGATGAAGGTGAGATGAAACAGGAACTTCACGAATTACCACTCATTTTCTCGTAACATTCGGTTTGTGAACCATAGATGGAGAAAAAACTTAGAGATCTTTCAAAAGAGCTTTGTGGTTGATGAGCAATTTTCTTCAGTCGCTTGAACACTCCTGTTTTCGAAGGAACCACTTCCTTAGAAGGGTCATCAGTCTTTGGCGCAGGCTTCGTAACAATAATTTCTTCTGTTGATTTCTTCGTTGGAGACTTTGTTTTCTTTTTCTCCTGAACCGGTTTCGTAGGACTGTCCTCCACTTTCTTCGAATGTCTCGATTGTTTAGATGGACCCTCTTCAATTCGAGACAACAAAATGCAAGTTTCAACAGAGGGATTGATCATTTTCAATATTCCTATAGAATTTTATTGGAAGAATCCACCTTCTTAAGCATACCATCCATAATTCTAGCAACACTAGGGAATTCCTCAGCATTATCCTCAACAACCTTCGGAAAATTGTACTACAAAAATTCGGCTATAGCTTCATCGTCTTTTACTTTAAATCCTTCCTTTTCGTATGCGAATTGAAGAATCAAACTCCAGTACCTTACACATGAAATTCCGTATATGACATTGGTATTTTGCACACTCTTCATAATTTCCCTCCACATATGTGTAGCATAATCCACAGAAAGGTCATAATAGATACCAACCACCATAGCATATACTTCTAAACGCCCTTTACCCAAACCAACATTACGACCAGTAAGACAGCGTAGACAAATGCCAAACAAAAAAAATCCAAATACATGGAAGTCTGGACTTCTTGAATTCACTAATCATTGTAACGATGGGTTGATAACCCATCTCATTGAACATGTGTAACATCTGCTCATTTGCAACCTTGTAGAAAGGAGGTGAGTTGGTGATTTCCAGTATTTGACAAAAAAACTTTTTAGTTAACTGAAACTTATTCTCATTGATCAGATTGAAGGTGATATGATCTAAAGTTTTGCTATACGTAGCCGTAGAACCTGCTAGTGATAACCAAGACAGCAGAACTGTGAAAGAACGAAACATCGCCGTCTTCAAAAAAGAATGTTGTAGCGACACGATCAACATCTTGAGTTCTTCAGGGTAAAGGGTAACATCACTTTCAACTTGATAGTTATTGCTTTGAAGTTTCATGATGGGTTGGGAAGAAAAATCTTCTATGGTTTAAGATGGTGCAGGATCAGCCATGACTAGGGTTTGAAAATGAATGAACGATCAAACAGTTCTTTTATGATTTGAGAATTTGTAGAAAACATAACCATGTAAAGAACCCTTGAAACCCATTTTTATAGGTGACCCTTGGATTTGAAATTGAAGTGGGATCAGCATTAAATGAAAGTTGATGTGGCACCTTGGAAACCGCACCCATACGCCAATAAACTAGCCACACATGAAAAAGTGAACACCACTTCTCCTTGAAACTTGGATAGAATACAAAACGTGTATTCATACAGCCTGGTTACTTGCTCCAATGGAATAACAACCGCCACAAACCTTCGGAATGGAGGTTAGGCTCTTTCACTTTTGGGTTAAGAAGCGAAGTCATATGCCATACTTGTGAAATCTTCAGCATGAGTTGGTAGAACCTCAAGGATTTTGTGAGTGCTGTGTGCCAAGAAAATGAGATACGAAACAAAATAAAAAAAAAAATTGGATCTGTGATGTCGAAAAATAAATTTTCGACATAAAGGTAGTTAAACCCCAGGCAAAGGTTGCTTCACTAATTATCAAGAGAGGTAATCAACAACTTGTGTGGTTTCCCGTGAATTACAATCGAATACTTGTTGAGAAGTATTGAAGGGATTTTTTTCATAAACATGATTTGGTGGCTTAAGAAAGTTCGTTACATATCAGCACTAAACATAAGGTGAGTAATTGTAATAGAAATTACTTGTGTGACCAGTGTAGTCAGTGACAAGTATGCTTTGGATAACTTTTTAAAGTGACAAAAGGTAAAAATTGATACTCACGCGGAAATCATATTCATAAAAACAAAATTTTAGCTGGATCCTGTTGGGAAACAAATGTCGTGGGTTTCGAACATTTGATCAAGATCTCTCAAAACGAAAGAATATGATTTTGATTATCGAAAAATTGGTACTGAAACAAATGTTTCGTGAAAATCTAGAACATGGTTCCCCGTCAATTCCTTAAAAAGGTTTGAAAAAATGGGTTTCACCTTCATCACAGTCTCACGAATCCAAATCATGAACACAGATTTTTGATATATCTAAATCCTGATTAGTTTGATCAAGAGTAAATTACTCGAATGGTCCCTATGGTTTGGGGTAATTTGCGAGTTTGGTCCCTAATTTATATTTATAACTCGGAAGGTCCCTATTGTTTGTTTTTGTTACACACTTGGTCCTTACTGTTTGTTTTTGTTACGCACTTGATCCCTGTTTTATCTAAAAATATTATTATTTAAATAGAGAAAAATATTGAGGTAGGTAAAATAAGATGAGAGGGGTGGAGTTTGGGGTGTGTTTATTTAAATAAATAAATAAATCAAGGGAAAAATAGTCTTTTTAGGTAAGACAGGGACCAAGCGCGTAACAAAAACAAACAGCAAGGACCTTCCGAGTTAAAAAAATAAGTTAGGGACCAAACGCGCAAATTACCCCAAACCATAGGGACCATTCGTGTAATTTACTCTTTGATCAATGATCTCTTGGACATATTTCATAGTGTGTGAATATGTTAGAAGTTTGGGATGAAAAAGATTGGTTTATGAATCTTATTGTGCCTCTGCAATATTTAGAGCATGCAGTAAACTCTTAACTCCTTTAAGAAGAGTAAGGTAGCTCAGTGGACTAATGTGAACACAAGCCTGATTGGGAAGAAATTTTCGTAAATGAAGATTTCATTAAGGATTTCGACACCACACATTGAGTCAATGGAGGCTTGGGTCGACATGCTGCAACATGCTTCTAGGGACGACCTAACTATTTTAAAGTTTTCGAAAGAATACCTGACCCTAGAATTGCAAGCATGAGTAATAAATAATCTTCACATTAAGCTGAAACAAAAATTCGAAAAACAACCAACAAACTAACACGAAAATATTTTTGGAGTTTTCAATTTAACGAAATATAAAAACTAAACATAAGTAAAATCTTTTTTGTATTTTTGATTTTTCAAAAAACAAAACAAAGAGAAAATCTTTTTGGTATTTTTAAAATTTTTCTAAAATAAATGACTAACAATGACATTTTCAGAAAATTAAAATTTGCCAAACTAATGAAAAGTTTTCACTCTTGATGTTGAAAACGAAGCGTGTCGAAGCGCTAAACGTGAACAATAACCTATGTATGGTTAATACTAGTTGCCTCTGGACAATGAATCATTGCTTCTGAATCAACACATTTCCTTCACACCACTATATCATTCATTCAAAACTAATCCTGGAAAAGAACTTGCTTCAATCATTCCCAATCCGGTCAAAATTCTAACTAATGATTTTTCATCCATTGGTTTTGTAAAGATATCAACAAGCTGATCAATTGTCTTTACAAAATGTACTTCGATATTTCCATCTTCCACATGATCATTAACTAAATGATTACGAAGTGGAATATGTTTAGTTTTCGAATGTTGTACTAGATTATGACAAATACGTATAGCACTTTTTGAATCACAATACATTGGAATGTTTTTTTCTATTGATTTCATAATCATGCAATTGACTTTGGATCCATATGATTTGCTAAGTGCAAGTAGCAGCTACATCATACTCTGCTTCAGTAGTTGAAATTGTAACACAAGTTTGCTTTTTTGACTGCCAGCTTACAAGCTTGCCATCTAATTAATGATATCCTCCACTTGTACTCTTTCGATTAAGATTACACCCTCCCATATCTGCATCTGAAAAATGCTTGAATGAAAAATCCTGATTTCGAAGGATACCATAATCCTAACGAAATTGTTCCTTTGAGATACCAAAATATATTTTTCACAATAGTTAAATGTGGTTCTCTTGGTTTGCTTGATAACTTGCACAATTACAAACATAAAACATGATATCAGGTCGGCTAGCAGTTAGATAAAGTAATGAACCGATCATGCTCCTATATAAAGTAAGACCAACAACAGGTTTTTCTAATAAAGGAGTTAGCCTTGTTCCAACTCCATTAGTACTCTTAACTTCGTGCTATTTGTCATTCCAATATTTTTGAGAAAATTCTTGGTATATTTCTCTTGATTGATGAAAATGCCTTCTCTGGTTTGATGGATATTTAAGCCCAAAAAGTTATTTATTTTGCCCGTCATACTCATTTCAAACTGGCTTTTCATCAAATTTTCGAATTCACTAGACAAAGCAAGATCAATAGAGCCAAAAATAATCTCTTCAACATAAATTTGAACAAGCATTAGATGATTCCCAAATTTCTTTTGAAATAACGTGAGGTCAACTGATCCTTGTTTAAATTTCGATTGTTTTAAAAAATTGGTAAGAGTTTCATGCTAGGCTCTTGGTGCTTGTTTAAACCCATAAACAATTTTATCTAAGATATAAACATGAATAAGAAATTCTTTATTTACAAAACCTAGAGGTTGTTCAACATAAACTGTTTCTTCAAGTTCACCATTGAGAAAAGCACACATCACATCCATTTGATAAACATCGAAATCTTTATGAGCTGCATAAGCCAAAAATATTCGAACAGCCCCGAGTCTTGCGACAGGGGCAAATGTGTCTTCGTAATCAATATCTTCTTGTTGCGAATATCCTTTTAAAACTAGTATTGCTTTATTCCGAACAATATTTCTATCTTTTTTGGTGTTGTTTTTGAAAATCCATTTTAATCCAACAATCAAAACATTTTCAACTTTAGGAATTAACCTCCAAACTTTGTTTCTTTCGAATTCAGCTAGTTCAGATTGCACTGCTATAACCCAATTTGAGTGTTCCATTGCAAACTTAACTGTGTTAGGCTCTATTTTCGAAATGAAAACATTAAACATGCAAAACTCTTGATAAGCATTAAGTACCTCATTCTTAGCACGAATTTGAGCTCTCATCAATACTCCATCTTGAGGATTTCCAATTACTTTCTCTTTTGGATGATTTCTTGTCTATTTTTCCAGTGGTGGATAAGCTGGATCAAAATCTAATTGTGCATCCCCAAACACTTCATCATTCTCAGATCCTTCAATATAAATATTATCATTCAGGTCATGAAAATTAGAATTTTGACCAATGTTTGTCATGTTGACATAATTATGCTCCCCCTAGAAATGATTATCATTCAAATGATCATCCTTGAAACCAACATCCATATTGCTCGTCTCCCCCTAAAAAGGATGCTCCCCATTAACATTAAAAGGTATATTTAAGTGATCCTCCTCCACTCGTGCATCTATCATACTTTCGCCATTAGCAGTTATATCAGATGTAATCATCGAATTACCAGAATGTTTCGAAGATTCATGAGTTTTATTATCTACGACATGAATTTCAGCATCGGTAGCCCTATCATGAATACCAAAAATTAAATCATAATCAAAATAAGATGAATTAAAACTTTCAGACTCATCATTTGATTCATTAAGAATTGGTTTTTGATAAAAACATTTTTCAACTTGTTTAACGTGATAATCATCAAAAGTGAGAATGAAAGTTTCTTCAACTTTTCGTGTGCGTTTATTCAACACTCTTTATGCAACTGAATTATGTGAGTATCCTAAAAATATTCCTTCATCAGCCTTAGCTTGAAATTTTGAAAGATTATCTTTGAGATTCATAATAAAACACCTACAACAAAAAACATGAAAGAATTTGACATTAGGTTTTTGGTTATTTATAATTTCATAAGGAGTTATGTTGAAATGACAATGAATAAAGGATTAGTATAGTTCTTTCCGCTTCGCAAAGAGATCGATTTTTCCTTTCGACAACTCCATTTTGTTGCGGTGTGTAAGGTGATGAAAAATTATGTGAAATTCCCTTGCCAACTAAAAACGAATCAAGAACATTGTTCTTAAATTCAGAACCATTATCACTCTTTATTTTTGTAACTTTCTGCTTTAAGCTAGTCTCCATCTTCTAATTAAAATCAATCATTGTTTGAGAAACTTCGGATTTCAACCTGAGAAAATAAACCCAAGTAAATCGAGAAAAATCATCAACAATAACGAGAATGTACCGTTTTTGTTGAGAGTTTCAACTGTCGATGGACCACATAAGTCAATGTGAATTAATTCCAACGGTTCGACAATTTTTGAATCAATGACAATTGGATGCCCTTTACAATGTTGTTTTCCTTTTTCGCAAACTACTTATAAAGAATCAATGTCAAACTTTAAAACAGGTAATCCTCATACAATATCATCTACCACCAATTTATTCACATTTCGAAAGTTTAAGTGAGAAAGCCTTCGTTCCCATTATCAACTAACATCTTTTGGATCTTTCAAAAGTAAACAAACTGAAGGTTTCCTAAAAATGGGTTGTATGTCAAGAGTGAACATATCGCCATATCTTTTTGTTTTCAACAAAACTTTTTTTTTAACATTCGAAATGATGCTTCCTTCTTCGTTAAACACAACTTGATTGCCAGTGCCCACAACAAGTTGTGAAACACTTATCAAATTTTGTTGAAGACCTTCGATATAAGCTACATGATTAACAGTAAACTGTCCATTTGTTACTTTTCCATAACCTTTCACTTGACATTTATGATTGTTTCCAAACTTCACTACTCCAACATTATCTAAACTTCGAAAATCTCTCAAGTTTTCCTTCCTTCCAGTCATGTGACGTGAGCAACCACTATCAATATACCATTTCTCATCGTATTGCTCGTCACACATCACCTGAAATCATTAAAAGAATTTAGGTACCCAAGGCTATTTGGGTCCTTGGAAATTAGCTTGAAAAAGTGAATGAAATTTAGAACCTAAAGCCCAATTGCGAACTTTGGATTTGAGATTATCGATTAATTAATCATCATTAGTTAAAGATATCAAAACATAATTTTTTGATAGTTTTGGAGTATCACTGACTTTCGCCTCATGCTTCTCAGTGTGTTTAACTTTTGAGAGTGGTTTCCATTTTTGAAAAGGAGTATTTGATTCTTTCTAAGATGAACTTCCAGATGAAGATTCATTCAAATACTTTTAATAGCCTTTCTAGAGTTGATGTTGAGAGTATTTTCCAGATTGATATTGTTTCCATTTACCTTCAAGCCAATGATTAATGGTGTGTACTTTGGAAGAACCCTTTATGTATGAAGTTTTAGAATGTTTGTTTCCAGATGGATTCGGAAAGTTTGGTTTTTGTGGAGTAAATTTAGCATTAGTATTAGATGGATCATTTTCAGATTTTCGATTGAAGCAGTTGGATGAAAATTTCTTTTTTAAGATAATATGTTTTGAAAATTTGTTGCTTGTTGTGAGAAAAAATTTTGATTTAAAATATGATTGTTTGAAAGCCTTTGTTGATTATTAGTCTTAAAACTCCTTGATGATGGTGATTTTGAAAACTTCTTTTTATGATCATTTTGACTTTATGACTCACACTTTGTTGATTGAGTGGGAGTTTTCATTACATCTGAACGTTTGAAAGAGTTTGTCTTAACATATTTAGCATTACGTTTTCAGACTTTTTCTTTTTTATTTCATTTGATTTCTTTTCATTTTCCACAACTTGCTAGGAAATTTTCTTTCTTGGCTGTCTTTTTGAAACTCCATGTTCTTTTGAAAATATTTCAACAAGATCCTTAAAATCTTGTGAATTGACTTTCACACTTTGATTTGTTTCAACAAAAACTTCTTTTGAAATTTCTTGTTTTTCACCCATTTTAGTTGTGGTTTTTGTCTTTGAAAAACATATGAAATCTTTGTTAGATTATTTCATTAGTGCTTTGATTTGAAAAGAATCCTTCATCTAATGTTTTCTTGTTAACATTCCCAGTAGTGACAAACACTTGATTTGGAAAGATAACATCATCTATGCACTTGAAATTTAGATACACAACTGTATTTGTTTCCAGATAATGAGCACCTTTTTCAGACATCACTTTATCGAAATTTTCAGTATCTCCATACACTTGATCAGCAACAATTTTTGGAATGGTTGTTTCGTTTGAAACATTCGTTTCTGTTTTAGAATTGTTTAAAACTTCTTCTTCGTCCTCATAATCACTACTATCAGTTTGACTATCTCTAACACTCACAAGATCGAAGTCACAAACTTTCAAAGTTGAGGGTCTATCGGTTTCATCCTTAACCATTGAATCATTACAAATTTATTTACCTTTGGACACTTTCCTCCTCCTCAATTTCACTGATTTCGCTAAAACTATCATAACTATCTTCGATATCAGCAAAATTAGATTGAGAGTTAGATTTCGAATTCTCAGTTCGTTTTAAAATCTTTATTTGTTCACTTTTGGTCAAGGTATCATCCACAATTTCAACAAGTTCATTAGCATCAATATATTCTGTAACATCCCAAAAACACAGTCTGAAAATTTCGTTAAATTTAATAACAAAAACCATAGTCGATAAACCTCATATAAAAATCATAAGCAATGTGTCTCAAAATATTATAACATATGTCAAATATATCAGAGTATAAACATCTCAGGCTGAACAAATGGTGTGTGCACTGCAATCTTCCCAAACTCCTTTTTGGAAAAACCGAGTACCTGAAACCAAAAACTGAAACCGTCAGCACAAAGCTTAGTGAGCTCCCACCACATACCATACAATAACATATAAAGCACATATTGGGCCTTGCCCACTGCATCGGACCGAGGTCCGAACTAACTTGGGCCTTGCCCCCTGCATCGGACCGAAGTCTGGAACTAATTGGGACCTTGTCCGCTACATCGGACCGACATATGGACTAACTAGGGCCTTGCCCCCTTCATCGGATCGAAGTACGGAACTGACTGGGACCATGTCCCCTGCATCGGAACGAATTCTTGACTAACTGGGGCCTTGCCCCCTACATCGGACCGAAGTCCGGAACTGACTGGAACCTTCTCCCCTGCATCGGACCGAAGTCTAGACTAACTGCATCTGACCGAAGTCCGATCTGACTGAACATAGCATGGCATAACATATCAACTAGCATGAACACATATACTGCATACTGCATCGGGCCGTAGCCCAGAACACATAACACATAAAGCATGTCTGAGCCACGAAGGCATCAAGCATACTAACTACTGCATCGGAACGAAGTCCGGAAACTACTACTTACTAAAAGGGCCGGCATTGTGGCCTTAGACCCATTCCTACTGGAAGGAAACTCACCTCACACCGCTGAAGTCCCGCAGACTCGACCCCAGCTGCCAGATGACAGATTCCCAATCTGTCAACATCAAAATAACACCCAATTAATAATTGGGTTCCACTACATAAATAGAATTACATACTTTGGATAATTACTACATTACCCTAAGCTTGGCTTACCCAAGCCCAAGGTCTAATCCATAGGCCTAAAGTCAACTAGGGATCAAAGCCCAACATATGGTCCAATTTTCCAAATTGGGCCCAACTCCTCATATGGGCCTTTCCTTAAAGCCCATTAATTATTCTAGTCCATTTACTTGATCTTGGATTGCCCATTAATAACCTAATCATCAAGGCCCAATAAAAAGCCCAACAATAAACCCAAGTGAAATTAGGGTTTTCACATAAAATGAAAATTAGGGTTAAGTGTTTCTCACTTAACCCATTAAGGACTTAATCCATTAAAGTCCATAATTCTTCTAAATATGTTGTGATTCAGCTTAAACACACAATTCCATTCCAATGGCCCAAAAATGGCTCCCAATAGGTCCAAGGCCCACATATCTAAAATTTGGGTCTTCTAACCCAATCGCGTGCCAATTAGTTCATTGACTAAGTTTTCACGTAATTCATTCCATATATATATATATATATATATATATATATATATATATATATATATATATATATATATGCAAATTATCATTCCATTAAATTACAAGTGGAATTCACGACCATAAGTTATCATCCCTTTTAGATAAATTATGGCCTAAAATAATCTCAATTCATCAAGTCAATTACATGCCACCAGCCCATTAGCTAAGTTGATCACCAACCCATTAAAGGCCCAACAGAGTTCAAATAGCGTACCTAGCTTCCAGGAGGCGCACAAGAGAAGTTCCTCAACTGTGGTTGAATCCTCGTTCATCAGAACCGTAACCTGCACAACCAAGCTAAGAATCGTACAGACCCACACCCTGATCACTATTGATTCCTCACCTTCTTTTTGGCCATCGAAGAATCGAATACTAGAACCTTGCCTCTCCCCTACTGTGTTGCTGGATGTCCCAAGACAGTCACCGGAAAGTCATTAGGCCAAGAAAATGGGATTAAACCCATCGATTAATCTCTCTCTCTCTCTCTCTCTCTCTCTCTCTCTAATCGAATTCACCAATGGGAGATAAGAAATCAAAGGTTGAATTGAGTCTTACTTACCTTCACTACTTTGGAGAACATACGGGATTCGTCGGAGGTCCACGCAAGGTTGGAGAATAACGCAAACAACCCCACCAGGTTCACGGTATCGAGCAGAGTTCGAGCTGAAGGAATGATCCCATTCTCGCTAAACAATCACCCATCTCTCTCTCTCTCTAAACTAACGCTCTAGTGAGAGTTCTGACAATCGAAGAAGCCCAACGATGTAGCTCCTTCCTCATTGTTCTTCTTCTTTTACATCATTCCTTCACAACTTCGATATCTCTCACCCTCTCTCGCCGCCAGTGAACATACATATTCCTCATTCTATTTAAGGCTTTGTTCCTTATATAATTCGATGATGCAGGTGAAGCAACAAGAGCATGAGACAGCTCCCTCCCTCACGCTCTGTCACTTACAGGGGGGAGGAGGGACTAGATGCTTAATTTTCGAAGATAGGCATAAATAGTCCATGATGTTTAGTCACCTTACACATATAACCCCTTTACCCAAAATTCCATTCAAGCTAAGTTTCTAAAATGTATCAAAGGACCTTCTTATTTAATAATTCTTTCAAATTATCTCCAAATTTACCAAATAGCCCCTCCTCTATGAAATATTTCCAATATAAGTTCAAAACTACAAAACGAGCCCAATTGATTATCCCTTAGCCATATGTTCAAATATTCTTCCCACTACGAACCCTAGAAGCACTCTTTAGACCTCCAAACAAATTATAATGCCAATTACACACTTTTTACTAAACTCTTATTTAAATATATACTTATATCGAAATAAAATAATGCTTAACACCCATCTTAATGTTGGATTAGTGTCTAAGTCCATAACTATTTTGGTATGTACCTGACCCGATGGTGCATGGTCATTTTGGGTTGCTTTCACCAAATAAACTTGATAGGATGAATTATGGAGAGAAACGATTAAATATGATTTATTAATATATTATGAGAATAATATATTAAAGGAGAAATCATATTGTTTAATTAATATTAGTCAATAATTAATTGGTAATTAGTTTTGTGACTAAAATAGATTAATTAAACTTAAGGGACTGGAATTGTAATTATAAGATAATTGCAATTTGGGCCATGGATTGCCTTATATTATAAGGTGGATGAAATCTATGGGGGAAGCCCATATGAAATCGTCTAAGGCCTTAAAGAAAAGGCTCCATGGGTTGCTTAGGACTTAAGCATCCAAATTAGGGTTTCCTTGTTAGATAACCCTAATAGCCTTACTATATATAAGACCCTTATGACCCAGAAAAATGCGGCTAATGATCTTTCTAGGGTTTCACACGTTTTTGGGCAGCCTCTAACCTCTCTCCTCTTCATCTTCTTGCTTATGGTGTTTGTGAACCGTTAGAGGAGTGACACTTGTTACTCTAAGCCTTCCAAAGTCAATTCAAGGAGATTTGGGATTGTTATTGCTACATAACAATCAAGGTAACATTATAAACTTATTCTTATGTTAATATGATTATTTGAATGCTAGAATTAGGGTTTATAGTCTTGGATAACTTGCATGTACAATAGAGAAACCTAGATCCGAGCTTTAGGGTTTGTATGAGTACATAGGATGTTCTTAGGACCAAAACCCATCAGTGGTATCAAAGCCTAGCTTTGTTTCAATTGTATTGATGCATTGTATAACTGGAAAAATCATTTTTTGGGTTTCTGGAGGCTGGACTCGCCGAGTCCATAGCTGAACTCGCCGAGTCCATGCTGACTCGACGAGTCCAGGCTTGACTCGACGAGTCAACTCGTCATATGGAGGGTATCTCGGGTTTTCTTGCTGTTTTTGCTTATGGATAGTTACCTTATCATGTTAGATCAATATTAATCCGATTATATGATATATTTGACTATATTTCTGATCTTATTGAAGATATTTATAAATTAATAAGATAATTGTTTCCTTATGTGATAATTGATTGATTATTTTGATTAAATTGATAAATTGTTTTGCAAGAAATCATTAAATAAATCAAATATGGATAATTATGTGATTAAATGTTAATTTAGATTATTTGTTATTTGATCCTTGTTGTTATGAAAAGTTTCATATTTTCCCCTTTAGGTTTTATAGTTTACGTTTGAACCCAAAAGTTTTGTTGTTTTGAAATTTAAATAGTTGAAACCCTAATGTTTTGAAAAAGGTTTCAAAACTTGCCCTCAAGTTTTGGAATTTAAATTTTGATTAATAGTTTAATTTTGATGTATATTTAAATTCTAAACCCTAATGTTTTGAAATGTTTCGAAACTTGCCCTCAAGTTTTGGAATTTAAAAGTTGATTGAAAGTTTAATTAGGAATGTTAAATTCTAAAACCCTAGTAATGTTTTTGAAAAGTTCAATTTACACCCTTATGGTTTTATTAATTAATTAAGGAGTATAATTAAAAGAGGTTTAATAAATCCATAAAAGTTTAGGTTTACAATTTAATTGAATTAAAAGTATAATTGTTAAATTTGACCACCTAGTATTTTAAAAGTATAAAATACACCCTATACTATATATTACATTAAAAGTCTAACATTATATATATGTATGAGCAAAAGTCAGTCTTACCGTTAGTAGGCCTCATTCACGAAGCTGGTCTATAAGGGGTGTTTAAGGAAATTGCCTATAATATGGCGATTGAATGGGTATCCGCTCTTACCCACCGCACTCTTGACTAGTGGAGGGCCGTTAGTCGAACGGGTAGGATAGGACGAAACCTTCCATTATAAGTATAATGAAATACAAAGTAACTAAATGTTTTTCAAATTCCCAATCTTAGTTACTTAGGCAAAAGTGAATTGATGTAATTCCATGAATTTACACTTTGTGCCCTTGCGAAGACGTTAGTGGAGCGTGTGTGGTTTACCGACACACTAAATGGTTATAAGCAAAGGTAGCAAAGGGTGACTCAATGTTTGTCATAGTTCGGTGGAGCGTGTGTGGTTTACCGGCACATCGAATAGGTGATCGTAACATGTGAGAGCACCATGTAAGTTTGCATGGTTATTCACACCCGCTTTGTGATCCTCGGTATCCCAGTCACAAACAAGAGGGGCATATCGAGATTTAAACATGCCATTGAAATGTTCAATTAATCTCAAAGGATCTAGGAGTTTTCATAAATTTAAAGCTAAAATTTCTTTTTCGTTTTTCGTGGTGGATATTAGTGAATCGTCATTCACTTACCTTCAAATATTCTGCAACTAGATTACGACATCCCTTTTCTAGGTTGTAGCGTATTGTGTTGGGTCCTAGCCTTCGTATCTCATTTGGGTGATTTACTAAGGACTCAATCAATCAATCAACTAACTTGAATTTGTTTCTCCCGTTTTGTAGATGTCAAAGTTCGACAACTATGGTCTTCCCAAATCCCGTGGAACAAGCATTCCACATGAAGATGATATTCCACGATTCGATCAAGGAACAAGAAATCATGCTTCACTTCCTCCTCCTCCTCCAATTTTTCTCCCTAACCCACAAGATCAAAGAATTGAAAGGTTCAACATCACTTAGGCCCTATTGGAAATGAAACATGAAGATGGTATATCCGTATGTGCCCACATTCTAGGAATGAAATCACACATCGATAGGTTGATTATGTTGGGTGTGTCATTTCCCGATGATTTGGCTGTGAACTGGGTTCTGCAATCACTCCCTGAATCATATAATGAGTTCAAAAGAAAGTATTATATGATGGATCATGACGATAACCTCATTGACCTAACTTACATGCTCATTGCTGCTGAATCAGAAATGATTTGGCGAAACAATGGAACATATTTGTTGGGAAAGTCAACCGACCATGCTTCCGAGGACGTTCTAAGAGAAGCGACCTGCGTTTGCTGCTAAGAGAAAGGGCGTTGGATAGAAGTCTGCCCCAAGAGCCTGAAAATTCCAAAGATGGGAGAGTCAAAGTGTATGACTGCGCTTCCGATAAAATCCATTATCTAACTTCGTTAAGTTCCTATTCATTGATTCAAAATACATGATGTGATAAGATTGCATTTGAATGTTTTTGTAGGATCGGTGAAAAGAAAGGAAGTTTGATGAAAGAGCAAGATGAATCTAATCACAAGAAATGGATCTTGATCGCATGGACTTGAAGATTAGATTTTGAGCTTAGATAGTTATGATAGAGTTGTTAGAAATTTTCCGTTCGAAATACATAGTTTTCAATGGATTTTGCATTGCGAGGACAAATATTTTCGGCTGCTTTTATAAATAAAATAAATTTTGTTTGACTTATTTATTTATTTGTTTATTTCCTTGCAATGAAATCGTTACGAAAGTTGGTGTTTGCATATTTCTACAACGAATGGATATGATTCTTAGTTATATTATTTATGGAGATGTCAAGAATTTACCAAATAGGGAGAGTTTCTCATCGCCAAAGTTTCAAATTAGACAGAAATTTGGAATCACGCAACTTGGTTGCATGATGAATGAGAAATTTCATATTTGGAAATTAGACTAATTCATTGACAAAGTGTCAAGTGAAAGGACTAGGAGATCGAGCACACAAAGTTTTGTGTTGATCAAGTCCTCCATAAGAGAAACAAAGATATTCGTCATGATTTACTAAAGGTTTAGTAAATATGATTATACTTATAAGATTAAGTATAATTTGGAATTGATTAAAAAGGTTTAAATCAATAGCAAAACGAATAAGAATCAAGTAGGCGGAAAGATAAAAGTTTCTCCATTCTAAGAAGAAGGGAAAGTACCTTTTATGCTTTATGGTAGGTCTTAATGATTAAGAACCATATCTCAATTGATCCTCTAAGTGAGTCTTAGTACAATTGTATGTTTAAGAAGAGGAATCAAGAATTGAAGAAATGGTTAAATCAAAAGGTCAATCATACTTCGTTCCAATAACAAGTCTTAAAGTTAAGATTGTGGCAATAAGTGACAAGTATTAAGAAGGTTTATAACATTCATCGAATGCGGAAAGTTGTGATGTCTTGGATAAGACAAAGATCAACTAGGACCAATTTATGAAGTGTTTTGATAAAAACTACACTAACTCTTAAATATTTGTTTGTCAAGAAATGTTTATTGACAAGAGAATCTTATATGTCAAGGAGTCAGTGAGAGTCTTAATGGTCTTGAAAGGTTTCAAGAACAAATCAAATAAACCTTATCGATCATCACTAGCACACGAGTTGAGGTTTACAACCTATCGTGTTGACATTATTTTATTTTATGCGCTGTTTCCAATTGAGTTAATTATGCATGTGAGTTCTATGAGTTCTCATTTTGAACGCATAAAAGGCAAAGCACCTTAATCAATGAAGGGTACATTGATAGGAAAAGGTGAGCTACTTAACTACTTGGAAGACGTGTTGGGTAGTTGTGCTACCATAAGGCAAGAAGTCAAGATTAAGAGAGTTCGGTCCATATGAGTTTGAATTTGTCGTAAACTTTGGTTTTGACAAATTCACATGGATGGGAATATATACACCATTAAAATCTAAGTTTCATAAGATTTCCTCCTTCATGAAAATGATTGTAAGGAAATTCTTTCACTAAGAAATATTTTAAGAAGATAGTGATTGTAAAATTGCATTCTCGAATTCGATTATGGTTACGGTATCCCTTTCCATAATTTGAATTGTGAGGTTTGGCAATTAGTCTTAATTGTTCAGACACACATATGAACTATCTAAGGCAAAGGTGTATAAGCTTAAGAGGCCTTGATAAAAGATTATCAAAGCATTAAGTATTAGAAACATGGACTTAAGAAATTCAATAGGTATTGTTTTTCTGGAAGTTAAGATGTTTTGAATACATGTTGAAGCTAGTGGGAGCATAAGTGTTATGTTTTTTATAGTAATCATCATGATAGTGGGAGCATAAAAGTTATGATTGTATGATTATTATGGAAAGTTTTGCAAGTTGGCAATATTAATTATAGAAAACAAGAGTTATACCTTACAAATTCGTAAGGGTTGTAAAGTTGTTTTGCAATAATTAAGGGAGAGAATATTATGCTTCATTTCAAATCTAAAGGATTAGGTTGTGGAATGTTAGTAAATTTAGTCAAAGGTACATAGTGTGTTCTTAAAATTTCGATGATGATTACGGTATTCCTCTTCAAAATTCAAATTTTGAGAACATAGCAAATAAAACATTATGCATCGTGTCCCATACGTTTCGGGTATAGGATTGATTGCAGATGCTTTAATGTTTGACCATTCTAAAATTTTCAAAATGTGTAGCGCATTTAGAGGGAAAAGGGAATAGAATTGGTTTTGGCTAAAATAATTAAACAACTATCAAAGGACAATCCAAAGTTCGACGAGGATTGGTTGCTTATGACTAGTTGGAAGCATGGTATTGAATGGACCATATCGATGTTATTATGAATAGAAAAGATTCTATTAAGAATGAGTTGTCATATGGAAAATATGGAAGCGTTTCCATATTGGGAATTGAATATTGAAAATATATGTCTAGATTAGAAACTTTTTATGCAAAAGGATGTTCAAAGGAATGTAATATGAGTGAGAGACATCATATCTAAGGAATTGTCTTGTAACAATCTCTGATAGAGGAATTTGTAATATCATTGGCAATAGTCTTTGTGACTTTGGTGCAGTGAGATTACGGAAGAATCATTGCATAGAATGTTAGAATCTAGCATATTCTATAAGTAGCAAGAATTTGATATTCTCTCACTTATGAAAAGGGATTTGGAGTTATGAAATGAGAATGATTGGAAATGTGCTCAATTTGGTCTATTTCACAAAGTAAGAACCATAGGTAAACATTGTGTGCGTGCTAGGAGCATGGGACAAGTGTAATAATTCAAGTAAGAAGTTGATTACCCGAAACGACAAATAATGAGTAATCGATATGGTGATAAATAAAAGGAGTTTTATTTATACTCAAAGGTTTGAGGCCATATGGGATTAGTATTATTCTTGTGTTTCACTTTGCATGTTTTGACTTCCAGAAAAAATTGAGTTTATTAAGAATAATCGAATTATTCGAACGGGCCACAGTCGTTCATATGTTGGAAGTAGGTATGAAGGAAGATTGTCGTGAATTGGTGTGTTGATTGTCTAAAAGAGTATTAGACATAAGAAAATGTTTGTTGCAACGTTCATGAGTGCTTATGAATATGAATTTGAGCATTGGAATAAACCCACGCTCACTTGGATCACTCCATGAATTGTATCACGAGTGATTGGTGAGACGATAACATCTTATATTCTTGAAATCGAGATGTGTGACTTGTATCTTGCTAATCGGTTTCACATTGATAATATGAAAACGCACTAGTAACTTGGTGTTATAAAACATATTATTGTGTGTGACTTGTATCTTGCTAAGTGGGAGACTGTTGGATTAGTGTCTAAGTCCATAACTATTTTGGTATGTACCTGGCCTGATGGTGCATGGTCCTTTTCGGTTGCCTTCACCAAAGCAACTTGATAGGATGAATTATGGAGAGAAAGGATTAAATATGATTTATTAATATATTATGAGAATAATATATTAAAGGAGAAATCATATTGTTTAATTAATAATAGTCAATAATTAATTGGTAATTAGTTTTGTGACTAAAAGAGATTAATTAAACTTAAGGAACTGGAATTGTAATTATAAGATAATTGCAATTTGGGCCATGGATTGCCTTATATTATAAGGTGGACGAATTCTATGGGGGAAGCCCATATGAAATCATCCAAGGCCTTAAAGAAAAGGCTCCATGGGTTGCATAGGGCTTAAGCATCCAAATTAGGGTTTCCTTGTTAGATAACCCTAATAGCCTTACTATATATAAGACCCTTATGACCCAAAAAACGTGGCTAATGATCTTTCTAAGGTTTCACACGTTGTTGGGCAGCCTCCAACCTCTCTCCTCTTCATCCTCTTGCTTATGGTGTTTGTGAACCATTAGAGGAGTGACACTTGTGACTCTAAGCCTTCCAAAGTCAATTCAAGGAGATTTGGGATTGTTATTGCTACATAACAATCAAGGTAACATTATAAACTTATTCTTATGTTAATATGATTATTTGAATACTAGAATTAGGGTTTATAGTCTTGGATAACTTGCATGTACAATAGAGAAACCTAGATCCGAGCTTTACGGTTTGTATGAGTACATAAGATGTTCTTAGGACCAAAACCCATCACTTCATATTTTTGGGTTTGTCTTGGAAATGGGGTGTTACAACTCTCTCCCACTTAAATTAGATTTCGTCCTCGAAATCATTCCTTACCATTCCTTACACAACCAACCACTTCTAGTAACATGGTCACCATCCTGGGCACACCCTAGCCCCTCCCAGGGTAACCGTGACTAATCTTCACAAACGCCCTAAAATCCGAAGGTGAACGAATTCGTCGTAACAAATTCACATTGACTCTGTATGAAATCTGTTGTGTTGAGATGGTGTGATCCTCGATAGACCACTCGTACTGCATCATTATTGATGAATCTAGTTTGTTCATCCCTCAACTAACTACTTAACTTCTGATAACATGCGGTTCCCACCATAAACCTGGGTCACAACCCTAATTACCTCTACATATCACTTATTCTCGGCTAAGGCTCAACTAATCCCGCCGTGGGTGACTTGTCACTCCCCAATAAACCTGCTGTTCCGTGAGCATATGAAACTAAACACACATACCATCATGGCCTAAATGTTGAAACTGCCCGAAACACTGAATTGTCTAAACACTGAACTGCCCGAAACACTGAACTGTCTTAACACTATATATTGCCATATGGCTGCTTCCCAACATCTACCGAGACTTACTTAGTCTCAATTTTCTGCCAATCATCTGAAATATTGAGTTCCAACCTGGTTGCGGAGCCAAAGGACTCCCACTTAGTTGCCTCACACGACTTCTGAACAAATTCCTTCTCTAGAACTAGTTGCCCCTAGTTACCATGTCTCTAAGGCTGTAATAACTTTCTGATCTAACTGATCAACTCCATACGTCAAATCCTGACGTCACCAAACCCATGGCTAAAAGTGATTGCTACATGACCATCTGTAGCCTCATGTCATAAATGACCTTAAGCAGCCCCATGCTCCCCTGATCTCATAGTTGTAGTGGTGCTTATACAATCTTATCACTGGCTTAACCAGGTTTAATCCATCTAGGTAATTCCGAAATCCAATTCGTGGATTTCCATCTCCTCACTGCTACACCCGAACTGGTGGGTGCTACTGTCCTTCTCGCATCCTAACAACGCACTCACGCTATTTACCAACCTAGTGAATGCTACGGCTACACCTGCAAACTTACAACACTCTCATGCTATATGGCTGCTAGTGAATGCTACGGCTACACCCGTAGACTGACAACACTCTAACACTATTTGGCTGCTAGTGAATGCTACAGCTACACCTGCAGACTTACAACACTATAACACTCTCTGACTACTAGTGAATGTTACGACTACACTCGTAGACTTACAACACTCTATCACTATCTGGCTGCTAGTGAACGCTACGGCTACACCCGAAGACTTACAACACTCTATCACTATCTGGCTGCTAGTGAATGCTACAGCTACACCTGTAGACTTACAACACTCTGACACTATCTCATTCGCTAGTGACTGATCCAAACACATCCAACGTCGAACATACACACGACCTCGCATCTAAAACTAAACTCATGTCCTGACTGGAATCACCCACCTGATTTCTAAGGATTGTCGGCATTCATTATGAGAACGCGATCTCATAATGAGCAAGTTTTTCCGAACTTCCATTTCACACTACCCTCAACTATACAACCACTTGGGCTATCTTCCTTCATGACAAGGATGTGAAGCATATTCCAGTTTCAAAACTACTCCTACTTTTGAATCCCTAGATGATTCTCCCCCACTTAGATTCAAATAACATTTTGCAACCCACAATACTGGAAAGATTCTCAAGTTTCTTACCAACCATGACCAATCTGCTAGAAACCACGTTTACCATTGCTAGTGTTTCAACACCATCTAATCCAAAAGATCAAACAAATACTAAAAATCCGAATAAATCTCCGGTAATAACCCGCTAGACCCAAGAAGTTCCGAAACTCAATTAGAGACCTCGGAATCGCCCACTGCATCACGGCCTCAAACTTGGCCGGATCGACTAAAATATCCTTCTGATTGACAAGGTGCCCAATAATTTGCACCCCGCGCAAACAGAACTCACAATTGAAAAACCTTGCAGAAATTCTCTCCCTCCTCAAAGACTCTCGCACCTTCCTCAGATGCTTCCCATGCTGCTCCTCAGTCTTGCAATAAACCAAGATGACGATGTACTCTCCCAATCCCACAATTTCGGGATATGATCTTTCGCTATCAGCTAAAAATTATTGGTATGCAATTGGTGTATGCCATTTCTTGGAAGTATAATTCAAACACAAACGGAGGATAACCCAGAGTCACACTTACTCAACCCCTGGAGCGAAAGACTCTATCGTGCAGTTTCCCACACATGTTGTACTGAATCTAACCCTGTTGGTCTCTCAAAAACTGATCCAAAATCTAGGGTCCCCTCCCGAGACCCCTCAATATAAGCAACTGATTTGATTCCCTCTTACCAATGTGCTCCAAGTCCATATCTCGTTCTCAGGATCTAGAAGTCATATCATTCAGGGTCTTGCACCCCGAGATACTCACGATCTCCCTGCTATCACTCTACAGTATGTTCTGATAACTTACATTCTTCATATCCTCATCTGCTGCATACTGCGGTACCATATAAGCTCTTTCTCGAGACTTGGCAGTGATCTATGCCACAGTCTCATTCGTCTGGTTAAGGTCTAACAACTCTTGTGCCAACTGTTGCGCCTCAATCTCCTGGGCACACTTAGCCCATAACCTGGTCTAGTCATAAAATGACATAGGATCAACCACATCATCACTCAACCTTCTACCAACCTCTTCCTATCAATCTCGTGCTCCGCCCCTCAGGAGATAGGAAGTGAGTCGGATATTGTCTCCTTTCGAGACAACGTCTGGTAGAAGAAGTGTTGGTGACAACTACCAACCATCTGCTACTAACAATGGGGTCCCTAATCCCATGACAATTTGAAGCCTCACAAACTCTGAATTCCCGAAACATCAACGTACGGGTCTATATCATGACTACTATCTCAGTGCAGAGTGCATTCGGCCTCTCATCACAAATCTCTATAATGCCCTCCTTGATCACACTGAGGATCGCATGAGTTTGGTCAATGATACTGCGTGGAATTCTCAGATGGAATGAACTCCCTCATCTGATCATCAATCTGCCCGACTCCAGAGTCTGAGACTGATCCCTTGTCGACACCAAAACTACCATCTGGTCTACCACGTAGTGCCACTATACTCGGCAACATGCCATCACTAATATCACAATACTCATCCAAACTCGAGGGATCTCACACACTACAAGTTTCCCGGTCTCATCTCAACCTTCCTTGATTCAAGTACAGATCCTCTGCTTCCAGTAGTATGGGCCCCTACTACCTTCCACATCTATCCGTACCTTCCTCCAGAACTGCCTCGACTCCACCAAGTCACTACTACTTCTACTGATCTCTGCTACTCTCATCCTAGGCTTACCCTAGGGAAAATCTCTGACTCAACCAAAACCAGTCCTCAGCTGCTGAAGGCCTCATTGTAATGCCAATGAGTCATTACCTGAATACCATCACATGTGATGAGCTCGGATAATCCTTCGAGTAAAAGACTCATCCCCATAACGGTTAGACTCAGACAAGAGCTGCGCAATAGGGCCAAATCCAGCACTCTGAGATTATTCAACCTTGATTACATGTGACGTAACGTATTCACCTAATGGCTAACTCTCATCACTTAGAGTCCTACAAAGCACAAAGCAAGCAACATTCGGACACAGGAAACTACTAAAGCAAATGAATTCTCATAACAAGAAACTGTACTAGCATACAATAGTAAGCTCATACTATCAAGCATAACCTAAACATGCTATCCTACTACTGTTTACTCAATACTAGCATGCAATTCTCATTAAGCTGAAACACATATAGCAGGCACATAAGGCATCCTCCTAGATCCTTAGTTCTTTTCTAGCATGCTGTTCTACAAAAACTAAAACTAATAATCATAAAATAAACTTGTAGTGTAATTTGGGAGTACTTACTTGAGCTCGACTGATTGCATGCACCACACCCTTTTCTCTTTTCAAAATTCTTTTCACTTTTTCTAACTCTTTTCTTTATAATTTTTTCTAAAATTGTTTTCTTTTCTGAAAATCCTTTTCTAAACATGGTTTTTCTCTTGAAAAATTTATATTACTTCCTTAGTTTGAGTTCAGACACACCCAAAAGTGTGCCTGAATCCCTCAAACCAAGGCTCTGATACCAACTTGTAACATCCCAAAAACACAGTCTGAAAATTTCCTTTAATTTAATAATAAAAACCATAGTCGATAAACCTCATATAAAAATCATAAGCAATGTGTCTCAAAATATTATAACATATGTCAAATATATCAGAGTATAAACATCTCAGGCTGAACAAATGGTGTGTGCACTGCAATCTTCCCGAACTCCTTTTTGGAAAAACTGAGTACCTGAAACCAAAAATTGAAACCGTCAGCACGAAGCTTAGTGAGCCCCCACCACATACCATACAATAACATATAAAGCACATACTGGGCCTTGCCCACTGCATCGGACCGAGGTCCGAACTAAGTTAGGCCTTGCCCCTGCATCGGACCGAAGTCCGGAACTAACTGGGACCTTGTCCCCTGCATCGGACCGAAGTCCGGACTAACTAGGGCCTTGCCCCATGCATCGGACTGAAGTCTGGAACTGACTGGGACCGTGTCCCCTACATCAGACCGAAGTCCGGACTAACTAGGGCCTTGCCCCCTACATCAGACCGAAGTCCGGAACTGACTGGGACGTTCTCCCCTGCATCGGACCGAAGTCCGGACTAACTGCATCGAACCGAAGTCTGATCTGACTGAACATAGCATGGCATAACATATCAACTAGCATGAACACATATACTGCATATTGCATCGGGCCGTAGCCAAGAACACATAACACATAAATCCTATCTGAGCCACGAAGGCATCAAACATACTAACTACTGCATCAGACCGAAGTCTAGAAACTACTGCTAACTAAACGGGTTGGCATTGTGGCCTTAGACCCATTCCTACTGGAAGGAAACTCACCTCACACCGCTGAAGTCCCGTAGACTCGACCCCAACTGCTAGATGACAGATTCCCAATCTGTCAACATCAAAATAACACCCAATTAATAATTGGTTTCCACTACATAACTATAATTACATTCTTTGGATAATTACTACATTACCCCAAGCTTGGCTTACCCAAGCCCAAGGTCTAATCCATAGGCCCAAAGTCAACTAGGGATCAAAGCCCAACATATGGTCCAATTTTCCAAATTGGGCCCAACTCCTCATATGGGCCTTTCCTTAAAGCCCATTAATTATTCTAGTCCATTTACTTGATCTTGGATGGCCCATTAATAACCTAATCATCCAGGCCCAATAAAAGGCCCAAAAATAAACCCAAGTGAAATTAGGGTTTTCACATAAAATGACAATTAGGGTTAAGTGTTTCTCACTTAACCCATTAAGGACTTAATCCATTAAAGTCCATCATTCTTCTAAATAAGTCATATGGTGTGATTCGGCTTAAGCACACAATTCCACTCCAATGGCCCAAAAGTGGGTCCCGATAGGTCCAAGGCCCACATATATAAAATTAGGGTCTTCTAACCCAATCACGTGCCAATTAGTTCATTGACTAAGTTTTCACGTAATTCAATCCATATATATATATATATATATATATATATATATATATATATATATATATATATATATATATATATATATATATATATATATATATATATGCAAATTATCATTCCATTAAATTACAAGTGGAATTCACGGCCATAAGTTATCATCCCTTTTAGATAAATTATGGCCTAAAATAATCCCAATTCATAAAGTCAATTACATGCCACCAGCCTATTAGCTAACTTGATCACCAACGCATTAAAGGCCCAACAGAGTTCAAATAGCGTACGTAGCTTCAAGGAGGCGCACAAGAGAAGTTCCTCAACTGTGGTTGAATCCTCGTTCATCAGAACCGCAACCTCCACAACCAAGCTAAGAATCGTATAGACCCACACCCTGATCGCTATTGATTCCTCACCTTCTTTCTGGCCATCGAAGACTCGTAGACTAGAACCTTGCCTCTCCCCTACAGTGTTGCTGGAGGTCCCAAGACAGTCACCGGAAAGTCATTAGGCTAAGAAAACGGGATTAAACCCATCAATTAATCTCTCTCTCTCTCTCTCTCTCTCTCTCTCTCTAATCGAATTCACTAATGGGAGATAAGAAATCAAAGGATGAATCGAGTCTTACCTACCTTCACTGCTTTGGATAACATACGAGATTCTTCGAAGGTCCATGCAAGGTTGGAGAATAATGCAAACCACCCCACTAGGTTCACGGTAACGCAAACAATCCCGTTCTCGCTAAACAATCACCCACCTATCTCTCTCTCTCTCTCTCTCTCTATCTCTCTCTCTCAACTAATGCTCTAGTGAGAGTTCTGACTAGCGAAGAAGCCCAACGATGTCAGCTCCTTCTTCACAGTTCTTCTTCTTTCAAATCATTCCTTCACAACTTCGATGTCTCTCACCCTCTCTCGCTGCCAGTGAACATACATATTCCTCATTCTATCTAAGGGTTTGTTCCTTATATAATTCGATGATGTAGGTGAAGCAACAAGAGCATGAGACACCTCCCTCCCTCATGCTCTGTCGCTTATAGGGGGTGGGGGGGCACATGCTTAATTTTCACATATAGGCATAAATAGTCCATGATGTTTAGTCACCTTACACATATAACCCCTTTACCCAAAATTTCATTCAAGCTAAGTTTCTAAAAAACATTAAAGGACCTTCTTATTTCATAATTCTTTCAAATTATCTCCAAATTTACCAAATAGCCCCTCCTCTATGAAATATTTCCAATATAAGTTCAAAACTACAAAACGAGCCCAATTGATTATCCCTTAGCCATATGTTCAAATATTCTTCCCACTATGAACCCTAGAAGCACTCTTTAGACCTCCAAACAAATTATAATGCCAATTACACACTTTTACCAAACTCTTATTTAAATATATGCATATATCGGAATAAAATAATGCTTAACACCCATCTTAATATTTTTAGGTTTGTCTTGGAAATGGGGTGTTACATATTCATCTATTTTAACAATACCATAAGCAAATCGATTATCAGGTACTTTATCAAATTCTGCTATTGTCTTTTCACAATCATAGATGCGCTATCAATCTTTTCTCTTTTGAAAATTAGAAAAGGCAACAACTTCCTATGTTGTTCTTTGCTTATATTTGATGAATGAAGTTAATTTTGCATAAAGACATTTAGCTGTGTTACAATATATGTTTCTTTAAGCTAAAAGCATCCTTAATTCATTTTCCAAAACATCCCTATCACAATTAATGTTTTTTATCTGAAGTTCTAAGTATTCTACTTTGCCTCTTTTCGCATGCAACAACTTTTGAGTCTATAGCAATTGAGTATTAAACTTTTTCGGTTCATTACTAGCAAACACAACAATAGTATTAAAGTAAGCAACAGTATCATCAAAAGCAGTTATTTCAGAATCATATGCTTGTAAAGGAATGTTAAAAGATTGAAGAAAAGAACATACCTTGGTAGTCATTGGTGACTTATCTCCAAATTGCGTTACGAAACATATACCAGTTATAACATCCTCATCACTTTTAGCAAACTTAGCAAATATCGTGCCATGCGTTGGATTTTCCATTTCCTCATCATCTGACCAAGATGACCAGATTTGATAGGTACCATCATCTTCACATTCACTTCTAGTAACTAAAGACGTTCCATTGCACAAACTTTATCCAAGCATTCCACATAATACGCTTCATCTTTAACCTTGCTCTTCTTTTCCTCTTTTTTATGAAGTTAACAATCACTATCCATATGATTTTCTCCATGGCAGTAATGATAAACAATTCCTAAATCACCTTTTAGATTTTTCTCAAATTTGGCCTCGTCAGACTTCATATCACTCTTCTCAAACGTTTTCTTTTCCTCATTCACAGCTTTGTTAATGAAACTTCCATGGATATCTTTTTGCATCATCTTTGGATTGAACGGTTTCTTGAAAAAAAAATTTAACTCTATTTTTAGAGTAAAAAGCAACAGCCTCATCGTCCGAATTCATAATAAATCCTTCTTCATCATAATTCTCTTTTTCAACCAGCTCCTTCTCAACGACTTTCGAAACTAGTGCCAATGGGCCTCCCAAACTTAGTTTCGACTCTTTAGCCATCTCATTCACCTCTCCTTCACGAGTTTTCAGTAGATTGTATAAATCATTCAAGTAAGAATTATTAAAAAATTTCTAACTTTTCACCATCATGCTTACATTTCGCCACTGCATACGAAGTCCCATTACAAAAGTAAGATTGAACTCCATTGATGACCTTGTGATACCATAACAATCACATCTGTAAATGATTTCATTCAAACGATCATAATAACCTTCAATGGATTCACCTTCTTTTTGTCTGAATTCCTTTAGTTCAACAAGACATTGCTTCACTGAATTTATCTTTGTCTTCTCGCTTCTTTGAAATTTTTCTTTAAGTGTATTCGAAATCTCTTTTGCAGATTTACAACCACGAACATAGTTGTAGACTACTGGAGGTAATGCTCCACGTAGTTCCCTCATGCATTGTTTCTCATTTTTCTTCAGTCTAGAAGATTAATCATTAACAACTTGAGTAGAAGCAGAAGAACCAATGTTTTGAACATTCACAGGTGGAAGAACATTTCAAGAACTACAATTCTAGAGTTCCTCATCTAATCCATTCAAGTAATCCTCCATACGAACAGCCATTGATCATAGTATTCAGGAATGAGCATAGGAATCTTAGTTGAAGATCCTAGCAAATGAGAAAAAGAAGTCATCGTATTCATGTTAAAGTTCGCCATGAAAATACGGATCGGATTTTCAGAAAAACTTGATGAATTTCACAATTGAGTGAATGAATGAATCATAAAATTCAAAACTATTACTCGACAAACTAATTCAGTTACAGAATCTAATCACAACTGAAGATCAGATTGATTTTCAGAACCAAATGCGCGAAAACTTTTGAATCAAAATGTGACTCAAAAACTTTTGATTCAATATCAAAATCAGATCATTTCAGTTTGATTCCTACTCTGATACCAAATGTAGAATAGATTAATCGAGTATTGAAATAGGATCAACGTGAATAACAATTCAGAATACAAGATCTAAATAAAATCTGGTTCCAGCTTATATTACTTTCAACGAAACTAAGAGTATTACAGACAGAGAAATTGTAAAAACTCTTATCTAAACTCTAAGTTCAGCCCCTATATTTAGAAGGACTGAAAGTACAAAGAATACTAAGGACTAAACTTCTAGACTTCGAAACAAAAATGCCTCAGTAAATAGATATCAAACTATTCGACACTGCCAGAATACACTTCAACACATTACAATAATTTTGACATTAACAGTCTCATAGATTCTATCCAATAATATGACCTTACTAATCACAATAAGAAGAAATCAAATCATTGTGCTCTTTCGGTTTAGGCATCTACTTTGTGATGGGAGGCATGAACCTAGTAGAGCCTCCTCATCCCATTAAGGGGACCTTTTGTCTAGACATCTTCAAATGAATGCATTTCTGACTTGACTCAAAATTCATTCAATGCTTGATTGGCTAAAACATAAACAAAATCAATTTAGCATGATGTCTTTAAATACAAATCTCATACCAATACTTAAATTACAACATTAACACATATCTAGCTTGAACCAAATGTATTTTGAAATAATAACATGCTTCCAACTTTTAAACAATTTGACTCTTTATCAATAATTCATGAAAATGAACCAAATCAAAAGTCATATTCCCACATACTCTTAAATTTATAATAAGGGTTCTATATGAACCCAAACAATAAACAAAATTCTCCGTTGTAAGGTATTTCATTAATTCTTAATAGAATTTCTAGGGAAGAACTAACATAAAAACTCATTTCTATCCTGCAATTACTCAAAGCCATATTTATAAGCATTTATCATGTTTTCAATACTCATAATTTAAATCAAGTATCATAATTCTTTCTTGAAAATAATCATAATCATATGTAAATTATCATTTGACTCATAGAAAATAACTTGCTAGCCAAGTATCCCATGATAAAAGTCCACATGTACAGACCTTAGTAGCTAAGTATGTCTAGCTACAATAATCTACATGCTCTTAAGCTTGATTAATTTCAAGCACACTTTAATCTCTATAAGATTGATTCATGAAAAGATAAGTGAAATTTTGGTACATAACTATGAAATAACTATGCTACACTACTTATTAGAACATCATTACAAACTTGTTATAATAGTCAAACATGTGTCATAAATTTCTAAATTCATTTTAGGCATTATTTTCTAAATTCCGGCCATTTAATAGTTTTTGTATTTCATCAATTTGCTTTAAATTTCATAAATATATAATTAATGTGTTCATCTAGTCATTTTAAAATTATTACAACTTAACTATTGTAGTTAAGTACAATTCATTAAAGCATAATACTCATTTTTGACATTTTACCCCTTTTGTCCTATTTTTACAGCTTAATATAAAGTTTATTCATACATTATTATGTTTAACTCAATGTAATTTATCCCAATGATGCACAAGTAATGAATATATGTATAAAGTTTCGTAGGACCTTTAAACTACTTTTCGCTATGACACTTTTTTACCATTTTCTTGTTTAGGCATTCTATTTGTAACACTTGAATTTGGTTATATATTTAACCTCTCTATTATAAAAAGTTTGCGAAATTGGCCCTTAAGCTAGTACACAGGGCGTACTATGTGGTACGCTTAGCATACTAGCCTAATGCATGATTGAGGAGCTCATCCGCATACGCTGGGTGTATGTGGAGTATGCATGACGTATGTGAGTTTTAATGAAACTCTAAATTTTAGGGTTTGCATCTTATATAAACCATATGATAGCCTCATTTGGTCATGTTTACCCAGCCTCCATATCTTGAAAACCCAAACCTCGCCCTTAGCCTTTGTTTTGGTGATTTTAAGCTCTTATGAAGCATTTTGGTGTGTTTTTGTGAATCTTAAAGTGGTTGAAGAAGATTGAAGACTCATTCTTTGGAGAAGAGTTTAAAGATCCAGCTTTAGCTTCATCATTTCATGTATTTTGAGGCATAAACTCCATAACTTGTCAACTCCTTGTATAGATCCACTTTTAGGCTTGTTGACGACTATTTTGGTCCCTTTTGGTTGGTCCTTGTGAGTTAGGTTCGTTTCAGAAGCTTAACCCTTTAGATTTGGACATTTTAGGGGTGCATAAAATGCAAGTTTTATGTCGTATATGGAGTCATCAATGTGTTCAGACCCTTTTTAAGCTCCTTTAAGCTCTAGAGCCCCATTAAGCCACACATGCATATAAAGTTGCCAACTTTACGTGATAATTCATGTTTTGAGACAAGATCTAAGAGTATGGAGTAGTGGTTGAACAGATTAAGTATTTATTGATGTGGGGTATCCAAATGGGTAGTACAATGGTCGTACAAGCTAGTACGCTACGCGTACTAGCCCCAGAGCATGCACAATGAGCATACGAGCTGAGTACGCCCCGCCTACTCAGCAGGTGGGCTTTGTATTTGGGCTTCTCGGTTTTGGGCCTATAGTTGGATATTAGGTGATTGGGGCCTTTTCTGGTCCATCATATTTCTATTTTGGGCTGATGTCATTATGTTAGATTATTTTGGTTGAAGGCCTACGAAGGTTTTTGAGGCCTATTTGGAAGATTGGGCCATATTTGGGCTTTGGGTGACCATTTCTGGAATTGGGCCTTTTTGAGTGGTTGGTTTGGGCTTTGGCCTTGGGCCAAGTTAGGTAAAGGGTAAAATCATATGTCATCCTAGTTTTGACTCTTAGTATGATTCAAGATCCAATTATTAATTAGATGTTATTTTATGATGATAGCCCGGGGATTGTCAGATTTATCTGTGAGATTCAGCAGTCTAAGGTGAGTCTCCTCACTGTGTTTAGTGGGTGAAAGGCACCAATGTTGACCCATGGTTTATTATGTAGGATGCTAGATGCCTACGTAACGTTTGCATGTGTATGCGTTGGTATGTATATCGAGCAGGGCTCAAGGCTGGGCATGGCTTGATGACTGTATTGTATGCTATTATCTTTGTGATTATCGCATGTGTTAGTATGATTATGTGTTTATATGCTTATATAAGTATCAGAAGGGGTTAAATGTTAGTCGGGGGCTTGTGATTGACAGATTCGTAAACCGAGCGAGGGTCGATGTCAGGCAGGGCCCGAGGCCGGGTGGGACTCGATGGCGGGTAGGGCTCGATGAAGGGCGGGGGTCCTGTATGTGTTTATTATGTATGGTATGTGTTATTTTGGGGGAGTCACTAAGCTTTGTGCTTACGGTTTTTAGTTTATGTTTCAGGTACTTCTAGGTTGAAAGGGAAGATCCCGTGATGATTGTAGAGCACATACCACTCGATTCTGCATTTTGTAATTTACTCTAATATTTTGCAATGTAGTGATATACTTTGGTCTATCTTGGTCCTATGAAAATGTTTTCGTTTACCGTTTTATTAAATTATAAATAAAAAATTTGGGTTTTATTTTTGGGACGTTACAAGTTGGTATCAGAGGTTTAGTTTGAGGGATTCAGACATACTCTCGGATGTGTCTAAAGTCAAACTGAGGATTTGGTAAAAAAATTCAAAAAAGAAAATGCTTTTAAAGAAAAAGGGTTTTTTAATACAAGAAAGGGTGTGGTGCATGAAATCGACCGAGATCAAGTATGTTTTCCCAAGGTACCTATACATGTTATTTGATATGATTTGATTTATGAATCTGTGAATCGCATGCTAGTTAGGGCTAAGGATCTGCTCAGTATTTGCATGATAGAATGCTAGGAGAGGTGCCTTTGTATTCCTATTGTATGCGCTGGTAGACTTGCATTCTAGTACTGATCAGTTAGTGATATGATGGCCTGATTAGGATATGCTTGATTTTGATTACTCGATGCTCGAATGCTGCTTGCTTTGTGCTTTTTAGGAGTTCCCACTAACATTAGGTAACTAGTAAGTGAATATGTTAAGTTACTTATTGCGAAATATAAATAATTTTAGAATGTTAGGTTTTAACTCTATTGTGCAGCTCTTGTGTTGAGATCCAACTGTTGTAGTGTGAGACCTCTCATTCGAAGAATTATCAGGTTTCGATGATATGTAATTGTATTCGCGAACTACTTAGTGGAAGTTAGCGGGAGTCCCTTCTACAGCTGATGGCAGAGAGTGGTGTCGAGTTTGCCCTAGGAAAACATAGGAAGATATTTAGTGTTGGGAGGCTTATCTTGATGAGGGTTAATTATATGGATATATAATGACTTGGTGGATTCGAGGCAATCCTTGAGGAAAGTATGGATAGATGTGAAAGGTAGTATGGGCTTATAATACTGGAAGCAGGGGATCCGGACTCAAGTCAATAAGAGTTGCGATGAAACCAAGAAGCTTGTAGAGTATGAAATCCCTCGGTGTATATTATGATGTGGATTCTAATGGTTTATATGGCCTATTTTCAGTATGGTGACTATTCGAGGTAGACCGATTGGTAGTTCTGGTGCTGGTGAGGGCTCGAGATCAGGTTCTGGAGCTGAGCAATTGGATGATCAGATGATGGAGGTCATTTCGTCTAACATTACAGGGAATTAGGCGTTATATTTTAACTTTTAAAATATTATACTTAATTTATTAGTTTTAATATATTGTTGGATGTAAACTATTATCATTTTAAAAGCTACAACTTTTGAAAATTTTGTATAAAATACTTAAAATTTTAACTTAAATATAACATTACAAAGTCAACTTAAAAAAAAAATTTAGTTTAACTTAAACAACTCAAAAAATATTTTGTAAATAGTTAAAAGTGATAAATTGTAGTGTCTTTTTAATAATGATTATTAGTTGGTTAATAAGGTTAAATAAATATAAAACCTAAAGTGTAATAATAAGTAAACTAAACTTCAATATTAGAATAATATCTTTACTTCTATTTATAAAGTTACGTCTTTAACTTTTAACATATTATACTTAATTTATCAGATTTAATTTGTTTGTTGTATGTAAACCATTATCAGTTCAAAGCTACAACTTTTGAAAAGTTTGAACAAAATACTTAAATTGTTAATCTAAATATAACGTTACAGTGTCAAGTTAAATATAATTTTCTGTTCCACTTAAAAAACTCAAATAATATATTGTGAATAGTTAAAAATTGATATATTGTAGTCCTAAATACAAAAACTAAATCGTAATCTAAATTTAATTGAAATATTTCCTAAAGATATTTTTTATGATCGCTAAAAGTTTTCAAATAAGTAGTTTAAAATAACTTACAATAAAAATAGTTAAAAATAACTCTATATAAATGATTATATTGTTACCTTTAAAATCAAAAAACAATGTTTGATGTTTTAAATAATTATAATGATAGAAATTAAAATGTTATGCAATTAAATTTTAAAAAATTAATTACCACTAACAACAACTATAAATAACATTAAACCATAAATTATATTTAATTTTATTCATGAGTAACTCGCGGTTAGAAGTCATTCAAACGATTGAGATTATATAGTTATAATAGATGTATATATTATTATATAATTCAAAATAATCAATATATTATATCAATTTAGTATAGAATTATTATATCAACTTTAACAACAACGTTATTGTCACACCCCAAAACCGAGAACAGTGGAATACGTTCTGGGGTGGAGGATGTCATGTACAGTATCATAACAATTACATAATAGCAAAAACAAGCGACAACAACCATTTCATTAATATAGTAAGTTTTAGATACAAACGTGTTATGTATAGTTGATAGATACCAAAAGTATAACAAAAATAAAAGATAAGTCTTGTATATGCTCCATCTTCCCAAAAGTTGCATAGTACCTGTCTATCTTTGACCTGAGGATACAAGTATTTTGAAAATGAATATCAGCATAAAGCTGGTGAGTTCATAAGATTGTAGTGTCATTTCTTGTATACAAGTGTTTACAATCAAGTAATATAAAAGCTGAAATAAATGTTGAGAGTAGTAGAAAACCCTAGAAAATCCTATATTTTCCAGTTTTAGATATATGTAAGTTAAATCCATTGAGTGTGTAAAAGTATTTTCATTGAGACCATCTGTGCTAAAATAAGGTAGTATGTTTCATACAAGTAGCGTAGCTGAGTAAAAGTATTGTTGATTTACTGTAGTAGTGTTGCAACTTCAATGTATGTTCATTTACTTCGGGAATTAACTTAGACTTTAATTCTTAGTGTGTTAATTTGAATATGGATATGATTTCTCATGTAACTAAACTGAGCGATTATAGAGGGTCCGATGAACTTCCCGGTCATCTGCAGTGTAATGATGTAGTGCCATCCCTGGGCCTAGTCGGCTCGGACTGTAAATAATAGTCGGGATGTAATAGCATCCGTCCTGTATAGATCTATACATGTAGTGTTGTTTTCCTTTCTGGAAGCCCTGGTTACATGGGATTTACGTAGTAGAGTGTCGTATAAAGGATTAGTCTGTTATAGTCTGGATTAGTACATTTTCTTGTATTATAGTATACTAACTTATAGTATATTATAGTGAGTGTTTTCTTAAATATGTTTTAACTTGTGTTGGTAGTAATTATAGCGGATATCATAGTGATAGAGGTAACGAGCAGTAGTATTAACTATACCTATTATAGTTATATAGAGTGTAGATTCGCATGCCTTTAATATGAAAAGGTATTATATAAGATTAAGACTTTCATATCTAACACAATATATATGATATATAAGTAAGAAATCAATGACAGTCGGACGGATATCGATACACCCTAAGACCACAATCAAACAAGAACAGGATATAAGGTGAGCTATCGGTCCTAAGTCCTTCAAGTCTTGTTTATATAAATATTTTGATGTTGATATAGTTTAAAAGAAGAGTAATTTAAATACAACTTGAAAGTAGTTTAACAACAATTTACTTTAGATAAATGCGTTTGATGAATATTTAAAACAGTTTTATTGACAAATAGCTAAAAGTATAGAAAATCCTTTTTGGTTGTAAGTTATAAATCACTTATGATTAGTAACTAGAATTTTTTGCATTTACTTGTATCCCCCCCCCCCTAAAACATGTAAAAACATTTAAAAAGGTTAATTAAGGGGTATGAACTCACCTGAAGCGAGTAGATCGGGTGGAAGTGTCGTTTGAGCGTTCGGTGCCAAGTAAAGACTTGTACACACTTTATGACCCTAGTAACATATGAAGGCATATGTTTACAAGTAAGTAGTGATTTAAACACTAATTAAACACATATAGACATACTAATGTGAATAAAAGCTCTACGGTTAAGTGCTAGAAGGCTATTGGGTTGCAAGGAAGGAGTTTTAGGCCTCACTATGGAGTTTACTCCTCACAAACTCACCTTAGGTGAGTTTACGGCTGAGGGACCACCTCCCACATGAGTTTACAGCCATAAACTCATGGGAGGAGTGTATTGGTGCGTTTTCAAGTCTCTTGTGGCTCTAGAAGTGATTTTAGGGCAAAATACACGGCTATAGGGGTGGTTAAGGTTCTAAAAGAGTACTCCCTTGGAGTTTACGGTCCTAGGACCACTCCTTTGGAGTTTACAGCCGTAAGAACCATGGCTTAGGCCGTGAACTCTTGTGCACCCTCCAATCTTTGATTTTGAGGTTATTTGTTCACTCCTATGTGTTTCTAGGTGAAGGTATATGGCTAATTAGGGGGTTAAAGGCTCATTTTGCATGGTTTAAGGGAGTTTACCGCCTATGGATATTATTGGGTCGTAAAACCTCTTTTAAGCCTCAAAACACAAGATTAAATGATTAAAACACTTCTAGGGTATGTTCTAAATTAGCCTCTAAGCCTAAGGAAGGGATTTGGGACCATTTTGGCACATTTTTAGGGGTTTACGGACCTAGAGTGTTCTTTTTTCGTAAACTCCTTAATCATGGCCTTCTTGGACGATTTTTGAGCTATAATTACATGCCATAGGTTGTAGAACAAGCTAGGGTAAGTGTACTTACAGTTCGGAGCGGAAACTAGCAGATTTCAGGAGGATCGGCCCTTGAAGAGAGAGAGTAGAGAGAGAGAGATTTGAGTGGTAAAAGTTCTAACTTGGTGAGCACTCAACCCTTATATAGGGTTGAGTTTGTGGCCCGGTGGAATTTTACCCGATACCGACGTTAAACAGGGCTTATGGTTGCACCCGATTAAATGGTCGCATTTTAATTCGTTTGTAACTAAAATTCTTAAAAGGATATTTAGTATGTTTCCCGCATTCTTGATTTATTTCGATCCTTATTACGTTATAGTAAAAGTACAAATTTTTATTTGTTTGATCCCAAATATTAACAGAAAAGTTAAATAAGAACGAGTTTTATTAACGGAAAACGGTTTACGGTGAAAGAATAGTTCTAGGTTGTCACATCATACCCCCGTTAGAGGGAATTTCATCCCGAAATTAGAGTTCAAACAATAATGTTATTACAAGATAACTAAGCAAAAAGATGGGGATACTTAAGCTTCATTTGATCCTTGTGTTCCCAAGTGAATTCTGGCCCTCGCTTGGCGTTCCATCGAACTTTCACAATTGGAGTGCGGCTTAGTTTTGTTCGTTTGATCTCCCGATCCATGATTTCCACAGGTTCTTCCACAAAGTTGAGGCTTTCGTTGATCTCGATCTCTTCTAGTGGGATCATTATGGTTTCGTCAGATAAGCACTTTTTCAGGTTCGAGACGTGGAAGGTAGAGTGTATGTTACTGAGCTCTAGGGGTAGATTAAGTTTGTAAGCTACGGGGCCGATTATAGAGAGAATCTCAAAAGGCCCTATGTATCTTGGATTCAGCTTTCCACGCTTCCCAAATCATATCGTGCCCTTCCACGGTGAGACTTTCAAAAGGACTCGGTCTCCCACCTGGAATTCCAAAGGTTTTCTTCCTTTGTCTGCGTAGCTTTTCTGTCAATCCCTGGTAGCTTTTAATCGTTCGCGGATCTGTAAAATCTTCTCGGTCATTTCTCGAATGATCTCCAGACCAGTAAGAGCGCTGTCAGGAAATTGTCCTTTAGCTAACTGAGTGTCACCCACCTCAGCTCAGCATAGAGGGGACCTACACTTCCGGCCGTAGACGGCTTCGAACGGGGCTGCCTTGATGCTCGTGTGATAACTGTTATTGTAAGAAAACTCTACAAGGGGTAAGTGGGTATCCCATGCCTTACCAAAGTCAATCACACAGGCCCACAGCATGTCCTCCAGGGTTTCGATAGTCCTTTCACTTTGCCCATCGGTCTGCGGATGGTAGGTTGTACTCATGTCCAACCTCGTCCCTAAGGCACTTTGCATTGATTGCCAAAATCTCGAAGTAAACCTACTATCTCTATCAGAGATAATAGATTTAGGGACACCATGCAGCCATACTATTTCCTTAATGTATGTTCTTGTGAGTTTCTCCATCTTGTCTGTTTCTTTTATGGGTAGGAAGTGTGCGGACTTGGTTAATCTGTCGACGATGACCCATATGGTATCCAGCCCACCCGTTGTCCTGGGTAGCTTAGTTATGAAATCCATAGTGATCCACTCCCACTTCCACTCCGGTATCTCCGGTTGCTATAGAAGACCTGATGGCTTCTGGTATTCGACCTTGACCTTCGCGCAAGTAAGGCATTTACTCACGAAGGTAGCAATCTCTGCTTTCATATTAGGCCACCAGTATAACTTTTTGAGATCTAGATACATCTTATCTGAACCTGGGTGAACGGAATATCGAGTGTTGTGTGCTTCCTTCATGACCAAGTCTCTAAAACCACTGTGAAGCGGCATCCAGATTCGGTTCATGAGATAATAGGCTCCGTCACTTTTGACTTCCAAGTTCTAATCCATTCCACGTAAGGATTCTCCCACCACATTCTCAGGTTTTAAAGCTTTGAGCTAAGCCTCCTTAATCTGTGCGGATCGATGTGAATGGATAGTCATTGTTAACGACTTGACCCTTCGACCAGAATACTCTTTTCTACTTAGGGCGTCTGCTACTACATTGGCTTTTCCCGGGTGATAACGAATCTCGCAGTCATAATCATTGAGTAGTTCGACCCACCGTCGTTGTCTCATATTGAGCTCCTTCTGGTTCAGTATGTGTTGGAGGCTTTGTGGTCAGTGTATATTGTGCTCTTCGTACCATACAGGTAATGTCTCTAGATCTTTAAAGCGAATACAACCGCTCCTAATTCGAGGTCGTTCGTGGTGTAGTTGATCTCGTGTGTCTTCAGTTGTCTCAAGGCATAGGCGATGACCTTACCTCGTTGCATCAGAACACAACCGAGCCCTTGGTTTGATGCATCGCAGTATACCATGAAATCATCTGTCCCTTCGGGAAGGGACAATACCAGGGCGGTGCATAGGGCTCGCTTTAGGGTTTGGAAAGCCTTCTCCTGTTTCACTCCCCTGTCAAATGTCACGCCTTTCTGAGTCAAGGTAGTGAGAGGTTTCGCAATCCGAGAGAAGTTCTGAATGAATCTGTGGTAGTAGCTAGCGAGGCCTAGAAATTGATGAATTTATGTAGGCGTCTTCGGTGCTAACCAGTTCTCGATAGCTCTAACCTTAGATGGGTCCACGTGGATTCCTTTCTCACTAACCACGTGTCCTAAGAATTCGACTTTTCGAATCCAAAATTCACACTTGGAGAACTTTGCGTATAACTTCTCTGATCGTAGGGTTTCTAGGACTCGTCGTAGATGATTGCTATGTTCTTCCTCACTCCGAGAGTAGACAAGTATGTCATCAATAAAGACGATGAAGAATTGATCTAAGTAAGGATGATACACCCTATTCATCAAGTCCATAAATACTACAGGTGCGTTAGACAGTCCAAAGGGCATTACTACGAACTTGTAGTGTCCATAACGAGTTCGGAAGGCTGTTTTTGGAACATCTTCCTCAAGCACTCGTGACTGGTGATACTCGGACCTAAGATCAATCTTGGAAAAGTAACTCGCCCCTTGAAGTTGGTCAAATAGTTCGTCTATACGGGGAAGAGGGTAGCGATTCTTGACCGTCAGTTTGTTGAGCTCTCTGTAGTCGATGCACATACGGAATGATCCGTCCTTCTTCTTTACGAATAAGACCAGTGCTCCCCAGGGTGAGAAGCTTGGTCTTATAAATCCCTTGCTGAGCAGCTCGCTAAGTTGACCGGACAGTTCTTGCATTTCAGTAGGTGCTAGAAGATAGGACGATTTAGATATGGGGGTAGCTCCTGGGATTAGGTCGATTCTGAACTCAACCTGACGTTTGGGAGGTAAACCTGGGAGTTCTTCTGGAAAGACGTCGGGAAAATCGCATACGACGGGGAAGTCTTTTAGATCTTTTGTTTTCTGGATCGTATCGACAATGTGAGAAAGGAATGCGCGATATTCCTTACGCAAGTACTTCTAGGCTTGAATACTTGAGATGATGAGAAGGCTCGTACTGGATTTGTCCCCCTAGATTAACAGGGTTTCGTTATTCAGTAAATTTAGACAGATTGCTTTATCGAAACACAGAATATCATCACGATGGAGGCTCAACCAGTCCATGCCCACGATGACATCGAAACTTTTGATAGATACTGGTATGAGGTCAATTGGGAATGAATGATCATCTAGTGTGAGAGTCCAACCTATGTAGATTTCTTTAGAGCTCTCTGCCTTTCCATTAGCCATTTCTACGACTAATGTTTGTTTTAGGGGTTGTGGGGTTTTCTTAATTAAGTGTTTAAAGTTTTGGTTTATAAAGCTTATTTCTGCTCCACTATCGAATAAGACACAAGCATAAGAGTTGTTGAGAAGGAACGTACCCGTGACTACTGAGGGGTCCGCTACTACTTCGTTGTGGCCAATAGTGAGTAGTCTTCTTGTTCCTCCCGTATTCCTGGCCTTCGGATAGTTTTTCTTGAAATGGCCAACTTCACCGCAGCCATAGCAGGCCTAGCTCACTCCCGAGCCGGAAACTTGAGAAATGGGTTTGGGTTGGGATCTGCAAAACCGGACGGTATGGCCCTTACGGCCGCAGTTGGTGCAGTGCAATTCACGGCAGGGGCCGTTGTGATGGAAGGGGCATTTGGGGCACTTGGGCAGGTTCCCAACATAGGTTTTTGCTAGTACAGGGGTAGCATGAGTGGTGGTAGCATGGAAAACCACGATTTGTTGGTCTTTGGAGGAGGTTTGAGTTTCTTGCCTTTCTTCTGATCCCAACGCTTCCTCTTTTTGTCAGTTGATTTGGATGGTGCAGTGGCAGTTGTGGTTGTTGTTGCTGGACTAGAAGGAGTTTCATGATCAATCAACCTGTGGGCTAACTCCTTGGCGCTATCAAAGGTTGCAGGATGTGAAGATAGAACGTTTCCTTGATACAGGGGCACTAAACCCCAGATGTATCATTCGATTTTCTTGCTCTCAGAAGGGATCATGTTAGGGAACATAGCCACCAGGTCGCAGAACTTGGCCGTATAAGCCACTATATATCCCCCCTTCATCTTGAGGTTCCAGAGTTCCTCCTCAAGCTTTTGAACCTCACCTCTAGGGCAGTACTCCTTTCTCAGTAGGTCCTTTATTGTGTCCCAGCCCATGGCATTGGCTGTTACCAAGGATAGTGAATTGACATGGCCATTCCACCATCTCAGGGCCCTTTTAGTGATGGTGGCAGCAGCGAACTTGAATTTGCTCTCTTCGGGGCATGAGCACATTTCGAAAACGACTTCGGCTCTTTCGATCCATTGGGACAGAGCAAGGATTCCTCTGGTCCCATTGAAGAATGTTGGTTTACAGCTCATAAAATATTTATAAGTACACCCCTGTGCACGTGGGGGAATTTCACCATGTCTTGAGTTGGTGCCCATTCTGGCTCCGCTAACATCGCCGGAATTCATTTGGACCATAGCGGCCGTTATAGTTGTGGTTACAGCCGTTTGGAATATCACAGGATCAATCTGTGGAGGAGGGGGTGGTGGAGGTAGAGTTTGAGCTGCAGGTTTGCCTTTGTTCGGGCGCCTGCGGGGAGGCATCTTTTACTGAAAGTTCATAGAGATATGACAGTAGAGAGAATCAAATGTATATATGTTGAGAGCATTTTATGGACTAGACCATAGCACAACTATCAGATTGAGTCACAGTAATAGAGTAGATAACTGCAAATATTACTGATATTAATGATCTAATATGAGTTTGGGAAAAGTGACCTAACAGTAGGTCTTACATCAAATCATAAGGAAAATGTTGGCAGCCTAGAGGTCTAATTAAAGTACTTTCAAAGTTAGGAACATTTAAAAACAAGTGCTCTATCGAGCATAGAAAGAGAAAGGCTATTCCTTAAACAAAAGGGAAGACAAGTAGATATCTTCTACTGACGATGGGTATTCGTTGGGCGAACCCTAAGATCATCCAGTTGGCGAACAAATTCCTGAAGGTGTCTCTCCTGAACCCTCTGACGTGCTCGGAGCTCCTTAATTTCGGCTCGGGATGCAGCTAGCTGTTGCTGCAGAACCTCATTGGTCCTCCTAGTCCTATCCATGGCTTCTTCCAGTTGGCAGATGCGGGCAGTGTTAAGGCTGGAGTTGACATCAATTTCCACGACTCTGCCGATGGCTGCTTGACCTTGTTCAGTGTTCCTGGCGATCCTATGGACCATGATGGGTAGGACTCGGTCCGCTGATCCTCCTTCACTTATGTTGTAGAAGCTTCGGTCTCCGTTGAAAGGTACAGGTTGACCCTGCTCCGCGCTCCATCAGTTCAGGGTTACTGCCCACATGGGAGTGGGGCCTTGAAATATCGGACGGGGATTAGGGTTTGGATCTACTGGGGGCAGGTTGTTGACTTCTGGCTTGGAGTCAGAGTCATCCGAAAAGCCTTCAGCACGGTGATCATCCAAAGGGATCGGGTGATCATCTTCTAGCTCCTCATCTAGCCATCCGTCATTGCCTTGGTTCGGATAATACGTATCGCCGAGATGGTGGAAGCCAGCCATGTTATCTACGCGAGAATAGGGAAAGAAGGTTAATAGATGTACTGATCTAGAATATTTATAAGATGATCGTTACTAGTCGACCCAATACTTGCACAGTGCATACTAATTACATGTAACCGAAGCAAGATAGTCCTTTGAATAAGAGACCCTAACTCCAGACCCCCAATCAAACAAGAACAGGAAATGAAGCAAAGGTCACAGATTCTGAGTCTATAGCACCCTAGTCACATGTAACCGTGATGTATCCACTTAGCAACCATTGTCCTACTAGTAACGACCCTTTTTGTTATCACATAAGCAGTTAGTAGAGTACAGAATACTCCTATAGTACTCTTGTTCTTGTGGTAGTGTTGGTAAGTTTTAGACTTGTTGCAACACCACAATCACTCTTAGGCACACGCTAATCACTCCTAGAGAGATGTAGTTGATCAGGCTACATCCACCCAGAGGTGGCTATATGTCTCTAAGCTTAATTGTGTTGTTCAACAATCTTTAATACTTCTCTTTTGTTCTAGAATGATACTGACCCTTTGTATTGGTGAATGTATATATACATACTTAATTAAATATTTTAGTATTTAAAAGTATATATTATTGGTAAGAGTGTTTTAGTCTCGAAGTGTTTATAGTTCGTATATCTTTTATGGGTTGATATACTTGATTCACTATAAACAATGCTCTGATACCAATCTGTTACACCCCAAAACTGAGAACGGCGGAATACGTTCTGGGGTGGAGGACGTCATGTACAGTATCATAATAATTGCATAATTGTAAAAACAAGTGACAACAACCATTTCATTAATATAGTAAGTTTTAGATACAAACGTGTTCTGTACAATTGATAGACACCAAAAGTATAACAAAAATAAAAGATGAGTCTTGTATATGCTCCATCTTCCCAAAAGCTGCACAGTACCTGTCTTTCTTTGACCTGAGGATACAAGTTATTTTGAAAATGAATATCAGCATAAAGCTGGTGAGTTCATAAGATTGTAGTGTCATTTCTTGTATACAAGTGTTTACAATCAAGTAATATAAAAGCTGAAATAAATGTTGAGAGTAGTAGAAATCCCAAGAAAATCCTATATTTTCCAGTTTTAGATATATGTAAGTTAAATCCATTGAGTGTGTAAAAGTATTTGAATTGAGACCATCTGTGCTAAAATAAGGTAGTATGTTTCATACAAGTAGCGTAGCTGAGTAAAAGTACTGCTGAATTACTGTAGTAGTGTTGCAACTTCAATGTATGTTCATTTACTTCGGGAATTAACTTAGACTTTAATTCTTAGTGTGTTAATTTGGATATGGATATGATTTCTCATGTAACTAAACAGAGTGATTATAGAGGGTCCGATGACCTTCCCATTCATCCGCAGTGTAGTGATGTAGTGCCATCCCTGGGCCTAGTCGGCTCGGACTGTAAATAACAGTTGGGATGTAATAGCGTCTGTCCTATATAGATCTATACATGTAGTGTTGCTTTCCTTTTCGAGAAGCCCTGGTTACATGGGATTTGAGTAGTAGAGTGTTGTATAGAGGAGTAGTGTGTTATATTTTGGATTAGTACATTTTCTTGTATTATAGTATAGTAACTTATAGTATAGTATAGTGAGTGTTTTCTTAAATATGTTTTAACTCGTGTTGGTAGTAATTATAGCGGATATCATAGTGATAGAGGTAACGAGCAGTAGTATTAACTATACCTATTATAGTTATATAGAGTGTAGATTCGCATGCCTTTAATATGAAAAGGTATTATATAAGATTAAGACTTTCATATCTAACACAATATATATGATATATAAGTAAGAAATCAATGACAGTCGGACGGATATCGATACACCCTAAGACCACAATCAAACAAGAACAGGATATAAGGTGAGCTATCGGTCCTAAGTCCTTCAAGTCTTGTTTATATAAATATTTTGATGTTGATATAGTTTAAAAGAAGAGTAATTTAAATACAACTTGAAAGTAGTTTAACAACAATTTACTTTAGATAAATGCGTTTGATGAATATTTAAAACAGTTTTATTGACAAATAGCTAAAAGTATAGAAAATCCTTTTTGGTTGTAAGTTATAAATCACATATGATTAGTAACTAGAATTTGTTGCATTTACTTGTATCCCCCCTCCTAAAACATGTAAAAACATTTAAAAAAGGTTAATTAAGGGGTATGAACTCACCTGAAGCGAGTAGATCGGGTGGAAGTGCCGTTTGAGCGTTCGGTGCCATGTAAAGACTTGTACACACTTTATGACCTTAATAACATATGAAGGCATATGTTTACAAGTAATTAGTGATTTAAACACTAATTAAACACATATAGACATACTAATGTGAATAAAAGCTCTACGGTTAAGTGCTAGAAGGCTATTGGGTTGCAAGGAAGGAGTTTTAGGCCTCACTATGGAGTTTACTCCTCACAAACTCACCTTAGGTGAGTTTACGGCTGAGGGACCACCTCCCCCATGAGTTTACAGCCATAAAATCATGGGAGGAGTGTATTGGTGGGTTTTCAAGTCTCTTGTGGCTCTAGAAGTGATTTTAGGGCAAAATACAAGGCTATAGGGGTGGTTAAGGTTCTAAAAGAGTACTCCCTTGGAGTTTACGGTCCTAGGACTACTCCTTGGGAGTTTACGGTCATAAGCCCCATGGCTTAGGCCGTGAACTCTTGTGCACCCTCCAATCTTTGATTTTGAGGTCATTTGTTCACTCCTATGTGTTTCTAGGTGAAGGTATAAGGCTAATTAGGGGGTTAAAGGCTCATTTTGCATGGAAAAGGGAGTTTACAGCCTAAGGTTATTCTTGGGTTGTAAACCCTCTTTTAAGCCTCTAAACACAAGATTAAATGGTTAAAACACTTCTAGGGTATGTTCTAAATTATCCTCTAAGCCTAAGGAAGGGATTTGGGACCATTTTGGCACATTTTTAGGGGTTTACAACCCTAGAGTGTTCTTCGGCTGTAAACTCCTTAATCTTGGCCTTCTTGGACGATTTTTGAGCTATAATTACATGCCATGGGTTGTAGAACAAGCTAGGGTAAGTGTACTTACAGTTTGGAGCGGAAACTAGCGGATTTCGGGAGGATCGGGCCTTAAAGAGAGAGTAGAGAGAGAGGGATTTGAGTGGTAAAAGTTCTAACTTGGTGACCACTCAACCCTTATATAGGGTTGAGTTTGTGGCCGGGTGGAATTTTACCCGATACCGACGTTAAACGGGGTTTATGGTTGCACCCGATTAAATGGTCACATTTTAATTCGTTTGTAACTAAATTTCTTAAAAAGATATTTTGGGTGTTTCCCGCATTCTTGATTTATTCCGATCCTTATTAAGTTATAGTAAAGGTACAAATTTTTATTTGTTTGATCCCAAATAGTAACGGAAAAGTTAAATAAGAACGAGTTTTATTAACGGAAAACGGTTTACGGTGACGGAATAGTTCCTGGTTGTCACAGTTATTGTTATATTTAAAAAAAACATATATTTGCACAGATTTCAACTATATAGGTGTTTCTGCGTAACACGCAGATATTCGTCTAGTCTATATATACTTATCAATTTAGTATAGAATTATTATATCAAATTTAGTATAGAATTATTATATCAAATTTAATCAATATATTATATCAATTTAGTATAGAATTATTATATCAAACTTAACACCAACCCTGCAGTACTAGTGTACGCTAGCCATACATAACGCTGGACCCTATAGACTTTCGAATATTCAATCCTACCTTAAGCTCCCAATCAAACAAGAACATAACATAAGACTAAATCAAACATTCTCAGGCTATAAGATCTTAATTATGTACAACCGTGACGCCTACACTAGATAACTACACTAATGATGTCAATTTCATATAAGGAAAACCCTACGCTAGCAGGCATCATGTATCAGGCAATTCTATCATGCAATTCCTGAAGATTCCTAGCCTAGTACTAACATGTTCTTCTAACATATCACATAATCAAATAACTGTATGGTATTTTGGGGTTTACTTACTGGCTCCAGCTGATTGTACACCCTGCATTCTCCTTTATTTATTTTGAAAACCAATTTCTTAAAATATTTTTGAAAGCCTTTCCTCGATTTGAGATAGGATTCACACGAATGTTCCTCCAATTCACTCAAACCAAGGCTCTGATACCAACTTGTAACATCCAAAGTTTCAAACCAATTTAAACTTTTAAAAAACATGTCAACTTCATCAAAACATTACAACTTTGTTTTCAAAATATTGGTTATCAGAGTTTTTCCCAGAAACATAAACACAATAGGAGGAGTTGTATGATCATGCCTTGGCATTGCCTCGATCCCCTGATGTACCTGAAACAATAAACTGAAACTGTAAGCTCGAAATCTTAGTGAGTTTCCCCCAAAATACCAATACACATATAGTCCACATAGCAATATCAACATTAACATATCATATCAATCAAAACAGAACAGCATGCATTGGGTCCACAACTTTTCAAGCTGGACTACCCCCCGGGGCCCTCAGTACGAGTCTGGAATGCCTACCGGTCCCTCAGCTCATATCTGGAATGCCATCGAGCCCTCAGTACGAGTCTGGAATGCCTACTGGGCCCTCAGCTCGTATCTGGAATGCTCCTGAGTCCTCAGTATGAGTCTGGAATGCCTATCGGGCCCTCAGCTCATATCTGGAATACTCTAGGGTTTGTTGGCTACTGCACGGAGCAGTACAACCTCAACCCATCCCACATAACATGTCAATATGTATCATGACTAATGCACATACAGATAATCATACAGTATCACAGGCAGTCCTACTGATCTACCCGACTAGCATATCAACTAGCATTCACCACTAACTCAACTCAACATATCAATAACTACTAGGATATCAAATCCAATGGGTCGGCCTTGGTGCCTTAGGCCCCTTAGTATAGTGAGGATAACTCACCTTGGAGATATCAGCTCGGTAAATAAATCACAACTCTCCTATCACTCGTCAAAGACTCCACCACCTATTACCATAATATGAATATGTTCATAAGTCTTCATCCTCACACAGTACTTCATAACCCAGCTAGTTAACCCTGGTCAAAGTCAAACTCCTTAGTTAGGGTCAACAGTCCATGTTGACCTTAACTCATCTAGTACCCTCGGCTACTCGCCGAGTTCCTTGAAATCCTTACCCACTCGCCAAGTCACCGGGGTAACTCGTCGAGTTCCCATGATTCTCGATTGAGGCCTTATGGCCACCCGTCGAGTTTACTTCTAGTAACACGTCGATACACACGCATTCCTAACTTGGGGAAAACTCATCCGACTCGTCGAGTTTTTCATGTAACTCGCCGAGTCTATGGCAATCTTCATCAGACTCACCGAGTTGTTCATCCAACTCGTCGATCCCACAGCTATCTTCATATGACTCGTCGAGTCGCCCTTGCAACTCGCTGAGTTCCTTCAGTCCTTAAGCCATACAGACCCATTTTAAGCCATGCAATGGCTTCATTTAACAGATCCAAGCTCCCAGGGCATGCCTTTCACGTAAAGTTGGAAACTTTACGTGCATGCATGGCTAAAAAGGTTCTTAATGCCAAAACTAAGCTCTTAATGGGTTTCATGCACAAGGGGGGCCTCATTCACGACCAAGACAGGAACTTTATGAATCTAGAACTCGGGAAAGGTCCAGATTTGAAGTTACAACTTCAGATCTAGCTCATGTCTTGCAATATCACCTTACTCAAACCATAAAACCCTATATTTCCACCATATGAGATCTAGAAGGAAAAGAGATAAAGATGTCGACTTGATACCTTCAATGAGTGATAACTGTGGCAGATTTAGGATTTCACACTCCTTCCTTGCTCCTATCCCCTTTTTCTGTTCTTCCTCCCACAATCCCTCCTTCCAAACTTACAATGCACAAGAAAGGCACAATACACGGTTAGGGTTTTCTATGAGCTCTTACTGACTGCAAGGAGGCCAAATGAGGCTTATGCCTCCTTAATTAGAGTGCAGAACCCCAATATTTAGGGTTTCATGTGTCAGCTCCTACTCGTCGAGTCCCTTTATGGACTCGACGAGTAGGTCACTAAATGTGTGATCCCACCTCGCTGCTACTCGACGAGTAGGGCACCCTTAAATCATCGAGTAGGACTTAAAACCAAAGAGATGCTTACTTAAATCCATACCTGAGAATCAGGGCGTTACAGTATTATATTAATCTCTGCATAGTTAATTATGGTAGATAATTAATATGTTTATTAGTCCTTTAAATATGGGATGTCAAAGTCAAAATATGTTGAAAAAAACCCTAGCCGATTCTTTTTCTCTTTCTGTGGAATTCATTTACACGTTCAAAACTCACCACCAACATCAAAATTGAACCACCATTCAATGCCAACCCTAAATCACATCTACCAATCCTTCTGCAAAAGAACACAACCAATTAGTCTTCTTGTTTACTAGTGATTCTTCCTCAGAATGTTATTGATTTTCGATTCTTCCCCTGTTCATTGATTTTTGTATGATTAACTAGTCGTGCAGCAGCAACCAACAACATCTCGTCGATCATTCCCCACAAATCCAACATTGTCGTCCAGAATCCATGGCTTTCGTCTTTAGGGAAACTGAAAAATCACAATAATATGAAGACGACGAGGGTTTGTAAAAGGTTTTGAGGTAGCTATGTTTTTACGAATCTGAGATCAAAAAAGATTTCAGAAATTTTGCTTTGAAGGTATTAATATCTTCTAATAGTGATTCAATAATGAAATTAAGATTTACAGTTTTTATGGGTGTAGATTCTAGTATGTTTTTCGTTCAATAAATCCATGAATTTGATTAATTTTTCCATGATTTAAGAAAGGATACAAAGGAAGCAACTGTGGAATCCAATTTCAAGAAATCAATGAAGCATCTACAATAAGTTTTCATGATTTTACACTTTATTAAAGTTCAAACATTCAATATTGTTTATTGTTTCAAAAACTTCCCACTGTTCAATAAAAAAATAATTTGAAAATTTTGCATCTAATTCTTCATTTGGATTTGTTTATGTTAGTTTATGGTTAACTAAAGAGGGTATTTTTACTTGTCGATAAGTTCTACAAAATTATCATTCTTATAGAATGTGTTTGTCATTGATTACTTGTTCATTTTTGTCATTGATTACTTGTTCATTCTTGAAATGTTAATTCTTTTATATTATACTGATATAACATTCTTAAAGAATGTGTGTATCATGATTATAATTTTAATGTGGGTAACTAATTAAACTATGTATTCTGTCAGAATTTATAGTTTCTACTACATCTGTCAGAATTTAAAGTTTCTATTACATTCTGTCGGAATTTATAGTTTTTATTCTCTTATAATACAATAAAAGTTTTAATATTTGAAAGTTGATTATGTTTACTTTGTGGATTTAGGTTTTGGAAATGTTGTCATTGTTGTGGAAAATGAAGAAAACATAGAGAACGAAGTGTATTCTACTAGAATGTATTCTACCACAATGTATAAAGTGTTTGTTAACAATAATATTTTTTCAGAATGGATTAATGTTTTTGTTAGATTTTGATATTTTTTTTAACCATTATTAGTTTTAATCTTTAAGAATAAGTGTAATTCTTGAACCATTACTAGTCATATTTTTTTAGTAATTGTTTATAGATTTATTCTTTATGAATTAATGTACGTCGTGATTTTTAAAGAATAAAATTCATACTCTTTATTCTTGATAATATGTTTAAAATTTTTTAAGCATGTTAATTATAAATAAAATATCTTGAATATAAACATATTTTGCAAGAAGAAAATCAAAAATATATTTACTAGTTTATGGTTGACTTTGTCATTCTGACAGAATAAAATCGATTATTATAAAAAACTATTAAAATTAAATTTGAATTAATTTAAAAAAATCAAAATTTTAAAAATAAGAGATCTAATTATCCCTTAAAATCTAAAATTTTCTTTTTTAATATATGTAAATTTACCAAAATACCCTTATGCTAAAAATTGTGTGATTATATGATGCATGTTACCTATTTGTAATATCATAGACTCTTAAATTATGACATTTGATTTTATTCAATCTGGTAGTCCAGATCTGTGCATTCTGGCACACAATAGTTAGTAAGAATAAAATAACCTAACCTTATATATAAAGACAACATTTTTTCTTTCACAACATTCATTTGAAACTCTCATGTATTTTTCTTTTTACTACATTCAATTGAAACTCCCATGACTTTTCAATTTCTTTCTAAGATTATAAGTTGGTTAATAAGATTAAATAAATATCAAACCTAAAGTGTAATCATATATAAACTAAATTTCAATATTAAAATAATATCTTTACTTTTACTTATAAAGTTATTTCTTTAACTTTTAACATATTATAATTAATTTATTAGATTTAATATGTTGTTTTATGTAAACCGTTATCAATTTAAAGCTACAACTTTTGAACAGTTTAGACAAAATACTTAAATTTTTAATTTAGATATAACATTACTGTGTCATCTTAAATATAAATTTCAGTTCCACTTAAAAAAACCAATGAATATTTTGTGAATAGTTAAAAGTGATAAATTGTAGTGCTAAATGCAAAAAACTAATTTATAATCTCAATTTAGCTAAAATATTTCCCAAAGATATTTGTATATCGTTAAAAATTTTCAAATGAGTAGCTTAAAATAACTTACAATAACAATAGTTGAAAATAACTCAATATAAATGATTATATTGTTACCTTTAAAATCAAAAAACAATGTTTGATGTTTTAAATAATTATAATGATATAAATTAAAACGTTAAGCAAATAAATCTTAAAAAGTTAATTAACAATAACACCTATAAATAACATTAAACCATATATTATATTTAATTTTATTCCTGAGTAACTCGTTGGTAGAACTCATTCAAACGGTTGAGATTATGCAATTATAATAGATGTATATATATATATATATATATATATATATATATATATATATATATATATATATATATATATATATATATATAATCATATAATTTAAAATAATCAATTTAGTATATGAATTATTATATCGAATTTAACAATAATGTTCCTGTTATATTTAAAAAAACATATAATTGTAAAGGTTTCAATTATGTGTGTGTGTGTATGTATGTATATATATATATATATATATATATATATATATATATATATATATATATATATATATATATATATATATATATATATAAGGCATGTGTACTTTCTTAGTCTTGGAATCGAATAGCTTATCAAAATAAATCTGAGAATAGGCCTTCATTTTGTCCTTAGAATTTGGTATTGGAGTTGGGTATACCAACTCTAACCACCTTTTTCCTATGGAAATTTTTGTTTCTTCTTGTTAACACTTTATTTATGATAGTAAATATAGGAGCATTTGAAGCATTGAGTTTCTATGCTTAGCCATGTTAGTTCCAAAGGGTCCTCAACGTGCAATATAGCTCCAGGATGGATCTTTCCAAGTTGTTCATATTAAAATCAAAATCACCTAATTATATGCATAATTTAACTATTTGGTTATGTCACCATAGTTAATTCCCAACATGATGTAATTTTGTGTTGCTTCAATCTTATCAATGTACAAGGTACACTTCAAACTTTCTCCTTCCTACAACTAAAGAAACAATAGTTGGAGGAACCTCAAGAAGATATTTGCCAAAGGTACGATCTTCTTTTTTTTCATGAGAAATATTCTCAAACTACAAATTTATAGAAGATTGATCATTCCTTTTAGCTCATCCTTCAGAGTTTTTATAGCAGTTAAATTTTAGTGGATAAAATTTGATTATAGACATCAGTTAATATAAAGTTCCATCCTAGTTTGTTTTGTTCATCATTAAAGAATAATTCTCCAACTATAAAAATTATTTCAAATAAGGATAGGATCCATATTTCACTCCATGATGCAAACTAGATTAGCCAAAAATCACATAAAAAGCTATTTAGGTAGACAATTATTCGCCAGTTTCAATTTCTATGAAACTCGTATATCTTTCAAGAATTATGGACATATGGTAACAGCATACTACTAGTTTCTGCGCTTGTCTAGCATTCATGACTGGATTAGGCGAGGATCATGAATCCAAATTAAATCAACCATGCAAAAAAACACGTTTAATGCTTGACTCAAATTAGTCTCATATTGACGTATCGATAAACCACACACGCTTTGTCAACATATTATTTCTCGTGAGTGCCACATTATTTTCAAACTATATTCTCATTCTAATGGGTCGATAAACGACACACGCTCCATAAACAGAATATAATGAAAAAGTGTGTTTTCATGGGTAGTATATAATTCACATTTTTATTTATTTTAAAACAAGATTTTTTTTAATACATTAAGTTAATACTTCTAACTTGATACATCGTCCTATCAAATCCTTTTTGTAACTCTAATCCAAACACAAGAAGGCGGTAGTGGTGGTAAGCATTAAGCTTTTAAAAATTGACCACATTTAGAATCAAAGAAACCTCCTTAAACCTCTTTATAGCATTCACCGTAGGTGAGCCTAGCCCAGTAAGACTAATAATTCTTTCAAACATGCAAGGATGAAATGTTTGTAGTTTATCTCATATATATATATATATATATATATATATATATATATATATATATATATATATACACACACACACACACACCATATATAAGAGAATATAAACCATTCAAATTATGTCCATTAATTCTAATTGGACATGTGAGAACGAACGTAATGTTAATAATTAATTTAACGCATTCAATCAATAAGGTTTTATTCTGACTTTTAATTAATTAAGTTAACATTTAATCAACTAACTAAACCAATATACACGTTGATTTTCAACTTCTGTAAAAAATGACAAATTGCATGATTTCAAAATCGAGCTAGATGTGTAAGGAACAAACACACTCGAAGTAGAAGAAGAGTATTTTCAAGAAAAAAGGCTATGCGCCGTGTAGGAGGACCTACGCACCACGTACTAGCCGAAAACCATGATTTCCAGATAAAAATATTAGGGTTCGGGTTTTTACCCCCATACGTGTGACTTGACAATTTTTTTCAGTTCCATCTTAAAACGTTTAAAACTAATTTAAAACTTTAAAGATCGGATATGATCTGAATATACATACTTGATTAAACAAAAAAAGAATAGAAATCAAAAGAGCAACAAATGTGAACATTCAACTATTATACCATTGTTGGGTTATGAGGTGTCTAAAAGGCCACAAAGGCACACAATGGAAGCAACTAAAACATTAACCTCATAAGCCAGATAAGGATCCATGTTCATCCAGTTAGTTGCAACTTAAACTAAAAGAGAAAGAAACTATAATACATACCTTTTGAAATCTTTGAAACCTTTGCAGATCTTGATTTAATGATGAGTTTTAAGAACCCAACGGATAGTTCTTATTTCGTAATCGCACTCAAGGATTAGACCAACACATCTGACTTCACCCCATGGACGAACAAGTTCAACGCCATAAACCATAATCTTGAATAGCCATGTATACGCCACTTAGGAGAGGAAAAATAAGGTTTCGAGAATGTGAGGGAACTTCTGATTTCTAGTGTTTTTCTAGTGAGAAACTCATCCTCATATTCGGCCTAGGATCCCTCTATTTATATAGAATGATTTAAACCCTTAAAGGATAATTATCTAGTCACATAATAATTATCCTTATCTTTGGTAATTATGTAACTTTCAAATTCCTTTATTTAGAACCTTCTAGATCTCTGTATTTCATTTAATTAGTTAAAGACTTAATTAATTAACAAATGTGAGCATATAATTATTTTTATGTCATTAGTTGCTTATTTATATCATTGCGTGTAACCCAAAAAGACTCTATCATTAATATTACAACAATTACAACTCTAAGTAAGAGAATTGTTGTGATTGGGCACCATATTCCAACAATTACAACTCTAAGAGATTTGTTTGATATAACTTAAATTTTTAAGAGGTCTGGATTTCTAAAATACTTTGAATTTTTAACATTATGTTCGGTTGGAACATATAAAATTTTGTGTTGAATGATAAAAACGATCATTTTACCCTTCTATATATTTTTTTTGTTGAATTCAATGTTTCTTTTTTTATAAATAACTAAACCAACTTCTTGAGTAATTATGAAAATAAAAAAATAAAAAATAAAAAAAAAAAACATAAAATTCATATACAATCCAAATTAAACACAAACATAAATCCAAATCAAACATAAATATTTTCAAATACCGAAAACATTCTAAAATCCAAATAAAATCTCACAAAAGTAATTTGAAGCAAATCTAACTTTTGACACAATTCAAGAAATGAAAGTATATCCGCTGTAGCATTGAAATCCAATTGACCCTCTTTTGATTCGTTCCCATTCCTTAGAACATAAGTTTGAATTGCATTCAAGCCCAAAACATGTGCTCTTGTTAGCTTATCTTCTGAATATTGCACCCAACGAATGAGATAGAGTTACATGCTACAACAACCAATTGATTGATGATTCAGTGGGAGGGAGCAAGAGGATCGACGTTTGTGAAGAAGAAAGATAAGGAAATGTGCTAAAGTATTAGGGCAAAAGAGGGAAAACAAGTTCTTTTTTATTTATTTTTTTCAGACACGTATTTACATTGAAAAATTAAGATGCATCTTGTAAATTAAAAGACATAAATATAAATGCCATCAAACAGTTTGAACCTGAAAAATCATGAGTCTTTTTTTGAATCTGAAAAATTAAAAGTCTTCTTCTTAATTTTTCAATCAAAACACTACAAATAACCCCTAAATATTTTAAACAACTTTGTTACTTCGATAGCTCATTTTCCCTTATCATTATCATTCTTTTAAGACGTACACATCAACAAACTCCGGAACAAAGTTAGAAAAACCAATTTTTAGTGGAAAACAAATGTATAACAACAGGAATAAAATCTATAATAATGATATAAACAATAAAGTATTATAATAACATACACCTTTTCTATCACATTTTGCGGAATAAATGGGATTTTGGGTTGTTTTTATCACGTTAGCATTTACCATAAGCATCTGGATTATATAATTTAATAAAATGGTTGGACGCACTAAAATGTCTAGTTAATATTAACAAATTATACCCAACCAATGATTAAGTTGATATGCAGTGGATTTGGAGTTTAATACATATTGAACTGTTTAGTGGAGAAAACTTTCAGGTTGCGTTTAGTTGCGGAAAAATGGATCGTTTTTTGAAAAAAATTTCCAAGAAAAATGAGAATTTTGAAAACGCGTTTAGTTCATCTATTTTTCTAAATTTTTCACCGAAAATGAAAATTTTTGGTTTTCTAAAATTACAAAGAAGTTGAAAAAATTTTGAAAACTGATAATCATTGTTTTTCACATTTTTCTAATTCCAAATTTTTTCTAAAATATAAACATACACCCACTCTCATCCCATCCACCTCTACCTATCCCCACTTTAACACCCCACCTTCCACCCCCACACACACCCCAACCCACAAATACACACACACACACCAACCCTGCAACCCATAAACACACATACATACATACATACCCACCCACCCACCCACAAACACATACACACATACCCACCACCTACCATCACCACCACCACTAACCCATCAATAGCACCACCACCACCACCGTCACCACCACTGACACAATTACCGCTGCCACCACCATTGTCATCACCACCGCCGCTACCAACCTGCTACCGTAACCGCCCCCACCAACACCCTACCATTGCTACCGTTTTTTTAAAACGAAAACCGATATAAAAATACACATCTAAACATGTTTTTTAATTTTCTAAAACTGAAAACGAAAAATAAGTAAGTTTTAACTAAAAGCGTTTTCTAAATTTTTCAATGAAAAATGAAAAAGGAAAACGAAAACTGAAAAGGGAAAACAAATAACAGAAAATGAAAACTATTTTTCCGTAATGTTTTAAATTATATTCCATAAACGTTGTATAATGATACTTCCATATATAGTTGGAATTAGAAGATATTTTGGTATGGAAAATAAAATGTTGATGTGGCAACCGAACCCGATTACATTTTAGCATGTTTCCCAATAATATACCACCCTTTTTCCGTTAACAAATTATTCCAACTAAAAAATACAATTACGAACAAATCTGCATTTGCAGCGAATTACACCACAATAAACATAACCCAATAAAAACAAATTCCATAATACAATCCATTAATCCCCATTCAAAAGAAATCAATTTCTAAGTAATTCCCCGAAGGCTTCACATCCACCCCTCCATTTTCCATCGACGGCCCAGGAACATCCGGCGGTGTAGCACACCGGATCAAAGCCCAATTCACACTTTGAAAAAACGGATGTTGTTTAATCTCAGTAGCCCCTCTTCTATAAGCCAATCTATGCTGCGGCTCTTTTACCAATAACCCCCTGATCAAATCCCTAGCTGCAAAACTAACCCCTGGAGTATCCGGAAACCTCAACGGTTGCCCCACTACATTAAATAACGTAGCCCGGTTTCCGTTCCCTTTAAACGGTGTTTTCCCGTATAAAAGTTCATACAAAAAAATTCCAAAAGTCCACCAGTCAACCGCGCTTCCGTGTCCTTCGCCTTTAATGATTTCCGGGGCTAAGTATTCGTGGGTCCCGACGAATGACATGGAGCGGGCGCTTGTGGGCTCCGCGATGAGCTCAGGGAGTGGTGAGACTTGATTGTAGATTTCGGTTTTGGGTTTGGATTTGGGTTTGGGTTTTTTGTCTTTTTTGGATTTGGACATGAATCGGGGGACGAAACATGAGGGTTGGATGCACGCGGGTTGAACCACGCAAGATGGTTGGATGCAGTAGTTGGAGTTCTTGGGGTCCACGGTTGGGTTAGCTGATCGGACTAGTTTTGGGTTCACGGCGCATCGTAAAGAGAGATCGAAGTCGGAAAGCATTATGTGACCGTCTTCACGAACTAAAACGTTTTCGGGTTTGAGGTCTCGGTAGATGATCCCGAGCATGTGTAGGTACTCCATAGCTAGGAGAACTTCCGCCACGTAAAACCTACAAAGAATTGTTCGAAATTAGCGCAAATTTCAAACTTTATATGAAGTTTTAATCCGAAATTTTGGTATAAATTACGTGAAACTAAAATTTCGTTAGTTTTCTTAGATTGTATTTGTTACGCTCGACTAGACAAGCTTTCCAAGGCTGTTTTCGATAATCAGGGTGCAAAGGGTATTTACGTCTTTTGCACAAACAAAAGATCAAGAACAAGTCCCTGTCCCACCTTTTTTGGTGAGACAAAAAATTGCATTTTTTTGTCCCATTGACATCAGTTCAATCCTAGTCAAATGTATGTTTGACACTGTACAACTTGTCATGTACCGTCCTACGTACAAACGGGGCCTAGCCCCGTTTGTTAACAAGACAAAACAGAACAGTCTTGTACTAAGTTTGACATGCATTGGACTGGGACATAACCGATGTCAATGGGAAAAAAATTGCAAATTTTGTCTCACCCAAAAAGGTGGGACAGGGACTTGTTCTTGATCTTTTGTTTGTGAAAAAAACATAAATACCCTTCTCATCCTGACTATCGAAAATAGCCTTGGAAAGCTTGTCCAGTCGAGTTTAACAAACACAACCTCAGAAAACTCACGGAATTTTAGCGTCACATGAACGAAACAATAATTTATCACAAATTCAAATAAAAAATTAAGAAAAAAACCAACCGCGCCGCATGTTCGGAGAAATGTTTCCCGGGTTGTTTTTGTCTAAGCGCGTGCAAATCTCCACCCGGGCAATACTCCATCACCAAGCACGACAATTTCTCGGTATCAAAGTGACTATACAAAGTAGGAAGAAACGGGTGATCCAACGACTGCAAAATCTCTCTTTCCGTTTGCGCCCTCAATAGCTTATTCCGGCTTGCAAGAGCCGCTTTATCCATAACTTTCATGGCAAAATAACTTCGTGTCCCAATCAATTCCGAAAGATAAACACTCCCAATATCTCCACACCCCAATCTCTTCAAATGCCTAAAATGTTTCATTTCCAAAATACCCGTGTCATTATTCATCGACCTCACGACTTGAATCGCTTCCCATCTCGAGTCATTTTGCTTGTGTGGTTTATAAACCGCACTCGTGAAACTGCCCGAACTGCTCTCCTCACTTACATCGCTGCCCGTGCTGCCCCGATAAACACTTGGAATCCCGATTTCACCGCTTTTAACCGATTCGCTGACTTCTGTGTTTGTAAAGCTTTGTTTGGTATCGGTGAAGTTTGTAAGGGAGTATAAACTACTTTGTGGGCTCGAGCAGAATGTAATTGAGTCCATGGTCTCGGGGTCGGGGTCGGAATCGGAATGCTTGATTCCGGCCTTGGCTTCGAGTGCTGAAATTTGTTTATGGAAGTATTCTTTTGCGGTTTGATCAAGGATTGTGTTGGGTCCCACAATTTCGGATTTTCCTTTGTGGTCATTGGAGGTTTTATGAGATCGATTTGAAGTGGTATCGGATTTTGGGTGATGTGGTGGGCGGGTTTTTCCGGGTGGGTTGAACCCTAATAAGGTGGCGGAGGTATGGCTAGTTGACAAAGAACCGACTCCATCAATAAGTGAATCCATTCAAATTGATCTGCAAGTAATCCGATTAACTTCAATTAATCGCTAAAAAGGAAAGTTTCTTGAAATCAATCTATTGAATGACAAAATTTGATTTTTATATATCACAAAATTGATTAATTTAGGTTTTCTTGATAATGGATACCTCATGAATTTGAATGATTATAATCTATTTACCGATTAGGAATTATGCGAGACTTCTAAAGTTAACACAAACTGCCGAAACGTTCTTGAAATCAATCTATTTGATATCTCTATGTTAACCAAATATTACCAAAAATTTCATGAAATCAATTTATTTGACATTTCTAGGTTAAACCCATAAATTATCAAGGTGGGGGAAAACATAATCATTCAATCAACGAAGTTCATAAATCCAACAAATTGGTCAATGGACAACGCCATTCGTAAATCTATGAACAAAACTAACAATGAATCACCCAGAAGAGAAAAATGCGCAACAAATTTATAAACCCAAACGCCGAATTAGGATTTTGGATCATTATTTCAAAACTCCCATTTTGTTAACGTGAAAACATACCTGATTAAAGATTCATAGCTGTACAGAACTGAACTTTAGCAGCTTTTTCAGATCCGATCGAATGCGATATAGAGAGAGAAAGAATCAAAGTGTCGCTAATTGGGAATAATTTCAAGACCCAGAAGACATTGGTGTATAAGTTGGTTGGATTATTGAAGGTTAATCTACTCTTAATTTTGGGTTTTCTTTATCTTAAAGAAGGAATAAAAGAATGTGCTTCTTCTTCTTCTACTCCCTCTCTCTCTTGTACGCAAGAAGTTCACAAAGCAAGCACAAGAACAAGGTAAAGAAGCCGTCTAGAACTTTTAGAAGTTAACTATTTGAACCCCTTTACTTTGTACACTATTTTTAACAGTCCTTGCATTTCCAAACCTTTTCTTGTGTATTCTTTAGCCCTTTGCAATAAAATAAACTAGCAGCTACTTTATTATAAGTTATTGTAAAATTATAAACATAATATATTTTAGTTTATTATCTTAGACCATGTGCTATACTTTTTATGGAGAGCTTCCAGTTCAGCCCTTTGAGCAATCACAAAACCACCACATCACTATCTAAATACTAATCGGTGAAAATGAAGAGAGAGAAAGAAAAGAGAGAGAAGAAGATTGAGAGAGAAGAGAAATATGATTGTGTTGCTTTTCATCCTCTCCACAACAAATCACCACAAAAACAGGTAACCACGAACGGTCGGACTGGTGTGCTCGACCATTTGCTGTGGCCACGTAAACCAAGACCGGGTTCGTCGATGGTATAACTGTTGGCTTTAATTATGTCTATTATTATTAAAATATATGACTATTTATTATAACAAATTGTGACAAATTAGATGGTTCATATAAGAAACTGGTCAAACATGTAAACTTTGACACAAATCAAAATTAGTCGGTTCGATTAATCCATAACATGTTTTTTCCTTTTTATTTTTATTTATCGAAATGTAACTATTATGTATAATGAGGGGTTTAATTACAAACGCTTGCAACCAGAGTTTAAGCAATATTTTTTAAAGTAAATTGAGAGAGAGAGAGAGAGAGAGAGAGAGCAAATATATTTTGTGTTCGTCACTCATATACACAACTATACACACACCACAAAATCACATGTACATAGAGATATAATCATATGCAACACATATAGTTACACATATTCATAGACGAAAAACACTTATAACAGTATACTTTGAAAACTCACGTTAACTATAACAAGACATAATTAAGTAAGATTACAAATAATTATAAATAAAAATGCATATTGGTTTGTAAAAATAAGTACTTAAAAGAATATAATTTTTTTTAGTTTTTACAATCTAAATACATGAATCGAACATGTAAAAAAACTAGAAAACAAAATTGAAAAAAATAATAATATGAAAAGTCTGAATAAGAATATACATAAAAAAAATAATTAAAAAAAAAAAAACCTCACTATATTACCACTAAATTTCGATTTTGACACCAAGTTATTTTGTTTTTTAATTATGTTACTATATTTATAATTTTGTAGCAATATCAACAAATGACCGATTCTCCTGGTAATCATTTTTTCTGAATTGCAATAAAGTCATTAAGTTTATCAAAATTTTGATTTTGACATCGACTTTCAAATGGCAAAAAAGTCACTATATTACTACAAAATTTCAATTATGTCTTTTACATTTATAAGTTTGTGCAATTTCAACCAATTTACCGATTCAGGAAATGTTATTGTGGTTTAGAAGCTCGATTTATATAACAAATAAATAAAGGTCATTCTAATGGTTAAAATCACTTACAAGTGAGCGAAAAAGGAACAATCACCCTTTTAAGAAATGTTATTGTGGTTTAGAACTTTGATTTGTACAACAAGTAAATGAAGACCCCTACAAAGTCAATTTAGTGGTTCAAACTCACTACACATCTCCTGGATCAACCTTGTAGGGGTCTTCATTTACTTGTTGTGCAAATCGAACTTCTAAACTACAATAGCATCTCTTCAAAGGGTGAGCACACCTTTTTCACTGACTTTTAAGTAAGTTTAAGCAACTAGATTAACCTTCAGATGCCATTTGTAAATAAATGCTCTAACGATAACTAAAAATTAGACATTATAATAAAAAGTGTCACTTATAAGGGTGAGTACACCCTTTCGCTGACTTTTAAGTGAGTTTGGATCATTGGAGTGACTAAAAAAGATATGTGAAATTAGATTCGATGCAAACCATATATCTGAAACTCAATCCTACCACATAAGATATTATGTGGCTTCCACATCACAATTTTAGCATGTCATTTATTTGGTAACCTGCTAGATTGATGGTAACCAGTCAATTGGTTTAAAAGTGAGTTTGTAAGGATCTTCATTTATAGGGGTATTCAATTATTTGTTTTACAAATAAATCAATCTTGTAGGGGTATTCATTTATTTGTTGTACCAATCGACCTTGTAGGGTCTTAGATCAACCTTTTAGGGGTCTTCATTACTTTTTGTACAAATCAGGCTTCTAAACCACAATAACATCTCCTAAAACGGTGATTATGCCCTTTCTGCTAACTTGTAAGCGAGTTTGAACCATTACATCAACCTTCATTTTTTTGTACAAATTAGGATTCTAAACCACAATAACATCTCCAGAATCGGTCAATTGGTTGACTTGCAACAAAATTTTAAATTTAATGACATAAGTGAGTAAAAAAACTCTATGTAAAACCTGGTGATGGAATGGTCACGAGGTGGTAACCTAGTTCCAGAAAACGTGCATTAGTGAGTCTGCACGATATGGTACGCTCTTAGCCATGACGTGATGACAACTAGAGTTCAAAACCCTAGATTTCAGAATTGGTTCCCTATATGAAGGCACTAACTTATAGGGTTGCCTTATTTGGTAGCCTCCATCATCTGAGAACGACCCCCATCCAAACCTTAGCCTCTTTGGTGTGTGTTTTGAGAGTTGAACCCATTTTATGAATCTTGGAAAAAGAAGGATTCCATCTTGTGGATTAGAAGCTTGGCTTTAACTTGGATTTAGCATTTATTTCTCATTTGTGACCTTGAGGAGGTATAAAGTCTCAACCTTGTTCATTATATCTTTAGATCTTGTATTAGATCATTTTATGAGCTTTTTAGTCCTAACCTTCTTGTCCTTTGACTTTTGGTGAACCCCGGAGCATTTAAGTGCATTATCTAGCTTCCAACCCATGGTATTGGTTAGAAAGTGGCCTAGCATAAATTTGTGTAGTGTTCTTGTGCGACCATTAAGAGCTTATGCTTAGAGATTTTGTAACACCCTATTCTAACTCGTTTCCTAATTCGGGACAGTGATCCGAGGATCGGATATCATCAGGCTTGGAGCCTTTGGGAAAGAGAGATTTAGACCCTTTTGGGGTGGGTAATGTAGTTTAGATGATTTGGGGGTTCGGTTTGTAATTAGAAGCCCAATGGTATAATTGTAAGGTAGCAGTTTGGACTTTTTATGAATTTTGAATTTTAGTTCGGGAAGTTTTGAGGCAAGGATGAGTTGATAAAAGTGTAGAGCTTCTCGTTACCTTTCCGAGGATATAAAGATCGTCAAAAACGAACTTAGAATGAAGAATTTATAGCCTTCAAAAGTTTGGTGGTTTTAGGGTTGAGCCTAGTATGCAAGGGGGTACATAGGAGTATGATTGGCGTACTAGGTAAGTGCATTGTGGGTGCTTTTGGAGTATGTTGGGCGTACCAGAAGTACGCATGGCGTACTCCAGTCAGACCCAAACCTTAATTTAGGGTCTTGGACCCTATTTAATCTCAGTAAATCAACACCAAACCCTCTTATCTTCAGCCTCCATTCCATTAAACCCTAGAAACAAAACCCTAGTCCTCATTGGTGTAGTTATTGATCTTTAGGTGTTATTTCATGCATTTTGGTGCTCATTGAAGAAGAAGAAGCTTATTAGAGAAGTGTGGGGTTGCTTGAAGCTTTTGGATCTAGGCTTGAAGAAGAAGAAGAAGCTTATTTGAGTACGCATGGTGTACTCCCCATGAATTCCTTTTAGGTCTTTTGGGCCTTGGACCTTTTAGGGGTTGGACCATTAGAGGTGGGACCAGTTATGGGAGGGGTAAAATGGTCTTTTACTTGTAACAACGTAATTTTCAAAACAAAATTTTCATTTTTTTCACATAAAATATTTCCAAAACATCCAACAATAATTATCAAAACATATCGTATCCCAAGATCACAAAAATCAAATCCTTTCTCTAGTGTGTACGAATCACGACGGCGCCTTCCCACGTTCCTCGCTAGTACCTGAAACACATAACACAACAACTATAAGGATAAATGCTTAGTGAGTTCCCCAATATACCACTTACACACATATGCCCTTCCAGGCCATGACCTTCTGGTCCATGTGTCTCAGGGGACTTCCGTCCCAACCCGGTAAACCTTCCGGTCCTACCCGTGTCGACCTTCTGGTCCATAACTCGCCGACCTTTCGGTCTACATCATAATGCCTTCCGGCCCATAACATAATGCCTTCCGGCCCATATCAAGCATAACATACATAACACATACAAAACAGGTAACTAATCACATACAATGCATATATCTTATAGCATACCAGACCTTCCGGTCACACATAGGTACCCTTCCAGGTACAGTATAGTGAGAAGACTCACCTCGTAGGATGTCTAGAATCTCACGTGCTCGATATCTCAGAATCTCAAAACAACGACCCAACCCCGCCTAATCTAAACAAATAATCGTTCTAATTAATATAGGCTTCCAAGACTAAGCTACACCCTTTTCCACTATCCCACAGAGGGGTAAAAAGACCATTTCACCCTTCCTTGACTCAAAAGTCCACATGTTGACCAAAACCCTAAAATTCAACAAAAGTCAATAGCAGGCAGTACGCGGGGCGTACCAGCTCCTGTATGCGGGGCGTACTCTTGCATTCCAGAAACAGGGAACGCGTCCCACTACGCGGCGCGTACTACACATGTTGACCAAAACCCTAAAAGTCAACAACAGGCAGTACGCGGGGCGTACCAGCTCCTTTACGCGGGGCGTACTCTTGCATTCCAGAAACGGGGAACGCGTCCCACTACGCGGCGTGTCTTAGGATTACGCCCAGCGTACATCGCAGTTTCTCACTTCCTTCTTCTAATGTCTTAAATGGTTAAGACATAATCCCATATTCCAGATCTAGCCAAAATAATACCTCTTAGTCCATAAAGTCGAAACCTTTAAGCCTTGGCATGGCTATAAAGGTTCCCCACACCTTCTAACACCTTTCTTTTCCTTTCCAAGAGTCTAGATCTCATGCATGGCTCAACATCCACGTCCAAGATTTCATTTTTATGAACATACAACTCATATAGTCCTGGAATATGATAGATCTAGGCCAATGGAGACTACTTTCTCATAAAGTCTCCATTTTGGGACCAAAAACCCTAGAAATTGGTCCAAGAAGCACACCATATAAACTACAAGGCAAGATCTGAACTTTTTACCTCAGGAAGAAGCTCCAACCTTTATAGTCCTCAGATCTACACTTTTCCACCAACTTCTAGCCTCCACAATGGTCTCCTCTTCTCCTTCACTACCTTGAAATGACACTTTGAAGCTTAGAATACTCACACACAAGCTAAAAACGAGATAAATGCTCTCTTAGGGTTTCTTTCTAAAAGATAGCCGTTGAGGGACAAGACCATCTCATTCCTTTTATAGCCCTCAAGTCATATTAGGGTTTTGAGTCTGGGTCGGTTACGCCCGTCGTAACCTTAGGTACGCCCAGCGTACTCGGTTGGAACCGTGTACAAAATAAGCACGCGAGTACGCGCAACGTACTCCTTGTACGCCTAGTGTATCACTTAACACCAAGGACCCAATATGATATTTTGGAAAAGATGAAGGGTTAAATGGTCGAACCTGAATTTCGGGCTGTTACAATTCTCCACCACTAGAACCAGACTTCGCCCCCAAAGTCTTATACCAAAAGCAACTCCGGATGCTGCTCCCGAATCTCCGACTCGAACTCCCATGTCAACTCGGACCCCTTCCGATGTTGCCAATGAACCTGCACCAATGGCACCTCCTTGTTCCTCAGAACCTTCATCTTCTGATCCCAAATTGCAATTGGTCTCTCGGCATAATTCAGGCCCGCATCCACCTGAATATCCTCCAGAGGCACTACCGCCGACTCGTCGGCTATACACTTCCTCAACTGAGACACGTGGAAGGTATCATGAATCTGGCTTAACTCCGCATGTAGCTCCAGGAAATATGCTACTCTGCCTACTCTTGCAATCACTCTAAACGGTCCAATAAACCGGGGCCCCAGCTTGCCCCTCTTCCTGAATCGGATCACTCTTTTCCATGGAGATACCTTCAGGACCACGAAATCACCAACCTGGAACTTGAGCTCAGATCGTCTCCTATCCGCATAACTCTTCTGGCGACTCTAAGCGATCAGCAACCTCTGTCGGACTTGTTGTATCTGCTCTGTCGTCTGAAGCACAATCTCCGTACTACCCATCACGCGTTGCCCTACTTCTCCCCAGCATATGGGGGTCCGACACCTCCTCCCATATAATAGCTCAAAAGGTGGCATGCCAATGCTCGAGTGATGGTTGTTGTTGTAGGAAAACTCATCTAAGGGCAAATACGTGTCCCAACTCCCACCGAAATCCAAAACACATGCTCGAAGCATATCCTCGAGTGTCTGAATCGTCCGCTCACTCTGCCCGTCCATCTGTGGGTGGTATGCGGTGCTGAAATGCAGCCTCGTACCCAACTCCTCGTGAAACTTCTTCCAAAATATGGAAGTAAATCGCACGTCTCGATCTAAAACAATCGATATCGGAACCCCATGCTGCGATACCACCTCCCTCACATACAACTCTCCCAAACTCTTAGCAAAAGATCTCTCACTGATAGCAAGAAAATGAGAGCTCTTTGTCAACCTATCCACAATCACCCAAATTGCATCGACACCTCTAGCAGTCCTTAGCAATTTGGTGAAAAAATCCATGGTAATCTGTTCCCACTTCCACTCGAGGATCTCCAACGGCTGCAGCTTACCATGCGGACGCTGGTGCTCGGCCTTAACCTTGCGACAGGTCAAGCACCACTCTACGAACCATGCAACATCCCTCTTCATACAGGGCCACTAATACTCCTTCTTTAAATCCAAAAACATCTTAGTGGCCCCGGGATGGATCGAGAACTTCGACCTATGGGCCTCCTCCATTAAGATGGTACGCATCCTGCCCACAAACGATACCCAAATCCGGCCCTGAAAAGTCATAAGTCCTTGACTATCTGTAACAAACTCCGATACCTGCCCAATCAACCGCTCCTTTTTGCTGTTATCTGGTCTCACTGCTTCTGCCTGGGCCCCTCGAATAGTGTCCAACATCGGAGTCATCACTGTCAACCTCATACAAACGTCTCCAATCGGAGCACTCTCCGCCCTACGGCTCAAAGCATCGGCTACGACATTAGCCTTGCCCGGGTGGTACAAGATCTCACAATCATAATCCTTCACCACATCTAACCATCTCCTCTGGCGCATATTCAGGTTGGGCTGATCCATCAAGTACTTCAAGCTGTTGTGGTCCGTGTATATGGTACACCGAACCCCATACAGATAGTGACGCCAGATCTTGTGGGCAAACACCACAGCCCCTAGTTCCAGATCGTGGGTGGGATATCTCGACTCATGAGGCTTCAGCTGCCTTGATGCATATGCTATCACGTGCCCCCTCTGCATAAGCATTGCCCCCAACCCAGATATCAATGCATCACAGTACACCACAAAATCCTCCATCCCTTCCGGGAGTGCGAGCACCGGGGCTTCGCACAACTTCTGGCGAAGTGTCTCAAATGAGGATTGTTGCTCCAGACCCCATGAAAATGCAACACCCTTCCGGGTCATCTTGGTAAGTGGCACAGCGATCTTGGAGAAATCCCTAATAAATCTCCGATAATAGCTAGCCAATCCCAGAAATCTCCTGATCTCGGCACCTCCCACCTCATGACCGCCTCAATCTTGGCCGGATCGACCAATATCTCATTCTGGTTTAGGAGATGTCCCAAGAATTGAACCTATCGTAACCAGAACTCACACTTGGAGAATTTGGCATACAGCCTCTCTGATCTCAGAACTCCAAGGATCTCCCTCAAATGCTCCTCATGCTGCTCTCTTGACCTCGAATATACCAAAATATCATCAATGCGATCACCGACCGATCCAACATCGGCCTGCACACCCTGTTCATGAGATCCATGAACACAGCTGGGGCATTGGTGAGCCTAAAAAGGCATCACCACAAACTCGTAATGTCCATAACGAGTTCTGAATGCAGTCTTCTGGATATCTTCATCCCGAACCCTCATTTGATGATAACCCGACCTCAAGTCTATCTTGGAAAACCAAGATGCCCCCTGCAACTGATCGAACAGATCATCGATCCTTGGTAACGGATACCGATTATTGACCGTCAACTTGTTCAACTCCCGGTAATCAATACACATCCGGTGTGAACCATCCTTCTTCTTGACAAAAAGGATCGGCGCTCCCCAAGGTGAGCTACTCGGTCGAATAAACCCCTTCCCCAATAGCTCCTGAAGCTGCAAGGATAACTCCTGCATCTCTGGCGGCGCGAGGCGATAAGGTGCCTTGGCGATAGGTGCTGCTCCCGGAACCAAATCGATACGGAACTCCACTTGTCTCTTCGGAGGAACGCCCGACAGTTCCTCAGGAAAAAGCATCCGGAAACTCGCACACTATCGGGACCTCGTCAATTGAACTTGGCCTCCCTGCGGCCACTCGTGTCTCCATCACATAGGCTACGAATCCACGACAACCTTGCTGCAAACTCTATCTCTCTCTGGCAGCCGAACAAAACGCTGACCCACACTGAGTCCCTTCGCCATGCAGAGTAAGCACTCCCCCACTAGGGTCTCGTATCATCACCAACTGATGCTCGCAGTCTATAACAGCTCCAAATAGGCTCAACCAATCCATACCCACTATAACACACACGTCCCCCATCGCAATCGGGACCAGATCTATTGGAAACTCCACACCGAAGATATCAAGGATACACCCTTGAATCACCTCCGAAGCATACACTGCTCGCTCATCAGCTATGAAAACTCGTAGAGGTCGACTCAACGCCTCTCGACGGATACTATTGTGCTGACTAAATGCCAAGGAAACAAATGACCAACTCGCACCCGAGTCAAATAATACCAAAGCAGGTACATAATTCACAAGAAAAGTACCTACACATATCATCATATAAGCACAATATGACAAACAAAAGATAAAATACAGAATACATACTAGCCACAACATCGAGCGCCGCCCGGACCTCCTCCGCAGTCAACTGGAAAGCTCTCCCACGAGCCTTCGGAGCCTCAGCCTTCGCCGGTCGAACCTCGATAACCCTAGCAGCAGGCACAGATCCCTAGTGTAGCTTAGGACACTCAGCCTTCCAATGTCCATTCTTGATGCAATGGAAGCAAGCCATAAATCCTTTGGGGCAATCCATGGCGATATGCCCCTCCTTGCCACATTTGTAGCAAACACCCAATCGAAAAACCCCCTCATGACCCTTGCCACACTTCCCGCAAGTGCGGCCCTTCTGGCCTCCAGTCCTTGGTTCAACGGACTTGGTCCGCTTGGCTGCCGGCTGAGACTGTGCCGGCCGCCGATCCATCCTCTGAGACTCGGCCTCCTCCCTGGCCTGAGTCTCTAACTCAATCTCCCTCTTCCGGGCATTTGCCTGGAGCTCAGCAAATGTCCGGTACGTCGAGTTCGACACAAACTCACGAATGTCCCTCCTCAGAATACCCAAATACCGGCTCACCCGTGCCTGCTCAGAAGACACCTGCTTAGGGCAGAACATCGCCCTCTCATGAAACTTCCGGGTGACCACAGTAACCGAATCATTACCCTGCTTGAGGGTCAAGAACTCCTGAACCAACCGTTCCCTCTCCGCCAAGGGAACATACTCGTCTCTGAACATGGTGGTGAACTTCACCCAGGTCACCGCTGAAATCTCTGCAAGAGTGAAGTTCGCTGTCACGAACTTCCACCAATCCTTCGCTCCCAAGCGAAGCTGGTTCAAAGCGAACCGTACCCTCAGATGCTCCGGACATGAACACGTATAGAAGCATCCCTCAATGTCATCAATCCATCTCATCGCAGTGATCGGATCCTGCGTCCCATCAAACTTGGGTGGCTTCGTGTTGCTGAACTCCCGGAACAACAATGAGTCACCTCCCTGAGGTCTGGTAGCAGCCACAGCTGCTGTAGCTGCAGCGGCTGCAACCTCAGTCACTGTAGCGTATCGCTCATTAAAAGTCTCCAACAGTGTGGTCTTGATAGACCCAAACATCTCCGGAATCTCGACCCTGATCGCTGCAGCCACCTCATCGTGGATCATCTGACGAAGCTCCTCGTCACTCACACTGCTCGCCTTAGGTCTGTGGCGTGTCCCAACCATGATGCCTATGAAATACAACATAAAAATATCAAAGACTCGATCGAGCATACTCGCACTCGATAACGCAACCCTAATCGTCCTCCAATACCTAAAGGATTCTTACTTTGGCTGCTCACTGATCCGGTATCTTCAGTAGTACGGGCCCTATACTACTAACTACACCGCATCAGTATTCACCCCAAGTCCTCCTCCTTGGATCCCGGATCGCAAGTACTCTATTCTCGCTATGCATTGGCTACTTACTCGCTCTCAAGGCATCTCATAGCAGTAGGATTCTCCTAGACTAAGGCATCACAAATCAGGCCACTATAGTCCTAATATGAATACCTAGCCTAATCTAGCATGCATAACATATCATAGCATATCTCATAACACATATTGTAAGGGTATTTTTGGAATTTACCGTTTGGGCGCTGGCTGACCAATCACACTGCTCCTCTTTGGTTATCTCAAAACCTCTTGTAAAATTTAATGCTTTTATTATTCGAAATTTTTTCTCAAATCCTTGGTTTGAGTTTAGTTACGCTCGAAGGTGCATCCGAATCCCTCAAACCAAGGCTCTGATACCAACTTGTAAGAACGTAATTTTCAAAACAAAAATTTCATTTTTTCACAACCATTTTCACATAAAATATTTCCAAAACATGCAACAATATTTATCAAAACATATCATATCCCAAGATCACAAAAATCAAATCCTTTCTCTAGTGTGTATGAATCACGCCGGCGCCTTCCCACGTTCCTCGCTAGTACCTGAAACACATAACACAACAACTATAAGGATAAATGCTTAGTGAGTTCCCCAATATACCACTTACACACATACGCCCTTCCAGGCCATGACCTTCCGGTCCATGTGTCTCAGGGGACTTCCGTCCCAACCCGGTAAACCTTCCGGTCCTACCCGTGTCGACCTTCCGGTCCATAACTCCCTGACCTTTCGGTCTACATCATAATGCCTTCCGGCCCATAACATAATGCCTTCCGGCCCATATCAAGCATAACATACATAACACATACAAAACAGGTAACTAATCACATACAATGCATATATTTTATAGCATACCAGACCTTCCGGTCACACATAGGTACCCTTCCAGGTACAGTATAGTGAGAAGACTCACCTCATAGGATGTCTAGAATCTCACGTGCTCGGTATCTCTAAATCTCGAAACGACGACCCAACCCCACCTAATCACAACAAATAATCGTTCTAATTAATATAGGCTTCCAAGACTAAGCTACACCCTTTTCCACTATCCCACAGAGGGGTAAAAGACCATTTCACCCCTCGTTGACTCAAAAGTCCACATGTTGACCAAAACCCTAAAAGTCAACAAAAGACAATAGTAGGCAGTACGCGGGGCGTACCAGCTCCTGTACGCGGGGCGTACTCTTGCATTCCAGAAAAGGGGAACACGTCCCGCTACGCGGCGCGTACTGGGATTACGCCCAGCGTACATCCCAGTTTCTCACTTCTTTCTTCTAATGTCTTAAACGATTAAGACATAACCCTATATTCTAGATTTGGCCAAAATAATACCTCTTAGTCCACAAAGTCGAAACCCTTAAGCCTTGGCATGGCTATAAAGGTTCCCCACACCTTCTAACGCCTTTCCTTTCCTTTCCAAGAGTCTAGATGTCATTCATGGCTCAACATCCACGTCCAAGATTGCATTTTTATGAACATACAACTCGTATAGTCCTGGAATATGATAGATCTAGGCCAATGGTGACTACTTTCTCATAAAGTCTCCATCATGGGACCAAAAACCCTAGAAATTGGTCCAAGAAGCACACCATATAAACTACAAGGCAAGATCTGAACTTTTTAGCTCAAGAAGAAGCTCCAACCTTTAGAGTCCTCAGATCTACACTTGTCCACCAACTTCTAGCCTCCACAATGGTCTCCTCTTCTATTTCACTACCTAGAAATGACACTTTGAAGCTTAGAATACTCACACACAAGCTAAAAACGAGATAAATGCTCTCTTAGGGTTTCTTTCTGAAAGATAGTGGCTAAGGGACAAGACCATCTCATTCCTTTTATACCCCTCAAGTCATATTAGGGTTTTGAGTCTGGGCTGGTTACGCCTGACGTAACCTTAGGTACGCCCAGCTTACCCGGTTGGAACCGCGTACAAAATAAGCATGCGAGTACGCGCAATGTACTCCTTGTACGCCCAACGTACTCACTTAACACCAAGGGCCCAATATGATATTTTGGAAAAGATGAAGGGTTAAATGGCCGAACCTGAATTTCTGGATGTTACATTACCCTTTAGGAAGTTGGATTATGGATTGGCCCTTAGATCTTGGGTTATTGGGTTAAATATTAATTATGGTTGTATTTATTGTTAGTTGGTGTGAGATTATCCAGTTCAGCGACCCGAGCAGTATTTGGTTATTAGCGGATTAAGGTGAGTCTCCTTACTGTACTCGTGAGTTGATGACACCAATGTCAACCCACTAGGATATGTTATGGTAGTTGTCTTTGTGACTCTTGCATGGTATGTTGGACTACACCCATTTGTATGTTATGTACAGTGCTAACTATCTTTGTGACTTTTGCATTTGTATGATCGGGTTAGGCCCATTGGTTTGGCAAGGCTAGGCCTATTATGGTAGGTTGGGCCCAATATACGGGTTGGTCCCAATATGAGGGCTAGGACCAATGGTATGTATGGTATATGGTATTTTGGGGAACTCACTAAGCTTTGTGTTTACGGTTTTTGTGGTTATGGTTTCAGGTACTTCCGGTTCGAAAGGGAAGAACCCGACGTGATCATGGCGAATCAAACCATGTTTCCGCATTGTGATTATTTTGGGAGTGTACTCTGAAGACTGTTTTATTGTGGAATACTTTTGGATGTTTGAATAAAAGATAATTAGTGTTTTGATTGAATTAAAAATGAAAAGTTTAGCTAATAATTTTTGGGATGTTACAAGTTGGTATCGAATCCTTGGTTTGAGGGATTTAGGCACACTGTCAGGTATGTCTGAACTCAAACTAAGGAATTGATAATCTTTTGAAAGAAAATGAGTTTCTAAAAAGATTTTGTAAAGGGAATAAATTTCTAAAAAGATTTTATAAAGACAACAAGGGTATAATGTGTGCAATCGGCCGAGCTCAAGTAAGTGATTCCAAAAACACTCATACATGTTGATATGGTATATGAATGTTTGTAAAAATTCAAGACTAAAAAATTTCTTTTATAAAACATTACTTAAAACATAATTATCAACCATATCATAGATATAGTATTAATTTCCAAAACACATGTTCATTATCAAAGTAAAACATTCCCAGGTTGTCTAATCTATGGTGTGTGCCATGCGATCACCCCGAGCTCTTCCCTCTGCTTCCGGAAGTACCTGAAACCAAAACTGAAAACCATAAGCATGAAGCTTAGTGAGTTCCCCACCCTACCACATACCATGCATAACCACATACTGCACATACTAGGCCACGCTCGATATTTTGGGCCTCGCCCCTACCTCGGGCCTCGCCCGCTACAACGGCCCCGCCGCTCCACGCCCCGCCTGGCTTCGAGCCCCGCTCCGATACAAATCTGTCTAACTTAGGCATCGCCTGTCACCGGGCCCCGCCCGCTAACATATAATAGCACATAAGCATATAACAACACATAAGCTAACATATACTTACAAATCCTATCCTGAGGCCTCGCCTATCTTGGGCCTCGCCCTTGTCCTACTACTGATGAGTCATGGAACCCCGTCCACGCCCTTACTGATAGTGAGATACAGGCCCAGCCCACACTGTAACAGCCCGAAATCCAGGTACCCTTTTATTTAAGCCCTTCATCTTTAATTTAAGTCATTTAGGGTTTTGCATGATGAGCGAGTACGCTGGGCGTACAAGGAGTATGATGCGCGTACTCGCGCGCTTCATTTTAACGCGTTCCCCCTCGGGTACGCTGGGCGTAACCGGTCCAGAATTAAAAACCCTAATTGATGGGTTGGCTATAAAAGGGATGGGTTGGCTCGACTACTCAGCCACCATCCCTCAGAAAGAAACCCTAAGAGAGTGTTCACTCGTTCCTAGTCCATTTGTGAGTGTTCTAAGCTTGGCGGTGTCATTTCAAGGTAGCAAAGAAGAAGAAGAGTTCATTGGGAAGGCTAGAAGTTGGTGTTCAATTGTATATCCGGGCTTTGCAAAGGTTGGAGCTTCATTCTAAGGTAAAAATTTAGGATCTTGACATATAGTTCTTGTGATATGCTTTATGGAGCATATTCTAGGGTTTTGGTCCCAAAGGTGGAGACTTTATGAGCAAATGGTCTCCGTTAGCTTAGATCCATCATATTTATGGTCTATTTGAGTTGTAGATTCATAAAAATGTAATCTTGGACGTGAATGTTTGGCCATGCATGAGATCTCTATCCTTGAGTTGAAATGGAAAGGTGTTAAGGAGTGTAAGAGCCTTTACAGCCATGCCAAGGCTTAAAGGTTTCGACTTTATGAGTAAAGATGCTTAAATAAAGCTAGATCTAGAAGTTGAAGTAATGGCTTAACCTATTAAGACCATAAATGAGAAATGTCTAAATTTGATGGATTACGCTGGGCGTAACTCCCAGTACGCGCAGCGTACTGGGTGGAGACCCCGACTTGTGGGTTGACGATGTACGCCCCGCGTACATCAAGCTGTATGCCCCGCGTACTGGAAGGTGGACTTTTGTTGACTTTTAGGGTTTTGGTCAACATGTGGACCTTGAGTCAAGGAAGGGTAAAATGGTCTTTTACCCTCTGAGGAATGATGATAAGGGGTAAAGTCTAGTTGTGTAAGTCTATATTAATTAAAATAATATTCATTATGATTAAGCAAGGTTGAGTCTTCATTGGGATTTGGAGATAGCGAGTACGCGAGATTCTAGGCTTTCCACGAGGTGAGTTTTCTCACTATACTGTACCTGAAAGGGTTTTTATTGTGTGACCGGAAGGTTGGATATGTAATGAGTTGTATGCGCTATATATGATAAGTTATTCGTTTGTATGTGCTATGTATGCTATGTTTGATATGGTCCGGAAGGCATTATGTATGGGCCGGAAGGCATATATGATATAGGCCGGAAGGCGTTGTGATGTAGACCGCAAGGTCGATGCAGGTAGGACCGAAAGGTTTACCGAGTCGGGACGGAAGCCCCCTGAGACACATGGACCGGAAGGTCAGGGCCTGGAAAGGTGTATGTGCGTAAGTAGTATTTTGGGGAACTCACTAAGCGTTTATGCTTACTATTGTTGTGTTATGTGTTTCAGGTACTAGCGAGGACCGTGGGAAGGCGCCGGCGTGATTGTACACACTGACGAAGGAGCTGTTTTATGATCATGGGATGTATTTTGCTATAATGACATTTTTACACATGTGGTTTCAGAATATTGAATGATGGTTTTGATGTTTGCAAAAATGAAAAATTTGTTTTGAAAATTTACGTTGTTACACACACTCACTCTTTCCCTAAATTGGGCCTTGCCCCTGTTCTGCTGCTAATGAGATGTGGAACACCATCCACACTCTGCTATTGGTGAGATACGAGACCTCTCCCACACCCACCTTCCTACAAGGCACATACATGTATCACACAGACAACAAGTATAAACTAACATATAAACCATTCTTTAGGCACTGCCCACTATCATTGGACCTCATCCTGAATATCATACTAGCATATTGTGCCTAGGGCTAACCCTCGGGTCTTCCTACTTGTATCTACATGGGCCAGCATTGTGGCCTTAGATCCATTCACACAAAGGGAAACTCACCTTGCAATCTGCTGACTGAAAATATGAGATCACGTTGCTCCAACCTCCGACACGAACTCCACCCCTGATAATACCAAAAGACTGAACCCAATAAATACCAATAATTACCAAAATTCCCTTGGAAGTCAATTAGTCAACTCTTGGTCAAAGTCAAAGTCCTCAGACAAAGTCAAACTTCCTGACTGACCCTACTCGCTAAGTCAGCCCACTAACTCGCCGAGTCCCTCAACTCTGAAAATTCCCATCTCAACTCACTGAGTCGTCCCTTGACTCACCGATTCTCAGCTTAACCAGAAAAGGCTAGGACCTCAAGACCAGACTCGCCGAGTTCCTGCCCAACTTCATCCAACTCGCCGAGTCCAACCATGTGACTCGCCGAGTTGCACCAGTTCTTAATCCATATAGTGGCTTTTCGAGCCATGCAGGGGCTCCAACTCATAGATCCATACTCCCAAAGCTCAATCCTCACGTAAAGTTGCAAACTTTATGTATAACTAAAGAGATCAAGGCTCAAAACACTCTAAGGCTAGGTTTAGGGACAAAAGGGCTTCACCAACTACTCATCTTCTGATGCTTTATGACATATTGGACCATCCCAACACTAGATCTGAAGTGGCAACGACATAACTAGGCCCCAAAATCGAATTGGGTCTCAAACAACCATAAAACCCCCAAATCTCATAACAAAAGTAGATCTAGATACAAAGGAGGGAAGATAGAAGGTTATTACCTCCAAGATGAACACAAACTGAAGTATATCCCGTATCTTTACCTCCCCTTTGAAGCAACCTTCTTGATCTTCAAGTTCCTTTCCAAACTTTCCTTCTTCCAAAGCTATTTATCTCAAATGATGGAAGTTCACACGAAATCTAGGGTTTACAGGTTCTCTAGAATGATAAGGAGGCTAAGGGAGGGACATAAGTCCCATTATATAGGATGCAGTTCCTGAGATTAGGGTTTCCCTCGTTCAGACCAGACTCACCGAGTCCTCATAGCCGACTCGCCGAGTCCGTCACTAATTCCTGAACCTGGATCCCGCTCGGACTCGCCGAGTTTCGCCTTGGACTCGGTAAGTTGACCCCCTTGACTTAGGGTTTTCTTTCCTTCTTGTCCTTCCTGACTTTGGGTGTTACAATGTTTGCATAATAGGATAAGGTGTCACACCCCGAAAACCGAAGGCGGAAACATTTCCGTGGCGGACTCCACGTTGAGTATCAAATCCAATGCACATAGTAAGCAAAGTAAACGATCATTACATTACATATAAAATATTACATGTGTTCAAAAGTAAAGTATTACAAGTGTTATACATAGGTATATATAAACAAAAGTGAAGACGAGTCTTCTGTACGCTCCATCTTCTCCAAAAGGGATTGCTGGGTAGCTGTCTAACGTGGACCTGAGAATACAAGCAGTTTGAAAATCAGCATAAAGCTGGTGAGTTCATAAGATGTTTGTTTTTCTGAAAATGTTTAAGTTTCCTTTGGTTTTTCGAAAAAGTTACGAATCCAAGAAAATCCTATATTTTCTTATATGTAAAGTTTAGTTAACTGATTTGTTACACGATTCTGGTTATGTACAGTTGTTAACCCAGGTAAATCCTATATTTTCCTAAAAGTAAAGTTTTAGTTAAGAATCACATTGTATAGTTTTGTACATAGAGTTATTTACTGAAAATCATGGGATTACTATCCCGCACTAGATATACGATAGCCTTAATACTTGAAAATTAAAGATAGATATAGATTGAAAGCCATGGGATTATCATCCCGTACTAGATATAGATTGAAAACCATGGGATTATCATCCCATACTAGATATAGATTGAAAACCATGGGATTATCATCCCGTACTAGATATAGATTGAAAACCATGGGACTATCATCCCGTACTAGATATATAGGACACAAAACCATGGGATTACCATCCTGTACTAGATATAAATGAAAGTAGATATAAGATATCATCCGTGAATAAACTTATATTAATACGTATTATGAGTCAGGTAACCATGCTGATACAACGACGAGACCTCCTTGATGTTTGTCAGACGTCGAAACGATATCCAGAATTTGTCACCCTAGGCGTGCCCGCCTAACTGTAGCTAGCAGTTAAGGTGTTGGATTGTCAGTCCCGAATAGATCTATTCACAAATTCCACGCTCTCCCTCTAGGAGACTCTAGTTACACTTCCGGGGAGGATTTACTAATAATAATGATGACGAACCTCACAAGCTAGTATTATGTTATTCATGGTGTTCTCGGACGATATTAAACATACTAATCGTTTAGAAACATAATACAATACAAACAGTTTGATACAATGAAATGATCTGGCAATATATTCTAAGTTAAACAAAGATAAACTGAATTAGACATAGTTTATCTATTAACTTTATGTAAATCTATATTCATAAAACAAGAACTAAAGATCCCAAATTATTCCCATAATAATTTAATTGGTTTGGTTGTTTCCTTTACTGAAATTCACGTAGTTATAGTTGAGAAAACATCCCTTATGCTCAACATAATACATAAGGGGTAAAGATATTTACAGGTTAGCCAGATACATCAGTATTAGGTTTTTGAAAACATTTTTACTTTTGCTTGTACTCCCCCCTGAAAACATCCCTTATGCTCACCAATCACGGAATGTGTCGGTTTGGATGCTAAACGTCAACTCAAGGCTTGAAAACGCGCATGGTTCCTATGAAATGTGAAATGATACACATTTGTACCTAATTAGACTTTAATTCACTAATTAGATATGATTATTTACTCTAGGATGCGAAAACACCTCAAATCAAGCGTTTGGAGCGACCCGGGTAACATCTAGGGACGTATATGGCTTGGATATTGTGTTTACTCTTCAAGAGTAAACTTCTTATGGAATTTATGGCCCAAAGACCTTGTCCATATGAGTTCACAGCTGTGAACTCATGGATGATGGGTTTTAAGGTGCTAAATGGTCAAACATCACTTGGGGAAATTAGCTAGGATCAAATCTAAGGCATAGGAATGGATTTAACCTACATATGGACCACTTAATGGAGTTTACGGTAGTAAACTAGGATTTTATGGCCGTAAAATCCCCCACACACATTCCTTATGTGTTTTGGTGGTGCTAGGACAATCACATGTGATTTAAACTCATTTTACAAGCCTTGGATGGAATTTAGGGCATCATTTGTCCATGTTATAGGAGTTTACGGCCCAGGAACCCATCCTTGGGGGGTTTATGGCCATGAAATCCTAAGGGAGGTGTTTTCATTGAGTTTAAGGCTTCCAATTCGTTTGTGGTTGATTCTAGAATTTATTCCAAGGCTATTGGTGTGTTTAAACGACAATTTAACACTTAAAAATGAGTTTACTCCCCATGTCAATGAGTTTATGGCCCAAGCATGTTCTTGGGTAGTAAACTCATGTTTACTCCTCTAAATTGATGTTCAATGTGTTCCATGTCCAATTCCATAATTCTATAATCCATATCTAAGCCTCAATTGTGTTTTGGAAGGGTTTTAAGGCATAAAAACCTCATTTATGTGTGTTTACGGCCCAAGCATGTTCCAGGTCCGTAAACACATAAACATGTCCCTAAATCATAGATAAATCACGAATTTGAAGGCTATGAATGATATAATAGGAGTTAGGGTGGTTACCTTGAAGATTTAGGGCTTGAATTTGATGTTTTTGGACCTTAATCTTGAGTTAGAGGAGAGAGGTTAGAGAGAGAGTAGTAAGAGAGAGGAAAGGCTTCAAATGAAGTCTTTTGAGCTTTAAATAGGTCCTAAGTTTGGGACACGGTGGAATTCTACCCGATACCGACGTTAAACGGGGCTTTTGGTCGCACCCGATTAAGATGTCGTAACCCGATATGGTTGAAACTAAAATGTTTCCGATTACTAATATGGAGTGTTAAAATGAGTTCTAAACGTGTTTAGACACCTATTAAGTCATAATAGAAATCTCAAAAATAATGACTTAATTTAAAACTTAAACAGAAACAATTCGAAAGAGACGAATTTTATGGACGGAAACGGGTTACGGCGATGGAGCAAACTTCGGGTTGTCACATAAGGCTAGGGATACTTTCAGGAACTGTACGATAGATTGGCCTGCTATGTGATGCCTTGTAGCCTAGGAAGCATTGGATGCTAGATTGGGAATATGTAATGGTATTAGTATTTTCTAAGTATATGCTTTAAATATTATATACCACTAGGATCGTATAGCCCTAGAATGATTGATTTGTCCTTATTTCCTATTCTTTGTTTGGTTGTGGTCCTAGGGAAGAGTCTTTTATTCAACGATATATTTGATCATGTATTGTGTATAATTTCCATGCATAAGGCAACCGTTAGTAAGAGTTGGAGTTCCTAGCATGAGTTGTGGTATGTGAGCTTGGATATTCTTTGGTTATTCTATGGCTTGGAGTGCTACTGCTCAAATCTTGCTCGCTTTGTGTTTTATGGAACTATTAGTTTTACGAGTTAACTATTAAGTGAATATGTCAAGTCACATGTTGCAAAGGTTAAATAATCTTAGAGTGATGGATTTGACTCTATTGCATAACTCTTATTTAAGTCTAACCGTTTTATGGTTGAGTCTGTTACTCAAAGGATTATCTAATCTCTATGGCATGTGATTATATTCATGAGATAGTTAACTGGTGTTAGTGGGAGTTCTTCACCAGTTGATGCCATCGTGAGGTCGGAAACCTAGGAAAGCCTAGAAAGTGCTTATGTGGGTTTAGTTGCATTGTTTAACGAGTATTTAATGTAACTGTTTGAGAAGCTAACTTAGAGGATTCGGGATGATTCTTGAGGAAATTATGGATACGTGTGGAAGGTAGTATTGAGACTATACTACTGAAGGCACAGGATCCATACTCGAATTAAGGAGCGTCACGAAGAGTCTAGGAAGCCTATTAGATAAGGATTCATGGTTATGTTCTAATCATTTTGCATAGTTGTTTTTAATAATAGTGATGAGCACTCAGGAAGGAGGTTTAGGTTCTGGTTTAGGCTCAGGTGTAGGTACTGAGCCAATTGATGAGCGGATTCAGGAATTTTTCTCGTCAGAGATCACCTGCGGTATTTTGGAGCAGAATCCTTGTTGAATTAGGTGTCTAAGCTCATAACTATAATTGCTATGTACTTGACCCAATAATAGTGTGGCCCTTTTGGATTGCCTTCACCGGAGTAATTTGATAGGATGGATATTTGAGAAAGAATTTATTTATGATTTATTAATATATTATATGAATAATATATTATTATTTAATTGGTATTGATCAAGAATTAAGTTAATGATAAAAAGAGACAGATTAAATTTATAGGGACTGATTAGGTAAATCAGTAATACTTATAGTTTGGGATAATGATCCGTGTTGATTAGGGATGGGCTAAATCTATGTAAGAGTCCATGAAGAGTTAGTCCAAAGGGCCTATAATATGGATTGTCGGAATACTTAAATGTTTAAGTAAATTAGGGTTTTATGTATGAAACCCTAGGAATTCCACACTATAAATGTAACCCCTAACACTCCAAAAATTAGCCAAGAGTTCCAAGAAGAAACCCTAGCCGATTTCGGTGCCTCCTAACCTCTCTCTCTCTCTCTCTCATAATCCTCCATTGTTCTTGGTGTTTGTGACTAATTTAAGGTATCACATTTGTGGTACTAAGCTCTTAAAAGGCCAAGTTCTACAAGCTACAAATAAGAGGTATTCATCTAACTTATTTTATGTTGTAAATCTCTAAATTGTATGCTAGTTAGGCTTCATGCTTTGGATAAATGAAAATTTTCATGTATAAATTGAGAAAACTTAGATCCAAAGCATGAGGATTCGGGAAACTCCTGTTAAACCAGTTGATGAGTCAATACCTCTTCGATGTTCCTCTCGAGTTAGGATTGTACCGAAGTTTTATGGTTTTCATATTACTACGAAAGGTGATACGTTTATCATTGATAGTACAGTGGTAAATTTGGATGAGCCATCTAACTACAAGGAAGTCATGGCGGGCCCTAAGTCTGTTAAGTGGAAAGAGGCAATGGACAGCGAGATTCAGTCCATGTATGAAAGTCAAGTTTGGAACTTGGTTGATAATGTACCAGGTCGTAAGACAGTCGGGTGTAATGGATCTTCAAGAAGAAGACTGACATGGATGGGAAAGTACACATATATAAGGCCCGATTGGTTGTGAAGGGCTTTACTCAAACTCCTGGAGTTGACTATGACGAGACCTTCTCACCAGTGGCGATGATTAAGTCTATAAGGGTTATGATAGCCATAGCTGTGTTTCATGATTATGAAATATGGTAGATGTATGTCAAAACCACTTTCCTTAATGAGAAGTTGGCTGAGGATGTTTACATGAGTCAGCCAAAGGGTTTTGTAGATGTGAAGTACCCTAATAGAGTGTGTAAGATTGAGAAATCCATTTATGGATTGAAGCAAGCATCTCGCAGATGGAATCTTTGTTTTGATGAGAAGGTCAAAGATTTTGGTTTTTTGAGAAGCGAGGATGAGTCCTGCGTATATGTCAAAGCTAATGGGAGTATACTTAGCTTTCTGGTGTTGTATGTAGATGACATACTTCTCATAGGGAATGACATTCCAACCTTACAGGAGGTTAAGTCCTGACTTAGGAAGTGTTTCACTATGAAGGACCTCATGGAAGCTTCTTAAATTCGGTGGATAAGGATATTAAGAAATAGGAGTAAAAGACTAATAGGACTTAGTCAAAGTACCTACTTGGACAAGGTGTTGCAATGTTTCAACATGGAAAATTCCAAGAAAGGAGAATTGCCTATCCAGAGCAATACCAAACTGAGTAAGACTCAGAGTCCGAGTACCGATTCCAAAATAGCATAAATGAGTCGAGTACCATATGCTTCCGCCACTGGCTCGATCATGTATGCTATGATATGTACTCACCTTGATGTGGCTTTTGCCTTGAGCGTGGTTAGTCGATCTCAAGGGAATCCTGGTAGAACTCACTGGATATCAGTAAAGAACATTCTTAAGTACCTATGGAGGACTAAGGACTAGGTCCTTACCCTTGGTGGGAGTGATGATTTGATATTAACAGGGTATAGTGATGCCAACTTTTAGACCGACAGAGATAATTTACGCTCTTAGTCGGGTTAGGTATTTACCCTAAATGGAGGAGCAGTAACATGGAAAAGTTCCAAATAGGAGATTGTAGCTAATTCAATGGGCGAATCAGAGTACATAGCATCAAGTGAAGCGTCAAAGGAGGCAATATGGCTAAAAACTTCATCGGAGACCTTGGAGTTGTACAAGCCGTAAGGGAGCCTATGGAGATTTTATGTGACAATGAAGGTGCGGTCGCCTTAACCAAGGAACCAAGGGATCATGGCAGATCCAGGCATATCAACATAAAATATCACTTCATAAGACATTGAGTAGAAGAGGGACTCCTCGTAGTGAAAAGGGTATCATCAGAGGATAACCCATTAGATCCCATTACGAAGGGACTAAGTAAGGTTAAGCATTTGCAACATGCTAAGAGCATTGACCTAAAAGTCGTTATTAGTTTTAGTGATTAGATAGGAAATTAGAAACTTGTAATAGATAAAATGTAATTTACATTTGATGATTGAATAAAGGGGTTTTATTTATGAGTAAAGTTACTATCTTATGTCAATTGTTTAATATTGTTCCATTTTGCATGTTTTGACTTCTAGAATTATATGATTATTTGAACTATCCACAGTCGATCATACTTTGGAAGTAGGTTATGAAGTTAGACTGCCATGAATTGGATTGTAGATTGTCTAAGGTGTTTAGATATTGCAAAGGTTTGCTACGATGTTCATGAGTGCTCCTAAAATAAGCTTTGAGTATTGGATTAAACCCACACTCACGTGAATCACTTCATGGAATTTATCACGAGTAACTATGAGACGATAATATCGTATAGTCTTCAAACCAAGATATACAAGTTATTGATTACTAGTTGGTTGTGTATTGATAGTACAAAAACGCATCAGTAACTTGATGTTATAAAACATGTTGTTGTGCATAAAATAACAAGTGATTAGTACAAGCATATAAGTCAAAGATTATCTGTTCCTTTTTTCCTAAGAGGATTAAAAGTGATATCATGGGCCCCTCAATGATTTTATTTTGACTTATGTGTCAGGCCCTGTCAGGACTCAATTGATGTGTTCAATTAAGTTCTATGTCAAATAAATCAGAAATCAGGAAACAAACTGCTGGACAATAAGTATGACTATGTTCCATGTATTTGTCCACGCAATATCTTGAAGAACAGAGTACCGTATGATCCCTTATCTAAAGTACGCGTCATTGATTTGATTAGAGTTCGACAATGGATTTTGAGAGCTACAATTGCTAATCGAACTTTGAAGTTTCATTGGTAGTTATAGTTATTAGACTTATCCAAGTGGGAGACTGTTGAATTAGGTGTCTAAGCCCATAACTATAATTGATATGTACTTGACCCGCTAGTAGCACGGTCCTTTTGGGTTGCCTTCACTGGAGCAATTTGATAGGATGGATATTTAAAAAAGAATTTATTTGTGATTTATTAATATATTATATGAATAATATATTATTATTTAATTGGTATTGATCAAGAATTAATTTAATGATCAAAAGAGACTGATTAAATTTATAAGGATAGATTAGGTAAATCAGTACTACTTATAGTTTTGGCTAATGGTCCATGTTGATTAGGGATGGGCTAAATCTATGTGAGAGTCCATGAAGAGTTAGTCCAAAGGGCCTATCATATGGATTACTGGAATACTTAAATGTTTAAGTAAATTAGGGTTTTATGTATGAAACCCTAGGAATTCCACACTATAAATGTAAGCCCTAACACTCCAAAAATTAGCCAAGAGTTCCAAGAAGAAACCCTAGTCGGTTTTGGTGCCTCCTAACCTCTCTCTCATAATCCTCCATTGTTCTTAGTGTTTGGTACTAAGCTCTTGAAAGGAAAAGTTCTACAAGCTACAAATAAAAGGTGTTTATCTAACTTATTTTATGTTGTAAATCTCTAAATTGTATGCTATTTAGGATTCATGCTTTGGATAAATGAAATTTTACATGTATAACTTAAGAAAACTTAGATCCAAAGCATTAAAGTTGTATGTGCACCATACAATTGTTATGGTGCTCAAAACCCATCACTCCTTTAATCTTTGGCATTGTTAAGGAGGGGATTTGGGTGATTTTGGATGAGCTTTTAAGCATGTTCCTTTCTAAGATTATGGTTATTATAGGAGCTCACACTCTTTCCTTTCATGAGTTTCGTGCTTATGGATCTCCTGTACTCTTTGGGAAAAGGACCCTATTGCCAGTAGTAGATGGTTTACGGACATGTTGAACACTTTTCGGAGAGAGTTTCTGTCCCGAGGGTTGAAGATTAGATTTGTTTCCTGTCTTCTGAAAACAGAGCCCAAGATTGGTAGGAGGAGGTAGACTTCACTCTGGGGGGAGAAGCCCAGGAGAAGATGACTTGGGATGAGTGTGTGACCCGGTTCAAGGCTGAGTTTACATCGGCCATTTAGATGCAACAATTGGCAAGGGAGTTTTAGGATCTGCGCCAGACTAATAAGACTGTGGCAGAGATCACTGCCAAGTTTCGGGAGACAGATTTATTGGTTCCACAATATGCAGTGGAATAGGAGATGAAGAAGGTAAGGTATCACGACATATTGAGGAATAACATCAGGGAGTTTTTAAGTTTTTCCAGGTGCAAGACCCTAAATGATATGATTGCTAAAGACAAAGAGTGGGAGATCAATTTGGAGCACCTCAGGAAGAGGAAGTCAGAGCAAACTCAGATTACAGTGGGCCATGTGAAGAGGCCCAAGACTCAGGATTTACATTTGGGAGACCATCAGGGCCAGAGTCATTGTGCCAAGTATGGAGGATGTCGAAAGATAGGCCAAGGATGTTTCAGTTGTGGTCAGATGGATCATTTTAGTAAGGATTGCCCATGTGGGTTGGTTCCAATGTGTTTTCACTGCACTTAGGTCGGCCACAAGAAGGCCGATTGTCCGATGTTGAGGGGTGGAGTAGTGACTGCGCCTGCTCTAATTACTTTGAGGATCATTAACGATTGTTAGGTTAGGATAGGAGCCCTAGCAGCGAGGAACCGAGCATTGTAGTGTCAGTCAGGGGATGCCAGAGTTTCATCATATACTGTCATGGGTATGTTATCTTTTTATATTCTTACATGACTTATTATCAATATCTATAGTTGCTTTGGAATCTTGTATTAGTATGTGTGAGCATTATCTTTGGTTTAGTTCTTTGTTATTGCCTGGGTTATATCATCGAGAATTGTTATATGCCATTTATGCATGTCGAGAGTTATTAGTGGGTCGCATCTTGCTGAGCGAGATTCGATTTGTTCAGTTGTTCTGGTTCTTTAATGGGGTCAACTCAGGGGTATTACTTTGAAGACATATAGACAAATTAGCAGGATTAGCTCAAAAATGAAGGCAGAGATCAATCATTCAAGTAGGAATGGAACTCATTCATAGAAGGACCTTTGGGTTCAATCATTACCTTTGCTAGGGAAGGAGTGGTAGCAAGAAGATGAAGGTGACAGTCACATGAGTTTGTTTGGACATTGGAATTGCTAGGGGAATTTCATAATTGCAAAGGTTGAAGATGGTTAGAATACATAGATCCTTCTTAGAATGGGAAGTTAGAGTAAAGATTCACCAGTTCCAGCCAACGGTTATAGTGTTTGTCAATTGCATAGAGGACTTAAGGATTTGGTGTTGTATCATGGGGGAGCGATTGGGGCTATCAGAATTGATGAGATTTTGGGTAGTGTTTATATGGATATCAGGTGTTTGCATGATCATTGAGATTAGCTAGTAATGGAACACTAGTATTGGTAAGCTCAGGTCGTCGACTATTTGAATTAAAAGGATGTAAAATAGGTTGGACATCCATCAAATTTTTGTGGGTTGGGAGAGCGCCAACAAATCCAAGTCGGGGAGAATGGTTCAGATTTCCGAGAGTAGAATCAGGTGTGAAACTAGGGAGAGTTTCCTAAGCTAGTACTGAGAAAAACTAACAAGCTCTAGTAATTTCTCTTTTACCTAAGTTAGTTAATCAAAACAATCTCTTCAATTAACCCTAACTTTTTACAGTTCAATTAAACAAGGTCTTAGTTAAGATCAGAAAAGTTACATTAAGCTCTTTGTAAAATTCCCAGCAATACCCAATACTTCTCACATGCTCGGAAGCGTAAAGATATGATTTTTACAGTTTATACCACAGTTAAATCCCAAAACGGAACCAATCTGATACTTGTTACTTTTACCAATTTATTAGAACTAATACATATTCTACTAATTGATTAACCGAAATGACAAAACCCTATGTAGGTGATCAGACTAACAAGAATTCAAATCAAACATTCAATAAGCTCAAAACCGAAGAATCTAGATAGAAACACAAATCAAAAACCAGATCTAACAATCAATCACATGAAAAGTACTTGTCTTTGCAGAACTAAAAGCTAGGCTTTAGCCAGACATGGCCAAAATCTAATGAAAATAAATGAAAAGAGACATCAAACAACTAATCTTACTAATATACTTGAAGGAGATGATCCACAGTCTTCAGGTCTTCAGAAATTGATGAAATCAGAGAAGAAACACCTCCAAAATTGTATCTTCCTCGTCTGGTACCTTTGGAATCGCCAACTTAGGTTATTGGAAGGCTATCAGGGTCTTTTTATACGTCCAACAGCAAAAACGGCGCACCTGTAATCGTAGGTTTTGAAGTAAACGTGTCTCGGGCCTTTTTTTTTAATGAAGTAGGATGCTATTCTGGAACTTTTTGGCCAACCTGCGATCGCATGTACACAACCTGCGATCGCAGGTTTTCATTTTTTGCTTCCGAATGAATTTTGAGCACAAATGAACCTTGAAGGCAACCTACGACCAAACCTGTGATCGCAAAAAGGGTCACCTGCGATCTCAAGGAGACAACATGCGATCGCAGGTTGTGCCTATGACGTCCGAAAATTCTTCTACTTTCCAGATCATTTTGAATCGCATCAATCGGAGTTACGGTTCTCAAGATATGGTCAAAATACTGACAGGGGGTCAAATTTGCCAGCAACATCCTTTAACTTTATATTGCATATTCTATCTTTGTGTGATCAATTTAATCAAATGTTTCTTGACCCAGGCATCTTCCAAACATTCCTCATAATCCTTCATAAGTCCTAAGGTCAATTTTAAGCTCCAAACACACATCGAACTGCTCCCAAATCACTGCTCCACTCAAACTATCTGAAATTGACATAAAACATGAGCAGTACGGGAATTCTAACGAAAGACATGAGCTGAACATTATTTAAATAAATGAAATGAAAATGTACGAAATATGATCATAAATTCTAATGAAAACTACCCTATATGATGCATAAAATGGCATCTAACAGGAAACTAAATCTAATTTTAGTTTTGTCCTTAACCTTATCTTATGATTGTATGTTAGAATTGATAAATTCACATGGATAGGAACACATACACTAGAAAATCTAGGTGGCAAAGGTTTTCTCTCTAATTCATGAAAAGTGATTATGAGGAAACACTTTCACTAGTAGATTTGAAATTTGATCAACTGATATCATTATGGTTAGCAGTTGTGATAATTACGTTCTCAATTCATATATGATTACGACATCCCTTTTCATAGTTCGAATTGTGAGAAATGGCAAGAAATATTTTGAATGTTCAAGGCTTATTGTTGTATGTTATGAAAAGGTTTCAACACACACATATGCTGTCTAATGAAGGTGTATGAGCCTGTGAAGTCTAGTTGAAGACTTATCAAAGCAATACATATCAGAAATCTACACTTAAGTTAGAAAGTCAACAAGTATTGATTTCTAGAAGTCCAATTGATTTCTGGGTAAATCTTAAAGCTAGTGGGAGTGTAACATCCTAAAAATCATGACCAAAAATTTCATTTTTAAATCATTAAATAAACTATAGTTAATAAAATCATCTTATCAAAATAGAAACCATAGTATCTCAAGACATCGTAATCAGTATATCCATAACAAACGACATGTCAAATATATCAGAGTAATACCCCAAGCTAAACTTCATGGTGTGTGCAATGCAGTCATCCAGATCCCTTCCCCCTGCTACTGGAAGTACCTGAAACAAAACTGAAAACTATAAGCGTGAAGCTTAGAGAGTCTACCCAAACTGCCATATACCATACACATAACATGCATCTAGGAGATATGTAACATCCCAATTTCTGGTATGTAATTTAAATATAGTTTTTCCCTTCCTAAAGAGGTAATCGAAGAGTTTGTGGCCCGACTTATCGAGTAGAGATGCGATTTGCTTTCTTTTTTAGCGGGCGACTCGACAAGTCCATATTCCGGATGCGGCGAGTCTGCTGTTGTGGATGAAACCCTAAATCCTAGGATTTGTATCCTATTTAAACATCATTATAGCCTCCCATTCTAGCCTCTAGAGCATTTCCCCTGTAAACCCTAGCCCCCATTGTTGAGCTTGAGTGTGTTTGTTCTAGCTTAGAAGCTTAGGAAGAGAAGGAAGGAAAGAAGATCAAGAGAAGAGAAAGGAGGATCGGATTCTAGTATCCATTTGCTGCATATTTTGGTAATAAAGTTAACACCTTGCTTATTATTCCATTAAAACCTCTTTGATGCTTGTTTATCCTTCTCTTGGAATGTTGGTTTGAGTCAAACTCGAATTCGAACTCTCCTTTAGATGGAAACCATAGATCTGGACGTTATTGAGCTCCAGGAGCTCAATGTAGCCACCTTTATGAAAACATAGCCTTGTTCCAAACCCTAAGTGCTAATTATTGGAGGATTTCGGTGTTTAAGCCCCATTATCTTGTGCATGCATGTAAATTTGGAAACTTTATGTGTAAAACCAACCCTAGAAGTCCAGATCTATGATTTAGAAGCACTGAAATCGACTAGAATCGACTGTATAGTATTAGCATGCATGAGACTCGAAGAGTCTTCCTTAGGACTCGACGAGTCGATTCATGCTCAAGAACAGACTTGACGAGTTGTTCATACAACTCGGCAAGTCACAGACTGAGAGTGTTCATATGATGAAGGAGAACTCAATGAGTTTTTCATACAACTCGGCGAGTCGGATAGAGTTAGACTCGATGTTGTATCGAAGAAGAACTCATCGAGTCTTTCCCAAACTCGACGAGTAGAAGCGGGTAGAGGATCAGAATGGAGGATAGGGAATTGGCGAGTTGGTGGCCCAACTCGGCGAGTCCGGTCAACTGAAAGTTGACTTTGACCTGAAAGTTAACTCTGACCTGGATGCTGACTTTGACCAGAGGTAAAATAGTCATTTTACCCTGAGAATGGTTATCAATATTTGATTTAGTGTTTATGGGATTTGTAGCCGGGGAGTTTTGGAGCAGCAATCAGGCAGTTTCAGATTTAGCATCTCACCAGCCAGCATCACGAGGTGAGTTTTCCTTCTAGTAGGAACGGGTTGACGACCACAGTGCCGGCCTGTTTAGTCGGCAGTAGTTTCGGAGTTTGATCCGACGCAGTAGTTCAGTGTGCTTGATGTCTTTGTGATTCAGGCATGTCTTTGTGTTATGTGTTTCACACTTCGGTCCGATGTAGTTTGCAGTATATGTGTTTATGCTAGTAGTTATGATTATGCTATGCTATGTTTAGTTAGTTTCTGGACTTCGATCCGATGCAGAGGACAACGCCCTGGTTAGTTCCGGACTTCGTTCCGATGCAGTTTCCGGACTACGGTCCGATGCAGAGGGCAAGGCCTTGGATAATTTCGGACTTTGGTCCAATGCAATTTCCGGACTTTGGTCCGATGCAGTGGGCAAGGCCCAATATGTTTTATTATGTTATTGTATGGTATGTGGTAGATTAAGGGAGCTCACTAAGCTTTGTGGTTACAGTTTACTTCCGCAAGTAAAGGGAAGAGCTCGGGTTGATGGCATGGCACACACTACAGTTAGAGTTTTATCCTAGGAGTTTATTCAGATGTTTCAATATGATATTAACTTCAGTTTTTGATTTGATACATTATTATGGCATTATGAGACATACGATACATGGTCTTTTATATACCATTCGATGTTGTGGATTTTAATAATATTAAAACAAAAAATTTTGGGTTGCATTTTGGGATGTTTCATGTTGGTATTAGAGCCTTGGTTTGAGCGATTCGGGCACACTCTCGAATGTGTTTGAACTCAAACTAAGGAATTGATATAAGGTTTTCAAAAGAAAAACATTTTCGAAAGAAACTTTTGAAAAAGAAACTTAAAAAGAAAAGAGTTTTTGGAAAAAGCAAAAAAAAAAGGTGTGGTGCATGCGATCAGCCGAGCTCAAGTAAGTATTCCCAAAATACCCATAGAAGTTTATGTTATGATTATTAATTTCAATTCAGTAGAACATTATGCTAGAATAGGGCTAAGGATCTAGGAGGACGCCTTATGTGCCTGCTATATGTGTTCCAGCTTTATGAGAATTGCATGCTAGTATTTAGTAGACAGTAGTAGGATAGCCTGTTTAGGTTATGCCTGATAGTATGAGCTCAACATTGTATGCTAGTACCGTTTCTCGTTACGAGGATAGATTTGCTTGAGTAGTTTCTAGTGTCTGAATGTTGTTTTCTTTGTGCCTTGTGGGACTCTGAGTGATGGGAGTTAGCCATTAGGTGAATACGTCATGTTACATGTAATCAGGGTTGAATAATCTCAAAGTGTTGGGTTTGGCCCTATTGCGCAACTCTTGTCCGAGTCTAACCATTATAGGGATGAGTCTTTTACTCGAAGGATTATCTGAGCCTCATCACCTGTGATGGTATTCAGGTAATGGATAATTGGCATTACAAGGAGGCCTTTAGTAGTTGAGGACTGGTTTTGGTGGAGTTAGAGATTTCCGTAGGGCAAGCCTAGGGTGAGAGTAGTAGAGATCAGTAGTAGTAGAAGTGACTTGGTGGAAGTCAAGGCATTTCTTGAGGAATGTACGGATAGATGTGGAAGGTAGTATGCGCCCATACTACTGAAAGCAGAGGATCCGTACTTGAATCAAGGAAGGCCGAGATGAGACCAGGAAACTTGTAGTAGTAGCGATCCCTTGAGATATATCAGTGTTTCTGACGTTTGTTATGATGTGTTTTCAGAATGGTGGTTTTACGACCTAGGCCAGCAGTCAGCAGTTCAAGAGCCGACGAGGGATCAGGATCAGGCTCGGGGGCTGAGCATCTAGATGAGCATACCAGAGAGTTCCTCACCTCAGAGGTTACTTGCACTATACTTGAGCAAAGTCCTGTGATCTTTTGTTTGATCAAGGAGGGCATTCTAGAGCTGATGGACGAGAGGTTGAGCATATTTCGTGTTGAGGTGGCGGCCATGTTGGGGTCGCACACACTCACCTTTAGGGAGTTCCGGGCATGTGGAGCTCCAGACTAACATGGGGCGCAAGACCCCATAGTGAGTACTAGGTGGTTGGAAGATGTCGCCAATGCTTTCTGCACCAGCAGATGCCCCGAGGGGGACAAGGTTAGACTAGCATTCTGTCTTCTAAAGGACATGGCACGAGATTGGTGGGAGGAGATCTAGCATGTCATTGGGGATGATGCAACACTTGATGCGATGACCTGGACTAATTTTGCTACTAGGTTCAGAGCCGAGTTTGCACCGGTGATTGAGGTGCAGCAGTTAGCTAGGGAGTTCCACGATCTCACTTAGACTACAGAGACAGTGGTGGAGATTACCGCCAAGTTCAAGGAGAGGGCTCTTCTAGTTCCTCAGTACGCAACTGATGAGGAAATGAAGAAGGCTTGTTATCATGAAATGTTGTGGAGTGATATCCATCAGTTTGTGAGCCGGTCCAGCTGTAAATGCTGGATGATATGGTTGCGAGGGCTCGTGAGAGAGAGATAGATTTGGAGATGGAGAAGAGGAGGAAGCCAGAGGCAGCATCTGGCATAGGGAGTTCGAGCAAAAAGCCTAAGGTATTGGCTCACAGATTTAGAGGACAGCAGAGTTGCTGTCGGTGCGGCAAGTGTGGGAGATTGCACGATGGGGCGTGCAAGGCAGGGAGTCCCGATTGCTACAAGTGCGGCCGGACCGGGCATATGAGCAAAGAATGTATAGCTACTCCCGCTACCACCACAGCATCTAATCTGATTTTCTTCCATTGCAATCAGAGGTGACATAAAAAGTCCCAGTGTCCGAGTTTGTCAGTAGCAGGGAAGGTGGCAGCACCTGCCCCTGCTACATTGAGGATTACAGACGACCATCAAGGTTGGGGTGAGGCGTCAATGGCAAAGAGTAGAGCTTTTAAGATGACAGCAGAAGAGGCGCAAGAAACTCTTGATGTGGTGACGTATATGTATTTTCCTCTTTTTATTGATATTGATTATTTCTCATGGTTATATGTTTTCATATAGGATCGTTCTTAGTGAACGACATTTCAGCTACAATATTGTTTGACTCGGGGGCTACCCGATCATTTGTTTCACTTGCGCTTAGCAAGAGGTTTAGTAGAGCTCCGGGGGAGCTGGATTGTCTACTTGAGGTTGAGATAGTGGATAACAGGACTGTCAGGGTCGCGAGAGTACATAGGGGGTGTTCGATACAGTTATTTGACGAGCAGTTTTCAGTGGACTTAGTTCCTATTCCCCTACGAGGGAATAAGGTTATAGTGGGTATGGATTGGTTGAGCCCCAATAGGGCAGTGATTGATTATGAGTTGCAGTTAGTAAGGGTTCCCACTCCCGGTGGGGGAGAGTTAATGATTCAGGGCGAGAGGCCACACTGCGGACCAGTCCTTTGTTTAGCGGCGAGAGCGAGACACTACGTTCAGCAAGGTTGCGTAAGGTATATTGCCTATGTTATAGATGCCCGAGAGAAGGGTAAGGCAACCGTTGACGATGTACCAGTAGTGCTAGAGTATCCAGACATTTTCACAGTGGACTTAGTTGGGATACCTCCGGAAAGACAGGTCGAGTCTCAGATTAACCTAGTTCTAGGTGCGGCTCCAATAACCAAGGCACTGTATTAATTGGCTCCTCTAGAGATGCATGAGCTGTCTACGCAGCTGCAAGAGCTGCTAGACAAGGGTTTCATTTGGCCGAGTAGTTCACTTTGGGGAGCCCGAATCCTATTCGTAAGGAAGGAGGATGGGTCGCACCATATGTGCATAGATTAACGAGAGCTGAATAAGGTAACGGTGAAGAACCGTTACCCACTCCCGAGGATAGATGACTTGTTTGACCAGCTTGAGGGAGCATCCTGGTTCTCCAAGATTGATCTCCGGTCAGGTTATCACCAAATGCGGGTCATGGATGAGGATGTGCAGAAGACCTCTTTTAGGACCCTCTATCATCATTAAAAGTTTGTAGTGATGCCGTTCGGGCTCACCAACGCTCCAACCGCATTCATGGATCTCATGAACCACGTATGCAGACCAATGATAGATCGGTCTGTGATAGTGTTCATTGATGAAATATTGGTTCATTCCAAGACTCGGGAGCAGCACGAAGAGCACTTGAGAGAGGTGCTAGAGACGCTGAGGAGGGAGAGACTTTTCGTGAAGTTCTTCAAGTGCGAGTTCTCGTTGCACAACGTGCGGTTCCTTGGACACCTCGTCAACCAGAAAAGTATACTAGTAGATCTGGCCAAGATAGAGGCCGTGATGCAGTGAGAGGTCCCGAGGTCTCCATCTGAGATTCAGAGCTTCCTACGACTGACAGGGTACTACAGGAGATTCATCCAGGATTTCTCCAAGATAGCAGTTCCACTCACCCAACTGACCAAGAAGTCGGTGGTGTTTCATTGGGGGCTTGAGCAGCAGGCTGCATTTGAGACCCTTAGACAGAGATTGTGTGAGGCGCTGATTCTTACCCTGCCAGAGGGAGTAGAGGATTTTTTAGTCTACTATGATGCTTTGATCACAGGTATGGGAGCGGTTTTGATGCAGCGAGGCCATGTGATAGCTTACGCCTGTAGACAGTTGAAGCCTCATGAGGCTAACTATCCGATGCACGATGTAGAGCTAGGGGCAGTGGTGTTCGCCTTTAAGATTTGGGGACATTACCTCTGTGGGGTCCGTTGTACCATTTACACAGATCACAAGAGTTTGAGGTACCTCATGGATCAGCCGAATCTGAACATGAGGCAACACCGATGGTTAGACATGGTAAAGGATTATAACTGTGAGATCCTTTATCATCCGGGCAAGGCCAACATAATGGCCGATACCCTGAGCTGCAAGGCGGTAGCAGCCCCGATCAGGGATATATGTCTGAGGATGACAGTGATTACTCCATTCTTGGAGCAGATTAGAGAGGCTCAGGTTGAGGGCCTAAAGGAGGAGAGGCAGAAGTGTGAGAGGATTGTGGGCCGAGTAACTTCCTTTAACTATGAAATTCGAGGATTGTTGACCCTTCATGGGAGAGTTTGGGTACCGTACTAGGGCAGAGTACGGTAGGTGTTGATGTACGAGGCTCACAAGTCTCGGTTTTCCATCCACCCAGGGGCGACGAAGATGTATAGATATCTTCGATCCGACTATTGGTGGCCCTGCATGAAGTGGGACGTAGCTTGGTATGCAGAGAGATGCCTGACCTGCAGGAAGGTCAAGGTGGAACATCAGAGACCCCACGACAAGATGCAGCTATTAGACATTCCCGTGTGGAAATGGGAGGATATAACTATGTATTTCATCACTAAGCTTCCCAGGACCGCACATGGAGTTGATTCGATTTGGGTCATAGTGGATCGGCTGACCAAGAGCGCGCATTTTATACCAATTCAGGAGAGTGTATCGGCCGAGAATCTAGCCGATATTTGTGTGCGCGAATTAGTGGCACGACATTGAGTACCTGTATTAGTAGTATCAGATCGAGACGTCCGGTTCACTTCCAGGTTTTAGAAGTGGTTTCATGACGAGGTGGGGACTCGTCTTCGCTTCAGCACCTCTTCCCACCCTCAGACGGACGGGCAGAGTGAGAGAATGATTCAGACTATCAAGGACATGCTTCGAGCATGTGTTCTAGATTTTGGTGGCAGTTAGGATACGTATCTTCCATTAGTGGAATTTTCGTATAACAACAGTTACCACACAAGTATTGACTGCCCTCCTTTCGAGATGCTTTATAGGAGGAAGTGTAGGACCCTGATTTGTTGGGGAGAGGTCAGTCAGAGGGTCATCGGGAGCACTGAAGTGGTGCTCAAGACCACAGAGTTGATCCAACAGGTCCGTAGCAAACTGCAGACTACACAGAGGCGGCAGAAGAGTTATGCCGACAGGAGGTGTTCGGACCTGGAGTTTCAGGTGGGCGTTATGGTCCTCCTGAAAGTGTCACTTTGGAAGGGTGTCATAAGGTTCCGGAAGAGGAGCAAGCTGGGCCGTAGGTTCAATGGTCCCTTTAGGGTTTTGGCCCGAGTGGGTAGGGTAGCTTATTTTTTCGATCTTCCATTAGACCTTAGCGAGTTCCACAACACTTTCCATTTTTCCCAGTTATAGAAGTGTTTGGTGGACGAGTCAGCAGTAGTATCATTGGAGGATATTCATGTTGATAGCAACCTGAATTATATTGAGAGACCAGTTGCGATCTTGGATCGAAAGACAAAGACCTTGATGAACAAGGCGGTTCAATTAGTGAAGGTGCAGTGGCAGCACCGGAAGGGTTCGGAGTGGACATGGGAGATTGAGGAGGAGATGAGGGAGCACTATCTGGAGCTATTTTCGGGATCGCTAGCAGCAGACTTCGAGGACGAAGTGTAAGATAAGTGGGGAGATTTGTAACGTCCCAATTTCTGGTATGTAATTTAAATATAGTTTTTCCCTTCCCAAGGAGGTACTCGACGAGTTTGTGGCCTGACTCGTCGAGTAGAGATGTGATTTGCTCGTGTTTTCAGTGGGTGACTCGACGAGTCCATATTCCGTACTCGGCGAGTCTGTTGGTCTGGATGAAACCCTAAATCCCAGGGTTTGTATCCTATTTCAACATCATTATGGCCTCCTATTCTAGCCTCCAGCACCTCTAGAGAATTTCCCCTGTAAATCCTAGCCCCCATTTTTGAGCTTGAGTGTGTTTTTGCTAGCTTGGAAGCTTTGGAAGAAAAGGAAGGAATGAAGATTAAGAGAAGAGAAAGGAGGTTCAAATTCTAGTCTCCATTTGCTGCATATTTTGGTAATAAACTTAACACCTTGTTTATTATTCCATTAAACCATCTTTTATGCTTGTTTATGCTTCTCTTGGAATGTTGGTTTGAGTCAAACTCGAATTTGAACTCTCCTTTGGATGGAAACCATAGATCTGGACGTTATTGAGCTCCAGGAGCTCAATGTAGCCACCTTTATGCAAACATAGCCTTGTTCCAAACCCTAAGTGCTTATTATTGGAGGATTTTGGTGTTTTAGCCCCACTCTCTTATGCATGCATGTAAAGTTGGAAACTTTACGTGTAAAACCAGCCCTAGAAGCCCAGATCTATGATTTGGAAGCACTGAAATTGTCTAGAATCAATTGTATAGTTTTAGCATGCATGAGACTCGACGATTCGTCCTTAGGAATCGGCGAGTTGGTTCATGCTCAAGAACATAATCGACGAGTTGTTCATACAACTCGGCGAATCACAAACTGAGCGTGTTCAAATGATGAAGGAGAACTCGACGAGTGGTACATATAACTCGGCGAGTCGGATGAAGTTAGACTCGATGTTGTATCGAAGAAGAACTTGTCGAGTGTTTGCCAAACTCGACGAGTAGAAGCGGGTAGAGGATCAGAATAGAGGATAGGGAATCGATGAGTTGGCGGCCCAACTCGGTGAGTCCGGTCAACTGAAAGTTGACTTTGACCTAAAAGTTGACTCTGACCTAGATGTTGACTTTGACCAGAGGTAAAATAGTCATTTTACCCTGAGAATAGTTATCAATATTTCATTTAGTGTTTATGGGATTTGTAGCTGGGGAGTTTCGGAGCAGCAATGCCGGCCTGTTTAGTTAGCAGTAGTTCCAAACTTCAATCCGATGCAGTAGTTGAGTGTTCTTGATCTCTTTGTGTTTCAAGCATATCTTTGTATTATGTGTTCTAGACTTCGGTATGATGCAGTTTGCAGTATATGTATTTATGCTAGTAGTTATGATTATGCTATGCTATGTGTAGTCAGTTTCCGGACTTCAGTCTGATGCAGTTTCCGGATTTCGATTCGATACAGAGGGCAAGGCCCTGGTTAGTTTCGGACTTCAGTCCGATGCAGTTTCCGAACTACGGTTCGACGCAGAGGGCAAGGGCCTGGTTAGTTCCAGACTTCGGTACGATGCAGTGAGCAAGGCCCAATATGTGTTATTATGTTATTGTATGGTAGGTGGTAGATTGGGGGAGCTCACTAAGCTTTGTGCTTACAGTTTCAGTTTTTGGTTTTAGGTACATCTACAAGTAAAGAGAAGAGCTCGGGTTGATGGCATGGCACACACCACAGTTACAATTTTATCCTAGGAGTTTATTCAGATGTTTCAATATGATATTAACTTCAGTTTTTGATTTGATACATTATTATGGCATTTTGAGACATATGATGCTTGGTCTTATTATATAACATTCGATGTTGTGGGTTTTCATAATGTTAAAAAAAATTGGGTTGCATTTTGGGATGTTTCAAGATACAGGCCTCGTCCATACTCAAGGAGATACGCGCGTCGCCCACACTCAGCTAATGGGCCCCGCCCACACTTAGTGAGATACGGTCCCCACCCACGCTCAGCTATCTAGGAGATATGGGCCCCGCCCACACTCAACTAACTAGAGATACAGGCCCCACCCACACTCTACTACTAGTAAGATTCGCCCCCCCCCTACACTCAACTAACTAAGAAACATTTACAAGTATCACACAGACAACATGTATAATCAATTCTATCAATCCATATCCATACTCAGATAATCCTAAGATATGGGCCCTACCCACACTTAGCTACTAATCAAAACACATAACATAGACTGGCCGATATTGGTGCCTTCGACTCGTTCAAACCAAGAGGAAACACATCTCAAAATGTCAGATGATAGATGAAACGTCTCTTCTTGAAATCAGCTCTAATCACTCCATGAACCAAAGCAACACCTTAGATACCATTTGATGCTCGTAACCTCTATAGATTCAACTATGGTAAACGTCAAGGTCGAGTCAAAGTCAACACTCTGAGTTGACTTAACTCGTCGAGTTTGCCCTTCAACTCGTCGAGTTCTCATGAATCACAAAATCGTGAAATCACAATCCAACTTGTCGAGTTTTCCACCAACTCGTCGAGTTCTTCTCTTTACAAAATCGGGACAGTTCGATCCAACTCGTCGAGTTCTTCAGTCAGTCAGCCCATCTTAATGCATTAAGTCACCATTCTTTAAACCAGAGCCCTATCTTCTGGATCTAAGCTGGAAATACATCTAGAACTGTAAGGTTTCCAACTTTATCCATTAAGAACCTCTCCACAAGGTAAAAACTCAAACCCTAACCATGAATGATTTAGATCCGGAATCAAAAGCCATCAAAACTTCAAGATAGACTATGAGGTCATAAATATGGACTCTAGGGACTAAATGATCACGTAAAGTCTTAACCTTTGTCCAAATGCATGGGCATAAAAGCTTCAAAAGACCAAAATGATAGTCTAAAGGTTGCATGGCACTTCCATGGCTATAAAGTTGGCACCTTTATGCCATGAAGTTCCCTCAAGACCCTAGATCTGAAGGGTTTGCCAAAATGGGACGTCTAAATCCCAACCATCAACATTCTTGGACCAAAACATGAAGCAACACATCCTAAGACTAGATCTAAGCATATCATGGACATGGTTGAAGCTTTATACCTTAGATGAATCAGAAATGAAGCTAAACTTTTGGATCTACAACTCCTTCTTGTGTCCTAAGCTTTTCCTTTTTCCAAAGGCTTCAATGCACACACTAAAACACTTAGAAGGGCTCACAAACACTCATAATAGCATTAGGGTTTCGATATTTAGGTTTTGGGACTTGGACGCTAGAAATGAGGCTAACATGAAAGGTTTAAGGTGCTTAAATAGGGTGCAAACCCCGGAAATTAGGGTTTCATCCCTGCTAGCCTACTCGTCGAGTTGAGGCCTCCCAACCCGTTGAGTAGGTTTCTTAAATTACGCAGCTCTTAATCTCATCATAATGAATTTGGGGCTTCCAACTCGTCAAGTTGCACTTAAAAATTGAATAATTTAATAAATCAAATACATACTAGGAACTAGGCATTACACTTCTCCCCTACTTGTCTCAGGACTTCGTCGTCGAAGTCTGCTGCCTCAAATAACTCTGGGTAATGCTCCCTCATCTCCTCCTCTGGCTCTCAAGTCCACTTCGAGCCCTTACAGTGATACCACTGCACCTTCATGAATTCTACCCTCTTATTCCTCAGCTCCTTCGTCTTCCGGTCAAGAATGGATATTGGTCTCTTGATGTAGTTCAGGCTGTCATCCACCCGAATATCTTTTAATGGTACAACTGTAGAGTCATCCACTAAACACTTCTGCAGTAGGGATACATGAAAAGTGATGTAGATCTGGCTAAGATCAACTTGCGGATCCATTCGATACGCAACCCAGCCCACCTGAGCCAAAACCCTGAACGGACCAATGTATTTGGGGCCCAACTTGCTCCGCTTCCTGAATCGGATGACAACTTTCCAAGGTGACACCTTTAGGAGGACCATATCCCCTACCTGAAACTCTAGGTTTGATCGGTGCTTGTCGGGCATAACTTTTCTGCCAACTCTTAGCAATCTGGAGCCTACTTCGGACCTATTGGATCTTCTCCGTGGTCTTAAGTACCACCTCGGTATTCCCCATGACTCTTTGACCGACCTTACCCCAACAGATTGGGGTCCTACGCTTCCTCCCGTAGAGAATCTCAAACAGAGGTCGATCTTTGCTAGCGTGATATATGTTGTTATACGAAAATTCCACTAATGGAACATAGGTTTCCCAACACCCACTAAAATCTAATACGCACGCACACAACATGTCTTCTAGAGTCCGAGTCGTCCTCTCACTCTGCCTATCTGTTAAGGGTGAAAAGTTGTTCTGAACTAAAGATGAGTACCCATCTCGTCATGAAACCGCTTCCAAAATCTAAAAGTGAGGTGAAAATCTCGGTTCTGACATAATCGACACTGGCACTCCATGACGTACCACTACCTCACGTACATAGATGTCGACTAACTTCTTCGGCGATATACACTTCTGGACTAGGATGAAATGAGAACTCTTGGTCAACTGATCCACGGTGACCCAAATCGAATCTACTCCATGTACGGTCCTGGGAAGCATTGTGATGAAATCCATAGTGATGTCCTCCCATTTCAACACAAGAATCTCCAACGGTTGCATCTTGTAATGAGGTCGTTGGTGCTCGACCTTGACTCTCCTACAAGTCAAGCATCGTTCCACATACCAAGCTCTGTCTTGCTTCATGCAGGGCCACCAATAATCAAGGCGAAGATCCTGATAGATCTTCGTCGCCCCAAGGTGGATGGAGAATCTCGACTTGTGAGCCTCCTCCATCAGAACCTAGCGTACACCGCCCCTGTAAGGAAGCTAGACCCTTTGATGCAGGGTCAACAACCCACGACTTTCATAATCAAAAGAAGCCACTTGAACTATGATTCACTCACACTTCCAGCGTTCCTCCTTCATATGCTCGACCTGTGCCTTCCGAATCTGTTCCAGTAACAGAGCGATCACTGCCATCCTTAGGCATATATCCCGAATCGGAGCCGCGACCACCTTGCGGCTAAGAGCATCGGCCACCACATTGGTCTTCACTGGGTGGTAAAGGATTTCACAGTCGTAATCCTTCACCACATCCAACCAACAACACTGCATCATGTTCAGATTCAGTTGATCCATTAGGTACCTCAAGCTTGTGTACTCCGTGTAAATGGTACAACAAACCCCATAGAGGTAGTGTTGCCAAATATTGAGGGAGAAAACCACAACCCATATCTCCAAATCATGCGTCGGGTAATTTGCCTCATGAGACTTTAGTTGCCTCGATGCGTACACTATCACGCGACCCTGCTGCATCAGCAATGCATCCATACCCATGATCGAAGCATCACAGTAAACCACACACCCTCCAGAAAAGTCAGAATCGATGCCTCGCACAACCGCTGCGTGAGAGTCTCAAAAGTTGCCTGTTGATCAGGCCCTCAGTGGAATGCCATTGAATTCTTGGTTAGTCAGGTCAATGGAACAACAATCTTGTATAAAGCCTGGATGAATCTATGATAATAACCCTGTAGACCAAGAAAACTCTGAATCTCATATGGAGACCTCGGAACCTTGCACTGCATCACGGCCTCCACCTTCGCCGGATCGACTAGAATACCCTTCTGGTTGACAAGATGCCCTAGAAGCTGCACCTCGCACAACCAGAACTCGCATTTGGTGAATTTTGAGAAAAGTATCTCCTTCCTTAATGTCTTTGGAACCTCTCTCATGTGTTCCTCATGTTGCTCCAGAGTCTTGGAGTAAACCAATATATCATCGATAAAGACTATCACAAATCAATCCAACATCGGTCTGCACATGTGGTTCATGAGATCTATGAACGTGGCAGGAGAATTAGTGATCCCAAACGGCATTAACGCAAACTCATAATGACCACATCGAGTCCGAAAGGTTGTCTTCTGCACATCATCGTCCCTGACTCGCATCTGGTGATAACCTGATCCTAGATCACTCTTGGACAACCAAGATGTACCCTAAAGCTGGTAAAATAAGTCATCAATCCTTGGGAAGAGATTATGGTTCTTCACCATTAACTTATTCAAATCCCAGTAATCTATACACATCCGATGTTACATGTCCTTCTTATTCACAAATAGGATCGGGCCTCCCCATAGTGAACTGCTCGGCCTGATAAATCCCTTGTTAACAACTCTTGCAGCTGTGTAGACAACTCCTGCATCTTGAGAGGAGCCAACTGATATGGTGCCTTGGCTATTGGATTCGCACCAGGAACTAGGTCAATCCTGAACTCTACCTACCTCTTCCGAGGTACCCTATGGAAATGCTTTGGAAATACGTCCAGGTACTCTTGTGCGATCGTTACATCATCCACAGTCGCCTTAACATGGCCGTAAAGTCGCTCCAGGTCATAGCATCAAGGGTAGCATCACCAATAGCATGTCTAATCTCCCCCCACCAATCCTGTGCCCTGTCCTTCAGGAGGTAGGAAGCAAGTCGGACCTTGTCCCCCTCGGGACAACAGTTGGTATGAAAGGCTTTGGTGACATCTACGAACCACCTACTGCTAGCAATGAGGTCCCTAGACTCATGGTAGTTTGGAGCTCCGCATGCTTGGAACTTGCTGACTTTCATCGTGCATGCCTCTAACATGGTCGCCACCTCGGTACGGAATGCACCTTGCCTCTCGTCAAGAATCTCCAAAATGCCCTCCTTGATCGTATAAAATATCATAGGGGTCTGGTCAATGATATTGTACGTGATCTCAGATGAAGTGAACTCCCTTATCTGATCATCGAGCTTCCTCGCTCCAAAGCTTGAGCTTGATCCCTCATCAACGCCAAAACTGCCAACTGGCCTAGTACATAGCATCACCATACTAGAAATCCACCATAAAAATCATAAAAATACTCATCAGAACTCAAGGGATCTCAAACACTACAAGTTCTCTGGATTCATTTTAGCCTTCCTTGGTTTGAGTACGGATCCTATGCTTTAAGTAGTACGGGCCCATACTACCTTCCACATCGATCTGTAATTTCCTCAAAAACTGCTTTAACTCCACCAAGTTCATGTCACGACTACTACTTTTCGCTCTAATCTCATCCTCGGCTTAACCTAGGGTAATCTCCAACCCACTCTCCTACATCAGTTGCATAAGAAGTCCTTGCTACCTTTCCCTAAGTAGCTCGTGAATACAATTACATATTACTAAGACCAGATAATTCTTCGAATGAGAGGTATCTCCCTACAATGGTTAGACTCAAACAAGAGTTGTGAAATAAGGCTAAACCTAACCTTCTGAAACTATTTAGTACTTATAATATGTAACTTAACATATTCGTTTACTAGTTAGTTAAAGATAGCTAGAACCCCTAAAAGTACAAAGAAAGCATCATTCAGGCATCGAGTAAACAAAACCAGACATATCCTAATCAGACCATCATATTACCGACTAATCAGTATTACCATGCAGTTCAATAAGCTCAAACAATAGGCATACAAGGCATCCTTCCTAGATCCTTAGCCCTAATCTAGCATGTAGTTAACATATTCTCAATTCATATCATAACATAAACATGTATGGGTAATTTGGGAGAACACTTGATCTTGCCTGATTGCATGCACCACACCCTTTTCTCATTTTAAAATCCTTTTTATTTTTCTTTTGAAAATTTTCATACAAAGTCCTCATCTTGAGTTCATACACGCCTGAGAGTGTGCCCAAATCCCTCAAACCAAGGCTCTGATACCAACTTGTAACATCCCAAAAATCATGAACACAAATTTCATTTTTAAATCATTGTATAAACTATAGTTAATAAAATCATCTTATCAAAAAAGAAACCATAGTATCTCAAAACATCGTAATCAGTGTATCCATAACAAAATACACGTTAAATATATTAGAGTGACATCCCAAGATAAATATCATGGTGTGTGCAATGAAGTCATCTCGAGCCCTTCCCTTTGCTACCGTAAGTACCTGAAACAAAACTAAAAATTGTAAGCACGAAGCTTAGTGAGTCTCCCCAAACTACCACATACCATACACATAACATGCAACTACGGGATATGGGCCTCACCCACACTGAAGGACATACGACCCTCGCCCACACTTGGCTAACTAGCCCTGTCCTATGAAATATAGGCCCCGCCCACACTTAGTGAGATACGAGCCAATTACATGAGATGTTTTCTTGTCAAGAATCCACACTAACTTTTGAATATTTGTTCTTGCTTGTCAAGGATTGTTCCTTGAGAGAGAAATTTATATGTCAAGAAGTTAGTAGGAGTCTTAATGATCTTAGTTTGAGAATCAATCAATAATGAAACTTTTAGTTATCACTAGTATACTCTTGAGGTTGATTACGTATCGTGTTAAGTTGACACATTCTTGTTTATGTGCACTTTCCAGTAAAGTTGACTATGCATGTGAGTTCACAAGTTCTCATTTGGTTGCAAAAAGCAGAGCACATTGGTTAGTGATAGTACATTGGTCAATGGATGTGAGCTGCTTAGCAACTTGGAAGCATTGGTAGACCCTTGTGTTGCTAGATGGCGAGAAATTAAGAATATACTAAGTTCATTCCATGAAGGGAAAAAAAATCAAATTTTGGTTTTGTCCTAAACCTTGTCTTATGGTTGTAGGTTGGAATTGATAAATACATACGGGTAGGAACACGTACACCATAAAATCTAGGTGGCAAAGGTTTTCACTCTAATTCATGAAAAATGATTATGAGCAAACACTTTCGCTAGTAGATTTGAAATCTGAATTGATATCATTATGGTTAGCAGTTGTGATAATTGTGTTCTCAAATTCATATATGATTACGACATCCCTTTTCATAGTTTGAATTGTGAGAAATGGCAAGAAATAGTTTGAACGTTCAAGGTTTATTGTTGTATGCTCTGAAAAGGTTTCAACACACACATATGCTTTCTAATGAAGGTGTATGAGCTTGTGAAGTCTAGTTAAAGACTCATCAAAGCATTACGTATCAAAAATCTGCACTTTAGTAAGAAAGTCAACAAGTATTGATTTCTAAAAGTCCAGTTTATTTTTGGGTACATGTCAAAGCTAGTGGGAGTGTAACATCCCAAAAATCATGGGCAACAATTTCATTTTTTAATAATTAAATAAACTATAGTTAATAAAACCGTCTTATCAAAATATAAACCATAGTATCTCAAAACATCATAATTAGTATATCCATAACAAACGACATGGTGTGTGCAATGCAGTTATCCCGTGCCCTTCCCCTTGCTGCCGGAAGTACCTGAAACAAAACTGAAAACTGTGAGAACGAAGCTTAGTGAGTCTCCCCAAACTACCATATACCATACACAAAACATGCAACTAGGAGATACGGGTCTCGCTCATACTCAAGGAGATACCGGCCTCGCCCACAGTCGGCTAACGGGCCCCGCCCATACTTAGTGAGATACGATCCTCACCTACACTCGGATAATGGGACCCACCCTATGAAATACGGGCCCCGCCCACACTTAGTGAGATATGGGCCCCATCCACACTTATATATCTAGGAGATGCGGGCCCCACCCACACTCAGCTAATTAGAGATACGGGCCCTTCCCACACTCAGCTACTAGTAAGATTCGGGCCTCGCCCACACTTAACTAACTAAGAAACACATACAAGTATCACACACACAACATGTATAATAAAATCTATCAATCCATATCCATACTCAGATAATGCGAAATACGGGCCCTGCCCACTCCTAGCTACTAATCAGCACACATAACATACACGGGCCGATATTTTAGCCTTTAACCCGTTCAAACCAAGAGGAAACTCACCTCAAATATCAGATGATAGCTAAAACGTCTCCGCCTTGAATCAACTCTACTCACTCCCTGAACCGAAGCAACCCCTTAGAAACCATTTCATGCTCATAACACATTTAGGGTCAACTATGGTCAAAGTCAAGGTCAATTCAAAGTCAAAGTCAACGCTCCAAGTTGAGTTAACTCGTCAAGTTCCCATGAATCACAGAATTGTGAAATCATGATCCAACTTGTAGAGTTTTCCTCCAACTCGTCGAGTTCTTCTCTTTACAGAATCGGGACAACTTGATCGAACTCATCGAGTTCCTCTATGAACTCGTTAAGTTCTTTAGTTAGTTAGCCCTTCTTAATGCATTAAGTCACCATTCTTCAAACTAGGGCCCTATCTTCTGGATCTAAGCTAGAAATCCATCTAGAAGGGTAAAGTTTCCAACTTTACCCATTAAGAACCTCTCTACAAGGTAAAAACTCAAACCCTAACCCAAAATGATTTAGATCCAAAATCAAAAGCCATCAAAACTTCCAAATAGACCATGAGGTCATAGATCTGAACTCTAGAGACTAAATGATCACATAATGTCTTAAACTTTATCCACATGCATTGCTATAAAAGCATCAAAAGACCAAAATGATGGTCTAAAGGATGTGTGGGACTTGCATACCCATAAATTTGGCACCTTGATGACATGAAGTCCCCTCAAGACCCTAGATCTGAAGAGTTTGCCAAAATAGGATGTCCAAATCCCAACCATCAAAATTCTTGTACCAAAACATGAAGCAACACATCCTTAGACTAGATCTACAACTCCTTCTTGTGTCCTTAAGCTTTTCCTTTTTCCAAAGGCTTTAATGCACACATTAAAACACTTATAATGGCTCACAAACACTCATAATAGAATTAGGGTTTCAATATTTAGGGGTTGGGACTTTGAGGCTGGAAATGAGACCAACATGAAAGGTTTAAGGTGCTTAAATAGGGTTCAAACCACGAAAATTAGAGTTTCATCCATGCCAGCCTACTCATTGAGTTGAGGTCTCCCAACTCGTTGAGTAGGTTTCTTAAATTACACGTCCCTTAATCTCTAGTTGACGAGTTTGGGGCTTCCAACTCGTCGAGTTGCACTTATAAATTGAAAATTTTAATAATACATACCAGGAACCAGACGATATAGGGAGCATAGTCGTTATGCAGAAGTGAGCATAGTTATAAAGCTAGTGGGGCCATGATTGTTATGCTAAGTATTGCAAGTTGGCAATGCTATTTATAGGAAACAAAGTTTTTCAATTTGCAAATTGCTATTTGAAATTTGTTTCGCTATGGAAAGTTATAAGGGAGAGAGCACTCATCCTTCATTTCAAATCTAAAAGTTTAGATTGAGATTTTAATGGAACATAGTCATAAATATATATGAATATCATGTTGAAGCGATTCAACATAGGAAATTCTATATATGGATATAATATAGCAAGAGACTAATCAATTATCATATATTTATGTAAGATATTATGTATCAAATATCATTTGCTTTAGATATAGGGTTGATCACATTTGCTATATTATTCGCCTGTTTTGATTTTTCCAATTGCCTAGGGAATTTAGAAGGGAAAAGGAGTGGAACTGGATATGACTAGAGTTGTTAAAAAACTATTAAAGGACAATTAAAGTTCGCTAAAGATTGGTTGCTTGTGGATAGTTGGAAGTATAGCATTTGAACGAACCATACTGACACGTTTCATATTGGGATAATTCTTGATCAGAATTGAGTTTCATATGGGAATATGGAAATGTTTCCATAATGGGAGTTTGTGATTGGAATCTGAATGTGAGTTAGAAATCTTAATTCAAAGAAGGTGTTCAAGGAGTTACATTGAATATGATACTTCATTTCCATGAACTTTTTTTAAGTAACAAAGTTTCATTGGAGCATTTTGTGACATCGTCGGCAAAGTCTTTGTGACTTCCTGGCTACATCATCACAAAAGGATATTACATGCAAGGTTATACTCTAACATATTTGGACGTGATGAGAATTTGGAATTCTTACACTTGTAATGAGGATTTGGAATTTTGATATGAGCATCACTGGAATCATATCCAATTGATCTATTCACAAACGAAGGACCATAGAGAGACATAGTGTTCATGTTTGGAACATGGCATGACTGATGTTTAATTCAAGTATTTAGTTGATTAATCGAAACATTACCTAATTAATAAAGTCTAATTAATATGGAGATTAAATAATAAGTGTTTTATTTATACTCAATAGTTTTGAAACTATAGTTAATTAGGTTATTATTTTGTTTCACTTTGTGTGTTTTACCTCCCGAATAATTAGATTTTTCAAAACATCCACAATCGATCATACTTTGGAAGTAAGTAGTGAATTAAGACTATCCTGAATTGGATTGTATATTGTCGAAGGGTTTAGACATGACAATGGTTTGCTGCAACATTCACGAGTGCTCTTGAAATGGGATTTGAGTATCGAATTAAACCCACGCTAAATAAATTATTTCATGGATTTTATCATGAGTAATTTTGAGATGATAATATATTATATTCTTGAAACATAGAAATATGAGTTGTTGTTTTGTTTACGAGTCGGTTGTGCATTGATAATACGTAAACGTATCAATAACTTGATGTTATAAAATGTATTGTTGTGTGTCATTTGATGAGTAAATATTACAAGCGTATGAGTCGAAGTTTATCCGTTCCTTTTTCCCTAACGGGGAAAAGCGATATATATGAGCCCCTCGATGATTTGATGATGAAAACTAAAGCGCTTGGCCAATTCTAGACTGAGTTGATGTGTTCAATTAGTGTTATGATATCAGTCGTCATAAATCGAAAATCGGGAAACAAATCTTGGATTGAGAGAATGATTACAATCCAAGTCTCATGTCTGTATTATAGCTTGTAGAATAGAGGAATATTTGATCCCTTATCTAAAGGACACATAATTGAATAGGTCAGAGTTCGACATCGACTTTTGAAAGCTACGATTGTTGGTCAAAATTTGAAGTCATACTAGCAATTATAGTTATTAGACTTATCGAAGTGGGAGACTATTGGATTAGATGTCTAAGCCCATAAATATAATTGGTGTGTACTTGATTTGATAATAGCATGGTCCTTTTGGATTGCCTTCACCCTAGCAACTTGACATGATGACTTTTGGAGAGAGGTGTTGAATTTTATATTTGGAATAATAAATTGATTTATTAATGTATTATGAAAATAATATATTAATTAGAAATCATGTTATTTAATTAGAAATTAATTTGGAATTAATTTTGGGATTAAAGGAGCTTATTAAAGGAATAGGGGTTGTTTTGCAAATCATTGACAGTTGTGAAACTCGGCTAATGGACTCCTTAGATGGGAGTGGACGAAATTCTATAGGGAGGCCCTATAGATTTTGTCCAAGGTTTCTCAAGGAGAGTCCATGGGTTGCTTAAGCCTTAAACAGGAAATTAGGGTTTCCTCCAGAAAATCTTAGCAGCCCAAAACTATATAAAGAACCCAACATTATAAGGATTTTCGGCCAATTATTGTATATTAGATACCCTAGCTAAAATTTCTAAGTGATTCCTCCTCTCTCCTCTCATCCTCTTGCTAGTGGTGTTTGTGAACGATTCGAGGTGAAACATTTGAGGTACTAAGATTTCAAGAGTCAAGGATTAACAAGGAGTTCTTGTTATTACTACATAACAAGTAAGGTAAAGATCAAAACCCTTTTATTGTGTAATCTTTTGGAATTATATATGCCAGATCTAGGGTTTGTCTTTGGTATTCAATTTTCATGTTCAACTAGTGAAAAACATAGATCCAAAGCAATTAGGGTTGCATGAACACATAGGTTTGTTGTTATGCTCATAACCCATCAGTAACTTGATCCCGAATATTGCACAAATCCTTCACATGGTGCAATATCCATAAAGAGATGGCACAACATGATGGGCTCTGAGCACTACATCAATCCTATGGTGTACATGTAAACCCAAAAACTTTGGATCTAGTTTGTCTAATGAACATGCAATAATCATCCAAAACTCATAAACCCTACATCTAGCATACAATAACCGAATTAACATATGAATTAGGGTTTAGATCTTACCTTGATTGATATTTTGCAATAACAATCTCAAATCTTCTTGATCTTGACTCTTGAAAGCTTAGTGTCTCTAATGTTGCACCTCTAATGGAATCATAAACACCATGAACAACAAGATGAACAAAGAGAAGTGGGAGAAGGCAAAAAAACGTCCAAGAACCCTTAGGGATCACTTCACCACGTTTTGGGGACCTTAGGGGTTTCTTATATAGTTAGGCTATTAGGGTTATCAAACAAGGAAACCCAAATTTGACTGCTTAAGCTCTAAGCAGCCCATATACTCCCTCCTTAAAAGTCTTGGACGAATTCTTATGGGTTTCCTCATTGAATTCATCGGCTCCAACTTCTATAGAGTCCATTAGCCGATTTATGCAACTATCTTATAATTACAATACAAATCCCCTTTATTTAATTAATATCTTTTAGTCACAAAATTAATTCTTAATTGATTATTGACTAATATTAATTAAACAATATGATTTTTCCTTTAATATATTATTCTTATAATATATTAATAAATCATAATTAATCCTCTTTCTCCTTAATTCATCCTATCAGTTGCTATGGTCAAGGAAACCCAAAAGGGCCATGCTCATAATCGGGTTAAGTACATACCAAAATAGTTATGGGCTTAGACACCTAATCCACATTTGGCGCAACATCGAAACACTTGGAAAACTTCAACATATATGGCACAACATGTTGATCCAACATGGATCATTTGCAACTTGACCCGTTCCTTAGTCAGATGTTTCAATTCATTCTCAGATGATACGTTTCTTTTACACATTCTCCATTAACCACAAGTGCTTAAACTTCTCTGTGCAGAATGACTTTGTCAGCATGTCTTCTGGATTCAGCTTGGTATCAATCTTCAGTATTGAGAACACGTTTGTTACCATAATGTCATAAATGAACTTCAATCTGACATCAATCCGCTTCGTCTTCTAATGATACATAGGATTCATTCCTAGATTCAATGCAATCTAACTATCACAGTACAATACGGGCTTCTCCACCTTCAAACTGAGGGTTTGAGTAAGACTGTGTAACCATATCTCTTCCTTTATTCCTCCTGTTATAGACATTTATTCAGGTTTAGTTGTAGACAAAGCAATGGTATCTTTCAACGTTGACGTCTAACTGATGGCACATCTGACCAAAGTGAATATGTAGCATGATCGTGACTTGCGCTTCAACAAATCATCACCAAGATCCCTTCAAGTATTGCATGATCTATTTCACAGCTTCCCAATGAGCCTTCCATGGGTTGCTTATAAACTTGCTTACCACACTAAATGCATGAGCCAAATCAGGTCTAGTACAGACCGTTGCATACATAATACATTCAACAACACTAGAGTATGAAACCCTACTCATGTACTTCCTTTCTTTATTAGTTGTGTGTATAGTATCTAGACCAAGTTTAAAGTAAGTTGCCAAAGGAGTTCCAATTGGTTTGGACTAATCACAGTCGAAAGACTACAGAACTTTCTTTATGTACTTTTGTTAAGAAATACACAAACACACCTATTCTTCTATACCTTTGAATCTTCATTCCAAGTATACTCTTTTCTACTCCCAAATCCTTCATTTCAAACTCATTCTTCAAGGTTTCCTTCAAATCATTTATCTGAGCCATCTCCTTGGTTGAGATGAGCATGTCATCAATGTATAGCAACATATATATGTAGGAATCTAGTGTCACTTATTTTGAGTAAATACAATTGTCAAACTAGTTTCTAGTGTAGCCATGAGAGATCATGAATGAATCAAATCTCATGTACCATTTCCTTGGAGACTGTTTCAAACAATATAAAGATTTCTTCAGAAACCAAATATGCTCCTTCTTAGCATCAAGGAGCCCCTAGCTATGATATTTTAATATTTTCTTCTAAGTTCCTGTAACATCCGGGTCCTTGAGGTATGGAATTTTAAGTAAATATGGATTTTCAAATGGATCAGGACGTGAGGGAAGCACCATCACATCATGACATGGTCGCGTTATGTGGGAAGGGTCACTTAAGTGTCATGATGAGACACTATGTGAGTCATAATGTGACACCTGATCAAATGCAAAACCCTAATTTTGTACTTGAAACTATTTAAAGAAAGTGAGGGGCTATGGTTTCCTTTACCCTTAACCTCCATCACCTCCAAACCTTTAAAAGAAAAACCTAATCCCTCTCCTCTATTTTGGGCTTATTTGGCGCTTTCGTTTGCTTTTGAAGGAAGAAGGAAGCTTTAGAAGTGATGTGAGCATCTTAGCTAGCATGGGGAGTCATTTTATACATCTTTGGACTTTAGTAAGTGTCCAAGATCCAAACGTTCTTACACTAGGTTGCTAGATCTAAGGTTTTATCCCATTTTCTTCAAATATGAGATGGTTGGAATGGTAGGATTCTATAAAGTTATCAACTTAATGGTTCCTTGAGGTCCTTTTTATATCATATGGTTCATTTATGGAATTTGAATATGTATTAGACCCATGTATGTGACCTTTGGTGATTTTTTCAAGTTTGGCCTAGTTGGAGCCTTAGACTTACAATGAACATTTATGGCTAAAAAGCATTGAATTTTAGGTGTTATTAGACAATAGAAGGCTTTTCAGAAAGATTAGATGAATGGCTTAATGGGTTGAGAGTTGAATCCATTAAGTTGAGATAACTTATTTTCATGACATGACACCCTTAATTCTCATGATGTGATGACTAGGGTTTTCCCTGATTAACTTGGATTGATTCTATCATCACGAGATGAGCTAAAAATCATGATGTGATAATGGTTTAGCTCGAGACTGAGTTGAGCTGAGACTAAGTTGGGACCGGGTTGGGTATGTTGTCCACGACATGACCATGAGTTGGTCACGACGTGAGGATCAACTAATGGAAGTGCTGATTGTTATCTTGTTGACCTGGTTTGGCCTTTGGACAAAATGGCTAGTTTTAGAGGTTAGACTAAGTTGGGACCTTGTTTGATTCAATAGGTGTGATGTAGTAATGTTTGTGTGGTAACAAGATGCGTTTTACCTGATTTCGTGAGACAATTGAGTCTTCTCACTATACTTTGTAGGAGGGTAAGTGTCTTTGTGACTCTCTCATATGTATGTTGGGTTTGGTCCATTAGTATGTATGTTAGGTTAGGCCCATTTGTATGTTGGGTTTGGCCTATTAGTATGTATGTTGGGCTGGGCCCATTTTTATGTATGTTGGTTTGGACCTATTTGCATGTTAGGCTAGGATCATTTACATGTATTTTGGGCTAGGCCCATTTGTATCGTATATGATATTTTAGGGAATCACTAAGTTGTGTGCTTACGGTTTTGTGGTTTAACATTTCAGGTACTTCCACTTCTTAAGGGAAGGTCCCGACATGACTGCACAACATTCCCATATGATTCTACGCATTGAAAACTATTTTTTTACTCTGATGTCGAGATACATTTTATCATGATTGGTTTTTGGTACACTTAATGTGTCGAATGGATGATTTAGAAATGAAAATTTTTATCAGTGTTTTTGGGATGTTACATGTTGGTATTAGAGCCTTGGTTTGAGAGTTTCGGGCACACTCTCAGGTGTTTCCGAACTCAAAATGAGGAATTGATAATTTAAAAAATTCTAAAAAGACTTTTATAAAAAAAAAAAAAAAGGTGTGATACTTGCGATCATCCGAGCTCAAGTAAGGGACTCCCAAAATACCCATATATAAGTCTTATGATTAGTATGCTATTATGTGAATTGAATGCAAGATTAGGCTAAGTATACCTTCAACAATTGCATGTTAGTATTGCCTAACTTGTATGATTCCATGTAGCCTAGGGTGATTGGATGATATGTGTTACTTGGGATCTTTATTGGCAGAGTTATTTGCTATGTGGATGTTTAAAAAATTATATACGATTAGGTTCATATAGCCCTATAATGATTGATTTAGCCTTATTTCATGTTCCTTGTTTGGTTGTGGGCTTAGGGTAGAATCATTTATTCGATCGTCTATTTGGTCCCGTATTATGTACAATTTGCATGCATAAGGCAAACAATGATGTTAGTAGAAGTTCCTTGTAATGCAGAAGCAAGTGAGATAAGGATTCCTATAAGAGCCTAGGAAGTGTTGTTACCAGTTATGTGTGCTGGTTAGCATAAGTGTTCATAAGAATTTCCATGGTTAAGTAACTTAAGTGATTCATGATGATTCTTGAGGAAAGTATGGATAGGTGTGCAAGGTAGTATTAGGCCCGTGGTGACTACTCGAGGAGGAGGCTCAGGTTATGGTTATGGTTCTGGCCTCGGAGTCGAACCGATTAATGAGAGGTTACACAAGTTCATCATATTTGAGATCACTTTTGGTATTATGGAGTCCACCCATGTGATGTTTGGTACCATCAAGGATGTCATCATAGAGCTTTTGGATGAGTGTTTAGGGGCTTTCCGTGCTAAGATTACAGCGGGCCAGTTAAGGACTTAGACTCTCTCTTTTCGGGAAATCAAGGTTAATGGAGCCCTGAAGTTCTTCAGGAAGAAGCACCTTTTTGCTAGATAACTTTGGATCGCTAACATGGAGACTTCTTAGCAAACGACTTTTTTCCCTAAGGGGTTGAAGGTGGGATTCGCATCATGCCTTCTACAGGATGGAGCCTATGATTGGTAGGAGGAGGTAGGACACTCTCTAGGAGTTGTGGTAGTAGTGGCCATGACATGGGATTATTTTGTAATGATGTTCAAAGCTAAGTTTGAACCATATGTTGAGGTGCAGTAGCTGACAAGGGAGTTTTAGGACCTTCGTTAGACTATGGAGACTATGGTGGAGATCACCGCCAGGTTCCAAGAACGAGCTTTGTTGGTTCCACAATATGTCGTGGATGAGGACATGAAGAGGAAAAAGTACCGTGATATGTTATAGGGTGATCTCCGGGAATTTATGAGCCTGACAGGTTGCAACGCCCAGGATAATATGATTGCTAGAGCCCAAGAGCGGGAAATTGATTTGGAGCTTCTGAGGAAGCATATCCAGTTTAGACACAAACATTGGAGGGCCAGGCGAAGAGGCCCAAGAGTGTTGATTTGCGATTGAGAGGCTAATAGGGTCAGGGCCATTGTGCCAAGTGTAGGAAGTATCACAAGGGGGCTGTTGTGAGAAGGCAGGTACCTATTTCAGATGTGGACAGATAGGCTATTTTAGCAGAGGTTACACTCATGGAGCACTGATATGTTTCCACTACAATCAGACGAACACAACAAAGATGATTGCTCGAGATTGACATGAGGAGCAGTGGCAGCTCCTACACCAACCACTTTGATGATTACTAATGCTTTTCAGGGTAAGGTGGAGGCTCATATGGTGTAGAGCAGTCCTGTTGATAGCCTAGGAGGCACGATCAGCTCTGGATGTGGTTACCAATACACCTCTTTGCCATATCATTTTCTTCTTTCCTTATTTATGCTTATGTTTTATCTAATCATGTTTAGGGATGTTTTTAGCTAATGGTATGATGGCTCATGTTCTGTTTGATTTAGGTTCTACTTGATCTTTCGTGTTTCTTGTGCTCTACAAGAAGTTTAGCGATGATACAAGGAGTTTGGATTATCCATTGGAGGTGGAGATTGTCGATGATATTTTAGTGAGTACTTCGAAAGTTCATCAAGGATGCTTGTTGAATATGTTCAGTGACAGATATCTGATTGATCTAGTACCAATTCCTCTGCGAGGTTCAAAGGTTATTATGGGGATGGATTGGTTGGGATCCAATGAGGCTATGATTGATTGCGGGCACCAGTTAGTGAGAGTTTGAACCCCAAGTGGGGGAGAACTGGTTATTCGTGGCGAAGGAGTTCAATAGGGATTGACAGTCTATTTAGCTGTGAAAGCTAGGAGGTGTCTCCAGCAGGGGTGTTCCAGATTCCTAACTTATGTGGTAGATACACGAGTGGAGAGTAAGAAGACTGTGGATGACGTGCTCGTTGTTCGGGAATTTCTTGATTTGTTTCTCAAGGAGTTGTCCGGAGTGCATCGTGGGAGGCATGTTGAGTTTTGGATTGATCTGATTATGGGTGAAACACTGATCGCTAAGATGCCCTATCGCTTAGTACCTCCAGAGATGCAAGAGTTGTCTACATAGTAACATGGACTATTAGACAGGGGATTCATCAAACCGAGTAGTTCGTTGTGGGGATCTCCAATCTTGTTTGTGTAAAAGAAGGATGGTTCAGACATGATATGCATTGACTATTGGGAATTGAACAAGTTGGCGGTGTAGAAATGTTATCCACTTCCGAGGATAGATGATTTATTTGACCAACTTTAGGGTTCATCTTGGTTCTCTATGATTGATTTGAGATCGGGCAATCATCACATGTGGGTCATGGATAAGGATGTGTAGAAGACGGAATTTAGGACTCGTTATGGTCATTACGAGTTCGTGGTGATTCCTTTTAGGCTCACCAATGCACCAGTAGCTTTCATCGATCTCATGAACCAAGTGTGCAAGATGATGTTGGATAAGTCGGTGATGATGTTTATTGATGATATTCCGGTCTACTCTAAGACTAACGAGCAATATGAGGAGCATTTACGATAGTTTTTAGAGACCTTGAGGTGGAAGTGGCAAAATCCCGAATTTTTGTTTCAGACTAATCTCATGTCGTGAAATGTATTTTTCAAAAACTTATATTTTGTTCGGTTCATCTCATGTACAACCAATGCTATACACACCAATTTTTTGATGCCACTGATGGGTTTTATATGTTACAAGAACTATGTGCTTGTGAAATTTCACTTAACATTTAAGGGCACATGCAACCTAAAGTATCTATGTCATACACTTTGAATGCAACATACCATGAACAACAAAACTAACATAAACTCTAATTGAAATCCTAGTATAATAAAAAACACAATAATTAGGGTTACATACCTTTGATTTGTTGTAGTAAACAAATCACTTCAATCCTTCTTTTGAAGATCATAGAAAGCTAGCACCAAAAATATGATGCCTTTAATGGCTCACACCCAAACCCTAGAACTAGAATCAATTGGGGAGAGAGGAGGAGAGGAAAATTTCATTTCCTAAGGCTTATAGGAAGTGCATGAACAAAATTAAAGTCATAAGAGGTCATATTTATCGTATAGTTAACTTAGGGACCAAACAAGATTTGAATGCATTTAATCATAATCCAAATCCTTGCCTTATATGCATCCAAGAGACTTATGGAAACCCTAAGGAACCTTCCAAAACCGTCTACCCCTTGGATGGTTCTAAAATTGCTCCTTCTGTTCAAGTTTGAACAATTACAATTCACCCTTTACACCTTTAATTTGTTTCAATTAATCCCAAATTAATTCCAATTGACTCTGATTAATAATTAATTAATTATATTGATTTCTTATTAATTTATTAACATTATAAATTAACAAATCAATTGTTTAACTATTGATCTCATATTATTTTTTAAATCACACAATAAATTAATAAATCAACTATCTATTTCCAATTAATATATTAATCATAAAACATATGTAACAAATCATTTCCTTATAATTTCTAGTTAAAGTATTAACAATATAATATTCTAATAGTCATCTTCTCTCTATAGTGATCATTATAATCAAGTTCTAGTTAAGGAAACCGAAGAAGGAATTTGTTTCTAATTACAAGAATATACAAATTTAGTTTATGGCTTAGACATCTTAATCCAATACTTGTATCATCCTGGGAAGGCCAATGTAGTGGTCGATGCTTTGAGTCTCAAGGCAGCTAATACTTTTATTCGAAGCCTATGTTTAAGGATGATTATCACTTCACCCTTATTAGATTTGAGCAATGAGACGCAGGTTGAGGGATTGAAGAAGGATAAATGGAAGGAAGGAAAAAAGGATCAGGGGTCAAATTTCGTTATTTTTCAGAGATAGTCACGGGTTATTTACTCAGTACGGCAGGGTCTGTGTTCTAGTTTCTGGTGGGGTTTGGAAGACCTTGTTGGAGGAAGCGCACAAGTCAAAGTTTTAGATCCATCTAAGGGCCACAATGATGTATAGAGACTTAAATTGGGCTATTGGTGGCCCTGTATGAAGAAGGATATAGCATGGTACATAGAGAAGTGCTTGACTTGTCGGAAAGTCAAGGCTGCACATTAGAAACCCCATGGCAAGTTGCAACCATTACCATTCCTATGTGGAATTAGAGGAAAACACTATATATTTTATCACAAAGTTGTCGAGGATGACACATATGGTTGATTCTATCTAGGTTATTGTCAACAGGTCTACCAAGAGCAACCACTTCATCCTGATTTAGGAGTGTTCATCTGTGGAAAAGTTAGCCGAGATCTACATAGATGAGGTGGTTTCATGAAATGGGTTCCAATTTTGGTGGTTTCAGATTTTGATTTTTGTTTCACTTCTCGATTCTAGAGGAAGTTCAATGAGGAGTTGGGTTCTTAGTAACTTTTCAGTACTGCTTACCACCCGTAGACTGATGGGCAGAGTGAACAAACTATTCAAACCCTTGAGGATATATTTCAAGCGTATGTGTTGTATTTTAGCCGGATTTAGGATACTTACCTTATTTTGGATGAGTTGTCCTACAATGATAGTTATCAAGCTAGCATTGGAATGCCTCCCTTTGAGCTTCTTTATGGGAGGAGATGTCGGAATCTGATTTTCTAGGATAAGGTCAGTCAGTGCATGATGGTGATCACCGAAGTGGTGATCAAGACTACAGAGCTGATTCCGTAAGTACATGATAGGTTGCGTATCGCCTAAACAAGGTAGAAGAGTCATGCTAACCAATGCCGCTCTGACCTTGAGTTTGGGTGGAGACCTTGTGCTTTTGAAGGTGTCACCTTGGAAAGGTGTCACCTTGGAAAGGTGTCATCCAGTTTCAGGAGTGGGTCAAGTTAGGCCCTAGATTTATTGGTCCATTCAGAATTATCACCCGGGTGGGCAAGGTTGCATACAGATGGAATTTACCTGCCAAGCATAGCCAGATTCATAACAACTTTCATGTCTCTCAACTATAGAAGTGTTTGGCTAATGATTTCTTAGTTGTTCCCTTGGATGATATTTAGTTTGACGAGCGCCTGAATTATGCAGAGAGACCGGTTGTGATCCTAGATAAGAGGACGAAGACCTTATGCAACAAGGTATTCAGTTTAGTGAAGGTGCAATAGCAACACCGAAAGGCTTTAGATTAGACTTGGGAACCTGAAGAATAGTGAGGGAGTATTATCTTGAGTTATTTACAACAACGGATTTTGAGGATGAAATCTGATTAAAGTGGAGGAGAGTTGTAACACCCGTTTCTTGGTATGATTCGTCTAAATTTAATTTTATTTATTGAGTTTTGGGATTTTGCTTGGGCCATGACGTGGCAACTTAGGTCCAGAAAATGCACATTCGTGAGCTTTCACGGTATGACATGCTCTTGACAACCTCCATCATCTGAGAACGAACCCCGCCCAAACCTTAGCTTATTTATATGTGTTTTGAAAGTTTGAACCCATTTTGTGAAGATTAGAAGAAGAAGGAGTCCATCTTGTGGATTGGAAGCTTGGCTTTGGCTTGGATCTAGCATCATTTCTTACCGTGAGGAGGTATAAAGTATCAACCTTGTTCATTATATCTTTAGATATGATATTAGGTTATTTTATGAGCTTTTTAGTCCCAACCTTCTTGTCCTTGGAGTTTTGGTGAACTCTAGAGCATTTGAGTGCATTATCTAGCTTCTAGTCCATGGTCTTGATTCGAAAGTGGCCTTGCATGACTTTTTGTGGTGTTCATGCAATTGGTGCAACCACTAAGAGGTTAGGATTAGAAATTTTGTCTTATTGGGTGGTATTAATGGAGACCTTTGGGGGAATCAAATATGAGCTTTGGAGCACTTGGATTAATTGGATGAGAGCTTAATCCATTAAGTTGTTACTAACTAGGGTGGGGGTAGGTGTGGGTGTGTATGTGTGTGCTTGTGTGTGTGTGTGTTTGTAGGGGATGTGGGTGGGGGTTGGGGTTGGAATGGGTTTGTGTTTATGGGGATGATGGTAGGTTTGGGAGTGGTAGGTAGGGGTGTGGTGGGTTGGGGGTGTTAAGGTGGGGGTAGGTAAAGGTGAGTGGGATGGAAGTGAGTGTGTTTATATTGTAGAAAAATTTTGAAAGAAAAATGTTGAAACAATTATTATTAGTTTTCCAAAAATTTATAACTTTTTTGTAATTTTAGGAAAAGAAATTTTTTTATTTTTCGTGAAAAAATTAGAAAAATAAACGAAATAAATGCGTTTTCAAAATTCTCATTTTCTTGATTAAGTTTTCTGTAACGAAACGCAACCTTGAACATTATTATATTCTATTTTTAAAATAATAAAAACAAAATACATTAAATATATTAAAAACACATTTCGACTCATTTGACCAATAACTACCCCTCCAACCCAATTATAATACATTAAATATGACATAACATGGATTAATCTATTTTGAATAATCAAATCAACATCACCACATCTAATTACAATTTTGTCCCAAATCTCATAAAAGATTATTCCACTATACATTAGTTGTCTCGTGAGAAGCACATTAAATTTTGAAGTATAAGGTGTCAGAAGAGACAACTAAGCCATTGACTCTTGTAAAAATTTGTAAGAGAAAACTGAAGCTATTTGGAGGGACTGTAATTATAATAAATGTAATCACATGGGGGCTTATTGTTAATTTATAGAACATACCGCAAATAATGCCGCCGGGCCACGTGAGACATGTGCACCGGCTGTCATCGGCCGCTCGGCGCTTATTAATGTATTCACTGTCCGGTAAACGACACCGTAATATTTCACAGAGCCTTAACCCTTTCTATAATTTTTTAATCACAATCAATACATTCTGAACTTTAATATTTATAACAACTTTTTATATTTTTGACTTTTACAAAGAAAATAAGATACCTTAATTTGGACTTACTTAAGTAATACTATAAGATTATTTTAGTTATATATACCTTTTAACCGAATCAAATATAAAATGTAAAAACTTAGATGAAATTAAAGTAGGATTAGAGCCGTTCACACTTCACAGTGTACATAATGTCGACAAGCTTTTAAATATTTGTAGAGAAAAAATAAATTTAATCATGTATAAATTCATGGTTAAAAGCTTTTTAAACAAAATCATGTTTAAATTCATTCAGATTTTTATTAAAAAGGTGTACTTATTAAGATTTATTATTCATATGTCGACCAACTTGTTTTTTATGTCTATCAAAAAGATATTATTAAATTACTCATTTTTTTTTTCGAATTAGTTGAACAATAAACAGCTTTTAAATAAGATAAAAAGTCATACATATATAAAGGACGTTGATATAAGATGTCTCATTTTATAACATACTAATTCAATCTTTAAAAACACGTATCCGATTTTTTTACAAAATAATAATAATAATAATAATAATAATAATAATAATAATAATAATAAATAAATAATAATAAATAAAGTAACTTTATTAGGTAATCAATTATTATTTTTGTACATAGTTTATATATATATATATATATATATATATATATATATATATATATATATATATATATATATATATATATATATATATATATATATATATATATATATATATATATAGGGTAAAGTGAATATACCTAACAACCTTATATAAGCTTAGGTACCTAACTCCATAATACTACATCGGTTTGTATCATATTTACATTATAATTGCCTAAGGTTCTTAAACTTCAACCCCATAACTTGATTACTTCCTAAATCTTTGGACTTTCACCAATATCTTTCTTTTACATCACGTCTTTCTATCGAATACCACCTGATGGGCTTCATATCCTACCACTACAAATGAAAGAATGTAGGTGAAATGTAATGATGAATTTCCAAAATTGTTTGAAGTAAATCAAGTTTAGGGATGAAGTTTAAGAACCTTTGATGATTGCAATGAAAATTTAATGCAAAATGACGTAGTTTGATGAGGTTAGGTACCTAAGCTTATATAAGGTTGTTAGGTATATTCACTTTACCCATATATATATATATATATATATATATATATATATATATATATATATATATATATATATATATATATATGATTTACGATTTGTTGTTTTAAAAAAATAATTTTGAATTGGAAGGCTCGTGGATCATCTATTCAAAAAACACTATTAAACTCATATTTATTGTTTGAGAACACCATTAAAATAAACATATTTGTACATAATTTATCATCAAACTAACTTTTATACACTTTAATCATTTTCAACAATTTTAAGATTATCTTATCTGACCAACACAATAGAAGAAAGATAACAACATTTTATATGTTCATTAAAAAAACACTAGTCTCCTCATTCTTGTTTCGGGTGAAACGCCCCAGCCTTTCTTTACTCATTTCATCGTTCATACACTTCTATTTTCTTTTTCCTCTCCTGCTACTTTGCGAAAACTATTGTACCCACATCAATCTCTCGCTTTTTTTTTGAATAACTAAATTTTATAAATAAGAAAAACACAACAAGCAAGAAGCTAGCAAGAAAAAGCGATTACACATAATCATATATGAGTGGATTTTGCAACCACTGAATCGACATTTACCACATCTATGGATGTCGCATATGGTCAATTCCTTGAAAGAATGGAACAACATATGCGATCTCTTCTCTTCAACAAAAATGCCCCCCCCCCCCCCATGTTCCTCCCAAGGACGACGCCGACGTTTGTTGCCTTCTTCCACCGAGTTTCTTGATTGCCTGGTTCGTTCAAGGCTTCACGAGTTCACACAAATATCCATTTTTCTTCATAACTTCTTATTTTGAAGTTGGAAGGTTGATAAATTGTAACCATATCAACGGTTTTGTTGTGGGTTTTTTCTTCTCGTTCTTCAAGCCTCGAGTTTCGATTTCTCTGTTGATTTTGATTTTGTATTCCACTGATGAAGATCTGGAATATTCGATTCAAACTCTTTTGCTTTCTGAATTTGGTGATTTCAAACAGAAGCCCGAAGAGAAACTTGTTTTGGCTTTCGATCGCTTTAATCATCTCTTAAGTAAGATGATAAAGCATGGGATCAAAAGGAAGGTTATTGAACAGAAGGTTACATTCATGAACGGTTTAAGACCTGAATGGATGGCTGTCGTATCCACTGTTAAAGCACATGAACAGTTTCAATCGTATTCTCTGGCGAAATTGGTGGGAATTTTGAAATCCCATGAAAGTGCACTGTCTAAGGAAACGAATGTTGTTTCTAGTTTGGGTTCATTAGCACTTGTTTCTAAAGGGAAAAGTTCCGTTGAAGAAGAAGAGGAATTGGATCTTGCCGACTACGATCTAACCGGTGAAGAGTATGCCCTGATGGTGTCCAATCCTAGAAAGTTCATTAAAAGAAAGTTCCCAACCAACAAGAACCGAAACTGGCAGGGAAGTTACAGCACTTCAAAGGTTAAGGAGGAACTGAAGATAGGGTCGAATTCAGAAGAGTCCAAGAAAGAAGTGAAAATTGGTGGAGACTCAGGATTTGATTACCATTACTATGGAGGCAAGAATCACTTCACCAAAGACTGTATGCTGAAAAAGAAGGCAGAAAAGATAGATGAGGATGATGAGGAAGCGAGCCTCCTAAGACAAGTGGAGGAAATCAAGAAAAGAAAGTTAGCTACTAACAATAAAACTATAAATGCTTTGATTGTACAAGATACAGGCAACCGTGATGAATTCGGTGGCGTGGAAGTATGGTCCACGGATTCAGAGGATGAAGAAAACCCACTCATGGCAAGGCGATGCTGGTGAAAGAAGAACCTGCTGCAGGAAGGTGTTTAATGGTGACCGAAGGTGTATCTCAGATGAGAGGATATACAACTGATAGTGGGATAGAAGGCGAGAAGGAGCGAGAGGACAGGTGTTTTGCTGCGAAACCTGTTAATGCACAGATCAACGAATGTGATGAGTTGATCAAGAAGGTAGAAAATATTTTCACTTCTTTGAAAATACCTGTTATTAACTATGAAAAGGAACTAAATAGCTTAAAATCTAAATTTTCTAGTATAAGTAGCAGTCTTACCCAAACCTGTGTCACAAATTCTAACCTGACTGATTAAATTAGTAGGATATCGTCAAAGAGTGAGGAAAGGAGGGTCTGGATTGAGCAGAAGGAGAAAAAGTTGATTAGGTCTAAGGATGAATCGATTTATTTACAACGAAACAATCTTAAACTTTTAAAACAACGAAATGTTTTTTTGTTTGATTGCTAAAAGACTTTATTTTAATACCACTTAGTTGAATCTCGATTGTGAAATAGGAAAGAAGATACATCGCATGATTTTACCCTTCCTTGAGTTAAAGGAGGTTGAAGTCGATGCCGAAGCTTACAACTGTGAAAATGTTGTATCTTCTGATGAGGCCTCACCTGCATACAAAATTGGTCTTGACAAAATTGAGTCCTACATAAAGTCCAAAGACCATAAGGACATGCTCAAAAATCTGTTAGATGAGAATGAAAGATTGAAGTTAAGAACCGAAACTGTACAAAAATTTGATTCATTGAATGCCAAATTAAGTTTAGAAAATAAAATTGATGTTGAAAATGAATCTGAACTTAATGAGGATGATGATCTGAGTGAAACCTTTGTAGAGGATTTAGTGGACTGTTCAGAATTTGTCAAAAGCGAACCTGAAACTCACAAAAATCTTATTTCTGAAAATTCTGTTGAGTTCGCTCGGTCGTCGACAGACAAGACCATAATTATCAAGTCAAAGGCCGTAGTGTATCAAATGGTTCAGAATACTCCAAATCAAGTCTACACAGTTCCAGGAGTCACTCCACAACAAACCGCAGAACTAACAGCTATGGTGGAAGAAGATAATGCAATTGGATGTGATGAGTTCTTTTGGTCAGCACCAATAGACAACGTTGATGAGACGAAAGGCCTATCTCAGAAGACTTATGGAGAGTGAAAGGTAGATACGTTCCAGAACCACTAAATGAGCCTACAAGATATGATGTGCCAAGCACAAGTGGAACCAAAACATCATTGGGTGAATCGGTGCAAACTACCAGTGAAACATCTTCAACAAGGAGCGAAAACTATGCTCGTGCTTCAAAGAAAAAGGCTAACATCCACAAAAATCCAAAACATGTGGCATATCGAAAACACAAACGAAATCTGAGATACAAGAAGAATCTCTTAGAAAGAAAACAGTTTTGGAGATCACAAAATCCTCACTATGTCAAGAACGAAAGGAAGCATAAGTCACAAGAGGAATCAAGGAACCGAAAGGATAGTTTCGGTCCCTCAAATGAAAGGAACCGAAAGGGTAGTTTCGGTCCCTCGACTAATAGGAACCGAAAGGGTAGTTTCGATCCCTCGACTGAAAGGAACCGAAAGGAGAGTTTCGGTCCTCAACCCAATAGCAACCGAAAGAGCAGTTTCGGTCCTCAACCCTACAAGTTGGGTTCAAAAGATCCAATGTCACTTCTGAACCCAACTCTTCTCATTCTAATTATTATCCTTCAAAAGATTTAAAGGGGAAAGGAAAGCTCTTTCAAGAAGATGACATACGTCCAAAAGAGATCCAAAAGAATGCAGACGTCAACACCTCAAATCCTACACCTACTAAATCTAAGTCAAACAAAATTAAAGTTTTCACTATAAAAAGAAAAGATGAAACAACTTTGATTAAACATACTTATTTGGTTGATATCTCTCTTACTATTCCTTGTCCTGTAAAAAGGCTCACAAGGACCCAAGAAACTTTGGGTTCCTAAATTTGCTTAATATTTTGCAGGTTGTCCGTGACGAGCAGTTTGACAAAAATGGTATATTGATAGTGGCTGCTCGCGTCACATGACAGGAAGGAAGGAAGAATTGAGGGAGTTTCGGTCTCTCAAGGATGGTGGTATTGTGAAGTAAGGAAAAAACTCATATGGGACTATCAAAGGCTATGGAATGATTACGAATGGTGATTTCTCGATAAGAAAGGTCACATATGTTGAAGGACTGCAACACAACCTTATCAGCGTATCACAACTGGTAGTTGGAACTGGATTGAAGGTATCGTTTGATGATGAAGGCTCATAAATAGTTGAGAAGAAGTCTAATAACATTCTGCTGAAACTGAAGCGAAAGGGGGAAATGTACCCTTTAAACCTCAACCCAATTCGAGGTAAACCAGCAGTTTGCTTACTCACGAAGGCTCACTCAGATGAAAGCTGGTTATGGCATCGAAGAGTCTCTCATCTTAATTTCAAGGATATCAACAAGCTGGTTTTAGGAGATCATGTTTGAGGTCTTCTAGTTATCAAATTCGACAAAGAGCATCTATGTGCAGCCTGTGAAATGGGAAAGCAGAGTAGGCAAAGTCATCCTTCTATTATCAACACAAAGGTGATAGAACCATTGGAGCTCTTACATATTGATTTATGTGGTCCCTCTTCCATTGAAAGCATTGGGTGTTCTTCTTGAAGCAAAAATCTGAGGCTACTCCGAAGCTCAAGCTCTTCTTAAAACAGGTAGAAATTCAACTGAGGAAAGTTGTTCATAACGTAAGAAGAGACAACAGTTTGAATTCAAGAACAAAGATTTTGAAGATTTTCTTGCTGAGAAGGGAACGAATCATAATTTCTCAGCCCCATATACTCCACAACAGAATGGTATCGTTGAAAGGTGAAACCGATCTCTGTGTGAAGCAGCTCGAACAATGTTATGCTTCGCATCCTTGCCTTTATATTTATGGGCTGATGCAATTGTTGCTGCTTGTTATACTCAGAACAGATCATATCTAAACAAGCGATTCTCTATCACTCCTTATGAGATCTTGAACAATCGCAAACCGAATGTGAAATTCTTCCATGTGTTGGGTTCAAGATGCTTCATCTTCAACTCTAAAGAGAATCGAAACAATATTGATGCTAAGGCTAATGAAGGAATATTCTTAGGTTACTCCCTAAATTCTAAGGCATATAAAGTTCTAAACAAGCGCTCTAAGAAGATTGAAGAAACATACTATTTCACTTTTGACGATAGCTATGTTAAGAAGATGAAGTCAACTGAAGGTGCAATGCAGGAAATCTTTCCAAAGACTAGTCAGGTTACAACCTCTATTTCAAATCTTTTCGAGCAATATATGCTTCTTTTTTATGAGCCTCAAACCGAAATTGATTCTGAATTAACGGCGAAAGACAACAAGGTTGATAATCTAAAACAAATCATCAATGATGCTACTCAAAAGATGGCTGCTGATCAACCCAAAGCAACCGAGAGGCCAGACGTAAGCGAACCTTCGAATGACAGTCCTTATGCCCAGGGGGAGGGTCCGTCTCTACAATACGGTCAAGGTTCTTCATTCCAGGGGGAGAGTTTAACGTCACAATCATCAAGATCTACTGAAATTCCAAACGAAGGAGAAGATACTAATCCAGATTCTGAACAGGTTTCATCCTTCGAGGGGGAGAACACCAATGTCAACAATGAAGACATACTATCAGAATTGGAAGAAGAAATCATTGCATAATTGGATCCCTCTTATGATCCAAATTACCCACCTCTTATTAAATGGACCAAAGATCATCCACAAAGTCAAATCATTGGGGAATCTTCAGAAAAGGTGTTAACTCGATCACAGATCAAAGCAAAAAAAGCTACACTCTTTTCTCAAGTAGAGTTTTGCGTGTTCAACTCCTTTGTTTCTAAAGTTGAACCGAAGATTGTTAATTAAGCACTTGATCATTCTGACTGGGTTCAAGCAATGAAAGATGAGTTAAATGAGTTTGAAAGAAACAAAGTATGGTGCCTTATTCCAACTCCAAAGGATGTTTTGGTTGTCGGTCTCAAATGGGTATTCAGAAATAAGATGGATAAGGAGGGGAACCTGATTCGTAACAAAGCTCGGTTAGTTGTGAAAGGCTACTATCAGGAAGAAGGTATCGATTATGAAGAGACCTTTGCTCCTGTTGCAAGATTAGAGTCTGTTCGTATCTTTCTTGCTTATGATGCACACAAAAACTTTGAAATCTATCAGATGGACGTCAAGTGTGCCTATCTCAACGGAGAACTTGAAGAAACTGTGTATGTTGAGCAACCGCCAGGCTTCGTGAACGAGAAGTATCCAGATGACTGTTACATACTTGACAAAGCGGTATATGGCCTAAATCAGGTTCCCAGAGCATGGTATGAAACTCTGAACCGATTCTTAAAAATGTCTAAATTTAAACAAGCTAGTAAACCTGACATCATGTTTTTAGTCTGCTATTGTGCCAGATTCCAAGCTAACCCAGGCGAACCTCATTTGCAAGCTGTGAAAAACATCTTTCGCTATCTGAAGCGAACCTCCTCTCTCGGTCTGTGGTATCCAGCCAACTTAGGATTATTTGTCCAAGAGTTCTCAAACGCTGACTTAGGTGGCTGTGGATTATATCGTAAAAGCACTACTGGAGGATGCCAATTTCTCGACGGTAAATTGGTTAGCTGGCAATCAAAGAAACAAACTTGTGTTTCTCTCTCCACTGCAGAAGCTGAATACATCGCTGCAGCATCATGCACATCTCAAGATGTATGGATACAAAGTCAGCTTAGAGATTACGGGCTGAACATGAAGAAAACCCTACTATATTACGACTTTGAAAGTGCAATTAGGATTTGTCACAACCCAGTGCAACACTCAAAGACTAAACATATAGCACTGAGGTATCACTTCATCAAAGATCACGTGGAAGATGGCAATGTGGAAATTCATTTCGTAAGGACAACTGATCAACTGGAAAATATATTCACTAAGGCCTTACCTGAAGATGGCTTCAACTAGATTTTGCAAGGCCTAGGAATGATGGAAGCAGAATCAGTATGGAAATCGTTTTCGCTTCAATAATGGTAAGAAGCGAAATAGAGTGAACCAAAATGAACCGAGCGTTCGGTCTATTTTGGGTGAAGCTCGACCAAGAACCGAAATGAACCAAATGTTCGGTCTATTTCGGGTTCGGTCCTTCTGAACTTAATCGGTTCTTTTTCTTATCAAGGCATTTTGATTGTATTCCTATGTGCACTCTTTTAATACTTCTTTTTATATTCATAAAATCCAAAAATATTTTTCTTTTTCGTTCAATTGAACAATTTTCACAGAATACAAAATATTTTTCGTTTTGATCTAATGTTTTCTTCGCATAAGTGTTACTCTCGATGATGAAGATCTAGAACGCATAATTTCTTTTCTATACACTTTCTACGTGTCCCTAGAAGCATGCTGCTGCATGTTGCCTAAAGCCTCGACAAATTTTGAGTGAAGCCTTAATAACATGATACATACAAATCATGTTTTCTCAAGCTAGGCTGGTATAGTCACTCTAATCATGAGCTACCTTACTCTACTCATATTGAGCTTAGAGTTTTCTGCTTAGTCCTTCTTTTATAGCAGAGGTACATTTGTTTCTTATACCACCTCTATCATTTTTCTTCATCTCACCAATATAACCCTTGAGACTCTCAGCATTTACCATTAAGGTTTATGGATCTACAAAATCTGTGTTAATGATCTTAGTTTCGTGCCACTATGTACTAAGTGAAACCCACCATTCAACACTATTAATGAATTCACGGTACATGATCACTATGTTACAAATTTTAAAAGAAATCTCTTTTTATTATGAGTGATTCTTCTGAAAATTTCTATTACCAAGAATTTTTCTTCCCCAAGGATCCAGTTATTTTTTTTTGGATTTCTCACAAGTACTTCGTTTAGTTTCGATCTTATATCAAGTATCGAAATCATGAATTGAAGCGAAAGCCACCCTTTATAAGCTTTAATTAAAAAGACTCCTTTCAATACTCCTTAACAAGTTATTGATCGTTATTTAATGGGAAACCACACAAACACTTTAAAGTCTATCTTGACTTTGAAGGAAGGGATTCGTGCCCAGCATTAGTCGCTTTATGTCTTTTTAAGACATCACCAATTATCACAAAAAGTTTGCTTTATTTCTTTATCTATTACACTCTATGCACGAAAATTTTTGATTTTCCAAAATCGGGTTCAATTAATGGTGCCCTAATTGTTCCAGCTTCGTTTCTTTAAGTATTACAATGCTCGATAAAGTTAAAAGGCAATGACGATTCATGTGAAATATAGGGTGACGATTGGGATAAAGTTAAGGCTGACTCAACAGTTATCCAATCGTTTCGACGATTTGAAAAAGCACTTTTTATGGAATGGCGTGTAAAAAGGAAACGTCCTTTCTCTTTCCTACGTCATCATCGGGTATGACAGCTGTTCATCCATCAAATTAGGCGCAATTTTCGAATTAATCCAAGATATCAACATGATTTTTCTCTCTCCTACTTGTACGTATAAAAGGTTTTGGCACGCTGATCTTTACCCTTTTATAACTTACAAAACTCTCTCAAGTAACAAAGGCGATTCATCTTACTGTTCATCTTCCTCTCCAAGCTTCAACAATGGTAGAATCCTCTTCAGTTCACGACACATCTGTTCACTCCACCCTTCTCACAATCTAACCTCAAAAAAACCTGATCATTGATCTTACTCCCTTTATCTATGAACCCTACATGTTGTATGTCATTGAATGTCTCTAGTACTCGCCTCTGGTCGATGCTCTGTCCAAGATCGAAGTTGTTCCCACGTCCTACCTCTCACTCATCTATTCAACTGCCTACTACGACAAGGTTGCTGAGAGGATTCACTTTGAAATCCACAATGAGAAGACTTCCATAACCAAGAACTGCTTCTGTGCCCTAATTGGTCTCTCTCAAGAACCAAATTTGGTAAACCCTGAATCGATCACTACTGGTCAACTATTCTCAATGTTTTATCAAATGGGTTACACTGAAACCCTCGCCACCATTTCCAAGTTCAGGAAGTCCAACCTTCCTCCTTAATGGAATGGTCTTTTTACTCTCTTGTTCAAAGGACTCTCTGAGCGAAGCACCGACTCAGATGGAGCAAGCAAGTCATTTATGACTATGCTTTATTGGCTATATCACAGGATAAATTTGGATTATGGAACCATCATCTGTCAACAACTGGTTCAAAGCTTGGTTTCTTTATCAAGACACTTAGAGATATTCTGTAGGAGGTACTGGTCTATCATCACTAAGTGGGCAATGGATCGTCTTCACATTCCAATCATGGCAGACTCTCTTCAGTCCTCCATCGCCACCTTTCACACAACCAAGATTATCATCATAGATCCCACTAAGTTCTCCTTCATTGGATCCATCCCTGACACCATGCTTGCATGTGTGTCTGCAACAAGCAATGTTCTGCAACAATATAGGAAGATTCCTTCTTCGGGTCCAAGGGAGCTCACGCCAGCCATGGTTCGCTCCACTGAAGAGGCTGATAAGCCAACAAAGAGGGGAAAGAGAGCCGAAACCCAAAAAGAAGGGAATGTCGCTAAACCAACCAAGGGTCAAACCCCCAAGAAGCGAAAATCAGACAAGGCTGCTCCTTTACAGCCTAAGAAGAAGCAACAGAAGAAGCCTGCTCGGAGACTCATACTCCAATCTTCAAGCGATTCAGACTCACAGTATGTTCCTCCCCAAAAAAAATCTACTGCTCCTTCAAAACCTGACAGTGACAACTCTGATGATGAGGCTTTGGGTTGTGGTGATACCCCACCTCGCTCGCCTACCCCAGAAATTCTAGTTCGCTCCCAACCTCCTTCTCCTCCACCCGTTACCATCCCAATATCCATCCCTCCAATATTTCCTATCCCTACCTCTCAACCATCAACCACTATTCCCATCCCCGCTCCAATCTTCACAGACACTACCACTACCACCACTACTATAGGGGCTCATTCCACAGCTCCCACCCCACCTATTATAACCGAACGACCTATTACAACTGAACCACCAGTAACAACCGAACCTCCTACCACCACCAAACCCTTATCACCTACCCCATCTACTGACACCACCCAAATTCTAGGTGGTGAGGACTTGGAATTTGATTCCACTTATTTTAGTCCTTACCGTGTACAAAGTGATGAAGACGACGATGAACCTGTTACCAAGCGTCATCTCAAAGCAGTCAATGACAAACTTGATCAACTGCTTTCCACCTCTTCCTCTGGGGCTTATTCAAATGCTTCTCTCAAGGCATTGTTCTCCTCTATTGTCTAAGAACATAATGCCTCCCTTACTGCTGCAGCTAAGGCTATAGATGCCTCAACTTCCCAATGCCAGAAAGCCTCCCTTGATGTTGAGGTTTCCACAAAGGAGTGCAAAGAAGCGACCGGAAAAGTCGATAAACTAATTTATGAGGCTCACTTATTTTTAGATTCTTTGAAGGCGGCTGCTCAGAAGAATTCTCAAACTATGAACGCTGCAATTGATAACCTTCAGCGTTCTCTTCAAGCTGAATGGTCCAACCTTGAAGTTGTATGACATGCAATCGTAGCTGCCAATGCCACTCTGCATGATAATGTCAATGATCGATTGACCCAACTAGAGGCAGAGTTGGCTATGGAAAATCGTATCATGGAAGCGCTCGGCAAAAGAACCTCTCAGCTGAAGTTGCAGAACCTCAAACTTCGCACTGCCACAACTGAGCTCAATGATTTGAAATCTAAGAGGGAGGTTATACGAAGCTCTGTTGGCAATTTTCACTCCATTTTACTTCACCTTCTTGAAGCCCATGATCCCATCATAACCATTACCATCTGCAGGCATTTGGCTGACAAACTCAGGCCTGCATTGGACATCCTTAGTCGTATTGAGGGTGTTCCAGTGACTGGTGTCCAGCCGAAACAAGGGGAGAGAAGGTAGCGAAAACTTAACCTCCTCCTGGATTGAAATCAACTGCTGAACTGAAGGTTAATGAAGCTTCGGTCAGTAATAAAGACAAGAAGAAGAAGAAAATAGGGGAGGATGACACTGATAGTGAAGAAGATGTTGTTGGGTTTTGAGCAATCTAACACTTCCTAAGTGTGCATGCAACCCTAATAAACCTTGGATCTATGTTTGTCTAAATACATGCAAAATAATAATTTTCCAAGGTTCATAACCTATCTAACATGGCATGGGGTACTTTTAAACATAAAAGAATTAGATGAGATTACATACCTTTTTGATGAGTTTGATTCTTAAGGATTTTGAGGGCCAAGTACCAATAGTGTGAATGCCTCAAATGGAATCACAAATCACCACAAACTCTTGGAAAACTTTGAGAGAGTGTATACACACTTCAATTTTCAGCCACACACAAACACACACACTAGTGGCTATTTCATGCAACAAAAGCATGCTTATATAGTGTACATGATTAGGGTTAAACCCCAATAACCCATGACCTTTCCTTTTCCAAGGATCCATGGGTTAAAAGCTCCATGGATCATCCATGGACTTCCATACAAGCCTAGCCCATTAACAAATGGGTGTTAGCCCACACCATATAAAACCAATAGCCTACAATTTAATCAATCTTCCTTTTGATCTCTAAATTAATTCATAATTAATTTAAGACTAAGACTAATTAAATAACATGACTTCATATTAATATATTATAACTTATAATATATTAATAATCATATGTGTATAACACTTATAAAATTATCCATAAATAGTTTGGATGAAATGCAACCCAAATGGACCATGCCGGGTTGGGTCAAGTATATACCAAATAAGTTATGGACTTAGACACCTTATCCAACAGACGCCCACTTGGATAAGTCTGATAACTGTATTTGCCTATATTACTTCAGGAACCAACCAACAACCGTAGCTCTCATAAACTGTTTTGAACTATGAAGTGCCATTTTGAGATAAGTGATCATACAATCCTCTGTTCTCATGATATCAGCCGCACAAACACATGGAACTATGTCTTGCTTATTGTCTGGCAGTTGTTTCTCGATCTCCGATTTGTTTGACAAAGAACTCAACTGAACACATCAATTTAATTCTGACCGGGCACGGTACATGGGTCAACACAAAATCATCGAGGGGCCCAGATATCGCTTCTATTTCTAGAAGGAATAGATAAACTTCGACTCATATACTTGTTCTACTACTTGTTGAATTGTACACAAAGTCACGTTTTATAACATCAAGTTACTGATGCGTTTATGTGCAATCAATGCACAACCAACTCATAGGTAACAACTCATATCTCTAGGTTTGAAGATTTATATGATATTACCGTCTCACGATCACTCGAGATAAATTCCATGAAGTGATACAAGTGAGCGTGGGTTTATTCCAATACTCATAACTTATGAGTACTCATGAACGTTGTAGCAACCATTGCCATGTCTAAACACCTTTAGCCATCTACAAACCCAATTCATGACAATCTTGATTCATACCTACTTTCGACGTATGACCGATTGTGGAGGTTTGAATTAATTAATTATTCTGGAAGTCAAAACATGAAAAGCTAAAACAATTGTAAATAATTGACAATGATAGCAACTCCTTACTCATAAATAAATCACAATTTTATTCATCATCAAATGTCGATTACATTTTACAAGTTTCAGAGAATCTATCTAATCTGTAAAACTAATATCGTCCCTCAGCCCCATGCGCCTCGCATGCTGAAAATGCTTAGCCCTCGTCAATCCCTTTGTAAGGAGATCCGCAGGGTTCTCATCTGACGATATCCTCTTTGCCACGAGGAGTCCTTCTTTTATCTTGTGTCTTATGAAGTGATATTTTCTGTCAATGTGTCGGGATCTCCCATGATCTCTCGGTTCTTTAGCTAAAGCAACCGCACTATTGTTGTCACAGAAAATTTCCATAGGCTCCTTAATAGCTGGCACAACTCCAAGGTTTCTGATGAAGTTCTTCAGCCATATCGCCTCCTTCGCTGCTTCACTCGCTGCTATATACTCTGATTCACAAGTCGAATCAGCCACTGTCTCCTGCTTGGAACTCTTCCAAGAGATTGCCCCTCCATTTAAGCTAAAGACCCAGCCCGACTGAGAGCGAAAGTTATCCCTATCAGTCTGAAAACTAGCATCACTATACCCTAATACTCTCAAGTCATCACTCCCACCAAGGGTAAGGATCCAATCCTTAGTCCTCCGCAGGTACTTGAGAATGTTCTTTACCGCAGTCCAATGAGCCTTTCCAGGGCTCCCCATATACCTGCTGACCATGCTCAAAGTAAAGGCCACATCAGGGCGGGTACAAGTCATAGCATACATGATCGAGCCAACAGCGGAAGCATACGGTAATTGGCTTATCTCAGCTATCTCTGCCTCTGTACTCGGACTCTGAGTCTTACTCAGCTTGGTATTGCTTTGGATCAGTAAATCTCCTTTCTTGGAATTCTGCATGTTGAACCTTTTCAACACCTTATCCAAGTAGGTACTCTGACTAAGTCCTATTAGTCTTTTACTCCTTTCTCTTAATATCCTTATCCCTAGGATACAGGCAGCTTCCCCTAGGTCCTTCATAGCAAAGCACTTCCCAAGCCAGGACCTAACCTCCTGCAAGGTTGGGATGTCATTTCCTATAAGTAGTATGTCATCCACATATAGTACAAAGAAGCTAACTATACTCCCACTAGCTCTGACATACATGCAAGACTCATCTTCACTTCTTAAGAAGCCAAACTCTTTGCCTTCTCATCGAAACAAAGATTCCAGCTACGAGATGCTTGTTTTAATCCATAAATGGATTTCTCAAGCTTGCATACTCTATTAGGGTACTCTGCACTGACAAAACCCTCTGGCTGATTCATGTACACATCCTCAGCCAACTTTCCATTAAGAAAAGCGGTTTTGACATCTATTTGCCATATTTCATAATCATGAAATGGCTAGCATAACCCTAATAGACTTAATCTTTGCTACCGGCGAGAAGGTTTCATCATAATCAATACCTTGAGTCTGAGTAAAACCCTTCGCAACCAGTCGAGCCTTATAAGTATGCACTTTTCCTTCCATGTCGATCTTCTTCTTGAAGATCCATTTGCACCCGACTGTTTTACGGCCTGGTACATTGTCAACCAAGTTCCAAACTTGATTGTCATACATGGACTGTATCTCGCTGTCCATAGCCTCCTTCTATTTAGCAGACTCCGGGCCTGCCATGGCTTCCTTAACACTGCTAGGTTCATCCAAATTTATCAGTGTACTATCACTGATAAATGTATCACCCTTCATAGTAATATGAAAGTTATAATAAAACACAGGTGTGTTCCTAACCCGTGTGGAACGCCTCGGAGGTACAGACTCGTCAGCTGGCTCAACAGGAGTTTCCTCCTCAGGTTGATCGCTAGTGTCTGAGGTTCCTTCACCAATTGATTCTTGAATTTCTTCAAGATCAATTTGCCTCCCACTGTCTCCTTGGCTTATAAATTCTCTCTCACGAAAGACCCCTCTTCTTGCTACAAAGACCACATTCTCACTAGGTCTGTAGAAGAGGTAACCGAAGGATTTCTGTGGGTAGCCGATGAAAATACACCTTTCACTTCGGGGTTCAAGCTTATCATGAGTTTCACTCCTCACGAAAGCTTCGTAACCCCAAATTTTGATGTGGTCCAAATTGGAAACCTTCCCAATCCACATCTCATGAGGTGTTTTGGTAACCTTCTTTGTAGGAACTAGATTAAGGATATGGACGGCAGTCTCTAAGGCATACCCCCAAAAAGAGATTGGTAGTGAAACTCGACTCATCATAGAGCAAACCATGTCTAACAAGGTTCGATCACGCCTCTCAGCTACACCATTTAGCTGGTGTGTTCTGGGAGGAGTCAATTGTGAGACAATCCCACACTCCTTAAGATAGTCAAGGAACTCGGTACTAAGATACTCACCACCTCGATCGGATCGAAGCATCTTAATGTTCCTGCTCAATTGATTTTCTACTTCCTGTTTGAATTCCTTAAACCTTTCAAGGTTTCTGACTTATGTTTGATTAAGTAGACATACCCATATCTACTAAAATCATCTATAAAAGTCACATAATACCGATTAGCATCCCTTGTGGCGGTTTTGAATGGTCCACATACATCAGTATGTACTAGGTCCAACAAACCCTCACCCCTTTCACAAGTTCCAGTGAAGGGTGATTTTGTCATCTTTCCAAGTAGACAAGACTCACAACTATCATCCGATTTAAGGTCGAATGACTCCAAGACTCCACTCTTTTGGAGTTGGCCTATGCGTTTCTTGTTTACATGTCCAAGACGACAATGCCACAATGATGCCTTATCTAGGCTACTGGAAGAATCAATATACAACATATTATTTCCTAAGTTGTCTACAATCGACACAGTTTCATACACACCATCACAAGGTAATGCTTTAAAATAAAACACATTTTTAAAGAAAGCATTAATACCACCACATTCATTATCAAACGAAAAGGTAAAACCTTGTTTGTACAAAGCATGAAAGGAAATAATATTCCTCGCCATTTCAGACGAGTGCACACATTTATTCAAATCTAATTTTAACCCATTATTCAGCAACAAAGTATAAACTCCAATCTTGGAAACAAGTGAAGCCTTCCTATTCCCCATGATCAAGTTTATCTTCCCGTGCTCCACATCCTCACTTCTTCTTAGGCCCTGCAAGTCAGAACATATGTGAATACCACATCCTGTATCAAGCACCCAAGACTTAGAATATGGTGAGTTATTAGACAATATTGTGTAAATACCTGCGTGGGTGGGTTTCACTTTCCCATCCTTCAGATCCTGCAAGTATTTAGAGCAGTTTCGCTTCCAGTGCCCCTTGTCCTGGCAATAGTAGCAATCAGCATCCTTGGGAATGGCAAAAGGAGTGGCAGAACCACTCTTGGTCCTTGATGAGGAGCCTTCAAGAGACTTTCCTTTGGTACCCTTCGAAGGGTGCTTCTTCTTTTTCCCTTTGGCTTGCCCGATAGCCAAAACAGGGGTAGATGTTGGAGTAGGAGTAGTAGAGGTAACAACCGACTTGCCCTTAAGACCGGTTTCAGCAGTCTTCAAGAGTCCTTGAAGCTTGCTAAGGGTAACTTCCTCCTTGTTCATATGATATGTCAAACGAAAATGGTCATAACAAGAAGGTAAGGAGTGCAAAATGATGTCAATTGCCAACTCCTCAGGGAAGTTCACATTTAGCTTCAGCAAACGGTCCATATACCTTTGCATCTTTTGCATGTGGGTAGTGACGGATTCACCGTCCTTCATGCGGGTTGTTATTATGGAGGAGATTATTTCATACCGCTCTTGACGAGCACTCTGATGGTACCTTTCCATCAGGTCTTGGTGCATCTCAAAAGGGTAGAAGTCCTCATAGGACTTTTGGAGCTCGGTTGTCATCGTGGCCATCATGATGCATGCCACCTTAGTAGCATCTCTCTCATGTGTCCTGAATTCAGTGATCTCCTCAGGAGAAGCAGTAGACTCATCAAGCTCTTTTAACTCGTGATCGAGGACATATTCCTTGTCCTCATAACGAGTTACCATCCTGATGTTCCTTATCTAGTCCATGAAGTTGGAACCATCAAAGATGACTCTCCCACAAAGATTCATGAGAGAGAAAGAACCAGTTGGGTTAGAGCCTGAAGCATTAGTGTTGGAAGACATCTGAAAGAAGAAAGCAAGTTTAGATTAGATATATAGAGTCCTTAATAAGACACCCAAATGTAATATTAAGGCTAGGATCCAATCACAATATATTATACTTAGAAGAGGGATGCCGTAATCTAAGTAATAATATATTTGAAAGGTAGGTGAATGACGATTCACCAATTTCCACCACGAAAACGAAATGATTTATTAGATTTTAATTGGATTTGAAATTCCTAGAGTCTTTTGATATTCATTGAACTTTTCAATGGCATGTTTCAATCTCGATTGTGCCCTTCATGTTTTGTGACTGGGATGCCGCAGATCACAAAACAAGGTGTGAATAACCATGCCAATTCAGTTGGTACCCTTAATATTATCACCTAATCAATGTGCCAGTTAACCACACACGCTCCATTGATCTATGACAAACATTAAGTCACCCTTCGTCATCCTTACTAGTCCAAGTTAGTGTGCCGGTTAACCACACACGCTCCACCAACGACTTGGTAAGGTACAAAGTGTGAATTCCATGGACTAGCACCATGTTCACATTTTTCCTAAAGTAACTAAGATTGGGAATTAAATAAAAGATTTAGTTACTTTATAATATTCATCATACTTAATGAGAATTTATAAGTCCTTGTCTTACCCGTTCGGCTAACGACCCTCCACCAGTCAAGCAAGCGGTGGGTGAAAGTATACACCCATTAAGTCGCCATTTTATAGGCAACAACCTTATACCCACCTTATAGACCGGCTTCGTGAATGAGGCCTACTAACGGTAAAACGACTTGTTCTTATACATATATATATATATATATATATATATATATATATATATATATAATTAACCATTAATGTTATAAATAGTATAAGTGTTGAATTTAAACTTTTAAAATTCTAAGTGTTGGAATTAAAGTTTATTAAAGTGTGTGAAACTTTTCCAATTCCAAAACTTGAGGACAAGTTTTGTAACTCTTCAGAACTTTTCATTTCATAACTTATGAATTAAAGGTTCATAAAATGAAGACTCTTCATTTTATGTAACTTATGTGTTTTTAATGTGTGTTAAAGAAAAGTGACCTTTGGATATCCATAACTTGAGGAAAAATTATGGACTCCATTAAAACACATTAATGATCAAGAATTAATCCTAAACAATTCAACAAATAATTCCTATCATCTTCTAAATTCATTAGAACATGAACATGATTATCAAAGTTTCAAAAATTATATGAACACATACAAAGCATGAAATTTTGATATATGCTATTGTAAATGGATTAGAACAACCATTACACCAACTAAAATAAGTTTTAAAACATCAAAACAGTTTAGGGTAAAGTTTCTAGTCCATTTCCAGCATCAAAAGTCGAAAATCTGCATTCTGAACCTTCTACTCGCCGAGTGCACGAACCTACTCGGCGAGTAGGATGAATTTTGCCTTGGACTCGGCGAGTCCCCCCATGGACTCGGCGAGTCCATCATGCAGACAACAAAATTTTTGACTTTTTTCACTATTTTGCATCAAGTATCAAGCAAGCAAGCCTAGGCTCTGATACCACTATTGGGTTTTGAGCAATCTAGCACTTCCTAAGTGTGCATGCAACCCTAATAAACCTTGGATCTATGTTTGTCTAAATACATGCAAAATAATAATTTTCCAAGGTTCACAACCTATCTAACATGGGATGGGGTACTTTTAAACATAAAAGAATTAGATGAGATTACATACCTTTTTGATGAGTTTGATTCTTAAGGAGTTTGAGGGCCAAACACCAATAGTGTGAATGCCTCAAATGGAATCACAAATCACCACAAACTCTTGGAAAACTTTGAGAGAGTGTATACACACTTCAATTTTCGGCCACACACAAACACACACTAGTGGCTATTTCATGCAACAAAAGCATGCTTATATAGTGTACATGATTAGGGTGAAACCCCAATAACCCATGACCTTTCCTTTTCCAAGGATCCATGGGTTAAAAGCTCCATGGATCATCAATGGACTTCCATACAAGCCTAGCCCATTAACAAATGGGTGTTAGCCTACACCATATAAAACCAATAGCCTACAATTTAATCAGTCTTCCTTTTAATCTGTAAATTAATTCATAATTAATTTAAGACTAAGACTAATTAAATAACATGACTTCATATTAATATATTATAACTTATAATATATTAATAATCATATATGTATAACTCTCATAAAATTATCCATAAATAGTTTGAATGAAATGCAACCCAAATGGACCATGCTGGGTTGGGTCAAGTATATACCAAATAAGTTATGGACTTAGACACCTTATCCAACAGATGTTTATGAAAAGGATCCTGCTAAGCATTTTCAGAAAATAAAATCTTCTGATAAAGAGCTTGAAGAAAAGTTTAAGAAACAAACGACTGAGAATGAGCAGAAGCAAAAGGAAAAGGAGCTCCTGGAAAAGAAGGTGTCCGTTTTTCCTGAGTGGACTCTTGATTCGCTCCAAAGGTGTGCTATTGATGAACCAAGTACACTTTGGCTTGAACTTGTGATGTCATTCGAGCTTGAAAACTCTAAGGATGAGCAGTTTGATGTGCCAATCACTTGAAAGGCATTCATTTTCACTGCTTCAACTCGACTGTTGCCATCCCATCTCCAGACCCAAAGGTTGATTGGGATCTATTGGAATTGTATCTGGAGTTTATTAAGCCTCAGTACTTGACCTGGAGTTCTTAGAAAATCACAACTGTCAAGGTTCTGAATCCCTATACAGCAGAGAAGTTTGTTAACGTGAAATTTAATGTGACTCGAGGATCTGAAGGCTCGGTTCACAACATCACTCTTGTTGATATACCGAACCTCAATCCCCACCACTGGATACTCCTCAACAACATCTTACTGTCAAATCCTCAGTAGTATCAGCCGATTATTGACCATATCAAGCGAATGCTTGTCTGCTACATTCACGAAGTAGCAAAAATTGATCAAGAAATCGCCTCAGCAATTCACAAGCGAACAACGATCAAACCAATGGGAAGAGTTGGTGATGTTAACTTGATGATCAAAGGGAAGATTGATTCGAAGTACCACACTGTGATGTTTATCAGAGGCAAGGGTCAAAAATGCTTGTTCGCTCTTATTGACAAACACCTCTTCTCAACCTCTTGCTTGGAGTACATTTTGGAGATTATTTAGAGGTGTAATCAGAACACAGCAGCCGACAAGAAGATGTTCACTGATATGCTGAGATGGTACATTCAATTTCGGAAGACACTTCTTGCTATCATCCCTTGACTATTCAAGGTAGTAAAGACTGTGAAGCCAACTCAAAAGAAATAATTGATGGGTTTTGGTCATAAGAACATCCTATGTGCTCATACAAACCCTAATGCTTGGATCTAGGTTTCTCTATTGTACATGCAAGTTATCCAAGACTATAAACCCTAATTCTAGCATATGGAAATCGATATTAACATATAATTAGGTTTAAGATATTACCTTGATTGTTATGTAGCAATAACAATCGCAATTCCTCCTTGTATTGACCTTAGAAAGCTTAGAGTCACAAATGTCACTCCTCTAACGGTTCACAAACACCAAGAGCAAGAGGATGAAGAGGAGAGAGGATGGAGGCTACCCAAAAATGTGTGAAACCCTAAAATGATGCTTAGCCACGTTTTTAGGTCATAAGGGATGTATATATAGTTGGGCTATTAGGGTTATCTATCAAGGAAACCCTAATTTGGATGCTTAAGTCCTAAGCAACCCATGGACCCCCTTTCCTTAAGGCTTTGGATGATTTCCTTGTGGGCTTTCCCATAGAATTCGTCCACTCCTTAATATAAGGCAATCCATAGCCCAAATTGCAATTATCTTATAATTACAATTCCAGTCCCGTAAGTTTAATTAATCTATTTTAGTCACAAAACTAATTACCAATTAATTATTGACTAATATTAATTAAACAATATGATTTCTCCTTTAATATATTATTCACATAGTATATTAATAAATCATATTTAATCCTTTCTCTTCATAATTCATCCTATCAAGTTGCTTTGGTGAAGGCAACCCAAAAGGACCATGCACCATCGGGTCAAGTACATACCAAAACAGTTATGGACTTAGACACTAATCCAATAGTCTCCCACTTGGATAAGTCTAATAACTATTCTGCGTATGACTTCAAATCCTGATCTGCAATTGTAGCTTATCAAAGCCGCTGTCAACTCTGATCCTATCATATACACGTGTCCTTTAGATAAGGGATCATATATTCCTCCATTCTAGATATCGTATGAGACATGATTTCTAATCATTCTCTTTGTACTATTTATTGATTTCCGATTTATGACGACTGACTAATTGAACAAATCAAATTAGCCTTAGCCCGGCCGAGCATTTACGTTTGTCATCACTAAACCATCGAGGGGCCCAAAGATATCGCTTTTATCCTACTTGGGATAAAAGGAATGGATAAACTTTGATTCAATGCTCGCTTGCACTCACTGACCGAATCACACACAACAATATGTTTTATAACACCAAGTTACTGGTGCGTTTACATATTATCAATGTGCAACCGATTTGCAAGATACAACTCACACATCTCAGTTTCAAGAATATAAGATGTTATCATCTCGCCTATCACTCGTGATACAATCCATGGAGTTATCCAAGTGAGCGTGGGTTTAATCCAATGCTCAAATCTTATTCATAAGCACTCATGAACATTGCAGCAAACATTTGGTTATGTCTAATAACCTTTTAGACAATCCATACACCAATTCACGACAGTCTTCATTTCATATCTACTTCCAACATATGAACGATTGTGGCTCGTTCGAATAATTTGACTGTTCTTAACCAATTAAATTATTCAGGAAGTCAAAACATGCAAAGTGAAACACAAGAATAATACTAATCCCATATGGCCTCAAACCTTTGAGTATAAATAAAACACCTTTTATTTATCACCATATCGATTACTCATTATTTGTCGTTTCGGGTAATCAACTTCTTACTTGAATTATTACACTTGTCCCATGCTCGTAGCATGCACACAATGTTTACCTATGGCTGTTTCTTTGTGAAATAGATCAAATTGAACACATTTCCAATCATTCTCATTTCACAACTCCAAATCCTTTTTCCATAAGTGAAAGAATATCAAATTCTTTCTACTTATAGAATATGCTAGATTCTAACATTTTATGCAATGATCCTTTCGTAATGTCACTACACCAAAGTCACAAAGACTATTGCCAATGATATTACAAAGTCCTCTATCGGAGATTCTTCCAAGACAATTCCGTAGATATGATGTCTCTTATTCAAAGTACATTCCTTTGAACATCCTTTTGCATAAAAGTTTCTAATCTAGACATAGATTTTCAATATTCAATTCCCAATATGGACACGCTTCCATATTTTCCATATGACAACTTATTCTTAATAGAATCTTATCTATTCATAATAATGTCGATATGGTCCATCCAATATGGAAACATTTCCATATTTTCCATATGACAACTCATTCTTAATAGAATCTTTTCTATTCATAATCATGTTGATATGGTCCATCCAATACCATGCTTCCAACTACTCACAAGCAACCAATGCTCGTCGAACTTTGGATTGTCCTTTGATAGTTGTTTAATTATTTTAGTCAAAACTGATTCTAGTCCCTTTTCCCTCTAAATGCGCTAGACATTTGGAAAATTTTAGAATGGTCAAATATTAAAGCATTTGCAATCGACACTATACCTGAAGCGTATGGGACATGATGCATAATGTCTTACATAAAGATTTGATACTTTATCAATCTTCTGCCATAATGTTTTATTTGCTATGTTCTCAAAATTCGAATTGTGAACAGGAATGTCATAATCATAATCGAAATTTTAAGAACACACTATGTACCTTTGACTAAATTTATTAACATTCCACAACCTAAGCCTTTAGATTTCAAATGGAACATATTCTCTCCCTTAATTATAGCAAAACAACTTTACAACCCTTACTACTTTGCAATGTATAACTCTTGTTTTCTATAATTAATATTGCCAACTTGCAATACGTGCCTTAATAATCATACAATCATAATATTTATGCTCCCACTATCATGATGATTATTATAAAACATAACACTTATGCTCCCACTAGCTTCGGCATGTATTCATCAACATCTTAACTTTCAGGAAAACAATACTTATTGATAATCTTTTATCAAAGCTTCTTATACACTTTTGCCTTAGATAGTTCATATGTGTGTCTAAACAATTAAGACTAATTGCCAAACCTCACAATTCAAATTATGGAAAGGGATACCGTAACCATAATCGAATTTCAGAATGCAATTTTACAATCACTATCTTCTTAAAATCTTTCTTAGTGAAAGCATTTCCTCACAATCATTTTCATGAAGGAGGAAATCTTATGACACTTAGATTTAAACGGTGTATGTGTTCCTATCCATGTGAATTTGTTAAAACCAAATTTTACGACAAATTCAAACTCATATGGACCGAACTTTCTTAATGTTGCTTTCTTTCCTTATGGTAGCACAGCTGCCCACCATGTCTTCCAAGTAGTTAAGTAGCTCACCCTTTCCTATCAATGTACCTTTCATTGAGTAAGGTGCCTTGCCTTTTATGCGTTCAAAATGAGAACTCATAGAACTAACATGTATAATTAACTCAATTGGAACAGCACAGAAACAAAATAATGTCAACACGATAGGTTGTAAACCTCAACTCGTGTGCTAGTGATGATCGATAAGGTTTATTTTGATTTGTTCTTGAAACCTTTCAAGACCATTAAGACTCCCACTGACTCCTTGACATATAAGATTCTCTTATCAATAAACATTTCTTGACAAACAAATATTCAAGAGTTAGTGTAGTTTTTATCAAAACACTTCATTAATTGGTCCTAGTTGGTCTTTGTCTTATCCAAGACATCACAACTTTCCACATTTGATGAACGTTATAAACCTTTTAATACCTGTCAGTCATTGTCCCAATCTTAACTCTAAGACTTGTTTTGGAACGAAGTATGATTGACTTCTTGATTTAACCATTTCTTCAATTCTTGATTCCTCTACTTAGACATACAATTGTACTAAGACTAACTTAGAGGATCAATTAAGATATGGTTCTTAATCATAAAGACCTATCATAAAGCATAAAAGGTACTCTCCCTTCTTCTTAGAATGGAGAAACTTTTATCTTTCTGCCTACTTGATTCTTCTTATTCATTTTGCTATTGATTTAAAACTTTTTAATCAATTCCAAATTACACTTAATCTTATAAGTATAATCATATTTACTAAACCTTTAGTAAATCATGACGAGTATCTTTGTTACTCTTATGGTGGACTTGATTAACACGCAACTTTGTGTACTCGATCTCCTAGTCCTTCACTTGACACTTTGTCAATGAATTAGTCAAATTTCCAAATATGAAATTTCTTATCCATCATGCAGCCAAGTTGCGTGATTCCAAATTTCTGTCCAATTGAAATTTGGGTGATGAGAAACTCTCCTCATTTGGTAAATTCTTGACATTTCCATAAATAAGAATAATATCTATTTGTTGTAGAAATATGCGAACATCAATTTTCATAACAATTTCATTGCAAGGAAATAAACAAATAAATAAATAAGTCAAACAAAAATTTATTTTATTTATAAAAGCAGCGGAAAAATTTGTCCTTACAATGCAAAATCCATTGAAAACTATGTATTTCAAAAGGAAAATTTCTAACAACTCTATCATAACTATCTAAGCTCAAAATCTAATCTTCAAGTCCATGCAATCAAGATCCATTCCTTGTGATTAGATTCATCTTGCTCTTTCATCAAGCTTCCTTTCTTTTCACCGATCCTGCAAAACATTCAAATGCAATCTTATCACATCATGTATTAAGAATCAACGAATAGGAACTTAATGGAGTTAGATAGTGGATTTTTACCTAAAGCACAACCATACTCTTTGACTCTCCCATCTTTGGAATCTTCAGGCTCTTGGGGCAGACTTCTATCCAACGCCCTTTCTCTTGGCTGCAAACGTAGGTCGCTTCTCTTAGAACGTCCTCGGAAGCATGGTCGGTTGACTTTCCCAACAAATACGCTCCATTGCTTTGACAAATCATTTCTGATTCAGTAGCAATGAGCATGTAAGTTAGGTCAATGAGGTTGTCGTCATGATCCATCATATAATACTTTCTTTTGAACTCATTATATGATTAAGGAAGTGGCTGCAAAACCCAATTCACAGCCAACTCATCGGGAAATGACACACCCAACATAATCAACCTATTGATGTGTGATTTCATTTCTAGAATGTGGGCACACACGGATTTACCATCTTCATGTTTCATTTCCAATAGGGCCTTAGTGATACTGAACCTTTCAATTCTTTGATCTTGTGGGTTAGGGAGAAAAATTGGAGGAGGTGGAGGAAGTGAAGCATGATTTCTTGTTCCTCGATCGAATCGTGGAATACCATTTCATGTGGAATGCTTGTTCCACGGGATTTGGGAAGACCATAGTTGTCGAACTTTGACATTTACAACACGGGAGAAAACGAATTCAAGTTAGTTGATTCATTGAGTCCTTAGTAAATCACCCAAATGAGATACTAAGGCTAGGACCCAACACAATATTCTACAACTCGGGAGAGGGATGCCGTAACCCAAATTGCAGTACATTTGAAGGTAAGTGAATGACGATTCACTAATTTCCACCATGAAAAAACGAAAAAGAAATTTATGTTTTAAATCTATGAAAACTCCTAGATCCTTTGAGATTCATTGAACATTTCAATGGTATGTTTAAATCTTGATATGCCCCTCTTGTTTGTGACTGGGATGCCAAGGATCACAAAGCGGGTGTGAATAACCATGCAAATTTACATGGTACCCTCACATGTTACAGTAACCTATTCGATGTGCCGGTAAACCACACATGCTCCACCGAACTATGACAAACATTGAGTCACCCTTTCCTACCTTTTCTTAGAACCATTTAGTGTGCCGGTAAACCACACACGCTCCACTAACGTCTTCGCAAGGGCACAAAGTGTAATTTCATGGAATTGCATCAATTCACTTTCCCTAAGTAACTAAGATTGGGAATTTGTAAAAACATTTAGTTACTTTTGTATTTCATTATACTTATAATGGAAGGTTTCGTCCTATCCTACCCGTTCGGCTAACGAGCCTCCACTAGTCAAGAGTGCGGTGGGTAAGAGTGGATACCCATTCAATCGCCATATTATAGGCAATTTCCTTAAACACCCCTTATAGACCAGCTTCGTGAATGAGGCCTACTAACGGTAAGACTGACTTTTACTCATACACACACACACACACACACACATATATATATATATATATATATATATATATATATAATGTTAGACTTTTAATGTTATATACAGTATAGGGTGTATTTTACACTTTTAAAATACTAGGTGGTCAAATTTAACAATTATACTTTTAATTCAATTAAATTGTAAACCTAAACTTTTATGGATTTATTAAACCTCTTTTAATTATACAACTTAATTAATTAATAAAACCATAAGGGTGTGATTTGAACTTTTCAAAATAATACTAGGGTTTTAGAATTTAACATTCCTAATTAAACCTTTTAATCAACTTTTAAATTCCAAAACTTGAAGGCAAGTTTTGAAACATTTTAAAACATTAGGGTTTAGAATTTAAATATACATCAAAATTAAACTATTAATCAAAATTTAAATTCCAAAACTTGAGGGCAAGTTTTGAAACCTTTTTTCAAAACATCAGGGTTTCAACTATTTAAATTTCAAAACAACAAAACTTTTGGGTTCAAATTTAAGCTATAAAACCTAAAGGGGAAAATATGAAACTTTTCATAACAACAAGGATCAAATAACAAATAATCTTTATTAACATTTAATCACATAATTATCCATATTTGATTTGTTTAATGATTTCTTGCAAAACAATTTACCAATTTAATCAAAATAATTAATCAATTATCACATAAGGAAACAAATATTATATTAATTGATAAATATCTTTAATTAGATCAAGAATATAATCAAATATATCATAAAATCAGATTTATATTGATCTAATATGATAAGGTAACTATCCTTAAGCAAAAATAGCAAGAAATCCCGGTTTTCCCTCCATTTGACTAGCCGACTCGCCGAGTTAGGTATGGACTCGTCGAGTCAGCATGAACTCAGCGAGTTCATCTATGGACTCGACGAGTTCAGCAAGCAGAACCACAAAAAACGAATTTTTTCAACATACAAGGCATCAATACAATAGAAATCAATCAAGGCTCTGATACCACTGATGGGTTTTGGTCATAAGAACATCCTATGTGCTCATACAAACCCTAATGCTTGGATCTAGGTTTCTCTATTGTACATGCAAGTTATCCAAGACTATAAACCCTAATTCTCTATTGGAAATTGATATTAACATATAATTAGGTTTAAGATATTACCTTGATTGTTATGTAGCAATAACAATCCCAATTCCTCCTTGTATTGACTTTACAAAGCTTAAAGTCACAAATGTCACTCCTCTAATAGTTCACAAACACCAAGAGCAAGAGGATGAAGAGGAGAGAGGATGAAGGCTGCCCAAAAACGTGTGAAACCCTAAAAGGATGCTTAGCCACATTTTTAGGTCATAAGGGATGTATATATAGTTGGGCTATTAGGGTTATCTATCAAGGAAACCCTAATTTGGATGCTTAAGCCCCAAGCAACCCATGGACCCCCTTTCCTTAAGGCCTTGGACGATTTCCTCATGGGCTTTCCCATAGAATTCGTCCACTCCTTAATATAAGTTAATCCATATCCCAAATTGCAATTATCTTATAATTACAATTCCAGTCCCTTAAGTTTAATTAATCTCTTTTAGTCACAAAACTAATTACCAATTAATTATTGACTAATATTAATTAAACAATATGATTTCTCCTTTAATATATTATTCACATAATATATTAATAAATCATATTTAATCCTTTCTCTCCATAATTAATCCTCTCAAGTTGCTTTCGTGAAGGCAACCCAAATGGACCATGCACCATCGGGTCAAGTACATACCAAAATAGTTATGGACTTAGACACTAATCCAACAATAATCTCTCGCCTCATTTGACACAAAAGGGGAGATTGTTGGGCTTATAGTGTTGCGTCATGGGCTCGGTCCTTAGCCTAGTTTTGGTCGCCGGTTTAGGCCTGTCCAACTGTGCATGTTTTATTCTAGGGTTTAGTATTTAAGTTGCATGCATGCAGTCTTTGTGATTAATGCTTTCATTATTTTTCTCTTTGAGTTTTTGTAAACCATAGCTCGCCTCTACAGTGGAAGTTCTTCATCTAGCTCTGCTGAGGCGTGACTATATTTGAATCATAAGCATAGTATTGATTCCATACTATGTTCATATTATTATTGTGTTTGTTTTGTTTGATCTTCATCTTTTTACCTGTGAAAGATCTAATCGATCTGAGATATATTCTCTTCATATATATATATATATATATATATATATATATATATATATATACATATATATATATATATATATGAATTACATAATCAGTCCCCGTTAATTGAATTAGTCTCTTTTGATCACTAAATTAATTCCAAATTAATTCTTGATTAATATTAAATAAATAACATGATTTCATATTAATACATTATACTTGTAAAATATTAATAAATCATAAATAACCTCTTTCTCAAATGTCCATCCTCTCAGATTGTTCTGGTGAAGGCAACCCAAAAGTACTATGCTACTCTCGGGTCAAGTACATACTAATTATAGTTATGGGCTTAAACACCTAATCCAACAGTCTCCTACTTGGATAAGTCTAATAACTATAACTGCAAGTATGAATCAAAACGGACTAGCAATCGTAGCTCTTAAAAGCCGCTGTCGAACTCTGACGTGTCCTTTAGATAAGGGATCATATAATCCTCTATTCTTCAAGATATCAACCGGAAAATACATGGAACAACGTCATACTTATTATCAGAAGTTTGTTTCCCGATTTCCGATTTGGTTGACATAGAACTTTATTAAACACATGAATTGAGTCCTAACCGGGCCCGACACGTAAGTCAAGACAAAATCATCGAGGGGCCAAAGATATCACTTTTATTCCTCCAGGAATTAAAAGGAATAGATAAACTTCAATATTATATGCTTGTACTAATTGTTCATTAAATCATACACAATAGCGCGTTTTATAACACCAAGTTACTAATGCATTTTTACACTATCAATGTACAACCAACTCATAGTCAACAACTCATATATCTCGGTTTGAAGACTTATTTGTATTATCATCTCACAATCACTCATGATCAATTCCATGAAGTGATTCATGTGAGCATGTATTTAATCTAATACTCAGACCTTATGAGTACTCATGAATGTTGTAGCAATCTTTTGCTATGTCTAAAAACTTCAGACAATCTACAAGCCAAATTCATGACAATCTTACCTCAATACCTACTTCCAAAGTATGATCGACTATGGATAGTTTGAATAATCTTATTATTCTGGAAGTCAAAACATTCAAAATGAAACAATAGCAAACAATTGACACAAGATAGTAACTTTACTTATAAATAAAACACCTTTGATTTAATCATCAAACGTCAATTACATTTTATCTATTACACGTTTCTAAACAACTATCTAATAATTAAAACTAATATTGTCCTTCAGCCCAATGCTCCTTGCATGATGCAAATGATTAACCCTACTCAGTCCCTTCGTAAGGGGATCTTATGGGTTCTCATTTGACGATACCCTCTTTACCACAAGGAGTCCTTATTCCACACGATATCTTATGAAGTGACATTTTCTATCAGTATGCGTGGATCTGCCATGATCTATTGGTTCCTTGGTTAAGGCGACCACACCCTCATTGTCACAGAAAATCTCCATAGGCTCCTTTATAGCTGGTACAACTCCATGGTCTCTAATGAAGCTCTTCATCCATATCGTCTCCTTCGACGCTTCACTTGCTGCTATGTACTCTGATTTGCACGTTGAATACACTATAGTCTCCTATTTGGAGCTTTTCCAAGTTATTTCTCCTCCATTCAGGGTAAAGACTCAGCTCGAATGAGAGCGGAAATTATCTCTGTCGGTCTGAAAGTTGGCGTCACTATACCCTATCACTCTTAAGTCATCACTCCTACCGAGGGTAAGGACCCAATCCTTAGTCCTCTAAAGGTACATAAGAATGTTCTTTACCACAGTATGGTGAGCCTTACCAGGATTCCCTTGATATCTATTGACCATGTACAAAGTAAAGGCCACATCAGGGCGAGTACAAGTCATATCATACATGATCGACCCAACAACGGAGGCATATGATACTCGACTCATCTCTGCTATCTCAGCCTCTATACTCGGACTCTATGTCTTAATTAGTTTGGTATTGCTTTGGATGGGTAAATCACCTTTCTTTGAATTCCCCATGTTGAACAGTTTCAACACCTTATCCAAGTAGTTACTCTGACTAAGTCTAACTAGTCTTTTACTCCTGTTTCTTAATATCCTTATTCCTAGAATGTAAGCAGCTTCTCCAAGGTCCTTTATAGCGAAACATTTCCCAAGCCAGGATTTAACTGGTGGATTTAGTGTCTAAGACCATAAATATAATTGGTATGTACTTGACCCAAGAGTATCATGGTCCATTTAGGTTGCATGGCACCGAAACAATTTGTAAGGATGAACTTTTGAGAATAGGATATTTGTGATTTGTTAATATATTATAAGTTCTAATATATTAATATGAAATCATATTATTTAATTAGTATTGGTCAATAATTAATTTTGTGATCAAAAGAGACTAATTAACTATATGGGGATTGATTGTGTAAATCATTCATTCTTATATAGTGGGCTTATGATCCATAGTTCTTTATGTTGGGATAAACCCATGTGGTGACCCATGGATACTCCATGGAGGTTAAAACCCATGGAGTATGAGGAATGTGGAAAGTCATGCACATTAGGGTTTGCATGGTGTAACCCTAATTGTGTCACACTATATAAGAAGCCTCATAGCTACCAAAATCGACACCTAAGTGATACACAAGAGGGCAAGCCGATTGTGAGTGCAAGTAACCTCCTCTCAAATTCATCCATTGTTGGTGGTATTGTGTGAAGCATTTGAGGCATCAAAATTGGGGTGCTAGGCTCTTAAAGGCTTAAGGTTTCAAGCTACAAGAAAAGGTATGTCATTCAACTAAATTTTTGTAGTGTATATACTCCATAATATGTGTGACAACCTGAAATTTTCCATACTAATCAAACCATTTCAATCCAATAGAAGTAGAGCAATTACAATGAAAATTCAGACTTAGAATATAAGTTTGGCAGTTTTAGGGTTTTACACCAAAAAAGGGTATTAGGAGAGTGGTTGCACTAGGATTTTGTGCAACACTGTAAATTCCATTACCCTAGATCATTAGAATCCATTCCGAGATTAGAAATATTTTCTGCCAAAAATCTCAGCACTATAAATAGAATTCTGAACCAAATTGGTTCATTAGTTGAATTCCATTTAGAGAAAAGCCCATTTCTCTCTCACGGATCTTCGGGTTTTCATCCCAGATTGTGAGTCTACTTCCCTAGATGTGTTTTAATACTTGTTATATGCTTAATAACATTATTTACATGTCCAAAACACAAGATCCGGGAGTTTACCGCCCAAGAACGTTCTTGGGGAGTAAACTCCAAAATAAAGCCTAAAGGCCACCTAGTCCCATTTCCGTGCTAGGCATCTAACTAAGGACCTTATGTATGAGCATTAGAGGCTAGAAACAAATCAAAACCATGTAGTTTGAGGATTTTACGGCCAAGGAACATCTCTTGGGCCGTAACTCCAAGTAAAGGGCACAAATGAGTGCCTTGTGATCCCTAGCCTTAGAACAAAAACCTAGAAGCTTTAAACTCATGATTTATGCCATCAAAACCCTTAGAAATCATTTCTATAAGGGAGTTTACGGCCAAGAAGCTCCTTGAGCCGTAAACTCCAAGTTTTGTGTTCATAAGTGCCTTCAAACTTGTCCTAAGGCTTAGACTTTATTTTGGCATGTACCCCTAAAAGATAAGAACCTAGAAAACTCATGGAAACTCAAGTGTGGAAGAGTTTACGGCCAAGAGTATTTCTTGGGCCTTAAACTCCTATTAAGGGGTCAAAGAACACCCTAGACACTTCCTTAGGCCAAGAGACTTTTAGGGCAAGTACCTAAATGAGTTTTGGGCTAGTTAGAATTCTTAGAACCTCATGTGTGAGGGAGTTTACGACCCAAAGAGTTCTATGGCCGTAAACTCCATCAAATGGTCCCATTTAGTGCCATAAACCTTCCTTAAGTCAATGGTTGAAGCCTAGACTTGTTCCTTGAAATGTTAGAGACTTGAAAGGACAATAAGAACCCTCCCAAGGGAGTTTACGACCGTAAACTCCAAGGGAAAAGGGGTCTTTGGGCCGTAAACTCCCCAAAGGAGTCAATATGGTGCCCAAACACTTGTAAAGCCTTGAAACAATTCCCCTCTAAGGTTGTAGTACTTCTAAACTCCATTTCATGACTTGTTTGAGAGTTTACGGCTAGGAGCTTACTCCCCTGGGCCGTAAACTCTAATGAATATGGTCTTTTGACCTTAAACTTCCATTAGGGGCATTGTACTCCTTTGTTGCAACCCATTAGCCTCCTAGCACTTGACCAAAAGTGTTGTCCTCGCGCCTAAATGTTTATACTTGTATGATTAGTGATTAAATCTCTAATTATTTATATACATATGTCTTCATATGTAATTAGGATCATTGTGTGTGTCTAAGTCTCCACTTGACACCAAGCACTTGTCCGATCCTTCCGTACGATAACAGCCCGTGCAATTCCAGTCACTTACTGCAGGTGAGTTCATACCCCTTAACTAATGTTTTAAACTCTTTTTTAAATGTTTTATGGGGGGATACAAGTAGAATCATGCTACTTATTATGTCAATCACATGTGATTAGTAAGTAGGATTATATTACTTATTACATCAATCACATGTGATTAATATACAGCATTCAAATGATTTGGCTACTCATTAGCCGTTTTACCAAACAGTTTCCTTCAAATGACTTTTTATAAACATTTTATATGTTTTAAACCCCTTTTTACACTGTACAGCTTACTTCGTACATTTCCTTTCAAACTTATTTACAACTGTGTTTCAAACAAATGTTTCCTTATACTTAAACTGTTTTATTAAACTTATGCCTTCAAATTGTTTTATAGATTGACACCAAGTCGATCTTTTCTTAAAATAATACTTATATTTCAAATGTCTTACAAATCTTATTTATGCTTTTATATTATAAATTGCATGCCTCTATATGTATACTTATATAAGAAATGTTTAAAAGACTTAGGAAGGCTATCCACCCTATTTCCTTTTCACGCCTTGAGATGTGGTCTGGTGGGATTTTGGGTATTCATCCGAAGGTCGTTTAAATATTAGTTATATATCATGTACACATATATAGTCATAAAAGGTCCTCCCAGTTCATCCTATGCCCTTGGGTAGCAAGGGTATACATCCATGTCCATACGTACCATTTAGATTACTAGAAAGCTACCATATGGGTAGTTCAGGAAGATACTAGAACCAATACTAGAACGCGATATCATACAATGAGTCAGTTCATTCATGAGTCAATACTTCCTAGAAACATTTCAATACAGTACATATACAACTATACTAGGACGAGAACATATATAGCTATACTAGAATGATTACATTACTATACTTGCTAGATAGAGAGAACACACATTACAGCTAGCACACGTAGAAAATTACAATACCCTACTGTACTATTACATGATCGCTCTTAGTTGAGTACAATTACAAGATCACACTTACATATACATAGAATAGACGTCACTAGGTGCTATAGCACGGAACCAGTTCAGGATCTAACTATACTGATGAATCACACCGCAATTGTGATAGTTATATCGAGTATACATGATCATTCGGTAATGTGGATGCTCACGGCTTGCATTCAGGCAGGGGTCGTGGGTAGGTCCCAAAATCCCTTTGATAGGGGAGCATATAGTCTGGGATCTAGACATCACATTATACCTTATCCCTCAAATAAGGCAGTTGAGTACCGATGTAGTTATTTATATTAAATACTACAGTACTTGGAAGTATTGCCCTAGATTTAAGGTAATAAGTACGGTTGTAGTTCGACACTACACCATAGTACTATATTGATTTTCCATTACATATTTTTAGTGATAACCTCACTTAAACATTATTGTATAAACTAAATTTTTGAATAATGATAGTTATACTTTGGAAAATACATCCTCTTATAAGAGACACACACATTCAGAACAATTAGGTCTTGGTAGAAGACTACATTCAGAATAGTTAGGTCTTGGTAGAAGACTCCTTTTGTTACTAATAGGAATCATAGGGATTCTTGGGGTTTTCAAACACTTATAGTTCATATACACTTTCAATACTTTTAAGTACATATACTTACATTTTATCACATACAAATTAAGACACTAAATACTTATGATCTCACCAGCTTTAAAGCTGATACTCGCTTTCAAAATTACTTGTATCCTCAGGTCATCATAGACAGGTACCGATGCAAGGAGAAAGGAAGATGGAGCTTGTTCAAGACTTATCTTTCATTTTGATTTATGCTTTAGTGTTTATCAAAATTTGACAGAACGCATTTGTATAATAATTATATTATTAATGCAATGGATGATGTTGTTGCTTGTTTTCTACTTTACATTGTTATTGATATTATACATGACATCCTCCGCCCCAGAACGTTTCCGCCGTTCCTGGTTTTGGGGTGTGACAGATTGGTATCAGAGCATTGTTTATAGTGAATTAAGTATATTAACCCATAAAAGATATACTAACTATAAATACATAAGGGATTAAAAATACTCTGACCAAGAGTTTATACTTTAAATAGTAAAATATTTAAGTAGGTATACGTGTTGCATTCATACTAAAATCAGTGTCACTAGGACAGTAGAAAAGAATTACGATTGTTGGACAACACAAGTGGGCTTAGAGACATATGGTCAAAACTGGGAAGATATAGCCTGATCACCTATATTATCCGAGGGTTGACTAACATGTGCCTAAGTTTAAGTGTGTGGTTGCAACAATGCTAAAATCTTACCAACCCTACCACAATGAGAACAATAGAACATAACAATAAATTTAAAATACTATAGGTGTATTTTGGTGTTACTATAAGTACTTTATACTTGAGAATTAAAACGGGATCTTCATTACTAAGTTGATAGTTGCTAAGTGGATACACTAAGGCTACATGTAATTAGGATGTTATAGACTTAGAATCTGTGATAATTTTGCCTTACCCCTATTTTGTGTGAATTTGGAATTAAGGTCACTTATTCGAAGGTCTATCCTATTTAGATTACACATAGCTGGTATGCACTTCACAAATAGCGATGTAACTGATGAAGATTTTCTAAATAATTATCTAGATAGTTCGTCTAATAATTATCCTCTTACCCTAAATTCTCGCATAGAAAACATGACTGGACTCCATCCCCTCGGCAACCAGTACCTTCCGAATGAAGTCATAGCTGGTTGGTTTGGAGAATAACCAGAGAATGATCATCTTGTTCCCCTTGAATGATCACCATGATGAAGACTTTTTGTATGATGCTAACTCCGAAGCAGAGGTTGAAAACCTACCCCGAGCAGCTCCCTTTCCAATTCGTAACCCTCGTCCGGCTTTTCATGGCCCGACCCTGAGAGAGTGGAATGCTTGGAAATATGGAGACAAGGACAAGATCAGCCTATGCTATTTGCTGGCGACCGAAGCTTTTACGACTTGAGCAATGAGGGCTTAGCAGATATAGTCTTGCCAATCTTGGTCCGCAAAGTGGCCCGAAATGAGATTCAAGGCAGGACAACCCTACATCAGATTACAGAAGTTGTCGCCTATGCTAGAATGCATACCCTCCACACCATCCATCTAGAAGATGCACACGAGAGATCAGAGAGAAACCATGAAATCCTTCTGCAAGCACTGGCTGAATCACGAGCTGAAGTCATAGAGCTCCAGGTACGCCAGATGGTGCGTGAAAGACACCTACTTGACATGGAACGTCAATTGGTTGAACTACGAGTTCACCAGAAGGATGACCGTCACCAATTGTAGACGCTTTACTTTACTTCCCTTATAAAGAGGAATCGTATTTTTCTGTCTATGCCGGATGTGGCATTTTCTATGAAATTATCTTGTACCGTAAGTACTTTAGTTAGGTCTTTATGCTGTCAGGAACTATCTTTAGTGGATATGATGTAAGACCTTTCCAAGGTCATTTTCCAGAATCTTTACCTCGAGAATATCATAGATATTGATAGCCGACTAACTTCTGTGTCATTCTTCATTCAAGTACTCTTGTCATTCATTCATAAGAGTCTATCTGAATCATGCTTTAGTCAAATCATTGGACTATAGCGATTTATCTCCAGAGGCATTTCCAAGTCTCTTTCAGTGGTTGGATCTTGTTATTCACTAACCCACTATACCTCAGCTCGAACGACAAACGTCTTGAGACCATTCTACGAACATACTTCCATTCTGTACTAGGACTGCATCATAGGGATGTAGGTCAAACCTTAGCGAACATACTTTCATTCGTTACCAGGACTGCATCATAGGGATGTAGGTCAAACTTTCGAGATAATACTCTTACTGTTTCATGAGCAATCTAAGTACATCAGGGTCAACCAAAGTCGCTCACAAATCCTTATCTTTCGTATTACAGAATCATGTCGTCATCCGGAAACAACCAGCCAAGCAACGAGACCTATACTTTTTCGATGGACGCCGCTACCTTTCAAACGACATTAACAACTGCTGTAGTGGCTGCCGTAACCGCGGTCATTGCGCACCGTAGCGCTAGCAGCACAGTCGATACTGCTGATGGGAATGAAGTTCCTAATCGTGATATCCATCCAGGAAGTCACCAAACAGTAACAGTCACAGGCTCGCAAAGCTAGAAAGCAGAGAACAAGAAACGAAAGCGTCAAGCTCGGAAGGAATGCAAGAGAGCCCAAAAGCTGGCTATACAACAGCAGCAAGTGGAAACCCCTGCCGTTCCCGTACCGAGCAGGCCATATGAGGGAAAACTCCCTAAGTGTGATAAATGTAGTTTCCATCATCATGGGACTTGCCATGAGATGCAATGTTGCAATTGCCTAAACATATGGCATCATGCTCGCGACTGTGGAGCACCGAAACGACCCATCACTCAAGTCCCTTTCATCGGGACTAACCCTACACACAAGATGAGTTATGATGCTGAACGATTTAAGAAACAATTTCCAAGGTGGAGTAACAAGGAAGGCACTCGTGGCCACATAACTTTGGCTAAACACCGCAATCCCGTCGCCAAAGCTAGTACTACCCAGGCATGCCACCAATGCGGGGAAATAGGGCACTTCAAGAAAGATTGCCCGATAGCAAAGAACTCTGGTGAAGATGGGAGAATTCTCAGGATCACAGCTGCAGGAGAGCCTGCTCCAGAACCACGTTATATATAAATTAGGCGTTTTCGTTGTAACAGACTTATAAACTATCTAGAACTAGTGCAACTAGAGTCTTACCTTTTGCGAGATCCTATCTGTATAAGGACTCTCGTGTTGCGTATACTTGTCTTTTGTAGTATACCTTATTCGCAACAATAGTCTTGTGGTAAACCTAAAGTACTGTAACTCTGTTCATGGTTGCACGGTTGTGTTTTGTCTGTAAACGTCTTATGTTCAAATCTAATGTCTTTAAGTTTCGGTATGATTTCGACATTATCATACGACTCGATTCAATTTGATCCTCACAAAAATAGCTTCATACGTACACCCCTTCTTCTAGATCACTTTTCCAGCAAAACCGTCACATCAGAACGCCGAAGTACTCATGCCAGGAGTACCTATTAGTTATTTTCTTTCCGAAGAAATCCCCGAAGTACCACTCGTGCAGTACGTCAAGTTTAATCCAGGGATTCATGCAGTTGATCTATCACTGAAGAATGTATGCATAAGAGTGATATATAATCAAGGTTCTACAGGTTTAGAATTGATGATTCCACTTTAAATTCTTTTTCCCCGATGGGATGTGAACTTAAAGAAGAACCAGTTATTCGACTACCTTTTCAACCTTAATTATATATGACTCGTATACACGAAAGGGTGACTGTGAAACTAGGTATGAATTCTAATATGAACTTCAGGATGGAGAACTGCCTAAGTACGAGTAATCACATCGTCATGAGAACAAGCATAGAACCCAATACGACTCCCGAAAACAGGTCGCCCTATAGTTTAAACACCCACGGAGATACAAGAACAGTTTGGACAACTTAGCGAACTACACATAAATAGAATTAGAAGACTAGGTTTCTCACCCTAGAGAACCTCGGTCATATTCTTCCAGAGATCGACGGATCGCATTGCATGTACCTCGATTATTGAGGACCCCGTCGAGATTTGTCATTAGAAATCTTTATCTCTGCCGCGCGTAGACAAAATGGTTGAGCAAACGCAAAGAAAGAAACTACTTCCAGGAATGGATCCGGGATCCGAATATCACCAGTTCGAGTGTTAGGGAAAGATGTCCGGAAGACTATCTCCTGAACTCGATACGGACACTTCAAGTCCGTAGTGATACCCTTCGGATAGGACCAATGCGCCCATAGCTTTTATGAGCTAAACGAGTAGGGTACGTCTTTCTTACCTAGATCACTTCGTCATTTCTCCAGGTAATGACTTACTTGCTACCCTTGTAGTAAGAAGGAACCCATGGGAAAACACCTCCTTCAGAGGAACTTTTAGCGATGTTCTCAAAGTACGAGTTTTGAAATTGAAGAGTCAAATTTCTATGACCCTCTATTAGTAGTGTGGGAAATTTTTGAGTACTCTTTCGATTTGTCAAAACCGTTGAGCATTTATCGAGACCAGAGACGCCGACATTCCTTCGCCAAATTCTAGGTCTTACCGACCTACCGCTTTAGTTCATTTATAACTCCTCACAAGCTACATAGACTCGTACGACTTTGACCCAGCAAGGGGTGGCCTTGACTGGGAAGTTACTCAAGAAAAGGAACCTTTGAGATTCCAAGTGAGTGACCAGGTTCTTTAGATTAACTCACTTTAGGAATGGCTTAATACGCTTCGTAAAGCGTGGAAAGCTAAATACAAGTTAGACAGGACCTCCGGAATTCTTATCAGAATCGGTCCTGTGCCTCGCACAAACTAGATCTACTCCGCGAACTCAGTAACATACTTTCTACTCTTCGCATCTCGATCATGAAACAATACCTTTCCGTTAGGACTCTTGCAAGTTCACTCGTCGGGATCCTCACCTTCGTATTAGAACCGTAGTGACCCTCGACCGAGAGGTCAAGCGGACGAAGCAACATCGTTGCCAGTTAGTGAAGGTTCGTTGGAATGACAACCGAGAGCCTGATTTCACTTAAGTGCGCTAGAACCAATCGATTAGGAAATTTTCTCCTCACGACTCGATCATTCGTGCATACTTCCTTGCCTAAATTCTAATTTCGGGACGAAATTCCCTTTAACAGGGGGATGATGTGACAACCTGAAATTTTCCATACTAATCAAAACATTTCAATCCAATAGAAGTAGAGCAATTACAATGAAAATTCAGACTTAGAATATAAGTTTGGCAGTTTTAGGGTTTTACACCAAAAAGGGGTATTAGGAGAGTGGTTGCACTAGGATTTTGTGCAACACTTGTAAAGCCTTGAAACAATTCCCCTCTAAGGTTGTAGTACTTCTAAACTACATTTCATGACTTGTTTGAGAGTTTACGGCCGGAGCTTACTCCCCTGGGCCGTAAACTCTAATGAATATGGTCTTTTGACCTTAAACTTCCATTAGGGGCATTGCACTCCTTTGTTGCAACCTATTAGCCTCCTAGCACTTGACCAAAAGTGTTGTCCTCGCGCCTAAATGTTTATACTTGTATGATTAGTGATTAAATCTCTAATTATTTATATCCATATGTCTTCATATGTAATTAGGATCATTGTGTGTGTCTAAGTCTCCACTTGACACCAAGCACTTGTCCGATCCTTCCGTACGATAACAACCCGTGCAATTCCAGTCACTTACTGCAGGTGAGTTCATACCCCTTAACTAATGTTTTAAACTCTTTTTTAAATGTTTTATGGGGGGGGATACAAGTAGAATCATGCTACTTATTATGTCAATCACATGTGATTAGTAAGTAGGATTATATTACTTATTACATCAATCACATGTGATTAATATACAGCATTCAAATGATTTGGCTACTTATTAGCCGTTTTACCAAACAGTTTCCTTCAAATGACTTTTTATAAACATTTTATACGTTTTAAACCCCTTTTTACACTGTACAGCTTCCTCCGTGCATTTCCTTTCAAACTTATTTACAACTATGTTTCAAACAAATGTTTCCTTATACTTAAACTGTTTTATTAAACTTATGCCTTCAAATTGTTTTATAGATTGACACCAAGTCGATCTTTTCTTAAAATAATACTTATATTTCAAATGTCTTACAAATCTTATTTATGCTTTTATATTATAAATTGCATGCCTCTATATGTATACTTATATAAGAAATGTTTAAAAGACTTAGGAAGGCTATCCACCCTATTTCCTTTTCGCGCCTTGAGATGTGGTCTGGTGGGATTTTGGGTATTCGTCCGAAGGTCGTTTAAATATTAGTTATATATCATGTACACATATATAGTCATAAAAGGTCCTTCCAGTTCATCCTATGACCTTGGGTAGCAAGGGTATACATCCATGTCCATACGTACCATTTAGATTACTAGAAAGCTACCATATGGGTAGTTCAGGAAGATACTAGAACCAGTACTAGAACGTGATATCATACAATGAGTCAGTTCATTCATGAGTCAATACTTCCTAGAAACATTTCAATACAGTACATATACAACTATACTAGGACAAGAACATATATACCTATACTAGAATGATTACATTACTATACTTGCTAGATAGAGAGAACACACATTACAGCTAGCACACGTAGAACATTACAGTACCCTACTGTACTATTACATGGTCGCTCTTACTTGAGTATAATTACAAGATCACACTTACATATATATAGAATAGACGTCACTAGGTGCTATAGCACGAAACCAGTTCGGGGTCTAACTATACTGATGAATCACACCGCAATTGTGATAGTTATATCGAGTATACATGATCATTCGGTAATGTGGATGCTCACGGCTTGCATTCAGGCAGGGGTCGTGGGTAGGTCCCAAAATCCCTTTGATAGGGGAGCGTATAGTCTGGGATCTAGACATCACATTATACCTTATCCCTCAAATAAGGCAGTTGAGTACCGATGTAGTTATTTATATTAAATACTACAGTACTTGGAACTATTACCCTAGATTTAAGGTAATAAGTACGGTTGTAGTTCGACACTACACCATAGTACTACATTGATTTTCCATTACATATTTTTAGTGATAACCTCACTTAAACATTATTGTACAAAATATATTTTTGAATAATGATAGTTATACTTTGAAAAATACATCCTCATACAAGAGACACACACATTCAGAACAGTTAGGGCTTGGTAGAAGACTACATTCAGAACAGTTAGGTCTTGGTAGAAGACTCCTTTTGTTACTAATAGGAATCATAGGGATTTTAGGGTTTTTCAAACACTTATAGTTCATATACACTTTCAATACTTTTAAGTACATATACTTACATTTTATCACATACAAATTAAGACACTAAATACTTATGATCTCACCAGCTTTAAAGCTGATACTCGCTTTCAAAATTACTTGTATCGACAGGTCATCATAGACAAGTACCGATGCAAGGAGAAAGGAAGATGGAGCTTGTTCAAGACTTATCTTTCATTTTGATTTATGCTTTAGTGTTTATCAAAATTTGACAGAACGCATTTGTATAATAATTATATTATTAATGCAATGGATGATGTTGTTGCTTGTTTACTACTTTACATTGTTATTGATATTATACATGACGTCCTCCGCCCCAGAACGTTTCCGTCGTTCCTGGTTTTGGGGTGTGACAATATGCTAGTTAGGATGATGCCTTGGAAAATTCAATGTTTTCATGTATAATATAGAAAACATAGATCCAAGGTATCTAGGGTTACATGAACACCATATGAGTGTTAGAATGCTCAAAATCCTTCATTAACCTCCTGCAAGGTTGGGATGTCATTTCCTATGAGAAGTATGTCATGCACATACAACACCAGAAAGCTCACTATACTCCCACTAGCTTTGACATATACACAGGACTCATCCTCGCTCCTCGTAAATCCAAACTCTTTTACTTTCTCATCGAAACAAATATTACATCTGAGAGATGCTTGTTTCAATACGTCAATGGATTTCTCAAGCTTACACACTCTATTAGGGTACTTTGCATTGACAAAAACCCCTGGCTGACTCATGTAAACATCTTCATCAAACTTTCCATTAAGGAAAGCAGTTTTGACATCCATTTGTCTATTTCATAGTCATGAAATGCAGCTATGGCTAGCATAACCCATATAGATTTAATCTTCGCTACTGATGAGAAGGTCTCATCATAGTCAACTCCACGAGTTTGAGTAAAGCCCTTCACAACCATTCGTGCCTAATATGTGTGTACTTTCCCATCCATATTGGTCTTCTTCTTGAAGATCCATTTGCACCCGACTATCTTAGGACCCGGTACATTGTCAACCAAGTTCCAAACTTGAAGATCCATTTGCACCCGACTATCTTTCCACTTTGTAGACTCGGGGCTTGACATGGCTTCCTTGTAGTTGTTAGGTTCATCCACATTTACCAGTGTGCTATCACTAATAAATTTATCACCATCAAATGTTAAATGGAAACCATATAACACAGGTAGAACACTAAATCTACTGGAACACCTCAGAGGTATGGACTCGTCAATCAGTTCAATAGGAGTTTCCTCCTCACGTTGATCAATAATGTTTGAGGTTCCTTCATCCCTTAACACTTGAAGCTCTTCAAGGTCAATTTTCCTCCCACTATCCTCTTGGCGTATAAGTTCTCTCTTGTAAAGACTCCTCTCCTCGCAACAAATACGACATTGTCACTCGGTCTATAGAAGAGATATCCAAAGGACTTCAATGGGTAGCCAATGAAAATACAACGCTCAATATAAGGTTCGAGCTTGTAGTGAGTCTCGTGTCTCACGAAAGCCTTGCAACCCCAAACCTTGATGTGTTCTAACGAGGGAGCCTTCCATGTCTACATCTTGTGAGTTGTTTTGGAAACCTTCTTTGTTGGGACTAGATTAAGGATATGGGCGGCAGTCTCTAAGGCATACCCCCATAATGAGATGGGTAACGAAGCTCGACTTATCATGGAATGAACCATGTCCAACAAGGTTTGATTCTGCCTCTCAGCCACACCATTAAGATGTGGTATCCTAGGTGGTGTCAATTATGAAACCATTCCCCATTCCTTAAGATAGTCTATGAAATCGAACTAAGATACTCACCACCCTGATCGGATCAGAGCATCTTTATCTTCCTGCCCTGCTGATTCTCCACTTCTTGTTTAAACTCTTTGAACTTTTCAAAGTTTTCTAACTTATGTTTGATTAACTAGATATAGTCATATCTACTGTAATCAGCAGTAAAGGTCACATAGAAGTGGTTAGCATCCCTCATGGTGGTTCTAAAGGGTCCACACATATCGGTGTGTATGAGATCTGTGACAACCTGAAAATTTTTGCTTTGAAAGCTCAGTCAGTCAACTCAACTGAGTGTCAGACTCATTTATAATGAGTTCTAGCATTGTTAAAGGTCATTCTAAGGAGTTTTAGCCTAGTACACTTAAGGAATAAGTGCTAGGAAGTACCTACTAAAGCCATGGTACAAAAAATCAAGCCTTAACCTCATCCTAAGGATTTAACGGCCACAATTTCCATGAGTTTACACCCTGGCCGTAAACTCATAGAGTTTACACCCTAGACGTAAAGTCATAGAGTTTACACCCTAGCCGTAAACTCTAGTCCATATATACGACTCTTGATCATTTGTAGCCATTTATTACATTCCAACCTCAACAACACTTCCAAATCCTCTCAAGTATCATCGGGTCTTTCGTCTAGATCTTCATATATGCAAGTGTTCTAACCTTTGATTAGTTGATATCCTTGATTAACTAGTATGATCTCATGATTTTATCCATGGAAATCATCTTTTCTTAGATCTTCAAAAAACACAAAGAACACACACTAGTGTTCTTGGACCTTAATCACCATTTCAATCCTCTATATCATAAGTACTATCTCCTTAGCTTGTCATCTAGTTGGAACATCTTATTAGAGCCTTAAACTTCATCAAACTCAACATCAAAGAGAGTTTACGGTCATGAGTTTACACCATGGCTGTAACCCCTTGAAAGTATGGTGTTTTGAGCCTTAAACACTTTTAGACCCTTGCTAACCCTTAAAATACTTGAACCTTTGAAATTCCTTGCCTTTAAGACCCAAAATAAGAACATTTGGAGAGTTTACGGCCGTTAGTTTATGGTCTGGCCGTAAACACCTCAACACCCCCCAAAACATTATTTTTGCTCATCCTTGTGAAGAGAAATGGTCCCTCAAGTTTCCCTAGCATTCAAACACCCTCTTATGCACATGTCCTTGAGTTTACGGCCATGAGTTTATACGTTGGCCGTAAACACCTTTTCTAGGCCTTAAACATCCCTTAGTTTAATCACATGTGATTCCAATGCTTGGTCAAAGTGTTTCCTAGTCCTATGAGGTGTTTCCCTGCATTTGGTTTCTTCAAAACACTATATTTATGTCAATATATGCCATTATATGTCATTTAGGACTCGTTAAGTCTCGAGACTTCATTTGTGGAGCTTCTCATCCTTACACACATATTCGTTTGAATCACCCACATCAGGTGAGTTCATACCCCGTAATTAATCTTTTAAACTATTTTAAATGCTTTAAAGGGGGGGGGGGGGATACAAGTTGAACACAATGATAATTGTGTTAATGTTTGTTATAAACATCTTTCAAAGGATTGCTTATGTCTTATATAAGTGATGAAAACATTTCAAAACTCTGTTAAAGTTTTGTTGCTTTATAGTTTAACAAAACTCCATTCTTAAAGCACAAACATAACTTAGTAGATAAATGTGTCTTTTCAATAATAGTTCAAGTAAAACACTAGTAAACAATAATGGGTATAGTTTAGAGGTTCAGTTCATACTAGATACAATACACGATAATAGGAAGAACATACTAAGATACTATAACAGAACGAACATACTAAGTTTCTATAGCATGGAACTACTACAGGATCTAATTATACCAATGAATCACTAACTCATTGTTCTAAACAAAAGGTGATACTATAGTGGGTATATATGATCACATATTTTTAATGTGGATTACACAACCTAGCAACTGGTTTGCGGAAGTCGTGCTTGGTTTCCAAAATCTCTTTACAGGGAGAGCGTATAGTATGGGTGCTAGCCTTCACATTATGACCTTCATAAAACAAACATGTTTTAAGGACATCAGTATGCCAGGTTGTCAATTTAAAAGACAACTGAGTACTTTCATTTTCCCATTACTTTCATAAAGTGACAGTTCCACTTGAAAGTTAATGCAAAGTATTTTCGAGTCAAGATAGTTATAAACTAGGGAAAACTTACATTTTACACACGACAATCAGAACAATCGAGTGTAGTACATTCAGTAGAAAGGGACCATAATGCTATCCTTATGATTCCTTAATGTATACATCAAGGGGTATATACTAATAGGATCCGACAGGTAATAGGATGTGTGCTTTCCGCTACATTTCCTGTTTCTTGTTTGGTTGTGGGCTTAGAGCCGATTCACCCATCCTATTATCCATTCAATCTTAGTTATATATATATATATATATATATATATATATATATATATATATATATATATATATATATATATATGTTCCCTATACATTAAGTCATCATAAGGGGTACCAAGTATGGGTCAGGTCATAGGACACTAAATCAATGCACAATTTTCTAGTACAAAACATACTTTCCAAATCAGAACTTTTGGTATACAAAACTAGAAACTTACCAGTAAAGGGTTTAATCCATTTTATTAAACCAGTATAACTTAAAGGACCTTAGGTGATAAATTCTATAATATGTTAGTTTATACATCAAGATTATATATAATTAATACCCGATAGATAGTTACATGTGTATCTTCCACCTCATTTCATGTTCCTTGTTTGATTGTGGGCTTAGGGAAGATTCACACAAGTAACTATCTATTCGATATTAGATTATATATAGCTAGTATAAACTAAGTGACTATAGAAGGAACCACTGTGGTTACTATTTTATTATAATAAATAAGGGTTTTCTTAAAGGATCTTTTCATCAAATATAAAAAGAACTATTACAGTTAACTCCGTGAGTACTAAGTGAATATACCAGGGTTATATACAACAATGATCTAACAACCAATGGGATTTGTGTCATCCGCCCCATTACCTGTTCTTTGTTTGGTTGTGGGCTTAGGGAAGATACACACAATTGATTACTTGTTTACTATGAGTTTTATATAACTTGTATCCATTTAGTACTCATAGAAAGGATTACAGAGTCATTTTTACTTATCTTTCATCAAAACAGGAAATATAGGATTTTCTGGAGGAGCAGGCGAACGTTTCTAAAACATAACTTACAGCATACTTAACTTTCTACAACATACTTACATCACTAAAATCTTATGAACTCACCAGCTTAATTGCTGATAAACTCTTTCAAATAACTTGTATTCTAAGGAAACTAGTAGACATGTACTCGCGTTGGGAATTCAGAAGATGGAGCATAATAACTTCAAGTCTTGTTTTGTTATTTGCTTATGTATTCTATGTTTTGTGAACACACACATTTTAAGCACTTTATTTCTAATGAAATGGTTGTTTATTTACTTTGACTATGAAGCATGTGTTGTGATACTAAACATAACGTCCTCTACTCCCGAACGTTTCCATCGTTCCGGTTTTGGGGTGTGACAAGATCCGACAAACCTTCACCCCTTTCACATGTACCAGTGAAGGTGTCTTGGTCATCTTTCCAAGCAAATAAGATTTGCAAGTTTTATCCGACTTTAAGTCGAATGACTTAAAGACTCTACCCTTTTGGAGTTGGCCTATGTGCTTCTTGTTGACATATCCAAGACGATAAGGCCACAAGAATGCCTTTTCTAAACGTTTGGAAGAATCAATGTGCAAAACATTGTTTCCTAAATTGTCTACAACCATCACAGTTTCATATACACCATTAGAAGGCAATGCTTTAAAATAAAATACACCATTATAAATAGCATTAATAGAACCAATTTCATTATCAAATGAAAATCTAAAACCCTGTTTGTACAAAACATGAATGGAAATAATATTTCTCTCCATATTGGATAAGTAGCAACAATTATTCAAATCTAATTTTGACCCACTACTAAGGAATAAAGAATAAACTTTAATCTTGGTGACATGCAACATTTTCCTATTCCGCATGATCAAGTTCATCTTCTCGTGCTCCACATCCTTATTTTTTTTGTCCATGTAGATCAAAACAAATGTGGAAACCACAACCTGTATCAAGGAACCAAGAACAAGAATGTGATCAGTTATTAGATAGAATAGTATAAATACATGCATGAGTGGGCTTAACATTCCCATCCGTAACATCCTGCAAGTATTTGGGGCAGCTTCGCTTCCAGTGCCCTTTATCATGACAATAGAAACACTATGCTTCTTTCAGATTGGTAGAGGGATTATAAGAACCAGCTTTGGTCCCAGTAGAAGAGGATCCATCAAGAAACTTTCCCTTGCGGCTCTTAGAAGGAGCCTTCATCTTCTTCCCTTTCCCATGTCAAATAGCCAAGATAGGGGCAGTAGCAGTGGGAGTAGTAACAACATATTTACCTTTGAGACTATTTTCAGCAGTCCTCAAAAGGCCTTGAAGCTTGCTAAGAGTGACCTCCTCCTTGTTCATATGATAGGTCATATGGAACTCATCATAACAGGGAGACAAATAGTGTCGAAATGATATCTATGTCCAACTCTTCATCAAAATTGACATTTAATTTTAGCAAACGGTCCACAAACCTGTGCATCTTCTACAAGTGGGTCATGATGGACTCTCCACCCTTCATCTTTGTTGTTATCATGGATGCAATAATTTCATACCTTTCCTGATGAGCACTTTGATGGTATCTTTCCATCAAGTCTTGGTTCATCTCGAAAGGGTAGTAGTCCTCATAGGACTTTTGGAGTTCAGCCAACATAGTGTCCAACATGATACAAGACACCTTTGCGGCGTCCTTCTCATGAGTCCTATATTCAACGATCTCCTCAGGAGTAGTAGTGGACTAATAAATCTCCTTAAGCTCTTTGTCAAGGACATATTCCATGTCCTCGTAGCGAGTGAAGATCCTGATGTTCCGAATCCAATCATTGTAGTTCGAACCATCAAAGATGACTCTCCCACACTAGTTCATGAGAGATAAAGAGCCAGAAGCCTTAGGGGTAGACATATGAAAAGAAAGAAAGACAAAGTTTGGATTAGATAATAATCCTTAATATAACACCCACATGAAATATTAAGGCTAGGACACAACACAATATTTTACAATTCGGAAGAGGGATGTCGTAATCCAATTGTAAAATATTTGAAGGTAGGTAAATGACGATTTACCAATTTCCACCATGAAAAACGAAATTGATTATTAGGTTTTAAATGAATTCGAATTCCTAGATTCCTTTGAGATTCATTGAACTTTTCAATGACATGTTTAAACCTCGATTATGCCCTTCAAATTTGTGATTGGGATACCGAGGATCACAAACAAGGTGTGAATAACCATGCAAATGTCTTTGCTACACTCTATGTCATTTATCACCTAATTAATGTGTCGGTTAACCACACATGCTCCTTTGATCTGTGACAAACATCAAGCTACCCTTTGCCACTCTTACTAATCCAAGTTAATGTGTTAGTTAACCACACACGCTCCATTAACGACTTGTCAAGGTGCAAAGTGCAATTTCATGGAATAGCATCATTTTCACATTTTCTTAAAGTAACTAAGATTGGGAATTTAATAAAACATTTAGTTACTTTATAATTATCGTTATACTTTTAACGAGAATTAGTGTCACATCCTACCCGTTCGGCTAATGACCTTCCACCAGTTAAGGAAGCGGTGGGTGAGAGTTGACATCCATTAAACCACCATTTTATAGGCAGTAACCTTATACCCCCTTATAGACCGATTTTGAGAATGATGTCTACTAACGGTAAGACTGACTTGTATTATACATACATACATACATATACACACATATATATATATATATAATTATAAACGTATAATATTATAATAGTATAAAGGTTGAATTTTAAACTTTTAGAATTGTAGGGTTTGGAATTAAATGTTTCATTAGTGAGACTTTACAAATTCCAAAACATGAGGGAATGTTTTGAAACTCTTCATTTCCATAACTTATGAATTTAATGTCATTTTAATGGATAGGACTTTTCATGTTCCATAGCTTGAGGACAAGTTATGGAATTCATTAAAAAACAGTTAGATCACTTTTAACAAATAAATTATCATATAATCTAGGATTGATCTAGCCAAACTCATAAAGCAAGATAATATCAAATCAACAATTTACAAGTAGTTTTGTTTATCATATAAACCAACAATTATCTTAAAATTTTGAGAATTATCTTTTGATTGGATGAGTATAATCACTACCAAATTAGAAAAAAAAAACAGATTTTATGATGTAAAACAGTTTGTGGTAGTGATCCCAATCCAATCTAGGCCAAAAAATCCAAAAATTTGCCAACAGACGTTTCGACTCGTCGAGTAAGTTAATGCACTCGCCGAGTTCATCATGAACTCGTCAAGTTCATACCTGGAATCGTCGAGTCTAGTTTGGTTACGAAGTTAGCTATGAAACATGTTGGTAGAGAAATAGCCAAGTATCCTGATGATTTTCAGTTTATGGTTAGGGTGTCGAGTGGCGTTGAGTTTATATTACATAGAGTCATAATGGTGTTGAGTGAGTACCACGATGAGGGGTCTCTTTCCATGCTTACCATGGACTTCTCTAATACCTTTAACCTAGTGGAAAAATCAACATTACCTCATGAGGTCATATTAAGGTTCCCTTCTATATCCTTGTGTGTAAAATTATTATATGGTCAAGCATCATGGTTGTATCTAGGAGACATATATATTTGGTCAACCACTAAGGTTGAACAATGTGACTCCTTGGGACGAGTCATATTTTCTCTAGTGTTGCACCCCCTCTTGCCTAATATTAAATATAATTGCAAGCTTCTTCTCCAGGCATGATACCTCGATTATGTAACACTTATTGGATATTTGGAGGAGGTGGCCAAAGTGTTGGACACTATTAAGGCAATTGGTCCATAATTGGTCCTTTAGTTGAATATCTAGAAAACCGAGCTTTTTTGTCACTCTTTTGATGGTAGGAAGCTTCGTGAGGGGTTATTCCCGGTTGACATCGGGAGGCCACTATTGGGCGTGAAACTTCTTTAGGGAGCTATTAGTAGATATGATAGTTTCATTAGCAACTTATCCATAAATAGAGTTGAAAACATTGTGAATTTGATACGTTGTTCCAAAACTGCCTAATCGCCAGAGTGAGATCCTTTTGCTTCGTTCTTGTATAGGTATTGCTAAACTTTTATTTTGGCTTAGGATGTACTAACCCATTCACATTAAGGAGGCGATGTTGTTCTTTGACAAAGGATTACACTGGTCATAGAGGACATCATGTTTTGTGATGGCTTTTTCTTTGGCGACATGCAGTGCCCACTTGTCTCCCTATCCATTAGGTTTGGTGGTTTGAGTTTGTACTCGAAAATAAAGGCTTCCTTATATGCTTTTGTTTCCTCGAGGGCCCAATCTTGGGTGTTGCAAGACCACGTCTAGCAGGATAGTGGCATATGTTGTATGTATTCAGATTATGCTTGTGTATTGGCTTCTCTTTATAACACACTTCCGAGCACTGACTTTAGCAGTTTCACTAATAAGGACATCGCCACCAAATCACAACGTACACTGGTGAGTGCCCTTTTTAGTAAAATGGTCAAAGACATGGATTTCCATTTCGACATGACGATAGAAAGCAGTTTTTGAGTGTTTACAAGCACCACATGCTCAAAAATTTCTTCTATCTATCCCTATAGATCTTCTTGACCAACATATGTCTCAGGTGGAATATCGTACTACCATAAATATCGTCTCATGATCCTAATATGCTCAACTAACAAGATATGTTTGGTGCGTTGCAAGACATGTTTGGACTGTTTTGGAGAGCATTCAATTCATTGTGAAGACCTCTCTGTAACATCCTGGGCTTTCAGGTATTTTCGAATCCTTCCATAGGTATTTAAATAGGTCATTTTGGTCCTTGGAATTGGTTGGAATTAACCCTAAGAAGCCAAGTGGAAAATTGGTAAATTTATTGGGGGCTTGAGTTGTACACTAGGCGTGAATGTGGTACATTGGGCGTACACATATGTACGCTGGGCGTACGTTTATCTGGGTGAAAACTCTAACTTTTACGGTTTGTGGAGTATTTAAGTGCCATTATGGATCATTTTGCCTTACTCTTTCAGCCTCCAAGACCTTGAGCCGCTTTTAGTGAACCCTAACCCCATAAGTGATCATCTTGAGTTTAAAGTGTGATTTTATGTTCCAATATGGAGAAGAAAAAACATCAAAGGAGTCAAGAAGGAAAGCAAGCTTGTAGATATTGGATTATCATCTTCTTGGGAAGCTCCGGAAGGTAAAAAGCTTCTACCTTTATGATTGGATTGTTTAGATCTTGTTTGGTAGATTTATGGTGTTCTTTTTGTCCCAAAGTCCCAATATTGTGCATGCTTTGTTTTAGACGTGTTTGGTTGTCCTTTCAAACCCTAGGATGGGCACTAAGACATAAAAATGAGGTCCCTTCATCTAGTTTGGTTTTGTGTTTTTTTGTAGGAGGTCTGAATGGATTAATACCATGTATTAAGAACTTTTTAGACATCCAAATTCTTAAAGTTTGAAACTTTATGGTTCTAGAGTGCTTTATGGATCTGAAGTTTGAGCTTAAGTGCTTAATCCATTAAGCACTTATGAGATTTTTAAGCTCTGCTAGGGAATGCCCTACGTAAGGTAGCATACGCCGAACATTCCGAGTCAACCACCCCATAAGTGGTTAATGCAAGGCGATATATGCCTAGCACACCGAAGGGGTACACCCCGCCTATGCCTTCCATTTGGGTTTCAGACTTTGGGCTTCGGGTATTGGGCCATCTGTTGGGATTTTATGCTTGGGCCCTAATGGACTATCTGCATATGAGTGTTTTGGGCTGATTGGAAAGTTGGACCTTAGGATAAGGCCCAATGAGTTGGGCCTAATTTGGAAAGTTGGGCCAAGTATGGGCCTTGATGTAATTTGGGCCTTTTGGATCAAGATTCGAACTTGGGCCTTGGCCCAATTAGGGAAACAGTAAAATGGATATTTACCCTAAGTATGGACCCTTAGTCAAAAATGGTATTCCAATTGTTAATTGGATGCTTGTTTTCTATGATAGTTCGGGATTTTTCAGTGAGTCAGCAGTCGAAGGTTTCAATGCAGCTTGACATTGTGAGGTGAGTTTTCCTGACTATACTTACGGGTCGATGACACCAAAGCTGACCCCTTGGTTTGATAACCTAGTATTTGCTGATATGCTAAGTATTAATTAGATATACATACTAGTTTGATATCCTATTCTGGTGGATCTATAGGACTACTTGTGATATTTCCTTATCATATATTTTGTATATGATATTATTTGTTATATGTCGACATGTTGTGTCAGATATGAGCTGAGGGCTACGGAGGGCATGCGAGACTCATACTGAGGACTCATGAGCATTCCAGATATGAGCTGAGGGTTGGGTAGGGAATGCCAGACTCGTACTGAGGCTTAGCGGTACTCATTATCTTGACTGATCAGACAGGGGAGCACGCCAGACATAAGCCGTGGGCCTGTGGGGCAAGCCAGACTTATGCTGTGGGCTCAGGGGTAATCCAGTCTATTAAGTTGTGGACCAATTACATGTTGTTATTATACTTGTGCTATTTGTTATGTATCGGTATTTTCAGCGGCGAGGTTACCTTATAGCAAAGGGTGTCCATGGACACCCCTAATTTTAAATTTTCTTTTGTAGTTTATATGTTAGATTTAAGATGGAAACCTATTATTATCACAAAATGGACATTTGTGGCAACAAACACAAACAAAAAAATCCGAAATTTTCTAATTGTTGAAATTTTTATATAAACTGATCATGAACCGCTCTATAAGGAAGTGGTTAACAAAAATAAAACCTTTGTTTTTTATAGAAATTTAATCAACATTTAATCATTCAATCTTATAAAATATTTTATATTTTATATATTAAGAAGATATGATTAAATCTTATAAAATATGTTATATATTAACAAGAAATATGAAACAAATTACCGAAAACACAAAAACCCGAAAAAAACAAAAAAATTTACATCTCATTATTTTGTTGCTGCAGCCTTTATGCTCAACCTCTCTCCTCGGCCTCCGTGATCAACATCATCTACCACTCGGTGCCCATTTCCACCCCCCTTCAGTTCGTTTCCGACTTTCCGGCGACCGGTTGGAAGTTAGTTGCAGCGGCTGCTTGAGTCACCACGATGATCTCCATCTCTTTTCTTTTATAGGTTTCATACATTTCTCTCTCTATTAGTCGTTTAAGTGTTTAGTGTTTTTTGTTTGTTTAACTGTGTAGGTAGAATATAAATCAATTTTTACTGTAGAATCAAATCCTAGAAGCTATAAAATGGAGTAGCATACTATAGCCTTTTTTGAGCACAGTGTATACCCTTTTGTGATTTCGTTTCTAGTGGTATCTCAATTGATAGAGCTTGTTTTATATTTTTTGTTTTCAACTTTTCACCAATTCTAAAATATTATGTCATAGGATATTATAATTTATTTAGTAATTTATTTAATTTAATAAGAATAAAAAAGTTTAGAATAGTTATACATGTTATAACATGTCCATGATGGATTCTTTAAGTATGCATATAAGAATTTTTGAGGAACAATGTAATAAATTTATTATTATTTATTAAATTATATTTGATCTTTGGGGTTTGAAGTTACTATTACATTACACTCACATTAAATCGTATTATTGATAATCCGACCTGATAACCAAAAATGTTTAACTATTATAATTTAGTTCATCATTTAAATTGGACACACATGAGTTTGAATACTAGATTCGTCACTGGGTATTTTAGGGGAAATCACTAAGCTTTAGGCTTACAGTTTTTTATTATGTTTCCGGTACTTTAGATGATTGTGGGAAGATGAATGCATGATCGTGCACCTCCTAATGTTTTGTTTTACGATTTTGGGATTTCTCTAATGTGAAACTTATTTTGAAAACAATTTGTAAACAATGATGGTTTTGGGTTTGTTTAAAAAGTTTAAAATTTTTAACAATTTTATGAATGTTACAGTCTCAGGGTTAAATATGGACAAAATATCGTTAGGGATCTTTTGGTTGACATATTTAAGTGCATTGGAGTTTCCGCCAAGAAAAGAGACACCTAAGAATTTCTTGAATCACCCGATAGAAGGAAGGTCAACCCTTAGATAGGTTGGCATTTTAGTTTTTGGATGGGTTGGAGGGAAACACGCTTCTGTGGACCTTATAGGGATATCCACTATCGCAAGCTTGTGGGATGGGGGTTTCAAGGCGGGACATGCTGCTTTAAAAGTTGTTATATGTAAAGTCACAAAAAATGAGAAACCATACATGAAAAATCAACATGTTCATATATTCACGTTTGATATGTTTGGTTTTCTCGCGCCGGATGCGGTGGAGCTTCTTAATAGAGTACAACGGATATTGTATAAGAATGTTATATCCCATATATTTATGGATATAGTCTTCACACGGATTGCTTTTATTATACAAAAAGGTTTAGCAACCCAACTTGTTGCCCGGTGGTCATCTCACTCGTTATACTATGATCACTAATTAATATATTGTTCTTTGAATCTAAAAAACTAATTAAAAGTGTGCATTACTATACTTTCAAATATAATACTCTCTGTCATCTTGAAAGTATGGAAAACGACACTATTCCGATATTGCCACAATACCGAGATAACCGTGATACAAATAACCTCTACCACTATCAAATATATGACTCTTTCTCGCTCGTTTCTTATTGAACCATATGATGCCAAATAACCACATATGTTCAAGAATTTTCAATTGGTTTCTTGGTGATGGTGATGTATAGTGGAGATGAGTGGTTGTGGTGGTGAAAGATGGTTACAGAGGGTGATGCTTGTTGTTGGAGGTGGACGATGGTGGTGGGTGTGGTTAGCATTGTCGGAAAATATGACTCAAACATAACTTAATGGTAAATCGCAAGGTTCTAAATAACGTGAGACGTGGCGTGGCGGAAAGGTCAAGCCTCAAGCTTACCGAGCCATGATAATTTTCAAAGCGTGATGTAAGGCGGCGATTTTGTATTAATTTAAAATTATATTACCACATAAATATAAATTTATATTAAATATAACTAGTTTTTAGAAGTGTTAGATCAATAACTAGTAACAAAATTTTAACAAAGATCACAATACTTGTATCTCCGATTAGAAAAGACATAACAAAGAGCAAAAAACTGTGTCTCAAACGAAAAAAACACGCGCCATAACACGCCATAACGCACCATGGCGCACCATATCACGCATTGTCACGTGTCACGCCTAACAGCAACGTTATGAGGCTTTTCGTAACGGCGGAGCCACGCCTCACGCTATGGCACGCGCCATGGCGCGCCTTTTAGAACACTGGTAAATCGTATACATAAAAAGTTTAATGGTAAATCATATAGAGAAAAAACATTAACCTGCAATATCGATCAAAATGGTATGTTTTAAACCGTTCGGAAAAATTCCATGGTAAACCTTATAATAATAATAATAAATAAATAAATAAATAAATAAAAAAACTGAATTTATATAAAAAATAAAATAAAATTAGTCCGTTACCTCTTTTTCACTTGAAACAAAATCATAAGTCAAACGATGACGGTCTTCATTATATTCAATATTGTTTCAACAAATACTTCCAAACATGTTTCAACACATACTTCCAAATATGATTGTGGTTGATACCGATGTTGGTTTATATAAAAATAACTAATATTGTGAATCATCTTATTTGATGATAAAAAAAATCCAAAAAGAAAAATTACCATTATGATAAACGGTTAACAATGATTAACCAAACATCCCACAATTGGTTAGAAATGAATCAAAGAATACTATAACTTGAAATCGATATATTTCTTTGCTTATGCCGATGTGGTTCATATCCTCACATAACCTTAATACACATACATTTAGTTTCTTCGTAGCAGTGGACCCATGTAATACCTTAATTTTCCAAATATACAATATAACAAAAAAACGATTCCAATTAATTCCAATCCACAATATTATCTTAACTATACCAAAAATAATAAAAAATAAAATAAAATCCCCGAACATCGAACTCTGAGGTGTTACGCCTTTGAGAAGTATTTTATACACATCAGACCTGCTCCTTAGCTTTACCATTGCCATTTGCTATGTAATATATTGGTTTCTACATATTTAAAACTCTATATGGGTAAGTCTTTGGTCCAGTTTTATTAATTTATGGTTTCATTCATGTAGACGTCTATCAATTTTAATAACTTAGTTTTCTCAAGCATTTGTAATATAAAATTATGCGGTAGTATATTTCATTCGATGACACTATTTTGAGGACCGTTCCAGAGAACGATACAATAGTATGTTTCCATTTTTCCTTGGCAGAATTCGTTCATTTTCAGAGCCGGTTCTGAGGATTCAAATGCCTAAGACGAAACAGATAAAAAAAGCCCTTAGACCTTAACGTGTAACACTATAACGAACTAAATTACATAAAATCATAAACTAATTTTTTATTAAAATGACAATAAACTTTATAGCAAAAAACATAACAAAATTATAGTATTTTAATCTTACCCTATTGGTTGATTAGCATGAGATAAAATCAGATAATCAACCTTGATAATCCTTAATTTCTCATAAAAGATCGAACTTCGACCCTTGTTGAATGGCGTTGAGTTGCTGTCTTGTTGCTGAATGCCTGAATCCGTGAATCGCATTCACGATTCACCTTTCTCTTATCTTGTTGTGCTGCCGATCATTTTTTTTTGGAACATATGAACCGATCGAGTAATGAGTAATCGATGACCGTGATGTGGCATCTGTTTCGTGCCTTTGTTCAATTCCTTCTCCCATACGTGATGACCTGATGCTTAAACATTTGGATTATTGGGTTGCACATTGTATATACTCAAAAATTCTTTAAAAAAATTCAAAATGGATAAAGTTGGAAATATTATTCATTAAGTATTTAAGTCCATATTTTGTATTATTTGGAAGTTTTGGGATTTAGTCTTGAATGATTAAGACCTTAATGAAAAGTTGGCTAATTTACTGTGAATCGTGACACAACCATAAGGGGTGCCACGATGCGAGTCACAATGGCTAGTCGCGGCTATTTTGCCGGTTAGTGATTGCGACGCGGCATGAGTAAAGTTCGCGACACGTGGCCGTTGACCATTAACTTTGACTAGTTGAACGATGACTTTTTTCACCAATTGGTCAAACTTGGTGAGTTTAAGTTGTAGGCCAAGGTTTGACCTCTAATTATCTAGGTGGTTCATGCGAATGATTCTAACAGGTTCGAGCCTGTAGCCATGTTTCGTCAATTATCAGTTCATATGAGTTATTTCACTATACAATGTGTTACAATATATATATATATATATATATATATATATATATATATATATATATATATATATATATATATGTCAGGGTGTAGATTTATTGTAGTATGTTGATTAGGAAAGTAGGATAATATAGTCTATTACCTATTGATTGTGTGATTGGTTTGACTGATTGTATGATATGTCAACATATTATGTTGAGGGTTAGATGGTGGATTACATTGGATTTGAGAGCCTAGATACTCAAGGTTAATGGTGGATCAACACTGGGGTTGACAGCCTAGATACCTAAGGTTGACGATGAATCGACATTAGAGTTGAGATTTGTTGACCAGGTGGACCGACACTAGAACAGAGAGCCTTTGCTTGTATGGTGGATTGACACTAGTGTTGGATTAAGGTGTCTAAGCCAGTAACAAAATTGGTATATTCTTGTAATTAGAAGCAAAGTCATTTTAGGTTGCCCTCATAAGCAGTAACTGACTAACTGAATAGAATGACTTTTGGAGAGAGATGTTGATTTGTTAATTTACTATATGATTAATAAATTATTTATAGATTGAAATAAATAATTTATTAATATATTATGTGATTAGTATATTAATTAGAAATAGTAATAATTAATTGAGAATTAATCAAAAGTTAATTTGAATTAATTTCGAGTTATTAGAATTAATTGAAAGTGTAAAGACTTAAGTTGTAGTTGTTCAATAGTTGAATAAGAAGGAATGCTAAAGCCTTTCTAAGGTTGGATGATTTTGATAAGGATAATTAGGGTTTCTGAAATATTCCTTATAGATAATTAAAGAGTTGGACAATTATCAAATTTGAAATATTAATATAATATTCAAATGAGGGTTATCCAAGGGTTCTTGTATCAACTATAAATAAGGTCATTTGACCTATTATTTTCATGCACTCTCCCTCGTTACCTAAGAGCTGAAAATTTGCTCTCCCATCATCTATCCTCAAGTCTGCTAGTTTCTAGGGTTTTGGGTACAAACCGTTAGAGGCATTAGATTTCTAGTGCTTGCTTTCCAAGGCATTTGAAGAAAGGAATTGGTGTGATTATTTGCTACAATAATCAATAAGGTATGTAACCCTAGATCTATATGAATTTTGATTTCTATAGCCTTGCTTTAGGGCTTATTGATATTCATAGTTTTTTACTATCAATTGAGAAACCATAAATCTTTTTTTAGATTGCATGTGAACTTAAGGGGTTTAGTGTTTTTTCGCCATATGATATTTTATAACCTAAAAAACCTATCAGTGGTATCAGAGACATAGTTTTCTGTTGATCGTATATAAAAGTAATAGATAAAAAATTTAGGGTTTATCAAAAATAAACCCTACCACATGAAATTTTCGACTTTGCTAGGGTTTCTTGAAACCCTAGCATCCCTAACCGTATTTTTAAAAATGGGGGTTCCTTTAGGGTTTATCTTGTTTCCTTAATTATTATCTTAAATTCCTTTAAATTTGAATAATTAAAACCTGATAAACCTAATCCTAATTTTTGAAAATTAGACGGTTAATGATTAGGATGAAATTTGAATTATTTTATTAATTAAAGATAATTATTTAATCCTTAAGGATTAGGATTAAATTTTAGTTATTTTATTAAATGGTTAATTGAAGATAATTGTTTAATCCATAGGAATTAGAATTAAATTTTAATTATTTTATTAAAGATAATTATTTAATCCCTAAGGATTAGGATTAAATTTAAATTATTTAATTGAAGATAATTATATAATCCCTAATGATTTAAATTTAAATTATCTTTCTAATTGTTTAATTGAATATAATTATTTAAATCCTTAATAATATAATTAAAGGATAATTGTTAAACCATTAATTGATTAAATTTATTAAGATTAAAAGATTCGAAAATTAATTTTAAAACCTAGTATTTTGAAAAATTTAAAATACACATTATATTGTATATATGATTAAAAGTTTAATATATCATATGTATAACACAATTTTGTCAAATCATTAATACGCCTCATTGACAAAACCATACTATAAAGAGCGGGGGGGGGGGGGGGGTGTATAAGGAAACGACCTATAAAATGATTGTTATTAGGTGTCCACTCTCACCCACCTTTCCATTGTATCGTGGAGGATCATTAGCTAAACAAATTTTATAGCACATAACCTCTCAAAAGTATAATGCAATTAAAGTAGTAGAATCTTTTAAATCCCAAATGTAGTTACTTTAGGAAAAATGTGAAATTGTATGCTAATCCATGAAAATGCACATCACTCCTTATATGTTGTTAGTAGAGCATGCATGTCTAATCGACATACTAATTTGGGACTAAAAATTTGATGTAATGGACAAATAAAAACTTATCATTATTAATGGAGCGTATGTGGTTAACCGACACATCAATTCGAGATGATAAATGACCTCGAGGTTGTCAAATGGGTTTGCATGGTTATTCACATCTTAATTGTGATCCTCGGCATCCCAGTCACAATTGGTAAGAGCATAATTGAGATTAAACATGCCATTGATAAGATTCAATGAATCTCAAAAGATCTAGGAGTTTTATGTGATTAAAATTGGTTACATGATTCTACTTAACTAAAATAGATTCGAATTTGATTACTGCATCCCTCTTCAAAGTTCGAATCGGAAATATGGTTCCTATCTTTAATTTAATTATGGTTAATAATTAAGGCTTAAAATCAACAAACTTGAATTCTCTCTACTCCTAATTTTAGATGTCAAATCATGATAATAATGGTCTTCCTCATTCTTATCGAAATGGTTTTCCTTAGTCTTCTAGATATGATTTTCCACTTTCAAGACAAGGTGAAAATGTCTTCCCTTAGGAAATGGTGGAACTAGCCATTGTCTCTCTTCAACTCTTCAATATATCCTCCTGTGACTCTCCTAACATCACAAGTTGAAAGATATGAAACAACTCAAACCCTTTTGGCATGTAAACATGAAGATGGAAATTGGTAAGAGCATAATTGAGATTAAACATGCCATTGATAAGATTCAATGAATCTCAAAAGATCTAGGAGTTTTATGTGATTAAAATTGGTTACATGATTCTACTTAACTAAAATAGATTCGAATTTGATTACTGCATCCCTCTTCAAAGTTCGAATCTGAAATATGGTTCCTATCTTTAATTTAATTATGGTTAATAATTAAGGCTTAAAATCAACAAACTTGAATTCTCTCTACTCCTAATTTTAGATGTCAAATCATGATAATAATGGTCTTCCTCATTCTTATCGAAATGGTTTTCCTCAGTCTTCTAGATATGATTTTCCACTTTCAAGACAAGGTGAAAATGTCTTCCCTTAGGAAATGGTGGAACTAGCCATTGTCTCTCTTCAACTCTTCCATATATCCTCCTGTGACTCTCCTAACATCACAAGTTGAAAGATATGAAACAACTCAAACCCTTTTGGCATGTAAACATGAAGATGGAAATTTTATGTGTCTGCACATTTTGAAAATGAAGTCATACATTGAAAAATTGGATAGGATGTGACATCCCCAAATTTGCGGTCATTTTAAAAATTTTAATTATGCATATTTGAAAATCAGAGTATTCATTTTAAAGAATAATATTGTGGAATTTGTTCCCAGAAAAACATGATAAATATATTATCAAAGCATTTCTGAAGAAATGTATTTTATTTATATAAAAATACAGAAACATAGGCATAAACATACCTTAGATTCGTTTAAACTAGTGATGTGCATCTCCTTTAATCTCTCGGTGTAATGTAGCTTCATATCGACACCTATGATACAAATAAATTGAGTGGGTCAGGTTGGGAAACCTGGTGAGTACATAGGGATTTCAATCCCACAAAGTTATATATATATATATATATATATATATATATATATATATATATATATTAGAACACATAACATATATAATTTCACCTTATATAAGCAATTTTACCCCACCCCATCGATCCTCACGACGACAAGATCTATACTCTCGGATCTAACGTTAACCTCTTTACCTAATCCATGCTCCTGGATCGAGTATGTCTAATCCCTACTCCCGAATCAATAACTATGTACATTCCATACTCTCGGACTAGGGACAATTGACTATGTCTAATCCATGCTCCCGGATTAATGATAAATGACTATGTCCTCTCCATACTTATCAAACCCCCGAATCGTCAGAGACAAACAGAGGAAACATCCGAGGGTGGGAGACGTCATGCGTATTATCACAACAATTGCATCATAGTAATCAAGTAAACACAACCATTACATTGCATATGAAAATTTACACTTGTTTGAAAACATAGTTTGTATACATCAGTATATAACAAAAAGTAAAATACGCCACTCTAACATGCTCCGTCTTCTCCAAAAGCTGGCAAGGGTATCTGTCTTTCGTTGTCCTGAGAATACAAGCAGTTTTGAAAACGTATCAACATAATGCTAGTGAGTTCATAAGCATATTTTATATTGAAAACTAGTCACCGAATTTGTACAAATTATTTATTTTCGTTATAAGTAAAACATCATTTGTATCGAAACCCTAGTTACTACCAATATGTAAGATGAGTTCAGTTTGAAAACCTTGGGTACCACCAGTAAGCAAGTTCTTGTTTGAAAGGCACTGGCTACCACCAGTAAATAAAGTATGTTCTGTTAGAAAACCTTGGCTACCACCAGTAAGTAAAGTAGTCTTATTACTTAAAATAAAACCAAATGTTGTATCCCTGGAATACCCTCCAGTGTACTATGTATGTAGTCTTATTAATTAAAATAAAACTATTGAAGAAGGAAAATCTCATAAATAAAGGTTAGTTTATACTACTGTGTATTCGTATAACCATACTAATATGTCTGGGAACCTCCTTGACATTTCTTTAGGCATCATACGTTACAAAATTTGTCACCCAGGCATGCCTGCCTAACTGTAGCTAACAGTTCAGGTGTGGGATTGTCGGTCCTGAATAGATCTATTCACAAATTTCACACTATCCCTTCCAGGAGACTCTGGTTATACTAAAGGTGAGGATTTTACCAGTACCCCGAAGGGTACAATGAAGAGAGGTCTCACAATCCTGTATTAGCTAGTTTACATGTTGTTCTGTTGTTCTTGTGTTGGAAATTATTTGTATATGGTGTAGGGTATAAATAATTATATGCAAAATAATTATTTAGCAAAATACTCTTGTTTTCTATATGTAGTAATGAATAAACTAAATCTGTCATAGTTTATGTGTTTGACTTTGTATGTAGTTTGAATCTGTAAAATCGGTAATGAATTCCCCAAACTATACCTATTATAGTTTGACTGGTATGTTATGTTCATATATTGTTCTGAAAAACTATGCAATTATGTTTTTAGAAAGCGTCCCTTACGCTCCACATATTACAAAAGAGATAAAGTATCTAAATGTTTGATGTAAATCCGTTGTAATTGCATCGTTTTTTTAAGTTGTGAAAACCTTTATGTTTGGCTTGTATTCCCCCTAAAAACGTTTTAAAAACTATAAAAGCGTAGGGGTATGAACTCATAGTTTGTTGGGTGCAAAGGATTGAACTAGAAGATCCTCGAGTCGATGCACATGGCACTTAACGTAATCCTAACATCAATAAATACATATACGTATCTAAATTAACGATTTCGTTAGATAAAGTGTTAGATAAACACTTTTTTTGGTTAAGGAATGCTACCGGGACTTGGTTGAATCGAGGGAATAGGCTTTTCACCACTTAAGAGCTGTTTACAGCAATAAATAGGAGTTTACGGCCATGAACTGGGTTTGCGGCCATGAACACGGTTTACGACCGTGAATAAGGTTTACGGCCGAGAACTCAGTTTACGGGTGTGAATTGTCTTTTGAGGAGTTTACTGCCTTTGAAGATTAAAGGGTTTATGGACGTAAAATTAAGAACAAGGGTGCTTGATTTCAACGAAAACGTGTTCCCGATGCTCACAAACGGCCCCAAATGAAGATTTTCGGCGTTTTTCGGATGAAAGGAGGGGTTTTATGTGTTTACGGTCGAGAGAGTTAGAGAGAGAAAAAGGGTGTTTTCGGCCAAGTAGCTTCAAATGAGGGTGGGGGTCTTGTATTTATAGGTTAGAGGTATGGTCGGTGGTGGGGTCTACCTGGCACAGACCACAAACGGGTTTACGGCCCTACACGAGTTTACGACCGTAAACTCATCCTGGCCGTGATCATGGTGTTTTTCGAGAAAATTTCGAGTTTTCACGTGATTTTTGGTTTTCCAACTCGTATAGAATTATCACTATAACCTTAGTTGATTTTCTAACCCAAGAAGTTTGATGGAAAAATCAATAAAATTCAAATTTTATTAATGGAGATGGGTTAAAATAACGGAAGAAATTTCGGGATGTCACAATACTCTCAGACTAAGGACAAATGAGTAAGTCTAATCCATGCTCTTGGATCAATGACAAGTTTAAAGTTCTACCCTCCGTGTATATCTCAGTTGTACTCATAAGGAGATACTACCCAATATTCCTCTTAATTAATTTTGGTTTACTCTGTATTCTAAATCATCATATATTATCAGCTATGCTCTTAACACGTATTTCAAGAAATATCAAATATTTCACACACAAACATATATTTAATACTTTAATCAATACTTTTATTAAAATCATGTTCATGAAAATGACTATGCACTCACATGTTAAAGTGATGATTCCAAACTCGGGCCGCGCTTCGCTTCTAAAAATTCTATTTTCCTTAACCTAACATCATTACCGCTAGATTTTAGTCTAATATTTATCACGACTATTTACGAACGATATTGTTTTATAAGTTTTAAACAATATTTTTCAACTATTATGTATAGACATGGGCCAGGCATGAACCACTGGAGGGCAGGACCATTTTGGCATTTAAGCACTTCTGAAATCCAACAACCCTATGCGGCCCTTTAAAATAGATTTTCCGTAACGCGAGTACTTAAATGATATTATAATAACACTTGTATATCATATATATATATATATATATATATATATATATATATATATATATATATATATATATATATATATATATATATATATATATATATATATATATAGTTTATAAGTTCATAATAACGATATTAAAGTTAAACATAAGTTATACTTAAAGTAAGGTAAGCGTAACTTACTTATAAGGGGGTTTGGCTGGGAACCGGAATCTTTGGGGGCAGAACTTCCGAGCCGAAAGCTCTTCTTCTCGGAGCCTTCTAGCACTTTGTGACTCGCCTTTAACACTCGGGAAGTGCTAGGGAATTGGCGGGGCTAAGAGGGGTGTTTGAGAGAGAAAGAATGGGAAACGTGTGAGTTTTTGGGGTTATTTGCATCTCTATTTATAGGTTGAGTCTGATTCGAATGCGAGGTGTTCCCTTGCTGAACGCTGCTTGTTCGTGGCCAGGTGTCATCATCTGCTGCCAAGCCATGATGAGGAAGCAGTGGCTCAGATCGCGCCACGTGTCGCTCGGTGGTTATTCCAAAAATTAATTATATTGTAAAATCAATAACTTTATCATATGAGCTCCGTTTTTATGCTCTTTATATCCACGTGTAGGTATAGACGGGATCTACAACTTTTGTTTAGACTCCATCAACTAATTTTGACTTTATTTTTAAAGTTATATTTTAACAAACTTAAATATTTTAAAATCCGTTAAAAATTCATAACTTTTTCATCTGACGTCCGTTGTTGTCTGTCTTTATATCGTTGAGCTCCTATTAATGAGTCATTTAATTCTAATGTACATTGTGTTGGCTAAAAATCGATCAATCTAAAATTCGAATTCCAGGTTGTGTGTTGCAATGCTAAATCTTTGAAAAATCATAAATTCCTCATACGAAGTCAGATTTGGACGTTTTTTATACACGTTCTCGGTTTAATGTATACTAAGAATTTACTTTAGAATACTAAGGCTAAAAATCATTTTATTGTTTACTCGCTTTTTACGATCCCAATATCGTGCCGGTTTTGCCGTAAAACTTTGACATGTCATAACTTCTTCGTTATAATTCGGATTTTAGCATTCTTTATATGTATGGAACCCTTGTGACATATACTATAACTTAGTTAAAATTATTTATTTGAAATATCACTCTATCAAAAATTCATTTTAAGGGCTTATTGTCTCTAAATTGACCAACCCGAATCTGCGGGTGTTACATAGGATGGGTGTTGTATTTGCATGGGAGCAAGCCATTTATTTGGTTCTTCTTTCTCTTCTTGAGTCATATGGTCAGTTTATTAAGAAATTTCATATGAAGAATCTCGACATGACCATAATTGATCTAACCTAAATGTTGATGGTTGTCGAGGCAGAAATGCTTAAGAATACATCTGAAGCAGAGATGCTAATAGGGTCTGATTCCAAGGACATTGGTAATGGTGACATTGGTGATCCAAAAAAGATTTATCTCCTCAATGGAAAGGGTACATCTAAGGTCAAACCTTTTGATCATATGGTTAAGACAAGGGCTTATTCTGGGATTGTTCCATGTGTTATACCCAAAGAGTCCATTTGTTTCTACTACTAACTGAAGAGACATTGGTTGTGAAACTGCCCAAAAGTACCTGAAGGATCTCAGAGATGGTAAAGTCAATTCGTATGACTCTACTTCAAGTATATCTATTATCTAATTCCATTTCTTTATAAGTTCCTATTCTTAGAATCTTAATACATAATGTGATGATCACATTTTCATGGTATTGCATGATCTAAAAGGAAGAAGGAAGCTTAAGTGAAGTGAGCTAAATCTAATCATGGGAAATGGACTATGGTCACATTGTTCGATGGTCAAAATTTCGAGCTACTACTAAGGGATTTAGGATAATTTAACAGATTGGTATTACACTTTAGAAGTGTCTACAAATATAGTTTTCCATCTCATGCATTGTAAGCGTAAGTTCTAATTTTCCTTTGAGCAATAAAATGAAGTTTTGATTTATGAAGTTGCCTTATTTCCTTGAAATGGAATTTATGATGGATTTGGTTATCTTTTTAATAATAGTAATGTTAATAGTGGATATTAATTTTTCTAGAACGTGCTTGTAGCATTGTCATTTTTTGACCAAGTGAAAAGGAATCTCATCACGAAGTTTCAATTGGATAGCAACTTGGAGACATATAATTTGAATTGCATGATGCATGAGAATCTTGTTGATTGGAAAATTATGACTAATTCTTCATTTACATGTTTATGTGATGCAAGTGATAGACTAATGGATCTAGTTTGTTGGTATGGACTCTTAAGATCCACCACAAGGGACGATAACTCTATTCATGATGATTTATTGATGCTTTAATAAATATGTTTTTGTTTATAAGATTAAGCAGAATTCTAATGCTTTTGAAAAGTTCAAAGTGTAGCAGAAAGAATACAAGAATCTATCAGAAAGAAATATAGAAGATTCTCCAATCTAAAAAGCAATGAGAATGCTTCAGTATCATATTTTATGATCATCTTAGTAACTGTGGAATTGTACCACAATTAATCCTCCAAGAACATCTTAGTGCAATTGTATGACTAAGAAAAGGAATCCAACATTGTCATAAATAGTTAAATCATAAGATGAATCATACTTTTTCCCCAATCAAACATTTAGAGCCATGCTCTAGTAACTATGAATCATATCTTGAAAGTCATATTAAAACTAAGAAGGATAACAACAGCTCGTAACATGTGGATGAATTATGTTTTATTACTCTAGCATATTTGGAATTGGAGTTGTGATGTTTTCGTTGATCGAGAAGCAAAAGATACATTAAGACCTACTCTATGAAGTGTTTTCTTGTCGAAAATCCAAACAAACTTTTGAATATTTGATTTAGCTCGTCAATGAATGTTTCTTGAGAGAACAGCTCATATGTCAAGAAGTCAGTAGGATTCGTATTGATCTTGAGAGTTTCAAGAGTCAACCAACAATGATCCTTTTAGTTATCACTAACATGCATCCTGATGTTGATTACCTGTGGTGTTTATTGACACATTCTTATTTTTGTTCACTTCCAGCTGAGTTGGTAATGCATATGAGTTCTATGTTCTTCATTTAATTGAAAAAGGAAAAGCATGTTGGTCAGTACAACTACACTGATTAATCTCGGTGAGCTACTAACAATATGGAAGCACTGGTAGGCTCTTATGCTGCCAGAGGGCAAGAACTTACAATAGTGAAGTTCAGTCCATAAAAGGAACGTTAATTTGAATTTGGTTTTGTCCTAAACCTTGTCTTATGATTATAGGCTGGAAATGTTAGATTCACATGGGTAGGAACGTATGCAATAAAAAAGCAGTGCGAAAGGTTTCACTCTAATTGTTGAGAATGATTATAAGGAAATGCTTTCACTGATAGATTTTAAAGACCTGATCAATATGGATATTGGTTGTATTAATTGAATTCTCAAATTCACAGTATGATTACGACATTCCTCTTCATATATTGAATTTTAAGGAATGACAAAGGATTCTTTAAACCTTCACAAGATATGTTCATCAAGTCTTGAAAGGGTTTGAACATATACACTATCCGGATAAAGTGCACAAGCTTAAGAAGCCTAATTAGAGGCTTGATGAAGCATCATGAAATAGGAATCTGCACTTCCATTAGAAAGACAAAAGCTATTGATTTCTAAAAATCCAATAGATTTTTGAGTACATGTCAAAGCTAGTGAGAGCATAATTGTTATGCTAATATTGCATGTTGACAATACTATTAATAGGGAACAATGTCCCTTGTTTGCAAGTTGCAAAGTTTGGGAATTATTTCACTATAGTATACTTTAGGGAGAGGAAACTCATACTTCATTTTGAATCTAAAGGTTTAGATTAAATAGTTTAATAAAAGTTAGTTAAAGGCAAACCATGTTGAAATATTTTTACATTAGGTATTCTATATATGGAAATATTATAACAAGGAACTGAATAGATATTGGACCCTTGTAATAATGAGTCGAGTCCTATATGCATCAAATATAGGGTCGATTACATATGCTACAATATTCGATTATTCTATTTTTCAATTGCTTTTAGCATTGTGTGAAAATGATTAGAATTTCATATGACTGAAGTTGTCAAACTACTATCAAGAATGTTCTAAGGTTTTACAGAAGAATTGGTTGCTTGTGTAAAATTGGAAGTATGATATTGTTTGGAAAGGAGCATAGTGACACATTTTGGATTAAGATGATTCTTGGTCAGGATGGTAATATGGGAATATGGAAATCTTTCCATAATGGGAGATGTTTTCAAAATCTACATGTGAGTTAGAAACTTTAATGCAAAGAAGTGTTCAAGGAGTGTACTTTGAATCTGACACTTAATAACCATGGAATTGTTCTGAGTAACAAGTTCTAGTGGGACATTTTGTAATGTCGAAGCCTCGGTCTCTGTGACTTATGAACCTTGACATCACAGAAAGACAACGCATGTAAAAATGAAAATCCACTACACATTAGATAGTGACAAGAATTTAGAATCGTGAATTAAGCATCATTGGAATAATGTCTACGATCTATTCACAAATGAAGGACTATTGAGATGTGACAACCTAAAATTTCCATTATGTACAAACTATATCACTTCAATAGATGTTATAGCAGTCACAATTAAGTTTCAGACTTTTTCGTGTAAGTTTGAGTAATTCAGGGTTTACACTTCAGGAAATATCAGGAGAGTGGGTGCACTAGGGTTTTGTGGAACACTGTTATTCCAACACTCTATTATATTAGAGATCATTTCAGGAATAAAAATATTTTCTGCCCAAAATATCTCAGGACTATAAATAGAATTCTGAACCAAATTCATTCACTATTCGCATTTCCAACTAGAGAAAAGCCATTTTCTCTCTAACGGATCTTCGGGTTTTTATACCAAAACGTGAGTAACTCTTTCTAGTAGTGTTAGAAATCTTTATATGTGTTCATAACATGATTTAGAAGGCTAAATCACTAGATTTAGGAGTTTACTCCCCAAGGTGTTCTTGGGCGGTAAACTCTCGAAACGAAGCCTAGACTGTCCCCTGTGATATACTACTGCCTTGGACTTGTATAGGAGTGTGTTAGGGACATGAAATCAAGCAAGAACCACCCAAGTTTGGGAGTTCACGGCCCAAGAGTATCTTAGTCCATAAACTCCATGATCATGCTCAAAATGGTGCTTTTAAGGTTGCATTTCATCCAAACTATTTATGGATATTTATGGTGCTTTTAAGGTTACTTACAATGCATTTCATCCAAGCTATTGATTTTATATGGTGTGGTCTAACACCCATTTGTTAATGGGCTAGGCTTGTATGGAAGTCCATGGATGATCCATGGAGCTTTTAACCCATGGATCCTTGGAAAAGGAAAGGTCATGGGTTATTAGGGTTTCACCCTAATCATGTACACTATATAAGCATACTTATGTTGCATTAAATAGCCACTAGTGTGTATGTTTGTGTGTGGCCGAAAATTGTAGTGTGTATACACTCTCTCAAAGTTTTCCAAGATTTTGTGGTGATTTGTGATTCCATTTGAGGCATTCACACTATTGGTGCTTGGCCCTCAAACTCCTTAAGAATCAAACTTATCAAAAAGGTATGTAATCTCATCTAATTACTTTATGTTTAAAAGTACCCCATGCCATGTTAGATAGGTTATGAACCTTGGAAAATTATTATTTTGCATGTATTTAGACAAACATAGATCCAAGGTTTATTAGGGTTGCATGCACACTTAGGAAGTGTTAGATTGCTCAAAACCCAAGAGTGGTATCAGAGCCTAGGCTTGCTTGTTTGATACTTGATGCTAAATAGTGAAAAAAGTCGAAATTTTTGCTGTCTGCATGATGGACTCACCGAGTCCATGGGGGGACTCGCCGAGTCCAAGGAAAAATTCAACCTACTCGCCGAGTAGGTTCGTTCACTCGGCGAGTAGAAGGTTCAGAATGCAGATTTTCGACTTTTGCTGCTGGAAATGGACTAGAAACTTTACCCCAAACTGTTTTGATGTTTTAAAACTTATTTTTGTTGGTGTAATGGTTGTTCTAATCCATTTACAATAGCATATATAAAAATTTCATGCTTTGTATGTGTTCATATAATTTTTTGAAACTTTGATAATCATGTTCATGTTCTTATGAATTTAGAAGATGATAGGAATTATTTGCTGAATTGTTTAGGATTAATTCTTGATCATTTATGTGTTTTAATGGAGTCCATAATTTGTCCTCAAGTTATGGATATGCAAAGGTCACTTTTCTTTAACACACATTAAAAACACATGAGTTACATAAAATGAAGAGTTTTCTTTAACACACATTAAAAACACACATTAAAAACACATTAAAAACACATGAGTTATGAAATGAAAAGTTTTGAAGAGTTACAAAACTTGTCCTCAAGTTTTGGAATTTGGAAAAGTTTCACACACTTTTATAAACTTTAATTCCAACACTTAGAATTTTAAAAGTTAAAATTCAACACTTATACTATTTATAACATTAATGGTTAATTATATATATATATATATATATATATATGTATATATATATATATATATATATATATATATATATATGTATGTATAAGAACAAGTCGTTTTACCGTTAGTAGGCCTCATTCACGAAGCCGGTCTATAAGGTGGGTATAAGGTTGTTGCCTATAAAATGGCGACTTAATGGGTGTATACTCTCACCCACCGCTTGCGTGACTGGTGGAGGGTCGTTAGCCGAACGGGTAAGATAAAGACTTATAAATTCTCATTAAGTATGATGAATATTATAAAGTAACTAAATCTTTTATTTAATTCCCAATCTTAGTTACTTCAGGAAAAATGTGAACATGGTGCTTATCCATGGAATTCACACTTTGTACCTTACCAAGTCGTTGGTGGAGCGTGTGTGGTTAACCGGCACACTAACTTGGACTAGTAAGGATCACGAAGGGTGACTTAATTTTTGTCATAGATCAATGGAGCGTCTATGGTTAACCAACACATTGATTAGGTGATAATATTAAGGATACCAAGTGAATTGGCGTGGTTATTCACACCTTGTTTTGTGATCCTCGGCATCCCAGTCACAAAACTTGAAGGGCACAATCGAGATTGAAACATGCCATTGAAAAGTTCAATGAATCTCTAAAGAATCTAGGAATTTCAAATCCAATTAAAACCTAATAAATCATTTCGTTTTCGTGGTGGAAATTGGTGAATCATCATTCACCTACCTTTCAAATATATTATTACTTAGATTACGACATCCCTCTTCTAAGTATAATATATTGTGATTGGATCCTAGCCTTAATATTACATTTGGGTGTCTTATTAAGGACTCTATATATCTAATCTAAACTTACTTTCTTCTTTCAGATGTCTTCCAACACTAATGCTTCGGGCTCTAACCCAACTGGTTCTTTCTCTCTCATGAATATTTGTGGGAGAGTCATCTTTGATGGTTCCAACTTCATGGACTGGATAAGGAACATCAGGATGGTAACTCGTTATGAGGACAAGCAATATGTCCTCGATAAGGAGTTAAAAGAGCTTGATGAGTCTACTGCTACTCCTGAGGAGATCGCTGAATTCAGGACACGTGAGAGAGCTACTACTAAGGTGGCATGCATCATGATGGCCACAACCGAGCTCCAAAAGTCCTATGAAGACTTCTACCCTTTTGAGATGCACCAAGACCTGATGGAAAGGTACTATCAGAGTGCTCATCAAGAGCGGTATGAAATAATCTCCTCCATAATAACAACCCGCATGAAGGACGGTGAATCCATCACGGCCCACATGCAAAAGATGCAAAGGTATGTGGACCGTTTGCTGAAGCTGAATGTAAACTTCCCTAAGGAGTTGGCAATTGACATCATTTTTCACTCCTTACCTTCTTGTTATGACCATTTTCGTATGACATATCATATGAACAAGGAGGAAGTTACCCTTAGCAAGCTTCAAGGACTCTTGAAGACCGCTGAAACCGGTCTTAAGGGAAAGTCGGTTGTTACCTCTACTACTCCTACTCCAACATCTACCACTGTTTTGGCTATCTGGCAAGGCAAAAGGAAAAAGAGGAAGCACCCTTCGAAGGGTACCAAGGGAAAGTCTCTTGAAGGCTCCTCATCAAGGACCAAGAGCGGTTATGCCACTCCTTCTGCCATTCCCAAGGATGCTGGTTGCTACTATTGCCAGGACAAGGGGCACTGGAAGCGAAACTGCTCTAAATACTTGCAGGATCTGAAAGATGGGAAAGTGAAACCCACCCACGCAGGTATTTACACAATATTGTCTAATAACTCACCATATTCTAACTCTTGGGTGCTTGATACAGGATGTGGTATTCACATATGTTCTGATTTGTAGGGCCTAAGAAGAAGTGAGGATGTGGAGCACGGGAAGATAAACTTGATCATGGGGAATAGGAAGGCTTCACTTGTTTCCAAGATTGGAGTGTATACTTTGTTGCTTAATAATGGGTTAAAATTAGATTTGAATAAATGTGCGTACTCGTCTAAAATGGCGAGGAATATTATTTCCTTTCATGCTTTGTACAAACAAGGTTTTACCTTTTCGTTTGATAATGAATTTGGTGGTATTAATGCTTTCTTTAAAAATGTGTTTTATTTTAAAGCATTACCTTGTGATGGTGTGTATGAAACTGTGTCGATTGTAGACAACTTAGGAAATAATGTGTTGTATATTGATTCTTCTACTAGCCTAGATAAAGCATCATTGTGGCATTGTCGTCTTGGACATGTAAACAAGAAACGCATAGGCCAACTTCAAAAGAGTGGAGTCTTGGAATCATTCGACCTTAAATCGGATGATAGTTGTGAATCTTGTCTACTTGGAAAGATGACAAAATCACCCTTCACTGGAACTTGTGAAAGGGGTGAGGGTTTGTTGGACCTAATACATACTGATGTATGTGGACCATTCAAAACCACCACAAGGGATGCTAATCGATATTATGTGACTTTTATTGATGATTTTAGTAGATATGGATATGTCTACTTAATCAAACATAAGTCAGAAACCTTTGAAAGGTTTAAGGAATTCAAACAGGAAGTAGAAAATCAATTGGGCAGGAACATTAAGATGCTTCGATCCGATCGAGGTGGTGGATATCTTAGTACCGAGTTCCTTGACTATCTTAAGGAGTGTGGGATTGTCTCACAATTGACTCCTCCTAGGACACCACAGCTAAATGGTGTAGTTGAGGGGAGTAATCGAACCTTGTTAGACATGGTTCGCTCCATGATGAGTCGAGTTTCGCTACCAATCTCTTTTTGGGAGTATGCCTTAGAGACTACCGCCCATATCCTCAATCTAGTCCTTACAAAGAAGGTTACCAAAACACCTCATGAGTTGTGGACTGGGAAGGTTCCCAATTTGGACCACATCAAAATTTGGGGTTGCGAAGCTTTCGTGAGGCGTGAAACTCATGATAAGCTTGAACCCCGAAGTGAAAGGTGTATTTTCATCGGCTACCCACAGAAATCCTTCGGTTACCTCTTCTATAGACCCAGTGAGAATGTGGTCTTTGTAGCAAGAAGAGGGGTCTTTCGTGAGAGAGAATTTATAAGCCAAGGAGACAATGGGAGGAAAATTGATCTTGAAGAAATTCAAGAATCAATTGGTGAAGGAACCTCAGACACTAGCAATCAACCTGAGGAGGAAACTCCTGTTGAGCCAGCTGACGAGTCTGTACCTCCGAGGCGTTCCACACGGGTTAGGAACACACTTGCGTTTTATTATGGCTTTCATATTACTACGGAAGGTGATACGTTTATTAGTGATAGTACACTGGTAAATTTGGATGAACCTAGCAGTGTTAAGGAAGCCATGGCAGGCCCGGAGTCTGCTAAATGGAAGGAGGCTATGGACAGCGACATACAGTCCATGTATGACAATCATGTTTGGAACTTGGTTGACAATGTTGTTGGATTAATGTCTAAGTCCATAACTATAATTGGTAAGACTTGACCCGACCCAGCATGGTCCATTTGGGTTGCATGGCATCATGCACTTGGATAGACTATAATGAGAGAAATAAGACACTTACGGTTATTAATATATTATAAGTTCTAGTGTATTAATAATAAGAATAATAAGATTATTTAATTAGTATTGATCAGGAATTAATCTAGGATTAATTAAGTGATTAAAAGAAGACTAATTAAATATATGGGTTGATTGTGTAAATCATCCATACTTGTATAGTGGGCTAATGCTCCATGGATTGTCTAGTTGGGCCAAAACCCATATGATACTCCATGGATGCTCCATGGTGTATTTGAACCCATGGATCCAAGGAAATGGAAAGTCATGACAATTAGAGTTTACCCTAATTGTAACACTATATATAGATATTATTCTTGACCAAAATCGGCGACTACTGAGAGTAAGAAAGGGCTAGCCGATTTTCATGAAGTGTAGAATTCTCTCAAGTTATTCCAAGTGTATTTGGTGTTGTGTGAACCATTTGAGGTGTCACACTTGGGGCACTAGGCACTCAAGCTTCATGAAGACATTCTACATCAAAGAGGTATGTATTCTATCTTATTATATTGATAGTTTTGTATGCTAGATTAGGATAATACCTTGGATGTTCATATTTGCATGTATAATAGAGAAAAACATAGATCCAAGGTATTTAGGGTTGCATGTACACTTACGAGTGTTAGAATGCTCATAACCCAACAGTGGTATCAGAGCCTAGGCTTGTTTTCTTGTTATACCTGCAATAGAAGCTGAAAAATCGAAATTAGTGCTGTCAGCCCAGCAGACTCGCCGAGTCCATGAAGGGACTCGACGAGTCCAAGGCAAAATGCATCCAACTCGCCGAGTTATGTTCATGCACTCCACGAATTGGACCCCAGACAACATATTTTCGAGGTATTTGGCTAGAAATGGACTAGGAACATTACCCTAAGTTGTTTTTGAACTTATAAACTTGTTTTTTAATGTGGTAATGTTCATGCTAATCCATTTTCAAAGATAAGTGTCAATAGATTCATGTTTTGTATTAGTTTAAAGGTTAGACTAATTACATGAAAAAGTTTGATTTGAATTATCTTGTTCTTATGAGTTGCTTAGATTAATAGAAAAGTTGAGTGAAAAAGTTGTTTTCAATCCAAATTAATCTAAGAGTTGATTCTAAAATGTGTTTTTGTAACTTGTGCTCAAGTTATATGAAAAGTCACATTTAAGTTTCATAAAACTCATAAAAGTTGGCAAAGGTTACAAAAAATGAAGAGTCTAGTTCTAATTAATTGGAGTTATGACTCCATAATTTGTCCTCAAGTTATGAAGGACCAAGAGTCTCTTCATTAAATAAAAATAATAATAAAAAGATGTAACCTTAATTAATTCCATAAGTTATAAAAATAAAGAAAAGATAATTCTTTTATTAGTTTAAAGTCTTCCATAAGTTATGGAACTTGAAGAGTTTTTTTTAAAAAAAAAACTACTTTTAACTCATAAGTTATGGAATTAATTAGTTTTGAATAGTTTCAAAACTTGCCCTCAAGTTTTGGAATTTGTAAAGTTTTCTCTTATGAATACTTTAATTCCAAGTTAGCCCTTAGAATTTTAAAAGTTAAAATTCAACCCTTATACTTTATAATATTATAAGTTAATAATATATATATGTATAAGAGTAAAGTCGGTCTTACCGCTAGTACGCCTCATTCACGAATCCGGTCTATAAGGTGGGTATAAGGTTGTTGCCTATAAAATGGCAACTTAATGGGTGTCCACTCTCACCCACCGCTTGCTTGACTGGTGGAGGGTCGTTAGCCGAACGGGTTTGACAGGACTATAATTCTCCCTTCACTAAAAGTATTAATGATAAATACTAAGTAACTAAACTCTTAATAATTCCCAATCTTAGTTACTTAGGAAAATGTGAATAAGGTGCTAATCCATGAAATTACACTTCGCACTTTGTTTAAGTCGGTTAGTGGAGTGTGTGTGGTTAACCGGCACACTAACTCGTAGTTAACAAGGTAGGTAAAGGGTGACTTAATATTTATCATAGTATCGATGGAGCGTGTGTGGTTAACCGGCACATCGATTGAGGGGTAAACACTTAAGGGTACCAAGTAATTTGCATGGTTACTTCACACCTTGTTTTGTGATCCTCGGCATCCCAGTCACAAAACCTGAAGGGCACACTCGAGATTGAAACATGCCATTGAACAGTTCAATGAATCTCAAAAGATCTAGGAGTTTCAAAACCAATTAAAACCTAATAATACATTTCATTTATCTTGGTGGAAATTGGTGAATCGTCATTCACCTACCTTCAAATATTTTATAGCTTGGATTACGGCATACCTCTTATGAGTTATAAAATAGTTTGTTGGGTCCTAGCCTTAATATTTCATATTGGGTGTCATATTAAGGACTATAAATCAACTATCTTGAATATCTCCCATAACATGTCTGGTTTAGACATTTATGATCTTCCCAAATCTCTTGAAACAAGCTTTCCTAAATGAAGATGATGTCCCTTGGAAATCATACTTCTTTCACCTCCTTCGATTATTCTCCCTAACCCACAAGTTCTTGAAAAGTTTAAGGTCACTCGAACCCTATTGGCAAGGCAAGGTCTAGGTGTGATCACATCTTGGAGATGTAGTCACATATTGACAAGCCGGGAGAGTTGGGTGTCAAAGTCTTGAGAAAGTTGGTGGTTCAATCACTTTCTAAGTCACATAGTGAGTTCTTTTGGAACACCTATGAAGCAGACTATGACAAGACCCTTAATGATCTTATCTATTTGTTAAGATCAACTTCCTCAAAACTTGATGGACATTGACAATAGTGACACAGGAAATCCAAAAAAAGCATTCTCTTCCCAATGGAAAGGGATCAGCCTAGTCAACTCGGTTGAACAAATGGTAAAGAGAAAAGCTAAGTCTGTGATAGTCCCGTGTACCATTATCAAAGGGTCCATATGTTTATATTGCCAAAGAAAGGGTCATTAGTTGCGAAGCTGCCAAATTTACCTAAGGATGTTAAAGTCAATAAGTTTGACTCTACTTCAGGTAAAGTCCACTATCTAACTCTGCTAAGTTTCTATTCTGAGATTCCTATTACATGATGTGACTGGGTCACATGTTGATGTTTTAAGAATCAAAGAAAAAGTGAAGGAACTTAAAGAAAGAATATGCTGAATCTGATCGCATAGATGGATTTCTATCACGTAGTTTGAAGATCGGATTCTTGAGCTACTTCTTAGGAGTTATGAAGTATTGCTTAGGAATAGATAACAACAAGTTTTCATATGGATTGTAAGGATGATTTTTTCCGCATAGTTTTAAAATAAAAGAAATTTTTTGATTTTAGTTATTTTAAAATATCCTTACAATGGCACTTGAGGAAAAATTGTTGCTTATATGATTCCATTAATGTCAAGAGTGGAAGTATGTAATTGATTCTTTCATTTGTGGTAATGTCTAAATTTACCAAATAAGGAAAGATTCTCATCATCCAAAGTCTCAATTGGACCGGGACTTGGAATCATGCAAGTTGTATAGCATGATGAATGAGAACTTTCAAGTATTGGAAAAATTAAGACTAATTACTTGTTCACACGGATGTGTGAGTCAAGTAATGGACTAAGGGATCGAGTACATAGTCATGTGCACTGATTAAGTCCACCACAAAAGATATAAGGCTATGCGTCATAGTTTACTAAAGCTCAGTAAATATGATTATACTTACAAGCTTAAGTGTAACTCTGAGACATTGGAAAAGGTTCCAATGTATGGCAGAGCGAATAAGAAGAATCAAATTAGGCAGAAGGATAAAAGTTTTTCAAATCTGAAAAGATGGGAGAGTACTTTAGTACCAGTTTTGTGATCATCGTAATGATTAAGAAACCATATCAAAATTAGTTCTCTAAGGAAGTCTTAGTGCATTCTTATGACTAAGAAGAAGGGATCTTGAATTGTTGAAATGGTTAAATCAAGAAGATGAGTCATACTTTGTTCCAATACAAGTCTTAGAGTCATACTCCAAGATTGTAATTTGAGTAACATGTCTTTAAGAAGGTTTAAAAACACTTATCAAATGTAAGAGTAAAAGTTTTCTACTCTTGTACATTTGAAATTGGTAAGTTGTGATGTTTTGGATAAAACAAAGACCAACTAAGGCTAATTGTGTGAAGTGTTTGTCTTGATTAGAATCCGAACTATCTCTTGGATGTTTGACAAGGGAGTCTTATAGGTCAAGAGGACAGTGGGAGTCTTAAAGGTCTTGAAAGTCTCAAGAACTAATCAAGAATGAAACCTGAAGTTCCTCACTAGCACACAACTTGAGGTTTATAACCTATCGTGTTGACATATTTTGTGCCCATTCCAATTAAAGTTGGCTTTGCATATGAGTTCTTAGAGTTCTCAATTGGTTGCACAAAAACTTGGAAGCAATGGCAGGCCCTTGAGCTGCCAGGTGGCAAGAAATTAAGATTGAGTTCAATCCATATGGTTTTGGGTTTTTCATTATCTTTGTCTTGTGATTATGGTTTTGACAAATTCATATGGGTAGGAACTCATACACCATATAAATCTAAGTGTCATAAGGTTTCTCTCCGATTCATGAAAATGATGGTGAGGAAACACTTTCACTAAGTAGATTTTAGCTAGATAGCAATTGTGATGTTTGCATTCTCAAAGTCGTTAGTGGAGCGTGTGTGGTTTACCGGCACACTAACCTGGACTTGTGAGAAGTGGCAAAAAGGTCTAAGCATTATGATTACGACATCCCTCTTCATAATTGTTTAGACACACAAGTGTGCTATCTAAGGGAAGGTGTATGTTTTTGATAAAGTCTTATCAAAACAATCTAGTATCAGAAATCTGAACTTTGGTAAGAAAGTCAATAAAGTATTGATTTCCAGAAGTTGAGCTTTCTGAGTACATGTCAAAGCTAGTGGGAGCATAAGTGTTATGCTAATAATCATCATGTTAGTGGGAGCATGATAATTATGATAAGTATTGCAAGTTAGCAATGTTAATTATAGAAAACAAAAGGTTTCAATTGGGAAAAGTTGTTCTGCTATAATTAAGGGAGAGGAAATTATACTTCATCTCAAATCTATAAGCTTAGATCGTGAGGTTTTAATCATTTAGTCAAGGAAATATATATGAATTTCATGTTGGAAAGGCTCAACATAAGGAAATTATGTATATGGGTCCATTATTTGCGTTCTTAAATTCGATTATGATTACGGCATCCCTTTTCATAATCTGAATTATGAGAACTTGGCAAATAGAAATGGAAATGTTATAGCAAAAGACTGGTTTAGTCTTTATGTGAGACATCATGAATCGTGTCCCATATGATTCGGATATAGGATCGATTACATGTGCTATATTCATCCTTTCTAAAAGTTTCCAAATGCTTGGGGCATTAAGAAGGGAAAAGGTTTAGAACTGGATATGACTAAAAGGATTAAACAATTGTCGAGGACAATCTAAGGTTTACCAAAGATTGGTTGCTCAAGGACAATTGGAAGTATAGTGATAATTCTGGAAGGACCATATTGACATAATCTGTAAGGAGGCAACTCTTGTTCAGAAGTGATAGTCGAAATGGAATCTGGAAATGTTTCAAAGTTAGAATTTTCAATCTGTGTAAGATTAAGGAAACTTAATGCAAGAAGGATGGTTCCAAGGAGTTGATCTCCTTTGGAATGCTCTGTAATGATTGTTGTCAAGTCTTTCTGACTTTGTGCATAATCATTACAAGAGGATCAATGCATATAAGTTTAGAATCTAACAGATTTCAGTAAATTACATGAATTTGGAATTCTTGCATTTGCAGCAAGGATCTGGGAGTGTGAAAAGAGGATCATTGAAGTTATGTTCAATTGATCTAGTTCACAAAGTAAAGATCTTAGACAAACATAGTATGCATACTTGGTGTATGGCATGACTAGTGTTTAGAAAACATAGTGTACATGCTTGGAGCATGGGACAACTATTGTTTTAAATTCAAGAATAAAGTTGATAGCTGAAACAATATACAATGAATAATGTGTAATCATATGGTGGTAAATAAAAGGTGTTTTATTTATGTTCATAGGTTTGATACCATATTGGATTCAATTATTATTGTGTTTCACTTTGCATGTTTTGACTTCCCGAATAAACTAGGTTATTCTTCCGGAATGACTAAGTTATTCAAACCATCCACAGTCGGTCATATGTTGGAAGTAGATATGAATTAAGATTGTCATGGGTTGGCTTGTAGAGGTCTAAGGTGTTGGACAAAGGGCTACAACACTCATGAGTGCTCATAAGTTCTGAGTATTGGATTCAACCCGCACTCATTGGAATCACTTCATGGATTTTATCACGAGTGATCATGAGACGATAATATCTTATATTCTTCAAACCTAGAGATATGAGTTGTTACTATGAGTTGATAGTACATTGATTGCACGAAAACGCATTGGTAACTCGATGTTATAAAACGTGTCTTTGTGTATGATTCAACAAGTAGTAGAACAAGCCATATGAGTCGAAGTTTATCCATTCCTTTTACCTTCAGGATAAAAGCGATATCTATGGGCCCCTCGATGATTTGATGATGACAAATGGAAGTGCTCGGCCGGGCCAGGACTGATTTGATTTGTTCAATTAGTCAGTCGTCATAAATCCGAAATCAGGAAACAACAAATGGACAGAGAGAATGATTATAATCCATGTCTCAGTCCATATGATATATAGAATGGAGGAATATATGATCCCTTATCTAATGGACAAGTCATTGACAAAGGTCAGCGTTTATCGACAAGGTCAGAGTTCGACAGAAGCTTTTGAGAGCTATGATTGCCAGTTTGTTCCTGAAGTCATACGCAATAATAGTTTTAGACTTATCCAAGTGGGAGACTGTTGGATTAATGTCTAAGTCCATAACTATAATTAGTAAGACTTGACCCGACCCGGCATGGTCCATTTGGGTTGCATGGCATCATGGACTTGGATAGACTATAATGAGAGAAATAAGACACTTACGGTTATTAATATATTATAAGTTCTAGTATATTAATAATAAGAATAATAAGATTATTTAATTAGTATTGATCAGGAATTAATCTAGGATTAACTAAGTGATCAAAAGAAGACTAATTAAATATATGGGTTGATTGTGTAAAGCATCCATACTTGTATAGTGGGCTAATGCTCCATGGATTATCTAGTTGGGCCAAAACCCATATGATACTCCATGGATGCTCCATGGTGTATTTGAACCCATGGATCCAAGGAAATGGAAAGTCATGACAATTAGAGTTTACCCTAATTGTAACACTATATATAGATATTATTCTTGACCAAAATCGGCGACTAGTGAGAGTAAGAAAGGGCTAGCCAATTTTCATGAAGTGTAGAATTCTCTCAAGTTATTCCAAGTGTATTTGGTGTTGTGTGAACCATTTGAGGTGTCACACTTGGGGCACTAGGCACTCAAGCTTCATGAAGACATTCTACATCAAAGAGGTATGTATTCTATCTTGTTATATTGATAGTTTTGTATGCTAGATTAGGATAATACCTTGGATGTTCATATTTGCATGTATAATAGAGAAAAACATAGATCCAAGGTATTTAGGGTTGCATGTACACTTAGGAGTGTTAGAATGCTCATAACCCAACAAATGTACCAGGCCGTAAAACAGTCAGGTGTAAATGGATATTCAAGAAGAAGACTGACATGGAAGGAAAAGTGCATACTTATAAGGCTCGACTGGTTGCGAAGGGTTTTACTCAGACTCAGGGTATTGATTATGATGAAACCTTCTCGCTGGTAGCAAAGATTAAGTCTATTAGGGCTATGCTAGCCATTGCTGCATTTCATGATTATGAAATATGGCAAATGGATGTCAAAACCGCCTTTCTTAATGGAAAGTTGGCTGAGGATGTGTACATGAATCAGCCAGAGGGTTTTGTCAGTACAGAGTACCCTAATAGAGTATGCAAGCTTGAGAAATCCATTTATGGATTAAAACAAGCATCTCGTAGCTGGAAGCTTTGTTTCGATGAGAAGGTCAAAGAGTTTAGCTTCTCGAGAAGTAATGATGAGTCTTGCGTGTATGTCAGAGCTAGTGGGAGTATAGTTAGCTTCTTGGTACTGTATGTGATGACATTCCACTTATAGGAAATGATCGCCTTTCTTAATGGAAAGTTGGCTGAGGATGTGTACATGAATCAGCCAGAGGGTTTTGTCAGTACAGTGTACCCTAATAGAGTATGCAAGCTTGAGAAATCCATTTATGGATTAAAACAAGCATCTCATAGCTGGAATCTTTGTTTCGATGAGAAGGTCAAAGAGTTTGGCTTCTCGAGAAGTGAAGATGAGTCTTACGTGTATGTCAGAGCTAGTGGGAGTATAGTTAGCTTCTTGGTACTGTATGTGGATAACATACTACTTATAGGAAATGACATCCCAACCTTGCAGGAGGTTAAGTCCTGGCTTAGGAAGTGCTTTGCTATGAAGGACCTAGGGGAAGCTGCCTATATCCTAGGGATACGGATATTAAGAGAAAGGAGTAAAAGACTAATTGGACTTAGTCAGAGTACCTACTTGGACTTAGTCAGAGTACCTACTTGAGTAAGACTCAGAGTCCGAGTATAGAGGCTGAGATAGCTGAGATGAGCCAATTACCGTATGCTTCCGTTGTTGGCTCGATCATGTATGCTATGACTTGTACCTGCCCTGATGTGGCCTTTGCTTTGAGCATGGTCAGCAGGTATCAGGGGAACCCTGGTAAAGTTCATTGGACTGCGGTAAAGAACATTCTCAAGTACCTGCGGAGGACTAAGGATTAGATCCTTACCCTTGGTAGGAGTGATGACTTGAGAGTATTTGGGTATAGTGATGTTAGTTTTCAGACTGATAGGGATAACTTTCGCTCTTAGTCAGGCTGGGTCTTTTCCTTAAATGGAGGGGCAATATCTTGGAAGAGTTCCAAGCAGGAGACGGTGGCTGATTTGACTTGTGAATCAGAGTATATAGCAGCGAGTGAAGCAGCAAAGGAGGCGATATGGCTGAAGAACTTCATCGGAGACCTTGGAGTTGTGCCAGCTATTAAGGAGCCTATGGAAATTTTTTGTGACAACAATAGTGCGGTTGCTTTAGCTAATGAACCGAGAGATCATGAGAGATCCCAACACATTGACAAAAAATATCACTTCATAAGACACAAGATAGAAGAAGGACTCCTCGTGGCAAAGAGGATATCGTCAGATGAGAACCCTGCGGATCCCCTTACAAAGGGACTGACGAGGGCTAAGCATTTTCAGCATGCGAGGCGCATAGGGCTGAGGGACGATATTAGTTTTACATATTAGATAGATTCTATGAAACTTGTAAAATGTAATCGAAATTTGATGATGAATAAAATTGTGATTTTTTATGAGTAAGGAGTTGCTATCATTGTCAATTATTTACAATTGTTTCAGCTTTGCATGTTTTGACTTCCAGAATAATTAATTTATTCAAACCTCCATAATCGGTCATACGTCGGAAGTAGGTATGAATCAAGATTGTCATGAATTGGGTTTGTAGATGACTAAAGGTGTTTAGACATGGCAATGGTTGCTACAACGTTCATGAGTACTCATAAGTTGTGAGTATTGGAATAAACCCAATCTCACTTTTATCACTTCATGGAATTTATCTCGAGTGATCGTGAGACGGTAATATCATATAAGTCTTCAAACCTAGAGATATGAGTTGTTACCTATGAGTTGGTTGTGCATTGATTGCACGTAAACACATCAGTAACTTGATGTTATAAACGTGCCTTTGTATACAATTCAACAAGTAGTAGAACAAGTATATGAGTCGAAGTTTATCTGTTCCTTCTAGAAATAAAAGCGATATCTGGGCCCCTCGATGATTTTGTGTTGACCCATGTACCGGGCCCGGTCAGAACTAAATTGATATGTTCAGTTGAGTTCTTTGTCAAACAAATCGAAAATCGAGAAACAAATTCCAGACAATAAGCAAGACATAGTTCCATGTGTTTGTCTGGCCAATATCATGAGAACAGAGGATTGTATGATCAGTTATCTTAAAATGGCGATTCATAGTTCAACAGAGTTTTCGAGAGCTACGATTGCTGGTTGGTTCCTGAAGTAATAGGCAAATATAGTTATTAGACTTATCCAAGTGGGAGTCTATTGGATAAGGTGTCTAAGTCTATAACTTATTTGGTATATACTTGACCCGACCCGGCATGGTCCATTTGGGTTGCATTTCATCCAAACTATTTATGGATAATTTTATGAGAGTTATACACATATTATTATTAATATATTCTAAGTTATAATATATTAAAAGTCATGTTATTTAATTAGTCTTAGTCTTAAATTAATTATGAATTAATTTAGAGATTAAAAGGAAGACTAATTAGATTGTGGGCTATTGGTTTTATATGGTGTGGGCTAACACCCATTTGTTAATGGGCTAGGCTTGTATGGAAGTTCATGGATGATCCATGGAGCTTTTAACTCATGGATCCTTGGAAAAGGAAAGGTCATGGGTTATTAGGGTTTCACCATAATCATGTACACTATATAAGCATGCTTATGTTGCATGAAATAGCCACTAGTGTGTGTGTGTGTGTGTTTGTGTGTGGCCGAAAATTGTAGTGTGTATACACTCTCTCAAAGTTTTCCAAGAGTTTGTGGTGATTTGTGATTCCATTTAACGCATTCACACTATTGGTGCTTAGCCCTCAAACTCCTTAAGAATCAAACTCATCAACAAGCTATGTAATCTCATCTAATTACTTTATGTTTAAAAGTACCCCATGCCATGTTAGATAGGTTATGAACCTTGAAAAATTATTATTTTGCATGTATTTAGACAAACATAGATCCAAGGTTTATTAGGGTTGCATGCACACTTAGGAAGTGTTAGATTGCTCAAAACCCAACAGAATCGCCTTGCAAAGTGAGTTTACGGCCTTGACATGGTTCATGGGCCGTAAACTCATTAAAGGGGCACCAAAGTGTGTCAAGGGTCTTCATATGCTTGGAATAAATCCCTAGAACCTATACCACTTGTGCATGAGACTTGAAATCATCCAAAACACCCATCCTTAAGAGTTTACGGCCGCAAACTCTAAGGGAAATGACCTTAGGGCCGTAAACTCCTCAAAGGAGTGTTTCTAGGCCTTAAACCCTTTCAAGAATTTAACCGCCAAGTTGGAGTAATTATAGGAATCATTTGGAACTTCAAAACACACAATACCCCACGGTTGGGAGTTTACGGCCGTAAACTCAAGAGTTTACAACTGTAAACTCCATGTGTGATGGTATTTGGAGACTAAACACATATATGGGGTCCTTTGGAACCCTAAACACAAGTGCCTTGTCCCACAATAGCTTAGATGCAATCCTTAGGGCTTAAAACACTTATATAAAGTGGTTATTATGTCTAGGATGTCTTAACATTATCAATTAGTAATTTAAGACTAATTGAGTGCATATATGTGTGATTATATGTTCATTAGGATCGTAGTGTGTGTACAACTCCTCACTTGACACCTAACAATCCTACACCGTCCAGTTCATAGAAATCACCATCTACAGGTGAGTTCATACCCCTAATCAATGTTTTAAATAATTTTAAATGCTTTAATGGGGGCGGGGGGGGGGGGGGGGGAATACAAGTAGAAAACAACATGTTATTAAATCATCTATATGTATTTTATAATTGTGTTTTCGTTCAACAGATTTCACATACTGCATAATGTGATGCATGAAATGGTTTTCTATCTTTGAAATACCGTGTTATCAAATGTATTACTTTTGAAATGTTTATGAAAATGACATCAAGTGTGACAACCGCCAAATTCTGGACAATTCAAAGTGAAATAAAGTCAACAAGTCAAACCGGTCAACTCAACTAACCCTTGTGTGCTAGGGCTTACGTTATGTATTTACTAAACAACTCGCTATTCTGATGAGAAATCATAAATCGAAAAGTACGTACAACTAGATCTCCTTAACCTAAAACTGAGGTAAGTGGCAAGCCAAACCGATAAAACAATGTTGCATACTCATCGGGAGTGTGTAAGATCCTTAAACAAGGCTTAACAGGGTTTACAAACCTTGCATTGTGAAGCCGGACACTCACAATTGTCCCACATGGAACCTCTCTCAATCGTTTTCACTCTATCTCTCTCTATGTCAAATCTCTCCCAAATCTCTCCAAGTATGTGAAATCTCTCTCAAATATCTCTCTGTATGAGAAATCTCTCCAAGAATGTCAAATCTCTCCCAAATCTCTCCAAGTATGTGAAATCTCTCTCAAATATCTCTCTGTATGAGAAATCTCTCCAAGAATGTCAAATCTCTCCCAAATCTCTGCAAGTATGTGAAATCTCTCTCAAATATCTCTCTGTATGAGAAATCTCTCAAAGAATGTCAAATCTCTCCCAAATCTCTCCAAGTATGTGAAATCTCTTGCAAATATCTCTTTGTATGAGAAATCTCTCCATGAATGTCAAATCTCTCCAAGTATGTGAAATCTCTCTCAAAAGTTCCCGTAACTTTTTAGAATCATTCGGGTCATTCCGACCCTTAACCGGGTCAAAAACGGCTCAAAATGGAGTGAAAACGAGTAAAATAGGCTTTAGGAACCGAAACCCTTCTTAGGAACCGAAACCAAGAAGACAGGCCTCTCGGGCCGAAACTCGTGAGGTCCGAGCCTCTGCTCTGGGTCTCCCCTCTCGGTTCCCTGCTCCGTCTCTCGGTTCCCTTGCCCTGCTCTCGGTCTCTGTCTCTCTACTCGCCTCTCGGTCTCTGTCTCTCTACCCGCCTCTCTGCTTCTGTTCCTCCCGCCTCTCTGCCTCATCTCGGTCTCTACTCCCTCTCTTCCCTTCTCTCAGTTTCTTCTCCCACCTCTCGGTCTCTTCTCCCTCTCTTCTCCCTTCTCGGTTTCTGCCCTCTCTCCTCTCGGTTCCAACATCAGAAGACCGAAACTCGGCCAGATTTCGGAATTTTGTCACTTTTAGCCCATTTTTGATATTTTTAACATTTTAAGCCCGTTTTTTGTGATTTTAAAGCGGGATTTTCTCCAGAAATTATGTTTTAACATAATAAACCCTAAATATTCATAATTTAAACATATTTTCATGAAAATCATTATTTAAATAATAAAAATCTAATGGGTGATTTATTTAAGGTGGAGTCTTGACCTTGCCTTATCTTATGTCACAAGCAACCACCCCACACCCACTCTATGACCAACTACACCTCCCCACCTTACCTAGGTCACTTCAATGTCCCTTACACTCAATTTCCACCCATTCCCACGTTTTTAGAGCTGGATCAAAACATCCTCTCTCCTCATTTCTCCCATTTGCTCTCATTTCACCAAGAATCAAACACCACTTTTCTATCAAACTTTTTTCTACAAAATTAGAGATTCAAGGGCTGATGTTGAGTTTTTCCTCCACATTTGGTAAGTATAATCCATCCTCCATATGATTATTTCACTTCCTTCTATACAAATCAAAGATATCTTACACAAACTCCATCATATTTGTGTTAGATCTTCGAATCTTCAAGTGATTCTTCAAGTGTTCTTAGGTTGACCACTTCTCTTGTTCAACACTTATCTACTGAAATCACTCAAGGTGAGTTCATACCCCTACATTTTCATGTTTTCTCAAGTTTTCAGGGGGGGAATACAAGTTAAAACACCAAGAACATAGCTAAAATTTTCTAAGAGCCTTCGTCAGAAAATTTCAACTCCATTCACGGACTGTTTTGGGCATTTTAAACATTTTTGTTTTGAAAACTGTACAAGGTTCAAATATTTCAAGTTATTAGCTTTAAAATTACTACTTGAACATCTCCATACGATTTTTCTACAATTTATGGTGATTTTTACAAAACTGCCGATCATTTCAAACAACAATCCGGACCAGTCTGAGATTTTGGACTTATGCACCGAAGTTTGAGGTCATTAAAAATCGTGATAAAAATTATGAGTAAACTAGACACATTTTGTGAACTTTCAGAATTTACGGATCTAGTTTTCGACTTTGTATGATTTTTCTATGATTTTTCTAAAACAGTGCAGAAAGATTTAGAATTAGTTAACAGCTTCTAACTATCAAAACACTTTGTAACATGTTGAGCAAAGTGTAAAGTCTTTGATGACTTCATATATTTCATGCATTTCTTGTTATGATATATTTGTATAATAGGAAATTACTTACTGAATTTATAAGAATCCTCCATCATAATCATTAGTACAAAACAAAGCAGGTTAAACATAGCTATATTGTACTATACATTTGACTTACATAGAATGGGATTCTTAAACACCACAAAGAAATATACTAAACTATAATAGGTATAGTTAGGGTACATATACATTTCAAACATTTTAATAAACTATAATAGGTATAGTTTATGATCATTTACATAACATACTCGTACAAAAAGGGGTACAAATACAAAGTGCCGGTTTTTATACAAAAAGGGGTACAAGTACAAAGTGTCGGGTTTATATACAAAAAGGGGTACAAATACAAAGTGCCGGTTTATATACAAAAAGGGGTACAAATACAAAGTGTCGGTTTTTATACTAAAAGGGGTATAAATACAAAGTGTTGGGTTTATATACAAAAAGGGGTACAAATACAAAGTGCCGGTTTTTATACAAAAAGGGGTACAAATACAAAGTGTCGGGTCTTTATACAAAAAGGGGGTGCCGATACAAAGTACCAGGTTCACTTAAGATAGTTATTATGATATTAAAACTATATTTCATCTAGAATTGGTAGACTTCAACTATAATAGCTGAGCGTATATGTTTGAGTCATATAAGAATTTAGTCTCGATTGGCCAAGAATTAGTGGTGCCTGCCTCATCTCCTGTTCCTTGTTTGGTTGTGGACCTAGGATAGACCCACTATATTCAACGTTTTATCTAATTTAAACCTTATATAACTTATATACGTTGGACGATTATAGAGGAACTCTACGGGTCATTCTAAGGTTCATTAATGCATCATATCGGAATATTTCTATTCACACTCAACTAAGAAAATATTGGATTTTCTGGAAATCAAACCATATCGATTTTACAAGGAAAGCAGTTTCTACTTCAAACAAATCTCTTATGAACTCACTAACTTAATTGTTGACATTTTTTTTTGAAACTACTTGTATTCTCAGGAAATCAATGAAACAGGAAAACTTCAGCGCTTTGAGGATGGAACGTTAAGCCGTCAACAATTTACTTTTGTCATCATAATGTAATTGATTTTGAAACATGTAAACATATACTTTGGTGTAACTTTTTCAATTATATTTATGATAGTTGTATTTACTTTGAGCACTAGTATACACGTTGTTGTGATACTGTACATGAAGTCCTCCACCCTCAGACGTTTCCACCATCCTTGGTTTGGGGGTGTGACAGATTGGTATCAGAGCATTGTTTATAGTGAACTAAGTATATCGAACCACATAAGATATACAAACTATAAATGCATTGGGACTAAGGTCTCTGATTTAAAGTTTTCAAAACAACTATACTTTTAGAAATAAATAGCTTCTTGTTAAAAGTATACATGCATGCATACATACTAGGGTTATCATCATTCTAGAACAAAAAAAGTAATGATTGTTGGATATCACAGGTAAGCTTGGGGATGTATGGTCAGTCTTGGGAATGGCGTAGCCTGATCAACTATGCTGGTTTGAGGAGTGATTAGCATATGCCCAAGAATGGTTGTGATGTGGCAACAAGTCTAAAAAGTTACCAACACTACCACAATCAAATACCATAGGGGTATTTGGTGTTATTATAATTACATATCTGAGAACTAAATAGATTTTTATCAATAGGTCAATAGTTGCTTAGTGGATACATTAAAATTTTATGTATCCAGGACGTCATAGACTTAGAATCTGTGGATCTTTGCTCTACTTCCTGTTCTCGTTGGATTGGGGATTTAGAGTTAGGGTCACTTATTCGAAGGTCTATCCTGTCCCGAATACATATAACTAGTATGCACTAAACAATATGTTGAAGTACCTGATAAAGATCATCTTATAATTATCTAATTAGTACGTCTATTTAGTTATTTCTTATATCCCCATTTCTCGCGAAGATATCATGGTTGGATTCCATCCCCACGACGACCCGTACTACCCTAACCACGACAATACCAAATGGCTCGGAGAGGAGCCAGAGAATGATTACCCAACCCCTGTGGATGGTCACCAAGCTGAAGGCTATGCTGATGGTTCTGACTCCGATCCTGAAATGGAGAACTTAACCCCGATGACTCTTGTTCCGAATCCTAACCCTCGTCCAGCTTTTCAAGGCCCGACGCCTCCTTGGGTAGAGTGCTTGGAAACATGGAGCGAAGAACAAGACCAACCTATGTTGTTTAATGGAGACCGAAGCTTCTACAACATAAGCGAAGGAAGCTCAGTAGATAGAATTCTTCCAATCCTGGTCCGTAGGGTTACCCGAAACGAGATTCAGAGCAGATCAACTCTCCATCGTACTGCAGAGGTTGATGCAAATGCGTGAATGCATACGATCTGCACCAATCGCCTTGAGCACGATCGTGAAAAATCTAAGAGAGACCAAAAAACCCTGCTGCAAGCACTGACTGAAACACGAACCGAAGTCATAGAACTCTAAGTACGCCAGAGGGTATACGAAAGGCACCTGCCTGATATGGAGCGACAACTAGCTGAACTGAGGGTTCACCAAAGGGATGACCGCCGCCAGTAGTAGATGCCTTACTTTCTTTCCCTATTAACAAGGATTTTTTCTTTTCCCTATCTATGTCCTATGTGGCATTCTCTATGAAACCATATTGTACTGTAAGTACTTTTAGTTAGGCCTTTAGGCAGCCAAAACTCTCCTGCTCCGGATGTGATGTAAGACCCTCTCCAAGGTCAATTTTCTCCAATTTGCTACATCTTAAACATCAATGACATTGTCAGTCAGATGAATTCTGTGACACTCTTTGTTCGAATACTTCCTAATGAGTCTATCTGAAACCCACTTTAGTCAAGTTGTTGGACTAAAGTAATTTAGCTCCGGGATCGTTCCCAATTTCCTTCTAAGGTTGGATCACGTTATTCACCAACCAATGGAACCCGATTTTGAAACTACAAACGTCATAAGATCATTCTCCGAACTTACTCCTACTCTAATATAAGACTGCATCATAGGGATGTAGGTCAAACCTTCGAGAACATACTTCAATTGTTCATAATAAGGACCTAGTCTGGGTCAAGTGTAAGGCTTCACTTGGATACAAACCCTACTAAACTCATGAAGTTCATTCATATGGACTTCCTTTATGAATTACATATAAGGCATTCTTAAAATCGGAGAATAATGCAGGAAAAATCTAATTCTATAACAACTGACTTGTCTTTGCTAGTAGAAACTTACCATCTGATCATTTTTTTTGCAAACTCATGACAGAATGATGCCACCAAGGAAAAGACCAAGACCTTCCGGCAGCACAGGGCCACCACCTCCAACGCCACCTCCTCAGTTTGATCCCGCAATGTTCCAAGCTGCAGTAACAACAGGTGTGGTAGCTGCAATGTCACAAATTGGTACAAATAGCACTAGTGGTGCTGGATCTGGAGCCACAAACTCTAACCACGGGGATAGTACAGGACGCACAAAGGAATGCACTTACAAGGACTTCACAAATGGCAAACCCATTTCCTTTGAGTGAAGTGGGGGTATCCTCGCACTAATTCAATGGTTCGAGAGAACCGAAGCAATCTTTGAGATTTGTGCTTGCCCCGAAGCAAGCAAAGTCAAGTACGCGACATTCACCTTCATCGGAAGAGCTCTCACTTGGTGGAACCGCAGAGTTAAGTCGCTTACGCTTGCAGTGGCTAACTCGTTAAGTTGGGAGGACTTAAAGAAGATGATGCTGAAGGAATATTGCTCAAGAGGTGAAGTGCAAAAGCTGGAGCAAGAACTGTGGAATCTCAGAATGGTAGGCTCCGACCTTACAACTTACACCAACCGATTTTGTGATCTAGCAATCCTTTGTCCCGCTATGGTCACCCCGGAAGACAAAAAGTTGGAGCGATACCTTTGGGGATTGTCCCCCGAAATTCAAGATAGCGTGCTGGCCTCAAGACCAACTACCTTCGACAGCGCCAAGGAGTTGGCACAACAACTCATCATGCCAACCATGACACTATGACAACCACCCTTACCTAAGGAAGAGGAGGGAACAACGAAAGAAAGTTTTGGGACAACAAGAAGGACCAATCAGCCCAGGGCCTCGCTAAGAAGCAACAGATCTTTGTTGTTCATGCTGCCACAACCCTCACCACGCCAACTCCCATGAAACCATACACCGGAACCCTTCCGAAATGCAACAAGTGTAACTTCCATCACACTGGGGCTTGCCGGAAGATGCATTGCAAAAATTGCGACAGAGAGGGGCACACTGTTCATTTCTGTAAGGCACCAGCACGACCCATCAACCAAGTCCCTGGCTTTGGAGTAAGCCCAACCTGTTACAAGTGTGGAAAAACGGGACACTTTAAAAGGGACTGCCCAAGAACAAGAGATGCCGGTGGTGGTGGAAGGGTGCCTGCAATCACCGAAGGAGAAACCACCCCGGAACTGCCCGCATATATCAGTACATGTTTCTAACATCGACATTTAAATTCTAAATTTCTTTATATGTTAAATCTAGCATCGATTAAAGCATGCATAGTAGTAATCATGTGACATCGGGCGAGTTATTCCTCACCATAATCAATTTCTTGTACTGCGAAAAGTTTCCGCCATCTTTCCTCTAAATTCTTGGATCCCCATTCGAAGTGCAAATTTCGAGACGAAATTCCCTCTAACGGGGGGATGACGTGACAACCATCAAATTCTGGTCAATTCAAAGTCAAATAAAGTTAACAAGTCAAACCGGTCAACTCAACTAACCCTTGTGTACTAGGGCTTACGTTATGTATTTACTAAACAACTCGCTATTTTGATGAGAAATCATAAATCGAAAAGTACGTACAACTAGATCTCCTTAACCTAAAACTGAGGTAAGTGGCAAGCCAAACTGATAAAACAATGTTGCATACTCATCAGGAGTATGTAAGATCCTTAAACAAGGCTTAACAGGGTTTACAAACCTTGCATTGTGAAGCCGGACACTCACAATTGTCCCACATGGAACCTCTCTCAATCGTTTTCACTCTATCTCTCTCTATGTCAAATCTCTCCCAAATCTCTCCAACTATGTGAAATCTCTCTCAAATATCTCTCTGTATGAGAAATCTCTCCAAGAATGTCAAATCTCTCCCAAATCTCTCCAAGTATGTGAAATCTCTCTCAAATATCTCTTTGTATGAGAAATCTCTCCAAGAATGTCAATTCTCTCCCAAATCTCTCCAAGTATGTGAAATCTCTCTCAAATATCTCTCTGTATGAGAAATCTCTCCAAGAATGTCAAATCTCTCCCAAATCTCTCCAAGTATGTGAAATCTCTCGCAAATATCTCTTTGTATGAGAAATCTCTCCAAGAATGTCAAATCTCTCCCAAATCTCTCCAAGTATGTGAAATCTCTCCCAAATCTCTCTCAAAAGTTCCCGTTACTTTTTAGAATCATTCGGGTCATTCCGACCCTTAACCGGGTCAAAAACGGCTCAAAACGGAGTGAAAACGAGTAAAATAGGCTTTAGGAACCGAAACCAAGAAGAGAGGCCTCTCGGGCCGAAACTCGCGAGGACCGAGCCTCTGCTCTGGGTCTCCCCTCTCGGTTCCCTGCTCCATCTCTCGGTTCCCTTGCCTTGCTCTCGGTCTCTGTCTCTCTACTCGCCTCTCGGTCTCTGTCTCTCTACCCGCCTCTCTGCTTCTGTTTCTCCCGCCTCTCTGCCTCCTCTCGGTCTCTACTCCTCTCTTCCCTTCTCTCGGTTTCTTCTCCCACCTCTCGGTCTCTGCTCCCTCTCTTCTCCCCTCTCGGTTTCTGCCCTCTCTCCTCTCGGTTCCAACATCAGAAGACCGAAACTCGGCCTGATTTCGGAATTTTGTCACTTTTAGCCCATTTTTGTTATTTTTAACATTTTAAGCCTGTTTTTCATGATTTTAAAGCGGGATTTTCTCCAGAAATTATATTTTAACATAAAAAACCCTAAATATTCATAATTTAAACATATTTTCATGAAAATCATTATTTAAATAATAAAAATCTAATGGGTGATTTATTTAAGGTGGCGTGTTGACCTTGCCTTATCTTATGTCACAAGCAACCACGCCACACCCACTCTATGACCAGCCACACCTCCCCACCTTACCTAGGTCACTTCAATGTCCCTTACACTCAATTTCCACCCATTCCCACGTTTTTAGAGCTGGATCAAAACATCGTCTCTCCTCATTTCTCCCATTTGCTCTCATTTCACAGAAAATCAAACACCACTTTTCTCTCAAACTTTTTTCTACAAAATTCGAGATTCAAGGGCTAATCTTGAGTTTTTCCTCCACATTTGGTAAGTATAATCCATGCTCCATATGATTATTTCACTTCCTTCTACACAAATCAAAGATATCTTACACAAACTCCATCATATTTGTGTTAGATCTTCGAATCTTCAAGTGATTCTTCAAGTGTTCTTGGGTTGAACACTTCTCTTATTCAACACTTATCTACTGAAATCACTCAAGGTGAGTTCATACCCCTACATTTTCATGTTTTCTCAAGTTTTCAGGGGGGGAATACAAGTTAAAACACCAAGAACATAACTAAATTTTTCTAACAGCCTTCGTCAGAAAATTTCAACTCCATTCATGGACAGTTTTGGGCATTTTAAACATTTTTGTTTTCAAAACTGTACAAGGTGCAAATAGTTCAAGTTCTTAGCTTTAAAATGACTACTTGCACATCTCCATACGATTTTCCTACAATTTATGGTGATTTATACAAAACTTCCTATCATTTCAAACAACAATCCGGACCAGTCTGTGATTTTGGACTTATTCACCCAAGTTTGAGGTCATTAAAAATCGTGATAAAAATTATGAGTAAACTAGACACATTTTGTGAACTCTCAGAATTTAAGGATCTAGTTTTCGACTTCGTATGATTTTTCTACGATTTTTCTAAAACAGTGCAGAAAGATTAAGAATTAGTTAACAACTTCTAACTATCAAAACACTTTGTAAAATGTTGAGCAAAGTGTAAAGTCTTTGATGACTTCATATATTTCATGCATTTATTGTTATGATATATTTTTATAATAGGAAATTACTTACTGAATTTATAAGAATCCTCCATCATAATCATTAGTACAAAACAAAGCAAGTTAAACATAGTTATATTGTACTATACATTTGACTTACATAGAATGGGATTCTTAAACACCACAAAGAAATATAGTAAACTATAATAGGTATAGTTAGGGTACATATACATTTCAAACATTTTAATAAACTATAATAGGTATAGTTTATGATCATTTACATAACATACTCATACAAAAAGGGGTACAAATACAAAGTGCCGGTTTTTATACAAAAGGGGTACAAATACAAAGTGTCGGGTTTATATACAAAAAGGGGCACAAATACAAAGTGCCGGTTTATATACAAAAAGGGGTACAAATACAAAGTGCCAGTTTTTATACAAAAAGGGGTACAACTACAAAGTTCCGGGTTTATATACAAAAAAGGGTACAAATACAAAGTGTCGGTTTTTATACAAAAAGGGGTACAAATACAAAGTGCCGGGTCTTTATACAAAAAGGGGGTATCGATACAAAGTACCAGGTTCACTTAAGATAGTTATTATGATATTAAAACTATATTTCATCTAGAATTGGTAGACTTCAACTATAATAGCTGAGCGTATATGTTTGAGTCATATAAGAATTTAGTCTCGATTGGCCTAGAATTAGTGGTGCATGCCTCATCTCATGTTCCTTGTTTGGTTGTGGACCTAGGGCAGACCCACTATATTCAACATTTTATCTAATTTAAACCTTATATAACTTATATACGCTGGACGATTATAGAGGAACTCTACGGGTCATTCTAGGGTTCATTAATGCATCATATAGAAATATTTCTATTCACACTCAACTAAGAAACTATTGGATTTTCTGGAAATCAAACCATATCAATTTTACAAGGAAAACGGTTTCTACTTCAAACAAAGCTCTTATGAACTTACCAACTTAATTGTTGACATTTTTTTTCAAAACTACTTGTATTATCGGGAAATCAATGAAACAGGAAAACTTCAGCGCTTTGAGGATGGGACGTTAAACCGTCAACAATTTACTTTTGTCATCATAATATAATTGATTTTGAAACATGTAAACATATACTTTGGTGTAACTTTTTCAATTATATTTATGATGGTTGTATTTACTTTGAGCACTATTAAACACGTTGTTGTGATACTGTACATGAAGTCCTCCACCCCCGGACGTTTCCGCCATCCTTGGTTTGGGGGTGTGACATCAAGTCACTTTTACGTTTGTTCAAAAACCCTTGGATGTCTTACAATACCATTTTACATTCTTGAACTAAATTATTCATGTACACTTATATTGTATATATGTATTGATGTATAGTTTACATCTTTCATTTAGTTTCCCACACCCTTGAGTAGTAAGAGTGTATAAGCCTACTTGAACAACCAATTAACTTTCATTAAATTGTCATAGGGATAATTAGAAGATATCAAACATTATTCCAATTACAAGGAATCACGCAAAGTGTCAGTTCATTCATGAGTCTTTACGAGTACATTACCTGATACATGAGTACCTTTACATATGCTTACGTGATACCTGAATACGCTTACATGAACATGATGAGATTTGTAATCGAGTTTGAATCAATTCAAGTATGAAATCAGAAAGAGTAATAACGATGAATACGAGAGTAAATAGAATATTTTTTTCAGCTCATATTATGCTTTTGAGTTTACAGATTACAATGACTAAACTGTAAAAACTGAGTGAAGGAAGTCCCTAAAACACTTAGTACATACCCCTATTTATAGGAGAACAAAAGCATAACAATACTAAGGACTAGACATTAAGACAACACTTTAATATACCTTAGTACAAATAACATTACTTCCGAAGACCCCTTCTTACGAAGACAAAATATACTTCATAACAATCTAACTGACTCTTCGACTATTACAACATTTAAGCCCTAACAATCTCCCCCTTTGGAATCAAGGTCGAAGTTTTCAATTTGTCAGTGATTGAATGGCATACATCAGCACTCTTCAGATTTCCATGTACCAAGAGATAACTTTCTTTATCTCTTTCTTATCCCCTTCTGAGTTCTTCTTGCAGTGGTTTATACGAACAATTAAGTTCGTATATTGTGAGTTGGTGCATCTCTCCACTTCGCAAGTTTGAAACAAGAACCGCTTAGCTCTTCCAGCTTTGTCTTTTCCTGCAAGAACGATTCCCAATGGCTTTAAACAAATTTCTCCATCTTCATAATTTTTCAACTCATTTTGTTTCTTCGATGGTGACACTGGTGCAGTAATGTCGATGCCTTTGACAACTGCAAGTTCGACATCAGTCTGAGCCAAGCACTCAATGTAATTCTTCAAAAATATCTTAATGTGCTTGCACCCTAGGCTAAAAACATCTGGTTCTGTGTCTTGGAGAAAAGAAAATGATTTGTCTTTGAGCATCAAGGCAATGTTTATTAGATAATATGTGTTCATCAAAGGAAAGTCTGCCACTGTGAATTCTTGTAACTTCCCACTTGCTCTTGCTACAGTGTACTTCAAATTTTCAAACTTCCCTTCGAATATGACATCCCTTTTTATAGATATCACCTTCTTAATTTTTTTCCGAAAAACACACTTCTTCTTTCCCTATTCGGTTTCCAATAATTTTGCTTCAGCCTTGAACTGTGGCATAACGAACATCATTTCATTGACTGGAAAGTCAAGTTGACCAAAATCTGTGTTCGTCACCACATAGCTCTTTTTCGGAATCTTTTCAAATGAGTACATACAATCAAACAGCACTCTGGATTCGATGGTTTCGTAGTTATAAAATTTTGCTGGATCACCCTTATCATCATTCAAACCATCCAGAGCCCTTTGTCTCATTATGCTCTACACCTGCCTCATTCTTTCCACATCAGCTGCCACCTCAACTTTCTTCTCTTCTTTTGTCTTTTCAATCAAAATTCCTTTTCCCTTGTCTTCGACATTTGACAAAACCAATTTTTTTGATGAAGAAACATCAGCTTGCTTCCCAATCACAACACCTTTTGAACTTGGTTTTGGAAGTGGAATTGTTGTGATCACAGTCGAAGTGACTGAACCTGCTGAAATAATACTCAGTTTTGTCACCACCTTCGAAGGATAAAGTTTTCCAACTACCTTCGCATCTTCAGATGTCTTCGTTTGTTCCGCAGCCTTCGATTTATCAATCTTTTCTCCCCCTTGCACCCCTGTGAAAGCAGGTGGGGCCTCTGTAACATTTGGCAGAAGGCTTGAAATGCGAAGAAGTGGAGATAAGTTTTTGTGTAGGATGGCTTCGAAGTGGGAAAATTTCTGAGAAAGAAATTCTTGAGAAACAATTGGAGAGACAGACTTCGAAGACAAGTCTTGGAGTTCTTTTAACAACCTGACCAACTCTCCAAAATTTTGTTCTTCTTTGGCAGAAAGAGTGGTCAGTTGAGGATTCATCTGCTCAAATAATTTAACACATTTTGCAACAGCGTCACAAATAATGTCAATCTTCTGATTTGCTGACGCGTAATCTTGTTGAACAGCCTAAACCTCCTTCGTCATATCTTCACGAAGTTCTCTGATTTGCAAATTAACATCTTCGCGTACCTTCTTGACTTCTTGTATGAAGAGCACATGACGCTCCTTCGTAACAAGCTTTAGATCCTTTAAATCTTTCACAAAATCAGATCTCAGAGAATTGATTCGATTCTCTGTAGAAATATCATTCTGATTAACCTTCGTAAGAACTCGACTCTCCGAATCCCTAATCAACCCTTATGCCTTCGAGATCACCCTTCCTTCCATCACCTTCATTAAGGAATCAACTTCCATGCTTGTAATTCCACCACTTTCCACATCTGCTTGGGATTGCAAGATAGAATGCAATTTCGAATTCAAAATCTTAAACTGCTTCATAGTCATCAGCATGTGGTCAGGGAAATCTTCTTCAGCTTGATCAAAATGAAGAGCTTCGAATGTTCCTCCAAAGCCTTCGTCATCGGTTTCAGCATCAGCATCCATGGTTTCATCAGTAGGTGAGGATGGATGGGGTGGATCAGTTGATTGAGTTGAGAATATGGTGGTGAATGGTTGATCCATAATAAGTTGAAATGTAGGAGAATCAGTTGTGGATGTAACCTGGGGTAGTGAACTTCTTTCAAGAGGCTTCGTAACAATAGGTGAACTGGTCTTCGCTTCTTCTTGAAGTGTAATCTCTGGTGTCTCAGGAACTTGCTCAACTTCTTCAAGTCTTTGACTCTTCTTCAAAAATTTTGCTAAATCTTCAGCCCTTTGTATTTTAGATAATGGAGACACCGGAGCTGGAATTTCACGAACTGTGACCCCTTGATGGGATAATTGCGTTTTCTTCACCATCTGAGACTTTCGTTTTATTTTGATCCGTCGAAAAACACCCGTCTTCGAAGGAATCATTTCTGTCGATGGAGACGCTTCGATTCTTGGTGTATCAACCATTGAGGTTAAAATTTGAGATACCTCTTCGACCACCGAAATTTTCTTCTTCTTTTCTACCTTCGCCACTTTTTCCAAAGACCCACCAACTGTCTTCTTCGATTTCTTAGACTTTTCCCTCTCTTCGTCTTCATGTAACACCCATGTAAGAACTGTTGTGTCAATGTATTGCAAATATGACACCAAAACATTATTCGTTGGATCCACCTTCTTGAGCATCGCATCCGGAATGCGAGCTATTGATGTAAAGATAGCCGGATCATCATTTACTTGCTTCGGACTACCATACATGTGAAACACCGCCTTTTCTTCGAACTCTGGAACTTCGATCTGCTCCTTGCGGTAAACATACTGTATGATCAAACACCAATAACGAGCACAAGAAATCCCCTGCTTGGCACTCATCTTTGAAATGCTAGTTAAGAACTCTGTCCATAATTGTTCAGAGTAATCCACTTGCAGATCATAATACAGTCCGACAACCATTGCGTAAACCTCCATCCTTCCTTTATCAAGACCCACGGTTCTTGCAGTAAGACATCGAACGAAAATGCCAAACAAAAAATTCCATACCGTAGGTAATCCAGACTTCTTGAAGTCACTGATACGCGACAATGGAGGTTGATGGCCCATCTCCTTGAACATAAACACCACTTGAGAAGAAAAAACTTCATCATAAGGACCAGAATTTTGAATCCCCAAAATTTTGCAAAACAAACGCTTGGACACCCTAATACGCGTATCATTCACCATAGTGAATTCAACACAACCTGTCTCCTTGTTGTATGATGCAGTAGAACCTGCCTTTGATAACCAAGACATTGGAACAGCAAAAGAATCGAACATTGCTTTAGAAAAAACTGAATTCTGTAAAGCGACCACCAGCATTTGGAGTTCCATCGGATATTTTGACAGATCAGATTCCACTTGGTAGTTGGAACCCTGGATTTTCAGAATCAGAATGCTAACAAATTCTTCTGTGGTTGATGTAGTCGCTATTGTTGAAGATAAGAACAGAAAGTGTGTGAAGAAGATGACTGTTTGAAGAAATGAGTTGCAGAGAGAATTTTGTATGACAGAGAATGTTTGATCGCATAAAGTATTATGGACTCCTGAGTTCCCCTTTTATAGGTTACCCACATTAATTTGAAATTAAAGCGGGATGCATTTAATGTTATCCGACGTGGCACCTTGAAAATCGGATCATGACGGTAAAAGATAACCACGCTTCAAAAAGTAACTGTCCCATCTCCTTGAAAACCGGATAGACTACTAACCATCTTGAGTACACAGCCTGTCAAGTTTCCCGTTGTAGATTTTGAACCGTTAAAAGAAAAACCTTCGCATGGAAGCATGGCTCTTTCACTTTTGGGATATAAAGCGAAGTCATTTGCCAGATTTGCGAAATCATCAGTCTGAGTTGGTTTTACTTAGAACCTCTAGGATTTCGTGTGTGCTGTGTTTCCAAAAAAAATTTAGATGAGAAACAAATGAATTTTTTTTTTTGAAAACTTGTGATGTCAAAAAAATTTATTTTGACACAAAAACAGTTTAATCCCGGGCAAAGATTTCTTCGAAAATTATCAAGAGAGATAATTGACAGCTTGCTTGGTTTCCCGTGAATTACAGTCGATAACTTGTAGAGAAGTTTCGAAGGGTTTCTTTTATAAGGCAAACGGGTGGCATCGAATATTTCATTACATTTCAACCTTAACATAAGGTGATAAATTGTAAGCAAAATTAGTTGTATGACCAGTGTAGTCAGTGACAACTTGGTTGCGAATGATATGTAAAGTAACAAGGCTTTTCAAAATATACTCATACGGAAATCATATTCAAGAAAAATATTATGCTGGATCTTATTGGGAACAAACATCGTAGGTTTCGAATGCTTGATGAAGATCACTCAAAAAGATTGAATACGATTTTGAGTATAAAATGTACTGAAACAAATGTTTCGTAAGTTCTGGAACATAGTTCCCAGTCAATTCTTTGATTTGTTGGTTTTTAGGGTTTCACTACCATCACGGACTCATGATGTTAGATCATAAACACATAGTATTTGTATGTCTAGATTGCAATTGGTTTGGTCAACAATCTCTTGGACATACGTCATTGTGTGTGAATGGTGTAAAGAAGTTTAGGATGAAAAAGATTAGTTTTCGAATCGTATGTACCTCTGTTATAGATGGACCAAACAGACAAGTCTTAACTCATTTGAGAAGAGTAAGGTAGTTCTATTGAATTATGCGAATACAAGCCTTGTTGGGAAGAAATTTTCATGAGATAACTTCATTAAGGCTTTCATTTCTCACACATAGAGTCATGCGAGGCTTAAGGCAACATGCAGCAGCATGCTTCTAGGGACATCCTAACTAATCTAAAGTATATCAAAATCATACCTTCCCATAGAAGACACACACATGAATCCTTCGCATTTAAATCTTGACAAAACTCACAATACACATGTTAATACCGAAGAGAACAAAAAATATTTTTGGTATTTTTGAAATGTTTTTCTTAAAAAATAACAAACCAAAATAAAATCTTTTTGGATTTTTAATTTTTCAACAAAAGAAAATATTTTTGATTTTTCAGGTTTTTCGAAAGAAAAAAAAATAAACATTAAAATTCTAACCTTAGTTAAAATGTGTACGAATGCAAAGAAGTGAATTAGAAAGATCTTCAAATCATATGAACACAAAGAATTCGAACCGTTGACTTGAACAATATCCTCTGATTATGTACTTCAACAAGGAATAAATCTTGCGAATACGAAGCATTCGAAGCGTTGACCATGAACAGTAACCTTTGATCACTTAAATTTTTGTAAGCAATTTGTCCTTCAGTTCACCAAAACATTCGAATCCATCAACCTTCACTTTTATCACATGTAAGTGAATTTCCATCAACCATACCCAATCCTTCCAATATACAAAGAAAAGATTTTTCATCCAATGCCTTTGTGAAAATATCTGCAAATTGTTCCGTTGTTTTCACAAAATGAACTTCAATATTTCCTTCTTCGACATGATCTTTGATAAAATGATATCTGAGATCAATGTGCTTAGTCTTCGAATGCTGCACAGGATTATGACAAATTCTTATTGCACTTTGTGCATCACAATCTAAAGGAATCTTTTTCATATTAATAGCATAATCACGTAATTGACTTTGAATCAAAATTATTTGTGATGTACACGCAGCAGGAGCAACATATTCAGCTTCAGCTATAGATATCGAAACACATGTTTGCTTCTTCGATTGCCAACTGACCGATTTTCCATCTAGTAATTGACACCCACCAGTTGTGCTTTTGCGATCAAGACTGCACCCTCCAAGATCCGCATCTGAATAAGCTTGTACAAAGAACCCTGTTTTAGAAGGATACCACAAACCAAATGAAGTAGTGCCTTTCAAATATCGAAAAATATTCTTCACCGCTATCAAATGTGGTTCACGTGGATTGGATTGATACCTCATTTCGTGCATGAAGTTGAGCCCTTGGCATTACTCCTGCTTGTGGATCACCAAGAATTTGTTCTTTTGGATGATTTCTTGTCCATTTATCCAATGGTGGATAATTAGGATCGAAATCCAAAGGTGCATCTTCGAACATAGCATATGTTTCTGATCCATTTGTGGAACATGCATCCTCAGCATCATCGAAATGTTCTACTTCAAGAATGGGATCCTTCTTAAGTATTGACTCCTCTTCGTGTATTGGCTCTGCTTCGAAAAGTGGCTCTTCTCTGATAATTGGCTCTTCTCCGATAATTTGCTCCCCCTATTCATTAACATTTGTTGAAATTTTATTACTTTCGCAAGAATGCTCCTCCTCAACAAAACTGTTCGAATCCAAGTGCTCCCCCTCCACTGGAGCACTAGTTAATTCATTTGGATCATGCTTCGAATTTTATGATTGTTGATTATCCGGTGCATTATTCTCTGCTTCAATTGCTTGATCTGAAATACCAAAAATCGATTCATAATTATCATCATCCATTTGAATTGAATCATTATCATTCGAAGAATTTTGCAAAATAGGATGATTTGCAAATTGATGATTAGACTTTTTAATGTAATGATCATTAAATGTCAAATTAAAAGTTTCTTCCACTTTGAGAGTTCGCTTATTTAACACTCTATAAGCAACAAAATTGTGTGAATAACCCAAGAAAATTCCTTCATCAGCTTTTGTTTGAAACTTCGAAAGATTATCCTTAAGATTCATTATGAAACACCTGCATCCAAAAACATGGAAAAATTTGACATTAGGTTTTCGATTATTGATGATTTCATAAGGAGTAACATTAAACCGTCTATGAATGAATGATCGATTCTGAGTAAAGCAAGCAGTTGAAATGGCTTCGGCCCAAAGGTATTGAGGTAAATTCGAATATGCCAACATTGTTCTTGCAGCTTCACATAATGAGCGATTTCTTCTCTCAACTACACCATTTTGTTGTGGTGTATATGGAGATGAAAAATTATGCGAAATGCCTTTCTCCACCAAAAATGAATCAAGAACACAATTTTTGAATTCAGTTCCATGATCACTTTTAATTTTTCGAACAAACTTCTTCAATGAAATTTCCATTTTCTTGATAAAATCAATCATCATTTGTGGAACTTCGGATTTTAACCTAAGAAAATAAACCCACGTAAATCATGAAAAATCATCCACAATAACTAGAATGTACCTTTTCTTGTTAAGGGTAGCAACTGTCGAAGGACCACATAAATCAATATGCAAAAGTTCTAGGGGTTCAACAATCTTCGAATCTATTGTGATTGGATGACCTTGTTTGTGTTGTTTTCCTACTTCGCATGCTGCACACAAACTGTCATTATCATATTTAAGAATGGGTAAACCTATTACCAGATCTTGTACAACAAGTTTGTTGATGTTACGAAAATTGAGATGTGATAACCTCCTGTGCCACAACCAGCTTGTATCGGCAGCAGCCTTAGAAAGTAAACACACAGCAGGTTTACCAACAATTGGAACTATATCCAATGTAAACATATCACCTTTTCGTTTTGATTTGAGTAAAACTTCTTTTGTCTCAACATTCAAAATGACACTTCCTTCTTCATTAAAAAGAACTTGATTGTCAGTGCCCACAACAACTTGTGAAACACTTATCAAATTGTGTTGTAAACCTTCAACAAATGCAACTCGATTGACAGTGAAAGAGTCATTCGTTATCTTTCCATAACCCTTAACTTTGCATTTGTGATTATTGCCAAACTTAACCACTCCTCCATTTTCTAAGCTTCGAAAATGACGCAAGTTTTCCTTCTTCCCAGTCATGTGATGTGAGCAACCAGTATCGATATACCACTTGTTATCATATTGCTCGTCACAAAGTACCAGCGATTATTGAGAAAATTTAGGTACCCAAGACTTGTTGGGTCCATTCATATTAGGTTTATTTTTCAATTGCAAAGTACATCCATTAACCCAATCACAAACTTTTGTTTTGAAATTGTCAAAAAATTTAACATTTTCATTCGAAGGGTCAGATATATGACTTTTTATTGTTTTCAAATTTTCACTGATTATACCCTTCGCATTTTGAGTTTATGATGTTTCACTTTTCTCTTTTGTGACCGGCTGCCAAACTTTAACTGAAATGTTTGATTCTTTGGATGAAGAACTACTATTCGTTGAAGGATTTACATACATTTCATATGCCACATGTATCTGTTCTTTCGAAAACTTACTTTATTGATACATTTTTCCCTTTCCTTCCAACCAATGATCAATATTTCTTTTAGTAGTTATACCTTTCGCTTTTGAGATTTTGTCAGCTTGGAACATAATCCACTTTTGGTTTTGACAGATAAGACTCATGATAAGAAGTATTCATTTGTGATTTTGAAATCTGTTTTTCAACCTTTTTCTGAAAAATTTTTTCTAGGAAGTGTTGTTTTTGTTCCATTTGAAACGTTTGTTTTAATATTTGAAAATACAACATTTTTCTTTTCAAAAATTTGATTCTTTGATTTTCCTCTAAAAACTTTTCTTTGTTTTGAAAAATTTATTGATGTCATATTTAATGACTCAATAGTTTGCCAAAAAATTGTTTTTCTTGCTTGACATTTTGAAATATTATTTTCCTTTGAAAATTTGTCAACTTTATCTTTAAACTCTTTTGAATTCAATTTTATTGCTTTGTTGACTCCTTTAACCTCTGTTTTAACACTTTCTTGCTTCGTAAACACATTTGCAGTTGTATTAACTATCTTCTTTTCAACTTTCGACTTTTCAACTCATATTCTTTTTGGTTTTTGATGTTGAAATATATAGGAATTCTTTGTGAGATTGTTTTCAACTGTGTTTTGATTCGAAAATAAACCTTCATTTGAAGTTTTCTTATTGTCTGCCTCAACCAACTTTTTGAATTCAAGCTTTATATTTTCAACATTTCCTGTTGTTACGAAGACTTGGTTTGGAAACACAATATCATCAGTGCATTTGAAGATTGGATAAACAACAATATTTGATTCAAGATAATGAGCACCTTTTTCACTAAGAATTTTCTTGAATTCTTGTGTATCTAGATAAACTTGATCAACAACCACTCGAGGAATTTCAATTTCTTTCGAACTTTGAATTGTCTTCAAATTTGTGTTTTCTTCCTCATTATCACTATCATCGGTTTGACTATCATGTATTTCCACAAACTCCATATCACAAACTTTCGAAGTTGAGGGTTCATCAGTGTTAATTTTTATGAATAAATCTTCACATTTTTCTTTCCCTTTAAAAGAATTTGCTACATTTATGACAGACAATTGAGAACAATCTACATCTTCTAAATCACTAATTTCACTAATATTATCAGAATTATCTTCAATATCAACAAAATTAGTTTGACAATTAGATGTAGAATTCTCAGCCTTTTTCAAAATTCGAAGTTGTTCTGGTTTAGTTAAGGTCTCATTTACAATTTTTAGTAAATCATTAGCATCAAGATAATCTTCGACTTTAGCAATTCCATATCTATACCTATCATCTGGAACTTTTTTAAAATCAGAAATTTCTTTTTCACAATCATATGAAACACTATCTACCTTAGTTCTATCATATGCTAAAAATAGTAGCAATTTTCTGTGTTGTTCCTTAGTTATCTCACTCGAATGATGTAATTCAGTTAATTTTCCATACAATCTTTTCGCAGAATTACAGAAAATATTTCTCTGTGCTAACAATAGGTTTATTTCCTTTGCTAAATTCTCCCTATCCTCCATAATATTCGACACTTGCAATTCTAAATAATCAACCCTAGTGACTTTTGATTCTAACTTCTTTCTTTTCTCTAGTAATTGATCATTTAACTTTTTAGCTTCATTGCTGGCAGACACGACAATTGAATCAAAGTAAGTAACAGTTTCATCAAAAGATACTAACTCAGAATTATATGCGGACACTGGAATATTAAAGGATTTAAGAAGATTACGTACCTTGGTAGTCATGGGCGACCTGTCGGTAGACTTCGATACGAAGCACTGCCCACGTACTTCGTAAGTCTCTTCTTCATCTGAATCTTTTTCAACTTTTGCATACATGGCCCCGTGTGTTGGATTCTTCATTTCTTCATCGTCTGACCCTGAGGACCATATTTGATATGTGCCATCCGATTCAGTTTCTCCATGAGCCACCAACGATAAATTCTTTGTCTTCGACATTACTTCCTCCAGTTTCTCAGTGTAATACGCTTCATCCTTTGTTTTATTTTTATTTTCCTCCTTCTTTCTCAACAAGCAATCTACTGCCAAGTGATTTGCACCATAGCAATAATGGCAATTAATCCCTGTATCACCTTTCAACATCTTCTTCATTTGTTCCATTTCACTCTTCGAATCCATCTTCACTTCTTTCTTCTTTTCATCCACTCTATTTTTGTTCTCAACTACCCTTCGAATCTGATGACATGTTCTTTGGATTAAAAGGTTTCTTAAAAAATTTCTTTACTCTATTGTTTAAGTAAAATGCGACAGCCTCATCATCAGAATTCATCAGTAAACCTTGTTCTTCATCAGACTTCGATTTTTCATTCTCTCTTTCTGAAACCTTCGAAACGAGTGTCAATGGTCCACCAAGACTTGCTATCGCTTCCTCAGCTATTTCTTTAACCTCATTTTCATGAGATTTCAATTGATTGTACAAGTCATTCAAAGTTGAAGTGTCAAAACTCTATTGGTTTTTCACCATCATACTCACACTCCTCCACTCTTTTCGAAGTCCCATGACAAATATCAAGTTGTACTCCATTGATGACCTTGTAATACTATAACGATTACAACGATAGATTAACTCGTTGAACCGATCATAGTATCCTTCAATGGATTCAGATTCTTTCTGTTTGAAATCTTTGAGTTCCACCAGGCATTGTTTCACAAATGTGATCTTCGTCTTTTCACTTCCTTGGAATTTGTCTTTGAGATTGTTCCAGATTTCTTTAGTCGTTGTGCATGTTCTGACATAATTGTACACAACAGGAGGCAAGGCACCTCTTAATTCCCTCATGCATTTCTTCTCCAGTTGTTTTAAACGATTGGATTGATTGTCAACTTCCGAATTGCTTGAAGACACACCGATTGGCTGAACTGTTACAGGTTGATTGATTTCTCCTAAAATGCACTTCCATAATTCTTCATCCAATCCGTTCAAGTAATCTTGCATACGATCTGCCCACTGATCGTAATATTCTAGAATAAGCATCAGAATTTTTGTGGATGAACTAAGCAAATGAGAAAATGATGTCATGGAATTCAGATTGAAATACGCCATTGTTGTACAGACAAAAACTTCAAGATGATACGTAAACTTTGAGAATTTTGAAGTCAAATTGTATATTTAAAATCAAAATCACACAACGAACACTCGATTCACAAATATATTCGCAGAATCAAATCCTAGATTTAGATCAAGAATAATTTTCACACTCAAAAAGAACGGAAACTTTTTGAATCAAATAGTAGATTCAAAAATCTTTTGAACGTATGAAAATCAGATCACAGAAAGGATTCCTGCTCTGATGCCAATTGATGAGATTTGTAATCGAGTTTGAATCAATTCAAGTATGAAATCAGAAAGAGTAATAACGATGAATACGAGAGTAAATAGAATATTTTTTCAGCTCATATTATGCTTTTGAGTTTACAAATTACAACGACTAAACTGTAAAAAATAAGTGAAGGAAGTCCCTTAAACACTTAGTACAGACACGTATTTATAGGAGAACAAAAGCATAACAATACTAAGGACTAGACATTAAGATAACACTTTAATATGCCTTAGTACAAATAACATTACATCCGAAGACCCCTTCTTACGAAGACAAAATATACTTCATAACAATCTAACTGACTCTTCGACTATTACAACATTTAAGCCCTAACAGAACACATTACATGACTACCTTTATGTAGATACATCTACCTGTGTATCCTTACATGAATACTTGAAACTCGATTCGCAAAGATGATTTATTAAGTACCTTCAGTAAATCATCCAGCCCATCCCAGCTCAACGGGAGTCAGTTACGGGGTTAACCATTTCTAGAACCACTGTTCGCTACAGAGGTTAATTGAATAATCTTTGGATGTTCATTTGGTTGTTATTACTTATATTAGGAGTCAATTACGGGGTTAACCATTCCTGGAACCTAATGTTAGCTATAGAGGTTAATTGGAAAATCTTCGGATGTTCATTAGGTTATCTATTTCGCTTACAGCGATGTAGAGTCAGTTATGGGACTAACCATTCCTGGAACCACTGTTCGCTACAGGGGTTAATTTGACAAGCTTCGGATGTTCATTAGGTTATACCTTTCGTTTCGGCGATGTCGTGTTAGTCTTGGTAATCTTGGGATAATGCTTACATGATTATAATTTTTCCTGTTTACTTTATTTTCTGACACTTTCACATAAACGATGAGTTAGACTAAGGAATTTAGTGCTAGTCTATCGAAGGAAAAGCTATCATTTTACTTACAAAACATTCGGGTCTTAGTAGAAGACTACATTTCATACTAGTAGGAAATAAGGGATTTCTTAGGTTTTTTCATACTTATATCAACTGTCTTACTTAAAGGTTTTACAGGACATTCATAATAGTTTATCAAAGCAAGACAATGACACTTAAAATACTTATGAATTCACCAACTTTAAAGATGATACTCTCTTTCAAAATAACTTGTATTCTCAGGTCATCAGTAGACAGGTACGGTGGCCAGGTTTTAAGAAGACGGAGCAGACAAACCTCATCTTTTATTTTGATTATATTTTTGGTGTATTATTACAATGAAAGAACACATATGTATTAAAACTTTACTTATAATGCAATGGATGATGTTGTTGCTTGTTTACTATTTTACACTTTTGTGATACTGTACATGACGTCCTCCACCCCTGAACGTTTTCGCCGTTCGTGGTTTTGGGGTATGACAGATTGGTATCAGATCATTGTTTATAGTGAATATAGTATATCAATCCATAAAAGATATACTAAATATAAATACATAGGGATTAAAACACTATGTCTAAGAGTTATACTTTTAAATAATAAAATATTTAAAAAAGTATACGTGTCTGCATTCATACTAAAACCAGTGTAACAATGATAAGAACAAAAGTATTACGATTGTTGAATATCACAAGTAAGCTTGGGCATATATGGTCAGTCTTGGGAATGGCATTGCCTGATCAACTATGCTGGTCCGAGGAGTGATTAGCATATGCCAAAGAATGGTTGTGATGTGGCGACAAGTCTAAAAACTTACCAACACAACCATAAAGAAATACCAAAGGGGTATTTGGTCTTCTGTAATTATCTTAGTTAGTTCGTCTATTTAGCTATTTCTTATATCCCTTTTCTCGCATAGATTAAAATGGCTAGATTTCACCATGGCGATCTGTACTTCCCGAACCAAGGCAATGCTGGTTGGATTGAGGCAGAACCAGAAGATGATCACCCAATCCCTTTGGATGATCGCCGTGCTGAGGGTTTTTCTGATAGTTCTGACTCGGAGCCAGAAGTCAACAACCTACCCCCAAATGCTCAAAACCCAAACCTGAACCCCGGTCCCGCATTTCAAGGACCCACACCTCTATGGGCCACTAACTTGAATACATGGAGTCATGAACAGGGTCAACCCACTCCCTACAATGGAGACCGAAGTTTCTACAACCTCACTGAAGGAGGTTCTACTGATAGAGTCCTACCAATCATGGTGCGTAGGATTTCTTGGAACACGATAATGGCTCAGGTGACTATCAATAAACTTTTGGAAGTTGACGCCAACTCTGGAGTTAACACTGTCCACATTCGCCAACTAGAGTCTGCTCATGAAAGGACTCTAGTCTGCAATGCAAATTTGCAGAGGGAACTTGCTGAAACTCGAGCTAAAGTTAGGGAATTTCGAGCTCAGCAAGTGTGAGCTGATAGGCGTATGAGGGACATTGAATGTCTACTGTCGGGATCGAGAACTCATGCAAGCAGTTCTCGTCGCCGATAGAATCTCGTCGACTCACCTTTTGGATATAACCTAGTTTATGTAAAACTTTGGTCTAATTTCCTGTCTTTATAAATCTTAGGCCTTTTAGGTCTTGATCTACTCTTAATTCTGTCAAAAGTTTCCATCTTGGTTGATGTAAGGCCTACTTCTAGGCCATTTTTCCGAACTAGTTACATCTGTAATTCCAGTATTATTAACAGATATCTAATCATATGGAAATTCTTATCCAAATGTTGTCATCTTCAATTAGTCATTCTATTCATTTGTTGTTGGGCTATGGGGAATTAGTCCATGAGACATAGTCATTATTCATTTCTTCTTATCCATTTCGTCATCTTTTAAACATATAGTTAAAGATGCCGCCACGCAGAAATCCTAGGCGTAACCCAAACAACGAAGCAGAGATACCACCACCTCCACCACCACCACAACCTCAACCTCCTCAACCACCTAACCCCTTTGATGCCAACATGTTCCAGGCAGCTTTCACAGCAGCAGTTGCAGCTGCTGTGTCAACAATCAACACTCCTATCCCTAGTGGATCGGGAACAAGTTCACCTCCCTCGAACCACGGAGAAAGCCATGGACACCCTCGGGAATGCACCTACAAGGACTTTAGAAACGCCAAACCCCGCAACTTCAATGGTACTGGTGGAGTTATGGTGTTAAGTCAGTGGATTGAAAAGATGGAATTTGTCTTTGAAATCTGTGCTTGCCAAGAAAGTAACAAGGTCAAGTTCGCAGCTTGTACCTTCTCTGACAGGGCGCTAACATGGTGGAACGGCCATGTTAAATACCTGACTCTAGTGGTGGAATATTCAATCAGCTGGGAACACTTGAAGGACATGCTGATGAGAGAGTATTATCCTCGGGGAGAAATACAAAAACTCTAGCAGGAACTCTGGAGCCCGCAAATGGTGGGATCCGACATAGGAACCTACACGAATAGGTTCTGTGATCTAGCAATCCTATGCCCTGATATGGTTGCTCTAGAGAGCAAGAAAATAGAGAGATACATCTGGGGACTGTCGCCCCAGATCCAGTCAAGTGTGTTAGCCTCCAAGCCTGTCACTTTTGATAGCGCCAAGGAGCTGGCACAGTCTCTCATAGACCACGGGAAACACAAGAACCCAATAATCCCTGCATCCGTACCACAAAAGTCCAACCACGGCAACAACAGGAAGGGGTGGAATAAGAGGAAAATAGGGGTTTCGCAAGAATCCTCCAAGAGACAACAACTTGTGGCGATCAATGCTGCCACAGTAACTCCTGTTGTCCCTGCGAACCCCTTACCAGCAAAAACATATGCTGGAACCCTTCTGAAGTGCACCAAGTGCAGCTACCACCACCACGGACCTTGCAAGGAGATGTAGTGCTCTAACTGCAACAGGAAGGGACACACAGCCCGTGTCTGCAGGACTCCAACAGCTCAAGCTGCCCAGGTTCCTAACGCCGGTATGGGCCAAGCTTGCTCGGTTATGGCGAAGTGGGCCACTACAAGAGGAATTGCCCTAAAGCGGGGATGGCTGGAGGAGTAGGAAGAGTTATAGCCCTAGGTCATGAGGAAGCGGTAGCTGATCCTACGATAGTTACTGGTATGTTTCTCCTCGATAACTCATATGCTTGCATACTTTTCGATAGTGGAGCAGAGAAAAGTTTCGTAAGCCACAAATTTGCACACCTGCTTAAACAAAAACCCTGTGCATTAGATAATTCATTCACGGTAGAAATGGCTAAGGGGAAAACGGAGAGTACTAACTGCATATACGTAGGTTGTACTTTAACTTTAGATGGCCATACTTTCAAGATAGATCTCATGCCAGTCCAAATTAAATGATTCGACGTTATCATCACTATGGATTGGTTGAGTCTTCTTCGCACCGACATCATGTGCTTTGAAAAACAGTTCATCTTAACCTTCCTAACAACGAAACTTTAGTTATCTACAACGACAAACCTAGTACGAGCCTTCGTATCGTTTCGTGCATTCAAGCCCAGAAGTGTTTGCGAAAGGAATATCATGCATTCCTCGCACACGTCGTCAATACGAGTCAAGAAATGAAAGACATTCAGAAAATCCCTGAAATACGCGACTTTCCCGACATCTTCCCAGAAGAACTTCCTGGTTTACCACCTCAACGCCAAGTCGAGTTCAGAATCGACTTAGTGCCAGGGGCTACCCCAGTAGCCAAATCTCCTTATCGTCTGGCACCGACCGAGATGCAGGAACTTTCCAGTCAACTTAACGAACTTCTCAAGAAGGGATTCATTAGGCCAAGCTTCTCACCATGGGGAGCACCAGTCTTGTTCGTCAAGAAGAATGATGGATCGTTTCGCATGTGCATCGACTATAGGGAACTCAATAAACTTACCATTAAAAATCGTTATCCCTTGCCCCACATTGACGATTTATTTGATCAACTTCAAGGATCCAACTACTTCTCGAAGATAGATCTACGATCCGGATATCACCAACTACGAGTGTTAGAGGAGGATGTTCCCAAGACATCCTTCCAAACTCGTTATGGGTAGTACGATTTTGTAGTGATGCCGTTCGGATTAACAAACGCGCCCACAGTATTCATGGATCTGATGAATAGGGTGTGTCGTCCTTACTTGGATCAGTTCGTCATCGTCTTCATTGATGACATACTCATCTACTCTCGAAGTAAGGAGGAACATAGTCAACATCTCCGTAAAATCTTAGAAACATTACGAGCGGAGAAGCTCTATGCGAAGTTCTCCAAGTGAGAATTTTGGATTCGACGAGTCGAATTTTTGGGCCATGTTGTTAGCGAAGAGGGAATACACGTGGAGCCTTCCAAAATTAAGGACTTCGAGAACTGGTCAGCACCGAAGACACCTACAGAAATTCGTGAATTTCTAGGCCTGGCTGGCTACTATCGCAGGTTCATTCAAAACTTCTCTAGCATAGAGAAACCTCTGACAACCCTGACCCAGAAAGGCGTGGCGTTTGACTGGGAAGAGAAGCAGGAAAGAGCATTCCAAACGCTCAAACGAGCCTTGTACACCGCACCGATACTATCCCTCCCCGAAGGGATAGAAGACTTCATTGTCTATTGTGATGCATCCAATCAAGGACTCAGATGTGTTCTGATGCAGCGAGGTAAGGTCATAGCATATGCCTCGAGACAGCTGAAGACACATGAGGTTAACTAGACCACCCACAATCTTGAGCTAGGAGCAGTTGTGTTTGCTCTGAAGATCTGGCGTCATTACCTATACGGTACAAAAATCACGATCTTTACAGATTATAAGAGTCTACAACACATTTTCGACCAGAAAGAGCTCAACATGAGACAACGACGGTGGGTCAAGCTACTCAGCGATTACGAATGCAAAATTCGTTATCATCCGGGTAAAGCCAATGTAGTAGCCGACGCCCTAAGTCGGAAAGAATATTCTGGTCGTAGGATAAAATATTTGACTCTAACTATCCATTCACACTTTTCCACATAAATTAAGGAGGCTTAGCTCTATGCTTTGAAACCTGAAAACGTGGCTGGTGAATCCCTTAGAGGAATGGATAAGAACTTAGTAGTCAAGGGTGGCGGAGCTTTATACCTCTTGGATCGGATCTGGACTCCGAATACGGTGGCTTCAGAGACTTGGTCATGATGGAAGCTCACAACACTCGTTATTCCATCCACCTGGGTTCAGATAAGATGTATTTGGATCTTAAAAAGTTATACTGGTGGCCTAACATGAAAGCAGATATTGCTACCTTTGTGAGTAAATGCCTTACTTGCGCCAAGGTCATTGTCGAATATCAGAAACCCTCTGGTCTCCTGCAGCAACTAGAGATACCAGAATCGAAGTGGGAGCGGATCACTATGGACTTCATAACCAAGTTGCCCAAGACGACGGGTGGACTTGATTCAATATGGGTCATCGTCGATAGACTGACCAAGTCTGCACACTTCTTGCCAATCAAAGAAACAGACAAGATGGAGAAACTCACACGAACATACATTAGGGAGATTGTAAGGCTACACGGTGTTCCATTATCTATCATCTCGGACAGAGATAGTAGATTCACTTCGAGGTTTTGGCAGTCATTATAAAGTTCCCTAGGAAATAGGCTGGACATGAGTGCAGCCTGCCATCCACATACCGACGAGCAAAGTGAGAGAACTATCCAAACCTTAGAAGATATGTTGCGTGCCTGTGTGATTGACTTTGGAAAAGCTTGGGATACCCATTTACCCCTTGTCGAATTTTCCTACAACAACAATTATCACACGAGCATAAAGACAACTCCATTCGTGGCCCTCTATGGCCAAAAGTGCAGATCCCCTCTGTGCTGGGCTGAGGTGGGTGATACCCAGTTAGCTAAGGGACGAGTTCCCAAAAGCACTCTCACGGGTCCGAAGATCATTCGGGAAACGACAGAGAAGATCATTCAAATTCGTGAACGATTGAAAGCCTCTAGAGACCAATAGAAAAGCTATGCTGACAAACGAAGGAAACCATTGGAATTTCAGGTGGGTGATCGAGTCCTACTAAAGGTCTCACCCTAGAAGGGCTTGATACGCTTTGGAAAGCGTTGGAAGCTCAATCCAAGATACATAGGGCCTTTCGAAATTCTCGCGAGAATCGGCCCTGTAGCTTACAAACTGAATCTACTGCAAGAACTTAGTAATGTACACCCTACCTTCCACGTCTCGAACTTCAAAAAGTGTCTGTCCGACGAGACTCTTGTTATCCCACTCGACGAGATCAAGATCAACGAGAGCCTCAACTCTGTGGAGGAACCAGTAGAGATCATGGACTGAGAGGTCAAGAAAACAAAGCAGAGTCATATCCCGATAGTGAAGGTGTGCTGGAACGCAAAGCGCGGACCTGAATTCACTTGGGAACAAGAGGATTAGATGAAACTGAGATACCCTCACCTTTTCTCTTAGCTATTTGTAACTTCTTAATTGCTTAAATTCTAATTTCGGGACGAAATTCCTTCTAACGGGGGGATGATGTGACAACCCGAAATTTCCATTGTGTACAAACTATATCACTTCAATAGAAGTTATAGCAGTCAAAGTTAATTTTCAGACTTTTTCATGTAAGTTTGAGTAATTCAGGGTTTACACTTCCGGAAATATCATGAGAGTGGGTGCACTAGGGTTTTGTGCAACACTGTTATGCCAACACTCTATTATATTAGAGATCATTTCAGGAATAAAAATATTTTCTGCCCAAAATATCTCAGGACTATAAATAGAATTCTGAACCAAATTCATTCATTATTCGCATTTCCAACTAGAGAAAAGCCATTTTCTCTCTCACGGATCTTCGGGTTTTTATACCAAAACGTGAGTAACTCTTTCTAGTAGTGTTAGAAAGCTTTATATGTGTTCATAACATGATTTAGAAGTCTAAATCACTAGATTTAGGAGTTTACTCCCCAAGGTGTTCTTGGGCGGTAAACTCCCGAAACGAAGCCTAGATTGTTCCCCGTGATATACTACTACCTTGGAATTGTATAGGAGTGTGTTATAGAAATGAAATCAAGCAAGAACCACCCATGTTTGGGAGTTCACGGCCCAAGAGTATCTTAGGCCGTAAACTCCATAATCATGCTCTAAATGGTGCTTTTAAGGCACCTAAGGCCTTAGACTTTCACCTAGACTTGTTCCCAATAAATCAAGGGCCTTAAACACATAAGAATCACCTTGCAAAGTGAGTTTACAGCCGTGACATGGTTTATGGGCCGTAAACTCATTAAAGGGGCACCAAAGTGTGTCAAGGGTCTTCATATGCTTGGAATAAAAGCCTAGAACCTATACCACTTGTGCATGAGACTTGAAATCATCCAAAACACCCATCCTTAAGAGTTTATGGCCACAAACTATAAGGGAAATGTCCTTAGGGCCGTAAACTCCTCAAAGGAGTGTTTCTAGGCCTTAAACCCTTTCAAGAATTTAACCACCAAGTTGGAATAATTCTAGGAATCATTTGGAACTTCAAAACACACAATACCCCATGGTTGGGAGTTTACGGCCGTAAACTCAAGAGTTTACAACTGTAAACTCCATGTGTGATGGTATTTGGAGAGTAAACACATATATGGGGTCCTTTGGAACCCGAAACACAAGTGCCTTGTCCCACAATAGGTTAGATGCAATCCTTAGGGCTTAAAACACTTATATAAAGTGGTTATTATGTCTAGGATGTCTTAACATTATCAATTAGTAATTTAAGAGTAATTGAGTGCATATATGTGTGATTATATGTTCATTAGGATCGTAGTGTGTGTACAAGTCCTCACTTGACACCTAACAATCCTACACCGTCCGGTTCATCCAAATCACCATCTAAAGGTGAGTTCATACCCCTAATCAATGTTTTAAATGATTTTAAGTGCTTTAATGGGGGGGGGGGGGGGGGAATACAAGTAGAAAACAACATGTTATTATATGTATTTTATAACTGTGTTTTCGTTCAACAAATTTCACATACTACATAATGTGATTCATGAAATGGTTTTCTATCTTTGAAATACTGTCTTATCCAATGTATTACTTTTGAAATGTTTATCAAAATGACATCAAGTGTGACATCCCCAAAATCACGGCCAGAAAAGACCGGTTTTGTTTATACTTTATTTCAAAATCAGAGTTATCTTTTAATAAAAGGGTTGCGGAATTTGTCCCAAAACAATAATATGATAAAGATTTATCAAAAGCATTTCCATAGAAATGTATTTCATTAAAAGACTCGGGATGTCATGTTCGTACAGATCAAAAGTATAAACAGTACAATATAAGCCTTACTACATTATTTCATATCTACAGGCCTATATCCGTAATCCCTCGTCCAAAACATCACACCTATGCTCATGCGCCACTACCTGTAATGCATAAAACTGAGTGGGTCAGGCTTGGGAGCCTGGTGAGCACATAGGGTTTTCAACCCACAATAAGTTTATTAATTTCATCAATCAACAATAACCCGATTACCCGTTCCCGTTATCCTCACTTTACGTCCCTAAACACCTATCATAAGGGACCTAGCCTAAGGATCATCATCGGGACGGACACTACTGCTAAGGGGATTCCTCAGCAATAAATGTCCTAATAGGCAACCATGTGGGGGATGGAGTACACCGGTGAACACATCGTTCACAACACCTACAGGTTGCGAACCTGCTAGTGTTCCACTGGACTGTCTAGAAGAGTCTGTGGTCGTCATCTATACTCCGCTAGATGACTGGATCAACAACAACAACATCGAGGCCTCTCATCATTTTATCACACATCACCTATTACATCTACCCATGTTTTACCCCAACATTTTCGTAGATATAAAATACATATACAGTTTAAATCATTGAAAACATGTATAACAACGTTCATCTAGCATAGATAGCAAGTATTCAGATAATATGCACACATAGCACGTAATTTATATAAAATACTTCATATCTATGTGTAAGTTGAAGGTAACTATGCACTCACCGGAAAAGGTGGTGATTCCGAACTCAGACAGCGCTTCGCTTCTTAAAAAGAATTTTTCTTCGACGAAACCTAGTATTATTACCACTAGAGTTTAGTTTATTATTCGTCGAGACTAATTAATAGTCTAGCTATTATTATTATTATATAAGCGTCAAAAAAATACTTATATAACCCATAATAATAGCCCAAGTATTTATTATAAGTTCCTAATAACGTTACTATAATTAAATAAAAGTTATATTAAAAATAGCGTAGGCGTAGCTCACTTACAACGGGTTTTATAGAAAACCGGGCTTTTCTTGGAGCAGCGTTCTCGAGCCGAAAAGCTCTTCTTCTCAGAGCCTTCGAGCACTCTGGGGCTTCCGCCTCGTGCTAGGGAGGTTCCCTAGGCTTTTCGGGGGATTTCGGGGCTAGAGAGAGGTTCTAGAGAGAGAGAGAGAGTAAAGAGAAGAAAGAATGGGAAAGGTGTGAAGAAAATGAGGGTGGGAGAGGTGGTATTTATAGGGTGAAATGTGGCTGAACTTGGTGCCACATGTCACCATCTGGTGGCAAGCCTTGGGGAGAAAGCAATGGCCAAGATTGTGCCACATCACCCATTTTCGCACAGCACACTTCCGACTTCTAAAATCCGTAACTTTCACATACGACCTCCGTTTTTGACGTTCTTTATATCCACGCGTAGGTAATAATAAGATCTACAACTTTCATTTTGACACCGTCAGCTAATTCTCGACCGATCTTAAATTTAACAGTACAAGGAGATTATATTGTTAAACGTCTGCGTAAAATTAATAACTTCTACATACGGACTCTGTTTTTGTCTGTCTTTTTACCGTTGATTTCCTATTAATGAGATCTTCAACTCTCATTTATGTTGCGTAAGCCAAAAACCGCTCGAACTAAAATTCGAGTTTCAGGTCGTGCACTGCTAAGCCGAATCTTAGAAAAATCATAACTTCTTCATACGAAGTCAGATTTGGGCGTTCTTTTTATCGATGTTCTTAGTTTAACATATTCTACGACTTTTGTTTAGATTGCTAAGGCTAAAAAGTCTTCTATCGTAAATTCACTATTTACGTTTCCCGGTGTCGTGCCGGTTTTGTCGTAAAACTTCGGCGGGCCATAACTTCTTCTTTATAGCTCGGATTTCGGCATTCTTTATATGCACGGAAACCTTGAGACATATTCTACAACTTTATGTAGAGATATCGGGATTATCTCACACTTTAATTTTGACGCTCATTTTTATTCTTTATTAATTATACATTTATAATTAAATAATAAACACATAAACACACATAATTCACATAATACTCAAATATTTCATATTTATTACTTCAAAAAGAGTTACAATAGTTGACCTAGACTATTACATTGACAAAAATGCTTAGCCCTGAAAACCCGAGCGTTACAATTCTCACCCCCTTAGGATGATTCCGTCCCGGAATCATGCATCAGCAAACAGATGTGGATAGCGACTCATCATGTCATCCTCTGTTTCCCAAGTGAGATTCGGCCCATTCGAATGTTTCCATCGGACTAGCACCAAGTCGACCATCTTGCGTCGTAACTTCTTAGTCTTACGGTCAATAATTGCCTCAGGCTCTTCGATCAGCCTTTTATTCTCATCCATCCTTAATTCCGAGATTGGAATTATGTCGGGAACATCTCCCATGAATTTCCTCAAATAACACACATGGAAGGTGTTATGAATACCATTGAGTTCGTCGGGCAATTCCAGCTTGTAAGCTTGGTTCCCAATCCTCTGAAGAACTTTGAATGGTCCAATAAACCTTGGACTCAACTTTCCTCGTTTCCCAAATCGTATAAGTCCCTTCCACGGTGAGACTTTAAGTAAAACGGAATCCCCAACTTTGAAGGTTATCGGTCGTCTTTTCTTGTCGGCATAGCTCTTCTGACGATCCTGAGCTGCTAACATTCTTTCCCTAATCACCTTCAATTTCTCAGCAGTCTCATGGACTATCTCGGGGCCCATAAACTGCTTCTCTCCGGCTTCAAGACAACAAGACGGCGTACGACACTTCTGCCCATACAAGGCTTGATAAGGAGCCATCTTGATGCTCGAGTGAAAACTATTGTTGTAGGAAAATTCTACCAGAGGTAAGTGCTCGTCCCAATTCCCTTGGAATTCGAGGGTACATGCTCTCAGCATATCTTCCAACGTCTGAATCGTTCTTTCACTCTGACCATCAGTTTGCGGATGGTAAGCAGTACTCAAACACAACTTTGTACCCAACTCCTCTTGTAGACTCCTCCAAAACCTCGATGTGAAACGACTATCACGATCTGACACAATAGTAAGAGGGACACCGTGAAGTCTTACAATTTCCTTCACGTAAGCATTTGCGAGCTTATCCATAGACCACTTCTCGTTGGCTGCTATGAAGTGTGCACTCTTGGTGAAACGATCCACGACTACCCAAATCATGTCGTGACCATTCTTCGTTCTGGGCAGTTTAGTGACAAAATCCATGGTGATGTCTTCCCATTTACCCATGGGTAAAGGTAAGGGTTCTAAACTCCCATACGGTTTTTGATGTTGTGCCTTAACCCTCGCACATGTTACGCACTCAGCGACATACTTCGCAACATCGAGCTTCATCGTCGGCCACCAGTAGTAGGGTTTTAGGTCCCTATACATTTTAGTGCTACCGGGATGAATCGAGTACATGGTCTTGTGTGCTTCTTCCATTAGAAGATCTCTTATTCCTCCCGTCTTAGGTACCCAAATTCGATCTTGGAATACCTTCAGTCCTCGACTGTTCGTACCGAACACTAACGTTTTTCCCAAACGTTCTTCCTTTCGGTCATTCTTTTCTAAGGCTTCTTCTTGAGCTTTCCTGATACTTTCGACAATCGTCGAGACGACTTCAATTCTTAACGCTCTTGGCCTTCTTCTTTCAAGATTGACTTTCCGACTGAGAGCATCAGCAACAATATTTGCTTTACCTGGGTGGTAAAGTATCTCATAGTCGTAGTCCTTGAGAAGTTCTAGCCAGCGTCGTTGCCTCATGTTCAACTCCTTCTGATTAAAGAGATACTGGAGACTCTTATGATCAGTGAAGAGCTTGCACTTCGTGCCGTAGAGGTAATGCCTCCATATCTTTAAGGCGAATACTACCGCTGCCAACTCTAGATCATGAGTGGGGTAGTTCTTTTCGTGCTCTTTCAATTGTCGAGATGCGTATGCTATCACCTTTTCTCTTTGGGTCAGAACACAACCTAACCCGACTCCAGATGCATCACTATAAACTGCGAAATCTTCGACTCCATCGGGTAGAGAAAGTATCGGCGCTTCACATAACTTCTTCTTTAGCTTCTCGAACGCCTCATCATGTTTCTCACTCCATGTATACGTAGCTCCTTTATGGGTCAAAGCTGTTAATGGAGCAGCTATCAAAGAAAAGCCTTGGATAAATCGTCGGTAATATCCGGCTAATCCTAGAAAGCTTCGAATCTCCGTGGGATTCTTCGGACGTTCCCACTTCATTACAGCTTCGATCTTGGCAGGGTCAACCATTATTCCTTCTTGGTTAACAACATGACCTAAGAATTGGACTTCCCGTATCCAAAATTCGCATTTGGAGAACTTTGCAAAAAGCTTCTCCTTCTTTAACACCTCCAACACTTCTCGTAGATGCTTGCCATGCTCCTCCTGGCTTTTCGAGTAAATGAGAATGTCGTCGATGAACACTATCACAGATTTATCGAGGAATGGTTTACAAACCCTATTCATCAAATCCATGAATGCTGCAGGAGCATTGGTTAGTCCGAACGACATAACCAAGAACTCGTAGTGTCCATATCTTGTTCTGAATGCAGTCTTCTCAATATCCTGCTCTCTCACCTTCAGCTGATGATATCCTGACCTAAGATCGATCTTTGAGAAGTAGCTCGAACCTTGCAGCTGATCGAATAGATCATCAATCCTCAGTAATGGATACTTGTTCTTCACCGTTGCCTTATTCAACTCTCGGTAGTCTATGCACATCCTCATGCTTCCGTCCTTCTTCTTCACGAATAACACCGGAGCTCCCCAGGGTGATGAACTAGGTCGAATGAAACCGCTATCCAACAGCTCCTGAAGTTGCATCATGAGCTCCTTCATCTCCGTCGGTGCTAATCGGTAAGGTGCCTTTGCTATCGGTGTTGTTCCTGGTAATAAGTCTATACGAAATTCTACTTGCCTATCAGGTGGTAATCCAGGAAGATCTTCGGGAAAGACTTCCGGATAATTGCACACAACCGGTATATTCTGCACCTCTTTCTTTTCTTTCTTAGCATCGATTACGAATGCCAAGTACGATGCACATCCCTTGGACAAACATTTCCTAGCTTTCATCAAGGATATGATTCCAGAACTCACTCTGCGTTTGTCCCCGTACACCATAAATGATTCCTTTCCGGGTGGGTTTATCCTAACTATCTTCTTTCGGCATAATATCTCGGCATCGTTGGCGCTAAGCCAATCCATACCCAAAACGATGTCGAAACCGTTTAACTCTATGGGTAATAGTTCCTCCTGGAATTCGTTTCCGTTTAGGTCAATGACGATGTTCCTAATACGATTACTAACAGGTACGAATTTGCCACTGGCAACTTCTACAATTAGGGCGTTATCAAGTTTTTCTACAGGTAATGCTAATTTCGCACTAAATTTATGCGACACAAAGGAGTAGTTGGCTCCGGAATCAAACAGTATATTTGCAGGCAAACCATTTACAAGAAAGGTACCTGAAGCGACGTCTGCTGCCTCCTTTGCAGCCTCGAGCGTCATCTGGAAGGCTCTCGCCTTCGGCTTTGGTGGTATGTTGGGTCTTCCTGCCTCCTTCTTCTTCGGGCAGTCCTTCAAAATGTGCCCTTCTTCATTACACCCATAACAGGCCTTCTGGTTAAGAGTGCATTCGTTGGCATAGTGCCCAGGCTTTCCGCATTTGTAACAAGTGACCCCTCCATCACACTTCCCAGAGTGCTTCTTCTTGCACTTGTCACACCACTTTGCTTCTGATCCTCCTCCTCTCGAACTAGACTTCGAGAATCTACCTTTCTTACCGGACCTCGAGGATCCGTCAAATTTCCGTTTCTCTCCCACTTCCGCTCTCTCCAGACCCTTTTCTCGTATCTGGGTCTCCACATTCTTAGCAGCCCAGATGGCAGCTTTTAGAGTGGTAGTTTGCTTGACCATTGGACCGAAGTCCGCTGGTAATCCGAGGGCAAATTTGTTAACCTTGGAGAGTTCAGTTGGGACGAGGTGAGGAACAAGCTTCATTTTCTCAGTAAAGCTTGCAGCGTATTCAGTAACGCTCATTCTTCCCTTCTTCAGATTCTGGAATTCGTTGCTGATCTCCAGAAGATCCTGCTCAGAGCAGTATTGCATCTTCAACTGTACCAGAAAATCCTCCCACGACATTTTGCTTGCTTCACCTTTGGGCATTGAATCAGCTAATAGCTTCCACCAGCTTAGTACTCCAGATTTCAATAGAGGAACTGCAAGAGCAGTCTTCTGCCTATTGCTACACTCGCAACTCTCAAACATTGTCTCCATCTCAGAGATCCAATTCATGACTTCCACCGGCGTCGGGCTTCCGGATAGACTCAGTGGCTTGGATGCCATGAAATCCTTGTATTTGCATCCACGTCCATCATTTCCTCCATCCTGGTGGTTTTGCCTAACTATCGGTGGGTTGGCTTGACCAATAGTCCCACTGTAGTTTCCTTCTTCAGTCTGCCCTTCGTTCAACTCGGGCTGTTCGAGCCGAATAGTCGCTTCCTCTTGATTTTGCTGGAGCAAACGCCTGGTTTCCTCCATTTTACGATCCAACATTGCCTGGATCATCGCTTGCACTCCGGCCATCGTTATTGGTCCGGCGGCGGCTTCCACAACTGGTATTTGCTCGATCACGGGGGGTTGGTGTCCGTTCCCATTTGCGTTTACGTTTCCGCTACGGGTCCTTACCATCTTGATCTATATACCGAATAAGGTGGATTTAGATCTTTATTTAGGAGAGACGTTTTAAATCGTCCTTATCACTCCGAAACGTTTACATGCTGGTTCTAATATCGTAGTCGTACGTTTAGAATCCTAAACACATAAGGTTCCAGATCCGGTTGGCAACAGACCATAGATCCCGAACAAAATAACAGCATATCATGCATAAAACATTTAGCACATAAAAGCATTTTAGGCACAATTCCTAAAATAAGCTAGTGCTCACACCTCACAATCATCGCTTAGCATTCTAAGTTTAAGTCTAGAAATCCTACAAATTCCTAGTTCGCTTAAACTAATGCTCTGATACCAACTGTGACATCCCCAAAATCACGGCCAGAAAAGACCGGTTTTGTTTATACTTTATTTCAAAATCAGAGTTATCTTTTAATAAAAGGGTTGCGGAATTTGTCCCAAAACAATAATATGATAAAGATTTATCAAAAGCATTTCCATAGAAATGTATTTCATTAAAAGACTCGGGATGTCATGTTCGTACAGATCAAAAGTATAAACAGTACAATATAAGCCTTACTACATTATTTCATATCTACAGGCCTATATCCGTAATCCCTCGTCCAAAACATCACACCTATGCTCATGCGCCACTACCTGTAATGCATAAAACTGAGTGGGTCAGGCTTGGGAGCCTGGTGAGCACATAGGGTTTTCAACCCACAATAAGTTTATTAATTTCATCAATCAACAATAACCCGATTACCCGTTCCCGTTATCCTCACTTTACGTCCCTAAACACCTATCATAAGGGACCTAGCCTAAGGATCATCATCGGGACGGACACTACTGCTAAGGGGATTCCTCAGCAATAAATGTCCTAATAGGCAACCATGTGGGGGATGGAGTACACCGGTGAACACATCGTTCACAACACCTACAGGTTGCGAACCTGCTAGTGTTCCACTGGACTGTCTAGAAGAGTCTGTGGTCGTCATCTATACTCCGCTAGATGACTGGATCAACAACAACAACATCGAGGCCTCTCATCATTTTATCACACATCACCTATTACATCTACCCATGTTTTACCCCAACATTTTCGTAGATATAAAATACATATACAGTTTAAATCATTGAAAACATGTATAACAACGTTCATCTAGCATAGATAGCAAGTATTCAGATAATATGCACACATAGCACGTAATTTATATAAAATACTTCATATCTATGTGTAAGTTGAAGGTAACTATGCACTCACCGGAAAAGGTGGTGATTCCGAACTCAGACAGCGCTTCGCTTCTTAAAAAGAATTTTTCTTCGACGAAACCTAGTATTATTACCACTAGAGTTTAGTTTATTATTCGTCGAGACTAATTAATAGTCTAGCTATTATTATTATTATATAAGCGTCAAAAAAATACTTATATAACCCATAATAATAGCCCAAGTATTTATTATAAGTTCCTAATAACGTTACTATAATTAAATAAAAGTTATATTAAAAATAGCGTAGGCGTAGCTCACTTACAACGGGTTTTATAGAAAACCGGGCTTTTCTTGGAGCAGCGTTCCCGAGCCGAAAAGCTCTTCTTCTCAGAGCCTTCGAGCACTCTGGGGCTTCCGCCTCGTGCTAGGGAGGTTCCCTAGGCTTTTCGGGGGATTTCGGGGCTAGAGAGAGGTTCTAGAGAGAGAGAGAGAGTAAAGAGAAGAAAGAATGGGAAAGGTGTGAAGAAAATGAGGGTGGGAGAGGTGGTATTTATAGGGTGAAATGTGGCTGAACTTGGTGCCACATGTCACCATCTGGTGGCAAGCCTTGGGGAGAAAGCAATGGCCAAGATTGTGCCACATCACCCATTTTCGCACAGCACACTTCCGACTTCTAAAATCCGTAACTTTCACATACGACCTCCGTTTTTGACGTTCTTTATATCCACGCGTAGGTAATAATAAGATCTACAACTTTCATTTTGACACCGTCAGCTAATTCTCGACCGATCTTAAATTTAACAGTACAAGGAGATTATATTGTTAAACGTCTGCGTAAAATTAATAACTTCTACATACGGACTCTGTTTTTGTCTGCCTTTTTACCGTTGATTTCCTATTAATGAGATCTTCAACTCTCATTTATGTTGCGTAAGCCAAAAACCGCTCGAACTAAAATTCGAGTTTCAGGTCGTGCACTGCTAAGCCGAATCTTAGAAAAATCATAACTTCTTCATACGAAGTCAGATTTGGGCGTTCTTTTTATCGATGTTCTTAGTTTAACATATTCTACGACTTTTGTTTAGATTGCTAAGGCTAAAAAGTCTTCTATCGTAAATTCACTATTTACGTTTCCCGGTGTCGTGCCGGTTTTGTCGTAAAACTTCGGCGGGCCATAACTTCTTCTTTATAGCTCGGATTTCGGCATTCTTTATATGCACGGAAACCTTGAGACATATTCTACAACTTTATGTAGAGATATCGGGATTATCTCACACTTTAATTTTGACGCTCATTTTTATTCTTTATTAATTATACATTTATAATTAAATAATAAACACATAAACACACATAATTCACATAATACTCAAATATTTCATATTTATTACTTCAAAAAGAGTTACAATAGTTGACCTAGACTATTACATTGACAAAAATGCTTAGCCCTGAAAACCCGAGCGTTACATCAAGTCACTTTTAAGTTTGTTCAAAAACCCTTGGATGTCTTACAAAACCATTTTACATTCTTGAACTAAACTATGCATGTACACTTATATTGTATATATGTATTGATGTATAGTTTACATCTTTCATTTAGTTTCCCACACCCTTGAGTAGTAAGAGTATATAAACCTACTTGAACAACCAATTACCTTTCATTAAATTATCATAGGGATAATTAGAAGATATCAAACATTATTCCAATTACAAGGAATCACGCAAAGAGTCAGTTCATTCATGAGACTTTACGAGTACATTACCTGATACATGAGTACCTTTACATATGCTTACATGATACCTGAATACGCTTACATGAACACATTACATGAATACCTTTACGTAGATACATCTACCTGTGTATACTTACATGAATACTTGAAACTTTATTCGTAAAGATGCTTTATTAAGTACCTTTAGTAAATCATCCAGCCCATCCCAGCTCAACGGGAGTCAGTTACGGGGTTAACCATTTTTGGAACCACTGTTCACTATAGAGGTTAATTGAATAATCTTCAGATGTTCATTTGGTTGTTATTACTTATATTAGGAGTCAATTACGGGGTTAACCATTCCTGGAACCTACTGTTAGCTACAAAGGTTAATTGGACAATCTTCGGATGTTCATTAGGTTATCTATTTCGCTTATAGCGATGTAGAGTCAGTTACGGGACTAACCATTCCTGGAACCACTGTTCGCTACAGGGGTTAATTTGACAAGCTTCGAATGTTCATTAGGTTATACCTTTCGTTTCGGCGATGTCGTGTTCGTGCTAGTCTATCAAAGGAAAAGCTATCATTTTACTTACAAAACATTCGGGTCTTAGTAGAAGACTACATTTCATACTAGTAGGAAATAAGGGATTTCTTAGGGTTTTTCATACTTATATCAACTGTCCTACTTAAAGGTTTTACAGGACATTCATAATAGTTTATCAAAGCAAGACAATGACACTTAAATACTTATGATTTCACCAGCTTTAAAGATGATACTCTCTTTCAAAATAATTTGTATTCTCAGGTCATCAGTAGACAGGTACTGTGGCCAGGTTTTGAGAAGACAGAGCTGAAAAGCCTCGTCTTTTATTTTGATTATATTTTTGGTGTCTTATTACAATGAAAGAACACATATGTATTAAAACTTTACTTATAATGCAATGGATGAAGTTGTTGCTTGTTTACTATTTTACATTGTTGTGATATTGTACATGACGTCCTCCACCCCTGAACGTTTCCGCCGTTCGTGGTTTTGGGGTGTGACAATTAAGAGGTGTAGTATGTATTTTTATAACATGGCAGGACTGATGTTATTTATTTCAAGTTGTTAGTTGATTACTCAAAACATTATACAATGAATAAATTCATAACTTTTATGGTGATTAAAGAATAAGGATTTATTTGTAATCAACATTTATGATGTCATCGTTAAATAATTTATTATTGTGTTTCACTTTTTATGTTTTACTTCCCCGAGTAATTTAAATATTATTCAAAATTTCACATTCGTTCATACTTTTGAAAGTAAGTAGTGAATTAAGGTTGTCATGAATTGATTGTAGATTGTCGATTGAGGTTAAGACATTGCAAGTGGAATTGCTACAATATTCATGAGTACTTTGAAAATAGAGATTTGAAGTATTGGATAAACCCATGCGTAGAGATTACTTCATGGATTCAATCACAACTAATTCTATGATGATAATATTGTTGGGTTATGAGCATTCTAACACTCCTAAGTGTACATGCAACCCTAAATACCTTGGATCTATGTTTTCTCTATTATACATGCAAATATGAACATCGAAGGTATTATCCTAATCTAGCATACAAAATAAAGAATATAACAAGATAGAACACATACCTCTTTGATGTAGAATGTCTTCATGAATCTTGAGTGCCTAGTGCCTCAAGTGTGACACCTCCAATGGTTTACACAACACCAAATACACTTGGAATAACTTGAGAGAATTCTACACTACATGAAATTGGCTAGCCCTTCCTTTTACACACACTAGTTCGATTTTGGTCAAGAATAAGCTGCATTTATAGTTAGGGTTACAACATGTAAACCTTAATTGACATGGCCTTTCATTTCCATGATCCATGGGTACAAAAAACACCATGGAGCATCATATGGGTTTTAGCCCAACTAGATAATCCATGGAGCATTAGCCTACTATATAAGTATGGATGATTTGCACAATCAATCCATATATTTAATTAGTCTTTTTTTGATCACTTAATTAATCCTAGATTAATTCTCAATCAATACTAATTAAATAATCTTCTTATTCTTATTATTAATATACTAGAACTTATAATATATTAATAACCATAAGTGTCTTATTTCTCTCATTATAGTCTATCCAAATGCATGATGCCATGTAACCCAAATGGACCATGCCGGGTCAGGTCAAGTCTTACCAATTATAGTTATGGACTTAGACATTAATCCAACAGTCTCCCACTTGGCTAAGTCTAAAACTATTATTGCGTATGACTTCAGGAACTGACTGGCAATCGTAGCTCTCAAAAGCTTCTGTCGAACTCTGACCTTGTAGATAAACTCTAAGCTTTGTCAATGGCTTGTCCATTAGATAAGGGATCATATATTCCTCCATTCTAGATATCACATGGACTGAGACATGGATTATAATCATTCTCTCTGTCCAATTGTTGTTTCCCGATTTCCGATTTATGACGACTGACTAATTGAACAAATCAAATCAGTCCTGGCGCGGCCGAGCACTTCCATTTGTCATCATCAAATCATCGAGGGCCCCACAGATATTGTTTTTATCCCGAAGGTAAAAGGAATGGATAAAATTCGACTCATATGGCTTGTTCGATTACTTGTTGAATCATACACAAAGACTCGTTTTATAACATCGAGTTACCAATGTGTTTTCATGCAATCAATGTACTATCAACTCATAGTAACAACTCATATCTCTAGGTTTGAAGAATATAAGATATGATCGTCTCATGATCACTCGTGATAAAATCCATGAAATGATTCCAATGAGCGTGGGTTGAATCCAATACTCAAAACTTATGAGCACTCATGAATGTTGTATCCCTTTGTCCAACACCTTAGAATTCTACAAGCCAACCCATGATAGTCTTAATTCATATCTACTTCCAACATATGACCGACTATGGATGGTTTGAATAACTTTGTCATTCTGGAAGAATAACCTAGTTTATTCTGGAAGTCAAAACATGCAAAATGAAACACAAGAATAATTGAATCCAATATGGTATCAAAACCTATGAACATAAATAAAACACCTTTTATTTATCACCATATGATTACACATTATTTATTGTATACTGTTTCAGCTACAACTTTATTCTTGAATTTAAAACAATAGTTGTCCCATGCTCCAAGCATGTACATTGTGTTTTCTAAACTCTAGTCATGCCACACACCAAGTATGCATACTATGTTTGTCTATGATCTTTACTTTGTGAAATAGATCAACTGAACATAACTCCAATTATCCTCTTTTCACAGTCCCAAATCCTTACTGCAAATGCAAGAATTCCAAATTCATGCCATTTACTGAAATATGTTAGATTCTAAACTTATATGCATTGATCGTCTTGTAATGATTATGCACAAATTCACACAGACTTGGAAAAAATCATTACAGAGTATTCTAAAGGAGATCAACTCCTTGGAAACATCCTTCTTGCATTAAGTTTCCTTAATCTTACACAGATTGAAATTTCTAACTTTGAAACATTTCCAGATTCCATTTTGACTATCACTTCTGAACAAGAGTTGCCTCCTTACAGATTATGTCAATATGGTCCTTCCAGAATTATCACTATACTTCCAACTATCCTTGAGCAACCAATCTTTGGTAAACCTTAGATTGTCCTCGACAATTGTTTAATCCTTTTAGTCATATCCAGTTCTAAACTGTTTCCTTTCTTAATGTCCCAGGCATTTGGAAAATTTTAGAAAGGATGAATATAGCACATGAAATCGATCCTATATCCGAAGCATATGGGACACGATTCATGATGTCTCACATAAAGACTAAACCAGTCTTTTCCTATAGTATTTCCATTTCAATTTGCCAAGTTCTCATAATTCTGATTATGAATAGGGATGCCGTAATCATGATCGAATTTTAGAACGCAAATAATGGACCCATATATAGAATTTCCTTATGTGGAGCCATTCCAACATGAAATTCATGTTTATATATATATATATATATATATATATATATATATATATATATATATATCCTTGACTAAATGATTAAAACCTCACTATCTAAGCTTATAGATTTGAGATGAAGTATAATTTCCTCTCCCTTAATTATAGGAAAACAACTTTTCTCTAATTGAAACCTTTTGTTTTCTATAATTAACATTGCTAACTTGAAATACTTACCATAATTATCATGCTCCCACTAACATGATGATTATTAGCATAACACTTATGCTCCCACTAGCTTTGACATGGACTCAGAAAGTAGTTGGACTTCTAGAAATCAATACTTTATTGACTTTCTTACCAAAGTTCAGATGTCTGATACTAGATTGCTTTGATAAAACTTTATTAATATCATACACCTGATCTTAGATAGCTCACAAGTGTGTCTAAACAATTTTAAGAACTATGGAAAGGGATGCCGTAATCATAGTCTTGATTGTTTAGACCTTTTCCACTTCTCACCAGTCCATGTTAGTGTGCCGGTATACCACACACGCTCCACTAATGACTTTGAGAATGCAAATATCACAATTGCTATCTAGCTAAAATCTACTTAGTGAAAGTGTTTCCTCACCATCATTTTCATGAATCGGAGAGAAACCTTATGACACTTAGATTTAATGGTGTATGTGCTTTTATCCATGTGAATTGTTAAAACCATAGTCACAAGACAAGGATAATGACAAATCTAAACTCATATGGACTGAACTCAATCTTAATTTCTTGCCACCTGGTAGCTCAAGGGCCTGCCATTGCTTCCAAGTTGTTGTGCAACCAATTGAGAACTCTAAGAACTCATATGAAAAGACAACTTTAATTGAAATGGGCACAAAATATGTCAACACGATAGGTTATGAGTCTCAAGTCGTGTGCTAGTGAGGAACTTCAGGTTTTATTCTTGATTAGTTCTTGAGACTTTCAAGACCTTTAAGACTCCCACTGTCCTCTTGACATATAAAACTTTTTTGTCAGATATTCAAGAGATAGTGTGGATTCTAATCAAGACAAACACTTCACACAATTGGCCTTAGCTGGTATTTGTTTTATCCAAAACATCGCAAATTACCAATTTCAAATGTACAAGAGTAGAAAACTTTTACTCTTACATTTGACATGTGTTTTAAACCTTCTCTAAGACATGTCACTCAAGTTACAATCTTGGAGTATGACTTTAATATTTGTATTGGTATGAAGTATGAATCATCTTCTTGATTTAACCAGTACAACAATTCATAGCTCCTCTTCTTAGCTATAAGAAGGCACTTAGAGGATGAATTGTGATAAGGTCTCTAAATCATTAAGATGATCATAAGCACTGATACTAAAGTACTCTCCCATCTTTTCAGATTTGAGAAACTTTTATCCTTCTGCCTAGATTGATTCTTCTTATTCGCTCTGCCATACATTGGAACCTTTTCCAATGTCTCTGAATTACACCTAAGCTTGTAAGTATAACCATATTTACTGAGCTTTAGTAAACTATGACGAATAGTCTTATCAATCTTTTGTGGTGGACTTAATCAGTACACAAGAATGTGTACTCAATCCCTTAGTCCTTTACTTGACTCACACATCCATATGAACAAGTAATTAGTCTTAATTTTTCCAAAACTTGAAAGTTCTCATTCATCATGCTATACAACTTGCATGATTCCAAGTTCCGGTCCAGTTGAGACTTGAGTGATGAGAATCTTTCCTTATTTGGTAAGTTTAGACATTACCACAAATGAAAGAATCAATTTCATATTTCCACTCTTGCTATTAATGGAATCTTATAAGCAACACAAATTTTCACAGATGCCATTGTAAGGATATTTTAAAATAAATAAAATCAGAAATTTTCCTTTTATTTTAAAACTTTGCGGAAGAACTTATCCTTACAATCCATATGAAAACTTGTTGTTATCTATTCCTAAGCAACATCTCATAACTCCTAAGAAGTAGCTCAAGAATCCAATCTTCAAACTATGCGATAGAAATCTATCTACGCGATCTGATTCAACATATTCTTTCTTTAAGTTTCTTTACTTTTCTTTGATTCTTAAACATCAACATGTGACCCAGTCACATCATGTATCAAGAATCTCATAATAGAAACTTAGCAGAGTTAGATAGTGGACTTTACCTGAAATAGAGTCAAACTTATTGACTTTACCATCCTTACGTAAATTTGGCAGCTTTTCAACTAATGCCCCTTCCTTTGGCAATGGACCCTTGATAATGGGACTATCTCAGACTTAACCTCTCTCTTTACCATTTGGTCAACCGAGTTGACTATGGCCGATCCCTTTCCATTGGGAAGAGAGAGCTTTACTGGATATTCAATGTCATTATTGTCAATGTCCATAAAGTTTTAGGAAGTTGATCTTAGCAAATAGATATGATCATTAAGGGTCTTGTCATAGTCTGTTTCATAGGAGTCCCCAAGGAACTCACTATGTGACTTAGAAAGTGATTGAGCTACCAACTTTCTCAAGACTTTGACACCAAACTCTCCCGGCTTGTCAATATGTGACTACATCTCCAAGATGTGATCACACATAGACCTTTACTTGCCAATAGGGCTTGAGTGACCTTAAACTTTTCAAGAACTTGTGGGTTAGGGAGAATAATTGGAGGAGGTGAAAGAAGTATGATTTCCATGGGACATCATCTTCATTTAGGATAGCTTGTTTCAAGAGATTTGGGAAGATCATAGATGTCTAAACCAGACATATTTTAGGAGATATTCAAGATAGTTGATCTAAAGTCCTTAATATGACACCCAATATGAAATATTAAGGCTAGGACTCTACAAACTATTTTATAAATTAGAAGACGGATGTCGTAATCCAAGCTATAAAATATTTGAAGGTAGGTGAATGATGATTTACGAATTTCCACCAAGATAAACGAAATGTATTATTAGGTTTTAATTGGATTTGAAACTCTTAGATCTTTTGAGATTCATTGAACTATTTAATGGCATGTTTCAATCTCGAGTGTGCCCTTTAGGTTTTATGACTGGGATGCCGAGGATCACAAAACAAGGTGTGAAGTAACCATGCAAATTACTTGGTACCCTTAAGTGTTTACCCTTAATCGATGTGCTGGTTAACCACACGCTCCACCGATACTATGATAAACATTTAGTTACCCTTTGACTACCTTGTTAAATACGAGTTAGTGTGCCGGTTAACCACACATGCTCCAGTAACCAACTTAAACAAAGTGCAAAGTGTAATTTCATGGATTAGCACCTTATTCACATTTTCCTAAGTAACTAAGATTTGGTATTTATAAAAGGTATAGTTACTTAGTATTTATCATTAAGACTTTTAATGAAGGGAGAATTATATTCCTTGTCCTACCCGTTCGGCTAACGACCCTCCACCGGTCAAGGAAGCGGTGGGTGAGAGTAGACACCCATTAAATTGCCATTTTATAGGTAGCAACCTTATACCCCCCCTTATAGACCGGCTTCGAGAATGTGGCCTACTAACGGTAAGACTGACTTTACTCTTATACATATATATATAAATATTATTAACTTATAATATTATAAAGTATAAGGGTTGAATTTTAACTTTTAAAATTCTAAGGGCTAACTTGGAATTAAAGTATTGATAAGAGAAAACTTTTCAAATTCCAAAACTTGAGGGCAGGTTTTGAAACTATTCAAAACTAATTAGTTCCATAACTTATATGTTTAAAGTAGTTTTAATTAAAAAAACTCGTCAAGTTCCATAACTTGAGGACAAGTTATGGAAGACTTTAAATTATTAAAGAATGTAACTTCTTCTTTATTTTGTAACTTATGGAATTAATTAAGGTTACATATTTTATTACTTATTGAAGTGACTCTTGAACCTCCATAACTTGAGAACAAGACTCTTCATTTTTTGTAACCATTGCCAACTTTTATGAGTTTTATGAAACTTAAATGTGACTTTTCATATAACTTGAGGACAAGTGACAAAAACAAATTTTAGAATTAACTCTTAGATTAATTTGGATTGAAAACAACAATTTCACATAACTCCCTATTAATCTAAGCAACTCATAAGAACAACATAATTCAAATCAAACTTTTCATGTAATTAGTCTAAACCTTAAACTAATACAAAACATGAATCTATTGACAATTATCTTTGAAATTGGATTAGCATGAACATTACCACATCAAAAACAAGTTTATAAGTTCAAAAACATCTTAGGGTAATGTTCCTAGTCCAATTCCAACCAAAAAAGTCGAATTTATGCTGTCTGGGGGTCCAACTCGTCGAGTGCATGAACCAAATCAGCGAGTTGGATTGTTTTTATCACTTTTTAGGCATCGACTCGCCGAGTCTCCTGAAGGACTCACCGAGTCTGATGATCAGACAGCAAACAACTTCGATTTTTTAAGCAGTTTTGCACGTATAACAAGAAAACAAACCTGAGCTGTGATACCACTGTTGGGTTATGAGCATTCTAACACTCCTAAGTGTACATGCAACCCTAAATACCTTGGATCTATGTTTTCTCTATTATACATGCAAATATGAACATCTAAGGTATTATCCTAATATAGCATACAAAACACTGAATATAACAAGATAGAACACATTCCTCTTTGATGTAGAATGTCTTCATGAAGCTTGAGTGCCTAGTGCCTCAAGTGTGACACCTCAAATGGTTCACAAAACACCAAATACACTTGGAATAACTTGAGAGAATTCTACACTACATGAAATCGGCTAGCCCTTCCTTTTACACACACTAGTTCGATTTTGGTCAAGAATAAGATGCATATATAGTTAGGGTTAGAACATGTAAGCCTTAATTGACATGGCCTTTCATTTCAATGATCCATGGGCACAAAAAACATCATGGATCATCCATGGAGCATCATATGGGTTTTAGCCCAACTAGATAATCCATGGAGCATCAGCCCACTATATAAGTATGGATGATTTGCACAATCAACCCATATATTTAATTAGTCTTCTTTTGATCACTTAATTAATCCTAGATTAATTCTTGATCAATACTAGTTAAATAATCTTATTATTCTTATTATTAACATACTAGAACTTATAATATATTAATAACCATAAGTGTCTTATTTGTCTCGTTATAGTCTATCCAAATGCATGATGTCATGCAACCTAAATAAACCATGCTGGGTCGGGTTAAGTCTTACCAATTATAGTTATGGACTTAGACATTAATCCAACTATTATATTCTATTCTTAAAACAAAGATATATAGCCTAGAGTTTTACAAATAAGATGTGCATTGGTTTGCTCAAACGCGTGTCGTAACCAGATGTTATAAAGGGTTTTTTTCATGTGTGATTTGATACGTAAATTATATGAATACAAGGTCAATATAATTCATTCTTTTGCCTGAATATGGAAAATGCTATATATGTGGGCACCTCAGTGATTTGAGTTGATCTATGAAAACCAGGCGCCTAGTGTACACTCAATTAATGTGTTCAATTTTGTAGTTTGAAATTCGATCACAATTCGTGAAATCGGAAAACATAACAAATGAACATGAGGTTGATCATTTAATCCTTGACTCAGTTCATAGGATATCTTTTAGAATGAAAGAATAGCTAATCACTTATCTTAGGGCCAATAGTTGATTTAGAACAGAGTTTGGCATTGGCTTTGGAAATCACTCTTTGCTGTTTAGTTCAAGGTATATATTTAAAATTTTTGTTACAAATTTTTCTAAGTGAGAGACTATTGGATTAAGGTGTCTAAGTCAGTAACAAAATTGGTATATTCGTATAATTAGAAGCAAAGTCCTTTTTGTGTTGCCCTCATAACCAGTAACTAAATAGAATGACTTTTGAATAGATATAGTGATTTGTTATTTTACTATATAATTAATAAAATAATTAGAAATTGAAATAAATAATTTATTAATATATTCTATGATTAATATATTAATTGAAAATAGTAATAACTAATTAAAATTAATCAGAAAATAAGTGGAGTTAACTTCAGGTTAATTAGAATTAGTCAGAAATGCAAAGATTTAAGTTATAGTTGTTCATTAGTTGAAGAAGAAGGAGTTCTAGAACCTTCCTAAGGTTGGACAATTTTGATAAGGATAATTAGGGTTTATGGAATATTCCTTACAGATAATTAAGGAGTTGGATAATTACCAAATTTGAAATATTAATTTAATATTCAAATTAGGGTTATTCAAGGATTCCTGTATCAACTATAAATAAGGTCCTTTGGCCTATTATCTTTGTGCACTCTCCCTCATAACCTAAGAGCCTAAAAATTGCTCTCCCATCCTCTCTCCTCAAGTCTTCTAGTTACTTGGGTTTTGGGGTACAAACTATTAGAGGCATTAGATTTATGATGCTTGCTTTATAAGGCATTTGAAGAAAAGAATTGGTGTAGTTATTTGCTACAATAATCAATAACGTATGTGACCTTATATCTATATGAATTTCAATTTCTATAGCCTTTACATAAGGTTTATTGATGTTCATAGTTTATTGCTATCAATAGAGAAAACATATATCATATTTCTAGGTTGCAAGTGAACTTAAGGGTTTAATTGTTTTTCCACCACATGATTTTTTTTATAACCTAGAAAACCCATCAACTAGATGTAGATCCGTAAGTGTGAAGATCTGTAAGTATGCTTGTTGATTTCTGTAAGTGTGAATAATTGTTAGAGTTTGTATGCATCACATAGGTGAAAGTGTTGAATTCCCTAGGAAAACCCGATGTTTTCCTAATACATCAAATTACATGGCTTAGTTATTATTATTCCGATACGACATTGTATTCCATAGTTCCAGGTGACATTGGATTAATTATGAATTGTGAGTTGTTATTAGCATGCATTAATGCAAATGACTAGTTTACAACTTTACAAACGATCCCTTAGGCGTCGTCCGTACTTCTCATTTAATCCAACCACCCTGACTTCTCATAACCCCACGACCGAGGAGAAAAGAGAATGCGAGCCCTCAATATTTCCAAAAGTCGTTCAAGGCTATCGTGAATGCGAAAGGCACTTGGCCCAACTCGCATTTGACTTCTCGACTTTGCTAGCAGTACCAAAGGACCCTTGCGGCCTAACAACACAATAAGGCTATTGAAAGTCCTTTTACAAGGAATTAGGTCATGTAAGACCCAATAACATGTAAGCGTGTTCCCTTCGGGCCTAAAGATCATGTCATTGGGCTACCTAGGCCCAACAAGCACGATTTGAAACTTTTGAGCCCAAAGAATGTGTATTGACTTCTCCTATATTACCGCGTGTGTATTGTAGTACCGTTGTATATTGATTTTTGATTCTTTATTGATTCGAGACCGAATCAACTCATTTGGTAACGATTTTGGTGTTGAAGGTGTATTTATTATCACGTTTCATTGGTCGACGTAGTACTCGTACTTTTATTTTAAGGGATCTATTGTTTTAAGAATGTGAGTTTATCTTCTTAAGCCCCTCCTCGGATAAAATTTACACTTTCAACCCTTTGTGTATAAAAGAATTTCCGGTTTAGTCCGTAAACTATTTTTCTTGACACTTTAGTATCAAAACTTATTGGAAAGACATTTTTGGCACCAATTTACTTGAAAAATAGCTTAAGTCCCTCAAAATGAAATTTTTTTACATTTTTCGCAACTTTTGCAATTTTGGCCCAAAATGGAAATTTTTTACATTTTTAGTCCCTTTTTAATTTGAAAACCTTTTTGACCCTTGAAATAGTTTCATTACACTAGTAATCCCCTGTTTTTCGTAAATGTGCAGTTTCAGTCCCTCCATTTCCGGATTTTCGCAATTTGGGGCTTATTAGGCCGAAAAGCCCATTTTTAGACCATTAGGTTTAAAATTCACATTTTAAGCCCCTCCAAAGTGGTTTTATTCAGAAAAATTATCTTAAAAACTATTTGGACTTGGTTCAACCTCCAGAAATTATGTTTTGTTGTTTTGGGCCCCTTAGTTTTGTATTTTTGACATGTTGGTCCCAAAAATGGGTTTTGTGTCCAAAAATGATCATCCTAACTAAATAAATCATTTTTATTGACTTGATTAGTCTAGAATGGTATACGCTATGTTTATTTCATTCATCATGTTGTATATCTCGTTTTTTAGGTATTTTTAGCTATCATAATCATCAAATAACACATAAAAACCATACATACATGCATAAAATCACACAAGACATACATGAACTCATAGATCTACACATTTTCTTGTATTCTCCGCCACAAAAGATTATAAAAACAGAAAAATAGGGGGTATGAAGCTCACCTTTGGCTGTGGTTTTGGTTTTTGGAAGAAAATGAGAAGAGAATTCGGCCTTAATACCCCTCCTTGGAAGATTTCGAACTTAGAGGGTCTCTAAGAGAGTGATCATAACTTTTACATGGATTAGAAGGAGATTTTGATAAAACAAAGAACTTATATCATAGATCCAAACTTTATCTTACCTTAAATGAAGAATTTGTGTAAGAATTCCCCTTGAATCCTTCTTAGATCTCGAAATTATGGAGGGGTATGAGGGAGTTTTCTTGAGAGAAAAGTAAGTGAAATGTGTGTGTGTGTTTGGAATCGGCCGAGAATGAGAGAGAGAGAGAGAGAGAGAAAGAGAAGTGCTTGCATGGGAGGATGAGATTGCATGGATGATTGAAGTGCAAAAGCTTAGATATCCTCCATGTACAAATGAGGTGGCAAGCAAAGTCAACCCTTTCGTCTTGGGTTTGTAGTTTGGGCTGAGAGATAGAGAAGAGAGATGGAGATTTGGGCCTTTTATGTTTAAGTCCATAATATGGATTCCAAGTTAATGGTTTTCGCCCCATTGGCCCTTTTAGGGTAATTCACGGCCCAAATAAATACAAATATGATTCTTATGGCCCATTAGGGCTAATTAGGTTAGTTATGGCCCAATGAGGTCCATTAAGGTGTTTTATGTCATTCTAGGCCCAATATGGCACAGAATATTGAATTAAATGGAAATGGGTCCAATTAGACCCCATTTAAGAGTTCTAAGCCCAAGATAGCCAAATTGGAAGCTTATTGGTCCTTTGGGCCCAATAAAGAAGTCCTAGTCCAAAAATATACTTAAACAAGAACTTCTAGGGTTTCCAATTGTTTAACGACTATTTGTTTGCATGGGGTGTTTGATTGAAACTTTTGTTGTCATAGAGTAAGCATCATACATGCTCTTATGTTTTTGATTCATAATTTGACTTAAGTGTTGTAGTTCAAGGCACAAAATTCCTAATTGTGACATCATCCCCTTGTTAGAAGGAATTTCGTCCCGAATTTCTTTTGAAAGCTAGATTTGAGAATGCTAGAATAGGTGAGGGTACTTTTGCTTCATTTGGTCCTTGCGTTCCCATGTGAATTCTGGCCCATGCTTCGCGTTCCACCGTACTTTCACTATCGGGATGCGACTTTGCTTAGTACGCTTCACCTCCCTATCCATGATTTCGACTGGTTCCTCAATGAACAGGAGATTCTCGTTGATCTCAATCTCATCAAGGGGATGACGAGTGTTTCATCTGATAGGAACTTCTTAAGATTGGAGACATGGAACACGGGGTGTACGCTGTCTAGCTCCGTGGGTAGCTGCAGTTTGTACGTCACTGGACCTATTCGGGCAATGATTTCGAAAGGTCCAATGTATCTTGGATTCAGTTTTCCCCTTTTTCTGAAACGAATGACTCCTTTCCAAGGTGACACTTTTAACAACACTCGATCTCCGATCTGAAACTCTAAGGGCTTTCGCCGTTTATCGGTCGCGCGATGCTTGTAGCCGAGCTCTGATTTGAACTATCTTTTCCGTGGTTTCATGAATGATTTCTGGTCCTGTTAACGCCTTGTCCGATGCGCGTGTTTTTGCTAGCTAGGTGTCACCCACCTCAGCCCAACACAACGGTGATCTATCCTTACATCCATATAGTGCTTCGAAAGGAGCGACTTTGATGCTCGAATGGTAACTGTTGTTATAAGAGAATTCCACTAATGGCAAGTGGATGTCCCAAGACTTCCCAAAGTCTATCACACATGCGCGGAGCATGTGTTCGAGTGTCTGAATGGTTCGTTCGCTTTGACCATCCATTTGTGGGTGATAAGCGGTGCTCATGTCGAGATGGGTTCCAAGTGCTTTCTGAAGTGATTTCCAAAAACATGAAGTGAATCTACTGTCTCTATCCGAGATAATAGAAACTGGTACTCCATGGAGTCTCACAATTTCTCGAATGTATAATCGTGTCAGTTTCTCCATCTTGTAGGATTCTTTTATCGGCAGGAAATGAGCGGATTTCGTCAGTCGGTCGACTACTACCCATATGGTGTCTAGTCCATCTGACGTCTTGGGTAGTTTGGTCACAAAATCCATAGAAATTCCTTCCCATTTCCACTCGGGAATCACCGATTGCTGCAATAACCCCGAGGGCTTCTGGTACCCCACCTTTACTTTGGCACAAGTAAGGCATTTGCTGACATAGGTGGCAATCTCTGCCTTCATGTTAGGCCACCAATATTGTTGTTTGATATCCAAGTACATTTTGTCCGAACCGGGATGGATGGAGTATCGTGTTTTGTGAGCTTCATTCATGACTACCTCCCTAAATCCTCCGAGTTTAGGGACCCAAATACGGTTCATGAAGTAGTATACTCCGTCCTCTTTACTTCTAGATTCTTCTCCATTCCACGTAATGCTTCGCTGGCTCTGTTTTCCATCTTCATGGCATCTGACTGGGCTACCCCGATCTGAGTGGTTAGGTGAGATTGGATGGTTATTGAGATAGTTTTCGCACGACGATTAAACTACTCCTTCCAGCTCAATGCATCATCTACCACGTTGGCCTTGCCCGGGTGGTACTTGATTTCACACTCGTAATCGTTTAATAATTCAACCCATCTTCGTTGCCTCATATTCAGCTCTTTCTGGTTCAAGATATGCTGGAGACTTTTGTGGTCTGTGAAGCTGGTGCACTTCGTACCATAAAGGTAATGCCTCCAAAACTTCAGAGCATAGACCACCGCTCCCAACTCCAGATCATGGGTTGTATAATTCACTTCGTGTGTCTTTAGTTGGTGGGATGCGTAAGCTATCACTCTTCCACGCTACATGAGGACACAACCTAAGCCTTGATTTGATGTGTCATAGTAGACCACGAAATCTTTCGTTCCCTCCGGTAGAGATAGTACCGGGGCACTACAGAGGGCTTGCTTCAGGGTTCAAAATGCAACTTCTTGTTTGTCCGTCCATTTGAATGGTACACCCTTTTATGTGAGTGAGGTAAGTGGCTTGGCGATCTTAGAGAAGTTTTGAATGAATCTCCTGTAGTAGCCTGCTAGGCCTAAGAATTAGCGGATTTATGTGGGTGTTGTCGGGACTTCTTATCCTTCGACGGCTTTGACCTTAGAAGGATCCACATGAATTCCTTCCAGGCTAACAACATCGCCTAAGAAGTTCACGCTACGGAGCCAGAACTCACACTTAGAAAGTTTTGCGTATAGCTTTTCCGTTCGCAGGGTTTCTAGGATTTGTCAAAGATGTCGGCCATGCTCTTCTTCGCTTCGAGAATAGACGAGAATATCGTCAATGAAGACGATAACAAAGTTGTCGAGGAATGGTCGACAGATTCGGTTCATCAGGTCCATAAATGCGGCAGGGGAATTTGTTAGACCGAAGGGCATTACGACAAATTCATAATGTCTGTAACGAGTTCGGAAAGCTGTTTTGGGAATATCTTCTTCTCGAACCTTAAGCTGATGGTATCCGGACTGTAGATCGATCTTAGAGAAGTAACTAGCCCCTTGGAGCTGGTCAAATAGATCCTCGATTCCTAAGAGTGGGTAGCGATTCTTGACAGTGAGTTTGTTTAGCTCCCTGTAATCGATACACATCCTAAAAGATCCATCCTTCTTTTTGACAAAGACGACCGGAGCTACCCATGGCGAGTAACTAGGTCGGATGAATCCCTTGTCTAGGAGTTCGCTGAGTTGACTGGACAATTCTTGCATTTCAGCAGGAGCTAGCCGGTAGGGCGATTTAGCGAGAGGGGTTGCTCCTGGAACGAGGTCAATTCGAAACTCAACTTGTCTCTCTGGGGGTACTCCAGGAAGATCTTCAGGAAATACGTCTGGGAATTCACGTGCTACTAGAATGTCTTGAATGTTAGTCTCTTCCTTGGTTTTATCCACTATGTGAGCCAGAAATGTCAAATCTTTCTTTCGTAGATGTTTCTGTGCCTGGACGCATGAGATGATGCGAAGGTTCGTGCTAGGTTTGTCTCTGTAAATAACTAGGGTTTCGTGATTGGGAAGATGAAGGCGAACGGCCTTCTCGTGACACATAATTTCAGCATGGTGGGGGCTTAACCAGTCCATGTCAATAATCACATTGAAACTCCTAATGGAAACAGGCATCAAGTCTATTTGAAAGACGTGTTGATTTAGAGTTAGGGTACATCCGATGTAGATTTCCGTAGTGGATTCGGTTTTCCCATTGGCTATTTCCACTGTAAAGATTTCATTGAGCTTCTGGGTTGTTGTTTTAACAAATGTTTGAACTTATTGCTCATAAAACTTCGCTCCGCTCCGATGTCTAATAGGATGGATGCATGTGTGTAGTTTAGGGGAAACATACCAGTAACAACAGCGGGATCCTAAATTGCCTCCACCTGACCCATGGGCAGCACTCTTCCGGTTCCTCCATTTCCGGGTTTGTTGTTGTTAGGGAAATCGCGACGAAAATGCCCAGTCCTTCCACACCCATGGCATGTGTGGCTAGGTCCAGCATTGTTGCCACCAACGTTGGTGTTGTTGTTATTGAGGTTGTTGTTGTTGTTGTTGCTTCCCTGTTGTTGATTCTGAGGAGGGTAAGTCCTGTAGTACCTTGCCGTGTGTCCCTTCCGATTGCAACTGGTGCACTGCAGCTCCTTGCATTCTCCATTGTGATGAAAACCACATTTGTTACACTTGGGAAGATTACCGGAATAAGGTCTAGGAGCATTTGGAGCAGCTGAGGATGGGGCATGTGGTGTAGCTGGAACTTGCGCGATGGCAGGATTAACCGCCACTGTCTCCTGCTTCTTGGAAGTCTCGGGGCCTTGATGCCCCTTTCTTTTGTTGCTCTTCCTCTTTTTGCCCTCACTTTCCTTCTTGGCCTCAGTCTCCGCTGGCCTCTCATCATTCTTGTTGTTGTGGTCATACAACTTCTTCGCCAACCTCTTAGCACTGTCGAAAGTTTCGGGATTCGCAGCTATCACATTTCCTTGGATCGGAGAGGTTAGTCCCCAGATGAATCGCTCGATCTTCTTTCCTTCCGAGGTGATCATGCCCGGACATAACAGAGATAGTTCACTAAATCTTGATATGTAGGCATCCATATCAGCATTCCGTACAGTGAGGTTCCACAGCTCTTGCTCCATTTTCTGAATCTCACCACGAGAGCAGTATTCAGCCATCAGCATTTCTTTCACTTCTACCCATGGCATGGAGTTGGCTACGGGGAGTGTCATGGCTTCCACGTGTCCGTTCCACCAAGTGAGCGCTTGGTCAACAAAAGTGCATGCTGCAAACTTCACCTTCATCTCCTCAGGACAATCGCATATCTCGAATACCGATTCCACCTTCTCGATCCATCGTTTCAGAGTGATCACCCCTCTAGTGCCGTTAAAGGTTCGTGGTTTGGCGTTTGTGAAGTCCTTGTAGGTACATGTTTTGGTGGGTCCTTGATTCGTTCCGTTGTTCGACCTTCCGGCCCCTTGCCCGTTAACTCCTCCATTGTTCCCTTGATGAATTTGTGCCATTGCTGCGGTGACCGTAGCAGACACGGCTGCCTGGAATGCGGCTGAGTCAACTTCGGGTGGGGTTGGTCCAGGGTTTCCGCGAGTAGGTCGGTGAGGCATCTTTCTGTCATGAAACGGAAAGATGTTGAGTGTATGTGGGTTCTGTGAGGTTGTGATCCTACTGACTAGGTGCATGGTACGAACTTAAGTACTTCTACTATTTAGAATACAATCATAGATTTGCAACACATAGCAATTTGTAATGTCATAATAAAACACGTAAAAGTTTTACTAATATTATCCGCATTTGATACATGAAAATTTTGCTCGTGAGAGCATACATGAGTGATACTAGTTTGACAGCATAACCGCTCTATGAGTAGTGTAGTCACTTAAACATAGACTCGAGGTACATAGTATAGATCCTAATGACCAAGTAAGATAAGTCTATCCCTAACACTTCATGGTACGTCTTAATATAGCGGTGGGATCATATGCCAAAGTGTTGAGCCAACAGTTGAGCCATCTCAGTCATGTCTCCAATGACCTCATCCCTCTCATGCTCAGCTTGCACTACACGTGCTTCCATGGCAAACAGTTGTTGCCGCAGGGCGGCAATCTCAGCTTCGGGAGAGCGATTCTCCCTTGCGGGGTTCACTGGTGGGGCGGGGTGGTCCTGCTGCACCTCGCTTACAGGAGATGCGGCACGATCTTTTCCCGAGTCTTGTTCTTCCTCCATGTCATCATCGGTCTCCTCGAACTCGTAGTCGGTGTCCGTGTACTCGTTAGGTCCGACATCATGTGCTCCCTCTTGATTCCCTTCTGGTTCATCTTCAAGCATCCCATGAGCCACTAGTAATTGATGAAACTAAATGCCCTGCTGCTCTCCTTCCATGAAGACTGGGAGAAGGCATACGAATAAGCAATGGTTATCCTATGACTCTACCACTATTGCATATACTAAACAGATGTTCTCTTTTTGGTGCTAAATGGGTATATTTTTAGGTTCCCTAGCTATCACGATCTCATCGGAACGTGCGATAGTTATACCTTGGAAGGAATGTAGTTGATCAGGCTACATCCACTCCTTGATACCACTAAGGACAGTCCTAAATTAACCGGGATACTAGCATTATCTTGTTTGATTCGATGTTAGGTTCTTTGCTCATAATACAACCAAGGGTGTTTTATTGTTATGTTTTACTTGTTTTGTTCAGAGTTGTGTTAGTCCCTCTTTTGGTTTATAGTTGCATATCAACGTGTGGTTAGATATGCTAGTTCACAATAAACAGAGCTCTGATACCAATCTGTCACACCCCCGAACCAGACGGCGGAAACGTCCAAGGGCTATTGTGACTTAATTGAATACCATCACAATGAATATACATGAATCATAACATCATTCATCACCATGCATTGAAATATTACAACCATTAGTGTTTACATTCAGTACATTGTTTTAAAACATTACATTTCCAAAACATAAACCGTTCGATATTAATTAAACAAAACATCATGATATCACTGGATACATTTTCTTCGATTTACCTGTTACCTGAGAATACAAGTATTTTGGAAAAACGTCAACATATGAAATGTTGGTGAGTTCATAAGTAATGTTTGAAAAGTAATGATTGTATTATTTTGAAAACCACCAGAAAAATCCGATATTTTTTGAAAAGATTATTGTAAGTAAGAAAAAGTGTGAAGATCCGTAAGTATGCTTGTTGATTTCTGTAAGTGTGAATAATTGTTAGACTTTGTATGCATCACATAGGTGAAAGTGTTGAATTCCCTAGGAAAACCCGATGTTTTCCTAATACATCAAATTACATGGCGTAGTTATTATTATTCCGATACGACGTTGTATTCCATAGTTCCAGGTGACATTCGATTCACTATGAATTGTGAGTCGTTATAACCACGCATTAATGAAAATGACTAGTTTACAACTTTACAAATGATCCCTTAGGCGTCGTCCGTACTTCTCACTTAATCCAACCACCCTGACTTCTCATAACCCCACGACCGAGGAGAAAAGACGATGCGAGCCCTCAATATTTCCATAAGTCGTTCAAGGCTATCGTGAATGCGAAAGGCACTTGGCCCGACTCACATTTGACTTCTCGACTTTGCTAGCAGTACCAAAGGACCCTTGCGGCCCAACAGCACAATAAGGCTATTGAAAGTCCTTTTACAAGGAATTAGGTCATGTAAGACCCAATAACATGTAAGCGTGTTCCCTTCGGGCCTAAAGATCATGTCATCGGGTTAGCTAGGCCCAACAAGCACGATTTGAAACTTTTGAGCCCAAAGAATGTGTATTGACTTCTCGTATATTACCGCGTGTGTATTGTAGTACCGTTGTATATTGATTTTTGATTCTTTATTGATTCGAGACCGAATCAACTCGTTTGGTAACGATTTTGGTGTTGAAGGTGTATTTATTATCACGTTTCGCTGGTAGACGTAGTACTCGTACTTTTATTTTAAGGGGTCTATTGTTTTAAGAATGTGAGTTTATCTTCTTAAGCCCTTCCTCGGATAAAATTTACACTTTCAACCCTTTGTGTATAAAAGAATTTCCGGTTTAGTCCGTAAACTATTTTTCTTGACACTTTAGTATCAAAACTTATTAGAAAGACATTTTTGGCACCAATTGACTTGAAAAACAGCTTAAGTCCCTCAAAATGAAATTTTTCTCGGTTGAAACCCCCATTTTCGCAACTTTTGCAATTTTGGCCCAAAATGGAAAATTTTTAAATTTTTAGTCCCTTTTTAATTTGAAAACATTTTTGACCCTTGAAATAGTTTTATTACACTAGTAATCCCTTGTTTTCCATAAATGTGCAGTTTCAGCCCCTCCATTTCCGGATTTTCGCAATTTGGGGCTTATTGGGCCGAAAAGCCCATTTTTAGCCCATTAGGTTTAAAATTCACATTTTAAGCCCCTCCAAAGTGGTTTTATTCAGAAAAATTATCTTAAAAACTGTTTGGACTTGTTTCAACCTCCAAAAATTATGTTTTGTCATTTTGGGCCCCTTAGTTTTGTATTTTTGACATTTTGGGCCCAATAATGGGTTTTGTGTCCAAAAATGTTCATCCTAACTAAATAAATCATTTTTATTGACTTGATTAGTGTAGAATGGTATAAGCTATGTTTATTTCATTCTTCATGTTGTATATCTTGGTTTTTAGGTATTTTTAGCTAGCATAATCATCACATAACACATAAAAACCATACATACATGCATAAAATCACACAAGACATACATGAGCTCATGGATCTACACTTGCTTGTATTATCCCCCAAAAAAACTTATAAAAACAGAAAAATAGGGGGTATGAAGCTCACCTTTGGATGTGGTTTCGGTTTTTGGTAGAAAATGAGAAGAGAATTCGGCCTTAGTACCCCTCCTTGGAAGATCTCGAACTTAGACGGTCTCTAAGAGAGTGATCTTGATTTTTACATGGATTAGAATAAGATTTTGATAAAACAAAGAACTTATATCATATATCCAAACTTTATCTTACCTTAGATGAAGAATTTGTGTAAGAATTCCCCTTAAATCCTTCTTAGATCTCGAAATTATGGAGGGGGTATGAGGGAGTTTTCTTGAGAGAAAAGTGAGTGAAATATGTGTGTGTGTCTGGAATTAGCCGAGAATGAGAGAGAGAGAGAGAGAAAGAGAAGTGTTTGCATGGGAGGATGAGATTGCATGGATGTTTGAAGTGCAAAAGCTTAGATATCCTCCATATAAAAATGAGGTGGCAAGAAAAGTCAACCCTTTCCTCTTGGGTTTGTAGTTTGGGCCAAGAGATAGAGAAGAGAGATGGAGATTTGGGCCTTTTATGTTTAAGTCCATAATATGGAGTACAAGTTAATGGTTTTCGCCCCATTGGCCCTTTTAGGGTAATTCACGGCCCAAATAATACAAATATGATTCTTATGGCCCATTAGGGCTAATTAGGTTAGTTATGGCCCAATGAGGTCCATTAAGGTGTTTTATTTCATTCTAGGCCCAATATGGCCCAAAATATTGAATTAAATGGAAATGGGTCCAATTAGAGCCCATTTAAGAGTTCTAAGCCCAAGATAGCCAAATTGGAAGCTTATTGGTCCTTTGGGACCAATAAAGAAGTCCTAGTCCAAAATGGACTTAAACAAGAACTTCTAGGGTTTCCAATTGTTTAACGACTATTTGTTTGCATGGGGTGTTTGATTGAATCTTTTGTTGTCATAGAGTAAGCATCATACATGCTCTTATGTTTTTGATTCATAATTTGACTTAAGTGTTGTAGTTAGAAGGCACAAAATTCCTGATTGTGACAATGCACATCATTACTAATTTATTATACACTTCTGTTATGATTATTTGATCATTTTCGTACTATGGCATGATGATGTTTTGAAAAAAATTATTACTTAATCTTTTTATGAAAGCGTTTGGAGTGGTTTACTTATATTTTTAAATGAAATTTTTTCCTTGATTTATTAGGACATTACAAATTGGGGTTTCACACCCTAAAGTATTCAACAACATCAATATTGTACCTTAAACATATATACTCTCACATGTTCAATAAAAAAGAATGAATCATGCACAATACCAGTGCCGGCCCAAGCCCAGGGCCAGCTAGGCCACAGCTCAAGGCAACAATTTCTTATGGGGCAGCCATTTTTCAAAGGATCTTTGTAAGTAATAACTTATATTTGGGCCTGTTAAGTAAACCATCCGTTCAAGACTTAAGGGCAGCAAATTTAGATTTGTGGAGACCTAATAGTGGCAACTACAAGTCAACAACGGTACAACAATTCCGACTCTTCGATCTAAACTTCTAATTATTGAAGAGGAAGAACACGAGGCGTCCCTTTTGGAGAATGGAGATTGACATGGACGATTATAATTTAAAATCAAGATTTAGTCTGCATCGATTGCCTAATACCCTACTATCTCATCCGATTCACTGCTTCAACACTCAGTAGCTCAACGCTTCTGTTGCCCTCTCTCTTGATAAATCGATCGCTTCTCCTATATTCTTCTTTCTTTCTTTCCTGAATTGTCTTCTACTGAATGTTTGAAATTCTGAATCCTCCCTACTAGTTTATCTATTGCTCTAATTTTTTTGTGCTAAAGACTTAAAGTGAAGATTCAAAGGTGGATATAGTGATTGAATGAATTTGTCTCCTCCTAGGTCCTAATCTAGTAAGTTTTTTCTAGTATTTCAAATTTCAATCATAACCTACTTGAATGCTTTATGTTTCGAAAATCTGATAGTGAGTATTGGTTAAATTTTTTGAAATTTTTGTTTTTTTATATAGCTTCATGGAGACTAGAGAAGTATCCAAAATTGCAGACTTGCAGTGTTGTTGATCCTGGATTACACTAAGCTTCATTAAATTTCCAGATAATAGATGTTTTTGCTTCAAAAAAAATGGAAGGATGCATTGTTTTAGATGAATTTTATGTATGATTTTGTTTGTATAACATTGGTTTGGTTAGGCTGTAAAATTTATTTCATTTTTGCTATTTTTTTTTAAATAAACAAAGGCATTAATCTCGCCCCGGGCATTAAAAATCAATGGACCGGCCCTGCACAATACATATCATTTTCAATAGGGTGAATCTAAAACAACTGGGGTTTATTTGGTTCACGGTACTTAAGCTTCTTACACACTACTTGCATAAAGCGTTTGAGCCATGTCACACACTTAAAATAGGTTATAACAAAAAACCAATGATCATAAAAAGTAGTTGTGACATCCCCAATTTTCATGGTCCAAAAAGACATTTTTTATTTATGCTTATTTTTAATAAGAGTATTTCTTTATAAAATGCAGAATTTGTCCCATAAAAAGTATTTACGTGGAAAATGTTTTTCATTGATTATTAAAACGTGGGATGTCATATACTGATACAAAACATAAGCATAAACGTATTCATTATAGACCTTACATTAACTTATTATACTAATGGACTAAACTCCTCGAATCTTTAAGTGGATTGTACCTTCATACCACTACTTGTGATACAAAGAAACTGAGTGGGTCAGGTTTCCGAGCCTGGTGAGCACATAAGGTTTCCAAAACAATGTTTTTATTATATTGTTATAAGTATATATATTACACCAAATAGATTAATCCCGATTACCCATTCCCGTTATTCTCACTCTTCGATCCTACAATGGTAATTTCATTGGACCTATCCTAAAGGATATCTGTGACATCAAGTATACATTACTGCCTTAGGTATTACTTAGCAATACATGCCAGTAAGGTAACCATGAAGGAGATAGTGTACTTGAATGAAAACACTATCCATACTCCCGTATAGTACGATTTATTAACACCTACAAATTACGAGTCTGCTAGTGTTCTAATGGATGGTCTAGAAGTATGCGATCATCAATCATACTCTACTAGATGATTGATCCATGTAGGGCATGGTCTTTCATCATTATATTATATCTGGTATAGTCTCTCACCATTATTTTATCTTTTGTATGGTCTCTTACCATTATATTATCTTTGATATGGTCTCTCACCACTAATTTATCGCTGGTATGGTCTCTCGCCATTATCCCATCTCTCCATCTCTCTCTCTCTCTCTCTGCCCTTTTTAGCAATTAGAATATAAGTATAATAAAAAACATATATAAGTTATTGTTGGATAAGGTGTCTAAGTCCATAACTATTTCTGGTATGTACTTGACCCGACCCGGCATGGTCCATTTGGGTTGCATGGCACCATGCAATTGGATAAACTAAATGAGAGAAATAACGCTTGGAGATTATTAATATATTATAAGTTCTAATATATTAATAATATTATTTGATTAGTTTGATCAAGAATTAATTTAGAATTAATTAAGTGATCAAAAGATAACTAATTAAATATATGGGTTGATTAAGTAAATCATCCATATCTTGTATAGTGGGCTAAAAGGCTCCATGGATCATCAAGTTGGGTTCCACCCATAGGATGCTCCATGGATGCTCCATGGGAGTTACAAACCCATGGGTCATGGAAATGAAGAGTCATGACACATTAGGGTTTAACCCTAGATGTGTCAACACTATATAAGGAATATGATCTCCTCCCAAATCGGTGGCACTAAGTAATAAGGGGGCTTGGCCGATTTTGAAAAGTGTGTATTCTCTCATAAGTTCTTCCAAGAGCATTTGGTGTTGTGTGAAGCATTTGAGGCATCACCACTTGAGGTGCTAGGCTCACAAGGTTTCAAGGAACACAAGCAACAACAAGGTAAGTTATTCTATCTATACTTTATGTTTAAATTGTTCCCCATGTATGCTAGATAGGAATATAACCTTGGAAATCAACTTTGCATGACAAATTAGACAAACATAGATCCAAGGTTATTAGGGTTGCATGTACACTTAGGAAGTGTTAGAATGCTCAAAACCCATCAGTGGTATCAGAGCCTAGGCTTGTTTGTTCTTATTTGTTCTTAAAAGTTGAAAAACAGAATCGAAAATTTGCTGTCTGCGATCGGACTCGTCAAGTCCATAGGGGGGACTCGTCAAGTCCATGTGTATCTTCAACCAACTCGGCGAGTCATGTTCATGCACTCGGCGAGTAGGGTCGAATGAGTGCAGAATTTCGATTCAGTTGCTGGAAAATGAATTAGAAACATTACCCTAAACTGTTTTAGTAATTGTAAACTTGTTTTTGGTGGTGTAATGTTTTGCTAATTCATTTACAACAACTAGTTATCAAAATTACAAAGTTTTATGTAATTTTTGATTATGTTCATATTCATGTTCTTGTTCTTATGATGTTTTAGATGATCATAGGAATTATTTGTAACCTATTTGGTAGTTTAATTCTTGATCATAATGTGTTTTAATGGAGTCCATAACTTATCCTTAAGTTATGGAAAACCAAGAGTCACTTGAGTTAAAAACCATTAAGAAAACACAAGAGTTATAAAAATGAAGAGTCTTCATTTTATTACTCTATTAAACTCATAAGTTACAAGAAATGAAAAGTTTTGAAAGTTACAAAACTTGCCCTCAAGTTTTGGAACAAGTAAAGTTAAGTTAAAACTTTAGTTCCAACCCCTAGAATTTTAAAAGTTAAAATTCAACCCTTATACTTATATTATGATGATTTAATAATTATATATATATGTATAAGAACAAGTCGTCTTACCGCTAGTACGCCTCATTCACGAAGCCGGTCTATAAGGTGGGTATAAGGTTGTTGCCTATAAAATGGTGACTTAATGGGTGAATATTCTCAACCACCGCTTGCTTGACTGGTGGAGGGTCGTTAGCCGAACGGGTAAGACAATGACTTATAAATTCTCATTCAAAGTATGATGAATATATAAAGTAACTAAATGTTTATTAAATTCCCAATCTTAGTTACTTTAGGAAAAATGTGAATAAGGTGCTAATCCATGAAATTACACTTTACACTTTGTCTGAGTCGTTGGTGGAGCGTGTGTGGTTAACCGGCACACTAACTTGGACTTAACAAGGTAGGTAAAGGGTGACTTAAGGTTTATTATAGTATCGGTGGAGCGTGTGTGGTTTACCGGCACATCGATTGAGTGATAAACTTTAAGGGTACCAAGTGATTTGCATGGTTACTTCACACCTCGTTTTGTGATCCTCGGCATCCCAGTCACAAAACCTGGAGGGCACTCCCGAGATCGAAACATGCCTTTGAAAAGTTCATTGGATCTCAAAGAATCTAGGAATTTCTAAAACCAATAAAAACTAAATATTTATTATTTCGGTTTTCGTGGTGGAAATTGGTGAATCGTCATTCACCTACCTTTCAAATATGGTATAGCTTAGATTACGGCATACCTCTTCTAAGTTATACTATATTGTGATTGGATCCTAGCCTTAATATTACATTTGGGTGTTTTATTAAGGACTCTTTTAAATCTAAACTAAACTCGTTCTTCTTTTCAGATGTCTTCAACTAATGCTTCTGGCTCGAATCCTAATGGCTCCTTTACTCTTATGAGTCTGTGCGGGAAAGTCACCTTTGATGGATCCAACTTCAATAAGTGGATCAGAAACATCAGGATGATTACTCGCTACGAGGACAAAGAATATGTCCTTGACAAGGAGCTTAAGGAAATTGACGAGTCCACTGCAACTCCCCAGGAGATCGCTGACTTTCATACTCATGAAAGAGATGCAAACAAGGTGGCTTGCATCATGTTAGCCACCATGACAGCTGAACTCCAAAAGTCTTATGAAGACTTCTACCCTTATGAAATGCACCAAGATTTGATGGAAAGATACCATCAAAGTGCACGACAAGAGAGGTACGAAGTCATCTGCTCCATGATAACGACCATGATGAAGGACGGAGAGTCCGTCACGAGCCACATGCAGAAAATGCAAAGGTATGTGGATCGGTTGCTGAAGCTCAATGTGAACTTCCCTGAGGAGCTTGCAATAGATATCATTTTGCACTCCTTACCATCGTGCTATGATCAATTCCGCATGACATATCACATGAACAAGGAAGAGGTCACCCTCAGCAAACTTCAGGGACTTCTCAAGACCGCAGAAACAGGTCTTAAGGGGAAGTCGGTTGCTATCACTCCTACTCCAGAAACAACTCCGGTCTTGGCAATTGGGCAGAGTCGAGGGAGGAAGAGAAAGAGATCTTCAAAGGGTACCAAGGCTCGGACCCTTGATGGCTCTTCTTCAAGTGGAACCAAGAAAGGTTTCATTACTCCTTCTTCTGACCCAAAAGAGGCTGAATGCTTCTATTGCCATGAAAAAGCTCATTGGAAGCGGAACTGCCCAAAGTACCAGCAAGATGTAAAGGATGGGAAAGTCAAACCCAACCATGCAGGTATTTACACTATCATTTCTAATAACTCACCCCATTCGAAATCTTGGGTCCTCGATACAGGTTGCGGAATTCATATTTGCTGTGACTTGCAGGGACTAGGAAGAAGTGAGAATGTGGAGCAAGGAAGAATAAACTTAATCATGGGGAATAGGAAAGTTACACCTGTCACCAAGATTGGAGTTTATACTTTATCGCTAAGTAGTGGGTTAAATTTAGATTTGAATAAGTGTTGTTATTCGCCAGAAATGGCAAGAAATATTATTTCCTTTCATGCATTGTACAAACAAGGTTTCACCTTTTCATTTGATAATGAAGTTGGTTCGATTAATGCTTTCTTTAATAATGTACTTTATTTTAAAGCATTACCTTGTGATGGTGTGTATGAAGCTGTATCTATTGTAGATAACTTAGGAAATAATGTTTTGTGTATTGATTCTACTAATAATAATAACTTGGATAAAGCATCATTATGGCATTGTCGTCTTGGACATATAAGCAAGAAACGCATAGGCCAACTCCAAAAGGATGGAGTGTTGGAGTCGTTTGACCTAAAGTCAAATGATAGTTGCGAATCATGCTTACTTGGAAAAATGACAAAGTCACCCTTCACAGGCTCATGTGAAAGGGGTGAAGGTTTGTTGGACCTTATACACACGGATGTGTGTGGACCATTCAAACATGCCACAAGAGATGCTAATCGTTATTATTTGACTTTTACCGATGATTACAGTAGATATGGATATGTCTACTTAATCAAGCATAAGTCAGAGACTTTCGAGAAGTTTAAGGAATTTAAACAGGAAGTCGAGAATCAATTGGGCAGGAACATTAAGATGCTTCGATCCAATCGAGGTGGTGAGTATCTTAGTTCAGAGTTCCTCGACTATCTAAAGGAATGTGGGATTGTCTCACAATTGACACCTCCCAGGACACCGCAGTTGAATGGTGTGGCTGAGAGGCGTAATCGAACCTTGTTGGACATGGTTCGTTCCATGATGAGTCGAGCTTCGCTACCAATCTCATTCTGGGGGTATGCCTTAGAGACTGCCGCCCATATCCTTAATCTAGTCCCTACAAAGAAAGTTTCCAAAACTCCTCACGAGATGTGGACTGGTAAAGTACCTAAACTAGACCACATCAAGATTTGGGGCTGCAAGGCTTTCGTGAGACGCGAGACTCATGATAAGCTCGAACCCCGAAGCGAGAGGTGTATTTTCATCGGCTACCCACAGCATTCCTTTGGTTACCTCTTCTACAGACCTAGTGACAATGTGGTCTTTGTAGCAAGAAGAGGAGTCTTTCGAGAAAGAGAGTTTATAAGCCAAGGAGACAGTGGGAGGCAAGTTGATCTTGAAGAAATTCAAGAGTCAAGTGGTGAAGGAACTTCAAACTCTAGCCCTCAACTTGAGGAGGAAACTCCTGTTGAGCCAATTGACGAATCTGTACCTCTGAGGTGTTCCATGAGAGTTAGGAGTGCACCTGAGCATTACTATGGATTCCATATTACTGCAGAAGGTGAGACACTTATTAGTGATGAGACACTAGTAAGTCATGATGACCCTAACAGCTACGAGGAAGCCATGGCAGGCCCCGAGTCTGCTAAATGGAAAGAGGCTATGGATAGCGAGATACAATCCATGTATGACAATCAAGTTTGGAACTTGGTTGAGAATGTACCAGGTCAAAAGACTGTAGGGTGCAAATGGGTCTTCAAAAAGAAGACCGACATGGATGGTAAATTACACACTTATAAGGCTAGGCTGGTTGCAAAGGGCTTCTCTCAAATTCCTGGAGTGGATTATGATGAGACCTTTTCTCCGGTAGCCAAGATTAAGTCTATTCGGGTTCTGTTAGCCATAGCCGCATTTCATGACTATGAAATTTGGCAAATGGATGTCAAAACCGCTTTCCTTAATGGAAAGTTGGCTGAAGATGTTTACATGAGTCAGCCAGAAGGTTTTGTCAGTAACGAGTACCCTAATAGAGTGTGTAAGCTTGAGAAATCCATTTATGGATTAAAGCAAGCACCTCGCAGATGGAATCTTTGCTTTGATGAAAAGGTCAAGGAATTTGGTTTTTCTAGGAGTGAAGATGAATCTTGTGTATATGTCAAGGCTAGTGGGAGTATAGTTAGCTTTTTGGTATTGTATGTGGATGACATACTACTCATAGGAAACGACATTCCAACCTTGCAGGAAGTAAAGTCCTGGCTTGGAAAGTGTTTCGCTATGAAGGACCTTGGTGAAGCTGCCTATATTTTGGGGATAAGAATCTTGAGAGATCGGAGTAAAAGACTAATTGGACTTAGTCAAAGTACCTACTTGGAGAAGATTCTGAAGAGATTCAGAATGCAAAACTCCAAGAAAGGAGAGTTGCCCATCCAGAGTAGCGCCAAGCTGAGTAAGACACAAAGCCCTAGCACTGAGGCTGAGATAGCAGAAATGAGTCGATTACCTTATGCTTCGGCTGTAGGTTCGATCATGTATGCTATGACGTGTACTCGACCTGATATAGCCTTTGCCTTGAGCATGGTTAGCAGGTTTCAGGGGAATCCTGGCAAGGCACACTGGACTGCGGTAAAGAATATTCTCAAGTACCTGCGAAGGACTAAGGACTGGGTCCTTACCCTCGGTGGGAGTGATGACTTGAGAGTTGTAGGGTATAGTGATGCTAGCTTCCAGACTGATAGGGATAACTTCCGCTCTCAGTCGGGCTGGGTCTTTACCCTAAATGGAGGAGCAATTTCTTGGAAGAGTTCCAAGCAAGAGACAGTGGCAGATTCTACTTGTGAATCAGAGTATATTGCAGCTAGCGAAGCGGCAAAGGAGGCGTTATGGCTGAGAAACTTCATTGGAGACCTTGGAGTTGTACCAGCTATTAAAGAGCCGATGGAAATTTTCTGTGATAGTGAAAGTGCTGTTGCCTTAGCCAAGGAACCAAGGGATCACGGGAGATCCAGACACATCGACAGAAAATACCATTTCATCAGACATCGGATCGAAGAAGGACTCCTCGTGGCAAAGAGGGTATCATCGGATGAGAACCCAGCAGATCCCCTCACGAAGGGACTGACTCGGGTTAAGCATCTCCAGCATGCTCGGAGCATAGGGCTGAAGGATGATATTAGATTTAGTAGTTAGATAATCTCGAAATTTGTAAAGTGTAATTGCCATTTGATGATGAATAAAAGTGTTTTATTTATGAGTAAAGTGTTGCTATCTCTTGTCGATCGTTTACTATATTTCTTTTGCATGTTTTGACTTCCAGAATAATTTTGTTTGGTATAACATATTATTCAAACCTCCACAGTCGGTCATATGTTGGAAATAGGTATGAATCAAGACTGTCATGTTTGATTGTAGAGGTCTAGGACAAGGCTACAACAATCATGAGTGCTCATAAGTTCTGAGCATTGGACTCAACCCACGCTCACTGGAATTACTTCATGGAATTCTATCTCGAGTGATCGTGAGACGGTAATATCATATAAGCCTTTAAACCTAGAGATATGATTTGTTACTTACGAGTTGGTTATGCATTGATTGTACGAAAAACGCATTGGTAACTCGATGTTATAAAATCGTGCTCTTATGTGTAATTCAATGAGTAGTAGAACAAACATATGAGTCGAAGTTTATCTGTTCCTTCTTGGATTAGAAGCTGATATCTGGGCCCCTCGATGATTTTGTTTTGACCTATGTACCGGGCCCGGTCAGAACTAGATTGATGTGTTCAATAAAGTTCTTTGTCAAACAAATCGGAAATCGGGAAACAAATGTTGGACAATAAGTAAGACATTGTTCCATGTATTTGTCCGACTGATATCTAGAACAGAGGATTATATGATCACTTATCTTAAATGGCGTACCATCGTCTTCTCAAGTTTCGAGAAACCTTGTAAAGAGCTACGATTGCCGATCGGTTCCTGAAGTCATACTTGCAGTAATAGTTACTAGACTTATCCAAGTGGGACACTGTTGGATAAGGTGTCTAAGTCCATAACTATTTCTGGTATGTACTTGACCCGACCCGGCATGGTCCATTTGGGTTGCATGGCACCATGCAATTGGATAAACTAAATGAGAGAAATAACGCTTGGAGATTATTAATATATTATAAGTTCTAATATATTAATAATATTATTTGATTAGTTTGATCAAGAATTAATTTAGAATTAATTAAGTGATCAAAAGATAACTAATTAAATATATGGGTTGATTAAGTAAATCATCCATATCTTGTATAGTGGGCTAAAAGGCTCCATGGATCATCAAGTTGGGTTCCACCCATAGGATGCTCCATGGATGCTCCATGGGAGTTACAAACCCATGGGTCATGGAAATGAAGAGTCATGACACATTAGGGTTTAACCCTAGATGTGTCAACACTATATAAGGAATATGATCTCCTCCCAAATCGGTGGCACTAAGTAATAAGGGGGCTTGGCCGATTTTGAAGAGTGTGTATTCTCTCATAAGTTCTTCCAAGAGCATTTGGTGTTGTGTGAAGCATTTGAGGCATCACCACTTGAGGTGCTAGGCTCACAAGGTTTCAAGGAACACAAGCAACAACAAGGTAAGTTATTCTATCTATACTTTATGTTTAAATTGTTCCCAATGTATGCTAGATAGGAATATAACCTTGGAAATCAACTTTGCATGACAAATTAGACAAACATAGATCCAAGGTTATTAGGGTTGCATGTACACTTAGGAAGTGTTAGAATGCTCAAAACCCATCAGTTATTGCAAGTAATATCATTATATCATTTATCATAAATATCATGGACACATATAATAAGCACACATGGCATATACATAGTTAAATACTTGATATCTATATGTAAGCTGAAAGTAACTATGCACTCACTTTTCAAAAGTGGATGCTCGAAAATTTGGGCAAAATTTCCCTTGATGTGACCTAGGTATGATTATTACTAATTATTAGTCTCTTATTATCAATGACTAATGATAGTCCAAATTCCTCACTAATCCTAATGTCTATATCAAGATCAAAAAAGTAAGGAATAGCCAGGTAGGATCATATCGGAGGTAGATTCCTTTTGATATACAAAGTATACTGTTTGGAAATCCTACATTAAACACCTCATTGAATCCAGCCTTTACATCTCTCCCGTAAGTAGATCAATTAGTATGTTGAATTGGAATCACTGATAAATGTTAATTATATGTTCATAATAACGACTATGACTATAATTAAAAGTTAAACTTAAACTAGACTAAGTGAAACTTAACTTATAGAGTATTTTGATGAAAACTGGGAACCGTGCGGACAAAACTCTGACATGGGAGTTTCTATTCATTGGTTAGATGACTCTGTTGTGTAACATCCCAAAATTCAAGGCCAAAACTTTTATTTTTAATATAACTAAAAACATTATTATAAGTTTGTTCACACATTGAAAAGCAGTCCAAACAATACATTTATCAGAGTTCATTCCCGGAAATCACAAATTGCGGAAAACATAGATGTAAGCGTTGAGATCGTCCCGAGCTCCTTTAATTGAAATATGGAGGTACCCAAAACCAAAACTGAAAACCGTAAGAACAAAACTTAGTGAGTTCCCCAAATACCACATACCATACATATCAACATACCGCCTAGCATATGTGGGTGCTGGCCTACCCCTTCGGTCTCTTTCAACCGGATATTGTCTGGCAAATAGGCACATAAATCACATACTTCCATACGTAAGCATGAGCCATACATATATCACAATCAATAAAGATGCTATGTGCCAAACATAGTCTTTCCATTATGCCAAAGGCTGCCACATGGTCTTTCTTTCCATGTCGGTCTTACAGACAAGTGCCAAGAGCCACCTCATGTTCTTCCATGAGAGCATTACAAAGACAACTAGCATACATATTACTCTATTTATCCAATTAGCATACAGTATGCCAAGATCCACCTCCTGGACTTTCATACATAATGCCCCGGGCTAACCCCCATGTCTTCCTACCATACATAGCAACATAAAGTGTGTCAGGACTGCCTCCTAGTCTTTCATACATAATGCCTAGGCTAACCACTGGGTCTTCCTACCATGCATCAACTAAAGGGGTCGACATTGGTGCCTTCGACCCATACAAACAGTGAGAAGACACACCTTGCACTGCTGAAGTCCCATGAATAAATCTTTGGCTGCTAGTTGATTGATCCCCAAACTGTCAATCATAGAAAAAAAATCCAATTAACAATCGGGCTCCAATGCGTAACCATAAGTCCATACTTGGGGTAAAAATACCATTTTACTCATAACCTAGCTTGGTCCAAGGCCAATAACCAAACTCAAACTCCGCAGTCCCAAATCAAGGCCCAACATATGGCCTAATTTTCCAAATTGGGCCCAAACCTCTAAATGGTTTTACCTTAAGGCCTAACCATTTATTCTAGTCCAAACATTTTGCATTCCGATGGTCCAATATCTCATAATCATCAAGGCCCAGTTATGGCCCATCTATGACCCAATTTTCCAAATTGGGCCCAAACCCCTCACATTAGCCTTACTCTAAAGCCCATCAAAATATTCTAGTCCATATTCTTGTTCTTGGGTGGCCCATCAATAGCCTAATCACCAAAGCCCAACAGAAAGGCCCAAACAAAATTAGGGTTTTCACATAAAATGACAATTAAGGTTAAGTAAAAATACGTAACCCATTAAGGACTTAATCTATTAATTTCAATATTTTGTTAAGTTAATTTCAAAGGGTTATAAATTAATATCTCACGTCTAATAAATAGTTTCAATGCGGCTCCCACTAACTTCCAAATTAGGGTTTCATGACATTAGGGTTTCCTAAACCCTAATTATGGTTTACAACTCATAAGTTAGTTAATTAGCTAATTATATATATATATATATATATATATATATATATATATATATATATATATATATGTGTGTGTGTGTGTGTGTGTGGTGTGTGTGTGTATAAATCATACACTGTTGGCTATAAAATTATGCTTTGTACTTTGCTTTTCTAGGAAAACATATTTTTATGTCTAGGGCCATAAACAACTTTGTGTTTACGGCCGTATCAGTGTTGACAGCTGTGTGTATGGCCGTACATGGGTTTACGGCCTTAAACCCGTGTACGACCAACTGTCTTATATATATATATATATATATATATATATATATATATATATATATATATATATATATATATATAGGGTGAGGAGTGCTTGAAAGAAAGGGGGCCTGAGAAGGAGAGCATTTTGTAGAGAGAGAAACTAGAGAGAAGAAGAGTGTTTGTGAGAGAATATAATGTGTATGGAGCATCACTCATATCTTTGAATACATCATAGATTCAAGTTATTCTCCTTCTCCTTCTCTTCTATTTTAATATGTCATCATCCGTTTGATTGGGATTCTGCACCATCAAACAGATCTGATTGATACACAACCAGATTGGGGACTTACAAGTGGTATCGGAGCTTGGATTGTATCAATGAATTTTGTCAGATCTGGAGCTTATTTGATCTTATTTTATAAGGATTTCTGTGTTTTTGGATAGATTTTGGCAAAACAAGGGGGTTTGTTCTTTGTGTTTTTCATAAAAATGAGTTTTTGATTGAGTTTTAGAGAAAACATTGGTGAAAAATGTCATTTTTTCGCGATCTGTTGAAGGGTTTACGGTCAGAGTTTGCTGCTAGAGTTTATAATCGGAGTTTGCGGCCTCGGAGTTTACGGCAATCAGAGTTCACGACCTTCAAAGTTTACGGCCTACTTGTTTGCAGTCCTCATCCTCGCAACCTCGGCCAGCAGGAGACTTTGATCAGATTGTCCAAAGTTCGCGGCCAACGTTCATTTAAAAAAGGAGGAAACACATTAGGGGTGCCGAGGATTGAACCTGAGGCTGCTGCATCTTTAATTCAGTGCCTTACCATTTGATCTACCTTGCCACACGCTTCTTTCCTTCACAATTTAAATTCAAAAGCACTCCTTTTCGCACATATTTTCGCAAAATTGACACTTTTAGCTCAAAATTTAAATTTCTTCTAATTTTAAATTCTATTTTCTTCCAAAGTTTTAGCTTTAAATTTTTAAATTTCTAAATTGATTTTTGACCTTAAAATTTGACTTTGACTTCCAAGTTTGACCTTTGACTTTAAACTTTGACTTTTTCGTTTAACTTTAAAATTTCAAATTTAGCTTTTCGGTTTGACTTTGAAGTTTGACTTTTTAAAGTTGGACTTTTAAGTTTGACTTTTTAAATTTGACTTTTAAGGTTGACTTTTGAGTTTTTAAGTCAAAGGGATTTTTTTGATTAAAATAAGTTCCTCATCCTTCCCAGTCAATGAAGTTTCATGTTGTCAATCTTGTGAAACTATGATTAAATTTCTTCGTGAACATAATGATTTGCTAAAAAGGGAAGTCGAGGACCTAAAATACAAAGGATATCAACTTAGGAAAGGACAAAAACCTCTAAAAGCACAAGTAGAGGCCTAATAAAAAAAATTTAGGAAACTTCAGGAAGAGTAGAGTAATAAATGTGCAAACTATAGATTTGTGACAGAACAACTTGCTGAGTTAACTAACGAGCTTGACACATTGAAAAAAAAAATTTGAAAATGTAGATTTTACTTTTAGAAAATTTGATGTGTCAAGTGAAGTAGTTGTTTCCATGATAGAACATAATTTTCAATTCAAAGATAACCAACAAAAGGGTTTAGGGAATGATACAGTGCCTCCTCCTTTTAATCACACGTATGATTATAACCCTTTGACCAAAGAAGCAATGGATAGAGAGGCACATCTCATATATGGCAAACCTACTGTATCTGTGCCGACAAGTGGTCCTCAAATTGAAAATACTAATGCTTCTACTTCTTATGCGGATCCACCATTAAGTAATTGCAAGAAAGCATTTGAAGAGAGTGTGTTTGATAATAATTCTTTGTCAAAGTCTAATGACTCAAATTTATTTTGATATATTCGATGATATCTTTGATAATTCTATCGTGGTTGTGCCAGAAAGTGTTGAGCTGAAGGATTCTAATGCTTCTACTTCATGTCTAGGTAACGTAGAAGAAGATGAGAACAAGGAGAAAACTATTGAACAATCCAATGACTCCTTGAACTCTGAATCTACTGCTTTTAACTCAGTTGCTTCTATTCAACCTGCTGTGGGAAAATACAAGCCACCAAAACAAGCGAAACCAACGACTTCTACAATTATGCTTGTGGGAACAACAAGAAACGATGCAAGGACATGCCACCAGGGGCAGGAAGAAACAACTTCCCAGTGAAGAAAAAGACATATTTTCACTGTGGAACACCTGGACACATTACCCAAAATTGTACAAATCGTGCATACATTCCTTACTACACACAAGGCTGGCAGAATGCGCCAAGAGGGAGATTCTCCAACGAAAATCCTTCAAGGTCACATTCAGAAAATGGCGACTGGAATGCTACGAAGGGCAAGAGTTCAACTCCCAAGACCAAGAATCAAAATCCCAAGGTCAAGAAGGGAATGCCGGTCAAGAATTCCAATCCAAGAGATGCTCCAGCGAAACCAAGACTGGTTAGGTCAAAGTCATCTCAATGGCTGACTTCAAGTTCAAAATCAAGTGCCAAGGCACCCATCCGATCGACTAAGAAATGGGTTAAACCCAGCTACTGATGGGTACCGAAGGTTCACTCTCCCAAATCTTTTAATAATTCTAATATTTCTACATCTTCTCTTTGTGATAAGCAGGATATGTCATGGGAGAGTGTACCCTGCAAAGATGACAATACGATGAACTGATTCCGTTCTGTATCGGAGCAACTATGGAGGCATATCATCAGACTTCAGTTTGTTGGTAGTAGCTGTTCCATGCACATGATAGGGGACGTCTCTCAACTGTGCAACACTCAGAACTTTGTTTGAGAGCATGTGTCCTTTGCGGGAAGGGAAAAAGGAAAGGATCATACATGGGGTTACTGCTTAATGACATAGAGAATATTTGGATCTGTTCTGAGATTATGCGTGCTGTTCTAAGACCTTCTGAATGCAAATTCAATCAGTGACTTACGATTTGATTTTTCTTCTATATACTCCTGAGTTTATCTTGAACTAATTTATTTTGAAGACAATTTTTATATTTTTATATGGTCTTATAGTTTTTTGTTAGTAGTTTTCTGTTGGGAAGTGATATCAAGAAAGTGATAACGGGTAGTCTAAAACACGTGTAAAGGACTGAATCTGAATTGTCTAGACTCTGTGATCAGTGTGGTGGTATGCATGAAAGATTTGATAGTGTGGATTTAGATAGGATTCTTTGGACTGAACATATGACACTCAGGTAGATTGAGTAGTGAGATAAACATGGGAACGTACATGATACACTAAATTAATACGCATCTAGAACTGTGGCTTAACTTTTCCTTGATATACGGACTTATGTCCTTAATTCTGGTTCTGATAGGGCGACTGGGGGGTTTTGATAAAGTAGGTCTATAGAAATTATTTTCTTGCTTTCTATCTGTCAGTCATATGTTGCTTTTTCTACGTGATCGGAAGATCTGACCTGGATTGCAACATATGTAACTCTAATTCTACGCACCTCCTTATCTATGAAATTCTTTCTATTTGTTAGCCGTATGTTGTCCCTCTGCGTGATTGAAAGATCCGAACAGGGACAAAACATATGCAACATTCTACCTCTCAATCCCTCTATCTCTGTTAGTCATATGTTGTCCCCTCTACGTGATTAAAAGAGATCCGACCTGGGAGACAACATGTGCATCTATCTTTAAATCTATCTTCCTCCTCAATAATTTAAAGTAATGAGTTCTTTGAAGTTCTTGATAACCAGGGTATATCGGGAAGTGGGGAACACATTCTAGTGCAACTAAACTTGAACCGTTTAGAGGTTGTCTGTAGATCTTGCTGCTTAATTTAAGTGGAAAACAATATCCGTGGTCGTTGTTAGCTAAATGGTATATTTGGGAAAGTTTATCAATATTCTTCATGTTTAAGTGGACCACAATACCAACAATTGACCAAATATATTCATGAAGGTGAAGGTATTGATAAACAAAGTTAAAATTGCATGATAACTTTGATCCCAAATATTTTTGTTTTTATTAAATTTGTTCATAATTTTCCTCTATACACAAATTTAGGGGGAGAATTATAAAAAACCAAACAAAATCAAACAAAAAGCAGAATATTTAAAAATCAAACAAAAATAAAAAAATTTAAAATCAAACAAAAATCTGAAAATTAAAAATCCAAAAATAGTGTTATTTCTGTTTTATTTATTGTTTAGAAAATATGAAAAATCCAAAAATTTTGTTTTAAGTTTTCTTTTAGTTTTGTTTTGTCTTGAAAACTGAATTCAGGTGTAGATGAGACTCATGGAGACTATATTGTGATATTTTGAGCCCAAGCTTCATCCATGATTATCGAAGAATTCTCATTCGAAGGAACAAGAAATGAAGATTATTCTTTCAACATTCCATTTGTCAACCCCAGAAGCAAGGTGAAGCTGTAATTGAAGATTATGTTTCGGATTGCATTGAAGCCTCCTCAATCAATCTGATGCTATCAATAAACCTGCTGAAGTGATCTACGAGATTCATTCACTCTATTGTTCTCTCTGAAGATTCTCAAGCTGAAAACACTATCTTTGAAGAATCAGGACAAGAAGCCCCCTCACCCAATGTGCGTCCAATGTCAAATTCTACAGAAAATCCGAACTACTCGAAATTAAATCATTTATTGAAGATTAATACTGGTGCCAAGCTCCCGATGACGATTGACAAGAAAGACCAGCTACCTTTTTAGAGGGAGTTTGTTAGGTCAATCAGAAAAGAAAGCTATAAACCTAGGGGAGATTTTTGGGTCTAAAATTATGGTTTATACTTTTCTTTTTCTAGGAAAATGTATTTTTATGTCTAGGACCGTAAACAACTCTGTGTTTACGGCCATAACAGTGTTTACGGTTGTGTGTATGGTCGTACATGGGTTTACAGCTGTAAACCCGTGTACGGCCAACTATCTCATATATATATATATATATATATATATATATATATATATATATATATATATATATATATATATATATATATATATATATATATAGGGCGAGGAGTGCTTGAGAGGAAGGGGGCTAGAGAAGGAGAGCATTTTGTAGAGAGAGAAACTAGAGAGAATAAGAGTGTGTGTGAGAGAATCTAATGTGCATAGAGCATCACTCATATCTTTAATTAGACTAGTGATTCAAGTTATTCTTCTTCTCCTTATCCTCTATTTTGATCTGGCATCATCCGTTTGATTGGGATTCCGCATCATCAAATGGATCTGATTGATACACAAGCATATTAGGGACTTACAGACACCACTCGCTGCCACCTCAGGCAGTGGTGGTCAGTGGCGGTCCATGGTTGCATCCACCACCTAACGGTGGTGGCGGCAATTATTTTTAGGCCAAAACAGTGAAAACATACCAAAAACTTGTCTAAACACACACACATATACACACAAGCACCCAAAGTGGTAGCTTGTGGTGGCAACGATGACAAACTAGCGACATGAGCTGGCAGCCACCACCTCACGATGGTGGTGGGGGTTTTCTTTGGTTTTTTGGCCCAACAACACATACATATGCCGATGTACATTGAAACACATACACCAACGTGTAGAAACACACACACACACACAACACAACACAACCATTCATTCATGGTGGCATGCGACTACTAGATGAGAGTGGTGATGGGACAGCCGCCGGAGTGGCGACAGCGGCCGATGTGGGGTAGAAATGGCATAAACAAAGAGGGAAGAAGAATAGAGGGTTGCACCATTCCCGGAGGGAGGTAATAGAGGCGGCAGTCGTGACTTTGTGTTCCCAGGTCTTCCTAACTCGCACACTGCAGACCCACGGTTGTTGCCTTCATCGGAATCGGAAGCAGCAACAATGAACAATTTCACCGACAATAATGGTTCAATGGTGGCTTGGTTGGTCGGAGAATCAATATGGTAGGGTGGCGGAGGTTGCTCTAATGTGAGATGTGTTGGATTAATGTCTAAGTCCATAACTATAATTGGTAAGACTTGACCCGACCCGGCATGGTCCATTTGGGTTGCATGGCATCATGCACTTGGATAGACTAAAATGAGAGAAATAACACTTAAGGTTTGTTAATATATTATAAGTTCTAATATATTAATAAGGTTATTTAATTAGTATTGATCAAGAATTAATCTAGGATTAATTAAGTGGTCAAAAGAAGACTAATTAAATATATGGGTTGATTGTGTAAATCATTCATTCTTATATATGTGGGCTTGTGATCCAAGATTCCTTATGTTGGACTAAGTCCATGGGGTGACTCATGGATACTCCATGGAGGTTAAAATCCATGGACCATAAGGAATGGGAAAAGTCATGGGTTACATGGTGTAACCGTAATAGCCACCATATAAAAGAAACCCATGGCTAAAGAAATCGATACACCATGTGTGTGTATGAGGGCTAGACGATTTCATGAAGTGTTCTAATTTCTCTCTAAGTTATTCCAAGTGCTTATGGTGTTGTGTGAACCATTTGGGGTGTCACACTTGGGGCACTAGGCACTCAAGCTTCATGAAGACAAGCACTATCAAAGAGGTATGTATTCTATCTTGTTATATCCATTATTTTGTATGCTAGATTAGGATAATACCTTGGATGTTCATATTTGCATGTATAATAGAGAAAACATAGATCCAAGGTATTTAGTGTTGCATGTACACTTAGGAGTGTTAGAATGCTCATAACCCAACAGTGGTATCAGAGCCAGGTTTGTTTTCATGTTATACCTGCAATAGAAGCTGAAAAATCGAGTTTTGATGCTGTCAGCCCAGCTGACTCGCCGAGTCCATGAAGGGACTCGACGAGTCCAAAGAAAAATGCATCCAACTCGCCGAGTTGTGTTCATGCACTCGACGAGTTGGACCCCAGACAGCATATCTTCGAGGTTTTTGGCTAGAAATGGACTAGGAACATTACCCTAAGTTGTTTTTGAACTTATAAACTTGTTTTTAATGTGGTAATGTTCATGCTAATCCATTTTCAAAGATAATTGTCAATAGATTCATGTTTTGTATTAGTTTAAAGGTTAGACTAATTACATGAAAAAGATTGATTTGAATTATCTTGTTCTTATGAGTTGCTTAGATTAATAGAAAAGTTGAGTGAAAAAGTTGTTTTCAATCCAAATTAATCTAAGAGTTGAGTATAAAATGTTTTTGTGTAACTTATCCTTAAGTTACATGAAGAGTCACATTAAAGACTCATAAAACTCATAAAGTTGGCAAAGGTTACAAAAAAGATGAAGAGTCTTGTCCGTAAGTTATGGAGGTTCAAGAGTCACTTCATTAATAAATAAATAAATAAAATATGTAACCTTAATTAATTCCATAAGTTATAAAATAAAGAAAAGGTTAATTCTTTATTAGTTTAAAGTCTTCCATAATTTGTCCACAAGTTATGGAACTTGAAGAGTTTTTAGATTAAAACTACTTTAAATACATAAGTTATGAAATTAATTAGTTTTGAATAGTTTCAACACTTGCCCTCAAGTTTTGGAATTTGTAAAGTTTTCTCTTATGAATACTTTAATTCCAAGTTAGCCCTTAGAATTTTAAAAGTTAAAATTCAACCCTTATACTTTATAATATTATAAGGTAATAATATTTATATGTATAAGAGTAAAGTCGATCTTACCGCTAGTACGCCTCATTCATGAAGCCGGTCTATAAGGTGGATATATGGTTGTTGCCTATAAAATGGCAACTTAATGGGTGTCCACTCTCACCCACCGCTTGCTTGACTGGTGGAGGGTCGTTAGCCGAACGGGTTTGACATGACTATAATTCTCCCGTCATTAAAAGTATTAATGATAAATACTAAGTAACTAAACTCTTAATAATTCCCAATCTTAGTTACTTAGGAAAATGTGAATAAGGTGCTAATCCATGAAATTACACTTTGCACTTTGTTTAAGTCGGTTAGTGGAGCGTGTTTGGTTAACCGGCACACTAACTCGTATTTAACAAGGTAGGCAAAGGGTAACTTAATGTTTATCATAGTATCGATGGAGCGTGTGTGGTTAACCGGCACATTGATTGAGGGGTAAACACTTAAGGGTACCAAGTAATTTGCATGGTTACTTCACACCTTGTTTTGTGATCCTCGGCATCCCAGTCACAAAACCTGAAGGGCACACTCGAGATTGAAACATGCCATTGAACAGTTCAATGAATCTCAAAAGATCTAGGAGTTTCAAAACCAATTAAAACCTAATAATACATTTCGTTTATCTTGGTGGAAATTGGTGAATCGTCATTCACCTACCTTCAAATTGTTTTATAGCTTGGATTACGGCATACCTCTTCTAAGTTATAATATAGTTTGTTGGGTCCTAGCCTTAATATTTCATATTGGGTGTCATATTAAGGACTTTAAAATCAACTATCTTGAATATCTCCCAAAAAGATGTCTGGTTTAGACATTTATGATCTTCCCAAATATCTTGAAACAAGCTTTCCTAATGAAGATGATGTCCCATGGATATCATACTTCTTTCTCCTCCTCCGATTATTCTCCCTAACCCACAAGTTCTTGAAAAGTTTAAGGTCACTCAAGCCCTAATGGCAAGGCAAGGTCTAGGTGTGATCACATCTTGGAGATGTAGATCACATATTGACAAGCCGGGAGAGTTAGGTGTCAAAGTCTTGAGAAAGTTAGTGGCTCAACTACTTTCTAAGTCACATAGTGAGTTCTTTTGGAACACCTATGAAACAGACTATGACAAGACCCTTAATGATCTTATCTATTGTTAAGATCAACTTCTTGAAACTTTATGGACATTGACAATGGTGACACTGGAAATACAGAAAAAGCATTCTCTTCCCAATGGAAAGGGATCGGCCATAGTCAACTCGGTTGACCAAATGGTAAAGAGAAAAGTCTAAGTCTGTGATAGTCTCGTGTACCATTATCAAAGGGTCCATATGTTTATATTGCCAAAGAAAGGGTCATTATTTGCAAAGCTGCCAAATTTACCTAAGGGTGTTAAAGTCAATAAGGTTGACTCTACTTCAGGTAAAGTCCACTACTCTAACTCTGTTAAGTTTCTATTCTGGGATTCTTGATGCATGATGTGACTGGGTCACCTGGTAATGTTTTAAGAATCAAAGAAAAGTAAAGGAACTTAAATAAAGAATATGCTGAATCTGATCGCATAGATGGATTTCTATCGCGTAGTTTGAAAAATTGGATTCTTGAGCTAATTCTTAGGAGTTATGAGATATTGCTAAGGAATAGATAACAACAAGTTTTTCATATGGGTTGTAAGGATTAGTTTTTCCGCATAGTTTTAAAATAAAAGAAAAACTTTGGTTATATTTATTTTAAAATATCCTTACAATGGCATTTGAGGAAAAATTGTTGCTTATACGATTCCATTAATAGCAAGAGTGGAAGTATGAAATTGATTCTTTCATTTGTGGTAATGTCTAAATTTATCAAATAAAGGAAAGATTCTCATCACCCAAGTTTCAATTGGACCGGGACTTGGAATCATACAAGTTGTATAGCATGATGAATGAGAACTTTTCAAGTATTGGAAAAATTAAGACTAATTACTTATTCACATGGATGTGTGAGTCAAGTAATGGACTAAGGGATCGAGTACATAGTCATGTGCACTGATTATGTCCACCACAAAAGATATAAGGCTATTCGTCATATTTTACTAGAGTTCAGTAAATATGATTATACTTACAAGCTTAAGTGTAACTCTGAGACATTGGAAAAGGTTCCAATGCATAGCAGAGCGAATAAGAAGAATCAAATTAGGCAGAAGGATAAAAGTTTCTCAAATCTGAAAAGATGGGAGAGTACTTTAGTATCAGTTTTGTGATCATCTTAATGATTAAGAAACCATATCAAAATTAGTTCTCTAAGGAAGTCTTAGTTCATTCTTATGACTAAGAAGAAGGGATCTTGAATTGTTGAAATGGTTAAATCAAGAAGATGAGTCATACTTCGTTTCAATACAAGTCTTAGAGTCGTACTCCAAGATTTTAATTTGAGTGACATGTCTTAAAGAAGGTTTAAAACACTTATCAAATGTAAGAGTAAAAGTTTTCTACTCTTGTACATTTGAAATTGGTAAGTTGTGATGTTTTGGATAAAACAAAGACCAACTTAGGCCAATTGTGTGAAGTGTTTGTCTTGATTACAATCCGCACTATCTCTTGGATGTTTGACAAGGGAGTCTTATAGGTCAAGAGGATAGTGGGAGTCTTAAAGGTCTTGAAAGTATCAAGAACTAATCAAGAATAAAACCTAAAGTTCTTCACTAGCACACGACTTGAGGTTTATAACCTATCGTGTTGACATATTTTGTGCCCATTCTAGTTAAAGTTGGCTTTGCATATGAGTTCTTAGAGTTCTCAATGTGTTGCACAACAACTTGGAAGCAATGGCAGGCCCTTGAGCTGCCAGGTGGCAAGAAATTAAGATTGAGTTCAATCCATATGGTTTTGGATTTGTCATTATCCTTGTCTTGTGATTATGGTTTTGACAAATTCATATGGGTAGGAACTCATACACCATTAAATCTAAGTGTCATAAGGTTTCTCTCTGATTCATGAAAATGATGGTGAGGAAACACTTCCAATAAGTAGATTTTAGCTAGATAGCAATTGTGATGTTTGCATTCTCAAAGTCGTTAGTGGAGCGTGTGTGGTTTACCGGCACACTAACTTGGACTTGTGAGAAATGGCAAAGGTCAAAACGATCAAGACTATGATTACGGCATCCCTTTTCATAGTTCTTAAAATTGTTTTGACACACCCATGAGCTATCTAAGGGAAGGTGTATGTTTTTGATAAAGTCTTATCAAAACAATCTAGTATCAGAAATCTGAACTTTGGTAAGAAAGTCAATAAAGTATTGATTTCTAGAAGTCGAGCTTTCTGAGTATATGTCAAAGCTAGTGGGAGCATAAGTGTTATGCTAATAATCATCATGTTAGTGGGAGCATGATAATTACGATAAGTATTGCAAGCTAGCAATGTTAATTATAGAAAACAAAAGGTTTCAACTGGGAAAAAGTTGTTTTGCTATAATTAAGGGAGAGGAAATTATACTTCATCTCAAATCTATAAGCTTAGATCGTGAGGTATTAATCATTTAGTCAAGGATATATATGAATTTCATGTTGTAATGGCTCAACATAAGGAAATTCTGTATATGGGTCCATTATTTGCGTTCTTAAATTCGATTATGATTACGGCATCCCTTTTCATAATCTGAATTATGAGAACTTGGCAAATAGAAATGGAAATGTTATAGCAAAAGACTGGTTTAGTATTTATGTGAGACATCATGAATCGTGTCCCATATGCTTCAGATATAGGATCGATTACATGTGCTATATTCATCCTTTCTAAAATTTTCCAAATGCCTAGGGCATTAAGAAGGGAAAAGGTTTAGAATTGGATATGACTAAAAGGATTAAACAGTTGTCGAGGACAATCTAAGGTTTACCAAAGATTGGTTGCTCAAGGACAGTTGGAAGTATAGTGATAATTCTGGAAGGACCATATTGACATAATCTGTAAGGAGGCAACTCTTGTTCAAAAGTGATAGTCAAAATGGAATCTGGAAATGTTTCAAAGTTAGAATTTTCAATCTGTTTAAGATTAGGAAACTTAATGCAAGAAGGATGTTTCTAAGGAGCTGATCTCCTTTGGAATGCTCTGTAATGATTGTTGTTAAGTCTTTCTGACTTTGTGCATAATCATTACAAGAGGATCGATGCATATAAGTTTAGAATCTAACAGATTTCAGTAAATGACATGAATTTGGAATTTTTGCATTTGCAGTAAGGATTTGGGAGTGTGAAAAGAGAATCATTGAAGTTATGTTCATTTGATCTAGTTCACAAAATAAAGATCATAGACAAACATATTATGCATACTTGGTGTATGGCATGACTAGTGTTTAGAAAACATAGTGTGCATGGTTGGAGCGTGGGACAACTATTGTTTTAAATTCAAGAATAATGTTGATAGCTGAAACAATATACAATAAATAATGTGTAATCATATGGTGATAAATAAAAAGTGTTTTATTTATATTCATAAGCTCTGAGACCATATTGGATTCAATTATTATTGTGTTTCACTTTGCATGTTTTGACTTCCCGAATAAACTAGGTTATTCTTTCGGAATGACTAAGTTATTCAAACCATCCACAGTCGGTCATATGTTGGAAGTAGATATGAATTAAGACTGTCATGGGTTGGCTTGTAGAGGTCTAAGATGTTGGACAAAGGGCTACAACACTCATGAGTGCTCATAAGTTCTGAGTATTAGATTCAACCCGCGCTCATTAGAATCACTTCATGGGTTTTATCACGAGTGATCATGAGACGATAATATCTTATATTCTTCAAACCTAGAGATATGAGTTTTTACTATGAGTTGATAGTACATTGATTACACGAAACGCATTGGTAACTCGATGATATAAAACGTGTCTTTGTGTATGATTCAACAAGTAGTAGAACAAGCCATATGAGTCGAAGTTTATCCATTCCTTTTACCTTCGGGATAAAAGCGATATCTGTGGGCCCCTCGATGATTTGATGATGACAAATGGAAGTGCTCGGCTGGGCCAGGACTGATTTGATTTGTTCAATTAGTCAGTCATCATAAATCGGAAATCGGGAAACAACTAATGGACAGAGAGAATGATTATAATCCATGTCTCAGTCCATATGATATCTAGAATGGAGGAATATATGATCCCTTATCTAATGGACAAGTCATTGACAAGATCAGAGTTCATCTACAAGGTCAGAGTTCGACAAAAGCTTTTGAGAGCTACGATTGCCAGTTGGTTCCTGAAGTCATACGCAATAATAGTTTTAGACTTATCCAAGTGGGAGACTGTTGGATTAATGTCTAAGTCCATAACTATAATTGGTAAGACTTGACCCGACCCGGCATGGTCCATTTGGGTTGCATGGCATCATGCACTTGGATAGACTAAAATAAGAGAAATAACACTTAAGGTTTGTTAATATATTATAAGTTCTAATATATTAATAAGGTTATTTAATTAGTATTGATCAAGAATTAATCTAGGATTAATTAAGTGGTCAAAAGAAGACTAATTAAATATATGGGTTGATTGTGTAAATCATTCAGTCTTATATATGTGGGCTTGTGATCCAAGATTCCTTATGTTGGACTAAGTCCATGGGGTGACCCATGGATACTCAATGGAGGTTAAAATCCATGGACCATAAGGAATGGGAAAAGTCATGGGTTACATGGTGTAACCCTAATAGCCACCATATAAAAGAAACCCATGGCTAAAGAAATCGATACACCATGTGTGTGTATGAGGGCTAGACGATTTCATGAAGTGTTCTAATTTCTCTCTATGTTATTCCAAGTGCTTATGGTGTTGTGTGAACCATTTGAGGTGTCACACTTGGGGCACTAGGCACTCAAGCTTCATGAAGACAAGCACTATCAAAGAGGTATGTATTCTATCTTGTTATATCCATTATTTTGTATGCTAGATTAGGATAATACCTTGGATGTTCATATTTGCATGTATAATAGAGAAAACATAGATCCAAGGTATTTAGGGTTGCATGTACACTTAGGAGTGTTAGAATGCTCATAACCCAACAAGGTGGTTTAGGGTTAGATGAAAGGAGGCGACGTGAAATACCTGTTCATTTGATATCTTTTTTCATAATAACACTTCTAGCCCCTCCCTCCCAAATCCTTTCAACTTAATTCCATAATTTACAAAACAAACCTCAACCTTCAAAATTATTTACAAAATAAATCCTGCAATTACACTTTTAACCCCCAAAAGCCCAAATTATACCATTTAACTCCCTGAAACCAAAACCCCGCAAAATATTACAACTTAGAACTAAAATAAAATATAAAATATTACATCTCGAAGTTTTTAAGTATTATTTATTTATTTATTTATTTATTTATTTAATGACTTATTTTCTTTAAACAGAATGCTACATGTAGGCCTTGTTAAAGTAACAAGGGACTAGGGAGTAAAGGGATTAAGGGATATAAAGGATTTCTTGAGAGATTCTAGTGGAAATTGGTGTGAAAAATTGAATGAACGGAAAAATCTATATAAAGGGGTAAAAAGTGGGTGCACGCCATGTAGGCACTTAGCTCCAATAATGTGACAAGTTCCTAGCATGACCTGTGGCAAAATTTATGTGGGGTTGCGTTGACTAGCTGGTGCGTGCCACACACCTTATTTGTGCGTTCGAATTCTTATAAAACTTTAAAAATCCGTATCTTCTTCATACGAGCTCCGTTTTTATGTTCTTTATATTAACACATAGCTATCGACGAGTACTACAACTTTTTTTTTAGAATTTGTCAGCTAATTCTCAATTTATTTTTAACAGGCTTAGACTGCTAAAGTCCGTATACAAATCATAACTCTTGCATATGACATCCATTCTCAAGTGTCTTTATTTCGATGGACTCCTATTAACGAGATCTTTAAGTCTCGTTTTGATTGTTTTGACTAATAATCAACCAATTTTATTTCAGTTTCTGTTTCACATACTAATGCACTGGAACTTCAAAAAATCATAACTTCCTCGTATGAAGTCAGAATTAGACATTCTCTATATGCATGCTCTCAGTTCAATAACTACTATGAATTTCATTTATATTATTTTCCATAAATAATCTTCTACTGAAAACATTTATTTATCGTCGTGACGAATAGTTATCTTATTATTCTTTATTCTTGTAGCCCTATCTTGTAGGCATTTGAATTATATATCATTAGGATGATTATAACCCAGAATCATCAACAAAAAAAGATTGGATAATGATCCCACATGGTACCTTTCCATCATAGGTAATAGCAATAACTCCTTTTCCTTCTAATTCTTGGACCCGTTAACTACTGGCTGTGCTAAACCTTGCACCCGGTCTTCATTTTATGTCGAACCTTAGGTCCTAAACTTTGAATTACAAACTTGATCTTCACCGGAGACTCATGCTCCTTCTAGAACAGAATAAATCTGTGGGGAGGTCTTTACTTTGGCTATTGTACATACCAAATGGTCTTACCCTAATAACCTTCCATCTCATGACAATGGCTAGACCAAGGTCTCTTTGGGTCAGACTCAAGCATGGATGATACCTTCCTTCATGTTCTAATGTGATATAATTACATCATAGTAGGTAACATATATAGCTACATGCTTCTTAGTCTTAATGATGGCCATGCTACTTCTTTCGATGGCTACGATTATCTTTTCCTTCAATCTCTTGACTAAAGTCGGACACTACAACAAACAAGGTTCTTAGACAAAGTAAATTACTTCATAGATTTATACTCAAATCGGACTCGATGACCACTATTGTCAGAACATCCACCGTCTTCTAAGACATCACCAAAGAGAAGGCAATGACGGAAATAAACAAAACAAACATATAACTAGTGACTTAGTAACCTTGTGACTTTACTTGATCTAAATATGAGTCTTGTGCTTTGGGTGGTATAGGCCTCTAATACCTTTCACACCAACTCATATTTTTCCCAAAAATTGCCTCACTGCACAGTCCTCTAAGTCAGCATAACTGAAAATCACATATCTACTTAACACAGTCGAATAGTATAACAAAATAAGGATTATATAAAACCTTGAAAATGATTACAAGGTTATTCGAGTTCTCCATACCCTATGCCTCTTATATTATGATACATAGTACATAACCTATTACTATCTATATAGAATCACTGCTCCACATCTTGACTTTGAAGAAGCGAAACCCTTTTCTTGTTTTACTCAGGCGTCATCCGCTTCATTTCTTTTTGCATCCAGGATCATCTCGGATGCTCTCGATTTTGGTTTTGATTGCACGTTTGGCTTTGCAAATCTTTCCATCGTTGGGCAGTCTTGCTTGAAATTGATGGATTAGGTGTCTAAGTCCATAACAATATTTAGTATGTACTTGAATTGATAGTTGCACAGTCCTTTTGGATTACCTACATACTAACAACTAGACATGATGACATATTAAGAAAAAGGAAGAATTTATTATTTGGAATAATAAATTTATATAAATAATATATTAATATATTATGAAAATAATATATTAATTAGAAATCATATTATTTAATTAATATTTAATCAGAAATTAATTTGGAATTAACTGTGAGTTTAAAAGAATTAATTAAAAGTGTTGGGACTAAAAGTGTAATGGTTCAATAGTTGAGCAAAGGAGTCCGGAACCTTCCTAATCAAGGAGGTGGATGAATATATATATATATATATATATATATATATATATATATATATATATATATATATATATATATATATATATATATATATATAAGATAATGCTAGAATTTTAGATTATCTTATCTTATATGGATATTTAAGGAAGTGGATAATTACCAAGTTTAAAATATTAATATTTTATTTAGATAAGTCTTATCCATAGTATCCTCGGTGCAATATATAAAGGGTCTTTCACCATTATAATTTTGACCACCCTTTCCAAGTAGAAGAATCTGAAATTTATCTTCTCCTCCTCTCTGATAAATCATCCTCTTGCTAAGTGTGCTTGTGAGCCATTAGAGGCGTGACACGTGTGACACTTGCTCTCAAGCTTCAATAATTCTTGGATCTACATTTTTATTACTACATAACAATCTAAGGTATGTCTACTATCTCTTAATATGAATTTTGAAACTAGTAGGTAGCTTCTAGGGTTTATTTTTTTTGATCAATACTTGTATGTTCAACTAGAGAAGACCTAGATCGGTAGATCCTAGAAATTAGGATTGCAAGAACACATAGAGATTGTTTGTTATGCTCAAAACCCATTAGTGGTATCAGAGCTTAGGAATGTTTTCAATTGAATATGATGCAATTGATTGAACTTGAATATTAGGGTTTTTGACAATTATACCCTTGGGCTTAGGGTTTTCACAAATTACGGTTTACTAATCGTAGTTTTCAAAAATTTGGATAAGGGTTTGCCCTTTCCTTTTGCCTTCTAATTTCGAAATTTTAGGGTTTCTTAACCTTAGGGATTCTCGAAAATATGGCAAGTATTGTTAGCCTTCCTTTCCTCCCCAAGATATGGTAATTTCAAAAATTACGGGATTAGGTAGGGTTGTTATTTTTGCTAATTATCTTCTTAATTGGTTAACTAGATAATTATAGGATTTTATAATTATCCATCCCATATTTTGTAATTTATGGGATATGTATTAGGTTAAGTTATTTTGATTAATTTAATGGATAATCCCCAAATGATTTAATAAATTAATTAAATTAATTAAATTTTTAATTAATATATAAGTATTAAATAAAGGTGTTTTGAATTTTAAATTATTATTTTTTGAGTTTTCGAAATTTAAAGTTTTAAAACTCTACTATTTTAAAAGTTTAAAATACATCCTTATGAATTTTATTATTAATTTAATTAAGTGATTAGTTAAAAGATAAATCAAAAATTGGTTTAAATTTAATTAAATTAAAAGGCTCAACATATTAAAGGATTAAATTCTTAGTATTTAAAAATATTTTATAATACTTTTTATACTATGTATATAATTAAAAGCTTAATATATAGTATATGTATAACATTAAGTCAGTCAAACAACTAGTACGCCTCATTGACGAAGCCAATCTATAAGGGGGGCATAAGGAAACTCCCTATAAAATGTCAGTTGAATTAGTATCCACTCATACCCACTGCTTCCTTGATTTGGTGGATGGTCGTTATCCGAACGGGTTTAATAGGACATAACCTCATTAAAAGTATAATGATATAAAGTAACAAAACTATTCTTTAAAATCCCACTCTTAGTTACTTTAGGAAAAATGTGAATTTGATGTTAATCCATGAAATTGCACATTGCACCTTATTGGTCATTAGTGGAGCATGTGTGGTTAACTGACACACTAATATGGAATAATATTATTAGCAATGGGTGTCTCGTAAATTATCATTGATTAATGGAGCATGTGTGGCTAACCGGCACATTAATTGGATGACAAATGACGTCGAGAGAACCAAGCTAATTTTCATGGTCATTAACATCTCATATGTGATCTTCGACATCCTAGTCACAAACTCAGAGCATAATTGAGATTAAACATGCCATTGAATAGTTCAATGAATCTCAAAAGATCTAGGAGTTGTATGAGATTAAAATAGGTAAATGTTTGACCAACCTAAAATAAATTCAAATTTGATTACGACATCCCTCTGCAAAATTCGAATCGTAAATATGGATCCTAGACATAATTTAAAATTTGGTTTAATAATTAAGGATTAAAATCAACTAAATTGAATTCTCTTTTATCCTATTATAGATTTAGAGTTCCGACAGCAATGGTCTTCCATGGTCTTCTAGAAAAGCTTTTCCTTCTAAAGGTGATCTTCCACATGTTGACCAAGATGAACGAATGTTCCCTACATCAAGCAATGGTGGAATTGGAAATCATGCTCCTCCAACTCTTCCTCCACCTCCTCCAATAATTCTCCTTAAACCATGTTTTATTAAAGCTAAAAAAATACGATGTTAGTGAATCCCTATCGGCAAGAAAACATCAAGATGGAAAGTCTGTGTGTGCACATGTTCTCATTATGGTTGTTTGTGGTCGTTAGTGGTCGTTGATGCTAATCCATGAAATTGCACATTGCACCTTATTGGTCGTTAGTGGAGCATGTCTGGTTAACTCACACACTAATATGGAGTAATATTGTTGGCAGTGGGTGTCTCGTAAATTATCATTGATTAATGGAGCGTGTGCGGCTAACCGAGACATTGATTAGATGATATATGACGCCGAGAGTACCAAGTTAATTTTCATGGTTATTAACATCTCATTTGTGATCCTCGACATCCTAGTGACAAAGTGAGAGCATAATTGAGATTAAACATGCCATTGAATAGTTCAATGAATCTGAAAACATCTAGGAGTGTTATGAGATTGAAATTGGTAAATGTTGTACCAACCTAAATAGATTCAAATTTGATTACGACATCCCTCTTCAGAGTTCAAATTGAAAGTATGGATCCTAGCATTAATTTAAATTTTGGGTTAATAATTAATGATTAAAATCAACTAACTTGAATTCTCTTTTCTCCTATTATAGAATTCGAGTTCCGACAACAATGGTCTTCCTTGTTCTTCTGGAAATGCTTTTCCTTCTGAAGGTGATCTTCTACATGTTGATCAAGGTGAAAGAATATCCCCTTCTTAAAGCAATGGTGGAACTAGAAATCATGCTCCTCCAACGCTTCCTCCACCTCATCCAATAATTCTCCATGAACCATGTTTTATTCAAGCTGAAAAATACGAAGTCACTCAAGCCCTATTGGGAAGAAAACATAAAGATGGAAAGTCTGTGTGTGCACATGTTCTCATTATGGTCGTTAGTGGTCGTTGATGCTAATCCATGAAATTGCACATTGCACCTTATTGGTCGTTAGTGGAGCGTGTGTGGTTAACTGGTACAATAATATGGACTAATATTGTTGGCAATGGGTGTCTCGTAAATTATCATCGATTGACGGAGCGTGTGTGGCTAACCAACACATTGATTAGATGATAAATGATGTTTAGAGTACCAAACTAATTTTCATGGTTATTAACATCTCATTTGTGATCCTTGACATCCTAGTCACAAAATGAGAGCATAATCGAGATTAAACATGCCATTGAATAGTTCAATGAATATCAAAACATCTAGGATTTTCATGAGATTGAAATTGGTAAATGTTGTACCAACCTAAAATAGTTTCGAATTTGATTACGACATCCCTCTTCAATGTTCGAATCGAAATTATGGATCCTAGCCCTAATTTAATTTTTGGGTTAATAATTAAGGATTAAAATGAACTAACTTGAATTCTATTTTCACCTATTATAGATTTTGAGTTCCGACAACAATAGCCTTCCTTGTTCTTCTGGAAATGTTTTTCCTTCTGAAGGTGATCTTCCACATGTTGATCAAGGTTAAAGAATGCTCCCTTCTTCAAGAAATGGTGGAACTCGAAATCATGCTCTCCAACTCTTCCTCCACCTCCCCCAATAATTCTCCCTGAAGCATGTTTTATTCATGCTGAAAAATATGAAGTCACTCAAACCCTATCAAAAGGAAAACATCAAGATGGAAAGTCAGTGTGTACACATGTTTCATTATGAAATCGCATATTGATAGATCGCAGATGTTGGGTGTTGTTTTCCCAAGCGAGCTAGCCATTGACTTGGTTCATCTTTTGCTTCCTGAGTTATATATTCAGTTCATCAAGGAGTATTATATGAGGGATGACAACATGACCCTAATCGATCTGACATACATGATGATTGATGCTGAAGCAAAATTGCTTAAAAGTGCAAATCGAGAACATGTGTTTGAAGGATTTTCCTCCTAAATTTCTATGGACATTGACAATGGTAACATTGGTAGTCCATAAAAGGGTTTTCTTCTAAATGGAAATGGATTGGCCAAGCTTAAATCGTTTGACCTTATGGTAAAGAGAAAAGATAATTTAGAGAAAGTTCCATGTGCTTGTAACATCCATAAATTTTAAGCAAATTTAAAACTTTTTAAATTATTTAAAACCATTTAGTTATTACAATTTATTTTCGAAGTATTTCAAACATCGGAGTTCCTAGAAATCATAATCATCAATCGAGGAAGTGTACGATCACGACTTTGCCTTCTTGAGGTCATCCGTTGAACCTGAAACAGTAAACTTAAATTGTAAGCTCGAAGGATTAGTGAGTTACCCGTAAAATACCAACGCCATACTGATATAACCATAACATATAACATATAGTAAACAGAACAACCATGCATCTCGAGTCTACAGTGTGACTGGTCCGCCCGCACCGGGCCTTCTGTCCACCTGGTCCACTCTCTGAGTCTAAAATATGCATAATGAGCCTTCAGCCTAACTGGACCGCATCACAGTCCTTCAGTCTATATGGACCACTCTCCGAGCCTTCTACATGTCTGGACTCCAATGAAAGGCCTTCAACCTATCCAAACCGCTCGTTGGGCCTTCGGCCTGTCTATGTGCCCTATTGGGCCTGCAGTCTATTCGGCCCGCCCTGGGTATGTTGGCCTTCAACACAAAGCAGGACCGTCTCAACCCAACCCCCAATCAAACAACAATTTGCATATATAACAAATAATGACATAACAGTCTATAGACAACAAACCGATCTAACAGATCAATAGCATAACAACATCCTATAACCAGGATATCGACCTAACCGGTCACTAACATAAACATCATCCTATATATCAGGATACCGACATAAACCAGGTCACTAAACATAATACCATCCTAACTACCAGGATGCAGATCTAATATATCAATAAGCATAATACCATCCTAATTACCAAGATACAGATCTAACATATCAATAAGCATATCAAGGAAGTATCAGTATACAATCCGAAAAAGGGCTAGCCTTGGTGCCTTAGACGCTGTTGATATATTGAGGATAACTCACCTCGCATTGCCTATCTGAACTGAAGAGTCGAACTCCCGAATCGTTGCCTTGCCAAAAATCGCGAACAACTAATCTCTTGAAACCCAAAGCTATCAATACCAAAATATCACTTAGTTCAAAACAATAATCCTCCTTAAGGTAAAATGATCATTTTTCCTCTAGTCCAACTTGGTCCATATCTAAGGCTCAAAATCATAATATAAAAAGCCCAACACCGGATTGGCTTCCCAAACCCACTAGTGACCCACTAATAGCTCGATTTGCTAAATTGGGCCTAATCCATCTTATGGGCATTTCCCTTAGCCCAAACATCTTATTGGCCCACATTATCTAGATGTTGATGAACCACTAAGGCTTAAAGGACCAAAATCCCCTTGCATAGCCCAACCTGAGGCCCAAAATCCATTAGGCCCATAATTGATGAGTATGTTGGGCGTACTCCTATGTATGTTAAGCGTACTAGCCAAATGGTGTGTACGTTCGGCGTACCTACTTGTACACTCATCGTACTCCCCTATTAAGTAATTTTACCATGAACTACTTAATACTTAGATTCAGGAGCTACAATCATAGATCGAAGTCCTTTCCAATGTCTTAATCCATAAAGTCATTGACTTGGTGACTTTGCATGCCATAAACAAGTCCAAACTCCAAAAATGATATTCCACTTCCATGAAAGTGGTCTTAACTCTAGCATGAACCCATTAAGACCACCAAGATGACAACTTTCTATCATGGGAGTCATATAGCACTAAGGTTCAGGAGCTACAATCACATATCCAAGTCCTTTCCAACGTCTTAATCCATAAAGTCATTGATTTGGTGACTTTGCATGCCCCAAACAAGTCCGAACTCCAAAAATGATATTCTACTTCCATGAAAGTGGTCTTTACTTTAGCATGAACCCATTAAGACCACCAAGATGAGAACTTTTTGTCTTGGGGAGTCATTTAGCACTAAGGGTGGCAACCCATAGCCTAGAAGCCGAATTTGGACTAACAAGCTTCAACCTTTGGACCAAAATGACTTCAAAACTAAACCACACTAGATCTAAGCACTCTTAGATAAATTTTATAGATTTATACCTCCAAGTGATCTAAAATGGAACCCCAAACTTGGATCTACTGCTTCCTATTTGATCCACTACCTTGCTATACTCTTCACTTTCTTGGAAATGGCTTAACAAACACAAAAATGCTCTTTAATGACCTCCAAAGCTCCAAGAACACTTAAGGGAGGGTTAGGGTTTCGTGGTGGCTGTATGAAGATGAGAGGGAGGCTGATAATTGGGGTGTTATGTTCTTTATATAGCGACATGCTCTAAATATTAGGGTTTAGGGTCTCTAAGAGTACGCTGGGCATACCTCTCGTACATTGGGCGTACTCCTCCCTATACCCATGATCATTTACTCCACTATGTTGGGTGTACCTAGTCGGACACATGCATACTTCCTTTGCATGCATGCGACTTGCTTACCAAAAATTTCCATTAGGGACCATTTATGCCAAATGCTTTAAAGTGATACAACTTCTTCATTCTAAGTTTGTTTCCGACGAAATTTATATCCACGAAAAGGTGGCGAGAAGTCCTATGCTCCTGACCACACACCTAAGCTTTAAACATTATCAATAAATCCCGGGACCTTAAAAGACCGAATTGCTCATACCCTGGGCCTTCGAGAACACCACAAAGTGCTTTTCAAAACGAGGTGTTACAGTGCTATTATTGAAAGGTCCATATGTTTCTATTGACGATTGAAGGGACATTGGATGCGAAGCTGCCCTAACTACCTGAAAGATCGTAGAGATAGTAAAGTCAAGTCATATGACTCTACTTTAGGTACATCCAATATTTAACTCTATTTTGTTAAGTTCGTAGTTATGGATTCTTAATACATCATGTGACAGTCACATTTTGACGTTTTTGCAGGATCTAAGATAAAGAGGGACGCTTACGAAGAATATGCTAAATCTGATTGTCAGAATAGATTTTGGTCGTATGGTTCGATGATCTGATTTTGCAAGCTAGTGCTTAGGAGTTATGATAGATTAATATATTTCGTAGGAAATATCTAGAAACTTAGTTTTCATATATTTTCATTGTAAGGACAAAATTTTCTGCTTATTATCAATAAAAGTGAATTTTAGATTTATTTACGCTTCCTTGTAATGACATTTATGAAAAATTGGTGGTTATATTTCTATTATTAACAATGTTAAAGTGGATTTGATTCTTAGTTATATCGTTTGTGGAGATGTCATAAACGACAAGGTGAAGGACTAAAGAATAGAAACTCGGAGTCATGCAATTTGAATAGTATGATGTATGAGAATGTTGATCATTGAAATATTATGACTAATTCATTGATCACATGTTTATGTAAATCAAGTGAAGGACTAAAGGATCTAGTATACATTGATATGGACTATTTGGATTCACCACAAAGAATGATAAGTCTATTTGTCATTGTTTACTGATGGTTTAGTAAATATGGTTGTTTCTATAAGATTAATCACAATTTTAACACCTTAAAAAGTTTTCAAAGTGTAATAGAACAAATAAGAAGAATCTGTTAGGCAGAAAGAAAATTTTTTCTCCAATCTGAAAGGAAAGGTGAATACTTTAGTCTCATGTTTTATGATCATCTTAATGATTGTGGAACCATGTCACAAATTGATAATTGAAGAACATCTTAGTGCAATTGTTTGACTAATAAGAGGAATCATATATTGGTGAAATGGTTTTGTGAAGAGATGAGTCATACTTTGGTTCCAATCAAGTTTTAGAGTCATACTCTAGTAACTATAAATCGTATCTTGAAACTTCTTTCGACTAAGTAGGTTTACAACACCTCATAGAGTATGGAGTAATAATGTTTTCTTACTCTAGCACATTTTGAATCGGTAGTTGTAATGGTTTTAGCTAAAAACAAAGGATGAAGTAAGATCAATTTGTTGGGTTTTGAGCACTATAACACTCCTATGGTGCACATGCAACCCTAGATGCTTTGGATCTAAGTTTTCTCTATTATACATGCAATATTGTTTCCAAAGCATGAAGCCGAAACTCCCATACAAAAATTTGAGATATACAACATAAAACCAAAGTAGATGAATACCTCTTAGTGTAGCTTAGAGTTCTTGGCCTTCAAAAGCCATATCACCTCAAATGTGATACCTCTAATGTGTCACAAATACCAAGTGCAAAAGGATGCTTATGAGAAGTAGATAGGTAGCTCAAAATCGGTTTTCACTCTTCTTAGAATGCATGGGGGCCGACTTTGGTGACTATGGGGTTCCTTTTTAGTGTGGGAAAGTTTAGGGTTACATCCATGCAAACCCTAATTCACATGGCCCTTCATATTTCTTAGGTTACATTGGTTAAACCTTTATGGAATATCACTTATGTTTAGCCCACCCTAACCAACCATGGATCATTAGCCCAACTATAAATATTACTAATTTACATAATCAGTCCCCGTATATTTAATTAGTCTCCTTTGATCATTAAATTAATTCGAAATAAATTCTTAACAAATACTGATTAAATAATATGATTTCTCAATTAATATATTATACTTATAATATATTAATAAAACACAAATAACCTCTTCTAAAAAAATCCATCCTATCAGATTGGTTTGGTGAAGGCAACTCAAAAGGACCTTGCATCATCAAAATCCAATGAGCAATTGTCAATGCATCTTCAAAATCCGATTAGCAATCGTAGTTTTCAAAAGACGTTATCGAACTCTAACCTAGTCAGTGACACGATCTTTAGATAAAGGATCATATAATCCTCTGTTCTACAAGATATCGTGTGGACAAATACATGGAATATAGTCATGCTCATTGTCCAACAGTTTGTTTCCCGATTTTCAATTTTATTTTACATAGAAATTAACTGAACAAATCATTTAAGTCCTGACCAGGCCCGACACATAAGCCAAAAAAAATCATTGAGGGGCCAAAAATATCACTTTTAATACTCCTAGGATAAAAGGAACATATAAACTTCGACTTATATGCTTGTACTAACTACTTGTTAAATCATGCACAATGATACGTTTTATAACATCAAGTTACTGATGCATATTCATACCATCAATTCATAACCAACTCGTAGTCAACAACTCAAATATGTTGCTTTGAAGATTATATGATATTATCATCTCACAATCACTCGTGATAAATTCCATGAAGTGATTCATGTGAGCGAGGGTTTAATCCAATACTCAATTTTTTTTTCAAGAGCACTCATGAATGTTGTAGCAAACTTTTGCTATGTCTAACACATTAGACAATCTACAAGCCAATTTATGACAATCTACCCCCATAACCTACTTCCAAAGTATGATTGACCGTGGATAGTTTAAATAATCTTGTTATCCCGGAAGTCAAAACATGCAAAAGGGAAACAATAGTAAATAATTAACACAAGATAGTAACTTTACTTTTAAATAACACTCCTTTTATTCAATCATCAAACGTCTATTACATTTTCGCTATTACAAGTTTCTAAATATTTATCAAATCACTTAAACTAACATCATCCTTTAGCCCAATTTCTCTTGCATGCTGCAAGTGCTTAACCCTACTCACTCCCTTCATAAAGGAATCTGTTGGATTATCCTTTGACGATACTGGAAGACCCCAACTTTTGTATTTATGAAAGACCCAAACTTTCATACTATTTCAAAAGATTTCTTAAGTTACTTCCTCAAAACATGCTACATGCATATTTATAAAATAATATTTTATATTGATAAAGTGATTACAAAGGATTGGATACAAACCGACTAAGTTTTATTACAATTTCATGACTACCCAGGAATCTACTATTCATATACATACATGGACTTTAAAAATATAGAGAAATATTATTAACTATTCTAAATCTTTTAGCAGTATAAAGCTATATTGGAATACTCATCACCTACAATTGTTAAATATTGAGAGGAATAAGCGATACGCTTAGTGAATTCAATAGATAGATACAATATAATCTTATGCCTTACATATACCAATATGACAGAAGCAGAAGGGAACAAGAACACAGATGTGAAATCATGTGACAAGCGTTCATATCAATCAAAGACTTTATTTCAAGATATACTTTTTAATGAGACATAATGATTTCACTACTTGATATGCATCAATAAAGCTTTGGCCCAATTAGCACAGAAGACTTACAATTTTTGATTAACATTTAGGTAGATTTCAGGCTTATAGCCCTGTCTAACCATTTGCCAATACCATAGAATAGAGTTCATTCTCTTACGGAGTCATGCTGTACATGGTCAGAGGCTACATATCATTCCTATCAAACCTTATGCCAATGCCATAGAATAGAAGTCATTCTCTTATGGAGACATGCTCTACATGGCCAGAGGCTACGTACCAGTACCAATGTGAATCTAAGTCCTTTCACTGATCACATGGTCAAAGGTATTATAATTTCTATAAACACAGCGAATAAAATAACACGGGAGAATAACTCAGAATAATAACACTGAGAAGCACATAGCACATATAACACATAAAATACAATTGTTCCTATATATTGAACTCACCTTAAGTTAACCGGGGGTTAAAATAGTAATTTGGACAACATTTCAGCTTTAAATATCTCTTTCAATGTTGAAAACCGGGAGCTTAATTGAAACCGGGCTCTGCGAAGGTAGGGCTTCAAAACCGAAAAGATAAAATTTTCGGGCTTCTCGGGGGTCTCGGGACGTGTTTCGATTGCTAAAATTGATACCGCGGCTTCGGGAAAAGTCAAAATAGTGAAAATATGGAAAAAGGGGCCAAAAATGGCAATTTTTAAAAATTACCCGGGATATCTCGCAGCCCTCCCTTTTATAGGGCCGAGATGCGAGGCTGGATCAGAAGGCGTGTCAGCAGCAGCAACTAGGTGGCAGTGAGGGAGGAAGACATGCAGCGGTAACAGGAGTGAAGGCGCCAGGTGGCTCGGACGCGAGATGGCACGCGTCGGATGCGAGAGCTCGCCACCGAGACCATACGCGTCACAAGGCGATTGGACCGAAGCTCGGATCCAGGAAGAATGCAACATGCATCGGATGACTCATTGACGTCGGACAGGGGCGATTCGCGAGATGAGGCCACGTCTCCTGTGACGCACCTGCTTCGTGCGAGGTGACGTGGCCGGTTACTATTCATGCGAGATTTCTCGTGTTTTGAGCCCCGAACTTGTAAAATCCATAACATTCGCATACGAGCTCCATTTTTTACGTTCTTTATATGCACGTGTAGCTAAAATTGCGCTCTAAAACTTTCGTTTAGATGTCGTCGGCTAATTTTGAATTTAATTTTAATATTATTATTTTTAACAGACCGGGACAGGAAAATCCGTTAAAAATTCATAACTTCTTCATCCGACATCCGTTTTCGTCAGACTTTTTACCGTTGTACTACATATGACGAGACCTTCGATTCTCATTTAGGATGTATCAGTAAAATATCGCTCGATCTAAAATTTGAGTTTTTAGCTGTCTACTGCTAAGTCGAAACTTCGAAAAATCATAACTTCCTCATACGAAGTAAAATTTTGGCGTTATTTTCATCGAATTTCTCGGTTTAACGAATACTACAACTTTCATTTAGATTTATAAGGCTAAAAAGTAGTTTATCAAAAACTCACTTTTTACGTCATTCGGCACCGTGCCGGTTTTGTCGCGGATATTCGGTTGGTCATAACTTCTTCGTTATAACTCGGATTTCGACGAGGTTTTCGCCTACAAGTTTCTAACGAGATGATTTACAACATCAAATAATAAAATTTTACTTATTTCAAATTTTATATTTTTGCTAAATTTCAGTATTTGGCTATTAATTGGAATCTATTAAGACTTCCAATATTTTATGAGTGATTCTAAACATAGTTTTACTTCATTTCTAGTAAAACCTAGCTGTTAGAACTCAACACTTAATTTTATTCACTTTTAATAATAACAATACACAATTACAGAATGTGTATGTTACAAGTACCTCCTCCTTTTGAGAATTTCGTCCTCGAAATCATAACGATTAAAATGATGATATTTTACTCTTATCTCATTCTTATTCTCCCAAGTGTAATTTAGGACTTGATGGTGTTTCCACTTGACAAGCACCAACTTCACTTCTTTATTACATATATTAGTCGTTCTTTCATTTACGATCTCTTCTACATATCTTAACTTATTATCCATTTTCACCTCGGATAATGGAATCGTTTCATCATATACGTTTTAACATTCATATAGATGTCTTACATGAAATATATCATGTATATCTGCCAAGTCTTCAGGCAATTCCAAGTAGTATGCTTGCTTACCAACCGTTCTTTCTTCCAAAGTAGTATAACGCCTTTTCATGAAATATCTTCAGTATTACTAAATTATCCACCCGGAATTCTACTGGTTGTCTCCTCTTTTCTGCAAAAGGAATTTATCGATCCTGGGCCGCTTTCATTCTTTCTCGGAAAATTTCTATCTTGTTAGTGATGTCTTGAATCATTTTAGATTCTCTAAAGATCTTCCATATTACGCCACGCCAACATATTTGAGTATGACATTTATGCTCATACAGTACTTTATATACCTTCAGTATATTTTCTATTGTTTGGATTGCTATCTTCTTTTGACCATTTGTCTGAGGATGATAAGTTGTACTAAGAGCAACTCGAGATCCTAATTCATGCTTCATTCTTACCCAAAAATGAGAAGTCAAACAAGTATCACAGTCGGAAATAATCTATAGTGGCGCATCATGAGTTGCCACAATTTCATCTAGGTAACTTACGCGTATTTCTCCAATGGAGTCATTTCACGTGTGGCGAGAATATATGCACTCTTCATCATCCGGTCGATAATTATTCAAAGGTTATCATTCACAGTTTCTTTCTCCTCTTTCAAGGTATTAACTATATAAGCCGGATAAGTAGAATATCCCTTCAACATAATTTACAAGTTTCAAAGAAAGAAATTTATTATTTTCACCGTAGACATAAATAGAATCTTCCCTTCCGATAGGGATGCATATCATCACCTTCTAGAACAAGAGCTTTGCGTGGTTCTTTAACAACCATTCCATGCCGAGAATAATATCAAAGATAGGAATTAGGTTAGCAGGAAGATTATGACTTTCAATTCCTATAACACTAACTCTATAGGCTTTATCAGCAAGTAATGATATATTTCCTATGTTATCTGTATGAAATGATTGGACAACTATGTAACAAGCAATTTGAAAAGAATATGAGAATTTATAATGCACGAAAGAATCTGAGGCATTGAAATCAAATAATATGTGAGTAGATCTAGAATTTATGAGGAAATTACTAGTCACAGCATTCGAGTTTTAACTTACTCCCTTTGTGGTAATCTTAAATGTATGATATTTAACTTTTAGTTTGCCAAATGATTGTCAAATTCTTCAAACTTCCTAATTATTGGCGGTGTTCAAATTTGCATCCGCTCTTCATTCTCTATTGAACATTCGATCTTAATCTTTGAGTTAAAACTCAATTCTCATTGAAGACTCCTGCTCCTTCTTGGTTTATAGACTAAACCCAAGATAAGGTCTTTACTTTTGCTATAACAGAAATTCGAATGGTCATATTCTATTGACCTTTGATTTTATCTCGCACAAGACACATAACGATCCAAACTCTTGTATTAGAATCAAATCGAATAAATCGAGCTGATAGAATAACGAAAACAAAAAGAGTTTGATCAATACATGGATGCTTAGAATAGAAAGAATAGCATCACGTATCTCTAATTCATGCTTTCGGACCTACACATCTTTTAGCTTTTGGCACCTCCTCCTTTTTAGTTGGAGTACTCTTTGATTGTTGATCGGCAACTTGACTTCCCACCATTTGACTAGTAAGAGTAGGGTAGAAACATTTCTTGTGGCCAGTAACACCACATAGCAAGTCTCATCTCTGGCTAATGATTGCTCAATTCTTTAATGAAGATCGTTATATTTCTATCGACTATCTCGACCATTTACTTCTTCAGTATTCCTACTGATGTTTTGTCACTATATAAGACATGGTTCTCTGAACCAATCAACTCCTTTCGCGGATTTGTACTAATCGGACTCGATTCGTTATGACTTTAAAATTTGAACGATAATTATATTCTTAGTCATTACCGAAACGAAGGTAACGACAAACATGAATAAAACAAAATCATTTACTAGCTTCTTGGTAACCTTGTGACTTTTCCTGATCCAAGTGTGTGTCCTATGCTTCCAGTAGTATAGGCCTCTACTACTATTCACACCTACTGATACTTGTCCCAAGTATTGTCTCGCAGTTCTCAAGTCACCATTCAAAAACTAGCCGTTGGAACTTAAAAAAAACGGCTACTTTGACTTTTTTTGACTTTTTGGCACTTCTAAACACCTATATATACCTTTCATTTGCTACATTTCAATTTTACACAAAAAATTTACTACTTATTCTCATAATACTCAAAAAAATGAGCTCGAGAAATTCAACCGCGGGTCAAGATTCGGATGCAACGGTGGTTAAAATCATACCAACCACTCGGAGTAAAGAAGTGTGGGAACATTACGATTTGTGTTTGTTGTCGAACGGGAAGGAAAAAGCGAGATGCAAGAAGTGCGGAATGTTTTTGGGAAAAGATGGCAATAGCACGTTAAGGAGTCATACAACAAAAACTTGTCCGGCTGTAAAAGGTCAAAGCGATCCAAGTCAACCAAATATTACTCCCGACGGGTCGATCTTCATTTACAACAAGGATGACCTTCGTGAAAGCTTTTGCAAGTTCGTGATTCAAGAGGGCTATCCTTTCAACCACTTCGACAACCCACGATTAACAAGGATTTTGCGGGAAAAAATGCAACCGCAATACCGGCAAGTAAGTCGCACTTCTCTTAGACGTGATGCTTTAAAGTATTGGGATATAGCCAAAAAAGATATGCAATTGGGATTTTTAAATATAAAAACCGGTGTTTCTTTAACCTGTGACGTTTGGTCCTCCGCCGGTAGTTGTCCCAAAAGTTATCTTTGTGTCACGGCACATTGGATAGATCCCTCTACTTGGGTAATGAACAAACGAGTTATTGCTTTTGAACTTTTTGCGCATCCTCACACGGGGGCAAGATTATTTGCAATTTTAGTAAGCGTTATAGAGACTTATAATTTACGCGACAAAATCTTCTCTATTTCGTTTGACAATGCAAGTAACAATACCGCAGCGGCAAAAAGATTAATTGCAAAATATAAACCTATTTTGGATGGCTCGTTTTTTCATACTAGATGTGTTTGTCACATTATTAATCTTGCGGTACAAGATGGTTTAAAAATGATAGATTCGACGATTGAAAAATTCAAAACTGTGTTAACTAGAGTTTTTGGAAGACATAAAGCTACAATGGAAAAATATCGAAAGTTTGCCATTTCCATTAACGTAACTCCATATAGTCCTCATTGGGATTGTGACACTAGATGGAGTTCAACATGCATGATGTTTGAAAGTTTGACACGTCAAAGAATCGCTTTGCAATTATTTTACGACACAATTTCAAAAGGAAAAAACCCGGTTTCGGATTATGATTGGGATTTGATGGAAGAGTTTGTGGAAATGTTAAAAGTTTTTAAACAATCAACCACTTTTCTATCGGGTGTGTATTACCCTACAAGTCCGTTGTTACTAAATGAATTATGGTTGATGTCCGCACAATTGGAACGTTTTGAACAAAGAAGTGAAATATTTGTTTTGGTTACGAGACCAATGAGACAAAAACTAGTCAAATATTTCAAAGAAATGCCACCACTTTTTACTTGCGCCGCAGCATTAAACCCATGTATCAATGTTACGGGTGTAGAGGCTTTGATTACCAAAATTGCTATGTCTTTAAATTTGCACAAAGATAACTCAAACTACATCCGTAACCAAATAAACATTTTTAATGATACTTTTACTAATTTGTTTGACATTTACGCTACAAAATATGGCAATATGTCAAACACTTTTGCAAGTGTAACCGACTCTACTAGCGGTGCATCGGGTAGTGGTGGGGGTCGAACGGATTTTCATATCGACCTCTATAACTACCTTTTGGAGGAGCAAAACAAAAGAGCACGCACATTAACGCCTAGTAGCGAACTTGGAATTTATATGGGTTCAAACTTTTTAAAATTCATGAGTGCACCACAATTTAAAATTTTGGATCTTTTGGCTTGGTGGAGAGAAAAGGAAGCACAATTTCCTATTCTCTCCGTCATGGCCCGTGATTTACTAACCGTCCAAGCTTCCACGGTAGCTTCGGAATCCGCTTTTTCTTTTAGTGGAAGAGTTTTATCAAAGTTGAGGACGAATCTTACCCCGGTTGCGGTAGAGGTTTGCGTTTGCTTGAAGGATTACTTGGATTCTGTGGAACGTATACAACACTTGGCATCACTAGAAGGCCCACTATCACAAAATGTTGAACCGGAGATCATGGATGAAGAATATGCACAAGGCTTATCAACACCTCAGGAAGACGAAGACGATGACGATGAAGTCGAAGATGAAGACGGGGATGAAGAATATGGCATTGATGAGACCCCTAGTTACATGCGTGGCGGTTGAAGAATAATTAAAGGAAGGCGACACGAAGTGGAAGACCACAAAAACTATTTCCATTTGGCTAGATGTTATAACGCGACTTTATTATTATTATTATTATTTAACTAGTTTAAAAACTCTTTCTAATTCGACGTTTGATGTATGTTTTAACTATTTTAATGTACCCATGTTGCATTTTGTGTTATATTTGAAGTCCAAAAAATGTGTATTTAAAAAAAAAAAAAAAAAAAAAAAAAAAAGAAAATCGGATCGGATTTCGGATCCGGATCGGATTAAACCGAATCGGATGGGGGGCTCGGAAATCCGGTCAAATCCGGTTTGAAACCGGTTCGGATTTAATGCCAAATCGGATTGGATGTGTCGTCATCAAACCGGATCGGATTCGGATCCGGATCGGATCGGATCGGATCGGATCGGGTCTTTGTGCATGTCTACATACAACAGTTTCTCCTAGACTCAACTAGGATTTTCAGGTTTTTATCAAACATATATATGATTACCTATACTCGCTTTCTAGGATTCTTCTCATGCGTATGCTCGATTTAATATATCCTAATACTTTTCCATAGGTCGATAGAAATTTACTTCCATTTCTTCATATTAATTCTTTCTTGAGTAGTGTCTATTCTACAAGACACATTATTCCAAAATTTAGTTTAGCAGCATGGAAATAAACGGTCTTCTACTACCTGCATCATCTTCTAACTTATGCAATCCATCATGCACTTTTGTTCATTTCATTATTCTTCCTTGACATCGTTATTCTTGTATCTAAGTAAGTCTAAGTCTATTTCATAGGAGTCTATCTTAAGAAGTCTGCATCTTAGCTGCATCTCAGCAAGCTTTACTAGCTTCAACTTGGTTCTCTGTCATTCCTGAATACAACATTTCTTCTCATACGATACTATGGGTGTATTTCTTCTTCAATTAAGCATTCTACCTTACTTAAACAAGTAAGTCGCTTAACTATTTACCACTAAATGACTTAATTCACCATCCCAATCTTGTATGTTAAAGTCCGCTTAACACATAGTGGAACTTTATATCACAAAGTCTTGACCTATTGAGTCTGAAAACTTCATTAGCCTTTCTTTTGATCTTTATTTAATTCTTCTAATCTTGTACCACATCAATTGAGATACTATTGAAGTATTTGTCGCCATCTTCAGTTCTTTCGACTTTCTAAACAATCATTGCTTCAATCTGAACAACGGTAGATCAACTTCGTGGATTTGTACCAACACATTTATCTTGCCCAAACGTGTTTTAAACGCACATCTCTATTCCAAAGATGTTATTACATATTAAACATACTTTAAATGTATATTACCGCTCTATTGGTAATTATACACTTATTACGATAACAATTCATATTTATTATTTTACGATATCTCGCGATCGTTTATTTATAAACTTATCGATGTCAACAATCATAAGTCTCTTTATCACCTCAAAAATTTCTATTATAAAAATTCTTAAAATTTTCTAAACCATGGTCGGCAACAGACCTTAAGCTTTCTCACATAATAGAATATAAGGCATATCTCTTCTCTATATTCATTTATCATTTAGCACATAATAGAATATAAGGCATATTTCCTCTTAATATTCTAGTGCTTGCCTCCATTAGGTATTCAACCTAAAATATATTGTATCATCTTTACTTAATAGTTTTTTTTTTGTTTAAGTTTAGAAATTCTTAAAATTTCCAGTTCACTTAAACTAATCTTCTTAAAATTCTGAAGTAACTTAATATCATAGAATACTAGGGTTTATCACTACGCAATCTCCCACTTAAATATTTCCTATGGTTTGTATCCATATACTTATTATGAATCAGCTCATATATTGAGCTTCCAACAGTTTAAGTCTAAAGATCAATCCGTGATATTTTGTTCACTTAAACCATTGCTCTGATACTATGATTGGAAGACCCCAACTTTCGTATTTATGAAAGACCCAAACTTTCATACTATTTCAAAAGATTTCTTAAGTTACTTCCTCAAAACATGCTACATGCATATTTATAAAACAATATTTTATATTGACAAAGTGATTACAAAGGATTGGATACAAACCGACTAAGTTTTATTACAATTTGATGACTACCCAGGAATCTACTATTCATATACATACATGGACTTTAAAAATACAGAGAAATATTATTAACTATTCAAAATCTTTCAGTAGTATAAAGCTATATTGGAATATTCATCACCTGCAATTGTTAAATATTGAGAGGAATAAGCGATACACTTAGTGAATTCAATAGATAGATACAATATAATCTTATGCCTTACATATACCAATATGACAGAAGCAGAAGGGAACAAGAACACATATGTGAAATCATGTGACAAGCGTTCATATCAATCAAAAACTTTATTTCAAGATATACTTTTCAATGAGACATAACGATTTCAATACTTGATATGCATCAATAAAGCTTTGGCCCAATTGGCACAGAAGACTTACAATTTCTGATTAACATTTAGGTGGATTTCAGGCTTATAGCCCTGTCTAACCATTTGCCAATACCATAAAATAGAGTTCATTCTCTTACGGAGTCATGCTGTACATGGTCAGAGGCTACATACCATTCCTATCAAACCTTATGCCAATGCCATAGAATAGAAGTCATTCTCTTATGGAGACATGCTCTACATGGCCAGAGGCTACGTACCAGTACCAATGTGAATCTAAGTCCTTTCACTGATCACATGGTCAAAGGTATTATAATTGCTATAAACATAGCGAATAAAATAACATGGGAGAATAACTCAGAATAATAACACTGAGAAGCACATAGCACATATAACACATAAAATACAATTGTTCCTATATATTGAACTCACCTTAAGTTAACTGGGGTTAAAATAGTAATTTGGACAGCATTTCGGCTTTAAATATGTCTTTCAATGTTGAAAATCGGGAGCTTAATTGAAAATCGGGCTCTACGAAGGTAGGGCTTCAAAACCGAAAAGATAAAATTTTCGGGCTTCTCGGGGGTCTCGGGACGTGTTTCAATTGCTAAAATTGATACCGGGGCTTCGGGAAAAGTCAAAATAGTGAAAATATGGAAAAAGGGGCCAAAAATGGCAATTTTTAAAAATTACCCGGGAGATCTCGCAGCCCTCCCTTTTATAGGGCCGAGATGCGAGGCTGGATCAGAAGGCGCGTCAGCAGCAGCAACTAGGTGGCAGCGAGGGAGGAAGACATGCGGCGGTAGCAGGAGCGAAGGCGCCAGGTGGCTCGGACGTGAGATGGCACGCGTCGGATGCGAGAGCTCGCCACCGAGACCATACGCGTCACAAGGCGATTGGACCGAAGCTCGGATCCAGGAAGAATGCAACACGCATCGGATGACTCATCGACGTCGGACATGGGGCGATTCGTGAAACGAGGCCACATCTCCTGTGACGCACCTGCTTCGTGCGAGGTGACGTGGCCGATTACTATTCATGCGAGATTTCTCGTGTTTTGAGCCTCGAACTTCTAAAATCCACACCTTTCGCATACGAGCTCCGGTTTTGACGTTCTTTATGTGTATGCATAGCTAAAATTGCGCTCTAAAACTTTCGTTTAGATGTCGTCGGCTAATTTTGACTTTAATTTTAATATTATTATTTTTAACAGACCGTGACAGGAAAATCCGTTAAAAATTCATAACTTCTTCATCCGACATCCGTTTTTGTCAGACTTTTTACCGTTGTACTACATATGACGAGACCTTCGATTCTCATTTAGGATTTATCGGTAAAATATCGTTCGATCTAAAATTTGAGTTTTTAGCTGTCTACTGCTAAGTTGAAACTTCGAAAAATCATAACTTCCTCATACGAAGTCAGATTTTGGCGTTATTTTCATCGAATTTCTCGGTTTAACGAATACTATGACTTTCATTTAGATTTCTAAGGCTAAAAAGTAGTTTATCAAAAACTCACTTTTTACGTCATTCGGCACAGTGCCGGTTTTGTCGCGGATCTTCTGTTGGTTATAACTCGGATTTCAACGAGGTTTTCGCCTACAAGTTTCTAACGAGATGATTTACAACATCAAATAATAAAATTTTACTTATTTCAAATTTTATATTTTCGCTAAATTTCACTATTTGGCTATTAATTGGAATCTCATAAGACTTCCAATATTTTATGAGTGATTCTAAACATAGTTTTACTTCGTTTCTAGTAAAAACTAGCTGTTAGAACTCAACACTCAATTTTATTCACTTTTAATAATAACAATACACCATTTCAGAATGTGTATGTTACAGATACCCTCTTTATAATGAGGATTCCTTCTTCTACTCGATGTCTTATGAAGTGGTATTTTCTGTCGATGTGCCTGGACCTTCCATGATCTATTGGTTCCTTGGTTGAGGCGACCGCCCCTTCATTATCACAGAAAATCTCCACATGCTCCTTTATGAATGGTATAACTCCAAGGTCTCTGATGAAGTTTTTCAACCATATTGCCTCCTTCGATGCTTTGCTCGCTGCTATGTACTCTGATTTGCATGTTGAATTAGCTACAGTCTCATGCTTGGAACTTTTCCATGTTACTACTCCTCCATTTAGGGTAAACACCCAGCCCGACAGAGAACATAAATTATCTCTGTCAGTCTGAAAACTGGCGTCACAATACCCTATCACTCTTAAGTCATCACTTCCACTGAGGGTGAGGATCTAGTCCCTAGTCCTTAGTAGGTACTTCATAATGCTCTTCACTATACTCTAGTGGGCACTACCAGGATTCCCTTGATATCGACTAACCATGCTCAAAGCAAATCCCACATCAGGGTGAGTACACGTCATAGCGTACATGATTGAACCGATAGCAGAGGCATATGCCACTTGACTCATATATGCTATCTTTTCATCAGTTCTCGGACTTTGAGCCTTGCTCAGTTTGGTATTGCTCTAGATAGGTAATTCACCTTTTTTGGAATTCTCCATGTTGAAACGCTTCAACACCTTGTCCAAGTAGGTACTTTGACTATGTCCTATTAGCCTTTTACTCCTGTTTCTCAATATCCTTATCCCTAGAATGTAAGCAGATTCCCTAAGGTGCTTCATAGAGAAACACTTCCACCAGGACTTCACCTCCTGCAAGGTTGGGATGTCGTTTCCTATGAGTAGTATGTCATCTACATACAATACCAGAAAGCTAACTATACTCCCACTAGATTTGACATATAGACAGGGCTAATCCCCGCTTCTTGAAAATCCAAACTCTTGGACTTTCTCATCAAAACAAAGATCCCATCTACGAGATGCTTGTTTCAGTCTATAGATAGCTTTCTCAAAGGGTACTTTGCATTGACAAAACCCTCACGATGACACATGTAAACATCTTTAGCCAACTTTCCATTAAGGAAAGCGATTTTGACAACCATTTGCCATATTTCATAATCATGAAATGCAGCGATGGCTAACATAACCCTTATAGATTTAACCTTCACTACTGGTGAGAGGGTCTCATCATCATAAACTACATGAGTGTGAGTAAAGCCCATCGCAATTAGTCGAGCTTTATATGTGTGTACTTTCCTATCCGTGTAGGTCGTCTTCTTGAAGATCAATTTGCACCCAATGGTCTTGTGACCTCGCACATTGTAAACAAAGTTCCAAACCTGATTGCCATACATGGAATAAATCTCGTTGTCTATAGCCGCTTTCCATTTTGCAGAGTCAGGGCCTTCAAGGGCTTCCTTGTAGTTATTAGGTTCATCTTGATTTATCAATGTACAATCACTGATAAATGTATCATAATCAACTATTATATGAAAACCATATAACATAGGTGGAACATTTACTCTACGAGAAGGTCTTAGAGGTACGGATTCGTCAATCGGTTCAACAGGAGTTTCCTCCTCGGGTTGAGCGCGAGTGTTTGAGGTTCCTGCATCACTAAACTCTTGAAGCTCTTCAAGGTCAATTTTCATCCCACTGTCCTCTTGACATATGAGTTCTCTCACGTGAAATACTCTTATCCTCGCAACGAAGAAAACATTATCACTCGGTCTATAGAAGAGATACCCAAAGGACTTCTGCGGGTAGCCGATGAAAACACATTGCTCACAGTGAGGTTCGATCTTGTCGTGAGCCTCTCATATTACGAAGGCCTTACAACCCCAAACCTTGATGCGTGTTAACGAGGGAACCATCCCTGTCTACATCTCGTGAGGTGTTTTGGCAACCTTCTTAGTTGGGACTAGATTAAGGATATGGGCGACAGTCTCTAAGGCATACCCCCAGAATGAGATAGGTAACGAAGCTCAACTCATCATGGAACGAACCATTTCTAACAATGTTCGATTGCGCCTCTCAGCCACACCATTGAGTTATGGTGTCCCAGGTGGTATTAATTGTGAAAAAGCTCCACATTCCTTAAGTTAGTCATGGAACTCGATACTAAGATACTCTCTACCTAGATCAGATTGGAGTATCTTTACCTTCCTGCCCAATTGATTCTATACTTATTGCTTAAACTCTTTTAACTTTTCAAAGGTTTCTGACTTATGCTTGATTAGGTAGACATAGAAATATCTACTGTAATCATAAGTAAAAGTCACATAGAAGTGATTAGCATCCCTTGTGGCAGATCTGAAGGGTCCACCCACATCGGCGTGTATAAGATCCAACAGACCTTCACCACTTTCACAAGTACTAGTGAAGGGTGCCTTAGTCATCTTTCCAAGCATACAAGATTCGCAAGTGTCATCCTACTTCAAGTTGAATGACTCCAAGACTCCATCCTTTTCGAGTTGGGCTATGCGCTTCTTGTTGACATGTCCAAGATGACAATGCCACAAGCATGCCTTGTCCCAAACATTGGATGCATCAATATTCAACACATTATTTCCTAGGTTATCTATAACCATCACAGTTTCATATATACCATTACAAGGCAATGCTTTAAAATAAAATACACCATTAAATAAAGCATTAATAGAACCAATTTCATTATCAAATGAAAATCTAAAACCTCATTTATACAAACCATGAAAAGAAATAATATTTCTCACCATATTTGAAGAAAATCTAAAACCTTGGTGATAGGCGACGCTTTCCTATTTCACATGATTAAGTTTATCCTCCCGTCCTCGATATCCCAACTTCCCTATAGTCCCTGCAAAATCAGAACAAATATGAAATCCACAACCCGTATCAAGGACCTAATAATTATCATGTGATGAGTTATTAGAAAGAATAGTGTAAATACCTATGAAGGTGGGCTTTATCTTCCCATCCTTATAGTCCTACAAGTATTTGGGGCAACATCGTTTCTAGTGCCCTTTTTCATGACAATGGAAGCACTCTGCTTCCTTTGGATTGATATAGGGTTTAGCAGGACCACCTTTGGTTCCAGTAGAAGAGGACCCATAATGGGACTTTTCCTAGTGGCTCTTGGAAGGAGGCTTCCTCTTCTTTCCCTTCCCATGTCTAATCTCCAAAACAGGGGCAACAACAGTATGAGCGGATACAATAAACTTGCCTTTCAAGTTGCTTTCTGCAGTCCTTAGATGGACTTGAAGCTTGCTAAGAGTGTCCTCCACCTTGTTCATATGATAGGACATACGAAACAGATCGTAACAAGAAGGCAAAGAGTGTAGAATGATATCTATGGCCAACACTTCATCAAAATTGACATTCAACTTCAGCAAGCGGTCCACATATCTCTGCAACTTTTACAGGTGGGTCGTGATTGAATCTCCATCCTTCATTTTGGTTGTGATCATGGAGGCAATGATCTCATACTTCTCCTATCCAGCACTTTGATGGTATATTTCCATCAAATCTAGGTGCATATCAAAGGGTCAGAAGTCCTCATAAGACTTTTGAAGCTCAACAGTCATAGTAGTAATCATAATGCACGACACCTTTGTCGCGTCCCTCTCATGAACCCCGTATTCATTGATTTACTCAGGAATAGCAGTTTGTTCATCAATCTCCTTTGGCTCTTTATCGAGAATATATTATTTATCCTCGTAGCAAAGGGACATACGAATGTTTTGAATCCAATCGTTAAAGTTTGACCCATTGAAGATAGTTCTCCCAACCATGTTCATGAGGGAGAATGAGCTAGAAGCGTTGGAGCCTAAAACATTGTCCGGGATAGACATATGGAAAGGAAAAAGAAAAAAGTTTAGATTAGATGACAATCCTTAATATAACACCCAAATGAAATATTAAGGCTAGGACCCAACACGATATTCTACAATTCGGAACAGGGATGTTGTAATCCAGTTGTAAAATATATGAAGGTAGGTAAATGCCAATTTACCAATTTTCATCATGAAAAACGAAATTGATTATTAAGCTTTAAATGAATTGAAATTCGTAGATTCTTTTTTAAATCTCGATTATGCCTTTCAACTTTGTGATTAGGATACCGAGGATCACAAACAAGTTGTGAATAATCATGCAAATTGCTTGGTACTCTTGATGTCAGTAATCACTAAATCAATGTCTTGGTTAACCAAACATGCTCCATTGATCTATGAAAAACGTCAAGTTATCCTTTTCCACCCTTGACAGTCCCAAATTAGTGTGTCAATTAACCACATACGCTCCACTAACGACTTGGAAAGGTGCAAAGTGCAATTTTATAAAAGTTTAGTTACTTTATAATTTCATCATACTTATTAATGAGGATTAATGTCCTATCCTACCCGTTTGGCTAACGTCCCTCCACCAGTCAAGGAAGCAGTGGGTGAGAATGGACACCCACACCATTTTATAGGCAGTAACCTTATACCCCCCTTATAGACCGGCTTCATGAATGAGGCCTACTAACAGTAAGACTGACTTATCTTTATATAAATATATATATATATATATATATATATATATATATATATATATATATACACACACACACACACACACACATACACACTAGCCGTTTGCCCGTGCAAAGCGGCGGCGGCGAATAGTTTCTTTCAAGCAATTAGTTCAATTCGGAGACATGTTATATTTCTAAGAACACTTGCACCATTATCGATCGGTTTCACAAAAATAAAAAGTGTAATGCCAAAACCAAAAAAATATTGTGGTGGTGGATTCCATGGAGGAAAAGGAGATGAGGATTTGAATTAGTCTCCATTCAACTATGTTTTATGCAAAAAAATTAGGGAACTCTAATTTGAATGAGCTTTTAAATTTCAAACGATTTGTCGAAAAGAAGTGTTTCAGATTTCGAATGCACCAGATACCAGAGAAGAGATATTTTAGGAGTACAAGTTGGGTCAAAATTGATGAAAATACTAATTCAATCCCTAAAAATAAGGAAATACTAATTTAAATGGGTTTTTAATACTTGTGTCCCTAGCATTATCATTTGTAAGATATATATATATATATATATATATATATTATAATATTATTATATTAATAGTTGGTTGTACTTTAAGCTTAAAGACTTGAACGGCTTAAAAAATATTATTATTATATTGATTCTATTTTTAGAAATAGTAAGATTTCTTTTATAAGGTAGTGTGTATATATATATATATTAACTTGTAATATTATAATACTATAAGTATTGAATTTTAACTTTTAAAACTGTGGGGTTTTGGAATTAAATGTTTCATTAGCGATACTTTACAAATTTCAAAACTTGAGGTCAAGTTTTGAAACTCTTCAAAACTCTTCATTTCCATAACTTAGGAGTTTAATGTAATTTTAATGGATGAGACTTTTCATGTTCCATAACTTGAGGACAAGTTATGGAACTCATTAAAACATTTAAATCAATTTCAAAAAATAAAATTATCATATAATTCATGATTGATCTAAATAAACTCATAAATAAAGATAATATCAAATCAACAATTTACAAGTAACTTTGTTTATCATATAAACCAACAATTGTCTTAAAATTTTGAAAATTATCTTTTGATTGGATGAGTATTATCACTACTATATCAGAAAAACCCAAAAATCTGCTAACAGACTGTCTGACTCGGCGAGTCAGTTAATGGAAACGTCGAGTCCATGGATGGACTCGACGTGTCCGGTCTGTCACAATGCAACTTTCAGTTTGCTTCATCTTTAAACAATGAACAATGCAACAATATAACAGAAAACTACTGTCACACCCCGAAAACCGAAGGCGGAAACATTTCCGGGGTTGACTCCACGTTGAGTATCAAATCCAATGCACATAGTAAGTAAAGTAAAACAACCATTACATTACATAAGAAAAGTTTTATAGTTGTTTCAAAAGTAAAGTTTGTACAGTTGTGATACATAGTATATATAAACAAAATGAAACGGGTCTTCATGTACTCCGTCTTCCGACCAAAAAGGGATCTTCGGGTACCTGTTCTAACGCTGACCTGAGAACACAAGCGGTTTAAAAATCAACATAAAGCTGGTGAGTTCATAAGCGGTTTTTGTTTGTGAAAATGTTTCATGTTTCCTTTCTGTTTCTGAAATGTTACACATACCAAGAAAATCCCATATTTTCTTAAAAGTTAGTTGTTGTTTCACAAATGTGAAGTATAGTAAGTTTGTATACTGAAAGCATGTCTACTCATGTGAAAATGTATAGTTTGGTTATCCGGCTTGTTAAACTGTTCTGTTTACTTATCATGTATTCCCAGGAAAGTCCCATACTTTCCTTATTGTATATTACCAATTGTAAAAGATGTAATGTTATCCAGTTTGTTACTCTTTCTAGTTATGTAAGTGTTATCCAGGAAAGCCCCATGCTTTCCTGCTTGTTCGTTTTCAATGTGAACGATGTAAAAGATGTAAAAGATGTAAACGTGGTTAGATTCCATGTTTCCCCCCAGGAAAGTCCCATACTTTCCTGAATGTTAATTACCGTACGTGAAAGATGTAAAAGATGTCAAAGATGTAAATGATGTAAAAAGTGGTTCATTATTACTATAAGTAAATCTCTGTTATCCTAATTGCGAGTTCCATAACCATACGATAGACTAAAACCTGTGGCAATAAGTAGTCCACATGTGGAAATAAGTAGTCCACATACTTATGACTTTCGTCACCCTTGAACCATTTCGGTTCGGCTGTAGCTAGAATCCAGGTGTGGGGTAGTCAACCCCGTATAGATCTATAAACTCAAGTCACGCTCTCTAAATACCAGAGATTTTGGTTACGGGTGTAGTCCTCTACTCGCGTATCTCGGTGGAGTGTTCGCCGAGGACGTGTCTCCAATCATACAGGATTAACAAATTTACTAGTAATAATATGATAGTCCTCCACTCGCGTATATGTGTGGAGTGTTACCGAGGACAAAACAGTGTACAGGTATTATATTCAAATGTCTAATGTCATGCTTTTAACTGATAAATTGTGGAAAAGCCATTTGTGAAATATATGTAAAACATAACAGTTTAAAGACTCTTTTCACAAATATATGTTACGTGATCTGCATGTTCAAATGGTTATCAGTTGTGGTAATCAGTAATAAAAGCATATGAAATATGAAACACACATTTGAAAACATGTTTTGAGTACAATAATTCCCTTGTACTTCGCTTGTGTCCCCCCACCCCCTGAAAACAGTGAAAAAGGGTAGGGGTATGAACTCACCGGACTCGAAAATGCGTCGGTTTTGGATACTAGACGTTGGTTTGGGGTTTGATTACTCGTGATGTCCCTATGTAAAATGAAATAATGTCCATATATATTCAATTAGGGATACATTCACTAATTATATGGAACATTACACTCCAATGAGGTTAAACACCTCAAAACGAGCATTTGGAGTGACCCGGGTGACATCTTCGGACGTGTAATGGCACTAGGGACTTGGGACTTGAGTTTACTCCCCAATAGTAAACATTTTAAATAGTTTACAGCCACATAACACACTCACACATGAGTTTACGGCTGTAAACTCATGTTGGTGTGGTTTTGAGTGTTTAATGGCTTAAATGGACATGGGGATTGTTGGAATGGATTTCTAAAATGCCTTGGAATGAATTAAATATAATTATACCACAAAGAAGGGAGTTTACGGCCACCACCTTGGAGTTTACGGCCGTAAACTACCCATGGTCAAGAGAAATTGTTTTAAGGCATAAGGAGCAATCACATGTGATTCTAACTAATTTTCTAAGGTTTGGTATCAATTTTAGGCTTCAAATAACACCTTTATATGAGTTTACGGCCCAGATACATACTCTTTGGCCGTAAACTCCAATATGAGTAAGAAAAAATTAGTTTTTGATGCTAAGAACAATCACATGTGATTCTAGGAATTTATCCAAGCCTTTGGTGTGGTTTAAGGCATCATTTAACAAGGTTTTATGAGTTTACGGCCAAGGGTATGTTCCTAGGCCATAAACTCCTATAAGTGGAATTTTTGATGTGTTACAAACCCTTAAACTATTTTTAAATGCATCTAGATTTTACCACAAGGCCATTGGTTGAGTTTCAAGGCATTTGGACATGATTTAAGGCACTTAATCCCCATTTTAGAGGAGTTTACGGCCCAAGAAGGAGTCTTCGCCGTAAACTCTCTTTTGTCCCATATAATTCATGTTTAATGTGTTTCAAGTCCCAATTAGCAAGCCTTAAGGTCATATCTAAGTCCCAACTATGATTTGGAAGGGTAATTTGGCTCAAAAACCCCATTTTGAGGAGTTTACGGCCCAAGCATGATCCTTGGCCGTAAAATCATGTTCTTGGTCCCAAAACTTAATTTAAACATCAATTTGAAGGCTAAAGAGGTTGAATAACAAGTTAGGGGTGTTACCTCTTTGATTGGAAGCCTTAAATCTTTGTTTTAGACCTTTGATTATGGATGAGGAGAGAGGTTGGGAGAGTTTTATGAGAAAATGGCCAAAGGATTCAAATGGAGTCCTAAAACACTTTATATAGTGTCTAAGTTTTGGAGACGGTGGAATTCTACCCGATACCGGCGTTAGGCGAGGCTTTTGGTCGTACCCGATTAGGTTGCCGTAACCCGATATGGTAAATTCTAGAAATATTCCGATCACTAAAGTTGGGTGTTAACATGATTTCTAAATGTATTAAGACATCCATTAAGTCATTTTAAATACATACCGGTTAATGACTTAATTAAACAGAAGATCGGAAATCGAATTTGGAAACGACGATTGGTTGCGTGAATTGTACTACGAAAGAGTTACAAGAGATGATACGGAAATTTTGGGTTGTTACATCAACTCCCTCATCCGCTCATGGAGCTGCTCGGCCCCTGAACCTGAGCCTAATCCCTCTCCGATGCCTGATCCACCCATTGGTCTCTCTCGTAAGGTCACCATGCTGAAAACATATCGCAATAACTATCAGAATACTCATCACTGTTGAGGGATCATACGCACACACTACAAGTTTCCCGGTCTCATCTCGGCCTTTCCTGATCGATTACGGATCCTCTGCTTTCAGTAGTACAAGCCCATACTACCTTCCACATCTATCCGTACTTTCCTCAAGAACTGCTTCGACTCCACCAGGTCTCTTTTTCTACTACTACTGCTCCCAGCACTATCTCATCCTAGGCTTAGCCTAGGGAAACCTCTGACACAACTCAAACTAGTCCTCAGCTACTGAAGGCCTCCTTGTGATGACAAGTGATCACATGAATACCATCACATGTGACGAGGCTCAGATGATCCTTCGTGTAGAAGACCCATCCCTACAACAGTTGGACTCAGACAAAAGCTACGTAATAGGGCCATATCCAGCACTCTGAGATTATTCAACCCTAATCACATGTGATGTGACGTATTCACCTAATGGCTAACTCCCATCACTCATAATCCCACAATGCACAAAGCAAGCAACATTCAGACAAGGGAAAAATCTAACCATAACATACTCAACAATCATAATCTCATATCAAGAATCTGCACTAGCATGCGACATAAGCTCATAAACTCAGGCATAACCTAAACAGGCTATCCTACTACTGTCTAATCAGCACTATCATGCAGCTCAAAGCACATATAATAGGCACATAAGGCATCCTCCCTATATCCTTAGTCCTAGTCTAGCATGCTGCTCTACAAACTGATAAGCATAACATAAACTTTTATGGGTATTTTGGGGTACTTATTTGAGCTCAGCTGATCGCATGCACCACACCCTTTTCTCTTATCAAACTTCTTTTTCTTTTTGAATTCTTTTCGCTTTTCTAAAACTGTTTCCTTTCTAAAAACTCTTTCTACAAAACTGTCTTTTCATTTTGAAAACCTTTAGACCAATCCCTTAGTTTGAGTTTAGACACACCCGATAGTATGTCTGAATCCATCAAACCAAGGCTCTGATACCAACTTGTAACATCCAAAAAATCTGTACCTAAATTTTTTCTTTAAATCATTATCAAAGCCATATTCATAAAAACATCTCATAAGTCATAACATAAATTCAGATTATTAATTCTAAAACATAATTCATTATTAGAGTAAAACATCCCAGGCTGACTAATCAATGGTGTGTGCCATGTGATCACCCTGATCTCTTCCCTCCGCTACCGAAAGTACCTGAAACCAAAATAGAAAAATGTAAGTAGGAAGCTTAGTGAGTTCCCCAACCTACCACATACCCTGCACAAACACATACAACATATACTGGGCCACGCCCACTATTTCAGGCCTCACCACCGACCTCAGGCCCCGCCCGATACAACGACCCCGCGACTTCAGGCCCTGCCTCGCTTCGAGCCCCACTCGGTTACAAATATGTTTCTTTTTGGGCCCGCATGTCTCTGTGCCCCGTCTGCTAACCACATATAGTACAAATAGCATATAACACATAACTGAACATACCCTACTGCATTCTTGTCCTTAGGCCTCGCCTGTCTTGGGCCTCACCGCTGTCATGTCACTAGTGAGTCATGGAACCCCGTCCAAGCTCCTACAGTAAGTGGGATACGGGCTCACGCCCACACTCACTCCATGCCTATCTCGGGCCTCGCCCATGCTCTGCTACTAAAGAGATATGGAACACCATCCATACTCTGCTATTGGTGAGATATGAGACCTCGCCCACACTCACCTTCCTACCAGGAACACACATGCATCACACAGACAACAAGTATACTCTATCATGCAAACCAATCCTTGGGCACCCCCCCCCCCCCGACATCGGACCTTGATCCGGAATATCATACTAGCAAACAGTGCCTGGGGCTAACCCTCGGGTCTTCCAACTCATAACTACATTGGCCGGCATTGTGGCCGTAGACCTATTCACACAAAGGGAAACTCACCTGCCCTACTGAAATTGCTGATAACCCACTTGCTGCTGACCGACAATTCTCTGAACCGCTGCTCCACTAGCTCCCCGAGCTACCAATATCAATACATATATCACTTAGTTCCAAACTGAACTCTATAAGCCAAACTAAGTCAACTCTGGTCAAAGTCAAACTTTCTGGTTGACTCTATTCGCCGAGTCAGTCCTTTGACTCGTCGAGTACATATACTCAGAACTCTCAAAATGTGACCCAACTCATCGAGTCACCCTAAGACTCGTCGAGTTCAATGATCTCTGAGTCCCATCATGTCCAACTCATTGGGTCACCATTCAACTCACTGATCTGGGCCTTAACCAGAAGAGGTTAGTGTTTCGCGACCTGACTCGCCGAGTCCTAGAACAGACTCGCCCGAGTCCATGACAATCTTCAACAGACTTGTCGAGTTGTTCTTCCAACTCATCCAGTCCATGCCCGTCTTCATCCAACTCACCGAGTCCGCCCATGTGACTCGCCGAGTCGCTTCAGTTCTTAATCCATACAATGGCTTTTCGAGCCATGCATAGGCTCCAACTCATAGATCCACCCTTCCCAAGTCTATTCCTCATGTAAATTTGCAAACTTTACGTGAAACCAAACACATATGGGCTTAAAACACTCTAGGACTAGGGTTTGTGACCAAGGGGCTTCACCAACAACTTATTGGCATAAACATTATGGCTTTTTGGATCCTTAATAGTCTAGATCTGAGGTAGCAACCTCAGATCTACTCCAAACTCGAAATAAACCTCCTCCATACTCAAAATGCCCAAAACTCAACCATAAGATAGATCTAAATGCAATAAGGTCAGCTTATTACCTCAAAGGATATGAGAATTCACACCAACTATGTATCAAAGGCTTCCTCTTGCACCACTATGAACCTCTTCCAAGATCCAAATCACTTCACCAAGGCTAGATCTTGCTCAAGAATGGATATGGTGGATAGGGTTCGGTATTCTGGGTGAGAGAGACTGTAAAGAAACCCTAATGAAGAGAATGATATGTTTAAATAAGGCACCAAGTCCCAAACTTAGGGTTTCCCAATCCAGACCAGACCTGCCGAGTCCACTCTCCGACTCGTCGAGTCGGTCACTTACTCTTCGACCTGGATCCCGCTCGGACTCATCGAGTTCCACCCTGGACTCGACGAGTTGAACCCTTTGACTTAGGGCTTTCCTTTCCTTTCTTGGTCATTTTGATTATGCGTGTTACAGATTAGGTGTATAAGCCCAAAACTATAACTGGGATATACTTAACCCGATGGTAGTATGGTATTTTTAGGTTGCCTTCACCATAGCAATTTGATAGGATAAATTATGGAGAAAGTGATTAATTGTGATTTGTTAATATATTATAAGAATAATATATTAATTGAGAAATCATATTGTTTAATTAGTATTGATCACAAATTATTATGGAAATAATTTGGTGATCAAAAGAGACTGATTAAATTACAGTGATTGATATTGCAATTATATAATAGTTTCAATTTGGCCTTATGGTTCCCTAGGAAGGGATAGAAGAAATTCTATGTGTAGCCCACATAGAATTTGTCTAAAGGGGGATTCTAGAAGGATCTACTGGGTTGGTTAAGGCCTAAGCAGAGAATTAGAGTTCTACTCAGAAACCCTAGCAGCTCAGCTATATAAGGAACCCATAGGGCACCTTATATCAGCCACTGTTTCCTTAGAGGAAACCCTAGCCGAATTTTAGAGCCTTCCCACCTGCTTCATATTCTTCCAATTGCTACTTGGTGTTTGTAATTCACTAGAGGTGCAACTATTGAGGCACTAAGCTCTTGAAGGTTAAGATCTACAAGCTACAAGGAAAAGGTATTCATCTAACTTTGTTTTATGTTACACATCTAGAAAATTGTATGCTAGTTAGGGTTCATGCTTTGGATGATTAGAATTACATGTATAACTTGAGAAAAACATAGATACAAAGCATTAGGGTTACATTTACACCATAGGAATGTTGTAGTGCTTATAACCCATCACCAGCCGCATTAATGGATCTCATGAACTGCATATGCAGACCGATGTTAGACTGAGGAGCAGAACAAGGAGCACTTGAGGGAAGTGTTCGAGACATTGAGGAGGGAGATACTTTTTGAAAAGTTCTCCAAGTGTGAGTTCTTATTACGCGAGGTTTAGTATCTGGCACACCTTGTCAACCAGAAGGGTATTCTGGTCGATGCGGCGAATGTAGACGTCGTGATGCAGTGGGAGGTTCCGAGGTCTCCATCTGAGATTCAGAGTTTCCTTGGTTTGGCAGGTTATTATTGAAGATTCATCCAGGATTTTTCCAAGATTGTTGTTCCTTTGACTCAGTTCACAAAGAAGAAGGTTATATTTTGTTGGGGGCTTGAGCAACAGGTAGCTTTTGAGACCTTGATGTAGCGGTTGTGCGAGGCACCAATTTTGACCCTGCTAGAGGGTGTTGTGTATTATGTTATCTACTGTGATGCGATGATCACGGGTTTAGGGGCAATGTTGATGCAAAGGGGTTGCATGATTGCTTATGCTTGAAGGCAGCTAAAGCCTCATGAGGCGAATTATCCGACACATGATTTGGAATTGGGGGATGTGGTTTCCCCTCTCAGAATTTGGCAGCATTGCCTCTATGTGGTCCATTATACCATTTACATGGATCATAAGAGCCTGAGATATTTTATGGATCAGCTAAATCTGTATATGATGTGGCATTGATGGTTGGATGTGGTGATGGATTATGTTTGTGAGATCCTTTATCACCCACGGAAGGCTAATGTGGTGACTAATTCTCTCAGCCGAAAGGCGGTCACAACACCAATTAGAGGCGTATGTTTGAGGATGACCATGATTACTTTACTTTTGGAGCAGATTCATGAGGCTCAAGTCGAGGCTGTGAAGGAAGAGCACCGGAAGAGTGAGCGTAATGTAGGTTAGGTGGCTTCCTTAGATTATTATATTCGTAGATTTTTGACTTTGCATCAGTAGGTTTGGGTTTCGTATTAGGGTGGGGTGCATTAGGTTTTGATGGAGGAGGTGCACAAGTCTACGTTCTCCATTCATCCTGGGGGTGACGGAGATGTATAGGGATCTTCATCTTGATTATTGGTGGTCTTGCATTAAGCGGGATGTGGCTTGGTATGTGGAGAGTGCTTGAGTTGTAGAAAATTCAAAGTTTGGCATCAGCGACTTCACAGCAAGATGCAGCCCTCGGAGATTCCCATATGGAAATGGAATGATATTACCATGGATTTTATCACAAAGCTACCTCAAACTGAACGTAAGTGGATTTGATTTGGGTCATCGTGGATCGTTTGACTAAGAGCGCGCATTTCATCCCGATTCAAGAGCGTATTTCAATAGCGAAGTTGACTCAAGTTTATATCAAGGAGGTTGCGGCACGTCTTGGTGTGCTTGTTTTGGTTGTTTTCGATAGAGATGTTCGGTTCACTTTCAGGTTTTGGAAGAGGTTCCATGATGATTTGGGCACTCGTCTCTATTATAGCACAACCTTCCATCTGTAGATCGATGGTCAGATTGAGCAAACTATTCAGACCCTAGAGCATATGCTGTGTTTGTGTTTTGGATTTTAGTAGGAGCTGGGATACGTATCTTCCATTAGCAGAATTTTCATATAATAATAGCTATCACGCTAGCATTGATCGGCCTCCTTTCGAAATTCTCTTTAGGAGGAAGTGTAGGACCACAATTTATTTTGGCGAGGTTGGTCAGCGAGTTATGGGAAGTACCGAGATGGTACTCAAGACCAGTGAGCTGATTTAGCAAGTTTGGAGTAGGCTACAGACAGCTAACAGTCGACAAAAGGGTTTTGCTGACAGGCACCGATCAGATTTAGAGTTCCATGTGGGGGATATGGTTCTCCTAAACGTGTCACCTTGGAGAGATGTCATCTAGTTTAAGAGGTAGGGCAAGCTAGGCCCCAACTATGTTGGTCCTTTCATGTTTTTGTATCGGGTGAGATGGGTTGTTTGTCGTCTGGATCCTCCCAACGAGCTCAGTCAGATTATGTGACATCCCTAATTTCACGGCCAGAAAAGACCGATTTGTTTATGCTTTGTTTTATAAAATCAAAATAATCTTTTGATTAAAAGAGTTGCGGAATTTGTTCCCAAAACAAAATATGATAAAATTTATCAAAACGTTTCTCAAAAGAGAATGTATTTTCATTAAATAATAAAACCTCGGGATGTCATGTTCTGATACATACCAAAAGCATAAACAGTACAATATAGACCTTACAACAGTTATTTGCAACTACTGATCTATAATCCAAAATCTCTCGTCAAGTCCACCAATTTATACTCTTGTGCCATTACTTGTAATGCAAAGAAAACTAAGTGGGTCAGGCTTCGGAGCCTGGTGAGCATATAGGGTTTTCAACCCACAATAATATAATTACTATATTTAATCATCAAACAATCAACCCAATCACCCATCCCCATTATCTTCGTTTAATCTTTTATAAAGATATTATCCTAAGGGTCATCTCGTATATCATATTTACCTCTCATCTCCTTACATCTTATTTCCTTATATGTTTGTTCCTAAGCACTTTTCCTAAGGATCATCGCCTACATAGCATAGACAATACTAATTCGGGGATCACTCCCTCAATATGTGTCTAGTAAGGTTAGGGTATCATCTCATGATTACGCAGCCACAACATCGCCTGGACTCATAAATCATAATAAGGGTTAGACAATCATCGCATGAATACGCAGCCACAACATCGCCTGGACTCATAAATCATAATAAGGGTTAGACTATCATCGCATGAATACACAACCACAACATCGCCTGGACTTGTAAATCATAATAAGGGTTAGACTATCATCGCATGAATACGTAACCACAACATCGCCTGGACTCGTAATTCATTACCTATCTATCATCACCTAATTATCATCACCATTATATCCTCGCCTATCTCTTATCACATTATTTTGATCACACACCAAGTATTTCATCTACCCATGTTCTACCCAAAATATTTGTAGATATAAATTACATATCCAACTTAAAACTATTTAAAAACTTGTATAAAACATTCATTTAACATCCATCTCAAGTAAACAACAATATATAAACACGTATCACGTATTTCATAGAAAATACTTCATATCTATGTGTTAGAAGAAAGTAACCGCACACTCACTTAATCAGAAGGTGATTGGACAGCGCTACGACTTGTAGAAGTAGTATTCTTCGGTGAAACCGGGAGATCTTCACAAAAACCGGGCTTCTCATGGGTAGAGCTTTGGCTCGGGAATTTCACTTCTCGGGATCTTCAGGTATCGGGTATGATACTAGGGCTTCGGGATATTTCTTGCACGAAAAACGAGGTAAAACGGTAGAGAGCAGAGGAATTGAGCAAGGAACTCGGCTGCCCTCGAACCCTTTATATAGGGGCTGATTCTTTGAATTACGCTGGGCGTAAATCCAGGTACGTTGGGCGTAACCCGGATAAGCCCGGTGGCTCCCCCCTTTGGATAATATCCGAATTTATATTTAAATTAAACAATTTAATTATTTAATAAACTTCAAAAATTCATATCTTTCTCATACAAGATCCGTTTTCGACGTTCTTTATATCCCTGCGTAGGCGAGACTACGATCTACAACTTTCGTTTAGACTCCGTCAGCTAATTTTGAATTTATTTTTATTATATTATTTTAGTAGGTTGGGATAGGAAAACTCCGTTATAAATTCATAACTTCTTCATACGACATCCATTTTCGTCTTTATTTTTACCATTGCATTACTATTAACAAGATCTTCCATTCTTGTTTAGATTGTTTCAGCTACAAACACTCGATCTCAAATCGAGTATTCAGGCTTCATACCGCTAAGTCGAAACTTAGAAAAATCATAACTTCCTCATACGAAGTCAGATTTGGACGTTATTTTTATGCACGCTCATGGTTTAACGAACTCTACGACTTTCGTTTAGATCGCTAAGGCTAAATATCGCTCTAACATAAATTCACTTTTTACGTCATTCAGTGTCCTGGCGGTTCTGTCACGAAACTTCGACAAGTCATAACTTCTTCGTTATAACTCGGATTTCGGCGTTCTTTATATGTATAGAATCCTTGTAACACATACTATAACTTAGTTAAGATTATTCATTCTAAATAATCTTTCATCAAAAATTTATTTTTGATGCTTATCGTCTATAAATCGACTAGCCCTAATCTACGGGTGTTACAATTATCTGCCCTTAGGATGGTTACATCCCTGAATCATCAACGAAATAGGGCTTGAACAATGATTCGATGCGTTAAATTTCCATCCTAATTAATAACCATGATGTTCCAGAAATACTTTCCTTTATCTGCTCTTCATACTATGTTGGACTTTCAATCGTAACCTTCATGTTCCAAAATAAATCCTTATTGAGGACTCCTTCTTCTTCTTAGGATAAATACTTTCCTTTATCTATTGTAACAGACCGATGGGTCATGTTCTAAAGACCTCTCGTCGTATGATGCAACTCTTTGATGCAAGTCTCTTAGAGTCAAATTCCAGAATGGAATATACCTTCCCTTATATTCTAATGCGATATAATCCCATTTTTACATGTAGCATTTCTAGCTACAAGCTTCCTTAGCAACGAGCGCGATGTCATCGATAGCATTGATTTAGATCTTCTTATGTAAGTCAAATACTACATCGAACTCGGTTCTCTGAACCACATAACAAACTCATCGTAGTCGGATTCAATTTGATATGACCACTAGGGTCAGCGTATCAGTCATCTTTTTAGTCATTACCGAAACAATGGTAACGACATACTTGAATAAAAAAACGAACTCAATTACAAGCTTCTTGGTAACCTTGTGACTTTCCCTGATCCAAGCGTGAGTCATGTGCTTCAAGTAGTATAGATCTCTACTACTACTCACACTTACTCATACTCATCCTAAGTATTATCTTGCAGTTAACCGAGTCACCATACAAAAATCCCACAATCACTTAACCATTAGATAACAAAACCGGGGTTTATATTATATCTTGAAACGATTACACAAAAGTCCAAGTTCACCCTATACGAAGCCTCTAATAGGCTACATCATAAGTTACTATTCGCACTGCTACTTCATAACTCTATCCTTGGCTATAAAATCCTCATCCTTGATTTGCTTCATTGAGGATCATGTGGAATGCCCTTGGCTGTGGCGGTGCGTTTTTTTTGCAGCTTCATCCTTGTTTAGGCAGTTCTTCGAAATATGTCGACCATCTCCACATTCGTAACACTTCTTATTGTCAAACATACAATCTCTGGAATAGTGACCGGTCCTACCACACTTATAGCAGGTCACTTCTCCATCGCATCTTCTAAAGTGCTTCTTGTTGCACTTCTTGCACCATCTTGCTTCACTTGCTCTTTCTACTCCTAACTTTAGAAATTTGCTCTCCTTTTTGGATCTTGAAGATCCTTCAAACTTTCTTTTCTTGCCCACTTCAGCCTTCTCCAAATTCTTTTCCTTTATCTGCGTCTCGACATTCTTAGCAGCCCGGATGGCGGCGTTCAGAGTGGTCGCTTGCTTGAATATCAGACCAAAGACCGCTAGTAGTCCATTGGAAAACTTGTTGACCTTGGAAAGTTCATTTGGAATTAGGTATGGAATAAGCTTCATCGTCTCCATAAAGCTTGTAGCGTAATCAGTGACGCTCAATCTTCCCTTCTTCAGATTCTGGAACTTGTTGTTGATTTCTAGAAGATCCTACTCAGAGCAGTATTGCATTTTCAATTGCACTACGAACTATTCCCAAGACATCTTGCTAGCTTCCCCCTTGGGCATCGAACCAGCCAGTAACTTCCACCAGCTCAGTACCGCAGACTTTAACAAAGTAATTACAAGAGAAATCTTCTGTCTGTTGCTATACTCGCAACTTTCAAACATTGTCTCCATCTCGGAGATCCAGTCCATGAGTTGCACCGATATCGGGCTCCTAGAAAGACATTGTGATTTGGATGCCATGAAATCCTTGTACTTGCATCCACATCCATCATTTCCTCCATCCTGATTGTTTTGTCTATCTATCGGTGGGTTGGCTTGACCAACGGTCCCACTATAGTTCCCTCCTTTTGACTGCCCCTCATTCAGCTCAGGCTGTTCAACTGGTATTGAGGGTTCACTCCTATTGTTCAGCAACAATTGACTCATTTCCACCTTTTGCTCAGTCATCATGGTTTAAATCATGGTTCACACTCCAGCCATTGTGATTGGTTCAGGTGTTGCTGCTACAACAGCCACTCGCTCAACCACAGGTGGTGATTCCTGTTTTCATTCATGTTTCCAGCTCCACTCCTGGTTCTTTCCATTTTTGATCTATACACTGAATAAGGTGATTTTAGATCTTCATTCACGGTAGATATTCAAATCATCCTTATCACTCCGAAACGTTTACATGCTAGTTATAATATCATAGATGCACGCTTAGAATCCTAAACACATAAGGCTTCCCGATCCGGTCGGCAACATACCATAGATCCGAACAAATAATATCATATATGGCAACATATAACATTTAGCACAAAAAAGAATTTTAGGCAAGTTTCCTAAAATATACTAATGCTCGTGACTTAAAATAGTTTAGACACTCATCTCACAATCATCGCTTAGCATTCTAAGTTTAAGTCTAGAAATCCTACAAATTCCTAGTGTGCTTAAACTAATGCTCTAATACCAATTGTGACATCCCCAATTTCACGTCCAGAAAAGACTGATTTGTATATGCTTTCTTTTATAAAATCAGAATGATCTTTTGATTAAAAGTGTTGCGAAATTTGTTCCTAAAACAAAATATGATAAAATTTATCAACATGTTTCTCAAAGAGAATGTATTTTCATTAAATAATAAAACCTCGGGATGTCATATTTCGATACAGACCAAAAGCATAAACCGTACAATACAGACCTTACAACAGTTATTTTGTAACTACTGATCTATAATCCAAAATCTCTCGACAAGTCCAGAAACTTATACTCTTGTGCCATTACCTATAATGCAAAGAAAACTGAGTGGGTCAGGCTTGGGAGCCTGGTGAGCATACAGGGTTTTCAACCCACAATAATATAAATATTATATTTAATCATCAAACAATCAACCAAATTACCCATCTCCATTATCTTTGTTTAATCTTCCATAAAGATATTATCCAAAGGGTCATGTTCTATATCATATTTACCTCTCATTTTCTTACATCCTATTTCCTTATATGTTTCTTCCTAAGAACTTTTCCTAAGGAACATTTCCTACATCGCATACACAATACTAATTCTGGGATCACTCCATCAATATATGTCTAGTAAGGGTTAGGGTATTATCGCATGATTACGCAGCCACAACATTGCCTTGACTCGTAAATCATGATAAGGGTTAGACTATCATCGCATGAATACGCAGACACAACATCGCCTGGACTCATAAATCATAATAAGGGTTAGACTATCATCGCATTAATACGCAACCACAACATCGTCTGGACTCGTAAATCATAAAAAGGGTTAGACTATCATTGCATGAATACGCAACCACAACATCGCCTGGACTCGTAATTCATTACCTATCTATCATCAAGTATTCTCATCACCTAATTATCATCACCATTATATCCTCGCCTATCTCTTATCACATTATTTCATCACACACCAACTATTTCATCTACCCATGTTCTACCCAACATATTTGTAGATATAAATTACATATACAGCTTAAAACTATTTAAAAACTTGTATAAAACATTCATTTAACATCCATCTCAAGTAAACAATAATATATAAAAACATAACACGTATTTCATAGAAAATACTTCATATCTATGCGGTAGAAGAAAGTAACTGCACACTCACTTGATCAGAAGATGATTGGACAACGCTACGACTTGTAGAAATAGTATTTTTTGGTGAAACCGGGAGATCTTCACAAAAATCGGGCTTCTCACAGGCAGAGCTTCAGCTTGGGAATTTCACTTCTCGGGATCTTCGGGGTCTCGGGACTTGCTTCGGGTCTCAGGAATGATACCGTGGCTTCGGGATATTTATTGCACGAAAAATGAGGTAAAACGGGAGAGAGGAGAGGAATTGAGCAAGGAACTCGACTGCCCTCGCACCCTTTATATAGGGGTTGATTCTTTGAATTACGTTGGGTGTAAATCTAGGTACGTTGGGTGTAACCCGGATAAGCCCACTGACTCCCCCCCTTTGGATAATATTCGAATTTATATTTAAATTAATTACTTTAATTATTTAATAAACTTCAAAAATTCATATCTTCCAAATAAGAGATCCGTTTTCGACGTTCTTTATATCCCTGCGTAGGTGAGAGTATGATCTACAACTTTCGTTCAGACTCCATCAGCTAATTTTGAATTTATTTTTATTAAATTATTTTAGTAGGTTGGGACAGGAAAACTCTGTTATAAATTCATAACTTCTTCATCCGACGTCCGTTTTCGTCTGGCTTTTTACCGTTGCACTACTATCAACAATATCTTCGATTCTTGTTTAGATTGTTTACGCTAAAAACTGCTCAATCTCAAATCGAGTATTCGGGCTGCATACCACTAACTCTAAACTTAGAAAAATCATAACTTCCTCATACGATGTCAGATTTTGACGTTCTTTTTGTGCACGCTCATGGTTTAACGGACTTTATGACTTTATTTTAGATCTCTAAGGTTAAATATTGCTTTAACATAAATTCATTTTTTACATCATTCAGCATCGTGTCGGTTCTGTCGTGAAACTTCGACATGTCATAACTTCTTCATTATAACTCGGATTTCGGCGTTCTTTATATGTACAAAATCCTTGTAACATATACTATAACTTAGTTAAGATTATTCATTCTAAATAATCTTTCATCAAAAATTCATTTTTGATGCTTATCGTCTCTAAATCGACTAGCCCTAATCTACGGGCGTTACAGATTCATAGCACGTTCAATGTCTCTCAACTGCGAAAGTGATTAGTGGGTGATTTCGTAGTGGTGCCATTAGAGGATATTCAAGTGGATGACCACCTAAATTATATTGAGAGATCGGGTACGATCCTTGATCGGCAGACAGAAACATTAAGGAACAAGGTTGTCGAGTTGGTGAAGGTGCAATGGCAGCACCGCAAGTGTTTGGAGTCGGAAGATGAGATAAGACAGTTGTATCAGGAATTATTTAGGGCCGTGGACTTCGAAGATGATGTCTAATTCAAGTGGGGGAGAATTGTAGCGCTTGTGAAGGGTATGTTCCATTTTGCTCCTTTGTATTTTAATTATTTCACTTTTAGCCCTATTGTTAGTATGTAAGGCGTACTACAAGATATGATCAGCATACCGGCTGAGAAGCTAGTACGTACTTTTTAATGAAACCCTAATTCGAGGTGTTGCACCCTATATAAGGTCCTTAAGTCCCTAGGAGTGGCCTCCTTACTAGCCTTCATTGTGCTAATACCCTAATCTCGAACCCTAATAGCATCTTTGCGTGTTCTTGACCCTTGGTCTTGATTTTCGATGATTTGTGCTCCTTGACGTGATAGAAGAAGTTGGAAGACTCACTCATTGGAAGGAAACTTAGAGATCCAGATTTAACTCCATCTTTTGGTGTCTACTGAGGTATAAAGTTCATACTTTGGCTACTCTCTGTTTAGATATCTTCATACTATGGTTATATGATTCTTTCTCCATTTTTGGTTGGTCTTGATTGGTTAAGTCCGTTTTAGAAGCTAAATCTTCTATATCTGGATGTTTGAAGAGCTCGTTAAGCCTAAAGGTGCAAACTATATGACGTTTATGGTCTCATTCATGCATCAAGTCATCTATTAATTCCTTTTGAGCTTTAAGAGCTTCATTAAGCCATGCATACACGTAAAGTTGGAAAGTTTACGTGGTAAACCACCTCAAGGATGTTAGATCTAATTTTTGGAGTAGGTCTTAATCGATTAAGAGCGGGAAAATGCAAGTCGGCCACATGAAGGAGTAAGTTGGGCATACAAGCAGGAATGCTTAGCGTACAAGCCCTAATGCTAGTATGCTATGCGTATGTGTTGAGTACTCCCCACGTACTTAGCTAGTTTGGGATTTGATGTTGTGGGCCTCTCGGTAATGGGCTATGTTGGATTTGGTTGTCTTGGGCCTTGTTAGGCCATGAGAATTTAAGGATTTTAGGCTATGAATATTTTTGGACCTTGCATTAAGGCCCATGAAAGGGTTTGGGACAACTTTGGAATATTGGGCCTTGGGTGTTTATTTGGAATTTTATGCCTTTGGATTGTTGGTTTTGGACTAAACTTTGGGCCAAGATGGGTAATGGGTAAAAGGGTCTTTTACCCTAGTTTATACTCTTAGTATGAGTTGTGATCCAATTATTAATTCGATCTTATTGTGATTGATAGCTTGGGTATTTATCAGACCAGCAGCTAAAGATTTATTAGTTCGATTCAGCAGTTTGGGGTGAATTTCCTCACCATGTTTAGTGGGTTAAAGGCACCAATGACGGCCCATGATCTATTATGCTAGAATACTAGATGATTGTATGACTCTTGTATGTATATGTGCTTGTATGCTTATGAGGTGGGCCCGATGATTATTATGCATGCTATGATTAATTATGCTTATATGTCACACCCCCAAACCGGAACGGCGGAAACGTTCGGGGGCGGATGACTTCATGTGGTAACGTAACAAATGAATACATAGTAAAGAAAGCAATACAAACATCATATATATAATTGAAATTTTACATTGTTTAAAAGTATACATGTTCAAAATCAATTACATTATGATGTCAAAATATGAAATTAAACTCGCGCAGCAGCGTCCCTTCTCCAAAATCCATTTGTTACATGTAATTACTGAATCCCTGGGACATACAAGTAGTTTTGAAAGAGTAGATCAGCGTTTAAGCTGGTGAGTTTCATATATATTTAATGACAATGTTTGTATGAAATGAAATGTTTTTGTTCTTGGTTTGCATGTTCCTAGAAAATCCTATATTTTCTACTAGTATAATTGTAACCTTCTTTCAGGACAAATGCTTGTTTCTAGTAAATGTATGTAGGTATAAAGATTTCAATTTGTCTGAAAACCCCTGTAAATGATTGTGTTTTTAATACCTCATGTGAGTTTTATAACCATGCTATCGACAAGGAATGCCTATACACAAAGTTCTTCAGGCATTGGAATGTTCTGACGTTTGTCACCCCAAATGGTGGACTGTAGCTAACAGTCAGGGCGCGGGTTGTCAAGCCCGTATAGATCTATACACAAACACCAATGCTCCCCCTCCAAGGGATTCTGGTATATAATACAGAACTTGAAATGTGTACTCGAACATACGTGAAGTTAATGTCTCACAAAACTTAGTATAAAACAGATTTACGTGTGAAAATGTTCGTTCGTTATTGTATATGAAAGTAGCTTATCGAAATAGTGTTTCCACGTATGTAAAAGTTCGTAGTATTCTCATAAAACTATACCTATTATAATTTCCTAAAAGTGTGTTTCATTTGTTAAATAAACCCTTAGTGAAAATGTTCACTGGTTATGAAAAGTGTAGTTTTTGTAGTGCCAAAACCGACACACCGAATGTAATATAAGCAAAGTATCTGATTTATATAAATACCTAAATAGTTTCTCATTTCAAAAGATAAAATGTTGTCGTTTTATACTTTGCATATGAAAGATTCCCTTTGATAGTTTCAAATCACATATGATTCCTTTGATAAAACGCGTAAAGTGAAAGTTTATATAATACTTGATAATAACCGAGTGTTTTACTTGTATCCCCCCCCCCTTTAAAAACATGTAAAAGTACTCATAAAACATTTAAAAACGTGAATTATAGGAGTATGAACTCAATTGGAAGATCAGAGGTTGCGGGATGAAAAACCGGACAGAATTTCGGCTTGCGAAAGTGGATTTCCTAGGGATTCTCGGGAATCTCAGGGGCATGAACGACCTTTGGGACTCGAGCAAAGTGATCGGGGCTTCGGGGTAGTGCGGGCACAGAAATCGAGGCAAGATCGTGAGAGAAATGAGAGAGATGGGGTGTTTTTCCTGGAACCCTCGCATCTCTATTTATAGGGGTTTGAGAAGCCTCGGTATGCGTGGCGTACGAGCGTACGTGGGGCGTACTCGTGCGTCATGCGTTACCGAGTCCTCGACTGCCTCGACTTCGGATGGTACGGGACAGGCAGGCTTGCATAGGGGCGATGTGGATGAACCGAGACCAAGGCCTCGCGTACGCGGGGCGTACGGGGTTACGCAGCGTGTAACTCGGATGAACACGCTGATTCCCCCTTCGGATAATACCGGATTTTTGAATTAAATTTATATATAACTTATTTAATAAACTTCAAAAATTCATATCTTCTTCATACGAACTCCGTTTTCGACATTCTTTATATTCCCGCGAAGGTGAGACCATACTCTACAACTTTCGTTTAGATTGCATTGGCAAATTCCAAAATTATTTTTATTAGTTATTTTTAAAAGGTCGCGGTAAGAAAATTTCTTTAGAAATTCATAACTCCTTTATCTGACGTCGGTTTTTGCCAGACTTTTTACCGCTGAAATACCATTGATAAGACCTTCGATTCTCATTTAGGTCATTCCAGCCAAAAGTTGCTCGATCTCTGATTCGAAATTTTAGTCGTTTTCCGTGAAGCTGAACTTGAAAAATTCATAACTTTCTTATACGAAGTCGGATTTGAGCGTTCTTTTTATGTACGATCACGGTTTAATGACATCTATCATACAAGGTAATTTAACTAGTGATTTTTGGATATTTTATTTTCAAAGAATTTTTATTACAACTAACGTGGTTACAATACTTGACTTTTTAGGTCATTTACATGTAGTTGAAATATCGGGTTGTCACATCATCCCCCCGTTAGAGGGAATTTTGTCTCGAAATTTAAAGCAAGAAAGATACAAGTGAATCAGAGAAAAAGATGTGGGTACTTTTGTTTCATCTGATCCTCACGTTCCCATGTGAATTCAGGTCCTCGCTTGGCGTTCCAGCAGACTTTCACGATGGGTATGCGACTTTGTTTTGTTTGTTTGACCTCTCGGTCCATGATTTCTACCGGTTCTTCCATGAAGTTGAGGCTCTCGTTGATCTCGATCTCATCGAGTGGGATAACAAGAGTGTCATCGGACAGACACTTTTTCAAATTCGATACATGGAAGGTTGGGTGTATGTTACTATGTTCACGTGGTAGATTAAGTTTGTAAGCTACAGGGCCGATTCTGGCGAGAATCTCGAAAGGCCCTATGTACCTTGGGTTTAGCTTTCCATGCTTTCCAAAGAGTATCAAGCCTTTCCATGGTGAGACTTTCAATAGACCACGGTCTCCTACTTGGAATTCGAAAGGTTTTCTCCGTTGATCAGCGTAGCTTTTCTGTCGGTCTCTAGATGCTTTCAACCGTTCACGAATCTGAACAGTCTTCTCTGTTGTTTCTCGTATGATTTCCGGACCGGTGTGAGTGCTTTCAGTATCTCGTACTTTAGCTAATTGTGTGTCGCCAACTTCGGTCCAGCACAGAGGGGATCTACACTTGCGGCCATAGAGGGCTTCGAATGGAGCAACCTTTATGCTCGTATGATAACTATTGTTTTATGAGAATTCGACAAGAGGTAAGTGGATATCCCATGCCTTTCCAAAGTCAATCACACAGGCTCTCAGCATATCCTCCAAAGTTTGTATCGTTCTCTCACTTTTCCCGTCTGTTTGTGGATGGTAGGCCGTACTCATGTCCAATCTAGTCCCTAGGGAACTCTGTAGTGACTGCAGAACCTTGATGTAAATCTACTATCTCTATCGGAGATAATGGACATCGGAACCCCATGCAATCTTACTATTTCCCTTATGTAAGTTCTTGTAAGCCTTTCCATCTTGTCAGTCTCCTTGATTGGTAGAAAATGTGCGGATTTGGTTAATCTGTCGACGATGACCCATATGGTATCAAGTCCACCTGTTGTCTTGGGCAACTTGGTTATGAAATCCATAGTGATCCGTTCCCATTTCCATTCCTGTATCTCTGGTTGTTGTAGTAATCCTGAAGGTTTCTGTTATTCGACCTTAACCTTAGCGCAAGTAAGACATTTACTTACAAAGGTAGCAATCTCTGCTTTCATGTTAGGCCACCAGTACAGTTTCTTAAGATCCAAATACATTTTATCTGAACCTGGGTGAACGGAATACCTCGTGTTGTACGCTTCAGTTGTGACCACATCCCTGAAACCACCATGTCTTGGGGTCCAGATACAGTCCATGAGATAATAGGTTCCGCCACCCTTGACCTCTAGATTCTTTTCCATTCCTCAGGGATTCACCCGTCACATGCTCGGGTTGTAAAGCTTCCAGTTGAGCCTCTTTAATTTGTGTGGATAAATGGGAATGGATGGTCATATTCAGAGATTTGACTCTCCGACCAGTGTATTCTTTTCGACTGAGGGCTTCAGCTACTACATTGGCCTTGCCAGGATGATAACGAATCTCGCATTCGTAATCATTGAGTAACTCCATTCATCGTCGTTGTCGCATGTTGAGCTCCTTCTGATCGAAAATGTGTTGAACGCTATTGTGATCGGTGTAAAAAGTACTCTTTGCTCCGTACAGGTAGTGTCTCCAGATCTTCAAAGAAGATACCACTGCTCCCAACTCTAGATCGTGTGTCATATAGTTTACTTCGTGTGTTTTAAGCTGACGGGAGGCATAAGCAATAACCTTCCCTCGTTGCATAAGAACACAACCAAGCCCTTGATTCGATGCTACGCAATACACTACCAAATCCTCTATCCCTTCGGGGAGGGATGGTATTGGTGCGGTGCATAAGGCTTGTTTCAGAGTTTGGAACGCCTTTTATTTATTGTTTCCTAGTCAAAGACCACGCCTTTCTGGGTTAACGTAGTAAGAGGTTTCGTGATGCTAGAGAAGTTCCTTATGAATCGGCGATAGTAACCAGCTAGACATAGAAATTGACGAATCTCAGTGGGTGTCTTTGGTGCCGACCAGTTCTTAATGGCCTTAATTTTGGAGGGGTCCACATGTATCCCTTTTTCGCTAACAACATGGCCCAAGAATTCGACTTTTCGAATCCAAAATTCACATTTAGAGAACTTCGCATAGAGCTTCTCTGATAGTAGTGTTTCTAAGACCTTCCGTAGGTGTTGACTATGTTCTTCCTTACTTCGGGAGTATATAAGTAGATCATCGATGAATACAATGACGAATTGATCCAAGTAGGGACGACACACTCTATTCATTAGATCCATGAATACTACTGGTGCGTTGGTTAATCCGAACGGCATCACTGCAAATTCGTAGTGTCCATAACGGGTTCGGAAGGTTGTCTTGGGAATGTCTTCTTCTAGCACTCGTAATTGGTGATATCGGGATCGTAGATCTATCTTTGAGAAGTAGATCGCTCCATGAAGTTGATCAAATAGGTCGTCAATGCGGGGTAGAGGGTAACGATTCTTGACAGTGAGTTTGTTCAGTTCTCGGTAGTCGATGCACATCCGGAACGATCCGTCTTTCTTCTTTACAAACAAGACCGGTGCTCCCCAAGGTGAGAAACTTGGTCTGATGAATCCTTTTTGGTGAAGTTCGTTAAGCTGACTGGAAAGTTCTTGCATCTCTGCTGGTGCCAGATGATAAGGCGATTTTGCTACAGGGGTAGCCCCTGGAATTAAGTCGATTCTAAACTCGACTTGGCGTTGTGGTGGTAATCCCGGTAGTTCTTCTGGGAAGATATCGGGGAAATCCTGGACCTCCGGGATGCTGTTTATATCTTTTACCTCCCGACTCGTATCGACAATGTGTGCAAGAAATGCCTGATAATCCTTCCGCAAACACTTTCGAGCTTCGATGCACGAAATGATGCGAAGGTTTGTACTTGATTTGTCACCGTAGATCACTATTGTTGCATGGTTAGGGAGATTTAGACGAACGGATTTTTCAAAGCACATGATGTCGACGCGAAGAGGACTTAACCAATCCATGCCAACTATAACGTCGAAACTTTTTATTTGGACTGGCATAAGGTTGAATGGGAAAGAGTGACCGTCTAAAGTTAATGTACAACCCATGTATATGCAATTAGTGTTTTCCATTTTCCCATTTGCCATTTCTATAGTGAATGATTCTTCTAACATGCTAGGTTTACATTTAAGTGAATAAAGTTTTGGCTTACAAAGCTTCTCTCCGCTCCGCTATCGAATAGGATGCATGCATATGAATTATCGAGAAGAAACGTACCAGCAACTACTTTAGGATCAGCTACGGTTTCCTCATGACCAATAGCTAATACCCGTCCCACTATGCCGGTATTTGCTGCCTTTGGTCAGTTTCTTTTGTAGTGGCCCACCTCGCCACAACCGTAGCATGCTTGGCCTACCCCAGCACCGGGAACTTGAGTGATCAGTTTTGCGGGGGCCTTGTAGAAACGAGCAGTGTGCCCCTTTCTGTTGCAGTTGGAGCACTGCATTTCCCGACATGGTCCGTGGTGGTGGTAGTTGCACTTGGTGCATTTTGGGAGGTTGCCTACATAAGGCTTTGTTGGGTAGAGACTTGTAGGGATGAAAGTAGGTACCGTCGCAGCATTTACGGCAACCAGTTGTTGTTTCTTCGAGGAATCTTGGGAAGATCCACCCTTCCCTTTATTCCACCCTCTCTTGTTGTTGTTGTTGTTATTGTTGTTTCCCTTGTGTGGTTCTGGTGTAGAAGTTGCTGATTGTTGATGATTTCCGTAATCAATGAGCGATTGTGCCAACTCCTTGGCACTTTCAAAAGTGGCAGGTTTGGAAGCTAACACACTTGACTGAATTTGGGGCGACAGTCCCCAAATGTATCGCTCTATTTTCTTGCTCTCGGGAGCAATCATATCCAGGAAAAGGATTGCCAGCTCGCAGAATCTATTGGTATAAGTTGCTATGTCGGTACCAATCATTCCCAGAGTCAAAAGTTCATGCTCGAGCTTTTGAATCTCTCCTCATGGACAGTACTCCCTCATCAACATGATTTTCAAGCTCTCCCAGCTTATCGAGTTTGCCACTATCAGGGTAAGTACCTTAACGTGGCCATTCCACCATGTTCAAGCCCTATCAGTAAACGTGTAAGTTGCAAACTTGACTTTGCTGTGCTCGGGGCAGGAGCAGATTTCAAACACTGATTCCATTCTTTCAATCCACTGCCTTAAAACCATCACATGACCCGTTCCATTAAACATCCGGGGCTTAGCATTCGTAAAGTATTTGTAGGTGCACTCTCGGGGTTGTCCATGATTATCGCCATGGTTGGAAGGATGTATGCTAATTCCTGAACCCATAGTAACGGGAGTATTGATCTGTGACATAGCAGCTGCCATAGTTGTAGTGACTGCTGCCTGGAACAGGACAGCATCAAATTGAGGAGGTGGAGGTGGTGGTGGTATCGGTGTTTCATTGTTAGGGTTACGTCTGGGATTCCTGCGTGGCGGCATCTTTAACTATACGTTTAAAAGATGATGATATGGATAAGAATAAATGAATAATGAATGTGTCTCATGAACTAAATTGCTATAGTTCAACAACATATGATAGTATGAGTTTCACAGATAGAAGAGGGAAGGTTATTCGTAAATCCGAATATATGAACAAGCGTATGGTTTTTCCATAATATTTTAAAGATTGAACGCGATACTCAACGCAATAGTAATAGCGTGTGAATTATATTAATATAATAGATGATACAACGATCACGAAAATTTGACCCTTAAAAGGGTCTCCGATTACAAGAATTTAAAGGAAGTAAAAACTTTTAGCCGAAGTCCTATCTTATAACAAAATTTGAGGTTTTTGCAAGTACTACTTGCGAAGTGTGTTGCACTTGGAGCTCGATTCCGCATCCGATTGCTTCGACTCCATAAGACGCCTATCAAAGGTGGCTTGTTGTTCCCTCAACTCTACGAGGGCTACATTCGTTTGTGCTTGGAATGCTTCGGCGCGGAGGTGGATGTCGTTCTGCAACATATCCAGGCGGCGGATATCGGCCGCATGGACTTGTACTTCCACGTTGACCTCTCGGATTCGGTTTGCTTGAACCCCCAATTGGTAGGACTGGTTGGCCAGTTTACCTACCATTTCCGGAAGAGCTCGGTCGGCTGAACCTCCATCCCTGATGTCGTAGAAGTCTCGACACATTCCGTAGGGAGAGCATATCCCTTGTTGTTGGCTCCAGTGGATGAGGTGACTTCCCCAAACGGGAGTCGGTCCTAGGAAGTTCCTCCTAATGGGTGGAGGGTTGATTATCTTCGGTTCTGAGTCTGTCCCGGAGTCATCCCCTCCATCCAACTCAATAGGCTCTTCGTCCTCCTCCGGATCCTCTTCAATCCATCCTCCGTTGCCTTGTTGTGGGTAGTAGGGGTCTCCATGCGGGTGAAATCCAGCCATTTGACTATACGAGAATAGGGTTTTTAGATTTGAACAAAACTTGAGACATGTAATACTAATTAATCTTGTGTATGCACCAAATACTCCTATAGTATTTAAATTGTACGTTAGATACTAGTGTCTATTTTGTTAAGTTTTGACTTGTTTCTCACTACGATCATTCCTTGACATACATTAGTCAAAGTTTGGATAAACATAGTTGATCAGGCTATATTCGTCCCAAATTCGATTACATATCTCGAGAACTAATCGTAGTGTCCAACTTGTCTTAATACTTTTTGTATAGTTCTTATCATAAAAATGTGTCGTTGTATGCATGTATTTCGGATTTTTATAACCTAAAATAATCTATTTATGTGAAATAAGGATTTTAGGTACAAAAGCTTTTGTCAGAGACTTTGAGTCGCTAAGCATTTATAGTTTGTATATCTTATGAGGTTCGATATACTTAGTTCACTATAAACATTGCTCTGATACCAATCTGCCACACCCCCAAACCGGAACGGCGGAAACGTTCGAGGGCGGATGACTTCATGTGGTAACGCAACAAATGAATACATAGTAAAGAAAGACATACAACCATCATATATATAATTGAAATTTTACATTGTTTAAAAGTATACATGTTCAAAATCAATTACATTATGATGTCAAAATATGAAATTAAATTGGCACAGCAGCGTCCCTTCTCCAAAATCCGTTTGTTACCTGTAATTACTGAATCCCTTGGACATACAAGTAGTTTTGAAAGAGTAGATCAACATTTAAGCTGGTGAGTCTCATAAGTATTTAATGAAAATTTTTGTATGAAATGACATGTTTTTGTTCTTTCTTTGCATGTTCCTAGAAAATCCTATATTTTCTACTAGTATAATTGTAACCTTCTTTCAGGACAAATGCTTGTTTCTAGTAAATGTATGTAGGTATAAAGATTTCAATTTGTCTGAAAAACCCCATAAATCATTGTGTTTTTAATACCCCATGTGAGTTTTATAACCATGCTATCAACAAGGAATGCCTATACACAACGTTCTTCAGGCGTTGGAATGTTCTGACGTTTGTCACCCCAAATGGTGGTCTGTAGCTAACAGTCAGGGCGCGGGTTGTCAAGCCCGTATAGATCTATACACAAACACCATGCTCCCCCTCCAAGGGATTTTGGTATATAATACAGGACTTGAAATGTGTACTCGAACGTACGTGAAGTTAATGTCTCACAAAACTTAATATAAAACAGACTTACGTGTGAAAATGTTCGTTCGTTATTGTATATGAAAGTAGCTTATCAAAATAGTATTTCCATGTATGTAAAAGTTCTTAGTATTCTCGTAAAACTATACCTATTATAGTTTCCTAAAAGTGTGTTTCATTTGTTAAATAAACCCTTAGTGAAAATGTTCACTGGTTATGAAAAGTGTAGTTTTTGTAGTGCCAAAATCGACACACCGAATGTAATATAAGCAAAGTATCTGATTTATATAAATACCTAAATCGTTTCTCATTTCAAAAGATAAAATGTTGTCGTGTTATACTTAGCTATATGAAAGATTCCCTTTGATAGTTTCAAATCACATATGATTCCTTTGATAAAACGCGTAAAGTGAAAGTTTATATAATACCCGATAATAACCGAGTGTTTTACTTGTATCCCCCCCTTAAAAGCATGTAAAAGTACTCATAAAACATTTAAAAATGTGAATTATAGGGGTATGAACTCACTTGTAAGATCGGAGGTTGTGGGATGAAAAACCGGACATAATTTTGGCTTGCGAAAGTGGATTTCCTCGGGATTCTCGGGAATCTCGGGGGCACGAACGACCTTTGGGACTCGAGCAAAGTGATCGGGGATTCGGGGTAGTGCGGGCACGGAAATCGAGAAAAGATCATGAGAGAAATGAGAGAGATGGGGTGTTTTTCACGGAACCCTCGCATCTCTATTTATATGGGTCTGAGAAGCCTCGGTACGCGGGGCATACTTGTGCGTCATGCGTGACCGAGTCCTCGACTGCCTCGGCTTCGGATGGGATGGGATGGGCAGGCTCGCATAGGGGCGATGTGGACAAACCGAGACCAAGGCCTCGCGTACGCGGGGCGTACGGGGTTACGCGGCACGTAACTTGGATGAACACGCTGACTCCCCCTTCGGATAATACCGGATTTTTGAATTAAATTTATCTATAATTTATTCAATAAACTTCAAAAATTCATATCTTCTTCATACGAACTCCATTTTCGACGTTATTTATATCCCCGTGAAGGTGAGACCATACTTTACAACTTTCGTTTAGATTCCATTGGCAATTTCCGAAATTATTTTTATTATTTATTTTTAAAAGGTCGCGGTAAGAAAATTTCTTTAGAAATTCATAACTCTTTTATCTGACGTCGGTTTTCGCCAGACTTTTTACCGCTGAAATACCATTGATGAGACCTTCGATTCTCGTTTAGGTCATTCCAGCCAAAAGTCGCTCGATCTCTGATTCGAGTTTTTAGTCGTCTGCCGTTAAGCCGAACTTGAAAAATTCCTAAGTTTCTTATACGGAGTCGAATTTGAGCGTTCTTTTTACGTACGATCACGGTTTAATGACATCTATCATAAAAGGTAATTTAACTAGTGATTTTTTAGATATTTTATTTTTGAAGAATTTTTATTACAACTAATATGGTTACAATACTTGACTTTTTAAGTCGTATACATGTAGTTGAAATATCGGGTTGTCACATTATATGATTGTATGTGGGCGGGCCCGTTATACTCCTTTGGGTAAGGCCCGTATTGCGAGTTTTAGCAAGGAAAGTTATACTCTTTGGGTGGGGGCCCGTAATACGATTGTGGGCAGGGCATGTTAGGCTATTTTCTTCGGGGACTACTATGTGTTATTATGTATGGTATGTAGTATTTTTGTAGAACTCACTAACCTTTGTTCTTATGGTTTTCCGTTTACGTTTCAGGTACGTCCAGTTCCAAAGGGAAGAGCTCGGGATAATTGCAGAGCACACACCACCTCATTCCATATTTTCTTGATTTACTCAATGGGATATGATGATTGCTACATTTGTTTTATTTGGATTTTTATGATGATGTTTTTGGGATACTGGTTTTGTTAATTTAAAATTGAAATCTTTGGGTCTTATTTTTAGGGCATTACATTTTTTTGAGAATTTCCAAGTGTTCTAGTCTGTCATCTGTCGAATATGAGTTTAGTTGTGCATCGGTCTAACCATAATTAAGTGATTAGTCTACATTCAGTTGTGGTTCGACCCATGAATAATAAAACTTAGCAAAGGTTTCTAACCTAAAACCTTTCTTTGCATTCTTATCAAGGGGTTGAGTTTTCTATAAGTTTGGGTTATTCATATGTGTTCTCATTGTGTGTCAAGATCTTATATATAACTTTATATCGTGTTTTTTTTGTTCTCGTAATAGGGTTCCAGTCAGTTAGGATAGTCAGAGGCAGGACAATTTTGGCATATAGTTGTTCTGAAATCCAGCAACCCAAGCGATATATCCTTCCTTACGTCACTCCTGTAAGTATTCATTCTGCAGTATAGTTAATAATACTTATTGCTTATAGGTTTATAGGAATAAATATGAGTATGGAGTCATATATCTAAAGAAAGAACCTAAGCGTAATGCATCATGGATTTATAGGGATAAGCCTATATGTATGATGTTGTATGTTTATGAATACCTAGACCTATAATATTAAGCCCTAAACTATATTTGTGCTCTCTTACGAAAGAGCTAATTTTCTATAGTTCTTAAGTCTGATACCAATCTATCTTACCCTGACCGACGATCCAAAAACATTTGGGTTATGACGCCAACGTTGGATCATAGTTAACAACAGTTATTGAATAATACATGGTTTTATAATAATATTACCATCTTCCATAAATCTAATACAATGATTTATATTGTTGACAATTCAAAAGGCGATAGGTGTGACAACCCGATATTTCGAGACAATGTAATGTAAAACCAATCAAATTTAGGTCAAAATATAACTTTCCTAAAATCTTATTTGGGTTAAATAAAGTAGTAGGAATCGTATCAAGGTTTTCGTACATATAAAGAACCCTAAAATCCGAGTTATAACGAAAAAGTTATGACCAACCGAAGATTCTCGGCAAAACCGACAACACCGGTTAAACGAAAAATGCGAAGTTTCAATACAATAGTTTTTAGCCTTAAGTATCTAAATAAAAGTTATAGATAACCTCAAACCGTGAGCATACATAAAAAGAACATCCAAATCTGACTTCGTATGAGGAAGTTATGATTTTTCCAAATTTCGGGTATAGCAGTAGACAGCTAAAAACTCGAAATAGAGCTCGAGATACTTTTGACCAAAACAACCTAAATGAGAATCTAAGGTCTCAACATTAGTAGCGCAACAGCGAAAAGTCTGACGAAAACGGACATCGGATGAAGAAGTTATGGATTTTTAACGGAATTTTCATGTCCCGGCCCGTTAAAAATAAATAATTAAAAATAAAGTCAAAATTAGCCAATGAAGTCTAACCGAGATTGTAGATCATGTTTTTAGCTACGCGTGCATATAAAGAACGTCGAAAACGGAGGTCGTACGCGAAAGTTATGGATTTTACAAGTTCGGGGTCCAAAATTCGAGGCTGTCAGGCCTCTCCACGACGTGGCACTATTTTGCCGCGACCCGGCAAGTGACTGAGGACGTCCAATCAATGGAAGAGGATAGACTTGCTCCCCACGACGTGGTCAACCCTAGCCATGATGTGGCACACCAGAAATACCCCTATAAATAGGTTTTAAGGGCTCCGAGTTTCCATTGCTCAATTCCCTTCTTTCTCGTGCCGAAACTCTGCGTTTAAGCCCCCGAGACCCTCCCAAAGCCCCGGTTTTTCACCTTCAAGTCCCGAAGGAAGGTTTTGTGTTCCCGAGATTCCCGAGATTCCCGATAATCCCGAGATTTTCCCGCGTTTTCAACTCTTCCTGTCGAAGTTCTGCTCGATTCTTCTATCGACTACTTCAAATCAACCACTTCAATCAAGTGAGTTCATACCCCTTAACTAACGTTTTAAACTATTTTAAATGTTTTATGGGGGGGAGGGATACAAGTAGAATCATGCTATTGATTATGTCAATCACATGTGATTAGTAAGTAGGATTATATTACTTATTACATAAATCACATGTGATTAATATACAGCATTCAAATGATTTGGCTACTCATTAGCCGTTTTACCAAACAGTTTCCTTCAAATGACTTTTTATAAACATTTTATATGTTTTAAACTCCTTTTTACACTGTACAGCTTACTCCGTACATTACCTTTCAAACTTATTCACAACTATGTTTCAATCAAATGTTTCCTTATACCCAAAACTGTTTTATCATACTTATGCCTTCAAATTGTTTTATAAATCGACATCCAGTCGATCTTTTCTTAAAATAATATTTATGTTTCAAATGTCTTACAAAATTTATTTATGCTTTTATATTATAAATTGCATGCCTCTATATGTATAGTTATATAAGAAATGTTGAAAAGACTTAGGAAGGCTATCCATCCTATTTCCTTTTCGCGCCTTGAGATGTGGTCTGGTGGGATATTGGGTATTCGTCCGAAAGTCGTTTAAATATTAGTTATATATCATGTGTACATATATAGTCATAAAAGGTCTTTCCAGTTCATCCCATGCCCTTAGTTAGTAAGGGTATACATCCATGACCATACGTACAAGTTAAACTGCTAGTAAACTACCATATGGGTAGTTTAGGAAGATACTAGAACCGTTACTAGAACGCGATATCATACAATGAGTCAGTTCATTCATGAGTAAATACTTTCTAGAACATTACATATACAACTATACTAGGACGAGAAAATATACAACTATACTAGGACGAGAACATATACAACTATACTAGGAAGAGAACATATACAACTATACTAGAACGAGAAACATTACCCTTACATTAATACGTTAACAATTGCGATCCACTGTGTCGGAGCATGCCTTAAATGTCATGGACCGAGTTGTAGCCAGAATTCTCTTGGAAGGAGAGCGTTGAGTTTGCGTATAGATCTATACTGGATTGACAATCCTATACCTTGCTGCTAGCTACAGCCGGACCTGCAGGTCTGCGGGTGCCAAACGTCATTCCGTTATTACGACCGTTCTTTATGTCATTGTTATCAGTTGATAGTATGGTGCAATTATCACATTATACCTTAATATAAATCCGGTTTAAGGTAGTTAGTACAGCAGTAGTTCCTATAATACAAAACTACAGTACTACAATGATTTACCCATTACATTTTTAGCGATAACCTCACTTAAACTTTAAATGTACAAACTATATTTTTGGATGATGATAGTTACACTTGGGAAATTACACACTTTTACATCAAACAAGCATACAAAACAGTTAAGCCTTGGTAGAAGGCTACTTTAATAGAAAATATAGGTTTTTCTGAGAGATTCAAACTTTTTCAAATTCTTACAATACATAGACTTACAAATTCTTACATACAAATTAAGACACTAAATACTTATGATCTCACCAACTTCAAAGCTGATACTCGCTTTCAAAATTACTTGTATCCTCAGGTCATCATAGATAAGTACCGATGCAAGGAGAAAGGAAGATGGAACTTGTTCAAGACTTAGTTTTCATTTTGATTTAGGCTTTAGTGTTTATCAAAATTTGACAGAATACAATTGTATAATAATTATTTTATTAATGCAATGGATGATGTTGTTTCTTGTTTACTACTTTACATTGTTGTTGATATTATACATGACGTCCTCCGCCCCAGAACGTTTCCGCCGTTCTCGGTTTTGGGGTGTGACAGATTGGTATCAGAGCATTGTTTATAGTGAATTAAGTATATCAACCCATAAAAGATATACTAACTATAAATACATAAGGGATTAAAAATACTCTGACCAAGAGTTTATACTTTAAATAGTAAAATATTTAAGTAAGTATACGTGCTGCATTCATACTAAAATCAGTGTCACTAGGACAGTACAAAAGAATTACGATTGTTGGATAACACAAGTGGGCTTAGAGACATATGGTCAAGACTGGGAAGATATAGCCTGATCGCCTATATTATCCGAGGGTTGATTAGCATGTGCATAAGCTTAAGTGTGTGGTTGCAACAATGCTAAAATCTTACCAACCCTACCACAATGAGAACAATAGAACATAACATTAAATTTTAAAATACTATAGGAGTATTTGGTGTTACTAGAAGTACTTTATACTTGAGAACTAAAACGGGATCTTCATTTCTAAGTTGATAGTTGCTAAGTGGATACACTAAGGCTATATGTAATTAGGATGTTATAGACTTAGAATCTGTGATAAGTTTGCCTTACCCCTATTCTTTGTGAATTTGGAAATTAAGGTCACTTATTCGAAGGTCTATCCTGTTTAGATTACACATAGCCGGTATGCACTTCACAAATAGCGATGTAATTAATGAAGGTTTTCTAAATAATTATCTAGATAGCTCGTCTAATAATTATTCACTTACCCTTAAATTCTCGCATAGAAAACATAACTGGACTCCATCCCCTCGACAACCAGTACCTTCCAAAATGAAGTCATAGCTGGTTGGTTTGGAGAATAACCAGAGAATGATCATCCTTTTCCTCTTGAATGATCACCATGGTGAATAATTTTCGTATGATGCTAACTCCGAAGCAGAGGTTGAAAACCTACCCCGAGCAGCTCCCTTTCCAATTCCTAACCCTCGTCCGACTTTTTCATGGCCCGACCCTGAATGAGTGGAATGCTTGGAAATATGGAGCCAAGGACAAGATCAATCTATGCTATTTGATGGCGACCGAAGCTTTTCCGACTTGAGCAATGGGGGCTCAGCAGATAGAGTCTTGCCAATCTTGGTCTGCAGAATGGCCCAAAAGGAGATTCAAGGCAGGACAGCCCTAAGTCAGATTACAGAAGTAGTCGCCTATGCTAGAATGCATACCCTCCGCACCGTTTGTCTAGAAGATGCTCACGAGAGGTCAGAGAGAAACCATGAAACCCTGCTGCAAGCACTGGCTGAATCACGAGCTGAAGTCATAGGGCTCCGAGTACGCCAGATGGTGTACGAAAGACACCTACTTGACATGGAACGTCAATTGGCTGAACTAAGAGTTCACCAGAGTGATGACCGTCGCCAGTAGTAGACGCTTTACTTTATTTCCTTATAAAGAAGAATCGTAATTTTCTGTTTATACTTGATGTGGCATTTTCTAGGAAATTTTCTTGTTCCGTAAGTACTTTAGCTAGGTCTTTATGCTGTCAGGAACTATCTTCTGCGGATATGATGTAAGACCTTTACAAGGTCATTTTCCAGAATCTTTACATCGTGAATATCAAAGATATTGACAGTCGGCTAACTTCTGTATCATTCTTCATTCAAGTACTCTTATCATACTTTCATTGGAGTCTATATGAAATATGCTTTAGTCAAGTCATTGGACTATAGCGATTTATCCCCGGAGACACTTCCAAGTCACTTTCCGTGGTTGGATCTTGTTATTCACCAACCCATGATACCTCAGCTCGAACGACAAACGTCTTGCGACCATTCTACGAACATACCCCCATTCTGTACTAGGACTGCATCATAGGGATGTAGGTCAAACCTTCGCGAACATACTTTCAATTTTTACTTGGACTGCATCATAGGGATGTAGGTCAAACTTTCGAGATCATACTCTGACTCTTTTCAAGAACAATCTAAGTACATCAAGGGTCAACCAGAATCGCTCACAAAATCTTTATTCTTTCGTGTTAACAGAATCATGTCGTCATCCGGAAACAACCAACCAAGCAAAGAGACCTCTACTTTTCCTATGGATGTTGCTACCTTTCAAATGGAAGTTACAGCTGCCGCAGTGGCTGCCGTAACCGCGTTTCTTGCGCACCGTAGCGCTAACAGCACGGTCAATGCTACCGATGGGAATGAAGTTTCCAATCGTGGTATCCATCCAAGAAGTCACCAAACGGTAACGGCCTTAAGCCCGCAAAGCCAAAAACCAAAGAACAAGAAATGGAAGCATCAAACTCATAAAGAACACGAGAAACCCCGAAGACTTTCCATGCAACAACAGCAAGCGGAAACCTCTACCATCCCAGTACCAAGCAGACCATACAAAGGAATACTCCTGAAGTGCGACCGGTGCAATTACCACCATGAGGGAATCTGCCGAGCCTTGCAATGCAAAAATTGCAACAAAAAGGGGCACACCAAACGTTACTGCAAGAGCCTATCAAAACCGATCAACAATTCGCCCAACGCCGATGGGAACCAGACTTGCTATCATTGTGGAGAGTTTGGGCACTATAAGAGAGATTGCCCGAAAAAGGAAAGAACCCGCGTCCCCATAACTCCTACTCGACGTTTCACTTCCACCACCAATGTGGGTGCTGTCCATATATGTTACCAATATGGTGAAATTGGACACCTCTAGAAGGATTGCCCGATAACACAAAACTCTGGCACAGATGGGAAGATTCTCAGGATCACAGCCGCAAGAGAGCCTGCTCCGGAACCACGTTAAATGTAATTTAGGCGTTTCGTTGTAACAGACTTATAAACTATCTAAAACTAGTGCAACTAGAGTCTTACCTTTTGCGAGATCCTGTCTGTATAGGAATTCTCGTGCTGCGTATACTTGTCTTTTGTAGTATATCTTATTCGCAGCAATAGTCTTATGGTAAATCTAAAGTACTGTAACTCTGTTCATGGTTGCACGGTTGTGCTTTTTCTGTAAACGTCTTATGTTCAAATCCAATGTCTTTAAGTTTCAGTATGATTTCGACATTATCATACGAATTGATTCAGTTTGATCCTCACGAAAACAGCTTCATACGTATATCTCTTTCTTCTAGATCACTTTTCCAGCAAAACCGTCACATCAGAACGCCGAAGTACTCATTCCAGGAGTACCTATTAGTTATTTTCTTTCCGAAGAAATCCCCGAAGTACCACTCGTGCAGTACGTCAAGTTTAATCCAAGGATTCATGCGGTTGATCTATCACTGAAGAATGTATGCATAAGAGTGATATATAATCAAGGTTCTACAGGTTTAGAATTGATGATTCCACTTTAAATTCTTTTTCCCCGATGGGATGTGAACTTAAAGAAGAACCAGTTATTCGACTACCTTTTCAACCTTAATTATATATGACTCGTATACACGAAAGGGTGATTATGAAACTAGGTATGAATTCTAATATGAACTTCAGGACGGAGAACTGCCTAAGTAGGAGTAATCACATCGTCATGAGAACAAGCATAGAACCCAGTACGACTCCCGTAAACAGATCACCTTATAGTTTAAACACCCACGGAGATACAAGAACAGTTTGGACAACTTAGCGAACTACACATAAATAGAATTAGAAGACTAGGTTTCTCACCCTAGAGAACCTCGTTCATATTCTTCCAGAGATCGACGGATCGCATTGCATGTACCTCGGTCATCGAAGACTCCGTCGAGATTTTTCATTAGAAATCGTTATCTCTGCCGTGCGTAGACAAAATGGTTGAGCAAACGCAAAGAAAGAAACTACTTCCAGGAATGGATCCGGGATCCGAATATCACCAGTTTGAGTGTTAGGGAAAGATGTCCGGAAGACTATCTCCTGAACTCGATGCGGACACTTCGAGTCCGTAGTGATACCCTTCGGATAGGACCAATACGCCCATAGCTTTTATGAGCTAAACGAGTAGGGTACGTCTTTCTTACCTGGATCAGTTCGTCATTTCTACATGTAATGACTTACTTATCTACCCTTGTAGTAAGAAGGAACCCATGGGAAAAAATTTCCTTCAGAGGAACTTTTAGTGATGTTCTCAAAGCATGAGTTTTGAAATTGAAGAGTCAAATTTCCAAAGACACACTGTTAGTAATGTGAGAAATTATGAGCACTCTTGCAATTTGTCAAAACCGTTGAGCATTTATCGACATCAGAAACGCCGACAGTCTTTCGCCAGATTCTAGGTCTTACCTACCTACCGCCTTAGTTCATTCAGAACTCCTCGCAAGCTACAGAAACTCCTACGACTTTGACCCAGCAAGGGATGGCCTTTGACTGGGAGGTTACGCAAGAAAAGGAACCTTTGAGATTACAAGTGAGTGACCAAGTTCTTTAGGATAACTCACTCTGGGAATGGCTTAATACGCTTCGTAAAGCGTGGAAAGTTAAATCCAAAGTAGACAGAACCTCCAGGATTCTTATCAGAATCGGTCCTGTGCCTCACACAAACTAGACCTACTCCGCGAACTCAGTAACGTACTTTCTACTCTTCGCATCTCGATCGTGAAACCATACCTTTCCGTTAGGACTCTTGCAAGTCCACTCGTCGAGATCCTCGCCTTCGTATCAGAACCGTAGTGACCCTCGATCGAGAGGTCAAGCAGACAAAGAAACGCTATCGCCAGTTAGTGAAGGTTCGTTGGAATGCCAACCGAGAACCCGTTATCACTTAGGTGCACTAGAACCAATCGATTAGGAAGTTTCCTCCTCACGACTCGATCATTCGTGCATACTTCCTTGCTTAAATTCTAATTTCGGGATGAAATTCCTTCTAACGGGGGGATAATGTGACAACCCGATATTTCGAGACAATGTAATGTAAAACCAATCAAATTTAGGTCAAAATATAACTTTCCTAAAATCTTATTTGGGTTAAATAAAGTAGTAGGAATCGTATCAAGGTTTTCGTACATATAAAGAACCCTAAAATCCGAGTTATAACGAAGAAGTTATGACCAACCGAAGATTCTCGGCAAAACCGGCAACACCGATTAAACGAAAAACGCGAAGTTTAAATACAATAGTTTTTAGTCTTAATTATCTTAATGAAAGTTATAGATAACCTCAAACCGTGAGCATACATAAAAAGAACATCCAAATCTGACTTCGTATGAGGAAGTTATGATTTTTCCAAATTTCGGGTATAGCAGTAGACAGTTAAAAACTCGAAATAGAGCTCGAGATACTTTTGACCAAAACAACCTAAATGAGAATCTAAGGTCTCAACATTAGTAGCGCAACAGCGAAAAGTCTGACGAAAACGGACATCGGATGAAGAAGTTATGGATTTTTAACGGAATTTTCATGTCCCGGCCCGTTAAAAATAAATAATTAAAAATAAAGTCAAAATTAGCCAATGAAGTCTAACCGAGATTGTAGATCATGTTTTTAGCTACGCGTGCATATAAAGAACGTCGAAAACGGAGGTCGTACGCGAAAGTTATGGATTTTACAAGTTCGGGGTCCAAAATTCGAGGCTGTCAGGCCTCTCCACGACGTGGCACTATTTTGCCGCGACCCGGCAACTGACTGAGGACGTCCAATCAATGGAAGAGGATAGACTTGCTCCCCACAACGTGGTCAACCCTAGCCATGATGTGGCACACCAGAAATACCCCTATAAATAGGTTTTAAGGGCTCCGAGTTTCCATTGCTCAATTCCCTTCTTTCTCGTGCCGAAACTCTGCGTTTAAGCCCCCGAGACCCTCCCAAAGCCCCGGTTTTTCACCTTCAAGTCCCGAAGGAAGGTTTTGTGTTCCCGAGATTCCCGAGATTCCCGATAATCCCGAGATTTTCCCGCGTTTTCAACTCTTCCTGTCGAAGTTCTGCTCGATTCTTCTATCGACTACTTCAAATCAACCACTTCAATCAAGTGAGTTCATACCCCTTAACTAACGTTTTAAACTATTTTAAATGTTTTATGGGGGGGAGGGATACAAGTAGAATCATGCTATTGATTATGTCAATCACATGTGATTAGTAAGTAGGATTATATTACTTATTACATAAATCACATGTGATTAATATACAGCATTCAAATGATTTGGCTACTCATTAGCCGTTTTACCAAACAGTTTCCTTCAAATGACTTTTTATAAACATTTTATATGTTTTAAACTCCTTTTTACACTGTACAGCTTACTCCGTACATTACCTTTCAAACTTATTTACAACTGTGTTTCAATCAAATGTTTCCTTATACTCAAAACTGTTTTATCATACTTATGCCTTCAAATTGTTTTATAAATCGACATCCAGTCGATCTTTTCTTAAAATAATATTTATGTTTCAAATGTCTTACAAAATTTATTTATGCTTTTATATTATAAATTGCATGCCTCTATATGTATAGTTATATAAGAAATGTTTAAAAGACTTAGGAAGGCTATCCACCTTATTTCCTTTTCGCGCCTTGAGATGTGGTCTGGTGGGATATTGGGTATTCGTCTGAAAGTAGTTTAAATATTAGTTATATATCATGTGTACATATATAGTCATAAAAGGTCTTTCCAGTTCATCCCATGCCCTTAGTTAGTAAGGGTATGCATCCATGACCATACGTACCAGTTAAACTACTAGTAAACTACCATATGGGTAGTTTAGGAAGATACTAGAACCGTTACTAGAACGCGATATCATACAATGAGTCAGTTCATTCATGAGTAAATACTTTCTAGAACATTACATATACAACTATACTAGGACGAGAACATATACAACTATACTAGGACGAGAACATATACAACTATACTAGGAAGAGAACATATACAACTATACTAGAACGAGAAACATTACCCTTACATTAATACGTTAACAATTGTGATCCACTGTATCAGAGCATACCTTAAATGTCATGGACCGAGTTGTAGCCAGAATTCTCTTGGAGGGAGAGCGTTGAGTTTGTGTATAGATCTATACTGGATTGACAATCCTACACCTTGCTGCTAGCTACAGCCGGACCTGCAGGTCTGCGGGTGCCAAACGTCATTCCGTTATTACGACCGTTCTTTATGTCGTTGTTATCAGTCGATAGTATGGTGCAGTTATCACATTATACCTTAATATAAATCCGGTTTAAGGTAGTTAGTACAGCAGTAGTTCCTATAATACAAAACTACAGTACTACAATGATTTACCCATTACATTTTTAGCGATAACCTCACTTAAACTTTAAATGTACAAACTATATTTTTGGATGATGATAGTTACACTTGGGAAATTACACAGTTTTACATCAAACGAGCATACAAAACAGTTAAGCCTTGGTAGAAGGCTACTTTAATAGAAAATATAGGTTTTTCTGAGAGATTCAAACTTTTTCAAATTCTTACAATACATAGACTTACAAATTCTTACATACAAATTAAGACACTAAATACTTATGATCCCACCAGCTTCAAAGCTGATACTCGCTTTCAAAATTACTTGTATCCTCAGGTCATCATAGACAAGTACCGATGCTAGGAGAAAGGAAGATGGAGCTTGTTCAAGACTTATCTTTCATTTTGATTTAGGCTTTAGTGTTTATCAAAATTTGACAGAATACAATTGTATAATAATTATTTTATTAATGCAATGGATGATGTTGTTGTTTGTTTACTACTTTACATTGTTGTTGATATTATACATGACGTCCTCCGCCCCAAAACGTTTCCGCCGTTCTCGGTTTTGGGGTGTGACAATAGGTACGATAACAAGTTCAGCTAATCATAAGTCATAATGAAACAAAAACACGTAACATATCGTCCAACCATTTAAAACAAAGAAATGGCTTATTTCATGACACACATACATTGTCTTCCATCTCCTAAGTCCCACAAGATGCATATGTTTAAAATACATCAACAAAAATGTTGGTAAGCTTTACAGGTTTTGACTTCATGTGTTTTTATAATCAAAAGTGTTTAAATTACATGATTATAAAGATATAAAATGCAACATGTTTACACTTTCAATACCATACAAGTAAAAGAAATTTTTTTAGCTAAATAACTTATTAAACTTAATTTATAATTCAACAAATTGTCATGTCGAGTCTTTTCAAAGATTTATTTGTTTAATTAAATAAATATTTGACACTTAACCATTTGAGTAAATCGTTTCGACATTAATTGTGCACATTCTAGAATGAATTTTCAGGGTTTCTAATGAGCCTATAATAGAACTACAGACGACAAGCCTCTGAGAGACATAGTGAGAAGTGTGTTGAGATCATCACTAATGCTTCATCAATGTCATGAAATAAGAATATAATGAACAATTAAGCCCATTTTGATTCGTCGGATGAAGGTTGTAGCTAGCAAACACAGACGGGTTGTCAACCCATATAGATATATACCAATAGGTTCCATAGTCCTTACGGATTAACGGTTTTAGGACAGAGGGCTATTACTAAGTTTCATCTCGTATTTATCAAATCCATAATTGTGTGGGTCTGTTTAAGTCCTAAACCTAGAAAAAAGTTTATTTGACTAAATCTTTTAAACGGTTCAAATATAACAAAATGAACTTTAAAACTGAAGTTTTAAAGTTTACCATACTTAAGATTTGATTTTATATACAATTTTCTGACAAATATCAGACAGCATAATGGCTAAATGTTGACCAAAGTCCAGATATCAACCACTAATTAGAGAATTTGAACACAAATATACAAGTAAAGCAGTTATCAAATGAATATCACAAATAACTCACTTTTATACCATTTTGTTTATAGGGTCTTTAATTCTATTTTTGTTCACGTCGTTTTTGTCTTTGGTTCGTGTGTGTTTATATATATATATATATATATATATATATATATATATATATATATATATATATATATATATATATATATATATATATATATAATGATTTGTAAAAATATACATACGATTATATTGGTACCAACTTGTATGTATACATACTAAAATCATCATTATAAGTACAAAGCCTTGTTTTTATGTCCAGTTGATGTATATACATAATTTTTTATTATTTTATGAACAAAACATATTTAGTTGATATTTTATGTATAAAACAAACACACACATATATATATATATATATATATATATATATATATATATGTATATATATATATATATATATATATATATATATATATATATATATATATATATATATATATATATATCATCAAGGTTCTAAATAATATTAGGCATGACATGACAAAAATTATCAAGCCTCAACCTTTTTTAAGCCGTGGCGAGTGTCAGTGCATGAAAAGTGCCCCTTAATCTATCCGATCTGATGTATCTTTCCAAGATGGTGTATACTCTAGGATAAGAGTAGTTTCTGAGATGAATGGCTTTTCGAGATGATGTTATTTAGATTTTAGTCAATGTTTTCTGTCAGAAGTGAAAGTAATTGTTTGTCGTTTACTATTTCTAATTTAGTATCGTACAACTGACAAGATCACATCAACGACCATGCTAGACTGTTATCTTCAATCCATGCACACCTTATCAGGAATTTGTCTTTAGTTACTGCTTTGCTATAAAAGGACTGTCAACCTTTGTAATATGTGTGCAATTCGAGAATTACTTAACCTCTATCAAATCAAGAATTATTCAGTCAATCATTTATTTCTAATATTCTTCGTGTTCTTATTTACTTTCATTGTTCATACTTTATATTAATTATGTTGAACACTTAGTTGAGTTATTTACTTCAAGTCCTGACTGGTTTATTCATACTTGACTGGATCTTTTGTTACTAGCAATCACTGGTGACATATTAACTCAAGGTTTGAGTTCTCAAAACCTTGTCCGCGCAATCCTTGTTCTCACAGCAAGTCACATCGTTTGTAAGGTATGACTAAAGGAGGAAATTTTGTATATAATTAATAATTTTATATACATTTTCTACTATTATTTATTTTTATTTACATATTTGAGTTAAGACGACATTTTGTTAAAATTTGGTGGCAAGTGCAAACGTTGGAGTTATGGCGAAGCCATGGCCAGATTTTTAGAACCCTGATATATATATATATATATATATATATATATATATATATATATATATATATATATATATATATATATATATATATATATATATATATATATATATATATATATATATATATATATATATATATATATATATATATATATATATCATAACCATTTTGTGTAAAAATCATATAGATGAATATATATATATATATATATATATATATATATATATATATATATATATATATATATATATATATATATATATATATATATATATATGCATATTTCACTTTGTTTTATCTTATAAATCGCTTGATGACATATTATGACATAAAAAGATCATAAAATAATGGTAATTGTAAACGCATGATTAACAAATTATTTATAAACAAAATAAACAAAACGGATAATTAAATTATGAGATAAACAAAACGGAATGTAATAACGAAAGAAATAAATATAAAGAAATGTAGGTACACTTGATATAATCATAAATAAACACAATAAATGTAAATAAACACATTATGACCACATATGGGAGCGTAAATTATCGTAAAACAAGACGTATATGTGTCTTCCCCTTAAATTGTTAAAAATAGTAAAAAGGGGTCATAAAAACTCACCCTAGTTGCTTGTATACGTAATAGATTTATCGATCGGGGCTCAGATTGTGATTTCTCGACTTTTATTTTGAAGCTTTTTGAACCAAACGAAAATTCGAGAGTAAACTACTTAACATGGCCATTCTACAATGTGAGGGCTCTGTCAGAGAAGTTGTAGGTAGTAAATTTTACTTTGCTTCCTTCTGGGCAGGAGCAAATCACGAAGATCGAATCGATTTCTCAAACCATTGCGATAGAGCAATGATTCCCCCAGTCCCATTAAAGGCTTTGGGTTTGCAATTTGTGAAGTCCTTGTATGAACACTCCCTAGGGTGTCCATGACTATCACCTTGGGTAGAGTTAGCAACCGTTCCACCCCCACTAGTACCGCTAGTGTGGATCTGAGTTAAGGCTGCCATTATAGCCACGGTCACTGCAGCTTGAAAAACCACATGATCAAATTGAGGTGGAGCTGGTTGTTGAGTTGGCGGATTGCGCATCTTTGAACTAATTTACCCTGGTTCAATATGTAATTTAAGAAGTGTTTGCAATAGAGGTCTACCACTAGAAATATGAAAGAATTTTGATAGAGATTTTTCAAAGACAATTAGATGCCTGTCAATATCGTTGGTATTATATATGTATACAGTTAAGGAAAATTCGACTTTGTAATAGGTCTACAACAAACCAATATAGAGAAAACTTTGACAGCACAAAGACCTAACGAACTGAAAGTGCAAGGTCTAAACATAAGTAAGAAAATAATACTAGAGTCCAAAAGTAGACTTAATATATATAAAAAAGAGTGAGTAGAATGTGCTCTACTCCTGAGAAGTGTTGTCCTGATTAGTACTAGATTCTACCCTGGATTCAGCCAACTAGTGTTCTATTTCCCACACACGCCTTTCCAATGCAACATGGCTCTATCGAAGTTCTCTAACTTCGGATCAGATGGCATCCAGTTTCCTCTGTAGTGCATTAGTGTGAGTCCTTGTCAACTCCTGGTCATCGGTAAGATACCAGAGGCGAACTGTGTTGACTCCTGAGTTAGCCTTAATTTCCGTGACTTGGTCTATGGTTGCTCTTCCTTATTTAGCATTGTGAGCAACACGACGAACCAAGATAGGGAGGATTCTGTCAACTGAGCATCCCTCACTCAAGTTGTAGAAGTTTCGGTCTCCATTATAAGGAGGTGGTTGTCCCTGTTTGTGGCTCCACCATCCCAAGTTTACTGCCCAAAGAGGCGTCAGGCCTTGAAAATCCTATCGTGGGTTAGCATTTTAGGCAACTAGAGGTGGATCATAGACCTTTGGTTCTGAGTCGGAGTCCTCCTGAACTTCCTCTTCGTTCTCTTCCTCAGAACTCTGCTCGGGGTCTTCTTCTTGTGGGACTACCGGGTGATCTTCTTCTTGTTCAACTTCAAGCCATCCACCATTCCCTTGATCGGGAAAGTATGGGTCTCCTGGCGGATGAAATCCAGCCATGTTATCTAAGTGAGAATATTGGTGTAAGAAACATGAAATAGATGTATTACTAAAGATATTTATAGGATGAGCCTTACCAGTTACTTCTATACTTACATAGTGCATACCAGCTATATATAACTAAGGATAGAATAGACCTTTGAATTAGTGATTCAACTCTAAGACCACAACCAAACAAGGAGCTGGATGTAAAGCGTAGATCACAGATTTTATGTCTATAAAATGTTTGTCACATATAACCTAAGCATATCCACTCAGCAACTATAGATCTACTAGTAAGGGTCATTTTTAGTTTTCACATAAGTAATTATTGTTGGATTAATGTCTAAGTCCATAACTATAATTGGTAAGACTTGACCCGACCCGGCATGGTCCATTTGGGTTGCATGGCATCATGCACTTGGATAGACTATAATGAGAGAAATAAGACACTTATGGTTATTAATATATTATAAGTTCTAGTATATTATTAATAAGAATAATAAGATTATTTAATTAGTATTGATCAAGAATTAATCTAGGATTAATTAAGTGATCAAAAGAAGACTAATTAAATATATGGGTTGATTGTGTAAATCATCCATACTTGTATAGTGGGCTAATGCTCCATGGATTATCTAGTTGGGCCAAAACCCATATGATGCTCTATGGATGCTCCATGGTATATTTGAACCCATGGATCCAAGGAAATGGAAAGTCATGACAATTAGAGTTTACCCTAATTGTATAACTATATAAGCATCTTATTCTTGAGGAAAATCGGCCACTAGATTATTCTAGAGAGGGCTAGCCGATTTTCATGAAGTGTAGAATTCTCTCAAGTTATTCCAAGTGTATTTGGTGTTGTGTGAACCATTTGAGGTGTCACACTTGGGGCACTAGGCACTCAAGCTTTATGAAGACATTCTACATCAAAGAGGTATGTATTCTATCTTGTTATATTGATAGTTTTGTATGCTAGATTAGGATAATACCTTGGATGTTCATATTTGCATGTATAATAGAGAAAACATAGATCCAAGGTATTTAGGGTTGCATGTACACTTAGGAGTGTTAGAATGCTCATAACCCAACAGTGGTATCAGAGCCTAGGCTTGTTTTCTTGTTATACCTGCAATAGAAGCTGAAAAATCGAAATTGGTGCTGTCATCCCAGCAGACTCGCCGAGTCCATGAAGGGACTCGACGAGTCCAAGGCAAAATGCATCCAACTCGCCGAGTTATGTTCATGCACTCGACGAGTTGGACCCCAGACAACATATTTTCGAGGTTTTTGGCTAGAAATGGACTAGGAACATTACCCTAAGTTGTTTTTGAATTTATAAACTTGTTTTTTAATGTGGTAATGTTCATGCTAATCCATTCAAAGATAATTGTCAATAGATTCATGTTTTGTATTAGTTTAAAGGTTAGACTAATTACATGAAAAAGTTTGATTTGAATTATCTTGTTCTTATGAGTTGCTTAGATTAATAGAAAAGTTAATTGAAATAGTTGTTTTCAATCCATTTTAATCTAAGAGTTGAGTATAAAATGTGTTTGTGTAACTTGTCCTTAAGTTACATGAAGAGTCACATTAAAGACTCATAAAACTCATAAAATTGGCAAAGGTTACAAAAATGAAGACTCTAGTTCTAATTAATTGGATTTATGACTCCATAATTTGTCCTCAAGTTATGGAGGACCAAGAGTCTCTTCATTAAATAAAAAAAATAAAAAAAAGTGTAACCTTAATTAATTCCATAAGTTATAAAAATAAAGAAAAGTTAATTCTTTTATTAGTTTAAAGTCTTCCATAAGTTATGGAACTTGAAGAGTTTTTGGATTAAAACTACTTTAAACACATAAGTTATGGAATTAATTAGTTTTGAATAGTTTCAAAACTTGCCCTCAAGTTTTGGAATTTGTAAAGTTTTCTCTTATGAATACTTTAATTCCAAGTTAGCCCTTAGAATTTTAAAAGTTAAAATTCAACCCTTATACTTTATAATATTATAATATTATAAGTTAATAATATATATATATATATATATATATATATATATATATATATATATATATATATATATATATATATATATATATGTATAAGAGTAAAGTCAGTCTTACCGCTAGTATGCCTCATTCACGAAGCCGGTCTATAAGGTGGGTGTAAGGTTGTTACCTATAAAATGGCAACTTAATGGGTGTCCACTCTCACCCACCGCTTGCTTGACCGGTGGAGGGTCGTTAGCCGAACGGGTTTGACAGGACTATAATTCTCCCTTCATTAAAAGTATTAATGATAAATACTAAGTAACTAAACTCTTAATAATACCCAATCTTAGTTAGGAAAATGTGAATAAGGTGCTAATCCATGAAATTACACTTTTCACTTTGTTTAAGTCGGTTAGTGGAGCGTGTGTGGTTAACCGGCACACTAACTTGGACTTAACAAGGTAGGTAAAGGGTGACTTAATATTTATCATAGTATCGGTGGAGCGTGTGTGGTTAACCGGCACATCGATTAAGGGGTAAACACTTAAGAGTACCAAGTAATTTGCATGGTTACTTCACACCTTGTTTTGTGATCCTCGGCATCCCAGTCACAAAACCTGAAGGGCACACTTGAGATTGAAACATGCCATTGAACAGTTCAATGTATCTCAAAATATATAGGAGTTTCAAAACCAATTAAAACCTAATAATACATTTCGTTTATCTTGGTGGAAATTGGTGAATCGTCATTCACCTACCTTCAAATTGTTTTATAACTTGGATTACGGCATACCTCTTCTAAGTTATAAAATAGTTTGTTGGGTCCTAGCCTTAATATTTCATATTGGGTGTCATATTAAGGACTTTAAGATCAACTATCTTGAATATCTCCCAAAACATGTCTGGTTTAGACATTTATGATCTTCCCAAAATCTCTTGAAACAAGCTTTCCTAAATGAAGATGATGTCCCATGGAAATCATACTTCTTTCACCTCCTCCAATTATTCTCCCTACCCATAAGTTCTTGAAAAGTTTAAGGTCACTCAAGCCCTCTTGGCAAGGCAAGATCTAGGTGTGATCACATCTTGGAGATGTAGTCACATATTGACAAGATGGGAGAGTTGGGTGTCAAAGTCTTGAGAAAGTTGGTGGTTCAACTACCTTCTAAGTCACATAGTGAGTTCTTTTGGAACACCTATGAAACAGACTATGACAAGACCCTTAATGATCTTATCTATTTGCTAAGATCAACTTCTTAAAACTTTATGGACATTGACAATGATGACATTGGATATCCAGTAAAGCTCTCTCTTCCTAGTGGAAAGGGATCGGCCATAGTCAACTCGGTTGACCAAATGGTAAAGAGAAAAAGCTAAGTTTGTGATAGTCTCGTGTACAATTATCAAAGGGTCCATATGTTTATATTGCCAAAGGAAGGTGCATTGGTTGCGAAGCTGCCAAGTTTACCTAAGGATGTTAAAGTCAATAAGTTTGACTCTACTTCAGGTAAAGTCCACTATCTAACTCTGTTAAGTTTCTATTATGAGATTCTTGATACATGATGTGACTGGGTCACATGGTGACGTTTTAATAATCAAAGAAAAGTGAAGGAACTTAAAGAAAGAATATGCTGAATCTGATCGCATAGATGGATTTCTATCGCGTAGTTTGAAAATCGGATTCTTGAGCTACTTCTTAGGAGTTATGAGATATTGCTTAGGAATAGATAACAACAAGTTTTCATATGGATTGTAAGGATAAGTTTTTCCGCATAGTTTTAAAATAAAAGAAAATTTTTGATTTTAGTTATTTTAAAATATCCTTACAATGGCATTTGAGGAAAAATTGTTGTTTATATGATTCTATTAAGAGCAAGAGTGGAAATATGAAATTGATTCTTTCATTTGTGGTAATGTCTAGATTTACCAAATAAGGAAAGATTCACATCACCCAAGTTTCAATTGGACCAGAACTTGGAATCATGCAAGTTGTAAAGCATGATGAATGAGAACTTTCAAGTATTGGAAAATTAAGACTACTTACTTGTTCACATGGATGTGTGAGTCAAGTAAAGGACTAAGGGATCAAGTACACATTCCTGTGCACTGGTCAAGTCCACCACAAAAGATTAATAAGACTATTCGTCATAGTTTACTAAAGCTCAGTAAATATGATTATACTTACAGGCTTAAGTGTAACTCTGAGACATTGGAAAAGGTTCCAATGTAAGGCAGAGCGAATAAGAAGAATCAACTTAGGCAGAAAGATAAAAGTTTCTCAAATCTGAAAAGATGGGAGAGTACTTTAGTATCAGTTTTGTGATCATCTTAATGATTAAGAAACCATATCAAAATTAGTTCTCTAAGGAAGTCTTAGTGCATTCTTATGACTAAGAAGAAGGGATCTTGAATTGTTGAAATGGTTAAATCAAGAAGATGAGTCATACTTCGTTCCAATACAAGTCTTAGAGTCATACTCCAAGATTGTAATTTGCGTGACATGTCTTAAAGAAGGTTTAAAACACTTGTCAAATGTAAGAGTAAAAGTTTTCTACTCTTGTACATTTGAAATTGGTAAGTTGTGATGTTTTGGATAAAAACAAAAGACCAACTTAGGCCAATTGTGTGAAGTGTTTGTCTCGATTAGGATCCACACTATCTCTTGAATATTTGACAAGAGAGTCTTATATGTCAAGAGGACAGTGGGAGTCTTAAAGGTCTTGAAAGTCTCAAGAACTAATCAAGAATAAAACCTAAAAGTTCTTCACTAGCACACGACTTGAGGTTTATAACCTATCGTGTTGACATATTCTGTGCCCATTCCAGTTAAAGTTGGCTTTGCATACGAGTTCTTAGAGTTCTCAATTTGTTGCACAACAACTAGGAAGCAATGGCAGACCCTTGAGCTGTCGGGTGGCAAGAAGTTAAGATTGAGTTCAGTCTATATGAGTTTGGATTTGTCATCATCCTTGTCTTGTGATTATGGTTATGACAATTCACATGGATAAGAACATATACACCATTAAATCTAAGTGTCATAAGGTTTCTCTCCGATTCATGAAAATGATGGTGAGGAAACACTTTCACTAAGTAGATTTTAGTTAGATATCAATTGTGATATTTGACTTCTCAAAGTCGTTAGTGGAGCGTGTGTGATTTACCGGCACACTAACTTGGAATTGTGAGAAGTGGCAAAAAGGTCTAAGCATTATGATTACGGCATCCCTCTTCATAACTGTTTAGACACACAAGTGTGCTATCTAAGGGAAGGTGTATGTTTTTTGATAAAGTCTTATCAAAACAATCTAGTATCAGAAATTTGAACTTTGGTAAGAAAGTCAATAAAGTATTGATTTCTAGAAGTCCAACTGATTTCTGAGTACACGTCAAAGCTAGTGGGAGCATAAGTGTTATGCTAATAATCATCATGTTAGTGGGAGCATGATAATTATGATAAAGATTGCAAGTTAGTAATGTTAATTATAGAAAACAAAAGGTTTCAATTGGGAAAAAGTTGTTTTGCTATAATTAAGGGAGAGGAAATTATACTTCATCTCAAATCTATAAGCTTAGATCGTGAGGTTTTAATCATTTAGTCAAGGAAATATATATGAATTTCATCTTGGAATGGCTCAACATAAGGAAATTATGTATATGGGTCCATTATTTGCGTTCTAAAATTCGATTATGATTACGGCATCCCTTTTCATAATCTGAATTATGAGAACTTGGCAAATAGAAATGGAAATGTTATAGCAAAAGACTGGTTTAGTCTTTATGTGAGACATCATGAATCGTGTCCCATATGCTTCAGATATAGGATTGATTACATGTGCTATATTCATCCTTTCTAAAAGTTTCCAAATGCCTAGGGCATTAAGAAAGGAAAAGGTTTAGAACTGGATATGACTAAAAGGATTAAACAATTCTGGAAGGACCATATTGACATATTGACAATCTAAGGTTTACCAAAGATTGGTTGCTAAAGGACAATTGGAAGTATAGTGATAATTCTGGAAGGACCATATTGACATAATCTGTAAGGAGGAAACTTTTGTTCAGAAGAGATAGTCAAAATGGAATCTGGAAATGTTTCAAAGTTAGAATTTTCAATCTGTTTAAGATTAGGAAACTTAATGCGAGAAGGATGTTTCCAAGGAGCTGATCTCCTTTGGAATACTCTGTAATGATTGTTGCCAAGTCTATGTGAATTTGTGCATAATCGTTACAAGAGGATCAATGCATATAAGTTTAGAATCTAACAGATTTCAGTAAATGGCATGAATTTGGAATTCTTGCATTTGTAGTAAGGATTTGGGAGTGTGAAAAGAGAATCATTGAAGTTATGTTCAATTGATCTAGTTCACAAAGTAAAGATCATAGACAAACATAGTATGCATACTTAGTGTGTGGCATGACTAGTGTTTAGAAAAACATAGTGTACATGCTTGGAGCATGGGACAACTATTGTTTTAAATTCAAGAATAAAGTTGATAGCTGAAACAATATACAATGAATAATGTGTAATCATATGGTGATAAATAAATGTGTTTTATTTATGTTCATAGGTTTTGATACCATATTGGATTCAATTATTATTGTGTTTCATTTTGCATGTTTTGACTTCCCGAATAAACTAGGTTATTCTTCCGGAATGACTAAGTTATTCAAACCATCCACAGTCGGTCATATGTTGGAAGTAGATATGAATTAAGACTATCATTGGTTGGCTTGTAGAGGTCTAAGGTGTTGGACAAAGGGCTACAACACTCATGAGTGCTCATAAGTTCTGAGTATTGGATTCAACCCGCGCTCATTGGAATCACTTCATGGATTTTATCACAAGTGATCATGAGACGATAATATCTTATATTCTTCAAACCTAGAGATATGAGTTGTTACTATGAGTTGGTTGTACATTGATTGCACGAAACCGCATTTGGTAACTCGGTGCTATAAAACGTGCCTTTGTGTATGATTCAACAAGTAGTAGAACAAGCCATATGAGTCGACGTTTATCCATTCCTTTTACCTTCGGGATGAAATCGATATCTGTGGGCCCCTCGATGATTTGATGATGAAAAATGGAAGTGCTCGGCTGGGCCAGGACTGATTTGATTTGTTCAATTAGTGAGTCATCAAAAATCGGAAATCAGGAAACAACAAATGGACAGAGAGAATGATTATAATCCATGTCTCAGTCCATATGATATCTAGAATGGAGGAATATATGATCCCTTATCTAATGGACAAGTCATTGACAAAGGTCAGCGTTTATCGACAAGGTCAGAGTTCGACAGAAGCTTTTGAGAGCTACGATTGCCAGTTGGTTCCTGAAGTCATACGCAATAATAGTTTTAGACTTATCCAAGTGGGAGACTGTTGGATTAATGTCTAAGTCCATAACTATAATTGGTAAGACTTGACCCGACCCGGCATGGTCCATTTGGGTTGCATGGCATCATGCACTTGGATAGACTATAATGAGAGAAATAAGACACTTATGGTTATTAATATATTATAAGTTCTAGTATATTAATAATAAGAATAATAAGATTATTTAATTAGTATTGATCAAGAATTAATCTAGGATTAATTAAGTGATCAAAAGAAGACTAATTAAATATATGGGTTGATTGTGTAAATCATCCATACTTGTATAGTGGGCTAATGCTCCATGGATTATCTAGTTGGGCCAAAACCCATATGATGCTCCATGGATGCTCCATGGTATATTTGAACCCATGGATCCAAGGAAATGGAAAGTCATGACAATTAGAGTTTACCCTAATTGTACAACTATATAAGCATCTTATTCTTGAGGAAAATCGGCCACTAGATTATTCTAGAGAGGGCTAGCCGATTTTCATGAAGTGTAGAATTCTCTCAAGTTATTCCAAGTGTATTTGGTGTTGTGTGAACCATTTGAGGTGTCACACCTGGGGCACTAGGCACTCAAGCTTTATGAAGACATTCTACATCAAAGAGGTATGTATTCTATCTTGTTATATTGATAGTTTTGTATGCTAGATTAGGATAATACCTTGGATGTTCATATTTGCATGTATAATAGAGAAAACATAGATCCAAGGTATTTAGGGTTGCATGTACACTTAGGAGTGTTAGAATGCTCATAAGCCAACAATTATAGCACATCAAAATACTTGTATATTATTTTAAGTTTATGTTAAGTTCTAGTGTTTCTTGGTAGTATAGTTTGTAAGTTTTTAGACTTGTTGCAACACCATAACCATTCCTAGGCATATGCTAATCACTTCTCGGATAGATGTAGTTGATCAGGCTATATCAATCACATACCTGATTTATATATCCCTAAGCCTACCTGTGTTGTTCAACAATCACAATACTTTTGTTCTGTTCTAGTATGACACGGTTCCCGTACGAATGCATGTATGTATACTTTAGTAAAATATTTTATATTTAAAAAGTATATTCTCTTAGCTAGATTGTTTTATCCCATTGTATTTATAGTTGTATATCTTTTATGGGTTAATATACTGAGTTCACCATAAACAATGCTCTAATACCAATTTGTCACACCCCCAAAACCAGAATGGCGGAAACGTTTGAGGATGGAGGACATCATGTGTAGTATCATAACAATGCACAATAGTAAAACAAGCAACAACATCCATTGGATTAACAAAATACTTAATACATGTGTGTTCTTTGTATAGTTGTATGACACTAAAAATGTATAACAAAATAAAAGACGAGTCTTGAACATGCTCTGTATTCTCATTAAACATGTGCTCGTGCACCTGTCTTACTATTTCAATGAGAATACAAGTTATTTTGAAAGAGAGTATCAACAATTAAGTTGGTGGGTTCATAAGTATTTTAGTGTCAAGTATTTGCATTTGTTCCATGAAGATGCTGGTAAATTTTTAGTGAAAATGTTTGTATTTGTCTAGTGAAAATATTTGTATTTGTCTACTTAAAATGTTTGTATACTTCCCAAAAAATCCTATATTTTCTGCTCAAATGAAAAGTTGTCTTCTATCCAAGACTCAACTATTCGTTTGTTTGATCTCTTGTAATAGTGTAAATTGTATGTTTATACTTGAAATAATATAAAATGTATGTTCTCTTTGGTTTTTGGTTAGATGTTCTTGATGAAATGAAGGAGATTCAAGGGTTTATGGTTGAGTGTTCTTGATGAAATGAAGAACACTTGAAGATCCAAGCAAGAACCAAAGAATATTCACAGGATAAAGGATGATAGTTGAGAGAGATTCGCGATTGGAGTGTTTGCAATTAGTGTATATAATCATAAGAATCCTAAATAGTTGATCAAGCTATATCAATCCTAGACCTGAGTATATATACCCAAGCCTACCTATGTTTTTCAACAATCAAAATACTTTTGTTCTGTTCTAGTATGACACAGTTCTGGTATGAATGCATGTATGTATACTTTAGTAAAATATTCTATACTTAAAAAGTATATTCTCTTAGCCAGAGTGTTTTAATCCCATAGTATTTATAATTGTATATCTTTTATGTGAAAATGTATGTTTTTACTTAAAATAGTATAAAATGTATGTTTTCCATATTTGTAACTATCTTTACTAGAAAATAGTATGCATTTCTCATGTCAGAATATCATTGTATGAATGTAATGGGAAAATGAAGATTTATAGTAGTGTTATGTAAAATAAACTACTAATGCATTAACTACCTTGTAACCAAACGGGTTAATTAAGGTTACAATGTGATTAAGGTTATAACCATGCTTGATTGACTAGTGTAAAACACGAACTTCTTCATGCATCAAAAATGATATGACATTTGTCACACGTAGACCCGCAGGTCCCACTATAGCTAGCAGCAAGGTGTGGGATGGTCAATCCCATATAGATCTATACACAAACTCACACTCTCCCTCCAAGAGACTCTGGTTATAAAACGTGACATAGCAAGAATATTGCTATGCCATGAAATAATATCTCATGCTTTAGTTATCTTGTTCTTGTTATAGTATGTAAGTTTCTTTTTGTTCTTGTAAATGAATAGAATACTTTGTAATGAATAGTAATAGTATGTATGTATTGACTCATGTATGTTTTTCTGTTCTAGAAAATAGTATGTATTGTTCCTATAAACTATGCCTATTATAGTTTACTAGTATGTTTGTTTGAACTGTAACTGATTTGGAAAAAAGACTCAATTACTCAACATATGCAACTGAGTTAAGTATATTCATTGAAAATGGGTTTTAATATTCATGTATATATATTTAGCAAGTATAACTATGATTTAGCCGACAGTCGAACTAGTGATCCTACCCTAAGCCCACAACCAAACAAGGACAGGAGTTACATTACTTAGCAATAGTCCTAAGTCCGTTAAAGCATACTTATACATAAAATATGTAAATGAATATGATTTTGATATAAACAAAATTCTAAAAATAGTTTAAAATAGTTTTAAAATGATTTTGACAGTACTTAAACACAAGAAATCCTTTTGTTTGTTTCCACATGTAAATGTTTAACACAATTAAATTGTGTTCTACTTATATTCAGCCTAAAATCATCTAAAAAGGTAAATTATAGGGGTATGAACTCACCGTATGTGAGTGATTCGTTTGTAAGTTCGATATAGAATGATTGTTTCCACAAGTGAAGTCTCGTAGCAAAACCGAATCCTAAATAGCATTTTATGTAATATATATGTATACAATTAGTGTATATAATCATAAGAATGATAAGTAATTGGACTAATTTGTAAGTTTAACTTACAAATAAGGGTCTTAGAAGCAAAATGGAAGGCTGATATGAGTTTACGACTAGCCCCAAGAGTTCACAGCTCAAGAAGATCTTGGTGTTCTTGGGTTTTCGGTTGGATGTTCTTGATGAAATGAAGGAGATTCAAGGGTTTACGGTAGAGTGTTCTTGATGAAATGAAGAACACTTGAAGATCCTAGCAAGATCCTAAGAAGATTCAAAGGATGAAGGATGATAGTTGAGAGAGAATACGTGTTCGCGGTTGTAGTTCTTGAGAGAGAAAGGTGTGTTTTCGGCTGGGATTCAAGAATTAAGGATCAGTTCATGGTTTGGTCCTTATATTGGGTCAAAAATGATAGGACACCTTCATTGGTTTCCATACCGAGTGCATAAGATCGAGGTTTACGGCTGCAAACCGTTTGCGGCTGTGAATCGTTTGCGGTCCGAGGGTTTACTGCCCAAGTGAGGGTTTGCGATTCGGATAAGGTTCTCGCTGCAAAGTGTTTTTCTCCTTAAACACAAAATACCTTTGAATAAAAGGTTTATACACCTATAACTCATTAATCTAACTATATTAAGATAATTAAAGAGATAAGTTTGACCTTTATTTTATATGTTTGACTTTCATTGACTAAGATTGACTTTTACATGATTTGAAACTACGGGTTGTCACAGAAAGGAGAGTTAGAGAGAGTGTGAGACTTGTTGGAGAGATGAGGAAGAATAAGGAGTACAAGAAACAAATGGTTGGTGATATAAGTCTATAATGTATGTACTCTTCATGTACCAATGGTGATGCCATACTTGTGGCATCACCATAGGGTCACCCTCTAGTCGAATCGATTTGTGTGCCATCAATCCCAACTCTGTATATTTTTTTTTGAAAGTTCTTGTTGTTTGTCTCATTCATGGTGATTTCAAAAATGAAAAATGTAATTCAATTAAGATATAAGAAAACTTTGTGAAATGGTGTTTATAGTTTCCCGATTAATTAGTTCGATTCGACAGATTTTCTGAAATTGATTTTGTTTGGGTTTAAAAATATCATAAGAATGAAATCAAATAATAGACCATAGTTTGAGTTCAAAAACATGTTCAATCACAATTTATGAGGTTCGTAGCTATTACAAATGAAACACTGCAGAGTTTATTTCAAGAAAATCAAATAAATGCTAGTTTTATAACTTAAAAAGAGTGTAACTTCGTCATACGATCTCTGTTTTGGACATTCTTTATATCCACACAAAGGTGAGAACATATTCTATCCGAATTGTTTATCTATATATCTCAAGTATAATAAATGTAAAAATATTATTTTTAGGGCATTAATTAATACCTACATTGTGAATTGTTTTCTGTTTGTTAACAACTGTCAACTTTGAGCAATATGGAGCAATCTAAGTGAAATTATGAATGCCATAAATTCAATTGCATATAAATCATGGAACTATCATATGATAGGACCTAATATATAGAGGTTTGAGGTGGTTTGACTGGCGAACTATGTCACATTTTTACCAATTGTTACATGTCGATCCTCACATACTGATCCTAATACAATGATCTATCCTGAAGGATCATTGTAAGCAACGAGTTGACTATACAGTTTCGAGGATTCTTTGGCTGTAGACATTAGTTAATAAAGGAAACCACGAGGTTTAGTGATGGGTGGCCATCTATACTCCACTAGATGACTCAAAGATACCTAGAAGTGGTCTGATACATACACATCCTATTCGACTATCTAAAACAGACACAACATTTCTAGTTGTCAAAAAGGAGGGGGAATACTAATATAGTACTCCAGTTTGTAATCTGAACATTAAAATTTAATAGTTCCATAGAACAGAGCCCTACATTTCGTTCCAATCTCATTCATATCCTTAATTTGATGCTACCCAATATCCAAACTTAATTGAACTAAGAAATCTTTGTACTTCTTAGTTTAAAACAAGACATGCCTACAATCCCTACAATCAACTTCCAATACCAATCCTCTTCAAAAAAACCCTATCATTATCTAGTCACTACTAGAAAAAAGCCCTTTAATGACGCGCAAACAATGACACGCGGTGATTTACGATACGCAAAAGTGTGTGCCCCAAAAATAATGTCATCTCTTCTAAAATTTGAAGGATAGAGGGCGCGCATTTTGTGCGCGCCCTAAAATTAGTGTCAGAAAAGAAAAAAAAAAGAAATAGGGAGGATGCCTTTCATAAGATGTGCGTCATGTAAGTGTGTCGCTTTATATTTTTTTAATGAAACACGCGTTTCAAGCGGGAAATGAAATCTCAAAAATTAAAACCCCGCCTTTTCTTCCAATTAGCAAGAAAGAATCCTAGGGTCTTTGTCTTCCCCTCTCTCTCTCTCTCTCTCTCTCTCTAACCTAAAACCCAACCTGCGATTTCATAGAGATCTCCCATGGCTGTAACAATGAAAAAAGAATAAAGACGCCACGTCGGTGAATTTAGGGTTGGAAGATAACAATGATGAGTGGGTCAACCCTCATGAAATCGATCCACACTTGCTACTTTTCTCCTACCTTTCTCTCCACCCTTCTCTTTCACCATAATCATCTTCTTATTCATTCACAAAATATTCAACATGAAAATCAAATTGTTGTTTCATATTTCATTCATTCATATAAAGCCCTGATATTTCAATTCGATTTTGAACCCTACCTAAATCATCATCCTGGAAAAACCCTAGCACATCATCCCTAAAATGCCCAATAGAAAAAAAAAACCCAGATTTAAATCCTTAATTGATTCAGACGATGAGAACTTGGATGAAGTCGCACCTTCTTCACCCTCCGGTTCGACTTCATGGCATTGTTGATTCAAAGTTTTAGGTAATATTTCTTGATATTGTTATACTCTTATCTCTTCTACTATCTTCAATCGTTCGCTTCAATGTCTCCAGTCGATTTCATTATCTTCAATCGATCAAAGTGAAAGATGCCTATATTTTCGGAGTTGATTTGTTAGGGTTCTTTCACATCCCTATAGAGGAGACCGCGATCTCCTCTTCATTCCATGATCCCCACTTCTACTCTCTATGCATCTCAGGTATTCTTTGTTCCTTCTCCCTTATTCTCATTCTTGTTTGATTTCTTAGGTTCGACACTTCTCAACAACATTCGTCGACTTACTCGTAGATTTCCTTCAATTCGATGTTTCTCTTAACCTAGGAAGCATGAATCTGGTGGTTTCGAGGTTCAAGATGTGTCGGTTCCTGATAATGTCGACGGTGGCGACTACGAGGAAGTCGAAGTTGGCTGAAACAGTTGTACTAGGTTTTAGCAACAAATTTATGGACATCCATATACATATTGCGATTTCAAAGTCATCTTATGAAATCAACATTCCCTCAATTTGAATTTGATGCAGGTAATACACGACCCAATACAAGTTTCTCTCTCTCTCTCTCTTTCTCTCTCTCTCTCTCTACTACTCGACAACCACCCAGGCACCCACCACCCTTCGTCTTCTCTCTGGTTCACCACCGCCGTCAATAGAGCCCCATTATACATATTAGTCATGCTTTAACTGCTACTATCCAGGTTAATTTTTTAAAGAACTCTTACATTAGGAGATATGCAACAATTCTTGTGTACTTACTATTTTATGTTTCTCAACATCAGCTCATGGATAGGATGTTTGATGAATTTGCAAATCTCTGGATGAAAATGAAGATTCAAGTTAAAACCAAAGAAGAGCTTGATTCAAAATAGTACATATTCAGACCTCGTGCTTTTGACATTAAAGATGTCATTGAAATGGACGTATCTACCCTCGAAAGTTCGATTGCCAATGAAGCTTTCTCAGAGTGGAAGGAGTTGGCTTCAGAGGAAGTATCTGTTGAAAGTGAAAAGGTAAGCATTCCTCTTGCTAACATTTGTTAATGCAATTGTACTAATGGAAGAAATTACTTCATTTGTTAATCGAAAAATAATTTGGGTTTGATACCGCTGTAGAGGAAGCTCAAAGAGCAATAAATTTTGCACATGTGGAAGTGGAAAGTGTTGAAAATGGAGTTGGAATAGTGAAACTTATGGGTCGATATAGTGGCAAGTATCTATCTTCAATCTCCTCATGAAATAATAAATTGTTAAAAAGTTAATTTTTTTTTTCTCTCATTTATTCTTCCAAACTTGTTTGACCTTTTTGAGGATTCATTGCCATGTTTTCTATGTTGGCAAGGCAAGATGTGGTAACTAAATAAAAAATTTGTAATATTATTAGTTTTATTAATCTGTAAATCAAGAATAAAATAGATATGTTAATAATAATTAATATGTGTTATTGTAATTGTAAAACAGGATTGCTGCCTGATTCCAGAGTCTCCATTTATCTAGAAGGGCAAGGTGGTCTTTTTGAGTTCATTCAACATAGACTTAAAGAGAATGGGCATGTGGTGACTGTGTTTGGCTGAAGGAGCAGACCAAGAATATGTTTCTGAAAGTGTGAATGCAGTTGAAGAGAGAGAGAGAGAGAGAGAGAGAGAGAGAGAGAGATGCATCTGGAAATAAACTGCTTATTGACAGCAACTTATTAGATCATTGGTGGGTGATGATGACCCAATCCCAGATGTGAGGAAGCCTGCCAAGCGACAGTCTGGTAAAGGTTGGTTTCTCTTCAATTGCTTGATTCTTTTACTTATAACAAGGTTAAGTATTACCTTTTCTTTCTGTATCATTTGCAGGTATTTTTATGAAGTATAGAAATTCAAGATTGTCATACACAAAAACTAGAAGAAAAACTACTAAATAAAAAAATTCCGAAAATACCCCTGTATCTTATGTTTTGATTTATCCTAACAGGTAATTCAAATGCTCATTATCTGCAAGGCCGTCTATATCTATATCTATGCTTGAATATAATAATACAATGGACATGTTGATGAGGTTGCTTACTAGTACTAGAGAGGATTTTTCCTTGAACGAGTTGATGGAATAATTTTTAAGAACATGTAATTAAATTAAGCAACATAAATATTGGTACTATATTCTAAGAACATGAAGGGCGACTCAAAGCAACTCCAACTGATTCCAATAAATTTCCAAGAAGACATGCATAACCAGGGAACTCAGCTGATATGTCAATAGGTAATATTTTTTCATAATTTTAACTACATGTTGCCATTTTATGAAGATAATACTAACATAGCCCCTGTGAAACATAAGTCTAGACATAGAAACAATGACAAATTTCAATATGTGGAAGCCAAATAAAATAGACAGATGAATTGATGAAATGTTTTTACAACTGAATTACCTCCTTTTGGTGACGAAAAATCTTCCATAGAAAAGGAATTGTTAGAATTTGGGAGGCATAACTCCATTGAAGGTCAATATATGGACAAACACAATACCCTTGACCAGTATGAGTAACAACTAGGGCAAGAACATGCTCCATTAAAGATACACTTCCAATTCGGCTTTCAGAGTTTAAACTTTCCTACAAAAATTTAAATAGTAACAAGTAAAAGATAAGGTAAGACTAAAACAGGATGCAGATTTTAAAAAACTAAAACATATTAACAATTAACATACCCTTCCTGTAATAACAATCTCCCGGAAAATCTTATATATGTTTTGTTGCAAAAGATAATTGGCTATCTTACAAGACCAAGGAAGCTTGGGATCAATCAACAATGCAGCTGCTTTCAACAAGATACTTGTTGGTGTATTTGAGTCCAAATATGTTGATAACAATTGATGAACAACTTGTAGCTTGACAGGTATGCATGTTGTTTAGATTTAATTTAGGGTGGACTTGTAACATGATTGGTTTATTACTTAGAGATTATGATGGAAAAGTTACTCATGAGGAAATGGCATCTGCAGCAATATACTTGAAAGATACTTTAGGCAAGGAAGGGGTTCAGGAGCTTATCACCAACCTTTCCAAAGATAAAGATCACCCTCGTTACTTTACAACTTGTAAAAATTTACTCCAAAACAGAATGCACTTGATTCCCAAAGATAAAGTTCCATTCATTTGGCAACCAAACAAAGCTCAAATTCCAATTCCTTCAAAATCCACACCACACCCTAATAACTTTGTCTTTATACCCGACAACTTGACTTGTTTTGGTATGTGTATTGTATGACAGAGGGGAATATTCTTGTTGAAGACATAGTGAAATTGGGCAGTCGAGCAGAGGATGCTGGCTGATTGATCTCAATTCTCTCAACAACCACAGATGAGATGAATAATGGTATTGTATTCTTTTGTTTGATTTTAGATGTAACTAACTAGTATATGTATAACTTCCAATACCTTTTTTTTTTTTACTTTTTGTAGCCAGATTGTGAGGCTAGCTTGTTGAGTGAGTGAAATGGTTTATTTTTTTTAACCCTGATCTATTGTTGCTTAGGCCTTGTTTATTTTTTCTTATTCTTGTGGAACCAATGAGCAAATAAAGTATGTTTTTTTATCAAGCTGTTGTATCTATTCAGACCCGGCTTAGAGAAATGGTTGCAAGAGATGAGTTCAGAAGAAGAAGAAACAAGGCTGCAACTATAGTTCAGGTACTATGGATGAATTATGTTTGTAAAGTATTTAAGAAAATGATTAGAAACAAGGGTGAATTTGTACAGATTAGTTAGCTACTTGCAGGTTGATCTTGAAAAAGCAAAGGGGCAATGGATTGTATTTTTTCTATCTAATTTGTTTGTAAATTTTTGTTACAACTTCTATTGATTTGTTTCATCTTTCCATGGAACGATTATTTGTATGACATTAAATTTATGCAATGGATTCTATTTTTTGTATATGATATTTTATTTTCTATTATGAAACATTAAATACAAATTTAATTTGAAAATAAGTAAATCCAAAAAAAAAAAAATTTAAACATTTTAAATTATGATACGCAAAAATGTGTGTCATCTTCATTTATGACATGACCTTTCTTGACAGGGGATTTCTTGATACGCATTGCGTGTCATTAACACGCGCGTCGTAAGGTTACGACACGCGAATGCGTGTCGTCTTCCTTTATGACATGGCCTTCCTTGATACGCATTGCGTGTCATAAACGCGCGTCGTAATTGTGCGTCGTAAATGAGCGTCGTAAATGCGCGTCGTCTCTCTTTATGACAGGGCCTTCCTTGACGCGCATTTGCGCGTCGTCTGAGCCTTTTACGACGCGCAATGAGCGTCGTAAAAGGCTGTTTTTCTAGTAGTGAGTGTGTGTGTGTGTGTGTGTCTATATATATATATATATATATATATATATATATATATATATATATATATATAAATATATAACATAGAGTATCAAGTATTTAATAGGCCTTAATCTTTTTAAGTAATCATACTTCCCTTAAGATTATCCAATATATACAGCTAACACATATATAAGTATATTTGGTTCACATAGTGTTTGTATAGTATTACCAATTATAAAATTAACACATATTCTAGATAATAAGCATTTAATTCATATAAAAAAATTCAACTCATATTTAATACTTTTAATAAGGACAAATTGCAAAAAAGTCACTATATTACCATAAATTTTCGAATTTAACATTGAGTTTCTTTCCACAATTATGTCACTATATTTACAATTTTATTGCAATACCAAACAAATGGTTGATTCTCCCTATTCTCCTCGTAACCACTTTTCCCGTATTGCAATAAAGTTACTATGTTTACCAAAATTACGATTTTGAGACTATGTTTTTTTCTCAATTATGTCACTATATTTACAATTTTGTTGCAATATAAACCAAATGACCGGTTACTATCAATCTAGCATGTTACTAGTTAAATGTATGACAATATTATGATGTGGAAGTTACATCACACCATCAATCCAACATTGTGTGTACAAAAGAAAAGCCAATATAACCCATGGTCGCAACACGAACCTTTATAGGGCGCAACACGGTGAAGCAAAAACCTCCCTACAAAAGGAGGGTTACCCATCCTCGTTTCTTTCCACCAATTCTTCCAATTATGTATCTCTCTTTCTCTAGATTTCCTTCCATTGTGATTTGACTTCTTGTTCTATAATCTACTTGGCGAAGCTCTGGAGATTTCAAAAGGATAACTAGGAAAGGAAGTAAACATCGAAGTTCTTCTCACCACTATTTGGACCCCATCAAATCGATTAAGTTACACTTACCCTTATCTAACCTACTTAGTTGTTTCAAGAATATTCAGGTGAATTAGTCTATTCATTTAACTCTATTCCAACAATCCTGACATTCTAACATATAAAGGACATATGTTTCCACACGTAGTATAGTGAGATAAATCAACAGAATATTCTTGAATAAAATAAGTCGGTTAGATAAGAGTATGTGTAATTTACTCAATTTGATGAGGTCCAAATAGTCACGAGCAGAACTTTGATGTTTAATTCATGTAACGTCGCAAAAATAATAAATAAAAAATTTTGTTTTTAAATCAACCAAAATCATCAAAAGTATAACATTGTGGAAAAATAGTTATCAGAGTACAATCCTAAAATCATAAATACTAAACATTGGTGGATGCGATATGATCATGCCAGACCCTTCCCTTTTGAACTAGAAGTACTTGAAAAACATTTAAACATAAACCGTAAGAAAAAATCTTAGGGAGTTTCCTAAAATACCATACAAGCAATATGCCTCACCCTAATTCGCATAATGGGCCCCGCCCAAAGAGTATAACGGGCCTCGCCCAAACTCGCATAAAGTGCCCCACCTAACATACAAACATACAAGTATCACACAGACAACTAGTATCCTACAAAAATAATCAAGTTGGCCCACTTTGGTGCCTTCGACCCATGAGTATAGTGAAGAGACTCACCTCAATCCGATGATACACAAATCATACACACTTGAGCTGTTGCTACAACGGCTCCTGACACTGAACACATCCAAACCAACCCTAATTACCATTTAGGGTAATAATACATAATTAAGTGTCCAATTTATAATATCTCATCCAAAGAGTAACAAAACATTTTACCCTTCCATTGTCTAATCCATGAAAACATGCCCTAGAGTCCACAAATTACCAAGCTTAACTTCTGGGGTTATGGCATGCGTATCCCTCCTCTAAACCATGCGTAGAGGTGATAACTAGAAAGCGGACCTGTCGTACGCTACGTGTTGCGTATTCCTACCCTACATAGGACATACTCATAGGGTCTCCAAAAACCATACTAAGTACTTATTTCATTATAATCAAATATCCAAAACTCATATCTAACCCTAAAGGACGTCCCAAAAACATAAGGTTCTTGACTTTATGCCCTTGCAAGGCTTAAGAAAGCCTAAAATCAAACTCTAACTTCTCAACTTCATAGAATGGTCAACAAATCATTCATGTTTGAAATATATCAAAAAAGATTTGATTTTTATGCAATAAAGGTCTTAAAATATTCAGTAATGCTAATCTAAGCTCTGGAGTAGCTTCTACTCACAAGAGCCAACCCTTGCAGCCAAAACATGCTAAAAACCTACCTAATCTAGATCTATGCAAAAGAATCACAAAGGTTAAGACTATATACCTTCTGGAAGATGATAATGAAGGATAGAGGATGGATCTACAAGCTATGGACTCCAAACACACTTTTCAAGCTCTCCTAATTCACTATAACACACCAAAAATGACATAGATGATTGAGATTCTCACAAATGGAACTAGGGTTTTGTGGGGGATGAAAGAGAGGGTGGTGGTTGATGTCACACACTGTTAAACCGGAAACATGAAGGGTGATGGGCTAAGGTCTCATAACACAAGGTAAATTGGATTACCAACTATAATCATTGAGCATTTTTATGTTTACATCATATTTGAAACAATATTACATTTAGTTCCATAACACATAGTCGAGTACATAACAAGAGAAACCAAGCCTAATGATCGTTCTTGCCCCCATACCATCATGTCCATGGTTCCCATGATGCCAGTTCACAAAAATATACACTCACTGCTCTGGGTAAGTGGGGGATGTATACCCGAAATAGCGTTATCCCTAAGACTGTCGGCTCAAATTCGAGTTAATAGGTTGTAGTTTGGTTCTCGGGGAGTTAAGATACAAAGTTCATAACATAGAGTTCATATTACAAAGTTCAAATCAATAATTTATACCATAAAGTTCATAGCCCAATTTCATAACACAAAGTTCATAAAAGAGTATTGTTCCAAGTTCAATAACTTCATAAAACAAGATTGTTCCAGCTTCAATAAGCTGATAAAGCAAGGCCCAGCAAGTTCATAAGGCAAGGCTCAGTAAGTTCATTAAATAGTACTAATACTTCATAAGATTATAGCATGCTTTCCATCCTAAAACATGATAACAGTAAAAATAGGGTTGTGCATAGTCACAAGGAAAGTTTGTAGTTCGTATGTCGCAGTTTGAGGTCGCTGGGTTCGATCCCTACTAGCGTCCTATGAAACAATAAGTTTCTAATAAGTCATTGATCACTAGCCATAATCTAGTAACTACTTATCCAACTAGTGAGGTTACAAAGTGCACAAAGTTCTTTCGGTTCATTATCGTTAAATATTGGATTTGCGGTACCTTGTGTTCAAAAATCCACAAAGGCATGAAGATGAATTCCAAGAATTACAAAAATATATTTTTCTGGTTCTAAGAGAGGGTATGGTCCTTCATAATTTGTAAAGTAATTTTTGATGGTTATTTGGTATTTATTTTTAATTTAAGCCTAAATAATATAAAAAATATGAAATAAAGAGTAAAAAGTTTAAAATTCCCAAATTAATTTTTACAGGTTCTAATAATGTTACAAAGCTTGATAAATTATTGGTTTGCACATTTGAGTAATAAGAGCCGGTTTTGTAAATTCATGCTCTAATCGAATGAAAACTTTTAATAAAATACCAAACAGTGACAAAATTGTATGGAAATTTAGGTGTCATATTTATTTCGTACATAAATCAGTTCTTTAATTCTCCATATTTTATCTCATCCATAAGTATTTATTTTGAATTTTTGGCTATTAAATCCTTATTTTTGTAGAACAATAAAGAATTTGTTCTAACACTTAGAAAACATCCCTTGAAAAAATGACATTACATAAATCAATTTGTCTCAAAATTATTTCAGAGTTAAATGGGGGTATTCAACCCCAACAAGTTATGAAATGTAGCACTAGCAAATGAATGAGTTCCAAATGTAGCTGAAACTTCAATAATTTGTGTAGAAACCTCTATAACGTTTTAGTTCATGAAATTTAAGTCTTTTGAGATAGATTTGTCAATTTCCTGAAATAATTTTCTCCAGATGTTTTGTGGGGTTTAAGGGCCTTGATCATGTAATGCAAAACAAGTGGTCATGGAAAAGTGCTGTTTGAGAAACTATTTTGTAAAAATTATCAAAAATCTAATTTGTAATGTTTTACAGGGACACCAATTGGGTTCAAACTTCAACTCAGGGAACTACATCTCAGAAAAAGAATATCGTGATTTGGTTTAGTAATGAGTGGGATATGGTTGTTCAAAGTCGAATAAATAATTCTGGCATAATGCATGCTTGTTACCTTCGGTTTGATTAGAGTGCCCGTAAGGGTCATATTTTCACAAGGGCAACATGCATACCCCTTTATGGTCGAAAATGAATAACCATAAACCAAATTGTATAGAAGAACAATGAATTTTATTTGCAAGAATCCAATCCATAGATTTAGGTTTATCTAAAACACCAAAAATAGGTGTTTTGTTCTTCTTATAAAGAACTCCTTGGAACCGCATCTTGCACTAGGATTTGCATCACAAATCCAATTTCTATCACAAGAATGGAGTGAAAGAACATCTAGAGGTACAAGAAAAGGTTTTTAAATAAGAAAAACTCAAAGCAAAAGAATATTATTGAATAGAAGTCGATTTTTTTGAAGTTTCGAGAACATGCATGCTTCCCTTTGATCTTAGCTTTGGTTTGATCCTAGATTTTCAACATTTTTAACACATGAAATGTGTTTTGGTGAAGATCTACAAATACTAAGTAGGAAGAAAAGATTCCAGCCATGGGAGGGGCATAGAATCAGAAAATACAAGAAAACATGCTAGAACATGTATAAAAATGAAGATTTTGATGATGAGAATGAAGTCTCTTATCTTGAAATCGATTTTGAGGCATCAAAAACACCCAAATATCTCATTATTTTCTTGTTTTGATGGCTGATTTTTGATGGAAAGAGTTGAGAAAAGTAGATGGTGCTTTTAGAGAAAACAAATAGATAAAGTGAATTTCTTTCTCTCTGGATAGATCATCTCTCTCATCGTCTCTTTGGGGCAATACTCCACCAAATTCGACCCCAAAACTCCATATATGTGACTTAACATGTGAAAAATGAAATGGGGAAATATCTCTTAAAGAAGTAGCTTCTAAGAATGGGTTTACTCTCACAAAAGGACATGCAAAATCTGACCTCAGGATTTTACGTCATGGGATCAAGGTATAGAGAGAGAGAGAGAGAGAGAGAGAGAAGGAGAGAGGGAGATAGAGAGAGCGAACCTATTAATGAATTTTGGAGAAGAGAAGGGATTAAAATGGCTTTAAAAGTATCATTTTTAATAAATATGGCCCCTTAATCATTTTTATAAAAATCAACTTTAGTTTTTTTTAAATATTCCATGTATTTTTATAAACTTCCAAGCGTTTATTTCTTGGTTTTTATTCAAGTATTTTTTTTAGAAATAAGTTCATAAACTTGTATTCTTTTGAATTAAGTTATAAAAAGGATATATTATGGTTTGATTTTTATAAAATTAAATTTTATATTTCAAATAAATGAAACAAGGGTTCACATATGAATGTATGATTAGACAATCATTGAATTATATTTTTGGTTCATAATTAAAATTATGATATGTGGATATTATTTCCACTTGTAATTAAATAAAATTATGATTTAATTAATTTGAGTTGATGAGTACTAAAACTAGCTAAGCACTTCATAAGTTCTGATTAAGAAGTTATGGTAGTTTACTTACCCGAGAGCTTCGATATTCCAAACATTAAGTTTAGTTTTAGTATTGAGCTTCGGCACTTTATAACCAAGTTGGTGTATTCACATATCAATGTGACTACTTTTCACAAGTTAAGTTACACTATTTGTTCTGATGGATCTATTAAGTCCGACCTAGTTCATAATCTAGAATCTGGAACCAAGTTATGTTCACACATAAGGATGGTGAGGTTCGAGTTAAGTACTATCCTAAGTCTTCAAAGATGTCACATTTGATGGTAAGAAGGGTTTCCAAGGGATTAAGGTCCTTAAATAGGATCTAAGACCCTAAAGTTAGGTTTTGCATTCCGCACGAGTATTCCATGCGTACTCTAGGTATGCCATGCATACTCACGTAAATCCTACACCCATAACGACCTACCTTACAAAATTAATATATAAATAGCCTTAAAAGGAATTACCTAGGAACTGAGTGTTACACTTCCTTTCCTTAGTGATCGTTCCAAAACCTCCAGAGCTTCGCAAACTAGATTACAAAATGAGCAGTCAAATCACGAGGGACTGAAATCTGAAAATGGAGAGAGGGAGAGAAAGTTAGAAGAATTGATGGAAAGAAATGTGAGGGGGTGACCTCTGTTTATATGGAGGTTTTTGCCTCGCCAAACCGCGACCATGGGTCAGACTGACTTTTCTTTCGTGCACATAATATTGGATGTGTATAGTCAAGTGAATTTAATAAAACGTGTTGCGATCCATAGTCACATAGATGTGTGATGTGGCTTCCACATCACAATATTCTCATATAATTTATTGGTAACGTGCTAGATTGTTGATAACCGATTATTTGGTTGATATTGCAACAAAGTTGTTAATATAGTGACATAACTGAGAAACAAACACAATATAAAAAATAAAATTTTTAGTAAACATGGTGAGCTTAATGCAATTCGAGAAAAGTGGTTACCGAAAGAACAGATAGAACCGGTCATTTGGTTGATATTGCAACAAAATTGTAAATATATTGACATAATTCTGAAAAAAAAAATCAATGTCAAAATCAAAAAATTGTGGTAATATGATGACTTTTTTTTGCAATTATCCCTTTTAAAAAATACTTGTATTAAATCATGTTCTTGAAAGTTACTATGCACTCAACTGATTAAAGTGGAAGACTTGCGTGAAACTCAGCTCCTTAACTAACACTTAAATTTTTCCTTTTGAACTACCTAAATATGAATATTACTAATCCTCAATATTCATTTGTATTTATATATGTTATATTAATCATACCAGATTCTTCAATAATCCCAACAAATACATCAAGGTCTAGTTGATAAGGAATGATCAGGTAAGATCATATGTTAGATAGGATGTATTTGGTATACAAACTATATTATTTGGAAAATCCACTTTAAACACCTCACATATCTAGCCTAGACATCACTCCCATAAGCATATCGATCAGTATACTGACTAGAATTATTGATAAATCTTGTTTATAGGTTCATACTAACCATTATGTACATAAATATAAGTTACACCTAAAGCATAGCATGTATAACTCAACTTAAAGATTTTCTAGCGAAAAATCAGAAATTATGCGAGAAGAACTTCAAAACCAAAAGCTCTATTTCTTTGGGCTCTCAGATTCTCTAGAGCTTGATTACTAACACTTAAAAACTCCTAAAGATGGGCCTCCGGTTATGGGAAAAATTTGAGAGAAAACTGGAAGAAGTTGCAAGGAAAATGATAAAAAATTCTTATATTTATAAAAAACTTCATAGGGTGTTTTGCAAACCAATTGAATCTTTAATCTGAAAATCTCATCAAATCGAACTTATAGGGCTTAAGTTCATGAAATCGCAGATTAGAGTGTGTTTTTGGGAGTGTTTTTTCGTGTGTATTATGTTAACAAATCCTATTTTTTTGTATCCGGATTTAGTTACCACGTTGTGGTAATTCTTTTCCATGTTCTGGTGTGTCTTTTATTACACATTTCTTTCACAACGAATTTTAACCCCACATTAAAATAAAGGGTAATCCAATTTCCTCCACGATGTGATTAATTCCTCCATGTCATGGTATTTCCAAAGTATGTTGTCATCGCTGTTCATTTTACGTAACACAAATCACCGTTTCGTGACCACGTCGTGGTCTCCTCTTTGCCACATCGTGGTGTGGCAAAATGTTTTTTTTTTGCTATAAATTTAATCACAAAGCTATTACCACTTGTACCCTTACTCTATAAAACCTATTCTAACTAAGAAAACTAAAAAGTTTTTGAAAAGTAACAAATAAGTTTTCTATTGCTAATCCAGAAAACTGTTTGAAAGAGTTTTTAGGGCTCCAGCAATTTCGGATGTTTGGCTGATCAGCGGTGCAGTACTGGTGAAGTTCTCCGACCTAACACTTCTTTTCCAACAAGAGCAAACGCCGGTAGGGCTTGGGCTTTCTGTCTGAGGTATCTTTTCTGAATGGGGTATTCTTTTGTCACACCCCCGAACCAGACTACGGAAACGTCCGAGGGCTGTAGTGACTCAATTGAATACCATCACAGTGAATATACATGAAACATTACATCATTCATCACCATGCATTGGAATAGTACAACTCGTAGTGTTTACATTTAGTACTTTGTTTCAAAACATTACATTCCCAAAAAGTAGATTGTTCGATACTAGTTAAACAAACATCAAGATATCATTGAGTACATTTTTCCCTTCGATTTACCTGTTACCTAAGAATACAAGCATTTTGAAAAACATCAACATATGGAATGTTGGTGAGTTCATAAGTAATGTTTGAAATATAATGTTTTGTATTGTTTTGAAAACCGTCAGAAAATCCGATATTTTCTGTAAAAAAAATATTCTATAAAAAGTGAGATGATCCGTAAGTATGCTTGTTTGTTGCTATAAATGTAATAAAAATTGTTATACTTGGTATGCATCTCGTAGGTGTATGAATTGAAAACCCGATGTTTTCCAAACACTTTGAATTACGTGTTTTATATTTTGTTGTACCGTTGCGACGTGTGTATTTGATGAGTCCAGGTGACATTGGATTAATTATGGATTGTGAATTGTTATAAGCACGCATTAATGAAAACGACTAGTTTACAACTACACGAACGATTCCTTAGGCGTCGTCCGTATTATTCACTTAATCCAACCACCCCGACTTCTCATAGCCCCACGACCGAGGAGGAAAGAGGTAGTCGTTCAAGGCTATCGTGAATGCGAAGGGCCCTTGGCCTGACCTGCATTTGTGAATTCTCGACTTTACTAGCGGTACCAAAGGACCCTTGGGGCCCAACAACACAAAAGCCATTGAAAGTCTTTTTACACGGAATTAGGTCATATAAGACCCAACAACATGTAAGCAAGTTCCCTTCGAACCTAAAGATCATGTCATTGGGCTAGCTAGGCCCAACAAGCACGATTTGAAACTTTCAGGCCCAAAGATGGTGTATCGACGTCTGGTGTATTCCCACGTGTGTATTGAATTCCCGAAATTTCCGCGTGTGTATTGACGTATCGTGGTATTATTATTATTGGGTTCGTTGAGGATTCGAGACCGAATCAATTCGTTTGGTAACGATTTTGGTGTTGAAGGTGTATTATATTTCGTCGGTAGTCGTGGTACTGGTATTTTATCATAACAGATTTATTATTTCAAATTACTAAAAATTTTCTTTTTGCAACCCCTTTCTTTTGGATAAATTACAATTTTTGGCCCTTTGTATGATAGAATTTTCCATTTTATTCCTTAAACCATTTTTCTTGACACTATAGTATCAAAACTTGTAGAAAAGACATTTTTCAGCTCAAATTTATTTGAAAAACAGTTTTAGTCCCTCAAAATGAAGTTTTCTCGCCTGAAACCTCAATTTTTTTTCTCAATTTTTACACTTTTGGCCCATAGTAGAAATTTTTTTCATCTTTGGTCCTTTTTTATATGTGAAAAGCATTTTTAACCGTTGACATGGACTTGGTACACTAATAGTCCCCTGTTTTACAGAAAAGTGCAGTTTCAGCCCATCTAAATTGAAAATCTCGCAATTTGGGCTTTATTGGGCCGAAAAGTTCATTTTTGGCCCATTAAGTTTTAAAATTCACATTTTAATCCATCAAAAGAGTAAATTTTCAGAAAATACATTTTTGAATCTGTTTTGACTCATCTCAACCCTCAGAATTTGTATTTTGTCATTTTGGGCCCTTTAGTTTTATATTTTTAGCATTTTGAGCCCAAAAATGGGTTTTAAGCCCAATGAGGTTCATATTGATCAACTTGGTTATTTTTCTAGAAATGGATTTGTATGAAATAATATAAGTTGTACTTATTTCATACAAAATATTGTAGATATCAGTTTCTAAAGTCATTTTGACTAGATCCAACACCATAATCACATAGAACAAATATATAAGCATAGAAATCACACAAAGCATACATATACTCATAGGTCTACACATTTGCTTGTATCCCCCCCCCCCCCCACCACCACAAAACTTATAAAAACCGAAAGATAGGGGGTATGAAACTCACCTTTTCTTGTGGTTTCGATTTGAAGAAGAAAAGAGAAGAGTTTGTTGCTATTTCGGCCCTAGCAACCTTTCCTTGGAAGATCTCGAATTTAAGGAGCTTCTAAGGTGCAAGATCACAAGACTGAATGAATTTATAAGAGATTTTGATGAAGTGAAGGGAGTTAGATCATAAGTTAGCCATTAACTTACCTTAGGTGATGGATTACTTTATGAAGATCCTTAGACTTCAAGCCAAATTTTCAAGATTTTGGATGGAGAGAGTGGATGATTCTTGAGTAATTTAGAGAGAGTTTTGTGAGGTGTATGTGTTCATTTCTTGCTCTCGGCCAAAGGAAAAAGAGGGAGAAAGAAATAGATCTTGAAGTGATATGTGCATGGAAATATGAGATAAGATGCATGGAAAACCAACATGTAAAAATGTGGTGGCTACAAAAGTCAACTCTCCGTTTTTACATGGGCTTGGACCGAGAATTGGAGAGGGAGAGAACAGAATTTGGTCCTTGCATGCTTAAGCCTTTTTCATGTTTATGTTAAGTGGTGTTTGGTCCAAATAACCATAGATATGATTCTTATGACCTATTAGGGCTACATTAGGTTAAATATGGCCCAAAATGGTTCATATAATTGATTTATTTCATTCTAGGCCCAATATGGCCCAAAATGTTGAAATAAATGGAAGTGGGTCCAATTATAGCTCATTTAAGGGTTCTAATCCCAAGATAGTCAAATTGGAAGTTTATTGGTCCATTGGGCCCAATAAGTAAGGCCTAGTCCAAAATGGACCTAAACAAGAACTTCTAGGGTTTCCAATTGCTTGTTGACTATTTGTAATGCTTGTATGAAGTGTTTGATGGAAAACTTGTTGTTATAGAGTAAGTATCATGCATTCTTTCATGTCCTAGATTCATAATTCTTACTTAAGTGCTGAAGTTACAAGGCACAAAATTTCTAGTTGTGACATCATCCCCCCGTTAGAGGGAATTTCGTCCCGAAATTCTGTTTGAAAGCTAGATTTGAGAATGCTAGAATAGGTGAGGGTACTTTTGCTTCATTTGATCTTCACGTTCCTACGTGAATACTGGCCCACGCTTCGTGTTCCACCATACCTTCACGATCGAGATGCGACGTTGCTTAGTACGCTTCACCTCCTTGTCCATGATTTCGACCGGTTCTTCAATGAACAGGAGATTCTCGTTGATTTCGATCTCGTCAAGGGGAATGACGAGTGTTTCATCCGATAGACACTTCTTTAGATTAGAGACATGGAACACGGGGTGTACACTATTTAGCTCGGCGGGTAGTTGCAGTTTATATGCCACTGGACCTATTCGGGCGACAATTTCGAAAGGTCCAATGTACCGTGGGTTTAGTTTTCCCTGTTTCCCGAAACGAATGACTCCTTTCCAAGGTGAAACTTTTAATAGTAGTCGATCCCCGACCTGGAATTCTAACGGCTTTCGCCGTTTATCGGCGTAGCTCTTTTGTCGGTCGCGCGATGCTTGTAATCAATCTCTGATTTGAACGATCTTTTCCGTGGTTTCACGAATGATCTCCGGTCCTGTTAGAGCCTTGTCCGATGCGAGTGTTTTTGCTAGTTGGGTGCACCCACCTTAGCCCAACATAATGGTGATCTACACTTACGCCCGTATAGTGCTTCGAAAGGAGCGACCTTGATGCTCGAATGGTAAATGTTATTATACGAAAACTCGACTAAAGGTAAGTGGGTATCCCAAGACTTCCCAAAGTCTATCACACATGCGCGAAGCATGTCTTCGAGGGTTTGAATGGTTCGTTTACTTTGACCATCCGTTTGTGGGTGGTAAGCGGTGCTCATGTCGAGATGGGTTCCGAGTGCTTTCTGGAGTGATTGCCAAAACCGTGAAGTGAACCTACTGTCCCTATCCGAAATAATAGACACTGGTACTCCGTGAAGTCTCACAATTTCTTGAATGTATAAACGTGTCAGTCTCTCCATCTTTTAGGATTCTTTTATTGGCAGGAAATTGGTAGATTTCATCAGTCGGTCGACTATTACCCATATGGTATCTAGTCCATCCGATGTCTTGGGTAGCTTCGTCACGAAATCAATAGAAATCCCTTCCCATTTCCACTCAGGGATTACCGGTTGCTGTAATAATCTTGAGGGCTTCTGGTACTCCACCTTTACCTTAGCACAAGTAAGGCACTTACCAACATAGGTGGCAATCTCCGCCTTCAGGTTAGGCCACCAATAGTGTTGTTTAATATCCAAATACATCTTGTCTGAGCTGGGATGGATCGAGTATCGCATCTTGTGAGCTTCATTCATGACTACCTCCCTAAATCCTCCGAGTTTAGGGACCCAAATACGGTTCATGAAGTAGTATAATCCATCTTCTTTTACCTCTAGATTCTTCTCCATTCCGTGTAGTGCTTCGCTTGCTCTGTTTTCCATCTTCATGGCCTCCGACTGGGCTACCCCAATCTGAGTGGTTAAGTGGGATTGGATGGTTATTGAGAGAGTTTTCGCATGACGATTAGAGTACTCCTTCTGGCTCAATGCATCAGCTACCACGTTGGCCTTGCCTGGGTGATACTTGATTTCACACTCGTAATCGTTTAATAATTCAACCCATCTTCGTTGCCTCATGTTCAACTCTTTCTGGTTCAAGATGTGCTGAAGACTTTTGTGGTCCGTGAAGATGGTGCACTTTGTACCATAAAGGTAATGCCTCCAAATCTTCAGAGCAAAGACCACTGCTCCTAATTCCATATCATGGGTTGTATAATTCACTTCGTGCGTCTTTAGTTGGCGGGATGCGTAAGCTATCACCCTTCCACGTTGCATGAGAACGCAACCTAAACCCTGATTTCACGCGTCACAGTAGACTACGAAGTCTTCCGTTCCCTCCAGTAAAGATAGTACTGGGGCATTATAGAGGGCTTGCTTTAGCATTCGAAACGCAATCTCTTGTTTGTCCGTCCATTTGAATGGTACGCCTTTTTGTGTAAGTGAGGTAAGTGGCTTGGCGATCTTAGAGAAGTTTTGAATGAACCTCCTGTAGTAGCCTGCTAGACCTAAAAATTGGCGGATTTTCGTGGGTGTTGTCGGGACTGCCCATCCTTCGACAGCTTTGACCTTAGTGGGATCCACATGAATTCCATCTTGGCTAACAACATGACCTAGGAAATTCACACTATGGAGCCAAAACTCACACTTGGAGAGTTTTGCGTATAGCTTTTCCGATCGTAGAGTTTCTAGAATTTGTCGGAGATGTTCACCATGCTCTTCCTCGCTTCGGGAATAGACGAGAATGTCATCAATGAAGATAATGACAAAATTGTCGAGGAATGGTCGACATATTCGGTTCATCAGATCCATAAATGCGGCAGGGGCATTCGTTAGACCAAAGGGCATTACGACAAATTCATAATGTCCGTAACGAGTTCGGAAAGCGGTTTTTGGAATATCCTCTTCTCGGACCTTGAGTTGATGGTATCCGGACCGTAGATCTATCTTAGAAAAGTAACTAGCTCCTTGGAGCTGGTCAAATAGGTCGTTGATTCGTAGGAGTGGATAGCGGTTTTTGACAGTGAGTTTATTTAACTCTATGTAATCGATGCACATCCTAAAAGATCTGTCCTTCTTTTTGACAAATAGGATCGGAGCTCCCCATGGCGAGTAACTAGGTCGGATGAATCCTTTGCCCAGGAGTTTGCTGAGTTGGCTGGACAATTCCTGCATTTCTACAGGAGCTAGCCAGTAGGGCGATTTAGCAAGAGGGGTTGCCCCTGGAACGAGGTCAATTCGGAACTCAACTTGTCTCTCTGGGGGTAGTCCAGGAAGATCTTCAGGAAATACGTTTGGGAATTCACATGCTACTGGAATATCCTGAATGTTAATCTCTTCCTTGGTTTTATCCACTATGTGAGCCAGAAATGTCAAATCCTTCTTTTGTAGATGTTTCTGTGCCTGGAAGCACGAGATGATGCGGAGGTTCGTGCTAGGTTTATCTCCGTAAATAACTAGGGTTTCGTGATTGGGAAGATGAAGGCGAACGGCCTTCTCGTGACACATAATTTCAGCATGGTGGGGGCTTAACCAGTCCATGCTAATAATCACATCGAAACTCCTAATGGAAACATGCATCAAGTCTATTTGAAAGACGTGTTGATTTAGAGTTAGGGTACATCTGATGTAGATTTCCCCAGTGGATTCGGTTTTCCCATTGGCCATTTCCACCGTAAAGGTTTCATTGAGCTTCTGGGGTTGTTGTCTTAACAAATGCTTAAACTTATTGCTCACAAAACTTTGCTCCGCTCCGGTGTCAAATAGGATGCATGCATATGTGTAGTTTAGGGGAAACGTACCGGTAACAACGGCGGGATCCTGAATTGCTTCCCCCTAACCCATAGTCAGCACTCTTCCGGTTCCTCCATTTCTTGGATTGTTGTTGTTGGGGAAGTTTCGACGGAAATGCCTAGTCCTTCCACAACCATAGCAGGGGTGACTAGGTCCGGCATTGTTGTCGCCAGCGTTGGTGTTGTTGTTGTTGCGGTTGTTGTTGTTGTTGTTGTTGTTGTTGATTCTGAAGAGGGTAAGCCCTATAGTACCTTGCAGTGTGTCCCTTCCGATTAAAACTGGTGCACTGTATCTCCTTTCATTCTCCATTGTGATGGAATCCACATTTGTTACACTTGGGAAGATTACCGAAATAAGGTGTAGGAGCATTTGGAGTAGCTGAGGCTTGAGCATGTGGTGTAGCTGGAACTTGCGCGGTGGGAACATTCATCACCACTGTCTGCTGCTTCTTGGAAGTCTCGGAGCCTTGACGCCCCTTTCTTTTGTTGTTCTTCCTCTTCTTGCCATCACTTTCCTTCTTGGCCTCGGTCTCCACTGGCTTGTCACCCTTCTTGTTGTTGTGGTCATACAGCTTCTTCGCCAATCTCTTAGCACTGTCGAAGGTATCGGGATCTGCAGCTATTACGTTTCCTTGGATCGGAGAGGTTAGTCCCCAGATGAATCGCTCGATCTTCTTTCCTTCCGAGGTGATCATGCCCCAACATAACAGAGATAGTTCACTAAATCTTGCTATGTAGGCATCGATGTCAGCTTTCCGTACAGTGAGGTTCCACAATTCTTGTTCCATTTTCTGAATCTCACCACGAGGGCAGTACTCAGCCATCAACATTTCTTTCATTTCTATCCACGACATGGAGTTGGCTACAGGAAGTGTCATGGCTTCCACGTATCCGTTCCACCAGGTGAGCACTTGATCGACAAAAGTGCAGGCTGCAAACTTCACCTTCATCCCCTCGGGACAATCGCATATCTCGAATACCGATTCTACCTTCTCGATCCATCGCTTCAGGGTGATCACTCCTCCAGTACCGTTAAAGGTTCGTTGTTTGGCGTTTGCGAAGTCCTTGTAGGTACACGTTTTGGTGGGTTCTTGATTCATTCCATTGTTCAAACTTCCGACCCCTTACCCGTTGCTTCCTCCGTTGTTCCCTTGGTGAATTTGTGCCATAGCTGCGGTGACCGCTGCAGATATAGCCGCCTGGAATGCAGTGGAGTCGACTTCAGGTGGGGTTGGTCCAGGGTTTCTGCGAGTAGGTCGGCGAGGCATCTTTCTGTCATGAAACGGAAAGATGTTGAGTGTACGTGGTTTCTGTGAGGTTGTGATCCTACTGACTAAGTGCGTGGTACGAACTTAAACACTTCTACCATTTAGCATACAATCATAGACTCTCAACACATAGCAATTTGTAATGTCATAATAAACATGCAAAAGTTCATTAATATTATCCGCATTTGATACATGAAAATTTTGCTCGCGAGAGCATACATGAGTGACACTAGTTCGACAGCATAACGGCTCTATGAGTAGTGTAGTCACTTAAACATAGAGTCGAGGTACATAGCATAGTTCCTAATGATCTAGTAAGTTAAGTCTATCCCTAACCGCGATGAGCTTTGTATGGGGCTGGTGCTGAGGAAGTGGATGCTCCCTGAAGACGAGCCACCTGTCATTCTACATCCTGGAGTCGAGACTCCCACCTCACCTGCCTCATGTGGAACTCTCGAAGGACGTCACGTGTCTCCTGTTCTGCACGCTCGACCCTAGTTCACAACTGGCGTACCTGATCAGCAGTGCCCTGAGCAAGGTCGCCAGTGTTCCGTAACTGTCTCACCATGACTGGAAGGGCTCGATCAGCCGGTCCTCCATCCCTCAGGTCAAAGAACTCGCGTGACATGTCGTACGGGGGTCGCTGTCCCTGCTGTCTGCTCCATCTCCAAAGATCAATACCCCAGGGAGGTGTAGGACCAGTGGCGGCCCACCCAGTAAGCAGGCACCCTGATCGGGTAAGGGGGGTTGATGACTTCGGACTTCGCATCAGAATCACCCACTTCACTGTCAGCGGGTTCCTCCTCGAAGCCTCCTTCATCTTCTTCCTCCTCCTGTTCCTCTTCTGGTTCGGCAGGCTCACCCTTGACTCCTGCCTCCGGTTCCCCGTCAGATTCCTCTTCGGGGTCTTCCTCAGGCTCTTCCTCGTCTAACCATCCGTTGTTTCCCTAGTTAGGGAACTAAGGATCTTCGGGGTGATGAAAACCAGCCATGCTGTCTGCGACAATGTGTAAATATGCTAACATTATTCCTAGGATGCTACAACTATGGTACCGACTAAGCAGGCGTTCTCTTTTTGGTGCTAAAGGGGTATAGTTTTAGGTTCCCTAGCTATCATGATCTTATCAGAACATGTGTAAGTTATACCTTGGAGAGAATGTAGTTGATCAAGCTACATCCACTCCTTGGTACCACTAAGAACAGTCCTGAATTAACCGGGACACTAGCATTATCTTGTTTGGTTCGGCGTTATATTCTTATTCCTAATGCAAGCAAGGGTGGTTTATTGTTGTTTTTTTTACTTGTTTTGTTCAGTGTTGTGTTTGTCCCTCTTTTGGTTCATAGTTGCATATCAATGTGTGGTTAGAGATGCTAGTTCACTATAAATAAAGCTCTGATACCAACTCGTCACACCCCGAACCAGACGATGTAAACGTCCGAGGGCTGTAGTGACTCAATTGAATACCATCACAGTGAATATACATGAAACATAACATCATTCATCACCATGCATTGGAATAGTACAACTGGTAGTGTTTACATTTAGTACTTTGTTTCAAAACATTACATTCCCAAAAAGTAGATTGTTCGATACTAGTTAAACAAACATCAAGATATCACTGAGTACATTTTTCCCTTCGATTTACCTGTTACCTAAGAATACAAGCATTTTGAAAAACATCAACATATGGAATGTTGGTGAGTTCATAAGTAATGTTTGAAATATAATGTTTTGTATTGTTTTGAAAACCGTCAGAAAATCCGATATTTTCTGTAAAAAAAATATTGTATAAAAAGTGTGATGATCCGTAAGTATGCTTGTTTGTTGCTATAAATGTAATAAAAATTGTTATACTTGGTATGCATCTCGTAGGTGTATGAATTGAAAACCCTAGGAAAACCCGATGTTTTCCTAACACTATAAATTACACGTTTTATATTTTGTTGTACCGTTGCGACATGTGTATTTGATGAGTCCATGCGACATTGGATTAATTATGGATTGTGAATTGTTATAAGCACGCATTAATGAAAACGACAAGTTTACAACTATACGAACGATTCCTTAGGCGTCGTCCGTATTATTCACTTAATCCAACCACCCCGACTTCTCATAGCCCCACGACCGAGGAGGAAAGAGGGTACGAAGCCCCGATATTTCCATAAGTCGTCCAAGGCTATCGTGAATGCGAAGGGCCCTTGGCCTGACCTGCATTTGTGAATTCTCGACTTTACTAGCGGTACCAAAAGACCCTTGGGGCCCAACAACACAAAATCCATTAAAAGTCCTTTTACACGGAATTAGGTCATATAAGACCAAACAACATGTAAGCGAGTTCCCTTCGAGCCTAAAGATCATGTCATTGGGCTAGCTAGGCCCAACAAGCACGATTTGAAACTTTCAAGCCCAAAGATGGTGTATCGACGTCTGGTGTATTCCCACGTGTGTATTGAATTCCCGAAATTTCCGCGTGTGTATTGACGTATCGTCGTATTATTATTATTGGGTTCGTTGTGATTCGAGACCGAATCAATTCGTTTGGTAACGATTTTGGTGTTGAAGGTGTATTATATTTCGCCAGCAGTCATGGTACTGGTATTTTATCATAACAGATTTATTATTTCGAATCACTAAAATTTTTCTTTTTGCAACCCCTTTCTTTTGGATAAATTACAATTTTTGGCCCTTTGTATGATAGAATTTTCCATTTTAGTCCTTAAAACATTTTTCTTGACACATAGTATCAAAACTTGTAGAAAAGACATTTTTCAGCTCAAATTTATTTGAAAAACAGTTTTAGTCCCTCAAAATGAAGTTTTCTTGGCTGAAACCTCAATTTTTTTTGCAATTTTTACACTTTTGGCCCACAATAGAAATTTTTTGCATCTTTGGTCCTTTTTATATGTGAAAAGCATTTTTAACCCTTGAAATGGACTTGGTACACTAATAGTCCCCTGTTTTACAAAAAAGTGCAGTTTCAGCCCCTCTAAATTAAAAATCTCGCAATTTGGGCTTTATTGGGCCGAAAAGTTCATTTTTGGCCCATTAAGTTTAAAAATTCACATTTTAATCCATCAAAAGAGTAAATTTTCAGAAAATACATTTTTGAATCTGTTTTGACTCATCTCAACCCTCAGAATTTGTATTGTGTCATTTTGGGCCCTTTAGTTTTATATTTTTAGCATTTTGAGCCCAAAAATGGGTTTTAAGCCCAATGAGGTTCATATTGATCAACTTGGTTATTTTTTCTAGAAATGGGTTTGTATGAAATAATATAAGTTGTACTTATTTCATTCAACATATTGTAGATATCGGTTTCTAAACTCATTTTGACTAGATCCAACACCACAATCACATAGAACAAATATATAAGCATAGAAATCACATAAAGCATACATATACTCATAGATCTACACATTTGCTTGTATTCCCCCCCCCCCCCCCCCACACACAAAACTTATAAAAACCAAAAAATAGGGGGTATGAAACTCACCTTTTCTTGTGGTTTCGTTATGTGGGCCGCCTGTGGGTAATGTTTGAATTTAAGTCCAAAGAAGCATGTAATAATTTTTTGACCAGTGATGAGGTTAACCATTAGATTTCTGAAAAAAGAAAATGGGACAAAAACTTTGTGCCATCTGATCGTATTGTGTGGGTTGATGTTGAAGATCCTCGCTTACATGCTTGGAGAAAAAATGTTAGACATTTCTTGTCCAAAGAGGGTTCAATCGCCCATCTTGATGATAATATTAGAGAAGACGTGTATAAATCATGTGTATGCATTCTCACCTCGTTTGTTGGTATAATTTTGGAAGTGATCAAAGTTAGTATCGATGAGGAAATATTCCATATTCGTATCAAAGAAGCTCCCAATTGGAATCCTTCATTCGTGTGGGAGTTTAATGATATTGATAATGACAATGTTGATGCAAGTCACCAATATGAACAAGAACAAGATGGTAGTAATGACTCTTTAAGTGATAAATAAGATGCCTCACTAGATCCTTTTGGTATTTATGATGCAATGGAAAAATTCGATAAAGAAGAGAAAGTAAAAAAAAACAACCAAGTTGCATATGTGTTCATCTCAGGGCATTCTCGGAATTTTGATACTAAAAATGAAAACTCAAAGTTATACTCGACACCTCGTGCTGCTGTTTATGTTTCAGATCATGTTGCACAACATTTTCTTGTTAATAACGCACCAACACAGCCTCCTTCACAGCTGGAAGTTCCGCCGACAGCAGCTAAGGATGCCACTGTTCCGACATCTCTTTATGCTGTAAATAGTGCGACAGCAATTCCAGTCAATATTCATGATGTTGTTTCGTCAGTTTTGCCTCCGGTTCTGCTTTCTCATCTTGGAAAAAATGGGAAGATAGCCAGAATTCAAGGGGTAATAATGATGTTTTCACTAAAGAATCTCCCTCTAAGGCTCGGGTTCATAGTAAACCTATGGGTTTTTATGGAGGTTTTGGACGAGTTTTGGGTATTAATTGTTCTAAAGATGATCTTTCTCATCCCCCGGGTTTCTCAAATCAGTTTTTTTCTTTTTTGGGAAATAATCAAAGTATATCAGATGGTCTGGAAAAAAATAATTTGTTTTTAAATGAATTAAAAAATCTATTGCATTGGGAGAATCATTGGGGTATAATATGGACGGTTGCATGGATCGTGTTACATATTTTTTTAAAAGGTCACGTTGAGAGACATTTTAAAATGAATTGTATATCAATAAATATACAAGGGGCGGGTTCCTTAGATAAGAGGAGTAGGATTAAAAAACTTTGTAATCGTCATAAAGTTAATTTTCTAGCAATACAAGAAAGTAAGTTAAAGTGCATTGACTTAGTTATGACTTGATCTTTTTGGGGTAATTCTTCTTTTATGCATGCCTTTTCTCCTTCTCGTGGAGCTTCTGGGTGTATTATTGTTATTTAGGATATAGATTTGATTTACCAAAATCGAATTTTAGTTCATGATGGCTTTGTTGCTATTGAGCCGGTGTGGGCTCGTTCCGGGCTTCAAGTGATTTTTATTGTCGTGTATACTCTTCAAGGGTTGAACATAAAAAGACATATTTGGAATGATATTTATAATACTATTTCCAATTTTTCAGGAGAATGTATTGTTATGGGTGATTTCAATGAAGTTAGAGATGAGTTTGAGAGACTGGGATCAAATTTCAATTTGTCTTCAGCGAGAGTTTTTAATAATTTTAATAACTCTCTTGATCTTGTGGATGTTCCTTTGGGTGGACCTCGTTTCATCTAGAGTGATAAATGGGTGTCAAAATTCAGGAAGCTTGACAGATTTTTGATCACGGAAGGTCTTTTAGAATCTTTCCCTTATCTTTCAGCTATTGTATTGGAAAAGAATATTCCTGATCACCGCCCTATTCTTCTGTTGGAGCACCAGGTTGATTACGATCTGATACCTTTTCGCTTATTTCATTCTTGGTTTCAATGGAGGGGTTGGATAATGTTGTTCGGGAGGCTTGGTCTACCTCATTGAAGGGGACAGAGCTAACGAACCCATGGGTAATTTTTAAGAAAAAACTTCAGTTTCTTAAATCTAAACTTAGGGTGTGGCACTCTAATCACCAGGATATGGCTGGTATTAAAAGGAAAAATATGCAAGATTTATTAGAGTTAATTGATTTCAGTCTCATGGAGGATGAAGGGTCTGCAGATTTGAGAGAGGAAAGAGTTTCCTTATTGAAGGAGTTGTCGGATCTGAATTATTTAGCACAAGTTGACCTTGCTCAAAAGGCTAAAATTCAGTGGGGCATTGAAGGGGATGAGAATTCTAGCTTTTTCCATGCATTTCTTAATCGTAAAAGGAGACAAATTGCTATTTGTGGTCTCATGATTGATGGTGTGTGGGTGGATAACCCGACCTAGGTCAAAAATGGGTTTCACGACTATTTTTAATCTTTATTTTAGGAGAGTTCTTCATGTAGACCTGTGACAGATGGTGCTCTTTTTTGTACCTTAACCCAAGTGCTGGTTGATTTTTTGCAGTCTCCTTTTCTTATGAAGAGATAATAAGGGCAGTTTGGGATTATGGCTCTACTAAATCGCCATGACCTGATGGTTTTACTTTTGGATTTTTGAAGATATATTCGGATCTTGTTGCAGTTGATGTTGAGGAGTTTGTTCATCATTTTTTTTCCATCATCTGTTATTCCAAAGGGGTGTAATGCCTCTTTTTTCACCAGTATCCCAAAAGTCAGAGATATGAAGATTTTAGACCCATTAGACTTATTGGATGCCAATATAAAATTATTGGTAAACTTTTAGCTAATCGTCTTGTGGAGGTTATACGTAGTGTTTTTAGCCTTGAGCAATCTGCTTTTATCAAAGGCGGACAGATATTGGATGGTCCTTTTCTTCTAAATGAATTGGTTGCTTGGAGTAAGGCTTCCAGAAATCCCATGATGTTCCTTAAGGTGGATTTTAATAAAGCCTATGACTCATTATCTTGGGATTATTTATTGGAAACTATGTCGATTATAGGATTTGTGTTTATGTGGTGTCAGTGGATAAAGGAGCTACTGTCCATTTCTAGAGCTTCTGTGTTGGTTAATGGTTCCCCGATTGATGAATTCCAAACTCATCGTGAGTTGAGACAGGGTGATTCGTTGTCCCCTTTCCTTTTTATTTTGGCTATGGGGGGTCTCCATGTTGCTTTGACAAGGGCTCGAATGGAGAATGCATTCAGAGGAATTTCTGTTTCAGGAATTGAGATTTCTCATCTCCTTTATGTTGATGATGTTATGTTGGTCTCTTCTTGGGATCCTAAAAATGTGAATTTTCTTATTCTTATACTTAGGTGTTTTTACTTGGCTTCAGAGCTTAAAAATCAATTTATTTAAAAGTAAATTGATTGGTGTGGGAATTCCTTATTCCCAAGTTATCGTGGTGGCTAATAGGATTGGATGTGCAACTTTTGATCTCCTTTTTTTCCCATCTCGGTATCCCGATGGGCCAGGCTATGACTATAACTTCTTCTTGGGTTTCGGTGATTGATAGATTTCATTCAAAGATTTCAAATTGGAAGGCTAAGTGTCTTTCTTCTAGAGGTCTCCTTACTTTTGTGAAGTTTGTCTTGGGCTCGGTAGGGAGCTACTTGATGTCTGTTTTCCTTGCTCCTCTTTTAGTTTTGAAGGACTTAGAAGGAATGAGGGTGAGATTCTTTTGGGGTGAAGACGAGGATGAACGTCGTATGCATTGGGTTAGATGGGATCGAGTTATAGCTTCCAAGGATGAAGGAGGATTGGGGATTGGTAGTCTTTTCTCTTTTAATAGGGCTATGATTTTTCGGTGGTGGTGGAGGTTTTATCATTGTTCTGACCTTTTGTGGGTTAGAGTGATAAAATCTATATACGGTTTGGATGGTGCATGTATGAACTTGAGATATCCTATTACTGGTTAAGGTCCTTGGATTGGGGTTATTTGTATGTTCTCACAATTATGCCAGAAAGATATTGACCTTCAATCTCTTTGCCCCATTAAAATTGGAGATGGTACTCGTACTTCTTTTTGGCACGATGTATGGAGGGGTGATGTGCCCTTGTCATCCTCTTACCCTAGAGTTTATGCCCTAGATTTTCATAGACACGTTTCTATTACTGACAGGATGTCTATGCAATTGGAGGTTAATACCCTTAGATGTATCCCTCGAGGTGGAGCGGAACAGGAGCAATGGGATAACTTTATTTTACTTTCGCAGGATTTCCAACTCAAGCCGGTTCCAGATAGATTGTATTGGGTTAATGATCTATCAGATACCTTCTCTATTTCTTCAGTTCATAAATTTCTGGATGGATTTACGCTTAGTAATGGAGGTATTCCTACTCGTTAGAATAATTAGGTTCCAATTAAGATTAATATTCTTATTTGTAGGATTAGACTGTCTAGTATCCCTACTAGAGAGCGTTTATCTTATAGGGGTATCTTGGTGGATTCTATTCTTTGTCATGTTTGCTCTTCTAGAATGGAGACTATCGATCATATTTTTTGCAGAATACTCTGATTTCATTGCTTTATGGTCACGTATTGCAGTCTGGTGGGGTGTTAACCGTCCTTCTCACTTAACAGTGGATTCTACACCTAAATAATCTTTGCTTTTTGATGATGTTTTCCATAAGTCTTTTACTTGGATTTCTAGTAGGTGTTCTAAAGCCAAGATTAGTTGGTGCTCTTGGCTTCACAATCCTATTTCAACTACTACTTTGATGTAATTATTTTTGTAGCATCTTGCTAGGTCTAATATTATTCCGCCACTCCAAATATATATATATATATATATATATATATATATATATATATATATATATATATATATATATATATACTATAATGGTAATCAAATCACATTACAAATTAATAAAAATGGGTATTACAAGATAACATTAAAAGAAACTAGAGTTGATTTAGAACTTACATTCAAAAGTTACAAATATTACAAAGATTCTTCATAGAATTAGAAGACTACCCAGTCGACTAGATTTTGCCTTCAAATCCACTCAATCAAGTGGATCCTTTGGCCTATAGGTAATGAGTGACTCTCTCAAATAAGAGGTTATGAGTTCAAGTCTCACTAAGAGACATAGATTGTGTTTACGATTAAATTAGGAGTAGGATAGTTTGCCGTTTAAAAAAAAATTGTCTCAAATGTTTAATCATCCATAAATATAAATAGATTCTGAATGATAGTCTCAACCTGGATTAGTGAAATAACTTTATGATACAATAAAGCAAACCTATTCACATACAAATCTAGATTCAAAATCATCAAATAACCACATGTCCAAACTCTGCGTGAAATCCTTTACTAGAACAAATTAGAAATAGCTAGCCTTTTGTTTTGGATTCAAGTAATCTAGACTCCAAATCACAATTCTAAATTAGTTTAATAATCAATTCCATCTTCCAAACTTCTACTCAACATTTCACTATTCTAGGGTTCTTGAGCTTCAAAACAACTCATGAAGTTGAAATCAAGCAACAACAATAGATGCTGAGTCAAACCTAAATCCTTCAATAGAACTTAAGTTAAGCTTCAATATATCTTCAAAACCACCTCCTTAAGTTCTCTAGTCTCTCTTAAAAATCGTCCAAATGAAGAATAAAATGATGAGTTAGGAACTTATGTTCTAAAGTACGCTAACTTAGTACATCTGATCCTTAAATCAACCTTAGTCAACTTATTTATTAACCAAACTAGTGCAATATTAGTGTTAAATGAGTTTGACGGAGTTGCACATAGTTTTTCCTAATTTAACCAAGCCAACTTCGAATTTTTTAAACTTTGACTCAACTTTTATATTTTAACAATTAACATTATTAAATTTATATTATTTTTTTATTTAATGTTTTATATATTTATTTTTTCAATTTTAATAATTTTCAATATTACACAAAAAAATAGATGTTACACATTCATTAGATTGAAGAAATGATCGACGTGGCATGAAGGTGTAGTTTATTTATTCCAAATTGAGAAGTGTAAAAAAAGTAGAGGTGCAACATACAAAGATAAAATTACTAGTTAAAGAAAAATGCAAAAACCACCACTAGTTAAGGTTATATACAAAAATAACCCAGAAAAATACGAAATCATCAAAACATTTTCTAACATATAAAAATGGTATTGAAAGTTGAAACTAGTTAATGATTTGGAAGCTATGATGTGCCACAAGATTAAGGGGGCAGGATTCCATTTGGAAACATATCCACACAACAATTGCAAAACACTCCACATGGCATGATTATGACCGACATAATCAAAAGGTTTTCTTTCTAGCAAACAATTCATTCCTTTTCTTACATTTGACCTTTTAAATTATATAAATGTTTTAATTTTCATAAGATTCGAATAAAACATGAAACTAACATACAGTTGTGCAAATATCGATACTTCCAAATAAATCAACTTCAAAATACGCAATTAAGCTTGATACAATTTCTTGAATTCTTTTATCTCTTGGATTTTTAAACTGTTTATTTAACTGGATTCAACTCTTTTCCGAGAGACACGTGTACATATTAAATTATAGTGATTTAAGAAAAATATAACTTTCAATATCTCGTTTTCTTTTAGATTATATTGAAATAAACTATGTAAAAAAGAGTTTTGCTGTATGTAGTAGTGTATATTGTATACCCACGCAACTGTTCTACAAAAATAAACATTGCATGGAAATTTCACAAGCGTTTTCTTTATACACGGCGAAACATCTTCCTTAATAAATGAACGTTTTTTTGTCACATATCAATTTTTCATGAGTTTTGACACTTGTTATTTTATGAAATAAATATTATCCACTTGTCAAATTTTGATTTTTTTCATTTTTTAAAATTAAAATCATATATTTATATATGTAAAGTATTAAATATTATATATAAAATATTGAATTGCAATAAATATGTTTTTCTTTATTTTAAAGTTGTATATTAAAAAATATTGTTTTTTACATTTTAATATTTAATCTTTTTTAAATCAACCCGTGTACTACACGGGTTTCACACCTAGTATTAATAAAACGAAAAATTAAAGAGCTACGCAAGCTTGCACTACTAACAATAAGGTAAAAGACATGCCAAACATGTTTTAAGTGATAAACGGGTATGTTTAACCTTTGATTAATAAGGAGTAACGTTGAAATTTGAATACATAGACCTTACGATTGTTTGTCTTTTAATCCAATTTTGTATATCCTAATGTGCGTAATAATTATTTTACCCCTTAAGATATTAAACGGTAACTTATATGAAATATGCAATTTGTTCCAAAAAGCCTAAATATAAAACAAATTTTGTGAACTATCAATCTCTAAAGATCATTTGAAATTATTGTATTCGTGAGCTCTATCTATTGTGGATTGTATTTTGTTGTGTGACACTAGGCCGGTTTCACATAACTTGCTAATAAAGAAGCACTCACAAAATTTACAGTCGTGGACTTATTACATGAACTACTACCATTAATTAAAAAATAAAAATCATGACTCTCATTTTGTATTTTTAGCATGACTCTCATTTTATACCATTAGACTTAAGAAGAGGGGCAGCAGGGGTGGACATATGAATGTGTAGTAAAGCGTATCCGAATTTTGGTTCTCGATGATCTTGATGAGGTAAAGAAGCTTCAAGTCTAAATCTTGAGATATCAACACACAAGTGAGTTGTCTACGAAGATTGCTACCGGGAGAACACTTCGATGATAAAGTCAGGAAGGGAGGAAGATGGTTATGATAGTATAAATGTAGGTTTTAGTTGGTTTTGCGTACCATTTCCGACCTACCAGGGTTCTCTTTATATACCAACTTATCTCGAGAATCAACGACCCGAGTCGTACTGTGTAGATGAGGGTCTAATCCTTATAAATGCTCTCCTTGCCAAACGCACAAGAATGGTACTAAGGAGAGGTCATCGGTCATGTCAGTTTGTTATCGATGAATCGCTAGTAGACTTAAGTACTGTACGGCCTACACTTTGTCAGGGTTATTAGTTATGCATCTGTCGCTGGTACTGGACGCTTGCTCTCTTGTTCGGCCTCGCTTTCCCTACCTTGTTTTCTTCTGTTGGTTCGGTTTGGTAGACCATGCGTCAGCATTCTAATTCCAACCTATAGGTACATACGTCGGTAATTAGGTATATGCCTCATTAAATCCCCCTAGTTAGAATTGTTAAGTGACAATTCGAACTAGTTGTTGCGTCGTTGAGACTCCTTTGAGAAAAAGGTAACCGGATAACTCCAATTCAGGTCCTAGGTATTTGATTAGACAGTTTCCCGTTTTAGTTTTTCATCATTCCCTTGTAACGCCGCCTTTGTCACTTCGAACCACCCACATTTCCCTATAAAGTCGGGGTCAAGAAAACTGATTCTCCTTCATTCGACAATACTTCTGTAACACCCAATCCTTGCAGGTAAATTTCTCCCCTTTTCTCTTAAGTTTTAATGTTGGAAGTGTATCTACGCACGACGTAGATAGCCTTCTACGCACTGCATAGATGGGTAAATTGGAAATGGGGCTTTAATGGTCTACGCAGGGTGTGGATCTTGGTACGCAGCGCGTACCTGCCTAGAGCTGAAACCCTAATCTTGGGGTATTGAGCACTATTTAAGGGATCTAGTTCTCTTGAGGCCCTTCCATTCTCAATCTCCATTCCTCCAAACGTTCCCTTTGAAACCATAATTCCCTCTTGGTTTATTTGTGAGCTTAAGAGTGCATTGTATGTTTTTTAAGAAAGAAGAAGGTGGTGGAGTTGCTTAGAAGCTTGAATCGGCTTTGGATACAGAAGTTCCTTCCCCTCATCCATCTCTAGGAGATATAAAGTTTCCACCTTGATGAGTTTTCAAGTAGATCTAGTTATGCTTTAGAAAATCCATATTTTGTCCTCATAACCTTGGTTCTTATGAGTATGAGCTAGCCATTAGGATATTATTTCTAGTAGATTTTGGAGTTGTTAAGACATAAAAATAAGAGCTTGGTCACTCTCATCCATCCATGCATGAGTTTTGGAGCTTTGAGTTACTTATTAGACTTACGTTTTGAGTTTATGCCCTTGTTATGCATGAAAATGGATAAAGTTAGAGACTTTGTCCATTAAGACGTCCTTCTAGCTTAGATCTGGAAGTTTGGAGGTTTAATTTCCTATATTAAGAGCTTAATGATTAAGTTAGGGATCCTGAGGGTACGCGAGAGGGGGGGGGGGGGGGGGGCTAATTCTTGTTGTGTAGGGTGTAGCCTTATTTTACCCTAACTTTTTTACGTTGGGCTCTACGCAGGGCGTAGAGCTGTTACACATGACGTAATTTAGTTGAAAGTTGACTTTTGACTTTTTGACTTTGACCAAGTTTGACTTTAGGTCATTTGGGGTATTTTGAGTAATAGATTGAGACTTGGTCCCTGTTTGTTGTGTAGGTGACCTGTAGAGTCGGTGTTGGAGCAGTAAGTAGTTCAATCATCTTTTGAGACTTGAGGTGAGTTTTCCTCACTGTACTCGTGCGTCAAAGGTACCAATATCAGCCCACTAGGTTGTATAATGTATCATGGTATATAAAATGTTGTTATGCTTTAGAGATATGTTAGATTGGTAGATTTGTATGATTACCTATCTTGTTGGTTATATGTTTATCTGTTACGGATGTCGACATAGTATGGGTGAGGTTGAGGCTATACTGCTTTGTGTGGAAGCCAACAAACTCATAAGTAGTCCAAACATAAGTTGAGGGTCAGGAGGGCAATCCCTACTTATGTTGTGGGGTCTGGAGCAACCCAGACATGAGTTGTTGGGCTAGAGGGCAATCCAAAGTTATGTTGTGGGCTCTGGGGTAATCCAGTTGGATGGTTGTGGACCCGGTATGCATGCCTTTATATGTTTTATGTGTGGGGTATTTTAGGGGAACTCACTAAGCTTTGGTTTATAGTTTGATTTCATGGTTTGAGGTACTTTCAATGATCGGGTCAAGGAGAAGGCGTGATTTTGCACGTCATCTTGGATATTTTATTGATAGATGATTTTGGGATACTCTGATTTATAATTATGGCTTGTTGGAAACAATGTTTTGTATGATTTATGGGTTATTAAATGGTTTTAAAAATGAAAATTTTTTACTATGATTTTTGGGATGTTACAACTTCTTCATTTCTTCCCTCTTTTTGTGTTTTCATTCATAGAAATCCTCGAGCCCTAAATTCTCCGTTATGGCTAAAGATTGCTTCCATATCCATACCGCCTTGTTAATTCTTACTCAGAACCAACTAAATGAATTGGTGAAATCCTTCCGCATAGATCCTTGATTCCGTCCCTAACTTCCATCTCCAAATCAAACTATCACCAATCTCCCACTCGGCTGCATTGGAGTATAGTCGATCTTCTTCAAATCATGTTTAGGCTATCCCTCTTTTCCCTTATTGGGGACCATCCTTGATTATTAACAGATTCATATCGACCAAATAACTCTGAATGGATTCTAGAAGATTATGTTCTTTGTGCTACATGCAAAGCCATATATATTTCGCTTCCCCTTTTTCTTTTTTATTATATCTTTGTGCCCATGATCACCAAGGACTAGATCTCTTTTTCTCTGTGTTGTGGAGGAATTGACATATGGAACAATCATCCCTCATCAACCAAGAAGGGGAAAGAAGATTTTTTTTCTTCATCGATGCTTCAGTCATTGCCATACATATGAAATTTAGTAATTTGGTGAATCGTGATTCCAACCCTACTCCGGAACTAACTGTTGTTGAGAAAAATGTTGTTAAGAGACTTATCACCAATTACCTTGTTTGGTCTGGCCCTGACGAGTCAACCTTTAGTTTGGCTAACTTGGACAACACTTATGAGTTCCTCCGACAGTAGTACCCACTTTGAGGATTCGTAATATTTCCTTTTTTGAAGGACTTCAATGGATGCATCGGTCTAAAGTCGTTAAAAGAAGTGATTCATCTATTCCTAAGTCCGACCCTTCGTCCGATGCAAATGTTGGGGGCGAATCTGAAACGAGCCTTGACTCAATCGTTCTCGACAACCCAATGAAGTTTACTGGTCCTACCCTTTATCATCTAAAAATATTTATAGTTGGCTCCCACTAGTTCTGTAACAACAGCAAAATTCAGGTCAACATTTAAACTTTTATAAAATCGTAATTAAGTATACTAAGTGGTAGATATCGTAACAAGGTTTTCATACATATAAAGAACACTAAAATCCGAGTTATAACGAAGAAGTTATGACCATTCTAAGTTTCCTGACAAAAACCGGCAATACGAAGTTACGTAAAAACGCAAAGTTTCAATAAAACACTTTTTGACCTTAGGTGTCTAAATGAAAGTCATAGATATCGTCAAACTGTAACCGTACATAAAAAGAACGTCCAAATCTGACTTCGTATGAGGAAGTTGTGATTTTTCTAAGTTACAGATATAGCAGTAGACAGCTAAAAACTCGAAATAGAGATCGAGAGACTTTTGGCCAAAACAACCAAAATGAGAATCAAAGGGCTCAACAATACTAGCGCAACGGTAAAAAGTCTGACGAAAACGGACGTCGGATGAAGAAGTTATGGAACTTTAACGGACTTTTCCTGTCCCGACCTATTAAAAATATAATATTAAAAATAAATCAAAACTAGCCGACGGAGTCTAAACGAAAGTTGTAGATCGTAGTCTCACCTTCGCGTGGATATAAAGAACGTCGAAAACGGAGTTCGTATGAGAAAGATATGAATTTTTGAAGTTTGTTAATTAATTTAAATATAAATTAAACTAAAGCCCGGTATTATCCGAAGAATGAGTCACCGGTCCGATCCCTCGTACGCCCAGCGTACCGTCATACGCCGAGCTTACTCGGATGCTAGGCTCCGGTTCATCCACGTCGCTCCAATGTTTCGACCGAGGATGCGCTCATGCATGACGCATGAGTACGCAACGCGTACTCTATTACGCCCCGCGTAACGCAACTTCTCAGACCCCTATAAATAGAGATGCGAGGGTGCCGGCAAAAATTGCTAATTTCCTTCCTTTCGCATTCCGAAGCTCTGCGTTTCAACCCTCGGAATCATCCCAAAGGCCCGGTTTTCATATCCAAAGTGGGAAGAAAGTTTTACACTCCCGAGACTCCCGAGATTTCCCGAGAATCTCGAGAGATCCACTTTCTCGAGTAGAAGTTCTGCTCGGTTCTCATTGCGCTTTCTTCAATCGAACAAGTGAGTTCATACCCCTTTCAAACACACTTTAAATACATTTTAAATTCTTTTATACTCTTTAAGGGGGGGAATACAAGTAAACATACTGTTATTATCGTGCATTTTATAAAGTTTCACTTCACTTGTTTTATCGAATAAATCACTTGGAATTCCTTACTACTATGGAAAACTCTTGTCATACTTTGCGTGCATTAGACTTATACAAAGTATATAGTGATTTCAAAGTACCTTTCGTTGCTAAGTTGTTTTATACATTCTAAAAACTTACGATTTATGCTTTGTCAAACAATGTGAAAAAGGATAAACTTTGCATACAAAACTATCACTTTAATACAGACTTAGTTGAGAATCAATGAGACGTGTATATCTTCAAACACTACTTTCTTATTAGAAAGTAATGCTGCAAGTCCTGTCTATAACCAGAGTCTCCCGTTAGGAGAACGTGTCAAATGTGTATACATCTATACAAGAAGTCATGATCCCACGCCCTGACTGTTAGCTACAGTCCGTCCTTTCGGGTGACAGTTGTCATAACGTTGCGACGCCTGAAGAGCGTCGCTACAGGCATATTATGTTTAGTATGGTTATAAAACTCATCAGATATACAATTATTACGGTATTATGCTTTTATGAACGAGTAGCTATTAAAACTATTCTTCATCTAACAAATGCGATCTTCGTATAGCTTTATTATATAAAACTATGACACAACTTTTAAGAAAGTCGGTTGCTTGCGATTTTCGGTCTTTAAGACTGCCAGTTATGTTAGGAAAATAAGGGTTTTTCTTGTATACAAACCAAACAACTAATAGGAAAATAAGGGATTTTCCTGGTGCAATTATTTACAACTTATAACACGAACATTCATATGCATTTCATACTTTTATAAGAAAATAAGGGTTTTTCTTGGAAAACACAACAATTCATATCTCAACCATTAGGGAAAATATGGAATTTTCTAGATCTAATACATTCATTTTGAACACAACAAATCATAACTCTTTACATTTGAAATACTGCGTTTTCTGGAAAACATACACGAACTTTCGAATGGCGTACATTTTCTCAAAACAATACTCATGAACTCACCAACTTAATTGTTGACACTTTCTCTTTAAAATAACTTGTATTCTCAGGGAACCGCTAAGCAGATTGGAAATCAACTTTTGGGGATTAACGTACTGACGTTAATTACTTCTTTTGAAAGATGTTTATGTATTTAACTTTTGAACATGTAACGAATACAATTATGTAAACATTTTGGAAACTTTAATATATATGGTGGTGTGTACTTTCCTTTCTATGAACTGTTATGATACTGAATATGATGTCCTCCGCCCCCGAACGTTTCCGCCGTTCTGGTTTGGGGATGTGACAGATTGGTATCAGAGCATTGTTTATAGTGAATTAAGTATATCAAAACCATTTTTGGTATACAACTATAAACACAACTGGGCAAAAACGCTATGAGTAAGAGTCATACTTTTAAAATTAAATTTATTTAGTTTTTGTAAAGTAGGCATGCATTCATTTCATATTAATAACATGGTCAGTATCATAATTAAAATAAAATAGAAGTATTATAAATAAGTTGTGCAGTGCAGGCATGCCTTGGGACATGTAATCGGAACTGGGAAGAATGTAGCCTGATCAACTATATTTGTCCAAGGGTTGACTAACGTATGCCAAGGAGTGTCTGCAATGGACAACATATTTAAAACTTACCAAAAGCATATCGTTAAAGAATACTAAGGGAGTATTCGAGTGCCTTCAACCCTTAAACTTAAGAGTAAATTCCATGTGCTTTAGCTTATAGTCAATTCTTAACCCTATTCTCGTATAGACTCAAATGGTTGGATTCCATCGCCCCGGTGACCCCTACTACCCCAACCAAGGTAATGGAGAAGGGATAGAGAATGATCCTAAAGATGGAATGCAAGAAGAATCAGACTCAGATCCAGAGAACAATAACCTACCTTTAACGGCTCCAATTCAAAATCCTAATCCTCGACCGGAATTTCATGGCTCGACGCCCCTTTGGGCAACTAAACTGAATAGGTGGAGCCGCGAACAGGATCACCCCCTTCCGTTCAACGGATATCGAAGCTTCTACAACCTAAGCGAGGGAGGCTCAACAGATAGAGCCCTTCCTATATTGGTTTGTTGGATTTCTCGCATTGGTGAACAAGGACGGACGACCATCCATCGAACTGAGGAAAATGATGCAAACACTGGAGTCAACACAGTTCGCATCCGACAGTTAGGATTAGCTCACGGGAGAATCGTAAATCGAAATGAAGCGTTGCAGAGAGAGCTAACGATAACTCAAACCGAAGTGATAGAACTTCGAGCACGCCAGGCAAGACATGAACTACGTATGCTCGAGATGGAGCGTCAGTTGGCAGAATCTAAGGCCCATGTAGCCAGCTCACGTAACAAATAATACCTGTCTGACTTCCAAAATTTTGTCATAGCATAAGACCTCGGATAAAGTCCTTACTTTTCTTAACCTTGTAATCGGAGACCTTTAGATAGGTCAAATTTTCCTAACTACAAAATGTAATGCACCATGTTTTATAATATATGATGTATTTCCTTTATTAAACCCTTTGCATACCCCTCCAATTCATGAGTTTATCTACTCTCCTTATGAATAGAACTCAAAACCCTATTCAGGGGTAAACCAAACTTCTGATATAACAAATCACTAATGCGCGACTTTCGAATCATTAAAACTTATAGTTATTCTTGTTATTTCCTTATCAGAACAATGCCTCCTCGTAGATCAGCATGTAGAAATGCAACCCCTCGATATGACCACAACATAGTGAAATCTGCTATTGCTGCGGTAGTAACAGCTGCACTGTCTCAAGCAAACGTTAGCGGCGCAACAAGGACTGGAAATAACCAACTTACCAACGCAACCCCATTCCTACAATTAGACACCGCCACTTTGCAAGCTACAGTTATAGCCACAGTGGTAGCCATTATATCATACAATAACTCTGTCTACTCAAGCAGGGAAGGAAACGATATCAAAAATCCTAATCAAAAAAACAATCGAAGCCACCTACCAGTAGCTACCTATAAGAATACCGCAAGGTGTGAACACAAGAACATGAAACAAAAACCCTGGAGCGAGAAGGGAGGCAAATCAACTCAAAGAAATGCCAAAAAGCAATCAACAAACCATACTCCTACACCCAAAAGGCCGTACAACGGCAACCAGCCTAAGTGCAACCGATGCAACTTTCATCATCACGGACCCTGCCGTGAAATGCATTGCGTTAGGTGAAATAGAAAGGGACACACCGTCCGCTACTGTAGAGAACTAGCCCAACCAACTACTCCAGCCACAAATATAGGAGTAGACCGTGCTTACTATGAGTGCGGAGTAGCGGGACACTTCCGAAGGGACTGCCTAGAGTCAAACATCATGAATACTGGTGGAGAAGGCCGAGTATTCCCAATGGACCAAGAGGAGGCTATTGCAGACCCCACGGTTATTCTGGGTACATTTCTCCTTGATAACTTATTTACATACATTCCATTTGATAGTAGAGACGCAGAGGAGTTCCGTGAGTCACAACTTTAAAAATCTACTCGAACAAACACCCCAACCATTAAACAAAACTTTCATAGTAGTAATAATGGAGAAAGACTAAAAAGCACTAAAAACACACACGTAGAATGCACTATTTCACTAACGAATGTCTTACAATGAGAAGTACCGACATCAGCATTCGACGTGGATTGGTGTGACCCTACCCATACCAGTTCCATGTGTTATAAAAGACCCTTTCACTTTAACCTTCGACTAATGAAACTCGATTGATTTATAATGACAAACCCGACACAAACACCAATTGGTTTCTACTTTCAAAACCCCGAAGTACTCATGTGAGGAATCTTTACAACCTTCCCGTAGTATCCCCCAACAGATCATTTAGAAATACCATGCTTACAACAAGTAAAATCCAAGCTCAGAAACTAGCAGTGAATCCAACCATAAACTTCAAAACATAGCTGCCCTAATTCATCGAGTGAATATGCTAACATTTAGAAGAACATAAGTAAATAAACCCAAAACCGCACGATCCCGATCGGTCGAAGTGATAGGAAGGTCCGCTAAAACACGCACATTAGGATCTAGATTCATAAAGGAACAAGAGGAACAAATGGACCATAAGCACTCACGCCTGCCCGCAAGTATTGAAGTCCCAGTCAAAATGCGAATTTCGGGACGAAATTCTCTCTAACGGGGGGATAATGTAACAACAGCAAAATTCAGGTAAAATTTAAACTTCTATAAAATCGTAATTAAGTATACTAAGTGGTAGATATCGTAACAAGGTTTTCATACATATAAAGAACACTAAAATCCAAGTTATAACGAAGAAGTTATGACCATTCTAAGTTTCCCGACAAAAACCGGCAATACGAAGTTACGTAAAAACGCAAAGTTTCAATAAAACACTTTTTGACCTTAGGTGACTAAAAGAAAGTCATAGATATCGTCAAACCGTAACCGTACATAAAAAGAACGTCCAAATCTAACTTCGTATGAGGAAGTTGTGATTTTTCTAAGTTACAGATATAGCAGTAGATAGCTAAAAACTCGAAATAGAGATCGAGAGACTTTTGGCCAAAACAACCTAAATGAGAATCAAAGGGCTCAACAATACTAGCGTAACGGTAAAAAGTCTGACGAAAACGGACGTCGGATGAAGAAGTTATGGAACTTTAATGGACTTTTCCTATCCCGACCTATTAAAAATATAATATTAAAAATGAATCAAAACTAGCCGACGGAGTCTAAACGAAAGTTGTAGATCGTAGTCTCACCTTCGCGTGGATATAAAGAACGATGAAAACGGATTTCATATGAGAAAGATATGAATTTTTGAAGTTTGTTAATTAATTTAAATATAAATTAAATTAAAGCCCGGTATTATCCGAAGGAGTCACCGGTCCGATCTGTCGTACGCCGAGCGTACTCGGATGCTAGGCTCCGGTTCGTCCACGTCGCTCCAATGTTTCGACCGAGGATGCGCTCATGCATGACGCATGAGTACGCAGCGCGTACTCTAGTACGCCCCGCGTAACGCAACTTCTCAGACCCCTATAAATAGAGATGCGAGGGTGCCGGCCAAAATTGCTAATTTCCTTCCTCTCGCGCGCCAAAGCTCTGCATTTCAACCCTCGGAATCATCCCAAAGGCCCGGTTTTCATATCCAAGGTGGGAAGAAAGTTTTACACTCCCGAGACTCCCGAGATTTCCCGAGAATCTCGAGAGATCCGCTTTCTCGAGTAGAAGTTCTGGTCGGTTCTCATCGCGCTTTCTTCAATCGAACAAGTGAGTTCATACCCCTTTCAAACACACATTAAATACATTTTAAATTCTTTTATACTCTTTAAGGGGGGAATACAAGTAAACATACGGTTATTCTCGTGTATTTTATAAAGTTTCACTTCACTTGTTTTATCGAATAAATCACTTGGAATTCCTTACTACTATGGAAAACTCTTGTCATACTTTGCGTGCATTAGACTTATACAAAGTATATAGTGATTTCAAAGTACCTTTCGTTGCTAAGTCATTTTATACATTCTAAAAACTTACGATTTATGCTTTGTCAAACATTGTGAAAAAGGATAAACTTTGCATACAAAACTATCACTTTAATACAGACTTAGTTGAGAAACCATGAGACGTGTATATCTTCAAACACTACTTTCTTATTAGAAAGTAATGCTGCAAGTCCTGTCTATAACCAGAGTCTCTCGTTAGGAGAACGTGTCAAATGTGTATAGATCTATACGGGAAGTCATGATCCCGCACCCTGACTGTTAGCTACAGTCCGTCCTTTGGGGTGACAGTTGTCATAACGCTGCGACGCCTGCAGAACATCGCTACAGGCATATTATGTTTAGTATGGTTATAAAACTCATCGAATATACAATTATTACGATATTATGCTTTTATGAACGAGTAGCTATTAAAACTATTCTTCATCTAACAAATGCGATCTTCGTATAGCTTTATTATATAAAACTATGACACAACTTTTAAGAAAGTCGGTTGCTTGCGATTTTCGGTCTTTAAGACTGCCAGTTATGTTAGGAAAATAAGGGTTTTTCTTGTATACAAACCAAACAACTAATAGGAAAATAAGGGATTTTCCTGGTGCAATTATTTACAACTTATAACACGAACATTCATATGCATTTCATACTTTTATAAGAAAATAAGGGTTTTTCTTGGAAAACACAACAATTCATATCTCAACCATTAGGGAAAATATGGAATTTTCTAGATCTAATACATTCATTTTGAACACAACAAATCATAACTCTTTACATTTGAAATACTGCGTTTTCTGGAAAACATACACGAACTTTCGAATGGCGTACATTTTCTCAAAACAATACTCATGAACTCACCAACTTAATTGTTGACACTTTCTCTTTAAAATAACTTGTATTCTCAGGGAACCGCTAAGCAGATTGGAAATCAACTTTTGGGGATTAACGTACTGACGTTAATTACTTCTTTTGAAAGATGTTTATGTATTTAACTTTTGAACATGTAACGAATACAATTATGTAAACATTTTGGAAACTTTAATATATATGGTGGTGTGTACTTTCCTTTCTATGAACTGTTATGATACTGAATATGATGTCCTCCGCCCCCGAACATTTCCGCCGTTCTGGTTTGGGGGTGTGACAAGTTCCCCCGAACCCCTTAAGCAAAGTAACTTCAAGTGCTACTCCTACCGCGGCTCATAAGAGGAAAGTAAGGCCTTCAGATTCTCCGACTAATAGTGGTATTCCTCCCCAGTCTTCTCCCAAGAGAATATGCACCTCTCTTTCTTCCTTTAACCGAGACCATAGGCTTGCTGACACCGTGCTTGACCTTCCACCGACCACTCTTACTTCATATGGTGAGGCTTTTCACGATTGCTTGGTAACTTTAGACCCTGCCCTTATTTATGTTGCTGATTCCATTTCATCCTACCTTGAGGTTTGTCTACCATCTTTCGAAGTTGAGACCATTATGAACTCGATTCAATCGGACTCCTCGGTTGTTACTATTAGGTCGTTTTTTAGTGCTATTTCCTTGAGAAGTGGAAAAAGTTATGGAGACCCAGATGCATCTGAAATAGAAAAAGAAGATGATGAAGAGTATGAAGAAGTTCTCATAGAAGAAAAAGATGTAAAAGAACCAGAAAAGGAAGAAGAAGAAGAATATGAAGAAGTTCTAGTTGAAGAAGAAATCAAAGAAAATAAAGGAACAAAAACTCCAGAACTTGCAAAGCCAAATCTAAAAGAGTACAAGCCCTTACCTCTACTCCCATCAAGACTAAAGAGTTCAAAGCGTGAAAGTGAGGATGAAGACATTATGGAATTTTTTTTGTAAGGTTTAGGTAAATATTCCACTTTTAGATGTCATCAAACATATCCCTCGTTATGCCAAGTTTCTAAAAAATTTATGTATTTCTAAGAAAAAAATGAAATTCAATGAAACTATCAAAGCTTGCGAAAATATCTCCTTTATTTTACAAAAAGGTTTGCCTCCAAAATGCAAGGATCCGAGGATTATCTCGGTTCCTTGTAAATTGGGAAGCATTACTTTTTCAAATGTCATGCTTGATTTAGGAGCTTCAGTCAATGTTCTTCCCTTTTCTGTTTTTTGAAAAATTAAAATTGGGAACTCTAAAAAAGACCGAGACAATTATCCAGATCGCTGATCACTCGACAATACGTCTAAAAGGTCTACTAGAGGATGTTCTTGTCCAAGTGAATAGTTTGATTTTTCCCGCTAATTTTCACAATCTAGACATGGGAATTGTAGATGTATCTGATTAAAACTCAATTATTTTGGGAAAACCTTTTCTGAAAATTGCTAAAACAAAAATTGATGTTTTTGCTGGTACACTTTCAATGGAATTTGATGGGGATGTGGTGAACTTTAATATTAATGATTATGATACTTCTAGTAAAAATTTTGTCAATTATATGGGTACCAGTAGTGCTTTATCTGATGGTTGTTGTGAGTTTTCTAATATTTTCGTGAAATATTTATTTTTAGACAGAAATTTATCTGAAAATAGATCCCAATAGTTGAAAAGAAATATGTTTGGGGAGGTGACAAAAAAGCTGATTTTTGTTGAATAAACATCAGAGAGGCTGATTTGTGTTAAAATTTTAAATTTTTCGGTTTTCAGTTAAATTGTTTTCAAATTTTTTAGTTTTCTTTTTTGCATTGCATTTACATATAAAAAAAAATAGAAAAAATCTAAAAAAATATTTTCGTTTTTTTTTTCTACATTATAAAAAAATCCAAAAGGATTTTATTTCTGATTATTTTTATTTTCTGCATAAACAAAAAAGTCAAAAGTTTTTGAAAATTTTTGCATGAGATGAGGATATATTTTTACATTCGATAGCACTGTAAAGATGAAATATGATAGCTACCGAAAATAACAGTCTCACTACAATCAATTTTAAGAATTATATTTTCTTATCAGAAAGTGCTTTAAATGTTTTCGAAATATGAACCAACATAAGAGTCGTATAATTTTTACAATGGAATAGTGTGATGAAAAAACAAATAGTGTTTTAGAAATAATTTCCTTAAATTCCTTAAAAAGAACGTAGATTGAATAACCGTTTTATTCCCTTGAAGTATTGAACCTTATATTTTATGCGTCTTTTGAGGTTAGGAGAGAACTGTTATTATATCCACACAATTTATTATCATTTCTAAGGTATTGAAGATATGATGGGCCTCAAAGTAAAATTCGCGATCGGTCTATATATATATATATATATATATATATATATATATATATATATATATATATATATATATATATATATATATATATATATATATATATATATATATGTTAGAAATGGTACACCAAGAAACTTGAAGAAATATAAAATTCAAATCCAAATCCAAGAAAGTTAAATATGAATAGTTGATCGTAACAAAGAAAATGTATGGTATAATGAGAGTGATCCCTCGATAGTGGAATCATACGGGTAAGCTTGATTTTTCTGTCCATAATGAAGCTTACCGCGTTTACTGTAGGAGTTCGGAAAAAAAGGAAGGGTCAGTCAAGGTAAGTTTTTATAAAGAAATTGTCGTGAAATTATTATTAAAAATACACTATTTTCAAAAATTTAATTCGACGTAAAAATTATTTGCTCAAGCTTAGTTTGGCTTATAAATATGAGTTTTGAATATGCAATAAATGTATTGAGAATGTTGTCTAGATAGTGATTTCATTAAAGCTTCCTCGTTGTGAAATCTGATTATGTAAGGAAAAAGAGATTGAAGTGTTTTTTGATCAAGTTTACAGTTTCATTTATTTTAATCTAAATTCTTTTTAGGTCATCTACATCATTCCATTTGTTTAATCTTTTTATTACTTGAATACAAGTAAGGTTCAAGCTTAGGGAGATTTGATAGATGCCATTTTATGCATATTTTAGGGTAGTTTTTATTAACAATTAGCATTATATTTTGTATATTTGCATGTCATTTGTTTAAATAATGTTCACCTCGTGTCATTCGTTAGAATTCCCGTGTTGCTCATGTTTTTATGTCATTTTCAAATAATTCGAGTGGAGCAATACTTTGGGACCAGCTTTGGATGCGTTTTATGGAGAATTGGAGTTAACTGGAGTTTGGAAATTATGAAGGACGTTGAGGAATGCTTGGAAGTTGTTTTGGTCATGACATATTCAACCGAATTGATCATACGAAGACAGATTGCTACATTTTAAAGTCTAAAGGATGTTGCTGACAGCTTTGACCCCCTGTTAGTATTTTGACCATATCTCTTGACTCGTAACTCCGATTGACGAGATTCAAAATGTTCCGGTAACTAGACAAAATTTATGACGACCTTCATGATTTTGAAAAAGGGAGAAAAAGCAAAAATTTTATCAAAGTTTTCTAAATTCGATCGAAGTTTTAAAAAAATCCGATCGAATAAACAATTTGCGGTTCAGAAAGTCCGAAAATCAGAAAAATGAAAACTTCGGCCAAATTAAAAAAATTTAATCACGTGACCCAAACATTCGATCGAATTTTTGGGTTTCTTTCTCCTAAAGACTCTGTCTTGTATATATAGGACGTCTCTTTGATCAGATGAAAGGTTGGACGATTCATGAAGCTCCATACGACGCAAAAGACAATCTCTGAGGCAATTTCTCTCCGATTTCAGCGATTTCTGAACATCATTTCTGATAGGTTTTAGCCATAAGAACATCCTATGTTCTCATGCAAACCCTAATGCTTGGATCTAGGTTTCTCTATTGTACATGCAATTCACCCAAGACTTTAAACCCTAGATCTAGCATACAATTAATCATATTAACATGTGAAAGGGTTTTTAGATCTTACCTTGATTGTTATGTAGCAATAACAATCTCAGATCCTCCTTCTAATGGCTTTAGAAAGCTTAGAGTCACAATTGTCACTCCTCTAATGGTTCATAGACACCAAGAGCAAGAGGATGAAGAATAAGGAGAGGAAAGGCTGCCCAAAATGTGTGGAAACCCTAAGGAGCAAGTTCACCATGTTTTTGAGTCTCAAGGGTCCTTTAAATAGTGAGACTATTAGGGTTATCTAACAAGGAAACCCTAATTTGGATGCTTAGGCCCTAAGCAACCCATGGACTCCCTCCTTAGAGGCCTAGGACGAATTCTAATGGGTTTCCCCATAGAATTCGTCTACTCCTCTAATATGGAGTCCATTAGCCTAATATTCAACTGTCACACAATTGATAGTTCTAGTCCCTTAAGTTTAATTAATGTCTTTTAGCCACAAACTTAATTCTTATTAATTCTTGACTAATATTAATTAAACAATATGATTTCTCCATTAATATATTATTCTCATAATATATTAATAAATCATAATTAATCCTTTCTCTCCATAATTCATCCTATCAAGTTGCTTTGGTGAAGGCAACCCAAAAGGACCATGCACTATCGGGTCAAGTACATACCAAAATAGTTATGGACTTAGACACTAATCCAACAGTCTCCCACTTGGATAAGTCTAATAACTATTCTGCGTATGACTTCAGATCCTGATCTGCAATTTTAACTTTCCAAATCCGCTGTCAACTCTGATCTTATTAGATATGCGTGTCCTTTAGATAAGGGATCATATATTCCTCCATTTCAGATATCATATAGATATAAGACATGAATTCTAATTATTCTCTCTATACTATTTCCCAACTTTCGATTTATGACGACTGACAACAGACTACAATTGATCACATCAAATTAGTCCCGGCTCGGCCAAGCACTTAGGTACCATCACTAAATCATCGAGGGGCCCAAAGATATAGCTTTTATCATACTTTCAATAAAAGGAACGGATAAACTTTGACTCAATACTTGCTTGCACTCACTTACCAAATTACACACAACAATATGTTTTATAACACCAAGTTACTGGTGTGTTTACATATTATCAATGTGCAACCAACTCGCAAGATACAACTCACACATCTCGGTTTCAAGAATATAAGATGTTATCATCTCACCAATCACTCGTGATAAAATCCATGAAGTGATCCAAGTAAGCGTGGGTTTAATCCAATGCTCAAATCATATTCATAAGCACTCATGAACATTGCAACAAACAATTGCTTATGTCTAATACACTTTAGACAATCCACACACCAATTCACAACAGTCTTCATTCATAACTACTTCCAACATATGAACGACTGTGGTCCGTTCGAATAATTTGACTGTTCTGAACCAATTAACTTATTCAGGAAGTCAAAACATGCAAAGTGAAACACAAGAATAATACTAATCCCATACGGCCCCAAACTTTTGAGTATAAATAAAACACCTTGTATCTATCACCATATTGATTACTGATTATTTGTTGTTTCGGGTAATCAACTTCTTACTTGAATTATTACTACACTTGTCCCATTCTCTTAGCATGCACACAATGTTTACCTACGGTTCTTACTTTGTGAAATAGATCAAATGAACACATTTCCAATCATACTCATTTCACAATTTATAATCCTTTTTCACAAGTGAAAGAATATCAAATTCTTACCACTTATAGAATATTCTAGATTCTAACATTTTATGCAATGATCCTTTCATAATGTCATAGTACAAAAGTCACAATGACTATTGCCAATGAAATTACAAAGTCCTCTATCTGAGATTGTTACAATACAGTTCCGTAGATGTGATGTCTCTCACTCAAAGTACATTCCTTGAACATCCTTTTGCATAAAATTTTCTAATCTAAACATAGACTCTCAATATCCAACTCCTAATATGCAACCATTTCCATATTTTCCAAATGACAACTCACTCTTAATAGAATCTTATCTATTCATAATAATGTCGATATGGTCCATCTAGTACTATACTTCCAACTACTCACAAGCGACCAATCCTCGGCGAACATTGCATTGTCCTTTGATAGTTGTTTAATTATCTTAGTCAAAACCGATTCTTGTCTTTTTTTCCTTCTAAATGCGCTAGAATTGGAAAATTTTAGAATGGTCAAATATTATAGCATCTGTAATCGATCCTTTACCCGAAGCGTATGGGATACAATGCATAATGTCTTACATAAAGATGCGATACTTTATCAATATTTTGCCATAATATTTTATGTGTCACATTCTCACAATTTAGAATGGTCAAATATTATAGCATCTGTAATCGATCCTTTACCCGAAGCGTATGGGATACGATGCATAATGTCTTACATAAAGATACGATACCTTATCAATCTTTTGCCATGATATTTTATGTGTCACATTCTCACAATTCGAACTATGAAGAGGGATGCCACAATCATAATCAAAATTTTGAGAACACACTATGTATCCTTGACTAAATGTATTAACATTCGACAACCTAAGCCTTTAGATTTGAAATGAAGCATAATATTCTCTCCCTTAATTATAGCAAAACAACTGTTCAATCCTTACAACTTTGCAAAGTATAACTCTTGTTTTCTATAATTAATATTGCTAACATTTATGCTCCCACTATCATGATGATTATAATAGCATAACACTTATGCTCCCACTAGCTTTGACATGTAATCAGAAAACAACTTAACTTCCAGAAAAACAATACCTACTGAATTTCTTAAGTTCATATTTCTAATACTTAATGCTTTGATAATCCTTTATCTAAGCTTCTTAATCTCATACACCTTTGTCTAAGATAGCTCATATGTGTGTCTAAACAACTCAGACTAATTGTCAAATCTCACAATTCAGATCATGGAAAGAGATACCGTAACCATAATCGAATTCGAGAATACAATTTCACAATCACTATCTTCATAAAATCTCTCTTAGTGAAAGCATTTCCTCACAGTCATCTTCATGAAGGAGGAAATCTTATGACACTTAGATTTTAATGGTTTATGTGTTCCTATCCATGTGAATTTATCAAAACCAAAGTTTACGACAAATTCAAACTCATATGGACCGAACCTTCCCAATCTTGATCTCTTGCCTTATGGTAACACGGCTGCCCACCATGTCTTCCAAGTAGTTAAGAAACTCACCCATTCTTATCAATGTGCTTTTCATTGATCAATGTGCTTGCCTTTTATGCGTTCAAATGAGAACTCATAGAACTTACATGCATAATTAACTCAATTGGAACGACGCAGAAAAAGTATAGTGTCAACACGATAGGTTGTAAACTTCAAGTCGTGTGCTAGTGATGTTCGATAAGGTTTATTTTGATTTGTTCTTGAACCCTTTCAAGACCATTAAGACTCCCCCTGACTCCTTGACATATAATATTTTCTTGTCAATAAACATTTCTTGACAAAAAAAAATATTCAAGAGTTAGTGTAACGTTTATCAAGACAGAACACTTCATAAAATTGGTCATAGTTGGTCTTTATCTTATCCAAGACATCACAACTTTCCACATTTGATGAATTTTATAAACCTTCTTAAGACTTGTCACTCAATGTCACAATCTTAACTCTAAGACTTGTTTTGGAACGAAGTATGATTGACTTTTTGATTTAACCATTTCATCAATTCTTGATTCCTCTTCTCAGACATACAATTCTACTAAGACTCACTTAGAGGATCAATTGAGATATGGTTCTTAATCATTAAGACCTTATCATAAAACATAATAAAAGGTACTCTCCCTTCTTCTTAGAATAGAGAAACTTTTATCTTTCTGCCTACTTGATTCTTCTTATTCGTTCTGCTATTGATTTAAACTCTTTCAAATCAACTCGGATTTACACTTAATCTTATAAGCATAATCATATCCACTAAACCTTTAGAGAATCATGATAAATATCTTTGTCACTCTAGTGGTGGACTTGATCAAAACACAACCCTGTGTACTTGATCTTTTAGTCCTTCACTTGAATTAGTCTAATTTCCAAATATGAAATTTCTCATTCAACATGCAACCAAGTTGTATGATTCCAAGTCTCTATCAAATTGAAACTTGGACGATGAGAAACTTTCCCTATTTGGTAAATTCTTGACTTTTCCACAAATAACGTAATTAAGAATCAAATCCATTATTGCTAATAATAGAAACTTACAAACATCAATTTTTCATACACGCCATTGCAAGGATAAATAAATAATATAAAATCAATATTTATTTTATTGCAGAAAAATTTGTCCTTACAATGCAATTCAATTGAAAAACTATGTTAATACATATTTCTTAGCAATCTTATTCTAACTCCAAGTAGTAGCTCAAGATTCTAATCTTCAAGTAATGCGATCGAAATCCATTTCTTTACGATTAGATTCCGCTCACTTCTTCCCTTAAGCTTCCTTTCTTTTCTTTGATCCTACAAAACATCGAAATGCAATGTTATCACATCATGTATTAAGAATCTAGAATATGAACTTAAAAGAGTTAGTTAATGGAATTTAGCTAAAGTAGAGCCATACGTTTTAACTCTCCTATCTCTTAGATCTCTTAGGTAAATAGGGCAGCTTCGTCTCCAATGCCCCTTCTCTTGGCAATAAAAGCAAATTGACTCTTTTGAAACAGCACACGAAACCACTTCTGACTTTGCCTTTCTCTTATGATCAAACTTTTCGATCATGGCATGTCTTTCGTTTCCATTGCCTATATCCATAGAGGTCTGGAAGGCAGATCCACCAATCTTTTCTTTTCCAGTGCGCCAAATCATTGCTGATTCAGCAGCAATAAGCATATAGGTGAGATCAATGAGGGTTATATCGTGGTTCATCATATAGTACTCTCTTACGAACTCACTATATGAGTCAGGAAGTAACTGAAGAACCTAGTCAACAGCCAACTCCTCACAGACAACAGATCCTAACATTCTTAATCTATCAATGTGTGACTTCATCTCTAGGATGTGTGCACATACTGACTTTCCTTCTTCATGTTTATTTGCCAAAAGGGATTGAGTGAGTTTGAACTTTTCAATCTTTTGAACTTGTGGTTTAGGTAGAACAATAAGAGGAGGTGGAGGAAGTGAAGCATGATCTCGTGTTCCTCGATCGAATCGTGGAATATCATCTTCATGTGAAAAGCTTGTTCTAAGGGATTTAGGAAGATCATAGTTGTCATACTTTGACATCTACAAAACGGGATAAAAATTAAATTCAAGTTAGTTGATTGATTGAGTTCTTAATAAATCACCCAAATGAGATATTAAGGCTAGGACCCAACACAATACTCTACAACTTGGGAGAGGGATGCCGTAACCCAGATTGCAGAACATTTGAAGGTAAGTGAAAGACGATTCACTAATTTCCACCATCAAAAACGAAACAAAATTAAGTTTTAAATCTATTGAAAATTCCTATATCTTTTGAGATTCATTGAACATTTCAATGGCATGTTTAAATCTCGATATGCGCCTCTAGTTTGTGACTGGGATACCGAGGATCACAAAGCGGGTGTGAATAACCATGCAAACTTACATGGTACCCCCACACGTTAAAATCATCTATTCGATGTGCCGATTAACCACACACGCTCCACCGAACTATGACAAACATTGAGTCACCCTTTGCTACCTTTGCTTAGAACTATTTAGTGTTCCGGTTAACCACACACGCTCCACTAACGTCTTCGCAAGGGCACAAAGTGTAATTTCATGGAATTGCATCACTTCACTTTTGCCTAAAGTAACTAAGATTGGGAATTTGTAAAAGCGTTTAGTTACTTTTGTACTTCATTATACTTATAACGGAAGGTTTCTATCCTATCTTACCCGTTCGGCTAACGACCCTCCACTAGTCAAGAGTGCGGTGGGTAAGAGTGGATACCCATTCAATCGCCATTTTATAGGCAATTTCCTTAAACACCCCTTATAGACCAGCTTCGTGAATGAGGCCTACTAACGGTAAGACTGACTTTTACTCATACATATATATATATATATATATATATATATATATATATATATATATATATATATATGTATATATATAATGTTAGACTTTTAATGTTATACATAGTATAGGGTGTATTTTACACTTTTAAAATACTAGGTGGTCTAATTTAATAAATTACACTTTTAAATTAACTAAATGTGAACCTAAACTTTATGTATTTATTAAATCTCCTTTAATTATACACCTTAATTAATTAATAAAACCATAAGGGTGTGATTTGAACTTTTCAAAACAATACTAGGGTTTTAGAATTTCACATTTCTAAATTAAACTATTAATCAACTTTTAAATTCCAAAACTTGAGGGCAAGTTTTGAAACATTTCAAAACATTAGGTTTTAACTTATTTAAATTTCAAAAACAAAACTTTTAAGTTCAAATTTAAACTATAAAACCTAAAGGGGGAAAATAACCAAGGCTTGAGGGCAAGCTTGAAACATTTCAAAACACAAAGGATCAAAAAGCAAATAATTTAAATTAAACAATTAATTTAATGATTATCTAAATTTGACCTAAAATCAATTTCTTGGAAGATAAGTTACCCAATTAATACAAATAATCAAACTTTAATTATATAAGGAAGTTATTATCTAATCAATTGGTAATTATCTTTTGTTTAATCAATGATATACTCAAAAATATGTTTAAAATCAGATTTTAATGACCCAAAACAGTTAAGGCAAGTATCCATGAGTAAAACAACAAGAAATCCCGAAATCCCCTCTTTCTGACGCTCGAACTCGCCGAGTCCCTGTATGGACTTGCCGAGTCGGAGCCAACTCGCCTAGTCCACATTGGAACTCGCTGAGTTCATCAGACAGGGGACCAAAAAAAAAACAATTTTTAAGGCTTGAACAAGTAACCAAGGCATCAGTACAATATAAACCAATCTAGGCTCTGATACCACTGATAGGTTTTAGCCATAAGAACATCCTATGTGCTCATGCAAACCCTAATGCTTGGATCTAGGTTTCTCTATTGTACATGCAGTTCATTAAAGACTTTAAACCCTATATCTAGCATACAATTAATCATATTAACATGTGAAAGGGTTTTTAGATCTTACCTTGATTGTTATGTAGAAATAACAATCTCAAATCGTCCTTGTAATGACTTTAGAAAGCTTAGAGTCACAATTGTCACTCCTCTGATGGTTCACAAACACCAAGAACAAGAGGATGAAGAATAAGGAGAGGAAAGGCTGCCCAAAACGTGTAGAAACCCTAAGGAACAAGTTCACCACGTTATTGAGTCTCAAGGGTCCTTTAAACAGTGAGGCTATTAGGGTTATCTAACAAGGAAAACCTAATTTGGATGCTTAGGCCCTAAGCAACCCATGGACTCCATCCTTAGAGGCCTAGGACGATTTCTAATGGGTTTCCCCATAGAATTCGTCCACTCCTCTAATAATGGAGTCCATTAGCCCAATATTCAACTATCACACAATTGACAGTTCTAGTCCCTTAAGTTTAATTAATGTCTTTTAGCCACAAACTTAACTCTTATTAATTCTTGACTAGTATTAATTAAACAATATGATTTCTCCATTAATATATTTTATTTTAGTTCTTGTTAGTCTGATCACCTTGCTAGGGTTTTATCATTCCAGTTAATCAGTTAATAGAATCCGTAGTTTTTCTTGTTAGCTGGTAATAAGTAACAAATATCAAATTGGTTCTGTGTTTGGATTTAACTCTGATATAAACTGAACAAGCATATATTTACACTTTCGAGCTTGTGAAAAGTATTGATTATTGTTGGGAAGTTTACACATATCTTAATGCAACGTTTCTAATCCTAACTAAGAGCTTCTTTAATTAGACAATAAAAAGTTAGGGTTAATTGAAGACCTTGTTTTGGTAAATTTAACTAGGTAAAAGAGATTATACTAGAGCTTGTTAGTTTTTCTTAGTACCAGCTTAGATAGAATGCATTCTAAATAACAAGATGTGAGTTGATTGCATGGTTAGGAAAGTCGCAGCAGAACTGAAATCCTTTTTATTATTTGTTTTCGTTTAATTATTTTTCATTGCAATTATTAGTTTTTAGTTTAATTTAAAACCCCTTTTATATTTTCTATTTCTTGACTAGAATGTGTCTGATGCAGAAAGACATTGGCTGTTAAACTATGTCCCTGAGGATTCGACCTTGCTTCCATGTGCTATATCATTAGTGCAACCATCAGTGAAACTCTATTTGTTTAATACGCCCGCAACGACATGTTAACACCGACCTTGTTTCCTTATGTTGGTCCGGTTCGGTAACCTAGACGTATATGGTTTGAAGAACCATGTTTCGACATTCTAATTCCAGACCGAAGGTGCATACCTCGATAATTAGGTATATACCTCATTATGCAGCAATGGTGGTACTATTTTTTTACTATATATGTTGCATATTGCTATCTCTTTGGACCTCATAGGAAAAGGATTAGTAAGCAATTCTTGTGAAGAGTGAATGAAAGGAAAAACACTTTCATTAACACTACATCTCTAGAAATGAAAATAGACCTTGTGGTTAGATCAAGAAGCTTATATGCTTTCATACCAGGAGGATAGCCAAGAAGAATACAAATTTTGGCTCTAGGATGAAATTTTGTCGTGTTTACAGTAAGAGTTGAGGAAAATCTAAACAACCAAAACTCCTCAAAAAGAAAACTTGATAGTATAGTTTTTGATAAAGTGTGATATTATTGATAATCTTGGAATGTGTTCTATTGATCAAATATACTACAATAAGAACACATTTAGACCGATGTGATAGGAACATTCAATTGAAAATATAAATCCCTTGTCACATTCAAAATTTGTTGATGCTTCCTTTATACAAATGAATTTTGTTGTGGGCGTTCAACGCATGAAAATTTATGTAGAATCACGTTTTCATGAAATTGTTCTATGAATAATAACTCTTGTGCATTGTCTAATCGGAAAATTTTAACAATAGAATCAAACTGGTTTAAATCCATAACAAGAAGTTGTGGTATTATCCTTTGAACATTATACTTGTTTTTTAGCATATAAATGTAGGTAAGCATGGTACAATCATCTAATAAAGTTATAAAATACCTATAACCATGGTATGAAGTACCTTGGCAGGGCCCCATACATCACAATTAAGAATATCAAAGGGCTTATTTGCAACATTATTCAGGGAAACAAAAGGAAGTATTTTCTGCATAGCTAAAGAACAAACATAACAAACTTGCTTTTTTACCATCGGTGTGACTAATAGAGAGACCTTTACAAGATATATTTATCCTTTTCCGTAGCGGTCCTGTCAGTCTTTTTCATGTCCGATCTTTTCTTTTTGAACCGGTCTGTATTTGGACCGGTCCGGCTTCATGGTCTTTACATGTGCCTTTTTCGGTTGAATTTAGTTTTTTTTTTTGTTAGGTTTCGGTATTTTTCGACTCTTTTTTTTGGTTTCGAGTTTTTTCCATTAACAAATATGTGATTAAAACCAAAATGATAACTTAAGATTTATTAATTATGATAAGTTAAGTTTAATAAAGGAAGAAATGAAATAATATAGAAAATTTGTGATTAAAAATTATATAATTAACAAAAAATGATATATTATAAAGTTTCGTTGCTCGTGATTGTTTCCAAACCTGTCTCGTTCGGTCTCGGAACGGTGTGGTCCTTTTCGAATCAGTATCGTACGGTCTCGATCTGGTCTTCATTCGGTTCGGTCTTTTTTCGATTTGGTCTTGTATTAGACCGGTTTGGTCTCGGTCTTTTTTCGGGTCCGGTCCGAGACCGGTCTTTTTGTGCAGGTCTATTGTAATCATCAAATCATGAATCTATAAACTTTTGTTACATCCAAAAATCACAACCAATTTAAACTTTTCAAAAACAACCAATTTACTTAAAAAGTGTTTACATAACTATTGATCCCAAAAACATTATTTTAAATCAAAGTCTCCCAAGATCCAACAACATAAAACAAAGCATGTGTGCGGTCACGCCTACACCTTGTTACGGTCCTCAGAAGTACCTAAAACAAATTTGAAACTATAAGCCAACGCTTAGTAAGTTCCCCCAAAGTACCACCACATAAACATAACAAACAACAACATGTATACAGAGCCTTCAACATGATTGGACCGCCTCAACGGGCCTTCGGCTTATCTGGACGCTCTCTAGGCCTTCGGATTGACTGGACTGCCTCGCAGGCCTTCGGTCTATCCTAACCACCCTGGGTGTCTTAGCATTCAATATCAACTGGTCCGCCTCAACCTAGTAAACCACAAGCATAACATATCGATATAAACATTAGCACAATAATCAGCAAAACAAGTAGTCCTACATATCTGCCGGTCTAATCACATAACCGGTAAACACATATCTCAGCATAATAAAATACAACAACCAGGATATCTAATCTAATGGGCCGACCTTGGTGCCTTCGACCCGTAAGTACAGTGAGGAAAACTCACCTCTTAGTCGGAATGCAGTCTGAATGAATCCCGGATCCGACAAATGACTCTACCCGACTCCTAATAATCAGAACATTTCCCAATATAAATTAATAATAATTTTCCCAAAATACCCTTGGTCAAAACCGGATAAAAACAACGAAATTAGCCGAGTTAACTCATCCCTCGTATGCACGGTGTACTTCGGATGTACGCAGGGCGTACTCACTGACCGAGGAGTCGGGGCTCAAACTGCATACACGCAACGTACCAATTGGTATGCTCAACGGACGCAATGATTCTATACTTAATGCATTAAGAGCTTATTGCTTAAGCTTTCACGACCAAAATGCAGATCCACGTCCCAAATAGCATCCTTGACCATAAGGTTTCCAACTTTATGGTCTTGCATGTTCAATAAGTGCTAAATGCTAAAACTCCATCCTCTTAACCTATTAAGACAATCAAACATATGCATGGAAAAGGATTAAGAGCCAAGACCCTATTTTTATGCTTCTAAACCCCTCAAAACATCTGAAAGGACAACTAGAATGGACTAGAGCATGCCATACTCCAAAAAGGTCAAGACTTCGGACCAAATGCTCAGGAATCAAGGACTTATCAAAATCTAATGAAATGCAAGTCAAGTTTGCAACTTTATACCACTTGGAGGTTGCTAGAGAGATGAAGATCCCAGAACCAAGGGTCCTTCAAGATTCCAAGATGGTTCTACTTGCCTTTTACTCCTTTAAGATCATCAAACGCACATACAAAGGTTAAGAATGCTCAAACAAGTGGCCAGGGTTTGCTATAATTGATTGGAGTTGATGGAGGCTGATTAGAGATGAGTTTGGAGGCCATAATGAGGCTTAGATAAGGTCAAAACCCTAAAAATTAGGGTTTAAGGATCTCTAACGTATGCCCTACGTACTTGGTGTACGCCCAGTGTACTAGACCCGCACATGTACGCACAACATACACGACGTACGCCCAGCGTACTAAGCCTCAGCCAGAAATTACAAAAATGCCACTATGGGCCATTTTGCAACTTACTCACACACAAGGGCTAAATACTATAAGTCTTTATACATAAGGGGTTACATTTGAAAGTACCTCAACATCGGGATGTTACAATTTTGCTTTACTAGTAATTGTCTTTTTCTCGTTTTGTAAAGGTGCATCGATAATGTTCAATTTCTTTTGCCAAACTAAAAAGTTTTAACGTCGGTTTTACAGTGGGAAGTAATCTGTAAACTTTTTATTAGACAATGATCATTTTTCTAATTCTTTTAAAACATATGGACCATTTGCTGTAAAAGAAATCGACAAAAGGACATTTTTTTTAAATTATAACGCCAAACCTGTAATTTATTTATTATGGAACAAACTTACCAACATAAAAATGTCTTGTGGCGAAAGTGTCAAACTCAAACAGCATACTATTTAAACACATGAACCATTCCTATTAAAAATAAAAAAAAAAAAAAAAAAAAAAAAAAAAAAAAAAACTGCATGTGGATGTTTTTCTGTAAATTACCGTGACAAATTTTGTAATTTATTTTCTACACAGGGACATAATCTACCAACATGCTAAAATATTATGGCCAAGGTCTAAAACCACAAAGTATACTATTCATAAGACACTTGTTTTCTGTTATGTATAATAATAATATGGAAAAATAACACATTAGCCCAACAATGTATTTCGAATTTGTGGAATCAGTTTCTTAACTTATCTTCATACTTTATGAGGGAATAAAGTTATTTTTGACATGTTTATTTGTTATCTAACCTAATACAATCGGTTTAACATGCGACTTACCATTTGTGTTTGTTGACTTTCCTAGTCACACTTGATGATTTATGACTTTTTTATAAAACAAATAAAGAAAATTTGGGTTACTTTGGCAACTCCATCGATGTAAATACACCTATGAAATTGTTCTTTGTATAAAACAAATGCAATATTTTTCAGTAAATTGTTCTCTGTATAAAACAAAATCAACCACAACTGAATTGTTTAATTAAATGCTTCGAAATTTCTCCTTGCATAAATTAACATGATCTAAAACATAAACACATTCGATCCACAATTAAGCATTCAGGAAGTGAATTCAATGCATGAATTACAACCGGAACAACAAATAAACTACATCTTGATGTCTAATAAATGATGTCATCACAGATAATAACAGTTCCTATTGAGAATTATCACAATCATAAGTCTAATCATATCGATTTTGTAATCAAAATTCAAAAAATTAATGTAAAACCCACACAGAACAACTGAATATACATCAAATGACACTTCAAATTCAAAACACGTAAACTGATTGTCTGAAACTAAGATAGTGGTTCTATAATGAAATTGTTGTTTGATGAATAAAACTAGATGAATAAATTCTTGATTAATATATATATATATATATATATATATATATATATATATATATATATATATATATATATATATATATAGAGAGAGAGAGAGAGAGAGAGAGAGAGAGAAGGATCCATTTGAGAGAGAAAAAAGGAGCGAGACGAACTACATGCTCCTTGCAAGGAGTAATAAGTATCTGAATTCATTACCGTGTAAAAAAATATATCCAAGTAATCTAGCAAAGGAATCACCAGACACATCGAAAACAAATCAAACCCAGAATGGGACCACGTTTTCGCCTTTTTTGTAACATCCCAAAAATAAGACCAAAAAATTTTAATTTTTAAATAACTAAAACAATTATCCAAAACATCATAATCAAACCATAGTAGAATAAAATGTGTCTAATACATAAAGAAATATCAGAGTAATCATAAAATGCGGAACGAGGTGGTGTGTACATTGCAATCATCCCGGGCTCTTCCCTTTTGAATGAGAAGTTCCTAAAACATAAACTGAAAACCATAAGCACAAAGCTTTGTGAGTTCCCCATAATACAACATACCATACATATCAACATATATTGGGCCCCTGTCGGTCATTGGGCCCTTCTCGGTATCGAGCCCTACTCGGTATACAGATCTATCAGTCATCGAGCCTCACCCGGTATATATATAACATATTAACATATAATAATACAACACACGTGAGAATCACAAAGATAATAGCATACAGAGTATTCATTAGGATCCGCCAGACATCGGGCCTTTCCCGGTACACATACAAGCACATGACACATGCAAGAGTCATGAAAACATCTAGCACCCTAACATATCAACCATGGGTTGGCATTGGTACCTTCGACCCGCTAAACCACAGTGAGGAAACTCACCTCTAACTGTTGAATCATACAGATAAATCCATGCCTGCTGGTCCGACAATTCCCCACGCCATCATAAAAAAAACAACATCTAAGTAATACTAGGTCTTGACCCATAACCAATAATCCAGGATACTTAGTCCAAGCCCAAGGTAAAAGGCCATTTTACCCTTTTCTCATTTTGGCCCAAAGCCAAGTCCCAAATTATTTCCCAAAACGCCCAAATCACCATAGCCCAAATATGGCCCAGTCTTCCAAATTGGGTCTGAAGCCCATCTTGACCTAAAAATCCAAAGGGACCGAAAGCACTAGCCAAAAGCCCAAATTAGAAGTCTAATGGCCTAACAAGGCCCAAATGAAGAAAAACCAACCTATGACCTAAACCGAGAATGCAAGCCCTAAAAGCCCAATTGCTGAGTACACACGGCCTACTCAGCTTGTACGCCTAGCGTACACCTTCTGGGATAGAACGCATAACATACCAGCTAGATACGCCCAAAATACTCCCCAACCTGCCACCCCAATCCATTTAGCATTTAATCCATTAAGACTTCAAGCCAAACACTCATATCTGATTCTATAAGACCATTTATCATGTAAAGTTGCAACTTTACACACATGCATGGCTTATTGGGGCTCAAGAACTTAATAAAGGTCTTAACACATGCATGGTTCCAAATGCTTCATAAAGTTGACATTTTTATGAACTTGGGGACTGAAAAGAGCTCAGATATAGCATCCAAGGCCTCTGGAGTAGATCAAAAGCTCTCATTTAATACAAAGGACTCAAAAGATTCACAAATGTTCCATGAACTAGATCTAGCATAGAAGAGCACAAAGGTGTAAGATTTTTACCTCAAAAAGCTTGCAAATGTGGAAGTGATCCTAGATCTACAAGCTCAATCAACTTCTCAAAGGGATTCTCTTCTTCTTCTTCTTCAACTTAAGACACCAAAAATCTCTGTATCAAGCTCTCAAACTCACTAACACACTTAGGGTTTTGCTTCTGGGACAAGGAGAGCTGGAGGTTAACTAAACATGACCAAATGAGGTTATAGTGAGGTTTAAATAGGTGCAAACCCTATAAATTAGGGTTTGTCTCATACTCACGTACGCCATATGTACTCCACGTACCCCCCCCCCCCCCACACGTGATTAATAGCTAGTACACTAAGCGTACCCAATGAGTAAGCCCCACTTACTAACCAAGGGACCAATATGAAAGAAATTTGCATTAGGTACTAAAAATAAAACTTACCAAAAATTGAATGTTACAATTCTCCCCTACTTTAATAGACTTCGTCCTCAAAGTCCGCTACTCCAAATAATTTCGGGTAGTGCTCCCTCATCTCATCCTCTGGCTCACACGTCCATTCAAAACCCTTGTGATGTTGCCACTAGACTTTCACATACTCAACAACCTTGTTCCTCAAGGTTTTTCATTTTCCGGTCAAGGATCATAACCGATCTCTCAATATATTTCAGGTGGTCATCCACTTGAATATCCTCCACTGGTACCACCACAGAATCATCCACTAAATACTTCTGCAACTGAGAGACATGGAACGTGCTATGGATCTGATTGAGCTCCTAAGGAAGATCCAAGCGATATGCAACCCAGCCCACCCGGTCCAAAACCCTGAAAGGTCCAACGTACCTAGGGCCCATCTTGTCCCTCTTTTTGAACTGGATGACACCTTTCCGAGGTGACACATTTAGGAGAACCATATCACCCACCATTAACTCTAGATCTAAACGACGCTTGTCAGCATAACTCTTCTTCCAACTATGAGCTAACTGGAGTCTACTCTAAACCTACTGGATCAACTTGGTAGTCTTGAGTACCACCTCAATACTCCCCATGACTCGCTGACAGACCTCACCCCAACATATCGGGGTCCTGTATTTCCTCCCATAAAGCATCCCAAAAGGATTTCGATAAATGCTAGCGTGATAGTTGTTGTTATACGGAAATTCTACTAACGGAAGATACATATCCCAACTCCCAGTAAAATCGAAAACACACGCCATCAGGCTGTAGATGAAAGGCCATGCTGAAATGGAGACTAGTACCCAAATCATCATGGAACCGCTCCTAAAATTTGGAAGTAAACTGGACTTCCCTGTCTGAAACCACAAAAACTGACACCCCATGTCGTGCCATGACCGCCCTGAAGTATACACCAGCCAACTTCTCCGTAGAGATACTCTCTTGAATCGGGATAAAATGCACGCTCTTGGTCAATCGATCCACAATGACCAAAATCGAATCCACTCCACGCGCACTCTGAGGAACTTTGTAATAAAATCCTAGGTAATATCCTCTCATTTCCAAACAAGAATATCCAAGGGCTGCATCATGTCGTGAGGTCCCTGATGCTCGACCTTGAATTTCATGCAAGTCAAACACCGCTCCATGTACCAAGCTACATCCCGATTCAGACAAAGCCACCAATAATCAGGACAAAGATCTCAATACATCTCCATCGCCCTGAGATGAATGGAGAATCTCGATTTGTGCGCCTCCTACATCAGAATCTGACGCGCATTGCCCTAATCTGGAACCAATACTCTCTGATGAAGAGTAAATAATCCATAACTATCATAATCAAAGGAAGCCACCCATAGTCCACTCATGTGACAACCCGAAATTTCCCATTCAGTTTAGCCTAACACTCCTTTGAAACTTAAACTCATTGTTGTTATCTTTTAACACGATTAGAAATTTATTTGAGCATTCTGAGCCTTGTACACTTAAGGAATAAGTGTCGGGGTTAATCTGCTGAAGTTTTAGCACAAAGAAATGACCCTAAGCACTCATGGATGGAGGTCACGGCCAACACATGGGAGTTTACAGCTGTAAAATCCATGTGGGTCGTAAAATCTTGCTTATATGGTGAAATGGTGGCCATTTGATCATTCCTTCCTTCCATTTGGCCCAAATCCTCTCAAGTATTATCCCGAGCTTTGTCCCCGATCTTCAAAACTCGTAAGCTTATTGTCTTAACTAGTTGATATCTTGCATGAAATAGTAATCTTACATGATTTCATCTGTGAAATCATTCCATTTTGTAGATTTTCAAGTTTCACCAAGCACACCAAGAACACACACTAGTGTTCTTGGCTAAAACCGACCATTCGAGCTCGTAGATAGTAAGTACTCTTGATCCAACTCATTGTACACTAGGTTTATCATGTTTAGAGCTTAGAAAACATAAGAAATCAAGGGGTTCAAGGAGTTTATGGCCAAGGCATGTTCTTGGGCCGTAAACCCCTTTTAAGGGTGCAAATGACACCCTAACACCTTAGTAATCCTTGGATATTAGCATAGAACCTTACACCATTGAACTAGGGACTCCAATACACGAAATGGTACTCCTTACCATGAGTTTACGGCCGTAAACTCATGGGGGAGTGGTTCCGGGGCCGTGAACACCATACTAGGTGATTTTAGGACCTTAAACCCACCCAAACACTTGGTCAAAGCTTTGGAACACTTAACCACTTAAGCCCAAAGAGTTTTAAGCCACTTTTGGTGACCAATTGAGAGTTTATTGCCAGCAGTTTACTCCACTGGGTCATAAACTCCAACACACATGGTCTTTGGACCATAAACTCCCGAATGAGGCCTCACACTCCTTTATTGCAACCCGTTAGCCTCCTAGCACTTGACCAAAGTGTTTTCCTCACAATAAGATGTTTATACATGTTTAATTAGTGTTATAATCACTAATTGTTTATATACATATGCCTTTATATGTAATTAGGATCATTTTGCGTGTCTAAGTCTCCACTTGACACCAAGCACTTGTCCAACACTTCCTTCCGATCCGCTCAGTGCAGGTGATTTCATACCCCTTGAATTAACCTTTTAAATGTTCCTACATGTTTTTAAATGCTTTATGGGGGGGGGGGGAATAAAAGTTGAATCATGCTAGTTATTATATCAATCACATGTGATTAATAACTAACATGCAAATGGATTTACTACATGTTAACCGTTTTACCAAACGTATTTCTTCAAATGATTTTCATAAACGTTTTATATGTTTAAAAATCGTTATTATACACTTTATGTTTCATTTCCAAACTCTTTTGCAATGGTGTTTCAAACAAAGGTTTCTTTATACTTAAATTGTTTTTATCAAACAAATACTTTCAAACCGTTTTATAAACTGACATCAAGTCAATCTTTTCTTAGTACTATGCTTTTCAAAGGTTTTACAAAACTTATTTTGTGCTTTTATATTATCAAATGCATGCCCACATATGTATAGTTATATAAGAAATGTTTAAAGGACTTAGGAAGGCTAACCCTTTTATTTCCTTTTCCCCATTAGGATGTAGTCTTGTAGTGTATCGGGTATCCGTCCGAATGTTGTCTAAATATTCATTATATATTATGTATACATATGTAGACATAAAAGTGCCTTCAGTTAGTTCAGTACCTTTGGCTAGCAAAGGTATACCTTCGTGGATACTAGTACATTTCTAGTAACTATTATAGTTATAGTTAGGGGATACTACTTGCTATTCCTATTACAAGGAATTACACTAGAGTCAGTTCATTCATGAGTCCATACGAATATATGTTGCTTGTAGAGATACACTTACTTGGATACACTTACTTGGAAAAACTTACTTGGATACACTTACATGATACCTTTACATAGATACCTTGTTAAAAGCATGTCTGTATATGTATAGTTATATAAATAATGTTTAAAGGACCTAGGAAGGATAACCCGCTTTATTTCCTTTTCCCCGTTGGGATGTGGTCTGGTAGGTTATCGAGTATCTGTCCGAAGGTCGTTTAAATATCAGTTATATATCATGTGTACATACATAGACATAATAGTTCTAATCAGTAGGTTCAGTACCTTTGGGTAGCAAAGGTATACGTTCATATATCCCTAGTGAGCTATTATAGGTATAGTTCGGGCTTAGATATATGATTTGGTAATCAATATGGATTTCGACCTAGCAATTCATTGCGTAAGTCACCTTTAGTTCCAAATGTAGAATAAGGACTACCAATCATATTATTACTTACTTACAGCGGGTCTCGTGAGAAGACTACTTACTTGCTTACTATCAAACCAGTAGGGTCTTGGTAGAAGACTACTTTCAAAACAATAGGGTCTTGGTAGAAGACTTCTTTTATAGGGATCATAGGGATTTCTAGGGTTATTCAAACGCTTTCCATTACTTACAAACATTTTCATACTTATACGACTATCTTTCAAAGTAATGTCAAAGACTTTCATTACACGTTTTACAAATCAAAGACACATTAATACTTATGAATTCACCAGCTTTTAGGCTGATACTCGCTTTCAAAATAACTTGTATTCTCAGGTCACAAATAGATAGGTACGACGACCAGGTTTGTGAAGACAGAGCAGTCCAGACTCGTCCTATTCTGAATATTCATTTTATTGTTGTATATTATGAAGGAACAAACTTGTATTTAAAATTATACTATTAATGCAATGGATGTTGTTGTTGCTTGTTTACTACTTTACATTGTTGTGATACATTACATGATATCCTCCGCCCCAGAACGTTTCCGCCGTTCTCGGTTTTGGGGTGTGACAGATTGGTATCAGAGCATTATTTATATTGAATATAGTATATCAACCCATAAAAGATATACTAACTATAAATATATGAGGATTAAAATACTCTGACCAAGAGTTTATACTTTAAAATAATATAATATTTGATTAAGTATACGTGCCTGCATTCATACTAAAATCAGGGTCACTAGGACAGTACAAAATAATTACGATTGTTGGGCAACACAAGTTGACTTAGAGACATATAGTCTAAAATCTTCCAAACAATACCACAATGAGAACAATAGAACATAAACCTAAAATACTATATGGGTATTTGGTGTTACTATAAGTACTTCATACTTGAGAACTAAAACGGATCTTCATTACTAAGTGGATACACTAAGGCTATATGTAATTAGGATGTTATAGACTTAGAATCTGTAAAAATTTTGCTTTACCCATATTCGTTGTGAATTTAGAGTTAAGGTTACTTATTCGAAGGCCTATCCTGTTGTGATTACATATGACTGGTATGCACTTTACAAATAGCAACGTAACTAATGAATATTTTCTAATAATTATGTAAATAGTTCATCTAATAATTATTTCCTTACCCCAATTCTCGCGTAGATAACATGGTTGGACTCCATCCCCACGACAACCCATACCTTCTGAACGAAGTCATTGCTGGATGGTTTGGAGAAGAACCAGAGAATGATCATCCAATCCCTTTGAATTATCACCATGATGAAGACCTTTCAGATGGTGCTAACTCCAAACCCGAAGTTGAGAACCTACCCCTGGTAGCTCCCATTCCAAATCCTAACCCTCGTCTAACTTTTCATGGCCCGATGCCTCCTTGGGTATAATGTTTGGAATCATGGAGTGAAGATCAAGATCAACCTATGTCGTTTAATGGAGACCAAAGCTTCTACAACGTAAATGAAGGGAGCACATCAGCCATAGTTCTACCAATCCTGATCCGTAGAGTTGCCCGAAACGAAATTTAGGGCAGGACCGCTCTACATCGTATCGCAAAAGTTGACACCAATGGAGGAATGCATATCCTTCGCACCAATCACCTTGAGCATGCTCGTGAGAGATCTGAGAGAGACCACGAATTCCTGCTACAAGCACTAGCTGAAACCCGAGCCGAAGTCATAGAACTCCGAGTACGCCAAAGGGTGTACGAAAGACACCTACTTGATGTAGAACATTAACTGGTTGAGCTAAGAGTTCACCAGAGGGAGGATCGTCACCAGTAGGAGATACTTTACTTTCCTTCTTGTTTTAAGGAACCGTGTTCCTGTTTATGTCCTATGAGGCATTTTCAATGAAACTACCTTGTACTGTAGGTACTTTTAGTTCGGCCTTTATGCGGCCAAAAATTTTGCTACTCCGGATATAATGTAAGACCTTCTTCAGGGTCAAAATACTCTAAATTTGTACATCTTAAACATCGATGAGGTTGACAATCGGCTAACTTCCATTTCACGTTCTTTTTCAAATACTCTCATCATACTTTCATTAGAGTCTATCCGAAACATACTTTAGTTAAATCATTGGACTATAGTAATTTAACTCCGGAGACATTTCCAAGTCTCTTTCAGTGGTTGGATCATATTATCCACCAACCTATAGTACCTCGGTGCGAACGAAAAACATCCTGAGACTAGTCTACGAACTTACTTGTACTCCTAACTAGGAGTTCATCGTAGGGATGTGGGTCAAACCTTCATGAACATACTTCCATTCCGTACTAGGACTGCATCATAGGGATGTAGGTCAAACCTTCGAGAACATACTGTTACTCTTTCATTGAACGATCGACGTACATCCAGGGTTAATAGTAGCCTTTACTAGGAAATTTTAGATCATCGAAAAAGATTTGTAAGAAGATTATTGTCATGATTTTCCTCGTTTATACATTCCCGAGTTATATATAACGAAGACCTGGTAGACAATAGAATGTGGGATTTCTAACTTAGTTTCTTTTCCTCGTTGGAATGTGGGACTAGGGTAGAATCACACATTTTATTATCCGCCCCGTCTTGATTATATCATAACGTGTATGAGCTAAGTTTTCATGTATAGTAACTCCTCTCTTTGCCTGAATCAAAATGATACAAGAACAATCTGGATAGTTTAGCGACTACTCAGCAACAGAATGAAAATACCAAGCTTCTCACCTTTGGGAGCTCTGGTCTTATTCTTCAAGAAGACAGACTTCATAGAGTGCGATCATAACAGCACTAATGCACCGGATCCCATCAGAACTCCGTAGTTAAGCGTGGATGGGCGAGATTAGTACAAATATGGGTATCATTTGGGAAGTCCTCGTGGTGCAGACCTCAACTGGACTTCCTTTAGAAATCATCACTCTCTGCCTCACATAGATGAATCAGTTGACCAACCACCAGGAACAATGTACCTTTCAGAAATGGACCTGAGAATCTGAATATCACCAGTTGCGAGTGTTAGTGAAGGATGTTCTTAGGACAATATTCCAAACTCGATACGGACACTACGAGCCATAGTGATACCCCTCGGATAGGACCAATGCGCCTGTAATAATCATGAACTTCATGAATAGGTAAGAAGGAAATCAAAAAGAGCATCTACAACGAACCACGGAAACATTTCGATCAGAGAACTTTACGCGAAGCTCTCTAAATGCGAGTTTTAGATTGGAATAGTCAAATTCCTGAAGCACACTATTAGTGATGTGGGGATTTTTAGGACCCTTCCAATAATCAAAACCGTCGAGAACTTGTCAACATGGAAGACACCGACGAAATTTCGCTAAATTCTAGGTTTCACTGACCTATGGTCGGGAGTTCATTCAGAACTCCTCACGGATTATGAAACCTCTTATAACTTTGACTCAGGAGGGATTGGCCCTTGACTAGGAAGACAAGAAAGAGGAAGAAAAACCTTGGAAGTTCAAGTGAGAGGCAAAATCCTTTTGGAAATATCACTCTACGGAAGGCTTGATACGCTTCGGAAAGCGTGGTAAGCCAAATCCAAAATAGCTAGGACCTTCGAGATTCTTGCCAGAATCAGTCCTGTAACTCACAAACCCAACCTACACCATGAACTCAGTAACGTACATTTTACCGTTCACGTCTCGAACTTGAAAACGTACCTTTCCGTCAGGACTCTCGTAAGCCCACTCGATGAGATCGAGATCAACGAGATCCTCGCATTCGTGGAAGAACAGTAGTGACCATAGGACCGAGAGGTCAAGCGGACGAAGCAACGTCACCTCCCTTTAGTGAAGGTTCATTGGGATACCAAACGAGGACCCGAATTCACTTATGAGGGCGAGAACCAATCGATTAGGAAGGCTTCCCACCTCCTTGCTCGATTATTCATGCCTACTTCCTTACCTAAATACTAATTTTGGGACGAAATTCCCTCTAACGGGGGGATGATGTGACAACCCGAAATTTTCCATCTAGTTCAGCCTAACACTCCTTTGAAAGTCAAACTCATTGATGTTACCTTTTAACACAATTAGAAGTTTATTTGAGCATTCTGAGCCTTGTTCGCTTAAGGAATAAGTTTCGGGGTTAATCGACTGAAGTTTTAGCACAAAGAAATGACCCTAAGCACTCATGCAAGGAGTTCACAGCCAACACATGGGAGTTTACGGCCGTAAACTCCATGTGGGCTGTAAACTCTTGCCTATATGGTGAAATGGTGGCCATTTGATCATTCCTTCCTTCCATTTGGCCCAAATCCTCTCAAGTATCATCCTGAGCTTTGTCCCCGATCTTCAAAACTCGTAAGCTTATTGTCTTAACTAGTTGATATCTTACATGAACTAGTAATATTACATGATTTTCAAGTTTCACCAAAAACACACACTAGTGTTCTTGGCCAAAACTGACCATTCGAGCTCGTAGATAGTAAGTACTCTTGATTCAACTCATTGAACACTAGGTTTATCATGTTTAGAGCTTAGAAAACATAAGAAATCAAGCGGTTCAAGCCGTAAACCCCTTTTAAGGGTGCAAATAACACCCGGACACCCTAGTAAGCCTTGGATATTAGTATAGCACCTTACACCATTGAACTAGGGACTCCAATACACGAGATAGTACTCCTTATAATGAGTTTACGGCCGTAAACTCATGGGGGAGTGGTCCCAGGGCTGTGAACACCATACTAGGTCATTTTAGGACCTTAAACCCACCTAAACACTTGGTTAAAGCTTTGGAACACTTAACCACTTAAGCCCTAAGAGTTTCAAGCCACTTTTGGTGACCAATTGAGAGTTTACAGCCAGCAGTTTACTCCACTAGGTCGTAAACTCCAACACACATGGGCTTTGGAAAATTATATTACCACATAAATATAAATTTATATTAAATATAACTACTTTTTATAAGTGTTAGATCAATAACTAGTAACAAAAATTTAACGAAAACCACAATACCTATATCTCCGATTAAAAAAGTCATAACAAAGAGAAAAAAAACGCGTCTCAAACGAAAAAACACGCGCCATAACAAGCCATAACATGCCATGGAGCGCCATATCACGCCTTGCCATGCGCCACGCCTAACAGCAACGTTATGTGGCTTTTCGTAACGGCAGAGCCACGCCTCACGCCATGGCGCGCACCTTTTAGAACACTGTATCAATTACATGTGATTAATAACTATCATGCAAATGATTTACTACATGTTAACCGTTTTACGAAACGGATTTCTTGAAATGATTTTCATAAACGTTTTATATGTTTAAAACTCGTTATTATACACTTTATGTTTCATTTCCAAACTCTTTTGCAATGGTGGTTCAAACAAAGGTTTCTTTATACTTAAACTGTTTTTTATCAAACAAATACTTTCAAACCGTTTTACAAACTGACATAAAGTCGATCTTTTCTTAGTACTAAACTTTTCAAAGGTTTTACAAAACTTATTTTATGCTTTTATATTATCAAATGCATGCCCACAGATGTATAGTTATATAAGAAATGTTTAATGGACCTAGGAAGGCTAACCCGCTTTATTTCCTTTTCCCCGTTGGGATGTGGTCTGGTAGGGTATCAGGTATCAGTCCGAATATCGTCTAAATATTCATTATATATTATGTATACATATGTAGACATAAAAGTGCCTTAAGTCAATTCAGTACCTTTGGCTAGCAAAGGTATACCTTCACTGATACTAGTACATTTCTAGTAACTATTATAGGTATAGTTAGGAGATACTACTTGCTATTCCTATTATAAGTAATTACACCAGAGTCAGTTCATTCATGAGTCCATACGAATACATGTTACTTGTAGAGATACACTTACTTGGATATACTTACTTGGAAACACTTACTTGGATACACTTACATGATACCTTTACATAGATACCTACTTAAAACCATGTCTTTATATGTGTAGTTATATAAATATTGTTTAAAGGACTTAGTAAGGCTAACCCGCTTTATTTCCTTTTCCCCGTTGGGATGTGGTCTGGTAGGTTATCGGGTATCCTTTCGAATGTCGTTTAAATATCAGTTACATATCATGTGTACATATATAGACATAATAGTTCATATCATTCGGTTCAGTACCTTTGGGTAGCAAAGGTATACGTTCAGATATCCTTAGTGAGCTATTATAGGTATAGTTTGGGCTTAGATATATGATTTGGTAATTAATATGGATTTCGACCTAGCGATTCGTTGCGTAAGTCACCTTTACTTCCAAATGTAGAATAGGACTACCAATCATATTATTACTTACTTACAGCGGGTCGCGTGAGAAGATTACTTACTTACAGCGGGTCTCGTGAGAAGACTACTTACTTGCTTACTTTCAAAACAGTAGGGTCTTGGTAGAAGACTTCTTTTATAGGGATCATAGGCATTTCTAGGGTTATTCAAACACTTTCCACTACTTACAAACATTTTCATACTTATACGACTTTCTTTCAAAGCAATGTCAAAGACTTTCATTACACATTTTACAAATCAAAGACACATTAATACTTATGAATTCACCAGCTTTTTGGCTAATACTCACTTTCAGAATAACTTGTATTCTCAGGTCACAAATAGATCTGTACGACGACCAGGTTTGTGAAGACGGAGCAGTCCAGACTCGTCCTATTCTGAATATTCATTTTATTGTTGTATATTACGAAGGAACATGCTTGTAATTAAAATTATACTATTAATGCAATGGATGATGTTGTTGCTTGTTTACTACTTTACATTGTTGTGATACATTACATGACGTCCTCCGCCCCAGAACGTTTCCGCCGCTCTCGATTTTGGGGTGCGACAACTCACTCTTTCGATGCTCTTCCTTCATAGCCTTGATTAGATCCTCACAAATCCGCTCTAAGAAGGCTCAAAGAAATATCTCTGATCGGATCCGCGACCACCTAATGACTGAGTGCATCAGCCATTAGATTATCCTTCCCCGAATGATAAAGGATCTCACAATCATAATCTTTCAACACATCCTACCACCGGTGCTACCTCATATTTGTAATGCCGTAAATTTTCAAACCAAAATTTTGATTTTTCAAGCACAATAACACACATGTCACATTTTCTCCAACTCATTTTTGAAATATCAGTATATATTTCAGGAATTGTTTATCACAAATCTAGGATACAAAATAAATATAACTCCAGCTCAGATGTGTGTGTACAATCAACTCGGTGCCTTCCCACGATCCTCAGAAGTACCTGAATTATATAACACATAACACGGTAAGCACGAAGCTTACTGAGTTCTCCTAAAATAGCACATACAACACATTAGCCACTCAAGGCTATATCTTTGTAAGACCCTATGGTCTATGTGTCTCAGTGGGACCCTCCAGTCCCACAGCTCGTTGGACCCTCTGGTCCGGTCTCAGTGAGGACCCTCCGGTCTGGTCACATAACATAGCATATATATCATATAGACAAATGCACAACTCAAGTAAGCATATAAGACCCTCCGGTCACACACAAACACCACTCTAAGTAAAGTATAGTGAGAAGACTCACCTCGTAAGCTAGCAAGTAAAAGTCTCGTACTCGGAAACCTCGATATAGCCTCCGCCTACCACAAGATAATTATCTCTAAATAATATCCTACTCATTCTAAAGTACACTAAAGGTGGTCCTCTCTTTCTCTCTAACTCTTAGAATGGGTAAAAGACCATTTTACCCTTCTATAGTTCCCATTACTCATATTGACCAACTCTAAAAGTCAATAGAAGTCAGACTCGAGTCAACAGTCCAAGTTTGACTTGACTGGCCGAGTGCACTCATGCAACTCGTCGAATCCACTCGTTCCTCAGAAGTCTCGAGAAGGTCCAGCTCGCTGAGTTATCCTTAACTTGATTAGTCATCACAGCGTCCAACTCGTCAGGACAAACCCTAACCGACTCATTGAGTCCGCTCATGGACTCGGAGAGTGTCTTCAATCTAATTTCTCATTCATGCACTTTAAAGCAGATCTACCACACCAAACCCTAGATCTATGCTCCCAAGGCTCGATTAACACGTAAAGTTTTGATCTTTACATTCATGCATGGCACTTTCGGCTTGAAATGCCAAAAACACACTTTATTTGGGGTGTCTCATTCAACGGTCTATTATGGCTGAATAAAGCAGGGAACTTCCGACTCTAGGGACCTCACAAGGTCCAGATCTTATTTCCATATCTCAAAAGGTGTTCAAAACCTTCAAGGTCCCAAAATAAGATGGAAAATAAGCCCTAAACTCTAATATCATGAGATCTACCCATACTAATGAAAAGATATGAACTTTATACCTTAAATAGAAGCTCCTTGATGTTTTAGCAACAGATCTAATATCCTCTTCATGATCCTTGCTTGAAATCCTCCTATTCTCTACCAAAAATGCACCAAAGATCTCAAATAATGGCTCAATATTCTCTCTAAAGCTCAAGGGGGCGATTAGGGTTTCTCTTAGTGAATGGAACCAGATGGGGAGCCGCAAATGAGGCTATACATGTCCTTGTTGGGTTATGAGCATTCTAACACCCCTAAGTGTACATGAAACCCTAAATACCTTGGATCTACGCTTTCTCTATTATACATGCAAATATGAATATTCCAAGGTACTACCTTAACTAGCATACAATCTTTTGATACGTGGGTAATAAAATGGATAGAATATATACCTTATCGATGTAACTTGTCTTCATGTAGATTGAGTGCCTAGTGCCCCAACTGTGACACCTCAAATGGTTCACACAACACCATGAACACTCAGAATAACCTTGAGAATAAGGATACTTTGGTTCTCTCTATGGAAATCGGCCTTGCCCTTTTTGTGTACACACACTAGTGCCAATTTCACCAACCATGGACATCTTTATATAGTGTGGAGATTAGGGTTAAACCCTAATACCCATGACTTTTCATTTCATATGATCCATGGGTTAAACACTCCATGACTATCCATGAAAGCTTAGCACAACCTAAATGAACTTGTCCCATCACACACATATATCTTAGAGTCCATATTTAATTAGTTCCTTTTGATCACTTAATTAGTTACAGATTAATTCTTGATCAATACTAATGAAATAATATGATTATATATTAATATATTAGAACTTATAATATATTAATATAAATCACTAGTAGCCTTTTTCCTCATCTTGTCAATCCAATTATCCTGATGCCATGCAACCCAAATGGACCATGCCGGGTCAGGTCAAGTCTTACCAATTATAGTTATGGACTTAGACATTAATCCAATAGTATCCCACTTGGATAAGTCTAAAACTATTATTGAAAGCTTCTGTTAAACTCTAACCTTGCCGATGAACTCTGACCTTTGTCAATGACTTGTCCATTAGATAAGGTATCATATATTCCTCCATTCTAGATATCATATGGACTGAGACATAGATTATAATCATTCGCTTTGTCCAATTATTGTTTCCCAATTTTCCGATTCATGATGACTGACTTATTGAACAGATCAAATCAGTCCTACCTTGTCCAAACACTCACATGTATCATTATTAAATCATCGAGGGGACCACATACATCACTTTTATCGCAAAGGTAAAAGGAATGGACAAACTTCGACTCATATGGCTTGTTCTACTACTTGTTGAATCATACACAAAGGCACGTTTTACAACATTGAGTTACCAATGCGGTTTCGTGCAATCAATGTATAACCAACTCATAGTAACAACTCATATCTCTATGTTTGAAGAATATAAGATATTATCGTCTCATGATCACTCGTGATAAAATCCATGAAGTGATTCCAATGAGCGTGGGTTGAATCCAATACTCAGAACTTATGATCACTCATGAGTGTTGTAGCACCACTTTGTCCAAAAACATAGACCTCTACAATCCAACCCATGACAGTCTTGATTCATATCTACTTCCAACATATGAGCGACTGTGGATGGTTTGAATAACTTAGTCAATCAGGAAGAACGACCTAGTTATTCTGTAACTCAAAACATTTAAAGTGAAACACAAGAATAATCGAATCCAATATGGTCTCAGAACTTATGAATATAAATAAACATCTTTTATTTATCACCATATTGATTATACACCATTCATTGCATACGGTTTCAAACTATCAACCTTATACTTGAATTAAAACAATAGTTGTCCAATTCTCCAAGCATGTACACTATGTTCTTCTAAACAATAGCTTTGCCAAACACCAAGTATGCACTCTATGTTTGTCTATGATCCTTACTACAAATGCAGGAATTCCAAATTCATGCCATTTACCGAAATCTGTTAGATTCTAAACTTATATGCATTGATCCTCTTGTAATGATTATGCACAAATTCACAAAGACTTAACTATAAACATTACAGAGCATTCCAAAGGAGACCAACTCCATGGATCTGAAGTCTCACATTCAAGTTCATTGCTTTGAACATCCTTCATGCATTAAGTTTCCTAATCTTACACAGATTTGATGAATAACTTCCACCTATCGGAACAACTCCATATTCCCATTTTAACTATCACTTATGAACAAGAGTTTCCTTTTTTTTTCAGAATATGTCAATGTGGTCCTTCCAAAATTAACATTATACTTCCAACTATCCATGAGCAACCAATCTTTGGTAAATCTTAGATAGTCCTCGACAATTGCTTAATCCTTTTAGTCATATCCAATTCTAGACCTTTTCCCTTCTTAATGCCTCAGGCACTTGGAAATTTTTAGAAATGATGAATATTATAGCACATGTAATCGATCCTATATCCGAAGCATATGGGACATGATTCATGATGTCTCACATAAATACATGATTCTAGACCAGTCTTTTGCTACAACATTTCTATTTTCCAAGTTCTTATAATTCAGATTATGAAAAGGGACGTCGTAATCATAATCGAATTTTAGAATGCAAATAATAGACCAATATATAGAATTTCCTTATGTTGAGCCATTCCAACATGAAATTCATATATATATATATATATATATATATATATATATATATATATATATATATATATATATATATATATATATCTTTGACTAAATAAGATTAAAACCTCAATCAAAGCTTTTAGATTTTAGATGAAGTATAATTTCCTCTCCCTTAATTATAGCAAAACAACTTTTCAACCCCTGCAACTTCACGAATTGAAACTTTTATTTTTCTATAATTAACACTGCTAACTAGAAACCTTTATCATAATTATCATGTTTCCACTAACATAATGATTATTAGCATAACACTTATGATCCCACTAGCTTTGACATGTATTCAAAAATCAGTTGGACTTCTAGAAGTCAATACTTTACTGACTTTCTTACCAAAGTTCAGATTTGTGAGACGATATTGTCTTGATAAGACTTTATCAAAAATGTATGCCTTATCTTATATAGCTCACAGGTGTGTCTAAACAATTTTAGAACTATGAAAAGGGATTTCGTAATCATAGTCTCAATTGTTTAGATTTTTGCCATCTGCTTTAAATCTACTTGGTGGAAGTGTTTCCTTACCATCATTTTCATGAATTGTAGAGAAATCTTATGACCCATAGATTTTATGGTGTATATGTTCTTATCCATGTGAATTGTCAAAACCTTAGTCACAAGACAAGATAATGACAAATCCAAACTCATATGGATTGAACTCAATCTTAATTTCTTGCCACCTGGCAGCTCAAGGACCTAGCATTTCTTCCAAGTTGTTATGCAACCTACTGAGAACTCTAAGAACTCATATGCAAAGCCGAATTTAACTGGAATGGGCACAGAAATAGAAATTTGTCAACACGATAGGTCATAAACCTCACGTCATGTGCTAGTTCCTTATTCACACAATTGGCCATAGTTGGTCTTTGTTTTATCCAAAACATCACAACTTACCAATTTCAAATGTACAAGAGTATGACACACTTTACTCTTACATTTGACTAGTTTTAGTAAACTTTTCTTTAAGATATGTCACTCAAGTTACAATCTTGGAGTATGACTCTAAGAATTGTTTCGGAACGAAGTATGACTCATCTTCTTGATTTAATCATTCCAACAATTCAAGACTCCTCTTCTTAGTCATAAGAATGCACTAAGATTTCCTTAGAGGACTAATTGTGATATGATTTCTAAATCATTAAGATGATCACAAAACCTGATACTAAAGTACTCTCCTATCTTTTCAGATTTGAGAAACTTTTATCCTTCTGCCTAATTTTATTCTTCTCATTCATTCTGCCATACATCGAAAATTTTCTAATGTATCAGAATTACACTTAAACTTGTAAGTTTAACCATATTTACTAAACTTTAGTAAATCCTGACGAATAGTCTTATAGATCTTTTGTGTTGGACTTGATCAGTGCACAAGAATGTGTAATCGATCCCTTAGTCCTTCACTTGACTCACATGTACATGTGAATAAGGAACTAGTCTTAATTTTCCAAAGCTAAAAGTTCTCATTCATCATATTGTACAACTTGTATGATTTCCAAGTTTCTATCCAACTGAAACCTTGGATGATGAATATTTTTCCTTATATGGTAAATTTAGACACTACCACAAACGAAAGAAACAAATTCACATTTCCATTATTGCTAGAAACATATAAAGATCAATTTTCAGTAAAAGTTATTACAAGGAGATATAAACTAAAATAAAATCAAATTTTTATTTATTTATAAAATGCGGAAAATTTTTTCCTTACAATGCAACTTTAAATGAAAACTATGCTATTACATGTTTCCTAGCAATCTATCATAACTTCTAAGAGTAGCTTAAGAATCCGATCTTCAATCAAGCCATAGAAATTCATCTTCGCGATCAGATTCAACATACTCTTTCTTTAAGTTTCCTTCACTTTTCTTTTGATTCTTAAAACATCAACATGTGACCTAGTCACATCATGTAATAAGAATCTTAGAATAGAAACTTAATTGAGTTAGATAATGGACTTTACTTGAAGTAGAGTCAAACTTATTGACTTTACCAGCCTTATGATCTTTTAGGTAAATTTGGCAGCTTCGCAACCAATGCCCCTTCCTCTGGCAAGAGCAACATTTGGACTCTTTGGAAATGGTACATGAGACTATCACAGACTTTCCATTCTCTTTACCATTTGGTCAACCGAGTTGACTATGGTCATTCCCTTTCCTTGGGAAGAGAAGGCTTTTCTAGATATCCAATGTCTCCATTGTCAATGTCCATTGGGAAGTTGATCTCCTAATCGAATTTGCTTTACTAAAGCTCCAAATCATTATTGATTCAGCAGTACCAAGCAAATATATAAGATCATTAAGGGTCATGTCATAGTCCATTTCACAGTAGTCCCAAAGGTAACTTACTATGTGACTTAGAAAGTCATTGAACATCCAACTTTCTTAAGACTTTGACACCCAAGTCACCCGGATTGTCAATATGTGACTTCATCTCCAAAACATGAGCACACATAGACCTTGCTTTCCAATAGGGCTAGAGTGACCTTGAACTTGTAGGTTAGGGAGAATAATTGGAGGAGGTGGACGAAGTGAAGTTCCAAGAGATTTGGGAAGATCATAGATGTCTGAACTAGACATCTTTTAGGAGATATTCAAGATAGTTGATTTAAGTCCTTAATATAACGCACAATATGATAAATTATGGCTAGGACCCAACACAATACTTTTATAACTTGGAAGAGGGATGCCATAATCCAAGCTATAAAATATTTGAAGGTAGGTGAATGACGATTCACCAAATTCCACCATGAAAACGAAATAATTTAATTAGGTTTTACTTGGATTTGAAACTCCTAGATCTTTTGAGATTCATTCAATTGTTCAATGGCATGTTTCAATCTCGAGTGTGCCCTTCATGCTTTGTGACTGGGATGCCAAGGATCACAAAACAAGGTGTGAAGTAACCATGAAAATTACTTGGTACCCTTAATATTTACTCCTTAATAGATGTGTCGGTTAACCACACACGTTCCACTGATACTATGATAAATATTAAGTTACCCTTTGCCTACCTTGTTAAATCAAGCTAGTGTGCTAGTTAACCACACACGCTCCACTCACCGACTCAAGCAAAGTGCAAAGTGTAATTTCATGGATTAGCACCTTATTCACATTTTCCTAAAGTAACTAAGATTGGGAATTATAAAACATTTTAGTTACTTTATATTTATCATTAATACTATTAATGAAGGGAGAATTATAGTCCGTGTCCTACTTGTTCAGCTAATGACCCTCCACCAATCAAGGAAGCGGTGGGTGAGAGTGGAAACCCATTATACTACTATTTTATAGGTAGTAACCTTATACCCCCCTTATAGACCGGCTTCGTGAGTGAGGCCTACTAAAAGTAAGACGACTTGCTCTTATACATATATATAAATATTATTAACTTATAATGTTATAAAGTATAAGGGTTGAATTTTAACTTTTAAAACTCTAAGGGCTTAACTTGGAATTAAAGTATTCATAAGGGAAAACTTTACAAATTCCAAAACTTGAGGGAAAGTTTTGAAATTATTCAAAACTCTTCAATTCCATAACTTATGTGTTTAAATTAGTTTTAATCCAAAAACTCTTCAAGTTCCATAACTTGAGGACAAGTTATGGAAGACTTTAAACTATTAAAAGAATGTGACTCTTCCTTATTCATAACTTATGGAAATCTTTATGAGTTTTATGGATCTTAAATGTGACTTTTCATATAACTTGAGGACAAGTTACAAAAACACATTTTAGAACCAAATCTTAGATTAATTTGGATTGAAAACACATAATCAATTAACTTTCCTATTAATCTATGCAACTCATGTGAACAAGATAATTCAAACCAAACTTTTTCATGTAATTAGCCTAAAACTTAAACTAATACAAAACATGAATCTATTGACAATTATCTTTGATATTGGATTAGCATGAACATTTACACAGAAAAAAACAAGTTTATAAGTCCAAAAACAGCTTAGGGTAATGTTCCTAGTCCAATTCCAGCCAAAACAGTCGAATATATGTTGTTTGGGGGTCCAACTCGTCGAGTGCATCAACCAACTCGGCGAGTTGGATGCATTTTGCCTTGGACTCATCGAGTCCTTTCAGGGACTCGGCGAGTCGGCTGAGAAGACAGCACAAAAATTCGAATTTTCAGCCAATTTTGCAAGTATAACAAGAAAACGAACATGGCTTTGATACCACTGTTGGGTTATGAGCATTCTAACACCCCTAAGTGTACATGCAACCCTATATACCTTGGATCTATGCTTTCTCTATTATACATGCAAATATGAATATTCCAAGGTACTACCCTAACTAGCATACAATCTTTTGATACTTGGGTAATAAAATGGATAGAATATATACATTATCGATGTAACTTGTCCTCATGCATATTGAGTGCCTAGTGACCCAAGTGTGACACCTCAAATGGTTCACACAACACCATGAACACTTGGAATAACCTTGAGAATAAGGATACTTTGGTTCTCTCTATGGAAATCGGCCTTGCCCTTTTTTTGTATACACACTAGTGCCAATTTCACCAACCAAGGACATCTTTATATAGTATGAAGATTAGGGATAAACCCTATAACCCATGACCTTTCATTACATATGATCCATGCGTTAAACACTCCATGGACTATCCATGAAAGCTTAGCCCAACCTAAATGAACTTGGCCCATCACACACATATATCTTAGAGTCCATATTTAATTAGTTCCTTTTGATCACTTAATTAATTACACATTAATTCTTGATCAATACTAATTAAATAATATGATTATATATTAATATATTAGAACTTATAATATATCAATATAAATAACTAGTATCCTTTTTCCTCATCTTGTCAATCCAATTGTCTCGATGCCATGCAACCCAAAGGGACCATGTCGGGTCTGGTCATGTCTTACCAATTATAGTTATGGACTTAGACATTAATCCAACAGTCCTTATATAGGCCCCAAACCGAGGGATTTAGGGTTTCACCTCATAGCACCTACTCGGCGAGTCAACTCTCGGAATCGTCGAGTAGATTATTAATCCCACGTGGCCACACCCGACTCTACTCGGCGAGTTGTAGCACCAACTCGTTAAGTTACCTAATAAACCTCAAAAATAAATAAGTAAAATAATATGCATGGGAATGCGGATGTTACAATTCTCCCCCACTAGAATTAGACATCGCCATCAAAGTCATGCTCTACAAATAATTCTAGATGCTGCTCCTGCATCTCTGACTCCGGCTCCCAAATCAAATCGGACCCTCTCCAATGTTTCCACTGGACCAGAACCAGGGGTAGCTCCTTGTTCCTTAGAACCTTCACTTTCTGATCCAAAATCGTGATCGGTCTTTCAATATAATTAAGGCTCGCATCTACGTGAATGTCCTCCGGTGGTATTACTAACGTCTCATTGGCTACACACTTCCTCAACCGGGACACGTTGAAGGTCTTATGGATCTAACTCAACTACGCAGGTAGCTCCAACTAGTATGCTACTCTACCCACTCTAGCGGTCATCCTGAAAGGACCAATGTATCGGGGTCCTAGCTTACCCCGCTTCCTTAATCGGATCACCCCTTTCCATGGGGATACCTTTAGGAGCACAAAATCTCCGACCTGAAATTCTAGCTCGGATCGTTTCCTATCCGCATAACTCTTCTGGCGACTCTGTGCCGTCAGTAACCTCTTCCTAACCTGTTGAATCTGCTTGGTCATCTTCAACACTATCTTCGTGCCACCCATCACTCTTTGTCCCACATCTCCCCAGCAAACGGGAGTCCGACACCTCCTCCCGTACTTAAGCTCAAACAGAGGCATACCGATACTTGAATGATGGTTGTTGTTGTAAGAAAACTCAGCCAATGGTATGTAGGTGTCCCAACTTCCTCCGAAGTCAATGACGCATGCTCGCAGCATGTCCTCAATCATCTGAATCGTCCCCTCGCTCTGCCCATCCGACTGCGGGTGTAACGCAGTGCTGAAATGCAAGCACGTGCCCAACTCCTCATGAATTTTCTTCCAAAACCTAGAAGTGAAATGCACATTTCGGTCCGATACTATCGAGATCGTCACTCCATGTCATGCTACCACCTCTCTCACGTAGATCTTACCCAATCTCTCTACAGAAGAACTCTCACTAATAGCAAGGAAGTGAGAACTCTTCGTCAGTCGGTCCACAATTACCCAAATAGCGTCAACTACACACGTAGTTCTCAGTAACTTGGTTATGAAATCCATCAATATATGTTCCCAATTCCACTAGGGAATCTCCAAAGGTTTCAATGGACCATGTGAACATCCGTGTTCTGCCTTGACCTGACGGCAGGTCAAGCACCTCTTAATTACCCAAGCAACATCCCTCTTCATACAGGGCCACCGGTAATCTCTCTTAAGGTCCACATACATCTTAGTGGCCCCGGGATGGATCAAGAATCTCGATTTATGTGCCTCCTCCATCAGTATACGTTGATCTCCGACAGTATAGGGTACCCAAATCTGCCCTCGGAAAGTCATAAGCCCTCGGCTATCCGTCACGAACTTGGACACCTGCCCAATCACCAGCTCCCTCTTGCAGTTCTCTAGTCTCACGTCCTCTGCCTAGGCCTCTCAAATGGTATCTAAGACTAGATTCTTCACCATCATCCTCATACACACATCTCGTATCGGGGCACTCTCTGCTCTGCGGCTCAAGGTGTCGGTTACCAAGTTATCCTTGCCCACATGATACAAGATCTCACAGTCATAGTCTTTCACCACATCCAACCATCTCCTCTGGCGCATATTTAAGTTGGTCCATGAGATACTTCAAGCACTTATGGTCCATGTATATGGTACACCGAACCTCATACAAATAACGGCGCCAGATCTTGAGGGCAAACATCACCGCCCCTAGCTCTAGATCATGGGTGGGATATCTCGTCTCATGAGGATTCAACTGCCTTGATGCGTACGCTATCATATTCCCTCTCTGCATCTGCATTGCACCCAACCCGGATATGGATGCATCACAGAAAACCATAAAGTCCTCTACTCCTGCGGGAATAGGTAACACTGGGGATTCGCATAATCTCTAGCAAAGAGTCTCAAATGAGATCTGTTGCTCAGGACCTCAAGTAATAGTAACGCACTTCTGGGTCAACATGGTAAGGGGGGCGACAATCTTGGAGAAATCCCTAATAAATCTCTGATAGTAGCCGGCCAATCCCAGAAAAATCCTAATCTCGTTGGGGGATCTCGGCACCTCCCATTTTATAACTGCCTCAATCTTTGCCTGATCGACGAAAATCCCATTATGATTAACAAGGTGTCCAAGAACTGGACCTCTCGTAACCAAAAATCACACTTGGAGAATTTGGCATAAAGCTTCTCCGATCTCAATACTCCAAGAATCTCTCTCAAATTCTCCTCATGCTGCTTTATGGATCTCGAATATACCAAAATATTGTCGATGAACACGGTCACTGATCGATCCAACATAGGTCTGTGTAACTCCCGTAAATCTGGGCTAGTCAATTTAGAGACAAAGAGCATCAAAAACGAGTTTTTGATGGAAGATTACTTATAATGAATAATCTTAACCAAGTGGTAGAATATGTTACAAGCATTCCATACATATAAAGAACGCCGAAATCCGAGATATAACAAAGAAGTTATGACACGTCGAAGTTTTACGACAAAACTAGCACGACACCAGGAGACGTAAATAGTGAATTTACGATGGATGACTTTTTATCCTTAGAAATATAAACAAAAGTTGTAGTATACATTAAACCGGGAACATACAAAAAAAAGAACGCCCAAATCTGACTTCGTATGAGGAAGTTATGAATTTTCTAAGATTTGGCTTAGCAGTACATAATGCGAAACTTGAATTTTAGATCGAGTGGTTTTTGGTCTATGCGACCTAAATGAGAATTGAACATCTCATTAATAGTAACTCAACTAGTGAAACGACAAATGAAAACACAGTCTGTATGTAGAAGTTATGAGTTTTATGCGGACTTTTAACAGTATAATCTCCTCGTACTGTTAAGTTTAAGATCGGTCGAGAATTAGCCAACATAGTCAAAATTAAAGTTGTAGATCTTATTTTTACCTTTGCGTGGTATAAAGAACGTCAAAAACAGAGCTCGTATGTGAAAGTTACGGATTTTAGAAGTCAGAATTGTGATGTGCAAAAATAAGTGACGTGACACAATCTTAGCCATTGTTTTCTCACCTAGTCTTGCCACCAAATGGTGACATGTGGCACCAAGTTCAGCCATATTTCACCCTATAAATAGAACCTCTCCTACCCTCATTTTCTTCACACCTTTCCCATTCTTTCTTTTCTTTACTCTCTCTCTCTCTCTCTCTCTCTCTCTCTAGAACCTCTCTCTAGCCCTGAACCCGCCCCCCCTCCCAAAAAGCCTAGGGAACCTCCCTAGCACGAGGCGGAAGCCCCCGAGTGCTCGACAACTCTGAGAAGAAGATCTTTTTGGCTCGGGAACGCTACTCCAAGGAAAGCCTGGTTTTCTATAAAACCTGCTGTAAGTGAGTTACGTCTACGCTATTTTTAATATAGCTTTTATTTAATTATAGTAACGTTATTAGGAACTTATAATAAGTACTTGGGATATTATTATGGGTTATATAAGTATTGTTTAACACTTATATCATAGTAATAATAGCTAGACTATTAATTAGTCTCAGCGAATAATAGACTAAAATCTTGTGGTAATAATACTAGGTTTCGTCGAAGGAAATTATTTTTAAGAACCGAAGTGTTGTCTGAGTTCGGAATCACCACCTTTTCAAGTAAGTGCATGGTCTGTTTCATCTTACACATAGATATGAAGTATTTAATATAAATTACGTGCTAAGTGTGCATATTGTATGAATACTTGCTGTCTATGTTGGGTGAAATATTTTTATACACATTTTAAATGATTTAAACTATATATGTATTTTATATCTACAAAATGTGTTGGGTAAAAGACGGGTAGATGTAATAGTTTCTGTGTGACCAAATAAAAAAACCAGAGGCCTCGATATAGATGTTATTGATGATCCAATCATCTAGCGGAGTATAGATGATGACCACGGACTATTCTAGACAGTCCAGTGGAACGCTAGCAGGATCGCAACCTGTAGGTGTTTATTTGAGTTGTGTGCTCACCAGTATTACTCCATCCCCCACGTGGTTGCCTTATTTGACATGAATTTCTGAGGAACCCCCTAAGCATGTGTTGTCACCCCGATGGAAGTTCTTAGACTAGGTCCCTTGTGTTAGATGTTTTAGGGACGTAAAGTGAGGATAACGGGAACGGGTAATCGGGTTTGTTTGGTTTGGTAAAGTTAATAAACTTATTTATTGTGGGTTGAAAACCCTATGTACTCACCAGGTTTCCCAACCTGATCCACTCAGTTTATTTATATCACAGGTGTTGATATTAAGTCACATTACATTAAGAGATTAAGGAGTTATAAATCACTAGTGATAATGAATGTAAGTTATGTTTATGCTTATGTTTCTATATTGATGATATCTCAAATGTTTTAAAATGAATAAAAATACTTTTCTTCGGAAATGCTTTGATAACGAATTTATCATGTTTTATTGGGAACAAATTCTGCAACATTTTTATTAAAAGAGGTACTCTGATTTTTATAAAGCATTAACAAAATCGGTCTTTTCTAGCTGTGAAAATGGGGATGTAACAACATGCACACCCGGTTCGTGAGATCCATGAACGCTGTCAGTGCATTGGTGAGTCCAAAAGGAGAACTCGTAATGTCCATAACGAGCCCGAAAGGCCGTCTTCTGGATATGCTCCTCACGGACTCTCAGTTGATGATATCCAAACCTCAAATTGATCTTGGAATTCCAAGATGCACCCTGTAACTGATCGAATAGATCGTCAATCCTCGATAGTGGATAACGGTTCTTGACCGTCAGCTTGTTCAACTCCTAGTAATCAATGCACATCCGGTGTGAACCATCTTTTTTCTTGACAAAAAGGATCAACGCTCCCCATGGTGAGCCACTTGGTCTGATAAATCCCTTCCCCAGAAGCTCTCGAAGCTGTGAGGATAATTTTTGCATCTCTGGTGGCGCAAGGCGATAAGGTGCCTTGGCGATAGGCGCCACTCCCAGAACCAAATCAATCTGGAACTCCACCAGCCTCTCGGGAGGCACACTCGGTAACTCCTTGGGAAAAACATACGGAAACTCACTCAGCATCGGAACCTCAGCGATAGAACTTGGTCTCTCAGTAGCCACTCGTATATCCATCACATATGCTACAAAACCACTGCAGACTCTACCTCGCTTTGGCAGTCGAGTAGAATACTGACCCAGATCGGGTACCCTCGCCATACACTGTAAGCACTCCCCCACTAGGATCTCGTATGGTAACCAACTAACGCTCGCATTCGGTCAAAGCTCCGAATCAACTCAACCAGTCCATGCCCACAATGACACATACATCAGCCATCGTGATCGGTACCAGATCTATCGGGAACTCCACACCAAAAATCTTGAGCACACATCCTCGTATAACATCATTAGCAAACACCGCATGCTCTTCGGCTATAGAAACTCTCAAAGGTCAACTCAACGCCTCTCGTCGGATACTGATGTGACGACTAAACGCTAATGATACGAAATATCGACTCATGCCCGAGTCAAATAACACCAAAGCAGGTACAGAATTCAAAAGAAAAGTACCTATACATATCACAATATATGCGTAAATAACTCAAAATAGAATAAATAAAGGAACACATAGTGGCCATGACAACAGTTGATGCGCTAACTTCCTCCGTTGTCAGCTGAAAGGCTCTCCCACGAACCTTCGGTGCCTCGGCCGTCATGGGCCGACTCTCAGTAGCTCGAACAACAGCAGGTGCAGATCCCTACGCTGATCCATGTAGCAGTGGGGGCACTCGGCCTTCTGATGGCCATTCTGGTTGCAGTGAAAGCAAACTGCAAACCCCTTGGGTCAATCCCTCGCGATATGCCCCTTCTTGCCACAATTGTAGAAAACACTCGCTCGACATGTCCCCACATGACTCTTACCGCACTCCCCACAAGTGCGGCCCTTCTGGACTCCAGATCTCACATCTACAGACTTAGCTTGCTTGGTTGTCGGATGAGATTGTGTCGGTCGCCGACCCCCCCCCCCCCCCTAAAACTCTGACTCCTCCTGGGCCTAAGTCTCCAGCTCGATCTCCTTCTTTCGGGCATTTGCCTGAACCTTAGCAAATGACCGATAAGAGGAGTTCACCATGAACTCGTGAATGTCCCACCTCAGAATGCTCAAATATTGACTCATACGTGCCTGCTCAGTAGACATGTGCTCATGGTAGAACATCGCCCTCTCATGGAACATCCTCGTAATCATTGTCACTGACTTTGTCCTCTGCTTGTGGGACAGAAACTCCTGGGCCAACTGTTCCCTGTCCATCGGGGGAACATACTTATCTCAAAACATCACAGTAAACCTCTCCCATGTCACTACAGTGAGCTCTACAGAAGTGTAACTGGCTGTCATAAACTTCCACCAGTCCTTCGCCCCCAAGCGAAACTGGTTCAGCGTGAACGGTATCCTCAAATCCTCCGGACATGAACCAGTGCAGAAACACCCCTCGATATCAGAGATCCATCTCATCGCGGAAATCGGATCCTAAGTCCCATCAAACTTTGGTGGCTTCATGTTGTTGAACTCCCGGTACAGCAATAAGTCACCCCCTTGTGATCTAGAAGCACCGACTACTGCGGTGGATGCGGCAGCAACCACCTCGGTAACATCAGCATAACGCTCATCAAACATCTCAATCAAGATGGTCTTAATAGACTCGAACATCTCCGAGATGGCCTCTCGGATAGCTGCGGCCACTTCGGCGTGAATCATCTTGTGAATCTCATCATCGCTAACTGCACTGCTCTTAGGGTTGTAGCGTGTACCTACCATGATGTCTCTGAAACACAACACAAGATAATTAGAGACTCACTCGAGTATACTCACACTCGATCACTCGCCCCTACTTGTTCCTTAGAATCCTAAGGATTCTTACTTGGACTGCTCACCGATCCGATGTTTCCATTAGTACGGGCCCAATACTTCCTTCCACACCACATCTGTATTCACCCCAAGTCCTCCTCCTAGGATCCTAGATCGCAAGTACTCTATATCTCGCCAAACACAGACCACTCTCTTAGAAGACCTCTCATAAGCTCATCTCTGCTACATACCCGTACTCAAAGCAAGTCACAGGTAGCAGTAACCTCTAGGCTAAGGCATCACAAATCAGGCCACTCTAGTCCTAAAATATGTAATACCTAGCCTATTCTCTAGCAGCATAATATATCTCATAATATCTCATAACACAGAAAGTAAGGGTATTTTGGGAAATCACCGTTCGGCCGTTGATTGATTGTACACACTGCTCTTCTCGTTTTTCTCTTAGAAACTCTTACACGTTTTTAGAAAAATCATTTCTCTTGAAATTTTTTCTCAAATCCTCAGTTTGAGTCCAGACATACCCGAAGGTGCATCTGAATCCCTCAAACCAAGGCTCTGATACCAAATTGTAACGACGTAAATTTTCAAACCAAAATTTACATTCAAATTTACATACCCGAAGGCCTCATGACTAGGTTTATATCATGTATTTAGGTAGTTTTGCATATCAACTTATAAACATAAAAGCATAGCACATAACAAGTAATAACATCACAACAAAACGCATATATTTTCCATTAATAATATCCGTACTTTGTTACATGAAAATTTTCTCTAAAGAGCATACATAAGTGGTGCAAGTTCGGCAGCATAACGACTCTATGAGTAGTGTAATCACATAAACATAGAGTCGATGGTACATAACATAGATCATAATACTAGTAAGATAAGTCTACTCCTAACACTCCATGGGTGCCCTTGGACTGTAGGGAAATCATATACCGAAGTGTTATGCCAACAACTGGGCCATCTCAGTCATTTCTCCAATGACTTCATCCCTCTCCTGTTCAGCTTGCACTGCCCGTGCTTCCATGGCGAATAGCTGTTTCCGCAAAGCAGCAATCTCAGCTTCTGGAGAGTGATTCTCCCTCGCAGGATTTCCTAGTGGGGCGGGGTGGTCTAACTGCACCTTACTGATAGGTGGTGTGGCAGAGTCCTCGCCTGAGTCTTGTTCTTCCTCCATGTCATCATCGGTCTCGTCAAACTCATAGTCAGTGTCTGTGTACTTGTCAGGTCCAATGCCGTGTGCTTCCCCCTGATCTCCCTCGGGCTCGTCCTCGATCATTCCATGGGCCACTAGGGCCTGCTAGTGATTCTCCCTCGCAGGATTTCCTGGTGGGGCGGGGTGGTCCAACTGCACCTTACTGATAGGTGGTGTGGCAGAGTCCTCGCCTGAGTCTTGTTCTTCCTCCATGTCATCATCGGTCTCGTCAAACTCATAGTCAGTGTCTGTGTACTTGTCAGTTCCAACGCCGTGTGCTTCCCCCTGATCTCCCTCGGGCTCGTCCTCGATCATTCCATGGGCCACTAGGGCCTGCTAAAACTGAACGCCCTGGTGCTCCCCTTCCCTAACAGTTGAGAGGAGGTATACGAGTAAGCTATTATCACTCCTAAGATGTTTTAATTATTATATAAGTTGAGTTGATGTTCTTTTTGTTTTGGTAATAGAGGGGTACATTGTTAGGTTTACTTACTATCGCGATTTCCTCGGGGCTTGCGATAGTTGTACCTCAAAGGAAATGTAGTTGATCATGCTACATTCACTCCTTAATACGACTATGAACAGTCCCGACTTAACCGAGATGTCAGCATTATCATGTTCGGTTTGGTACTATGTTATTTTTCCTGTGTCTTATGAGTGGGAGTGTTTTATCGTTGTGTTTTTATTTGTTTTGTTTTGTTCAGAGTTTTTTTGTCCTCTTTTTGGCGGAAACGTTCGAGGGCTCGCGTGACTTAAATTGAATACCATCACAATGAATATACATGAATCATAACATAAATATCACCATGCATCAATATATTACAACTGGAATTGTTCACATCAAGTACATTGTTTTAACATTACAAATCCATACATAAATTGTTTGATAGTTTTCATAAGCAAAACACCCTAACATACTTGGTACTTATGCCTCGGCTTACCTGTTACCTGAATACAAATTATTTCGAAAAACGGTCAACATATTGAATGTTGGTGAGTTCATAAGTATGTTGTGATAAAATGATTTGTATAGTTTGTAAAACCCAGAAAATCCGATATTTTCTGAAAAGGCCATTGTAAAAAAAAAAACGTGAAGATTCGTACATATATGCATGATGATTTCAAAAAGACATGTATAATTGACGAACTTGGTATTTAACGTATAAGTGAAAATCTTAAATTTCCCAGGAAAACCCGATGTTTTCTAAACACATAAAAAAATACAGTGATTTCTCAAATTGTTATACCGCCACAATGAATGATTTTGATTACTCTTCCTTGATTACTCGGGTGGTGTTGGATTAATTAAGGTTTGTGAGTGGTTATAATCATGCATTAGTAATGACTAGTTATAACTACAGTTTACGAACGATCCTTAGAGGCATCGTTCGTTATCACTCACTTAATCCAACCACCTTGATTACTCTCGATTATCAACCTTAATCTATTTAGTTTGATTTCTCATAAACTTAGCAAACGATGAAAAGAGGAGTACAATTCCAGCTACTTCCGTGAGTTTACTTTAGGCTGTCGGAGATGCGAAAGACTCGTTGGCCCATTTGGCGTTTGATTACTTTGACCTTACTAGCAATACTATCGGATCACTAGGGCCCAATAGTACCTGAGAGCCATTGAAGGTCCCTTTATATGGGATTGGGTTATAGAAGGCCCAATAACATTTAAGCATTATCCCTTGGGCCCAAAGATCATGTTAATGGACTCGCAAGGTCCATCAAGCATGATTTGAGACTTTCAAGCCCAAGTGTTGAACTTTTACTTGTCTTAGGTATTGTATATCGACTAGAGAGTTCGACTTAACGATTGTTGTTTTGTATCAACTCGAGACCGATCGATTTGTTTATAACGATATTTGGAGTTATACGTGTATTTGTCTTTCAATTTTTGTAAACCGTAGATTAGTATTTTTGACTCAATGTTCTATAAATAAAATAATTGGTTTAAAAATAGTGGTTTGACCTTTTCAGCCCCTTTCTTTTGTAAAATAACAAATGTAGTCCTTAATATAAAAGAAAAGTCACTTTAGGTCCTTAAAACATTTTCTTGACACTTTTACATCATAGATTTGTTGAAGTGATATTTTTCACTCGAAACTTATTTTGTTAACAGTTTCAACCCTTCCAGAATGATATTTTCCGGTTATAGCCCACTTTTTGCACTTTTTACACTTTTAGCCCAAAATCCAAAAAATTTACATTTTTTATCCTTTTTGGAAATAAAAAAGCATTTTCAATCCTTGAAATAGTTTTGTTACACTTTTTATCCCCTTTTTTGAATAAATTATCATTTCAACCCCTATAATGTCATTTTTTGCAATTTTGGGCTTATTGGGTCGAAAAGCCCAAAATTAACCCATTAAACTAAAGATTTACATTTCAAGTCCTTTGAAAATTTTAATATTCATAAAAACAATTGTTTTAACTGTTTTGACTCTTTAACCCTTAAGAAAACATGATTTTGCAACCTTTAACCCAAATTTTGTATTTTTGACAATTTAAGCCCAAGAATGGGCTTTATGTTGAAGTATGTTTATAACAATCTTATAAGTTATTATTCATGACTTGTTGGGAGCAAAATAACTTATATCATGTTTGATTTCTCTCTTATGTCATAGATCTCATGATATTACCCCTTTTTAGTTACATGTTCATCACAAAGACACATAAAATCATACATACATGCATAAAATCACACATAGCATACACATACACATAGATCTACACATTTTCTTGTATTCTCCGCCATAAAACATATGAAAACTGAAAAGAGAGGGGTATGAAGCTCACCTTGAGATGTGGTTTCGGTTTTTGAAGGAAGAGATGAAGAACATTCGATCCTAGCAAGCCTTCTTGGAAGATCTCGAACTTAGAGGCTTCTAAGATGGTGATCATGTGTTTGAATAGATTAGGAAGAGGTTTTTGATGAAATAAAGTTGTTCGATCGTAGATTAAAAATCAACTTACCTTAGATGATGAATTTTGTGAAATAATCCCCTTGAAAAGCTCTAAATCTTGAAATGTTAAAGAATGAGTGCAAATGTTCTTGAGAGGATTTGGAAAGAGTTGAAATGAATTTTGTGAGTGTGTGTGTGTGTCTCTTCTTGGCCGAGAAACAAGAAGAAGAAGATAGAGAGTTGAGGTGACCATCATGGTTGCATGTTGGTCCATGCATGGAAGTATGTGGTATATTAATGAGGTGGTAATCCTAAAGTCAACTCTTCCTCCCATGTTTTGTGGCTTGGGCCGAGAGAAGGAGAAAGGAAGAAAGAAAATTGGTCCTTGTATTCTTAAGCCCATATTATGATTCAATTAGATGGTTTTTGGCCCAAAATAAATCAAGAAATGATTTTTATGGCCTATTAGGGCTAATTAGGTTAGTTATGGCCCAATAAGGTCCATTAAGGTATTTTATTTCATTCTAGGCCCAATATGGCCCAAAATATTAAAATAAATGGAAGTGGGTCCAATTAGATCCCATTCAAGAGTTCTAAGCCCAAGATAGTCAAATTGGAAGCTTATTGGCCCATTGGGCCCAATAAGGAAATCCTAGTCCAAAATGGACTTAAACCGAGATTTCTAGAGTTTCAAATTCTTTGTTGACTATTTGCAGTGCTTGTATGAAGTGTTTGATGGAAGTTTTGTTGTTATTGAATAAGCATCATACATGCTTACACATTTTTGACTCACATTTGATATAATTGTCGTTGTTACAAACATTCAAATTCCTAGTTGTGACAGGTTTCCACTCACAACGCCTACTCGGCGAGTCGACTCTCGAACTCGTTGAGTAGATCATTAATCCCACGTGGCCACACCCTACTCTACTCGGTGAGTTGTAGCACCAACCCATCGAGTTGCTTAATAAGCCTCAAAAATAAATAATTAAAATAATATACCTGGGAATCCGGATGTTACAATATTCATATTTGGCTGATCTTTCAAATACCTTAAGCTCTTGTGATCGATGTAAATATTTTAGAGGACTGCATAGAGGTAATGTCACCAAATCTTGAGGGAGAAAAGCACAGCCCCCAACTCCAAATCATGCATTAGATAGTTTGCCTCATGAGGCTCCAAATGCCTCGAAGCGTAAGCGATCACGCGACCCCTCTACATAAAAACTACCTCTAAACCTGTTATAGAAGCATCACAATAGGCAATGAATCCCTCAACACCCTCTGACAGGGTCAAAATCAGCGCCTCACATAATCGCTGCCTCAAGGTCACAAAGGCTACTTGCTGCTCAAGCCCCCAGCGAAATGCGGCCGCCTTTTTCGTCAACGAGGTCAATGGAACAAATATCTTGGAGAAATCCTAGATGAATCTCCAATAGTAACCTGATAAACCAAGGAAACTCTGAATCTCGGATGGAGACCTTGGAGCCTCCCACCTCTTTACACCCTCGTCCATGGCCGGATGAACCATAATACCGTTCTGGTTGACAAGTTGCCACAAAAATTGCACCTCACACAACTAAAACTCACAATTGGATAATTTCGCAAAAAGTCTCTCCCCCCTCAAAGTGTCTAGCACCTCCTTATGTTGCTCCTAGTCTTGGAATAGACCATGACATCACCAATGAATACAATCAGACACCGATCCAACATCGGCCTGCATACACTATACATGAGGTCCATGAATGTGATTGGAGCATTGGTGAGCCCAAAAGGCATCACCACGAACTTGTAATGACCATAGCGAGTCCAAAAGGTCGTCTTCTGAAGATCTTCCTCTCTAACCCTCATGTGATGTCGAACATAAATCAATCTTGGAAAACCAAAATGCACCCTAAAGCTGGTCGAACAGATCATCAATCCTCGGGAGTGGATACGGTTCTTCACCGTTAACTTATTCAGCTCCTAGTAGTCAATGCACATACGATGAGACCCATAATTCTTCTTTACAAACAAGATTAGTTCTCCCCATCGAGAAATGATCAATCGAATAAATCCCTTTTATAATAGCTCCTGCAGCTGTGTAGACAACTCTTACATCTCGAGAGGAGCCAACCGATACGGTGCTTTGGCTATCAGATTCACACTTGGAACCTGATCAATCTTGAACTCAACTTGCCTCTCCGGAGGAACCCCAGGAAAATATTTCGAAAACGCATCTGGGTACTCCCGTACAATCGATACATCTCCTACGGTCTCCTTACCCTTATCCCGGGTATCCATTACCTAGGCGACAAATCTGGAACAACCCTGTTGAATATAGCGTCTGGCCCTCTCCGTTGAACACAAAATAGGACCATGATGAGCTCTTTGTCCCTGAACCACTAACTCTCCCCCACTTGGGGCTCTAATCCAGACTAACTGATGCTCACAAATGATCACCGCCCCATTCAGACTCAACCAGTCTATACCCATGATAACCTTGTTCCCGCGCAAAGGAATGGGAACCAAATCAATAGGATATTGCTCGTTGAACATCTGTAGAATACAACCTCGATGAATCCTCACTACCTAGATAGATCAATCATTTGCAATGTCGATATCTAAAGGACAATCCAGCTCCCCTAGAGCTCCAACAAACCTCTTTCTAAACACAAGCGATACAAATGATTGGGTTGCCCCCGAATCAAACAATACCAATGCAGAAATATCGTTCACGCGGAACACTCCTAAAAGAAAACATGTAAATATAAGCAGAAAATTCAAAATAAATAAAGAGATAAGAAAAAGATACATACCCATCACCACGTCAAGAGCTGCACGAGCCTCCTCGTCCGTCAGCTGAAAAATCCTTCTCCTCACCATAGGCGCATCCACCTTGCCCTTGCGGCCATCAGTGATCCGTAAAGTCGCAGGAGTGGGTGTCGTCACCGGTCCTGCTGCACTCAAACTCAAACAATGAGCCTTTTGTGACCTCTCTGATTGCAATGAAATCAAATCAGATAAGATCATGGGGTGGTGGTGGTAGAAGTACTATACCTATTAAAATGACCCATCCCGCCGCACTTGAAGCAACCTGAACCACCCACCATGCATGCTCCCTCGTGCGGCTTGCCGCACTTACCACAACAGCTCTGGCCATGTTGACCCCTCGATCTCGAATCATGAACCTTGGGCCTCTTGCCTAATCCCACTAAAACCTGAGCCTGATCTGACTTCCTCTTACTCTCCATCTCAATATCAATCTCTTTTTCTCTAGCTCTCGCTATCATATCCTTTAGTGTCCTACAACTGGATTGGCTCACAAACTGTTGAATGTTACTCCTCAGTATCTCATGGTACCTCTCCTTCTTCATCTCCTCATCTGCCACATCATGCAGAACCAAAAGCGCCCTGTCACGAAACATCACGATGATCTCAGCTACTATCTTTGTAATCTGGCTGAGATCCTGAAACTCTCGTGCCAACTGTTTCACCTTAATCACTGGTGCAAACTCAACCATAAATCTAGTCACAAAATCATCCCATGTCATGGACTTAATTGCCTCGCCTCCCAAGGTATGTCCTAGCTCCTCTTACCAGTCTTGGGCTCTGTCTTTCAAAAGACAGGAAACAAGTATGACATTTTCCCTATCGGGACAACTGATGGTGCGGAAGGCGTTAATGACATTTACTAACCAACGCATGCTCGTAATGGGGTCCTTCTCCCCATAGTAATATGGAGACCCACATGCCCACAACTCCTTAAATTTTTGTGAATGTGCCCCCATCAATTCTACCATCTCAGAACGAAAATAGCCCGAATGCTCCTCTAACACCTCCATGATACCCTCCTTGATTGTACCAAAGATCATATGAGTAGGCTCAAATATGTTACGAGTAATCTCAGACGAAATGAACTCGCACACCTGATCATCCAACTATTCGGCTCCAAAGCATGAGATCGAGCCCTTACCAGCACTAAAACCACCAACTAGTCTGCCTCGAAGAGTCACCATACTAAAATAGGCCATATAAACCATCCGAATATGCATCAAAATGTATATCGAGGAATCTCATACTCTACAAGCTTCCTAGTTTTATTGTGGCTCTCCTTGACTCGAGTACAGATCCTCTGCTTCTAGTAGTATGGGTCCATACTACCTTCCAGATCTATCCGTACTTTCCTCAAGGATTTCCTTTAATCTTCCAAGTCAATTCTTATCCGAACAACAATCCCACAAAACTAGGCTCCCAACACTAAATATATTCTTAGGTTTTCCTAGGGCAACCACTACACCACACCCCATCATCAGCTGCAGAAGGAAATCCTACCAACACCCTTTAACTAGCTCATGAATACAATTACATATCATGGACGCCAGATAATTCTTTGAACGACAGGTCTCACACTACAACGGTTGGACTCAAACAAGAGATGGGCAATAAAGTTAAAACCTAACCTTAAAAAATTATTTTGTTTCCGCACTATGTAACTTAACATATTCGCTTACTAATTAGCTGATGGTAGCAAGAGCTCCTAAAAAGTACAAAGAAAGCAAGATTCGAGCATCGAATAATCGGAATCAAGCATAACCTAATCAGGACATCCTATCACTGACTGATCAACACTAGCATGCAATTCTATAAGCTCATACAATAGGCATACAAATACATCTCACCTAGCATTCTATCATGTAAAGACTTAGTAGATCCGTTGCCCTAACTAGCATGCGATTCACATATTTATAAATCAAAGCATATCATAAATCATGTATGGGTATTTTAGGGAAACTTACTTGAGCTATTTCGATTACATTCACCACACCCTTTTCTTTTATTAAAAACTCTTTTTATAAAAAAAAAAATTTGTTTTGAATATTTTTACCAGACCCTCAGTTTGAGTTTAGATGTACCTGAGAGTACTTCTGAATCCTCAAAACTAAGACTCTTATACCAACTTGTAACATCCCAAAAATAAGAGAAAGAATTTTCGATTTTTAAATAACTAAAACAATTATCCAAAACATCATAATCAAACCATAGTATAATAAAATGTGTCTAATACATCAAGAAACATCAAAGTAATCATAAAATGTTGAACGAGGTGTTGTGTGCACTACAATCATCTCGGGCTCTTCCCTATTGAACCAGAAGTACCTGAAACATACACTGGATACCACATACCATACATACCAACATATATTGGGCCCCCTCCAGGTATACATATAACATATAAACATATAATAAGACAACATATGCCATAATCACAAAGATAATAGCATACAAAGTAGCCATCGGGCCTTGCCCAGTACACATACAAGTACATGACACATGCAACATTCACACAGACATCTCGCACGGTAACATATCAACCATGGGTCGGCATTGGTGGCTTCAACCTACTAAAAAATAGTGAGGAAACTCACCTCTAACTGTTGAATCAAACAGATAAATCTCTGCCTGCTAGTCCGACAATTCCACATGCTATAATCATAAAACAACATCTAATTAATGGTGGGTCTCGGCCCATAACCAATAATCTAAGATACTTATTCCAAGCCCAGGGGTAAAAGACCATTTTATCCTTTTTCCTATTTTGGCCTAAAGCCAAGGCCAACTTATTTCCCAAAAGGCCCAAATCCTAAATGATTACCAAAAGCTCAAATATGGCCTAATCTTCCAAATTTGGACTGAAGCCCATCGTGCCTAAAAATCTAAAGGAACCCAAAGCACTACCGAAAAGCCCAAATCAGAAGTCTAATGATCCAACAATGCCCAAATGACGAAAACCAAAACTCTGGCCTAAACCGAGAATGCAAGCCCAAAAAGCCCATCTGATGAGTATATGTGGTGTACTCAGCTTGTACACTTAGCGTACACCTTCTAGGGCCAGTATGCGTAGTGTAGCAGCTGGGTATGCCCAACGTACTCCCCAGCTTGCCACCCCACTCCATTAAGCACTTAATATATTCATACTTCAAGCCAAAGTGTCAAATTCGATTATATAAGACCACTTGTCACGTAACGTTGGCAACTTTACTCACACACATGACTTAATAGGGCTCAAGAGCTCAAAAAGAGCTTAATAAAGGTCGTAGCATGTGCATGGGTCAAAATGCTATGCTCCATAAAGTTGACATTTTTATGAACTTGGGGATAGAAAGGAACTAAGATGTAGCATCCATAGCCTCTGGAGTAGATCAAAAGCTCTCCTTTAATACAAAGGACTCAAAAGATGCACAAATGTTCCATGAACTAGATCTAGCATATAAGAGCACAAAGGTATAAGCTTTTTACCTCAAAAAGCTTGCAAATGTGGAAGTGATCCTGGTACAATCTCAATCAACTTCTCCAAGGGCTTATCTTCTTCTTCTTCTTCACCTTAAGACACAAAAAATCTCTTTATCAAGCTCTCAAACTCACTAACACTCTTAGGGTTTTACTTTTGGGACAAGGAGGGTTGGAGGCTGGATAAAGATGACTAAATAAAGCTATAATGAGGCTTAAATAGGGTGCAAACCCAAGAAATTAGGGTTTGTCTCAGACGCACGTATTCCATGTGTACTCCACGTATGCCCCCTTGTACGTGGTTTAGTCCCACGACCAGATTATGGCTAGTACACTAAGAGTACCCAGTGAGTACGCCCCGCATACTAACCAAGGGACCAATATGAAAGAAATTTCCATTAGGGAATAAAATTAAAAATTACCAAAACTTTAATGTTAGATTCTCTCAGGATCGAATTCACTCATCGTTTATCGAAATCGTCGTGATGAAAAAGATGTAGTCATGGACGACTTCATCGGAAGAATCTTGTTTGAACTTCTAGACATCCCAATAAGAGTCCCGCCCGATAACCCTCTAGCACCAGCGTGTACAATTGGAGGTAAAAAGAAGCGAAAAGCTTAAACATGGTGGAATTATGCTCGTTGTCTAGAAAGGTCTCACGCCAACAAGTGCTTCTCGGTAGCACGGTGGTCAGTCTACTAAAACTTGAATTTCTCTGATAAAGACTGCAAACCAAACTTAGAACGAAGACATAGTTTTTGTAGCAGCAGAGCCCTTTGAATGTGATTTCATGTTAACAGTTGAAGATCGTGGCAAGAAAGATGTGGTGATGGGAAAATGCTTGTTACACTTAAACTGGGATCCACCCCCAATGTCTATGTGGCAATGGGTAACCAGGTTGCCCTATTAAATGTTCAGAATGACTTTTTAGACCCGACAAAATCATTTGTATTTCACCATAAAGCACGAAAATAAGTTAAGGAACTGATTTAACAAATTCGAAATCCCTTTTTGGGCTAATATGTTATTTTTCTTAATAATATAGATAATATTACTAATAATAATAATTAACTATTACTATTAATAATAATGTATATAATTTTATTTCTTTCATTAGAAAAGCTAAGAAAGTTTTAAGAAACTTCCAAAAGCCAAGAGATGAAATTGCTTGTCTGAATCATTTAATTCATTAGTAAATCTATAGGAATTTTTGAAAATTTTAAAGTAAATTTATATTAAAATATTAAAAACAAATCTATGACACTCTCTCATAATTTCCTTTGAAATTTGTAGAAAATAACGGCCACATTTTAGTTCTTCTAAAAATTTCCTAAGAAACCCTATTTTTTCTAATCACAAACTAATATACACCATAATATCATATATGCTTTAAAAGACACTCGAACCTTCAACCTTAAAGAGGAATGACACACACCATACCGCTAGGCCATATATATGTTAGATCTATATAGCCAAGAATCATTATTAAGTGACGTTGCTAATGACATATGATCCTATAGGGTCACACCTTAATCTAGTTGGTACTTATTGAATATTTATTAAGTAATTTGTAATTAATATATAAACTCAACTCTTATATTTAATTAGAGAAAAATTATTGTTCTATGAAAATAATATTGAAAGAAGTAGAAAAATAGTCTTTATTTGATAAGGTATCATATAATAAGTCATGTACAAAGTTTTGGACACTTTGGTTAACCATGATCAAATTAAATGCTTACTCTACCATGGTTAAAACACTAGTGAACATTATTTATATAATTTAGGCCTTATGGCCGAAACTTGTAGGAGAATGGAGGTTGCTTGTCAACCTCCATCATGTTGTTCCCCATGCCTCTCCTTTATAGCTCATACTTTTGAGTATTATATTCAAGAGGCCATACTTGGATGGGGTTAGAAATAGAGGGCCTTATACAAAGAGAGTGTGCTAGTTACTGGTTCAAAAAACTTATTCTTCTTTTTTCTCTCAAAACCGTAAGCAACATAAGAGCTTGGAGCTCTTTCCACTTTTGAATACATTACTTGCTTTTGGTGTTCAGTTTCTGTCTTCCTTTAGTGCTTAATTGATTAAGCTCTTAAGGCTTAAAGAACAAAGTTGTACAAGAAGAAATCTAGCCATTTTGGTACCTTATTCTTGTTGGTGGGTTACTTGTAGAGAAGATCAAGCTCCTTGTTCTTGCCATCTACTTCAGCACCCGAAATCCAAGAGGGCCCAAAGGCTACAAAGGTTGTTATTTCTAAACATCCTATGGCTCTTGTAACATCATTCTAACCACTTTCAAAGGATCCATGTGATGGGTTTCGAACAATACATCATTCCTATGGTGTACATGCAAACCCTAATAGCTATTGGATCTAGTTTGTCTAATGAACATGCAATTGAATATCCAAAGCTCTAAACCCTAGATCTAGCATACAATTAATCATATTAACATAAAATAGGGTTTAGATCTAACCTTAGATTGTTATATATCAATAACAATCAATCCTTAGCTTCAGAAATCTTAGTGCCTCAAGTGTAGCACCTCTAATGGAGTCACAAACACCACTAAGCAACAAGAATGAAGAGGGAAGAGAGGGGAGGCACCAAAAATGGCTGGAAACCCTAATCCAAGTGTTCACCACGTTTTTGGGGCCATAAGGGTCCTTTATATATGTAGGCTATTAGGGTTTTCAACTAGGAAATCTTAATCTGACTGCTTAAGCCTTAAGTAGTCCAATTGACCATTCCAGAAGGCCCTTGGACAATTTCTTTATGGACCTCCATATAGAAGTCTCCTATTGCCATCTAATGGATCCGAAGCCCAACTTTGTAACTATCTTATAATTACAATATCAGTCCCCTAAGTTTAATTAATCTCTTTTAGCCACAAATTAATTCTTACTTAATTATCGACTAATATTAATTAAACAATATGATTTCTCCTTTAATATATTATTCTCATAATATATTAATAAATCATAATTAATCCTTTATCTCCTTAATTCATCCTACATATTGCTATGGTGAAGGCAACCCAAAAGGACCATGCTCATAATCGGGTCAAGTACATACCAAAATAGTTATGGACTTAGACACTAATCCAATAGTTTCCCACTTAGCTAAGTCTAATAACTATTTTTCGTATGACTTAAGAACCTGATCAGCAATCGTAGCTTTCAAAAGCTGCTATCAACTCGGATCTTATCAGATAGCATGTCCTTTAGATAAGGGATCATATATTCCTCCATTCTCAAGATATTGTATAGATTCAAGACATGAATTTCGATCATTCTCTCTATACTGTTTCCCGACTTCCGATTTATGACGACCGACAACTGACTACAATTGAACACATCAACTTAGTCCCGGCTTGGCCAAGTGCTTAGGTGTCATCACTAAATCATTGAGGGGCCCAAAGATATCTCTTTTACCCCACTTTGGGTAAAAGGAATGGATAAACCTCAACTCAAATGCTCGCTTGCATTTGCTGATCGAATCACACACAACAATAAGTTTTATAACACCAAGTTACTGATGCGTTTATTTATTATCAATGTGCAACCGACCAACAAATAACAACTCACATGTCTCGGTTTCAAGAATATACAATGTTATCGACTCACAATCACTCGTGATGAAATCCATGAAGTGATTCTTGTGAGCGTGGGTTTAATCCAATACTCTAATCTTATCAAAGCACTCATGAACTCTGTAGCAAACTTGTGCTATGCCTAAACTCTTTAGACAATCTACAGACTCTTTACGACAGTCTTGCTTCATACCTACTTCCAAAGTATGACCGACTATGGAGGTTTGAATAACCCAATTATTCTGGAAGTCAAAACATGCAAACTAAAACACAACAATAATACTTAATCCGATATGGCCCCAAACTTGTAGGAGTCAATAAAACACTTCTATTTAACCACCATATTTATTACTCATTATTCATCGTTTACTGTTTTAGAAAATCAACTTATTACTCAAATTACAACAATAGTTGTCCCACGCAAAAACCATGAGCACTATGTTTCCTATGGTCCTTACTTTGTGAAATAGATCAATTGAAAAACTTTTCCAATGATACTCATTTCACAATTCCCAATCCTTATCATTAGTGTTAGAACACACGGTTCTTGCTACTACTAGAATATGCTAAATTCTAACATTTTATGCAACGAACCTTTCGCAAAATCATAGCACAAAAGTCACCAAGACTTGGCCAATGAAATTACAAAGTACTCTATCAGAAATTGTTACAAGACAATTCCATAGACGTGAAGTCTCACATTCAAAGTACATTCCTTTGAACATCCTTCTTGCATAAAATTTTCTAATCTAGACATAGACTCTCAATCGCCAACTCCCAAAATGGAAACATTTCCATATTTTCCATATGACAACTCATTCTTAATAGAATCTTACCTATTCATAATAATGTTGATATGGTCCATCCAATACCATACTTCCAACTATGCACAGGCGACCAATCCTCAATGAACTTTGGATCGTCCATTGATAGTTGTTTAATTATTTTAGTCAAAACTTATTCTAGTCCTTTTTTCCCTCATAATGCGCTAGACATTTGGAAAATTTAAGATTGGTCAAATATTATAGCATTTGCAATCAATCCTATACCTAAAGCCTATTGAACACGATGCATAAAGTCTTACATAAAGATATGATACTTTATCAATCTTCTGCCATAATATTTTATGTGTCACGTTCTCACAATTCGAACTATGAAGAGGGATGCCGTAATCATAATCGAAATTTGAGAACACCCTATGTATCCATTGACTATATTTATTAAAAATTCTCAATCTAAGCTTTATATTTTGAAACGAAGTATAATATTCTCTCCCTTAATTATAGCAAAACAACTTTTCAACCCATGTAACTTTGCAAATTGAATCTTTGTTTTTCTACAATTAATATTGCTAACTTGCAATACTTGCCATAATAATAATACAAGCATAACACTTATGCTCCCACTAGCTTTGACATGTGTTCAAAAAACAAGTGAACTTCCAGAAAACAATGCTTATTGAATTTCTAAAGTTCATATTTCTAATACCAGATGCTTCGATAAGCCTTTATCTAAGCTTCTTAAACTTATACACCTTTGCCTTAGATAGCTCATATGTTTGTCTGAACAATTCAGAACTTATATCCATAAATCCCAAATGTTAGACTAATTGCAAAATATTACAATTCGAACTATGGAAAGGGATGTCGTAACCATAATCGAATTTGAAAATGCAAATTTCACAATTGCTATCTTCTTAAAATCTCTCTTAGTGAAAGCATTTCTTCAAAGTAATTTTCATGAAGGAGTGAATCTTATGACACTTAGATTTATGGTGTATGAGTTCATATCCATATGAATTTTCCAAAACCAAAGTTTGCAACAAATCCAATCTCATCTTGCCTTATGGTAACACGAGTGCCCACCATGTCTTCCAAATAGTTTAGTAATTTATCCTTACATATAAATGTATTTTACATCGATCAAGGTGCTTTGTGTTTATGCATTCAAATGAGAACTCATAAAACTCACATGCATAATTAACTCAACTGGAATGGCACAGAAACAAAATAATGTCAACACAATAGGTTGTAAACCTCAGGTCGTGTGCTAGTGATGATCGATAAGGTTTATTCTTTATTTGTTCTTGAAACTTTTCCAAGATCATTAAAACTCCTACTGAAGTCTTGATATATATGATTCTCTTTGTCAAGAAACATTTCTTGATAAATAAATATTCAAGAGTTAGTGCAGTTATTATCAAGACAAAACACTTCACAATTTGGTCCTAGTTGGTCTTTGTCTTATCCAAGACAGCACATCTTATCAATTTCAAATGTGAAAGAATAAGAAAACTTTTCCAAATTCCACATTTGTTGAGTGTTAAAATCCTACTAAAGACTTGTCACTCAATTCTCAATCTTGGAGTATAACTCTAAGATTCGATATTGGAATGAAGTATGATTGATTTCTTGATTTAACCATTTCCACACTTCCCGATTCCTCTTCTTAGACATACAAATATACTAAGACTCACTTAGAGGACCAATTGAGAGATGGTTCTTAATCATTAAGACTTTATCATAAAATACAATAAAAGGTACTCTTCGTTCTTCTTAGAACAGAGAAACTTTTATCTTTCTGCCTTCTTGATTCTTCTTATTCGTTCTGCCATTAATTAAAACCTTTTCAATTAACTCAGAATTACACTTAATCTTATAAGTATAATCATATTTACTAAACTTTAGTAAATCATGATGAATATCTTTATCACTCTTGTGGTGGACTTGATTGATGCACAACATTGCGAACTCGATCTCCTGGTCCTTCACTTGACTCTTTGTCAACGAATTAGTCTTGAATTTCCAATTATAAAGTTACTCATTCATCACGCAACCAAGTTGTATGATTCCAAGTCTCTGTCCAATTGAAACTTGGGCGATGAGAAACTCTCCTTATTTGGCAAATTCTCGACATTTCCACAAATAACATAATTAAGAATCAAATCTATTATTGCTAATAATAGAAACTCTCAAACAACATTTTTTCATACATGCCATTGCAAGGATAAATATAACATCCGAAAATACAACCCAAAATTTTTGTTTTAATAATACTATAAATCACATCATCGAATATCATACATACTAAGAACCATAGAATCAGTAACACAAAAGTCAAGTAACTGTGTCAACAAATATTGTATCTATCATATCAAAATATTTGAATAAAATTCGCAGGATAAATCTGAAGTTGTGGTGTGTGCCATGCCATCAACCCGAGCTCTACCCTTTACTTGTGGAAGTACCTGAAACCAAAAATTGAAATTGTAAGCACAAAGCTTAGTGAGCTCCCCCAAACTACCACATATTATATCATAGTACAAATAACACATACTCGGCCCTTCCCACTGCATCGGGCCTCGCCCGGCATCAGACCGAAGTCCGGTATAACTTGGGCCCCGCCCACTATATCGACCCCACCCGACATCAGACCGAACTCCGGAATAACATTGGACCTAAAAATGTCCAAAACTTCAATAAATCTAGATCTATCATATGAGGAAGAAAGTTCAGTGCTTTACACCTCCTTTTTGTGACAAAGAGTGAGTCTGGTCCAGATCTCTGAGCTCAAGCTCCTTCTCCAACTTTTTCTTTCCTTCTTCACCACTTCTTTCTCACTAAAACTCTCACAAAGAGCAAAATCACACAAAAGAGGGTAAGAACGAGTTAGGGTTTTCTTGTGGGTGAAGAGGCTGATAAGAAACTAGGGAGGGAGGCTATAATGGGATTTATATAGCTCTTAAACCCTGAAATTAGGGTTTAGTGTCTGACCGCATATGTTGGCCGTACCTTATGGTACGCTGTGCGTACGCCTCCTAAAACCCGCACATCCAATGCCACTACGCTCTGCGTACAATAGGTTACGCCTCACGTACGGCTCATGGGCAACCTACAACTCAGTCCAAAAGTATAAAGGTCCAATCCAAGATGTCACTTTCAAACATAGCTCAACTATTCACTTAAGAAAATTTAATTAATTAATACCTCAAAAGTAGATTGCTGCAATTCACCCCCACTTGAATCAGACTTCGTCCTTGAAGTCCGTTGCTACTGAATCTGAAAATGTAACAACCCGGAATTTATTCCGTCACTGTAACCCACTTTTGTTAATGAAAAATTATTATTATTAAAATTTTTCTGTTAACTTCTTGAATTAAGTAATCAACTAGGGTTAATGTCGTAATTTCATACGTGATGGAAAACGAAAAATCACGCGAAAAACTACGTTTGCGGTTAGTGTTTGGTGGAACCCCACCCTGGCCGTAAACTCAACCCTATATAAAGGTTGAGTGGTCTTCATTCCCACCTTATTCACACTCTAGAAGCTTTCTCTCTACTCTCTCTCTACAAATTCGGGTTTTGATTAAGAAACACTCCTTCAAGCTTCCCATAAGTAAGTAAACCCCTCTTAGCTAGTTGTTTGCTTAGAATACTTGCAAATCTATGTATTAAACATCCATAAACCCCAAGAACATTGGGTTTACGGTTTGGGAACCTCCCAAAACCGTAAACACCCCAAAAAGGGGTTTTGGTGCCCCAAACTCCTTCCAATGCTTGGCTAATGAACTAGGAACTTGCATTAATGATCTAAGAAACCCAAAACACTAAATGAAAGGAGTAAACATGAGTTTACGATTTGGAGACCTCCCAAAACAGTAAACACCTTCTAAGGAAATTCAAATGCCCTTAACACCTTCTATGGTTTGTATAAGTGGCTAGAACTTTACATGCTTAACCTAGATGCACCAAAACACATAAGGAAGGGACAAACATGAGTTTACGGCCGTAAACTATTATGTTTACGACCGTAATGTTCCCAAAGAGGGATTCAAAGACCGTAAACTCCATAAAGGGTCCATTTCAAGCCCCAATCACTTCCATAGCCCTTGATTCGAGTCTAGCATAATTCCTTGAGTAGTTTAAGACCTTTGAGCACCTAATAACACCATTGCCATGAGTTTACTGTCGTAAAATCATGGGGGAAATGGTCCCAGAACCTTAAACACCCCTAAGGGCCCCCATTTGAGGAGTTAACTCCATAATGAGGCCATACACTCCTTAGATGCAACTCCTAACACTCCTAGTACTTGAATCAAAGTGTTTTCTGGCATCAAAGTGTCCTTACTTACTAATTAGTGATTAAATAACTAATTAGATACCATTATGTATCACTTCATGTTACATAGGGTCCGTGGGTGTGTTCAAGTCCTCACTTAACACCTAGCATCCTACCTGGCACTTCCATCCAATCCACTCACTACAGGTGAGTTCATACCCCTACACCTTGTTACTGAGTTTTCACGATTTCAGGGGGGGAATACAAGCAAAAGTACAAGGGAACTTGTACTTAAAACCTATTTTTTCGTATATTTACATGTTCAATCTGCATTTAATATAGAAAACCGTTTCACCAACCGATTAATAAATCAACTTGTAAAGTTAGTTTTAAAAACCAAAGCAAGGAAACTTGTGAATCTCATTATAAAATGTTATATTTTATATTTTACAAAGGATTCATGTCACCATAAAATAGAAATTTCTGTATTATTACTTGTAAATTCATTATTCTTAAGGTTGGAGACACGTCCTTGGTAACACTCCACCAGATTACGCGAGTGTAGGACTAACCTTGTAACCAGAATCTCTTGGAGGGAGAAAGTGACTTGTGTGTATAGATCTATAAGGGACTGACTACCCTGCACCTTGCTGCTAGCTACAGTAGGACCGACAGGTCTACGGGTGACAAAGTCATAAAAGATATTGGCCCGTATTATGCGCCATATATAGTTTATTGTATGGTTATAGAACTCGCAACTTAGATAATGGAGATTTACTTTTGATAATAATGAACTTAGTGGACTAACCTCAAGGTAATAATTGTTTTGATTACTAGAGTGTATGAGCAACACCCTTAGGAATTAGTTCACTACCTACTTATTAGTTTTATGTGTGTATTAAAACTAATGTAGCTCATTGGGAGTAACAGAGTTTTTAAGGAAATTTCACCTAACAAGACAAGTATGGTAGATACTTGTACACTTCATTTTCGGATCGATAACCAACTATTAACCTTCAAAGAAAATATAGGTTTTTCCTGGGATAACTTAACTTTTTATAAACATGCTGTTTAACAAATGGATAATTAAACTTCTTTTATAAGAAAACATGGGATTTTTTTGGGGAAACAACGTTTCATAAAATCAAAGAAACATTTTCTTTCACCAGAATCAACCAATTATGAACTCACCAGCTTTATGCTGATATTTTAAAAACTGCTTGTATTCTCAGGTCAACCATGGACAGGTACTTCTGCCAACTTATGGAGAAGGCGGAGCATATAGAAGTCTCGTCTATACTTTTGATTATACTGATGTATATAAACTATGTTATCAATGATTTTAAACAAATGTAAATATTCTTATTGTAATGTAATGAGTGTGTTTACTATGCTTACTATGTACAATTGTTGTGATACTACGTATGACGTCGCCGCCCTCGGACGTTTCCGCTGTTGTTTTCGTGACGGTTCAGGGGTGTGACAGATTGGTATCAGAGCCCTTGTTTATAGTGAACTAAGTATACCGAACCTTACATGGTATACAACTATAAACACTAAGGGGCCAAAGTGCTCTAAACTAAAAGTATACTTTAAAAATATAAGTATTTTTACTCCAAGTATACAAGTATACCTACATACCAAAAATCAGTATCATGAAAAGAACCAAACACAAGTATTTGGATGTTGAACATTGTGGTTAAACCTGGGCAGCTATGTAATCATGTCTAGGGTCAATATAGCCTGATCAACTATATTCATTAAAGACATGAACAACATGTGCTTGGGAGTGACTGTGGGGTAGCAATAGGCCTAAAACTTACCAAAGTCTTCCTACCAAAAGTTATTGATAGAACAAAACCTTCAACATAAAATACTATAGGAGTACTTTAGTTAGAATCGAATACGTTGTACAAATTCATTCCAAGTGTTGTTACTCATTCTTTCCTTAGTGATAGTTTACTTGCTTTAGTAACTCTTTCCTGTTCTATCACATAGTAGAACACTGTATCTATCATGATGAGATACATCTTGTTTCGTATCTTCAAATTCAATTCAGTGGACTTACCATCCTCTCCTTCCTGATCATTTTAGAACGAGATGCCTCCAAAGAAAAGATGCAGGTCAAAGAGCAACAATCCTCCTCCACCACCTCCTCAGCTTGATCTCGCTATGTTTCAAGCAGCTGTTACTGCTGATATGGCTACCGCGATGTCACAAGTGAACCCCGGCGGCTCAGGCGGGCCAGGAGGTGGTACCCATCCTCAAAATCAGGAAGGTGGTTAGGGACACCATAAGGAGTATTCCTATAAGGACTTCATGAACGCAAAACCTACATCCTTCGATGGCACTAGAGGTGTTATTGCCCAAACACGATGGTTTGAAAAGATCGATTCCATTTTCGAAATCTGTTCCTGTTCTGAAGTCAACAAAGTAAAGTTTCTCGCTTACACCTTCTCCAATAGGGCACTGACCTGGTGGAATGGTCGGGTCAAATCCCTAACCTTACCAGTAGAAAATGCTATGGTTTGGAAGAGCTTGAAAGAGCTCATGCTTCCTGAGTACTGCCCTCAGGGAGAAATGCTGAAACTAGAGCACGAACTCTAGAACCCAACGATGAAGGGTTCTGATGTTTCTGCCTACACTTCTAGGTTTGAAGGCCTAGCGCTCCTTTTCCCGGGGATGGTCACCCCGGAAAGCAAAAAGATTGAAAGATACATTTGGGGGCTGACCCAGCCAACCAAAGGAAATGTCTTGGCTACTAGGCCAAACACCTTTGACAACGCTAAGTGTCTGGCGCAGTCTCAGATCGATCATGGAGTCGATCTCGATGAAGTGACCACCGCTCCTGAACCGGAAAAAGGGAGTTCTAAGAAAAGAAAATTCAGGAAATAGAAGAAGAGTCAGTCTTCGCATGAGCCCTCAAAGAAACAGCAAACGGTGGCAGTCCACACTGCTACTGCTCCTGTCGCTACTCCTGTCACTCAAGCACCTGCCAGTAGATATCCTGTGACCCTTCCTCGGTGTGAAAAGTGTAACTGCCACCATAATCCCGGCCCATGTCATGAATTGTCTTGCTCTAACTGTGGTAAAAAGGGGCATACGATTCGAGTTTCCAAGGCACCAGCTCAACCAAGCAATCAAACATCTGGAGCAGGCATCGGTCAAGCTTGTTATAATTGTGAAGAAGTCGGGCAATACAAGAGGAACTGCCCCAAGGAAACAACAGCTGGTGGCACAAGGAGAATATTGACGATGGGGCGCGAGGAGGCAGTTGCTGATCCCACCGTTGTCTCGGGTATGTTCTTTCTCGACAACTCTTATGCATGCATCCTTTTCAATTCTGGTATGGAAAGAAGTTTTGTTAGCCATTCATTCAAACATCTTCTTAAACATAACCCTCAACCGCTAACCGAAACATTTACCATCAAGATGCCTAACGGAGAGAAAGAGAAAGCTAACAATATATTCATAGGCTGCACCCTTACCCTCAACGACCATTTTTTCCCCCATCGACCTCATGCCAGTCTCTATAAAAAGCTTCAATGTTATCATTGGCATGGATTGGTTGAGCCCCAATCATGCTGATATACGTTGTTACGAAAAAGCTATCTGTCTCAATCTCCCCTCTGGCGAAACCCTCATGATCTATGGTGATAAACATAGCTCCAACTTTCGTATTATCTCGTGCATCAAAGACCAAAAACTTCTGCGAAAGGAGTGCCATGCATTCCTAGCCCATGTGATAAACAAGAAACAAGAAGTTAAGGACCTCGAGAGCATTCCCGAAGTCTGCAACTTTCCTGACGTCTATCCCGAAGAGCTCCCGAGAATTCCACCCGAACGCCAAGTCGAGTTTCGCATCGGCTTAATTCCTGGAGCTAACCCTGTAGCTAAGTCTCCATATCGCTTAGTGCCAACAAAAATGCAAGAATTATCCAGCCAGCTCAATGAGCTACTCAGTAAAGGATTCATCAGACCGACTTTCTCACCATGGGGAGCCCCGATGTTATTCGTGAAAAAGAAGGATGGATATTTTCGAATGTGTATAGTTTACCGTGAATTGAACAAACTCACCATCAAAAACCGTTACCCTCTTCCTTGAATAGATGGCCTTTTCGATCAACTTCAGGGAGCAAGTTACTTCTCAAAAATAGACCTTAGATCAGGGTACCATCAGCTACGAGTTCATGAGAGTGATGTTCCCAAGATAGCATTCAGGACTCGATATGGTCACTACGAGTTCATAGTGATGCCCAATGGTCTAACCAACGCACCGGCAGTGTTCATGGACCCGATGAACCGGGTGTGTCGTTCATATTTGGACAAGTTCATTATTGTTTTCATTGACGATATACTTATCTATTCCATAAGTGAGGAAGATCACAAACAACATTTGAGACTAGTACTGGAAACACTTAGATCGGAGAAGTTGTACACAAATTCTCCAAGTGAGAATTCTGGATTCGGAAGGTAACCTTCCTAGGTCACGTGGTAAGCGAGGAAGGCATACACGTGGACCCTTCCAAAATCAAGGCGATAGAGAATTGGTCGGCACCAAAGACACCCACAGAAATCCGTCAATTCTTGGGTCTTGCCGGCTATTATCGTAGATTCATCCAAAATTTTTCTAGAATTGCCAAACCCCTAACTACTCTGACACAGAAAGGTGTACCCTTTTGTTGGAGTGAAAAGCAAGACACTGCATTCCAAACATTGAAGTGAGCCTTGTGCAGCGCACTTATCCTATCCCTACCCGAAGGGACGGAGGAATTCATTGTCTACTGTGATCAATCCAATCAGGGCTTAGGTTGTGTGCTCATGCAATGATGAAAAGTTATTGCTTATGCCTCAAGACAACTGAAAACACACGAAGTCAATTGTACTACTCACGACCTAGAGTTGGGAGCAGTCGTCTTTGCACTGAAGATTTGGAGACATTATCTTTACGGAACCAAGTGCACGATCTTCACTGACCATAAAAGCCTACAACACATATTCAATTTAGAAGGACTTAAACATGAGACAACAACGATGGGTAGAGCTACTAGTGACTATGAGTGTGAAATCCACTACCATCCCGGCAAGGCCAATGTGGTGGCACATGCCCTTAGCCGAAAGGAAAGCTAATGCAACAAAGTGAGGACACTGACAATGACCATCCATTCCCACTTATCCGCACAAATCCGAGAGGCTCAGTTGGAGGCCCTAGAACCAAAGAACGTGTTGAATGAAGCTTTGAGGGGAATGGATAAGAATCTTGAGATCAAAGGAGATGGAGTTTATTGTTTCATGGACCGGATCTGTACCCTAAAGTTCGACGGTTACAGGGAGGTTGTCATGAATGAAGCTCACAAGACCAGGTACTCCGTTCATCCAGGTTCGGATAAGATGTACCTTGATCTCAAGAAACTATATTGGTGGCCAAACATGAAAGCCGAGATCACTACCTTCGTGGGAAAGTGTCTGACTTGCGCCAAGGTGAAGGTCGAATATTAGAAGCCCCCGGGCCTGCTTCAGCAGCCTGAGATACCTGAGTGGAAGTGGGAGATGATTTCTATGGATTTCATTACCAAATTACCCAAATCTCCGAGTGGGTACGATACCATTTGGGTATTTGTCAATCGATTAACAAAATCCGCCCACTTCCTACCGATTAAAGAAACATTCAAGATGGAAAGAATCATGCGAGTCTACATTCAAGAGATAGTCTGACTGCATGGTGTGCCTGTATCCATTATCTCCGATCGGGATAGCAGGTTTACCTTAGGATTTTGGCAGTCCCTACAGAAGGCTCTTGGAACTAAACTAGACATGAGCACAGCTTATCATCCTCATACAGATGGACAGAGTGAGAGAACCATCCAGACCTTGGAAGACATGTCGAGAGCATGTGTCATCGATTTCGGCAAGTCGTGGGACACTCATTTGCCCTTGGTTGAATTCTCTTATAACAACAGCTACCATACCAGTATCAAGGCTACCCCGTTCGAAGCCCTCTATGGCTGCAAGTGCAGATCCCCTCTGTGTGGGGCTGAGGTGGGTAACACGCAACTAGCCAAGGGATGAGTCCCCGACAGTACTCTCACTGGTCCGGAAATCATCCACGAAACCACCAAAAAGATCATTCAAATCCGAGAACGACCAAAAGCTTCGCGAGATAGACAAAAGAGCTACGTTGATAAGAGACGAAAACCCTTGGAGTTCCAGGTTGGTGACCATGTCCTTCTGAAGGTCTCACCCTGAAAAGGCATGATATGCTTTGGAAAGCACGGAAAGTTACACCCAAGGTATAGAGGACCGTTCGAAATCCTTGCTAGGATTGGTCCCGTAGCCTACAAACTTCATCTATCGCGTGAACTCAGTAACATTCACCCTGTCTTCCACATTTCAAATCTTAAGAAGTGCTTATATGATGAAACTCTTGTGATCCCTCTCGACGAGATTGAAATCAACGAGAACCTCAACTTTGTGGAAGAACCGGTCGAAATCATGGACAGAGAGATAAAACGAACGAAACAAAGTTGCATCCCTGAATTCACTTGGGAGCACGAATATCAGATGAAACTGAAGTATCCGCATCTCTTTCCAAATCCATGATTTGTATCGTATTTCCAAATTTTAGGACGAAATTTCCTCTAACGGGGGGGGGGGGGGGGGGGGGGGGGTGATGTGACAACCCGAAATTTATTCCGTCACTGTAACCCACTTCTGTTAAGGAAAAATTATTATTATTAAAAGTTTTCCGTTTGTTTCTTGAATTAAGTAATCAATTAGGGTTATTGTCGTAATTTCATACGTGACGGAAAACGAAAAATCACGCGAAAAACCTCGTTTGCGGTTAGTGTTTGGTGGACCCCCACCCTGTCCGTAAACTCAACCCTATATAAAGGTTGAGTGGTCTTCATACCCACCTTTTTCACACTCTAAAAACTTTCTCTCTCTACTCTCTCTCAACAAATTCGGGTTTTGATCAAGAAACACTCCTTCAAGCTTCACATAAGTAAGTAAACCCTTCCTAGCTAGTTGTTTGCTTAGCATACTTGCAGATATATAGATTAAACATCCAAAAACCCCAAGAACATTAGGTTTACAGTTTGGGAACCTCCGAAAACCGTAAACACCCCAAAAAGTGGTTTTGATGCCCCAAACTCCTTCCATTGCGTGGCTAATGAACTAGGAACTTGCATGAATGATCTAAGAACCCCAAAACACGAAATGAAAGAGGTAAACATGAGTTTATGGTTTGTGGACCTCCCAAAACCATAAACACCTTCTAAGGGTGTTAAAATGCCCTTAACACCTTCTACGGCTTGTACAAGTGGCTAGAACTTTACATGCTTAACCTAGATGCACCAACACATAAGGAAGGGACAAACATGAGTTTACGTCCGTAAACTCATGTGTTTACAGTAGTAAACTCCCCAAATAGGGATTCGAAAACCGTAAACTCCATAAAGGGTCTATTTCAAGGCCCAATCACTTCCATAGCCCTTGATTCGAGTCTAGCATAATTCCTTGAGTAGTTTAAGACCTTTGAGCACCCACTAACACCATTGCCATGAGTTTACGACTGTAAACTCATGGGGGAAATGGTTCCAGAACCGTAAACACCCCTAAGGGCCCCCATTTGAGGAGTAAACTCCATAGTGAGGCCATAAACTCCTTAGATGCAACTCCTAACACTCCTAGTACTTGAATCAAAGTGTTTTCCCGAATCAAAGTGTCCTTACTTTCTAATTAGTGATTAAATAACTAATTATATACCATTATGTATCACTTCATGTTACATAGGGTCCGTGGGTGTGTTCAAGTCCTCACTTAAAACCTAGCATCCTACCCGGCACTTCCATCCAATCCACTCACTACAGGTGAGTTCATACCCCTACACCTTGTTACTGAGTTTTCACGATTTTGGGGGGGGGGGGGGGGGGAATACAAGCAAAAGTACAAGGGAACTTGTACTTAAAACCTATTTTTTCGTATATTTACATGTTCAATATGCATTTAATATAGAAAACCGTTTCACCAACCGATTAATAAATCAACTTGTAAAGTTAGTTTTAAAAAACAAAGCAAGGAAACTTGTGAATCTCATTATAAAATGTTATATTTTATATTTTACAAAGGATTCATGTCACCATAAAACAGAAATTTCTGTATTATTACTTGTAAATTCATTATTCTTAAGGTTGGAGACACGTCCTTGGTAACACTCCACCAGATTACGCGAGTGTATGACTAACCTTGTAACCAGAATCTCTTGGAGGGAGAAAGTGACTTGTGTGTATAGATCTATATGGGACTGACTACCCTGCACCTTGCTGCTAGCTACAGTAGGACCGACAAGTCTACGGGTGACAAAGTCATAAAATATATTGGCTCGTATTATGCGCCATATATAGTTTATTGTATGGTTATAGAACTCGCAACTTAGATAATGGAGATTTACTTTTGATAATAATGAACTTAGTGGACTAACCTCAAGGTAATAATTGTTTTGATTACTAGAGTGTATGAGCAACACCCTTAGGAATTAGTTCACTACCTACTTATTAGTTTTATGTGTGTATTAAAACTAATGTAGCTCATTGGGAGTAACAGAGTTTTTAAGGAAATTTCACCTAACAAGACAAGTATGGTAGATACTTGTACACTTCATTTTCGGATCGATAACCAACTATTAACCTTTAAAGAAAATATAGGTTTTTCCTGGGATAACTTAACTTTTTATAAACAGGCTGTTTAACAAATGGATAATTAAACTTCTTTTATAAGAAAATATGGGATTTTCTTGGGGAAACAACTTTTCATAAAATCAAAGAAACATTTTCTTTCACCAGAATCGACCACTTATGAACTCACCAGCTTTATGCTGATATTTTTAAAACTGCTTGTATTCTCAGGTCAACCATGGACAGGTACTTCTGCCAACTTATGGAGAAGGCGGAGCATATAGAAGTCTCGTCTATACTTTTGATTATACTGATGTATATAAACTATGTTATCAATGATTTTAAACAAATGTAAATATTCTTATTGTAATGTAATGGTTGTGTTTACTATGCTTACTATGTACAATTGTTGTGATACTACGTATGACGTCGCCGCCCTCGGACGTTTCCGCTGTTGTTTTCGTGACGGTTCAGGGGTGTGACAGATTGGTATCAGAGCCCTTGTTTATAGTGAACTAAGTATACCGAACCTTACATGGTATACAACTATAAACACTAAGGGGCCAAAGTGCTCTAAACTAAAAGTATACTTTCAAAATATAAGTATTTTTACTCCAAGTATACAAGTATACCTACATACCAAAAATCAGTATCATGAAAAGAACCAAACACAAGTATTTGGATGTTGAACATTGTGGTTAAACCTGGGTAGTTATGTAATCATGTCTAGGGTCAATATAGCCTGATCAACTATATTCATTAGAGACATGAACAACATGTGCTTGGGAGTGACTGTGGGGTAGCAATAGGCCTAAAACTTACCAAAGTCTTCCTACCAAAAGTTATTGATAGAACAAAACCTTCAACATAAAATACTATAGGAGTACTTTAGTTAGAATCGAATACGTTGTACAAATTCATTCCAAGTGTTGTTACTCATTCTTTCCTTAGTGATAGTTTACTTGCTTTAGTAACTCTTTCCTGTTCTATCACATAGTAGAACACTGTATCTATCATGCTGAGATACATCTTGTTTCGTATCTTCAAATTCAATTCAGTGGACTTACCATCCTCTCCTTCCTGATCATTTTAGAACGAGATGCCTCCAAAGAAAAGATGCAGGTCAAAGAGCAACAATCCTCCTCCACCACCTCCTCAGCTTGATCTCGCTATGTTTCAAGCAGCTGTTACTGCTGATATGGCTACCGCGATGTCACAAGTGAACCCCGGCGGCTCAGGCGGGCCAGGAGGTGGTACCCATCCTCAAAATCAGGAAGGTGGTTAGGGACACCATAACGAGTGTTCCTATAAGGACTTCATGAACGCAAAACCTACATCCTTCAATGGCACTAGAGGTGTTATTGCCCAAACACGATGGTTTGAAAAGATCGAGTCCATTTTCGAAATCTGTTCCTGTTCTGAAGTCAACAAAGTAAAGTTTCTCGCTTACACCTTCTCCAACAGGGCACTGACCTGGTGGAATGGTCGGGTCAAATCCCTAACCTTACCAGAATCTCTACAGTGGGACCGACGGGTCTATGGGTGACAAAGTCATAAAAGATACTGGCCCCCATTACGCGCCATATCCAGTTTATTGTATGGTTATAGAACTCGCAACTTAGATAATTGAGATTTACTTTTGGTAATAATTAACTTAGTGAACTAACCTCAAAGTAATAATTGTTTTGATTACTAGAGGGTATCAGCAATACCCTTAGGAATTAGTTCACTACCTAGTTATTAGTTTTATGTGTGTATTAAAACTAATGTAACTCATTGGGAGTAACATATTTTTTAAGGAAATTTCACCTAACGATACAAGTATGGTATATACTTGTACACTTCATTTTCGGATCGATAACCAACTATTAACCTTTAAGGAAAATATAGGTTTTTCCTGGGATAACTTAACTTTTCATAAACAGGTTGTTTAACAAATGGATAATCAAACTTCTTTCATAAGAAAATATGGGATTTTCTTGGGGAAACAACTTTTCATAAAATCAAAGAAACATTTTCTTTCACCATAATCAACCGCTTATGAACTCACCAGCTTTATGCTGATATTTTTAAAACTTCTTGTATTCTCAGGTCAACCATAGACAGGTATTTCTGCCAACTTTTGGAGAAGGGGGAGCATATACAAGTCTCATCTTTAATTTTGATTATACTGATGTATATAAACTATGTTATCAATGTTTTTAAACCAGTGTAAATATTCTAATTATAATGTAATGAGTGTGTTTACTATGCTAACTATGTACCATGGTTGTGATACTACGTATGACGTTGCCACCCCCAGAACATTTTCGTCGTTGTTTTCCTAACGGTTTGAGGTATGACAGAAAACAACTCTGGGTAATGCTCCTGCATCTCCTCCTCAGACTCCCACATACACTCTGAACCCTTCTGGGGCTGCCACTGCGCCTTCACTAATTGAACCACCTTATTCCTGATGGTCTTCGTCTTTCGATCTAAGATCGCAACTGGTCTCTCAATATAATTCAGGCTGCTATCAACCTGAATATCCTCCAAGGGTACAACTACTGACTCATCCACCAAAAACTTCCTCAACTGAGAAACATGGAAAGTGTTGTGGATCTGGCTAAGCTCTGGTGGGAGATCCAAACAACCTGGTCCACCCGGGCGAAAACCCTAAACGGACCAATGAATCTTGGGCCCAGCTTGCCCCCTTCCGACATCTGATGACACCCTTCCAGGGTGATACTTTCAAAAGGACCATATCGCCCACCTGAAATTCTAGGTCCGAACGCCTCCTGTCGGCGTAACTCTTCTGTCGACTTTGCGCAGTCTGCAGTCTGCTACAGACCTGCTAGATCAACTCTGTGGTCTTGAGTACAACCTCAGTACTCCCAATGACTCTCTGTCTGACCTCACCCCAACAAATCGGGGTCCTACACCTCATTTTGTAAAGCATCTCGAAAGGAGGGCGGTCAATGCTGATGTGGTAACTGTTGTTATACGAAAATTCCGCTAGTGGAAGATACGTATCCCAACTACAACCGAAGTCTAGGACACATGCCCGAAGCATGTCCTCGAGATTCTGAATCGTCCTCTCGCTCTGCCCGTCCGTCTGAGGATGGAAAGCGGTGCTAAATTGAAGATGTGTCCCCATCTCATCATGAAATCGTTTCTAAAACCTGGAAATGAACCGTACGTCTCGATCTGACACTACTGATACAGGTACTTCATGTCGTGCTACTACCTCGCGCACATAAATATCGGCTAGCTTCTCAGCTGATATACTCTCCTGGATTGGTAAGAAATGTGCGCTCTTGGTCAGCCGATCCACTATGACCCAAATCGAATCAACTCCCCGTGCGGCCCTGGGAAACTTCATGATGAAATCCATAGTGATGTCCTCCCATTTCCACACAGGAATATCTAAAGGTTGCATCTTGTCGTGAGGCCTCTGGTGTTCCGCCTTGACCTTCCTACAGGTCAGGCACCTCTCTACGTACTAGGCCACGTCCCGCTTCATGCAGGGCTACCAATAATCGGGTCGAAGATCTCTATACATCTTCGTCGCGCCTGGATGGATGGAGAACCGGGACTTGTGGGCCTTATCCATCAACACCTGTCGTACTCCTCCCCAATACGACACCCAGACTCTACCACGAAGGGTCAAAAATCCTCGACTGTCATAGTCGAAAAAAGCTACTCGACCCACAATCCTCTCACACTTCTGCCTCTCCTCCTTCAGGCCTTCGACCTGTGCCTCTCTAATCTGCTCCAACAATGGAGTAACCACCGTCATTCTCAAACATATATATATCTGATCGGTGCCGCCACCACCTTGCGGCTCAGGGTGTCGTCTACAACGTTGGCCTTGCCCGGATGATAAAGGATCTCACAATCGTAGTCCTTTACCACATCTAATCATTGACGCTGCCTCATGTTCAAATTCGGCTGGTCCATGAGGTACCTCAGACTCTTGTGATCCGTGTAAATGGTATAGCAGACCCCATAGAGGTAATGTCTCCAAATCTTGAGGGAAAACACCATTGCCCCGAGCTCTAAATCATGAGTCAGATAGTTAGCCTCATGAGGCTTCAACTGTCCAGAGGCATAAGCTATCACATGCCCTCGTTGCATCAAAGCTGCTCCCATCCATGTGATCGAAGCATCATAATAGACTACGAATTCATCCACTCCCTCTGGCAGGGTGAGAATCGGTGCCTCGCACAATCATCGTCTGAGGGTCTCAAATGTTGTCTGCTGCTCAGGCCGCCAGCGAAACACCACCGACTTTCTAGTCAGTCGGGTGAGTGGAACTGCTATCTTGGAGAAGTCCTGGACGAATCTCTTGTAGTACCCTGCCAAACCTAGGAAGCTCCGAATCTCTGATGGAGACCTCGGGACCTCCAACTGCATCACATCCTCGATCTTGGCCGGATCTACTAGAATACTCTTCTGGTTGATGAGGTGACCAAGGAACTGCACCTCGCGCAACCAGAACATGCACTTGGAGAACTTCGCAAAAAGTCTCTCCCTCCTCAGTGTCTCTAGCACCTCTCTCAGGTGCTCCTCGTGCTGCTCCTAAGTCTTGGAGTAAACCAAGATGTCGTCAATGAACACTATCATAGACCGATCCAACATCGGCCTGCATACGCGGTTCATGAGATCCATGAAGGTGGCTGGAGCATTGGTGAACCCAAACGGCATCACCACAAACTCATAATGACCATAACGGGTCCAAAAAGCTGTCTTTTGAACATCCTCACCTTGACCCGCATCTGATGATAACCGAAGCGCAGATCAATCTTGGAAAACCAAGATGCTCCCTGAAGCTGATCGAACAAGTCATCTATCCTCGGGAGTGGATAACGGATCTTCACCGTTACCTTGTTCAACTCTCGGTAATCTATGCACATACGGTACGACCCATCCTTCTTCCTCACAAAAAGGATCGGGGCTCCCCATGGAAAACTACTCGGTCTAATGAAACCTTTTTCTAGTAGTTCCAGTAGCTATGTAGACAACTCCTGCATCTCTGGAGGATCCAACCGATACGGAGCCTTGGCTATCGGAGCCGCACCCGGAATCAGGTCAATCCGAAACTCAACCTGTCTCTCCGGAGGTATCCCAGGAAGATCCTCTGGAAATACATCCGGGTACTCACGTACCATCGGTACATCGTCAACAGTCACCTTGCCCTTCTCCCGGGAATCCAAAACATAGGGGACGTACCCCGCGCAACCCTGATGGAAATAGCGTCGAGCTCTCGCTGCCGAGCAAAGAATCGGTCCGTGCTGTGGCGTCTCGCCATGAATCACTAACTCTCCCCCACTAGCTGTAGCTCACAATCAATCACTACCCCATTGGGGCTCAGCCAATCCATACCCACTATAACCTTATTCCCTCGCAGGGGAATGGGAACCAAGTCCACTGAAAACTGCTCATCAAACAACTGCAGCGAACACGCCCTATGTACTCTCGCGACCCTGACGATCCTATCATCAGCTATCTCCACTTCGAGTGGGTAATCCAGCTCCCCTGGAAATCTGCTTGTTTCACTTGTTGAGCACAAGTGAAACAAATGATCGGGTAGCCCCCGAATCAAACAATACTGTAGCTGAGATGCCGTTCACTAAGACCGACCCTATACGCAAATACATACATATACATATATATATATATATATATATATATATATATATATATAGACACACACACACACACACACATATATATATATATATATATATATATATATATATATATATATATATATATAACATTAGAAACAAGCAATAATAAATGCGGAGATAAAATAGAATACATACCCGTCACCATGTCAGAAGTCACTCACGCCTCCTCTGCTGTCATCTGAAAATCTCTACTCTTCGCCACTGGCACCCCAGCCCGGCCTTGACGACCGTCCGTAATCCTCAAAGTAGCAAGGGCAGGTGCCGACACCTTCCCTACTGCGGCTAAGCTCAGACACTTGGACTTTTTATGTCCCCTCTAATTGCAAAGAAAGCAAATCAAATTTGTTGATGTGGTGGTAGTAGTAGTAGTTGTACAGTCTCTGCTCATGTGCCCAGTCCGGGCGCACTTAAAGCAGTCGGGACTCCCAGCCTTGCACACTCCATCGTGCACTCTCCCACACTTGCCACACCGACTTTGGATCTGTTGTCCCCTAGACCTATGATCTGACACCTTGGGCTTTTTGCCCGAACTCCCAGTACCAGATACCGCCTCTGGCTTCCTCTTCTTCTCCATCTCTAGATCAATCTCTCTCTCACGAGCCCTAGCAATCATGTCATCCGGCATTTTTGTCACACCCCCAAACCAGAATGGCGGAAACGTTCGGGGGCGTAGGACGTCATATTCAGTATCATAACAGTTCATAGAAAAAAAAGTACACACCACCATATATATTAAAGATTCCAAGATGTTTACATAATTGTATTCATTACATGTTCAAAAGATAAATACATAAACATCATTCAAAAGAAGTAATTAACGCCAGCACGTTAATCCCAAAAGTTGATTCCCAAACCTGCTTAGCGGTTCCCTAAGAATACAAGTTATTTCAAGAAAAAGTGTCAACAATTAAGTTGGTGAGTTCATAAGTAGTTTAGAAAAATTAGATGCCATTCCAAAATGGGTGTATGTTTTCCAGAAAACGCAGCATTTCAAATGTAAAGAGTTGTGATTTGTTGTGTTGAAAGTGAATGTATTAGATCCAGAAAATCCCATATTTTCCCTAATGGTTGAGATACGAGTTGTTGTGTTTTCCAAGAAAAACCCTTATTTTCTTATAAAAGTATGAAATGCATATAAATGTTCGTGTTATAAGTTGTAAATAATTGCACCAGGAAAATCCCTTATTTTCCTATTAGTTGTTTGGTTTGTATGCAGGAAAAACCCTTATTTTCCTAACATAAATGGCAGTCTCTAAGACCGAAAATCGCAAGAAACCGACGTTCTCAAAAGTGGTGTCATAGTTTTATATAATAAATCTATACGAAGATCGCATTTGTTAGATGAAGAATAGTTTTAATAGCTACTCGTTCATAAAAGCATAATACCATAATAATTGTATATCCGATGAGTTTTATAACCATACTAAACATAATATGCCTGTAACGACGTTCTTTAGGCGTCGTAGCGTTATGACAACTGTCACCCCAAAAGACGGACTGTAGCTAACAGTCAGGGCGCGGGATCATGACTTCCCGTATAGAACTATACACATTTGACACGTTCTCCGAACGGGAGACTCTGGTTATAGACAGGACTTGCACCATTACTTTCTAATAAAGAAAAGTAACGTTTGAAGATATACACGTCTCATGGATTCTCAACTAAGTCTATATTAAAGTGATAGTTTTGTATGCAAAGTTTATCCTTTTTCACAATGTTTGACAAAGCAAGATCATAAGTTTTTAGAATGTATAAAACGACTTAACAATGAAAGGTACTTTGAAATAATTATATACTTTGTATAAGTCTAATGCACGCAAAGTATGACAAGAATTTTCCATAATAGTGATGAGTTCCAAGTGATTTATTCGGTAAAACAAGCGAAGTGAAACTTTATAAAATATACGATAATAACCGTATGTTTACTTGTATTCCCCCCCTAAAGAAGTATAAAAGCATTTAAAATGTATTTAAAGTGTGTTTGAAAGGGGTATGAACTCACTTGGAAGTTTGAAGATAGCGAGATCGAAAACCGGGCAGAGTTTCGTCTCGGGAAACGGATTTTTCTCGGGATTCTCGGGAATCTCGGGAGTAAAATCGACCCTCGGGACTTGAGCAAAAAGACCAGAGCTTCGGGTTTGAATGGGCACGGAAATCGAGGCAAGATCGTGAGAGAAAGAGAGAAAATGAACAAATTTTTCGGAAAGGCTCGCATCCCTTTTATAGGGGTGCTGAACCGCCTCCGTACGCGGGGCGTACGGGCGTACGCAGCGCGTACCCGTGCGTCATCGCTTACGCACTTCGGACGGGACGGGTCAGATGGGGCGGGTCGGATGGGATGGGTCGGTAGCTTCGCATAGGGCGACGTGGACGATCCGAGGCCCTTCATTCGAGTACGCGAGGCGTACGAGAGTACGCGGCGCGTACATCGACCCTATCCGCTGACTCCCCTTCGGATATTACCAAGAATAAATAATTATTTTTATATTTATTTTAATTAAACTTCTAAAATTCATATCTCCTTCATACGAACTCCGTTTTTGACGTTCTTTATATCCCCGTGAAGGTGAGACTACGATCTACAACTTTCGTTTAGATTCCATTGGCAAATTCCGAAATTATTTTTATTATTTATTTATTAAAATGACATGATTAAGGAATTTCTTTAAAAATTCATAACTTCTTTATCTGACGTTGGTTTTTGCCAGACTTTTTACTGCTGGAATACCATTGACGAGACCTTCAATTCTTGTTTAGGTCATTTCGGCCAAAAGTCGCTCGATCTCCGATTCGAGTTTTTAGTTGTCTACTGTTATATCTGTAACTTAGAAAAATCACAACTTCCTCATACGAAGTCAGATTTGGACGTTCTTTTTATGTACGTTTACGGTTTGATGACATCAAAAAATTTCATTTAGATATCTAAGGCCAAAAACTATTGTATTGAAACTTCGCGTTTTACGTCTATCAGTGCTGCCGGTTTTTGCCGAGAATCTTCGGTTGGTCATAACTTCTTCGTTATAACTCGGATTTTAGTGTTCTTTATATGCTTGGAAAACCTTGATACGATTCCTACTACTTTATTTAACCCAAATAAGATTTTAGGAACGTTATATTTTGACCCAATTTTGATTGGTTTTACATTACATTGTCTCGAAATATCGGGTTGTCACATCATCCCCCCGTTAGAAGGAATTTCGTCCCGAAATTAGAATATAAGCAAGGAAGCATGCGAGAATGATCGAGTCGTGAGGAGGAAACTTCCTGATCGATTGGTTCTAGCGCATCTAAGTGATAACGGGTCCTCGGTTGGCGTTCCAACGAACCTTCACTAACTGGCGATGGCGTTCCCTCGTCTGCTTGACCTCTCGGTCGAGGGTCACTACGGTTCTAATACGAAGGCGAGGATCTCGACGAGTGGACTTGCAAGGGTCCTAACGGAAAGGTATGGTTGCATGATCGAGATGCGAAGTGTAGAAAGTATGTTACTGAGTTTGCGGAGTAGGTCTAGTTTGTGTGAGGCACAGGACCGATTCTGATAAGAATCTCGGAGGTCCTGTCTAACTTGGATTTAGCTTTCCACGCTTTACAAAGCGTATTATGCCATTCCTAGAGTGAGTTATCCTAAAGAACTTGGTCACTCACTTGGAATCTCAAAGATTCCTTTTCTTGCGTAACTTCCCAGTCAAAGGCCACCCCTTGTTGGGTCAAAGTAGTACGAGTTTCTGTAGCTTGCGAGGAGTTCTGGATGAACTAAGGCAGTAGGTCGGTACGACCTTGAATCTAGCGAAAAACTATCGGCGTCTCTGGTGTCAATGTACGCTCAACGGTTTTGACAAATTGAAAGAGTACTCATAATTTCTCACATTACTAACAGAGTCCTAGAAATTTGACTCTTCAATTTCAAAACTCGTGTCTAGAGAACTTTGCTAAAAGTTCCTCTATAGGAATGTTACCATGGGCTTTCTTCTTACTACGAGGGTAGATAAGTAAGTCATTACATGGAGAAATGATGACCGATCCCAGTAAGAAAGACGTAACTCTATTTATTTAGCTCATGAAAACTATGGGCGTATTGGTCCTATCCGAAAGGTATCACTACGAACTCGAAATGTCCGCATCGAGTTCAGGAGATAGTCTTCCGGACATCCTCCCCTAACACTCGAACTGATAATATTCGGATTCCAGATCCATTCCTAGAAGTAGTTTCTTTCCTTGCGTTTGCTCAACCATTTTGTCTATGCGAGGCAAAGATAACGATTTCTATGAAAATCTTGACGGAGTCCCCGATATCCGAGGCACATACATTGTAATCCGTCGATCTTCGCGAGAATATGACCGGGGTCCTCTAGGGTGAGAAGCCTAGTCTACCAATTCTCTTTCTGTGTAGTTCGTCAAGTGGTTTGTACTGTGCTGGTATCTCCGAGGGTGTTTAAACTATAGGGCGACCTATTTTCGGGAGTTGTACTGGGTTCTAAGTTTGTTCACATGTCGATGTGATTACTCGTATACTTAGGCAGTTCTCAGTCCTGAAGTCCATTTTAGAATTTATACAGGGCTTCACGATCACAATCTCGTGTATACGAGGCGTATATAATTAAGATTGAAGAGGTAGTCGAATAACTAATTCTTCCTTACCCTCACATCCCATCCGGGAAAAGAAGTTAAAGTGGAATCATCAATTCTAAACCTGTAGAACCTTGATTATATATCACCCTTATGCATACGCTTCTCAGTGATAGATCAATCGTATAAATCCTTGGATTGAACTTGACGTACTGCACGATTGGTACTTCGGGGCTTTCTTCGGAAAGAAAATAACTAAGTGGTACTCTTGGAATGAGTACTACAGTGTTCTGATATGACGGCTTCACTGGAAAAACGATCTAGAAGAAAGAGATGTACATACGAAGCTGTTTTGGCGTCGATCAAATTGAATCTGATTGTATGATAATATCGGAATCATACAGAAACTTTAAAGACATTAGAATTAAACATAGACGATTACAGACAAAACACAACTGTGCAAACATGAACAGAGTTACAGTACTTTAGACATACCACAAGACTATTGTTGCGAATAAGATATACTACAAAAGACAAGTATACGCAGCATGAGAATTCCTATACAGGCAGGATCTCGCAGAAGGTAAGACTCTAGTTGCACTAGTTCTAGATAGTTTATAATTCTGTTACAACGAAACGCCCAAATTATATTTAACGTGGTTCCGGAGTAGGCTCTCCTGCAGCTGTGATCCTGAGAATTTTCCCATCTGCGCCAGAGTTCTTTGTTATCGGGCAATCTTTCTTGAAGTGTCCTACCTCACCGCATTGGTGGCATGACGGGCTAGTACTAGTCTTAGAGACGGGATTGCGGTGTTTAGCCAATGTTATGTGGACACGAGTGCCTTCCTCGTTACTCCATTTTGAAAACTGCTTCTTAAATCGTTCGGTTGTAACAGCCCGGAATCTCAAGTATTGTTAAATTATATTTTTGGGGTGTTTTAAGGGGGGACTCAGCGAGTTGGAGCCAGACTCGCCGAGTAGGATCGCAGACCTGGTCGCGGGTTCGCGACTGGACTCGACGAGTCAGATAGGGACTCGGCGAGTCTGCGCTGTTTAGCGAAAACCCTAACTGTTTAGGTTTGGGACGTATAAAGGGGACTTATTGGCCGTCATGGTTCGTTTTAGCCTTCTGAGAAGAACCCTAAATCGATTGTGTGCATCTAGAGCAATATTAAAGGCCATTGGTGATTTTGAAGGAGTTGTTGTGCAAGGAAGAGAAGGGCTTGGCTAAAGGAACAGCAAGGGAATCACATTCTGAGGATTTGGGGACACAGAGAGCACATTATCCAGGTATGAATTCGTGTATATTCTGCTATGGTGATGTATTTAGAGGATTAGGGTTTATGGAACCCTTTTATGGATAGATTGAATGTTACCCTTGTTTCCCAAACGATTGTAACCCTGTATTAGGACCCTTGGAGGTCCAGAATATCCCAAGTCTGTGCATTTCGGGAATTGGTGAAGGTTTTGGATTGAAATCCTTATGCCTTAGGTCAACATGTAAATTATAAGTCTTGGGGTGTATCTTGAGAACCTAAATGAAGACCTTATGTAATGGACCAGTCGAGGAAGGCCAGACCTATGAATGGTCGGAGCAGTTATCACCTTAGGAAGCAGTTTGCGCGGCTGCATGGCATGGACTCGTCGAGTCAGATGAGCAGACTCGGCGAGTAGCTTGAAGAATAACTGGGACTCGTCGAGTTGTTCATCAGACTCGGCGAGTGGAGTCGGGGTGGCCCCGCGATTCTTCCAGGAGTAACTCGTCGGGTCAAGGAGGATACTCGATGAGTAGAAGGGAAAACTTCGAGGATTGGGGGACGACTAGACTCGACGAGTCGCCAGAGTACTCGCCGAGTCCGGTCGAGTTGACCGTGGACCGTTGACCAGAGTTGACCCATTTCTTAGGGTCAGTTAACGTGGAAGATAAAAGTATTAATAAGAGATATATGATGTTATAGGGAACTTGTAGCTCGGCGGATCAAGTACGAGGGATTTCAGGAGTTGCTAACTTTCAGTATCCGCGAGGTGAGTCTTCTCACTATACTGTACCCGGAAGGGTTTGACTGTGTGACCGGAAGGTCGGACATGATATGTGTTATACGTGCTATAAATGGTAAGATAATTGTTATGCGTGCTATGTATGTTTATAGGGGCCGAAAGGCAATATGTTATGTGATCGGAAGTCGAATATGATATATGATATATGTGCTATATGTGGTAAGTTAAATGTATTATGTGTTGTGTATGTGTATGGGCCGGAAGGCAATATGTTATGGGCCGGAAGGCAATATGTTACGGGCCGGAAGGCAATATGTTACGGGCCGGAAGGCAAATATGTTATGGGCCGGAAGGCGTTGTGCTGTGGACCGGAAGGTTAGGGCCTGGAAAGGCGTATATGTGTAAGTGGTATACTGGGGAACTCACTAAGCTTCGTGCTTACAGTGTTTTGTGTTATGTTGTTTTCAGGTTCTTTCAGTAACACGGGACGGCACCGGCTCGATTGTACACACCAGAGAAAGAGTCAAGTTTTGGAGGATCCTGGTTTTCTATTCAAGTTAAAATGAAACTATGTTTTGTAATTCAATTATGAACGAGATTTTTAACAAGTGTTTTAATATTAAAATGATTATTTTAAATGAAAATTTTGCCTTGAAATTTACGGTGTTACAAATTGGTATCAGAGCCTTGGTTTGAGGGATTCGGATGCGCCTTCGGGTAAATCTGGACTCAAACTGAGGAAGTAAGAAAAAGTTTTCAAATAAATAGTTTTCTAAAAGTGAATAAGAGTTCAAAGAGAAAGCAAGAAAGAGCAGTGTGTACAATCAGCCAGAGCCCGAACGGTGATTTCCCAAAATACCCTTACTTTTGTGTTATGAGATATGTATGATGCACTTGATGAGATATTATTTCATGCTAGAGACAGGCTAGGTATTTCATATGTTAGGACTAGAGTGGCCTGATTTGTGATGCCTTAGCCTAGGACTCGTTGTTATATGTGTTATGTTTTGAGTATGTGATGAGTGAGAGTATCCAGTTAGAACCCATGAGGGGTAGAGTTACAGAGTTCGGTGGTACTTTCAAGGATGAGCTGAGAAGTTGGAGTTATCACAGGGAGGGAGTCCTATGTATTCTTCAATGCTCGAATGCTGCTTGCTTTGTGCTTTGTGGAACTCTCGATGATGGGAGTCAGCTACCAAGTGAATATGACGATATTCAGGAGGTAGATGGCTGGCATCATTAGGAGCTCTTCAGCAGCTGATAGCAAAGAAGTGGGAGGACGACGGAAGAGACTAGGGAGTAAACCTAGCCAGATGGGTGCGCTGGTAAAGTAGAGGATTTCGCTGGAGAGCGGGCACGTACGATGGGATTGGTAAAAGAGCAGGTCGAGCAGCTACTTAGGAGCTCTGGGATGGTCCGTGTGGAAAGTATGGGTAGATGTGGCAGGTAGTATGGGCCCGTACTACTGAAAGCAGAGGACCCATACTTGATACAGGGAGCATTCTGAAGGTCCTAGGGAACGGATTGAGGAGTGATGTTACGGTTCGAGTACCATACATCGGAGCAGGTTGAGGAGTGATGCTATGGTTCAGGTACCATACATCGGAGCAAATTGAGGAGTGATGTTATGGTTCGAGTACCATACATCGGAGCAGGTTGAGGAGTGAAGCTATGGTTCGGGTACCATACACCGGAGCATATTGAGAAGGGATGTCATGGGATAAGTACCATGGTTCGTAGTGAATGATGCTGGTGATTATTTTATTATCCGGTTATGATCGATGAGGTAGAGATCGGACGCTATGGGTTTTAGGCTTGCAGACCATGATTGAGTATGAAGAGGCGTCCCTCGAGAGGAAAGGCGAGTGCCTATCAGAGTATTTTGGTAAGGAGTTAAAGGAAGAGGAAAATTTCGGTCTGAGTTGAGCAATCAGCCGATAGAGGAGAGGTCATCTTCTAGGTGGGTGGTGCTATTTTTGTTCGTGTGCAAGACACGGGAGGCCTGATGTTTCAGTTTTGGGTTTGGGGGTACACCCTATAGGTCGTATCGGTGATGATTTTCCCCAGAGTAGCAGGTGGCAGGTGTGCCGCGAGGCAGTGACATATCGGGAGCAGACAATCAGTTGGGACTGAGGTAGTCGAGGACCACACCACACCTAATTGAGAATAGTAGGTTGTGTTATAGTGGTAGTAGTGGGGAGTTCAGTTGAGTTTTGCAGTGCAAGGAGTTTTCGTCCATGTTGGGAGTGGGTCCCTGTCCTTGGGAAAATTCCGGTGTTGGAACATTGGTTGATGAGTTGAGGTGAGAGGAACGATGATTTTGCGGTGCAGTCTATGAGACAGGGATGTTATTGAGCAGTTGAGATGCTTAGTGTTAGATTGGCATGAGTTTTGGAACAATTAGAGGCAGTCGTGATGAGAAGTTCTTGAGGAGTTCATCAGAGGTTCAGAGTATAGGGGGTTGATTGATTTCCTTAAGGGGAAATTATCGGGCGTTGCGTAGCATTCTCCTGGAGCAGGTGCGATTTCGCTGGTGAAAGATAGTCGTGGGTTGGATGTGTGCTAATTGGTAATGGTTCGAACCCTAAGTGGGGGGGAACCGGGTGCAGTATGTAAGGGAAGCAAAGATTTATCAAGAGTAGTTATAAGTGAAGTATAGAGATATGCTGTAAGAAATCATGAGACCAGAGGTGTCGGTGACCGAGGAAAAGGGTCAGAGTGAGTTAATGCGGGAAGTACCTGAGGAGGAGAACGAATGTATCCATGACGGGTGTTTGGTGTTGTTGCAAGTAGATAGAGAATGATTGGGCGGCCAACTCCCGGGGTCGGTATGCGTATCCTTGTTTGGATTTTGAGTGTCGGGAAAAAGGGTTTCGGAGAATTATCAGCATATTTCGTAACGTCAGCATTTTCTCGTATTCCAATCGAGAAATTAGATGCACCGAAGTTGTAATGTGGGAAAAATGTAGATCTAATTATGGGGTTCAGAGGAGATGTATTATAGTATCTATATGATGCTTGGGGCAGGAGATCAATGGTTGTGGCAGGATCTTGTGATGTTTTGTTGGGGTACTCTGTGATATCCGGGTATGATATCCTTATTTCGGAGTTACTATTGAACCCTGAATTGAATCGACGTGTGGCATATTAAGTATCTGTGGATCTAGTGGGATCCCTTCGAGTATGGGCATCCAGGGAGATTATTTGAGAGAGTGGATTTTCGCAAAGATGGGCATTTCTTATGTTGATTGCCTCCAGAGTCTGTGATGGATATTCGAGCCGTAGTACTCCCTACTCAGAGGGTGTTGTGATATTGCGTGGAGTTGCAGTACTCACTAGATGGCAAGAGAATTTCGATGTTGGAATGTTTTTCGAGCAGTGTATGATGTGGAAGAGTTGGGTTTGAGTAGCCTTGGTATTGAGTCTTTGGAGCTTGGATGTTGAGTCGGGGGTCTCCGTCTCTGTCAGGAGATGCGGGGAGATATGCAAGGAATATGCGCAGCAGAAACCAGGGAATTGAGTTGAGACGATCCTCGGTTGGATTATATTTTTCTCGCATGAAGAAAAGAAGATTTTGTGACTTGTGTGTCACTGGGTCGGGATAGTGGTCACGGGGAGGAAGTTAGTGGGATATTTGGATCATGATATGAGTGACCGTTGGGGACTCAGCCGTGGAGCCAAAAGCTGACCGGGTACTCAGTCTCGAAGAGGGATAAGAGAAATGAGCTAGAGTTTATCATGATGATGTCTGAGGACACTTTAGAGAGAGGAAAACGATCCAGACGCTCGAAGACATGCTTCGGGCATGTGCATTAGATTTCGGAGGAAGCCGCGGTACGTATTTATCAGTGGTTGAGTTGTCCCATATCAACAGCCATCATTAGTGCATTGGTATGCCGCCCTTTGAGCTGTTGCATAGGAGGTGATGTCGGACCCTCATTGCTGAGGAGAGGTAACGCATGGACCTGAGAGTCCTTGCGAGCAGATCTAGAGCATGTGCGATACATGGAGTAGTGGCAAGGTCGTCAAGCGGATTTCCCTAGGTAAGGGAAGAGGAAGGTATGTTGGGACTAGTGCAGCATGTGTATGCGAATACAAGAAGGGAACTCGTGAGAGTTGCTCTGAGAGTGCGAATGGGTCTCTCAGTCGTTCCGAAATGGATAAAGTGGGTTTTGGATCGGGGATCCGGTGATTCATGGTTTCCTAACCCTTATGGGTCGAGTGATCGTTGAGATTTGGAGCAGAATTGCATCGTGGGTGATTCTCGGTTACAGGGAGTAGTGGGCAGTACAGAGATCGTGCTTCAGTCGATAGAGCAGATTCAGCAGGTTAAACAGAGGATATCGATCGCCTAGAGCCGACAGAAAAGTCATGCAGACAGACGCCGGTCCGAGTTTGAGTTTCAGGTCGGCGACTCCGTATTCCTGAAGGTCTCTCCTTGGAAAGGGGTGATTCGATTCAGGAAAAGGGGCAAGTTGGGGCCCCGGTATATTGGACCTTTTCGTGAGATTGTGAGGGGAGGACGGGTGGCCTACCGTTTAGAGTTGCCAACGGAATTAAGATAGATCCACGACACTTTTCATGTGTCGCAATTGAAGAAGTGTATAGCCGATGAGTCAGCAGTGGTTCCACTGGAGAACATTTAGGTGGATGCGAGCCTGAGTTATGCTGAGAGACCAGTGGCCATCAGGGATCGGAAGATCAAGGTTCTGAGGAACAAGGAGGTACCTCTGGTGTTGGTTCAGTGGCAACCCCGGAAGGGATCGGAAATGACTTGGGAGCCGGAACGTGAGATGCGGGAGCAGCATCCGGAACTATTTTCAGAGTAAGACTTCGATGGCGAAGTCTGATTCTAGTGGGGGAGAATTGTAACAGCTCGGAATCTCAAGTATTGTTAAATTATATTTTTGGGGTGTTTTAAGGGGGGACTCGGCGAGTTGGAGCCAGACTCGCCGAGTAGGATCGCAGACCTGGTCGCGGGTTCGCGACTGGACTCGACGAGTCAGATAGGGACTCGGCGAGTCTGCGCTGTTTAGCGAAAACCCTAACCGTTTAGGTTTGGGACGTATAAAGGGGACTTATTGGCCGTCATGGTTCGTTTTAGCCTTCTGAGAAGAACCCTAAATCGATTGTGTGCATCTAGAGCAAGATTAAAGGCCATTGGTGATTTTGAAGGAGTTGTTGTGCAAGGAAGAGAAGGGCTTGGCTAAAGGAACAGCAAGGGAATCACATTCTGAGGATTTGGGGACACAGAGAGCACATTATCCAGGTATGAATTCGTGTATATTCTGCTATGGTGATGTATTTAGAGGATTAGGGTTTATGGAACCCTTTTATGGATAGATTGAATGTTACCCTTGTTTCCCAAACGATTGTAACCCTGTATTAGGACCCTTGGAGGTCCAGAATATCCCATGTCTGTGCATTTCGGGAATTGGTGAAGGTTTTGGATTGAAATCCTTATGCCTTAGGTCAACATGTAAATTTTAAGTCTTGGGGTGTATCTTGAGCACCTAAATGAAGACCTTATGTAATGGACCAGTCGAGGAAGGCCAGACCTATGAATGGTCGGAGCAGTTATAACCTTAGGAAGCAGTTTGCGCGGCTGCATGGCATGGACTCGCCGAGTCAGATGAGCAGACTCGGCGAGTAGCTTGAAGAATAACTAGGACTCGTCGAGTTGTTCATCAGACTCGGCGAGTGGAGTCGGGGTGGCCCCGCGATTCTTCCAGGAGTAACTCGTTGGGTCAAGGAGGATACTCGACGAGTAGAAGGGAAAACTTAGAGGATTGGGGGACGACTAGACTCGCCGAGTCGCCAGAGTACTCGCCGAGTCCGGTCGAGTTGATCGTGGACCGTTGACCAGAGTTGACCCATTTCTTAGGGTCAGTTAACGTGGAAGATAAAAGTATTAATAAGAGATATATGATGTTATAGGGAACTTGTAGCTCGGCGGATCAAGTACGAGGGATTTCAGGAGTTGCTAACTTTCAGTATCCGCGAGGTGAGTCTTCTCACTATACTGTACCCGGAAGGGTTTGACTGTGTGACCGGAAGGTCGGACATGATATGTGTTATACGTGCTATAAATGGTAAGATAATTGTTATGCGTGCTATGTATGTTTATAGGGGCCGGAAGGCAATATGTTATGTGATCGGAAGTCGAATATGATATATGATATATGTACTATATGTGGTAAGTTAAATGTATTATGTGCTGTGTATGTGTATGGGCCGGAAGGCAATATGTTGTGGGCCGGAAGGCAATATGTTACGGGCTGGAAGGCAATATGTTACGGGCCGGAAGGCAAATATGTTATGGGCCGGAAGGCGATTATGTTATGGGCCGGAAGGCGTTGTGCTGTGGACCGGAAGGTCAGGGCCTGGAAAGGCGTATATGTGTAAGTGGTATATTGGGGAACTCACTAAGCTTCGTGCTTACAGTGTTTTGTGTTATGTTGTTTTCAGGTTCTTTCAGTAACACGGGACGGCACCGGCTCGATTGTACACACCAGAGAAAGAGTCAAGTTTTGGAGGATCCTGGTTTTCTATTCAAGTGAAAATGAAACTATGTTTTGTAATTCAATTATGAACGAGATTTTTAACAAGTGTTTTAATATTAAAATGATTATTTTAAATGAAAATTTTGCCTTGAAATTTACGGTGTTACATCGGTGCTATAACAAATCTTGTGTGTAGGTTCAGTCCCGATGAAAGGGACTTGAGGGATAGGTCGCGTCGGTGTTCCACAGTTACGAGCATGGTGCCCTATGTTTAGGCAATTGCAACACTGCATCTCATGGCAAGCCCCATGATGATGGAAACTACACTTAACACACTTCGGGAGTTTTCCCTCGTATGGCTTGCTCGGTACTAGGATGGCAGGGGTTTCCACTTACTGCTGTTGTATAGCCAGCTTTTGGGATTTCTTGCGTTCCTTCCGGGCTTGATGCTTTCGTTTCTTGTTTTCTGTTTTTCGGCTTTGCGAGCCTGTGACTGTTACTGTTTGACGACCTCCTGGATAGATACCATGATTGGAAACTTCGTTCCCATTAGTTGCATTGACTGTGCTGTTAGCGCTATGGTGCGCAAGGACCGCGGTTACGGCAGCCACCACGGCAGCTGTAACTGTTGTTTGAAAGGTAGCGGCGTCCATAGGAAAAGTAGAGGTCTCGTTGCTTGGCTAGTTGTTTCCGGATGACGACATGATTCTGTTAACACGAAAGAATAAAGATTTTGTGAGCTATTCTGGTTGACCCTTGATGTACTTAGATTGTTCTTGAAAAGAGTAAGAGTATGATCTCGAAGGTTTGACCTACATCCCTATGATGCAGTCCTAGTAAAGAATGAAAGTATGTTTGCGAAGGTTTGACCTACATCCCTATGATGCATTCCTAGTACGGAATGGGAGTATGTTCGTAGAATGGTCGCAATACGTTTGTCGTTCGAGCTCAGGTATCATGGGTTGGTGAATAACAAGATCCGACCACGGAAAGAGACTTGGGAGTGTCTCCGGAGATAAATCGCTATAGTCCAATGACTTGACTAAAGCATGTTTCATATAGACTCCAATGAAAGTATGATAAGAGTACTTGAATGAAGAATGATACAAAAGTTAGTCAGCTGTCAATATCTTGGATATTTACGACGTAAAGGTTCAGGAAAATGACCTTGTAAAGGTCTTACATCATATCCACAGGAGGTAGTTTCCTGATAGCATAAAGACCTAACTAAAGTACTTACGGTACAAGATAATTTCATAGAAAATGCCACATCAGGCATAGACAGAAAAATGCGATTCCTCTTTATAAGGAAATAAGGTAAAGCGTCTACTACTGGCGACGGTCCTCCCTCTGGTGAACGCTTAGTTCAGCCAATTGACGTTCCACGTCGCGTAGGTGTCTTTCGCACACCATCTGTCGTACTTGGAGCCCTATGACTTCGGCTCGTGATTCAGTCAGTGCTGGCAGTAAGGTTTCATGGTTTCTCTCTGATCTCTCGTGAGCATATTCTAGATGAATGGTGTGGAGGGTATGCATCTTAGCATAGGTGAATATTTCTGAAATCTTATGTAGGGCTGTCCTGCCTTGAATCTCATCTCGGGTCTCTCTACGGACCAAGATTGGCAAGACTATATCTGCTAAGCCCTCATTGCTCAAGTCGTAAAAGCTTCGGTCGCCATCAAATAGCATAGACTGATCTTGTCCTTGGCTCCCTATTTCCAAGCATTCTACTCTCTCAGGGTCGGGTCATGAAAACCGGACGAGGGTTAAGAGTTGGAACAGGAGTTGCTCGGGGTAGGTTCTCAACTCCTGGTTCGGAGTTAGCATCATACGAAAAGTCTTCATCATGGTGATCATTCAAGGGGATAGGTTGATCATTCACTGGTTCTTCTTCAAGCCAACCAGCTATGATTTCTAAGCGAGAATTTAGGGTAAGAGGAATATTATTTGACGAACTATCTAGATAATTATTTAGAAAACCTTCATTAGTTACATCGCTATTTGTGAAGTGCATACCAGTTATGTGTAATCTAAACAGGATAGACCTTCGAATAAGTGACCTTAATTCCAAATTCACACAGAATAGGGGCAAGGCAACATTATCACAGATTCTAAGTCTATAACATCCTAATTACATATAGCCTCAGTGTATCCACTTAGCAACTATCAACTTAATAATGAAGATCCCGTTTTAGTTCTCAAGTATAAAGTACTTATAGTAACACCAAATACTCCTATAGTATTTTAAATTTTTAATGTTATGTTCTATTGTTCTCATTGTGGTAGGGTTGGTAAGATTTTAGCATTGTTGCAACTACACGCTTAAGCTTAGGCACATGCTAGTCAACCCTCGGATAATATAGGTGATCAGGCTATATCTTCCCAGTTCTGACCATATGTCTCTAAGCCCATTTGTGTTGTCCAACAATCGTAATTCTTTTGTACTGTCCTAGTGACACTGATTTTAGTATGAATGCAGACTAGTATACTTAATTAACTATTTTAGTATTTAAAGTATAGACTCTTGGTCAGAGTGTTTTAATCCCAAATGGGTTTATAGTTTAGTATATCTTTTATGGGTTGATATACTTGCTTCACTATAAACAATGCTCTGATACCAATCTGTCACACCCCCAAACCAGAACGGCGGAAACGTTCGGGGGCGGAGGACGTCATATTCAGTATCATAACAGTTCATATAAAGGAAAGTACACACCACCATATATATTAAAGATTCCAAGATGTTTACATAATTGTATTCATTACATTTTCAAAAGATAAATACATAAACATCATTTAAAAGAAGTAATTAACGCCAGCGCGTTAATCCCAAAAGTTGATTCCCAAACCTGCTTAGCGGTTCCCTGAGAATACAAGTTATTTCAAGAAAAAGTGTCAACAATTAAGTTGGTGAGTTCATAAGTAGTTTAGAAAAATTGGATGCCATTCCAAAATGGGTGTATGTTTTCCAGAAAACGCAGCATTTCAAATGTAAAGAGTTGTGATTTGTTGTGTTGAAAGTGAATGTATTAGATCCAGAAAATCCCATATTTTCCCTAATGGTTGAGATACGAGTTGTGTTTTCCAAGAAAAACCCTTATTTTCTTATAAAAGTATGAAATGCATATGAATGTTCGTGTTATAAGTTGTAAATAATTGCACCAGGAAAATCCCTTATTTTCCTATTAGTTGTTTGGTTTGTATGCAGGAAAAACCCTTATTTTCCTAACATAAATGGCAGTCTCTAGGACCGAAAATCGCAAGAAACCGACGTTCTCAAAAGTGGTGTCATAGTTTTATATAATAAAGCTATACGAAGATCGCATTTGTTAGATGAAGAATAGTTTTAATAGCTACTCGTTCATAAAAGCATAATACCATAATAATTGTATATCCGATGAGTTTTATAACCATACTAAACATAATATGCCTGTAACGACGTTCTTCAGGCGTCGCAGCGTTATGACAACTGTCACCCCAAAATACGGACTGTAGCTAACAGTCAGGGCGCGGGATCATGACTTCCCGTATAGATCTATACACATTTGACACATTCTCCGAACGGGAGACTCTGGTTATAGACAGGACTTGCAGCATTACTTTTTAATAAAGAAAAGTAACGTTTGAAGATATACACGTCTCATGGATTCTCAACTAAGTCTATATTAAAGTGATAGTTTTGTATGCAAAGTTTATCCTTTTTCACAATGTTTGACAAAGCAAGATCATAAGTTTTTAGAATGTATAAAACGACTTAACAATGAAAGGTACTTTGAAATAATTATATACTTTGTATAAGTCTAATGCACGCAAAGTATGACAAGAGTTTTCCATAATAGTGATGAGTTCCAAGTGATTTATTCGGTAAAACAAGCGAAGTGAAACTTTATAAAATATACGATAATAACCGTATGTTTACTTGTATTCCCCCCTAAAGAAGTATAAAAGCATTTAAAATGTATTTAAAGTGTGTTTGAAAGGGGTATGAACTCACTTGGAAGTTTGAAGATAGCGAGATCGAAAACCGGGCAGAGTTTCGTCTCGGGAAATGGATTTTTCTCGGGATTCTCGGGAATCTCGGGAGTAAAATCGACCCTCGGGACTTGAGCACAAAGACCAGAGCTTCGAGTTTGAACGGGCATGGAAATCGAGGCAAGATCGTGAGAGAAAGAGAGAAAATGAACAAATTTTTCGGAAAGGCTCGCATCCCTTTTATAGGGGTGCTGAACCGCCTCCGTACGCGGGGCGTACGGGCGTACGCAGCGCGTACCCGTGCGTCATCGCTTACGCACTTCGGACGGGACGGGTCGGATGGGGCGGGTCGGATGGGACGGGTCGGTAGCTTCGCATAGGGCGACGTGGACGATCCGAGGCCCTTCATTCGAGTACGCGAGGCGTACGAGAGTACGCGGCGCGTACATCGACCCTATCCGCTGACTCCCCTTCGGATATTACCAAGAATAAATAATTATTTTTATATTTATTTTAATTAAACTTCTAAAATTCATATCTCCTTCATACGAACTCCGTTTTCGACGTTCTTTATATCCCCGCGAAGGTGAGACTACGATCTACAACTTTCGTTTAGATTACGTTGGCAAATTCCGAAATTATTTTTATTATTTATTTATTAAAATGGCGTGATTAAGGAATTTCTTTAAAAATTCATAACTTCTTTATCTGACGTTGGTTTTTGCCAGACTTTTTACCGCTGAAATACCATTGACGAGACCTTCAATTCTTGTTTAGGTCATTTCGGCCAAAAGTCGCTCGATCTCCGATTCGAGTTTTTAGCTGTCTACTGTTATATCTGTAACTTAGAAAAATCACAACTTCCTCATACGAAGTCAGATTTGGACGTTCTTTTTATGTACGTTTACGGTTTGATGACATCAAAAAATTTCATTTAGATATCTAAGGCCAAAAACTATTGTATTGAAACTTCACGTTTTACGTCTATCAGTGCTGCCGGTTTTTGCCGAGAATCTTCGGTTGGTCATAACTTCTTCGTTATAACTCGGATTTTAGTGTTCTTTATATGCTTGGAAACCTTGATACGATTCCTACTACTTTATTTAACCCAAATAAGATTTTAGGAACGTTATATTTTGACCCAATTTTGATTGGTTTTACATTACATTGTCTCGAAATATCGAGTTGTCACAGTTTTACAGCTGAACCGGCTCACAAACTTACGGATATCACTACGCAACATCTCATGATAACGGGACTTCTTTATTTCCTCATCAGATGCGTACTGAGGAACGAGAAGAGCCCTCTACCTGAACTTGGTGGTAATCTCCGCCACTGTCTCTGTAGTCTGGGTGAGATCCTGAAATTCTCTGGCTAACTGCTGCTCCTCGATAACCGGTGCAAACTCGGCTCTGAACCTGGTAGAAAAATCAGCCCAGGTCATCGCATCAATAGTTGTGTCATCTTCGATAACATGCCCAATCTCCTCCCACAAATCTCATGCCCTGTCCTTTAGAAGACAGGATGCTAGTCTGACCTTGTCCCCCTTGGTACATCTGTTGGTGCGGAATGCATTAGCGACATCCGCCAACCACCTGGTACTCGTAATGGGATCTCGTGCCCCATGGTAATCTGGAGCTCCACAAGATCGGAACTCCCTAAAGGTGAGTGTGCGTGACCCCATCATAACTGCCACCTCAACATGGAAAGTGCTCAATCTCTCGTCTATCAGCTCTAAAATACCCTCCTTAATCGAACCAAAGATCACAGGATTCTGATCAAGTATGATGCGAGTAATCTCTGAAGAGAGAAACTCCCTAGTCTGCTCGTCCAACTGCTAGGCCTCCGGGCCTGATTTTGATCCCTCTCCGACACCTGAACTACCGACTGCTGGTCTAGGGCGTAAAACCACCATTCTGAAAACACATCACGACAAACATCAGAAGCACTGATATATTTCAAGGGATCGCTACTACTGCAGATTTCCTGGTCTCATCTCAGTTTTCCTTACTTCAACTACGAATCCTCTGCTTTCAATATTACGGGCCCATACTACCTTCCACATATATCCGCACTTTCCTCAAGTACTGCCTCGACTCCACCCAATCCAGTCCTCAGCTGCTGAAGGTCTCCTTGTAATGCTAATTAGCCATCACCTGAATACCATCACATGTGACGAGGCTCAGATATCCTTCGAGTAAAAGACTCATCCCCACAATGGTTAGACTCAAACAAGAGCTGCGCAATAGGGCCAAATCCAGCGCTCTGAGATTATTCCACCTTGATCACATGTGACATGACGTATTCACCTAATGGCTAACTCCCATCACTCATAGTCCTACAAAGCACAAAGCAAGCAACATTCAGACACAGGAAACTACTCAAGCAAATCTATTCTCATAACGAGAAACTGTACTAGCATACAATGCTAAGCTCATACTATCAGGCATAACCTTAACATGCTATCCTACTACCGTCTACTCAATACTAGCATGCAAGTCTCATAAAGCTGAAACACATATAGCATGCACATAAGGCATCCTCCTAAATCCTTAGTCCTATTCTAGCATGTTGTTATACTAAAACTAGAATTGATAAACATAACATAAACTTGTATGGGTAATTTGGGAGTACTTACTTGAGCTCGGCTGATCGCATGCACCACACCATTTTTCTCCTTTTCAAAAACTCTTTTCGTTTGAAATTTTCTTTTTCAAAAAATCTTTTCGAAAAAAATTTTCTTTTGAGAATCTTTTTACCATTTCCTTAGTTTGAGTCCAGCCACACCCGAGAGTAAGCCTGAATCCCTCAAACCAAGGCTCTGATACCAACTTGTAACATCCGAAAATACGATCCAAAATTTTTGTTTTAATAATACTAAAAATCACATCATCGAATGTCATACATACTAAGAACCATAGAATCAGTAACTCAAAAGTCAAGTAACTGTGTCAACAAATATTGTATCTATCATATCAAAATATTTGAATAAAATTCCCAGGATAAATCTGAAGTTGTGGTGTGTTCCATGCCATCAACTCGAGCTCTTCCCCTTACTTGTGGAAGTACCTGAAACCAAAAATTGAAACTGTAAGCACAAAGCTTAGTGAGCTCCCCCAAACTACCACATATTATACCGTAGTACAGATAACACATATTAGGCCCCGCCCACTGCATCGGGCCCCGCCCGGCATCAGACCGAAGTCTGGTATAACTTGGGCCCCACCCACTACATCGGGCCCGCCCGACATCAGACCGAAGTCCGGAATAACTTAGGCCCTGCCCACTACATCGGGCCCTGCCCAGCATCGGACCTAAGTCCGGAGTAAACTAGATATAACATATCATGAACATATAGCATAATCACATTCTGTATCGGGCGTGCCCGACCTACTACACATAACAAAACATGCATGAATCACGAAGACATCAAGCATACATACTACTGCATTAGACCAAGGTCCGGAACTACTGCTAACCAAATAGGTCGGCATTGTGGTCGTAGAGCCGTTTCTATTTCAAGGAAACTCACCTTGAAATGCTAGATGCTGAGGTGCTAAATCTAAGACTGTCTGACTGCTACTCCCGAACTCCCCGGCTGCAAATCCCATACACACTAAATCAAATACTGATAACAAATCTCAGGGTAAAATTACCATTTTACCCCTGCTATGGTGTGGGTCACAACCATGGCCCCAAACCCTTAATTCCTTCTAAGACCTCCAATGTCCCACTAAAGGCCCACTAATTGCCCTAATTTCTACATTAGGCCCAAATCTCTTTATTGGGCCTTACACTAGGCCCAACATCTTATAAGGCCCATAATTACTGACTTCTGATGACTCCTAAGTCCAAAACACAGTCCACACCGAGGCCCAAATGCTCAAAGTCTAATCTGACAGTGTGCGCGGGGCGTACCTCTAGGGATGCTGAGCGTACTGGCTGCTGGCTTGTACACCGTGCGTACCTCCTTGTATGCCCAACATACAGCCCAGTTAAGCTAACTTTCTCTTAAGTGCTTAATACTTCAATTAGAAGCTACAATTATAGATCCACATCTTACTCTATGTCCTATGCCATAAAGTTGCTTACTTGATGGCTTGGATGGCTCAAGGATGCTCTAACTTCAGAGCCAATATCCTAACTCCATAGAAATGGCTAGATCTCATGTAAACCTTAAAGGTCGAAACTTTATTGCTAAAAAGGTGTTTGAGTCTAAAGGATGGAAATCCCAAGCTCAAAAAAACAAATTTTCATGATCAAGGTCCAACCTTTGGACCTAAAAATGTCCAAAACTTCAATAAATCTAGATCTAGCATATGAGGAAGAAAGTTCGGTGCTTTATACCTCCTTTTGTGACAAAGAGTGAGTCTAGTCCAGATCTTTGAGCTCAAGCTCCTTCTCCAACTTTTTCTTTCCATATTCACCACTTCTTTATCACTAAAACTCTCACAAATAGCAAAATCACACAAAAAGAGGGTAAGAACGAGTTAGGGTTTTCTTGTGGGTGAAGAGGCTGATAAGAAACCAGGGAGGGGGGCTATAATGGGATTTATATAGCTCTTAAACCCTGAAATTAGGGTTTAGTGTCTGACCACGTATGTTGGGCGTACCTTATGGTATGTTGCGTGTACGCCTCCCACAACCCGCGCATCCAATGCCACTACGCCCCGTGTACGGCTCATGGGCAGCCTACAACTCAGCCCAAAAGTCTAAAGGTCCAATCCAAGATGTCTCTTTCAAACATAGCTCAACTATTCACTTAAGAAAATTTAATTAATTAATACCTCGAAAGTAGATCACTACAATGAATAAACAAGATAAAATCAAAATTCATTTTATTGCAGAAAAAATTTATCCTTACAATGCAATTCAATTGAAAAACTATGTTATTACATATTTCTTAGCAATCTATTCTAACTCTAACTAGTAGCTCAAGAATCTAATCTTCATGCAATGCGATCGAAATCTATTTCTTCACGATTAGATTCTGCTCATTTCTTCCCTTGAGCTTCCTCTCTTTTCTTCGATCCTACAAAACATCAAAATGTAATCTTATCACATCATGTATTAAGAATCTAGAATATGAAATTAAAATAGTTAGATAATGGATTTTACCTAAAGTAGAGCTATACGTCTTGACTCTCCAATCTCTTATATCTCTCAGGTAAATAGGGCAGCTTCGTCTCCAATGCCCAATCTCTTGGCAATAAAAGCAAATGTACTCTTTTGAATGACACAAGGAACTATCTCAGAGTTTACCTTTTCTGGATCTCTAATATCATCATTTTCAATGTTCATTGTAGTTTAGGAGTTTGACTCACCAAACAAATTTGCTTGACCAGCACGCCAAATCATTGCGGATTCAGCAGCTATAAGCGAATAAGTGAGTTCAATTAGGGTCACGTCGTGTTCCATCATATAGTACTCTCTTACAAACTCACTATATAATTCAGGAAGTGACTTAAGAACCCAATCAACAGCCAACTCACCTGAAATCTCGACACCCAACATCCTTAACCTTTCAATGTGTGACTTCATCTCTAAGATGTGTGCACACACAGGTTTCCCATCTTTGTGTTTACTTGCCAAAAGGGCTTGATTAAGCTTGAACTTTTCAAGCCTTCGAACATGTGGGTTAGGGAGAACAATCATAGGAGGTGGAGGAAGTGAAGCATGACTCTCATTTCCTTGATCGTATCTTGGAACGTCATCTTCATTTGGAAAGCTTGTTCCAAAAGATCTGGGAAGACCATTGTAAGATTCAGACATCTACAAAACAGGAAAAATTCAAGTTAAGCTGATTGAGTCCTTAATAAAACACCCAAATGAATTATTAAGGCTAGGATCCAACACAATACTCTACAACCTAGAAGAGGGATCTCGTAATCTAGTTGTTGAATATTTGAAGGTAGGTAAATGACGATTTACCAATATCCACCATGAAAAATGAAAATGAAGTTTAAGTTTTAAATGAATTGAAACTCCAAAATCTTCTGAGATTCATTGAACTTTTCAATAGCATACTTAATCTCGATTATGCCCTTCAATTCGTGACTGAGATGCCGAGGATCACAAATAAGGTGTGAATAACCATACGAATCTACGTGGTGCACTCAATGCTACTATCACCTAATCAATGTGTCGGTTAGCCACACACGCTCCATTGATCTACGATAAACATCGAGCCACCCTTCGCAACCTATGTCATCCCCAAATTAGTGTGTCGATTAACCACACACGCTCCACTAACGTTTAACAAGGATACGAAGTGTAATTCCATGGATTAGCATACAATTTCACATTTTTCCTAAAGTAACTATGATTTGGGAATTTGTAAAAGCATTTAGTTACTTTGTATTTCATTATAATTATAATGGAAGGTTTCTGTTCTATCATACCCGTTCGGCTAATGACCCTCCACTAGTCAAGAGTGCGGTGGGTAAGAGTGGATACCCATTCAATCGCCATTTTATAGGTAATTTCCTTAAACACCCCTTATAGACCAGCTTCGTGAATGAGGCCTACTAACGGTAAGACTAACTTTTAATCACACACACACACACACACACACACATATATATATATATATATATATATATATATATATATATATATATATATATATATATATATATAATATTAGACTTTTAATGTTATATATAGTATAGGGTGTATTTTACACCTTTTAAAATACTAGGTGGTCAAATTTAATATATTAAATTTTTAATTTAATTAAATGTAAACAAAAACTTTATGGGTTTATTAAATCTCTTTTAATTATACACCTTAATTAATTAATAAAACCATAAGGGTGTAATTTGAACTTTTCAAAATACTTGGATTTTAGAATTTAAAATTTCAAATTAAGACTTTTAATTAATTTTAAAATCCAAAACTTGAGGGCAAGTTTTGAAACTTTTCAAAAACATTAGGGATTAACTTATTTAAATTTCAAAAACAAAACTTTTAAGTTCAAATTTAAACTATAAAACATAAAGGGTGAAATTGAAACTTTTTCACAAGATAATTCAAATCTAAATTACAAATAATCAATATTTATCTAATAAAACAAAAGATTATCTAAATTTGACAATTATCTTCAATTTTAGCAAGGATAAACTCCAAATATTGATAAAAATCGGATTTTATTAATATAAAACGTTTTAGGTAATTATCTACAGCCAAAACAGGCAAGAAAATCGCAAAAACAGGTTGCCAGATCCATGGACTCGCCGAGTCAGGGACTGGACTCGCCGAGTCGACCTGACTCGCCAAGTTCATCCATTGACTCGCATAGTCAGCAAGGCAGAGGGCAAAAAAACTTTGTTTTTCATGCAAAAATCGATCAATCAAGCATCAAATTCACTAACAAACAACCTTAATCTCTGATACCACTGATGAGTTTCGAACAACACATCATTCTTATGGTGTACAGGCAAACCCTAATAGCTTTGGATCTAGTTTGTCTAATGAACATGCAATTGAATATCCAAAGATATAAACCCTAGATCTAGCATACAATTAATCATATTAACATAAACTAGGGTTTAGATATGACCTTAGATTGTTATATATCAATAACAATCAATCCTTAGCTTCAGAAAGCTTAGTGCCTCAAGTGTTGCACCTCTAATGGAGTCACAAACACTAATAAGCAACAAGAATAAAGAGGGAAGATAGGGGAGGCACCAAAAACGGCTGGAAACCCTAATCCAAGTGTTCACCACGTTTTTGGGGCAATAAGGGTCCTTTATATATGTAGGCTATTAGGGTTTTCAACTAGAAACCCTAATCTGACTGCTTAGGCCTTAAGCAGTCCAATGGACCATTCCAGAAGGCCCTTCGACGATTTCTTTATGGACCTCCATATAGAATTCGTCCATTGCCATCTAATGGATCCTAAGCCAAACTTTGTTACTATCTTATAATTACAATATCAGTCCCCTAAGTTTAATTAATCTCTTTTAGCCATAAAATTAATTCTTAATTAATTCTTGACTAATATTAATTAAACAATATGATTTCTCCTTTAATATATTATTCTCATAATATATTAATAAATCATAATTAATCATTTCTCTCCTTAATTCCTCCTACATATTGCTATGGTGAAGGCAACCCAAAAGGACCATGCTCATAATCGGGTCAAGTACATACCAAAATAGTTATGGACTTAGACACTAATCCAACACCATGATGGTTTGTTTTGTTGCTACACTCGAAATTTATAAGAAAATTTTAAAGCTTCCGTTGCCGGTTTTTGTGAAAAACTATCTATTTTATGCAACAAAATCCCCTCAGTGGTATCAGAGCCATCTTTTAAATGTTAGAATAAATTTTCATGTTATGATAATCTTTGGTTTTTTGGAAAACAAGCATAGATTTCTTTTTGGCTAAAGAAATATTCATATTTGTTTTTTTTTTTTTTTTTTGGTAACTTGTTGTTGAAAGTGTTTATGTTTATATAACAATTTTATATGTATTTTGGTTATATAAAGGTTACCTTAGAAAAAATAAAGAGTTGTTTTTTGATATGTTTGGTATGTTTGTTATGTATGAACAAGCAACTAGAACCTTTGTGGTTGGTATTTATTTATTCATATGATGATTTAATAGATAAATAGGTATTATTTCATTTGTTCATTTTTATATGTAATTAGTTTTAGACTAGTTGTATTTTATTTTATAAAAACGTAACAAGGTGGAGCATGAAGTTCTTATAAAGACATGGAGCCTTTTTGAAAACCTTGAAGTGTTCTAATAAGTCCTTTAGAAAATGACTTAATATTTGTTGTGGTGGCTCACAATAGATATTACAAGAAAATAATATTGTTTATACATTTTAAATGCATGCTTGTGATGTTTATTTTTGTTGTTATAAAATGTTGTATGTATGAAAATATATTTTCCATGCTAAAACATTTTTACCAAAAAAAAAAAAAACATTAAACTTGGGGTTTAGAGTTTTATATAAAAGTTTCAACATAAGATGTCAAAATTAAGTTTTTTGTTAAAAAGATTTTTTGAATATATTTTTTTAAAACTATAAAGTAGCCAAACTTTTAAAGATATAAAAATGTTTAAAATATTTTAAACTTAATTTAAACTCCATAACTCAATAACAAAAGGTTGTTTTATTAACAAAGTTAGAAATCAGTTCCAATCCGTATAACGTCGAATTAAAAATTAAATATAAATTTTAACTGATAAAATTTTATATGAAATAAATTCAACTTTATGTTTTTTGGATCACTTTAAATGTACCATAAAATATTTTACGCATGATATATTCATGATGTAAAATGTTTTAAAATGTTGTAAAATTTTAAAATACTAGAATAATAAAACATTGATAAAAAAAAAACTCTTATTTACAAAACTTTCAATCTATGCAATTCATTTAAAATTCACTTGGAATTTTTGTGCTATTCATATGGATTTTAGGGTCACCTTATTCATTTGAGTTGTCAAAAATAGTTAAGGTGTTCTTGTATTTTCTTATCGGATAAAGGTCACCTAACCATCTGTGATATAAAACTCACATGTTTTTTAAATGGATGATTTGATCAATTTCTTATGTGATAAAGGTCACATAAGCATAAGAGTTTTGAGGCATAGATGAGATGAACATGCCATTTAAAAGAAAAGTAATGTTTTGGATCCCATAAATCTAAGAATTACGTAAGAGTTGTAAATGGTTATCGTAACCTATTGATCAACAAAATCACTTGAGTAGTGGGTCACCTCCTCAAGTTATTTTGGGTGATGTGGACCTTAACTTTTCAAAATTTAATTTGAAGGGTAATTATTTTTAAAAAGATTTAATATCTAAGATATTAAAATGAATCTTATTATTTTGTAGATGACTACCCAACTGTAACCACCTTATCACTCACCATCCGATCCATCCTCGAAAAAAAAAACTAAGTGGGCCCAACTTTCTTGATTGGTTTAGAAAACTGAGAATTGTCCTCAAGCTTCAGAAAAAAGGACTATGTCCTTGATGAACCTATCCCAGAAGAGCTCCCAGCCAATGTTGCCAAAGCATCGAAAGATGCCCAGGAAAAACATGTTAATGATTCGACCGAAGTGGCTTGCTTCATGCTTGCAACTATGACTCCTAAACTTCAGAAAACTTTTGAGTTTCAAGAAGCATTTGAAATGATTCAACAACTAAGAGTCATGTTTCAAGTTTAGGCTAAGCAAGAGAGGTTTGAGACCTTGAATGCTTTCATTGGTTACAAGATGGCCAAGGGATCTTCTATGAGTGCACATATACTCAAAATGAAAGTTTATTTTGAGCAACTTCCCGCCTCGGATTCCCATTTGGGGATGAGCTAGCGACCGATGTGATCCTAACCTCATTTCCTAAGTCGTTTAACTAATTTTTTGATGAACTTCACAATGAATGACTAGGAGAGGAGCATCAATGAGCTTCAGAACATGCTAAAAATGTTGAGGCAAACATCATGAAATCTGGGAACAATCAAGTGTTGAGGATCCATGAGGGTCAAATTTTAAGAAGAAAACTGGTAATAATACTGGTAAGGGGAAAGGCAAAGCTGCCAAAAAAGGAAAGGGCAAGGAAAAGGGTAAAGGGAAGCCTCCTTCTACTAACCCAACTCCTAAACCCAAGCCTGCTACTGAATCTAATTGCTTTTAATACAATGAAAAGGGATACTGGAAGTGTAACTGTCCCAAATACCTAGAGGAACCTACGAAGATCAAGGCCAGCCAAGTTGGCACCTCAAGTATATATGTGATTGACTTACATGCATTCCATACTAATTCTTCGGTATTCGATACTGGAAGTGGTACTAATATCTAAAATGATTTGCAGGGACTAAAGAATGTTAGAGAACTAAGAGATGGCAATTTGGAACTTCATATTGGCAATAGCAATTGAGTAGCTGTCAAAGCCATAGGACAATATCATCTTTTGCTTCTAAATGACCTTAATCTTATTTTGAAAAATTGTAGTTATGTACCTAGTATAACTAGGAATATCATCTCTATTTCTCACTTGTATGTACAAGGTTTTTGTTATAAGTTTGACTTAGATTTTGAAAACAATTTTATGTTTAAAGATATGTGTTCTATTTTGAGACTAGTCCCAAAAATGGAATATATGAAATTGATTTAAATGGTTCATACATAAAGGATAGTTAAATTTTCAATCTAAATAAGAAGACAAACTTATACTCAAATAAAACTTATTTATGGCATTGTCGGCTTGCGCAGATAAGTAAAACTCGCATTGCTAAGCTCCAAAAGGATGGGATCTTAGAGTCAATAGGTTCAAAGTCTTTTGATGTATGTGAATCATGTCTATGTTGAAAGATAACCAAAGCTCCTTTTACTAGTGTTGGTGAAAGAGCTTCGAATCTATTAGAACTCATACATACTGATGATTATAGTAGTTTTGGATATTTCATTACATTTACTGGTGATTATAGAAGTTTTGGATATGTGTATCTCATGAAACACAAATATGAAGAATTCGATGTCTTCAAGGTTTCCCAAAATGAAGTACATAATCAACATGGTAAAAAGATTAAAACCATACAATCAGATTGTGGTGGTGACTATTTGAGCTATGAGTTTGATGAACTTCTGAAGAATTGTAGCATAGTGTCACAACTCACTCCACCGGGAACACCTTAGCATAATGGTGTATTGGAAAGTAGAAATTGTACTCTACTTCATATGGTGTCATCGATGATGAGTTATACTTCCTTCCTCATTTATTTTAGGGTTGTGCCCTTGAAACCGCAACTCGAATTGTAAACATGATCCCAACTAAAAAGGTTAGTAAGACTCCCTTCGAGTTATGGCATAGAAAGGTTCCACCAATGTCTTACTTAAAGATTGTGGGTTGTGAAGCATATGTTAAAAGAGAAACTTCTGACAAGCTTGACCCTAGATCTCAAAAGTTTATCATTGTGAGATACCAAAATAAACCATGGGTTATTACTTCTTTTGGAAACATGAAAACAGGGTGTTCATATCCCGTAAAGTAATGTTTCTAGAAATTGACTTTATCTCGCATAAAGTAAGTGGGTTACCCATTGACCTCGAAGAAATTCGAGAGACACAACCTTTAGTTGAGAATGATAATCAACAAAGCATTGTTGAACCAAAAATTACCGTTTAGATGCCAGAAACCACACCAACTGTATGACACTCCAGTAGAACTCATCAGGAACCTGACAGATTTGGATTTGTCATTCCTAAAGAGGAAGTCTTCTTAATGGATCAATATGAGCCCATCAATTACAAGGCTGCTACTACAAACCCAGAGTCTGAAAAATGGCTTGAATCCATGAGAACTGAAATTCAATCCTTGAATGACAATCAAGTATGGGACTTGGTTGGCTTACCTCCTAATAGTAGGGCTATAGGAAGCAAGTAGATCTTCAAGAAGAAGATCAACATGGACGAAAATGTACAAACTTTCAAAGCACGACTTGTCACAAAAGGATATACTCAAATTCAAGGTGTTGACTATGAAGATACTTTCTTGTCAGTTGCTAAGATTAAATCTAGTAGGATTATCATGGTCATAGCTGCATATTATGACTATGAGATATGTCAAAAGGATGTCAAAACCGCTTTCCTTAACATATATCTTGAGGAAGATGTTTATATGGAACAACCTGAAAGCTTTGTCAAGCCAAATAACCTAAAGAAGGTGTGTAAACTGAAGAAGTCCATTTACGGATTAAAATAAGCATTTAGGGCCTGGTATCATCGTTTTGATGAAAACATCAAAAAGTTTGGTTTCTCATAAAGTCCCGATGAACCATGTGTATACATCAAAGCAAGTGGGATCCATATTGTTTTTCTAATTCTATATGTTGATGACATATTATTGATCGGGAATGATATCCCGAAATTGAAGGAGACCAAGGTCTACCTTAGTAAGTCCTTTCAAATGAAAGATCTAGGGGAAGCTGCATACATACTCGGTATTAGGATCTATAGAGATGGATCCCAAAGACTAATTGGTTTGAGTCAGAGTACATACATTGACAAAATCTTAAAATGTTTTTCAATGGATAACTCGAAACGAGGAATTGTTCCCATACTGCATGGAACCATTCTTTCTAAGGTTGACAGCCCTAGTACTAAAGATGAGATCAAAAGAATGAAACTCATACCGTATGCTTCAATAGTAGGTTCAATTATGTATGCTATGACATGTAAAAGGCCAGATGTATCTTATGTTATTAGTATAACTAGTAGGTATCAAGCTAATCTTGGAAAAAAACACTGGGTGTCTGTAAAAAATATACTTAAGTACATAAAAAGAACTAAAGATATGTTTCTGGTCTATGGAGGAGTTGAAAAAGATCTTATTGTAAGATGTTACACTGACGCTGGTTTCAATATCGATCAAGATAACTAACGATCACAGTCGAGATATGTTTTCACACTTAATGGAGGAGCCATTGCCTAGAAGGGTTCAAAGAAAGAAGTGGTTGCACTTTCTACAATAGAATCAGAGTACATAGCTGTGTGTGAAGCGGCTCAAGAAGTTGATTGGATGAATAAATTCATTGGTGATTTGGATGTTGTTCCAAGCATCAAAAATGCCATTAAGATGCTTTGTGACAACCTTGGTGTCATCACTATCGCAAGAGACCTCATGGTTACCAACAAGACTAGACACATTCAACGAAAATTCAATTTCATTCGTCAGGAATTAGAATTGGGAAATGTATGTATTGAAAAGATTAAGCAAGTTTGAGAGTCATGCAAAAGGAATCGGTCTACGATTAGCTAGTGACTGGATTTAAATATGTACTTGACTAATATCTGGATATTCAGAACTATGTAGCAATAATATGTAATCACCTCTGAATAAAAGAGATCTCTTTTGTGTTGAATATTATTGTGTTCTATATTAGCATGTTATTTAATCCTTGAGTAATGTAATTATTCAAAATTTGTCCATATTCAGTCATTGTTGCGGGAGCAACTGTGAATTAAGACTAATATGAATCGACTTGGTTGATTTCAAGCAGTGAAAGGTGTTGCATCCAAATTCATATGTACTTGTTTGAGAACAACTAATGTAAATGACCCGCATCAAGAGTCACTTCATGGATCGATATCATAATTGAATCTTAATCACAAGTAAATATCTTTATGTCTTTCGACCTGAGATGCATATTGGAGAACTCAAGGGTGGAGATTAGGGTTGTAAACGAACTGAACTTCGGCAAACCGTTCGGCGGGAAGTTCGTTTATGTTCGTTTATTTAATAAATGAACGAACATGAACAAAAATTATCGTTCGTTTAGTTAAATGAACGAACATGAACAATGGTCTCGTTCATTCATTTATGTTCGTGAACATTCGTTTATGATGTTTATTTACGTTCGTTTATGTTCGTTCGTTTAAGTTTATTTATATTCATCTATATTCAATTATTTTTTATTATATTGCTATATTATATGTTCGTTTATGTTTATATATGTTCAATTGTGTTTTTTTATCTTTGTTCGTTTATGTTTGTTCATTTATGTTCGTTTAGCATGTTCACGAACATAAATGAACGAACATAAACAAAGTAATTTGTTAAATGAACGAACATGAACAAGAAAATCTCGTTCGTTTATCCGTTCGTGTTCGTTTGTTGTTCGGCTAACATAAACGAACGAACATGAACAAGACCTTGTTCGTGTCCGTTTGGTTCGTTTACAGCCCTAGTAGAGATTGTTATGTTTTGATATCGTTAAACTCTGTTCATAACCGTGCAGTTATAAAAGCCTTTGTAGGGTATAGCATGAACTATATGAGAGTATGTATGCAGTCAAGATGAGATTTGTTCCTCTTATGTGTTGAGAGTTAGACATCTAAGTCGCCTTTATTATAAGTTGAATAGCAAATGAGGATGATCACGTTCCATGTCTCATGTCCAACATGATGTATGTAATAAAGAGAGTATTGATACACTTACCTTATAATTCAATTGTAGCTATTGAGCTCCTGGATTTGGATGTTGATTGATGGCACCCCTTTGTGTGTTATTAAGGGTAGTAGCGCATTGCTAGATGCCAACTATTGTCTATGTCAGTCTATATTGAATCTTGTTTAAGCGGAAGAATGTTGGATCAATATACCCAATCATTATTGAGTGACATTGCTAATGACATATGATCCTTTAGGGTCACACCTTAATCAAGTTGGTACTTACTGAATATTTATTAAGTAATTAGTTATTAATAAATAAATTCAACTCTTGTATTTAATTAGAGGAAAATTATTGTTCTATGACAACAATATTGTATGAAGTAGAAAAATAGTCTTTATTTAATAATGTATCATGTACAAAGTTTTGGACTCTTTGGTTAACCATGATTAAATCAAAGGCTTACTCTACCATGGTTAGAAAACTAGTGAACATTATTTATATAATTTAGGCCTTATGGCCAAAAGTTGTAGGGGAATGGAGATTGCTTGTCAACCTCCATCATGTTGTTCCATGCCTCTCCTTTATAGCCCATACTTTTGAATATTATATTCAAGAAGTCATTTTTGGATGGGGTTATAAATAGAGGGTCTTATACATGGATAGTGTGCTAGTTATTGGTTCAAAAAAACTTATTCTTCTTTTTTTCTCTTAAAACCGTAAGCAACATAAGAGCTTGGAGCTCTTTCCACTTTTGAAGACATTACTTGCTTTTGGTGTTCATTTTTTGTCTTCCTTTAGTGCTTAATTGATTAAGCACTTAAGGCTTAAAGAACAAAGTTGTATAAGAAGAAATCTAGCAATTTTGGTACCTTATTCTTGTTGGTGGGTTACTTGTAGAGAAGATCAAGCTCTTTGTTCTTGCCATCTACTTTAACACCCCAAATCCAAGAGGGTTCAAAGGCTACAAAGGTTGTTATTTCTAAACACACTATGGTTCTTATAACATCATTCTAACCACTTTAAAAGGATCCATGATGGTTTGTTTTCTTGCTACACTCAAAATTTATAAGAAAATTTTAAAGCTTTCGTTGCCGATATTTGTGAAAAACTATCTATTTTATGCAACAAACCCCTTCAATATATATATATATATATATATATATATATATATATATATATATATATATATATATATATATATATATATATATATATATATATATATATATATATATATAATGAATTAACCTAAAAAAAACCATAAAAATGTATTAAAAAAATACTTTTAGATATCTATTTTTTTTTTTTTTACTTTACAAACACAAATATTGCTATTTTGTATTTAAAATCGCTGAAAACAAATTTTATATATATATATATATATATATATATATATATATATATATATATATATATATATATATATAATAAAAAAAATTCAATTTTTATATTCTACGAATTGCTATAAAAAGTTGTGATTTTTAACCTATAAAGTAAAAATAAAAAATCACAATACTATCTTGTTTCTACCTATTTCTATTGATTTTTTAGGTTTTAAGGTTTCCAAAGCTTTATATATTTTCTGTTGATTTTCCTCATATATATATATATATATATATATATATATATATATATATATATATATATATATATATATATATATATATATATATATATTCGATGAGGTTTATTGTATTTCACAATTGAATATTTGATCATTTTAAAAGAATAACAGTTAATCATGTAATAAAATGAAAACCACAAGGACCAACAGTATTCTAATATATTTTGCAAACCACATTGATCAATCATGAAATTTTGTTTTGTTTTAATGTTTGTAATATTACATGTAATTTATTGTATGTAAGAGTGTATTTGAAAAACTTATGGAAAAGATAATGAGTTTATCAATAAGTTGTCTTAAATAGTTTAATAAATAAATGAGTTTTAAAGATATTTTAGTGTTATCACCCGATAATATATTGTTATAATGCAATAATCTCAAATAATAATAATAATAATAATAATAATAATAATAATAATAATAATAATCATAATAATAATCATAATAATAATAATAATCATAATAATAATAATCATAATAATCATAATAATAATAATAATAATAATAATAAAATAATCATAATAATAATAATAATAATAATATAAATAATAAAATAATCATAATAATAATAATAATAATAATAATAATAATAATAATAATTGTCATAATAATAATAATAATAATAATAATAATAATAATAATAATAATAATAATAATAATAATAATAATAATAATAATAATAATAATAATAATAATAATAATTAATAATAATAATATAGACACAACCTATATGGGTGAAAGAAGCGTTATACATTGTAATAGAAGTATTTGCATTTATTCCTATTATAAGTGAGATATTGTTTTGAATAGAAAGCTTATTCATGCATCTGGATCAAGACATACATGCGATTTTGGGTTGGTGAGGTGCTTAGGAAGGAAGGAGGTGGGGTTAAGAAGACAAATAATGTTTAATTTTGAAGCACAATTATTTTGTGTTTGATTAAACAACATGCAAGATTATGCTAGGCTGTTAAAGCTTAGATATGTTAGGAACAATCGAATACGACTTAAAATATCTTTACTTATTTTAATAAAGATATATGGATTAGATAATGAATTTGTTATAGCAGACAAATGTTCTAATTGTACGATACGAAATTCAGACAAACATATGCTTCAACAAAAAAAAAATTATATTAATACACGACGGTGCTCAAACTTACATAAAATAAATGGATATATCTTTTTAATAAGATTGTTACCAATCGTACATTTAGTTTGTTTGAGGAAAAGCATAAACTCAAAATCTATTGAGTTTGTGGGTTGCAAAATTCATTTATTAATATTTATATTTTGTAATCTTGGTTCTAGAATATTTTGATAGTCCTTTAAAAAAGGACATTGTTCCAAATAAATTGTAGCACTATATATCCATAATTGTTTATAAAAAGTTTTTTTTATGTGTTTTTTTTTTTTCGTTAAGGTCGAAGGTTCAAGTCTCGTTTATAATATAAATGAAATTAAAAATAGTTTAGAAAGAATTAAATTTGTTGTTTTAAAAAAGCTTCATTAAAAATCCTTATTTAATATTTAATGTAATATATATAAAATATGAAATAAAATAAAAGTTACCCTTCTTGAAAAATTAGTTTTTTAGACTAAGAGGGTGTTTGACTTAATTTTTCACAGTCAAAAGTCCTTTTTGAAAAAGAAAAAAAAAAGCAAAAAATGTTTGGTAAACTAGTTTTTAAAAAGTTACTTTTTGAGTTTTTATACAACGAAAATCAATTTTTTGAACTTTAAAAAGCAAAAGATATTTGGAAATCCTGATTTTTTGTAATTTTTCCAAAAATGATTTTTGAACTTTAAGAAGCTAAACCAAACACCCCTTAAATATTTTAGACAGGAATGTTGGGCCACATGGTGTTTGGTAATTGCTAGTAGAGACTAGAGATGTGTACTAGGTTCAAATTCAGCCTATACCGGTTAAGGTAAGACCACTGGAAGTTATGTATGACCGATTCCATCCTAAATCGCATGATAGCTTTGCTTACACAACCGGTTATAGAGCTCTAAGAGGTAACTCGTTAAAAAAATATCGGTCATAGGCATGGTTAAAAAGTTCAGTGACTTTTTCTTTCATATTTTTCCGAAGTTTTTATTCTTTTAAAATCCAATCGTTATATGGCCGCTTAAGGTAATTTTTGATCACTTTTGACCATTCAGACCATTTAGTATTCTTTAGATATGGTTTGATTTCAACACAACTTAAACAACACTCACATATTGTATTAACAACAAATGTTGTCTTCTCGACTTTAGTATTTCATGATCTAGGATCTCAAATTTCATGTTCTCAAATCTCATAATAGTATTATCGTCTCAATTTATCTGATAACTTCTTATATAATAATTCGTACATTTTTTTATTTTCGGTTTCTCAACATTCTAGTTTTCTAGTATAAAATATGGCCTTAAAAAATATGCTATTAGGATTCTCAAGCATTTGTTGGGGCTGACATATTTTGGAATTGATTTAAACCATCGTGTAAAGACACTCAACAACTCATTCCATCATAATCACTTATTATTTAATCAAAGAACCGGATTGTTTTCATATATTTTAACACAAAAAACCTTCACTAGAAATAACCTAAAACTACTCTCAAACTAGTCTAATCACTTAAGAACAAACTTGTTGTTGAGAACAATATAACAATATAACAACAGGAATCCCTAATAACTACAGCATATACATAGAGAGAAGGCGAGAGAACTTGGTGTTGTGTGTGTTGAGTATATACTAAATGATGAGTTTGAGATCCACTCTTCAATACCAAACCGGTGGATAAAACAGATCCATGTGTTTGTATTTGTAACTTTTACAAAAGTAAGCAACAATCCTGTTTTATCTTCATATTTACAAAATATACCCAACCAAAAAATATCACTCAAAACTCATATGATCAAACTTACCAATACCATCTTGCAAAGGACAAAGATATACACAACCTTCTGATATGTAAAAGATGTTAAGTTTGTATAACATGTGTCACATATTTTAGCATCACTGCTCAAACTTAGCATTTAAACTCATTCTTTATAAAATAAACTAGTTGTGTACCCACACAATGTAGCGGGGTAAACAATCGGGGATGGAATCGATTCGGTTCTTTTCTGTTGCCTAACACGGAAGAAGTGTGTACTTGGCTCTATATCCCATATTTCAATTTTTAGGTTTCATGGTATCTGTTTTTTGACTTTTAGTTTTTTTGATATTTTTCGATTTTATATGTTTTTATAACTTTGGTGAGATGTCATGTACAATATGATTTTAAACTACTTGATTAAGTAAACACGTATTTGTTTTACTCTAGTAGTTATTGGAATTTTATTTTATTGGATGATTGTTTCGGTTTGAAAACATGTCATATTCGAAAGATCAATTGATGCATTGGGCATGAGCTTTGCATTTACTTGATTGTAGTAGCAAAGCTTGGATGAATTGAAAACTAATTTTTTTATTTTGAATGAAAACATGTCATCTTAATGATTCAATGGTATTTGTCTTTGAATACCATAGGGCATTTCTTCACCGATAGGTTCCTTTCAGCCAAAGGTAGAAGGTTCAAGTCACTTATGAAACAAAACGTGTATATTTTGGAGTAAAGTTAATGAGTACATGTGTAAGCTTTTCTAAGAATTTTGTGGTAGTGTAATTTATATGATGTTGTTGGCCTTATACTAATAGAAAAATTGGACAATCAATGAAAGAAAATACTTACCTTACATGGCTATGAAGTTGTAAGGATATGCTACCATTCCGGTGGACGGTGGTAGCATTTACAGAGAATGGTGTTCCCTCCTCCCTCCATGTTGTCGGTTATTCCCTTATTCATATTCTTCCTTATTTGTTTCCTCTCTAAATCGACATGGAAATGTCAATTCTCTCTCCAACCTCCATCAATCTCCACCGATCATCTTCTTTCCCTCCATAATCGTGTCAGCAACCACGTGGGACACGACATGCCGACACCACTCCAAAAACCCTAAATTCATCACAAATTTATCATTTCATATTAGAGATTAAATTTAAATAAACTTGTCAAAGTTAACTAAAATTTGAAGTCGAATGTAATATTATTCGCTAAATGAGAGAAATAAAATTACAAAAACATTTACAAACATAGAAATTAAATACGTTAAACATTATAAATAAGTAATTGAACTTACGACTAAGTAGTTTCTACAATTCGTTGCATCGATTACATTAAAAGTAAGATGTGTTCATGGTGGTAATAAGAAATTTTAAGCCATAGTTGATAAATTTATCCAATGAAAACAATTGACACTGTGTAACTTTAAAATCAAATATGAAACCGGAAATAATAAGTTCATGAAACAAAATTAATGAATAGAAAGATTTAAACATTTATTTATTTAAAAACAGACATGGTAGTAACACTTTAATATTTTATCATCATATAAATGGTTTTCTATGGATATTAAAAGATTCATAATGGAATTTATAATCTAGCATAAACAGTTATTCAAACAATAGAGGCATTTTCTAATCTTAATATGTTCAACTCATCTAAAATACCATAACACAATATTAGTAGATGAAAAAAAACAACAAACAACAGTCTGATTAATTTAATGTCAAAAGTTGTTTACAACTACAAACAAATCTAGAGAACAGTTATAATGCAACCATCAATTACTTAATAACTATCGTTTAGACCAAACAAAAATTAATAGTTTCTTTAATAATAATTAATTAATTATTATTTATCACCTCCCAAATTGATAGATTACGTTTTTGATAATGATTAATATTTTCTTTATATATAAATAATAGCCTTTTTGAGAATGATTAATATTTTCTTTATATATAAATAATAACCGTTGTTTACAAAAAATACTTATAAAGTAATTTATTTTTAATTGACTTTCATTGATAAGGTTTAATTGGTTTTACTTGTTAAGTGGTAATAATTTGTATATAATACTTTAAAAATGATACCTCATAAGAAAAGTTTAATATGTTTTATAATATAGCTAAGATTAAGATATGTAACTTGTATGTGATATCAAAATACCTGTCACTCATACTATTTTATATGTTTTAGATAAAAAAATAATACACAAAAATATATACTATATTTAAGAATTACGATTAATTTTTTTGATATCTTAATAATACCACAATTATTGTCAACCAGTAACTAATGGCCCAATCATGATATTTCATGAACAAATGCTAAATGGGCTTGTAATTTCATTGATGCTTGAGCTATGTTATGGGTTGGGGTTATACTTTTAAATAATAAAAAACATGTTGTAAAATCTACCGAAATGCTGAATGCGCTTGTAATTTCATTAACTGTTTTGTATCATCATATAAATAAATTTGCTATTTCTCATTTCTGTTTTGGGCTTACAAGAAAAAATAAATGGTTTGGATATATTATGAGTCGAAAAATATTTGTTGTATGATATTGAATTTGATTGAATTTGCATTTAAAAAAGCAAGCTTGTAAATATAAATTTCTTTAGTTTTTTTAGTTTTTTTTGTTATGTTTGTAAATATATATTAGGGTTAGAGCATTTTGACCATTTTATTTTATTGTTTTATATTAACTAAGTGTGAGACCCGTGTAGTATACGGGTTGATTTAAAAAAAGATTAAACATTAAATTAAAGTGTAAATAGAAAATATTTTTAATGTATAACTTTTAAAATAAGAAAAGAAGAAACGTATTTATTACAATTTAATATCATATGTATGATATTTAATACTTTACATATATAAGTATATGATTTAATTTTAAAATTTAAAACAAATCAAAAATTAACAACTGGAAAATATTTATTTCAAAAATACTACAAAATGACAAGTATCAAAACTCATGTAAGATTGACATGTGACAAAAAAAACTTTCATTTATTAAGGAGAATTAATCATAGAAATTCTTTTTAAAAAAATATCATGTTGTGAACCAACTAAAGACTTGGTTAAAACATCTATAGTTTGATGAGAAGAACCAATCTTAACAATTTCTAAAACTCCATTAGTAACTTTTTCTCTTAACAAAATGTAATCAACTTCAAAATGCAAAGTCTTCTCAGGGAAAAAAGGATTCAGAGCAATCTTATTATCTTAATGATTATCACAAAACATATTAACAAGAGTTAATTCTTTCATCCGTAAATCAAAAAAAAAAAACCATATAATTTCACAAGTTATAGATCGAAGTCCCTGATATTCATATTCAATAGATGAACGAGAAACAGTTGTCTGCTTCTTACTCTTCCAATAAAATTAAAGATTCACCAATATAAACAAAATATAGTGTAACGGACCTTCTTGAAGAAATGCACTTAGCTCAATCAACATCCATAAACCCTATTAACTTAAACCTATCAGATTTAGTTATAAATATACCTTTACTAGGACTACCTTTTATATATCTATATATATATATATATATATATATATATATATATATATATATATATATATATATATATATATATATATATATATATATAAAAGCAATCTAAAAGCAATATTTAAATGTGACTTACGAGGTTTGTGCATAGCCTGACTTAAAATTTGAACATGATAGAAAATATTCGGCCTAGTTATGGTAAGGTAAATTAATTTTATGAATTCAGTAATGTTAACAAGAAAAACATCTTTATTATCGTCGCAATGTTATTTTGGAACAAAATTGGCTTCAAGAGGAGTCTTAACTACTTTACAACCAAGCATCCCAAACTCGTGTAAGAATTTGAGTCAATTTTTTCATTGACTAAGACAAAATCCTTTATCTATATAAAAACCTTCAATTCCAAGAAAATAACTCAATTTTCCAAGATCCTTTTAAAAAAAAATGAGTTTTAAGAAACAACTTTACCTTCTCAAGTTCATTATTATTACTACCTGTTAAAATTATATCATTCACATTTACAAGGAGAACAATAATAAAATTATTTATAGTTCTAACAAGCATTGAATAATCATTAACACGATGATGAAAACCAAAACTAAAAAAGAGATTAACATAATTTCTCATTCCATTTTCTAGGGTCCCGTTTTAATCCATATAAAGATTTTACCACTATACATACCCTACTATATCATTTTGTGTGATATTCCTAAGGAAGACACACACACACACACACACACACATATATATATATATATATATATATATATATATATATATATATATATATATATATATATTCTCAGATAAATCACCATAAAGAAATGCATTGTTGATGTCTAAAAGATACAAAGGCTAAGCACTAATAACAAATAAAGAAATCACAATTTGAGCACTTGTAATTTTAGCAACATGAGGGAAGGTTTCTTGATAACCAATAACCTTTATTTGATTATATCCTTTAGCAAAAAATATAGCTTTATATATTTCCATTTATCCGTTAGGTTTATACTTAATTCTATATACCCATTTACAACCTATTAGCTTTCTATTTTTTTTGGTAGTTCAGTTATATCCTAAGTGTGATTTCTAAAGAGAGTCCTCATCTCATCATTCATAGCCTTTATCCAATTAGGATCAGATGATGTGTCATCGTAGTTATTAGGTTCAGTTGTTTTATTCAAGTTAAAGGCAAAAAATTTATTTTCACTAATAAAGAAAAGAATAGCTAACAGTTTTTCTATCCCATACTTATGTTTTCCTTTAACTACATAATCATTAAATTTGACATGTATACAAATTTCATGTAGAGACCTAGAATACCCTAGTGAGTGACCAAGAGTAGGTAAAGAATCAGATTGACTAATTTCATTAGAAGTGATTTTGGTAGATGAACTAGACATAGTCCTACCAACTGAAGGCACATATGGCTCGCCAATCCTATTCCTGACTTGAATAATATCAGTCTCATCCAGGGTATGGACTGCACTAGTACCATCCAACTGGTGGTTAACACTTAAGTTATCTAAATCAATGAAATCATTTATATATTCAGATACAATTATGCCATCATAGGTAAAAGGGTTCAAAGGGTTTAAAACTTCAAAATACTTTTCAACATTTGTTAGCTTCAACCTGAAAGAAAAAGCAGACTCATAAAACTTCACATCCCTAGAAATATAAATAGAACTTGTATTAAGACCTAATAGTGTATAACCTTTTTTTCTTAGAAAAATAAGAAAGTAAAACACATTTTCCATCCCTTTCATAAAACTTATCAAAATTACTAAGTTTAGTAGCAAAACATAAACTTCCAAACACTCTTAGATTTTCAAAACTTCGAGTCCTTTAAAAAACAAGTTTATAAGGTAATAAGTCTCTTAAAACAGAAGTTAAGATCCTATTAATAAAAAAAACAGAGGTGTGAACAGCTTCTTGCTAATACTCAATAGAAATACCATATTGGAACAATAAAGATCTAGCTACATTAAGAATATGGATGTGATTTCTCTCAATAACATAATTCTGTTGTGGAGTGTAAACACATGATGTTTGATGAAAAATACCAATTTTATCAAAAAAAAAAAAAAAAAAAAAAAAAAAAAAAAAAAAACCCTCATACGAATATTTAAAAACTTCATTATCGAACTGTTTTAATGGTTATTTTAAACTGATTAACAACCATATTCAAGAAAAAAGACAAAAAAAAGTTATTCTTTAGTTTTTAAAAAGATAGACCTAGGAATCCCTTGTAAAATCATCCAACATAGTAAAAAATATATATAAGACCTTTAATAGTGGTCACTCTATTAAAAGATCTATATACCCAAGAGTCATTATAAAATGATATTCCAAGATAATATAAGATTCTAAAGGGTCACACTAACAACTTGATATAATTGATTATTTATTAGATATTGATTTTTATAATTATTCAATAAACTCTTATAATTAATTGAAAATTATTTATTTCATGAAAATATTAATTTTCAATGGTAAGTAGCATAATATATCATATGATATGATTTATTAAGTCATGTACAACATTATAGACTAGAAAGACTCTTTTATATTTTACCAAAACGTTAATGTTTATATTTTATAAAACAGTTTATAAAATTTATAAAACTTGCTTTCTCTTTACTTATTAAACCCAAATGGAGAAAGGAGTAAGGAGCATGGTCTTTTGATTTGTTTAATCAAAAGAATGGTGTGTATTAAGGAGCATGTGTAACAACCCGTTATCTCAAATCAATGTAAATCAAACATGTTCAAATAAATAGTTTAAATTGCAACCTTATACAAGTAAATTCACATCATAACAGTTATACAATAAGAACTTGGAATGCCATAAGGGCATGTTTATATAAGTTATTTCATGAACATACTTTGAAAACCATACCTATACATATTATACATACTTACATTTTGAAAACTTTACTTATATATATATATATATATATATATATATATATATATATATATATATATATATATATAAGTGTATGTGTGAACACCCTGTTAGATTTAATTATTATAAGTTAATGCAAGTCAAAGAATTGAATCAAAATCATGGAATGTACCCCACCACCTAGGACCGAAATCTATTGCTTTTGGGATACCATGGCCAAAAACACCCCCTTTCTAGAAGACCTAGGCCGAAAACTCTTTACTCTTTGACCATAAGGCCAAAAAACCTTTACTCTTGGACCATAATATCCTTAAGTCAAATCTAAAATATCCAAAATATCCTTAAGTCAAACTTGGTCAACCCTGGTCAAAGTCAAAGTCAAAGTCAACGAGCCTTAATGTAAATTTTCTTTCCTCACGTTGTGACCATGCCTTGGTCATGTCGTGACAGTCCAATCGATCTGATTCCCACTCGCCTCGGCCGAACTTAGTCAATTTAGTTAAAGAAACCACCTAAACTAGCATCACGACATGAGCACCCATTCTCATGTCGTGAGCTCTAAGGATTCTAATAGAAGAAGGGTAGTCTTCGAATGTCACATCGTTAGATCTTACGTCTCACATCGTGAGCACAGTCTGAAGTTAAAAGTTGCCATTTTAAGCCCTTATTCCATTAAGACCTCGAATCCATCTCATCCAGAAGTTAAAGGGGGCGCCTAAGGTCCATAAAAATGTTTCCTTTATTGTCATGCGTGCACCAACATGATCCAACCCCTTTCTAGGTCAAGAGTGAAGAAATATGCTTCAAACTTTCATGTATGCCTCATATACCTCACCAACTTTCAGATATGAGCAATATGATAGTCAAGGAACTCTTGAAATCCATAAAGTTGCTAACTTTGTGGATTTACCTCACTCAATCATGCAATAACATGAATAAAATGGACAAAACCCTAGATATAACCATAATATGAAATAAAGTTGGAGCCTTTGATACTTACAAAGGTCTAAAAGTAGGAAGGGATGATGATGATGATGATGATGATGATGATGATGATGATACTTTACCCACTCTACCACTAGAGTACTTCTTTCCTCTTCTTCAATCTAGAATGCATAAAACGGCTAAGGATCTTAAGTAGGAATATGATTAGGGTTTCTGGAGGCTTAGAGAGTGAGAGAGGCTGAGCGTGGGCAACCTTAGCCCTCTTATTCCCTTAAATATCAAAAAACATAGGTTTTGGTCAGCAGTCGCTCTCATGTCGTGAGCATTGGACTGCACACGTCATGAGCCTTAAAATAATGCATGGGTCCAAATCACTCCTCACGACGTGAGCACGCATTCCTCACGTCGTGAGAAGGGACAATATTGAAACTTTTTACTTCACAATAATAATAATAATAATAATAATAATAATAATAATAATAATAATAATAATAATAATAATAATAATAATAATAATAATAATAATAATAATAATAATGTGCACCTAATCCGAGTGTTACATTCAATTTTGAAATTTGTTTTATTTCTTATCTATTTGATTTCTCTTTTTCTAATTTCTTCTATATTTGAATACAATAAAACAGAGTGAAAGTCTCAGAGACTTACTGGATTTGTGTATCTGGTTTATCCAAGGTTTGACCTTCGATTTCTCTTCTATTTGTGCTCGATATAATCTGTTCCAAAAATCATATTTGAGTAACATGGAACTTTAATTTCGAAATCTGCTTTATTTCTTATCCGTTTGATTTCTCTCCATCTGGTTTCTTCTATATTTGATTAAGTAAAAGAGAGTCAAAGTCTCAAAGACTAATTGGATTTGTGTATCTGATATCTCCAATGACTAACCTCTGATTTCTCCTCTATTTGTGGTCGATATATGTTGTTCCATAAATCAAATTTGGGTTATATGCAAGTTCAATTTCAAAATATGTTTTATTTCTTATCCATTTGATTTCTCTCTATCTGGTTTCTTTTATATTTGATTACTGTAGAAAAGAGTCAAAGTTTCAAAGAAATATTTGATTTTTGTATCTAATTTCTCCCGTATTTGACATCCGATTTCTCATATATTTGTGCTCGATATTTGTTATTCTAGAAATCAAATTCAGGTAAGTTTAATTTCGATATCTGTTTATTTAGGTTTGTTTCTGAACTCAGAAATTTGTGTTTCTAAAGTTTTGTGTTATTGTTTATGTCATGTGAAACGGGAGCCATACTTCCTTTTATTTTGAATCTTATATTTGGACTTCTAGAGGCTTTATTACAAAATTGAAGCTCTTGAAATCGTATCTACGAACTAATATGAATCAAGAAAGATTGAATGGATTAGCAATTTAAGTATCGCTAGTGATTTTTTACAAATTATTGACTGATGTAAAATAAAAGATGATTTCACTTCAAAAAAATGCATGGAGATATCGTTTTAGGTGATTTTGTAGGTTTTTATTTGTACTATTTATATGATAATTTACTGCATTATCGATTTTATAAATCTTTTATATATATGTTTTCTCTATTTGTACGGTACATATATAAGGATATAAAATTCTTAACTCGTCTCGGGTAGTAGAAAACAATGGACTGGTCCTGGACTCCTGGTCATGATAGTGAATAAGTCTTTAATAATTCTTGTTTTGCATGAGAATCCAAATAACCAGCTTACATATATTAATGTGTCGATAATTGAAGTATGAATCAATGTTTATGAACTACATGAAGCTCGCAACGATAATTACAAAGGATCTTCTATAACCATTTCTTTCTTTCTTTTTATCGGTTATCTACTCGACGAGTTAGTTGACCTACTCATTGAGTAGCAGCTGGATGAGATCGTGTTTTAAGTGACCTACTCAATGAGTCCATATTGGGACTCGGCGAGTAGGAGCTGGCAGATGAAACCCTAAATCTCGGGGTTTGCACCTTTATTCATAGGAGCCTTAACCTCCTTTGGCCTCTTAGCAGTCTTTGAGAGCCCTTTAAAACCCTAATTCGTGTGTATGCCTTGGTGTGGTGTTTGAAGCTTGGAAAAGAGAATCTTGGAGGAAGAAAACTAAGAGTGCAAAGGAAATTGAAGCAAGGAAGGAGTGGGAAGCAGGATTTACCTCAGCTAGCATCCTTTAGAGGTATCAAGTGTCATCCTTACTTCCCTATTTCCCTTTTGTTGAGTTTCTAGGTCTTTTTATGGATTTTCAAGTTGGTATGATGAGCTATGGGATAGATCTGAATTTGTAACTTCAGATCTGGACCCTCTTTGGATTCTAGAAGCATAAAGTCACAGTCTTGGTTGTGATTAAGGTCCCTCTTGAGCAAGAAGTTCCATTAAGAACTTAAAATGGGCATTTAGAGCCTTAATAGCCTTGCATGCACGTAAAGCTTGCAACTTTACGTGATAAGAAGGCCCTAGAAGCTTGGATATATGAGTTGGAGCCGTTGCATGGCTCAAAAAGAGTCTATATGGAAAAAGGACTGAATGGACTCTGCGAGTCGCAAGGTTGACTCGGCAAGTCACATAAAGATGGTCGTGAACTCGACGAGTTGAAGAACAACTCGGCGAGTTGGATGAGTTTTCTCTTGGATACATATGAATGTGTATCCATCAAGTTGCAAGGAGGGAACTCGACGGGTGGCCTTAAAGTTTGATCGAGAATCAAAGGAACTCGATGAGTCACTCCGATGACTCGGCGAGCTGGAAATGTACTTCAGGGAACACGGCGAGTAGCCAAGGGTACTCGGCGAGTTAAGGTCAATATGGACTATTGACCTTGACTGAGGACTTTGACTTTGACCAGGGATTGACTAGTGGGTTATTGTAACGCCCGTAGATCCGGGCTAGTCAATTTAGAGGCAATAAGTGTTGAAAATGACTTTTCGGCAAAATATTATTTATAATAAACAATCTTAAACAAGTTGTAGTATATGTTACAAGGTTTACGTACATATAATAACCGCTGAAATCCGATTTATAACGAAGAAGTTATGACTCGTCGAAGTTTCGCGACGGAACCGGCATGATACCGGGAAACGTAAATAGTGAATTTACGATAGAGAGAGATTTAACCTTAGTGATCCAAAAAAAAAGTCGTAGAATACGTTAAACCGAAAGCGTCCATAAAAAGAACGCCCAAATCTGACTTCGTATGAGGAAGTTATGATTTTTCGAAGTTTCGGATTAGCAGTGTACAGCCCGAAATTCGAATATTAGATCGGGCGGTTTTTAGCCGACACAGCCTACACGAGAATCGAAGATCTCGTTATTAGTAGCTTAATGATGAAATGACAGACGAAAATGGACATCGGATAAAGAAGTTATGAGACTTCAACGGACCAATCATGTCCCGGCCTGTTAAAAATATAACTTTAAAAATAAAGTCAAAATTAGCCGACGGAGTCTAAACGAAAGTTGTGGAGTACGTCTCCACCTACGCGTGGATATAAATAACATCAAAAAAATGGAGTTCGTATGAACGAGTTACAAATTATAACATCATATTTACGTACTAAAATAAAGTATAAATCATATATACGTACATATATATATATATATATATATATATATATATATATACATATGTATATATCATTAGAAAGGTATCGATGATGTGGTCATTATAAGACTAATGTTGAGTTCTTTCGACATTAGTTTAGTACAAATATCATTAAATCCATTTAAAATAGTATTATAGAGGGTTGTTTAGTTGTTTATATAAGTAAAAGGTTATTAAGTAATTATGGTGGGTAGTTTTTGAAATTCAATTAGTATAAATAAGAGCCTTGGGCTCGCATATTTCTTGCACCATTCTCTTGATTCAAGAGTCTTTCTCTCCTTATCCCCCGAGCATTTCGGTCCCTCATTATTCGACTTCTATTTCTGTAGTTTTAGTATAGTAAGGCGCTAAAGTGCTGCACAAATCTTTCTTAGAAAGATTCAGCGACGAAGTTCTGCCCCTGCAGAGACCGACTCCTAGCTAAAATCCCCTTGTAAGTAAGTTATGCTTACCCTATTTTAAATATAATTTATATTTAAAATTACTATTGTTATTATAAATTTATAATAAATATTTAAGCTATTATTATGACTTATATAAGTGTCGTTATGATATCTTTTTAACTATTCGCGGTACGGGGAATCTGGTTTAAAGGGTCGCACAGGGTTGTTGGATTTCAGAAGTGTTATACGCCAAAATGGTCCTGCCTTCCGGTGTTTTATGTCTGGCCCCTGTCTGTACATAGTGGTTGGAAAGTATTTTGTTTAAACGCTTATATAATAATAATAATAATAATAATAATAATAATAATTAGTCACGGTAAATATTAGACTAAAATCTAGTGGTAATAATACTAGGTTTCGTCGAAGGAAATTATTTTAAAGTAAACGAAGCGTTGTCCGAGTACCGAGTCACCACCTTCTCAGGTGAGTGCACAGTTACCTTCATCTTACACATAGATATGAAGTATTTTATATAAACTACGTGCTATGTGTGCATATTATCTGAATACTTGCTGTCTATGCTGGATGAACGTTTTTTTATACATGTTTTAAATGATTTGAATAGTATACGTATTTTAAATATACAAGTATGTTAGGTATGAGATGAGTAGATGAATGATGAGAGATAAAAGATGATATGAGTAAACATTAGCAGCTATAGACTTAGTGCCTAACAAATAACATCGGCAGCTATGGACTTAGTGCCTATTGGACAAACACTAGTAGTTATGGACTTAGTACGTGTTAGGAATTGGTAGCTATGGACTTAGTACCTATTAGATAAACATTGGTAGTTATGGATTTAGTACCCAACAGCTATGGAATTAGTGTTTTACGAACGAGCATTGACAGCTATGGATTTAGTGCCAGTCCTATAACTCTGGAAGCAAAGGACTTCAGAATGAACGAATGCGGGATAGATGACTATTAGGATAGTTCCTTAGGAGTAAAGAAGATAATGGGGATGGGTAACTGGGTCGATTGTTTGATTGTTTAAACATAATAATTATATTATTGTGGGTTGAAAACCCTATGTACTCACCAGGTTTCCCAACCCGACCCACTTAGTTTATTTATATTACAGGTGTTGAGATGAAGTCACATTACACTGAGAGATTAAAGAGATGTAGATCACTAGTGTAAATAAATGTAAGTTATGTTTATGCTTATGTTTCTGTATTGACGATGACATCCCAAATGTTTTAAAACGAATTAAAAATACTTTTCTTCGGAAATGCTTTGATAACGTATTTATCATGTTTTACTAGGAACAAATTCTGCAACATTTTTATTAAAAAAGGTACTCTGATTTTTAAAAAACATAAAAAAAATTGGTCTTTTCTGGCCGTGAAAATGGGGATGTCACAGTTGGTATCAAAGCATTATTTTAAGCGAACTAGGAATTTGTAGGAAATTTCTAGACTTAAACTTAGAATCCTAAGTGATGATTGTGAGGAGTGTGTCTAATAGATTTAGGAAATACACCTGAATAGACACAAGCACTAGCTTATTTTAGGAATGATGCCTAAATTGCTTTTACGTGCTAAATGATTTGTTATGCTCTATGCTATAGTTTGATCGGATCTATGATCTGTTGCCGACCGGATCTGGAAACCTTATGTGTTTAGGATTCTAAACGTACGAATACGATATTAGAACTAGCATATAAACGTTTTGGAGTGATAAGGATGATTTAAACGTCAATCCTAAATTAAGATCTAGATTCACCTTATTCGGTGTATAGATAAAAATGGCAAGAACCCGCAGTGGAGCTGGGAATGCAAATGAGAATAATAATCAACTCTCGGTGATTCATCAAATACCTGTCGTAGTAGAAGATGTACCCAAGCCAATCACCATGGCTGGAGTACAAGCCATGGTTCGGGCTATGTTAGCTGAACAAAGGGAAGAAATGAGGCAGATGTTGAATAGGGACGAACCTACTATGCCCATTGAGCAACCCGAGCTGATTCTCAGGTAATCGGAGGAAGGGAACTACAGCCACCAAGTGAGTCCAGTGGGGACTCAAGGTGAACGAAGGGATGGCCCGGAAAGGAGAAACGACAAGGATAGGCTAATGTAAAAGAATTCCTTGGGTACGAAACCACCAAGTCTCTCAGGAAGCCCAAAGCCAGTTGAGATTATGGATGGGATCTCCGAGATGGAGATGGTGTTTGAGAGCTGCAGCTGTAACGAGAAACAGAATACTGTCTTCGCCGTAAGACAACTGAAAACAGGAGTCTTGAGCTGGTGGAAGCTACTGGCAGATACGATGCCATGAGGAGAAGCCCTAAGGATGTCATGGGAAGAGTTTTTGGAACAGTTGAAAATGCAATATTGTTCAAAGATAGATCTGATAGACCTAAACAACGAGTTTCAGAACCTGAAGAAAGGGAAGATGAGTGTTGATGAGTATGCCACCTCATTCACCGAGAGGATGAAGCTATTTCCCTACTTGGTTCCTACTGAACTCTCCAAGATTGATAGATTTGCTAACGAATTGCCCACTGACTTTGGCCCAATGGTCAAAATGGCACCTACCTTGAAAACAACTATTAGGGCAGCTAAGAATGTAGAGACCCAGATAAGAGAAAAGGGTCTAAAAAAAGATAAGGTAGGAGAGAAGCGGAAGTTTGAAGGATCTTCAAGGTCCAACAAGGAGAGAAAATTCTCAAAGATTGGAGGAGGAGAAGGAGGTGAAGCGAGATGGTGTGATAAATGCAAGAAGAAGCATTGTAGGAAGTGCAACGAAGAAGTAACTTGTTACAAGTGTGGAAGGACTGGTCACTATTCCAAGGACTGCCCACATAATGATAAGGTATGCTACGGATGTGGAGGCAAGGGGCACCTGTCAAGAAATTGCCCAAAGAAAAACGAAGCAGCAAAGCCAAACACACCACCAAGGCCAAGGGCATTCCACATGATCCTTGACGAGGTAGAAAACCATGCAAGGAACCAAGGATGAGGAATCCATACCCGAAGACCGAGTTATGAGGTATCCTAAGAGATAGAACAATATGATGTAGCCTATTAGAGGCATAGTCTAGGGTGAACTTGAACACCTATGTAATAGTATCAAGAAATAATGAAGCCTTCGTTTTGTTATCTGATGTGTTAAACTGTTATGTGATTTTCTTGTATGGTGACTTGGAAAATTGTGAGACAATACTTGGGACGAGTATGAGTAGGTGTGAAAGGTAGTAGATGCATATACTACCGGAAGCACAGGAATCACACTTGGATAAGGAAAAGTCACAAGGTTACCAAGAAGCTAGTAACTGATACTGTTTTATTCAAGTATGTTGTTACCATCGTTTCGGTAATGACTAAAAAGATTGTTGATATTCCGACCCTAGTGGTCATATAGAATTGAGTCCGACTACGCTGAGTATGCTATGTGGTTTAGAAAATCAAGTTCGATGTAGCATCTGACTTAAGACAGAAGATTGGAATAAAAAGCGATCAGTAGAGGTATCATGAAAAGTTGCTTGTAGCTAGAAATGCTACCTTTTAAAATGTGATTATATCACACTAGAACATGAAGGAAGGTATAGTTTGTTTTGGAATATAACTACAAGAGACCTGAGTCTAAACGTGCATCACATGATGGTAGGTCATAATTTGGAGTCTAACCTGAGATAGAGAGCAGACGCACGATCGAGTACTGCTTATAGTCAATAAGTCTAAGATATAGACTTGAAGGAATATAGAAGTTATAATTATTACCAAGGATGAAGAGATGATGTATGGAGTCATTATATGAGCCCTGTTTTTTTGATGATTCCGGGACATAATCATCCTAAGGGGGAGATAATTGTAACGCCCGTAGATCTGGGCTAGTCAATTTAGAGGCAATAAGTGTCGAAAATGACATTTCGGAAAAATATTATTTAGAATAAATAATCTTAACCAAGTTGTAGTATATGTTACAAGGTTTACGTACATATAAAGACCGCCGAAATCCGAGTTATAACGAAGAAGTTATGACCCATCGAAGTTTCGCGACGGAACCGGCACGATACCAGGAAACGTAAATAGTGAATTTACGATAAAGTGAGATTTAGCCTTAGCAATCTAAACAAAAGTAATAGAATACGTTAAACCGAAAGCGTTCATAAAAAGAACACCCAAATCTGACTTCGTATGAGGAAGTTATGATTTTTCGAAGTTTTGGATTAGCAGTGTACAACCTGAAATTTGAATATTAGATCGAGCGGTTTTTAGCTGACACAACTTAAAAGAGAATCGAAGATCTCGTTATTAGTAGTGTAACGATAAAAAGATAGAAGAAAATAGACATCGGATGAAGAAGTTATGAGATTTTAACGGACCAATCATGTCTCGGCCTGTTAAAAATATAACTTTAAAAATAAAGTCAAAATCAGCCGACGGGGTCTAAACGAAAGTTGTAGAGTACGTCTCCACCTACGCGTGGATATAAATAACATCAAAAAAATGGAGTTCGTATGAACGAGTTACAAATTATAAAATCATATTTACGTACTAAAATAAAGTATAAATTATATATACGCGCACACACACACACACACACACACACACACACATATATATATATATATATATATATATATATACATATGTATATATCATTAGAAAGGTATCGAGGATGTGGTCATTATAAGACTAATGTTGAGTTCTTTCGACATTAGTTTAGTACAAATATCATCAAATCCATTTAAAATAGTATTATAGAGGGGTGTTTAGTTGTTTATATAACTAAAAGGTTATTAAGTAATTATGGTGGGTAGTTTTTGAAAATTCAATTAGTATAAATAAGAGCATTGGGCTCGCATATTTCTTGCATCATTCTATTGATTCAAGAGTCTTTCTCTCCTTATCCCCCGAACATTTCGGTCCCTCGTGATTCGACTTCTATTTCAGCGACGAAGTTCTGCCCCTGCAGAGAACGACTCCTAGCTAAAATCCCCTTGTAAGTAAGTTATGCTTACCCAGTTTTAAATATAGTTTATATTTAAAATTTCTATTGTTATTATAAATTTATAATAAATATTTAAGCTATTATTATGATTTATATAAGTATCGTTATAATATCTTTATAACTATTCGCGGTACGGGAAATCTGGTTTAAAGGGCCGCATAGGATTGTTGGATTTCAGAAGTGATATACGCCAAAATGGTCCAACCTTCCGGTGTTTTATGTCTGGCCCCTGTCTGTACATAGTGGTTGGAAAGTATTGTTTAAACGCTTATATAATAATAATAATAATAATAATAATAATAATAATAATAATAATAATAATAATAATAATAATAATTAGTCACGGTAAATATTAGACTAAAATCTAGTGGTAATAATACTAGGTTTCGTCGAAGGAAATTATTTTAAAGTAAACGAAGCGATGTCTGAGTACCGAGTCACCACCTTCTCAGGTGAGTGCATAGTTACTTTCATCTTACACATAGATATGAAGTATTTTATATAAACTACGTGCTATGTGTGCATATTATCTGAATACTTGCTGTCTATGCTGGATGAACGTTTTTTTATACATGTTATAAATGATTTGAACTGTATACGTATTTTAAATATACAAGTATGTTGGGTATGAGATGGGTAGATGAATGAGGAGAGATAAAAGATGATGTGAGTAAACATTGGCAGCTAAAGACTTAGTGCCTAACAAATAACATCGGCAGCTATGGACTTAATGCCTATTGGACAAACACTGGTAGCTATGGATTTAGTACCTGTTAGGAATTGGTAGCTATGGACTTAGTACCTATTAGATAAACAATGGTAGCTATGGATTTAGTACCCATCAACTATGGAATTAGTGCTTTATGAACGAGCATTAGCAACTATGGATTTAGTGCCATGTCCTATAACTCTGGAAGCAAAAGACTTCAGAATGAACGAATGCGGGATAGATGACTCTTAGGATAGATCCTTAAGAGTAAAGAAGATAATGGGGATGGGTAACTGGGTCGATTGTTTGATTGTTTAAACATAATAATTATATTATTGTGGGTTGAAAACCCTATGTACTCACCAGGTTTCCCAACCTAGACCACTTAGTTTATTTATATTACAGGTGTTGAGATGAAGTCACATTACACTGAGAGATTAAAGAGATGTAGATCACTAGTGTAAATAAATGTAAGTTATGTTTATGATTATGTTTCTGTATTGACGATGACATCCCAAATGTTTTAAAACGAATTAAAAAGACTTTTCTTTGGAAATTCTTTGATAACGTATTTATCATGTTTTACTGGGAACAAATTCCGCAACATTTTTATTAAAAGAGGTACTCTGATTTTTATAAAGCATAAACAAAATCGGTATTTTCTGGCCGTGAAAATGGGGATGTCACAGTTATGGAGTACCTTATAAGGTTAAGGACTTATGGGTATGATGTACTATGATAATAGGTGGTGGAGCCTATGTCAAGTGATCTAAGAGTTGGAGTTTACCTTCTGTGTCGACATCTGCGAGGTTGGTTATCCTTACTATATCGATAGGGTGTACGGCACCAAGGCCGGCCCTTTAGTTGTTATTGTTATGGTATGCTACATGAGGTTATGATCTGTTAGATCGGAAATGAGGGTAAACAGTATGTTATGCTCTTATGATCCGTAGGGATTGGTATCTTAGTGACCTTCTAGGTGGGTACTCTAGTTACAGGAGTATTCTATGATTGATGATCAGTGTGACAGATATGTTTGATGTTTGTATATGCATGTATATGATAGTATGCACACATGGTTATTGCTTATGGTTAGGTTGAGGCGGTCCTGCTTTGTGCTGAAGGCCAATATACCCTATGAGCAGTTCGGGGAGACTGTAGGCCCATGTGGCGGACCAGTCATGCCGAAGGCTCGGGATTGATTCAGATAGATTGTAGGCCCGGTAGGGCGGTCCAGTCAGGCCGATGGCCCAGTATGCATGTTGATTGATTGATTCTTAATGATTTGGTATTGTCAGTGTGGTATTGGTATTTTGGGGGTAGCTCACTAAGCCCTCGGGCTTACAGTTTTCAGTTTATTGTTTCAGGTACTTCAGGAGATCATGGAAAGGTGAAGGCATGACTGTACTGCTCCTCATCCTTATGTTATGATTTTTGGGACACTCTAATGGAAAATGATTGAAAACATTTTGTAAATAATGCTATTTGGTTTTTATCTATGATTGAAAAAGTTTAAATTTGGCGTAAAATTTATGGATGTTACAAGTTGGTATTAGAGCCTTGGTTTGAGTGAATTGGAGGAACATTCGTGTGAATCCAGTCTCAAATCAAGCAGATTTTCGGAAAATAAGTTTTAAAATGGTTTTCAAAATAAAGGATGGACGATGCAGAGGGTACGATCAGCCGGAGCCTGTAAGTAAACCCCAAAATACTATGCAGTTATTTGATATTCTGATATGTTAGAACTGCATGCTAGTGCTAGGCTAGGGATCTTCAGGAATCGCATGATAGATTTGTCTGATTGCATGATGCCTATTAGACTAGGGTTTCTTGTATGTGGAATTGACATCATAACTGTAAATGTTTAGTGTATGCATCACGACTGTGCATAATAAAGACCTTTGTCACACCCCAAAACAAAGAACGGCGGAAACGTTCTGGGGTGGAGGACGTCATGTACAGTATCACAACAATGTAAAGTAGTAAATAAGCAACAACATCATCCATTTCATTATAAGTAAAGTTTTAATACATGTGTGTTCTTTCATTGTAATAAGACACCAAAAAATATACAATCAAAATAAAAGACGAGACTTGTCTGTGCTCTATCTTCTCAAAATCCTGGCCATCGTACCTGTCTACTGGTGACCTGAGAATACAAGTTATTTTGAAAGAGTATCAGCTTTAAAGCTGGTGAATTCATAAGTATTTAAGTGTCAATGTCTTGCTTTGATAAACTGTTATGAATGTCATGTAAAACCTTTAAGTATGATAGTTGATATAAGTATGAAAAACCCTAAGAAATCCCTTATTTCCTACTAGTATGAAATGTAGTCTTCTACCAAGACCCGAATGTTTTGTTATGACAATGTAGTCTTCTACCAAGACCCGGATGTTTTGTTATAATAATGTAGTCTTCTACCAAGACCCGAATGTTTTGTAAGTAAAATGATGGGTTTTCCTTCTTTTTGACTACTACAAACAGTAATTAGTCTAACTCATCGTTTATGTGAATATATCACAAAATAAAGTAAATAGGAAAAATATAACCATGTAAGTGTTATCCCTGGATACCAGGACTAACACGCCATCGCAGTAAGCGATATGTATAACCTAATGAACATCCGAAGATTGTCCAATTGTCCTCTGTAGCAGCAGCAGGCTAGAGGAAGGGTTAGTCCCGTAGCCGACTCCTAATATAAGTGGTAACCTAATGATCATCCGAAGATTTTCATCTCATCCTCTGTTGCAACAGCATGATGGAGGAATGGTAAGTTCCGATATCAATCTATCTATTATAAGCGATAACCTTAGACATCCGTGGATGTTCATCACCCAGTGGTGCTAACAGCTGGGTTCCGGAATGGTTAGTCCCGTCTAGACATCCCGTCGAACAGGGATAGGCAGGAAAATTTACACAAAAGGTACGAATAAATCTTCCTCATAACTCTAGGTACAAGTATCCAGGTAAGTGAATACAGGATAATGTATCTATATAACAGTACTCATGTATGGTATTCATGTATCATGTAAGCATATGTAAATGTACACACGTATCATGTAATCATATGTAAATGTACTCATGTATCAGGTAATCATATGTAAATGAACTCATGTATCAGGTAATGTACTGGTATTGACTCATGAATGAACTAACTCTTGTGTGATTCCTTGTAATAGGAATACTGTTTTGTTTCTTCTTACTATCCCTATGATAATTAACTGAAAGGCAATTGTTTGTTCAAGAAGGTAAATGTAATGGTTTTGCAAGGTCTCTAAGAGTTTTGAATAATAATTAAGAGTGACTTGATGTCATGTTAATAAACATTTCAAAACTAATACTTTTGTTATCAAGGTATTTTAAGATGGAAAACCATTTCATGCATCACATTTTGTAGTATGTGAAATCTGCTGGATGAAAACACAGTTATAAAATACATATGAGTGATTTAATAACATGTTGTTTTCTACTTGTATTCTCCCCCTCCCCCCCCCCCCCCATTAAAGCATTTAAAAACATTTCAAATATTCATTTAGGGGTATGAACTCACCTGTAGATGGTGGTTTGGATGAACTGGATGGTGTAGGATTGTTAGGTGTCAAGTGAGGACTTGTACACACACTACGATCCTAATGAACATATAATCACACATATATGCATTCAATTAGTCTTAAATCACTAATTGATAATGTTAGGACATTCTAGAACATAATAAACACTTTATATAAGTGTTATAAGTCCTAAGGATTTGCATCTAAGTTGTTATGGGACAAGGCAAATGGGTTTAGGGTTCCAAAGGACCCTATACTTGAGTTTACTCTCCAAATAACCTCACACATGTAGTTTACTCTCCATATAACCTCACACATGGAGTTTACGGTTGTAAACTCTTGAGTTTACGGCCGTAAACTCCAAGACTTAATGTCGTTGGTTGTTTTGAGGTGTTAAATGATCCCTAGAAGTATTCCAACTTGGTGGTTTAATTCTTGGAAGGGTTTAGGGCATAGAAACACTCCTTTGAGGAGTTTATTGCCCTAAGGCCATTTCCTTTGGAGTTTACTACCGTAAACTCCCTTGGAATGGTGTTTTTGATGCTTTCAAGTCTCTTGCACATGTGGTATAGGTCTTAGACTTTTATCCCAAGCATATGAAGGACTTAGTCACACTTTGGTGCCTTTGTTTGATGTTCACAGCCCAAGAACCTTATTAGGGCCGTGAACTCACTTTGAGGGGTGTTTTTGATGTGTTTTGGTCCTTGATTTAAGTGGAAACAATTCCTAGTAAATGTCTAAGGCTTTAGGTGCCTTAAAAGCACCCTTTTGTCCATGATTTTGGAGTTCACGGTCCAAGATCCTCTTGGGCCGTGAACACCCAAACATTTATGTTTCTTTGATGTTTTCATGTCCCAAATACACCCATATACGAGTCCAAGGTAGTAGCATATCACGGGGGAAAGGCTAGGCTTTGTTTCGGGAGTTTACCACACAAGAACACCTTGGGGAGTAAACTCCTAAATCTAGTTATTTAGCTATGTAATCTATGTTATGAACACATTTTAAGCTATATAACACTACTAGAGAGAGGTACTCACGATTTGGGATAAAAACCCGAAGATCCGTGAGAGAGAAAATGGCTTTTCTCTAGTTGAAAATGTGAATAATGAATGAAATTGGTTCAGGATTCTATTTATAGTCCCGAGATTTTTGGCAGAAAATATTTTATTCCCGAAATGATCTCTAACATAATAGAGTGTTGGAATAACAGTGTTGCACAAAACCCTAGTGCATCCACTCTCCTGATATTTCCTGAAATGTAAACCCTAAATTACTCAAACTTATACGGAAAAGTCTGAAAGTTTACTGTGACTGATATAACTTCTATTCAAGTGTTATTGTTTATACACAATGGAAATTCTGGGTTGTCACAACCTTATATCTTGAGAATGTTGATTCAGCCTTCGGGTAGGATTGGATATTCGAAAGTCTATTGGGTCCAGCGTTATGTGCAGCTAGCATGCACTAGCGCTGCAGGGGATGATGGAAGTTTCATGGATGTGTGAGTCATGATAAGTGGTGAGACTAGATGCGAGATATTTGGTATTCCCCTAGAAATGAGGGTTGAGCACATTTCCTATGTTGATGATATTGTTAGGGCATTGTGGTGATACTTGAGACAAATATGGGTAGGTATGTAAGGTAGTATGGGCCCGTACTACTGAAAGCATAGGACCCATACGCGTAGCAAGGAAATCACAACCCCTAGGGTTTTTGGGTTTCGGTCTCCCGACATTATAATATTCATCTGATGACTTGTATATATATTTCAGTATGGTGGTGATGAGACGTGTTGCTTCGAGATCCGGATCAGGATCAGGAGTAGGATCGGGGTCGGGAGACGGAGGGTTGGAGGTGCCGGTAGCACCTGAGCCCGTGGTTTAGATAGGGATCGAGGAGTTGGATGTCAAGATCAGGGAGATCATGCACGACAAGATTGATGTTGTGTTCCGAGCGCAGGTGCCAAAGATGTTTGCATCGATTAAGACCGCGATGGTTGAGTACTTTGATGAGCGATACGCGGCTCTAGTAGAGACAGCTACCGCTGCAGCCACTTCGGCTGTAACTGCAGCAGTGGTTGAAGGAGGAGCTGGCATGGCTTTCCAGTACCAGGACTTTGATAATACGAAGCCCCCGACGTTTGGTGGTACACAGGATGCGATTAGGGCTATGAGGTGGTTATCTGACGTGGAGGGTTTTTTCTTCACGTGCTCCTGTTCTGCTGACCAAACGGTCAGGTGTGCCCTGAACCTGCTGAGGCTTGGGGCAAAGGACTGGTGGAGGCTGATGACTGGGTCGTATACTAATGATCTGCAGGCTGCTGTTACTTGGGAGCAGTTCAGAGATATATTCTGCACCCGCTACGTTGCACGTGTTGAGCGGGAGCGGCTTGCGCAGGAGTTTTTAACATTGAGACAGGATGAGGAGTCTATGATGGAGATTACCCGTATGTTCACGGAAAGGGATATGTTTTTCCCGGAGTTTGCTTCAGAGCAGTCTCAGATGACTCGTTATCTGAGTATGATCAAGACTGATATTCGATAGTTTGTGTCTACACAGCGATGTGATACCCTCCTCGATCTTCAGGAAGCCGCGAGGCGGCGTGAGTTGGAGATAGAGCTACAACTGAGGGAGCAGCGTCAGGCACCGACACAGTCTCAGTCGGCGCCTAAGCGGTCTAAGACTGCTGATACACGATCTGGGGGTCAGCAAAGCCACACTTGTGGAAAGTGTGGCAGGGTTCATTCGGGAGTTTGTCGAGTGGGAGGTAGGTGCCACAAATGTGGCAAGGAGGGACACTATGTCAGGGACTGTCGTCAGTCCGTCCCTCCAGCAGATATGAGGATTTGTTACCATTGTCATCAGGTTGGTCATGTGAAGACCAACTGTGCGCAGCTCGCCGCCAAGTCGGCGTAGGGTTTCACGCCCGCTATTATGAGGATTGGGGATGGGAGGTCAGTTAAGGTGGAGCCTCCAAAGGCCCAAGGTCGCACCTTCCAGCTCACGACCGAGGAGGCCAAGTCAGCACCAGATGTGGTTGCTGGTATGTTTCTGTTCTCTATCTTAGTTATTGCATTTGTTTTATGCTTATTGATTGTACTTGTGATTAGGTACGTTTTTAGTGAATTCTTTGCCATCTTTAGTATTATTTGCCTCGGGGGCGAGTCAGTTGTTTGTATCTCAGACCTTCTCTAGAGGGTTCCATGTGCCGATAGATGATCTTGAGTGTCTGTTGCAAGTTTCGATCGCCAACGAGCACGAAGTTTCTACTTCTTCGGTCTACCGGGGATGCGAGTTGGAGATCTTCGGGGTGTCCTTCCCGATAGATTTGATTCCTATCCCCATGGGGGAAGTGTGCATGATTGTAGGGATGGATTGGCTTAGCCGTTTTCGCGCCATGATCGACTGTGAGGGGCAAAGGGTGGTGGTTCGAACCCCAAGTGGGGGAGAACTTGTAGTATATGGTGAGGGCACTAGGTTGGGATCAGGGTTTTGTTCGGAAGCTAGGGCTCGGCAGTATATTCAGCACGGGTGTGCCGGTTATTTGGCGTATGATATAGGCATATTTAGTTATAAAATTCATGCATTATCTTAATAATTTATGTTGATTTTATCTCATTTAATGAGCAAAAGGTGCTTAATTAGTTTATAATTTCATTTTTTAACAACAATTACATGCTTGGATGGAAAAGAAAGCGGAACTAGCGATTGGACGCTTGGATCTTGGATTTTGAAGAAAGAAGGACGTTGCTGGACAGCTTGACCCCCTCGTCAGTGTTTTGGCCATATCTCATGAACCGTAACTCCGATTGATGAGATTCAAAATATTCTGAAAAGTAGACACAATTTCGGACGACTTTCGTGTTTTGAGAAAATGCTTATTCCAAACGTACTCGGCGAGTAAGGCCGATTACTCGCCGAGTTGGTCAGAAGCTTCGCGATTCTGGATGCGCTGACTTGCCGTACACGGGTTTTAAGTGATGGACTCGCCGAGTAGGTCACTGGACTCGCCGAGTAGCCCCTGTTTTGTGAAAATCTATATAAAGGAACTTTCAGATCGATACCCTAGCATGGAGAAGAACCCTTGGAGGCCAATTGTCGACTAAAGGTGTTGCTAGAGCGTGGGAAGCAAGGGAATCAACCCTACATTCAATTTTAAGGAGAATCAAGTCAAAATCAAGTTTACTCTTACCTAATCTCTTGTTTGAACTATGTTTTTACCAATTGATTTCGTTTTTGAGCTTGTTTCTACTGTAATTATGAGCTAAAAACTCATAACTTCTGTTTAGGTAGATGAATTTGTGAACATGGATTGATTATTTGATTAGGATTAATTTTAATTGGTGATTATGTTTTATTAAGCTTGTTAAAGAACCTTATGCGTTAACAATAACTATTCTTCTATTAATAAATCAGTAATTAAGTTCTATCAACATCTCTTAGTTGCTAATTTCATATGATTTACGTGACCACATAATTGTATGTCTAGGAATAACGAATGTGAAACTAGAATTAACTAGAAGATAGGTAAGTTAATGTGTGAGCTTGTGTGATACACCATCAACAAGAGGTTAATTGAATAACCAATTTGATTAGCTAATTACAAGTCTTTCTAAACCCGAATCAACAAACTAGGAAATTCGTTAATTTAGACAACTGGCCACTGCTTGAGTTAATTTGTTTCCTAAGGATTAGTAATAGCAAACATGAAACTAATCATCTTAGTCGGTAGCCAATGAAGAATTAATCCGATACATCGAAATCATTCATGGGAACAAACGAGTCGAACCTAAAAAGAAGTCATCTTTATTATTGAATTTAGTTGATTTTTATTTGCTTAGCTCTTAGTTTCTTAGTTTAAGTTTTAGTTAATTGTTTAAGTTTCTAGTCTTGCAAAACTAGAGAAAACCCCCTTTCTATTATTTGTTTTATTTAGATAATATTAGCATTTATTTTAATTGTTTACCGTTCTCTGTGTTCGATACCCTACTTGTTTGAACTATATTACTAATCGATAGGTACACTGCCTTTCGTGTGTTTATTTTGTGTCTAAGTTAGTAGGATTAAAACTAGTTAGTTTCACACACATCAAGTTTTTGGCGCCGTTGCCGGGGAACGGTTCTAAATAGTTAATTTTATTTGCTAATTGTTATTATTATTATCTTTTTTTTTGATTAATTTTTTTTATTTAGTTTAATTTTTTATTTTGATTTTTATTTATTATGTATTTTCAAAATCTCGATGCTTTTGATGCTTTTCTTGAGGAAGTAGTACAGGAAATTGAGCAAGAAGATGAGGAGTGTGGATGGGATGAAGATTTGAAGAAATTTGATGGATGGTTAGATAACATCTTGCCCAACACACAAGAACAATCTGAGTCACAAGAGCTAAAGTTACAAGATGAAGAATTTAATCCAGAAAGAGACTTGGAGGAGTTGGAAAGATTGCTAGCAGAAAGGTCAGTGTAACAGCCCGGAATTTCAGGTATTACTTTAAATTAATTTGGGGGATATTTAAGGGGTGGACTCGGCGAGTTAATGCCTGACTCGCCGAGTAGGACCACGGTCTTGGTCACAGATTCGCGACTGGACTCGACGAGTCCATTAGGGACTCGGCGAGTCAACGTTGTTCAGCTGAAACCCTAGCCGTTTTGATTCTGAATCGTATATAATGTCTTTAGGGCCATCATGTCTCGTCTTTTGGCCGATTGAAGATAACTTAGGAGTCTGTGGGCATCTGGAGCAAGGGTGAGGGCTAGTGGAAGCTTGAAGAGGTTGTTAGACAAGGAGAGGCAAGGTGGTGATCAAAGGATGTTCAAGGGGTCGAGCTCTGAAGGTTGGGGACGCAGGGAACACGTTTTCCAGGTAATCCTCGGATCATTTCTGTAGTTTTGGCGTTGTATACGAATCTAGGGTTTAGGAAACCCATTTAAGGATTTGATAGATTATAGTGTTGTTACAAGTGTTTAAACCCCTGTAATAGTATATGTGAAGGTCCAGTAAGCCCCATATCTATATATTACGGAATCATGCGAATTACAGGAGGCAGTTGATTGACTGCATGGCGAGGACTCGCCGAGTCCAATGATCAGACTCGGCGAGTAGCTTGAAGATTCACTAGGACTCGCCGAGTTGTTCTTCAGACTCGGCGAGTAGCTTGAAGACCTACTGGAACTCGTCGAGTCGTTCTTTAGACTCGGCGAGTGGAGTCGGGGTGTCTAGACTCGCCGAGTTGCCTTTGCACTCGACGAGTCCGGTCAAGTTGACCGTTGACCTGTATGTAATTGCGTAGAGTCAGTTGTCTTGTTTGATAAGATCATTAATAAAGGTATGTGGTCTTATAGGGAGTCTACAGAGTAGCGGATCGAGTGCGAGTAGCTTGAAGGGTTTATAGCTTGCATACTACGAGGTGAGTCTTCTCACTATACTTCACCCGGAAGGGTGTGACTGTGTGACCGGAAGGTCGTAGGTGATATATGTGATTTATGCTATAACTGGAAAGGTAGGTGCTGTATATGTTATGTATGTTTATACGGGCCGGAAGGCGATATGTTAGGTGATAGAAAGGACAGGTATGATGTATGACATAAGTGCTATATGTGTTATTTGTTATGTTTTATAAATGTTATGGGCCGGAAGGCAAAATACTATGGGCCGGAAGGCAATATAATACGGGCCGGAAGGCGATTATGTTACGGGCCGGAAGGCAATGTTATGTGGACCGGAAGGTCCGGGCCGGAAGGCGTATGTGGGTAAGTTGTATACTGGGGAACTCACTAAGCATTTATGCTTACCAGTTGTGTTTATGTGTTTCAGGTACTAGTGATGACCGTGGGAAGGCGCCGGCGTGACACGTACACACTGCCATTGTTGTAGATCTTGGGGATTTATTATTTGTATTTTTGAAATGAACTTGGAATAAATACTTTTGTTGAATAATGTTGTCTTATTTCAAATGAAAATTTTACTTTAAAATTTGAGTTGTTTCAGTCAGATGAAGAACAAGAACAAACTGAGTTGCAGGAACCAAGCTGTGGTTTGACCATTACCACGACATGCCCCCCTGTATTTCCGGTTTGTGTTTCAAAGCATGGGGTGACGATTCCAACTTTGGAGAAAGTTCTAAATCATGATCCATTTATGATTAGTATCCAACCGGTTCCAACCCTTGTCAATATTCTTGGGTTTTATGTATTCAAGCTCGTTTGGCCAATTTTAGAAGTAAAGAGCCAAATTTCACAAATTGGTCCAAAGAAAATATTTAATGCAACGGATGGATTGGCATTGAGTTTATTGGAAGTTTATTAGGTTGGGAGTCCAGCTAAAGACTCGCACAAAAATAAGCGCTTGCGGGAGGCAACCCGTCATTAGAGTTTGATTTTCTTTTTCTTTCTAAACATCTAGTATTTAGGGATAATTTAGGATTTTTATTTTGATTTATTTTTATTATTACTTGGTATTTGTTTTTGATCTTTTCAGTTTGAGTGTAAGGATGCATGTGAGGGTCTAGAGTCAAGGCTGATGAAGCGAGAAATCGAGTCTAGGCGAGAGAGGAAACGAAGTTTTGAGTCAAGCTATGAGTCCAATTGATAGAAGGGTTATATAGTGTTTATTACCTAAAGAAAAATGAGGGAAATTATTAGTTTATATAACCCCCATACATCAGAAACGGACTTGGGCAAAATAAAATTTTTGTCACACAGCGGTCTACTCGCAGAGTCCATGTGAAAATTCATGATTCTTCTGCCATTTACGCTTCAACTCGACGAGTCGCTCATTCTTCTTACTTTTGAGCTGAAGATTTGATGACATTTGATATGGGCATTGGTTCTATTCTTTGAAGATCATTTTCCGAGCATTTCCAAGAGTTTTTCCCTTATGTTTGGAGCTTTTATAAAGACTGTACCACACGAGATTTTGACACCCAATACATGGATGAGATGTTCCCATGTCTAAAGTCAATTGAAGATGGAGCTGAAGAGAATAGATATCAACCTCACCACTACTATCCCAGGGGAGTTTGTTCCAATTTTCTCCTTATTTTTATTGTTCTTTATCATGCATAATATGCAATGGGGACATTGCATAAATTAAGTGTGGGGTAGGGGGTTGGTTGGTTACACTAGTTAATTTTTCAAGTTTTGCATAAAATTTGCTAGGATTAATTTAGAAAATTTTGGTAAAACAATTAGGGATCATGCTAGTATTATATTTGATGATTGCATGAAAACCCAAATGTTTAGTTGAGCCTATATACATTCTAGTGCATTTGTGGCTTCCTTATTCCAGCGAAATCATGGGACAAAAACACGACCTTGCTTAGTTTGAAGGATGCAATATGTTTAGCATCGTGTACTAGAAATGTATCCAGGAAAATTATTATCGTTAACCAATAAAGGTTGAAGTTGAGCGCCCCTGCTTAAGCATGTAGGTTTTGAGTGAAAAAAAAAAGTGAGTTACATGTTAAAAAAAAGAGAGAGAATTACAAGAAAAAGTTTGAAGAATTTTTGGAGCATCAAAGTTAAGTATGAAATTAGAAGATCGAAAATTCTGAAGAAATTAAAAAGTTGAAGATACCAAAAATCAAACAACAAGGTGGTGAATTCAAAGAAATTAAAGATCAAATGTCAAAGAAGTGAAGAATTCCAAAGAGCTCCAATGTGGTATCATAAATTGTAATTTTCTAGATTATGTATGCTTGGGTTGCTCAACCAAAAATACCTTGAGGTTAAGAGGTTTTCTGAGGATGGATTCGGAGGGATGCATAAAATGAGCATTGTTCGGAAAAAGTGGGCGAATGTTTATGAGGATTGTGAGTATTTGGAGTATGGGGGGTTCTTTAGGAAAAATTTTAGACACAAATGCATGCGTTGAGGTCTTGGCATAATGGCTGGGTTCGATTGGGATTGTTTTATATGATTCTAATGTGTTAGAATTCAGTTTTGCTTGGGGGCAAGCAAAAGTCAAGTGTGGGGTATTTTGATATGGGCATATTTAGTTATAAAATTCATGCATTATCTTAATACTTTATGTTGATTTTATCTCATTTAATGAGAAAAAGGTGCTTAATTAGTTTATAATTTCATTTTTTAGCAACAATTACATGCTCGGATGGAAAAGAAAGCGGAACTAGCGATTGGACGCTTGGATCTTGGATTTTGAAGAAAGAAGGATGTTGTTGGACAGCTTGACCCCTCGTCAGTGTTTTGGCCATATCTCATGAACCATAACTCCGATTGACGAGATTCAAAATGTTCTGAAAAGTAGACACAATTTCGGACGACTTTCATGTTTTGAGAAAATGCTGATTCCAAACGTACTCAGCGAGTAGGGCCGATTACTCGCCGAGTTGGTCAGAAGCTTCGTGATTCTGGATGCGCTGACTTGCCGTACACGGGTTTTAAGTGATGGACTCGCCGAGTAGGTCACTGGACTCGCCGAGTAGCCCCTGTTTTGTGAAAATCTATATAAAGGGACTTTCAGATCGATACCCTAGCATGGAGATGAATCCTTGGAGGCCAATTGTCGACTAAAGGTGTTGCTAGAGCGTGGGAAGCAAGGGAATCAACCCTACATTCAATTTTAAGGAGAATCAAGTCAAAATCAAGTTTACTCTTACCTAATCTCTTGTTTGAACTATATTTTTACCAATTGATTTCGTTTTTGAGCTTGTTTCTGCTGTAATTATGAGCTAAAAACTCATAACTTTTGTTTAGGTAGATGAATTTGTGAACATGGATTGATTATTTGATTAGGATTAATTTTAATTGGTGATTATGTTTTATTAAGCTTGTTAAAGAACCTTATGTGTTAACAATAACTATTCTTCTATTAATAAATCAGTAATTAAGTTCTATCAACATCTCTTAGTTGCTAATTTCATATGATTTACGTGACCACATAGTTGTATGTCTAGGAATAACGAATGTGAAACTAGAATTAACTAGAAGATAGGTAAGTTAATGTGTGAGCTTGTGTGATACACCATCAACAAGAGGTTAATTGAATAACCAATTTGATTAGCTATTTACAAGTCTTTCTAAACCCAAATCAACAAACTTGGAAATTCGTTAATTTAGACAATTGGCCACTGCTTGAGTTAATTTGTTTCCTAAGGATTAGTAATAGCAAACGTGAAACTAATCATCTTAGTCGGTAGCCAATGAAGAATTAATCCGATACATTGAAATCATCCATGGGAACAAACGAGTCGAACCTAAACAGAAGTCCTCTTTATTATTGAATTTAGTTGATTTTTATTTGCTTAGCTCTTAGTTTCTTAGTTTAAGTTTTAGTTAATTGTTTAAGTTTCTAGTCTTGCAAAACTAGAGAAAACCCCCTTTCTATTATTTGTTTTATTTAGATAATATTAGCATTTATTTTAATTGTTTACCGTTCCCTGTGTTCGATACCCTACTTGCTTGAACTATATTACTAATCGATAGGTACACTGCCTTTCGTCTGTTTATTTTGTGTCTAAGTTAGTAGGATTAAAACTAGTTGGTTTCACACACATCAGTGTATATTGTAGATACGCGGGTTAGAGAGCAGCTCTCAGTTTCTGAGGTCCCGGTGGTGAGGGAGTTTGCTGACATGTTTCTAGGAAGAGTTACTCAGAGAGCCTCCGGAGAGGCAGGTTGAGTTCAGGATTTATCTAGTGCCGGGTGCGGCCCCTATCGCTAAGGCGCCGTACCGACTGGCACCGCCAGAGATGCAAGAGTTTTCATCTCAGTTGCAGGAACTGCCGAGTAAGCAGTTTATTCGTCCAAGTAGTTCACCCTGGGGAGCATCGATCCTTTTCGTCAGGAAGAAGGACGGTTTGCACAGGATGTGCATTGAATATAGGGAGTTGAACAAGTTAATGGTGAAGAACTGTTATCCACTCCCGAGGATGGATGATCTCTTCGATCAGCTGCAGGATGCATCTTGGTTTTCCAAGATTGATTTGAGATCAGGATATCACCAGGTCAGGGTGGGGGAGGAGGACGTGGAGAAGACCATGTTCCGGACTCGTTATGGTCATTAGAAGTTCATAGTGATGCCGTTTGGGGTCACTAACGCACCATCGGTATTCATGGATCTGATGAACCGAGTCTGCAGACCGATGCTCGATCGCTCGGACATTGTGTTCATAGATGATATCTTGGTGTATTCCAAGACTCGAGAGCAGCATGAGGAGCATCTTAGGGAGTTGCTGGAGGTTCTGAGGCGAGAACGGTTGTTTGACAACTTCTTGAAATGCGAGTTTTGGTTACGAGAGGACCAGTTCCTCGGGCATCTCGTTAACCAGGAGGGGATCTTAGTCGATCCGGCTAAGGTGGAGGTGGTTATGCATTGGGAGACTCTGAAGTCTCCCTCGGACATCAGGAGTTTCTTAGGTTTAGCAGGGTATTATCGGAGATTCATTCGTGATTTCTCCAAGATTTTCATGCCCCTCACTCGTCTAATGAGGAAGGGGGTGGATTCCCTGTGGGGCCCTGAGCAACAGAGGGCATTTGAGAACCTTCAGCGATATTTATGCGAGGTGCCGGTGTTGACACGCCTCAAGTGTGTTGAGGATTTTGTAGTATTTTGTGACGCATCTATCACAGGCTTGGGGGCAATCCTCATGCAGAGGGAACGAGTGATAGCCTAGGCATTGCGGCAGCTGAAGCCGCATGAGACGAGATACCCTATGCACGATCTTGAGTTGGGAGCGGTGGTTTTCGCTCTCAAGATTTGGAGGCACTATCTGTATGGGGTCTGTTGTACAATATACACGGATCACAAGAGTTTGAGACATATCATGGATCAGCCGAACCTGATCATGAGGCAGCGCAGGTGGCTGGATGTGGTCAAGGACTATGATTGTGAGATCCCTTACCATCCTGGTAAAGCGAACGTGGTTGCAGATGCTCTCAGCTGGAAGTCACTTGGGTCCTCGACCCCTGCTGTAACATCCGGATTCCCATGTATATTATTTTATTCATTTATTTTGAAATTTGTGGAGGGACTCGGCGAGTTGGTGCTTAGACTCGCCGAGTAGGGTCGCGGATTCTCATCCGAGTTCATGACTGCACTCGGCGAGTCCACGCTGTTTAATGAAACCCTAATATCCCGGGGTTGGGACCTATTTAAAGGCCCTTAGGGCCATCATTTGCGGCTACCAAACCCTATAGAGAAACCCTAAGAGGCCTAGAGCGATTGTGAGGAAGGAGAGGCCACTTTTGATCATTTTGTTGGTGTAATTGCAAAAAGGAGGTGACCAAAGCAAGAGGAGGTTGAAGGAGGAGCGGTTCTGGTGATTTCAGAGTTCAGAGACTTCATCTTGAGGTATTTATTCAGACCTTCTTCAGTTTTGGTGTTAATTCTTAGAGTTAGGGTTTTCTACCCCCCTTTATAGAATGGATATGTGGAGCAATTGGTCCCTTCTCAAGTTTATGCTTTGGATCTGGACTCAAAGAGGTCCAGAGACCTTAACCCTTGGAACTTTTTGGGTTGTTTTTGGAGCCATGAACTTAGGATGTTATTTTTGGGGATAAATCATCAAGTGGAACCTTTTAGATGTCCCATGAGTGTCAAGATTCGAGCTTTACGTGTTTATTAGGATTGGGAAGGTCAGATCTATTGACCAAAGGAACAGATCTGACCTCAGGAGGTCAATTGAGTTTGTGCATGGCATGAACTCGCCGAGTTCTAGGGCAGACTCGGCGAGTAGGGTTAGGGTTTCCCGTAAATCACTCAGCGAGTAGACCCACCGAGTTGGGGGAAATAACTCAATGAGTCAGAGAGGGATTAGAGGACTGGAGAGCAAGGTGGAACTCGCCGAGTTGTTCTTGAGACTCGGCGAGTTGAGTCGGGGTATCCCCGCGATTCATGCCAGGTGTGACTCGTCGAGCAAGGGGAGGGACTCGACACGCCAAGAGAGACTAGGGAGTTAGTGGACACGTGTAGACTCGCCGAGTTGCCCAAGTGCACTCAACGAGTCGGGTCAAATTTTGACCGTTGACTTGAGTTGACTTTTAGGGTTGGTCAACAATGAGGGCCTTTGAGCCAAAGGAGGGGTAAAATGGTCTTTTACCCTTCTGAGGGTACCAAGATAGGGTTGAGTCTAGTCCTGAGAGGTATATTTATGAGAGTATTACTTTATGTGGTTAGGTGGAGGCTAGATTGTATTTCTATCAAGTCAGAGATTTACCAAGACATCTGAGGTGAGTCTTCTCACTATACTTTACCTTGAGTGGTAACTAGAGTTATGCGACAAAGTTACTATATGCTATTTATGTGATGTGTTGCACTGCATTATTTCTATGTGATGTATGCCATGTGTATAACAGAGTATATCAGAGTTATAACCGGAAGGTTCACAGAGTTAGGACCAAAGGGTCCATATAGTTAGGGATCAAGGGCCCACAGAGTTATAGCCTCGAGTGGCTAGTATGTGTTATGTATGGTATTTTGTACCAGTGATGATCGCGGGAAGGCACCGATATGATTCGTACACAAGCACGGGATTTATGTATTTTGATCTTGGGAAATATTTTGTGAAACAAAGTTATGATACAATGGGAATTTGTTAATAAATATGTTTGGAAAATGTGTTTTAAAATGCGAAAATTTGTTTTAAATTTTACGATGTTACACCAGCCAGGTGTATGCGGATAGTAGGGGATTCCCCGCTGGTGGGTTTGGCCAGGGATGCTCAGATTGAGGGCACGAGACCAGAGAACTGGAAGTTGGAGAGGATTAAGGGCGAAAGTGCCCGGTTTGTTCAGGATAGTCGCGGGTTGTTGACCTGTTATGGTCGGGTTTGGGTTCCGATGTCCGGAGGGGTCCGACAGATAGTGATGGAGGAGGCTCATAAGTCTCGTTTTTCGATTCACTCGGGAGCCACCAAGATGTACCGTGAATTGAGTTCGAGTTATTGGTGGCCTGGCATGAAGCAAGATATCGCTTGGTTTGTTGAGAGGTGCTTGACTTGTAGGATGGTCAAGGCCGAGCATCAGAGGCCGCATGGTAAGTTACAGCCTCTGGAGATTCCCATGTAGAAATGGGAACGGATCGCGATGGATTTCATCAAGAAGTTGCCGAAAATGGCAAGGGGGTTCGATGTTATATGGGTCATCATGGATCGATTGACCAAGAGTGCCCTAGCCATACGGGAGAGTTCATCGGCAGAGAACTTAGCCGACCTGTACGTCCGAGAGATTGTCTCTCGCTATGGGGTTCCAGTTTCTATCATTTCCAATCGAGATGTCAGGTTTACTTCCCGTTTTTGACAGAAGTTCCACGAGGAACTGAGTACGAGACTGCATTTTAGCACAACGTTCCATCCGCAGACTAATGGGCAGAGTGAGCGGACCATTCAGACCCTCGAGGACATGTTGAGGGCGTGCGCCATTGATTTTGGTGGGAGTTGGGATTCCCACCTACCGCTTGCAGAATTCGCCTACAACAACAACTATCATTCCAGTATCAGCGCCCCACCTTTCGAGCTGTTGTATGGGCGGAAGTGTAGGATCCCAGTCTGCTGGGGTGGGGTTGGGAACAGGGTGATGGGTCAGACTGAGGTAGTTATGCAAACTACCAAGATGATACAGCAGATTAGATAGCGACTGTAGACCGCTCAGAGTCCGCAGAAAAGTTATGTCGATCAATGCTGATTTGAGCTGGAATTTCAGGTGGGTGACACGGTTCTTCTAAAGGTCTCACCCTGGAAGGTTGTGATTTGCTTCAGGAAGAGGGGGAAATTGGGTCCCCGTTACATTGGGCCATTCAGGATTGTTGCCAGGGTTGGCATGGTGGCTTATAAGCTAGAGCTTCCAGAGGAGCTTAGTCGGATCCACAGCACATTTCATGTTTCGCAATTACGAAAATGCATTATGGACCAGGAGGCAGTGGTATCGTTGCATGACATTCAGATTGATGAGCGTCTGAACTATGTGGAGAGGCTTGTAGCTATTGTCACACCCCAAAAACCGAAGGCGGAAACATTTCCGGGGTTGACTCCACGTTGAGTATCAAATCCAATGCACATAGTAAGTAAAGTAAAACAACCATTACATTACATATATAGAAGTTTTACAATTGTTTCAAAAGTAAAGATGTACAGTTGTGATACATAGTATATATATATATGGACAAAATGAAACGGATCTTCTGAGTACTCCGTCTTCGAACAAAAGGATCTTCGGGTACCTGTTCTAACGTTGACCTGAGAACACAAGCGGTTTGAAAATCAGCATAACGCTGGTGAGTTCATAAGCGGTTTTTGTTTGTGAAATGTTCAAGTTTCCTTTCTGTTTCTGAAATGTTACGCACACCAAGAAAATCCCATATTTTCTTAAAAAGGTTGGTTATTGTTTGTTAACATGTAAAGTAAAGTTGTACACTGAAAACATGTTTTCTCTTGTGTAAATGTACAGTTAGGTTATTTGGTTTGACATACTGTCCTGGTTATTGTGACAACCCAAATTCTATTCCGTTACATAACCCCGTTTTCACTAACGGAATTCGTCGTTATATATAAATTCCCGTAATATTTGGAGTCGTCAATAAATAAATATCTATTTATCTATATTTCTCGACATTATCATTTTAGTATAAGTAAATATAACTTATAAGTGTTGACCCCGTTAACAAAATAAAGTTATATTACTTTTCAACCACTTCACCCGGGTAAAAAGTTTAAACCCCGTTAAACTTGAGCATCAGGTAGTCGTGTATCGGGTGCAATACTCGAGGCATATTTAAGAAAATTTGATGCCACTTTACACCTTTTTACTACCCCAAACATACACTCTCTCACTACTTTCTCTCTCTAGACCCGATTTCGACTCCAAAACCGCGAATTCCGGCTTCCAAACATAAGAGTTTCTTCCCTAGCTTGTTCTAAACATACTCCATTGTATTTAGAACACAAAAATCATATGAATTAGGGGAAAACAAGGAGTTTACGGCCTAAGAAGCCCCTTAGGCTGTAAACACCCCAAATCATTACCAAAGTCCCATTTTTCCTTCCTTTAAGCTTGTATACTAATTAAGGAAATTACTGATGGGTTTTGAGCATTCTAACACTTCCTAAGTGTACATGCAACCCTAATAACCTTGGATCTATGTTTGTCTAATTATCATGCAAAGTTGAATTCCAAGGCTATATTCCTATCTAGCATACATGGGGAACAATTTTAACTTGAATGATAGATAGAATAACTTACCTTGTAGTTGCTTGTGTTCCTTGAAACCTTATGAGCCTAGCACCCCAAGTGTGATGCCTCAAATGCTTCACACAACACCAAATGCTCTTGGAATGACTTTTGAGAGAATGCACACTTCTTGAAATCGGCCAAGCCCTCTTGTTTCCTTAGTGTAGCCGATTTTGGTGGAGAATATGACTCTTATATAGTGTTGACACATCTAGGGTTACACCATGTAAACCCTAATGTGTCATGACTCTTCATTTCCATGACCCATGGGTTAGTAACTCCCATGGAGAATCCATGGAGCATCCTATGGGTGGAACCCAACTTGATAGTCCATGGAGCCTCTTAGCCCACTATACAAGATATGGATGATTTACATAATCAACCCATATATTTAATTAGTTATCTTTTGATCACTTAATTAATTCTAAATTAATTCTTGATCAAACTAATCAAATAATATTATTAATATATTAGAACTTATAATATATTAATAATCTCTAAGTGTTATTTCTCTCATTTAGTCTATCCAATTGCATGGTGCCATGCAACCCAAATGGACCATGCCGGGTCGGGTCAAGTACATACCAGAAATAGTTATGGACTTAGACACCTTATCCAACAGTCTCCCACGTGGATAAGTCTAATAACTAATACTGCAAGTATGACTTCAGGAACCGATCGGCAATCGTATCTCTTTTCAAGGTTTCTCGGAACTGAGAAGATGATGGTACGCCATTTAAGATAAGTGATCATATAATCCTCTGTTCTAGATATCAGTCGGACAAATACATGGAACAATGTCTTACTTATTGTCCAACAGTTTCTTTCCCGATTTCCGATTTCTTTGACAAAGAACTTAATTGAACACATCAACTTAGTTTCGACCGGGCCCGGTACATGGGTCAAAACAAAATCATCGAGGGGCCCAGATATCAGCTTCTAATCCAAGAAGGAACAGATAAACTTCGACTCATATGTTTGTTCTACCACTCATTGAATTACACACAAGAGCACGATTTATAACATCGAGTTACCAATGCGTTTTCGTATAATCAATGCATAACCAACTTGTAAGTAACAAATCATATCTCTAGGTTTGAAGACTTATATGATATTACCGTCTCACGATCACTCGAGATAGAATTCCATGAAGTGATTCCAGTGAGTGTGGGTTGAGTCCAATGCTCAGAACTTTTGAGCACTCATGATTGTTGTAGCCTTGTCTAACACCTTAGATCTCTGCAACCAATCATGACAGTCTTGATTCATACCTACTTCCGACATATGACCGACTGTGGAGGTTTGGATAATATGTAATACCAAACAAAATTATTCTGGAAGTCAAAACATGCAAAAGAAATATAGTAAACGATTGACAAGAGATAGCAACACTTTACTCATAAATAAAACACCTTTTATTCATCATCTAATGTCAATTACACTTTACAAATTTTGAGGTTATCTAACTACTAAATCTAATATCATCCTTCAGCCCTATGCTTCGAGCATGCTGGAGATGATTAACCCGAGTCAGTCCCTTCGTGAGGGGATCTGCCGGATTCTCATCTGATGATACCCTCTTTGCCACGAGGAGTCCTTCTTCTATTCGATGTCTAATAAAATGGTATTTTCTGTCGATGTGTCTGGATCTCCCGTGATCCCTTGGTTCTTTGGCTAAGGCAATAGCGCTTTCACTATCACAGAAAATTTCCATTGGCTCTTTAATAGCTGGTACAACTCCAAGGTCTCCGATGAAGTTCTTTAGCCATATAGCCTCCTTTGCCGCCTCGCTCGCTGCAATATACTCTGATTCACAAGTAGAATCTGCCACTGTCTCTTGCTTGGAACACTTCCAAGAAATTGCTCCTCCATTTAGGGTAAAGACCCAGCCTGACTGAGAGCGGAAATTATCCCTATCAGTCTGGAAGCTAGCATCACTATACCCTACAACTCTCAAGTCATCACTCCCACCGAGGGTAAGGACCCAGTCCTTAGTCCTCCGTAGGTACTTGAGGATATTCTTTACTGCAGTCCAGTGTGCCTTGCCAGGGTTCCCCTGAAACCTTGCTAACCATGCTCAGGGCAAAAGCTACATCAGGTCGAGTACACGTCATAGCATACATGATCGATCCTACAGCCGAAGCATAAGGTATTCGACTCATTTCTGCTATCTCAGCCTCAGTGTTAGGGCTTTGTGTCTTACTCAATTTGGCGTTACTCTGGATGGGTAACTCTCCTTTCTTGGAGTCCTGCATGCTGAATCTTTTTAGCACCTTATCCAAGTAGGTACTCTCACTAAGTCCAATTAGTCTTTTACTCCGATCTCTCAAGATCCTTATCCCTAAAATATAGGCAGCTTCACCAAGGTCCTTCATAGCGAAACACTTCCCAAGCCAGGACTTTACTTCCTGCAGGGTTGGAATGTCGTTTCCTATGAGTAGTATGTCATCCACATACAATACCAAAAAGCTAACTATACTCCCACTAGCCTTGACGTACACACAAGATTCATCTTCACTTCTAGAAAATCCAAATTCCTTGACCTTTTCATCAAAGCAAAGATTCCATCTGCGAGGTGCTTGCTTTAATCCATAGATGGATTTCTCAAGCTTACACACTCTATTAGGGTACTCGTTGCTGACAAAACCCTCTGGCTGACTCATGTAAACATCTTCAGCCAACTTTCCATTAAGGAAAGCGATTTTGACATCCATTTGCCATATTTCATAGTCATGAAATGCAGCTATGGCTAACCGAACCCGAATAGACTTAATCTTGGCTACCGGAGAAAAGGTCTCATCATAATCCACTCCAGGAATTTGAGAGAATCCCTTTGCAACCAGTCTAGCCTTATAAGTGTGTACTTTTCCATCCATGTCGGTCTTCTTCTTGAAGACCCATTTGCACCCTACAGTCTTACGACCTGGTACATTCTCAACCAAGTTCCAAACTTGATTGTCATACATGGATTGTATCTCGCTATCCATAGCCTCTTTCCATTTAGCAGACTCGGGGCCTGCCATGGCTTCCTCGTAGCTGTTAGGGTCATCTTGACTTACTAGTGTCCCATCACTAATAAGTGTCTCACCTTCTGCAGTAATATGGAATCCATAGTAATGCTCAGGTGCACTCCTAACTCTCGTGGAACGTCTCAGAGGTACAGATTCGTCAATTGGCTCAACAGGAGTTTCCTCCTCAAGTTGAGGGCTAGAGTTTGAAGTTCCTTCACCACTTGACTCTTGAATTTCCTCAAGATCAATTTGCCTCCCACTGTCTCCTTGGCTTATAAACTCTCTTTCTCAAAAGACTCCTTTTCTTGCTACAAAGACCACATTGTCACTAGGTCTGTAGAAGAGGTAACCAAAGGATTGTTGTGGGTAGCTGATGAAAATACACCTCTCGCTTCGAGGTTCGAGCTTATCATGAGTCTTGCGTCTCACGAAAGCCTCGCAACCCCAAATCTTGATGTGGTCTAGTTTAGGTACTTTAGCAATCCACATCTCGTGAGGAGTTTTGGCAACTTTCTTTGTAGAGACTAGATTAAGAATATGGGCGGCAATCTCGAAGGCATACCCCCAGAATGAGATTGGTAGCGAAGCTCGACTCATCATGGAACGAACCATGTCTAACAAGGTTCGATTACGCCTCTCAACCACACCATTCAACTGCAGTGTCCTGGGAGGTGTCAATTGTGAGACAATCCCACATTCCCTTAGATAGTCGAGGAATTCTGAACTAAGATACTCACCATCTCGATCGGATCGAAGCATCTTAATGTTCCTGCCCAATTGATTCTCGACTTCCTGTTTAAATTCCTTAAACCTCTCGAAAGTCTCTGACTTATGTTTGATTAAGTAGACATATCCATATCTACTATAATCATCAGTAAAAGTCAAATAATAACGATTAGCATCCCTTGTGGCATGTTTGAATGGTCCACACACATCCGTGTGTATAAGGTCCAACAAACCTTCACCCCTTTCACACGAGCCTGTGAAGGGTGACTTTGTCATTTTTCCAAGTAAGCATGATTCGCAACTATCATCTGACTTTAGGTCAAACGACTCCAAGACTCCATCCTTTTGGAGTTGGCCTATGCGTTTCTTTCTTATATGTCCAAGACAACAATGCCATAATGATGCTTTATCCAAGTTATTATTATTAGGAGAATCAATACACAAAACATTATTTCCTAAGTTATCTACAAGAGATACAGCTTCATACACACCATCACAAGGTAATGCTTTAAAATAAAGAACATTATTAAAGAAAGCATTAATCGAACCAACTTCATTATCAAATGAAAAGGTGAAACCTTGTTTATACAATGCATGAAAGGAAATAATATTTCTTGCCATTTCTGGCGAATAACAACATTTATTCAAATCTAAATTTAACCCACTACTTAGCGATAAACTATAAACTCCAATCTTGGTGACAGGTGTAACTTTCCTATTCCCCATGATTAAGTTTATTCTTCCTTGATCCACATTCTCACTTCTTCTTAGTCCCTGCAAGTCACAAAAAATGTGAATACCACAACCGGTATCAAGGACCCAAGATTTCGAATGGGGTGAGTTATTAGAAATGATAGTGTAAATACCTGCATGGTTAGGTTTAACTTCCCCATCCTTCACATCTTGCTGGTATTTTGGGCAGTTCCGCTTCCAATGTGATTTTTCATGGCAATAGAAGCATTCAGCCTCTTTTGGGTCAGAAGAAGGAATGACAAAACCTTTCTTGGTTCCACTTGAAGAAGAGCCATCAAGGGTCCTAACCTTGGTACCCTTCGAAGAACTCTTTCTCTTCTTCCCTCGATTTTTCCCGATTGCCAAAACCGGAGTGGAGTTTGGAGTAGGAGTGTTAACAACCGACGTCCCCTTAAGACCTGATTCTGCGGTCTTGAGATGTCCCTGAAGTTTGCTGAGTGTGACCTCTTCCTTATTCATGTGATATGTCATGCGGAATTGATCATAGCACGATGGTAAGGAGCGCAAAATTATATCTATTGCAAGCTCCTCAGGGAAGTTCACATTAAGCTTCAGCAATCGATCCACATACCTTTGCATTTTCTGCATGTGGCTCATGACGGAATCCCCGTCCTTCATCATGGTTGTTATCATGGAGCAGATGATTTCGTACCTCTCTTGTCGTGCACTTTGATGGTATCTTTCCATCAAATCTTGGTGCATTTCATAAGGGTAGAAATCCTCATAGGACTTTTGGAGTTTTGCTGTCATTGTGGCCATCATGATGCATGCTACTTTCATAGCATCCCTTTCATGTGCCTGAAAGTCAGCGATCTCATGAGGAGTTGCAGTGGTCTCATCAATCTCCTTAAGCTCCTTGTCGAGGACATATTCTTTGTCCTCGTAGCGGGTAATCATCCTGATGTTTCTGATCCACTCATTGAAGTTGGATCCATCAAAAGTGACTTTCCCACACAAGCTCATAAGAGTAAAGGAGCCATTATGATTCGAGCCAGAAGCAGCATTGTTTGAAGACATCTGAAGGAAGAGGACAATATTAGTTTAGATATTAAGAGAGTCCTTAATAAAACACCCAAATGTAATATTAAGGCTAGGATCCAATCACAATATATTATAACTTAGAAGAGGTATGCCGTAATCCAAGCTATAACATATTTGAAAGATAGGTGAATGACGATTCACCAATTTCCACCACGAAAACCGAAATATTAGATATTAGGTTTTATGATTGGTTCTTAGAAATTCCTAGATTCTTTGAGATTCAATGAACTTTTCAAAGGCATGTTTCAATCTCGAGTGTGCCCTCCAAGTTTTGTGACTGGGATACCGAGGATCACAAAACGAGGTGTGAAGTAACCATGCAAATCACTTGGTACCCTTAAAGTTTATCACTCAATCGATGTGCCGGTAAACCACACACGCTCCACCGATACTATAATAAACCTTAAGTCACCCTTTACCTACCTTGTTAAGTCCAAGTTAGTGTGCCGGTTAACCACACACGCTCCACCAACGACTTAGACAAAGTGTAAAGTGTAATTTCATGGATTAGCACCTTATTCACATTTTCCTAAAGTAACTAAGATTGGGAATTTAGTAAAACATTTAGTTACTTTATAATATTCATCATACTTTGAATGAGAATTTATAAGTCCTTGTCTTACCCGTTCGGCTAACGACCCTCCACCAGTCAAGCAAGCGGTGGGTGAAAGTAGACACCCATTAAGTCACCATTTTATAGGCAACAACCTTATACCCACCTTATAGACCGGCTTCGTGAATGAGGCGGACTAGCGGTAAGACGACTTTGTTCTTATACATATATATATATATATATATATATATATATATATATATATATATATATATATATATATATATATATATATATATATATATATATATACAATTATTAAATCATCATATTATAAGTATAAGGGTTGAATTTTAACTTTTAAAATTCTAAGGGTTGGAACTAAAGTTTTAACTTAACTTTACTTGTTCCAAAACTTGAGGGCAAGTTTTGTAACTTTCAAAACTTTTCATTTCTTGTAACTTATGAGTTTAATAGAGTAATAAAATGAAGACTCTTCATTTTTCTAACTCTTGTGTTCTTTTTAATGGTTTTAATTCAAGTGTGACTCTTGGTTTTCCATAACTTGAGGACAAGTTATGGACTCCATTAAAACACATTATGATCAAGAATTAATCTACCACATAGGTTACAAATAATTCCTATGATCATCTAAAACATCATAAGAACAAGAACATGAATATGAACACATTCATAAATCAAAATTACACTTAAAACTTTGTAATTTTTATAACTAGTAGTTGTAAATGAATTAGAAAGAACATTACACCATCAAAACAAGTTTTCAAGTACCAAAACAGTTTAGGGTAATGTTTCTAGTCCATTTCCAGCAACTAAAGTGGAAATTCTGCAATCTGTCGACCCTACTCGCCGAGTAGGTTGAAGATACACGTGAACTCGACGAGTCCCCCCCCCCCCCCATGGACTCGACGAGTCCATTCGTAGACAACAAGATTTTTGACTTTTTTTCAACTTTTAAGCACAAATAAAAAGCAAACAAGCCTCGGCTCTGATACCACTGATGGGTTTTGAGCATTCTAACACTTCCTAAGTGTACATGCAACCCTAATAACCTTGGATCTATGTTTGTCTAATTATCATGCAAAGTTGAATTCCAAGGCTATATTCCTATCTAGCATACATGGGGAACAATTTTAACTTGAATGATAGATAGAATAACTTACCTTGTAGTTGCTTGTGTTCCTTGAAACCTTATGAGCCTAGCACCCCAAGTGTGATGCCTCAAATGCTTCACACAACACCAAATGCTCTTGGAAAGACTTTTGACAGAATGCACACTTCTTGAAATCGGCCAAGCCCTCTTGTTTCCTTAGTGTAGCCGATTTTGGTGGAGAATATGACTCTTATATAGTGTTTACACATCTAGGGTTACACCATGTAAACCCTAATGTGTCATGACTCTTCATTTCCATGACCCATGGGTTTGTAACTCCCATGGAGCATCCATGGAGCATCCTATGGGTGGAACCCAACTTGATAGTCCATGGAGCCTCTTAGCCCACTATACAAGATATGGATGATTTACATAATCAACCCATATATTTAATTAGTTATCTTTTGATCACTTAATTAATTCTAAATTAATTCTTGATCAAACTAATCAAATAATATTATTAATATATTAGAACTTATAATATATTAATAATCTCCAAGTGTTATTTCTCTCATTTAGTCTATCCAATTGCATGGTGCCATGCAACCCAAATGGACCATGCCGGGTCGGGTCAAGTACATACCAGAAATAGTTATGGACTTAGACACCTTATCCAACAATTACTTAGATGATTTTCGACATTAAAACACAAGTTTTTAGAGCCTAAAAGGGAGTTTACGGCCCAAGCTTGTGCTTAGGCCGTAAACACCCAATTTCCATGTCAAATTGTCCCAAAAACTCATCTAAGGCATACTAGAATTTAGTTATGAGTTTGGGAAGTGCTTAGGACCATTTAACAACTCATTTTGAGGGACAAAATGGAGTTTACGGCCCAAGCACAAGCTAGGACCGTAAACTCCCCAAAACATAACCAAATGAAGGTTTTAAAACCCCAAATTGGTCTTAGACATTCACTAGAATTATAGAGGATTGAATTGAGGCCTTAACATCCATTTTGGGAGGAGAACAAGAGTTCACGGCCAGGCCTATGGGATTACGGCCATAAACTCCCAAGGAGTGGCCTTTGGGCCGTAAACTCCAAGGGAGTAAACTCTTGGACTCCCCCGTAAACCCTTCTTGACCTTATGCAATCCCCGAGAACCACTTATTAGCCCTAAGACCCCGAATCAATGCTAGAATGTCTAAATGTTTTCATAAAAGGCATAAAATGATTAATTATTTGTAAAACACATATTCCCCATGTTATTAGGATCTTAAAAGGTGTACAAGTCCTTATTTGGCACCAAACGCTCAACCGACACTTTCACCCGATTCACCCGATTTACTCGAGTTCAGGTGAGTTCATACCCCTTTAATGAACCTTTCAAATGTTTTTATATGTTTTAGGGGGGGGGTTACAAGTCAATTATACATGTTTACGGAAATTAATCACATGTGATTCACTATCTATAGTTCAAATCACATGTGATTTACCACTATGCCTTATAAAAGGATTTTACGTTTTCAAAACTATTTTGAATAAATAAACAACTTTTTAAATGTTCCATTTGGACAAGATTTTTCTTAAATAAATTTTCTTATAAAATGTAACCACACTAATATAGTTATATAAGTAAGACTTGAAGGACTTAGGACCGATAGCTCGCCTTATTTCCTGTTCTTGTTTGATTGTGGGCTTAGGGTAGTTGTTATCTGTCCGAATGTCGTTGATTTCTTAGTTATATATCACGTATATTAGTGTTGGATACGAGCATTTACATTTCATCCGATGCTTAAACCACTAAATTGGTAAGAACCATACACACTAAGTTAACTATAATAGGTATAGCTAAGGCTATTACTACTCGCCATAACTACTACTCTACACACTATAATACACACTACTACTAGACGATACACTAATAAGAGAACACACTACGAGCTATACAAAAGACTACTACACTATAATACAAGAAAAGGCACTAAATAGGAGATAACACACTAACTCACTACGAGATACTCTATTCGCTACATACTATGCCCAGAGTTTTTCCGACCGGAAGATGACGCTACATGTATAGATCTATACGGGGCAGACACTATTACATCCCGACTGTTAAATTCAGTCCGAGCCGTGCAGGCCCAGGGATGCCACTACTTCACTACACTGTGCATGACCGGGAAGGTCATAGGGTCCTCTATTGCTCACACTATCGGTAGCATACAAGGAATACACTATATCCACACTAAATACTAAACTAAAGTCTAATTTAACATCCCGAAGTAAACAAGTACCTATCACTAAAGGGAGTTTGCACCTCTATTACTGACTACAGGCATATCCTATCTTATTACATTACTTATTGGAGATTCAATAATATACTTTTACAATAAACGGTTTTCAAAGATGAAGATTACTTGTTTCTTAAGGTTTTCACTTGCAATGTATTTTCTGGAAAATATAGGATTTTCTAGGGTTTTCTACTACTTATGAATGTAAATTGCAGCTTTTCATACTATCGGTTCTAATGCATGTTATACAAAAGCTCACACTAAACTCTTATGAACTCACCAGCTTTATGCTGATACTCGCTTTCAAAATAACTTGTATCGTCAGGTCAAAGATAGACAGGTACAGGTGCAGCATTTTGGAGAAGGTGGAGCATACAAGATCCATCTCTTATTTTTGTATTACTTTTGGTGTTTGTTGAACATTACAAAACACACTTGTAATTAAACTCACTATGTAAATGAAATGGTTGTATGTTTCTTGTTTTTACTATTATGCTATTGTGATGATACTGTACATGACGTCCTCCACCCCGAAACGTATTCCGCCGTTATCGGTTTTGGGGTGTGACAGATTGGTATCAAAGCATTGTTTATAGTGAATCAAGTATATCAACCTATAAAAGATATACGAACTATAAACACTTCGGGACTAAAACACTCTGACCAAGAATATATATATATATATATATATATATATATATATATATATATATATATATATTGATAAGTATCTAAAAGATTTAACTAAGTATATATACACACACCACTATAAAATACAAAAGTCAGTACCGCACTAGAACAGAACAAAAGTATTAAGATTGTTGGATAGAACAAGTGGGCTTAGAGACATATGGTCACATTTGGGGGGATGTAGCCTGATCAACTACGTTTTCCTGGGAGTGACTAGCATGTGCCTAAGTTTGGTTGTGGTGTTGCAACAAGTCTAAAACTTACCAACACTACCACAATAACGTTAGCATAAGAATACTATACGAGTATTCTGTACCTCTAAAATATACATGTGTGAGAACCAAAAAGGGTCGTTACTAGTGGAGCAATAGTTGCTAAATGGATACTTTCCGGTTACATATGACTAGGGCGTTATAGACTTAGAATCTGTGATCTTTGCTTTACTTCATGTTCCTTGTTTGGTTGTGGATTTAGAGTTAGGGTCACTTATTCAACGGACTATCCTGCCCGGGTCACATGTAATTAGTATGCATTATGAAAGTATTGGTCTAACTCGTGACGATCATCTTATAAGTATTTTAGATTAGTGCGTCTATTAATCTTCTTTTCCCCTTTTCTCGCATAGATATCATGGCTGGCTTCCACCTTCCAGGCGACCCGTACTACCCAAACCAGGGCAATGGAGGATGGCTCGACGAAGAGTCAGACGACGATCACCCAATCCCTCTGGATGACCACCGAGCATAAGGCTTTTCGGATAACTCCAACTCCGAGCCAGAAGATAATAACCTACCTCCCGGAGCTCCGAACCCCAACCCCCGTCCGGCATTTTAGGGTTCCACTCCTATGTGGGCCATATCCTTACACCGATGGAGCGAGGAGCAGGGTCAGCCCTTACCTTACAATGGAGACCGAAGCTTCTACAACATAAACGAAGGAGGATCAGCGGACCGAGTTCTGCCCATCATGGTCCGAAGGATCGCCAGGAATGTTGAGCAGGGTCAAGCAGCCATTGATCGGGTTGTAAAAGTGGATGCCAACTCGAATCTCAACATTGTTCGCATCCGCTAACTCGAAGAAGTCATGGACAGGACAAGGAGGACCAACGAGGCTCTACAACATTAGCTAGTTGCATCCCAAGCTGAAGTTAGGGAACTCCGAGCACGTCAAAGGATGCATGATCGACACCTTCAGGAAGTTATGCGTCAACTAGCGGATCTGAGGGTTCGCCCAACAAGTAACCGTCGCCAGTAGAAGACGTCTATCTATCTCACTCTTTTGTTTAAAGGACTAGCCTTCCCTCTCTATGTTTCGTAGATCACTTGTTTGTAAACATTCCTAGCTTTAAAAGTACTCTAACTACACCTCTAAACCGCCAACATTTTCCTTATGTTCTAATGTAAGACCTACTATTAGGTCAATTTTCATGAACTTGTATTACATCATCTATACCAGTATATTGGCAGTTTACTACTCTATTGCTATGACTCTCATTCTGATCTTGATTTATGTGATTTAATCCATGAAACACTCTATTCATATTCGCAATAGAATCTTACTATTGCTATCATTTCTATGGTCTTCCAGTGAAAGAAGCCTCCGCGAAAGCGTCCAAGCAGAGGAAGACCAGCAACTCAAACCCCTCCTCCACCACCTCCTCCTCCGCAGTTCGATCCAGTGTTGTTTCAAACGGCTGTGACTGCAGCTGTGACAGCAGCCATGGCTCAAGTGAACTCCGGTGATGCGAGCGGTGGCAAGTCTAGATTTGGTGAAGTTCATCAAAGAGTTCAGGGATGCACTTATAAGGACTTCATGAATTGTAAACCTACCTTCTTCGATGGTACCGGAGGAATTCTGGCATTATCCCAATGGTTCAAAAGAACCGAAGCTGTCTTTGAAATGTGCTCTTGCCCCGAAGAGAGCAAAATCAAGTTCGCAACTGCCACCCTCACTAACAGGGCATTGACATGGTGGAACGGCCATGTCAGTGCACTCTCCTTGGTTACAGCCAATGCCATGGGCTGGGACACTCTAAAGGATCTCATGAGAAAGGAGTACTGCCCTAGGGGTGAAATTCAGAAACTTGAGGAGGAATTCTGGAACCTCAAGATGAAAGGGACCGACATAATAGCGTATACAGATAGGTTATGTGACTTGGCGGCTATGTGTCCCAATATGATCCCGTCCGAAAGCAAGAAGATTGAACAGTACATCTGGGGTTTAGTGCCCCCGTATCGAGGAAATGTTCTAGCCTCACGCCCTACCACCTTCGACAGCGCCAAGGAATTGGCCCAGAGTCTGATCAACCATGAAATCTCTTCCACTCCAGCAACAACAACCACAACTACCACTGCACCACCCGATTCATCTGACAGAAAGAGGAAGCGATGGGATAAGAAGAAGGGCAAGAAGACTCAAACCTCCTCCAAGGACCAGCAAATTGTGGTGGTCCATGCTGCCACTACTCTAGCTGCTCCTGCACCGCCAAACCCTTATAGTGGGAATCTGCCCAAATGTCCAAAGTGTCCTTACCACCATAACGGCCCCTGCCGTGAATTGCAGTGTTCCAACTGCGGTCGGAAAGGCCATATGGTGCGATTCTGCAAGGCCCCTCCTAAACCTATTTCGCAAGTTCTCGGTTCGGCAGTGACCCCGACGTGTTACGGCTGCGGTGAAGCTGGTCACTTCAGGAAAAATTGTCCAAAGGCTGCGAATGCTGGGGGAACCGGAAGACTACTCGCTATTGGTCACAATGAAGCGGTGGCGGATCCCACAGTAGTCACGGGTACGTTTCTTCTCAACAACTCTTATGCATGTGTCTTATTCGATAGTGGTGCAGAAAGAAGCTTCGTAAACCAAATCTTTAAATACTTACTCAAACAATCCCCTCAACCACTAAAAGAAACATTCGTCGTAGAAATGGCTAACGGGAAGACCGAAAGCTCTAACAAAATCTACGTAGGTTGTACCCTCACGTTAGATGATCACTCATTTCCAATCGATCTTATACCAGTCTCAATCAAGAGTTTCGATGTAATTGTTGGTATGGACTGTTTGAGTCTTTATCGTGCCGATATCTTATGCTTTGACAAAGCCATTCACCTAAATCTTCTGAATTGCGAAACCCTATTGATCTATGGAGATAAACTTGGTACGAGTCTTCGTATCATCTCCAGTATTCAGGCTCAGAAATACTTACGTAAGGAATACCGCGCCTTCCTTGCTCACATCGTCGACACAAGCCAGAAATCAAAGAACCCAAAAGACATCCCCGTCGTATGTGATTTCCCTGATGTCTTCCCAGAGGACCTTCCAGGTTTACATCCCAAACGTCGGGTTAAGTTCAGAATCGACCTAGTTCCAGGAGCTACTCCCGTAGCTAAGTCGCCCTATCGTCTAGCACCTGCCGAGATGCAGGAACTATCCGGTCAACTTAACGAACTGCTCAGCAAGGGCTTTATAAGACCAAGCTTCTCACCGTGGGGAGCTCCGATCTTGTTCGTGAAGAAGAAGGACGGATTGTTCCGTATGTGCATCGATTATAGGGAACTCAACAAACTCACGGTTAAAAATCGCTATCCCCTCCCTCGTATCGACGATCTATTCGACCAACTACAAGGAGCGAGCTACTTCTCCAAGATTGATCTTAGGTCTGGGTATCACCAGTTGCGGGTACTTGAGGAAGATGTTCCGAAGACAGCCTTCCGAACCCATTACGAGCACTACGAGTTCGTGGTGATGCCCTTTGGGCTGACCAACGCACACTGCAGTATTCATGGACTTGATGAATAGGGTATGTCGTCGATATCTAGATCAGTTCGTCATCATCTTTATTGACGATATACTCGTCTACTCTTGGAGCAAGGAAGAACACAGGGATCATTTACGACGAGTTTTGGAAACCCTACGGTCAGAGAAGTTATATGCGAAGTTCTCTAAGTGCGAATTTTGGATCCGAAGAGTTGAATTCCTAGGACACGTGGTTAGTGAAGACGGAATCCACGTTGATCCCTCCAAAATTAAAGCTATTGAGAATTGGTCAGCACCGAAGATGCCTACAGAAATTCGCCAATTTCTAGGCCTCGCTTGCTACTACCGCAGATTCATCCAAAACTTCTCTTGGATTGCGAAGCCTCTCACCATGTTGACACAGAAGGGTGTATCATTCGACTGGGAAGAGAAACAGGAGAAGGCATTCCAGACCCTGAAGCGAGCCCTATGCACCGCACCGGTATTATCCCTTCCCGATGGGACGGAAGATTTTGTCGTATACTGCGATGCATCAAATCAGGGGCTCGGTTGTGTCTTGATGCAATGAGGTAAGGTCATCGCCTATGCCTCAAGATAGCTAAAGACGCATGAGGTGAACTACACTACTCACGACCTCGAGTTAGGAGCGGTCGTCTTCGCACTAAAAATATGGAGACACTACTTGTATGGAACGAAGAGCGTGGTGTACACTGATCACAAGAGCCTCCAACATATACTAAACCAAAAGGAGCTCAACATGAGACAACGCCGACGGGTCGAGCTACTTAACGATTACGATTGTGAAATTCGATATCACCCGGGAAAAGCCAACATGGTAGCAGACGCCCTGAGTAGGAAAGAGCATTCTGGTCGAAGAACCAAATCGTTAACAATGACTATCCATTCGCATCTGTCCTCACAGATCAAGGAGCCTCAGCTTGAGGCCTTGAAGCCGGAGAATGTGACGGGAGAATCCCTGCGTGGAATGGATAAGAGTTTGGAGGTCAAGGGTGATGGAGCATACTATCTCATGGATCGAATCTGGACTCCGCGCCATGGAGGTTTAAGAGATCTGGTCATGAAGGAAGCAGACAACACTCGATACTCCGTCCACCCAGGTTCAGATAAGATATATCTGGATCTCAAAAAGCTATACTGGTGGCCTAACATGAAAGCGGAGATCGCTAACTTTGTGAGTAAGTGCCTTAATTGCGCGAAGGTCAAGGTCGAATATCAAAAGCCATCAGGACTCCTCCAACAACCAGAGATACCGGAATGGAAGTGGGAGCGGATTACAATGGACTTTATAACCAAACTACCCAAGACAGCGGGTGGGTTGGATACAATTTGGGTCATCATCGACAGATTGACCAAGTCTGCACACTTCCTACCCATCAAGGAAACAGACAAGATGGAGAAACTCACAAGAACATACATTAAGGAAATAGTACGGCTGCATGGGGTCCCTATATCTATTATCTCCGATAGAGATAGTAGGTTTACCTCAAGATTTTGGCAATCACTACAAAAGGCACTAGGGACGAGGTTGGATATGAGTACAGCCTACCATCCGCAGACTGACGGACAAAGTTAGAGGACGCTCCAAACTCTAGAAGATATGTTGCGAGCTTGCGTGATCGACTTCGCTAAATTGTGGGATACACACTTACCTCTTGTGGAGTTTTCCTACAACAGTAGTTATCATACGAGCATCAAGGTAGCTCCATTCGAAGCCCTCTACAGCCGGAAGTACAGATCCCCTATGTGCTGGGCCGAGGTGGGTGACACTCAGTTAGCTAAAGGACGAGTTCCTGACGGCGCTCTCACTGGTTTGGAGATCATTCGAGAAACGACCGAGAAGATTGTACATATTCGTGAACAATTAAAAGCCGCTAGGGATCGACAGAAAAGCTACGCCGACAAACGAAGAAAACCCTTGGAATTCCAGGTGGGAGACCGAGTCCTTTTGAAGGTCTCGCCCTGGAAGGGCACGATACGCTTTGGAAAGCGTGGAAAGCTGAACCCAAGGTACATAGGGCCTTTCGATATTCTCACCAGAATCGGCCCCGTAGCTTACAAACTCAACTTACCCCACGAGCTAAGTAACATACATCCTACCTTCCATGTCTCAAACTTGAAGAAATGCCTGTCCGACGAGACGCTTGTGATTCCCCTCGACGAGATCGAGGTCAATGAGAGCCTCAACTTCTTGGAAGAGACTGCGGAGATTATGGATCGGGAAGTAAAACGAACGAAACAAAGTCGCATCCCAATTGTGAAAGTTCGGTGGAACGCCAAGCGAGGACCGGAATTTACGTGGGAGCGCGAAGATCAAATGAGACTCAAATATCCCCATCTCTTCGCTTAGTAGTATTGTAAGACTTATCTGTATGAATTCTAAATTTCAGGACGAAATTCCCCTAACGGGGGGATGATGTGACAACCCAAATTCTATTCCGTTACATAACCCCGTTTTCACTAACGGAATTTGTCATTATATATAAATTCCCGTAATATTTGGAGTCGTCAATAAAGAAATATCTATTTATCTATATTTCTCAACATTATCATTTTAGTATAAGTAAATATAACTTATAAGTGTTGACCCCGTTAACAAAATAAAGTTATATTACTTTTCAACCACTTCACCAGGGTAAAAAGTTTAAACCCCGTTAAACTTGAGCATCGGGTAGTCGTGTACCAGGTGTAATACCCGAGGCATATTTAAGAAAATTTGATGCCACTTTATACCCTTTTACCACCCCAAACATACACTCTCTCACTACTTTCTCTCTCTAGACTCGATTCCGACTCCAAAACCACGAATTTCGGCTTCCAAACGTAAGAGTTTATTCCCTAGCTTGTTCTAAACATACTCCATTGTATTTAGAACACAAAAATAATATGAATTAGGGGAAAACAAGGAGTTTACGGCCTAAGAAGCCCCTTAGGCCGTAAACACCCCAAATCATTACCAAAGTCCCATTTTTCCTTCCTATAAGCTTGTATACTAATTAAGGAAATTACCTAGATGATTTTGGACATTAAAACACAAGTTTTTAGAGCCTAAAAGGGAGTTTACGGCCCAAGCTTGTGCTTAGGCCGTATACACCCAATTTCCATGTCAAATTGTCCCAAAAACTCATCTAAGGCATACTAGAATTTAGTTATGAGTTTAGGAAGTGCTTAGGACCATTTAACAACTCGTTTTGAGGGAAAAAATGGATTTTACGGCCCAAGCACAAGATAGGACCGTAAACTCCCCAAAACATAACTAAATGAAGGTTTTAAACCCCCAAATTGGTCCTAGACATTCACTAGAATTATAGAGGATTGAATTAAGGCCTTAACATCCATTTTGGGAGGAGAACAAGAGTTCACGGCCAAGCCTAGGGGCTTACGGCCATAAACTCCGAAGTAGTGGCCTTTGGGCCGTAAACTCCAAGGGAGTAAACTCTTGGACTCCCCCGTAAACCCTTCTTGACCTTATGCAATCCCCGAGAACCACTTATTAGCCCTAAGACCCCGAATCAATGCTAGAATGTCTAAATGTTTTCATAAAAGGCATAAAATGATTAATTATTTGTAAAACACATATTCCCCATGTTATTAGGGTCTTAAAAGGTGTACAAGTCCTTATTTGGCACCAAACGCTCAACCGACACTTTCACCCGATTCACCCGATTTACTCGAGTTCAGGTGAGTTCATACCCCTTTAATGAACCTTTCAAATGTTTTTATATGTTTTAGGGGGGGGGGTACAAGTCAATTATAAATGTTTATGGAAATTAATCACATGTGATTCACTATCTATAGTTCAAATCACATGTGATTTACCACTATGACTTATAAAAGGATTTTACGTTTTCAAAACTATTTTGAATAAATAAACAACTTTTTAAATGTTCCATTTGGACAAGATTTTTCTTAAATAAATTTTCTTATAAAATGTAACCACACTAATATATTTATATAAGTAAGACTTGAAGGACTTAGGACCGATAGCTCGCCTTATTTCCTGTTCTTGTTTGATTGTGGACTTAGGGTAGTTGTTATCTGTCCGAATGTCGTTGATTTCTTAGTTATATATCACGTATATTAGTGTTGGATACGAGCATTTTCATTTCATCCGATGCTTAAACCACTAAATTGGTAAGAACTATACACACTAAGTTAACTATAATAGGTATAGCTAAGGCTATTACTACTCGCCATAACTACTACTCTACACACTATAATACACACTACTACTAGACGATACACTAATAAGAGAACACACTACGAGCTATACAAAAGACTACTACACTATAATACAAGAAAAGGCACTAAATAGGAGATAACACACTAACTCACTACGAGATACTCTATTCGCTATATACTATGCCCAGAGTTTTTCCGACCGAAAGATGACGCTACATGTATAGATCTATACAGGGCAGACACTATTACATCCTGACTGTTAACTTCAGTCCAAGCCGTGCAGGCCCAGGGATGCCACTACTTCACTACACAGTGCATGACCGGGAAGGTCATAGGGTCCTCTATTGCTCACACTATCGGTAGCATACAAGGAATACACTATATCCACACTAAATACTAAACTAAAGTCTAATTTAACATCCCGAAGTAAACAAGTACCTATCACTAAAGGGAGTTTGCACCTCTATTACTGACTACAGGCATATCCTATCTTATTACATTACTTATTGGAGATTCAATAATATACTTTTACAATAAACGGTTTTCAAAGATGAAGATTACTTGTTTCTTAAGGTTTTCACTTGCAATGTATTTTCTGGAAAATATAGGATTTTCTAGGGTTTTCTACTACTTATGAATGTAAATTGCAGCTTTTCATACTATCGGTTCTAATGCATGTTATACAAAAGCTCACACTAAACTCTTATGAACTCACCAGCTTTATGCTGATACTCGCTTTCAAAATAACTTGTATCGTCAGGTCAAAGATAGACAGGTACAGGTGCAGCATTTTGGAGAAGGTGGAGCATACAAGATCCATCTCTTATTTTTGTATTACTTTTGGTGTTTGTTGAACATTACAAAACACACTTGTAATTAAACTCACTATGTAAATGAAATGGTTGTATGTTTCTTGTTTTTACTATTATGCAATTGTGATGATACTGTACATGACGTCCTCCACCCCGAAACGTATTCCGCCGTTATCGGTTTTGGGGTGTGACAGTTATGTACCAATGTATTCCCAGGAAAGTCCCATACTTTCCTGATTGTGTTACCAATTGTGAAAGATGTAAATTTATCTGGTTTGTTAACCTTTTTCTGGTTATGTAAACATTTCCCCAGGAAAGTCTGATACTTTCCTGAATGTTGGTCATCACTGTAAAAGATGTATCTGTAAAATGTGGTTATGATCAATGTTTCCCCAGGAAAGTCCCATACTTTCCAAAATGTTGGTTATCAATGTAAAAGATGTATTACGTTATTCATTATTACTATTGAGTAAATCTCTGTTATCCTAATTGCGAGTTCCATAACCATACAATAGACTAGATATGGCAATAAGTAGTCCACATCACCTTATGACTTTCGTCACCCTTGAGCTATTTCGGTTCGGCTGTAGCTAGCAGCCAGGTGTGGGTTAGTTAGCCCCGTATAGATCTATACACTCAAGTTATGCTCTCTAAATCCCATAGATTCTGGTTATGGGTGCAGTCCTCCACTCGCGTATCTTTGTGGAGTGTGGCCGAGGACGTGTCTCCAATCATACAAGACTAACAATTTACTAGTAATAATATGATAGTCCTCCACTCGCGTATTTCCGTGGAGTGTTACCGAGGACAAAACAGTACAAGTTTTATGTTCAAATGTTCTAATGTCATGCTTTTAACTGATAAAATGTGGAAAACCATTTGTGAAATATATATATATATATATATATATATATATATATATATATATATATATATATATATATATATATAACATAACAGTTTAGAATCCATTTCACAAATATATGTTTACGTGATCTGCATGTTCAAACGGTTATCAGTTGTAGCAATCAGTGTTAAAAGCATATAAAATGTGAAACACGCACATGAAAACATGTTTTGAGTACAAGTAATCCCTTGTGCTTTGCTTGTGTTCCCCCCCCCCCCCTTGAAAACAGTGAAAATAGTGAAAAGGGGTAGGGGTATGAACTCACCAGACGAGAAGATGCAACTGTTTCGAACACTAAACGTTGGTTCGGGGTTTGTTAACATGCGAGGTTCCTATGTAATATGAAATGGTACCCAAAGGTATCTAGTTAGACTTTAAACCACTAATTAGATAGGATAATACACTCCAATGAACTAAAACACCTCAAAATGAGTGTTTGGAGTGACCCGGGTGACATCTTCGGACGTGTAATGATGCGAGGGACTTGGGAAATGAGTTTACTCCTCAAGAGTAAACTCCCTAATGGATTTTTCGGCCATATACCCTAACACACATGAGTTCACGGCCGTGAACTCGTGTTTGGGTGGTTTTGAGTGTTTAATGACTTGAATGGACATGGGGAATGCCAGAATGGATTTATCAAATGCCTTGGATTAATTTGCATGGACTTTTACACCATTTATGGGAGTTCACGGCTATAAACATGGAGTTTATGGCCGTAAACTCCCCCAAGCTCAAACCAAAATTAATTTGAGGTGCTTAGGACAATCACATGTGATTCTAGTTAATTTTCCAAGGCTTGGTATGACTTTAGGGCACCATTTAACACACAATTAGGAGTTTACGGCCCTGGAGCATATGCTATGGCCGTAAACTCTCAAATGGAGAGTGTTTGATGTGTTTAAGGTCCCCAAACTATTTTTAGAGGGTTCTAGGATTTATTCCAAGGCTATTGGTGAAGTTACAAGGCATTCTAACATGTCTAAGTGAGTTTACTCCCAATGTTTGAGGTGTTTATGGCCCCAGCATATGTCTTGGACGTAAACTCTCATTTGTCCCTCAAAATTCAAGTTTAAGGTGTTCCAAATCCAGGTTTGTAAGCCTCAAAGTCGTATCTAAGTCCCAATGTTGGTTTGGAAGGGTAAAATTGCTCAAAAACCCCAATATTATGTGTTTACGGCCCAAGCATGCTCCTTGTCCGTAAACACATGTTCCAGGTCCAAAATCACAATTTAAACACGGATTTGAAGGCCTAAGAGGTTGAATGACAAGTTAGGAAGGTTACCTCTATGATTTGAAGCCTTAAATCTATGTTTTGGACCTTAATCTTGGATGAGGGGAGAGGTTAGAGAGAGAGTAGTGAGATGAAGCCAAAATCTTCAAATGAAGGCTTGGAACACTTTATATAGTGTCTAAGTTTTGGACATGGTGGAATTCTACCTGATACCGACGTTAGGCGGGGCTTTTGGTCGCACCCGATTAAGTTGTCGTAACCCAATATGGTAAATTCTAAAAATGTTCCGATTACTAGAATGGGGTGTTAGAATGATTTCTAAATGCATTAGGACACCCATTAAGTCATATTGGATACGTACAAATTAACGACTTAATTAAATAACGAAATCGGAATCGGATTTGAAAACAACGATTGGTTGGTCGAATTGAATTACGAAAAGAGTTACAAGTAATGATACGGAAATTTTGGGTTGTTACAGCTATTTTAGAAAGGAAGAAGAAGATTCTACGGAATAAGGAAATACCTTTAGTAAAGGTACAGTGGGAACATCGGAAGGGATCTGAGTGGACATGGGAACCGGAGGCGGAGATGCGCGAGCATTACCCGACATTGTTTATTCCAGTAGACTTCGAGGACGAAGTCTAGTTCAAGTGGGGGAGAGTTGTAACGCCCCGATTCTCAGGTATTGCTTAAATAAGAATTATTGGGTTAAGCTCTACTCGATGAGTTGGTTGACCTACTCGTCGAGTAGTAGCTAAATGAGATCGCATTTTAAGTGACCTTAGCCTCCTTTGGCCTCTTTGTAGTCTTTGAGAGCCCCTTAAAACCCTAATTCGTGTGTGTGCCTTAGTGTGGTGTTTGATGCTTGGAAAAGAGAATCTTGGAGGAAGAAAGCTAAGAGTGCAAAGGAAATTGATGCAAGGAAGGAGTGGGAAGCAGGATTTACCTCAGCTAGCATCCTTTGGAGGTATCAAGTGCCATCCTTACTTCCCTTTTTCCCTTTTGTTGAGTTTCTAGGGCTTTTTATGGATTTTCAAATTGGTATGATGAGCCATGGGCAAGATCTGAAGTTGTAACTTCAGATCTGGACCCTCCTTGGTTTCTAGAAGCATAAAGTCACAGTCTTGGTTGTGATTAAGGTCCCTCTTGAGCATGAAATTCCATTAAGAACTTAAAATGGGAATTTAGAACCTTAATAGCCATGCATGCACGTAAAGTTTGCAACTTTACGTGATAAGCATGCCCTAGAAGCTTGGATCTATGAGTTGGAGCCGTTGCATGGCTCAAAACAAGTCGGTATGGAAAAAGGACTGAATGGACTCGACGAGTCACATGAAGATGGTCGTGAAATCGACGAGTTGATGAACAACTCGACGAGTCCGATGAAGATCATCCTAAGACTCGACGATTTGAAGAACAACTCGGCGAGTCAGATGAGTTTTCTCTTGGATATGTATGAGTGTGTATCCGTCGAGTTGCAAGGAGGGAACTCGACGGGTGGCCTTAAAGTTTGATCGAGAATCAAAGGAACTCGATGAGTCACTCCGATGACTCGGCGAGCTGGAATGTACTTCAGGGAACACGGCGAGTAGCCAAGGGTACTCGGTGAGTTAAGGTCAACATGGACTGTTGACCTTGAGTGAGGACTTTGACTTTGACCAGGGGTTGACCAATGGGTTATGGAGTACCTTATAAGGTTAAGGACTTATGAGTATGATGTACTATGATAATAGGTGGTGGAGCCTGTGTCAAGTGATACAAGAGTTGGAGTTTACCTTTCGTGTCGACATCTGCGAGGTGAGTTATCCTCACTATATCGATAGGGTCTACGGAACCAAGGCCGGCCCTTTAGTAGTTATTGTTATGGTATGCTACATGTGTTTATGATCTGTTAGATCGGAAATCAGGGTAAACAGTATGTTATGCTCTTATGATCCATAGGGATTGGTATGTTAGTGACCTGCTAGGTCGGTATTGTAGTTACAGGAGAATTCTATGATTGATGATCAGTGTGAAAGATATGTTTAATGTTTGTATATGCATGTATATGATAGTATATGCACATGGTTATTATTTGTGGTTGAGTTGAGGCGGTCGTGCTTTGTGCTAAAGGCCAATATACCCTATGAGCGGTCCAGGGAGACTCTAGGCCCACGTGGTGGACCAGTCATGTCGAAGGCTCGGGATAGATTTGTTGGGTTTTGAGCATTCTAACACTCCTAAGTGTACATGCAACCCTAAATACCTTGGATCTATGTTTTCTCTATTATACATGCAAATAAGATCTTTCCAAGGCTTTAATTCTAACTAGCATATTATTAAGTTCTTATACTACAAAGTACTAGTTAGATAACATACCTTTTGATGTAGCTTGATGTCTTCAAGCTTTAAGATCTTAGCTCCAATAGTGTGGAAGCCTCAAGTGGAATCACAAATCACCAAAACACCTTGGAAGACTTTAGAGAATATGAATACTTGGTTCTCTTTAGTGAAATCGGCTAGCCCTTCTTAGTGTACCCACACTAGTGCCAATTTCACCAACCAAGGACATATTTATATGTTATGGAGACTAGGGTTAAACCCATGACCTTTCATTTCATATGATCCATGGGTTAAAGACTCCATGGACTATCTATGAAAGTTTAGCCCAACCTAAATGAACTTGGCCCATTCCATATATATAAGAGTCCATATTTAATTAGTTCATTTTGATCACTTAATTAATTCTAAATTAAGTTTTGATCAATACTAATTAAATAATATGATTCCTTATTAATATATTAGAACTTATAATATACTAATATAAATCATAAATATACTATTCTCAAAAGACTATCCATATAAATTGTGTTGGTGAAGTGCAACCCAAATGGATCATGCCGAGTCGGGTCAAGTACATACCAAATATAGTTATGGACTTAGACATTAATCCAACAAGATTCAGACAGACTGTAGGCCCGGTAGGGCGGTCCAGTCAGGCCGATGGCCCAGTATGCATGTTGATTGATTGATTATTACTGATATGGTATTGTTAGTGTGGTATTGGTATTTTGGGGGTAGCTCACTAAGCCCTCGGGCTTACAGTTTTCAGTTTATTGTTTCAGGTACTTCAGGAGATCATGGAAAGGCGAAGGCGTGACCGTACCGCTCCTCATCCTTTTGTTATGATTTTGGGACACTCTGATGGAAAATGATTGAAGCCATTTTGTAAACAATGCTATTTGGTCTTTATTTATGATTGAAAAAGTTTAAATTTGACGTAAAATTTATGGATGTTACAATAGTGGTGGGTGTCACATCATCACCACACTTCTTACCACTAACCATGAGATACATACCACTAAACAGACCACTCCACCTCTTTTTTTAATTAAATTTAATTCAAAAATACAATAAAAATATATTTTTTAAAACTAGTTATTTATTCAATAAAAAAACATTACGTTAATTTAAAAAAAAAAAAGCTTAAAATAAACCCATAAAAATACAAACACAAACAACTTATGATCATAAAGCCATATTTTTTAAGCAATCTATTTTGGAGAATCCTTAAATTTTAGTCAAGCTTTGAGATGTGTAAATGGTTTGTGGTTTATGTCTTTGTATTGATGAATGACCACAACAACTAGATAGATATCACCTTCGTGTTCGTTGTTTATAACAGAGTTATAAATTCTGGCGAATTCGTGGCATTTTACCCTTATATCATGATACTTGGAACATATTTCATTAAGCTATTGCTAACTTCTCTTCTTCCTCTTCCGATCAATTCCACATTTTGGGAGTCATGGTTTTTGAAAGATCAAGAAACACAAGTGTGTGATTGTGAGAGAAGAATTGTGTGAGATAGAAGAACATGTATTGTGGTATTTATGTAGTAGGTTTATAATGATTTTTTCTTTAGATAAAATTTAAAAAAAAACAAAAAAAACAAAAAAAAACCCCTAAACTAGCCGTTAGAAGCATTAAATTGCAAATCAAATTCAATTGGCCGTTGCTCTCCGTTGTATATACCACGAACACTGAGGACCACGACTCCTTGGGGTGGTGTGCATGGTGGTTTTCCGTGGCAACGTGTGCCATGGACTCATCCGTGCTTTGTATACCGTTTGGTCTAATATAAAGTTATTATAATTAATAAAAAGGTCGAATATATAACTAATAATCTTAAATATCATTGTTAAATTATTCAATACTTTTAATCGTATATACCAATTTCTAAAGGGAAATCTCCAGAAAAATTCTAAATTTTTACCTTAATTTACTAAAAAGTCTCAAACTAAATTTTCTTTACGAAAAGCATGAATTACCGGTAAAAATGACGATTTAACCCATTTTTTCTAGTTTTCCGGTTTCATTACTTACATGTTTCATTAAAGTCTCATTATATTACCCTAATTTACGAATAAGTCTCAAACTAAAATTTAGTAATGATTTGACCCTTTTCTTTATGTAACATACATTTTACCGGTTTTATTGCTGATCCGGACGCCTAGTCATTAAATGAGATGATGAGATGGATATGTTGAGTAATATAATGCTATGTTTAGCATAAAACTTGATATCCTTATGTATTGTATATTTTTCTGGAAATAAAATGCATCTAACGAAAACTACAATAATTACATAAACTAGCAACAACTACGTTATTTTTTACGTTTATAAAAAAAATATCAAATTGCCTATCTAATCTTATGTAACCCAATATATCCATCTCATTAGACATTAACTCATTTTCTGCCATTTTTTCCTGGAAACACACATTTTATTGGTTTCATTGCTGATCTACATACATAGTCATAAACGAGCCGATGAGATGAATATCAAATTTTACAGTAAACGTAGCATTATCTAACTCATCGTATACATCTTATCAACTAATTTATTGACTAGGTGTCTAAGTCGGCAATGAAACCGATAAAATGTATGTTACATGAAGAAAAGGACCAAATCATCACTAAATTTTATTTTGAGATTTATTCGTAAATTAGAGTAAAATAATGTGACTTTAGTGAAACATGTAACTAATAAAACCGGTACACCGGAAAAATGGGTTAAATCGTCATTTTTACCGGTAATTCATGCTTTTTCATAAACAAATTCTATATTGGGACTTTTTCGTAAATTATGGTAAAATTTTAGGACTTTTCTGGAGATTTCTTATTTTTAAAACAATGAATATATTAAACAAATTTGATAAACATTTTATCCTAATAAATAAAGATCTTTTCGTCATATGTCATATTTTTATTCATTTTGCCACATGTAATTTTATGGTTATTTTAAATTAATTTTTATTCCACATGTCATTTTTATGATTTTTCTATTTTATTAAATTTCACAAAAAAATTTTAAATTAGGTGTAAGCCCCATGTATTACATGGATGTATTTAAAATAATTAAATATTTATAAACATTTAAGAAATTTAAATTTATAAGAAAAATGAAAAAGATATTGAATTACTAAAATTAAAATATATTTTTTTTCTTTTTTAAATTTAAACAAATCATTTACATAAAATAATCAAAACAAATTAATTACATTTTATTTTAAAATTTTAAAATTATAAGGAAAGTCCATTAATGAAATTGATATGCATTTATTATTAAATTTAAATACCATATGAAATTTAATAAAATAGGAAAACCACAAAATTACATATGGAATAAAAATTAATTCAAAATAACTACAAAATGACATGTAGCAAAATGAATAAGAGTATGAAAAGTAGCAAAAAAAACCTTCATTTATTAGAGAGGATCTAATCTAATAATAAATGCATATCAATTTCATTAATAAACTTTCTTTCTAATTTCAAAATTACTAAATTAAAGTTTCATTAATTTCTTTTATTTATTTATCTAAATTATTTGTTTAAATTGAAAAAAAAAAAAAACACACACACACACACTTTAATTTCTATAATTAAATATTTTCTTATTTTTCTTATAAATTCAAACTTCTTAAATATTTTGAATTTTATATTTAAATTTTCTTTTAAATGAACTCATATAATACATAGGTGTCACACCTAGTATTTAATTATGTCAATGATATTTGGTTTTTTTTTTTTTTTTTTTTTTGAACTTTATAACTACATCCACAACTATAACATCACTTTGAACAATATACTTTCACATGTTATAAAAGTTGTGTAGCATATTTTGCCCATCAAATTTGTTTTATTAACCAAACAAATAAAACCAAAAAAGTACCAATAGGATGAATTCACATCCTTAAACGCCTCACAACTCAAAAACATGCCAACCAAAAAAAAAAAAAAAAAAAAAAATCAATTACCCGCACATCGCAACTCTCTATCTGCATTCTCCTTAATCCGCCTCTCAAGCTCCGGCCTAAAATGGCGTATAAGACCTTGCACCGGCCACGCCGCAGCATCACCCAGCGCACAAATCGTATGCCCTTCAATCTGCTTCGTCAACTCATAAAGCATATCCACTTCCTCCATTTTCGCATTCCCGACCTTCATCCGCTCCATCATCATCCACAACCACGTCGTCCCCTCCCTACACGGTGTACATTGGCCGCAGCTCTCATGCTTATAAAAATACGCCAACCGTGCAATCGCATCCACGATATCCGTTGACTTATCCATCACAATCACCGCCGCCGTTCCCAGCCCAGACCCCACATCTTTCAATGCATCAAAATCCATCAACACATCATCACACACAGTTTTAGGAATCAACGCCACCGACGAACCACCGGGGATCACCGCCAGTAAGTTATCCCAGCCACCGCGAACACCACCACAATGCCGCTCTAGCAACTCCTTTAACGGGATACTCATCTCCTCTTCGACTGTGCATGGTTTGTTTACATGACCGGAGATACAAAACAATTTCGTCCCGGAGTTATTCTTCCTCCCGAAACCCGCGAACCATTCCGGGCCACGTCTGAGAATCGTCGGAGCAACGGCGACCGTTTCCACGTTTGTGACAGTCGTTGGACATCCGTAAAGACCGGAGTTCGCCGGAAACGGAGGTTTCAATCTGGGTTTCCCTTGCTTCCCTTCGAGACTTTCTAGGAGTGCAGTTTCTTCACCGCAGATGTAAGCTCCGGCGCCGAAAGCTATATGAACATCGAAATCGTACCCTGAACCACAAGCGTTTTTTCCCAATAAACCAGCGGAGTAAGCTTCAATTCTTGCCTTCTCGAGGCTGAGTCGTTCGTTAACGTATTCTCCCCGGATGTAGATATAGGCGGCGCATGCTCTCATCCCTACTCCGGCGATTAAACATCCTTCAAGTAGTTTATGAGGATCATGTCGCATGATTTCTCGATCTTTGCAGGTTCCTGGTTCACTTTCGTCTGCGTTGATTACAAGATAAGATGGTCGGCCATCGGAGGCTTTTGGCATGAACGACCATTTGAGCCCCGCCGGAAAACCAGCTCCACCGCGACCACGTAAACCGGATTTCTTGATTTCTTCAACGATCCAATCGGTGCCTTTGTGTATTAAATCTTTGGTTCTATGCCAATCACCACGTTTTCTGGCGGATTTGAGGTAAGGGTCGTGTACACCGTAGAGATTGGTGAAGATGCGATCTGAATCGTTTAAGTTGCCGAAGTGGGATTTTTCCGGTGGTGGTTGTGCGGTGGTGAAAAGACGAGTTCCCAGCATGGAACTCCCATTGTGATGCCATGTCGAAGAAGCTCTTTGTAGAGAAAGATTAATCCTCCTCATGAATTAAATCAGAAATTGCTAAGAAAATTAAAAGAATTTAGAAAAAAGAATGTGGTTCTGAAACGTAAATTTCCCGGCGATGAGCATATCCATGCATGATTGAATGTATTTGCAAAATGATAATGATCAGTCACTGATCCGATTTTCATGACGAAGGTTTGCAAGGAAGGGAATGAATTAGTCAATATCATTTTACTATAACCAAATGAGAACAACTTTTGTTGAATAATTAGATTATGAACTCGATGGGTCAAATGTTAGCAAGTTCTTGAAATTAAATTAAATTTGTAGTAACTTGATTTGCATTTCATTGACACATTTTGGATCGAGTTTTTTATTTTTATGAAAAGTAAATTCTATAAATGTTTAACATATTAAAATGAACAAATTATTGAAATCGTCTCTATAGTTTTGTTAAATTTGTGTTTGGTCTCTAATTTTTGTTTTGCATTCGGATTGTTCTTATTGTTTTATTTTGTTTTATTTTTCGTCACTCATAGACATGAAAAGACTATATTCGTCGCTCCCCCAAGATAAAAAGACTATATTACCCTTTCTATTCTTCTTTTTGATTTTTTTGCTATTTTATTTATTATTTATTAATTAAAGAAAAATAATTATTGAAATCGTCCCTCCCACTCGCACCACAATCACCATAAGCCATCGACAACCACCATAGGCCACTGAAAACCACCACTAGCCACTGAAAGCCACCCTTCACCACCTATAATCACCACCAAGTGATTCCAATATCACTAGCATCCACCGATTTTAGCTCTAATACATACCACATAATTGATTTCATTAATTCACACCCCAACATCAAATCCTGAAAATCAAACTTGAACATAGAAATCAAAACCTGAAAACAAAAATCAAAACCATAACAAAATCAAATTCTTAAATAAAAAACCTAACCAAAGTCAAATACCAATATCCCAAAATCAAAACCTAAACTGAAATGAAATCCAGATATGGAATCAAAACCCAAAAGCAAAACCTAATATAAAAATGACGATGGAATAAAAAATTGATGAAATCCTTGAAATCAAATACGGTTTTCCAGAAGAATGGGGTTAAATAACAACACTCAGTGAAGGAGATGGTGGTGGTTGGAGGATTTTGGCGAACACGATGCTCCATCTATTCAGGTAGATGGCGAAGAAGGAAGAGCGAGGATGGAGCGGCAGAAAGATGAAGAGAAGAGATTGATGATGCAGATTAATGGTTTCTTGGTTTCTTTCGGTGACGTTTCTAGGTGGTTTCCCGGTGATGCTTCGTTGGTGGTTGTGGCTTCCAGGAGAAATGAGAGGAATGGAACTTGATGAGGGAGATAAGTGACGACAATGGAGGGGAAAGAGATAATGAGGTGAGAAACCCACATTTTTTATATTTAATAATAATCTTTAAAGGTTAATATTAAAAAATCAAAAATAAATCAAAAAAGAAATGACCAAGGGTAATATAGTCTTTTCATGTCTGTGAGGGATAAAAAAACGCAACCAAATAAAACTAGGGATGGGCATATGGGCCGGGGAACCGGCCGGAACCGGTCTCAGAACCGGAACCCGATGGAACCGGTCGGGCCAGGATCGATACTATAATTTCATCAATTTTTAGAACCGAGACCTGGTAAGAATCGGTCGTTGGAACCGGCCCAAAACCGGGAACCGGACCGGATAACTCACTCAAATTTTGAAAGTTGCATAACTCACTCAATTTAACTTTTTTTACCTGAATCTTTTTCCTACATGTAGATTATGATTTTTAGTTAAGTTTAGACTATAAAAATGCTTGATTTGGTTAAACAATGAATGATTTACAAGCCCCACAAGGAAGGGTGTCAAATCAAAAAAAAAATTATGTTTCAGCAATTAAATGTAATATGATATTGTTGTTCAAATGTACATAACTCACTCAATTTAACTTGTTTTGACCTGAATATTTTTCCTACATGTAGATTAGGATTTGTAGTTAAGTTTATACTCTAAAAACGCTTGATTTGCTTAAAAATTGAATGATTTACAAACCCCACAAGGAAGCGTGTCAAATCAGATTTTTTTTTTTAATGTTTCAGCAATTAAATGTAATCTGACTTTGTTATTCAAATATGCATAACTCCCTCAATTTAACTTGTTTTGACCTGAATCTTTTTCCTACATGTAGATTAGGATTTTTAATTAAGTTTAAGCTATAAAAACGCTTGATTTGGTTAAAAATTCAATGAGTTACAAGCTCCGCAAGGAAGGGTGTCAAATCAGATTTTTTTTTTTTATGTTTCATGAATTAAATATAATCTGACTTTGTTGTTCAAATGTGCATAACTCACTCAATTTAACTTGTTTTGACCTGAATCTTTTTCCTACATGTAGATTAGGATTAGTGGTTAAGTTTAGACTATTAAAAAGTTTGTATTGGTTAAAAATTGAATGAGTTACAAGTCCCGCAAGGAAGGGTGTCAAATCAAAAAAAAATTATGTTAGAGCAATTAAATGTAATCTGACTTTGTTGTTCAAATGTGCATAACTCACTCAATTTAAGTTTTTTTTTTTACTTGAGTCTGTTTCCTACACTTGGTTTAGATTTTGTAGTTAATTTTAGATTATAAAAACGCTTGATTTGGATAAAAATTGAATGAGTTACAAGCCCCGCAAGGTAGCGTGTCAAATCAGACCGGTTCCAAAATCAAAAACCCGGTAAAAAAACGGAATTGGCAGAACCGGAACCAGTAGAACCATCGGGCCGGTTCGGTTCTTGATATTAATCGAAGTCGGTTCCCGGGTCGGGTCGGGTCGGTCAGTTTGCTCATGCCTAAATAAAACAATAGGGACGATCCGACTGCAAAACAAAAGTTAGCGACAAACACTCAAATTTAACCAAACTATAGGGACGATTTCAGTAATTTGTTCTATTAAAATCTTGAATTAAGCTTGTTTTTTTCAAGCATGTAGCAAGATTCAAAGAGTCATGAAAACAATTAATAGAGCCGGTCATGGTGATTTAAATATTCTCAAATACTTGAGTTATAAAAAAAATGACACTTATCATTATTATAAGTTATATATATATACATATATATATATATATATATATATATATATATATATATATATATATATATATAGAGAGAGAGAGAGAGAGCGTTAAGTTCAAATGTTTCTAACAACTATTATATCCTTTTAAGGACTAATGAGAATTCAAGAAATATTAAATCATTAAATAAATCTATAAAGGTATATTAGTAATCTTAGGTATAATTAATTATGGTAAATAGAAAAAAAAAATCTTTGGTTACTTTTAAACCTATGAAATTGAAAACCTTATATCTATTGTTTAAAAATGATAGAATCATGGGTGTTGTTATGGACACTTCATCCTAATAGTCTATTATAGACAAATGCTCTAATACTATTATAGTCTAAATTTCATAACCATAATTAATTATTTCTACTAAAAAAGTATTTTTCTTTTTCATTTTTTTTACTTTTATTATTATTACTATTATTATTATTGTTTGAAACCATAGTTAACCGAATTGAACATCATTCAAATTAATTACAAAAAATGTGTATAATGAATACTGAAATTAAAGATATTTCTTCTTAATTTTAATATAATAATTGAAGTATATATATATATATATATATATATATATATATATATATATATATATATATATATATATATATAGGTTCAGGTTCATTTGAGACCATTATAATTTTGTAAGACCGTGAGACCAAATCTAAAAATAATTTTAAAATGCAAAATAAATGGAAAAATCCAAAAATTCTTTTTTTTAAATATTATTTTCGGAACTTGAATTAACTAAAAAAAATAAAAAAAAAATCTCATTTTTTTTAAGAATACGTGAAATATTCTAAATAGAATATTACACTAACATATTCTAAAAAATAATTTTAAAATGCAAAATAAATGGAAAAATCTAAAAATTCTTTTTTTAAATATTATTTTCAGAACTTTAATTAACTAAAAAAATAAAATAAAATAAAATTCTATTTTTTTAAAAAAATACGTGAAATATTCTAAATAGAATATTACACTGTACATATTATAAAAATAATTTTAAAATGCAAAATAAATGGAAAAATCAAAAAATTCTTTTTTTAAATATTATTTTCGGAACTTGAATTAACTAAAAAAAAAATTAAAAATTAAAAAAAAAAATAAAAAAATGCGTTTGACGGTCTTACAAAATTAGGCTGTCTCACATGAACCTAACCATATATATATATATATATATATATATATATATATATATATATATATATATATATATATATATATATATATATATATATATATATATATATATATATATATATATATAAAAGAGGGTTACGGACTTTTAAAAATTTATAAAAAGCATTCCAAACCAATAATGTCCCTGCTAATATAATATTATTATAAAAATATATTCAAAGTTAATTCTTTTAGATTTTTTGTTTTATATAATTTTAAATATAATATAACAAAAATATGGTATGTTGTTTTGTATGCGCTGAATGAGTTTTTTTTTTTACGTGCCTACGTAATTTTTATTTTTTGAAAAGGAAAAAAAATAAGTTTATAAAAAAGGAAATGAAAAAACTAACTCACTTGAAACAAACAATACAAAGTAAATCTTTTTTTTTTTTTTTCTGTTTTTTCTTCCTGTAGATAATATGACCCCAAAAAAGTTATCTTTTTTTGTGATCATAAAATGTCTTTCTTTTGCTATTGACGTGAAGAGATTTTTTTTTATTACACTCCCATTTAGATTATGTACATATAAAAATATTTTTGAAAAAAAAATAAAGAGATAAAAAAAATCCCTTTAACAAATATGCAAAAGGTCCTACATAAAATAAATAAGAGGTGGCGCGTGTATCCCAAGTGATGCTGAAATTTGTTGGAATTTTGGTTTTACAACTTTTATAGCCTATATTTAAACTGGAGTTTGCATTTATTAAAATAGGTGGAGTGTAAAATTACAAACCCTAGAATCATATTGAATGCTAACCTAAATCACATATATAATGTTCATTTTCAATAGCCGGCATCTTCACTCAATACCATCGCCAACAACCCGTTGGCTTTTTGCTCTATTGTGGAATTGGTTTTTTTATTTTTATTTGTTGGTACATGAAGATTTAAGTTTTATCAACTACCATTGGAGGATTAATGATGTATTTCTTGATGAAAATCGGTTTTGTAAGTAATTTCCTTCGTTGTATTGTTTTCTATATAATGCAGTGGTTTAGTTAAACAGGTCAACTTAGCACCTATGTATCATTTATATATAGGTTTTGAAATAAAATATCATATTTTGGATTAACCTATTCATATTGATTGCCCTTATTTAGTAATGGAATCTATTCATACATATTGGAGCCATACTTTTCAGAATAGTATGAATTCATTATTTGCTATGAGATGAGATTCTATTCATTTAATTTAATATATCCAAATTGCTTAAAGAAACATGTATATGAATCATTCTTATGTTGAATTTTAATATGATTTAGTATCTCTTATGGAGTTAATATATTTATCTAACGATTTCATCCACTCTTCATTTTCATCACGAAAATAAAGTTAATAAATAGTAGTTAATATATATTTATGATAATAAAAATGTATCGACGATAAGAAGTTTTATGTAATTGTAATTTGTCTGTGTATTATTTTAGTTCAATTTGTGATTTTGAATTCCAATTTCTATTGTTCCTTATTATTGTATATTTGGAATCTATAATTATATTAGCAATAAATACAATACTTTTGAATGTATTCTGTTAGAATATATTTTGCTAGAATAAAATTCATGTATTCATTTCTGTCAAAAACTCAGAATGTATTCTGTTATATTTTATGTATTCTACCAAAAGATATAAGGTGATAATTAATTGCAAGTAACATGTTTTTAACCATTATTAGTTTTTATTGTATTTATGATATGAATGGCTGGAAGAATACGTCGAAGACCTAATAGGAATAACTTTAATACACGGGTCGGGGGATTGTAAACGGGTTAGGAATTTCGGAATTTCAACCCAACTCAACCCATTTAATTAGGGGTTCAAAACCTCAACCCAATCTACTACTTATTGGGTTGGGTTCGTGGATTGACACCCTTAGTTATGGGTTTCTTTATTTCATTATTATTATTATTATTATTTGTTTTATAAGTTTTAAAAATAAAAATGAATAAACAATTCACTTATTTTTTAAAAATTAGCAAAACTTTATTTTTTAAAGTAAAAAATGTTATGTTTTTTTTTAATTTAATTAAATAAAAAATTATCATGTGGTAAGTGGATTGAGTGAGTTGAAAAATATATGGTTTATATACATTGTAAGTTGGAAAAAATGGAAGAGAAAAAAACTCATGTACCGTGGATTAAGTAAAAGAATTTTGGCCCCAACTGCTCATTTTGCCCCTCTTTTGATGCCCATGACAATTAATCACGGTTGTAATGTTTCAACCTTTACCATTTGTTAATTATTATTATGGGTGGTTTTATTTGTAATGTAAAATCATAAATAAATATCGTTTCGAACGTATTACCGATATGCATATTTCATAATAAAGTAAAATAATGTCCCCTAAATGGTTTGGGTCATAATGTTTAGAAGTGGACTTGAAAATATGTTTCCAAAACGTACTTTAGTTCAAAGGCAAATCACATAACAATAATTATAGTTTAACTAAAAAAAATTTAACATCATTTGTTCTTCGGTTAGAACCATTTATGTTTGCAAAAAAAATTCCAACATGACCTGATGACCATGCTCACCTGTTAAACAATTAGGCTAGTTGACAACTTTTTTATGATATAGATTTACAAGATATAAACTTAGCACTTCTACAATGCATTGAACTTCATAGAGTTTAATGGATTGTCACATCATCTTTCTACAATCCATACAACTCTATTATTTTTTCTCTACAATGCATTGAACTCTACAAAATTCAATAGAATGTTATAAAATGTAATTTATAGTAAATATTTAAGAATTAATAACTTTCATTTTTCTCATTGAAGAGTTCACTGGCCATTGAACTTTAAATCCATTGAATGTCAATGTGGCATCTCACAATGGTAGAGTTTCATCCATTGAATGACAAATGGACTTGCCACCTCATTCAACTCTCTCATAGAACTTACCATTGTGGATGCTCTTAATTATTGTTGTTTTTTAAAACCTTGGAAACTTAAGGTGCGTTCTTCATGTTAAAACTCCAAGGGTTTTATAGGCACGTAGATTTAATAGATCGAATAAGGGTTGTTAAACAATTAGGCTAGTTGACAACTTTTTTATGATATAGATTTACAAGATATAAACTTAGCACTTCTACAATGCATTGAACTTCATAGAGTTTAATGGATTGTCACATCATCTTTCTACAATCCATACAACTCTATTATTTTTTCTCTACAATGCATTGAACTCTACAAAATTCAATAGAATGTTATAAAATGTAATTTATAGTAAATATTTAAGAATTAATAACTTTCATTTTTCTCATTGAAGAGTTCACTGGCCATTGAACTTTAAATCCATTGAATGTCAATGTGGCATCTCACAATGGTAGAGTTTCATCCATTGAATGACAAATGGACTTGCCACCTCATTCAACTCTCTCATAGAACTTACCATTGTGGATGCTCTTAATTATTGTTGTTTTTTAAAACCTTGGAAACTTAAGGTGCGTTCTTCATGTTAAAACTCCAAGGGTTTTATAGGCACGTAGACTTAATAGATCGAATAAGGGTTAATCGAATAATCGTCTTAACTAGGGACCCAATCCATCGATCGAGCTAACAAAGTGAGTTTATATTTTAATTTGTTGTTTTTCTTTACATTTTTGAAGTGAAACGACCCAAAAATTTCGTTTTTCGATATAATCAAAACCATAATCAGAGTGTCATATAATAAAACCATACGTGATGTATTCCAACATAATAGAAAACACTGTGCGGAAAACTGTATCATACTACGTCAAATCAGAACAAACTAAATCAATCCCAGGCTAAAAGCTAAAGCTGTGGTGTGTGCGATGCCGTCACCCCGAGCTCTTCCCTTTGCTTGCGGAAGTACCTGAAACCAAAACTGAAACTGTAAGCACGAAGCTTAGTGAGCTCCCCCAAACTACCACATACCATACCATAACATATAAACACATATTGAGCCTTGCCCACTGCATCGGGACGAAGCCCGGCAACTGCATCGGACCGAAGTCCGGAACTGACTGGGACCTTGTGTAGCACCTGGTTTCCGGTATGTGAATTTTATTTGAGCATTGCCCTAATTTAGCCTTGGACTCGGCGAGTCATAGGGTCCGACTCGCCGAGTAGGGACAAGACTCAGGACACGTTTTAAGTAGGCGACTCGGCGAGTCCACATCCTGGACTCGGCGAGTCACCGCTGCTGGATGAAACCCTAAGTTTCAAGGGTTTGCACCCTATTTAAACTCTCATTCCGCCCCAACTCGTCCCCATTCACCCCCAGAACTTCCCCATCATCGTTTTCCCTTGTTTCCTTGAGAGTTTGAGGTGTTCTTGGTGTGTTCTTGAAGGTTTTGAGGAGAAAGAGGAGTAGATCAAGGAGAGGAGAAGGAGATCAGCCATCTTTGTGTCATTTCAGCATCTTCCTTGAGGTATATCTCGTTTTCCCCTGTTTCTATGCTTAGGATGTCATTTGGGACACTCTTGAGCAATTCTCCAAGCTTGTTTGTGCTTAATGACTCGTAATAAGTGGATTAACCTTTAGATCTAGGCAAGATTGAGCTCCAGGAGCTCAGATCTGTGAGCTTTATGGCCCCATGTGGCTTGTTCATCCTAGATCTACCCTTTTGAAGCATTTTGCACCCTAAAATCCACATTAGTGAATATCCACACGTAAAGTTGGAAACTTTACGTGTGATTTGTGTCCTAGAAGTCCAGATCTATGAATGGCATGGATTGAAATCTAGTAAATCTGTGTATTTAGTGGATGCATGGCGACGACTCGGCGAGTCGTATAGGTGACTCGGCGAGTCTGGTCGCGAGTCACCGATTTGGTCCCTTCTTCATGTGTCGAGTTGAGCCATGAGTCACAGGGGGTGACTCGGTGAGTTGGGAGCTGAACTCACCCATGTTAGGACTCGGCGAGTCAATGCCCTGACTCGGCGAGTCCAAGGCAATCTTCATAGATCAAGAGCAGACTCGACGAGTTGTTCATACAACTCGGCGAGTCTTAGCATAAAGTGTTCATCGGATGAAGATGAACTCGACGAGTTGTTCATACAACTCGGCGAGTAGGATGAAGGAGTTGAATAACAGTTAGAAGGTGAACTCGTCGAGTTAAAGCCCGACTCGACGAGTAGAACCAGGGACTCAGGACAATGGTTTGCTAGGGACTCGGCGAGTGGTGATCCACTCGGCGAGTCGAGACAACTGAAAGTTGACTCTAGCTTTGGCTTAGAGCTAGACCGGGGGTAAAATGGTCATTTTACCTAAAGGTCAGTTAGCAGTGTTTGATTGAGTATGTTGTGGGAATTGCAGCCGGAGGACTCCTGGAGCAGCAGCAGTCAGTTAGTTCCCGATCAGTTCAGCAGCTACTTTGAGGTGAGTTACCTTCCAGTAGCAGTGGGTCTAAGGCCACAATGCCGACCCACCAGTAGGAGATGTATGATAGATGATTGTCTTTGTGATATCATCTAAGTTTGCTATTACCTAATATGTTATATGCTAGCATGATATGTTGTATGTGATAGTAGTAGAGTTTGGTTGTTAGGACCGAAGGGTAGTCAGACACCCCAGATACGTCTGACAGTATGTGATAATATGTTTGCATGCTGGCTTGTTATGTTATATGTGATCGTAGTAGTAGGGGGTGAAATAGTCCCCGAGGATCGGTTGTTAGGACCAATGGGTAGTCAGCACCCCAGAATGGCTTGACATGGGTAGTCAGCACCCCAGAATGGCTTGACACGGGTAAGACGGCACCCCAGAATGGCCGTATGGGTAGGTCGGCACCCCAGAATGGCCGTACCGGGTAGTCAGGCACCCCAGAATAGCCTGGCAGTACGTATGTTATGTGTTTGTATGGTATGCGGTACGTTGGGGGAACTCACTAAGCTTTGTGCTTACGTTTACAGTTTTGTTTTCAGGTACCTCTGCATCGAAGGGGAAGGAGCCGGCGCGGTAGCGGCACGTCATACACACACTCTTCGGCTTCCGCATTTATGAGATTTACTGGGATTGTACTCTGATATTTTGATGGGATGTATGGTTTGACTTTTTAGAACATGGTTGCGATGTGTGAACAAACAATGTTTTTATTTATTAATGTCTTCTAAAAAATAATACCTTAAAAATGAAATTTTCGGACGTAAAAATTGGGTCGTTACAAGTTGGTATCAGAGCCCTGGTTTGAGGGATTCGGACACGCCTTCGGGAGTGCTTGAACTCAAATCGAGGGATTGAAAGATTTTTCCAAAAGAAATTGTTCTTTAAAACCCGGAAAAGAGTCTCAAGAAAGAGTAAAGTGTGTGACGTGCGCGACCGGCCGAGCTCGAGTAAGTATTCCCCATAGTACCCATACAAGTTTATGTTATGTTTATCAGCTTACGTAGAACTGCATGCTAGAATAGGCTAAGGATCTAGGAGTGGTGCCTTATGTGCCTGCTTATTTGTTACAGCTTTATGAATATTGCATGCTAGAATTGAGTAGACAGCAGTAGGATAGCCTGTTTAGGTTATGCCTGATAGTATGAGCTTAGCATCCTATGTTAAGTGTCGTTTCTTGTTCTAAGGACAGTTTTGGCTTGAGTCTGTTTTCCCTTATCCAAATGCTGCTTGCTTCGTGCTTGGTGGGATTCTGAGTAATGGGAGTGAGCCACTAGGTAAACACGTCACACCACATGTAATCAGGGTTGAATAATCCCAAAGTGTTGGAACTGGCCCTATTGCGCAGCTCTTCTTTGAGTCGAACCGTTGTAGGGACGGATCTTTTACTTGAAGGATTATCTAATCCTCATCACATGTGATGGTGTTTAGGTGGTGGCTAACTGGCATTATGAGGAGACCTACAGCAGCTGAGGACCAGTTGTGTTGAACTTGAGTTTTCCCTAGGGCAAGCCTAGGATGAGAATAGCAGAGAGTAGCAGTAGTAAAAGGGAGTTGGTGGAGTCGAGGAATTCATCGGAGAAGGTACGGATAGATGTGGAAGGTAGTATGGGCCCGTACTACTGAAAGCAGAGGATCCGTACCTGAGCCGAGGAAGGCCAAGACGAGACCAAGGAACCTGTAAGTAGTTGAGATCCCTCAGAAAGTAGCAGTACCACTAATGATTATTATGATGTTTTGCAAAATGGTGGTACTTCGACCGAGACCGACAGATTGCGGGTCAGGAGAGGGGTCAGGTTCGGGGTCTGGCACCGAGCCGATTGAGGAGAGGCTACGTGAGTTCATCACGTCGGAGATCACTAGGGGCATCCTTGAGTCGACCCCCATCATCTTTGGGTCGATCAAGGAAGGGATCGTGGAGTTGATGGAGGATCGCCTACGGGCATTCAGGAGCGACTTGGCCTCTAGCCAGTCGGGATCTCGCACACTGTCCTTCAAGGACTTCAGGGGCAGTGGTGCGCCGGATTTCCATGGGGTGAAGGACCCCATTGTCGCCAGGTGGTGGATTGCGGATATCGAGTCCGCCCAGTTGACCAGCTTCTGCCCCGAGGGGTCGAAGGTGAGGTACGCAGCAGGGTGTTTGCGGGACCGGGCCCGAGATTGGTGGGAGTCAGTGGGTGACTCGTTGGGAGCCTCGGCTATCGAGGCAATGACCTGGTCGGACTTTGTGGCTAGGTTCAGGGCAGAGTTTGCGCCAGCGGTCGAGCTTCAGCAGCTGGCCAGGGAGTTTCTAGACATGAGGCAGACGACAGAGACCGTGGCGGAGATCACCGCCAAGTTTCGGGAGAGGGCTTTATTGGTGCCCCAGTATGCAGGTGACGAGGATATGAGGAGGACTCGTTACCATGATATGCTACGAGCTGACATTCGGGAGCATGTTAGCTTTTCGGCTTGCCCTACCCTGGACTCCATGATTGCCAGGGCTAGGGAGAGAGAGATAGATTTGGAGCACATCCGGAAGCGGAAACTTGAGGATGGTCAGGCATCAGGGGCTTCGGGGAAGAAGCCCAAGGGATCAGATGGGAGGCCAAAAGGCCAGTCGGGACCGAGCCGCTGCAGGAGGTGCGGCAGGCCGCACGAGGGGGCGTGCAGGATGGGATCGTCAGACTGCTACAAGTGCGGCAAGTTTGGGCATATCAGCAGGGATTGCACTGCTCCTGCGACAGTTATTCAGACATCGGAGTTGTTGTGTTTCCACTGCAACCAGAGGGGCCACAAGAAGGCCAATTGCCCCATGTTGACAGTTTCAGCGCCAGTGAAGGCGCCAGCTCCAACGACCCTGCGGATCACGGATGGCCGTCAGGGCAAGGCAGAGGCTCCAGTGGTGAGGAGTCTGGCATTTCAGTTGACTGCCGAGGAGGCACGCGCCGTGCCCGATGTGGTGACGGGTATGATTCCTTCCTTCTATCTTTTATTTTACGTTGTTATGATATTGATATGTACTCCGTGTGTATGCATGTGTATTAGGATCGTTCCATGTGAACGGCATCCCGGTTCAGGTATTGTTCGACTCGGGTGCATCCCGATCGTTCGTTTCTCTTGCTCTTAGCAAGAGATTTCATGAGACTTCAGGCGAGCTAGATTGCCCGTTAGAGGTAGAGATTGCTGACGATCGATCGGTGCGAGCATCGATGGTGTTTCGAGATTGTGTTCTGCTGATGTTTTCCCGGAGGAACTACCTGGGATACCTCCGGAGCGACAGGTGGAGTTCAGGATTGACCTCATTCCCGGTGCGGCTCCGATAGCCAAAGCACCATATCGGTTGGCTCCTCCCGAGATGCAGGAGTTGTCTACGCTGCTGCAGGAGCTGCTGGACAAGGGATTTATTCGGCCGAGCAGTTCACCCTGGGGAGCCCCGATTCTGTTCGTAAGAAAGAAGGACGGGTCGCATCGGATGTGTATAGATTATCGGGAGCTGAACAAGGTAACGGTGAAGAACCGATACCTGCTTCCAAGGATTGACGACCTATTTGACCAGCTTCAGGGAGCATCTTGGTTCTCCAAGATTGACTTGCGTTCGGGGTATCATCAGATGAGGGTCAGGGAGGAGGATATGCAGAAGACTGCGTTTCGGATGCGCTATGGTCATTACGAGTTCGTGGTGATGCCGTTTGGGCTCACCAATGCTCCTGCCGCGTTCATGGACCTCATGAACTGCGTGTGTAGACCGATGCTGGATCGGTCTGTGATAGTCTTTATCGATGATATCTTGGTCTATTCCAAGACTCGGGAGGAACACGAGGAGCATCTGAGGGAGGTACTGGAGACCCTGAGGAGGGAGAGCTTGTATGCCAAGTTCTCCAAGTGTGAGTTTTGGTTACGCGAGGTGCAATTTCTTGGACACCTCGTCAACCAGAAAGGGATTCTGGTTGATCCGGCCAAGGTCGAGGCCGTGATGAGATGGGAGGTCCCGAAGTCTCCATCCGAGATTCGGAGCTTCCTGGGATTGGCGGGCTACTATCGGAGATTTATCCAGGACTTCTCCAAGATAGCCGTACCCCTGACACGACTGACGAAGAAAGCCGTGGTCTTTCGGTGGGGACCCGAGCAGCAGGCGGCGTTTGAGATGCTGAGACAGAAATTGTGTGAGGCACCGATCCTAGCCCTACCTGAGGGCGTAGAGGATTTTGTGGTTTACTGCGATGCGTCCATTTCGGGGTTGGGCGCAGTTCTGATGCAGAGGGGGCATATCATTGCTTACGCTTCGCGGCAGCTCAAGCCTCACGAGGCAAATTACCCGACGCACGATTTGGAGTTGGGGGCGGTGGTCTTTGCCCTCAAGATTTGGCGGCATTACCTCTATGGGTTTCGGTGTACCATCTACACGGACCACAAGAGTTTGAGGTACCTCATGGACCATCCGAATCTGAATATGAGGCAGCGGCGGTGGTTGGACGTGGTGAAGGATTATGATTGCGAGATCCTTTACCACCCGGGGAAGGCCAATGTGGTGGCCGATGCGCTCAGCCGCAAGACGGTGCCGATCAGGGACGTCTGTTTGAGGATGACTGTGGTGACTCCCCTGTTGGAGCAGATTCGGGAGGCTCAACAGGAGGCTATCAAGGAGGAGCATCGGAAGAACGAGCGTGTAGTGGGTTAGGTTTCCTCCTTTGATTATGATGGCAGAGGACTTTTGACATTACACCGTAGGGTGTGGGTGCCGTATCACGGTGGTGTGCGTCAGGTTTTGATGGAGGAGGCGCACAAGTCTCGATTTTCTATTCATCCCGGGGCGACGAAGATGTATAGGGATCTTCGTCCGGATTATTGGTGGCCTTGCATGAAGCGGGATGTGGCATGGTACGTCGAGCGGTGCTTGACCTGCAGGAAGGTCAAGGCCGAACATCAGAGGCCGCATGGCAAGATGCAACCATTGGACATTCCACTATGGAAATGGGAAGATATCACGATGGATTTTATCACAAAGCTTCCCAGGACCGCACGGGGAGTGGATTCGATTTGGGTCATCGTGGATAGATTGACCAAGAGTGCTCACTTTATTCCGATTCAGGAGAGCATATCGGCCGAAAAATTGGCCGACATCTATATCAGAGAGATTGTGGCACGGCATGGGGTGCCAGTATCGGTAATCTCGGACAGGGATGTGCGTTTTACTTCCAGATTCTGGAAGAAATTTCATGACGAGTTGGGCACTCGTCTGCATTTCAGCACCGCCTTCCACCCGCAGACAGATGGTCAGAGTGAGCGGACCATCCAGACTTTGGAGGACATGTTGCGGGCGTGTGTTCTGGATTTCGGTGGTAGCTGGGATACCTATCTTCCTTTGGCTGAGTTCTCCTACAACAACAGCTATCACGCGAGTATTGACCGACCCCCGTTCGAGATGTTGTATGGGCGGAAGTGCAGAACCCCGATATGTTGGGGGGAGGTTGGCCAGAGAGTCATGGGAAGCACCGAGGTGGTGCTAGAGACGACCGAGAAAATCCAGCAGGTTCGGAGCAGACTTCAGACTGCACAGAGTCGGCAGAAAAGCTACGCCGATAGACGTCGATCCGACTTGGAGTTCCAAGTCGGGGGATATGGTCCTCCTGAAAGTGTCGCCTTGGAAAGGTGTCATTCGATTCAGGAAGCGGGGCAAGTTGGGCCCAAGGTTCATCGGGCCGTTCAGGGTTACAGCCCAGGTGGGCAAGGTGGCGTATAGGCTGGATCTGCGAGCCGAGCTCAGTCAGATCCACAACACCTTCCATGTTTCGCAGCTGCGGAAGTGTCTGGTGGACGATTCAGCAGTAGTACCGTTGGAGGATATTCAGGTTGATGGCAGCTTGAATTACATTGAGCGCCCAGTCGCAATACTTGACAGAAAGACCAAGACGTTGAGAAACAAGAGGGTAGAGCTAGTAAAGGTGCAATGGCAGCACCGCAAGGGTTTGGAATGGACTTGGGAACCGATGGACGAGATGATGGAGCACTACCCCGAGTTGTTTCAGGACCAGGCAGCAAACTTCGAGGACGAAGTCTAAAATAAGTGGGGGAGATTTGTAGCACCTGGTTTCCGGTATGTGAATTTTATTTGAGCATTGCCCTAATTTAGCCTTGGACTCGGCGAGTCATAGGGTCCGACTCGCCGAGTAGGGACGAGACTCAGGACACGTTTTAAGTAGGCGACTCGGCGAGTCCACATCCTGGACTCGGCGAGTCACCGCTGCTGGATGAAACCCTAAGTTTCAAGGGTTTGCACCCTATTTAAACTCTCATTCCGCCCCAACTCGTCCCCATTCACCCCCAGAACTTCCCCATCATCGTTTTCCCTTGTTTCCTTGAGAGTTTGAGGTGTTCTTGGTGTGTTCTTGAAGGTTTTGAGGAGAAAGAGGAGTAGATCAAGGAGAGGAGAAGGAGATCAGCCATCTTTGTGTCATTTCAGCATCTTCCTTGAGGTATATCTCGTTTTCCCCTGTTTCTATGCTTAGGATGTCATTTGGGACACTCTTGAGCAATTCTCCAAGCTTGTTTGTGCTTAATGACTCGTAATAAGTGGATTAACCTTTAGATCTAGGCAAGATTGAGCTCCAGGAGCTCAGATCTGTGAGCTTTATGGCCCCATGTGGCTTGTTCATCCTAGATCTACCCTTTTGAAGCATTTTGCACCCTAAAATCTACATTAGTGAATATCCACACGTAAAGTTGGAAACTTTATGTGTGATTTGTGTCCTAGAAGTCCAGATCTATGAATAGCATGGATTGAAATCGAGTAAATCTGTGTATTTAGTGGATGCATGGCGACGACTCGGCGAGTCGTATAGGTGACTCGGCGAGTCGTATAGGTGACTCGGCGAGTCTGGTCGCGAGTCACCGATTTGGTCCCTTCTTCATGTGTCGAGTTGAGCCATGAGTCACAGGGGGTGACTCGGTGAGTTGGGAGCTGAACTCACCCATGTTAGGACTCGGCGAGTCAATGCCCTGACTCGGCGAGTCCAAGGCAATCTTCATAGATCAAGAGCAGACTCGACGAGTTGTTCATACAACTCGGCGAGTCTTAGCATAAAGTGTTCATCGGATGAAGATGAACTCGACGAGTTGTTCATACAACTCGGCGAGTAGGATGAAGGAGTTGAATGACAGTTAGAAGGTGAACTCGTCGAGTCAAAGCCCGACTCGACGAGTAGAACCAGGGACTCAGGACAATGGTTTGCTAGGGACTCGGCGAGTGGTGATCCACTCGGCGAGTCGGGACAACTGAAAGTTGACTCTAGCTTTGGCTTAGAGCTAGACCGGGGGTAAAATGGTCATTTTACCTAAAGGTCAGTTAGCAGTGTTTGATTGAGTATGTTGTGGGAATTGCAGCCGGAGGACTCCCGGAGCAGCAGCAGTCAGTTAGTTCCCGATCAGTTCAGCAGCTACTTTGAGGTGAGTTACCTTCCAGTAGCAGTGGGTCTAAGGCCACAATGCCGACCCACCAGTAGGAGATGTATGATAGATGATTGTCTTTGTGATATCATCTAAGTTTGCTATTACCTGATATGTTATATGCTAGCATGATATGTTGTATGTGATAGTAGTAGAGTTTGGTTGTTAGGACCGAAGGGTAGTCAGACACCCCAGATACGTCTGACAGTATGTGATAATATGTTTGCATGCTGGCTTGTTATGTTATATGTGATCGTAGTAGTAGGGGGTGAAAGAGTCCCCGAGGATCGGTTGTTAGGACCGATGGGTAGTCAGCACCCCAGAATGGCTTGACATGGGTAGTCAGCACCCCAGAATGGCTTGACACGGGTAAGACGGCACCCCAGAATGGCCGTATGGGTAGGTCGGCACCCCAGAATGGCCGTACCGGGTAGTCAGGTACCCCAGAATAGCCTGGCAGTACGTATGTTATGTGTTTGTATGGTATGCGGTACGTTGGGGGAACTCACTAAGCTTTGTGCTTACGTTTACAGTTTTGTTTTCAGGTACCTCTGCATCGAAGGGGAAGGAGCCGGCGCGGTAGCGGCACGTCATACACACACTCTTCGGCTTCCGCATTTATGAGATTTACTGGGATTGTACTCTGATATTTTGATGGGATGTATGGTTTGACTTTTTAGAACATGGTTGCGATGTGTGAACAAACAATGTTTTTATTTATTAATTTCTTCTAAAAAAGAATACCTTAAAAATGAAATTTTCGGACGTAAAAATTGGGTCGTTACACCTTGTCCCCTGCATCGGACCAAAGTTCGGAACTATCTGCATCGGACCGAAGTCCGGAACTAACTGCATCGGACCGAAGTCCGGAACTAACTGCATCGGACCGAAGTCCGGAACTAACTGCATCGGACCAAAGTCCGGAACCGACTGGGACCTTGTCCCCTGCATCGGACTGAAGTCCGGAACTAACTGACTGAGCATAGAGTAGCATAACATAACAACTAGCATGAACACATATACTGCATACTACATCGGGCCGTAGCCCGGAACACATAATACATAACACATAAAACATAGCACACAAATCCTGTCTGAGCCACGAAGGCATCAAATAAACTAGCTACTGCATCGGATCAAAGTCCGGAAACTACTGCTAACTGAACGGGCCGGCATTGTGGCCTTAGACCCGTCCCTACTGGAAGGAAACTCACCTCGTAAACTGGCTGCTGAGTGTGTGGTTCTGGAAGCTAACGGCTGCTGCTCCTATATCTCCCCGGCTATAAGTCCATAAACACACTCAATCAAATACTAAACACTGCACTTGGGTAAAATGACTCTTTTACCCTTGGTCAAAATCACTCTCATTTGGACTGACTCGCCGAGTTGGGCCTCCCAACTCGCCGAGTCCTACTCTCACTTTTCAATCCTACTCGCTGCTACTCGTCGAGTATGGCATCGACTCGACGAGTACCCTCTTGATCCAAGAACTCAGACAATCTTCATCCGACTCGCCGAGCCGTATCAACATACTCGACGAGTTGTTCTTGATCTTAAGAAGATTGCCTTGGACTCGCCGAGTTGTATGAACAACTCGTCGAGTCCCTCCATCACTGAGTCTACCCTCAACTCGCTGAGTTCACTCTCTAACTCACTGGTTCCACTCAACACTGCTAAAACTGAAGGAATCGGGGACTCGCGACTCAACTCGCCGAGTCGTTCTTCCCGACTCGCCGAGTTGCCGCCATGCAACAGTTTTTCACCCGATTTTGCTTGAATCCAACACATACAAATGATAGATCTGAGTCCAATAAGCTGGTTTACCACGTAAAGTTTCCAACTTTACGTGCACAACACATGAATAAGGGAAAATAAGGCTAAAAGATGCATAAAAGGGATAGATCTAGGGTTAATATGCAAAGTATCCTCATAAAGGCAATAGATCTGGACTATGGGACTTCTCAACGAATAGATCCAAGGTTATCTCGGCTTATTAGGGTGTTCATGAAAGCACAAGGCTTGGAACAAGCATCAACTAGTTCTTAGAAGAGTTCTAATGGAGGTTTAATAGCATAAAACAAGAGGGGAAATCCGAAAATACCTCAAATAACTCAGATTTGCCCATGGATCTTGGCACTCCACCTCTTCTCCTTGCTCCTTTCTTCTTCTCCTTCTTCAAGCCTTCACAAAATCACACAAAATCACTTACAAACTCTCAAGGATGAACTAGGGTTTTCTCACAGCTTTAGAGGGTGAAGGAGGCGAGAATGGGGGCTATAAGGTGACTTAAATAGTGGGCAACCCGGGGATTTAGGGTTTCACCCAGACAGACGGACTCGCCGAGTCCGGGATATGGACTCGCCGAGTCACTAGCTAACACGTGCTCGAAGTCGCGACCCTACTCGGCGAGTCAGGCTATGAACTCGCCGAGTCCCTCTTGCAAAACTTTAAAACAATTACTAATGAATTAACATACCGGGAACGGGTCGTTACAATTCTCCCCCACTTATCTCAGACTTCGTCCTCGAAGTCTGCTACGGCTGGATCTGTAAATATCTCCGGGTAGTGCGTTCTCATCTCCTCCTCAGCCTCCTACGTCCATTCAGACCCCTTCCGGTGCTGCCATTGTACCTTCACTAGCTGGATTACCTTGTTCTTCAAGGTCTTGGTCTTCCGATCCAGAATCGCGACCGGCCTCTCAATATAATCCAGGCTGCTATCAACCTGAATATCCTCTAGGGGAACGACTGCTGACTCATCCACCAAACACTTCCTCAACTGCGACACGTGGAAGGTGTTGTGGATCTGACTAAGCTCCTCAGGAAGATCTAACCGATAAGCAACCCGACCCACCCGGGCCAAAACCCTGAAAGGACCAATAAATCTGGGGCCCAGCTTGCCCTTTTTCCGGAACCTGATGACACCTTTCCAAGGTGAGACTTTCAGAAGATCCATATCTCCCACCTGGAACTCCAAGTCCGAACGCCTCAGCGTAGCTCTTCTACCGACTCTGCGCAGTCTGCAGCCTACTACGGACCTGCTGGATCAACTCAGTCGTCTTGAGCACAACTTCGGTGCTCCCGATGACTCGCTGACCGACCTCGCCCCAACAAATCGGGGTCCTACACTTCCTCCCATACAGCATCTCAAAAGGAGTTCGATCAATACTTGCATAATAATTGTTGTTATACGAGAATTCCGCTAACAGAAGATACGTATCCCAACTGCCTCCAAAATCTAGAACACATGCCCTAAGCATGTCCTCAAGAGTCTGAATCGTCCTTTCGCTCTGCCCGTCAGTCTGAGGGTGGAAAGAGGTGCTGAAATGGAGACGAGTACCCATCTCATCGTGGAACCGCTTCCAGAATCTGGACGTGAAACGAACATCTCGGTCTGATACCACCGATACCGGCACTCCATGACGTGCGACAATCTCTCGCACATAGATATCGGCTAACTTTTCCGCTGATATACTCTCCTGAATCGGAATAAAATGGGCAGTCTTTGTCAACCGATCCACTACAACCCATATCGAATCCACTCCACGTGCGGTCCTGGGGAGTTTGGTGAAAAAATCCATGGTGATATCCTCCCATTTCCACACGGGAATGTCTAACGGCTGCATCTTTCCGTGAGGTCTCTGGTGCTCCGCCTTGACCTTCCGGCAGGTCAATCATCTCTCAACATACCAAGCGACGTCCCGCTTCATGCAGGGCCACCAATAATCAGGTCGAAGATCTCGATACATTTTTGACGCCCCGGGGTGGATAGAAAACCGAGACTTATGAGCCTCGTCCATCAACACCTGCCGTACTCCACCCCAGTACGGTACCCACACCCTACCATGAAGCATTAGCAAACCCCGACCATCATAATCAAACAAAGCTACTCGGCCCACTATTCTCTCACACTTCTGCCTCTCCTCCTTGAGACCCTCCATCTGAGCCTCCTTGATCCGTTCCAACAATGGAGTGATCACTGTCATCCTCATACACAGATCTCTGATAGGGGCCGCCGACACTTTGCGGCTTAGGGCGTCGGCCACCACGTTGGCCTTCCCTGGGTGATAAAGGATCTCACAGTCATAATCCTTCAGTACGTCCAACCACCTCCTCTGCCTCATGTTCAAACTCGGCTGATCCATAAGATATCGCAAGCTCTTGTGATCTGTGTATATAGTACAACGGACCCCATAAAGGTAATGTCTCCAAATCTTGAGGGCAAACACAACTGCCCCCAGCTCCAAATCGTGGGTAGGATAATTAGCCTCGTGAGGCTTCAACTGTCTCGAGGCATAAGCTACCACATGGCCTCGCTGCATCAATACTGCTCCCATACCTGTGATCGAAGCATCACAATAGACTACGAAGTCCTCTACTCCCTCTGGCAAGGTAAGGATCGGAGCCTCGCACAATCTCTATCTGAGAGTCTCGAACGCCGCCTGCTGCTCACGCCCCCAACGAAATACCACTGACTTCTTGGTTAGTCGGGTGAGCGGCACTGCTATCTTGGAGAAGTCCTGAATAAATCTCCGATAATACCCTGCCAACCCTAGGAAGCTCCGAATCTCAGATGGAGACCTCGGGACCTCCCACTGCATCACGACCTCTAACTTGGCCGGATCTACCAAAATACCCTTCTGGTTGACGAGATGACCAAGGAACTGCACCTCGCGCAACCAGAACTCACACTTGGAGAACTTCGCGAAAAGTCTCTCCCTCCTCAAAGTCTCCAACACCTCCCGCAGGTGCTCCTCGTGCTGCCCCTGTGTCTTGGAATATACCAAGATATCGTCTATGAATACTATCACTGACCGATCCAGCATCGGCCTGCACACGCGGTTCATGAGGTCCATGAACGCGGCTGGGGCATTGGTGAGCCCAAATGGCATCACCACGAACTCATAATGACCATACCGGGTCCTGAAAGCAGTCTTCTGTACATCCTCATCTCTAACCCTCATCTGATGATAACCGGAGCGTAGATCGATCTTGGAGAACCAAGACGCTCCCTGAAGCTGATCAAACAAGTCATCTACCCTCGGAAGTGGGTAACGGTTCTTCACCGTTACCTTGTTTAACTCCCGATAATCAATGCACATACGATGCGACCCATCCTTCTTCCTCACAAATAGGATCGACGCTCCCCAAGGCGAACTGCTCGGCCGAATGAAACCCTTGTCTAACAGCTCTTGCAGCTATGTAAACAACTCCTGCATCTCAGGGGGAGCTAGTCGATACGGTGCTTTGGCTATCGGAGCCGCACCAGGAACTAGGTCGATCCTGAACTCAACCTGCCTCTCTGGAGGTATCCCCTGCAAATCCTCGGGAAACACATCCGGGTAGTCTCGAACAATAGGAACATCATCAATCGTCGTCTTACCCTTCTCCCGGGCATCCAAGACGTAAGCTACAAAACCGGCGCAACCCTGCTGAACATAGCGCCTCGCCCTAGCGGCGGAACAAAAGATCGGTCCACGCTGTGGCCTCTCGCCCTGAATCAATAACTCTCCCCCACTGGGAGTGCGAACCCTCACTAGCTGAAGCTCACAATCAATCACCGCCCCATTGGGGCTCAGCCAATCCATGCCCACAATAACTTTATTCCCTCGCAGGGGAATAGGTACCAGGTCCACTGAAAACTGCTCATCAAATATTTGAAGAGTACACTCCCTATGTACTCTGCCGACCCTCACGGTCCTATCATCTGCTATCTCAACCTCTAGTGGACAATCCAGCTCCCCTGGAGCTCTGCTAAATCTCTTGCTAAGTGCAAGCGATACGAATGATCGGGTAGCCCCCGAATCGAACAATACCAAAGCAGAAATGCCGTTCACCGAGAACGACCCTAAATAAAGCATATCATCAAGTAATATTCAAACGATAATAATAATTAAAAGATGAAGGAAAGATACCTACCCGTCACCACATCAGGAGTCGCTCGCGCCTCCTCTGCTGTCATCTGAAACGCCCTACTCTTCGCCACTGGCGCATCAGATCGACCCTGCCGGCCATCTGTAATCCTCAAGGTGGCAGGGGCAGGTGCAACCACCTTCCCTGCTGCAGCTAAACTGGGACACTGGGACTTTTTATGTCCCCTCTGATTGCACTGAAAGCAAATCAGATCTGATGTTGTAACCGTAGTAGCAGGGGCCGTACAATCCCTACTCAAATGCCCAGTCCGACCGCACTTGTAGCAGCCAGAACTCCCTGCCTTGCACGCCCCCTCGTGCAATCTCCCACACTTTCCACACCGACCGTGGCTCTGCTGACTCCTAGACCTGTGATCTAAAACCTTAGGCTTTTTGCCCAAACTGCCTGAACCTGAAACCGCCTCCGGTTTCCTCTTCTTCTCAATCTCGAGATCAATCTCCCTCTCCCGATCTCTAGCAATCATGTCGTCCAGCGTTTTACAACTGGACCGACTCACAAACATGCGGATATCACTCCGCAACATCTCATGATAACGGGCCTTCTTCATCTCCTCATCGGCTGCATACTAAGGAACAAGAAGAGCCCTCTCCCTGAACTTGGCGGTGATCTCCGCCACTGTCTCTATAGTCTGGGTAAGGTCCTGAAACTCCCTAGCTAACTGTTGCACCTCAATGACCGGTGCAAACTCCGCCCTGAACCTGGTAGAGAAATCAGCCCAGGTCATGGCATCCAATGCCGCATCATCCCCGATGGCATGTCCGACCTCCTCCCACCAATCCCGTGCCCTGTCCTTCAGAAGACAGGACGCCAATCTAAACTTGTCCCCCTCGGGACACCTGCTAGTGCGGAAAGCGTTGGCCACATCCGCCAACCATCTGGTACTCACTATGGGGTCCCGCGCCCCATGATAGTCTGGAGCCCCGCATGCCCTGAACTCCCTGAACGTAAGTGTGCGCGACCCCATCATGGCCGCCATCTCCGCACGGAAAATACCCAATCTCTCATCCATCAGCTCTAAAATACCCTCCTTGATCGAACCGAAGATCACAGGAGTCTGCTCCAGTATGATGCGGGTAACCTCAGAAGAAAGGAACTCTCTGATCCCCCTCCGGCATCTGAGCTGCCGACTGCTGGTCTCAGACGCAAAACTACCATTCTGAAACATATCATAACAACATCAGAACACTGAAATATCTCAAGGGATCATGACACTGCTACTAGCTTCCTGGTCTTGTCTTGGCCTTCCTTGATTCGAGTACGGATCCTCTGCTTTCAGTAGTACGGGCCCATACTACCTTCCACATCTATTCGTACTTTCCTCAAGAACTGCCTTGACTCCACCAAGTCACTTCTACTACTGCTATTCTCAGCTACTCTCATCCTAGGCTTGCCCTAGGGAAACCTCAGGCTCAACACGACTGGTCCTCAGCTGCTGAAGGTCTCCTCATAATGCCAATTAGCCACCACCTAAACACCATCACATGTGATGAGGATCAGATAATCCTTCAAGTAAAAGACCCGTCCCTATAACGGTTGGACTCAAACAAGAGCTGCGCAATAGGGCCAGTTCCAGTACTCTGGGATTATTCAAACCTGATCACATGTGGTGTGACGTGTTCACCTAATGGCTAACTCCCATTACTCAGAACCCCACCAAGCATGAAGCAAGCAGCATTCGGATAAGGGAAACAGACTCAGGCAAAACTATTCTCATAACAAGAAACTGCACTAGCAAAGGATGCTAAGCTCATACTATCAGGCATAACCTAAACAGGCTATCCTACTGCTGTCTACTCAGTACTAGCATGCAATACTCATAAAGTTGTAACACATAAGCAGGTACATAAGGCATTCTCCTAGATCCTTAGTCCTATACTAGCATGCTGTTCTACTGAAACTGAAACTGAACAAATAACTTGTATGGGTAATTTGGGAGTACTTACTTGGGCTCGGCTGACCGCATGCACACACCTCTATCTTGTTAAAAACTATTCTTTCTTTCTAAGTGCTTTCAAAATTCTCTTTGTAATATGTTTTTATTATTTTTAAAATAAAATCTTTTATTTCCCTTAGTTTGAGTTCAGATACACCCGGAAGTGTATCCGAATCCCTCAAACCAGGGCTCTGATACCAACTTGAAACGACCCAAAAATACGACCTAAAAATTTCGTTTTTCGATATAATCAAAACCATAATCAAGGTGTCATATAATAAAACCATACGTGATGTATTCCAACATAATAGAAAACACTGTGCGGAAAACTGTATCATACTACGTCAAATCAGAACAAACTAAATCAATCCCAGGCTAAAAGCTAAAGCTGTGGTGTGTGCGATGCCGTCACCCCGAGCTCTTCCCTTTGCTTGCGGAAGTACCTGAAATCAAAACTGAAACTGTAAGCACGAAGCTTAGTGAGCTCCCCCAAACTACCACATACCATACCATAACATATAAACACATATTGAGCCTTGCCCACTGCATCGGGACGAAGCCCGGCAACTGCATCGGACCGAAGTCCGGAACTGACTGGGACCTTGTCCCCTGCATCGGACCGAAGTCCGGAACTAACTGCATCGGACCAAAGTCCGGAACCGACTGGGACCTTGTCCCCTGCATCAGACTGAAGTCCGGAACTAACTGACTGAGCATAGAGTAGCATAACATAACAACTAGCATGAACACATATACTGCATACTACATCGGGCCGTAGCCCGGAACACATAATACATAACACATAAAACATAGCACACAAATCCTGTCTGAGCCACGAAGGCATCAAACATACTAGCTACTGCATCAGATCAAAGTCCGGAAACTACTGCTAACTGAACGGGCCGGCATTGTGGCCTTAGACCCGTCCCTACTGGAAGGAAACTCACCTCGTAAACTGGCTGCTGAGTGTGTGGTTCTGGAAGCTAACGGCTGCTGCTCCTGTATCTCCCCGGCTACAAGTCCATAAACACACTCAATCAAATACTAAACACTGCACTTGGGTAAAATAACTCTTTTACCCTTGGTCAAAATCACTCTCATTTGGACTGACTCGCCGAGTTAGGCCTCCCAACTCGCCGAGTCCTACTCTCACTTTTCAATCCTACTCGCTGCTACTTGTCGAGTATGGCATCGACTCGACGAGTACCCTCTTGATCCAAGAACTCAGACAATCTTCATCCGACTCGCCGAGCCGTATCAACATACTCGACGAGTTGTTCTTGATCTTAAGAAGATTGCCTTGGACCTGCCGAGTTGTATGAACAACTCGTCGAGTCCCTCCATCACTGAGTCTACCCTCAACTCGCTGAGTTCACTCTCTAACTCACTGGTTCCACTCAACACTGCTAAAAATGAAGGAATCGGGGACTCGCAACTCAACTCACCGAGTTGCCGCCATGCAACAGTTTTTCACCCGATTTTGCTTGAATCCAACACATACAAATGATAGATCTGAGTCCAATAAGCTGGTTTACCACGTAAAGTTTCCAACTTTACGTGCACAACACATGAATAAGGGAAAATAAGGCTGAAAGATGCATAAAAGGGATAGATCTAGGGTTAATATGCAAAGTATCCTCATAAAGGCAATAGATCTGGACTATGGGACTTCTCAACGAATAGATCCAAGGTTATCTCGGCTTATTAGGGCGTTCATGAAAGCACAAGGCTTGGAACAAGCATCAACTAGTTCTTAGAAGAGTTCTAATGGAGGTTTAAAGCATAAAACAAGAGGGGAAATCCGAAAATACCTCAAATAACTCAGATTTGCCCTTGGATCTTGGCACTCCACCTCTTCTCCTTGCTCCTTTCTTCTTCTCCTTCGTCAAGCCTTCACAAAATCATACAAAATCACTTACAAACTCTCAAGGATGAACTAGGGTTTTCTCACAGCTTTAGAGGGTGAAGGAGGCGAGAATGGAGGCTATAAGGTGACTTAAATAGTGGGCAACCTGGGGATTTAGGGTTTCACCCTGACGGACGGACTCGCCGAGTCCGGGATATGGACTCGCCGAGTCACTAGCTAACACGTGCTCGAAGTCGCGACCCTACTCGGCGAGTTAGGCTATGAACTCGTCGAGTCCCTCTTGCAAAACTTTAAAACAATTACTAATGAATTAACATACCGGGAACGGGTCGTTACATGAAGATTGTGGGATGACGAATCATTCAAAAAAATTAGAATACCAAAGGTAATGTTTGTTATGGGTTCTTTATCATCGAAGAAGGGTTTTAATTTTGTTTTTAGTTATATGTTTGTACAATCGAACCAAAATTTGTCTCTTAAAAGATTTAAAGGGCTAATAACCTAGGAGGGTAATGATCATTGGTCTATGTCCACATTGAAATAACCATGTTTTTTCGTATACATTGGACCATTAAACTTGTTTGACCTGTTCAAAATAGGGTAATATGACTAATAATTATCAGTGATATTACCCTATTATGAACAGGTTAAACAAGTTTATTGGTCAAATGTGTACAAAAAAAAATATGGTAATCTAAATGTGGACAAATACCAAAGTTCTTTACCCATTTTGGTAATATTAGGGTCTTTATGCTAAGTGAGAGTAGTCATAGACCCACTAATGGGACATGTAATCGGGATATCAGATCTTGATGTTAGATGTAGATAGGTTTTGTTAGCGGGTTCCTAACTTGATTCTTAGCTTCTATCAGAGAGCAAACCATTAGAACCGTCTCATGGAATGTTCCCTAGGTAGTTAGATTGATGTGTGTGAGAATATGGTTTCTCCTGGATGGAGAACCATTTTGGTGGGAAGAGTGTATGTATACAGTAGAGGCTTATGTATGAGAATGAGGGATTCTCCTCATGGAGGGTGAGATGTTACACACACACACACACACACATATATATATATATATATATATATATATATATATATATATATATATATATATATATATGTTAATGGAAAATTAGGTTAGGCTTGGGCTAACCCAGTTTAGGCCAGCTAGTTGTGGACTAGGTTGTGCTTCTAGATATCTAAAGTGCACCCAGCCTTGCTCCTTAAGTGTATACAACCTAGCCCCTAACTAGTTAGGCCTAAAATGGCCCAAGTCCTAACCATCTTCTTATACACATTGATCTAACTTGATCGACGGAGCTTGCTCATAGGTTACAATCCCTAAGGCAGCCTCAGTGGCGGACGCAGAACGCTTTAGTAGATGTGGCACTAAAAAAATCCAAAAAAATCTAAATTAGTAGTGGTACTCATATTTTAAGCTGGTGCACCTAATAAAAAACATTAAAAAAAATTACACTACGTGTCAGAATCGGAGCAGTGGCCCGGGACCCCCCGGGCACCACTAAGGTCCGCCATTGGACAGTCTAATGGTTTCGTTCTCTGATGGTAGCTAGAAATCAAATCGGTAACTCACTAACAACACCTACTTCAGATCTACAATCCAGATCTGACACCAAGACCCGATGGCTCGATTCCATGCCATATAATTGTATCTTATGACTACTTGCACTTATATAAAGAACTAAATATTACCAAAACAGGTAAGGAACTTTAGTTTTTATTCATATTTAGGTAACTTTTTTCGTATACATTTGACCAGTAAACTTGTTTGACTTGTTCATAATATGGTAACATCACCAATAGTTGGAGTCATATTACCCTATTTTGAACATGTCAAACAAGTTTAATGGTTAAGTGTGTACAAAAAAAAAGATGCTTACCTAAATATGGACAAATACTAAAATTCATTACCCTGCTATATTATTAACCCTTTAAAGAAATTATTGTTTGAGTATGGCTTCTTCTTCCCAAATACATAATGTGGGTGGTGATAGTAGAACATCCGCTTTTCGAGCCTAAACATTTTAACAATATTAGTAGATTTTTTTCGAAATAAATAAAATAAAATCAAAACTGGAAAGGGTTGGTTAGGGAAATATAAATTTACTAGTTAGTTCTAGTTAGTGTTGGAGATTAATTTGAGAAAACTTGGTTATGAGGGGTCTTTCTTGCCAAATTTCCCAAAAATTTGGAAATAAATAAAATAAAATCAAAATTGGAAAGGGTTGGTTAGGGAAATATAAAGTTGCTAGTAAGTTCTAGTAAGTGTTGGAGGTTGGTTTGAGAAAAATTGATTATGAGGAGTGTTTCTTGCCAAATTACCCAAAGATTTGAAAATAAATAAAATAAGATCAAATTTAGAAAGGGTTGGTTAGGGAAATCTAAAGTTGCTAGTTAGTTATAGTTAGTGTTGGAGGTTAATTTGAGAAAAATTGGTTATGAGTGGTCTTTTTTACCAAATTGCCTAGAGATTTGAAAGTTAATCACCCTCCCTTCTCTCCATTTTCACTCAACGATTTCAGCCATGGGAAGATTTCTTCATGAGGATTTCCCCTCCTCTCATGAGGAATGAAGCTCCAAAGTCTAATTGATGAAGATATAATCAAGTTCTCTCCATCTCCTAGCTTCATGAGGTAGATTTCTTCCCAAATTTCTTTATTTCTTAATCTAGAATTTATGTAAACCTTAAAGTCCAAAATTGTTGATCAATCTAGGGTTCTATGTGATTTATAAGTTCTATTTTCCTTGTAGATTCAATATCCAAACAACGTCTCTTCCATGGATGCTTATTTTGGATTTGAATGAGTTTTATGGGTTTTCTAACTCTTGATTTCATGGATCCGAATTTTCTTATGCTCCTTGTTACACCCTCTTCCGAATCTTTCCTAATCGGGATTGTGATCCGAGGATCAGTTATTATAAGGCTTAGGGCCTTTGGGGAAGAGAGATTTAGACTCATTTAGGTGTGAGTAATGTAGATTTCATGACCCGGGAGTTCAATTTGTGTGTTGGAGCCAAAGGGTATATGGTAAAGTGTTACTTCATACTTTTTATGAATTTTGGATTTTATTTTGGAAAGCTTTATTGTAACGATGAGTTGATAGAAGTGTAGTGCTTCTCGTCACCTTTCTGTAGATATAAGGATAGACAGAATCTAACTTAGAACGAAGAAGATATGGCATTCAGAAGTTTGAAGGTTTAAGGGCCAAGCCTATTTAGTGGGGCATACTTGGGAAGTACGTTGGGCATACTAGGCAGGGAAGTCACGGGTGCCCTTTAGAGTACGTTCGGTGTAGTCCAGTTAGACCCAAACCCTAATTTAGGGTATTGGACAGTATTTAATCTCCTTAACTCGACATCAACCCCTCTTATCTTCAGCCTCCATCCCATTAAACCATAGAAACAAAACCCCTAGCCCCATTGGTGTGGTTCTTGAGCTTTTGGTGGGTTTTCATGCAGTTTGGTACTCATAGAAGAAGAAGGAGCTTCTTGGAGAAGTGTGGGATTGCTTTAAGCTTTTGAATCCAGACTTTGTGCATCTTGATCTACCTTCTGGAGGTATAAAGTTTCTAACTTGATGACTCTAGGTGTTAGATCTAGTCTAAGGAATGTTTTGGGTTCATTTTGGTCCTTATAATCACCCATGTCAATATGAGCTACTCCAAGAGCTTATAATGTTTGGATCTTGGCATTTTTAAGGTCCATTGTTCATAAAAATGTCATCTTGATGAGTTATTTTGGACCATGCATGAGTTTATGTATTTATTATGGATTTTATTGAGGATATGGTCCCATTAAGCCATACAATGGAGTAAAGTTGCCAACTTTAGGCGTTGATACATCATTTAGGGTCAAGATAAGTGTTTGGATGCTTTTGTCTTAACCATTAAGAGCTTATTTCAGATTTTTGGGCCCCTAATGAGTACGTTTGGCGTACACAGGAAGTACTCTCAGCGTAATGCTGATTTTATGCATAGACGACTTGTACCTTGTGCTTCAGGGGTGTGTACGCGGGGCGTACTTCCTAGTAAGTCAATTTTAGGCCTTTTAAGGTTTAGGCCTTGTTGGGCCGTTGGACTTCTTACTTTGAGCCATGGATAGACTAAGGGCTTTCTTGGAATTAGGTCCATGATGGTTTTTAGGCCCAATTAGGAAGATGGCCTATATTGGGCCTTAGGATGTCATTTAAGGATTTAGGCTTTTTGAGCAAATGGGTTCGACCTTGGTTTTGGGCCAAGTAACAAAAGGGTAAAATGGTATTTTACCCTTTAGGATGTTGGATTATAAAGTGGGCCTCAGATTTTGGGTTACCGGGTTAATTGTTTATTAAGGTTGTATTTATTGTTTATTGGTGTGAGGTTATCTAGTTCAGTGACCCGAGCAGTTATTTGGTTATCAGCCGATTAAGGTGAGTCTTCCTTCACAGTATCTATGGGTCGAAGGCACCAATGTTGACCCACTAGTTTATGATGTAGTGTGATGATTGTCTTCATGAAAATTGTCAGTTATGCCTGTATTTGCTTCATGATTATGTGATTTTGTTATGATATTATGTGGTAGTAGTAGGGGTCAAATAGACCCGATATCCGATTGAAATTGACTGAAAGGGATTGCAAGCACCCATATATGCTTGATACTATCTGGATGGAATAGACTGAATGGGTAGGTAAGCATCGAATTATGTTTGATAGTATCCGGTTGAAATAGACCGAAAGGGTAGGCAAACACCCATATATGCTTGGCAGTATGTTTGTTTAGTATGTGGTATTTTGGGGGAACTCACTAAACTTTATGCTTATAGTTTTCAGTTTATGTTTCAGGTACTTCCAGTTCGAAGGGGAAGGGCCCGACCTGATCGCACCGCATCACCCTATGCTTTCCACACTTAGTGATTTTGGGTATTTGTACTCTGATAACATGTTACTATGATAATATTTTGACTATTGATATTAATGTCATGTGATTTGAATGAAGTTAAAAACAAAAATTGCATCCGTATTTTTGGCATATTACACTCCTATAGATTCAATTGAGTTTCTAATGATTTATAGTTATTTAGAACATAATTACATTAAAAGTTGGTCCTATAAATTATTTGATGGAGTTTTAATGGTGGAATTAGGAAATTCAAGCCTTGACCTCATAATTTTGTGGTACATTGGAAATGATGAGGTGTACTCTAGCCTCTAGTCATATAATTAAGTTCAACAACTAAATATAATGATATGAATGTTGATCCTTATGAGATTCTATTATTACATAAAAGAGTTGTGAAGTAATATGTGATTTCATTGAAAATCCACAATTTGAGATGGAGTAAAATGTCTTCTAGATGAATGTTAACCTCAAAACCTGTTGTAAACAATTGAAAAGGATAAATGAATTCAAAACATAAAGTATTGAAAGTTTTAAAAGTGATTTGATGACTTAAATGTATTCATAAAAGTTTTATATGAAAAGAACCTCCACTGCTCCACAACTTCACAATTTCACAATTGGAATTGAAATCGTGTGTTAAGGATCGAATCACCAACTCCAAGTTTTTGGCTTATTGGGTTATTGAATCATAAATAAGTTTATTGAATGAAGTTCATTAATAACTTATTATTTGGTTGGAATATATAGGAGTCAAGTTAGAAGTTATTAAGAGCTTTTGAGCGGAAATTAGTTTTTGATGCTTACATGAGCTACTTTACAGCTCTTTATGGCATTGAATTGGCTTAATCATTAATTCATGGTGATTATAGGACTTAATTGAGATAAAATAGTATTATTTCAACTTATTTAAATCATTACGACTCAAATATGAAGTTTGGAAGCAATTAAAGCAAAAATGCATAGCCTTCTTGGAAAATTCTACATAAAGTAAGTATGCAACAAAAATAACATGGGGTGTATCATCTTAGGCTAAAGTGACACGGGTCATGTCAGGAATGATACAGGGTGTGTAAAAATGACAAGGGTTGTGTCAAGTGTTATGATTAGAAATTATACTTTGTTTGTATCTTGAGTTTTGTTCATTCCTTCGGCCCTCGTTGGCTTCCATATTTCATATTAAGGTACTAAGGAGCAATTTGAGTTTGGGAAGGATTATGAGACTCAATATGGGTACTTTAGTCTTTTGACACCTATTAATGTTGACATTAGCTGTTAAATAAAAAAACATAAAGCTTATAAAAAGGCAGTTCAAGGTGAAGATGAGAGTGAGATGCTTTGCTAGCTTTGGACTAAGGTGAGTACATACCCAAAATATATGTTCCCTATAAGCTAATTTAAAATGTTTTTGAGTATGTTATAATATATATATATATATATATATATATATATATATATATATATTACTGTGTGGCGTTATGACTTATTTGTACATGACATGAAAAACCATTTTGGAGCATGTTTTGTTTTGAAAAATAGTATATGGTTTGAAAAGTTATTTTGGTGCATCATTACTTTTGCATTGTGTGTAGGATGGTGAAATTCCCTGAAAATTCGTAGGATCATGGATCACGGACCAAAGGAGAAACGTACTCTTTATTCAAGCACGATGCTTCAAGATGGGCTTTTCAAACCCATTACATGGAAAACGTGTTTAATGATCAAATATTTATCCTAAAACTTGGGAAGGAGAGGAGCCTCCTGGAGGTGTTGGCCCTAACAACGGTTTAAATAGTTAGCTTATTCTAAAATAATCAGATCATTGTACCTTGGAATGTGAGGGATCAATTTGATAGTTGTAGATGGGGTTAGGTTAGTTGCATATGCATTTGCATGGTTTTATTTAAATGCATTTATCCTAAATTTTAACTATATTTATGAAATAGTTGTGTAATTAACTTGTGATACAGGGAAATGGATTTTTGAAAAAGGTTTTATATTTTGAAAGAAAAGGCTTCTCAAATGTTCTTGGGAATTTGGACTTACGAATTGGGTATTGTCATTCCTAATTTCATTTCATAGTCGGATTCTAATATTAATCACCGGGCTCCCCAAGTATAACCTATTATTTTGACATATATTCGTAGATGAAAATGAAACTTAGGATAGTAAGCTTAGACATTTAGAATGCCATGATTGTATGATATATCTTGACCTTATGTAATGATATTGAACGAAAGACTGTTATACACATTTTAACTAAAACCTATGATTTAAATGTTTTGCAACCGAATTCCGTACTAATGTTATCAAAATAATTTAAAAGGTTTAAAAATGATTTTTAAGGGGTGTTTCATATAGTAATGATGGTAAAAATGAGAATGAAAGTTTAGATCTTATACTAGAAGGGGAATTAACAAGGAGTTGAGCTTCACTCAAGACAATGACTTTCTAAATCCATTGAGTGATAATGACATGTTGGCTACTTCACATGCTTAAACTCTTGGGCATGACAAAAAAACCGTTGGTTCACCAATTAGAGAAGATTTTGAAATGAAAATGTCCAACAACGAAAATAATTGAATTGAAGTTGAGTTTTATGTCCATAATCCAATGACCAAATGGAGTCTCACGAAGCCAATTGAAAAAGAAATATGAGATCCCCAAACAACTAAAGTTTGTTTTGACAAGTTATATGGTGGCAAATGGATATCCCTCTCATCAAGACGTGACAAGAGAAGGATATACAAGTTATAGATGAAAAAAAAAATGAGAAGAGGACAAAACATGTCCATTTTTTCCATAGGCCTCATGAAGGGGACATGAGTGTTTGTTCCTTCCAAATAAAGAAGATTGTTGGGCAACACACATTTATAAGAAGCTATGAATTCATGAATGAAATAATTTATCCCAAAGCCCAATGTGAAAGTGGTTAAATCCAAAGATATTTGATCTCTCTTCGGGTTTGCTTTGTATCAATTGATATTTGTTTGAATTGACTTCGGTATGAAACAAACATAATATATATTTTTTATCTGTTAGTAACGGAGACGTTAACGTCTGTTAGCAAAAGTTTCTAAATCATGAACGAATGTAGAAATGAATTAGGACCATTAATACAAAACATAACTTGATAGGGGCCAAAGTTGGACGTTATCCATATCTCAAGGCATAGATTTGTAATTTCGCAATTTGATCACAGAGTCCAACCTCCAAACAACGAGCTCGAGCAGATCAAAGCATTTCTCTCTCATACGAATTAGGCGAAAAGAGCTCGCCGCCGATCGCTCCGATTGGAGTTCATCCATGGCTTCAACGCCGGGAATCGAGGGGCAGAAACAGAAACATCGACCAATTATCCGTATTGGTATATTCATCATTGTTCACAGCCTTCTAGTTAGGTACTCCTCCTCCTATCGCAATCTCGTTCACTCATCCTATATGCTTTTATGTACACATATATATACTTTCAGAGGTTTTTGACCATGTATGAAGAACTGAATGTTTATTTTTCCTTATCACTGTATACACAGCGTTGTTTGTTGCGTTGCTGGGGTTTTGGCTCTCTTACTTTTACCTGTTCTCGCGAAGAAGACCTACATTTCAGAAAATGCCCTAATGCCTGGTCAGTTCATCGTCTTTCACTCTTTCAGTATAGAACATTCAACATTATGTATGCGATTTGTGTGAAATCTGCTATGATTGTAAATTGTAGTGTTTGTTTTCGTCAAACCGATTTGTTACAAGCTAGTGATTCTCGAATGATCTTCATTATCCATAACTGATGATTTTTTAATTTTTAACAGCTTATTTCCTAATTTCATATCCTTTGATCATACAATCATCTCACAGGTTCTGCGAGTTCCATGATCTCCGATCAAGATGTTTCTGGAGCAACAAGATTTATCAATGAGCTAAATAGCTTGAAATCGAAGTCTCAAAACACTGGCATGTAAGTAAATCCTGAAATGCTTTCTTCCATGTACTAATTTACATTCACTTTTCATGCTTTTTTGAATATTGATCTATGAACACAGAGAAATCCCAAGATTAATAGCACTTCATATGGCAAACATGGGTGGAGAAGTGAGCTACCATAACTTCCAAACTCAACAAAACAACTTCCACCCTCTTCACTTTTTCACCAGCCCTAATGCAGAAGCAAACTTTGTGAACAAAACCCGTGAATCGTCCGCCATAAACACCATAGGCATCATTCGGGCCCCACGTGGTGATGGAAAAGAATCCATTGTGTTAGTGACCCCTTACAACCCTCTTAATCTTTCTCAAACTGAAGCTCTCTCTTTAGGAATCGCATACTCAGCCTTTTCATTGTTAACCCAAGTCAGTTGGCTAGCCAAAGATATCATATGGCTAGCTGCAGATTCACAATATGGTCAATACAATTCAGTTGCTGCTTGGTTAAGACACTATCATTCCCCTTCATTCGACACCTGTCATGAATCAAACTTGGATTCTACAGTATCTGTATCAGTATCAGTATCTGATAGTTTTAGACGAGCTGGAACAATGGCAGCTGCCCTTGTGATTAAGGTTGCAGAGACAAGTGAAGAATTTGAGCAAGATTCATTGAACATTTATGCAGAGGCATCTAATGGACAAATGCCGAATCTTGATCTTATAAATATTGCTAGTTATTTAGCTGTTCATGGACAGGGTTTTAGAGTAAGAGTGGAGAAGTTTATGTCATTAGTTGATGCCACGTGGCTGAAGGTTATTGGTCATGTGTTTGAGTTTGTAGGGAAGATTGCTAGAAGCTTGAATCCTCAATGGAAGTTTGGTATTTCTGTAAAAGAGTATGTTGAGGGAAGTGCTACTCTTGTTAGTTCACTCTATAACCAGGTTAATTTTACTTATAGGTCCTTGAACTTTCTGATTTTGTTCAAATTAAGTCCTTTATGTGATTTTTGTCTGTTTATTAGGCGTTAGGTGTCCCCACAGGCTCCCATGGCGCTTTTCGTGATTATCAAGTTGATGCGATTACAATGGAGATTTCACCGAAACTGTCTTCGATTAGTAAAAGCAGACAAACGGAGTTTTTGTTTCGAGGTGGAAGGTACGCTTTCTGAATTATAATCCAAATTAGGGTTTTTTCTTTCTAAATCGCGTTCAAAATCATCCGATTTCTGAAAATGCAGTTTGATCGAAGGAGTTATACGATCAGTGAACAACCTCTTGGAAAAATTCCATCAGTCCTTCTTCTTATACCTTCTAACATCTTCAAACAGATTCATATCCGTCGGAGTTTACATGATCCCTTTCTTACTCCTCGTCGCGCCACTCCCCATCGCCGCCGCATCTCTCTTCTCCGACGCGAATAACTCTAAAAATCCTCCGTCAACGTCATTCAAATCATGGCGATGGCTTCACCCTACAAAAACCGTGTTTCTAATCCATCTATGGGGCGCCATCGTCTCCTTACTTCCGTATTTCACATACCAAATCCCCGATTCAAATCCAACCTCCCGTCTTCTCACCTGGATTTCCCTCTCGATTTTTGCCCTAATTGTTCTCCGGTCGTTCTTCAGATCGTATTCTGAATGGACTCTGTTGAAATCCGTCACGGTGTCGGCGTCGTTCGTCGGACTGTGTCTGATGTCGGTGATTAACTTCGCGACGGCGGAGATCGGAGCGATGTTTTTGGTTCCGATGTGTTTGATGATTAGGCCGTGGAGAGTAGCGGGGAAAATTCAATCGGTTTTAAATTTTGTTCTAATAGTTTTCGGGTTCCCCTGGTCGGGTTTTTTCGTGGTGAGAGGTTTGTTTGGGATTGAAAACGGGTCGGGTTTTGATGAGTTTTGGTATTGGGTTGAGTCTTTATGGGCTTGGAATAGTGCGACTTATATCTATATATGTCTGGTTCATCTTCCTTGTTGGGTTTTGTGTATTTACATTTTGTTACATCGTTGTTAGGTGTTTCTTTTTTAGAAATTTGAATCTTTTTTTTTTTTTTGAAGGAATTCAGAATTCGTTAGTCTTTGTATAATTAATTTTTCATATTTTTATATTTGGTTGGCTGGGTCTCATTTTCATATTTGTGGAAATAGTTTAAATACACATTGGAGAAAAGCAAAAGGAAAAAACAAATAATGACACATATACGAAGGTGGACATAAGTAAATAAATTTCGCCACATACATATTTCGTCACAAAAGCAAAGACCAAAAATGACAACAACCAAAACGCAAGGGATAAAGTTGGACAAAAAGAAGTGCGTTGATACTTTAATTTAGTATGTAGTATGATAGCTTTAGTTTATACGGTCAAATGAAAACGTATCATGTGACTCAACTTTTATGTAGGAAACGTATATAAAAGTTAGGAAAAAACATATATACAAAATTTACGATGAAATATAAATAAACTCGAATATATACTGACACGTATATAAAAATAAGTAAATAAGTTTATTTTTTAAGTTATAGAACAGAAGTTTAGATAATAAAAAAAATGTATTTATATATCATGTGACTCGTATGTAAGAAGAGTAGAAAAATAAGCACAAAAACATAAAAATAATTACATCGAAACGTAGACAAAGTAGAATTTATGTCGATTATATATATATATATATATATATATATATATATATATATATATATATATATATATATATATATATATATATATATATATATATATATTAGGGGAGGTAAACAAGAAAGTTTAAAAAATGGAGGTGGTGAGAGTGACATTTTAGACAGTTAAAAAATAATAAAGGTGAAAATCATATTTTAAAAAGTTTAAAGTTTAATGGGTCAAAATAACATTTAACAAAATATAAGGGTATAAAAATATCATTTAACAAAATAGAAATATTGAATATATGGATGAAAATATCCATTTGTCAATTTAGTATACAGTGGGAAAGCATAATAATGCATGGATAGAAAAGCAACATGTATTTATACCTTTTGACTTTGATTCACATTTGGTTTTTTCGTACTAGAGACGGTGGAACTCCTCAATAGAGTCCAACGAGTCATGTATTCTAATGTTATATCTCATATATCCACATATATTTTAAAAAGAATTAACTTGTTGCTCATTTTCCTTCTGATATGTATTAACTTTTATATATATATATATATATATATATATATATATATATATATATATATATATATATATATATATATATATTGTTCCAAAAAAAAGTATATAGGATAATGGGAAATTGACTTAATAAGATAATTAACTTTTCAGTTTGTTCACATCTGAGTAACTATCTTTTTTATGTACACATCTAGGTAATGAACTTTTTGGAAGTGTTCACATATGACCATTATGATTGGTTATGGTCAGATGTAACCTGTTACAGCTGGTCATAATGGTCATATGTGAACACTTCCAAAAAGTTCGTTACCTAGATGTACAAAAAAAAAAAGATAATTACCCAAATATGAACAGACCGAAGAGGTAAGAGTAAATTAAACGAATGGTCCCTGTAGTTTGGGTAATTTGTGCGTTTGGTCCCTAACTTATTTTTTAACTTGGATGATCCATTCTGTTTATTTTTGTTGTGCGTTTAGTCCATATCTTACCTCAAAGACTATTGTGTCATTTTTTAATTTATTTTTTAATTAATTTTCTTATTTATGTATTTATTTTTTATATATTTTAAAAAAAATAATAGACCTCATATATTTGTATCTCCTTATCCTAAACCAGAAACCATAATTAAGAAATTTAAGCTCGGTAGCCCATCTTTTATCCTCATCAACTTCTCTTTCATTTCAATATTTAATGACATCAAATCAACGTCTTCACTATCCCTTCTTTTTTCGGTCCTTCAACTCTGGCGATCCAACCCCACAACCCTTCTATTAGGTTGTGGTGGTGGAAAATTCAATGAAGAGACAGTGTGTTGTGAGGTTAGTTTGCCGAAATTGAAAGACCTAAAAAAGGGGCACAACAGTCTTTTGAGGTAAGGTATGGACCAAACGCACAACAAAAATAAACAGTAGGGATCATCCAAGTTAAAAAATAAGTTAGAAACCAAACACACAAATCACCCAAACTACAGGGACCATTCATGTAATTTACTTTTACCTTTTCAATGTGTTCACATCTGGATTACAATCTTTTTCTTGTACATATCTAGGTAATGAACTTTTTGGAAGTGTTCACATATGATCATTATGACCGGATTTAATACATTCGATCATAATGATCATATGTGAACTGTTAGGCGTATCAAACCCAACAAATAAAGGGGTACGATATACTCCAAAATAATCCCACTATATTGCACTAAAAAGGTAGTACAAGGTAAGCAGGGTCGATCCACATAGACACAGGACAATTAGTCTATACCTCTTTGCACAATGTACTATAGTCACCAATAGTAAAAAGAGAGGGGGTTTTAGAATGTAATGATTAAACAAATAATTAAAAACATAAGCAGTCAATTAAGTGCGTGAATTAAGTTCAGAATTTGTGAGGACTCCAACCCCATGTATGACAATTTAGCAATGTGACTCCAAGATGACACAATATTCGTTCAATTCTATCTAAGTTGGTACTTGAAAGTGCTAATAAGCTCTAACACTTCCCATTCACCATATTAATTAACCAAAACAAGCTCTTTGATTAATCCTAACCTTATTAACCTAATCTAAACAAGCTCTTAGGATTAGATTATAAGATTGCATGAAGCTTTATGTGAATGTTCCCAACAACACCCAATACTCCTCATAAGCTCGGGAGTGTAAAAGTGTATGAATAAAATTTACACTAAATTCATTCAATAGAGATCAATTTAATGCTTGTTACTTATTCAATTTCACAAAACAATTACGGATTTTGTAAAAGAGATAACTTGAATGACCTAACCCTAATTCAAATGGCCAATAAGAATCATAATTAGAATCAAACATTCGATTGAAGAAAAATCAAATTCATTAAATAGAAATTAAGAACAAACATCATGTCATATGAATGAAGTCACTACCAAGAAGTCAAAACATGAAATTGGAGAAATTAGGGTTCTAGCCACACATGGCTAGAACAAGATCACAAGAATAAAAGATAGAATTAAAGTGCAATTACAACTTACAAATACTAGAAATAATGTTTCCAAATGATTGTTAATCAAACCCTTGCAAAAACCTTTGAAAATCCTCCTTCAATGGTGCTCTGTTATGTTCTCCTCCTCTAAAAATGACCCTTAACCCGTAATATGAAAGATAGGAAAAACTGCCAAAAGTTGGTTTCTGGGTCGAACACGACCCGTGTTAAAATAGGCTAAACTGACACGGGTCGTGTTCAGCAACACGCCCCGTGTTGATTTGCACTAAACTGACACGGGTCGTGTTCAGCATGGTCAACAGCTCCCATTTTGGTCAAACACGCCCCGTGCCCACTTTTTAGTGTAAATTCAACACGCCCCGTGTACCTCTCTGACTCCAATTCCAAATTTGATTTTTCCAACTTTTTAGTTCTTCGCCGGATCGTCCCGAAATCTCCACCAATGCTTCCCGACACTTCCCAAAGCGCGTTCCAACCTCCGGTTTACCTGAAAAAGATATAAAAGTGTGCAAATAAGGTTGTTCTAGAGACTAAAATGAATATGATAAAATGCAAGGAAAAGAAAGAACAATTTTGCTAAATATATGCATAAAATGGGACTAAAAGGTGTGCAAAAAGGTGCACAAATAGCACCTAACATGAACACTTCCAAAAAGTTCGTTATCTAGATATATACAAAAGAAAAAAAAAATAGTTACCTAGATATAAACAAACCAAAAAATTAATTACCTCATTAATTCCATTTTCCTAATATGCAACATAGAATTGAAGAATATCCGCCCCATCCCATCAAGATTACTTCCATAAGGAAGTCTACTCAAAAGTAGCCACCGCATCAATATGTTTATCTTTTGATGCACATAATTATTCCATCTAGTAGAATACATTTATCTATGCAATTCTTCACCCCTTCAACTATGAAATTATCCAAGTTATCCAACTCTCATACATATTTATCATGAACATATGATAAAAGCTTGCATACTAAGGAATTGTTCCATCTCAACACCACTATGCACTTCACGCCTCAACTCTTATCTCCAACGATCAACAATCACATAATCCTTGTTTGTATCAAGTTGAAACACTAATCAATCCATGAAAGGATGATCTTCACACCACATCTCTTTCCAAAACATCGTTTGTCAACCATTACCAAGTTGCATGCCTACAAACCATACAAGGTTTTAACGACTTTGACCTAAAGCACATTAGTTTCATTCACCACCCTACACCTCTATTTTTGGAGAAGATCATAGTTGAACCTTTTTCAAACTTTTAATTTTGTTGCCATCTTTTTCCTTCAAAGCAATCATCGAGTTCCATTTAACCCAATGCATTTTTCATTCTTAAGTTATACTTATGCTACATAATGGATGCATCCAACATGAATATAGTTAGACTAGTTATTGGTGTCTATGTAATAAAAATGCAACTTTAAATACTTTAACGATGCACAATCCTGATCACATTATATTAGGAAATCAAGATAAATAAATCTTTTATGGCGTTACGTTTTGAATAAACCATGTAAGGTAAGAACACTTAAAGATATGGATATCATGGTTTTAGGAAAACGAATGGGCAATAAGGTTTCTAAATTTTGAATCAAATAATATAATGTGATCCATACAATTATAATAATGTAGGTATATGATTATAATTTATAAGGCATATTATTAATAAAGAGAACCATTAAAATCCGACTACTTTTTTTTTTTTTTTTGTATCTATTCCATCTAAAAGAGGCATTGTTTTGTATGGTGCAAATATGAATGGGGTGTTGTAAATGGAATGATTGGCTGTTTGAGTTTTAAATGGGAATGAATGAAATGGTTGGATTGTTTGGATGTAAGAAAGGAGCTTTGGGTTCTAAGTTTTGGTATAAAATTAGAAATCGGTGGTTGTGAGATAAAGATGTTAAATGCTTTGACAAAGACATCTTGTCTTTTCAAATATAACATTCCTTCTTAAAATTTTCTTTTTCTTTTGCTTTTTTCAAAATTTTAATCAACATAATTTGTTTGGATTGGACCTCACTCAATTCATATTATAAGAAAATAAATATTCTAAGTGTCTATGAATTTTGATACGAAATGAATCCTCTTTTTAAACAATGATTTCAACCCCTTTATATAAAAATAGATTTTTCTCTTAAAAAATCAAATAAGTAAAATATATAAATTAAATATAAATTTGATCAAATTTATGTTTGACGTGCTAACTGAAAAATTAATTGTTAGTTAAAAAGTTAATTATTATATGAAAAATTAACTGATAGTTGAAAATATAAGTGATAAAAAATAACTTTTAATGAAACTAGTTGAATTTATTCTATTATTTATATTTACATAACTATGGACAAAGGTAACCTTTCTTTCCTTTTAATAGATTTATTTACTTACCTTCAAGTATATTTTTAATGTGTAAACTTTTTAGGCGAATAATAACAATGCCCCACTCTTTATTATTAAGGCATCTATAAATAATATAATCTTTCCCTGTTTTGATGTTCTTATAAAAATAGTTCTCTTTATTTATCAATTGAATTTGTACCACTTATATTGGATATCATATAAAATTGATTCTACAAGATCATAAGTGATCAATAATACATGTTTTTTTTTGATAGATCGTGTTTTGCAATTTACCTCTCAGATGTCAGTATCAGGAGGATGTTTGTGTGACGGTTGGTGATACAGTTTTATCATCCATTGGTTTCAATCAAAGTTGTTAAATCGTGTTTAGGATCGTACAATCTCATCTAAGTAAATTGATTCAGATCATACATAGATCATTTTAGGGTAACATAGGCGTAGCATCGTAAGATTGAATATGAACATGTGAAAACCTCTTTTGAATTGTTTATTGAAAACTGATGTATTTATGATTTCAACTACATTTGGTATGATTTTACAATCACGTTTAATCTTACGATCACGATCTTGAAAAACCAAAAATAATCTTATATATTAATTCAATCTGTACAACCTAGTTTTCAACGTATTTCAGAAAAACTAAGACTAATTTTTCATAATTTGGAATACCATCAACATAGACGATTGAACTAATTAAATACTAAAAATATTAGTATATATCAATTTATTTTTGTATTATAGGAATTATTTTTTCTATTGCAGCATCGTTTTTTTTCTTATGACATAATACTTAGCACATCTACATAGCTGTACCACTCTATTATTTTATTAAAATTTGTATTTTGTAACATATATCAAATATATAATAAAGATTGTTTAATATTTAAATGAGATATAATGTTTTGGTAGATTTCTCATTTCTCAAAATATAATATAATACTAAAAAATAAAAGTAAAATAATATGGTAAACAATGAAACATATTGTCTATTTTTTCGTTTAACCAAAAAAACAACAAAAATCCATTTATAGAAACATTATGATTCACATAATCAAGTTACTTCTTTTAGTTTTCCTACACAATAATTTTGCAATTCTTGTTTTTCCTTTTTGTATTTTTTTTCATTTAGGTATTTTAGGTTATCTTATCAATCAATACTTTTTTTAGATCATATTCAATGTTTTTATATAAGAACGATATCGTTGCCTACTTTATTAAAATAAGACGGCTAGAAATGAGTTGTCGTTTTTGTAGTTTTGCTCATTGTAACATATGATCAACAACAAAATCTATAATATTCCCTAAAAGAAGAAAGGAGGCATTTGGTAAGATGGATACGTGGACGACTTGATGCGAAATTGGTTGGGTTTAGGTGAATCGATTTTTGTTTTTAAACCTATTTTTTTAAATTAATATGTTAAATATAATTATAATCGAAAAAATATTAAAATGGAAAGAAAACTCCTACTTGATGACATTTTTATTCACATTTATCATGAAATCTGTTAAGAATGATTATCACCACTTAATTTCATTTTACTTATTAATGTCACCGTTTTAAAAACATGTCCCGATATTCTATCTAGTGCAACCCTTATAAATGATTTAGACAACAAAATCAGATTTACTCAAGTAATTATCCATCTATATACGTGTGCAGTTGTGCAGCTTGTGCTTAGCCAAATCTTCACTTGTTTGGTTGACCTTTGTTGCCATTTTAGTACAAAAATCAGTTATTGTAATTCATAAAATAAAGCGTCTCACAAAAAATAGATTTCCATTATCATATTATAATAAGATATTGAGAAATCAAATATACTTCTACATTTTATTTCTTCGCATAGAATAACACTCAAAAAAAAAAAAAAAAAAAAAAAACTAGAAATCTTCTACATATAATCATTGTTTCTCTCTAGTAGTAAGATGACATTGTTCTCACTATCTTTAGACGTAAAGGAATGGGGCTATTCGGTCGCAATTGGCAGGGGGGCACCGCCCCCTATGTGGTTTGGAGTGCGGTTTTCGACGCACACGGCTAAAAGTCGTCGCCTATCTTATATATATATATATATATATATATATATATATATATATATATATATATATATATATATATATATATATATTGTGTGTGCATGTATGATTAATTATGGATCAATCATTTTAGTTATTATAAGAAAGTAATTAATATATATTAAATGCTGAAGTTTTTTTTTTTTTTTTGAAACGACAAATCTATTCTACTCCTAATTCTCCACCTATGTCCCCTACGGGACTTGAACCCTCGACCCCAAAGAGGGAGGGTAACACCGGATACTGCTGGACTAGAAACTCTTTGGTGCTGAAGATTTAATTAATACTTATTATATATTCAACATGTATTTCTCTCAAAATCACTGGAAATGGCATCGTCTTCGTCTTTTGAAGAATTGCAATCTATGTTTGATGCTACTGTCACTTGTGCTCAAATAGTGGAGCAAACGTATGACACTTTATGCAATAATACAACCGAAAGATCTCAACGAAGAACACGAAGATATATTCATAGAAATCGTGAATATGCCTAACAACGCGCTTGATAGAATACTACTTTTATGAGGATGCCACTTTTCAAAGGTACTACTTTTGAAGGACCTTCAGAATATTCAAACCATTATATGAATCTATAGTCCAAGATTTAACGAGGGAGTGTAGTTTTTTCCAACAACATCCCAATGCTAGAGCTACACCCGGTCTTACTCCCTTACAGAAATGCAGATCCACACTTCGTCAATTAGCATATGACATCACGTCTAATGCATTTGATGAGAGTTTTAGGATGTCCGCTAGGACCGCACAAAATAGTCTCCACTATTTTTGCAAAACTGTGATTCGTTTTTATGATCCAAAATATTTATGTAAGCCTACATACAATGATACCTTATAATAACAAGCTCATCATGCAAGCGTAAATGACTTTATTGGAATGATAAGAAGTTTAGATTGTCTCCATTGGACATAGGAAAATTACCCTACCTCACACCATGTTCAATTTACCTGATGTGATAATGGTCATCCAACGGTCATACTTGATGTGGTGGCGTCACAGAATTTGTGGATTTGACATGCTTTTTTTTGTACCCCCAGTTCGATTAACAATATCTACGTTCTTAATCGTTCACCTATATTTAACAATATATATGACGAATCTACACCAGACTCTTATTTTCAAGTGCATGGAACGTCATATAAGTATGATTATTATCTTTTTGATGAGATCTATCTTGAGTATGTTGTGTTTGTTAAATCATTTACGTGTCTACATGATTCTAGTCGGAAAAATTTCAAGAGAGCTCAAGAAATAGCTAGGAAGGATGTTGAGCGGGCATTTAGATCTCTTAAGAAACGTTGATACATACTGGAAAAGCCAACAATTTTTTCAGCGAGGGAAAACTTGAAGAAGTCATGTATGCATATATCATATTGCATAATATGATTATTGAAGATGAAGGAAGAGTGATATGTTCATACGGCGAGCATGAAACCATCCTCGAGACACAACCAATAGAAATTGCTGGCAACGAGTATATGGATAGGAAAACATAGAGACGTAGTACTGAAACATTTCGTAATCTTCACATGGACTTGGTGGAACACATTTAGGGGATTCAACACATTAACCTCAATTTGGATCCCTCGAATGACTCGGAAGACGATTTCTTGAAGGACGACTTCATGTAGTATATTTTAGTTATTTAATTTGTATTTTTAAGTTATTTTAATCATTTAGTGTGTGTTTTTTCAAGTTTGTAGGATTTTTTTTAATGTCATGTTATTATTATTATTATTTTTTTTTAAAATTTTAAGTATTGTAATGTAATGTTTTTTTTTGAAGTGATGAAATGTTATGTTTTTTTTATTAAAAATGAGCTTTTATTTAAATTAAATTGTTTAAAAAAAAATGTGGCACCACTCCTTAGATGTTATAAGAAACCACACTTTGGTGTAAAAAAATGACATGATGTCTACATGGCAATGAAGGAGGTATGGTAAGAGTGACACCAATTAAAATCTAGAACTCTTCATTATTATGTAACAGATCAATTTGTTTGATCTTCTCATTAAAAGGACTTATGTTCTTAGGCTGGAGGAAGTAGTGTCAACCGGTCCACCTATGCATAATCTAGGATTTGTCACACCGCCTCACCTTTTTTCATTTACAAGTCCACCTATGCATAATCTAGGATTTGTCACACCGCCTCACCTTTTTTCATTTACAAGACATACGGTTCCATATTTGCCACATTCATTTTATTTCTAAAATTAATTAATATTAAATTTTAAAACCTAAAGATTCATTAAACTATAAAATAAAATTACAACAAAAAAAGGAACATATAATTTAAAATGACAACAAACAGAATATTAATAATAATTAACTTATATAGAAGGGGTTTATTTGAATTAATAAAGAGTATTAATTATGAAAGGGAATTAGTCAAAATGTCAACTTTTATAAAGTTGAAGGGTAAATATAGTATTTCGAATTTAAGTTTGGGGTAGAAAGTGAAGCAAAAAGAGAATTCCTAGGGACCATTATCGTAACTTTCCAATTCAAAACTCTTTTATATGTCCAGTTATGTTGATGAATAACCTTTGTCGTGGTCGCAGCACGGTGTGTGCGTCGAAGCCACATCATTCTTGCCGAGCTTATTGCCGAACCACTCTATGAAGCCTTAGATGCTTGTTTGGATGAGGCTTGTACATTTCATTAGAATGTCTAAACTTGAGATGTGACATTCTCAATTTCATGGCTCTTTTAAAATTTTTAGTTTATGCTTATTTAAAACATTTGTTATTGCATAATTAGTCCCAAAATATCATTGGCATGATAAAATATAAAAATCAAAGCATTTATGAAGATTTTATATTTTAAAAGTCTGGGATGTCATAATTGATATAAGAAACATAAGCATAAACGAACACTTACAAAGTATCAATATACTAACGATCTACATCTCCTTGGATCTCTTAGCACAAGTCAACAATGTTTGATAAAATCCAAGAATCCTCAAAATCATGATCTCTAACTGGTATGTACAATCAAGCCGATTCTCGCGATCCTGAGAAGTACCCGAAACACATATCACACAACACAGTAAGCACGAAACTTATTGAGTTCCCCAAAATACAACATACAGAAATAATAAGCCTCTCATGGCTATAGCTCGGCATGGACCCTCCGGTCATGCGTTTCGGTGAGGACCCTCCGGTCTCACTACTCGGGTTGGACCCTCCAGTCCTGTATCTCAGTGAAGACCCTCCGGTCTCACAACTCAGTTTGGAACCTCCGATCCTAACTCATTAAGGCATAGAATAATATAACATATATCACAAAGACAAAATGCATAATATCACATAACTCAGTATAAGCACATAGGACCCTCCGGTCGATAACTCAAATAAAACCCTCCGGCCGTACAGTATTACTGCTCAGGTAAGTATAGTGACAAGACTCACCTTGTAAGTAAGCAAGTAGATCTAGTACCCCACGAACAGTCTAGACTCTGCATACATAATATAATCATCTCTAATTAACACTTATAATCAAAACTCTAAAAAGTTAGTCTAATCCCTTCTTTAACTTACAGAATGAGTGAAAGACCATTTACCCCTCCATAGTCTTCATAATTCATGTCTTGACCAAACCCAATAAGTCAATGGAAGTCAACACTTGAGTCAACAGTCCATGTTGACCCAACTCGTCGAGTGTATCTATGCGACTCGTCGAGTTCCCTCTATTCTCAGGAAAAATCGGGAAAACTTGGTTCAACACTTACAAGACACAAACATTCAGGACATTTGGGCCTGGTAGAAGGCTACCTTTTAATAGAAAATATAGGATTTTCTAGGAGATACAAACATTTACTACAAACATTTACAAACTTATACATCAAACATTTACAAACATTTTCATACAAACAATGACACTAAAATGCTTATGAACTCACCAACTTAAATGTTGATCCTCTCTTTCAAAACAACTTGTATTCTCACGTCATCAGTAGACAGGTACCGATGCCAGTTTTTGAGAAGACGGAGCTTTCAAGACTCGTCTTTATTTTGATCATTCATTTTTGGTGTCTTATAAACTATACACAGAACACACTTGTATTAAATTATATTATTAATGCAATGGATGATATTGTTGCTTGTTTACTATTATACATTGTTGTGATACTGTACATGACGCCCTCCGCCCTAGAACATTTTCGTCGTTCCGGTTTTGGGGTGTGACAATGGACCTCATGAACCGAGTTTGCAGGCATATGTTGGATCGATAGATTATTGTGTTTATTTATGATATTTTGGTATATCCTCATGCCAAGGAACTACATGAGGAGCATCTATTAGAGGTAGGGGTGTAAGTGAGCCGAGCAACTCGTGCGCTACTCGGGATCTGTAACAACCTGAAGTTTTCTATCTTGTACTGTCAAACACTTCATTAAAAGTCAAACTCATTCCTGCTATCATTTAGCACAATTTGGAGTCTGTTTGGGCGTTCTGAGCCTTGTACACTTATGGGATAACTGTCGTGGCTTATCTGCTGGAGAAATAGCACAAAGAACAGACCTAGAACACCCTAACCACGAGTTCACGGCCACCACCATGGATTTTACGGCCGTAAACTCCCCTTATATGGTCAAGTTATGGCCATTTGTTCATTCCTCCCTTTCCTTTGGCTGAAATCCTCTCAATTATCATCCCGATCTTCATCCCCGATCTTCAAATCTCGTAAGTTCCTTGTCTTAACTAGTTTAAATCTTACATAAACTAGTGATCTTACATGATTTCATCCGTGAAATCATTCCATTTGTGTAGATCTTCAAGTTTCACCAAGAACACCAAGAACACACACTATTGTTCTTGGCCAAAACTGACCATTCAAGCTCCTAGATCGTAAGTACTCTTGTTCTAAATCGTTGTACGCTAGGTTTAACATGTTTAGAGCCTAGAAATCATAAGGAAACACATGATCCAAGGAGTTTACGACAAAGGCATGTTCTTGGGCCGTAAACCCCTTTAAGTGGTGCATATGGCACCCTAGTCCCTCCTTTGGCCTTGGACACTAACCTAGATCACCTCCTTGATGTATTAAGGAACTTAAACACCAAGTTTTGAGGGTTGAATGAGAGTTTATGGCCAAGAATCCCCTCAAGGCCATAAACTCCCTTAAGTGGTGCAAAGTTGACCTAATCACCTTACCAAGCCTTGGATCTTAGTCTAGAATTACACCACATTGAACTAGGGAATTCAATCATCGAATTGGTACTTCATACCATGAGTTTACGGCCGTGAACTCATGGGGAAGTGGTCCCCAGGTCGTAAACACATGTAAGGGTTATTCTTGGGCCTTAAACCTACCTAGCCTCTTGTTTAAGCCTTGGAACACTTAACCACATAAGACACCTTACCTTTAAGCCTAATTTGGTGACCCATTTGAGAGTTTACGGCCAGGAGTAAACTCCCATGGTCCGTAAACTCCAACAAGTATGGTCTATAGACCATAAACTCACTTACAAAGCCTTATACTCCTTTGTTGCACCCCAATGGCCTCCTAACACTTTGACCAAAGTGTTTTCCACGCCTTAGAATGTTTATACTTGTCTAATTAGTGTTATAATCACTAATTGCATATATAAATATGTCTTTATATGTTATTAGGATCATTGTGTGTGTTTAAAGTCTTCACTTGACACTGAACACTGGTCCGGCACTTCCATCCGATCCACTCACGACAGGTGAGTTCATACCCCTTAATTAACCTTTTAAATGTTTTTTTAATGTTTATAAATGCTTTTATGGGGGGGGGGGGGAATACAAGTTGAACCATGCTAGTTATTATATCAATCACATGTGATTAATAACTAGCACACAAATGGATTTACTATATGTTTAGCTGTTTTACCAAACAGATTACTTCAAATGATTTTCTCAAACGTTTTTACATGTTAAAACTCTTTATCAAATTGTCTTACATACTGTATGTTTCCTTTCAAACTTTGTTACAAATGTGTTTCAAACAAAGGTTTTCCTTATATACTTAAAACTTTCTTATCAAACAAAATACTTTCAAATCGTTTTATAAACTGACATCAAGTCATCATTTCTTAGTTATTAAACTTTTCAAAGGTTTTACAAACTTTTTTTATACTTTTATATTGTCAAATGCATGCCTAGATATGTATAGTTATATAAGTAATGTTTAAAGGACTTAGGACGGCTAGCTCGCTTTATTTCCTTTTCCTCATTGGGATGTGGCCTTAGGGCATCAGTCACCCGTCCGAATGTCGTCTAAATATTAGTTATATATCATGTATACATATGTAGACATAAAAGTTCCAACAGTCAGTTCAGTACCTTTGGGTAGCAAAAGTATACTTTCGGTTATACACGTACATTACTAGTAACTATAATAGGTATAGTTAGGAGATACTACTTACTATTCCAAGTACAAGGAATCACACAGTAGTTAGTTCATTCATGAGTCTATACTAATACATTACATATTACATAAATACGCTTACATGAATACGTTTACATAAATACGTTTACGTAGATACGCTTACATGGATATGCTTATATGAATACGTTTACATAAGATATGCTTACATGAATACGTTTACAAGAATACGTTTACATAGATACGCTTACATGGACACGTTTACATTAATATGTTTAATAGATACTATTACATAGAATATGTTACAAACGTTTCGGGACTTACCATTCCACACCCAAAGCTATTAGCTACAGTAAGGAAAATGATCATCGACGGATGTCTACGGTTGTACTGTTCATTAAGTTTCCACGCTGTGAATATCCTAGTGCAAAAGGATACATTTTTGGTTATTATATTATTTTCCTTCCTTTACTTTGTGACACATTCATATGAACGAAGAGGGAGGATATATTTGATATAGATAAACTATTTTCCTTATTACCTTTATATTGCGACTCATACACATAAACAATGAGGTAGACTATAACTTTTATAATAATAGTTAAACAAGGGAAAAACCGTCACATTTATAGTGATTCTTACTTACAAAATAGTTGGGTCTTGGTAGAAGACTACTTTCAAAATAGTCGGGTCTTGGTAGAAGACTACATTTATACTAGTAGGAAATATGGGATTTTTAGGGTTTTCAAATGTTTACAATTACTTACAAACACTTTTGTACTTATACAAACTTTTCTTCAAACAGTTACAAGTCTTTCTTTGCAGTTTTACAAATCAAAGACACATTAATACTTATGAATTCACCAACTTTATTGTTGATACTCTGTAACATCCCGAGTTCGGGAGTGCAAGTTCGGGGTTCAAAGTGAAAATGTGAAAGGGCAACTCGGCGAGTCCATGGGTGGACTCGGCGAGTAGGGCCGCGATGCTGGTGGAGTGATAAGTGACCAACTCGGCGAGTCTCAAGGGTGGACTCGGCGAGTTGGTGTTGTATGGAGAAAAACCCTAATCCCGGGGATTTAGCCCTATATAATGAACATAAAACCCTCTCCCCAGCCTCTTTACTCTCCCTTGAAGTCCAGAAACCCTAGCTTTCGATTGTGAGAAAGTCGGAGAGCATTTAGAGCCTTGGAGGAGGAAATCTTAGAAGGGAATTGAAGAACAAGAAGGTTGGAGCAAGGGGCTTTGCATATATTTAGCTTATTCTTCAGTTGGAGCTTTCATTTGAGGTAATAATCTATTGTTTGAGTTTTTGTGCATCTAAATCAATCAACTATGAGGTTTTTTTTGGTATGTATAAGGTCCATCTCAAGTTTAGTGTAAGATCTGAGGTTGCTACCTCAGATCTAGGTTGTTAATGATCCAGAAAGTCATAAAGTCTATGCTCAAGAGTTGTTGGTGAAGTTCTTTTGTCCCAAACCCTAGCCCTAGAGTATATTATGCTTAGATCTCTTGGATTCACATAAAGTTTGCAACTTTACGTGAGGAATAGCTTGTGGAAGAGTAGATCTATGGATTGGAACCCCTGCATGGCTTGGAAAGCCTCTGTATGGGTTAAGAGCTAGTGGTACTCGGCGAGTCACATGGGTGTACTCGACGAGTTGCTTGAAGATGGGAAGAAACTCGGCGAGTTGGAAGAACAACTCGGCGAGTTGGTTGAAGATAGCCTTGGACTCGGTGAGTCTGTTCTTGGACTCGGCGAGTCTGATCTTGAGGTCCTAGCCTTTTCTGGTTAAGCTAAGAATCGGTGAGTCAAGGGATGACTCGGTGAACTGAGATGGGATTTTCAGAGTTGAGAGACTCGGCAAGTCATCGGGCTGACTCGGTGAGTAGAGCCAGTCAGGAGGTTGACTTTGACTTTGACTTTAACCAAGAGTTGACCAGTTGACTTCTAAGGGCATTTTGTGGTATTTATTGGGTTTAGTCTTTCGGCTTTATCAGGGGTGAAGTTCGTGTTGGAGATTGGAGCAGCGTGATCTTATCTTTTCAGTCAGCAGTTGCAAGGTGAGTTATCCTCACTATATCAACAGGGTCTAAGGCACCAAGGCTGGGCCTTTATCGGATTGTAATCCGGGTATTGTTGTTATGTTGCTGTTTTACTATGTTTGCATCCTGGTAGTTAGGATGGTATTCGTTAGAGACCTGGTTAAGGTTGGTATCCTGGTATATAGGGAGATGCTATGCTAGTGACCGGTTAGGTCGGTATCCTGCTTAGAGTATGTTGTGTTACGTGATCTGCTAGATCGGTTTGATTAAATGTGAATTGTTATATGATTGTATGTTTATGTGCACATGGTTGTTGACTGGGGTTGGGTTGAGGCGGGACCTGCTTTGTGCTATAGGCCAACATACCCAGGGCGGATCGGTTATTCTGAAGGCCCAGTGAGCGGTCCGGATAGGCTGTAGGCCCTACGAGGGCGGACCAGACGTGTCGAGGCTCGGAGAGTGGACCAGGCCGACTGAAGGCCCGATGCGGGCGGACCAGTCAAACTGTAGACTCAGAGAGTGGACCAGGTGGGTTGAAGGCCCGGTGCGTGCGGACCAACCACACTGCAGACTCAAGGGACATGACTGGACTCGGAGGGTGGTCCAGGTGGACTGAAGGCCCGACACGGCGGATCAGTCACACAGTAGACCCGATATGCATGGTTGTTCTGTGATTCGATATGATATAGCATGTTATGTGTATGGTATATGTGGTTGGTATTTTGGGGATATCTCACTAAGCTTTCGGGCTTACAGTTGTGGTTTAATGTTTTTCAGGTTCTTCAGGAGACCGTGGCAAGGCAAAGACGTGATCGTACTGCTCCTCGAGTTTGTGTTTTATGATATGGTTCTAGGAATACTCTGATACTAAATGTATTGAAAACCTTTTTGTAATAACATTAGTAAAATGGGCTGTTTTTGAAAAGTTTAAATTTTGTTGAAATTTTTGGTCGTTACAAGTTGGTATCAGAGCCTTGGTTTGAGTGAATTGGAGGAACATTCGTGTGAATCCAGTCTCAAATCAGGGAGAGTTTTTAAAAGAGAATTTAAAATGGTTTTCAAATTAAGTAAAAGGAGGAAGCGGAGGTACGATCAGCCGGAGCCAGTAAGTAACCCCAAAATACCATGCATGATAATTGTTTTCGAGCTTTGATAGAACAACATGCTAGTACTAGGCTAGGGATATTCAGGATTTCATGATAATGTTGCCTGTTTTTTGCTGCCTGCTAGCCTAGGGTTCCCTTCTGTATGAGATTTCCAGTGTTGCTCTAGGAGTGAGGATTGAGTACTTGCTATGTATATTTGTCACTAGGGTGTTGTGGTAGTACTTCATACAAATATGGATAGGTGTGGAAGGTAGTATGGGCCCGTACTACTGAAAGCACAGGACCCATACGCGTATCAGGGAAACCATGACCTCTAGGGTTGGGTTGAGAGTTGGTTACCGGGTTAGTGGGAAGTATCTGAGATATTATGGTGTTTTTCAGTATGGTGGTCATGAGGCATACTGGGAGCGGATCCGGGTCGGGATCGGGAGCAGGAGAGGGAGGTCAGGGTGGGTCTGTACTGCCCGAGGTTGTTGGTCAGTTGAGCACAGGCGAGTTGGATGCTAGGATACGTGAGATCCTGCACGATGAGGTTGCTGCGTTGTTTCGGGCCGAGCTGCCGGAACTGTTTGGGTCGATCAAGACCACCATAGTGGAGTATTTTGATGAGCGTTATGCAACTCTCGCAGAGACAGCTGCCGCGGCGGCTACAACGGCTGTAGCAGTGGCATGGGGAGGAACGGTAGAGGTTTCCAGTATCGGGACTTCGATAATACGAAGCCCCTACCTTTGATGGAGTTCAGGACCCGATTGTTGCTATTAGATGGTTGTCAGACGTGGAAGGGTGTTTCTTCACATGTTCATGCCCTGCTGATCAGAGGGTGAGGTGTGCTCTGAACCTGTTGAGGCTTGGGGCGAAGGATTGGTGGAGATTGACCCGGGGTCATATTCAGATGCTCAGAGGGCTGCGGTTTCATGTGATTAGTTCCGAGAGATGTTTAGCACTCGTTATGTTCCGCGTGTTGAGAGGGAGAGGTTGGCTCAGGAGTTCCTTGAGCTGAAGCAGGATTCAGAGTCGATGATGGAGATCACCAGGATGTTCACTGAGAGGGCGATGTTTTGCCCCGAGTTTGCTTCGGAGCAGGCTCAGATGTCTCGATATCTGAGTATGCTCAAGAGGGATATCCGACAGTTCGTGTCTATGCAGAGGTGCGAGACCTTGTTAGAGTTGCAGGAGGCCGCCATATGGCATGAGTTGGAGATTGAGTTGCAGTTGCGAGAGCAGAGGCAGGCACCGGTGCAGTCGCAGCCGATGCCGAAACGGTCTAAGACCATCGATTCTAGATTGGGAGATCAGAGCAGCCACACTTGGGGGAAGTGTGGGAAGGGTCACACCGGAGTTTGTCGGTCTGGTGGTGCGTTCCGCAAGTGCGGAAAGGAGGGGCACTATGCTAGGGATTGTCGGTAGGCAGTCCCGAGTCGGGATTTGAGGATCTATTATCATTGTCATCAGGTTGGGCACTTGAGAGTCAACTGTCCACAACTTGCTGCAGGACCGGTGCAGGCTCCAGCACCGGCCCCATTTAGGATCACGGGTGGAGGTCAGGGTGGAGCGGAGCCCCCAAGGGCTCAGGGTTGTGCTTTACAGCTTATCGCGGAGGAGGTCAGGGCAGTGCCAGATGCAGCGGCGGATATGTTTCTTTCTTGATGTCTTGTTATTTTATGATTATTGTGGAGTATTGTTTATCTGCTAAACTCGTTGTGTGATTTTCGGTGTTGTATTCTTTGATTTTGAAGGTTATGGCATGGTTATGGGCTTAGTGTTAGAAATTTCGTTGATTATCATTCATGAGGGTTGTTCGTGGGAATCGGGTGTTGGTCTGGATATTGAGCAACATTTGCAGTATGAGGAGTGGTTAGTTGAGGATCGAGTTCTTTCGTGCCGGGATCATCAATATTGTTATGCGATTGGTGAAGGTTGTTCATGTTAGTGGGAAACGGTTCGCGTGAAAGAGTATGTGTCGTGAAGGGTTGTTGAGGGAGGTCAGTGATGGAGACCGGTGGTTGATAGTCAGTGCTCTAAGTGGGGGAGAATTGGAGAATTCTCCGGAGGATCAACGAGTATGAAAGGTTGTTTAGCTGTATGGGATTCAGTAGTGTCTCGGTCAGCCAAGGGCATAGGCTGGTATGAGTAAATGGCAGGCGTGCGGGGCGGGATACAAACCACTAACGATTGATTGTGGAAAGCCTAGGATTGGGCCGGGACTGAGTATATGGGATGGAGGTAGAGTTTGGAACCCTAGAGGGCTAGAACAGTATGCATGGGAGGAGTTTCCCGAAGGAGTAACTCGGAATGTTGATTGCTAGTTGAGCGGTCCGGATAGACTGAAGGCCAGTAGGCGTACCAATCAGGCCGAAGGCTCGAAGAACGGTCCAGCTAGACTGAAGGCCCTGGAGGGCGGTCCAGGTCTGCTAAAGGTTATGAGAGTGGTCCAGTTGGCTGAAGGCCGGGTAAGGCGGTTCAATCATGCTGAAGACTTTGCATGTGTTGTTAGATCGGTGCGAGGAAATGGATGAGTATGTCGCAATATGTTATCGTTATAAGGTCTAGCCTCGAATATTGATCACGATTAGTGGAGGTAGTGCATGGACTTGAGAGCCTTCGCGAGTGGATTCGGAGTATGTATGGTGCATGGGATAGCGGTTATGCCATAAGGAAATGGTGTAGTGTTGGGTGAGCACCGTGGCACTTGTGGTAGTGTCAAGACTGCCAAGTGGATCTCCTTGGTAAGGAAAAAGGGAAAGGAATGTAGCTCCGAGAGGGAATGTAAGTCACGGAAGTGAATTAATAGTGCAAAGTTATGATTGGGGTGTTCCAATTATGGTTATTGCGCAATGTATGCGGCGGTGGTATGGAATCACATCCGGTTTGGATGTCTGCCGAGGTTACGAAAGAAATTCCGAGGGTGTAAAGTCAAGAGGCTCGGAAGGGATGCAGGGATGGAGTCTTGGATTCCCAGCTTGATTTTGATCAAGGATTTGTGCATATAGTGGTAGTTCATTCTGGGGAATGTTTAGAGGTGTCGTCAGTGCATTGGGTTTTCTCAACCCGAGGATGTTACAACCAGTCCGGCAAGGGTATGTGATTGTGGAGGAGAACTCATGGGAGTTTCTTTGAGGCTGAAGGATGTGTCATTCTATCAGCATGGAAGGGATAGAGTTAGACTTGGAAAGGGATCAGGTTAAGTCTCAGCCATGAATTCGGTGAAGGATATGTCTGGCAAGGAAAAGGATAGCGGTGCGGTACCGGGATGGGATTCCGGTGGTTCAGGGTTATATCTAGCTCGTAAGAGTCAAGTGAGTGTTGTGATCTGGAACGACTGAAGTACCATGGACTGGTACCCGGTTGACAAGTGTGGTTATTAGAGGATGAAGCCGGTGGCCGACTTGAGGCGGTGGTCAGGACACCGCAAGGGAAGAGTTGGGTTTCGGGTTTCGATGGTAGTGTTTTAAGGAACCTTGTTGGGTTAATGCCAGGTGGTGCATAGCGAGAATAGTTTCTGGAGTGTGTTGCCGCAGGCTTCGAGGACGAAGCCTAATTTAAGTGGGGGAGAATTGTAACATCCCGAGTTCGGGAGTGCAAGTTCGGGGTTCAAAGTGAAAATGTGAAAGGGCAACTCAGCAAGTCCATGGGTGGACTCGGCGAGTAGGGTCGCGATGCTGGTCGAGTGATAAGTGACCAACTCAGCGAGTCTCGAGGGTGGACTCTACGAGTTGGTGCTGTATGGAGAAAAACCCTAATCCCAGGGATTTAGCCCTATATAATGAACATAAAACCCTCTCCCCAACCTCTTTACTCTCCCTTGAAGTCCAGAAACCCTAGCTTTCGGTTGTGAGAAAGTTGGAGAGCATTTAGAGCCTTGGAGGAGGAAATCTTGGAAGGGAATTGAAGAACAAGAAGGTTGGAGCAAGGGGATTTGCATAGATTTAGCTTATTCTTAAGTTGGAGCTTTCATTTGAGGTAATAATCTGTTGTTTGAGTTTTTGTGCATCTAAATCAATCAACTATGAGGTTTTTTTTGGTATGTATGAGGTCCATCTCAAGTTTGGTGTAAGATCTAAGGTTGCTACCTCAGATCTAGGTTGTTAATGATCCAGAAAGTCATAAAGTCTATGCTCAAGAGTTGTTGGTGAAGTTCTTTTGTCCCCAAACCCTAGCCCTAGAGTATATTATGCTTAGACCTCTTGGATTCACGTAAAGTTTGCAACTTTACATGAGGAATAGCTTGTGGAAGAGTAGATCTATGGATTGGAACCCCTGCATGGCTTGGAAAGCCTCTATATGGGTTAAGAGCTAGTGGTACTCGGCGAGTCACATGGGCGTACTCGTCGAGTTGCTTGAATTTGGGAAGAAACTCGGCGAGTTGGTTGAAGATAGCCTTGGACTCGGCGAGTCTGATCTTGAGGTCCTAGCCTTTTCTGGTTAAGCTAAGAATCGGTGAGTCAAGGGATGAATCGGTGAGTTGAGATGGGATTTTCAGAGTTGAGAGACTCGGCGAGTCATCGGGCTGACTTGGCGAGTAGAGCCAGTCAGGAGGTTGACTTTGACTTTGACTTTGACCAAGAGTTGACCAGTTGACTTCTAAGGGCATTTTGGTATTTTGTGGTATTTATTGGGTTTAGTCTTTCGGCTTTATCAGGGGTGAAGTTCGTGTTGGAGATTGGAGCAGCGTGATCTTATCTTTTCAGTCAGCAGTTGCAAGGTGAGTTATCCTCACTATATCAACAAAGTATAAGGCACCAAGGCCGGCCCTTTATCGGATTGTAATCCGGGTATTGTTGTTATGTTGCTGTTTTACTATGTTTGCATCCTGGTAGTTAGGATGGTATTCGTTAGAGACCTGGTTAATGGCGGTATCCTGGTATATAAGGAGATGCTATGCTAGTGGCCAGTTAGGTCGGTATCCTGCTTAGAGTATGTTGTGTTACGTGATCTGCTAGATCGATTTGATTGAATGTGAATTGTTATATGATTGTATGTTTATGTGCACATGGTTGTTGACTGGGGTTGGGTTGAGGCGGGACCTGCTTTGTGCTGTAGGTCAACATACCCAGGGCGGATCGGTTATTCTGAAGGCCCAGTGAGCGGTCCGGATAGGCTGTAGGCCCTACGAGGGCGGACCAGACGTGCCGAGGCTCGGAGAGTGGACCAGGCCGACTGAAGGCCCGATGCGGGCGGACCCGTCAAACTGTAGACTTAGAGAGTGGACCAGGTGGGTTGAAGGCCCGGTGCGGGCGGACCAACCACACTACAGACTCGAGGGACATGACTGGACTCGTAGGGTGGTCCACGTGGACTGAAGGCCCGACACGGCGGACCAGTCACACAGTAGACCCGATATGCATGGTTGTTCTGTGATTCGATATGATATAGCATGTTATGTGTATGGTATATGTGGTTGGTATTTTGGGGGTATCTCACTAAGCTTTCGGGCTTACAGTTGTGGTTTAATGTTTTTCAGGTTCTTCAGGAGACCGTGGCAAGGCAAAGGCGTGATCGTACCGCTCCTCGAGTTTGTGTTTTATGATATGGTTCTAGGAATACTATGATAATAAATGTATTGAAAACCTTTTTGTAATAACATTATTAAAATGGGTTGTTTTTGAAAAGTTTAAATTTTGTTGAAATTTTTAGTCGTTACATACTCGCTTTCAAAATAACTTGTATTCTCAAGTCACAAATAGACAGGTACGACGACCAGGTTTTGTGAAGACGGAGTAATCAAGACTCGTCTTTTATTTTGAACATTCATTATGTTTTTTATGATATAAAAGAACACTTATGTATTTAAAATTATACTATTAATGCAATGGATGATGTTGTTGCTTGGTTTCTACTTTACATTGTTGCGATACATTACATGACGTCCTCCGCCCCGGAACGTTTCCACCGTTCTCGGTTTTGGGTGTGACAGGATCAACTCGTTAAAAGCTCAACTTGAGATTGAATTAAACGAGCCTGAGCCGAGATCGAGCCTAAATATGAGGCTTGTTTATTAAACGAGCTCGATCCGAGCTTCAATTAGTGGGCTCGCGAGCCTAAACGAGCCTATATATACACACACACACACATATATATATCTATATATACATATATATATATATATATATATATATATACATATATATATATATATATAGACACACATAGAGGCTCGTTTAGGCTTGATTAGGCTTGCGAGCCCACTAAATTGTTCACGAGTCGAGCTCGAGCTTCCTCAAAATTAAACGAGTCGAGCTCGAGCTTGGTCAGGCTCGAGCTCAGCTCGACTTGTTTACACCCCTAATGGGAGGTTCCTGAGACTTTAAGGAGGGAGAGGTTGTATGCAAAATTCTCCAAGTATGAGTTTTGGTTGTACGAGGTGCAGTTCTTGGGTCACATTGTCAATCAAAATGATATTTTGGTTGGCCCGACCAAGATCGAGGTTGTGATGCAGTTGGGAGTCCCGAGCTCTCCATCTGAGATTCGAAGCTTCCTTGGTTTACCAAAGTACTATCAGATATTCATTTAGGATTTCTCCAGGATCGTAGTTCCTTTGACCCAAAGAATGTCACTTTTCTATGGAGGCCTGAGCAGCAGGCGACATTTGAGATTTTGAAGCAGAAGTTATGCGAGGCTCTGATACTAACCCTCCCCAAGGGTGTGGATTATTTTGTGGTCTATTATAAAGCATCGATGCTTAAGAGTTCAAATGTCACCTAAAAGCAACATAACATACGTCAGACTCCTATTAAGTGATGCATTAAGTCACTTATTAAGCTCTTAATCCTATATTTAGAATTTCATTATTGAAAGTATTCCCCATGTTAAAACATAAATGTACGAAAAGAGCGTGCATGATTTCGAGTAAGGACGTAAAAGTTATGAGCAAAATAAGTTTGGTTGACATACGACTCATAAGCTATAACACGACTCGTGCCACCCTTAACAACTAAAAACGACTAAAATTGCACTTTTAGGCATCATACTTTGATCCTAATGCATCTAATCATTATACTACCTTCCCAAATGATCCTTATGAACCTAATAATTCCATGAAACTCATTTGTTACTCAAATGTTGTAACATCCCAAAACACGACCCAAATTTTTTTGTTTAATCATTACTAAAATCATTAGATCAATACCATAAAATAAAAACCCATACGTTAATATCTCAAAACCATAACAAAGTATCACGAGAAAACTGTATCAAGATTGTATCAAATCATATCTATGAAAAGCTAAATCAACTCCCAGGACAAAAACTGAAGTTGTGGTGTGTGCAATGCCATCATCCCGAGCTCATCCCTTTACTTGCGGAAGTACCTGAAACCAAAACAGAAACTGTAAACACAAAGCATAGTGAGCTCCCCTAAACTACCACATACCATACAATAACATATAAAACACATATTGGGCCTTTCCCATTGCATCGGACCGAAGTCCGGAAACTACATCAGATCGAAGTCCGGAACTAACCAGGGCCTTGCCCTCTGCATCAGACCGAAGTCCGAAAACTGCATCAGACCGAAGTTCGGAACTGACTGGGACCTTGTCCCCTACATCGGACCAAAGTCCGGAACTAACTGCATTGGACCGAAATACGGAAATAACTGGAATCTTGTCCCCTGTATCGGACCGAAGTCCGGAAACTGACTGAGCATAGCATAGCATAGCATAAAAAAATCAACTAGCACAAGCACATATACTGCATACTGCATCGGACCAAAGTCCGGAACACACAAAACATGCTTGAATCACAAAGACACCAAGCAATCTAACTACTGCATCGGACCGAGATCCAAAACTACTGCTAACTAAACAGGCCGACATTGTGGTCGTAGACCCGTTCCTACTGGAAGGAAAACTCACCTCGTAGTCTGGCTGTTGAATGAACTGGTCTGGAAACTGGCTACTGCTGCTCCGGTATCTCCCCGGCTACAATTTCCATAAGTACATTCAATCAAATACTGATAACTATACTGAGGGTAAAATGACTATTTTACCCCTGGTCAAAGTCAACATACAGTTGACCTGACTCGCCGAGTTGTGCCGCCAAATCGTCGAGTCCCTACTCTCATTTCTCACTTCTGCTCGTTACTACTCGTCGAGTTTGGCATAGACTCGACGAGTTCTTCTTTGATACCAACACTTAGTCAATCTGTATCCGACTCGCCGAGTTGTATGAACAACTCGTCGAGTTCTCCTTCAACATATGAACACTCCGACTGTGACTCGCCGAGTTGTATGAACAACTCGCCGAGTTGTATGAACAACTCGCCGAGTCTGTTCTTGAGATATGAAGATTGCCTTGGATTCGCCGAGTCATGGCATTGACTCGCCGAGTCCCTCCATGAATGAGTCCGATCTCCGACTCACTAAGTCCATTTATAACTCACTGGTTCCACTCGGCCTAATACATGAAAGGTGAAAACTCGAGGACTTGCGACTCGACTCGCCGAGTCTGAAGAATGACTCACCGAGTCGGTTGCATGCAACTTCTATACAGTTGATTCTGCTCAACACCAATGCATACAACTTATAGATCTGGTTCTTAAGGCTTGGTTACCACGTAAAGTTTCCAACTTTACATGTACATATGCATGAAAAAGGATTTAAAGGCTCAAAAGACACCTAAAAGAGTAGATCTAGCTTTCATGCAAAATGGCTCCATAAAGGTGTTAGATCTAAGTTTTTGGAACTGAAACATGGCTAGATCTGAAGGCTAATCAACCTAATGCGATCTCTCTACTAATATCAAGCTAAGAAATGGATAAAATGACCTAAATGTGATTTATAATGGAGAATTAATCATAGAAACAGAAGGAATCCGATTAGTACCTCAATAAACTCTATAGTGGTTGCAAGATTTCCGGATCTCCATCTACTCCTTTGGGTCTAGCTTCCTTGTTCTCTTCAAAACTTCAAGATTCACACAAGAAATGCTTAAAATGCTCAAGGAATGGTTAAGGTTTGCTAAATGATGCTCTGAGGGTGAAGGAGGCGAGTTTGGGGCTCATAACATGGTTTAAATAGGGTGCAAACCCCGTGGATCTAGGGTTTCTTCCAGACTAGCGGACTCGCCGAGTCGCCAACTTAAACGTGCTCAATATCTTGTCTCTACTCGGTGAGTCGGGCCTACAACTCACCGAGTTCCAACTACAATGCAAAAATACTTAGATTAAAATACATACCAGGAACCAGGTGCTACAAATTTCCCCTACTTGTTTTAGACTTCGTCCTCGAAGTCTGTTGCTGCTGCATCTGAAAACAACTCTGGATAGTGCTCCCTCATCTCCTCCTCAGCCTTCCACGTCCACTCAGACCCCTTCCGGTGCTGCCACTGCACCTTTACCAACTGAACCACCTTGTTGCTCAAGGTCTTCGTCTTTCGATCCAAAATCGCAACCAGTCTCTCAATATAATTTTGGCTGCTATCAACCTGAATATCCTCCAAGGGCACAACTACTGACTCGTCCACCAAACACTTCCTTAATTGGGAAACATGGAAAGTGTTGTGGATTTGGCTAAGCTCTGCCGGAAGGTCCAACTGATAAGCAACCCGACCCACCCGAGCCAAAACTCTAAAAGGACCGATGAACCTGGGGCCCAGCTTGCCCCTTTTCCGAAACCTGATGACACCCTTCCAGGGTGATACCTTCAGGAAGACCATGTCGCCTACCTGAAACTCCAAGTCTGATCGCCTCCTGTCGGCGTAACTCTTCTGTCGACTCTACGCAGTCTGCAGTCTACTACAAATCTGTTGTATCAACCCTGTCGTCTTGAGCACCACTTCGGTGCTCCTAATGACACACTGACCGACCTCGCCCCAAAAAATTGGGGTCCTACACTTCCTCCCATAGAGCATCTCGAAGGGAGGGCGGTCAATACTCGCATGATAAGTGTTGTTATACGAAAATTCTGCTAACGGAAGATACGTATCCCAACTGCCACCGAAATCTAGGACACATTCCCGGAGCATGTCCTCAAGAGTCTGAATCGTCCTCTCGCTCTGCCCATCCGTCTGAGGGTGGAAAGCGGTGCTGAAATGGAGACGAGTACCCATCTCGTCATGAAACCGCTTCCAGAATCTGGAAGTAAAACGGACATCTCGGTCTGACACCACTGAAACAGGCACTCCATGCCGTCCCACAACCTCTCGCACATAAATATCGGCCAGCTTCTCAGCTGATATACTCTCCTGGATTAGTATAAAATGAGCACTCTTCGTCAACTGATCCACTATTGTAACGCCCGCAGATCCGGGCTAGTTAATTTAGAGGCAATAGGGGTCGAAAATGACTTTTTGACAAAAGATTATTTAGAATAAATAATCTTAACCAAGTTTTAAAATATGACACAAGGTTTCCGTACATATAAAGAACGCCGAAATCCGAGTTATAATGAAGAAGTTATGGCCCGTCGAAGTTTCGCGACGGAACCGGCACAGCACCGGGAAGCGTAAATAGTGAATTTCCGATGGAGGAATTTTTAGCCTTAGTGATCTAAACAAAAGTCGTAGAATATGTTAAACCAAGAAAATCCATAAAAAGAACGCCCAAATCTGACTTCGTATGAAGAAGTTATGATTTTTCTAAGATTCGGCTTAGCAGTATACAGCCCGAAACTCGAATTTTAGTTCGAGCGGTTTTTGGCTTACGTGACCTAAATGAGAGTTGAAGATCTCATTAATAGGAACTCAACGGTAAAAAGACAGACAAAAATGGAGTCCGTATGAAGGAGTTATGAATTGTTCGCGGTCATTTAACAGTCTAAACGCCTCCTACTGATAAATTTGATATCGGTCGAGAATTAGCCGATGGAGTCTAAACGAAAGTTGTAGATCTTGATTTTACCTACGCGTGGATATAAAGAACATCGAAAACGGAGCTCGTATGCGAAAGTTATGATTTTTTTCTAAGTTTGAAGGCTGATACGCGATAGGGGTGACGTGGCACCACCAGAATTGGACACGTGGCACCACCAGAAGGCCACCACATGGACCAACTCGGCGAGTAGACCAGTCAGCACCCCTATAAATAGAGGTGCCGGGTTCCATTCATTCTCACACCTTCAACCTTCTTCTTTCTCTCTCTAAGCTCCCTTAAGCCCCTAAAAGCCTAGGTAAACCCCCTAGCACCCGAAGGGAGCCCCGAGGCTCCCGGAGTCCCGAGAAAAGAGCCTTTAGGCTCGGGAATGCTGCTCCAGCGAAGCCCGACTTTGCGAAAAACCCGCTGTAAGTGAGCTACGCCTAAGCTAGTTTTAATATAGCTTCTAATTAATTATAGTAACATTATTAGGACCTTAAAATAATTATTTGGGCTATTATTGTGAGTTATATTGAGTGTTATTTAACGCTTATATAATAATAATAATAGTCAAACTATTAATTCGTCGCGGATATCGGTAGACTAAACCCTAGTGGTGTTGATACTAGGTTTTATCGAAAGAAAGTTGTTTTGAGAGTATCGAAGCGCTGTCCGAGTGTTGAGTCACCACCTATCAGGTGAGTGCATAGTCCCTTTCATCTTACACATAGATATGAAGTATTTTATATAAACTACGTGCTATGTGTGCATATTATTTGAATACTTGCTGTCTATGCTGGATGAACGTTTTATACATGTTTTAAAGGATTTAAACTGTATACGTATTTTATATATATGAATATGTTGGGTATGATGATGGGTAGATGAATGATGAGAGATAGAAGATGACGTGAGTATACATTGGCAGCTATAGACTTAGTGCCTATGGGACAAACACCGGTAGCTATGGACTTAGTACCTGTTAGACGTTGGTAGCTATGGATTTAGCACCTGTTGGGAATTGGTAGCTATGGACTTAGTACCTATTAGTTAGACACTGGTAGCTATGGATTTAGTACCTGTAGGAATTGGTAGCTATGGACTTAGTACCTGTTGAGCACTGGTAGCTATGAATTTAGTACCCGATAAATAAGATATAGCAGCTATGGAATTAGTGCTTTACGAACGAATATCGGCAGCTATGGATTTAGTGCCAGTCCTATAACCCTGGAAGTAAGGGACTTTGAAATAAACGAATGCAGAATAGATGACTCTTAGGAGTAAAGAAGATAATGGGGATGGGTAATTGGGTTAATTGTTTGATGATTGAACATAACAATTATATTATTGTGGGTTGAAAACCCTATGTACTCACCAGGTTTCCCAACCTGACCCACTCAGTTTATTTACATCACAGGTGGCGATATGAAGTGACATTACACTAAGAGATTTAAAGAGATGTAGATCACTAGTGTAAATAATTGTAAGTTCTGTTTATGCTTATGTTTCTGTATTAACGATGACATCCCAAACGTTTTAAGATGAATAAAAATACGTTTCTTCGAAAATGTTTTAATAACGTATTTATCGTGTTTTTCTGGGAACAAATTCCGCAACCTTTTTATAAAATGAAGTACTCTGATTTTTATAAAGCATAAACAAAATCGGTCTTTTCTGGCCGTGATTTTGGGGATGTCACAACTATAACCCAAATCGAATCCATTCCACGCGCGGTCCTGGGCAGCATAGTGATAAAATCCATGGTGATGTCTTCCCATTTCCACACTGGAATGTCTAACGGCTGCATCTTGCCATGAGGCCTCTGGTGCTCCGCCTTAACCTTCCTGCAGGTCAGACACCTCTCCACATACCAAGCGACATCCCGCTCCATGCAGAGCCACCAATAGTCGGGTCGATGATCCCTATACATCTTCGTTGCCCCTAGGTGGATAGAAAATCGAGACTTATGAGCCTCATCCATCAATACTTGCCGTACTCCACCCATGTACGGTACCCAAACTCTCCCATGAAGGGTCAACAATCCTCGACTGTCATAGTCGAAGGAAGCTACTCGGCCCACAATCCTCTCACACTTCTGCCTCTCCTCCTTAAGGCCCTCGACCTGAGCCTCTATGATTTGCTCTAACAATGGAGTAATTACTATCATCCTCAAACATATATCCCTGATCGGGGCCGCTTCCGCCTTGCGGCAGGGCATCGTCCATTACGTTGGCCTTCCCTGGGTGATAAAGGATCTCACAATCATAATCCTTTACCACATCTAACCACCACCACTGCCTCATGTTAAGATTCGGCTGATCCATGAGGTACCTTAGACTCTTATGATCCGTGTAGATGGTACAACAGATCCCATAAAGGTAATGCCTCCAAATCTTAAGAGAAAACACCACTGCCCCCAACTCTAAATCATGCATAGGATAGTTAGCCTCGTAAGGCTTCAACTGTCTAGAGGCGTAAGCTATCACACGGCCTCGCTGCATCAACACTGCTCCCATACCTGTGATCGAAGCATCACAGTACACTACAAAATCCTCTACTCCCTCTGGCAGGGTAAGGATTGGTGCCTTGCATAATCTCTGCCTGAGGGTCTCGAATGCTACATGCTGCTCAGGCCCCCAACAAAACACCACCGACTTCTTAGTCAGTTGGGTCTGCGATACAACTATCTCGGAGAAATCCTAGATGAATCTCCTGTAGTACCCTACCAAACCTAGGAAGCTCCGAATCTCAGATGGAGATCTCGGGACCTCCCACTGCATCACGATCTCTATCTTGGCCATATCTACCAAAATACCCTTCTGTTTGACAAGGTGTCCAAGGAACCGCACCTTGCGTAACCAAACTCGCACTTGGAGAACTTTGCGAAAAGTCTCTCCCTCCTCAAAATCTCTAGCACCTCTCTTAGGTTCTCCTCGTGTTGCTCCTGAGTCTTGGAATAAACCAAGATGTCATTAATGAATACTATCACCTACCGATCCAACAACGGTCTACATACGCGGTTCACGAGATCCATTAATGCGGATGGAGCATTGGTGAGCCCAAACGGCATCACCACGAACTCATAATAACCATACCGGGTCCTGAAAGCAGTCTTCTGCACATCCTCATCTCTGACTCGCATCTGATGATACCCGTAGCGTAAATCGACCTTGGAAAACCAAGACGCTCCCTGCAGCTGATCAAACAAATCATCTATCCTTGGGAGTGGGTAACGGTTCTTCACCGTTACGATAATCTATACACATATGGTGCGACCCGTCCTTCTTATTCACGAACATAATCGATGCTCCCCAAGGCGAACTGCTCGGCCTGATAAAACCCTTGTCTAGCAGCTCATGTAGCTGCGTAGACAACTTCTGCATCTCTGGGGGAGCCAACCGATATGGCGCCTTAGCTATCGGAGTCGCACCAGGGATCAGGTCAATCCTAAACTCGACCTGTCTCTCGGGAGGTATTCCAGGAAAATCCTCTGGAAATACATCCGGGTAGTCTCGTACTACTGGAACATCATTAACTGTCATCTTTCCCTTCTCCCGGGCGTCTAAAATATAGGCAATATAACCGGTGCAACCCTGCTGGAAATAGCGCCTCGCTCTCGCTGCTGAACACAGAACTAGTCCGCGTGGTGGCCTCTCACCCTGAATCACTAACTCTCCCCCACTGGGAGTGCGAACCCTCACTAACTGCAGCTCACAATCTATCACCACCCCATTAGGTCTCAGCCAATCCATGCCTACTATGACCTTATTCCCTCGCAGGGGAATAGGGACCAAGTCCACCAGAAACTTCTCATCGAATAATTGTAGAGAACATCCTCTGTGTACTCTCACCACCCTAACGGGCCTGTCAGCTACTATCTCAGCCTCAAGTGGACAATCTAGCTCCCCTGGAGCTCTGCTAAACCTCTTGCTAAGCGCAAGAGAGACGAATGATCGGGTAGCCTCCGAATTAAACAATAATGTGGCTGAAATGTCGTTCACTGAGAACGACCCTATACAAAACATATAACCATAAGAAACAATCACTAATAAATGCAGAGATAAGGGAAAAATACATAGCCATCACCACGTCAGGAGTCACTCGCGCCTCCTCTGCTGTCAGCTGAAAAGCCCTACTCTTCACCACTAGCGTCTCAACTCGGCCCTGACAGCCATCTGTAATCCTCAAAGTAGCAGGAGCAGGTGCTGACACCTTCCCTGCAGCAGCTAAACTCGGATACTGGGAATTTTTATGTCCCCTCTAATTACACTAGAAGCAAATCAAATCTGATGCCGCAATGGCGGTAGTAGTGGCTGTACAATCTCTGCTCATATGCCCAGTCCGACCGCACTTGTAGCAGCCGGAACTCCCTGCCTTGCACGCCCCGTCGTGCAATCTCCCACACTTGTCACACCAACCGTGGCTCTGCTAACTCCTGGATCTGTAATATGAAACCTTGAGCTTTTTTCCCGAACTCCCTGAACCCGAAGCCGCCTCCGACTTCCTTTTTCTCTCCATCTCAAGGTCAATCTCTCTCTCTCTCTCTCTCTCTCTCTCTCTCTCTCTCGCCCTAGCAATCATGTCATCCAACATTTTATAGCTAGACCAGCTCACAAACTGGTGGATGTCGCTCCGTAGCATCTCATGATAACGGACCTTCTTCATTTCCTCATCAGCTGCGTACTGAGGAACGAGAAGCGCCCTTTCCCTGAACTTGGCGGTAATCTTTACCAGTGTCTCTGTAGTCTAGGTGAGATCCTAAAACTCCCTGGCTAACTGTTGCACCTCAATAACCGATGTGAACTCAGCTTTGAACCTGGCAGTAAAGTCAGCCCAGGTCAAAGCATCCAAAGTTGCGTCATCTCCAATGACATGTCCGACCTCCTCCCACCAATCCCGTGCCCTGTCCTTCAGAAGGCAGGACGCCAATCTGACCTTGTCCCCCTCGGGACACCTGCTCGTGTGGAAAGCGTTGGCCACATCCGCCAACTATCTAGTACTCGCTATCGGGTCCCGTGCCCTGTGATAATCTGGAGCTCCACATGCACGGAACTCCCTGAATGTAAGCGTGCGCGACCCCATCATGGCTGCCACCTCAGCACGAAATGTGCCTAGTCTCTCCTCCATCAACTCTAGTATACCCTCCTTAATTGAACCAAAGATCACCGGAGTCTGCTGAAGAATGATACGGGTCACCTCTGAACTGAAAAACTCTCTAGTCTCCTTATCTAGATGCTCGGCTCCCGAGCCTGATCCTGATCCCTCTCACGCACCTGAATTGCCGACTGCTGGCCTAGGTCGCAAAACCACCATTCTGAAAACATATCATGGCAAACTTCAGTACACTGAAATATCTCAAGGGATCACTGCTACTACAAGCTTCCCGGTCTCATCTCAGCCTTCCTTGATTCGAGTACGGATCCTATGCTTTCATTAGTACGGGCCCATACTACTTTCCACATCTATCCATACTTTCCTCAAGAATTTCCTTGACTCCACCAAGTCACTCTACTGCTACTGACTTATGTTACTCACATCCTAGGCTTGCCCTAGGGAAACCTTTGACTCCACCCAAACCAATCCTCGGCTGCTGAATGCCTCCTTGTAATGCCAATTAGTCACAACTTGAATACCATCACATGCAATGAGACTCGGATAATCCTTCGAGTAAAAGACTCATCCCTACAACGGTTAGACTCAAATGAGAGCTGCACAATAGGGTCAAATCCGGCACTCTGAGATTATTTAACCCTGACCACAAAGCAAACTATTCTCATAACAAGAAATTGTACTAGCATACAATGCTAAGTTCATACTATCAGGCATAACCTACACATGCTATCCTACTACTGTCTACTCACTACTAGCATGCAATTCTCATCAAGCTGAAACGCATAAAGCAGGCACATAAGGTATCCTCCTAGATCCTTAGTCCTATACTAGCATGCTGTTCTACTGAAACTGAAACTGAACTGATCTGGAACTGAAACTGAAACTGATAATATAAACTTGTATGGGTAATTTAGGAGTACTTACTTGATCTCGATTGATCGCACGCACCACACCTTTTTCTCTTTATCAAAACTCTTTTTCTTTCTAAGTTCTTTTTTAAAAATCCTTTTCGAAAATGTTTTTCCTTTGAAAATCTTTTACCGTTTCCTTAGTTTGAGTTCAGACACACCCGAAAGTGTATCCGAATCCCTCAAACCAAGGCTTTGATACCAACTTGTAACATCCCAAAACACGATCCAAAAATTTTTGTTTAATCATTACTAAAATCATTAGATCAATACCATAAAATAAAAACCCAAATGTCAATATCTCAAAACCATAACAAAGTATCATGAGAAAACTGTATCAAGACTGTATCAAATCATATCTATGAAAAGCTAAATCAACTCCCAGGACAAAAATTGAAGTTGTGGTGTGTGCGATGCCATCATCCCGAGCTCTTCCCTTTACTTGCAGAAGTACCTGAAACCAAAACTAAAACTGTAAGCACGAAGCTTAGTGAGCTCCCCCAAACTACCACATACCATACAATAACATATAAAACACATACTGGGCCTTGCCCACTGCATCAGACCGAAGTCCGGAAACTACATCAGACCGATGTCCGAAACTAACCAGAGCCTTGCCTTATGCATCGGACCGAAGTCCGAAAACTGCATCGGACCGAAGTCCGGAACTGACTGGGACCTTGTCCCCTGCATCGGACCGAAGTCCGGAACTAACTGCATCGGACCGAAATACGGAACTAACTGGGACCTTGTCCCCTGCATCGGACTGAAGTCCGGAAACTGACTAAGCATAACATAGCATAGCATAAACATATCAACTAGCACAAGCACATATACTACATACTGCATCGGACCGAAGTTCGGAACACATAACACAAAACATGCTTGAATCACAAAGACACCAAGCAATCTAACTACTGCATCGGACCGAGGTCCGAAACTACTGCTAACTAAACGGGCCGACATTGTAGCTGTAGACCCGTTCCTACTAGAAGGAAAACTTACCTCGTAGTTTGGCTGCTGAATGAACTACTCTGGAAACTGTCTGCTGCCACTCCAGTATCTCCCCGGCTACAATTTCCATAAGTACACTCAATCAAATACTAATAACTATACTAAGGGTAAAATGACTATTTTACCCCAGGTCAAAGTCAACCTCTTGTTCAAAGTCAACATATAGTTGACATGATTCGCCGAGTTGGGCCGCCAACTCGTTGAGTCCCTACTCTCATTTCTCACTTCTGCTTATTACTACTCGTCGAGTTTGGCGTAGACTCAACGAGTTCTTCTTCGATACCAACACTTAGTAAATCTACATCCGACTCGCCGAGTTGTATGAACAACTCGTCGAGTTCTCCTTAAACATATGAACACTCTGACTGTGACTCACCGAGTTGTATGAACAACTCGCCGAGTCTGTTCTTGAGATATAAAGATTGCCTTGGACTCGCCGAGTCATGGCATTGACTTGCCGAGTCCCTCCATGAATGACTCCGATCTCCGACTCACTGAGTCCACCTATAACTCACTGATTTCACTCGGCTTAATACATGAAAAGGGAAAACTCGAGGACTCGCGACTCGACTCACCGAGTCTGAAAAACGACTCACCGAGTCGGTTGCATGCAACTTCTATACAGTTGATTCTGCTCAACACCAATGCATACAACTTATAGATCTTGTAACGCCCCGTTCCTGGTATGTATTTATTTTGATTAAATGTTTCTTTTTGGGAAGAGCTACTCGGCGATTTATAGTCCTAACTCGCCGAGTAGATGTCGAGTGGATGCGGGCTTTAAGTGATCTACTCGGCGAGTCTACGCCTGGACTCGGCGAGTAGGCCAATCAGGAGGAGACACTAATCCTTAGGGTTTGCACCCTATTTAAACGACCTTATAGCCCCATCTCAGCCTCCATTACCCTCAGAGCATTCCTTATTGAAAGCCTAGCCTCCATTGGTAAGTTTGAGTGATTGTTGCCTTGTGAAGGGACTTTTGGTGCACTTTGGAGCAAGTGGAAGAAGGGAGAGGTTGAAGAGGTCAAGGAAGGGGACTTAGATCCAGAACACATTCGTTTGTGGTCATCCATTCTGGTAATAAAGTTTCCATCTTGATTATTGATCTATTAGATCTTGTTTGTCCCTAAATTGTTGCTTTTAAGCCCAAAAACCCCAAATCCTTGAAGAGAAACCTTATGGTTTGGTTATACTTCAGATCTGGACTCTCATTACCTTCTAGAAGTGTTAAGTTTCAGTCATATTGGTGATTAAGGTCCCTCTTGAGCTTAGAACCCCATTAAGAGCTTAGTTTGGACATTTGAAGCCCCTAAAGCTATGCATGCACGTAAAGTTTGCAACTTTACGTGATAAGCATGCCTTAGAAGCCTAGATCTGTGGTTTGGAGCCGCTGCATGGCTCAAATCAGGTCTGTACGGAAAAAGGACTGAATGAACTCGGCGAGTAGAACGTTGGACTCGGCGAGTCCTATGAAGATAGCCGTGGACTCGACGAGTTGAATGAGCAACTCAGCGAGTCCGATGAAGATTGCCTTAGACTCGACGAGTTGTTCTTCAACTCGGTGAGTCGGATGAACTTGGACTTAGTATGTATGCATCGAAGAAGAACGCGTCGAGTCTTCGCCAAGCTCGACGAGTAGAAATGGGTATAGAACTAGAACAGATGGAAGGGATTCGGCGAGTTGGCGAGCCAACTCGGCGAGTCCGGTCAACCAGGAAGTTGACTTTGACCAGGAATGGGAGACCAGCACCTAGATATGCTAGTCAGTATCCGGTCGAGAGGACCGAAGGGGTAGGTCGGGCACCCAGATATGCCTGACAATATTTGTATGTTATGTGGTTATTTGGTATGCGGTACGATGGGGGAACTCACTAAGATGCGTGCTTACGGTTTTTAGTTGTGGTTTCAGGTACCTCTTCAGCCAAGGGGAAGGAGCTGGCGCGGTAGCGACATATCACACACACGCTCTTGTTTTTTTCCGCACTATGAGACATTTTGGGATTTGTACTCTGATATTATTATGATTTACGTTCTGGTTTACAAACGCGATACATGTTTTATTAAATGATATGGTCGAATGATATTTTGTTATAAACGTTTTGCAAATCACTTAATTAAAAATGAAAATTTTGGTCTATAATTTTTGGGATGTTACAGATCTGGTTCTTAAGGCTTGGTTACCACGTAAAATTTCCAACTTTACGTGTACATATGCATGAAAAGGGATTTAAAGGCTCAAAAGACACCTAAAAGAGTAGGTCTAAGGCTTTCATGCAAAATGGCTCCATAAAGGTGTTAGATCTAAGTTTTTGGAACTGAGACATGACTAGATCCGAAGGCTAATCAACCCAATGCGATCTCTCTACTAATATCGAGCTAAGAAACGGATAAAATGGCCTAAATGTGATTTATAATGGAGAATCAATCATAGAAACAGAAGGAATCCGATTAGTACCTCAATAATCTCTGTAGTGGGTGCAAGATCTTGGATCTCCTTCTACTCCTTTGGGTCTAGCTTCCTTCTTCTCTTCAAAACTTCAAGATTCACACAAGAAATGCTCGAAATGCTCAAGGAATGGTTAGGGTTTGCTAAATGATGCTCTGAGGGTGAAGGAGGCGAGTTTGGGGCTCATAACATGGTTTAAATAGGGTGCAAAACCCGTGGATCTAGGGTTTCTTCCAGACTGGCGGACTTGTCGAGTCCAGGATATGGACTCGCCGAGTCGCTAACTTAAACGTGCTCAATATCTCATCTTTACTCGACGAGTCGGGCCTACAACTCGCCGAGTTCCAGCTAAAAATGCAAAAATACTTAGATTAAAATACATATCAGGAACCAGGTGCTACAAATGTATTCCATTTTCATTATCACTTAGATGATTAAAAGTCTTAAGGTCATAATCTTCATCAAACGCGCAATGGAGTGATTATGAGTTTAATTTGCATAAGAGATCAATAAGGAGCAATGTGATTCATTCAACACTATTCAATGTTTATTAAATATCACGAAGTGCATATTATCATGCTCAAATACATTTTAGAGGAATATAGGCTCTTAATACAACCATACAGTTACAATTCAATTCCATAGTTTCCTAAAATGCCCTTGTGGCCAATAATAATCAAAACTACTTATAGATTAAGGGATTTATCATGTTTTTCTTCCATCTCTAGATCAATATATCAATATTTTGCTATGAACATCCTTTATATATTTTATCATCTACAAATATCCATAGAAGTTCCATGGATCGATCATTCTCCCCAAACTACAATTTTATCTACATTTGATACTACCATATTTTTGAGTTGTGCTTTTCCATGATGGATTTGCATCAAAACTAACACAATGGTCATGTAATCACATAAGGAAATATGTTAACAACAACATCATTATCATTGGAATGTAGGGTTTGTATTGAAGTTTCCAAATCAATCTCAATTTCACCAAAAGATGTTAGATTTGAGCTAGTTAGCGAATGAGCATAAAATCAAATTTAGTTCTCACAATTAACATCAAATTCTGATTTCACAGGAATATGAGTGGTTTCATACCTTAGAAGTTCGACTAAACACCATACAACATCGGAAATCAACTTGAGATGATGGAGTAGATAGTCGCATGTGGAGGAAGAGAATTCTGGTTAGACGCAAGCCCTAATTTTCAAAAATAGAGTTCATGTGGACTTGAAAGATGCACTGATGGTGGATGATGTTGACAATGACTTTTAGGAGGGGGATTTTAGAGGAGCTCTACCCTTATCGGCAATAGGAAGCCATGTTTCGAGCGCTGGTGATACGAAGATGATTGAGGAGAACAAAAAGCAGATGACAAATGGTAGAGGTATGATAGAAGCAAAGAACGGACATCAGAGAGAGAGAGAGAGAGAGAGAGGTGGGGTTGGGCACGAAAATACGAAAATACCCTTTTGCTTTTTGCTAGACAACATTGGGTTCCAACATCTATTACTAAGAAGGATCAAAACCAATAAAAAAAAAAATCAATTTTGGACTATTGATCCGCCATCAAAATTTTCTGGAACAAACTATGGACATAATTTTTAATTATGTCGGTAAGAAATAAAAAGAAATTATTTACTTTTTACAATTTACCACAACCAAATATGTATTTTGCTTTAATTTTTGGATGCTTAAAACAAATTAGATGCTCGCGTGTCGAGCAATGCACTTCTAAGTCGCGTGGCTCCGTAGTACTCCGGCTACCGAAGCCGAGAGTAGGTGAATGACATAGAATATTGTAGTACTCCTCAGCTTCTTATTTAAATTTAGTCAATTATTGTCATTTTTCTCGAAAATTTCATGATAATGGACATAATCCTCTGCGACGAGCTCCTCCAAGAAATCTTCCACCGCCTCCCTCCTCCGTCGTCATCCGCCGTCTCCCTAGTCTCCAAACGCTGGCGCCATCTCCTCCACTCTTCCCTCTCCTCCCTCACCCTCCGTCTCTCCCCCAATCACCCTTCTCTCCCTTCCCTCACTTCCTTCCTTTCTCTCCACACCTACCTTTTCTCCCTCTCCCTTTCCTCTTCCTCTTCCTCCTCCGCCGCTGCAACCACCGAGTTCTCCGACAGCCTCCTCATCTCCATCTCCTCCGTTTGCCCTAACCTCACCCACCTCCGCCTCTCCACCGGCCCTGTCGCCTTGTTTCCCTTGCTTTCTCTCTCCACCTCATGTCCTCACATATCGTCTCTTTCTATTATCCTGTCCAGACCTCTCCTCTCCCTTCACTTCCTCTCATCATTCCGCTCACTCAAGAACCTTAACCTAATCCTTATCGGAAACGGCTCACCTGACTCTATTTCCGACCACTACACCTCCTCCTCGACTGAATTGCAGCTGGAATCCCTCTGTTTATCAGGAATTCGGGCCGGAGATTACGAGCTCAGTTGGTTATGGAACAATTGTAGTTACAAAGCCCTATCGAAGCTCGTTTTCGAGAACTGCGAAGGTGTAGGCGATAATCATTCATTTGCGAACTTCATCCAACGACTGAAGAACCTTCAAGAAGTCGAATTGAAGACATGTAGGTCAATCATCGCCTTAATTTTGCTTAAATTAGCTGAGAATCGTTGCGATTCTTTGTCATCTATGTTAATTTACGACGGAGGTAGCAAAGAAGGTTTACTCCATTTCATCCGCGAAACGAACTGTAATCTCCAGAAACTCGACCTCCGATTGCCGCTCGATTTAGACGACAGTCATTTATTCGAAATCGGTACGAAATTCACTCAATTACATGTTCTTCGATTGCAAAGTTGTTCTATGGTCACAGGTGAAGGACTCAAAACCCTAGGGTTAGCGTTGAGTGATAACCTCGAAGAACTCGCTTTAACAAATTGCGATGTGATCAAGAGACAAAACGGATTCCTTGTGGAATTAGCTCAGAATCTACCAAAAATCAAGATACTCGATCTCTCCTACAACCATATGCTTCTCGACAAAGAATTTGTATCCATGATCAGTTCATTCAAGGATCTTCGGAAACTGAAACTAAGGGGTTGCAATAGGTTAACGAATGCATCATTGATCTCATTGTGCAAAAACTGTAAGCATTTGGAGAGCATCGATATGGTCTACTGCCATGGAATCCAGGTGGAAGGTGTTGAGTTCGTGATCCTGAATTCTCCAGAACTGAGAAAAGTGCAAGTGGAAGATCGCAAGTTATCAGAAATCGCGAGGAGGTGGATGATAAACAAGTTTATTGAAGTTCAACCTTGATCAAGAACAGGTGCTTCTAAGTTCTAACAATTCCATTGAAAATTATCAATTGTATATGGTTTCTTGATTGTGTGTTATAAATTATAATGAATCTTTGCCTTGTTTCCATGGAAATAAGAAGAATGCATATTTATGTAATTGTGTCTTGTATTGCAAGAATTAGTTTCATTTGTATGGTATTTATGCAATTGCATGTAATGTATAAATTAAAGATGAATAATTTGGTGCATAAAATGTATAAAGATTCATAATTTGATGCATATAGTGGATAAATTTGTTGGTGAGTGTTTTCCAAAGGTCACACCAAAGTAATGGTGAAATTGGTAAGTTCTTAGAATGGTGAAAATGAGTCATGTTGGGTTGATTTGTTGTAAGATAATTAATTTTATTGAATAAAAAATGTGAGATTTACAAATTTAGCCAAATACTTTAATGGCTTTTAAAAAAGGGAGAATTTCATATATACTTATCTTAAACATTAAAATATCATATTTATTTAACTTAATTTCTAAATATTATATTTATCTTTTATAAAATTTTTAAATATCATATTTACCATTCATAAAATTTTAAAATATCATATATGTCCTTTTTAAACATCAAAATATTATATATGTCATTTTAATATCAAAATATCGTATATGTACTTTTTAAATATCAAAATATCAATGGTAATATCTAAAATGTCATCCATCTTCAACATAATAATAATCAATAACAACAAAAACTAAACAATCAAAATATACATTCCATAGAAATGGTTGAAGATGAATCTTATTGTCTGTCAAGAGGCCGATATTTTAACAATTTAGAAGTTCACATTTCAACATAATGATAATATTATTAAATTTCTTAATTATTATAATAATTCTAAGGTATAAAAATGATTATAAAGTATTAAAAACATTATAATTTTTTTTTTGGGTAAATATGATATTTTGAAGGTTTATGAAGGGTAAATATGATATTGAGAAATTAAACCGGACAAATATGATATTTTGAAGTTTAAGAAATCACATATATAAAATTCTTCGTTTTAAAAGATAGCTAAAATGTCAACTTATTTTTTTTCGAAAATAGCCACTGCCACATATGATTCCGTCCCATATAAAATGTTTTTTTTTTTTTTTTTTTTTTTTTTTTCTTCCTTACATGGGATTTCTTTTGATGTACTTATAAAAATTTCTGGTGAATATAGATTTTGAGGCATTGAGAGAAATTTAGTGTAAGAAATGAGGGTTGATTTATATACTTTTGGCCCATAGGCCTAAAATGGGCTCAATTTGTAGACAAATATAGCGAGATAGCAAATTGCTTTTCTGAAAAATGCTATTATTTGGCTATTTAATGAAAAATCATTAAGAATTTTGCGTAAATTTGTAAATTTCTCGTAAAACATTGAGGTGCTAACACTTTTTTAAAAATGTTTGAGCACTTTAGTTTTGTTATATGGTTGTTCTATGTAGACAAAAAAGTCCGGATTTAGAAGATAGAAGACATAAAAACATTTGTTGTTTTTTTCTTTTTGTAGAATACATAAAAAATAGTTTATAGAGTTGGAAAAATATTTTTAAACATTTATCTTTAAAAGTTTATTATTATTATTATTATTATTATTATTATTATTATTATTATATTTGGATTGTTTGTGTACATGGTTGAATTTATTGTAAGACTAAAGGAAATGGTAACACTTTTAGCACTTTACCACATTTTGTTAATCCACCTAAGCATTTCATAGCACTTTGTAAAAGATAAGGAATTGTTTAAAAAGAACTTAACTAGAACTAAGTTTGGAGAAAAAAAGAGAAAAAAGAAAAGTAGATTGAACCAACCAATCAAAGCCCACACTCCCTCTTCTCTTCTCGTTACCAACATAGCGAGGCAAAGCTTGGCGAGCATTCTAATGTTTTAATAGGAATGGTATAACATGCTTAACAAATGTTTTGGCGAGAGGGGTGGTGAGGCCACTCCGAGCCTAAGTGTAAACTATGTCTTTTGAAGTTTGACAAAATGTCTAACAAATCTGAATGTGAGCTCACTAACAAGCCTTTTACAACACCGAACATCATCAATAGTTTATTCTTTGCGAATCTTATTACGATAGATTCAACCATCGTAAAGCAAATTTAAGGGTTTGAAAATTATAATTTTTAGGTACTTATATAATGCTTTCAATGTAATTTTTTTTTTTTTTTTTTTTTTTGGGGGGGGGGGGGGGGGGGGGACTTGTATGGTATTTGCCATCTGAGCAAACAAACCAAATATCAAACCTTATCTTGCTAACATTAAGAATCGAAAGTCAATCGTACTTTTCCTTTTTGAGGTGATCTTTGTGGCTTCCCTTTGCAAAGATGGCTTAATCTCTAATGTTGTGCCTTGGTCTTCTTTTGCACCAAATATATGAATCTTTCTATTATTCTGTGGTATGAAACATGCATTCTCTTGGCCATTTGTAGGGAGATCGGCCAATATTTGGAACGATCTACTTTTATATAAAAACAAATTTGCATGGTTTTAAACAAAAAAGACAAATCTTCATAAAGAATCCATGTGGTTTTTCAAAATATTAAGTTCAATACCTAGTTTTCTTTGTTGAGTTTTTGTTTAGAAATGGGAAAAACATAAATTGGTTTCGATGTGTTCTCCATTCTCCCTCCATGTTTTCCCTGTTAGGTTTTTGTTCAAAAATTGATTTAAAAAACAATCAAAATAGCAACGGGATCAACATAAAACTATTTTATAATTAATCAAGGATCTATTTGCATGAAACGAAAGATTAAAGTAAAACAACTAATAACAACCTTTAAACTTTAGGAGGTTAGAAGTTGATGAATAAACGCAATGCATAATTCATCTAGAGTAGTCAAGCAACAAGTTGCAACACAAAAGAATGCTAGTCCACCCTTGCAAGAAAAATCTCTATAACCTTTAAACACAAATTTAGAAAGGAAAGGTTCTTTTGTGACTTGTTTTATTTATAACAATTTAAAGAGAAAACTTACATATATTAGGGTGATTTTCGCCCCCGCATAAAGAAGAGAAAAAGATGCAACTCACGTGTGTGCCTATATATATATATATATATATATATATATATATATATATATATATATATATATATATATATATATATATATATATATATATATATATATATATATATATATATAATCTTATGCCTCTAAGACACGTTACATTTTAATGATAAAAAATCATGGACCGTGTAAGAGGTATGGGTAGTCAAAGCATGGAAGGAAAAACAACCCATCACCTTTATGGTGATCGGTAAAACCGTAGCTCGCTGAGAGAGAGAGAGAGAGAGAGAGAGAGAGAGAGAGAGAGAGAGAGAGAGAGAGAGAGAGAGAGAGAGAGAGAGAGAGAGAGGGAGGGAGGGAGGGAGGGAGGGAGGGAGGGAGGGAGGGAGGGAGGGAGGGAGGGAGGGAGGGAGGGAGGGAGGGAGAGAGAGAGAGAGAGAGAGAGAGAGAGAGAGAGAGAGAGATCCAAAAATTAAGTTAAAAATTTTCATTTTTAAAATTAAGTGAAATCATAGTTTTCAGACAAAACCCAAATCAAAACCAAACGTTTACAAAAAAATATTCTCAAAAGTCGAAATTATATATAAGAGTGTCCCAAATCAGTATCATAAAAACCAAGAGAATGCATTTGCTTTCCCGGTTGGATTACCATGGCCCACAAACTCCTGGTTGGACTACCCTACGCAACGCATATTGTGTCCACAACCTTCCGGTTGGATTACCCTGGCCCACAACCTCCCAGTCGGATTGCTCTGACCCACAACCTCCTGATTGGATTGCATCGGGTTTGTTAACTGACCACATAAAGCAGTACAGTCTCAACCTAACCACACTATGTCGATATATAACATATAACATATATTCAGCAAACAGATAATCATATAGATATAACCAGTCAATAGACTCACAAATAGTTCTATAGATTGTTATCGCATAACATCTTATATACCAAGACTTGGTTCTAACAGATCAATACAACATAGTAACATCCTCTAAACCAGGATACATAACCCAATGGACCAATATTGGTGTCTTCGACTCACAAGTATAGTGAAGAAAACTAATCTCTCATTCTGAACAGATAGCTGAATAGGACACTGCTCAGAGTATCAGCTCTACTAGTCACCTAAACATCAAATAGTGGCCAATCTCAGATACCACTAAAAATACCCAACATACCCTTAGGTCAAATGTAACGAGCCAAAATTCTATCCGTCATCGACGTTAGTGTCCCATTAAGTCTTATTCTTAAACTAACATTTTCAAAAATTTAAATTTATCTTTGGAGGGCCAAATTGTAATAAAATGAACCATGATCATGTATATGGTTCTAGGAGTCATTTTGTGATACTTTGAGGGCCAATAATGAAATTTATGAGGTATTTAAGTAACCCTAACCCTAAATACGGGATTAAATCCTAATTGGAAGCCTCCACACTACTTTGAAGCGAGTTCTTGAGTACATTTCCTTTCTTGAACTGGTGGTAGAAATCTAAGAATTTGTGGTGGTGATTTTGGTGCTTTCAATTGGAGATACTTCTTTGTTGGGTTCAAGAATTCTTCATTGCTTCTTCTCCTACAAATTCATCACATTTAAGAGGTATAAATGAATTTCATACCATCCGTCTCTATTTTTCAAGTCCTTGTCTTAATCGTTGAAGGATTTGTTGATGTTTGTCAAAGATAAAAATATGGACAAAATTGTTGATCTGTTTTGCGAGGGATGTAGGGCTTGATCTGGTCCGGATTAGACAATGAACTAGAGATATGAAATTGTAGGAAATTGAGTTTAGTTTTCATAACCTTTGATAATATCATTTTTGGAGTTGTAGATTCTATTTTACGGTCAGAACAATGAACATTGGTCGGGGTGTGAAACTTCCAAATATGAAACTTAGACTTTGTTTTCTATTTTGATTACTTGTTCCTATATATCAATTGAGACTGATGTAAATCAATTCTTCCTTATTTTAAGTCTATGGTTTTCTTTATCGTGTTATTTCATCTTCAATTGACAAGAATGGGTTGAAATCATTGTCAATTGCTTCCTATTTTCTATCCTTGATCATGATGCTTTCTACTCTTGATTCTTGTAGTTATGTGTGGTTAATTTTTCAGTATTAATGAGTTTGTTTTGGTGGTTTAATGGCTCAAAAAATATGTTCATGAACACTCTAAAAAAGGTTATTAATCAAGTCCATGAAATGCTCAAAGTGTTGGAATCATTACCTTCTTTGTTATTGCTAAAACTATTGTTGATTTCTATCTCAATTCTAGTGTTTTTTTTTTGGTAAAAATACCATGTTTTAAACCATCCAAAACGTTGTAACGATGTGAATTTTCAAAACAAATTTTCATTTTTATAACATAACATATTTCATAAAATAATCACAAACTCAAGTGTATCACATATTATCCCAGTGAAACATATCTCAGAATCTCAAATACATAATACTCTATCAGTGTGTACAGATCATGTCGGTGCCATCCCACGATCCTCGCTGGTACCTGAAACACATATCACATAACACGGTAAGAATAAATGCTTAGTGACTTCCCCAAAATACAACATAATCCACTCGAGGCTATAACTCGGCAAGACCCTCCGGTCAATGTGTCTCAGCTGGACCCTCCAGTCCTGTAGCTCGTTGGACCCTCTGTTCCATCTAAATCGTTAGACCGTCCGGTCCAGTCTGGTTGAGGACCCTTTGGCCTCGTAAGTCGTTGGACCCTCTAGTCCAGTCTAATATCGCATAGCATACATAAATCACAAAGCACATAATCTCAAGCAAGCACATAACACGTAAGACCCTCCAGTCTGCACATAGATACCACTCTAGGTAATGTATAGTGAGAAGACTCACCTCGTAAGATGTCTAGAAAACTCTCATGCTCGAATCCCCGATCTAGCCTCCGCCTATCAAAATCATAACATCTTTAATCAATACACTCCTTACATCCTCCACTCTAAGAATGGGTAGAAGACTATTTTACCCCTCTGTGGCCGCTCTTTAAATCAGTTTGACCAACCCTAAGGTCAACTGAAGTCAACTCAGTCAATGGTCCAACTTTGACCAGACTCGTCGAGTGCACTCGAGGGACTCGGCGATTCCATGCGTGTCCTCTGAATCCTCCTAAGGCCTTACTCGACTCGTCAACTTAACCTTTCACTCGACAAGTTACCACTGATCACGAATCGCGGGGCAACCCAATCCGACTCGTCGAGTCCTCTTATGGACTTGGCAAGTTTCCTCCATTGCAACACTCATTTGACCTTCTGTGGTCAGATCTAATTCTCTAACCTATAGATATGACCTTCTAACACCCAAAAGTCATGTAAAGGTTCAATCTTTATGTCCATGCACCACACATCAAGCTCTATTTAATGAAATAACTCTTAAAATGACAACCTAGATTCAAAACTCTAATGGGACTGCATAAAGTTGGATTATTGGGACTCTCTGGACCTAGAAGGGTCGAGATCTATAACACAAACTTGCAAGAGGGGTTTGAGGCATTCAAAACCCCAAAAATGAAGTGATTCAAGCCCTAACCCCAAAAATGGAATCTACACAATAGGGAAGAAAAAGGGCGGTTCGATTTGGTACCTCAGAATAAAGCTCCTTGCTTGAATAACTCAGAACAACAACCTCCTCTGGTTCTTCTTGCTGGAGCTCTTCTCCTCTCTTTCAAAATCACACCAAAAAGCTCAAGATGGCTCTTTCTCTCACTCTACACAATCAAGCTTGTTAGGGTTCTCTCTTTTGGAAAGGTAGACGCAAATGAAGGCCATAAGTGCCTTTAAATAGGGCTCAGGCCCAAAGATTTAGGGTTTCTGCCAACAGTGCGGACTCGTCGAGTCGACTCACCGACTCATCGAGTCCATTCAATAATCCAAGTCATCAATCGCGATCCTACTCGACGAGTTTAGGCGTCAACTCGTCGAGTCCCCCTTCTTAACTCAAAAGTAAATACTTAAATTATGATACCTGGAAAACTGGATGTTACAAACATCTTCAAAACAGTCCCTAAAAAGTCTTCATATGAGGCTTAATGGTGGATGAAACTTAAGCCATAATGGTGTTTTCTCTTTTATCAATAAACTTTGTTTTTCCCATAAAAGCAATGTACTTTGAATCATGACATGAGGTTGAATATTTTATTTTAACTTCTTGACATTTTTATACTATTAAGCACTCAATTTTCAACTTTATAGTTGATTTTGGCTATGGCTTAATGGGTTAAGTTGTTAATTAACCATTAAAATGCAATGCTGGAAAATTCTGAAAAATTACCAATCCGTCGGATTGGTGATCCGTAAACTCTCAAAGTTTAGATATTGAGTCTAGTTTGTTCATGATTTTTCCCATGACCTGATATTGTCCTTAACCAAGGTGAAAATCATCTTTTTCACTAGACTGGTCGGAAAATTAGCCGCACGAACATGCTGTCTTGTAAAATTCATAGAAAATTCTAGAAACAATCGTATGGACTTGTGCGAACACTTTATGAAAAGATAAAAGTCTAGTATACTGGAATATGAAAAAATATTACAACTTATTAAGGTCTAAGTGGGGCTAAATTCCTTTAACATGTTTTTGTTTCAGGTTAAATCTGAGAATTTGAGCTAATAACCAATTTGCAAGTTTAGGTAGTAAATTGCCATTATTTATTCATGTAAACTTCTATTAATCCATCTATTTGTCTTTAACTAGGGGAATTTTTGATAGCTGAGGTCCTAAAAGATTTCAAGTGAGTAAAGGGTGCTTGTTTGACAAAGGCGATTCAATCTTTGTGGTTATTTAAAGTACTTGTTAAGGATTCAACATCTTAGAGGGGTTGGAATGAAACTAGGTTGTTTAGGCTGCATGTACCCCAATTATGAATGAAATCATGATGTGAATCATGTTTCCATCATGTTATTCTTTTTGTTTGCTATTTTGATGTGAGGGGTGTGATAGGTCAATGATAGAAATAGGGATTTGTAATGGTTGTGTGTGGTATGTGCATGCTATGTTTTTCTGGAAATACTTGTCTATGTTGGTTAGGAGAATGCATTCTAGTGATATAATATGCCTTAACGATGAAGTGATGATATGTGCATGATTATATAAAGATGTAAAATGCCTTAACTTGATATGTACTGTTGCATATTTACATATTGTGAATTAGGGAAGTAATATGCCATTTAATACTAATATAAATTAAGCATGATTAATTAGGGAGGTTTGTAGTGTAATCCTTATGTGATGAATAAATAATATATTAATTAAAAAGGGGAATACACTTAGTGGGGCGTAAATGGTAGTAACCTAGAATTAGGTGTCTGTCCTATCCGGATACTTGTGAAGGCCTTATAGGTTGGAAGAAACCTTAATGGAAAGAGCTTAAGCAAAATGGTGACATCGAGTGGTTTTTTCTAGACCACCACGCGGGACATGGTTCATGGACACTAAGGTGTTCAAGGACCAGAGTGATATTGGTGTAGTGATGGTGTTGGATCAAATATCACGTTTGAGTGAGAAGTCCTAGTGATAGGAACAATAAAAAGTACCACTCTCGAATGATAACGTGCATACTTGTATGTGTAACATCTGAGTAGTGAACACAGTGAACCGGGAGGAATTTTACAAGTGAGTCGCACCTCACTTAGTGCATTGGGTTGACCTGGTCACGTTAGTAGTGAATGAGGTTTTTACCTCTTCGGTGAGTGATGGACCTAGTGGGGTAGGGTTGGGTCGGTCACTTAGTATTGAATGGGTTTTGCCTTTAGGTTAGTGATGAACCTACGTGCAGGGTGTCTACCTTATGGGTTAGTGATGGATCCATGTGTGTGGAGTCTTCCTTATCGATTAGTGATGGACCCATGTGTAGGGAAATTTCCTTAAGGTTATTGATGAACCCGTGGATATGAATAATTATTAATTATCTAATATTAAAAGATAAATAATAAGAGTAGACCCTAATGATACTCTAGTGAAGAACATGTGATGTATGTGAAGTATATGGTGTGTGTGATGTATGTGAGTATGTGTGGTATGTGATGCATGATATGTATGTGATGATATGCTATGTGTGTTTTCCTAACATTGTACTTATGGTTGAATCACTTAGCATTAGTTGACACTTGTTTCTTTGCTTGTTGATGCCTTGCACTGGTATAGGTAGCATAGTTAGACGACTTGGTTAGGATGGGGAATTTAGTTACCTTCTAGTTTATATCTTAGTATTGATACCATTTGGACATTATCGTTGAGTTTTCTTAACAATTGTTTTTGAGAACTTGTTTTGATTTGGTTTATGAACTTTATTTTTAAGAATGATGTTTTTGGTCATAAAAGTAACATTGGTGATGTTTTCACAAACTTCAAAATAAGACTTCCGCTAATGTATTCTGTTAAATAGATGCTTGAAAAATAAGAAAAATGGATGAAAAATCATGATGTTACATCAAAGTTGGTCAAAATCTTAGTCAATGTCAAAAGTCAAAGAAGTAAACTAAGTCGACTCAGCTGAGTACACCCAACGTACTCAGTTTATACGCACGGCGTAGTAAGGTCTTGAACAAAAACGGGGCGTTGACCATGTATGCACAACATACCTTCAAATACGCCCAACGTACGCTTCTACCACCTTCCATTTATAATAAGTTCTTAATCCCTTAAGCTCTTTTGATCAAAATTCAGATCTAGTCCTCAAATGACGTCCTTAATCATAAAGTTTCCAACTTTATGATCTTGCATGGCTAATAAGTGCTCAATACTAAAAACCCTAACTTCTTAGTTCATTAATACGTTATAACCCATGCATAGAAGGAACCTAATGACCAAGATTGCATTTTTTATGACTCTAGACACCGCAAAAACGTCCAAAAGGACAACCTACTTGGTCTAGAGTATGCTATATTCAAGAACACCATAACAAGGGGACAAAAAGCACATAATAGCATGATACAAGCTAGATCTAACAAAATAATCATCAAGGTATAAACTTTATACTTTCTGGAGATGGAGAAGCGTGCAAAACGTCCAGATCCAAGGTGCTTCAAGCTTCCAAGATGCTTTCCTTTCTTCCTCCTTCCTCTAACAACACAAAAACACACACTAATGGCTCAATGATGCTCTCAAATGGATTAGGGTTTGCAAGGTATGAAAAAGTGGCGGGAGGCTGACAAGGGAAGAGTATTGGGGGAGTTAATGAGGTTTAAGTAGGGTCCAAACTCTAAAAATTTGGGTTCAAGTCTCTAACACGTACGCCCCGCATACCAAGAGGACCCCAACATACATGACCAAGATCGTATTTTCATTCAAAGGCCATCTTGGACTAATTTTCAAACAATTCTCATACCAAGGGGTCAAAATGTAAATACTTAAATATCCAGACGTTACACACACATACATGGAGAGAGAGAGAGAGGATTGTCTTACACTCCTCCTATTACCCACATGTTGTGTACACCTTTTTATTCCAAAACCATTTAATTCCAAAAATTTGTACATGACATTATAAAGTCATTCCTCGTAAATTATTCTTTGATACTGAAAAATGGAAAGTTATTATTTTCATCAAATATTGATTTTTAATTAAGTAAAAGAGTTATTAATATTTATCGAAAATCAAATTCTTATAAAATTTCAATTTATGTCTACTTATTATTGTTGTGACCCTATAAGATCATATATTATTGGTAATATCATTCTAATTCTTTAAACATCTGTTGGGTTATGGGGATCTTTGGCCAGAAAGGCACAAAAACAACAAAAGCATGCAATACAAAAACAATAGTAACTCATAACTCGAATTCAGATCCTTGCTTAACCAATCAATGCAACCAAGTTAAATATGTTGGGTTATATGGAATTTTATACACATGAATAGAACAACGAAATACTTTAACAAAATTCCTATGTGCACATGCAATTTGAAATGATCTAGATTTTAATATATTACTGCAACTACTTAGATAGACGGAATAACATACCTCTTTTGTAGCTAGAGACTTTTTCGCTTACGATCTTATACTTGGTACATTTCTTGGATGGGGAGGATCCAAAGTAAAATCCCTTTAATGGTATCACACCCAATACACCAAAGAGTGAATCAGAAGAAAACTAATAGAGTGGATCAAATTCTAGAAAACCTAGAGAGGGTTAAGAAATTCGTCCAATGATAGGAAATTCCCTTTAATGGTATCACCCCCTTCCTTATCCTTATGGGATTCTGGAATATTCCAACTAACTAACTTTTGGTTAATTAATATTTAACCCAACAAATAAATTAATTTCCAATCAAACATAATAAATTAATAAACATATTTTTTCCCCTTAATTCCATTTCCTTTCAATTCCTCAAATGGGCCATGAGGGCTACCCCAAAGGACCCTATTATTATTAGAAATATTATCAATAGTTAATGATCTTGGACACTCTTTCCAACAATCTCCCATTTGGACAAGTCATTAAATATACGAGGTCTGATACTTCTCAAATAACCCATAGAGAGTTAGCCATCTAAATGTCCAAATACAACTGTCGAACTCTGATCAAATCAACATTCAACCCTTAGATAAGTGATTCAATATTACTTTGTTCTATAAGATATTTGTATGAACCTGAGAGATGGATAAGGGTCTATATCAGTGTTCAAGATTATGTTACCAATGAAGATTAGTGATGGCTACATCAGAAAAATAAATTGATCATATCAATTTCAGTCAGGGTTCGACCAGACATTTTAGATGTCAACACCAAATCATCGCGGGGTTCATATATATCTCTTATCATGTTAAGGCAGCAGGAACAAATAAACTTTTACTACCTAGTTTTTGTCTACTCATCATTTCACACATGGACATACCAATCGTTAGTACCAGTTACATATAACACTGGAGTAAACCAATGCATAACAAACTTTGTAAAGCAAAACCCTATATGTATCTCAGTTTGAAGAACTGAAAATATTATCATCTTAGAATTACTCGTGATTTGATCCATGAAGTAATACCTAAGTGCAGGTTGTTCCATTAATTAAATCTACATTAAGTACTCATGAGTATTAGCGCAATCTCTATGATATGCCCAATCATTATGGACAATCCATTAACACTCCATGACAGTCTTAAATCACTAGTTTCTTTAGGAATACGAACGTATGTGTAGGTTTGAGCAAATAAATACTCGGGAAGTGTTTCCAAATATGAAAAAAAACATAGTAATAACCGAATTCACAAATGATAGCAAATCAATTTATTATTAAGTCAACACAAATAATCACCAAATCGGTTACAATTTATACTTTTATAAGTTTCAAAATTTATGAAAATAACTAATAAAAATTTAAACTAAATCACTAGTAACTCTAATGCCTATCGACCTAGTATGACTATCATGCTTGGTCCTTGATGATGGATTTGTGAATGGATCAGTCGAATTCTCCTTCGATGATACTCTATTCACGATCTCCATCCTCAACTCACTTCCAAATGTAGTGGTATTTCCTGAGTGTATGTATCAACTTCCCATGATCCTTATTTCTTTAGTCAACACGACTGAACCCTCGTTATCACAGAATATCTCCATGGGATCCTTGATGCTAGGGAAAACACCAACATCATCAATGAAGTTCTTCAACCGCATAGCCTCTTTTTCCGCTTCACTAGATACAATATACTTAAACTTGCACGTATAGTCTGATAGTATTTTCTGCTTGGATCTTTTCCAAGTTATCGCTCCTCCATTGATCAATAATACCATTGTGAAAAAGAGTCAACTCTATCATTCTGGAAACTTACATCAATGTAACTTGTAACTCGTAACTTTTTTTTTTTTTGCCTCCATATACCAGAAACATATCCTTTGTTATTCTTAGATACTTAAGGATGTTTTTCGCATCGTCCAATGACCATTGTCACGGTTGTCCTGATAACAAATCACCATGCTCAAAGCATATGAGTCATCAGGTTGAGTACATATCAAGGAGTACATGATCGGTAATATAGAAAAAGCATAAGGGACTCAACTCATTTTGTCCAATTCTTCACTAGTATTGGGACATTAATCGTTACTTAATTGTATTTCATGTTGCATGGGTAGAAAACCTTTCTTTGAATCTAGCATCTTTAACCCTTTCAAGATCTTATCCAAGTATGTAATTTTGCTAAGTTCTATTATACAGTTTGATCTATCTCTTTATATATCCTTATACCATGTATGTATGTAGCATCTCTCAGATCATTATAGTGGAAAAATTCCTAAGCCAAGTCTTCACACTTTGAAACGGTGGTATATCATTTTAAATAAGTAGTATGTCATCAACACATAATACGTGGAACATTATAACACTCTCCTAACTCTGACATAAACACATGAATCATCTTCACTTCTAGAAAAAAAATCCAATCTCTTTGACCTTTTCATGAAAGCTAAGACTCAAGTTGCGAGATGGATATTTGAGTCCATATATGGACCTCTTAAGATTACACACTCTATTTGGATATTTAGGATATATAAAACCCTTAGGTTGTGCCATATACAAATACTTTGTGAGTTTTCCATTACGGAAAGCGTTCTTCACATCTATTTGCCATACTTCATAATCATAGAGAGCTGCTATGGAAAGTAATATCCAAATATACTTGATTTAAGCTATTGGTGAGAAGGTTTTATCATACTCAATCCCTTGAGTGTTAGTGTAACCCTTAGTGACCAGTTTAGCCTTAGACATGTGAATATTCTCATCCATGTTGGTTTTCTTCTTTGAAAACCCACTTATGCCTAACTGTTTTAAGGCTATGTGTAGATCAACCAAATTCCAAACTTGGTTATTAGATATCTACTAAATCTCACTCTCAATGCTCATTCCATTTGGTAACCTTTAGGCCTACCATCACTTCCTTAGACATAGTTGCAAGACCTTCGAGGTGTTCCATAAATTCCAACATGAAGTAGAAAACCAAATAGGCAAGAAAATAAATATTCTCAATCTAATATAGATGGAGAGTATCTTAGTGACGAATTCTATGGTCATATTAGAATGTAACCCCTCAAATTTAAAACCAATATTTTCATTTTTAATTAACAAAAATAAAGTTTCACAAACCAAATCCTCAAAAACATAAGTGTCTAAAACAAACATCATCACAAAATATTAGAGTATCTCAGACTATCCCAATAAGAAATCTCCCAGCGAGTGTGTACAATCAGAACTTTACCTTCATGCGGTCCTCAGAAGTAGCTGAAACACATAAATCAAAAATTATAAGCACCAATCTTAGTGATTTCCATGAAATAGAACCTACAACACAACATAAACTAAACAACTATGGGTTATCAACAACCATGGGAACTATCAACGGTACTAGTGGGCAACAACACGCCTGATGGGTTATCAACAACCTTGGAGACTATCCACAGTCTTAGTCACACACACATACACAACATTATGTAAGATATTCGCAGTCTCAACTAAATTCAACTGCCCAACACGTACGATGGGCGTACTCTCTCTTATGTTGGGCGTATAACTTGATCAGCGACCCATCGAGCACAAGAATGGCTACACGGGACATGGCCAGGAGTACGCCCGATATACTCTGCCCGATCCAACTTCATCAACTTGTTTGTATTAATCCATTAAGATACCTATTCCAATTTTAGATATAATCATCCTATGGTGTGTTAACCCATTAAGTTATCAAATTTAAGCCTTTGCATGGCTAGAAAGGACCCAATGCAACAAACTTTAACTTCCATGACACTCTAAGTCATTTTACTCATGCATGGTCCAAAGGAAATGATCAAGCAACCATTTTCGGAGGTAGTTAGGATACTTACCTTCCTTCGCCAGAGTTTTCCTATAATAAAAACTATCACATAAGTATCGACTGTCCTCCCTTCGAGATGTTGTATGGGAGGAAGTGCAGGACCCCGATATGTTGGGGTGAGGTTGGCCAGAGGTTCATGGGGAGTACCGAAGTGGTACTCAAGACTACAGAGAGGATCCAACAGGTTCGGAATAGGCTTTAGGCTGCTCAGAGTCGGTAGAAAAGTTATACCGACAAGCGTCGTTCAGACCTGGAGTTCCAGGTTGGGGATATGGTGCTCCTGAAGGTGTTGCCTCGGAAAGGAGTTATTCATTTCAGGAAGCGGAGCAAGTTGGGCCCCAGGTCCATTGGACCTTTTAGGGTTATAGACCGAGTGTGCAAGGTGGCATATCGACTGGACTTGCCAGCCGAACTCAGTCAAATTCACAATACTTTTCACGTCTCCCTGTTATGGAAGTCTCTAGTAGAAGGATTGGTACTAATACCTTTAGAGGATATTAAGGTGGATGACAGCCTGAACTACATTGAGCGGCTAATGGTAATCCTCGACAGGAAGTTGAAGGACTTGAGGAACAAGAGGGTGGAGCTGGTGAAGGTGTAATGGTAGCATTGAATGGGCTTGGAATGGACATGGGAGCCGGAGGATGAGATGAGGGACTACTACCCCTAGTTATTTCCAGAGACAACAACAGACTTCGAGGATGAAGTCTAATTCAAGTGGGGGAGATTTGTAACATTCGAGATTTTTTCCAAGTATAATGAATATTATCTTAATTAAATTGTGGGAATTGTTTGGTTAGGCTTAGGCCTTTGGGCCTTACAAGTGGGATGAGGAAGACGCGTACGTGGGGCGTACTTTTCCATGTACGCCCATCGTACTCGTGAGAAGGAACCGCAGAGACCATGCATGTACGCCAGTGTACCAGGAATACGCCCATCGTACGTGCGCAACTTATTAAAACCTAATATTTAGGTTTTAATATAAAGAACATAACCCCTGTTGATTCAGCCTCCCTTCACCCTTAACCATCCACCATGAAAACCCTAGCTCATTTTGTGTGCTTTGGTGTTCTAGAAGCCATTTGAGAGTCTTTGTGTGTTGTGTTAGTGAGAAGAGAAGAAAGAAACTTAAAGAAGAAGCAAGGATCCACCAAGAGCTTGTAGATCCAGAGGATTGGGATCATTTCTGACTCTTTTGAGGTATCAAGTTCCTTTCTTGGCCATTATATGCTTAGATTAGTTTATTTTGGGGTTTTATGTCTCCTTTAGACCCCATTGTTGAGAGTGCTTGGGCATTGACAGTTTCAGAGCAAAAGAGCTATCCTTTTGGACTTTTAGAAGCACTTAGGGTCATAAACATCGGATCTTGGTGGTTAAGCCAAAACCATGCAAGAGTTAGATGGTCTTAAAGCTTATGTAATGGACCAAAATCATGTTTTGACCCAACCATGCATGCAGACACATAAAGTTCGTAACTTTATGGCTTAGGAGGTATTAAAGGAACTAGATCTATATTTTGGATGTGAATACTCAATGGATTAAGTCGGAAGTGAAGTCCCAAAGAAACTGGGTTGTACGCTAAGCGTACACCCTGGTACGCTGCGCATACTAAGGCGGTTCATGTTTACAGCCCGTTACCGTTTATGGACAATTACTATTTCCGGTCAATTACCGTTTACAGTCAATCTTCATTTGCGGTTAGGAGTACGCTGGGTGTACTTGCCAGGTATGTCGCACGTACGTGTACAGAGTGTTTTTGTCCTCAAGGATCTGGGCCTGGGCTTGGGCCATATGGGCCTTTGAGAAGTATAACTTTGGACTTAGAAATCTGGAACTAGAGCATTGGGCCTATTGGGCCAAGATTGGACCCTTTAGGGAATTAATACATTTGGAGTTGGAGCTTTTGGTCCATTTAGGGGGATAAGACCCAATTCAAGAATTGGGCAATTAGTGGGCCTTAAGGGGGGTCTTTAATGGGAGATTGGAGGTCTGGGCCTAATAAGCTAGAATTAGGACTCATGTATGTCCCAATTAGACCAAGGGGTAAAATGATCATTTTACCATGAATAATGTTGTAGACTCTTATTGAGTGTTAATGTTATTATGATAGGCGGGAGTCATCAGAGCAGCTATTAGAGATTTCTTCCACAAGATTCGACAAATAATTTTACGGGGTGAGTTACCTTCCAGTAGAAGTGGGTCTAAGGCACCAATGTTGACCCACTAGTAGTTGATAACAGTTGATATGATTGTCTTTGTGATAATTGTCTGGTTTGTTATTACTTGATGTGTTCTATGTGCCGGTATGATATGCTCTATGTGATCGTGGTAGTAGGAGGGGAATAGTCCCCCGATTCGGTCGCTAGGACTGAAGGGTAGGTCGGACACTCCTATATATATCTGACAACACGATTATGATATGTTATTATGTGATATTAGTAGGGGTGAAATAGTCTCCATGACCGGGTGAGATAGAACGGTGGGTAGGCAGCCACCTTAGAATTGCCTGACATGGGTAAGTCAGCACCCCAGAATGGCTTGACATGGGTAGGTTAGCACAGCAGAATGGCTTGACATGGGTAGGTCGGGCACCCCAAAATTGTCTGATAGTATGTATGTTGTATGGTATGTGGTATGATGGGGGAACTCTTTAAGCTTTGTGGTTACAGTTTATGTTTTGGTTTCAGATACCTCTTCATCCAAGGGGAAGGAGCCAGCGGGGTAGCAGCACATCACACACACATGATTTCCGCATTGTGAATTCTTGGATTATGCACTAATATTTTACTATTTGATATTATGGTTTTCGAGACTTGTGATCTGCGACTTGATGTTTGAAATGATGTTAATGATGTTTTTCCGTGAACTATTTCTGAAGTAATATAATTAAACAAAAACATTTCAGTCTCAATTTTGGGATATCACAAATAGGTTCGACCAAGAAGCCTAAGACCTCCGATCCTCCTAGTAGGGGCCATCGGGTCCATACTCGTTATGCCAGGTGTGGTAAGCCACACATTGGAGCCTGCCGACCAGCAGGCTCAGGATGTTATGCATGTGGCCAGTTGGGTCACATGAGTCAGGATTTCCCTAAGAAGGGGTTGATTTGTTTCCACTGCAACGACACCAATCATAAGAAGGTTGACTATCCGAGGTTGCTTAGGGGAGGAGGATCTGTGGGGGCGCCTATGGGCGCCATGATGAGGATCTGTCGTGCATTTCAGCTGACTACTGAGGAGGCCCAAGTAGCACTAGACGTCGTAACTTGTATGTGATATCTTCTGGCTTGTTTATTTTATTGTTATGCTTAACTTATTATGCTTTTGTATAGGGACCTTTCTAGTCAATGGTTTGTCGGCCCATGTTATCTTTGATTTGGGGGCTACCCGTTCGTTCGTATCCCTTGCGCTCAGCAAGAAGTTTTGGGATGCTCCGGGACCTTGGATTCCCCACTTTAGGTGGAGATTGTGGATGACCACACCATGAGTGCTGTGGGGGTTTATCAGATGAGGATTCTGAATGTGTTCGGGGAGAGGTTTCCTATCAATTTGGTTTTGATTCCTTTGCAGGAATTGAAGGTGATCATTAGGATGGATTAGTTGGGGCCCATGAGGCCATAATAAACTGTGAGCATTAGCTGGTGAGAGTTCGAACCCCAAGTAGGGGAGAACTGGTTATTCATGGAGAGAAAGCCTCATATGGGTAAGCTCTATCTTCGTTTGCGAGGGCTAGGAGGCTTCTTTAACAGGGTTGTTCTGGGTTCTTAGCTTATGTTTCCGACACGAGGGTTGAGGCCATGCCAGATTTGATCAGTGTTCCAGTTGTGCGAGAGTTTACCGACGTATTTCCTGAGGAGTTTCCAGGGTTACCTCCAGAGAGGCAAGTGGAGTTCCGTATTGATTTAGTGCTTAGTATGGCTCCAATATCCAAGGTACTGTATTGTCTAGCTCTGCCTGAGATGCAGGAGTTGTCTACACAACTTCAGGAGCTACTAGACCGAGGATTTATTCATCTGAGCATTTCCCCATGGGGAGCACTGATTTTTTTCATAAAAAAGAAGGATAGATCATACAAGATGTGTATCAATTATCGAGAGTTAGACAAGCTAATAGTATAGAACCATTTTCTGCATCCGAGGATTGATGATTTGTTCGATCAGCTCCAGGGTGCATCTTGGTTTTCCAAGAATGATCTTCGGTCGGGATATCACCAAATGAGGATATACTGAAGATGGCCTTCAAAACTCATTATGGTCATTTTGATTTCGTGGTGATGCCATTTGGGCTCACCAATGCTCCATCGGTATTCATGGATCTCATGAATAGGGTTTTAGACCGATGTTGGATTGATCGGTGATCATGTTCATTGATGACATTTTGGTCTATTCTAGGACCAAGGAGTAGCACGAGCAGCATTTGAGGGAGTTATTGGAGACCTTGGGGATTAAGAGGCTATACGCTAAATTCTCCAAATGTGATTTTTGGTTGCATGAGGTGCAGTTTTTAGGGCACATCATCAATCAGGAGGGTATTTTGGTTGATTCGGCCAAAATTGAGGTGGTAATGCATTGGGAAGTTCTGAAGAACGCATCCCAGATCCAAAGTTTCTTGGGTCTTGTGGGGTACTATCAGAGATTTATTCATTATTTCTCTAAGATCGTCATACCCTTAACCCAATTGACCAAGAAATGTGTGACCTTTCGATGGGGTCCAGATTAGCACTCGACATTTGACACCTTTAGGCAAAGATTATGTAACACCCTAATTTTAGCACTATCCAATGGATTGGAAGCCTTTTTTATTGTATTGTAATGCTTCTATTTCTGTATTAGGAGCGGTTCGGATGCAGAAGGGCCATGTGATTGCTTATGCTTCGAGGCAGTTGAAGCCTCATGAGGCAAATTACCCCAGTCATGACCGAGACCTGGGGGCGATGGTGTTTTCCCTCAAGATATGGAGACATTACTTGTATGGGGTCCGATACACCATTTTCACTGATCATAAAAGTATGAAGTATCTGATAAATCAGCAGAATTTAAACATGAGATAGAGGAGATGGGTCGACGTAGTAAAAGATTATGATTGCGAGATTTTGTACCATTCCGGTAAGGCTAATGTGGTGGCCGATGCTCTGAACCGTAAGGCGGCGAGTGGTCCGATCCAAGATGTTTTCCTGAGGATGAAATTGATTTCGCCTCTATTGGATATAATCAAGGAGGCTTAGTTTGAAGGACTAAAGAAGGAGAACTGGAAGGTAGAGCGGATTCGGGGACATATTCCACTTTTTGTTGGAGACGGTCGGGTCTATTGACCCAGTAATAGACCCAGTGTGGCAAAGTTTTTGTACCGGATTCTGGGGTTGTGAGGCAAAATATCTTGGAGGAGGTGCATAAATCCAAGTTTTCTATCCATCCAGGGGTCACGAAGATGTATCGAGACTTGAGATTGAGTTATTGGTGGCCATGCATGAAGCGGGAGATTGCATGTTTTGTTGAGTGGTGTTTGACATACAGGAAGGTCAAAGTCGAGCATTAGAGGCCCCATGGTAAGATCCCACCGCTGCCTATCCCCATATGGAAATGGGAAGATATTTCTATGGATTTTATCATGAAGTTACCTAGGAAAACACTGGGTGTGGACTCCATCTGGTTTATTGTGGACAGGTTGACCAAGAGTGCTCATTTTATTCCGATCTCTGAGAGTATCTCTGCCGAGAAGTTAGCAGATATTTATATGCGGGATGTGGTGGTTAGACACGGGGTGCTAGTGTCTGTAGTTTCGGAGCGTGATGTGTGTTTTGCCTCCAGTTTTTGGAGGAAGTTTCATGAGGAGTTAGGAAATCGGTTGTATTTTAGCACTACTTATCACCCCCAGACTGATGGTCAAAGTGATCGGATGATTCAAACGCTTGAGGATATGCTTCGTTCATGTCTATTGGATTTCGGAGAGAGTTGGGATACTTACCTTCCACTAGCAGAGTTCTCATACAACAACATTTATCATGCTAGTATTGACCGACCCCCATTTAGGGCGCTTTATGGTCGGGGATGTAGGACTCCCGTTTGCTGGGGGGAGGTCAGGCATCGAATTATGGGGAGTACTAAAGTGGTACTTAAAACGACTGAGTTGATTCAGCAGGTTTGCAACCGGCTTTAGACAACACAGTGCAGGCAGAAGAACTATGCGGATAGGCGCAGATAGAACCTAAAATTTCAGGTCGGGGACATCGTACTCATGAAAGTGTCACCCTGGAAGAGTGTTATTGTCACACCCCAAAACCGGAACGACGGAAACGTTCTGGGGTGGATGACGTCATGTCAAGTATCACAACACATGCATTACAGTAATCAAAGTACAACAAAACATTGCATTAATAGTAATAGTTTTACAAGGTTACATTACAATACATCGAAGTAATACAAGTAATACAGACATATATATATATATATATATATATATATATATATATATATATATATATATATATATAAGTACAGCGAGGCACTAAGCCATCTTCATCAACAGCTCCGAGTTGTACCTGTCTAGTGCTAACCTGAGAATACAAGTTATTTGAAAAACGAGTATCAGCATTTTTACAAATGCTGGTGAGTTCATAAGCATTCAGTGACGTTTTCATTCAAATATCTTTAATAAAAGTAGTAGTTTAAGAGATTTCAGTGTATTAGAGTCCTTTCAGAAAATCCTATATTTTCTTTAATAAAAGCAGTCTTCTACCAAGACTGGTCAGTGATGTGTGATAAAAAGTAGTTTTCCCTAAATTGCTATCGTTATCAAAATACTAAATTTGATTATTGAGGAAAGCAACGACATCAGGGAATATCATATGCCTCAGCAGTGAGGACTGCTGACTAAGGAAAAGAACCATAGACTCCAGGAAAGTATCAAACAAACGACACGCCTGGTTCAGTCTAACAAGTGGAGACATAGACCCCAGAAGTTACCAAATGAAGGGTACAACTAGTAGGGTCTAAATAGTGAATACAGACCGCATACAATATCAAATGAAAGATACGTCTAGCAAGGTCTAGAACGGTGAACACAGTGAATACCGTGAATACAGTGGATTCTGTGAATACAGTGGATACAGACCCCAGACAACATGAAATGAAAGATACGTCTTGTAAGGTCAAAACAGAGATAACAGACCCCAGACAGTATCAAATGAAAGATACGTCTTGTAAGGTCAAAACAGTGTGACTCTGAAAATGGATTACCAGCATACAATGTAGATTGCCGGTGAAATACCGTTACCTTAAGGCCAAAGAATTATAAGGTAACCCGGGATACTTGTAACCATACTAACCGACACTAGAGAACCAGACGTCCTACGAGCGTCTTGAGAATGTTACATTTGTCACCCCTTGGCTTGGTGTGTCGTGGACTGTAGCTAGCAGTCAGGGTGCGGGGGTGTCAATCCAGTATAGATCTATCCACACAATGTCAGCTCTCCCTACAGGAGATTCTGGTTACTAACTAGACGACGGAGAAGGCCGTGTCCTGAAAATGCATCCCAAATAGTGGGTAGAGACTTCCAAATAGTGGGTAGTGTGTAAGTGTTGAACTAGAGGAGAGACTTCCCAATAGTGGGTTTCTAATGTAAGTGTAGACTAGAAGTAGAGACTCTTTACTGAACTGACTAGAGAATTCCTATATGTCCATACTCATATACATAATATATAACTAATGAGTCAAACGACCTTCGGACGGCCATCTGATCCCACCAGACCACATCTCAACGAAGAAAAGGAAATAGGGCAGACGAGTCTTCCTAAGTCTTTCAATAATTACTTATATGTACCTATATAAGCACGGACATACATCTAACTACGACTGAGTGTGTATCAAGTAGAAGTGATCCTTGTGAAGTAGAAGTGTCCAAAAAGTGAAGTAGAAGCGGTCGTAAGTGAAGTAGAAGTGTCGAACAAGTATAAGCGTATCACAAAGTAGAGGCGACAATAAGTGAAGCAAAAGCGTATCAAGTATAAGTGAAATAGAGTCGTTATCAAGTATAAGTGAGAAGAATCGTATCACTAAGTAAGAGCGTGAATAAGTATAAGCATCATCAGGTATACGCGACTACAAGTATAAGTGAAAGTGTTACCGAGTAGGAGTATAAAATAAGTATAAGCGAAGCAGCAGTATTTAACAAGTAAAAGTATACGTCTAAAAGGAAATCTTTACTGAAAAGCCTTTATGTACAGAGAAAATCACAAATTGTATTCTTTTGTAAAATATGTTTCAAAAACCTTAGAGGATCTTTCATAAACCAATTTAGAATGAATTTGGATAAATCAGTATAGGTAAAAGTTATGAAATAAGTAAAAATCATTATAGTGTCCCACTCGGTAAAACAGTGTAAAGTGGTAAAATCTTGTGTATGCGGGTTATCAATCACATGTGATTGACATGATAACTGACATGTTTAACTTGTATTCCCCCTATAAAACATTTAAAAAAAATTAAAAGGTTCATTCAGGGGTATGAACTCACCTGGTGTAAGTAGGTCTGACGAAAGTGCCGCTTGGGCGTTCGGTGTCACGCAAGGACTTGAACACACACAATGACCTATTTAACATATGATAACATATGTTCACATACAATTAGCATATTTAATAGTAATTAAACAAATATACTCGCTCAAAGGAGCGTAAAAACTTTGGCTAAGTGTTTGGGTGTCCCGGGTAGCGTTTAAGGGTGTGAATGGCTAAGGAATGGAGTTTACTATCCAAGAATACCCCCTTAATACATAGTTTACGGTGTAGGGACTTCTCACCATGAGTTTATGGCCGTAAACTCATGGTGATGAGTTCTAGTGTGTTTAAGGCTTCTACTTGCATCATGGAATTATTCTAAGCACTTTTCCTTAAAGGCATGAGTGGGTTTGAGGCTTCTAAGGGCATTTTCTATGAGTTTACGGCCAAGGAACCACTCCTAAGGGAGTTTACGGCCGTAAACTCTCATCCTTAGAGTTTTGTGAAGTTTAGTGATTTCTAATGAAGTGTGATGCTATTTTGGAGGGTTAAAACTATCATTTGGATGTGTTTTGGGAAGTTTACGGCCTAGACAATTGCTTGGGCTGTAAACTCCTTTTAGTCCCTCTATTTCTTGTGTTTAAGCCCTTAAATCCTTCCTAGCATTTTATAGAAATAGTCTAAGGTCATTTGGGGGACAAAAACCAACATTTTGGCTTGGTTTGGGGAGTTTACGGCCTTGGTATAGACTTGGGCTGTAAACACATTTTTATCCTTCATATTGATGTGTTTAATTGATCCAAACCCCAAATACTAAGTCCCTAAATTATGTATGAAGTCTAAGGGCGGTTTGGGAGTGTTTTTGGGGCATTTTGACATGGTTTAAAGGGGTTTACGGCCTAAGCATGTGCTTGGGCCATAAACTCTCTTTTATGCCCCAATTCATTGAGTTTTGATGTTTAAACACTCCTAGGCTAGATCCCTAATTAGTTTCCAAGCTTAAGGGCAAGTTTAAAGGCATGTTTGGCACCATTATAGGGGTTTACGGCCCTAGAGAGTTCCTGGGCCGTAAACTCCTTATTCCATGCCTTCTTGGGTGGTTTTTGGGCTATAATTACAGCTAGTAATGTTTAGAACAAGCTAGGGTAAGCGGATTTACAATTTGGAAGCGTTTGGTTGTGGATTCGGGGCGAAAATGGGTCTAGAGAGAGAGTATAGAGAGAGAGTGTAAAAAGTCTCCAATAGACTCCACTCACCCTTATATAGGGTTTTGAGTTGGGGCTCAGTGGGATTTTACCCGATACTGCCGTTGAACGGGGCTTTTGGTCGCACCCGATTTAGTGGTCGTAATAATAAAACTTGACATTTTCCAAATACATGGAAATATGTGTTATGTATTTTTTTTTCCTTCTATCACAACTGAACGGCATATAAACATGCACAATTTAAATGTTTATTAAATTTGACGACTTCTCATTAACGGAACTTTTGAACAGTGGAGTATTCCGTTAACGGTAACGGGGAAGTGTAATGGAACAACTTGGGTTGTCACAGTTATTCGGTTTAGGAGGTGAGTCAAGTTGGGCCCCAGGTTTATTGGCCCATTTTGGATTATCGCCTAGGTGATCAAGGCTGCGTATCAGTTGGACTTGAAGGGTTTTGAGCATTCTACCACTCCTAAGGTGTACATGCAACCCTAGAAACCTTGGATTTATGTTTTACTAAGATACATGCAAATTTTATTTCCAAGGTTATTAACCTAACTAGCATGGCATGGGGAACTTTTAAACATAATAGCTAGTTGAAATACATACCTTATGTTGTTTGGATTACTTGAAAACCCTGTGAGCCTAGCACCTCAAGTGTGATACCTCGAATATCTCACACAACACCACAATACTTGGAATAACCTTGAGAGAAGTACACTTACACTCCAATATTGTTTTGCCATCTTACTTGCTTTTAGTAGTCGATTTTGGCCAGCCATGGGGTGTTTATATAGTTGTGACACAAGTAGGGTTACACCATGTAAACCCTAATTGTCATGGCTTTCCATATTCCATGATCAATGGGTTTGTAACCTCCATGGACTATCCATGGAGAGCCTTATGGGTTTTTTCCCGATCCATACAAACCATGGATCATTAGCCCAACTATACAAGAATAGAAGATTTACACAATCAACCCCATATATTTAGTTAGTCTCATTTTTTATCACTTAACTAATTCCAAATTAATTATTTGATCAATACTAATTAAATAATATTATTAATATATTAGAACTTATAATATATTAATAAACCTTAAGTATTCTTTCTCTCATTTATTCTATCCAAGTGTTGTAATGCTATGCAACCCAAATGTAAAACATCCCAAAAATACATCCCAAAAAATTTTTGTTTTAAAATCATCATTTAAAACCATCATATCATTACCAAAGTATAAAATCAAAAACTAAGTGTTTCAAAATCTCACAATATCTATCACATATAAAATCTTATGTCAAATGTCATATCAAAATATCAGAGCAAAACTACCAAGCTGAAGACTTTGGTGTGTGTCGTGCGATCATCCCGAGCCCTTCCCTTTGCTAGTGGAAGTACCTAAAACCAAAACTGAAAACTATAAGCACTAAGCTTAGTCAGCTCCCCCAAACTACCACATACCATACTATATTATATAAAGCAAATACTGGGCCTCGCCCACTGCATCAGACCGAAGTTCGGACTAACTAGGGCCTCGCCCACTACATCGGACCGAACTCCGGAATAACTAGGGCCTTGCCCGCTGCATCGGATCGAAGTACGTACTGAATAACTAGCACCTTGCCCACTGCATCGGACCTAAGTCTGGAATAACTAGGGCCTTGCCCGCTGCATCGGACCGAAGTCCGGACTAACTAGGGCCTCGCCCATTGCATCAGACTGAAGTCCGGAATAACTAGGGTCTTGCCCGCTGCATCGGACCAAAGTCCGGAATAAATTGAACATAGCATAAACATGATCATAACATATAAAAGAATCACATATACATGTATGAATCACAAAGACATCACACATAAAGAATACTTCTCAGGACTACCCCGACATCGGACCCAAGTCCGGAAATACTATCATCTAAACGAGCCAACATTGTGGCCGTAGACCCGCTCCTACAGGAAGGAAACTCACCTTGCATAGCTAACTACTAAAATATTGAGCGGGAAATGTCTGACTGCTGCTCGGGCAACTCCCCGGCTATAATTTCCACAATGACACTAAGTCAAAACACTGATAACTATTGTCAGGGTAAAATAACCATTTTACCCTTGGCTAGAGTCAACATTCTGGTCAAGGTCAACTTCCAGTTGACCTGACTTGCCGAGTTAGCCCGCCAAATCGTCGAGTCCCCTAGTCCTTCATTTGTCCTCAACCCGATTCTGCTCGCCGATTTTAGCAAGAACTCCACGAGTACTCCTTTATTCATGATATCGGGACAACCTTTAATCGACTCGCCAAGATGTATGAACAACTCGTCAAGTCTATCTTCATCATATGAACATGTCCAGACTGTAACTCACCAAGTTGTATGAAAAACTCGTCGAGTCTATCTTCATGGGTTAGGAGATTGCCTTGGACTCGCCGAGTGTGCTCTTCCACTCGCCGAGTCCCATGGTTTCCAGGCCATGGCTATGTCCTAATACGTTGAGTCACTCCTATAGACCCGTCTAATCTCTTCTAAACTCAACTGGGTTCCGTTGAACCCCAAACTGATTTGGGGAATCAACACATGACTCACTGAGTCCCAAAATGGACTCGTCGAGTCTACGAATGACCAAGTCCATAAGTCGATATCTTCATCATAAACTTTACATGCTTGCATGAAGCTTTCGAGCTTAAAGAGTCAAAATGGGGGGTAATAGCATGCACGGGGGGTTCTTATGGCCATAAAAATGGCACCTTTATGCCATGAGGACCCTTCAAGGTCCAGATCTGAAGGTGTATCAACTTGGGACATCCAAATCCCAAGAATCAAGCTTCAAGTCCCAAAATAAACACAAGAAGATCTAGGAAATCAGAAGTCAAGTGTGAAGCTTTATTAGTAGAAAATGAGGAGAAGATGGTGCTGATTTTGGATCTGGAATGTCATCTTGAATTCCTCCTTCTTCCTCTTCTTCACCCAAACTTCAAACACACAAGGTAGCTCAAGAAATGGCACACAAATACTCACAAGGCTCAAAGGTGGTGGTTTAGGGTTTTCTGGACATTGAGGGAGTGATAAGGGAGGTTATAGGCGCGTTATGTTCTTTAAATAGGTAGACAAACCTTGAAATTAGGGTTTTCATCAGACAACGCCTACTAGCCGAGTCGGTCCTCCGACTCGTCGAGTAGACTACTTATTTCCCTACCCGGATTCGATCTTACTCGACGAGTTGGGCCTTCAACTCATCGAGTCCAATGGTAAAATTATAAAATTAGCTTAATTAAATGCATACCTAGAACTGGGTGTTACAAAATGGATCATGCTAATCGGGTCAAGTACATTCCAGGAATAGTTATGAACTTAGACACCTAATCCAACAATATCCCACTTAGATAAGTCTAATAACTATAATTCCAAGAATGATTTCAGGAACAGATCAGCAATCATAGCTCTTTCAAGGTCTCTCGGAACTGAGATGATGATGATACGCCATTTAAGATAAGTGATCATATAATCCTCTGTTCTAGATATCAACCGGACAAATACATGGAACAATGTCTTACTTATTCTCCAGCAGTTTGTTTCCTAATTTCCGATTTGTTTGACATAGAACTTAATCAAACACGTCAATTTAGTTCTGACCGAGCCCGGTACATAGGTCAAAACACAATCATCAAGGGGCCCGAATATCGCTTCTAATCCAAGAAGGAACAGATAAACTTCGACTCATATGCTTGTTCTACTACTGGCTGAATTATACACAAAGACACGTTTTATAACATCGAGTTACCATTGCGTTTTCATACACTCAATGTATAACCAACTCATAGCCAACAACTCATATCTCTAGGTTTGAAGAATTATATGATATTACCATCTCACGATCACTCGAGATAAGTTACATGAAGTGATACAAGTGAGCGTGGGTTGAATCCAATACTTAGAGCTTATTAGCACTCATGAGTGTTGTAACACCTCTTTAATATGTCCAACAACTTAGACATCTACGAGCCAACTCATGACAATCTTGATTCATATCTACTTCCAACATATGACCGACTGTGGAAAATTTGAATAATATATTATACCATAACATAATTATTCTGGAAGTCAAAACATGCAAAATGAAATGATAGTAAATGATTGACAAAAGATAGAAACACTTTAATCATAAATAAACAACAAATTTTATTCATCATTAAATGTTAATTACACTTTACAAATTTCATGAGCTATCTAACTACTAAAACTAATATCATCCTTCAGCCCTATGTGCCTTGCATGCTGGAGATGCTTAACCCTACCCACTCCCTTTCTGAGGGGATCTATTGGGTTCTCATCCGATGATACCCTATTTCCCACGAGGATTCCTTCTTCTATTTAATGTCTGATGAAATGGTATTTTCTATCGATGTGTCTGGATCTTCCGTGATCCCTTTGTTCCTTGGCTAAGGCAACTGCACTTTCACTATAACAGAAAATTTCCATAGGCTCCTTTATAGATGGTACAACTCCAAGGTCTCCAATGAAGTTCTTTAGCCATACAGCCTCCTTTTCTGCCTCGCTTCATGCTATATACTCCGATTCGCAAGTTGAATCAGCCACTGTCTCCTGCTTGGAACTTTTCCAAGTAATTTCTCCTCCGCTTAAGGTAAATACCCCACTTGACTGAGAGCACAAATTATCCCTATCAGTCAGGAAGCTATCATCATTATACCCTACTACACTCATGTCATCACTCCCACCGAGGGTAAGAACCCAGTCCTTAGTCCTCCGCAGGCACTTGAGAATATTCTTTACTGCAATCCAGTAAGCCTCGTCACGGTTCCCCTGATATCTACTGATCATGCTCAATGTGAAGGCCACATCACGATGAGTACAAGTCATAGCATACATGATCGAGCTTTTAGCAGAAACATACTGTACTCAACTCATCTCAGCTATCTCAGCCTCTGTACTCGGTCTCTGAGTCTTACTCAGTCTAGCGTTACTCTGGATGGGTCACTCTCCTTCCTTTGAATTCTGCATGTTGAACCTATTCAACACTTTATCCAAGTAGGTACTCAAACTAAGTCCAATTAGTCTTTTGCTCCTGTCTCTCAAAATACTTATCCCTATAATATAGGCAACTTCTCCAAGGTCCTTCATAGCGAAACACTTCCCAAGCCAGGATTTAATCTCCTGCAAAGTTGGGATGTCATTTCCCATGAGTAGTATGTCATATACATACAATACCAAAAATCTAACTATACTCGCACTAGCCTTGACATATACATAAGATTCATCTTCGTTCCTCGAAATCCAAACTCTTTGACTTTCTCATTAAAACAAAGATTCCATCTGCGAGGTGCTTGTTTCAATCCATAAATGGATTTCTCAAGCTTACACACTCTATTAGGGTACTCTATATTGACAAAACCCTCTGGCTGACTCATGTAAACATCCTCAGCCAACTTTCCATTAGGGAAATCGGTTTTGACACCCATTTGCAATATTTCATAATCATGAAATGCAGCAATGGCAAACATAACCCTAATAGATTTAATCTTTGCTATTGGTGAAAAGGTCTCATCATAATCAACTCTCGGAGTTTGAGAAAAGCCCTTTGCAACCAGTCATGCTTTATAAGTGTGTACATTACCATCCATGTCGGTCTTCTTCTTGAAGATCCATTTGCACCCAACTGTCTTTCGACCTGGTTCATTGTCAACCAAGTTCCAAACTTGATTGTCATACATGGATTGTATCTCGCTGTCCATAGCCTCTTTCCATTTAGTAGCCTCAGGGCCTGCCATGGCTTTTGTGTAGCTGTTAGGTTCATCCAGACCAATCAGGGTGTCATCACTGATAAGTGTATCACCTTCCGCAGTAATATGGAAACCATAGTAATGCTCAGGTACATTCCTAACTCTTATGGAACGCCTCAGAGGTACAGACTCATCAATTAGATCAACAGGACTTTCCTCATTAGGTTGATTGCTAGGGTTTGAGGTTCCTTAACCACTTGAATCTTGAATTTCTTCAAGATTAATTTGCCTCCCACTATTTCCTTAGCTTATGAACTCTCTCTCGCGAAAGACTCCTCTCCTTGCTACAAAGACCACATTATCACTGGGTCTATAGAAGCGATAACCGAAGGATTTGTGTGGGTATCCGATGTAAATATACCTCTCACTTCAAGGTTCAAACTTGTCGTGAGTCTTGCGCCTTACGAAATCTTCGCAACCCTAAATCTTGATGTAGTACTGATTTGGAACTTTCCCGGTCCATATCTCGTGAGGTGTTTTGGCAACCTTTTTGGTAGGGACGAGATTAAGAATATGGGTGGCAGTCTCTAAGGCATACCCCCATAATGAGATTGGTAGCGGAGCTCGACTCATTATGGAACTAACCATGTCCAACAAGGTTCGATTACGCCTCTCAGCCACACCATTAAATCGTGGTGTCCCGGGAGGTTTCACTTGTGAGACAATCCCACATTCCTTAAGATAGTCAAGGAACTCTATACTAAGTTACTCACCACCTCGATTGGATCCAAGCATCTTAATGTTCCTGCCTTATTGATTCTCCACTTCCTGCTTAAACTCTTTGAACTTTTCAAAGGTCTCTGACTTATGCTTGATTAAGTAGACATATCCATATCTACTATAATCATCAGTAAAAGTTACAAAGAAGTGGTTAGCATCCCTTGTGGCGGTTCTGAAGGGTCCACACACATCCGTGTGTACCAAATCCAACAAACCTTCACCCCTAGCACAAGAACTAGTGAAGGGTGATTTTGTTATTTTTCCAAGTAGACAAGATTCACTACTATCATCTGACTTTAGGTCAAATGACTCCAAGACTCCATCCTTTTGGAGTTGGCTTATGCGTTTCTTGCTTACATGTCTAAGACGACAATGCCACAATGATGCTTTATCCAAGGTAATGGAAGAATCAATACACACCACATTATTTCACAGGTTATCTACAACCGACACAGCTTCATACACACCATCACAAGGTAATGCTTTAAAATAACGAACATTGTTAAAGAAAGCATTAATACTACCATATTTATTATCAAAAGAAAAGGTATACCCTTGTTTGTTCAAAGCATGAAAGGAAATAATATTCCTTGCCATTTCAGACGAGTAACAACATTTATTAAAATCTAATGTTAACCCACTACTTAACAACAAAGTATACAATCTAATCTTGGTAACAGGTGATGCTTTCCTATTCCCCATGATTAAGCTTATCTTCCCATGTTCCACATCCTCACTTCTTCTTAGTCCATGCAAATCAGAACAAATATGAATACCACAACCAGTATCAAGGACCCAAGAATTAGAATGGGGTGAGTTATTAGACAATATAGTGTAAGTACCTGCATGTTTGGGTTTCACTTTCCCATCCTTAACATCTTGCAGGTACTTTGTGTGACAACCTGAAATTTATTCCGTCATTTTTAACCTCCTTCCGTTAATAAGCCCCGCTTTAATTATATGCCCGTTAACCTTTTGGAAGAGGTTAATTAATTTAAGACTTTTATAATGACTTGGTAAGGGTTGAAACAAATTAGAAACGCCCACAAAATGCCCTTAAAAATGTTTAATTTCAACCAAGTCAAAATTTGACCGTTTAATCGGGTGCAACCAAAAAGCCCCGTTTAACGATAGTATCGGGTAGATTTCCACTGAGCCCCAACTCCAACCCCTATAAGGGAGAGTAAACTTCATTTCAACCTTTTTCACCCTCTCTCTATACTCTCTCTCTACAACTTATTTTCGAGCCAAAAATCATCCGTTTCGAGCCCCAAACGAGTAGGTAAGCTATCCTAACTCATTGTATAGCCTATCTAGCATGAAAATTCGTGTTTAAAACATAAAATAGAGACAAAATCATGTGTTTACGGTTCAAGAACACTCTTGGACCGTAATCACCATTAAATGGGGTTTTTAAGCCCCAAAACCCCTCTAAACTACCCCTAAGGCTTAGATAGGACTAAATGACTTATGGAAACGGACATAGAACACCTTGAACTGAGTTTTTGGAGAGTAAACTTGAGTTTACTGCCCAAGAACTTGCTTGGGCCGTAAACTCCTCTTCAAGGGGAGTAAACTCAATTTTATGTGTTAGAAATGCCCACAAACACTTCCTATGGCCTTGGAAAAATATCTAGAAGCAATCCCATTGTTGTAAAAGCCTTAAACCTCAATAAATCTAAGGGAGTAGGATTTCATGGCCGTGAACTCCCATAGAGGTGGTTCATGGGCCGTAAACTCCCATTAAGTGCCCAAATGATGCCCTAACACCCCCATTTGGCTTGGAATAATGCTTAGAACTTTATACTCTATCATTTAAGGCTTAGATCCATGAAAGAAATGACCAAGTGAGAGTTTATGGCCCTAAACTCCTTGTTTATGGTCGTGAACTCGTTAAATGGTCCCTTAAGAGCCTTAAACCCACTCATACACTTTGTATTTGGACCTAGCATAAATCTACGATCAATATAAGGCCTTTAAACATCCTAGAACCCCCTCACCACGAGTTTACGACCGTAAACTCATGGGGAGTTATCCCAGGTCCGTAAACACTATATGGAGAGTTTACTCTTGGAGAGTAAACTCCATTCCTAAGCCATTCACACCCTTAGATGTTACCCGGGACACCCCAAACACTTAACCAAAGTGTTTTCCGCTCCTTAGAGTGCGTATACTTGTTTAATTAGTATTAAGTGTACTAATTGTATGTGAACATATGTTATCATATGTTAAATAGGTCTCTAAGTGTGCCCAAGTCTTTACTTGACACCGAACACCCAACCGACACCTCCGTCGGATCCACTTGCATCAGGTGAGTTCATACCCCTAAATGAACCTTTTAAATTTTTTTACATGTTTTATAGGGGGAATACCAGTTAAACGTGCCAGTTATCATATCAATCATATGTGATTGATAACCTGCATGCACAAGGATTTATCACACTGTAAACTGTTTTACCGAGTAGGATACTATAAAGGGTTTCTAAAATGTTTTCACTTGTTCAAAACTCTTACATATACTGTTTTATGAAAGTTTCATTTTAAACTGGTTTATGAAAGGTTTCCAAAGAATTTCTAAGTGTTTTCAAACTTATTTTACAAAGAATACCAAGTTGTGATTTTCTTAAGTATAAAGGTTTTTCCAAGGTTTTCATCAAGGTTTTCTTTCATCTTGTATACTCTTACTTGTTGGATACCACTGTTTCGCTTCTACTTAGTTTAAACTCCTACTTAATAACGCTTTCACTTCGTGATGCGTTTATACTTGTTATCGCCTCTATTTCGCTCATACCTACAGTCACTTATACCTGTTAGACACTCTTACTTCACTTGTTGACGCTTCTACATCATGATATGCTTATAAGACACTCTACTTCGTGATACGCTTATACCTTGTAAGACACTCTACTTCGTGAACCACTTATACTTGAGAACGCTTCCACTTCGTGATATGCTTATACCTTGTAAGACACTCTACTTCGTGATACACTTATACTTGAGAACGCTTCCACTTCGTGATACGCTTATACCTAATGACACTTCCATAGAGTTAGATGTATGCCTATGCTTGTATAGATACATATAAATAATGTTTGAAGGACTTAGGAAGGCTTGTTCGCTCTATTTCCTTTTCTTCATTGAGATGTGGTCTGGTGGGATCGGATGTCCGTCCGAAGGTCGTTTGATCATTAGTTATATATTATGTATACAGGCATAGACATATAGGTTTACACTAGTCAGCCCAGTTGAGAGTCTCTATCACTCGTCCAGTATTTTACCATAAATATCACTATACGAGATACATCCTCAGTACACGGCCTACTCCGTTGTCGAGTTGGTAACCAGAGTCTCTTGTAGGGAGAACGGACATTGTGTGTATAGATCTATACGGGATTGACACCCCCGCACCCAAACTGCTAGCTACAGTCCATGGCCTACCAAGCCAAAGGGTGACAAATGTCATAATTATACCGACGCTTGCAGGGCGTCAAGATTCTATAGTGTCGATCAGTATGGTTACGAGTATCTCGGGGTTACCTTATAATTCATGGCTTTAAGGTAACGGGTTTTATGCACAGTATTTCACTGTATACACCGTGTTCCCTATATTGGACCTTACTAGTTGTATCTTCCATTTGATACTGTCTGGGGTCTATATTCTCTATTTTAGACCTTGTTAGTTGTATCTTTCATTTGATACTGTCTGGGGTTTGTATTCTTTGTTTTTAGACCTTGCTAGCTGTACCTTTCATTTGGTACCGTCTGGGGTCTGTGTCCCCTTTTGTTAGACTGAGCCAGGCATACCGTTCATTTGATACCCTCCTGGAGTCTATGATTCTTTTGCCTTAGTCAGCAGTCCTCACTGCTGAGGCATATGTTATTTTCCCTGATATTCTCCGACTTTCTTAAAAAGCAAATCCCGTATTTTGATAATGAAAGTGTTTAAGGGAAACTACTTTTTATCACATAACACTGACCAGTCTTGGTAGAAGACTGCTTTTTAATCAGAAAATATAGGATTTTCTGGAAAAGACTCTATTTCACTGTATACTTGAAAACTACTACTTATATAAAGTTTTTGTATAAAATGACACTAAATACTTATGAACTCACCAGCATTTGTAAAAATGCTGATACTCGCTTTTCAAATAACTTGTATTCTCAGGTCAGCATTAGACACGTACATCTCAGGAGCTTTGATGAAGATAGCTTAGTACCAGGATGCATTTATATTACTACTTGTATTATTTTGATGTATTGTAATATAAACCATGTAAAACTATTACTATTAATGCAATGGTTATTGTACTTTGATTACTATATTGCATATGTTGTGATACTTGACATGACGTCATCCACCCCAGAACGTTTCCGCCGTTCCGGTTTTGGGGGTGTGACACTTTGGTCAATTTTGCTTCCAGTGTGACTTTTTGTGGAAATAGAAGCATTCATCCTCTTTAGGGTTGGCAGAAGGAGTGACGGAACCTTTCTTGGTTCCACTTGAAGAGGAGCCTTCAAGGGACTTTCCCTTGGTACCCTTAGAGGGGATCTTCCTCTTCTTCCCTTTGCCTTGCCCAATTGCCAAGATAGGGGCCGTGGTAGGAGTAGGAGTGGTAACAACCGACTTACCATTAAGACCACTTTCGTCGGTCTTCAAGAGTCCTTGAAGTTTTCTGAGTTTAACTTCATCCTTGTTCATGTGGTATGTCATTCGTTATTGATCAAAACAAGAAGGTAAGGAGTGAAAAATGTTGTCAATTACAAACACCTCGGGGAAGTTCACATTTAGCTTCAGCAAATGGTCCACATACCTTTGCATTTTTTGGTGCATCTGGTGCAAGTGGCACCTGATGGGTTCACCATCCTTCATTTGGGTTGTTATCATGGAGTAGATGATGTCATACCTCTCTTGACGAGCACTTTGATGGTAGCGGTCCATCAAATCTTGGTGCATCTCAAAAGGGTTGTAGTCCTCATAGGACTTTTAGAGCTCGGTTGTAACACCCAAAAATTTCAACCAATTTAAACTTTTTAAACATATCAAGTTCATCAAAACATTACAAATTTTGTTTTCAAAATACTGATTATTAGAGTTTTTCCCAGAAACATAAGTATAATAGGAGGAGCTGTAAGATCACGCCTTTGCCTTGTCGCGATCCTCTGATGTACCTGAAACAATAAACTAAAATTGTAAGCCCCAAAGCTTAGTGAGCTTACCCCAAAATACTGATACACATACAGTCCACATAGCAATATCACATTAGCATATTATATCAATAAAACAGAATAACATGCACTGGGTCCACAGCTTTACAAGCTGGACTACCCCTGGGCCCTCAGTACAAGTCTAGAATGCCTATCGGGCCCTTAGCTCGTATTTGGAATGCCATCGAGCCCTTAGTATGAGTCTGGAATGCCTACCGGGCCCTCAGCTCGTATTTGGAATGCTCCCGAGTCCTCAATATGAATCTGGAATGCCTACCGGGCCCTTAACTCATATCTAGAATACTCTCGTGTTTGTTGGCTACCGCATGGAGCAGTACAATCTCAACCCATCCCATATAACATGTCGACATATAACAGATAAATGCACATACAGGTAATCAGTCAGTATCACAGGCAGTCCTACAGATCTACCCGACTAGCATATCAACTGGCATACATTACTAACTCAACTCAACATATCAACAACTACTAGGTTATCAAATCCAATGGGCTGACCTTGGTGCCTTAGACCCCTTAGTATAGTGAGGATAACTCACCTCGAAGATGTGAGCTCGGTAAATAATCAAAGCTCTCCGATCACTTGTCAAAGACTCCACCACCTATTACCATAATATGACATGCTCATAAGTCCTTCACCTTATAAGGTGCTCCATAAACCACTAGTCAACCCCTGGTCATAGTTAAAGTCCCCAATCAAGGTCAACAGTCCATGTTGACCTTAACTCGCCGAGTACACTTGTGTACTCGCCGAGTTCTTTGAAGCACATTCCAACTCGTCGAGTCATCGAAGTGACTCGTCGAGTTCCTTAGAATCTTCGACCAACCCTTAAGGCCACTCGTCGAGTTCCCTCCTTGAACTCGACGAACATACATGCAAACGTGTCCTGGTTAAAACTCATCTGACTCACTGAGTTGTTCTTCAACTCGTCGAGTCTTATGGCAACCTTCATCAGACTCGCCGAGTTGTTCTTCTAACTCGTCGAGTTCATGACCATCTTCATGTGACTCGCCGAGTCAACTGTGCGACTCGCCGAGTTCATTCAGCCATTTTATCATGTAGACAACTTTTAAGCCATGGCAAGGCCCCAAATTGTAGATCCAACCTCCTTAGGCCTGCTTATCACGTAAAGTTGCAAACTTTACGTGCATGCAAGCTCCAATGTCTCAAAAAGCCCAAACTATGCTTGAAATGGGGTTTTATACATAGGGAGGGGCTCAAACTTGCTAAAACTAATAACTTTATGGTCCCTTAATCCTCATAGAGTTTAGATCTGAAGTTACAACTTCAGATCTTGGCTTATACCCTAGAAAATGACTTTATAATCCAACCAAGAACCCTAATCTCCAACCAAGGAGGTCTAGAACGAAATAGAAAGAGGATAACAGCTTGATACCTTCCCAAGAGATGACAAATGGAGTAGATTTGGATTTCCCCCAAGATCCTTCCCTCAAACCACTTGCTTCCCAAGCTCTTTTCACCAAAATCCCCTTCCAAGGCTTCAAACACCCAAACACACACACACACACACGTATTAGGGTTGATAAGAGACTACAAAGAGGCTTAAAGAGGTTTGTGTTCCCTTAAATAGGGTGCATAACCCCGGGGTTTAGAATTTTAGCTGCCGGTTCCTACCCACCTAGTCCCAATATGGACTCATCGAGTAGATCACTTAACCCTCGATCCTTCCCGCTGTTACTCAACGAGTAGATCACTCGACTCGTCGAGTAGGGCTTAACCCTAAAACTCGAATTTAGACAATAACTGATGATCGGGGCGTTACATCGGCTGTCATGGTGGCCAACATAATACACGCCACTTTCGTGGCATCTCTCTCATGTGCCCTAAAGTCAACGATCGCCTCTGGAGTAGCAGTGGACTCATCAATTTCCTTTAGCTCCTTGTCGAGGACAGATTCGTTTTCCTCGTAACGAGTGACCATCCTGATGTTCCAGATCCAATCCATAAAGTTAGAACCATCAAAGATGACTCTGCCACAAAGGTTCATGAGAGAGAAGGAGCCATACGGTTTGAGCCAGAAGCAACATTGTTGGAAGACATCTGAAAAGAAGAAATACAAGTTTAGATTAGATATAAAGATAGTCCTTAATAAAACACGCAAATGTAATATTAAGGCTAGGACCCAACACAATAGTTTATAACTTAGAAGAGGGATGTCGTAATCCAAGCTATAAAATATTTGAAGGTAGGTGGATGACGATTCACCAACTTCCATCATGAAAAACGAAATAAATTATTAGGTTTTAATTGGTTTAGAAACTCCAAGATTCTTTAAGATTCATTGAACTTTTCAATGGAATGTTTCAATCTCGAGTGTGCCCTTCAAGTTTTGTGACTGAGATGTCGAGGATCACAAAACAAGGTGTGAAGTAACCATTCAAATTACTTGGTACCCTCAATGTTTATCACTCAATCGATGTGTCGGTTAACCATACACGCTCCACCGATCTATGATAAACCTTAAGTCACCCTTTTCCTACCTTGTAAAGTCAAAGTTAGTGTGCCAGTTAACCACATACGCTCCACTAATGATTTTCAGCAAAGTGCAAAGTGTAATTTCATGGGTTAGCACCTTATTCACATATTCCAAAAGTAAATAAGACTGGGAATTTATAAAAACATTTAGTTACTTTAGATTCATCATACTTTTAATGAGGATTTAAAGTCACTGTCCTACCCATTCGGCTAACAACCCTCCACCAGCCAAGGAAGCGGTGGGTGAGAGTGGACACCCATTAAGCTGCCATTTTATAGGCAACAACCTTATACCCACCTTATGAACTGGCTTAATGAATGAGGCCTACTAACGGTAAAACGACTTGATCTTATATATATATATATATATATATATATATATATATATATATATATATATATATATATATATATATATATATATATATATTATTAACTTATAATATTATAAAGTATAAGGGTAGAATTTTAACTTTTAAAATTCTAGGGGTTGGAACTAAAGTTTTTAAAGTGACTTTACATTTTCCAAAACTTGAGGGCAAGTTTTGTAACTTTCAGAACTTTTCATCTTTGATGACTTATGAGTTAATGGATTAATAAAATGAGAATCTTTTCATTTTATGTAACCTATGTGTTTAATAACGGACTTTAAAAGTGTGACTTTTGGTAATCTATAACTTGAGGACAAATGATGGATTCCATTAAAACACATCAAGATCAAGAATTAAACTACCAAGCGAGTTACAAATAATTCCTATGATCTTCTAAACTCATAAGTTCATGAATGTTCATATCAAAGATTTCAAGAATCATAAATAAACCATAAAAAACTTGAAATTTTGATATTAGCCATTGAAAATGGATTAGCACATCCATTACACCATCTAAAACAAGTTTTACAACACCAAAACAGTTTAGGGTAATGTTTCTAGTCCATTTCCAGTAGCAAAAGTCGAAAAACTGCACTCTGACAAGCCAACTCGTCGAGTGCAAGAATTGACTCACCTAGTTGGTTGAATATCGGCATGGATTCGTCGAGTCCCCCCATGGACTCGATGAGTTCACCCAGGCAGAAGACAGTTTTGTTGATTTTCTCAACAAGTTTGCATCAAGTATCAAATAAACAAGCCTAGGATTTGATACCACTGAAGGGTTTTGAGCATTCTAACACTCCTAAGGTGTATATACTGTTGGATTAATGTCTAAGTCCATAACTATAATTGGTAAGACTTGACCCGACCCGGCATGGTCCATTTGGGTTGCATACCGTCATGCACTTAGATAGACTATAATGAGAGAAATAAGACACTTATGGTTATTAATATATTATAAGTTCTAGTATATTAATAATAAGAATAATAAGATTATTTAATTAGTATTGATCAAGAATTAATCTAGGATTAATTAAGTGATCAAAAGAAGACTAATTAAATATATGGGTTGATTGTGTAAATCATCCATACTTATATAGTGGGCTAATGCTCCATGGATAATCAAGTTGGGCTTAAACCCATAGGATGTTCCATGGATGCTCCATGGTGTATTTGAACCCATGGATCCAAGGAAATGGAAAGCCATGACAATTAAGGATTTACCCTAATTGTAACACTATATAAAGATCTTATTCTTGACAAAAATCGGCCACTAGTATGATTCTAGAAGAGGGCTAGCCGATTTCATGAAGTGTAGAACTCTCTCAAGTTATTCTAAGTGTTTTGATGATTGTGATTCCATTTGAGGCTTCCACACTATTGGGGCTAGGCACTCAAGCTTCATGAAGACTTTCTACATCAAAGAGGTATGTATTCTATCTTGTTACACTCATTGTTTTGTATGCTAGATTAGGATAATACCTTGGATATTCTTATTTGCATGTATAATAGAGAAAACATAGATCCAAGGTATTTAGGGTTGCATGTACACTTAGGAGTGTTAGAATGCTCAAAACCCAACAGTGGTATCAGAGCCTAGGCTTGTTTTCTTGTTATACTTGCAAATGGAGCTGAAAAATCGAGTTTTGATGCTGTCAGCCCAGCAGACTCGCCGAGTCCATGAAGGGACTCGATGAGTCCAAGGCAAAATGCATCCAACTCGCCGAGTTTTGTTCATGCACTCGACGAGTTGGACCCCAGACAACATATTTTCGAGGTTTTTGGCTAGAAATGGACTAGGAACATTACCCTAAGTTGTTTTTGAACTTATAAACTTGTTTTTTAATGTGGTAATGTTCATGCTAATCCATTTTCAAAGATAATTGTCAATAGATTCATGTTTTGTATTAGTTTAAGGTTTAGACTAATTACATGAAGAAGTTTGATATGAATTATCTTGTTGTTATGAGTTGCTTAGATTAATAGAAAAGTTAATTGAAATAGTTGCTTTCGATCCATTTTAATCTAAGAGTTGAGTATAAAATGTGCTTGTGTAACTTGTCCTCAAGTTACATGAAGAGTCACATTAAAGACTCATAAAACTCATAAAAGTTGGTAATGGTTACAAAATGAAGAGTCTTGTGTCATTGAATTTTTTTTTTATGACTCCATAACTTGTCCTCAAGTTATGGAAGTTCAAGAGTCACTTCATTAATAAATAAAGTGTAACCTTAATTAATTTCATAAGTTATAAAAATAAAGAAAAGTTAATTCTCTTATTAGTTTAAAATCTTCCATAAGTTATGGAACTTGAAGAGTTTTGGATTAAAACTACTTTAAACACATAAGTTATGGAATTAATTAGTTTTGAATAGTTTCAAAACTTTCCCTCAAGTTTTGGAATTTGAAAAGTTTTCACTTATGAATACTTTAATTCCAAGTTAGCCCTTAGAATTCTAAAGAGTTAAAATTCAACACTTATACTATTTATAACATTAATGGTTAATTATTATATATATATATGTATAAGAACAAGTCGTTTTACCGTTAGTAGGCCTCATTCACGAAACCGGTCTATAAGGTGGGTATAAGGTTGTTGCCTATAAAATGGCGACTTAATGGGTGTATACTCTCACCCACCGCTTGCTTGACTGGTGGAGGGTCGTTAGCCGAACGGGTAGGACAATGACTTTAAATTCTCCCTTCATTAAAAGTATTAATGATAAATACTAAGTAACTAAAATCTTAATAATTCCCAGTCTTAGTTACTTTAGGAAAAATGTGAATTTGGTGCTAGCCCATGGAATTCACACTTTGTACCTTACCAAGTCGTTGGTGGAGCGTGTGTGGTTAACCGGCACACTAACTTGGACTAGTAAGGACCACGAAGGGTGACTTAATGTTTCTCATAGATCAATGGAGCGTGTGTGGTTAACCGGCACATTGATTAGGTGATAATATTAAGGGTACCAAGTGAATTGGTATGGTTATTCACACCTTGTTTTGTGATCCTCGGCATCCCAGTCACAAAATTTGAGAGGGCACACTCGAGATTGAAACATGCCATTGAAAAGTTCAATGAATCTCAAAAGATCTAGGAATTTCAAATCCAATTAAAACCTAATAAATTATTTCGTTTTTCATGGTGGAAATTGGTGAATCGTCATTCGCCTACCTTCAAATATTTTATAGCTTGGATTACGGCATACCTCTTCTAAGTTATAAAATAGTTTGTTGGGTCCTAGCCTTAATATTTCATATTAGGTGTCATATTAAGGACTTTAAATCAACTATCTTGAATATCTCCCAAAACATGTCTGGTTTAGACATTTATGATCTTCCTAAATCTCTTGAAGATAATGTTCCTCAACATCATGCTTCACTTCCTCTATCTCCTCCAATTATTCTCCCTCACCCACAAGTTCTTGAAAAGTTTAAAGTCACTCGAGCCCTATTGGCAAGTTAAGGTCTTGGTGTGGTCACATCTTGGAGATGTAGTCACATATTGACAAGACGGGAGAGTTAGGTGTCAAAGTCTCGTGAAAGTTGGATGTTCAATCACTTTCTTAGTAACATAGCGGGTCACTTTGGGACTACTATGAGACAGACTATGACACGAGCCTTAATGATCTTATCTATTTGCTTTGTGCTGTGGAATCAGCAATGATTTGGAACACTAGTAAAGCAAATTTTGTTAGAAGATCAACTTCCCAAACCTTAAATGGACATTGGCAATGGTAGCATTGGATATCTAGAAAAGCATTTCTCTTCCCAATGGAAAGGGATCGGCCATAGTCAACTCGGTTGACCAAATGGTAAAGAGAAAGGCTAAGTCTGAGATAGTCTCATGTGCCATTATCAAAGGGTCTACATGTGTTTTGTTGCCAAAGGAAGGGGCATTGGTTGCGAAGCTGCCCTACTCACCTGAAAGGTCATAAGGTTGATGAAGTCAAGAGGTTTGACTCTACTTCAGGTAAAGTCCACTATCTAACTCTGCTAAGTTTCTATTTGGAGATTCTTATTACATAATGTGAATGGGTCACATGCTGATGTCTTTTAAGAATCAAAGAAAAGATAGGAAGCTTAAAGAAGTATATGCTGATTTTGATTGCGAAGATGGGTTTCGATCGCATGGTTTGGTAATCAGAATTTTGAGCTTAAGAGTTATAATATATTGCTTATGAATAGATAACAACAAGGTTTTCATGTGGATTGTAAGGATAAATTTTTCCGCAAAGTTTTAAAATAAAAGAAAAAAAGGGTTTTAATTTTATTTATTTTAAAAAATATCCTTACAATGGCATCTGTGGAAAATTGTTGCTTATATGTTTCTAGTAATAGCAATATTGGAAAGTGGATTTGATTCTTTCATTTGTGGTAGTGTCTGAATTTACCAAATGAAGAAAGTTTTTCATCACCCAAGTTTCAATTGGACAGAAACTTGGAATCATACAAGTTGTATTGTATGATGAATGAGAATTTTCATCTTTGAAAATTAAGACTAATTCTTTGATCACATGTATATGTGAGTCAATTGAAGGACTAAGGAATTAGGTACACTGGGTGTGCGCTGGTCAAGGTCCACCACAAAGACTGATTTGTCATGATTTACTAAAGATTAGTAAATATGATTATACTTATAAGGTTAAGTATAATTCTGTAACATTGGAAAGGTTCCAATGTATGACAAAACAAATGAGAAGAATCAAATTAGGCAGAAAGATAAAAGTTTCTCAAATCTGAAAGGATGGGAGAGTACTTTAGTATCATATTTTATGATCATCTTAATGATATAGAAACCGTATCACAAATTCATACTCTAAGGACGTCTTAGTGCATTGTTATGGCTAAGAAGAGAGGTCATGAATTGTTGGATTGGTTAAAATCAAGAAGATGAGTCATACTTAGTTCCAAAACAATTCTTAGAGTCATACTCCAAGATTGTAACATTGAGTGACATAAAGTAAGGTTTAAAACACTTATCAAATGTAGTGTGAAATGTTTCTACTCTTGTACATTTGAGATTGGTAAGTTGCGATGTCTTGGATGAGACAAAGACCAACTAAGACCAATTGTGTGAAGTGTTAGTCTTGATAAGAATCCGCACTATCCCTTGAATATTTGTTTTGTCAAGGAATGGTTCTTGACTGGGGAAACTTATATGTCAAGAGGACAGTGGGAGCCTTAAAGATCATGAAAGAGTTTCAAGATTTAATCAAGAGTAAAACCTGTAATTTATCACTAGCACACGACTTAAGGTTTGCAACCTATCGTGTTGACATAATTCTTATTTCTGTACCTACTTCAAATAAGTTGAATTTTCATGTGAGTTCTCAGAGTTCAACATTGGAAGCATTGGTGGGCCTTGTGCTACCAAGGTGACAAGAAACTAAGATTGAATAAGTTTAATCCATGTAAGGCTGAATTTGTCACTAACCTTATCTTGTGATTATGGTTTTGACAAATTCGCATGGGTAGGAACTTATACACTATAAAATCTAAGTGTCATAAGGTTTCTCTCCGATTCATGAAAATGATGGTGAGGAAACGCTTTCACTAAGTAGATTTTACGTAGATAGCAATTGTGTTATTTGCATTTTCAAAAGTCGTTAGTGGAGCGCGTGTGGTTAACCGGCATGCTAACATGGACTTGTGAGAAATGGCAAATGCCTAAGCAATTGAGACTATGATTACGGCATCCCTTTTCATAGTTCTGAAAATTGTTTAGACACACATGTGAGCTATCTAATAAAGGATGTATGAATCTAAATTTCAGAAGTCCAGCAGATTTCTGAAAATAGGTCAGAGCTAGTGGGAGCATAAGTGTTATGCTGATAATCATCATGTTAGTGGGAGCATGATTATTATTATTAGTATTGCAAGCTAACAATGTTAATTATAGAAAACAAAGTTTCAATCCGTGAAGTTGCAGGGGTTGAAAAGTTGTTTTGCTATAATTAAGGGAGAGGAAATTATACTTCATTTCAATTCTAAAGCTTAGATTGAGATTTTAATCATCTTTAGTCAAGAATATATATGAATTTTGTGTTGGAATGGTTCAACTTGAAGAAATTCTATATATATTGCGTTTTCAAATTCGATTATGATTACGGCATCCCTCTTCATAGTTAAATTTTGAAAAACATGGCAAATAAAAATATTGTAGCAAAAGAATGGTCTAGTATCATGTCTTTATGTGACACATCATGAATTGTGTCCCATATGCTTCGGATATAGGATCGATTTCATGTGCTATAATATTCATCATTTCTAAATTTTCCAAATGCTCAGGGCATTTAGAAGGGAAAAGTCTAGAACTGGATATGACTAAAGTGATTAAGCAATTGTCGAGGACAATCTGAGGTTCGCCAAAGATTGGTTGCTCAGGAAAAGTTGGAAGTATGATGTAAGTTTTCGGAAAGGACCATATTAACATTTTTTGAAAAGAGGTAACTCTTGTTCAGAAGTGATAGTCAAAATGGGACTATGAAAATGTCTCCGTAGGAGGAAGTTATTCAATCTATGTAAGATTAGAAAACCTTAATGCAAGAAGGATGTTCAAAGCAATGTACTTTGAATATGAGACTTTCGTTCCATAGAAGTTGACCTTCTTTGGAATACTCTGTAATGACTAGTGACAAGGTTTTGGTGACTTTGTGAATAATCATTACAAGAGGAACATTGCATAAAAGTTTAAATTCTAACAGTTTTTTTTGGTAAATGATAGGAATCGGGGATTCTCACATTTACAATAAGGATTTGGGATTGTGAAATGAGTATCATTGGAATCATGTTCAATTGATCTACATCACAATGTAAGGATCATAGACAAACATAGTGTGCATACTTGGGGTATGGCATAACTATTGTTTAGAAAAACAAAGTGTACATGCTAGGAGCATGGGACGACTGTTGTTTTTATTCAAGTCTTAAGTTGATTATTTGAAACATTGAATAATGTGTAATCAATATGGTGATAAATAAAAAGTGGTTTTATTTATATTCAAAAGGGTTCTGAGACCATATTAGATTCGATTATTATTGTGTTTCACTTTGCATGTTTTGACTTCCAAAATAGCTAGGTTATTCTTTTCGAATGACTAAGTTATTTAAACACTCCACAGTCGTTCATATGTTGGAAGTAGGTATGAATCAAGACTGTCATGAATCGGGTTTGTAGATGGCTAAATGGGTTTAGTCATAGCAATGGTTGCTACAACATTCATGAGTGCTCATAAGTTATGAGTATTGGAATAAACCCACGCTCACTTGTATCACTTCATGGAATTTATCTCGAGTGATCGTGAGACGGTAATATCATATAAATCTTCAAACCTAGAGATATGAGTTGTTACCGATGAGTTGGTTGTGCATTGATTGCACGTAAACGCATCAGTAACTTGATGTTATAAAATGTGCCTTTGTGTACAATTCAACAAGTAGTAGAACAAGTATACGAGTCGAAGTTTATCTGTTCCTTCTAGAAATAGAAGCGATATCTGGGCCCCTCGATGATTTTGTTGTGACCTATGTACCGGCCGGTCAGAACTGAATTGATGTGTTTGATTAAGTTCTTTGTCAAACAAATCGAAAATCGGGAAACAAACTGTTGGACAATAAGTACGACGTTGTTCCATGTATTTGTCCGGCTGATATCATGAGAACAGAGGATTATATGATCCCTTATCTAATGGACAAGTCATTGACAAGGTCAGAGTTCATCTACAAGGTCAGAGTTCGACAAAAGCTTTTGAGAGCTACGATTGCCAGTTGGTTCCTGAAGTCATACGCAATAAATAGTTTTAGACTTATCCAAGTGGGAGACTGTTGGATTAATGTCTAAGTCCATAACTATAATTGGTAAGACTTGACCCGACCCGGCATGGTCCATTTGGGTTGCATACCATCATGCACTTAGATAGACTATAATGAGAGAAATAAGACACTTATGGTTATTAATATATTATAAGTTCTAGTATATTAATAATAAGAATAATAAGATTATTTAATTAGTATTGATCAAGAATTAATCTATGATTAATTAAGTGATCAAAAGAAGACTAATTAAATATATGGGTTGATTGTGTAAATCATCCATACTTATATAGTGGGCTAATGCTCCATGGATAATCAAGTTGGGCTTAAACCCATAGGATGGTCCATGGATGCTCCATGGTGTATTTGAACCCATGGATCCAAGGAAATGGAAAGCCATGACAATTAAGGATTTACCCTAATTGTAACACTATATAAAGATCTTATTCTTGACAAAAATCGGCCACTAGTATGATTCTAGAAGAGGGCTAGCCGATTTCATGAAGTGTAGAACTCTCTCAAGTTATTCTAAGTGTTTTGATGATTGTGATTCCATTTGAGGCTTACACACTATTGGGGCTAGGCACTCAAGCTTCATGAAGACTTTCTACATCAAAGAGGTATGTATTCTATCTTGTTACACTCATTGTTTTGTATGCTAGATTAGGATAATACCTTGGATATTCTTATTTGCATGTATAATAGAGAAAACATAGATCCAAGGTATTTAGGGTTGCATGTACACTTAGGAGTGTTAGAATGCTCAAAACCCAACATATACAACCCTATAAACCTTGGATCTTTGTTTTACTAAGATATATGCAAATTTGATTTCCAAGGTTATTAACCTAACTAGCATGGCATGGGGAACTTTTAAACATAATAGCTAGTTGAAATACATACCTTATGTTGTTTGGATTCCTTGAAAACCTTGTGAGCCTAGCACTTCAAGTGTGATGCCTCAAATATCTCACACAACACCACAATACTTGGATAAACTTGAGAGAAGTACACTTACACTCCAAAATCGGTTTTCCCTCTTACTTGCTTGTAGTAGTCGATTTTGGCTAGCCATGTGGTGTTTATATAGTTGTGACACAAGTAGGGTTACACCATGTAAACCCTAATTGTCATGGCTTTCCAGATTCCATGATCCATGGGTTTGTAACCTCCATGGACTATCCATGGAGCACCTTATGGGTTTTAGCCCAATCCATACAAACCTTGGATCATTAGCCCAACTATACAATAATAGATGATTTACACAATCAACCCCATATATTTAATTAGTCTCATTTTTTATCACTTAATTAATTCCAAATTAATTCTTTGATCAATACTAATCAAATAATATTATTAATATATTAGAGCTTATAATATATTAATAAACCTTAAGTGTTCTTTCTCTCATTTAGTCTATCCAAGTGTTGCAATTCTATGCTACCCAAATGGACCATGCTAATCGGGTCAAGTACATTCCAAGAATAGTTATGAACTTAGACACCTAATCCAACAAGAATAGCAAAGAGCTTGGCCAAATCTACAATACGTTTCATATATGTTTCGCAGTTGTAGAAGTGTGTGGATGATGACTCAATGGTTGTATCGCTTGATGATATTCAGATCGATGAGAGCTTGAATTATATGGAAATCCCATTGCTATTCTGGAAAAAGAAACGAAATCCCTCTCGGAACAAGGAAGTGAAGTTAGTAAAGGTGCAATGGCAGCACCGAAGAGGCTCTGAATGGACATGGGAGCCGGAGGACGAGATGAGGAAGCATTATCTGGACCTTTTTGCATTAGCAGACTTCGAGGACGAAGGCTAGTTCAAGTGGGGCATATTTGTAACGCTTGGTATAGGTATTAATCATTTCTTAACATGTTTTTAAGGATTTGGGCTGGAACTCGACGAGTTGGGGAGCTCCAACTCATCGCGTAGGAATCTATTGAGCCACAGAGTTTAATGAACCAACTCGATGAGTTAGTGAGCCCCAACTCAACGAGTGGACGGCCAAAGATGAAATCCTAATTTTAGGGTCTTTCACCCTTAATAAAGGACTTAAACTCTCTTGGATGGCCTCCCTACCAGCCTCCCTGTCCATAGAAACCCGAGATTCGTTTTCCATCTTGCATCTTGAGTGTGATGAGCTTAAAAGAGTAGTTTTTGGTTATTCTTGAAAGGAGCTTGAATGTGAGAAGCATCTAGCTTGAAGTAAGGGCTCTAGATCCAGAAACTCTTCTTCAAAGGCAACATTTTTGAGGTATAAAGTCATCACCTTGTCATGTATTCTTCTAGATCTCCTTATTTAAAGTTTAAGCTTGATTTTAGGGGTTTTGGTTGAGTTGTCCAAAAGATGTGAGTTCTAAGGGTTTTCAAGCTAGATATGACCCCTTCATGACCTCTTGTAGCTTAAAGTTGCAAACTTTATTGGTCCCTGTGTCCTATTCATGCGATATATCCATTATGAAGTCATAAATGAGCCTTAGAGGGTATTTCTAGCATGCATGGACGTAAAGTTGGAATCTTGACGTCTTTTGCCTACCTTGGGACATCAGATCTGTGTTTTGAAACATTGGAGTGAGAGTTTAAGGGCATAATGAGTCAAGACCCTCTTAAAAGGACCTAGGGTTTGAGCTTAAAGCTTTATGGTTGGTCTTGGATGGTAAAGTTGGAAACTTTACCCTTCTAGACATCATTTTGAAAGGGGTATGAGGTTTGGAGTCTTTATATTTAAAGGAAACGACTTAATGCAATAAGAAGTGGGTTTTCTGGCCAACTCGACGAGTTCATGAGCGAACTCGATGAGTTGGTGGGACTTTTCACGATCCAGTCAGTTGACAAGGGAACTCGACGAGTTGATAGCCAAACTCGACGAGTTGAGTCAACTCGGAATGTTGACCTTGACTTTGACTTTGACTAATATTGACTTATAGGGTTTGAGGTGAGTTTTCTTACCACACTCATGGGTCGAATGCACCAAGGTCGGCCCATTAATTGATATGATATGTTTGTTTTGAATGGGAAATGATATGTTATTTGATTTATGCATGTGTTTATATGAAGACCTTGGGGATCCCACGGCACTTGTAAAGACCATGGGGGAGCCCATGGCATAAGGATATAAGACCATGGGGGTAGCCCATGACATTCCATTGAAGGTCATGGAGAGAGTCCATGGCAATTTGTATGTATATGTATGAGCATGACATTATGTGATTATATGTTTTGTGTGATTGAGAAACTCACTAAGCTTGTTCTTACAGTTTATTTGTATGTTTCAGGTACTTCTATTGATAAGGGCAATGACCCGGATTGATGATGAGGCATACATTCTCCGGTGTTTTCACATTTGGTCCTTTGTACTTTGAATTTTCAAAACAACATGGTTATGTATTGGGATTTTTATATTTACTATGGTTGATGTTATGAAAATAAAAGTTTAAATTTTTTATGAAAATTAGGTTGTTACAGTTGTCCTCTTTCGACGTCTACAAAGCGAGAGTTTAGTTATTTTGATTTTATCCTTAAAATAATTTTAACCCTATATGAATTATTTACCAAGGCTAGGATCCACGATCAAAACTATAAATCTGTTTTATTTAAAATCAAATATGAAATCATTTAGTTTATATTACATTAATATCTTTTACCTAATCTTTACATTATAAATAATAATTAATATAAATACAATATATAAATATAAATGTACAAATTAATAGAAAACATACATACATAAATACTAAATACTATGATCTAGTACAAAATAAAGAAAGATCCCCGCGTTATGGGGGTTTGAAAGCTTCCGTGTTTTATGGTTTTTTGTCCGCCGGTATACATATAATTTAGTTGATATGAAGATTTATATAGTGTTTTGGTGTGTGTTTGTCATTTCATTGTATCCAGTCAAGAAGGTTCGCCCGTGTACGTTAGTTTATTAACTATTTGAGTATCTTTACCTTCAGATAAGTAAAATAAATGCAAAGGAGCTCTTTATCAAAAAAAAAAAGTTGCATAAAAATGAGGTATAAACTATTACTTTTCGACACATATATCAAACAAACACTATAATCTCCAAAGTTAACAAAAATAAGTCACCCCCTTGAGCAACCAACTTTTCTTTGGTAATAGTACCCCTTTAAGATCATAACTTCATCTCTCTCTAATCACCATTTACAAAACTTTTCTAAACCGGTCAAGAATGGATAGTTTTCTTCATTTGTCAATGGCACCCCGATTAATGAAAATAGAGTAAGTAAAACAATCATAAACAGGGTATGTTAGCAAAAATAGAGTGTTAAAATAATTATGGAACTGAACTCCTTTCGAAGTTACCCATTTATAAAAATCCATGCTAATTCTAGATTATAGCATCTTACTCTCATTTCAATTTATTACTATCTTATTTGTTATGTAGTGTTATGCTATTTTTTCTAAAAATTTCTTATTAAATCATTGTACTTTCAGTTTACAATAGTTAAATATGAATGCAAACAGAAAATTTAAATTAAATTAAACAAAGATAACAAATAAAAATGAAAGGTAGATGTTATTATTGTTAAAAAAATAATGAACAGTTTGATTGTTCTTACCAAAAGGATACATTTGGTCTGTTTGGTGAAAATGACCGTTTTAGTAATTTTGCCATATGAAGCAAGTAAAAAAAATAAAATTAATATTTTTATTACGTGAACCATGACATAACAAGTAAAAAAGAAAGCATTTTAATAAAAAAAAAAATTCAAAAGTCAATAAGAATTCGGTCTATTACATAGAAATACCTTACTAAGTGAATGTATTAGATCATATAGATTGATACCATCTTAGTTGGTGTATTTGACAATTGTGGACTATTCCTATTCTTTTTCTTCTAAGTTTATCTTATAAAATCATGACTCTTGTAAAATTTTGACATGAAACAAAAGAAATTAAAAAGTAACTGATGATTTTTTTCAAAGGGATGATTATATACCAAACACTAACTTCAGTTTCCCAGGTCCTTTAATCATTGGATTAGTAGCTTTGTCTATCCTGAATATAAATAACAAATATATAAATATAATACCATGTTATTTAGAAAAATATATAAAAGTAACAAACCATCTTACAAATTTATAATATTCACCTGGAATTAGCCTAGGATGTTTTTGCAAAGAATTGGTCCTATAAAAACTATACCCGAAGAAGATGCAAATTTCATGATCACATATATACTATTCAAGATATTACGGATTATGCCATTGGGAATCTTCCACATGCTTTTCAAGATAAACTCCTTCATACAACCCTCATCTCCAAATAAGGAATTCAATCATTTTCTTTAGAGTAAATTACATGAATAACCAGGATAATTTGTGTGTTTAATCCCTAACTTATTTTTCTAATTCGGAAGGTCCTTACTGTTTGTTTTTGTTACACGTTTGGTCCATGTCTTACCTAAAAAAAAATTTTGCTCTTATTTTTTAATTTATTTAAATAAACACATTCCCAAATCCACCTCATCACCTTACCTTACCTACCACATCATTTTTCCATATTTAAATAATAATCTTTTTAGGTAAGACAATGACCAAACGTGTAACAAAAACAAACGGTAGGGACCAAGCGCGTAACAAAAACAAACAGTAAGGACTTTCCGAGATAAAAAAATAAGTTAGGGACCAAGCACGCAAATTACCCCAAACCATAGGAACCATTCGTGTAATTTACTCAATAATTTACCTGGGGTGAGATGGAAAAGGTTTTAAGAAAATAGTAGATTTGAAGTGGCTAGAAATTAACCCTAATCTACAAATTTGAGGAGAAGAGTGGAAGACGAACCACTGTGATGTTAGTTGTGGTGTTCCCAAGTGGGTATCCTCCACTTTTCGCTCCTCTATGACTGCATCTTTTTCTATCGAATCCTCTGTATCGGTGCAATAGATTAGAATAACACCTACTCATAAGGTAGTGATTTGAAGCAGTCGAAGCGGTGGATCGACCAATCGAATAAAAAGAAATTTTAAAAAAATAGACCAATGAGAAGAGAGTACTGTTCACAAAGGGTATTCTCTTTTATTATATATATATATATATATATATATATATATATATATATATATATATATATATATATATATATATATATATATATATATATTAGGGAAATTAATATATATAAGTAATAAAATAAATTAGGGAAAATGACTCTTGAGGGTAATTAACTTTTACGTTTGTACTCATTTGGTCCATTTCCTTTTTTTATATTCAATATACCATCGAACTTGTTGTTTGTGTTCACCATAACCCTTTTGACCGGCTTTTGACATGTGATAGCCGGTCAAAGGGTTATGGTGAACACAAACAACAAGTTCGATGGTATATTGAGTACAAAAAAAAGTAAAGGGACCAAATGAGAACAAATGCAACAGTTGGTTACCCTCCTGATTCATTTTTCCTTTACTCATTTACAGCAAATCCCACGTCATCTCCTACTGATATTAATGACTATGAGATTCATTCTTTCTTCTCTTCAAAACATAACGCACGAAAGGACATTATTCATACATGTACAACTTTGTAATGCACTTGAATATTTATTAGGAGAATCTTGACTAAGCAGGCGTATTTCATGATTACATTTACATTTCCAATCAAATGATTTATCGTATCATGGATTCTAGATAAGTCTACAAATGAATGGAATCACAAGTGCTGTGATTTTTGAGTTTACTTAGCTTTAAGATCGAACTCATGAGATAAGATATAACATCAATATGTACAATATCATGCTGCTTTTGTAGACACATCACCATAATATTGTACATATTGATGTTGTATCTTATCCCATTAGTTCGATCTTAAAGCTAAGTAAACTAAAAAATCACAACACTTGTGATTCCACTCGTTTGTAAACTTATCTAAAATCCATGATACGATAAATCATTTGATTGGAAATGTAAATGTAGTCATGAAATGCATCTACTTAGTCAAGATTCTCCTAATAAATATTCAAGTGCATTACAGAGTTGTACATGTATGAATAATGTCATTTCATAAGTTATGTTTTGAAGAGAAGTAATAATGAATCTCATAAAGTCATTAATATCAGTAGGAGATGACATGAGATTTGCTGTAAATGAGTAAAAGAAAAATGAATCAGAAGGGTAATCAACTGTTGCATTTGTTCTCATTTGGTTAATTTTTTTTTTTTTTTTTTGTATTCAATATACCATCGAACTTGTTCACCATAACCCTTTGACCGGCTATCACATGTCAAAAGCCGGTCAAAAGGGTTATGGTGAACACAAACAACAAGTTCGATGGTATATTGAATACAAAAAAGGAAAGGGACCAAATGAGTAGAAACGCAAAAGTTAATTACCCTCAAGAGTCATTTTCCCAATAAATTACTAAAATTTTTGAGTTTGTTGTAACGTATTTTCTTTAAACTATGAATAGTTATATTCATTTTAATAATAATAACAATGATTAATAGTTATAACTAATTAAAATATTTATTGAAAATATAAAATAAAATAAAGTTATTCATGTGTTAGTTAAGCTACTTTTAAAAAAGTGACGATATTGTATTAATGTTCGATATAATTACAAAAAATGACATGATACGATCAAAAGAGTAATTGTATTGCATATATGTAGATAACTTTAAAGAAAATGCTAATAGCATTGTTACATCATGGACAATCATTTTTAAATGTAATTCAAAAAATAAAAAAATAAATAAGTTATATGCTACAATCATCCTGATGTTGAATGTAGTTGGTATTTGGTAAGTTTTGTTTTCTTTTATCTTTAAAAGTTACCAACACTTTTGGCCTGAAAATTATTTTTTAAAATTAATAAAACTGGCCTAATAAAAACATTACAGAAAAATAAAATCAAGGTCCTACCGAGATTTGAACTCGGGTTACTGGATTCAGAGTCCAATGTCCTAACCACTAGACCATAGGACCCTTTTTGATTTGCTTGTTAATTACTGGTATAATATACAAACTATAAAGCGGGGATATTAGGAATTTGTAAAGGATTTGGTTATAATAAAGAATAGGATACTTTATTTGTTTAATTTTGTTTGTATTTAACTAATACACTATACAAATTGTTTAATGTTTAACATTATTATATTAAACCAAATATTAAAATTTTAAGAGTGGATTCGTTTTTAACTAAATAAGACATTCTTAAGAGAAAAAATAAGTATATGATTTAGACTAGTTATGTGCAAAAAGAAACATTATTTACTGAAACCACTTTTAAAATAAATATTTCTATTATATGATTTTACCATCCTCGCCATAAATTGTTATCATTGAAACTTGAACGTTTCATCCTTAAAATCGCATTCCACTTATAGAAATACTATTTTGCCCTTATTTGTTTTTATTTTAATTATGAGCTTATGTTATTTTTGTCACTTAACTTTTGATTTTGTCATCATTTGGTCATTATACTCTTTTTAAGTTTTAAAATGTTATCAAACTTTTGGTTGTGTGCTCATTTAGTCGTTTAACTTTTGGTTTGGTTACTTAAAGTTTGGATTTATGCTCATTTAGTCACCTAACTTTTAAAATTATGCTCATTTAGGTGACTAAATGAGCACAAATCCAAAAGTTAAATGACCAAACCAAAAGTTAACTGACTAGATGAGCACAAAATCAAAAGTTTAACGATCTTTTAAAACTTAAAAAAAGTTAAGTGATCAAATGAGCACAAAACTAAAAGTTAAGTGACCAAAAATGACCTAAACTCTTTAATTATTTAATATTTTTAACATAAGAAAATAAAAGAAACATCACCATATCCCACATCCACCCACCTACCCTATCATACTCATTTCCTTTTTAAGTTTTTAAGTTTAAACCTAACTCCCTCCCTCTCCTTTATTAAATCCTTTGTCGAAAACACACATGATCTGAGAAGAGGAGAAGGCATAGAAGAGGATATGGAGGTCTTTACTGAATGAAGAAGGTAAAGAGAAGAGGATATGGAGGTCTTTACTGAATGAAGAAGGTAAAGAGAAGAGGATATGGAGGTGATATAGTTGACTAGTGTATGAAGAGGATATGGCGGTGACATGGTATCTTGGTGGTGGGATGGTCAACTAGTTGGAGAAGATGATGGAGGAGGGGAAGGAAATGGTTGAAGAAAATAATGGGTTAAGACTCCAAACCCTGACTCACTTTCTCCATTTGAAGTGTAAAAATCCAAATGGTAGATTGTTGCGTCCAAGATCGCCACCCTTTTTCAGATGTTCATTTGGAAGAGTCACAATCACTATAACCCTCCACCTTAATCTTGGTATTTATCAATTTCTAATTTACATATTTTTTATGCATATGGAGAAGATGCTCGTAGCCCTCCATCTTTTAATTTACAAATCTTTTGATTAATTTTTCTAAGATTGCTTTGGATTCACATAAACAAAACCTTTAGTTAGCATTACCATATGGATTTTTTATGTATGTTTCTTTCCTTACAGAATGATTTGCAAATTTTCGAAAAGTTCTAATGTCGTACTATGGGTTTTGTTGGGATTTTCCTTCATAAAATTCGCTATCAATGTCTTTAGCTTGAAGATTTTGAAAATGTATGACAATAATGTCTAAATTTAATTTGACTTACGTCTTAAACACCTTGTTTTAGAATATGCTTACATCTTAGCTCTCATAATCATCCTCTTTAGGTTACCTATCAAAACTGGATTTCGAATTGTCATTCGTTTTCTTAGGAATCAACCCTAATCTTAGCAACTTAAAATCTTACATAAAGATCTTATCACCTTGAGAATTTAATTTCAAGCTCATTTCTCTATTAAGGGTATGCCATATTGCGTAGATTTCTTTAACATATGAGTGTGTTTGACTTCTCACCTTCTTAACTTGTAAGGAAATACATAGTTTATTTAGGGACTGTAATTTGATTTGTATACAAGTAAAAATACAGATAATGGCTAAGTGAAACACTCTCTTCTTCCTCTTATTCTTCACCAAAACCGAAAGTAGAATGGAGCTACTTCTCTTGATTTCTTTTAAAGATCATTGAAGTATTTGGTAGCTTAAAGTGCTTCTCCTTTAGTGCTTATTTGAGTTGAGTACTTAAAGGCTTAAAAAGTACTTTATAAAGAAGGAACTATCATTCCAAGTGCCTTAATCTTGATGGTGGATACTTGTAGAGAACTCCTATTCTTTGATTTTTACTATCTTTATCAACACCCCCAAACCAAGTGGGTTCAAAGGATTCAAATGTTATCTCTAAAACATCCTATGATTGTTTCTATTTCATTCTAACCTTTATAAATGGATCCATGATGGTTTGGTTTTGTTATGAACTAAAAATAAACTTGTTATTTTTAAAGTCTTCCATTGTCGGTTTTTGTGAAAACCAAACTTATATTTCGTATTAAAGCCCAAAAATGGTATCAAAGTCATATTTTATACGTTAGAATGATTTTTTTATGTTGATAATCTTTGGTTTTTGGAAAACAAGCATGACTTTCGTTTGGTGAAAAAAAATCATGTAACATCCATAAATTTTACGTCAATTTAAACTTTTTCAATCATAAATAAAAACCAAATAGTATTGTTTACAAAATGTTTTCAAATCATTTTTCCATCAGAGTGTCTCAAAAATTATAACATAAGGAAGAGGAGCGGTACGGTCATGCCTTCGCCTTTCCATGATCTCCTGATATACCTGAAACAATAAACTGAAAACTATAAGCCCGAGGGCTTCGTGAGCTACCCCAAAATACCTATACCACACGGACAATACCATATCAGTAATAATAAATCAATCAACATGCATAATGGGCCATCGGCCTGACTGGACCGCCCTACTGGGCCTACAGTCTGTCTGAATCTATCCCGAGCCTTCAGCATGACTGGTCCGCCACGTGGTCCTATAGTCTCCCCGAATCGCTCATAGGGTATATTGGCCTTCAGCACAAAGCAGGACCGCCTCAACCCAACCACAAGCAAATAACCATGTGCGCATACTATCATATACAAGAATATACAAACATCGAACATATCTGGTACACTGATCACCAATCATAGAATTCTCCTGTAACTAGAGTACCGACCTAGTAGGTCACTAACATACCAATCCCTACGGATCATAAGAGCATAACATACTGTCTACCCTGATTTCCGATCTAACAGATCATAACCATATGTAGCATATCATAACAATAACAACTAAAGGGCCGACCTTGGTGTTGTAGACCCTATCGATATAGTGAGGATAACTCACCTCGCAGATGTCGACACGAAAGGTAAACTCCAACTCTTGGATCACTTGACATAGGCTCCACCACCTATTATCATATTACATCATACTCATAAGTCCTTAACCTTATAAGGTACTCCATAACCCACTAGTCAACCCCTGGTCAAAGTCAAAGTCCTCAGTCAAGGTCAACAGTCCATGTTGGCCCCAACTCGCCGGGTACCTTGAAGTACAATCCAACTCGCCGAGTCATCAGGGTGACTCGTCGAGTTCCTTTGATTCTTGTTCAAACGTTAAGGCCTGATATGGGCATATTTAGTTATAAAATTCATGCATTATCTTAATACTTTATGTTGATTTTATCTCATTTAATGAACAAAAGGTGCTTAATTAGTTTAGAATTTCATTTTTTAGCAATGATGACATGCGCGGATGGAAAAGGAAGCGGAACTAGCGATTGGACGCTTGGATCTTGGATTTTGAAGAAAGAAGGATGTTGCTAGACAGCTTGACCCCTCGTCAGTGTTTTGGCCATATCTCATGAACCGTAAATCCGATTGACTAGATTCAAAATGTTCTGAAAACTAGAAACAATTTTCAGACGACTTTCGTGTTTTGAGAAAATGCTGATTCGAAACGTACTCGGCGAGTAGGGTCGATTACTCGCCGAGTTGGTCAGAAGTTTCGCGATTCTGGACGCGCTGACTTGCCGTACACGGGTTTTAAGTGACAGACTCGCCGAGTAGGTCACTGGACTCGCCGAGTATCCCCTGTTTTGTGAAAATCTATATAAAGGGACTTTCAGATCGATACCCTAGCATATAGATGAACCCTTGGAGGTCAATTATCGACTAAAGGTGCTGCTGGAGCGTGGGAAGCAAGGGAATCAACCCTACATTCAATTTTAAGGAGAATCAAGTCAAAATCAAGTTTACTCTTACCTAATCTCTTGTTTGAACTATGTTTTTACCAATTGATTTCGTTTTTGTGCTTGTTTCTGCTGTAATCATGAGCTAAAAACTCATAACTTCTGTTTAGGTAGATGAATTTGTGAACATGGATTGATTATTTAATTAGGATTAATTTTAATTGGTGATTATGTTTTATTAAGCTTGTTAAAGAACCTTATGTGTTAACAATAACTATTCTTCTGTTAATAAATTAGTAATTAAGTTGTATGAACATCTCTTAGTTGCTAATTTCATATGATTTATGTGACCACATAGTTGTATGTCTAGGAATAACGAATGTGAAACTAGAATTAACTTGAAGATATGTAAGTTAATGTGTGAGCTTGTGTGATACACCATCAACAAGAGGTTAATTGAATCACCAATTTGATTAACTATTACAAGTATTATTTAATCCGAATCAATAACTAGGAAATCCATTGATTTAGACAACTGGCCACTGCTTGAGTTAATTTGTTTCCTAAGGATTAGTAATAGCGAACGTGGAACTAATCATCTTAGTCGGTAGCTAATGAAGAATTAATCCGATACATCGAAATCATCCATGGGAACAAATGAGTCGAACCTAAACAGAAGTCCTCTTTATTATTGAATTTAGTTGATTTTTATTTGCTTAGCTCTTAATTTCTTAGTTTAAGTTTTAGTTAATTGTTTAAGTTTCAAGTCTTGCAAAACTAGAGAAAACTCTTTCTATTACTTGTTTATTTAGATAATATTAGCATCTATTTTAATTGTTTACCGTTCCCTGTGTTCGATACCCTACTTACCTGAACTAAACTGCTAATCGATAGGTGCACTGCCTTTCGTGTGTTTGTCTTTGGGTTTAAGTTAGTAGGATTAAAACTAGTTGGTTTTACACACATGAAGTTTTTGGCACCGTTGCCGGGGAAAACTCGGCACTGGACGCTTGGATATCGAGAGTTGTTAATTAATTATTAGTTTGAGAGTTGTTAATTAATTATTAGTTTGAGATTTGTTTGTGTTTCTTTTATTCTTTCTTCATGTTTACAACTATGTGGTCATGTAAATCATATGAAATTAGCAACTAAGAGATGTTCATACAACTTAATTACTAATTTATTAACAGAAGAATAGTTATTGTTAACAGGCTTAATAAAACATAATCACCAATTAAAATTAATCCTAATCAAATAATCAATCCATGTTCACAAATTCATCTACCTAAACAGAAGTTATGAGTTTTTAGCTCATGATTGCAGTAAACATAAACTCAAAAACGAAATCAAAGTATGTAAACATGATGCAAATCAAAAATTTACTAAGAATAAACCAAAATTGTCTTGATTCTCTTCACAATTGAATGTAGGGTTGATTCTTCAGTTCCTCACGACCTAGCAGCACTTCCAATCGTTTCTCAGCCTCCTAGGGTTTCTCTCCATGCTAGGGTATCGATCTGAAAGTCCCTTTATATAGATTTTCACAAAACAGGGGCTACTCGGCGAGTCCATCACTTAAAACCCGTGTACGGCAAGTCAGCGCATCCAGAATCGCGAAACTTCTGACCAACTCGGCGAGTAATCGATCCTACTCGCCGAGTATGTTTCGAATCAGCATTTTCTCAAAACACGAAAGTCGTCCGAAATTGTGTCTAGTTTTCAGAACATTTTGAATCTTGTCAATCGGAGTTACGATTCATGAGATATGGCCAAAACACTAAAGAGGGGTCAAGCTGTCCAGCAACATCCTTCTTTCTTCAAAATCCAAGATCCAAGCTTCCAATAGCTAGTTCCGCTTCATTTTCCTTTCGAGCATGTCTTTGTTGCTGAAAATGAAACATTTAATCTAATTAAGCATCTTTTGTTCATTAAATGAGACAAAATCAACATAAAGTATTAAGATCATGCATAAATTTTATAACTAAATATGCCCATATCAAAATATCCCACACTTGACTTTTGCTTGCCCCCAAGCAAAACTGAATTTTAACACATTAGAATCATATAAAACAATCCCAATCGAACCCAACCATTATGCCAAGACCGCAACGCATGCATTTGTGTCTAAATTTTTTCCTAAAAAACCCCCCATACTCCAAATACTCACAATCCTCATAAACATTCGCCCACTTTTTCCGAACAATGCTCATTTTATGCATCCCTCCGAATCCATCCTCAAAAAACCTCTTAACCTCAAGGTATTTTTGGTTGAGCAACCCAAGCATACATAATCTAGACAATTACAATTTATGATACCACATTGGAGCTCTTTGGAATTCTTCACTTCTTTGACATTTGATCTTTAATTTCTTTGAATTCACCACCTTGTTGTTTGATTTTTGGTATCTTCAACTTTGTGAATTTCTTCGGTATTCTCGATCTGCTAATTTCATATTTAACTTTGATGCTCCAAAAATTCTTCAAACTTTTTCTTGTAATTCTCTCTTTTTTTTACATGTTCCTCACTTTTTTTTTCACTCAAATCCCTACATGCTTAAGCAGGGGCGCTCAACTTCAACATTTATTGGTTAACGATAATAATTTTCCTGGATACATTTCTGGTACACGATGGTAAACATATTGCATCCTTCAAACTAAGCGAGGTCGTGTTTTTGTCCCATGATTTCACTGGAATAAGGAAGCCACAAATGCACTAGAATGTATATAGGCTCAACTAAACATTTGGGTTTTAATGCAATCATCAAATATAATACTAGCATGATCCCTAATTGCTTTACCAAAATTTTCTAAATTAATCCTAGCAAATTTTATGCAAAACTTTAAAAATTAACTAGTGTAACCAACCAACCCCCTACCCCACACTTAATTTATGCAATGTCCCCATTGCATATCATGCATGATAAAGAACAATAAAAATAAGGAGAGAATTGGAACAAACTCTCATGGGATAGTAGTGGCGAGGTTGATATCTATTCTCTTCAGCTCCATCTTCAATTTACTTTAGACATGGGAACAGCTCATCCATGTCTTGGGTGTCAAAATCTCGTGTGGTACAGTCTTTATAAAAGCTCCAAACATAAGGGAAAAACTCTTGGAAATGCTCGGAAAATGATCTTCAAAGAATAGAATCAATGCCCATATCAAATGTCATCAAATCTTCAGCTCAAAAGTAAGAAGAATGAGCGACTCATCGAGTAAGTATGTAGACTCGCCAAGTTGAAGCGTAAATGGCATAAGAATCGTTAATTTTCACATGGACTCGGCGAGTCCATAAGATGCACTCAGCGAGTAGACCGCTGTGTGACAAAAACTTTATTCTGCCCAAGTCCATTTCTGATGTATGGGGGGTTATATAAACTAATAATTTTCCTCATTTTTCTTTAGGTAATAAACACTATATAACCCTTCTATCAATTGGACTCATAGCTTGACTCAAAACTTCATTTCCTCTCTCGCCTAGACTCGATTTCTCGCTTCATTAGCCTTGACTCTAGACCCTCACATGCATCCTTACACTCAAACTGAAAAGATCAAAAACAAATACCAAGTAATAATAAAAATAAATCAAAATAAAAATCCTAAATTATCCCTAAATACTAGAAGTTTAGAAAGAAAAAGAAAAGTAAACTCTAATGACGGGTTGCCTCCCGCAAGCACTTCTTTTTGTGAGAGTCTTTAGCTGGACTCCCAACCTAATAAACTTCCAATAAACTCAATGCCAATCCATCCGTTGCATTAAATATTTTCTTTGGACCAAATTGTAAAATTTGGCTCTTTGCTTCAAAAATTGGCCAAACGAGCTTCAATTTATATAACCCTAGAATCTTGATAAGGGTTGGAACCGGTTGGATACTAATAAAAAATGGATCGTGCTTCAGAACATTCTCCAAAGTTGGAGTTGTCACCCCATGCTTCGAAACACAAACCGGAAGAATAGGGGACCATGTCGTGGTAATGGTCAAACCACGAGTTGCTTCCTGCAATTCAGCTTGTTCTTGTTCTTCGTCTGACCTCTCTGCTAGCAACCTTTCCAGCTCCTCCAAATCTCTTTTTGGATTAAATTCTTCATCTTGTAACTCAGATGTCCCTTCTGTGTTGGGCAAGATGTTATCTAACCATCTTCCAAATTTCTTCAAATCTTCATTTGAGTCATACTCCTCATCTCCTTACTCAATTTCCTGTACTACTTCCTCAAGAAAAGCATCAAAAGCATCGAGATTTGGAAAATACATAATAAATAAAAATAAAAATAAAAAAATTAAACTAAATAAAAAAAATTAATCAACAAATAAAAAAAATAATAACAATTACCAAATAAAATTAACTATTTAGAACCGTTCCCCGGCAACGGCGCCAAAAACTTCATGTGTGTAAAACCAACTAGTTTTAATCCTACTAACTTAAACACAAAGACAAACACACGAAAGGCAGTGTACCTATCGATTAGCAGTTTAGTTCAGGTAAGTAGGGTATCGAACACAGGAAATGGTAAACAATTAAAATAGATGCTAATATTATCTAAATAAAACAAGTAATAGAAAGAGTTTTCTCTAGTTTTGCAAGACTAGAAACTTAAACAATTAACTAAAACTTAAACTAAGAAACTAAGAGCTAAGCAAATAAAAATCAACTAAATTCAATAATAAAGAGGACTTCTGTTTAGGTTCAACTCATTTGTTCCCATGGATGATTTCGATGTATCGGATTAATTCTTCATTAGCTACCGACTAAGATGATTAGTTCCACGTTCGCTATTACTAATCCTTAGGAAACAAATTAACTCAAGCAGTGGCCAGTTGTCTAAATCAACGGATTTCCTAGTTATTGATTCGGGTTAAATAAGACTTGTAATAGTTAATCAAATTGGTGATTCAATTAACCTCTTGTTGATGGTGTATCACACAAGCTCACACATTAACTTACCTATCTTCAAGTTAATTCTAGTTTCACATTCATTATTCCTAGACATTTTTAAAGTTTTGCATAAAATTTGCTTGGATTAATTTAGAAAATTTTGGTAAAGCAATTAGGGATCAAGGCCACCCGTCGAGTTCCCTCCTTGCAACTCGACGGATACACACTCATACATATCCAAGAGAAAACTCATCCAACTCATCAAGTTGTTCTTCAACTCGTCGAGTCTTATGACGATCTTCATCGGACTCGCCGAGTTGTTCATCAACTCGTCAAGTTCACGACCATCTTCATGTGACTCGCCGAGTCAACTTTGCGACTCGTCGAGTTCATTCAGTCCTTTTTCATACAAACTTATTTTGAGCCATGCAGCGACTCCAAATCATAGTTCCAAGCTTCTAGGGCATGCTTATCACGTAAAGTTGAAAACTTTACGTGCATGCATGGCTATAAAGGCTCTAAATGCCTACTTTAAGTTCTTAATGGAACTTCATGCTCAAAAGGGACCTTAATCATGATCAAGACTAAAACTTTATGCTTCTAGAATCCAAGGAGGGTCCAGATCTGAAGTTACAACTTCAGATCTAGCCCATAGCTCATCATACCAACTTGAAAATCCATAAAAAGCCCTAGAAACTCAACAAAAAGGGAAAAGGGAAGTAAGGATGGCACTTTGATACCTCCAAGGGATGCTAGCTGAGGTAAATCCTGCTTCCCACTACTTCCTTGCTTTAATTTCCTTGCACTCTTAGCTTTCTTCCTCCAAGATTCTCTTTTCCAAGCTTCAACACCACACCAAGGCACACACACACGAATTAGGGTTTTAAGGGGCTCTTAAAGATTGCAAAGAGGCCAAAGGAGGATAAGGCTCCTTTAAATAGAGGTGCAAACCCCGGGATTTAGGGTTTCCACTGCCAACTCCTACTCGTCGAGTTCCAACATGGACTCGTTGAGTAGGTCACTTAAAACGCGATCTCATCCGGCTGCTACTCGACGAGTAGGTCAACCAAATCGTCGAGTAGAGCTTAACCTAATAAATCTTATTTAAGCAATACCTGAGAATCGGGGCGTTACAAATCCATATTTGTCTTATTTGTCAACTTCTTGGTTAACATTGTTTATTTTTATAGATAACCAATTTTCATGCATTTTGGTTATATAAAAGTTGCCTTTGAAAAAACAAAGAGTTGTTTGTTATTATATTTGATATGTTGTTGTGTATAAACAAGCTATTTGGACCTTTGTGCTGTGTTTGGTTGATATTTATTTATTCATAAGATGTAATAGATAAATATTTTTTTTCATTTGTTGAGTTGTTGAAATAAATTAGTTAGGCTAGTTATATTTTTTTTTAAATGTAACAAGATGAAGAAATGGCCTCCTTGAAGATGACTTAACCATTTAAGATCAAAATCCCAACCACAAGCTTCCACTTTTGGTTTTGGGATTAATTATAGTCTTAATGTTTTAAGTGTTGCAACTTTCACAACATGAAGATTTGAAGTCCTTTTGCAAGTAAGAGTTGACTTGGCAAGTGAGAGCTTTAAGACCTTTTGAAGTGTCCCTTAAGTCCTTTAGGAAATACTTAATAATTCTTGTGATGCCTCACAAAAATTATTACTAGACATGGCTTGGTTTATACACATTATAATAGATGCTTGTGATGTTTATTTTATGTTACATGTATGTTATGTTTTATGTATAAAAATGGTTTTTACATTCCAAATAATATTTTTTTCATAAGATAATATCACTTGGAGTTTGAGTAAAAATATCTAAAAGATAACATAAGATATTTATAAATGTAAATTTATAAAGAAGTACGCCCCACATACAATGATATTACGCCCAACGTAATGGGTGGTGAAGAAGTACGCCCCGTGTACAAGGAAAGTTATGCCCATCGTAACTCAATGGTTCAGCCACTATAAATAGAACGCAAGGCCATCCGATTTTAGTTTACAATTTTTACATCCTTTCAACTTATACTTTCTTGTATGTTGCAATAAATACCCCTAACCCTAAAATACTATCCTAGCATCATAAGAAAGCCTCGAAGAACCCGAAGATCCTGATAAAAAGAGTTTTCGAGTCGAAACTATGCACACGTGAAGCCCGGTTTTTGAGAAAACATCGCGGTTTTATTGGAAACAATTATTTTAAGGAACGAAGTGCTGCCTAATTATCGTCAAATCATTTGAGTGTGTGGTCACTTTCATCTTACACATAGATATGAAGTATTTTCTATAAAATACGTGCTATGTGTATATATATTGTTTGTTTATTTGAGATGGGTGTTGAATGAATGTTTTATACATGTTTTAAACTGTATGTGTATTTATCTACAAATATGTTGGGTAAAACATTGGTAGATGAAATAGATGATGTGTGATAAAATGATGAGAGGCCTCGATAGTGTTGTTGTTCCAGTCATCTAACGAAGTATAGATGACGACCACAAACTATTCTAGACAGTCCCGTAGAGCGCTAGCAGGCTCGCAACCTGAAGGTGTTTTTGAACTAAGTGTTCATCGGATGTACTCCATCTGTGACATCCCCATTTTTCACGGCCAGAAAAGACCAATTTTGTTTATGCTTTATAAAAATCAGAGTTCTTCTTTTAATAAAAATGTTGCGGAATTTGTTCCCAGAAAAACATGATAAATACGTTATTAAAACATTTTCAGAGAAACGTATTTTATTCATTTCAAAACGTTTGGGATGTCATCCTTAATACAGAAACATAAGCATAAACAGAACTTACATTTATTTACACTAGTGATCTACATCTCTTTAAATCTCTCAGTGTAAAGTGACTTCGTATCAACACCTGTGATATAAATAAACTGAGTGGGTCAGGTTGGGAAACCTGGTGAGTACATAGGGTTTTCAACCCACAATAATATAATTATTATGTTTAAACAATCAAGCAATTAAACCAAATTACCCATCCCCATTATCTTCTTTACTCTTAAGGATCTACCCTAAGAATCAACTATTTCTCGTTCATTCATTCCTAAGGATTATCCTAAGGAATTGACAAAAAGTCCATCATAGCCACAGTTTACACAACAGGCACTAAGTCTTCATAGTTGCCAGGGTTTAGGCATCAAGTCTGCATGATCACCAAGGTTTAGGCATCAAGTCTGCATGATCACCAGGGTTTAGGCATCAAGTCTGCATGATCACCAGGGTTTAGAGTACACCGGGTGAACACGTTGTTCACAACACCTATAGGTTGCGAGCCTGCTAGTGTTCCACTGGACTGTCTAGAATAGTCCGTGGTTGTCATCCATGCTCTGCTGAATGACGGGGCCATCATTTGGGAGAAAGGCTTCTCACATCGTCCACCTCTCATCCTCACCTCACGGTCTATTTCACCTCTCAACTCATCATCCAACTCATACTCCATCTACCCATGTTTTACCCCAACATTATCGTAGATATAAAATACATATACAGTTTAAATCATTTAAAACATGTATAAAATCTTTCATCGGCATAGACAACAAGTATTCAGACAATATGAACACATAGCACGTAATTTATAATAAAATACTTCATATCTATGTGTAAGATGAAAGGGACCATGCACTCACCTGATAGGTGGTGACTCAACACTCGGATAGCGCTTCGATACTCTCAAAACAACTTTCCTTCGATAAAACCTAGTATCAACACCACTAGGGTTTAGTCTACCGATATCCGCGACAAATTAATAGTCTGACTATTCTTATTATTATATAAGCATTAAATAACACTCAATATAACTCATAATAATAGCCCAAATAATTATTTTAAGGTCCTAATAATGTTACTATAATTAATTAGAAGCTATATTAAAACTAGCGTAGGCGTAGCTCACTTACAGCGGGTTTTTTGCAAAACCGGGCCTCGCTGGAGCAGCGTTTCCTGAGTCGAAAGACCCCTTTTCTCAGGACTCTGGGAGCCTCGGAGCTTCCTTCGGGTGCTAGGGGGTTTTCCTAGACTTTAGGGGGCTTAAGGAGGCTTAGAGAGAGATTCTAGAGAGAGAATTAGAAGTTGGAAGGTGTGAGAAATGAGGATGCCCCGGCACCCTTTTTATAGGCTGGAAATCACCAAAACGCGTCGAGTTTTATGGCCAGGTGTCACCATCTGGTGGCTAGCCTTGGGGAGGAAGCAACGGCCAGGATTGCGCCACGTCACCCGATTTCGCACATCAGCCTCCCCACTTAGAAAAATCATAACTCTCGCATACCAGCTCCTTTTTTGACGTTCTTTTTTTCCACGCGTAGGTAAAAACAAGATCTACAACTTTCATTTTGACTCCATTGGCTAATTCTTGACCGATCTTGAATTTAATAGTAGGAGAAGATTAGACTGCTAAATGACCGCGAATAATTCGTAACTCTTTCATACGGATTCCGTTTTCGTCTGTCTTTTTACCGTTGAGTTCCTATTAATGAGATCTTAAACTCTCATTTAGGTCGTGTAAGCCAAAAACCGCTCGAACTAAGATTCGAGTTTCGGGCTGTACACTACTAAGCCGAATCTTAGAAAAATCATAACTTCCTCATACGAAGTCAGATTTGGGCGTTCTTTTTATCGACGCTCTTAGTTTAACATATTTTACGAATTTCATTTAGATCACTAAGGCTAAAAAGTCATCCATCGTAAATTCATTATTTACGCTTCCCGGTGCCGTGCCGGTTCCGTCGCGAAACTTCGACGGGCCATAACTTCTTCGTTATAACTCGGATTTCGGTTTTCTTTATATGTACGGAAACCTTGTGACATATTCTACAACTTGGTTAAGATTATTTATTCTACATAACCTTTTGTTGAAAAGTCATTTTCGACCCCTATTGCCTCTAAATTGACTAGCCCGGATCTACGGGCGTTACAATTATCTCCCCCTTAGGATGATTACGTCCCGGAATCATCAACGAAACATGATTGTATAATGACTCCATACGTTATCTATTCATCCTAGGTAATAACTGTAACTTATATGTCGCTTCGAACGAGTATCTAACTCTTGGACTCCTTGACTGCAGGCGGTGCTCGGTCTTGCACCTGCTCGTTGGACTTTCAATCATGACCTTCGTGTCACAACCTCATTCTTTATCAGAGACTCCTTCTTTTTCTTAACAAACTTAGGATAAGTTAATTTGATTACTACAATGGACCGATGTGTCATATTCTAACGACCTATCATCGTATGTAGCAATGCTTAGACTCAGGTATCTTAGAGTTAAATTCCGAAATGGGGTATGCCTTCCTTCATGTTCTAATGTGATATAATCATACTTTAACATGTAGCATTTCTAGCTACCAATGAGCGCGATACTTCTATTGATTGCTTTGATTTTAATCGTTTGGTTTAAGTCGGATGCTATATCAAACTTGGTTCTCTGAACCACGTAACCTACTAATCATAATCAGACTCAATGTGCTATGACCACTAGGGTCGGGATAACAACAATCTTCTTAGTCATTACCGAAACAATGGTAATGACATACTTGAATAAAACAAAATCAATTACTAGTTTCTTGGTAACCTTGTGACTTTCCCTGATCCAAGTGTGAGTCCTATGCTTCCGGTAGTATAGGCCTCTACTACCATTCACACCTACTCATACTCATGCCAAGTATTGTCCCGCAGTTTCCCAAGTCACCATACAAGAAAATCACATAACATTTTAACACATCAGATAACAAAACGAAGGTTTTATTATTTCTTGAAACTATTACATAGGTGTCCAAGTTCACCCTAGACTATGCCTCTAATAGGCTACATCATACGACACTATGGCTACTGCATAACTTGATCTTCGGATATGAAGTCCTCATCATTGATTCCTTGCATGATTTTCTGCTTCGTCGAGGATCATGTGGAATGCCCTTGGCCTCGGTGGCGTTTTTGGTCTTGCTGCTTTATTTTTCCCCGGGCAGTCCTTGGAAATATGCCCTTCCTTGTTACATCCATAACACACCTTCTTGTTGGACGCACACTTGCTGGCGTAATGCCCTGTCTTTCCACATTTGTAGCAAGTCACCTCCTCGTTACATTTCCTGAAGTGCTTCTTTTTACACTTCTCGCACCACTTGGTTTCACCTCCTCCTCCTTCTTTAGTCTTTGAGAATTTCTTTTCCTTGTTGGATTTTTATGATCCTTCATGTTTCCTTTTCTCGCCAACTTCAGCTCTCTCCAGACCTTTTTCCCTAATCTGGGTCTCAACATTCCTAGCTGCCCAGATGGCTCCTTTCAAAGTGGTTGCTTGCTTGACCATTGGTCCAAAGTCTGCTGGTAATCCATGGGCAAACTTATTGACCTTGGAGAGCTCAGTTGGAACTAGATAAGGAACAAGCTTCATTTTCTCGGTAAAACTTGCAGCATACTCGATGACACTCATCTTTCCCTTCTTTAGATTCTGAAACTCGTTGTTGATCTCCAGAAGATCCTGCTCAGAGCAGTACTGCATTTTTAACTGCACCAGAAAATCCTCCCATGACATCTTGCTCGCTTCTCTTTTGGGCATCGAATCGGCTAGTAGCTTCCACTAGCTTAGTACTCCAGATTTCAACAAAGGAACCGCGAGAGCGGTCTTCTACCTGTTGCTACACTCGCAACTCTCAAACATCGTCTCCATCTCGGAGATCCAGTTCATGACTTCAACCGGTGTCGGGCTTCCAGATAGACTCGGTGGTTTGGACGCCATGAAATCCTTGTATTTGCATCCACGTCCATCATTTCCTCCATCCTGGTAGTTTTGCCTAACTATTGGTGGGTTGGCTTGACCAACAGTCCCACTGTAGTTTCCCTCCTCAGTCTGCCCTTCGTTCAACTCAGGCTATTCGATCTGTATGGTTGCTTCTTCTCGATTTTGCTGGAGCAAACGCCTGGTTTCCTCCATTTGATGATCCAACATCACCTGGATCATCGCTTGCACTCCGTCCATTGTTATTGGCTCAGCAGCGGTTACCATAACCGGTATTTGCTCAATCACTGGGGGTTGATTTCGGTTCCCATTTGCATTCATGTTTCCGCTATGGGTCCTTGCCATCTTGATCTATACACCGAATAAGGTGAATCTAGACCTTTACTTAAGATTGACGTTTACATCATCCTTATCACTCCGAAACGTTTATATGCTAGTTCTAATATCGTATTCGTACGTTTAGAATCCTAAACACATAAGGTTTCCAGATCCGGTCAGCAACAGACCATAGATTCGATCAAACTATAGCATCATTTAGCACGTAAAAGGAATTTAGGCATCATTCCTAAAATAAGCTAGTGCTTGTGTCTATTCAGGTGCATTACCTAAATCTATTTGACACATTCCTCACAATCGTCACTTAGCATTCTAAGTTTAAGTCTAGAAATAAATCCATATTCCTAGTTCGCTTAAACTAATGCTCTGATAGCAACTGTGACATCCCCATTTTTCACGGCCAGAAAAGACCAATTTTGTTTATGCTTTATAAAAATCAGAGTTCTTCTTTTAATAAAAATGTTGCGGAATTTGTTCCCAGAAAAACATGATAAATACGTTATTAAAACATTTTCAGAGAAACGTATTTTATTCATTTCAAAACGTTTGGGATGTCATCCTTAATACAGAAACATAAGCATAAACAGAACTTACATTTATTTACACTAGTGATCTACATCTCTTTAAATCTCTCAGTGTAAAGTGACTTCGTATCAACACCTGTGATATAAATAAACTGAGTGGGTCAGGTTGGGAAACCTGGTGAGTACATAGGGTTTTCAACCCGCAATAATATAATTATTATGTTTAAACAATCAAGCAATTAAACCAAATTACCCATCCCCATTATCTTCTTTACTCTTAAGGATCTACCCTAAGAATCAACTATTTCTCGTTCATTCATTCCTAAGGATTATCCTAAGGAATTGACAAAAAGTCCATCATAGCCACAGTTTACACAACAGGCACTAAGTCTTCATAGTTGCCAGGGTTTAGGCATCAAGTCTGCATGATCACCAAGGTTTAGGCATCAAGTCTGCATGATCACCAGGGTTTAGGCATCAAGTCTGCATGATCACCAGGGTTTAGAGTACACCGGGTGAACACGTCGTTCACAACACCTATAGGTTGCGAGCCTGCTAGTGTTCCACTGGACTGTCTAGAATAGTCCGTGGTTGTCATCCATGCTCTGCTGAATGATGGGGCCATCATTTGGGAGAAAGGCTTCTCACATCGTCCACCTCTCATACTCACCTCACGGTCTATTTCACCTCTCAACTCATCATCCAACTCATACTCCATCTACCCATGTTTTACCCCAACATTATCGTAGATATAAAATACATATACAGTTTAAATCATTTAAAACATGTATAAAATCTTTCATCGGCATAGACAACAAGTATTCAGACAATATGAACACATAGCACGTAATTTATAATAAAATACTTCATATCTATGTGTAAGATGAAAGGGACCATGCACTCACCTGATAGGTGGTGACTCAACACTCGGATAGCGCTTCGATACTCTCAAAACAACTTTCCTTCGATAAAACCTAGTATCAACACCACTAGGGTTTAGTCTACCGATATCCGCGACAAATTAATAGTCTGACTATTCTTATTATTATATAAGCATTAAATAACACTCAATATAACTCATAATAATAGCCCAAATAATTATTTTAAGGTCCTAATAATGTTACTATAATTAATTAGAAGCTATATTAAAACTAGCGTAGGCGTAGCTCACTTACAGCGGGTGTTTTGCAAAACCGGGCCTCGCTGGAGCAGCGTTTCCCGAGTCGAAAGACCCCTTTTCTCAGGACTCCGGGAGCCTCGGATCTTCCTTCGGGTGCTACGGGTTTTCCTAGACTTTAAGGGGCTTAAGGAGGCTTAGAGAGAGATTCTAAAGAGAAAAATAGATGTTGGAAGGTGTGAGAAATGAGGATGCCCCGGCACCCTTTTTATAGGCTGGAAATCACCAAAACTTGTTGAGTTTACCTCAAACTCGTCGATTTTTATGGCCAGGTGTCACCATCTGGTGGCTAGCCTTGGGGTGGAAGCAACGGCCAGTATTGCGCCACGTCACCCGATTTCGCACAGCAGCCTCCCGACTTAGAAAAATCATAACTCTCGCATACCAGCTCCGTTTTTGACGTTCCTTTTTTCCACGCGTAGGTAAAAACAAGATCTACAACTTTCATTTTGACTCCATTAGCTAATTCTTGACGGATCTGGAATTTAACAGTAGGAGGAGATTAGACTGCTAAATGACCGTGAATAATTCGTAACTCTTTCATACGGACTCTGTTTTCGTCTGTATTTTTACCATTGAGTTCCTATTAATGAGATATTCAACTCTCATTTAGGTCGCGTAAGCCAAAAACCACTCGAACTAAGATTCGAGTTTCGAGATGTACACTGCTAAGCCGAATCTTAGAAAAATCATAACTTCCTCATACGAAGTCAGATTTGGGCGTTCTTTTTATCGACGCTCTTAGTTTAACATATTCTACGAATTTTATTTAGATCACTAAGGCTAAAAAGTCATCCATCGTAAATTCACTATTTACACTTCCCAGTGTCGTGCCGGTTCCGTCGCGAAACTTCGACGGGCCATAACTTCTTTGTTATAACTCGGATTTCAGCGTTCTTTATATGTACGGAAACCTTGTGACATATTATACAACTTGGTTAAGATTATTTATTCTAAATAACCTTTTGTTGAAAAGTCATTTTCGACCCCTATTGCCTCTAAATTGACTAGCCTGGATCTACGGGCGTTACACCATCCCCCCATGGTTGCCTTATTTGACATGTATTGTTGAGGAATCCCCTAAGCAGTGTTGTCACCCCGAAGAAAAATCATTAGGCTAGGTCCCTTATGATAGATGTTTAGGGATGTAAAGTGAGGATAACAGGAATGGGTAATCAGAGATATTGTTGGTTGATGAAATTAATAAATTTATGGTTGGTTGATGAAATTAATAAATTTATGGTTGGTTGATGAAATTAATAAATTTATTTATTGTGGGTTGAAAACCCTATATGCTCACCAGGCTCCAAAGCCTGACCCACTCAGCTTTCTATATTACAGGTAGTGAACCCAAAGCATAATATGATGATGACGAGGGATTTTTAGATTATAGGCATTAGATGTAAATATCTATTGCAAGGTCTATAATATGCTGTTTATGCTTTTGGTCTGTATCGATGTGGACATCCCGAGTTTTGCAATGAAATGAAGAATACATTTCTTTAACAAATGCTTTGATAAATTTTTATCATATTTTGTTTTGGGACAAATTTTGCATATTTTATTGGAGAGATTATTCTGATTTTATTAGTATAAGCTAAATCGGTCTTTTCTGGCCGAGAAACTGGGGATGTCACTTTTTTTGCTTCTGACCTAAAAGAGTTGAAGGCTGTGGCAAAAGAGAGACATATCTTGTTTATTCAAGATGTCAAGAAAGTTCGTGAAGATGTCAACTTAAAACTTCAAGAACTCAGAGAGGATATGGGCAAAGAGGTTGCAGTTTTACCACAATATTATTCTTCTCTTCATTAGAAAGTTGATAATATAGCTTATGTTGTCACAAAGTTTGTTAAATTGTATGAAGCTGTAACGACCCAAATTTTACAAAGAAAAATTTTCATTTTTAATTAGTCAAACACATTTGCATAACCATGAAATCCAAACACAATTGTTTTCAAAACCACGTTCAATACAATATTATTCAAAAACATCAGAGTGTCCCAAAAATGTATCAATGGAAGAGAGATAGAGTGCATGCCGCACCATCACGCCTTGCCCTTGACCTTAGGCTCAAATGTACCTGAAACAAATCAACAACCTGTAAGCAAAATGCTTAGTGAGTTCCCCAGAGCATACCACACGCTACACATACACATATCCTATTAGCTAAATAAGCTACACATATATCACATAAGCCGTGCATACAACAGATAAGGATGTCGTGGGCTCGTCCTCAGGGTCTTACTCTAGGATGCCATGGGCTCCCCACATGGTCTTACACCTAAGTATCATGGGCTCTCCTAGATGCTGATGCTACTCCCTTTACTCCGTATGAAATAGAGTTTATGTACAGAGATGCTTCCACTGCTACACAAATGTTTATGAAACTTCTCTTTCCCGATCCGATTGCTAATGAGTTCATGGCGAGTTCCTCTCATGATCCTAGACCATCTGAGGTGATCAATCAGAAGATGATAGATTTGTCAATATTCACAATCTTCCTGTATCACTCAATGACATCATCCAAGAGCTACCTTCCAGAATTTAACACGATCACCCGATTGAAAACGCCATTGGCCAATTGGGTGATGGTGTTAGAACACAAAGTTGGAGTGGAGATGTCAATACATGTCTCTATTCTTGCTTCGTATATCAAATAGAGCCAAAGAATATTCAAATGGATTTGAATGAGCCCAGCTGGGTGGATGCTATGCATGAAGAATTGAATCAATTTGAAAAGCATGGGGTTTGGAAGCTGGTTGAATTACCTAAGGGCAAGAAGTCACTCGACACGCATTGGGTATATCGAAACAAGTAAGATGATTCAGGGGTTATTTTGCGAAATAAGGCCCGATTGGTATACGTGGATTTCGTCAGATTGAGGGTCTTGACGACACCGAAGTTTTTGCTCCGGTAGCTCGCTTGGAGACTATTCACATCTTCCTTGTGTATGCTTCTTACATGAACTTCATGGTTTTCCAGATGGACGTCAAGACTGCCTTCTTGTACGACGCTGTGAAGGAAGAGATCTATGTTGATCAACCTCCTGGGTTTGTCAATTCAAAATTTCCGAATCATGTCTACAAGTTGGACAAAGCTTTATATGGGTTACACCAAGCTCCAAGGGCCTGGTATCCTACTCTTACGAAGCATTTGCTCGATCATGGCTATTCGCGAGGTACAATTGATCAAACCTTATTCATTAAGCATGTTGGTTTCGATCAAATTCTTGTTTAAATTTATGTCGGTCGTATCATTTTCGGGTCGACGAGTTCAAAACTGTGCAAAGAGTTCGAAAACGTTATGAAGAAGAGGTTTGAGATGAGTTCCTTGGGGGATATGACCATGTCTTTGGGGCTTCAGTTGAAACAAGAATCAACCGAGATCCTGCTACATCAAGCCAAGTATGTTGAAGATATGCTAGAGAAGTTTGATTTTCGAGATGCAAAACCTGCACTGACGCCAATGGTTGAGAGACCACTGCTGACTCTAGATATTGAAGGTGAATCAGTAGATCAGACTGACTACAGATCAATGATCGGCTCGTTGATGTACTTAACAGCAAGCAGGCCAGACATCATGTCCGCGGTTTGTCAATGTGCACGATATCAGGCTAATCCAAAACTTTCACATCTTATTGCTGTCAATAGAATCTTTCGGTATCTCAAAGGCAGTCCAAAATTGGGTATTTGGTATCCAAAAAATTCTGAATTTGATTTATATGCTTTTGCTGACAGTAATTATGGAGGTTGTGAGCTTGATAGGAAATCAACGTCTGGAGGATGTCAATTTCTCGGTGATCGAATGGTGTCATGGAAGTGCAAGAAACAACATACCGTCTCCACCTCAACAGCAGAGGCGGAATACGTAGCCGCTTCAGCTTGTTGTTCTCAAGTTATCTGGATACAACATCAGCTCCTGGATTATGGTTTGAATTTTCTAGAAACCCCCATCTTTTGTGACAATGAGGCTGCAATTCAAACTGCTAAAAATCCTGTCCAACACTTAAAAACCAAGCATATCGATATCAAATTGCAATTTATCAGAGATTGTTATGAGCGGTCGCTCATCCGGTTGGAACAAGCTCCCATTGTTGATAATGTGGCGAATTTGTTTACAAAACCTTTTAACAAAGCTTGATTCGATGTGCTTGTTGGATTTTTGAAAATGATAGCTTTGAGGACTAAGTTTTGTTTTTAGGTTTTTTTAAATTTACACATTTAGTTTTCATTTTCTCCCATGCACAAATTTAGGGGAGAAAACAAAAACCAAAACAAAAAAAATAAAAAAAATCAAAATTTCAATATATATATATATATATATATATATATATATATATATATATATATATATATATATATATTCTGTTTTATTTTTTTCAGAAAATTTGAAAAACCCAAAAATATTGTGTGTTTTCCTTACTATGTAGATGTTGTGTTGGGAAGTAATATAAACTTGGTGATAACAGGTAATTTGAATTTGTGTAAGGCATCAAAGTTGAATTGTCTAGGCTCTGTGTTCGATGAGCTAGTAGACACGAAAGTTTTAATTTGGACTTGACTAGGCATAGATGAACTTAATGAGTCAAATGACTTGACAAATCTTGACCTAGACAGATCCATTTAGCCTGACAATATGACTCTCGGATAGGTTGAGCAGGGAGATATACATGGGAATCTACATACTAAATTAAATAATATGTATCTAGAACCATGGCTTAACTTTTCCTCGGTGTATGGACTTTTTCCCTAATTTCGATGTTGACGGGACGGCCGGGAATTTTCGATAAGATAGGTCTGCAGGAGATTATTTTCTGGCTTTCTTTCTGTTAGTCATATGTTGCCTCCTCTGCGTGATCGGGAGATCCGACCTGGACTGCAACATATGCAAATATGTCTCTCTGCATATCCTTCTATGCCATTCTTTCTACCTGTTAGCCATATGTTGTCTCCTCTGCGTGACTGATAATCCGACCTAGTACGCAACATATGCACCATTCGACTTCTCAATCCCTCTGAATCTGGTTAGACATATGTTTCACCCTCTGCGTGATCAGAAGATCCGACCTGGGTGTACAACATATGCACTTTAAATCCTTCTTCTCCCATAATAATTGCTTGCTCACCTAAAGTAAGGAGTGTCTCGGAAGTTCTTGATTGTTGGGGTATATCAGAAAGTGGGAAACATGTTCTAGTAAATCTAAAATCAATCAATTAATAGGTTGTATGTAGATCTCGCTGCTTAATTTAACTGGACAACAATATTCTTGGTTGTCATCAGATGAATGGTCGTTAGGAATTTGGTTAGAATTGTAAAGTCATAATGTCCTGTCATTTGTAGTGTATCCTAATCTTGTCACAAATTTTCGTGTTTTAGTGGACCACAATACCGACAATCGACCAGATCTATTCATGAAATAGAAGGTACTGATAAACGGATTCAGGCTGTCTAAGAACTTTGACCACAAACTCAATATACTATTAACTTTGGTGAAAGAAAATTAGTGGTAATTCATTGTTATTTTATTTTTTATTTTTCTTTTGCTAAAAATTAAAAAAAAATAAAAATTTTAATTAGTATTTATTTTAGTTTAAAATTTTTAGATTTTATTTTGTTTTATTTTATTTTTAAAATCCTCAAAATGTATTTTTTTTTTTTTAAATTTGTGGTATTGGACTTGGAATTGAAGTGGTGCAACCCATGAGTTTTTGGACCGGGTCGTGGACCAGGTATAAATACTACAGTCACCGGCTGTAAACTCTTTCTGCTTCATTTTGAATTTACGGCTGTAAACCTCGCTTTCTCTCTCAATTCACCGTTCATCGACACACCAAAGTTAGTGCTTAATCTCAAAATAAACAGTTCGAACGTGTAGGTATGTACATTCCGATCATCACAAAGGTAATCTAACAAAAAACCAACATTGGATGGAAGCTCTAATCGAAAAAATAGGATTATCGGTGTTTACGACCAATGAAGGGCTTACGGCTGTAAACCCTCTTCCAGCTAAAAACTCTTTTTTTTAATTAAAGCCAAAATTACATCTTTTTACACAAAGCATATGTATTATTGTTCAAATACTTGGCTTTCTCACTTGACTCAGTTCATGTAGGTCAAAATGGCAGAACTCAAATTTGCAGATAGTCACAATCTGGCGATTCTATTGGCTGATCCTCCTGTTGCTCATAGTGAATTCAAGTCCAAGATTCATGGCTTGAAGGAGTGCTGCTTGGCTACAACTTTAACCCTGAATCCATAAATTTATCAAAGTCTAATCAGAGAATTCTGGAAATCTACAACAGTAAAGAAAGGGAATGATGGCTCTGTGTTTATTGAAGCTCACGTTAAAGGATGCAAGATCACTGATACAGAGCAAATAATCAGAGATGTCCTGAAGATTGACGAACAATCAAGATTTCTAACAGAGATTGAATTGGTCTAGCTCAAGAGCTCCTAAGCAAAATGGGTTATGAGGGCGAATTTCCTCCTACCTTAAAGAAGCTATTACCACCTTATTAGAGGTTTCTAGCTCATGTTTTTGTGAGCTGCATTTCAGGAAGAAGATCTAGTGCATATGAGATCTCATTAAGAAACACAGGAGCTATTGCTGCTCTTGCTGCTGGACTTGACTTCAACTTCTCAAAGTTTATTCTAGATGAGCTTGTTGTGAACATAAAAGGAAAGACACGAGACAAGTTTTTGATGTATCCAAGGTTTCTCCAAATAATTATCAACGAGCAGTTTCTGGAGATCACTAAAGAAGGTGAAACCTTGGACATGAAGTCTCTTGGACCAAATACCATTGGGTTGATCAAGTAAAACCGTAAGGGTAAACTTACTTTTCAAGGTAAATAATCTCTGGAGAAATTTGGCATGTTTGAAGAGTCTAGTGAAGCTTCTGGGTCCCATGAGTCGTCTGATCGTATGACATTAGAGGATGATGTGATAACTGTGTCAGACCATGAAGAGAATAGAGTTCCTCCAGTCGCAATCGTAGCCAAGGAACATGATTTGACGTCTGTGCATGTTCAGAGTGACTACAGTAAAAGTGAAGATGTTGATAATGATGATGATGATGATGATGATGATGATGATGATGAAGATCTTGAAGATGATAATTCTATTTTTGGCGGAAATTTGTCCAAACATGATAATATAGAGCTTGATCTGGATTTTGTGACCAACTATTGCCCATCAAACGAGGACCTGGACTCGTTCTTTAATGATTTTGATGATGTTGTGCAACACACAACAGACAAAGGGATAGATGTTGTTCAAGAAACAACGCCTTCGCTTGTTGATCAGACTGCCAACACTTCCAATCCTATGGATTCAACTTCAAGGCTTCCTACCCTGAACGTTGAAAGTCCTACATTTGTGGCATCTGTGAGTGATCCGATTGAGACACATACCTCTGTGCCTTCATTGAAAAGAAGAAGACTAGATCCAAGGCCAGGGGTACTAATTCAGGAATTGACCCAAATTGTTCAGCCCGTACTTACCACATCAACCACGACTCTAACTACTACAACCGCTTCTGATCATGAACATTCAAGAAGGCTTGCCAGGTTCTTGGCCGAAAATGAAACAGATCTTCCCTCTCGTGAAAAAGTTATATCTATAAGGGAAGGCAGCTTGAAGGGGATGGACACATCAAGACCAAAGTTCAGCGAGGAGATTATGATGCTAAAACAGAAAATAATAGAAAAGGATCTTCAAATTGAGAATCTTGGTTCTCGTATCTCTATGCTCGAAGCTGAAAGTTCCTTAAAGTCTGATCAAATTTCTGAACTTTAGCAAGATAATGCTCAGAAGGCCAAACAAATTTCTAATCTCCAGCTCAACCTGGGTGCTCTTTCAACTAGCTACTTTAATATGAAGAATATACTTATTGTTGAATTTGGAGATAAGTTTTAGAAAGCAGCTGAAGGCCCAAGTGTTTCTCAGGCTCCTGTAACTGCCCCAGCTGCTCCTCCAAGGTGTATCTTACTGAATTGTTTGCTGCTCCATTTTACAATCCCTCCAATGATCCTTGGGCAAAAACTTTCAAACTTTTCTTGGAAAATCAAGTGAGGAGAGGATTTGATAATATGAAGACTGCTGAATCCTTTTTGAAGACTGCTAAACATATGTTCGACCTAATCACCAAAAAGGCCATCTAAAATGTCATGTGGCCTCCAACAAAGCAATTGACAAAGATTCCCATCATCAAGAATTTATGTGATGGTTCTTTGGATAGTATCTTGTATTGGGTGTATGATGAAGCCACAGCCTCAGCGCTTATCAAGTTTAAAGATGGTGTCTTCCATCTTACCGATAAGAGGGATCTTCTACAATTTGGTGAGAGGGACATTCACACTTTGGCCGCTCATCAAATCATTTGTGAGCAGGAACTTCTGGAACCGACTGGAAAAAAAAATTCACGAGCATGATCTCTAAAATTTAAGCAAAGGAATGTGGCTGGGCACAATGGGAAGATCTGAAGTGCTGGTCATTGAAAAGAACTGAGCTTATGCTAGCCTCAAAACAAGGGGGAGATTGATAGGTCTATATTTTGTGGTTTGGGCTAGGCAATCATTTGTATAAGACTTGTTAAGTTCTTGGTCATGTTTTACATGTTTTGTGTGAGTTTACGGTTTATTTATGTGTGTACGGACGTAAACTTGTTTACGACCAACAACCCCCTATATATAGGTTGTGTCAGGGTTATTGGCGAATCTCAGAGTGTCTCGTTAGTTTACGGCCCAAGTTGTATCTGACGTTTATTTGATATAAAACGTGTGCATGATTGGATTAATCTGTCTTCTACTCCATTCTCTATTTGTTCGATTGATATCTGTTTGATCACTGTTCGGATTCTCAGTTTTAGGGACCTAACAGAATGATATCTCTTCCTCCTCAAGTCCTCATCCGTAACATATTATGGGATCAATAAAGCTCGTTCCCGAAACTTGGCGGTGATCTCCGCCATGGTCTCGGTGGTTTAATGAAGGTCGTGAAACTCCCTCACCAGCCGTTGCACCTCAATAGGTGGTGCAAAATCTGCTTCGAATCGCCAAACAAACTCGTCCCACGGCATCTCAGTCACACCATCCGCTCCCACCTGGCTGGTCACCTCTCCTCACCAATCACGGGATCTATCTCTCAGCATACATGATGTAAAACCCACCTTAGCTGCATCTGGGCAAGAACTCGTGTGATGGGAATTTTTTGATATCTGCCACTCAGCATAGGCTAACAATGGTGTCCCTGATCTCGAGAAACTTCGGTGCCCCGCATGCCTTGAACTCCCGAAACGAGGGAGTTCGAGTCCCTACCCTAAGTCTCTCCTTCATAATATCCATCATGCCCTCCTTGATCGTCCTGAAAATGATTGGGGTCGCATCAAGGATGCCCCTGGTAACCTCGGCTGCAATAAGCTTGCACAGCCTCTCATCGATGACATCAGCAGTGTCGCCCAATCCTGCCCCAGACCTAGACCCCGATCCTAACCCTCCTGCTCCAAATCGTGTCCCCACCATGCTGGATTGAAATATCATAAATTACAATGATCAGGATTTCCATATAAGGGATCTTCCCACACCGGTCCTCCTTGAAATCGTCAGATCTAACATTGGTTCAGGTACAGGTCCTTTGCTTTCATTAGTACGGGCCCAATACTACGTTCCACACCTACCTGTACCTTTCCCCAATGCCCTACCTGACAACCCCAATTTGTCTCAAAACTAAACCATATTCCAAAAACTACCGCATACATCAAATCTCAAGTTTTCCTAAGATTTATTCTACCCACATCAATCAAACCAATCATGACAGGTTGCCTTTATGCATGCAAATTATACACAAAAAAGGGATTAAATAGACTTTCAAATAAAAGATTCTACCCTAGGACCACAACCAAAAAAGGAACAGGAAATAACGCCAATCGAACATTCTAATGCTATAAGCTCCTAACCGTATAAAATTTAAAAGCATACACATAGCAAGTTCCATATAATCAACAAAGCTCAAATATTAGTATAACATGGCTAACATATTGGGGAACTACTTACTTGGCTTGGATGATCACACGCGTTGTACTCTCATCTTTTTCATTTCCTTTTGAAAACCCTTTTTAAGTTACTTTTGGAAAACAATTTTACCACTTCCTTAGTTTGAGTCCTGACACACTCAAGAGTGTGCCCGAATCCCTCAAACCATGGCTCTGATACCAACTTGTAACGATCCAAATTTTACAAAGAAAATTTTCATTTTTAATTAGTCAAACACATTTGCATAACCATGAAATCAAAACACAATTGTTTTCAAAACCACGTTCAATACAATATTATTCAAAAACATCAGAGTATCCCAAAAATGTATCAATAGAAGAGAGATAGAGTGCATGTCGTGCCATCACGCCTTGCCCTTGCCCTTGGGCTCAGATGTACCTGAAACAAATCAACAACTTGTAAGCGAAATGCTTAGTGAGTTCCCCAAAGCATACCACACGCTACATATACACATATCTTGTTAGCTAAATAAGCTACACGCATATCACATAAGCTATGCATACAACAGATAAGGATGTCGTGGGCTCGTCCCCAGGGTCTTACTCTAGGATGCCATGGGGTCCCCACATGGTCTTACACCTAAGTGCCATGGGCTCTCTCATGGTATTTGATAGGAAAGACATGGTCTCTCCTCATGGTCTTACATCCAAGTGTCATGGGCTCTCCCATGGTCTTCCATACAAAACACACAATCGAACAGCATATCAAACACATAATAACTAACACATATATCATGATCACATAATGGGTCGGCCTTTGTGCCTTAGACCCATTGGTATGGTGAGGAGACTCACCTTTGTCTTCTGAATACAAAAGCTGCTCTCCTAACAGTCTAAAACCTCCCGAGTTGAATAATAATATTAATCATCGTTAGGACCTTAGATTAGTCAAAGGAAAACCCAAACTCCAAACCCATCCATGAGGCCCAATTATCCTTCCCTTGCTAATGGGCACAAAATCCAAGTCCAAAATTACTAATGGGCCTCTTGGCCCAATAAGGCCAAACCAATATATCCATGGCCCATAATAGATAAAATAGCCCATAATTCACAGAATACACAATGCCTAATAATCTAATGAGTCCCAAATAGCTCAAAGGACCAAAACAGATTCGACCTATCTGCATTGCGTACGCTCGGCGTACCATCCTGGTACGTGCAGTGTATTGGGATTTGGGACTACGTGCGACGTACACTGGGTTACGCCCAACGTACAACCAGTTTGAGAACTTTCTCCATTAAGTGCTTAGCACTTTCTCCATTAAGTGCTTAATACTCATTTCCTTTACATCCAAAAGCCAGATCTAAGTTTGATAAGATGCCCTAAGGCATAAAGTTGGCAACTTTATGCCTTTGAATGTCTCATATACACCCAACACCTCCATTAAGACCTATCAAAGGTCCTTAACCCATACATGGGGCCAAAACTCCCATCAAGACTCATTTTTTATGGTTCTAAAGGACCAGGGGACCTCAGATAAGTCTTTCCCATCTTCTGGGGTTTCTTAACTCACAATGGAGGTCCAAAATCAACCAAAAAGGGAAAAGGTAGAAAACCCTAGCTAAATCTAGAGATTTAAGATGAAAGGTCCAAGCTTTTTACCTCTAGAAGCTTTGCAAGATGACTATGATGCATGATCTCGAAGCACCAACTCATTCCAAGCTTGTGTAACCACCTCTTCTTCTTGGAATGAACACTAAAAGAGTCACAAATGCACTTTTCAAAGCTCAAAATGGTCTCATAAGTTTCTCTGGAGTGAAAGGACGTTCTAAGGCAGTGGAGGCTCTCTAGGGTTAAGTCCAAGGGACTTAAGGTCACTAAAATAGGTCTCATGTACGAAAATTAAGGTTTTGGACCCTCGACACATATGCCCAGCATACGGCTAGGTACGCCCAATGTACCTCTAGTTCCTCCGCGACCATTCATGCATAGTACGTGTGACAACCCGTAGTTTATTCCGCCACTATAAACCGTTCCCGGTAAATAAAACCGTTTGTATTCAAAATTTTCCGTTAACCTTAGAGTTAAATTAATTTAATCAAGACTTTTAATTCGGTTTCATAAGTGTCGGGATGTGTTATAACCATTAAAATATTTTCCATATTTATTAGGAAAATTATTAGTTTCATCTAAGTCCTGATTACGACAATTTATCGGGTACGACCAAAAGCACCGTCTAACGACAGTATCGGGTAGAATTCCACCAGGCCATAAACTCAACCCCTATATAAGGGATTGAGTGACATAATTTTGAAGCTTTTTCTCTCTCTCTAAACACTTTCTCTCACAACATTCTCTCTAGAATTCGAAATTCATCCGAAAACCCCATTTCAAGCTTCAATTTGGTAAGTACTTCATCCTAGCTTGTTGTTTAACTTGTTTGGCATGGAAATTCATGTTTGAAACTTCCAAAAACACCCAAGAACAAGTGATTACGGTCTAGGGGCCCTCCCAAAACTGTGAACACCCCTTGAGAGGGTTTTGAAGCCCCAAAACCCCTCCAAACCCATTCTAGTGCTTAGATATGGCTTAGAAACTTGCATGCATGAGCTTAGGACCCCAAATTCGTGCCATTTGAGTATTGGACATGAGTTTATGGTCCAAGAACATACTTGGACCATAAACCCACATTCATGGACCATAAACTCCTTTTAAAGTGTAAAAAATGCCCTTAAACACCTCAAAATGCTTCCATGATGCTTCCATGAGAGTGTAGAACCTTACAATCCTTCATGTGATGCACCAAAACATATGTAAATGGATCAAACTTGATTTTACGGTCCAAGAAAATTCTTAGACCGTAAACTCATCTCCTTAGACCATAAACTCTTCAAATGGGTGTTAAAATGCCTTTAACACCTTGTGTGGCTTGGAATTGAACCTAGAACCTTGTATGCTTAACCTTCAACCACAAAAACGCATGATTCATAAACAAACATGAGTTTAAGGTAGTAAACTCATGTGTTTAAGGTAGTAAACTCCCCAAGAACATCTTCATAAACTGTAAACTCCTTTTCCAAGGCCCTTTTAAGTCCCAATCACTTCCTAAGCCATAGAATCAACCCTAGAACTTTCCTTTGTGCATTGTAAGAACATTTAACATCCAACAACACACCACCCATGAGTTTACGGTTGTAAAATCATGGGGATATGTTCATAGGACCGTAAACTCCCCTAAGGGCTTACTTTTGAAGAGTAAACTCTTTATCTAGGCCCTACACACCCTTAGATGCTACCCGGACCACTCCTAACACATAATTAGAGTATTTTCACGTCTTGGGGTGTATAAGCTTATCTAATTAGTGATTTAAAGTCTAATTAGATACATTTGTGTATCATTTCATATTACATAGGAACCTCGCACGTTTTCAAGCCTCGAACCGACGTTTAGCATCCTAGTCGACACCTTTCCTCGTCTGGTGAGTTCATACCCCTACCCTTTTTCAATGTTTTTCACTGTTTTCAGGGGGGATACAAGCAAAGTACAAGTAATACTTGTACTCAAAACTTATTTTATATGTGTTGTGTTTCATATTACATATTTTTTTAACATTGCCAATCATAACAGATAACCGTTTGAACTTGCAGATCACATTATCATAGCATTTGTGAAAAACGTTATAAATTGTTGTACTTTATATTTTCACAAATGGTTTCCATATTATAAATAGTTAAAAACATAACCTTTGAACTTTGAACAAGAAACTTAGTATATCGTTTTGTCCTCGGTAACACTCCACAGAGATACGTGAGTGGAGGATCATCTTTGTAGGTAGAACTTAAACATGACTTTCCGCATTATTACTTGTAGATTTGTTATTCCTATAAATTGGAGACACATCCTCGGAGAACACTCCACGGAGATACGCGAGTGGAGGACCGCCTCTGTAACCAGAATCTCTTAGGTAGGGAGCGTGACTTGAGTGTATAGATCTATACGGTATTGACTATCCCGCACCTGGATGCTAGCTACAGCCGAACCGAAAGGTTCAAGGGTGACAAAAGTCATAAAAGATATTGGCCTCGTCTCGAGTCATATCTAGTCTTTAGTATGGTTATAGAACTCGCAATTTGGATAACAGAGATTTACTTTTTAGTAATAATGGATATAGTAAATTAATAACCATAAGAATTAGTTTACTATGATACTCATTACATTTACATTACATTTTTGGGTTGGTAAACAAACACACACTTCACAAGGTTAATCAGGTTTTCAGTACACATCTTTCACATTAGGAAAATATAGGATTTTTCTGGGGTAATCACAATTCATAACCAGAACCGTATAACATAACAGAACAACTAAACTTTACCTTTAAGAAAATATGAGATTTTCTTGGATAACCACTTTTTCAGAAAACAAAAGGAATCTTGTACATTTTCATAAAAACAAACCGCTTATGAACTCACCAGCTTTATGCTGATTTTTAAAATGCTTGTATTCTCATGTTCTCCTTAGACAGGTATCCCGCGTTCTTTTGAAGACGAAGCATATGGAAGTCACGTCTTTCTTTTGTTTAAACTTATGTATTTATGAAACTTGTATTACTTTACTTTCAAACTGATGTAATGAAATCTATGTAATGTAATGTTTTGTGTTTACTTCGCTTACTATGTACATTGGTTATGATATTCACATGAAGTCACCTACGCCCCGGAACGTTTCTGCCTTGGGTTTCGGGGTGTGACAGTACGTTAAGCGTACACTTAAGTACACCCAGTGTACTTAAAGGACCAAAATGATAAAATGAAATTCTTGGGGGTTTCAAGACATACCAGATTTAGGGTGTTACAAAAGCTCTTGGTTCGAAGGTCGAGTAGATGGTTGTGGATTGGTGTTGGCAATACAAGTTTGGTGCTCAAAACGAGGTTGGTGACATCTTCGTTAATAACTCTGGAGCTTCTTACACAAAAGTTTTCTTTGCTCGAGTCCACTATTCAAAAGGAGTTAGCCCCTTTGTCGAAATTTCTGACTATTTTGCCAAGGGATGCCCCACCTGTTTCAATAGGGGTGCAAGGGGGAGAGAGGATTGGTGTTGGCAAGGGTTCTTTGTTTGGAACTGGTGGTAGTTCTTCGAAGATAAATGATGAAGATGTGATAGTAGTGGGAAAAGTTTCTTCAACTCAAATTTCTATTTCTTTAATATCTGCTTCAATAATTTTGACTTCCACAACAACAACTACAAGGCTTATAACAAAAGGAATTGTTACTGGTGGTTCAGTTTCTGGGGGATCAAGTTTGAAACCACCACCTACCATAGAAGAATTACATAATAAAGGGAAGGGTGTCATGCACGAACCTTCAGCTAAGGAGAAGAAAGCTGCCATTGAACTAGAAATGGAGAAGCAAAGGCAGATTCAAAGCATACTTTGTATGAGATAAAGTGATCCTCCTGTGATGAACAAAGGTGATCATGCTAAGTATTTTAACTATGAATACATCAAAGCCACGTTTCTATGTGGTGAGATGCATACGTTTAACAGGATTCCTAAAAAGAGTAATGATATTGGTAACACTAATATCAATCAGTTAGACTTTCCTATAAATCTAATGATGTTTCATGATGATCAATTCGAGCTTGCGAATAAGTTCAAGGACAAGGATGAGTTCAGATGATTGAAGTATCAATTCCATGCGGTGTTGGGAAAGAATGAAGATGAAGCCTGGTCTTCAGTGAAAATTGTTCGAATTCTTAATGTTACCAAGGATGTACTATTCTAGGGAATGTTACAAAATTACCGATATGTTGCAGTAAGGACGAACAATATGGTGTTTTACTTGTCAGTTGCTGATTTCCCGTTGATGAAACTATATGATCTTTTAATTGTTGCGAAGATCTTGAAGTCAATTGATTATTCGGATATGCAACAAGTTAACAAGGAAGATTTCATGATAGGTTTTGAACACTTGAGGGTATTCATTGATGGTTACTATGGAGCCCTGGCCATAACTGATATTGATCTGGCTACAACATTGGGAAAGAAAGTTTCTATTCCCAAATCGATGATAAAAAATCAGTCTTTTCTTAAAGATTAAAAATATGGGGAGATTTTCTTAAAACCCTTGGGGATCGTATTCGTGGGAAAGAATAAGAAGGGTACATCAACAAAATTTATGTTTCAAGTAAACGAAATTGAAAGATTCACTTCTTCGCATTACACAAATTTGCTGATTCGAATGAACAATTGTGCGAAGAAAAGTGACTAGGAGAAAGCAAAAATTCAGAAGATTTTTAACTAGTACACTAAGATAAGAAGAGTGTTACACCAAGCTGCTCAATTATTCACAACCTGATTTCGACACTACTTACAAAGTGGGAGATTGTTAGAGTCGAAGTATGTTGTAAGGCGTCGAAGTTTGTTTTGTATTCGAAAGTGATTTAATGTTATTACAAAGGCATAGTAATTTCGAAGTTGTAATGTTTTAGTCCTTGTATTTTTTGTGTGCTTTCTCCTTTTCCTATAAATAGGATAGGATACATAAGATAGATAGAACTTTTTCTATTCTTCTGTCTGTAGTCTTTTGTATCGTGATAACATAATAGAGTTGAAACCAGATTATATATACTCTGTGTGTTCTTGATTCATTTCGATTCTGATCTCGTTTCATAACTCGTTTAAACAACTACGACAATGTTAATAAGAGATCTTTACGGAAAATAACTAAAAATCAAAATGTTATCATTTCGACAAAAGGATTTTCAAAAAGAGTGTCAAAACTTTATTATAGAAGTAAATTGTTTTATATAGAAACGGTGATCTTTTACCTTTTTATTAAGCAACTGAAATAAGAACATAACTAATCCACACATTTTCCATATTTTGAAATACACTTAAAATGATTTGAACATCATTACATATAAGCAACACCTTTTTATATTTCGCATCGACTATTATATTAGTCAGTGTTTGATGCATACACAATATGAATCAAGACAATATGGAACCCAATCAGGTGAACACTTGTAGTCATTACAATCTGAAGTCGTATGACATATTTTAATTGGAAGTATGATTAACTTTTCTTTATGAATATGGTTTCTGCTATCTGCAATGTTATTTTTCTCCAATTTATCAGATTGAACTCCTGAAGCTGCAATAATTGAAAAAAAAAACATATTGATTATTGTGCATTCTTCATAAGTTTATGAAACATATACTAAACCTCAAAAAAAAATTGAAAGAAATATAGAGAGAATAACCGGTAGTGAGCACCAATATAATGAAAAGAACGATTCTGAAGGTAGCATTCATCATGTTTTTTCTATTTTCCTTTTAAAATGATTTTTATTGTGAACTTCAAAGACTAATTAACTGAATTTATAGATATCAGTCAGATTCATCCGGTGTTGTTCTCCCTCCTTGAGGTTCAAGGTTCAAGTACCGTCGTAGACATAGGTAGATTTAAGGTGTAGTTTAGGAGTAGATTAGATTTGTCGTTCCAATATATATATATATATATATATATATATATATATATATATATATATATATATATATATATATATATATATATATATATATATATATATATAGGGAAAAGTGAATATACCCTTAAGGGTATATAAGCTTAGGTACCCAAAGTCACCATAGTACGTCGTTTTGTATCATATCTATACATTGTAATTGTCTAATGTTTTTATAATTCAACTTCTAAATTGATTTCGTTCAAAGATTTTTATAAATTTCACATTTATTTTACTCTTACATAATTTTAATTTTCAACTATAATATATATAGCCTAATTGATGTTCGTCAAAAAGATGTGATGTAAGAGGAAGATAATAATGAAATTTTGAAAATCTAGAAAATAAATCAAGTTAAGGATTGAAGTTGAAGAATATTATAATAAATATATCAAACAAAACGATGTATTATAGTGAGTTTGGGTAACTAAGCTTATATACCCTTAAGGGTATATTCACTTTTCCCATATATATATATATATATATATATATATATATATATATATATATATATATATATATATATATATATATATATAGAGAGAGAGAGAGAGAGAGAGAGAGAGAGAGGAGAGAGAGATTTTCAATTAATGATAATTTAATGCATATTTTAAAATTTAAAATTTTCATTTAATTTTGATTTAATGGCTATTTATTGGTTATTTCCAAATATAAATCTTTACATATAATCTTAGTTGGTAAATAAACAATTTATAGAATAATTTTTTTTCCAAAAGGGCATGCTTATTACTGGATCATATATCTCAGATAATATGATCATACTATATGTAGTTCTAACCTTCAAGAACAAAAATATTATAAGAGTTTACAAAAGTGTTTCCAACCACAAGACTTGACATGCTCTTGAGCACTCAATAAAAATTATGGTGTTAAAAGGAGCAAAACATTAAACACGTAATGGAAATTCATAAACTTGAATGAAAATAAAAAAAATTTATAAGAGCTCATAAGAACCAAAACAAATAGACTCTAAAGAATATGGATCACAGCTTAAAAAGAAGGCGGCAAACTCATAACTTGAATGACAGCCATGGTATACTATATAAAATTTTTGACTGTTCAAGGTTTAAGATTGGATATGTTTGACTTCGAAAATAGAACTTACATTCCTTGTGTTTTATGCTGTGATAGTGGATCATTTTCATTACATTATTAATTTGTAGCAAACATAAACCGTGAGAAAATTTATGAGAATTATTAAAAATAAGTATAACTCAATAAATAAGTTTATTTTTATTTTCATATAACCTATAGACAAGTTAGTGTTAGAATTATTAATTTAAGGTTAGTAATAATGACAAATTATTTTAATAACAATCATGGTTAACTTAAGCCGATTTGAGGCCATGAGCAAAATAAAAATATACGATGTTTTTTTTACCTCTACCTGCGATCAGTGGCGAGTCTAGAACGTAAAATCATGTAGTTCACTATTTAAGTGAAACCGAAAAAAATAGTATAAAAAATACTAGTTTCTAGTTCGGGTCGGGTTGTATAACCAAAAAAAGATTTAAAGTTTTTATAATTGCACTTGATGAGGTCTTGTATCTTGATATTAGTTGTTCTCAAGGCCCGACGGGCGGCGGGTAATTTCCGATTTGTGCAATTGTGTATCATGGTATCAACGTATACCTTGAAGCGGGAGAAGGACGACGTGTTGAGAATGAATTTTTTTATTTTTTGTTTTTTCTCATATTTATGTAATTATCTTTAACTTGTATATGACTTTTTTTTTTTTATTGGATTATACCTTAAATGAATTCGGTGTCTATTAAAACATAAAATGTGAACTTTTGAAAATTTGATTTATATATATTTTGTTGTCAAAAACATGAAGGTGGTTCACTCCTTTTTAAGATTAGTCACAAGTTATAACTATTTATAATCTCTTATAAAAGATGAAAAAAAATGTAGGTCAAGTGACCCATCTTCTATACACATATACTCACCAATATGACAAAAAACTTTTTTATTTTTAAAATAATATAAATTGATACATAAAAACATTTATGAACATTAAAAATAGGAATCAATTTAATTTGTCATTCCTTAATATTTTACTTATGTATATTCAACGCACAAATATTTTATAAAAGATAGATAGAGACCAATGTCTAGTTTTTTTTATAGAAGATAACGTCTAGTTTTTTTTTTATATATATAAAAGATAGATAGACAGAAAAATGTTTCTTAAACCAAACCATGGCTTGAAATTCGTTGCAATGTAAGGAAAAAGGCATCTCCTCTCCTATTGATACAAGCTGTTTTAATTTAGCCAATGTTACACAACTATACCCCTCAACTTACTTTCTTCATTCACAATCTACCCAAACTCCTTTATTTTCATTTACATTGGCTTTGTTTATTTTTATGTTACAATATATCCCACTCTACTTTAATAAGATGCCAATATAAACCTATTTCCCACCATTTTGACATACTAGACCCGCTTTCATATTTTATATTTCCATATTTTCCCAATCCATTAATCTAAATAAATAAATAATTACTTTCTTCATTCACAATCCACGTCCTTTCACATCATTCAAACAAGTTGTTATATTTACTTCAAAGTCATAGTTTTTTGAATATCTATGTTCATGCATTCTATTTTATCCTAGTTTGTAGCTTTTAGTTTCATTTTTTAAAATTTGGTTTTATCTTTGAAAAAATTAATGTGAAAAGAAAATATGGCACATGAGTAAAAGTCTGTGGAAATTAAATTACATATTAACTAATTTACACTGCCAGATCTGTTCTTGACACGACCAAAATAATGGTTTTGAAAATATTACTGTAGTTGAATTTTTTTAGCACATTATTTTTCAATAATTTCGTATAATATAGCAAAAACACCAACTGAATTATCTGGTTGCAGGCTATAAATTCTGCAATTTGGTTGGTTTGAAAAAAGTCAAAATACACCTAAAATAATTTTGTTTCAGTAAAATTTTATATAATTCTAAAATCAACATTTAATGATCGAAAAATACGAATCCTCAAAGCATTTGTTTGTTGGTTGACCGCTGTTTATTCTGTTGTGGAGACCGATTGCCATGTGGTGGGAGGATGACACCCCTATGTGGTTATATTTTTATCGTTTCAAAAAAAAAGTGCTATAAGTTTATAATTAAATAATTAACTTGATTAATAAAATTTTATTTATATTCTACATAATTTGTTTTTGTTTATTGATGTATGAAATAAATTCTTTTCATATTAAGTTCTCACCCATTTAATAGTCGTGGTTAGGCTGTGTTTGGCGCGTCACAACTAGCTTATTTCTCGAATTTTTTTGTGTTGTCGTGTTTGTTAAGCAAAAAAGTAGCTTATAAGTTAGTTTTTTGAAAAGCTACTTAGACTAGTTTTTTTTTTTTTTTTTTTAAATACTCCTTAATTAATTATAAAAACACATACTCTCATATGTCATTTTATGTAATTTTATATATTTCAGCTAATTTTACCAAACGTTATTTTTTATCAGCTAGTTTTTCAGCTATCAACTAGTTTTTTATTTAACAGGTAGCTTTTCAGCTACTACGTCAAACATAGCTTAATTTATATTTCCTTAAACCGAGTAATATTGTACTAGAAAAAATTTTACCATCCTAAATTTAATAAATATTTAACAAAATAAATAAATAATATAGTTAACACCAATTATATCAGTTATTAAACGGCATCAGTATTAATTTTTTTTTCTTTTATTAAAAAATTGAAGAAAAAAGTGGGAGGCGTGTGGGGAAACTTGGAGAGCAAGAACAAGAAGAAGACAATCCGCGTATTCCGGGTTCTACGGGCGGGAAATATAATTGGTTTGAAGAATTTATTCCCGCCAATTAAAATGAAGTGAAACGGGCAGAACGGGCAGCTGCCACTTTCACACTTAAACCGCCTAACACCTACAATCGCTTTTCCATTCATCTTTTTTTACCCTTCCAAGTTCCCAACCTTTTAAAAGACTAATAATTTGCTCTTATGGTTTCATTTTTCACTTCTGTTATATTCGGTTTAAAATTGAGATAGAAAATTGAATCTTTTTATTGAGGTTGAAACGGTTTTTTTTGGGTATACATTTTTAATGTAGAAACTTAAATGATTATATGTTTTTGATTTGTAGTTGGATTTGGGATCATGCGAGTTAAGCAAGTTAGTTATATTTTTGTTTTGTTATTTTTAATCAGGTGTAATACTTGTATATTACATTATTAATTAAAAAAAATTTAAATATCAAAGTATAAACAATAAATAGTTTTTAATAATGAATTATCTATTCTAATATAAAAAAAAATTAAAATAAGAAATAAATAACCGTATTAATTACAATTTAATAACATTAATTACATTTAACACTTTACATATAGAAATGTAAGTATTATGTTATTTTTACAATTAACATTAATTACAATTTAATTCCGTTTCAAAAAAAAAAATGTGATTTTTAATTTAAAATTCTGAAATAAAGAAAAAACCCATAAATTAACATTTGGATATTACTTATTTCAAAAATATTAAAAATATTATAAAATGAAACGTATCAAAACTAGTATAAAAACTAATGAGATATTGATATGTGACAAAATAGATTTTCGTTTATTATAGTAGATAAGATAAATTGCATAAAAATCACTAGTTTTTTTACCTTTTTCAATATTTACACTATGATTTTTTTATTACAATTAAGTCTTTATGTTTTTAATTTATTACAATTCTAATCAGTTAACCGATTTGCTTCATGTCATCCGGTAGCCATTGTTAACATGACATGATAACGTGTCAGGAAAAAAATGACGCAAAAGACACTGTTTTTATTTTTTTTCCATTTTGACACTAAGTTTTCGATCTTTTTTATTTTTGACACTAAGTTTTCACTTTTCTCTAATTTGTAATATAAATGAAATAAGCATATGCAAACACATAATTGCTCCATTTGTTCTATAATATAACGTGATTTTTGACACTAAGTTTTCGATCTTTTTTATTTTTGACACTAAGTTTTCACTTTTCTCTAATTTGTAATATAAATGAAATAAGCATATGCAAACACATAATTGCTCCATTTGTTCTATAATATAATAAAACATATGTACAATCAAGTTTCTAAAAAGCTCATCATGGCTCCGCCATGACGCGCCACGACTTCAAGGCTTGCACCTACCGCTAAGCTTTGCCAAAACGCCGCCTTAACTCATATATGTGTATAAAAATGAATAATAGTTGAAAATACATATAAAAATATTAATTATATAAAAAAATTGCCGCCTTAAGTCACGCCTTACAAACGTTATGACTCGCCAAAGCTCGGAAAAACTCGAGGCTTGACATTGCCGCTAAGTCACGTCTTACGTTATTTAGAACCTTGTGTACAAAAGAACCTCAAATGATTTTTCATCACTTTCTTCCGACCACCCAAGAACTTCAAAAACTACGGTTCATGGGCTATCATCATCGACAAGAATATAATGTTTGGAGTTAGGTAGATGTAGAAGGTGTTTTAAGGTGAACAATTGGTTGTGGGTATTTTAGTGAATAATGTTAGGGTGAATTGTCTTGCAGCTGGGTTTTTTCATGAGGTTGAAGAAGAAGTTTGGATGAATGTGATGAAAGTGAATGCGGTAGGTAGGGGTTTGGTAATAAGAGTTGTGATTAAAGGAATGGTTGAGAGGAAAACATGTGTCATTGTTAATATTGGTTCGGGTGTTGTCATTGATGTACCTTCACATCATCGCTATGTGATCTATGATGCCAACAAAACATAAGTTGGTCGTTAATTTTCTCTTTCTTTCTTTTAATTTGATTCGCGGTTCTCTCTTTCTATTTTAAGATTAAATTAAAGGCATATATGTTTTAATTTTGAGTCAAAAAAACATGCACTAGAAGTGTTTTTACGACCAAAAGGCAAACATGGTTTTGAGTTATGAAAACAAGTTATTTACATACATGATGCAAGGTCAGAGAAACGAGGTAGGATGGACAAAAAAAAGTCTGTAAAAATACTGGATTAAGGAATAAGTGAAACCCAAGGGATATATATTTTGACAAATTAAGGTTATAAAGTTCAAATCTTATTTACAAATATAGGATAAAAAAGTTATAAACAAACACCGATTTTCGTTGATGGGAGTGAAGATTTGATATGTTTATTTCATTTATGTTGCAAATTGGAGAAAAAGCAAAAACTTAGTATCAAAATTGCAAAATATTGAAAACTTAGTTTCAAAATCGCAAAAATAAAGTAACATGAATTGAATTCAATGCAAAACTCACAAAGAAATCGAACTTTGGGATGAAATCAAAATGTGATCATTAAGAATCAAATAGAAATATCCTAATGGATCAAGAAAAATCAAGAACATAAAACGGAGGTAACATAATTTACAAAAAGAAAATGAAATTTGCTAACTATTCTTTGTCAACATTGTTGGCTCAAGAATTGATTCTCCATCAATTTTAAGTTTTAAATTGTTGGAAAAGAGGTGTGAGAACATGTATCGAGATGCACAACTGAGTAAAGTATGGTTTTAAGGCGTTCGATGAAAACTCTAATAGCGAAAAAATTGATCATGAACTTAAATTTTAAAGGTTCATTTATGATAAGAGATGAAATCATATAAGGAGCCCTTTTTAGGAAAAATAGCACCATAAAACATAATGTTACTCGACAATTTAGTGATTTTGTTTGTTAGTTTTTGTAATCTCCTAATTTTATTACCAAATGTGGTAATTGATTCTTCTGACATATGTTTTTTAATATGAATTAGATAGGTCATGAGTGACTCACCGTTGAACACATCAAGCAGTGATGAGTTTGTTGCATTTGTGGAAGCAAAGTTGATTTAGATTATGATATTTCCCTCCTGAACCAGACCAAAAAAAAGTAAAAGAAGAAGAATAGGTCGTAGAAAAAATAAGTGGAAGTAAAAGAATAAGAAGAAGAAAGAGATGAAGGAGATGACGATGATAAGAATTATAAGTACTGTAGAAAGGTACATAATAATATTGTAATCTTCATTTAAACTTGCATCGAACTTATGATTATAAATATTTGTAATGTGTGATTTGTATTCTGAGTGAGGAGGTATGTAACATCCCAAATATCACAATAAAATTTCCATTTTTGATTTAAAAGAAAACGTTATTTTCAGCCCAGAACCATATCAAATAAAATTTCAGATACAAATATTCCCAAGATCAGGATAACATAAAATCTACAAAAACATATCATCGAAGGAGGTGTATGTGACAACCCGATATTTCAACTCTTTGTAATGGCCTAATAGGTCAAGTATTGTAAACATTTTTGAGTTAATAAAATTAACTTTGATAATAAAATGTCCAAAAAGTTTCTATTTAAATTCTTCTATGTTTAAATATCATTAAACCATGATCGTACGTAAAAAGAACGCCCAAATCCGACTTCGTATAGTGAAATTATGATGTTTCCAAGTTCAGCTTAGCAACAGACAGCTAAAAACTCGAAACGGAGATCGAGCGACATTTGGCCGGAATGACCTAAACGAGAATCGAAGGTCTCGACAATGGTATTTCAACGGTAAAAGGTCTGGCAAAAACAGACGTCAGATAAAGAAGTTATGAATTTTTAAAGAGATTCCTTAATCACGTCATTTTAATAAATAAATAATAAAAATAATTTCGGAATTTGCCAACGGAATCTAAACGAAAGTTGTAGATCGTAGTCTCACCTTCGCGGGGATATAAAGAACGTCGAAAACGGAGTTCGTATGAAGGAGATATGAATTTTTGAAGTTCGATAAATAATTTATATATAATTTTTATTAAAAATTCGGTATTATCCGAAGAGGAGTCATCCTAGGGCCGAGGTACGCGCTGCGTACCCTTGTACGCCCCGCGTACACGAGGGCACGGTCTCGGATCGTCCACGTCGCCCTATGCGAAGCTATCCGACCCGCCGTCCCATCCGACCCGCTCCATCCGGAATACGTAAGCGATGACGTACGGGTACGCGCTGCGTACGCCCGTACGCCCCGCGTTCGGAGGCGGTTCAGCACCCCTATAAAAGGGATGCGAGCCTTTCCGAAAAATTTGTTCATTTTCTCTCTTTCTCTCACGATCTTGCCTCGATTTCCGTGCCCGTTCAAACCCGAAGCTCTAGTCTTTTTGCTCAAGTCCCGAGGGTCGATTTTACTCCCGAGATTCCCGAGAATCCCGAGAAAAATCCGTTTCCCGAGACGAAACTCTGCCCGGTTTTCGATCTCGCTATCTTCAAACTTCCAAGTGAGTTCATACCCCTTATTTTACCTTTGAAATGCTTTTAAATGTTTTAAATACTTTATGGGGGGGGGGGGGAATACAAGTTAAACACTTATAGTTATTGCTTCGATCACATGTGATTGCATTAATCACATGTGATTAATAACTAGGAAACCAATGATTTTATCATTGTTCAAACTGTTTTACTTCAAAATGTTTTACAAACTCTTTTACTTATCAAATGCTTTATTGTAAACTTTGTTTTACTACCTATAAATTTGCATGCCCATATATGTATAGCTGTATAAATAATGTTTAAAGGGCTTAGGAAAGCCACCTGTCCTATTTCCTTTTCCTCGATTTGGATGTGGTCTGGTGGAATTTCGGGTGACCATCCGAGGGTCGTTTCAATATTAGTTATATATCATATATACATGTATAGACATAAAAGTACTTCCATATTCATACTTATCAGCACATCATTAGTAAGTTACCATCGGGGTAACACGGGATCATACTACTACAATTTCTAGATCAACGAGTCAGTTCATTCAGGAGTCAATACTTATTACTAAGAGAACATATACAACGATACTAGAACAAGTAACATTTTATTGCATATACACGAATACGTTAACAATTGTGATCCGCTGTATGGGAGCATGTCTTAATTGTCATGACCCGAGTTGTAGCCAGAGTCTCTTGGAGGGAGAGCGTGAGTTTGCGTATAGATCTATACTGGATTGACTATCCTACACCTCGCTGCTAGCTACAGTGGGACCGACAGGTCTGCAGGTGCCAAACGTCATATCTTATTTTTCGACTATACGTTGTCGATGTTACCAGTCGATAGTATGGTGCAATTTATCACATGATACCTTAATATAAACCCGGTTTAAGGTAGTTAGTACAGCAGTAGTTCCTATAATACAAAACTACCGTACTACAATAATTTACCCATTACATTTTGGTGATAACCTCACTTAAACTTTAATGTACAAACTATATTTTGTTAAATGATAGTTATACTTGGGAAATTACACACGTTTACATCAAACGAGCATACAAAACAGTTAAGCCTTGGTAGAGGGCTACTTTAACAGAAAATATAGGTTTTTCTGAGAGATTCAAACTTTTACAAACACTTACATACATTTACAACTCATACTTGCGACAGGTTCAAACGTTTTGATAACAAACCTCGACACTAAAATACTTATGAATTCACCAGCTTAATGCTGATAAACTCTTTCAAAATAACTTGTATTCTCAGGTCATCAGTAGACAGGTACCGATGCTAGCTTTTCAGAAGATGGAGCGCATTCAAGACTCATCATACTATTTTGATTTACATTATATTTTTGGTGTCTAAAACTGTACGGAACACGCTTGTATTAATATTTTATATTTAATGCAATGGATGATGTTGTTTGCTTATTTACATTTACTGTGTTGTGATATTTTACATGACGTCCTCCGCCCTAGAACGTTTCCGCCATTCTTGGTTTTGGGGTGTGACAGTGTACGATCACACGTTCTCCTTGCCATGATCATTTGAAGTACCTAAAACAATAAACTGAAACTATAGGCCAAAGCTTAGTGAGTTCCCCCAAGGTACCACCACACAACATAACATATATAACATTGCATGTTGGGTCCAATCAGTTATCAGATTGGAATACCCCCGACCCAATCATTCATCAGACTGAAATGCCAATATACAATGGGTCTGCTCAGTCATCGGATTGGAATGCCCTCAAGTCCACTCAGTTATTGTATTGGAATACCTTTAGTGTATTGGCCCACACACAAAGCAGTAAAGCCTTCACCACAAACTATAACATGTCGACATATACATAATATCTAGCATATAACCAGATAACAGGAAAACAGACATATCTACATATCATTATCGCATAGCAATGTCCTATATACCAGGACTCAATTCTAACATTCCAATACAACATAGCAACATCCTCTAACTAGGATAGATGATTCAGTGGTTCGACACTAGTGCCTTCGGCCCACAAGTATAGTTGTAACATTCGTAATATTTTGAAAATTTTCAAACTTTTAAAATAAACCCCAAATCATCATTGTTTATAAATTGTTTCAAAATAAGTTTCACATCAGAGTTTTCCCAAAATCATAAAAACAGATTATGAGGAGGTGCACGATCACACCTTCTCCTTCCCGCGATCATCTGAAGTACCTGAAACATGACCCAAAATTGTAATCCCAAAGCTTAGTGAGTCCCCCCCCCCCCCCCCAAAAAAAAAAATACCAATATATAACAAATAGTACAAATATAGTATCAACATGCAATGGGTCCACAGCTAACATATTGAATTACCTATGAGCTCATAGCATAACTCTGGCTTGCCCTTTTGGCCCACAACTTATGTATGGCTTGCTCCCCGACCCTCAGTACGAGTCTGGCATGCCCTACCCAGCCCTCATCTCGTATCTAGAATGCCCATGAGCCCTCAGTATGAGTCTGGCATGCCTTTCCTGGCCCTTAGCTCACATCTGGTACGCTCCAAGGTTTGTTGGCTACAACACCAAACAGTACAACCTCAACCCATCCCACACAATATGTCGACATATAACATATAATATCATAAGCAGATAAACAGGAAATTCACAGGTAGTCCTATAGATCTACCAGACTAGCATAACAACACTAGCATACATAACTATATCATACTCATCATATCAACAATATCAGGTTATCAAACCACTAGTCCGGCCTTGGTGTCTTCGACCCGGAAGTACAGTGAGGAAGACCCACCTCATAATGTCGAACTGTACTGAAACCTCCGACTGCTGACTCACCAAAAATCCCAAACTATCATAATAAACGAACACTCAATCAATAATTGGATTACCACTCTTGGCTTAGGGCCCAAACATTGGGTAATTGTCCACTTCACCCTTTCCTTAATTGGGCCAAGACCCAAGTCCAAATCTTAGATCCAAAAGATCTAATTACTTAAAGGCCCATCATTGGCCTAATTTTCCAAATTGGGCCTAAACCCCTTATTGGGCCTCACGCAAAGATTCGTTCCTCTAATTATCCCAGAAATACACTTATTCAGATGATCCAATAGGGCCCAAGCATCAAGGCCCAACAGATGGCCCAAAACCCAAAACCCAAAATAGTTAAGCCCAACAAGCTGAGTACACGAGGCGTACTCAACTGTATGCTCAATGTACCCGCCTTGAATAAAAAACGACATGTTGACCACCTACGCCCGACATACGCCTTGGTACCCCCAGCGTATGCTGTAGCCATGCAAAACTCCATTAAGTCCTTAATACATCCCGTCCAGACGTCCCAATTCAGATCTACACCCAAAAAGACATCCCAAACCATAAAGTTTCCAACTTTATCGTTATGCATGCCCAATAGGTCACTAAATTCAAAACCCTTGCTTGTCTTAATCATCTAAGACTTTTATAACATGCATGCAACCACTAAATGGGACAAGATAACATTTTTATGATCTAGGACACCCTAAACCTTCTGAAAGGATGGATCCTTTGGTCTTAGAGTATCTCAACTCATAAAGACCAAGAAAAGGGACTTAATCACACATATAAATTCCATACAAGATCTAAAAGGAAAATACAAGTAAAGGTAAAGGCTTTTTACCTTCTGGAGCTTCCCTAAGAGATGAAGATCTCAGATCTAAAGCTTGAATCCACACCAAGGCTCATCAAGGAATCTATTATTCTCCTACTTCTCAGCACAAAGAACCTTCACACACCCTCAAGCTCACATACACAACGCTAGGGTTTGGAAAATGCTCAAAGATATGGAGGCTGAAAATGTTAGGACAAATGAGCTATAAGGACACTTATATACCACCCAAACCCTAGATATTAGTGTTTTCATCAAACAATGACCCATATCAAATAACACTCAAAATAACCTTAGGTCAAACTTGGTCAAAGTCAAAAATTCAATGTTGGTTAACACAACTGAGTACGTTGGGCATATTTAGCCTGTACGTGGGGGTGTGCTCACACATTGACCAAAAGTGGGATGTTGACTACGTACGAGCATCGTACCCTCTGGTATGCCCAACATACACACCTAGCCTATTTTCCTTCTTATTAAGAGATTAATCCTTAATCTCTTTTGCCCACATCCTAGATCTAGTCCATAACTAACGTCCTAAACCATAAAGTTTCCATCTTTATGGTTTTGAATGATTAACAAGTACCCAAAAGCTAAAACCCTAAATTCTTATTCCATTAAGACATCTCAACACTTGCATGGAAGGTAAAGGCGGTTCAAGATCACATTTTTTATCACTCAAACCACCCTAAACGTCCAAAAGGAAAACTCATTTGCTCTAGGATAGCCCATACCCAAAAGGACCACGACTATGCGGCTAATAAGCATAAACTTCTAAAATTATCAAGATATAGATATATGATCACCAAGAATATGGGGCTAATAAGCATAAACTTAGAGGTGGGGTGTTTCTGAATCTAAGTGGTCTTGATCTTCCAATGTGGTTCTTCAATCTTCTCTTAGCTTCAACGACACCAAAACACACACTTTCAAGTTCCAAATGAACACATAAAAGATTAGGGTTTATTATGGACGAAACAGAGGCTGGAGGCTGATGAGGGAATGAGCCTTTGTGAGTTAATGATGTTTATATAGGGTCCAAACCCTAAATATTAGGTTTGAGGTTCTTGCACATACGCCCTGCGTACGCTATGTTATCCCTGTGTATGCGAGTTCCGTCCGAAAATTACAAAAATGCCACTATTAGCCATTTTGCAAAAATTGCTCACACAAGGGCTAAAATACAATTAGTTTTCAAACTTAGGGTTAAAAATGGAAATAACTCAACATCAAGATGTTACAATTCTCCTACACTTGAACTAGACTTCATCCTCGAAGTCTGCTGCTGTAAACAAATCATGGTAATGTTCCCTCACCTCTAACTTAGGGCCCATATCCATTCAGACCCTCCTGATGCTGCCACTGAACCTTGACCAAATCCACCATGTTTTTGCACAAGACCTTCGTCTTCATATCCAAGATGTTCACTGGTCTCTCAACATAATTTAAGCGATCATTAACCTGAATATCCTCCAAACGAACAACCGAAGAATCATCAGCCGCACACTTCCAAAGAAGCAAGACATGGAAGGTGTTGCTGTAAGAAACCTCAGCTAGGGGAAGTTAGGAGTCCCAACTCCCATGGAAATCAATCACGCAAGCTTGTAACATATCCTCAATCGTCTATATGGTCCGCTAGCTCTGATCATCCATTTGTGAATGGTAAGTGGTGCTTAAATGCAACCTAGTACCTAGTTCCTTATCAAACCTTTGCCAAACCACGAAGTAAACCGCACATCCCCATCTAAAATAATAGAAACTGGAATGTCATGTCGAGCAAAAATATCACACACATAAACATTGGCTAATTTCTCGGTCAAAAAACTCTCATGGATGGCTAAGAAATGGGTACTCTTGGTCAACCGAACCACTATCACCCAAATTGCATCATTCCCCCTAGCCATTCGAGGTAACTTGGTGATGAAATCCATTGTAATTTGTTCCCATTTCCACATGGGAACCTCCAAAGGTTGGAGCTTGCCATGCGGCCTCTGGTACTCAGCTTTGATCATTTGACAGGTCAAACACTGATCGCCATACCATGCTATCTCCCGCTTCAAATTCTAGAATGAAACATGCTACTCAGGCCCCCAACAGAAATCCATACCCTTCCTAGTCAAACGAGTGAGGGGTACCATAATCTTGGAGAATTCCTAAATAAATCTTTTATAATAACCTGCTAATCCGAAGAAGCTTTTGATCTCAGATGGGGACTTTGGAACCTCCCACTACATAACAACCTTAATCTTGGCTGGATCGACCAAAATCCTGCTGTGGTTAACAAAGTCTCCCAATAACTAGACCTCTCATAACCAAAACTTACACTTCGAGAACTAGGCATAAAGTCGTTACCGCTTCAATACTCCCAGAAGCTCTTGAAGGTAATCCTCATGTTGCTCTTAGGTCATGGAATAGACCAGGATATAATCAATAAAAACAATAACAGAGCGATCGAGCATCAACATGCATAGCAATTCATCAAATCCATGAATGTTGTTGGTATGTTGGTGAGCCTAAACGGCATCACTATAAACTCGTAATGACCATAATGAGTCTGAAATGTGGTCTTCTTCATATCCTCCTCTCTTACCCTCATCTGATGATATCCCAACCTCAAATCGATCTTAGAGAACCAAGATACACCCTAAAACTGATCGAAGAGGTCATCAATCCATAAAAGTGGGTAACGATTCTTTACCATCAACTTGTTCAACTCCAGGTAATCAATGCACATCCGGTGCGAACCATCCTTCTTGACAAACAAAATTGGTGCTCCCCATGAAGAACTGCTTTGTCTAATAAACTACTTGCCTAATAGCTTCGGAAGCTGTGACCATAACTCCTGCATCTCCAATGGTGTCAATCGGTACAACACCTTAGCAATCAGAGTCGTACCATGGACCAAATCGATCCTGAACTCAACATGCCTCTTAGGAGGCACAATGGGTACCTCATCCGAGAACACAAATGCAAACTCTCTAACAATGGGTACATATGAAACCGAAACCTCCGTCCCAACCTGTGTGTCAACCACATATATAAGATAACCCATAAACCTATGTTACAGATACTATTGAACCCTAGCAGTAGAAAAAAAGGTTGATCCAGTCCAGGTACCCTCTCCATAAATAAGCAATCCCATCCCCCCACTTGGGGTTCGAACTACCACCCTCTGACCCTCGCAGTCAATCATAGCCCAAACCCGTTTAACCAATCCATCCATACTATCACACATACATCCCCATAGGAATGTGAATCGGATCAATCAAATAAGGCACCTTAAAAATCTCTAACACACAACCTGACAAACACTCAAAGTAGAAACCCCATGTTCATTAGCGATAGAATCCCACAACAAACACTCCAACTCTCCAAGAGTAATATCAAAATACCTGCTGAAAGACTGAGATATAAAAGACCAACCCACACCCAAATCAAATAACACAAGAACATGTAAGGATTTCACTAAGAAGTGTTAGATTAGGTATCTAACCCATAACTATAATTGGTATGTACATGACCCGAGAGTATCATGGTCCATTTCAGGTTTCCTTCATCAAAACAATTCGATAGGATGGATATTTGAGTAAGAGGTTAATGATCCATGTTGATTATGGTGGACTAAATCTTTGTGGAGTCCATGAAGATTTAGTCCAAAGGGCTTATCATATGGATTATTGGATTAAAGGCCCAAGGAAGTGCATTAGGGTTTACAAGTTGAAACTCTAGGAATTCCAAACTATATATTGAACCCCTAAGCTTGCAAATTTAGCTACTAAGACTCCAAGGTTAAACCCTAGCCGTTTTTGTATGCTCATAACCTCACTCTCATTATCCTACACTTGTTCATGGTATTTATGACTTGTCTGAGGCATCACACTTGAGGTGCTAAGCTCTTGACAGGCCAAAATTCCACATGCTACAACTAAGAGGTAATCTTCTAACTAGTTTTATGTTTCAAATATCTATGTTGTATGCTAGTTATAGGTTTCATGTTTTGGATAATTTTTGTTGCATGTATAACTAGAGAAATCTTAGATCCAAAGCATTTGGGGTTGTATGTGCACCATAGGAGTGTTATAGTACATAAAACCCAACAGTGGTATCAGATCCATGAGTGTCTTCTGTTATATAGATGCAATTGTATTCCTATCAAAGTTGAAATATCATGTTTTTTTTGCTGCCTGAGTGTTAGACTCGACGAGTCTCATGACTGGACTTGACGAGCTGACACATATGATCATGAACTCGATGAGTCCATAGCCTGGCTCGACGAGTTGGATCATCAAATGGCATTTTTTTTAAAGTTTTGGCCTGTTTTGGATTAGGATCATTACCACAAACTATTTTGGATCATAAATTTTGATTTTACTAATATGGTAATAATTATCCCCATCCAATCAAAAGATAAATTGTCAAATTATAAAATAATTACTAGATTATATGATAAACTAATTATTTGTGTAATCTGATTTGAATTGTCTTACAATAAGTGAATTGTATTAGGTCAAATTGGTAAAAGATAATATGATTATTTTATTACTTTTAAATTTGATCTAAATGTTTTTGAGTGGTTACAAAACGTGCCATCGTGTTTTGGAACTCAAAAAGTTTTTTTTAAGGAGTTACAAAACTTGTCATCAAGTTTGGAATCCAAAAGTTTTACAAGAGTTACAAAACTTTCCCTCATGTGTTGACACTTAAAATGTCTCTTTTATGAAATATTAACTCTAGTAATTGAAAGGTTTCAAAAGATGAGTTTTGGGTTCATAGCTTAAAAATTGATTTAATAGTTTTAATTTTGAATTTTTATATTTAGAAAATTTTGGATTCGTAACTTAAATTTAGAATTAAAAGTTTTTTTTAATTGTGGCTTTATTAAAAGATTAATTAAAAGAGTATTAATAAATATATAATTAAATAGTTTAAGTTTAATTAAATTAAAAGTCTAATTTATTTAAAAGACTAAACCTCCTATTGTTTTTAAATGTTTAAAATACACCTTTATACTATATAAAATTAAAAGTCAAATGTATTATATATGTATAAGTTTAAATGGTCAGTCTTATCGTTAGTAGGCCTCCTTTACGAAGCTGGTCTATAAGGGGTGTTTAAGGAAATTGCCTATAAAATGGCGATTGAATACGTATCCACTCTTACCCACCACACTCTTGACTAGTGGAGGGTCGTTAGTCGAACGGGTAGAATAGGACACTACACCCTCATTAAAAGTATAAAGAATTATAAAGTAACTAAACCCTTATAAATTCCTAATCTTAGTTATTTAGGAAAATTATGAATTTGATGCTAACCCTTGAAATTGCACATTGCATCTTATTGGTCGTTAGTGGAGTGTGTGTGTGGTTAACCGACACACTAATATAGGACTAATAAAGGATGGGAATTGGTAGCTCGTAGTTTGTCATAGATCAATGGAGCCTGTATGGTTAACCGACACATTGATTAGGTGATAAATAACTTCGAGAGTACCAAGCTAATTTACATGGTTATTCATACCTTGTTTGCGATCCTCTGTATCCCAGTCACAAACTTGAAGGGCATAATCGAGATTAAACATGCCATTGAAAAGTTCAATGAATCTCAAAAGATCTAGGAGTTTCATTTAAAACCTAATTCATTTAAAAATATCATTTTCCTGGTGGAATGGGTAAATCGCCATTTACCTACCGACAAATAGTTTGCAATTGGATTACAACATCCCTCTTCCAAGCTAATTTGCATGGTTATTCATACCTTGTTTGCGATCCTCTGTATCCCAGTCACAAACTTGAAGGGCATAATCGAGATTAAACATGCCATTGAAAAGTTCAATGAATCTCAAAAGATCTAGGAGTTTCATTTAAAACCTAATTCATTTAAAAATATCATTTTCCTGGTGGAATGGGTAAATCGCCATTTACCTACCGACAAATAGTTTGCAATTGGATTACAACATCCCTCTTCTGAACTATAAACTATTGTGTCAGGTCCTAGCCTTAATATTTCATTTGGGTGTTATATTAAGGACTTAAATCAACTTAACTTGAATTTCTCCCTTGTAGATGTCTAGTTTTGACAACAATGGTCTTCCTAAATCTTTTGGAAAAGGCTTTCCTCATGAAGATGATGTTCCTAGAAATTATACTTCACCTCCTCCACCTCCTCCAATAATTCTCCCTGGCCCACATGTTTGTTGACTTGAAAAGTTCAAGGGGACTCAAACCCTATTGCCAAGCAAACACCAAGATGGAAGGTCTGTGTGTGCACATATTTTAGAGATGAAGTCATACATTGACAGGCTGGGAATATTATGAGTCATTATCTCAAGGAAGTTGGCTGTTAACTTTATTATTCAATCACTTCCTAAGTTATATAGTGAGTTCATTAAATATTACTATATGACAGACCACGACGTGACCCTTATTGATCTTACCTATTTGCTAATTGTTGCTGAATCAACAATGATTTGGCACACTTGTAAAGCAAATTTTTCTGGAAGATCAATCTCCCAAACTTACATGGATATTGACAATGGAAACATTGGAAGTCTAGAAAAGTATTCTCTTCCTAATGGAAAGGGATCGGCCATGGTCAAGCCGTTTGAACAAATGGTAAGGAAAAAGGCTAAGTATGAGATTGTACCGTGTGTCGTTCCGAAGGATTCTGTTTGCTTCTACTGCCAAGAGAAGGGGCATTGGATGTAAAGTTCTCATATCTACCTGAAGGACCACAAGGATGGTACAGTCAAAATGTTTGACTCTGCTTCAGGTAAGTCCATTATATAACTCTATTAAGTTCCTATTTGTAGATTCTTAATACATGATGTGATGAGATTACATTTTGATGTTTTATAGGATTGAAGAAAAGAAAGGAAGCTTAAAGGAAAAGCATGTTCAGTCGGATCGCAAAGAGATGGATTTCGATGTCATGATTCGATGATCGAATTTTTGAGCTGCTGCTTAGGAGTTATGATAGATTGCTTAGGAATACTTATAAACATAGTTTTCATATGTAACTGCGTTGCACGGAAAAGTTTTTCCGCATTTTTATAAATAAAGAAATTTTTTTGACTTTATCTTATTTGATATTTCCTTGCAATGACATTTATGAAAATTGATGTTTGTATGTTTCTATATGGATTTGATTCTTTCGTTTGTGGTAGTGTCTAAGTTTACCAATTAAGGAAAGATTCTCATCACCAAAGTTTCAGATTAAACAGAAACTTGGAATCATGCAACTTGAGTTGTATGATGAATGAGAACTTTCGTCTTTGGGAAATTAAGACTATTTTCTTGTTCACATGTATATGTAAGTCAAGTGAAGGACTATGGGATCTAGTACACATTGTTGTGCACTGGTTCAGGTCCACCACAAAGAATAATAAGACTATTCGTCATGATTTACTAAGAGGATAGTGAATATGATTATGCTTACAAGATAAAATGTAACTCTGAATCATTAAAAAAGTTTCAATATATAGCAGAACAAATAGGAAGAATCAATTAGGAAGAAAGATAAAAGTTTCTCTAATTTGAATGGAAAGGAGAGTACTTGAGTATCATGGATTATGATAATCTTAATGATTATGAAAACCATATCATAATTGGTCCTCTTAGGACACCTTAGTGCACTTGTATGGCTAAGAAAAGGAATCGGGAATTTTTAAAATGGTTAAATCCAGAAGATGAATCATACTTCGATTCATACTTCGAGATTGTGCCTTGAGTGACATTACTTAAGTAGGTTTATAATACATCATGAAATGTCAAGTAGAAAAGTTTTCTTACTCATGCACATTTGAAATTGGTAGTTGTGATGTTTTAAATAAGACAAAGACCAACTAAGACCAGTTATATGGAGTGTCATACTGTTGGATAAGGTGTCTAAGTCCATAACTATATTTGGTATGTACTTGACCCGACCTGGCATAGTCCATTTCGATTGCATGGCATCGTGCATTTGGATAGACTAAATGAGAGAAGTAACACTATGGTTTATTAATACATTATAAGTTCTAATATATTAATAGTATTATTTAATTAGTATTGATCAAGAATTAATTTGGTATTAATTAAGTGATCAAAAGATAACTAATTAAATATATGGCTTGATTATGTAAATCATCCATAACTTGTATAGTGGGCTAAACCCATAGGATGCTCCATGGGAGTTACAAACCCATGGGTCATGGAAATGAAGAGTCATGTCACATTAGGGTTTACATAGTGTAACCCTAGATGTGACACACTATATAAAGGACATCATACTCACCAAAATCGGCTACATGAGGTTACAAGAGGGTTAGGATGATTTTTACAAGTGCTTGTATTCTCTCAAAGTCATTCCAAAGCATTTGGTGTCATGTGAAGCATTTGAAGAATCACAGTTGGGGTGCTAGGCTCTCAAGGTTTTCAAGGAATCAAATCAACTCAACTACAAGGTATGTCTATTTAATCAAGCATAAGTTAGAGACTTTTGAAGGTTTAAAGAGTTTAAATAGGAAGTCGAGAATCAGTTGGGCAGGAACATTAAGATGCTTCGATCCGATCATGGTGGTGAGTATCTTAGTACAGAGTTCCTCGACTATCTTAAGGATGTGGTATTATCTCACAATTGACACCTCCAGGGACACCACAGCTTAATGGTGTGGCTGAGAGGCGTTATCGAACCTTGTTGGATATGGTTTGTTCCATGATGAGTCTAGCTACGCTACTAATCTCATTTTGGGGGTATGCATTAGAGACTGCCGCCCATATCCTTGATCTGGTCCCTACAAAGAAAGTTTCCAAAACTCCTCATGAGATGTGGACTGGTAAACTTCCCAAACTAGACCACATCAAGATTTGGGGTTGCAAGGATTTTGTGAGACGCAACACTCATGATAAGATCGAACCTCGAAGTGAGAGGTGTATTTTCATTGGCTACCCACAGAAATCATTTAGTTACCTCTTCTACAGACCTAGTGGCAATGTGGTCATTGTAGCAAGGAGGGGTGTCTTGAGAGATAGAGAGAGAGAGAGAGAAAGAGAGAGAGAGAGAGAGAGAGAGAGAGAGAGAGAGTTCATAAGCCAAGGAAACAGTGGGAGGCAAATTGACCTTGAAGAAATTCAAGAGTCAAGTGGTGAAGGAACTTCAAACCCTAGCACTCAACCTGAGGAGGAAACTCCTGTTGAGCCAATTGACAAGTCTGAACCTCTGAGGTGTTCCACAAGGGTTGGGAATGCACCTGAGCATTATTATGGTTTCCATATTACTGTGGAAGGTGAGACACTTATCAGTGATGAGACATTGGTAATTCTGGATGAGCCTAACAGTTACGCGGAAGCCATGGCAAGCCTCGATTCTGGCAAATGGAAAGAGGCAATGGACAGCGAGATACAGTCTAGGTATGACAATCAAGTTTGGAACTTGGTTGACAATGTACCAGGTCATAAGACAGTTGGGTGCAAATGGATCTTCAAGAAGAAGACCGACATAGAAGGTAATGTAAACACATATAAGGTGCGACTGGTTGCAAAGGGCTTTTCTCAAACTCCGGGAGTTGATTATGATGAGACCTTTTCACCAGTAGAAAAGATTAAGTCTATTAGAGTTCTGTTAGCCATCGCTGCATTTCATGATTATAAAATATGGCAAATAGATGTCAAAACCGCCTTCCTTAATGGAAGTTTGGTTGAAGATGTTTACATGTGTCAGCCAGAGGGTTTTTTCAGTACAAAATACCCTAATAGTGTGTGTAAGCTCGAGAAATCCATTTATGGATTAAAACAGGCACCTCACAGATGGAATCTTTGCTTCGATGGGAAAGTCAAAGAATTTGTCTTTTCAAGGAGTGAAGATGCATCTTGTGTCTATGTCAAGGATAGTGGGAGTATAGTTAGATTTTTGGTATTGTATGTGTATGACATACTACTCATAGGAAATGATATCCCAACCATGCAGGAAGTAAAGTACTAGCCTAGGAAGTGTTTCTCTATGAAAGACCTAGGAGAAGCTGCCTATATTCTTAGGATAAGGATTCTCATAGATCAGAGTAAAAGACTAATTGGACTTAGTTAGAGTACCTACTTGGATAGCATGTTGAAGAGGTTCAGCATGCAGGACTCCAAGAAAGGAGAGTTACCCATCCAGAGTAACACCAGGCTGAGTAAAACTCAGAGCCCAAGTATTGAGGCTGAGATAGTAGAGATGAGTCGAGTACCTTATGCTTCGGAAGTAGGCTCAATAATGTATGCTATGACTTGTACTAGCCCTGATGTAGCCTTTTCCTTGAGCATGGTAAGCAGATATCAGGGGAACGCTGGCAAGGCTCACTGGACTGCGGTAAAGAATATCCTCAAGTACCTACGGAGGGCTAAGGATTGGGTCCTTACCCTCGGTGGGAGTGATGACTTGAGAGTTCTAGGGTATAGTGATGCTAGGTTTTAGAATGATAGGGATAATTTCTGTTCTCAGTCAAGCTGGGTCGTTACCCTAAACGGAGGAGCAATTACTTGGAAGAGTTCCAAGAAAGAGACAGTGGATGATTTAACTTGCGAATCAGAGTATATAGCAGTAAGCGAGGCAGCAAAAGAGGCAATATGGCTGAAGAACTTCATTGGAGACCTTGGAGTTGTACCAGCTATAAAGGAGCCAATGGAAATTTTCTGTGATAGTGAAAGTGCAGTTGCCTTAGCCAAGGAACCAAGGGATCACGGGAGATCCAGACACATCGATAGAAAATACCATTTCATTAGACATCGAATAGGTTTAGAGTAGAGGAGTTGCAGTGTTTTGGAAATGATAATTAATTATAGCTCTTAATGGAAAAGTGGAAAAAGGGGTTCCATGTAAGCCATGCATGAGATTTGGGTTTTGGCTGGGTACGCCCAACGTAAGTTGGACGTATGCCCAGCGTAGTAAAGGAAAGATGCGAGGTGGCCAGGTGAGTACGCCCAACGTACTCTCAGAAACCCCAAACCCTAATTTAAGGGCCACCACTATATAAGGAACATGTTGGTTCATACCCTAGCCTCCATAAGCTCACCCTTAACCTTACAAACCCTAGAAACCCATATTCCCTCCATTGTTGGGTGTGTTTGGCCTTGGAAAGCTCATTTTGGCAAAAGAAAAGCTAGAAGGAGAAAGGAGACGTTGTCAAAGAAGAAGAGGAACGATTGGAGCTTGTAGATCTAAAGAGATACCATCCTTTGGAGCTTGTTTGAGGTATAAAGCTTCTTGCTTGCCAATTATTTGCATAGATCTAAGTGTTGTGAAGCTTTTAGCATCTTTCTTGTCCCAAAGTTCTCATCTTGATTCATGCTTTGTGTTGGCCGAGATTTACATGTCCTTTCAAACCTTTGGAGAGGTCTTGAGTGAGAAAAATGAGGTCCCAAGGGTTGTTGTTGTTCCATGTGTGAGATATATAGGTATTAATGGATTAAGACCTTGGATTAAGAGCTTATGGACGTCCCAAGTGATAAAGTTTGAGACTTTATGAATCTTAGGCATATTTGGCCTAAGGATCTGAAGTTTGGGCTTAAGAGCTTAAGCCATTAAGAAGTTATAAGAACTTAATGAGTAGCGCAGTTATGGCCCACGTAACACCTGAGTACACCCCGCGTAGGGGGCCAGAGCCCCGATCCCCAGTTGCAAATAAGAATGTACGCCCTGCGTACCAAGGAGGGTACGCCCAACGTACTCCCCCTGAGTAGACTTTAATGTTGGGCCTTAGGGTTTGGGCCGTTTGTGGGTTGTTGGTTTATGGGCCATGTCTGGAAATTATGGATAGAGTATTTTTGGGCCCAATTATTGTATTGGACATTGGATCTAGGACTATTTGGTGAGGTGGGCCCAATTTGGTAAATTGGGCCAATATTGGACTTTGTATAAGATTTGGACTTTGGCCTTGGCCCGATGAGTGGATGTATGTTTGGCCTAATGTGTATTTGTGCTATGTGGGCTAGTTCGGGATTTGCGGCGAGTTGGTGATTCGAGAGTCTGCTTCTTTAGTTCAGAGTATCAGCATTCGCAAGGTGAGTTATCCTGACTATATCGACAGGGTCTAAGGCACCAAGGCCGGCCCTTTATCGGATTGAGATTTGGGTATTTGTTGTTATGTTATTTCTTTGATATGTCTGCATCCTGGTAGCTAGGAGGGTATATGTTAGAGACCTAGTTAAGGTCGGTTTCCTGATATGTAGGGTGATGCTATGCTAGTGACCGGTTAGGTCGGTATCCTTGTTAGGATGATGATATGTTATGCGATCTGCTTGATCGGCTTGCTGACTATGAACTGTTATATGATTGTATGTTATGTGCACATGGTTGTTTGGACTGGATTTGGGTTGAGGCGGTCCTGCTTTGTGCTGTAGGCCAAGATACCCAGGGCGGATCGGTTGTTCCGAAGGCCCAGCGAGTGGTCCGGATAGGCTGTAGGCCCCACGAGGGTGGACCAGACGTGTCGAGGCTCGGAGACTGGACCAGGCCGATTGAAGGCCCGATGCAGGCGGACCAGTCATATTGTAGACTCAGAGAGTGGACCAGGTGGGTTGAAGGCCTGGTGCGGGCGGACCAACCACACTGCAGACTCGAAGGACATGACTAGACTAGGAGGGTGGACCCGGTGGATTGAAGGCCCGATACGGCGGACCAGTCACACAGTAGACCCGATATGCATGGTTGTTCTATGTTCTGTTATGTTATGTATGCTATTTATGTTATGGGCTGGAAGGCACTATGTTATGGGCCGGAAGGCATTATGATTTGGACCATAAGGTCGTAGCCTGGAAGGGCGTATATGTGGTTGGTATTTTGGGGGTATCTCACTAAGCTTTCGAGCTTGCAATTGTGGTTTAATGTTTTTCAGGTTCTTCAGGAGACCGTGGCATGGAAAAGGCGTGATCGTACCACTCCTCATGTTTATGTTTATGACATTGTTCTGGGAATACTCTGATAATAAATGTATTGAAAACCTTTTTGTAATAACATTATTAAAATGGGTTGTTTTTGAAAAGTTTAAAATTTTGGTCGTTACAAGAAGAATGACTCCTCATGGCGAAGAGGGTATCATCAGATGAGAACCCAGCAGATCCCCTCACGAAGGGACTGAGTCGGGTTAAGCATCTCCGGCATGCTCGGAGCATAGGGCTGAAGGATGATATTAGTTTTAGTAGTTAGATAATTTTTGAAATTTGTATAGTGTAATTGACATTTGATGATGAATAAAAGTTGTGTTTATTTATGAGTAAAGTGTTGCTATCTTTTTTCAATTGTTTACTATATTTCTTTTGCATGTTTTGACTTCAAGAATAATTATGTTTGGTATATCATATTATTCGAATTCTCCACAGTCAGTCCTATGTTCGAAGTAGGTATGAATCGAGACTGTCATGAGTTGATTGTAGAGGTCTAAGTTGTTGGACACGGCTATAACATTCATGAGTGCTCATAACTTCTGAGCATTGGACTCAACCCACGCTCACTGGTATCACTTCATGGAATTTATCTCGAGTGATCGTGAGAAGATAATATCATATATGTCTTCAAACGTAGAGATATGACTTGTTGCCCATGATTTGTGTATGCATTGATCGTATGAAACCGCAACGGTAACTCGATGTTATAAAACGTACTTTTGTTTGTGATTCAACAAGTAGAAGAAGAAGCATATGAGTCGGATTTTATCTATTCCTTCTTGGATTAGAAGCGATATTTGGGCCCCTCGATGATTTTCTTTTCATCTATATACTGGGACCGGTCAGAACTAAGTTGATGTGTTCAATTAAGTTCTTTGTCAAACAAATCTGAAATCGGGAAACAAACTTCTGGATAATAAGAAAGACATTATTCCATGTATTTGTCCGGCTAATATCTAGAACGAGGATTATATGATCACTTATCTTAAATGGCGTATCATCATCTTCTCAGTTCCGAGAGACTTTGAAAGAGCTATGATCACTGATTGGTTCCTGAAGTCATGCTTGCATATATAGTTATTAGACTTATCCAAGTGGGAGACTGTTGGATAAGGTGTCTACGTCCATAACTATATTTGGTATGTACTTGACCCGACCCGGCATGGTCCACTTGGGTTGCATGGTATCATGAATTTGGATAGACTAAATGAGAGAAATAACACTTATGGTTTATTAATATATTATAAGTTCTAATATATTAATAATATTATTTAATTAGTATTGATCAAGAATTAATTTGGAATTAATTAAGTGATCAAAAGATAACTAATTAAATATATGGGTTGATTATGTAAATCATCTATAACTTGTATAGTGGGCTAAAAGGCTCCATGGATTTCAGGTTGGGTCAAACCCATAGGATGCTCCATGGGAGTTACAAACCCATGGGTCATGGAAATGAAGAGTCATGTCACATTAGGGTTTACATGGTGTAACCCTAGATGTGACACACTATATAAAGGACATCATGCTCACCAAAATCGGCTACATGAAGTTACAAGAGGGCTAGGCCGGTTTTTACAAGTGTTTGTATTCTCTCAAATTCATTCCAAATCATTTGGTGTTGTGTGAAGCATTTGAGGCATCACACATGGAGTTCTAGGCTCTCAAGGTTTTCAAGGAATCAAATCAACTACAAGGTATGCAATTCTAGCCATCTTTTTGATTAAAAGTTCCCTATGTGTGCTAGATAGGATTATGAACCTTGGAAATCATATTTTGCATGTATTTTAGATAAACATGGATCCAAGGTTTTCTAGGGTTGAATGTACACTTAGGGGTGTTAGAATGCTCATAACCCATCACATACTTGATAAGAATCTGCACTAATTCTTGAATATTTGTTTGTCAAGAAAAGTTTCTTGAGTAGAGAATGTTATATGTCAAGAGGTCAGTGGGAGTCTTAAAGACCTTGAAAAGCTTCAAGAACTAATCAAGAATAAACTTATTCATTTATCACTAGCACACGATTTGAGATTTGTAACCTTTCGTGTTGACATATTCTTGTTTCGATGCCCGTTCCAGTTAAAGTTGAGTATGCATGTGAGTTCTATGAGTTCTCAATTGTTTGCATATGGCAAAGCACCTTGATCAATGAAAGTTCACTAATTAGTAAGGGTGACCTGCTCAACAATTTGGAAGACATGGTAGGCCCTTGAGCTATCAAATGGCAAGAAATTAAGATTGAACAGGTTCAGTCCATATAAGTTTGAATTTGTCATAGACCTTGTCTTATGGTAGATTCACATGGATAGGACCACATACACTATAAAATCTAAGTGGCAAAGGTTTCTCTCCACTTCGTGAAAATGATAGTGAGGAAACACTTTCACTAAGTAGATTTTGAGAAGATAGCAGTTGTGTTAATTGCGTTCTAAAATTCGATTATGATTATGACATCCTTCTTCATAGTTAGAATTGTGATAAATGGAAAATAGTTTGAACATTTGGGACTTATTGTTGTAAGTTTTGAAATATTTTGGATACACATAAAAGCTTTCTAATAAAAGGTGTATGAGCTTAGATAAAGGCTTATCGAAGCATCTCGTATCAGAAATCTGAACTTTGGTAAGAAAGTCAATAAGTATTGATTTGTAGAAGTCCAACTGATTTTTGGGTACATGTCAAAGCTAGTGGGAGCATAAGTTTTATACTAGTAGGAATATAATTATCATGATAGTGGGAGCATGATTATTATGTGAAGTGTTGCATGTTAGCAATATTGGTTATAGGAAACAAAGGTTAAGAGTTTTGCAAAGTTGTAGAATTTGAAAAGTTGTTTTGCTATAGGTAAGGGAGAGGATACTTATACTTCATTTCAAATCTAAAAGCTTAGACTGAAATTTTAATTTATTCATGAGCGTATATGAATATTAGGTTGAAATGTTTCAACATTGGAAATTGTATATATGGAAATATTATAGCAATAGATTGGTCAAGTATCATGTCTTTATGTAATACATTATGAATCATATTCCATATGCTTCGGGTATAGGATCGATTGCATATGCTATAATATTCATGTGTCCTAATTTTGAAATGCCTAGGGCATTAAGAAGACTAGAACCAGATATGACTACATTTATTAAGCAACTGAGAAGGATGATCTAAGGTTTGCTAAGGATTGATCGCTTGTAGTTGGAAATATAGTAATGGATGGAACATATTGACATTATTATGAATAGACAGGATTCTATTAACAATGAGTTGTCTTATAGAAAATATTGAAATATTTCCATAATGGGAGTTGGATGTTAAGAATCTATGTGAAAGTTAGAAGCTTTTGTGAAATAATGATGTTCAAAGGAATGTACTTTGAATTTGAGACTTCACTGCCATGAAATTGTCCTTGTGACAATATCCAAAGGAATACTTTGTAATATTGTTGGCAAAGTCTCTATGACTTTTGTACCTTGATATTACAAAAGAAATCATTGCATTATAGTTTAGCATCTAACACACTCTTATAGTGGCAAGAATTTGGCATTCTTACACTTATGGTAAAGATTTGGAATTGTGAAATGAGTTTCATTAAAAAATGTGTTCAATTGATCTTTTTCACAAAGTAAGGACCATAGATAAACATAGTGTGCATGCTTGAAGCATGGGATAACTATAGTTTTAATTCAAGCATTAAGGTGATTAATTGAAACATTATACAATGAATAATGTATAATAATATGGTGATTAAATAATAAGGGTTTTATTTATACTCAAAAGTTTTGAGACCATATTGGATTAAATTATTCTTGTGTTTCACTTTGCATGTTTTGACTTCCCGGATAATAAGATTATCCAAACATCTTTAGTCAATCTTACTTTGGAAGTAGGTATTAAGGTAAGACTGTCATGAATGGGTTTTTGTAAGATTGTCTAAGGTGTTAGGCATTGCAAAAGTTTGCTACAAACATTCATGAGTGCTCTTGAAATAAGATTTGAGTATTGGATTAAAACCACACTCATTTAATCACTTCACAGATTTCATCACGAGTGATTGTGAGATGATAATATCTTATATTCTTGAAACGGATACATATAGTTGCAGTTTACAAGTCGATTGAACATTGATGATATGTAACGCACCAGTAACTTGGTGTTATAACTTATAAAACATATTGTTGTGTGTGATTTGATGAGTAAATAGAGCAAGAATATGAGTCAAAGTTTCTCCGATCTTTTTACCCTAATAGGGATAAAAGCGATATATATGGGCCCATCGATGATTTAGTGATGACACCCTAAGTGCTTGGCCAAGCCTGGACTGATTTGATTTGTTCAATTAGTGAGTCGTCATAAATTAGAAATTGGAAAACAACACATGGATAGAGATAATGATTATAATCCATGTCTCATGTCCATATGATATATGGAATGGATGAATATATGATCCTTTATCTAATGGACGCATCATTGACTTGATCAGAGTTCGACAACGGCTTTTTGAGAGCCATGATTGCTAGTCGTTTTTTAAATCGTACCTGCAATTATAGTTATTAGACTTATCCAAGTGGCAAACTATTGGATTATGTGTCTAAGCTCATAACTATAATTAGTATGTACTTGACCCGAGAGTAGCATGGACAATTTCGGGTTGCCTTCACCGGTACAATTTGATAGGATGGATATTTGAGTAAGAGGTTATTTGTGATTTATTAATATGTTATATGTATAATATATTAATTGAGAAATCATATTATTTAATTAATATTGGTCAAGAATTAATTTGGAATTAATTTAGTGACAAAAAAGATTAATTAAATTAAAGGGTCTGATTATGTAAATCAGTGATACTTTTAGGTTGGGCTAATATCCATGTTGATTATGGTGGAGTAAATCTTTGTGGAGTCCATGAAGATTTATTCCAAAGGGCTTATCGTATGGATTATTGGATTAAAGGCCCAAGGAAGTGGATATGGGTTTACATGTTGAAACTCTAGGAATTCCAAACTATATATTGAACCCCTAAGCTTGCAAAATTGGCTACTAAGACTCCAAGGTTAAACCCTAACTGTTTTGTATGCTCATAACCTCACTCTCATTATCATCCACTTGTTCATGGTGTTTATGACTTGTTTGAGGCATCAAACTTGAGGTGCAAAGCACTTGACAGGCCAAAATCTTCATGCTACAACTAAGAGGTAATATTTTACTAATTTTATGTTTGAAATATCTATGCTGTATGCTAGTTATAGGTTTCATGCTTTGGATAATTTTTGTTGCATGTATAACTAGAAAAAACTTAGATCCAAAGCATTTAGGGTTGTATGTGCACCATAGGAGTGTTATAGTACATAAAACCCAACAAGAAGGTACCAGTAATGACGTTTGGACCTGTCATGGGCTCCTCTGTCATAACGTTGAAGGCACAACCTTGATCCCTTGAGGGATCCGCTCTACCGTGGCATGCATCACCGATCCTCAGTGTAGTTGGTGCTGGAGCATGCGTTGGTCTGGTCACAAGCAATGGACAGTTGTCCCTCATATGACCAACCCGTTTATAGTGGTAATAGATCTTGGTACTCGACTGTGGGGCCTGCTTATGACAATCCTGTTGAATTAGTGTCTAAGACCATAACTATTTTGGTATGTACTTGACCCGATGATGAGCATGGTCCTTTTGGGTTGCCTTCACCATAACAATATGTAGGATGAATTAAGAAGAGAAAGGTTTAATTATGATTTATTAATATATTATGAGAATAATATATTAAAGGAGAAATCATATTGTTTAATTAATATTAGTCAAGAATTAAATTAAGAATTAATTTTATGGCTAAAAGAGATTAATTAAACTTAAGGGACTTATTGTGTAATTATAAGATAACTATATGGATGGGCTAATGGACTCCATAGAAGTTGGAGTGGACAAATTCTATGGGGAAAGCCATTAGAAATCTTCCAAGGCTTCTAAAGAGGGAGTCCATGGGCTGCTTAGGGCTTAAGCAGTCATATTAGGGTTTCCTAGCTGCAAACCCTAATAGCCAGCATATATAAGGAACCCTTATGGCCCCAAAAACGTAAAAGATACTTTCTTTAGGGTTTCCAGCCATTTTTGGTGCCTCCTCTCTCCTCCCTCTTCATCCAAGTTGTTTAGTGGTGTTTGTGACTCCATTAGAGATGCAACACTTGAGGCACTAAGCTTTCTTAATCGAAGGATTGATTGTTATTGCTATATAACAATCAAAGGTAAGATCTAAACCGTAATTTCAGTTATAGTTCATTAGATATAGGGTTTATGGCTTTGGATAATCAATTGCTTGTTCATTAGACAAACTAGATCCAAAGGTATTAAGGTTTGCATGTACACCATAGGATTGATGTTTTGGTCGAAACCCATCAGTGGTATCAGAGCCTAGGGCTGTTTGTTAGTGAATTTGATGCTTATTTGATCGAATATTGGCTGAAAAATCGATTTTTACACCTTCTTCTTGACTGACTCGGCGATTCAGTAGATAAACTCGGCGAGTCAGGCTGACTCGGCGAGTCCAGTCTCTGACTCGGTGAGTCCAAGGGTCTGGCAGCGATTTTTGGCGATTTTCTTGCTGTTTTGGCTTGGGATACTTTCCATAAACATTTTTATTTAATAAAATCTTATTTTTATTGATTTTTGGTGAATATCCTTACTAAAATGGAAGATAATTATCTATTAATCAAATATTTATTGCCTTATAAGATAACCTTTAATTATTTGAGTTATTTGATGAATTATCTTGCAAGAAATTGAATTAGGTCAATTTAGATAATTACCAATTATTTGTTTAATTTAGTTATTTGTAATTTGACCTACATAGTTTTTGAAAAGTTTCAAAACCTGTCCTCAAGTTTTATAATTTAAAAGTTGATTAAAAAGTTTAACTTTGAAATATTAAATTCTAAAACCCTAGTATTTTGAAAAGGTTCAAATTACACCCACATGGTTTTGTTAAGTTAATTAAAAGTTTAATTAAAAAAAGAAACTTAATAAAACCACCTAGTATTTTAAAAGTGTAAAATACACCCTATACTATATATATCTAACATTAAAAGTCTAATATTACATATAGGAGTAAAGAGTCGGTCTTATCGTTAGTTGGCCTCATTCACGAAGCTGGTCTATAAGGGGTGTTTAAAGAAATTGACTATAAAATGGCGATTGAATGGGTATCCACTCTTACCTACCGCACTCTTGACTAGTGGAGGGTCGTTAGCCGAACGGGTAGGATAGGACAGAAACTTCCATTATAAGTATAATGAAGTACAAAGTAACTACATGCTTTTACAAATTCCCAAATCATAATTACTTTAGGCAAAATGTGAAATTGTATGCTAATCCATGGGATCACACTTCGTAGCCTTGTCAAACGTTAGTAGAGCGTGTGTGGTTAACTGGCACACTAATTTAGGGTTGACATTGGTAGTGAAGGGTGGCTCGATGTTTATCATAGATCAATGGAGTGTTTGGCTAACTGACACATAGATTAGGTGATAGTAGCATTGAGTGCACCACGTAATTTGCATGGTTATTCACACCTTGTTTGTGATCCTCGGCATCCCAGTCACAAACTTAAAGGGCATAATTGAGATTAAACATGCCATTGAAAAGTTCAATGAATCTCAAAAGAGCTAGCATATATAAGGAAATGAGAGTCATGATTCACTTCCTCCACCTCCTCTTATTGTTCTCCCTGATCCACAAGTTCAAAGGCTTGAAAAGTTCAAGCTCACTCAAGCCCTTTTGGTAAGTAAACACAAAGATGGGAAAACTGTGTTTGCACACGTCTTAGAGATGAAGTCACACATTGATAGGTTAAGGATTTTGGGTGTCGATATCTCAGAGATGTTGGATGTTGACTGGGTTCTTCAGTCACTTCATGTTTCGTATAGTGAGTTCGTAAGAGAGTACTATACAATGGTTCATGACATGACCTTCATTGATTTGACCTATTTGCTTATTGCTTCCAAATTAATGATGGTTTGGTGCACTGGTCAAGCAAACTTGATCGGTCGATCAAACTCCCATACTTCATTGGACACTGGATGCAGTGGAAGTCTAGAAAAGGCTGAGATTGTCCCTTGCTATGTACCAAAGGATTCGATTTGCTTTTACTGCCAAGAGAAGGGGAATTGGAGATGAAGCTGCCCTATTTACCTGAGAGATCTAAGAGATGGGAGAGTCAAGACGTATGGCTCTACTTTAGGTAAAATCCGTTAACTAACTCTATAAGTTCCTATTTTTTTGGTTCTTAATACATGATGTGATAAGATTACATTTTGATGTTTGCAGGATTGAAGAAAAGAAAGGAAACTTAAGGAAGAAGCGTGCTGAATCTAATCACGAAGATATGGATTTTGATCGCGTGGATTCAAAGATCGGATTTTTGAGCCGCTACTTTAGAGTTAGGGTAGATTGCTAAGAAATATATAATAGCATAGTTTTTCAGTTGAATTGCATTGTAAGGACAAGTTTTTTCCACAATAAAATAAATTTTTGAGTTTTATCTTATTTATTTATCCTTATAATGGCGTGTATGAAAAATTGATGTTTATGTATTTCTATTATTAGCAAAATAGATTTGATTCTTAATTAGGTTATTTGTGGAAATGTCGAGAATTTACCAAATAGGGAGAGATTATCATCGACCAAGTTTCAAGTGGATAGAAACTTGGAATCATGCAACATGTATTATATGATGAATGAAAAACTTTCACATTTGGGAAATTTAGACTAATTCTTTGACAAAGTGTAAATTGAAGGACTAAGAGATTGAGTACACTAGTTCATACGTTGATCAAGTCTACCACAAGAGTGACAAAGATATTCATCATGATTTACTAAAGTTTAGTAAATATGGTTATACTTATAAGATTGAGTATAATTCTGAGTCGATTGAAAGAGTTTCAATCAATAGCATAACGAACAAGAAGAATCTAGTAGGTAGAAAGATAAAAGGCTCTCTATTCTAAGAAGAAGGGAGAGTAACTTTTATTGTGTTTTATGATAGGTCTTAATGATTAAGAACCATGTCTTAATTGGTCCTCTAAGTGAGTCTTAGTGCAATTGCATGTCTAAGAAGAGGAATCGAGAATTGTACAAATGGTTACATCAAGAAGCCAATCATACTTCGTTTCAATATCAAGTCTTAGAGTCATACTCCAAGATTGTGAATTGAGTGACACATCTTTAGTAGGTTTATAACACTCAACAAATGTAAAATTGGAAAAAGTCTTCTTATTCCTGCACATTTGAAATTGGTAAGTTGTGATGTCTTGCAGAAGAGAAAGACCAACAAGAACCAATTGAGCGAAGTGTTAGTCTTGATAGGATTTCGCACTAACTCTTGAATATTTGTTTTGTCATGAAAAGCTCCTTGACAAAGAGAATCATATATGTCAAGAAGTCAGTGGGAGTCTTAATTGTCTTGAAAAGTTCAAGAGCTAATCAAGAATAAACCGATAATTGATCACTAGCACACGACTTGAGGTTGGCGGCCTATCGTGTTGACATAATTTTGTTTCTGTGCCATTCCAGTTTGAGTTAACTATGTATGTGAGTTCTATGAGTTCTCATTTGAATGCGTAAAGGCAAGCACCTTGATCAATGGAAAGTACATTGATAGGTAAGGGTGAGCTGCTTAACAACTTGGAAGACATGGTGGGCATTCATGCTACCATGAGGCAAGGAATCAAAATTGAACAAGTTTAGTCAATATGAGCTAGAATTTGTCGCAAACCTTGGTTTTGGCAAAATTCATATGGATAGGAACACATACACTATAAAATCTAAGTGGCATAAGGTTTCCCTCCTTCATGAAAATGATTATGAGGAAATTCTTTCACTAAGAGAGATTTTAAGGAGACAACAGTTGTGTAAATTGTATTCTCAAATTTGATTATGATTACGACATCCCTCTTCATAGTTCGAATAGTGAGATTTGGCAATTAGACACACATGTAAGCTTTCTAAGGAAAAGTTGTATGAAGTTAAGAAGCTTAGATAAAGGTTTATCAAAGCATCAAGTATTCAGAAATATGAAGTTAAGGAATTCAATAAGCATTGTTTTCTGAAAGTTCAGATGTTTTCTAGATATATGCCAAAGCTAGTGGGAGCATAAGTGTTATGCTTGTATGGTAATAATCATCGTGTTAGTGGGAGCATGATTATTATGTTAAGTATTGCGAGTTAGCAATATTAATTATAGAAAACAAAGATTCACTTTGCATAGTTGTAGGGGTTGAAAAGTTGTTTTGCTATTATTAAGGGAGAGAATATTATACTTCATTTCAAATCTAAAGGCTTAGATTGTGAAATTTTAATCAAATTTAGTCAAATATATATGAATGTTGTGTTGGAATGGTTCAACATGAGGAAATTCTATATATGGGAAGGATAATTGCATTCTCAGAATTTGGTTATGACTACGACATCCCTTTTCATAATCAAAATTGTGAGAACATGACAATTAGAGATATTATAGCAAAAGACTGGTAAAGTATCACGTCTTTATGTAAGACATTATGAATAGTGTCCCATACGCTTCGGGTATAGGATCGATTGCATATTCTATAATATTTGACCATTCTAAAATTTTCAAAATGCCCAATGCATTAAGAGGGAAAAGGGATTAGAATCAGTTTTGACTAAAGTAATTAAACAACTGTCAAAGGATGATCCAAAGTTCGATGAGGATTGGTCGCTTGTGAGTAGTTGGAAGTATAGTATTGGATGGACCATATCGATATTATTATGAATAGATAAGATTGTATTAAGAATGAGTTTTAATATGTCAAATATGGAAAGGTTTCCATATTGGGAGTTGGAAATTAAGAATTTATGTCTAGATTAGAAAATTTTATGCAAAAAGGATGTTCAAAGGAATGTACTTTGAGTGAGAGACATCACATCTATAGAATTGCTTTGTAACAAATTCTAATAGAATACTTTGTAATTTCATTGGCCAAGTCTGGGTGACTTTTGTGCTATGACTTTGCGAAAGGATCGTTGCATAAAATGTTAGAATCTAACATATTCTAGTGGTGGCAAGAACCTTGTGTTCTTACACTAACGATGAGGATTAGGAATTGTGAAATGAAAATTAAAGGAAAAATTTTCAATTGATCTATTTCATGGACTATAGGAAACGAAGTGTGCATGGTTGGAGCACGGGACAGTTGTTGTTGTAATTCATGTAATGAGTTGATTATCCGAAACATTAAATGATAAATAATGAGTAATCAATATGGTGGTTAAATAGAAGTGTTTTATTTACTCTCATGAGTTTGGGGCCATATGGGATTAACTATTATTGTTGTGTTTCAGTTTGCATGTTTTGACTTCCAGAATAACTGGGTTATTCAAACATCCACAATCGGTCATACATTGGGAGTAGGTATGAAGGAAGACTGTCATGAATATGTCTGCAGATTGTCTGAAGTGTTTAGACATAGCACAAGTTTGATGTAGAGTTCATGAGTGCTTTGATACGATTAGAGTATTGGATCAAACCCACGCTCACAAGAATCACTTCATGGATTTTATCACGAGTGATTGTGAAACGATAATATTGTATATTCTTAAAACTGCAACGTGCGAGTTGTTATTTGCTGTTCGGTTGCACATTAATGATAAGTAAACGCACCAGTAACTTGGTGTTATAAAACTTATTGTTGTGTGTGATTCGGTGAATGAGTACAAGCGAGCATTTGAGTCGAATTTTATCCATTGCTTTTACCCAAAGTGGGATAAAAGCGATATCTGTAGGCCCCTCGATAATTTAGTGATGACACCCTAAGTGCTTGGCCAAGCTGGGACTATGTGACAACCCGAAATTTCCATTCTATACAAACAGTATCACTTCAATAGAAGTTATAACAGTCATAGTCGATTTTTCAGACTTTTCGTATAAGTTGGAGTAATTTAGGGTTTACACTTCAGTAAATATCAGGAGAGTGGATGCACTACGGTTTTGTGCAACACTGTTATTCCAACACTCGGTTATATTAGAAATCAATTGCGGAATAAAAATATTTTCTGCCAAAATATTTCAGGACTATAAATAGATTTCTGAACTAAATTCATTCATTATTCACATTTCCAACTAGAGAAAAGCCATTTTCTCTCTCACGGATCTTTGGGTTTTCATCCCAAATCGTGAGTACACTTCTCTAGTTGTTATTTAATGCTTGTTATATGCTTAATAACATAGATTACATGTGAAATATGTGAGATTCGGGAGTTTACGGACCAAGAAAGTGCTTGGGGAGTAAACTCCAAAACGAAGCCTAAAGGCTATCTAGTCCCATTTCCTTGTTAGGTAACTAACTTAGGATGATATGTATGCATATTTGAGACTCGAAAACAATCAAAAACACATAGTTTTAGGAGTTCACGGCCCAAGAAAGTCTTAGGCCGTAAACTCCAAATTCAAGGGACATAACATGCACTAATCACTCATAAGGCTTTAGACTTTAATACCCATTTAATCCTAGGTAATCTATGGACTTTTAAACATCAAGAACACCCCTAAAAGGGAGTTTATGGCCTAGGAACAACTCTTGGGCCGTAAACACCAAGTAAGGGCACCAAAGTGTGCCTAGGGTCCTCTTTAGCCTTAAACAAAATCCTAGAAGTTATCCTACTTGTGCAAGGGACTTGAAAGAATTAAAACACCCATCCCTTGAGAGTTTACAGTTGTAAACTCCAAAAGAAATGGTCTTTTGGCTGTAAACTCCTGAAAGGAGTATTATAAGGCCCTAAACTACCCAAAGGATTAAACCACCAAGCTAGGCTTATTCTAGAGATCATTTAGCACTTCAAAACACACATTACCACCAATACTAGAGTTCATGGACGTAAACTAAAGGGTTTATGACTGTAAACTCCTTGTGTGGAGTTTCTTGAGTAGTAAACACTTATACAAGGTCCTTGGAAGCTTTAAACCCCTTCAGCCTTGTCCCATAACAACCTAGAAGCAACCCTTAGGACCTATAACACTTATACAAAGTGTTTACCTGTTCCTGAGTGTCCCAACTTATTTTATTAAGTTATTATTGGGCTAATTAGTTATATATATGCTCATTATATGATAACTAGGCTCGTGCGTGTGAACAAGTCTCCGTTTGCCACCTAGCACGGTACCCGATACTTCAATCCAATCCACTCACCACAAGTGAGTTCATACCCCTTTAATTAACCTTTGAAATGCTTTTAAATGTTTTAAATACTTTAAGGGGGGATACAAGTTAAATACTTATATTTATTACATCAATCACATGTGATTACGTTAATCACCTGCGATTAATAACTAGAAAACCAATGATTTTATCATTGTTCAAACTGTTTATCAAACTGTTTTACTTCAAAATGTTTTACAAACTCTTTTACCTATCAAATGCTTTTATTAAACTTTGTGTTAATTATTATAAATTGCATGCCCATATATGAATAGATATATAAGAAATGTTTAAAGGGATTAGGAAGGCCATCCACCCTATTTCCTTTTCACGCTTGAGATGTGGTCTGGTGGGATTTCGGGTAGTCGTTCGAAGGTCGTTTCAATATTAATTATATATCAAATATACATGTATAGACATAAAAGTACTTCCATATTCATACTTATCAGTACATCATCAGTAAGTTACCATCGGGGTAATATAGGATCATACTACTACAATTTCTAGATAAATGAGTCAGTTCATTCATGAGTTAATACTTATTACTACGAGTACTTATACAACTATACTAGAAAGAGAACATATACAACTATACTAGAAAGAGAATATGTACAACTATACTAGAGGAAGAACATATACAACTATACTAGAACAGTTCATTACATTACATATACAAGAATACGTTAACAATTGTGATCCACTGTATCGGAGCATGCCTTAATTGTCATGGCCCGAGTTGTAGCCAGAATTCTCTTGGAGGGAGAGCGTGAGTTTGCGTATAGATCTATACTAGATTGACTATCCTACACCTTGCTACTAGCTACAGCCGAACCTGCAGGTCTGCGGGTGCCAAACATCATTCCGTTATTACGACCATTTGTATGTCGTTGTTACCAGATGATAGTATGGTGCAATTTATCACATGATACCTTAATATAAATCCGGTTTAAGGTAGTTAGTACAGCAGTAGTTCCTATAATACAACATTACAGTACTACATTAATTTACTCTTTACACAATTAGTGATCTTTTCACTTAAACATTTATGTACAAACTATATTTTGAAAATGATAGTTACACTTGAGTAAATTACACACTTTTACAGTAAACGAACATACAAAGCAGTTAAGCCTTGGTAGAAGGCTACTTTAATAGAAAATATAGGTTTTTCTGAGAGATTCAAACTTTTACAAACACTTACAAATATTTACATACATTTTACAAACTTACACTTGATACATGTTCAAACGTTTTTGGATGACAAATACCGACACTAAAATACTTATGAACTCACCAGCTTAATGTTGATAAACTCTTTCAAAATAACTTGTATTCTCAGGTCATCAGTAGACAGGTACCGAGGCTAGCTTTTGAGAAGATGGAGCACATCCAAGACTCATCTTATTATTTTGATATACATTATTTTTTTGGTGTCTATACCGTACAGAACACGCTTGTATTAAAATTATATATTTAATGCAATGGATGATGTTGTTTGATTATATACATTTACTGTGTTGTGATACTTTACATGACGTCCTCCGCCCCAGAAAGTTTCCGCCGTTCTTGGTTTTGGGGTGTGACAGATTGGTATCAGGGCATTGTTTATAGTGAGTTAAGTATATCAACCCATAAAAGATATACTAAACTATAAACCCATTAGGGATTAAAGCACTCTGACCAAGAGTCTATACTTTAAATATTAAAATATTTAATTAAGTATACTAGCCTGCATTCGTACTAAAATCAGTGTCACAATGACAAGAACAAAAGTATTACGATTGTTAAATATCACAGGTAAGCTCTGGGATATATGGTCAGTCTTGGGAATGGCATAGCCTGATCAACTATGCTGGTCCGAGGAGTGATTAGCATATGCCCTAGAATGGTTGTGATGTGTTAACAAGTTTAAAAACTTACCAACAATACCACAAGAAGATCAATATAACCTAAACTTAAAATACTATAGGTGTATTTGGTACTACTAGCTACATATATACTATATCCTTATACCTCTCTTCTCGCGTAGATTTAAATGGCTGGATTCCATCACGGCGACTCGTACTTTCCAAATGAAGGCAAAGCTGGATGGCTCAAAGCAGAGTCCGATGATGAGCACCAAATTCCGTTGGATGATGATCAAGCTAAAGGCTTCTCGGATGGATCGGACTCTGAGCCCGAAGTCAACAACCTACCTCCAGTAGGTCAAGCCCCGAACAACAATCCTCGACCCGCTTTTCCAGGTCCCACTCCCTTGTGGGTAAATAACTTGAATCGCTGGAGTGATGAACAGGGTTCACCCTTACCCTTCTTTGGGGACCGAAACTTTTACTACGTTAGCGATGGTGGCTCTGCTGACCGAGCTCTGCCCGTCATGATCCGCAGAATAGCTCGCAATGATGAACAAGGTCGAGCGGCCATCGACCGGGTCATGGAGATTGATGCCAGCTCTGGTGTCAACACAATCTGCATCCACCGTCTCGAAGAAGACATGGAACGGACCCGGAGAACCAATGAAACCCTACAGTAACATCTGGTTGCCTCTCAAGCCGAAGTCATGGAACTTCGAGCTCGTCAAAGGGCTCATGAACGACACCTTCAAGAGGTGATCTGTCAAATGAGAGACCTCAGGGTTCTCCCGAGGAATACTCATCACCGTTAGATGATGTCTAGTACATCATTATCTTTTGGGTTAAGGATTAGCGTTTAACATCTATGCTCTAAGTAGCACTTATCTGTAAAATATTCCTAACTTTCAGTACTCTAATTAGGAATCTAAGATCTGTCAAACTTTTCCGTCTGGTATGATGTAAGACCTATTGTTAGGTCGATTTTCCCTGAACTTATTACATCGGTAATACCAGTACTATTGACATCTATCTAATCTATGGGGAAAATCTTTACACTCTTGTTTTCCTACAAATCTTCCCTGTTATGATCTCAAACACTCATTCAACTATTGGGCTATGGTTAGTTAGTCCATGTGTCACTCTCACCTTACTTACAAATTCATTCTTACCACTTTGCTCATCTTTATAAACTTATAGCTAAAAGATGCCTCCTCGCAAATCTCCCTGGAAAATCCCTACACCTACACCGCCTCCTCCACCTTCGGTCATTGATACAACAGCGCTAAATGTTGTCGTAGCTATAGCACTGGTAACTGCCATGGCACAGTATCACTCTACTGATGCCAGCAGAGGTGGAACCCATGTTAACTCTATTCCGGTTGAAACTCCTGTGCGCTCGAGAGAGTGCTCTTACAAGGATTTCACCAACTGCAAGCCGAAGTCCTTTCATGGGATCGGAGGAGTCATTGCCCTCTCGCAATGGTTCGAGAAGACTGAATTAGTCTTCGAAATTTGTTCATGCCCTGCTGCGACCAAAGTCAAATATGTCGCATGCACATTTGAAGGAAAGGCCCTGACGTGGTGGAATGGCCACGTTAAAGCTCTAACCCTCGTCGTAGCCAACAACATAGGCTGGGAAACAATGAAAGACCTCATGATTGAGGAATACTGCCCGAGGGACGAAATCCAGAAATTAGAGCAGGAGCTTTGGAGCCTAACCATGAAGGGCACCAACATTGTCGCTTATACTGTCCGATTCAGCGAACTGGTGGCCCTCTGCCCCAATATGGTTCTCACTAAAGGGAAAAAGATCAAAATATACATATGGGGTCTAGTGCCTCCATATCAGGGGAATGTCCTAGCATCAAACCCCGCTACCTTGGACAGTGCCAAGCGACTGGCACAGCGACTCATTGACCATGGAGTGAAAAAACCCCTGCAACAACAACAACCCTAGCCATCCCGAAACCCTCCAAACCCGCTGACACTAAGCGGAAGTTCTGGGATGACAAGAAGAAGCAGCGACCTGCCAAAAAGCAGCAAATTGTGGCAGTGCATGCCGCGGTAACGCCTGCTGCTGCTACTGCTCCGATGAATGAGTATGTTGGAAGTTTGCCTAAGTGCAACAAATGCAAATTCCACCACAACGGCCCCTGCCGTGAAATGCAATGCTCTAACTGCAACAGGAAAGGAAACACCGTCCGTTTCTGTAAGTTCCTAGCACAACCAATCACCCAAGTCCCCGGCTCTAGCACGAGCCCGACCTGCTATGGATGTGGCGAAGCAGGCCACTTTAAGAGGGACTGCCCCAAAGCGAAGAATGCTGGAGGAGCAGGGAGGGTACTAGCTATAGGCCACGGGGAATTAGTTGCTGACCCGAAAGTGGTGACTGGTACGTTCCTCCTCGATAACTCCTATGCATGCATTCTGTTCGATAGCATGCTTAAACAACAACAACACGCACTTAAAGAACAATTCACAGTAGAAATGGCTAATGGAAAAACAGAAAACACCAGTAGCATATACTTAGGATGTACCCTAACTCTAGATAACCATTCATTCCCAATCGACCTTATGTCGGTCTCGATTAAAAGCTTCGATTAAAAGCTTCGTGAACCATAAATTTGCTAGCATGCTTAAACAACAACAACACGCACTTAAAGAACAATTCACAGTAGAAATGGCTAATGGAAAAACAGAAAACACCAGTAGCATATACTTAGGATGTACCCTAACTCTAGATAACCATTCATTCCCAATCGACCTTATGTCGGTCTCGATTAAAAGCTTCGACGTTATTATCGGCATGGATTGGTTAAGTCTTCATCGCGCCGACATCATGTGCTACGAGAAAGTAGTCCGTCTAAACCTTTTTTCTAACGAAATTCTTATCGTCTACGACGACAAACCCGGTGCAAGTCTACGTATTATATCAAGTATTCAAGCAGAGAAATATCTGCGTAAAGAATACCATGCATTCCTTGCTCACGTCGTCGACACGAGCCTCGAAACGAAAGAACTAAAGAACATCCCAGTAGTGAGCGACTTTCCCGACATTTTCCCAGAAGTGCTACCAGGATTACCTCCGCAACGACAGGTCGAGTTCAGAATCGACTTAGTTCCAGGAGCTACCCCAGTTGCCAAGTCGCCCTACCGATTAGCACCAGAAGAGATGCAGGAATTATCTGGTCAACTTAACGAACTGCTCAGTAAGGGCTTCATAAGACCAAGCTTCTCACCTTGGGGAGCACTAGTCTTGTTCGTTAAGAAGAAAGACGGATCATTCCGTATGTGTATCGACTACAGAGAACTCAACAAACCGACGGTCAAGAATCGTTACCCTCTGCCTCACATAGACGATCTATTTGACCAACTGCAAGGGGCGAATTACTTCTCCAAAACTGATCTGAGATCTGGATATCACCAGTTATGAGTACTAGAGGAGGATGTTCCAAAGACAGCCTTCCAAACTCGTTACGGACACTACGAGTTCGTGGTGATGCCATTCGGATTGACCAAGGCTAGACATGAGCACAACCTACCATCCACAGACTGACGGACAGAGTGAGAGGACCATCCAAACACTGGAAGATAAGTTGCGAGCCTGTGTGATTGACTTTGGAAAGGCATGGGATACTCATTTACCCCTCATCGAATTTTCCTACAACAACAGTTATCACACGAGCATAAAGGCAGCACCATTTGAAGCCCTCTACGGCCTAAAGTGCAGATCCCCTCTGTGCTGGGCTGAAGTGGGTGATACCCAATTAGCCAGGGGGCAAGCTTCTGACAGTACTCTCACCGGTCCGGAGATCATTCGGGAAATGACAGAGAAAATCGTTCAGATCCATGAACGATTGAAAGCCTCTAGAGACCGACAGAAGAGCTACGCTGATAAGCGAAGAAAACCTTTGGAATTTCAGGTGGGAGACCGAGTCCTTCTCAAAGTCTCACCCTGGAAGGGCATGATACGCTTCAGAAAGCGTGGGAAGATTAATCCGAGGTACATAGGGCCTTTCAAGATTCTCGCAAGAGTCGGCCCCGTAGCTTACAAACTCGACCTACCCGACACACTTTGCAACGTACATTCTACATTCCATGTATCTAACTTGAAAAAGTGTCTGTCCGACGAGACTCTCGTAATCCCACTCTACGAGATCGAGATCAACGAGAGCCTCAACTTCGTGGAAGAACCTGTAGAGATCATGGACCGTGAGGTCAAGCAGACGAAACAAAGCTGTATCTCGATTGTGAAGGTTCGCTGGAACGCCAAGCAAGGACCGGAAGTCACTTGGGAACGCGAGGATCAGATGAAACTGAAATACCCTCATATTTTCGCTTAGTTATTTGTAACTTTAATTTGCTTAAATTCTAATTTCGGGACGAAATTCCTTCTAACGGGGGATGATGTGACAACCCGAAATTTCCATTCTATACAAACAGTATCACTTCAATAGAAGTTATAACAGTCATAGTCGATTTTCAGACTTTTCGTATAAGTTGGAGTAATTTAGGGTTTACACTTCAGTGAATATCAGGAGAGTGGATGCACTACGGTTTTGTGCAATACTGTAATTCCAACACATGGTTATATTAGAAATCAATTCCGGAATAAAAATATTTTCTGCCAAAATATTTCAGGACTATAAATAGATTTCTGAACTAAATTTATTCATTATTCACATTTCCAACTAGAGAAAAGCCATTTTCTTTCTCACGGATCTTCGGGTTTTCATCCCAAATCGTGAGTACACTTCTCTAGATGTTATTTAATGCTTGTTATATGCTTAATAACATATATTACATGTCAAATATGTGAGATTCGGGAGTTTACTGCCCAAGAATGTTCTTGTGGAGTAAACTCCAAAACGAAGCCTAAACGCTATCTAGTCCCATTTCCTTGTTAGGTAACTAACTTAGGATGATATGTATGCATATTTGAGACTAGAAAACAATCAAAAACACATAGTATTAGGAGTTCACGGCCCAAGAAAGTCTTAGGCCGTAAACTCCAAATTCAAGGGACATAACATGCCCAAATCACTCCTAAGGCTTTAGACTTTAATACCTATTTAATCCTAGGTAATCTATGGACTTTTAAACATCAAGAACACCCATAAAAGGGAGTTTATGGCCAAGGAACAACTCTTGGGCCATAAACACCAAGTAAGGGCACCAAAGTGTGCCTAGGGTCCTCTTTAGCCTTAAATAAAAGCCTAGAAGTTATCCGACTTGTGAAAGAGACTTGAAAGAATTAAAACACCCATCCCTTGAGAGTTTACGGTTGTAAACTCCAAAAGAAATGGTCTTTTGGCCGTAATCTCCTCAAAGAAGTATTATAAGGCCCTAAACTACCCAAAGGATTAAACCACCAAGCTAGGCTTATTCTAGAGATCATTTAGCACTTCAAAACACACATTACCACCAAGATTAGAGTTCACGGCCGTAAACTCAAGGGTTTACGACCGTAAACTCCTTGTGTGGAGTTTCTTGAGTAGTAAACACTTATACAAGGTCCTTGGAAGCTTTAAACCCCTTCAGCCGTGTCCCATAACAACCTAGAAGCAACCCTTAGGACCTATAACACTTATACAAAGTGTTTACCTGTTCCTGAGTGTCCCAACTTATTTTATTAAGTTATTATTGGGCTAATTAGTTATATATATGCTCATTATATGATAACTAGGCTCGTGCATATGAACAAGTCTCCGTTTGCCACCTAGCACGGTACCCGATACTTCAATCCAATCCACTCACCACAAGTGAGTTCATACCCCTTTAATTAACCTTTGAAATGCTTTTAAATGTTTTAAATACTTTAAGGCGGGGGGATACAAGTTAAATACTTATATTTATTACATCAATCACGTGTGATTACATTAATCACCTGCGATTAATAACTAGAAAACCAATGATTTTATCACTGTTCAAACTGTTTATCAAAATGTTTTACAAACTCTTTTACCTATCAAATGCTTTTATTAAACTTTGTGTTAATTATTATAAATTGCATGCCCATATATGAATAGATATATAAGAAATGTTTAAAGGGATTAGGAAGGCCATCCACCCTATTTCCTTTTCACGCTTGAGATGTGGTCTGGTGGGATTTCGGGTAGTCGTTCGAAGGTCGTTTCAATATTAATTATATATCAAATATACATGTATAGACATAAAAGTACTTCCATATTCATACTTATCAGTACATCATCAGTAAGTTACCATCGGGGTAATATAGGATCATACTACTATAATTTCTAGATAAATGAGTCAGTTCATTCATGAGTTAATACTTATTACTACGAGTACTTATACAACTATACTAGAAAGAGAACATATACAACTATACTAGACAGAGAACATATACAACTATACTAGAGGAAGAACATATACAACTATACTAGAACAGTTCATTACATTACATATACAAGAATACGTTAACAATTGTGATCCACTGTATCGGAGCATGCCTTAATTGTCATGGCACGAGTTTTAGCCAGAATTATCTTGGAGGGAGAGCGTGAGTTTGCATATAGATCTATACTGGATTGACTATCCTACACCTTACTGCTAGCTACAGCCGGACCTGCGGGTTTGCGGGTGCCTAACATCATTCCGTTATTACGACCATTCGTATGTCGTTGTTACCAGATGATAGTATGGTGCAATTTATCACATGATACCTTAATATAAATCTGGTTTAAGGTAGTTAGTACAATAGTAGTTCCTATAATACAACACTACAGTACTACATTAATTTACTCTTTACACAATTAGTGATCTTTTCACTTAAACATTTATGTACAAACTATATTTTGAAAATGATAGTTACACTTGAGTAAATTACACACTTTTATAGTAAACGAACATACAAAGCAGTTAAGCCTTGGTAGAAGGCTACTTTAATAGAAAATATAGGTTTTTCTGAGAGATTCAAACTTTTACAAACATTTACATACATTTTACAAACTTACACTTGATACATGTTCAAACGTTTTTCGATGACAAATACCGACACTAAAATACTTATGAACTCACCAGCTTAATGCTGATAAACTCTTTCAAAATAACTTGTATTCTCAAGTCATCAGTAGACAGGTACCGAGGCCAGCTTTTGAGAAGATGGAGCGTATCCTAGACTCATCTTATTATTTTGATATACATTATTTTTTTGGTGTCTATACCGTACATAACACGCTTGTACTAATATTATATATTTAATGCAATGGATGATGTTGTTTGCATATTTACATTTACTGTGTTGTGATACTTTACATGACGTCCTCCGCCCCAGAACGTTTCCGCCGTTCTTGGTTTTGGGGTGTGACAAACTAAGTTGATGTGTTCAATTGTATTATGTTGTCAGTCATCATAAATCGAAAGTTGGGAAACAGTATAGAGAGAATGAATAAAATTAATGTCTTGTGTCTATACGATATCTTTAGAATGGAGGAATATATGATCCCTTATCTAAAGGACACGCGTATCTGATAAGATCAGAGTTGACAACGGCTTTTGAAAGGTATGATTGTTGATCAGGTTCTGAAGTCATGCAAAATAGTTATTAGACTTATCCAAGTGGGAGACTGTTGGATTAGTGTCTAAGTCCATAACTATTATGGTATGTACTTGACACGATCATGAACATGGTCCTTTTGGGTTGCCTTCACCATAGCAATATGTAGGATGAATTAAGGAGAGAAAGGTTTAATTATGATTTATGAATATATTATGAGAATAATATATTAAAGGAGAAATCATATTGTTTAATTAATATTAGTCAATAATTAAATTAAGAATTAATTTTGTGGCTAAAAGAGATTAATTAAACTTAAGGGACTTATTGTGTAATTATAAGATAATTACATGGATGGGCTAATGGACTCCATAGAAGTTGGAGTGGATGAATTCTATAAGGAAAGCCATTAGAAATCTTCCAAGGATTCTAAAGAGGGAGTCCATGGGCTACTTAGGGCTTAAGCAGTCATATTAGGGTTTCCTAGCTGTAAACCTTAATAGCAAGCATATATAAGGAACCCTTATGGCCCCAGAAACATAAAAGATACTTTCTTTAGGGTTTCCAGCCATTTTTGGTGCCTCCTTTCTCCTCCCTCTTCATCCAACTTGTTTAGTGGTGTTTGTGACTCCATTAGAGGTGCTACACATGAGGCACTAAGCTTTCTGAAGCCAAGGATTGATTGTTATTGATATATAACAATCAAAGGTAAGATCTAAACCTTAATTTTAGTTATAGTTTATTAGATCTAGGGTTTATGGCTTTTGGATAATGAATTGCATGTTCATTAGACAAACTAGATCCAAAGATATTAGGGTTTGCATGTATACCATAGGATTGATGTTTTGCTTGATACCCATCAAATCCCTCATAATGTGGCCCTCCCTACTACATTTTTGGCATCCAGAAGAAGAAGACCAATAAACTCCCTCATGAACCTTACCACACTTCTCACAAGTGTGGCCCCTATGACCTTCTGAATGTGAGTCATTGGGCTTGAATTGCTTCACAACCGGCTGTGACTGAACAAGATCCTGCTCCAAGTCCCTCATCTGGATATCTATCTTAATCTCCCACATCCTTGTGAAATCCTGAAGCTCAACGAGGAAACCATAACATTGGGTGGAAATGAACTGCCGAATATCCATCTTGAGCATGCTCAAGTACCTGGTCATCTAAGCCTACTCAAAATTGGCAAACTCAGGGAAGAAAAGACCCCTCTCAGTAAATGTATTGGTGATCTCGGTGACCGGCTCAATATTCTATCTCATATCGAAGTACTTCTGAGCCAACCTCTCCCTCTCCACTAGGGGAACATATCTCATAAGAAACATCTCCGAGAAGTGCTCCCACGTAACAATAGCCCTATGCTCAGGATTATAAGTACTAGTCACCAGCCTCCACCAATCCCCTGCCCCCAACCTAATGAGGTTCAAGGTGCACTTGACCTTGTGTTCAGCAGGGCAAGACCATGTGATGGAACAACCATCCACATCAGATAATTACCTCATAGATAAAATTGGGTCCCTAGCCCCATCAAACTATGGGGGCTTCGTATTGTCGAAGTCTTGATACTGGAAAGTTATCTCCGCTCAAACCCTTGTAGTAGAAACAACAACGATAGTTGCAACAACAGCAACATCCGAAAGAGAAATGCACCAATTATCAAAGAGCTCAATCATGGAGGTCTTGATAGACCCAAACATCTCTGACATAGACCTCCGGACAGCAACAACCACCTCAGTAGCGATGATCAACCGAATCTGACCATCAGTCAACCTTGTCCTATCCTAGCCACTCGTTCTAGGTCTAGAACAAAATCCCCTAGTGAATACCACAATGAAAATAAACCATAATATATTAGAAACTTTGTAATTTATAACATCACAACTATCCCAAATAGACGAAGACCTAGGGTTTGTGACTTCCTTACGATGTGTATAGGTCCTATGCTTCCAGTAGTATGGGCCCATACTACCTTTAACACCTACCCGTATTTGTCTTAGAGGATCATCACAAACCACCCAAACAAGTGTAACAACTAGGATACACATACATCCTATCCTAACCCTTTCGAGAGTTGTTAATCATTCCTTATCTGGCTAACTTCTCACACACATACTCATCCATGAAATTTCCACCAACCGTGCAACCACTCGTGTATGTCAATAATACATAATGATGGATCCTATAGACAGTAAAATACTTGATTCTACCCTAAGTCCACAACCAAACAAGGAACAAGAAGTAAGGCGAAACCAAACATTATTGGGCTATAAACTCTTTGTCATGTATAACTATGATACATACACTAAGAAACTATATTAATGATGTCAATTTCGTACAAGTAGCCCTCTTAGGCTATCAAGCATCATATATCAGGCAATTCTATCATACAATCCCTGAAGATCCCTAGCCTGTCATTAGCATGTAGTTCTACCATATCATAACAAATAATAGTGTAATAGCTTGGGGTATACTTTCTTTCTCTGACTGATAGTACACATCTCCTCCTTTCTAGGTATCTTTTGAAAAAAATTGAATTTAATTTGAAAGTTATTTTGAAAACTCTTACAAATCCTTAGTTTGAGTCTGGATTCACACGAGTGCTCATCTAGTTCTCTCAAAGTAGAGCTTTGATACCAACTTGTCACATCCCAAAAATCACAATAAAATTTTCATTTTTAATTTAGAAGAAACCATTCTTTTCAATCCAGAACCATATCAAATCAATTGTCGGATACAAATATTCCCAAGATCAGGATAACATAAAATCTCCAAAAACCTATCATCAAAGGAGGTGTACGATCATGCCTTCACCTTGCTACGGTCATCTGCAGTACGTGAAACAATAAACTAAAACTATAAGGCAAAGCTTAGAGACTTCCACCAAGGTACCACCATACAACATAACATATATAACATTGCATGTTGGTTCCAATCTTTCATCGAACTAAAATACCCCTGAACCAATCAATTATCAAAACGGAATCTCAATATACAACGGGTCCACTCATTCACCAGACTAGAATACCATCGGGTTCACTAAGTCATTGGAGTGGAATAACCCCAGTCTATTGGCCCATGCACAAAGTAGTAAGCATCAACCCCAAACCATAACATGTCGACATATACATAACAGCTACCATATAACCAGTTAACAGGCAAACAGGCAGATCTATAGATCAATATCACATAGAAATATCCTATATACCAGAACTAAGTTTTAACATTTAAATACACCATATAAACATCCTATAACTAATATACATGATTCAGTGGGCCGACATTGGTGCCTTCGACTCACAAGTATAATAAGGAAAACTCACCTATCAGTCTGAAAAAGATCGTTGAACAAGTCACAACTCTGAATATCAACTCAACCATTCACCTATTCATCAAACAATAAGCCATATCAAATACCATTCAAAATACCAAAAATGACCTTAGGTTAAAATTTATTAAAGTCAAAAAGTCAAACTTGGTTAGCACAACTAAGAGCATTGGGTGTACTCAGTTTGTATGTGGGGAGTACTCACACATTGAGTAAAAGCAGAACATTGACTGTGTACGTGTAGCGTACCCTTTGGTATGCCCAACGTACGCACCTGACCCATTTTCCTTCTTAGTAAGAACTTAATTCTTTTGCTCTTTTGCCTAAATCTGAGATCTAGTCCATAACTAACATCCTAAACCATAAAGTTTATAGCTTTATGGTTTTGCATTGTTAACAAGTGCCCAAAAGCTAAAACCCAACTTTTTATTCCATTGAGACATCTCAACACTTGCATGGAAGGAAAAGCAGGTTCAAGATCACATTTTTATCACTGAAACCACCCTAAAACGTCCAAAATGACAACTCACTTGGTCTACGGTAGCCCATGCCTAAAAGGACCAAGACTATAGGGCTAACAAGCATAAACTTCTAAAATCATCAAGATCTAGAGATATGATCATCAAGTTCAAAACTTGATACCTCAAAATGAAGCTTTAAGGTGAGGTCTTTATGGTTCTAAGTGGTCTTGATCTTCCATGGTGGTTCTTCAATATTCTCTTAGCTTCAACGATACCAAAACACACACTTTCAAGTTCCAAACGAACACACAAGAGATTAGGCTTTACTATGGATGAAATAAGGGTTGGAGGTTGATGAGGGAATAAGCATTGGTGAGATAATGATGTTTATATAGGGTCCAAAACCTAAATATTAGGGTTTGCAATTCTGGAACGTACGTCCTATGTATGCTATGTATGCCCAACATACGTGAGCTCCACCCAAAAATTAAAAAAAAAAATGCCACTATGGGCCATTTTGCAACAATTTTTCACAGAATGTCTAAAATGCAATTAGTTCTCATACTTAGTGTTAAAAATGGATATACCTCAACATCAAGTTGTTACAAGGTATCAAGAGGCATACTATCAACCTACTGAAGCTTAAGTTTACTTATTAATAATGTATATCATTGTTTTATTCTAAGATTTTGGTGTTCCATGGGATAACAAGGAGGAAGATCAATGTATCATAAAATACTGAAGATACTAATGGTTTAACATCTCAAACATTTAGCTATTTTATTGTTTGTATTCAATTTGAATTATGTTTTATATATAAAGTTTGTAATTATTGCTAATTAATATTTGAAAAGCAACATTGGAAGGAGGAGATGTGTATAATAAATTACATAAATTATCAATCTCATGTACAATTTTGGATATATGAACACTATTGTCATAAAATCAAATAAATTATTTTAATTTTCTTTAACTTTTGGAATTTAAGTAGCCAATGAATCTTATGATATATTGCATGGTCTTAGACTTTCTCTATCACTGGATCTCTCTCTTGAATCCAATTTATATATATATATATATATATATATATATATATATATATATATATATATATATATATATATATATACTTTTGCTAGGGATTAAGAAGTGCCCTGTTATTTTATTTTTATTTCCAAAATTAATTGCAGTAAGGGTGCTTTGAGAACTGTTAGCTTAGGTGGAAGAGTTCGGTCAAAGCATCACTAACATGTGCCATGACATTTTCTTTAGTTAGGATACGGTGAAACCTCTTATGAGTGCATAAATCTTTGAGAAATTTAGCGTAAACTCGAATTTTCTTAACCACATCAATAAGTGGAATATTAATTTTGATTTGTCAAAAAGTTTCCCAAATATCATTTAATTGTAGTCTATTTTTCTAGAAGATTTTTTTATTCAAACTTTTTAGGTAAGGGTGGTATTAGCCTACATAGACCCCTCCCCAACTTTGGATAATTTTGAATCATGCAATTTACTTTCAATTTATATTTGTATAGGTTTGATTTACTTAAAGTATTATCCTTTTAGAAGATCTTTAACTTTCCTCATCATTAGAAGACGCATAATCTTCATCATAACCTCAGAATACGGTGGTGTAGGTTTATGATTAATATGTTAATAAGTTTTACCAATACACAATATTGTTACCAGATTTACATGTGTGTTTTGTTACTCGTAGATGCCCTCGAGGTGTGTTGCAGGTTGACTTGTGTGCTTCCCTAAAAGATTTTTTAGTGGCCTTTAATTAATTTTTTCTACCATATGCCCCATTTATCTTTCTAGGGCTAAAACTAACTCGGTTTTTTATCTTCATTTGCTTGAATATTTTCCTTCACAATGTCCATCATTTGGTCAAACGTTTTCTCAAAATATGATTCACTTGTTTTTTCTAGCTTACCTTGAGATGATGAAAACCCACGATTTTGATTTTGGATAAATTATAATTAAAGTTTTTCATTGTTGAGTTTTTTTATTCAAAAATTTGTCCGACTATAATAACAAATTCAATGTAATTAGCAATGACAACATTTTCCGATTTGGATAAACTAAAACAATTTGACCTACCAAGGATCATTTTGCAAAGCTTAGAAAAACTAATACATAACCAAAGGAAAGAAAATATGTACAACCTTTAAATACTTTGGTTCCTTTTGGAAATTTGGAAGTTGATAAAGATGACATTAAACTTCAAAGAATAAGTCCTCTGTTTGTTGGGTTTTTATTAAAAAATAGCCTAAAATAAATAGTCAAAACTACGATTTGAGCAACGGAAGAATTTTAGGTTAGAATAAAATAAAACCATTTTACCCACCAATTATCATTTTGAAAAGCTAGGAAAGATTAAAACAAGTAACAACCATAGAAAGAAAAGTTTTACAACCTTTGAAGACTTTAATTCTCATAGGAGATTGAAATATGATTAAGTGTGGCATAAAACTCTAAAGTAGAAGTTCTCTAAAGATATTCACCAAGCAAGAGTAAACCATCAAAACATGCTAGTATTCACTTGTTAAGAAGTTACTCTTAAGATATTAAGACATATCTAAATAAGTATTAATAGAAAGCAACTTATGTTTCTTCATTTGATGCACCATTTACAAAAAATGGAAGAAGAAAGAGAAGGCTATGAACTTCTAAATTTGATAGACCTTTGGGAGAGCCTTGCTCTTAATTTTATACCAAAAAAGAAGAAGAAAAAATAGCCAAGGAACAACCCCAGACACAAGATTAAATACTTAGAAAAAGGGTGAATAGACCATATCATGTCCATAGTCAAAGTATGGCCTTAGAGTACAAGTACGGAGCGTGTATGAAATACCACAAGAAATCTCCCTTCACTTGTGTGTGTCTATGGTTTTGGATACAAAAGTCAAAAAAAGAATTATCTTTCACACAATTTAATAACTAGCAAGTTGAAATCAAACTAAGTTGGTTACTCTTAGTGCCCAACAGTTTGTATACAACTTTAATATTCATACCTTATGATATATTACTAGTTTTGTTCTCTTTATTATTATTACCTAGAAATAATAATTTTCAATATGTTGCTAAAATATTATTTTCAAAAGATAATGTTTTTCCAATTAAATACAAGTGTTAATTATGTTTATTAATAATCAAATTATACTAATAAATAATCAATTGGTAGTAACTTGCTATATGGTGACCCTATAGGATCATATGTCATTAGCAATATCATTCTATAATGACTATTGGACATATAATATTTTTCAATCTCCCACATGCATAAGACTCATCATAGATATATAGACAGTGGTGAACATCTGGCAACATTTCACTGCCCCCAATAACACATGAAGAAGAATGCCATTCATCAACATCCAATTCCCGAAAGCTCAAAGCTTCAATTAATGTATAAGGTAATTTTATCAGTTATCCATTTATTACAGACATCTTTTTGAACATGAGACATGGATCATAATCAATCTCACTTGGTGTTCAACTCTCAACACATAAGAGGAACATATGCCTCTTGCATAGTCTATACCATACCTAAAAATAGCCTTTATAGATTCCTAGTTAAGGATCAACATTTAACCACATCAAATCATAAAATTGCCTACACTTATGTCCCAATATGTATATCAGGTGCTAAGGATACAAAGATAGTACCTTTTAATCAAGTATCACCCATAACCACGATCTATGAGATGATCTGGAGGTGGGTCAGCTCAATACAAATTCTCTAGCAAGTACTTACGAATATTGGTTACAACATATTGCCGACTTTCATTTGGAGAAAGTAAACCAATCCAATTCATATTAGTCTCACGTCATAATTTATCCCACAATTATAACTGACTATGAACTTTAGAATAATAAGATTACTCATGGATTAAAAACATGTTAATACAGAACAGAACAAGTATTATTGTGAAGATCATATTCTAGTATATCAAAACAATATAATAGTTATTGTTTTAACTTTCCAATATCCAAATACTAAATCTAAATCAAATCCCATTTCTAAAATAAAAAAGTCTTATAGTTGAAATGTTGTAACGCCCACAGATCCGGGCCAGATAATTGAAATATAACTAGCGATAAAAATGTCTTTTTAATAAAAGATTATTTAGGGTATATAATCTTAACAAAATTTATAGTATATGTGACAAGGATTCTGTAAATTTAAAGAACGCCTAAATTCGACTTCGTGAGAGGAAGTTATGATTTTTGCAAGTTTTAACATAGCTGTGTTAGCACAAAAATCGAATTTTAGATCGGTCAATTTTTAGCCAAAACAATCTAAACGAGAGTTAAAGATCTCGTCAATACCTATATGTCGACGTAAAGACAGCCGAGAATGGATATCATACGAGAGATTTATGAGTTTTTAACGGAATTTAACAGTCTAAGCCTGATAGAAAATAACTTTAAAAATAAATTAAAAATTAGCTAACGAACTCTAAAGGAAATTTGTAGATCTCGTCAATAGCTACGCGTGGATATAAAACCCATCAAAAGCGAAGCCCGTATGAAGAAGATATGCATTTTTAAAAATTATCTAAAACTCGTGTGTAGCCACACCCACATATAGCATGCACGGAGTGCGTCAAACAAGCCACAAGATTATGACACGTGTTACCACTCAAGAATCACCACATCACCCATTGCCACAAAGTGTGCGGCGTGCAAATAAAATTTTCTTCCTATAAATAGCAATCAGTCTCTCATTCGATCTCCTCACCACTACAACCATTCTCTCTTGATTTTCTGTTATTTAGCTCTATATTTCCCTTTGTTTTAGTCTTTGGTGAAGCCCTGAGATCCCTAGAAGCCCCGTGGTATAGATATTCGGTGAATAGAGGTTCCTAGATTAGATTTATGCATAATTATCGGTTTTCATCAGAAAGCTATGTAAGTTAAGCTACACTTATTTTATTCAAGTGTAACTTTAAAGTCATAGTCATTGTTATGAACCTATAATTAAGATTTATCAATTATGTCAAGTCATTATACTGATTGATCTGCTTATGGGGATGATTTTAGGTTGGATTTACTGAGGTGTTTAAAGTGAGATTTCCAAACAATATACTATGTATACCCAACAGACCCTACCTCCGATATGATCATGCCTGGTCGTACCTTACTGGATAGATCTTGAAGTAGAAATTAGGATTAGTAAGGAATCTAGACTATCATTAATCATCAATAATATAAGACTAAGACTTCATAAATTTAACCTAGGTCACGTCAGAGGAAAAGATAAAGTACTAAGGCAAAGTTCAGCCCAAATTCTAAGGCATCCACTTTTATCAAGTGAGTGTGTAATTACTTTCATCATACACACACACACACACACATCTATATATATATATATATATGTATATGAGGTATTTAGATAATTAAAGTGTTGTATGTGATGGGTTTCATGCATAAGAACAATCCTATGTGCTCATACAAACCCTAATGCTTGGATCTAGGTTTCTCTATTGTACATGCTTTGAATCCAAGACTAATAAACTTAGATCTAACATATTATAAACTGAATTAGGGTTTAGAGAATTACCTTTGATTGTTATATAGCAATAACAATCAATTCCTTGCTTGGATTGGCTTCAAAAACTTAGTGCCTCAAATGCTGCACCTCTAATGGAGTCACAAACACCATATACAACTTGGATGAAGAGAAGAAGAAAGGAGGCTACCCAAAAAAAACGACTAGAAACCCTAGAGAATCAGTTTTCCACGTTTTTTGGAGCCTAAGGGGTCCTTCATATACTTGTGTGGGCTGCTAGGGTTTCAGTCAAAACCCTAATGGACAGCTTAAACTCTAAGCAGCACATGGAACCTTCTGGATAAGGCCATGGACGAAAATATGATGGTCTCCCATCATAATTTCGTTCACCCCTTATTCCTTTAGCATTCCTTAGCCCAATAACTCAATTATCCAATAATTGCAGTCCAGTCCCCTAAATTTAATTAATCTCTTTTAGCCACAAAATTAATTATCAATTAATTCTTGACTAATATTAATTAAACAATATGATTTCTCCTTTAATATATTATTCTCATAATATATTAATAAATCATATTTAAACCTTTCTCTCCTTAAATCATCCCACATATTGCTATGGTGAAGGCAACCCAAAAGGACCTTGCTCATAATCGGGTCAAGTACATACCAAAATAGTTATGGACTTAGACACTAATCCAACAGTCTCCCACTTGGATAAGTCTAATAACTATTTTCCGTATGACTTCATAAGCTGATCAGCAATCGTAGCTTTCAAAAGCCGTTGTCAACTCTAATCTTATCAGATAGTGTGTCCTTTAGTTAAGGGATTATATATTCCTCCATTCTCAAGATATCGTATAGACATAAGACATGAATTTCAATCATTCTCTCTATAATGTTTCCCGACTTCCGATTTATGACGACTGATAACAGACTACAATTGAACACATCAACTTAGTCCCGGCTTGGCCAAGCGCTTAGATGTCATCACTAAATCATCGAGAGGCCCACAGATATCGCTTTTATCCCACTTTGGGTAAAAGGAATGGATAAACTTCGACTCAAATGCTCGCTTGCATTTATTGATCGAATCATACACAACAATAAGTTTTATGACACCAAGTTACTGGTGCGTTTACTTATTATCAATGTGCAACCGACCAACAAATGACAACTCACATGTCTCAGTTTCAATAATATACAATATTATCGTCTCACTAATCACTCGTGATAAATCCATGAAGTGATCCAAGTGAGCGTGGTTTTAATCCAATACTCTAATCTTATCAAAGCACTCATGAACTCTGCAGCAAACTTGTGCCATGTCTAAACACTTCAGACAATCTACAGACAGATTCATGACAGTCTTTATTCATACCTACTCCCAACGTATGACCGACTGTGGATGTTTGAATAACCTAGTTGTTCTGGAAGTCAAAACATGCAAACTGAAACATAATAATAATACTTAATCCTATATGGCCCCAAACTTGTGAGAGTAAATAAAACACTTCTATTTAACCACCATATTGATTACTCATTATTATCGTTTAATGTTTCAAATAATCAACTCATTACTTGAATTACAACAATTGTCCCATGCTCTAAGCATGCACACTTTGTTTCCTATGGTCCTTACTTTGTAAAATAGATCAATTGAAAAACCTTTTCAATGATGCTCATTTAACAATTCCCAATCCTTATCATTAGTGTAAGAATGCAAGGTTCTTTGCTACTATTAGAATATGCTAGATTCTAACATTTTATGCAACGATCCTTTCGTAAAGTCATATCACAAAAGTCACCAAGACTTGGCTAATGAAATTACAAAGTACTTTCTTAGAAATTGTTACAAGACAATTCCATAGACGTGAAGTATCACATTCAAAGTACATTCCTTTGAACATCCTTCTTGCATAAAGGTTTCTAATCTAAGCGTAGACTCTCAATATCCAACTCCCAATATGGAAACATTCCCACATTTTCCATATGACAACTCATTTAATAGAATCTTATCTATTCATAATAATGTCAATATGGTCCATCCAATACCATACTTCCAACTACTCACAAGCGACCAATCCTCAACGATCTTTGGATCGTCCTTTGATAGTTGTTTAATTATTTTAGTCAAAACCAATTCTAGTCCTTTTTCCCTCTTAATGCGCTATACTTTTGGAAAATTTTAGAATGGTAAAATATTATAGCATTTGCAATCGATCCTATACCTAAAGCGTATGGGACACGATGCATAATGTCTTACATAAAGATATGATACTTTACCAATTTTTTGCCATAATATTTTATGTGTCATGTTCTCACAATTCGAACTATGAAGAGGGATGTCGTAATCATAATTGAAATTTGAGAACACACAATATATCCTTTGACAAAAAATATTAAAATTTCTAAATCTAAGCTTTAGATTTTGAAACAAAGTATAATATTCTCTCCCTTAATTATAGTAAAAACAATTTTTCAACCCATGCAACTTTGCAAATTGAATCTTTGTTTTTCTATAATTAATATTGCTAACTTGCAATACTCGCCAAAATAATCTTACAAGCATAACACTTATGCTCCCACTATCATGATGAGTATCATATAAGCATAACATTTATGCTCCCACTAGCCTTGACATGCAGAAAACAATGCCTATTGAATTTCTGAAATTCATATTTCTAATACCAGATGCTTCGATAAGCCTTTATCTAAGCTTCTTAAACTTATACACCTTTGCCTTTGATAGCTCATATGTGTGTTTAAACAATCTAGAACTTATGTTACTAAGTTCCAAATGTTCAAACTAATTGCCAAATCTCACAATTCGAACTATGGAAAGGGATGCTGTAACCATAATCAAATTTGAGAATACAATTTTCACAATCGCTATCTTCTTAAAACGTCTCTTAGTGAAAACATTTCCTCACAGTCATTTTCATGAAGGAGGGAATCTTATGACACTTAGATTTTATGGTGTATGAGTTCCTATCCATGTGAATTTTCCAAAACCAAAGTTTGTGACAAATCCAAACTCATATGGACTGAACTTTCTTAATCTTGATTTCTTGCCTTATGGTAACACGAGTGCCCACCATGTCTTCCAAGTAGTTTAGTAACTTGCCCTTTCATATCAATGTACTTTCCATCGACTAAGGCACCAGTATGCATTCAAATGAGAACTCATAGAACTCACATACACAATTAACTCAATTGGAATGGCACAAAAACAAAATAATGTCAGCACGATAGGTTGTAAACCTCAAGTCGTGTGCTAGTGATGATCGATAAGGTTTATTCTTGATTTGTTCTTGAAACCTTTCAAGACCATTAGGACTCCCACTGACTCCTTGATATATATGATTCTCTTTTCAAGAACCATTTCTTGACAAAGCAAATATTCAAGAGTTAGTGTAGTTCTTATCAAGACAAAACACTTCACATAATTGGTCCTAGTTGGTCTTTGTCTTATCCAAGACAGCACAACTTACCAATTTCAAATGTGCAAGAATAAGAAAACTTTTCTAAATTCCACATTTTATGAGTGTTATAAACCTACTTAAGACTTTTCACCCAATGTCATAATCTTGACTCTAAGACTTGATATTGGAACGAAGTGTGATTGACTTCTTGATTTAACCATTTCTACAATTCTTGATTCCTCTTCTTAGACATGCAATTGCACTAAAACTCACTTAGAGGATCAATTGAGACATGGTTCTTAATCATTAAGACTTATCATAAAACACAATAAAAGGTACTCTCCCTTTTTCTTAGAATAGAGAAACTTTTATCTTTCTGCCTACTTGATTCTTCTTTATTCGTTCTACTATTCACTGAAACTCTTTCAATCAACTCAGAATTACACTTAATCTTATAAGTGTAATCATATTTACTAAACTTTAGTAAATCATGACGAATATCTTCGTCACTCTTGTGGTGGACTTGTTCAACGCACAACCTAGTTTACTTGATCTCCTAGTCCTTGAATTGACACTTTGTCAAAGAATTAGTCTAAGTTTCCCAAATGTGAAAGTTTTTTTCATTCATCATACAATACACATTGCATGATTCCAAGTTTCTATCCAATTGAAGCTTGGGCGATGAGAAACTCTCCCTATTTGGTACACTTTTGACATTTCCACAAATAACACAATTCAGAATTAAATCCATTTTGCTAATAATAGAAGTACACTAACATCAATTTTTCATATATTTCATTGTAAGGATAAATAAACAAGAAAAAATCAAAATTTATTTTATTGCGGAAAAAAACTTGTCCTTACAATGCAATTCAACTGAAAAACTATGCTATTACATATTTCTTAACAATTTATTCTTACTCCGACTAGTAGCTCAAGAGTCTAATCTTCAAGCAATGCGATCAAAATCCATTTCTTTACGATTAGATTCAGCTCACTTCTTCCCTTAAGCTTCCTCTCTTTTCTTCGATCCTACAAAACATCAAAATGTAATCTTATCACATCATGTATTAAGAATCTAGAATAGGAACTTAAAAGAGTTAGTTAATGGATTTTACCTAAAGCAGAGCCATACGTCTTGACTCTCCCATCCCTTAGATCTCTCACATAGTTAGGGCAGCTTCGTCTCCAATGCCCCTTTTCTTGGCAATAAAAGCAAATGGACTCCTTTGGCACAACATATCGGAAAATCACAGACATAGTTCTTTCTGGACTTCCAATGTTGCCAGTGTCCATTGAAGTTTAGGAGTTTGATTCACCAGACAAATTTGCTTGACCAGCACGCCAAATCATTGTTGATTCAGCAGCTATAAGCAAATAGGTGAGATCAATTAGGGTTACATCGTGGTCCATCATATAGTACTCTCTAACGAACTCACTATATGATTCAGGAAGTGACTGAAGAACCCAATCAACAGCCAACTCACTTGAAATCTCGACACCCAACATGTTTAACCTATCAATGTGTGACTTCATCTCTAAGATGTGCACACACACATGTTTCCCATCTTCATGTTTACTTGCCAAAAGGGCTTGAGTCAGCTTGAACTTTTCAAGCCTTTGAACTTGTGGGTCAGGGAGAACAATTGGAGGAGGTGGAGTAAGTGAAGCATGACTCTCATTTCCTTGATTGTATCTCGGAACGTCATCTTCATTTGAAAAGCTTGTTCCAAAGGATTTGGGAAGACCATTGTAAGATTCAGACATCTACAAAACGGGAGAAAATTCAAGTTAAGTTGATTAGAATTCTTGATGCAACACCGAAATGAAACATCAAGCTAGGATCCAACACAATACTCTACAACCTAGAAGAGGGATGTCGTAATCTAGTTGCAGAATATTTGAAGGTAGGTAAATGACGATTTACCAATTTCCACCATGAAAAACGAAAAAGAAGTTTAAGTTTTAAATGAATTGAAACTCCTAGATCTTTTGAGATACATTGAACTGTTCAACGGCATGTTTAATCTCGATTATTCCCTACTATTTGTGACTGGGATGCCGAGGATCACAAACAAGGTGTGAATAACCATACGAATCACGTGGTGCACCCAATGCTCCTATCACCTAATCAATGTGCCGGTTAGCCACACACGCTCCATTGATATATGATAAGCATCGAGCCACCTTTCGCCACCAATGTCATCCCCAAAATAGTGTGTCGGTTAACCACACACGCTCCACTAACGTTTGACAAGGGTACGAAGTGTAATTCTATGGATTAGCATACAATTTCACATTTTCCCTAAAGTAACTATGATTTGGGAATTTAAAAAAGCATTTAGTTACTTTGTACTTCATTATACTTATAATGGAAGGTTTTTGTCCTATCCTACCCGTTCGGCTAACGACCCTCCACTAGTCAAGAGTGCGGTGGATAAGAGTGGATACCCATTCAATCGCCATTTTATAGGCAATTTCCTTAAACACCCCTTATAGACCAGCTTCGTGAATGAGGCCTACTAACGGTAAGACTGACTGTTTACTCATACATATATAATATTAGACTTTTAATGTTATATATAGTATAGGGTGTATTTTACACTTTTAAATACTAGGTGGTTTAATTTAGTAAAATTATACTTTTAATTTAATTAAATGTAAACCAAAACTTTATGGGTTTATTAAATCACTTTTAATTATACACTTTAATTAATTAATTAAACCATAAGTGTGTGATTTGAACTTTTCAAATTACTAGGGTTTTAGAATTTAACATTTCAAAATTAAACTTTTAATCAACTTTTAAATTCCAAAACTTGAGGGCAAGTTTTGAAACATTTCAAAACATTAGGGATCAAACAACAAATAATTCAAATTAAACAATTAATTTAATAATTATCTATATTTGACCTAATCTTATTTTAGTCATTAGACAATTACCAAATAACTTTAAGTAATCCATATTTATCACATAAACAACCAATATTTAAAAGATTTGAAATTATCTATTGTTTTGGCAAGGATAAACATATAATTAAGATAAGATTCAGATTTTAACTTCATAAAACAATTTAAGCATCAAATCCAAGTCAAAACAGCAGCTAAATCCCGAAATACCCTCTGCTTGACGCAATAACTCGCCAAGTCAGACCTGGACTCGCCAAGTAGGGCCAAGTTGCCGAGTCCAGATACTGACTCGCCGAGTTGAGTCGGGCAAAGGCAAAAAAACTTGTTTTTCAGTAAATAATTCAACATAGCATCACATACAATAGAAACCAACCAAGGCTCTGATACCACTGATGATTTTCATGCATAAGAACAATCCTATGTGCTCATACAAACCCTAATGCTTGGATCTAGGTTTCTCTATTGTACATGCTTTGAATCCAAGACTAATAAACTTATATCTAACATATTATAAACTGAATTAGGGTTTAGAGAATTACCTTTGATTGTTATATAGCAATAACAATCAATTCCTTGCTTGGATTGGCTTCAAAAACTTAGTGCCTCAAATGTTGCACCTCTAATGGAGTCACAAACACCATATACAACTTGGATGAAGAGAAGAAGAAAGGCGGCTGCCCAAAAAAAATGACTAGAAACCCTAGAGAATCAGTTGTCCACGTTTTTTGGAGCCTAAGGGGTCCTTTATATACTTGTGTGGGCTGCTAGGGTTTCAGTCAAAACCCTAATGGACAGCTTAAACTCTAAGCAGCCCATGGAACCTTTTGGATAAGGCCATGGACGAAAATATGATGGGCTCCCATCATAATTTCGTTCACCCCTTATTCCTTTAGCATTCCTTAGCCCAATAACTCAATTATCCAATAATTGCAGTCCAGTCCCCTAAATTTAATTAATCTCTTTTAGCCACAAAATTAATTATTAATTAATTCTTGACTAATATTAATTAAACAATATGATTTCTCCTTTAATATATTATTCTCATAATATATTAATAAATCATATTTAAACCCTTCTCTCCTTAAATCATCCCACATATTGATATGGTGAAGGCAACCCAAAAGGACCTTGCTCATAATCGGGTCAAGTACATACCAAAATAGTTATGGACTTAGACACTAATCCAACAGTATGTGCCTATTATATGTGATTTAAACCTTTTGTGTTAGATGAAATTAAATGATCTAATTTTATTTAACCACATATGTATTTTTTTATATTTATAATATTTGGTGTAGTGAAGGGTAAAGAGAGATGAAAACAATAAAAGACTTCGAGAACTTTATAGTACCATTGGACTAGTAATGTAGTTACATAGTAGGGTATTGATGACGACCACAAAATATTCTAGACAAGTCAGGTCAAAACATGGGAAGGTACACAGCCTATAGATGTTTATAAGGCAACATGGACTTGCTTGTAACCTGTAGATGTTTATAAACCGTACACGGGCAAGTTTACCACCTGTAGGTGTCAGTCTATCATACACGGGAAGGTTCACAACCTGTTGGTGTTTATAAATCATTTTGAAGGTAGGTGTATGACCTGTAGGCATTGATGAATTATATGTGGTTAGTTCTACGACTTGTAGGTGTTATTGAACTATACATGGGCATGTCCCCGACTTATAGATGTTAAGGAACTTCACACGGACAAGACAAAAAACTATAGGTATGAATGATTTAGGTGGGTACTCTATTCACCCCATAATTTCCTTATTAGCACATATGGCTAAGGAACCCGTCAAGCATTATTATTCACTTACAGATCCTCTAAAATAGGTCCTTCGATATTATCAAATATGATTAGGGGGATGAGCATAATGGAAATGGGAAATCGGGTAACTTGTTTGATGAAAGTTATATAACAAACTAATTATAATATTTTGGGTTGAAAACCATATGTACTCATCAGGTTTCCTAACCTGGCCCACTCAACTTCTTTGTATCACATATAGTAGTGTAAACATACATGAATGATGAGAGATACAAGGAGATGTAGAATGATAGTCTAAGATACTTTAATGCTTTTTTATGCTTGTTTTTTGTATCAGTGATGATATCCTAATATTTTATAAATTAATGAAAGAAATTCATCAGAAATACTTTTACGGGACCAAATTATGTATTTAAAAATAACTCTGTTTTAATTAAGCCTAAATAAAAAGTTTTAAGATAATCGTAAAAATAAGGATGTCACGAGTGTGACCATTCATACTTAGCTAAAATAAAATACTTTATCAATAGGTCTGAATAAATTTAATTTGTGTGAATACTATCATCTCTGTACCTAAGTTTATTCTAAGCATAGTTAAGTATCTGTGAGAATATGATTGATGTTCTTTATGTGATTTATAGTCTCTTAGCTTGATTAATAAAACTCTTATAGTTACAAAATATTTCTGTGTGATCCTTAAATGGTAGGACTCAACATAGTTTTCAATGAACTCATTCATCCAATCATATTTTATTTCAGATTCTAATGTTTTGTATATTGATTTTGTAGTAGATTGTGCTATTATGTTTTCCGTGGTCCTCATTCCAACAAAACTTACTCTTCATTCCATAATGAAGTCATAATACAATTATAAATCATAATTATATCTATCTATTTTGAAGTCAACATCTTGTGTACCTCTTTACATAAAGATCTTCTTTTAAACTGATTATCTCATATGCATTCTCTTAGTTCTTCTTAATTACTTTTAAAATGTTCTTATAGTTATCCAGTGATTTACCTATGTATTTAGCTGTTATCTTACGATATGTTTATAACATGATTATATACTAAGTCTTATGCATATACAACATAAATTATGGATTCATTTGCCAAGTAAATAGAATATAAATCATTTTATCTAGCTCAAACCTATACCCTAGGTCCTTTTGAGGCAGGCTCAAAAGTGGTGCCATGCTGAGATGTCAAGTGTCCTCTAAATAAATCTTGTATCTTGATCTCTTTCAAGATATTGTGAACATATGCAAGAGATTTTAAAACTTTAACATTCATCTTTATCTATCTTTGTAGATTTTACATTCCAAGAATTTATCTTGTCTTTCCTAGTCTTTCGTCTTAGAAATACTTTCTGAGTCAAGGCAAAAGGGCTTTTCATAGTCAGAATGTAGTTTCTCGTGATTGAGTATGTATTATTCATACAATATTGGGGATATCATTATGGCTCCCACTAGTTTTAAGTAAACACATATGTTATGATCATTTTGATATAAAGCATACCTTGTATTTTCACATTAAAATGAAAATTCTAACCTTGAGATGTTTGCTTTATGTCCATAAATGGATCTAAATTCTTACACATTTTGTTAGGATAACATGGATTAAGAAAACCTACAGGCTTTACTATATAGATATCTTCTAGTAGATGTCTATTAAGAAAAGCAGTTTTTTCTTGAAATCTATTGCTTGTATCTCATATTACGAATATGTAGTTATGGTAAATAATATCCTTCTTGATCTAATCATGGATTCTTGTGAAAATGTTTAATCATAGTCAATAACATGAGTATGGTAAGAATCATATTCAATGACATGAGTATTATAAAAACTTTTATAACAAGTCTTGCTTAATGTGTATACATATCCATGTTTGTATTCTTTCTAAAAGAATTACCTACTCCTTCTGGACTTGCTATAGGGAGGAATATTAATCAAGCTCATACTTGACTACTAGACATGGATTATATCTCAGTGTTCACGACTCTTAGTCATTAACCAGATTAAAGATCTCATATAGCATTTTGGTAGTTGATAGATTTGTTAAAAACCATCCAAAAGGACTCATAAATGCGAGATTCCAAATTTCTCAAGTCAAAGATGATTTCTACCATTAATGTAAATACTTTGTGTTTATGAATAGTTGTTATTTATGTTCAACAATTCCTTATTAAAACTAGAGCCAACTGCCGCTAGATTCAACTATGTTTCATGAGATGCTTCACGTTCAATGTGTCTCCTATTTTCTTTGTCATTAGAAGCTTGATTTCTAATAACTCAACTTTTAGAGGAATAATAGAACTTATTCTTAGTGTCTTTATATAAATAATCTAATCAACTTTTAGATTATACAAATATGTAGTTAGTAAATATTAGGTTTAGAAGCTTTAGTCTAACATAGGGTTTAAATCCACAAAACATTAAGTAAGATAAGGATGGAGCCTTTCCATAGGAAAGTATTTTATCTACTTATTACTTGGTGTTTATATTCAAAGTACAAGCGATAATGATTAAGGCATAATCCTAAAAGTATAAAGGAAGAGACTTTCTACCCATTATAAAGTAAACCATAACTAGTAAGGTTTAATTCATCCTCTATAATTACTAAGGCTTTAGATGGTATTCTAGATTAGTATCTCAATTTCATGTTTGAAAACTTCAAAAAAGGATTCATAATTGTGTTTTAACATGTAAAATATAATTACAATTACTATAGTTTTTTAATAAAGTTGGTTTGGTATCTTGTGATAAGTTTAGACTTTTGTTAGAAATGAAGTCATGCATCACAGTGTACAATTACTTTATAATTATTTTATGTACAGTTTAGTGAAACATCATTAGGAATATTTTATATATAAATAAGATTCACATGTGTCAAGTAAACTACATTACTTGACTTCAAAATCTATTTCTTGAAGTTGGAATATACGAATATCATTTATATAATAAATATAATAATGTCTTAGATAAGTTTCATTTAAAACAAGTTTAAGTCAAAAGGTGTTTGCATATAGAACTTGTTATTTATAAACATTGATATTTACTTTATAAATTTTATTAAGAGATCTAGCTTCATAAATTTTTCAGTATAGAATATGAATTGATCGTTATGAAAAACGATTTAAGTAAATGATTAAATTTTAATAAGTTAACTAAAACAGATATTTAGACATGCTAAATAAAAACACACATTGTTCTAAAAAGTATTGTTTTACATTACAAGTACTTTATGCTCTAAGCATAAATAATAAACTAAACTCCAAAAATGCAGTTCCAACTTATTTTTGCTCAGCTGGTTACTCTTCTTTAAATCTTTTCAAGCCATTTACAAATCTTAGATTAACATAAAGTACCAAGTACTTGATTTCTATATAAAAAGTATAAGTTTTATCTAGTGGATACCCGGAGTACTAGTCTCTCTAGACTTTCTTCTCAGATAGGAGAAGCAGTTCCTCTTCGGTGACTTGCTTCTATACAGATAAACACGATCCATTTATGTCGGCCTTCTTGGATTTCTTGGGTTAAAGGGGTCCATTCCATAACCCTTCAGAACATTAGATATACATCTTCTTTAAAGAACTTGTGTAATCGACATATAACTTGGTTATAGAAATCGCCAATACACCCAGATAATCAAAAGATAACACTAAGAGATTATGTGACCTTTATAACACTAGTGCATACAAGATATATGTGAGTGTTAAGTTATCCAAGACTTACTAGATTTTGCGAATAACTATTCCTAGTATGATGACAAAAGCATCTTCAACATTATAGTGTTGGCACCATGTATCATATACATGTTTTCTGCTCAAATTCTATGGTTTAGGAATAGGAACTTTACGAATGTTATTATTTCTTATAAATCATTAATGGAAATATAAAACATTATAATGAGATTGGATTATTCATGTACAAAATTTAACAAAATTCATTTTGTATTTTCAATATTTAGTCTTTAATAAATAATTCCCTTTTCAGTTTCTAAAAACAATAATTATCAAAGTCTAGGATCCAAGTTGCAAATCAAATAAATGAATGGGTAACCTTTATCCCATTCATTTGAATCCAACTAGGTAGACATCGATTATCAATTATATACTAATATATAATACCTAGATTTATGGGATCGCTAATAACAAAGTTTAATATATATATGTTTGATCTCATCTATGCCTCAAATATCTATTGCTTAGTTAGCCTTTATCACAATAGATTTCTGATCAAATCATCAAGTTTGAAGAACATGTAGAACCAGCACATAACTAGTAGTTAGGTGTGATGGGTTTTACACAAAATAACATCCTATGTTCTCATCCAAACCCCAATGCTTGGATCTAGGCTTGTCTATTGTACATGCTTTTCATCCAGGACTTGCAAACCCTAGAGCTAGTGTATATAATCGAAATTAACATAACAAAACAGATCTAGATGATTACCTCTTCTTGAAAGCTTGAATCTTATTGCCCTTGGAGCTTAGAGTCACAAATGTCACTCCTCTAATGGCTTACAAACACCACAAGCAAAAGGATGATTTTGGAGAGAGGTTGGAGGATATGAAATTTGGCTCTTGCACTCTTGGAAGAAGGGGTAGCCGATTTTTGTAGCCTAAGGGGTCTATTTATACTTGTGCTTCTAGGGTTTCAGTCAAAACCCTAATTGGATACCTTAGGCCTTAAGCAGTGCAAAGAATCTTCCAGAATAAGGCCTTGGGAGAAATTTAGATGGGTTCCCACCCTCAATTTCGTCCACCCCTTAATCATAAAAGATTCTCAATCCAAATCTACTATCACACAATTGACCGTTCGAGTCTCTTTTATTTAATTAATCTCTTTTAGCCACAAAATTAATTCTTAATTAATTATTGTCTAATATTAAGTAAACTATATGATTTCTCCTTTAATATATTAATCATATAGCATATTAATAAATCATAATAACCTCTTCATTCATAAATCATCCTATCATGTTGCTTTGGTGAAGGCAACCAAAAAGGACCATGCACAACCGGGTCAAGTAATTACCAAATATAATTACGGGCTTAGACATTAATCCAACAGTATCCCACTTGGATTAGTCTAGTAACTGTAAATATAAATACAATCTGATTAGCAATCGTAGCTCTCAAAGATGTTGTCGAACTCTAATCTTATCAGTAACCTGTCCTTCATATATGGGATTGTACAGTCCTCCGTTCTAGATATCCCGCAGACAATTACATCGAACATAGTCATACTTATTGTCCAGCAGTTTGTTTCTCAATCTCAAATTCGTCTGACATAGAATTTAATCGAACACATCAATTCAGTCCTGACCGATCCCGGCACATAAGTCAAACTAAATCATCGAGGGCCCTGATATCACTTTTACGCTCTTAGGGTAAAAGAAACAGATAAACTTTGACCTATATGCATTTACCATTCACTAATAAAATTATACACAACAATTCGTTTTATGAAATCAAGTTACTGATGCATTTACGAATTATCAATGCATAACCAATTAGCAAACAATAAACCATATATCTAGGTATTAAGACTATATGATATTATCGTCTTGCGATCACTCGTGATAAATTCCATGAAGTGATTCTAGCAAGTGTGGGTTTATTCCAATGCTCAAAACTTGTTCATAAGCACTCATAAACATTGTAGCAAACTTTTTCTATGTCTACTACACTTTTAGACAATCTACACACTAATTCATGACAGTCTTCATTCATACCTACTTCCAACAAATGAACGACTGTAGACCGTTCAAATAATCTTATTATTCAAGAAGTTCAAACATGCAAAATGAAACAATAGGTAAATAATCAACATAAGATAGTAACTTTACTTATAAATAATTCTCATTTATTTAATCATCAAAAGTCAATTTCATTTATCTATTACACGTTTCCAAATAATCTAATCTAAACTAATATCGTCCTTTAGCCTAATGCTCCTAGCGTGCTGCAAGTGCTTAACCCTACTCAGTCCCTTCATAAGCGGATATGTTGGGTTATCCTACGACGATACTCTCTTCACTACGAGGAGTCCTTCTTCTACCCGATATCGAATAAAGTGATATTTTATGTCGATGTGTCGAGATCTACCATGATCTCTTGGTTCCTTGGTCAAGGCAACCGCTCCTTCATTATCACATAAAATTTCCATAGGCTCCTGTATGGCTGGCATAACTCCAAGGTCTCCAATGAAATTCTTCAGCCATATTCCCTCCTTTGAGTCTTCGCTCGCTGCAATGTACTCTGATTTGCACGTTGAATTAAGTATGGTCTCTTGTGTAGAACTTTTCCAAGTCACTGCTCCTCCATCAAGGGTAAAGACACAGCCTGACTGCGAATGGTAGTTGTCCCTATTGGTCTAAAAACCGGCATCACTGTACCCTCGCACCTATAAGTCATCACTCCCACCGAGGACTAGGAACCATTCCTTGGTCCTCCGAATGTGCTTAATAATATTCTTGACTGTGATCCAATGTGCTTTGCTAGGGTTCCCTTGATATCTGCCGACCATGCTCAAAACGAAGGCCACATCAGGGCAAGTACATGTCATAGCATACATGATCGAGCCAACTACGGAAGCGTAAGGTACTCGACTCATCTCTGCTATCTCGACTTCGGTGTTTGGACTTTGAGTCTTACTCAATTTGGCATTACTTTGGATTGGTAACGCCCTCTTCTTGGAATTCTCCATACTAAAATGTTTTAGTACCTTGTCCAAGTAAGTATTCTGACTAATTCCTATTAGTCTTTTACTCCTATTTCTCACTATCCTTATTCCCAAAATATAGGCAGCCTCTCCGAGGTCCTTCATAGCGAATCACTTCCCGATCCAAGACTTAACTTCCTGCAGTGTTGGGACGTCATTTCCTATGAGTAGTATGTCATCGACATACAATTTAAGGAAGCTTACTATACTCACATGATTCATCCTCGCTTCGTAGAAAACCAAACTCTTTGATTTTCTCAACGAAACAAAGATTCCTCTACGAGACGTTTGCTTAAGTCCATAAATGGACTTCTCAAACTTACACACTCTATTGGGATGCTTCGCATTGACAAAACCCTCCGGATGAGCCATGTAAACATCCTCAGCCAACTTCCTATTAAGGAAAGAGGTTTTGACATCCATTTTCCATATTTCATAATCATGAAATGCAACAATGGCCAACATCACCCTAATAGACTTTATCTTTGCAACTGGTGAGAAGGTCTCATCATAGTCAACTTTGGGAGTTTGAGTAAAGCCCTTTGCAACCAATAGCGCCTTATAAGTGTGCACATTCTCATCCATGTCGGTCTTCTTCTTGAAGATCCATTTGCACCCGACCGTCTTACGACCTGGTACATGATCAACCAAACCCTAATCCTTAGATCTAGGCTTCTCTATTGTACATGCTTTTCATCCAAGACTTCCAAACCCTAGATCTAGTGTATATAATCAAAATTAACATAACAAAACCGATCTAGATGATTAATTCTTCTTGAAAGCTTGAATCTTCTTGCCCTTGGAGCTTAGAGTCACAAATGTTACTCCTCTAATCGCTTACAAACACCACAAGCAAGAGGATGATTTTGGAGAGAGATTGGAGGCTATGAAATTCGACTCTTTCACTCTTGGAAGAAGGGGTAGCTGATTTCTGAAGCCTAAGGGGTCTATTTATACTTGTGCTGCTAAGGTTTCAGTCAAAACCCTAATTAGATAGCTTAGGCCTTAAGCAATCCAAAGAATCTTCCAGAATAAGGCCTTGGACGAAATTTAGATGGGTTCCCACCCTTAATTTCGTCTACCCCTTAATCATAAAGGATTCTCAACCCAAATCTACTATTGCACAATTGACAGTTCCATTCCCTTTTATTTAATTAATTTCTTTTAGCCACAAAATTAATTCTTAATTAATTATTGTCTAATATTATTTAAACTATATAATTTCCTCTTTAATATATTATTCAAATAACATATTAATAAATCATAATAACCTCTTTATTCATAAATCATCCTATCATGTTGCTTTGGTGAAGGCAACCCAAAAGGAGTATGCACAACCGAGTCAAGTAATTACCAAATATAGTTATGGGCTTAGACACTAATCCAACAAGGTGGCCTTTATCCCACTAGAAAGTCTAAAACTACATCGACCATCGAAACATGACACTAATAGGTTAGGTGATTTTTATCTCACTAGCAAATCTAGAGACGTGCGAGTCTTTTTCAAAATGGATTGCACATATTTAAGGTCTTAAAGGGGTTTTTGATGTTTTATAATTCTAGTTTTAATAATATATTATATCATGATTATTCCATGCATCCAATAAATCATGATATAATTTTATTTAAAATTGCAATCTTAACAATGTTCTTATAAAATCCAAATTTTATATTATCGACACGATCAAATTTTAAATTTAATAACTAGTATTAAGTTTTACCATTTGAGCGCTACAAAACATTTAAAAATCTTTTAATAAAATTTCATTTTATAAAATAAGGTTTGAAGTTTGATAAGTTTATAAAATCCCGAATTTAATTTTATATAATTTTAATCACGAAATTTACCATTTGCCAGCTTCAACGATAAAACTCATTTTATTTTTAAAACTATTTTTGTCATCTTATGTTAAAAGTAAATTTCATTAAAATCAAACTGGTTGTGATGTTTATTTATGTTTAAAATAGTATTTGCTTGTGAAAACTAATTTTAACAATCCAAAACAAAATATCAACATAATTACAAACAATCAAAAGCATGCATAACAATTATAATATATGTGCATAAATCAAGACATAAACTAATAATATTTTTGTAAGCTATAAGAAAAATATCAAGTCCAATCCTTAAGGAACATAAGGGACATTTATCTTGCACTACCTACATGTGCTCCCACTAGCTTCAACGCCTAGTAGCAAGTTTATAAAAAAAAGTTATAAAGTTCGAGAAACTTTAATAAAATCAAGTTCATAAACTTTAGATCTTCAAAATGTACATCATCTTTATTCTTGTTACAGTTTTACAAAAATAAACTATTTCTAAAACTAATCGATTGCTTACAAAATAAACAAAATGAAAACTATTTATTTAATTATTAGATACCATATGAATAAATAATTATTACAACCATTTTAAAAAATCAAAGACAAATACAAACACAAGTGCACATAATACATATATATACTCAAAATTATATAAAAAAAACACTTTGTTTTTCTAAAACATTTTTTGTGATAGAAAATGCATGTAAAATTTTTGTCACAAAAAATAACAACTATAAAATCATTAAAGAAAATACGCATTGTGTAACGTCTGGTTCCTGGTATATATTTTAAATTAGGTTTATTTAGTTTTGTTCAAGAACTCGACGAGTTGGAGGCCCCAAACTCTTCGAGTAGGAATGGATTTTTTTGGACGCGGATCTTAAAGTCTACTCAACGAGTTGAGAGACCCAAATCGACAAGTAGGGCTGTAAGAATGAAACCCAAATTTCCAGGGTTTTGCACCCTATTTAAAGACCTTAATGCTTCATTGTGGCCTCCCTCATCGCCCCCTCAATCCAGTGAAAACCTAATATGTGATATTAGACCATTTGGAGTGTTTGTGGGTGTAAAGAGAGTGTTTCCTTGGTGCTTTCTTGAAGGAGTTGAAGTTGAAGGTGCTTGTTTCAAGGGAGAGGCTTTGGATCCAGGGATTTCTCTATTGAGGCTACCATATTAAGGTATAAAGTCGAGAACTTGGTTGTTTATTTGATAGATCTCTTCTTTGAGAAGTTTAGGGTCTTTAGTAGCTTATTTGGGGTCCATTCTTGGATTTGAGTATGCCTTAAAGTTATGACTTCAGATCTAGATGTCCATGGCCTAAAGAGACTAAAAGTTTCCACCTTTATAAAGTCTTGGCCCTTCTCCATGCCATAGACCTCTTATAAAGCTTAGATTTGGTGTTTTTAGCTTCATAACACCATGCATGGCATAAAGTTAGTAACTTTACGTGATATATCAGCCTTAGGGGGACCAAATCTATAGTTTGGAAGCATTGAACTCGATTGGAAGTGACTGAATAGATTTAGACTAAGAGAACTCGACGAGTTGTTCATCCGACTCGGTGAGTTGGATCGTGGTCCCCCAACCTTTTCTGTTACTAAGCAAACTCGGTAAGTCTAGGAGATGACTCAGTAGGTTGGTCATGGCTTTTGGGTTTTGAAGACAAAAGAACTTGACGAGTTCAAGGAGGGACTCGAAGAATTGTGTTGAAAAGTCCCGACTTTGTTATAGGGAGGAAATCAACGAGTTCATGGAAGAACTCAACAAGTTGGATAGCGATTTCAAGGTTTTATTATTCATGGAACTCGACGAGTTGGTGGACCAACCCGACAAGTTGAGTCAACCAAATGTTGAATTTAACCAGGATGTTGACTTTGACCAGGGTGTTGACCTTGACTTTGACTTTGACCAAAGTTGACCCTTAAAGGGGTGTGAGCATGAAAGGGTAATTAAAGGAAATCTTTATTTGTAAGAGTTTAAGTGAGGCAGATATGAGAGTTGACGACAATTCAGCTGCTTCACATCATTTGAGGTGAGTTAACTTCCAGTAGAAGTGGGTCGAAGGCACCAATGTCGGCCCACAAGTAGCTTGTTATAGTTAAGATGATTGTCTTTGTGATAACTGTACGGTATGCCACTATATGTCACGCTTTATGTGCTAGTATGCGATGATATTATGTGATAGTGGTAGGAGGGGTAGGATACTCCTTGTATACCGGTTGAAAGAGAGCGAAGGGGTAGGCCAGCACCCAAACATGATAGGTAATAGAATAATTGTATATAAATACTAGGATATTATGTGGTAGTGGTAGGGGTAGTATTCTATTATATGGTATATGGTATGCTGCTTCACATATTGAAGGGGTAGACCAACACCTGTATATGCTAGGCAGTATGCTATTATATGGTATGTGGTATGATGGTGGAATTCACTAAAATTTGTGCTTACAGTTTTCAGTTTTGGTTTCAAGTACTTCTTCTTTAAAGGGAAAGGAGTCGGCCTGACTGCAGCGCATCACACCACTATTTTCCAAACTATGATGTTCTTGGGATTTGTACTATGAGATTATTATGACTGATATTGAGACATATGGCTTAAGATTTTTATGATATGGGATAACTCAATGATGTTTTCAATAATCTGTTTTAAATTAAAAATGAAATTTTTGTTCATTGATTTTGGGATTTTACAAGTTGGTATTAGAGCCTTGGTTTGAGTAAATCGGACACACCTTCGGGGGGTGTTTAGACTCAAATCCAGGGTTTTAATGTTTTTACAAAAAAAATTTCAAAAAAAAAATAAAATGAAGAGTTTTGAGAAAGAACAAGGTATATGATGTGTGCAATTGGCCGAGCTCAAGTAAGTATTCCCTAAGATACCCATACATGTTTGCTATGATATATGATATCATTATGAGAACTGCATGCTAGATTAGGGCTAAGGATCTACGAAGGATGCCTTACGTGCCTATTGTATGAGAAATGCATGCTAGATTAGCGCTAAGGATCTAGGAAGATGCCTTATGTGCCTACTATATGTGCTTATCAAATTGCATGATAGTACTGGCTAGTTAGTGATATGATAGTCTGGATAGGATATGCTTGGTTTGGATTACTCAATGCCCGAATGTTGTCTGCTTTGTGATTTTAGGAGTCCTAGTTATCTTTAACTAAATAGTAAACAAATATGTTAAGTTACATAGTATGAGGACTAAATAATTTCAGAAGGTTAGGTCTATCCCTATTTCACAACTCTTGTTTGAGTTCAACCATTGTAGGGCAGGGTCTCTCATTCGAATAATTATCTGATCTTAGTAATATGTAATGGTATTCGCGAGCTAGTTAGGGGGAGGAAGCAGGGACTTCTTATACAGGTGATGGTGGAGAGTGGGTCGGAGATTACCCTAGGGTAAGCTTAGGATGAGATTATCACGGAGAGCAGTAGTAGTGAAAGGGACTTGGTGGAGTCCAGACAATTCTTGAGGAAAGTACGGATAGATGTGGAAGGTAGTTTTAGCCCATACTACTAAAAACAGAGGATCCGTACTCGAATCAATGAAAGCTGAGATAAACTACGGAACTCATGTAGGTATGAAGTCTCTCGATAATATGTATGACCCTGATGATTGTGAGATTTGTTTCATAATGGTGGTGGCACGTCATGAAGCAGAAGGTTCAGGGTCTGGGATAGGTTTAGGTACAGATTTCGAGCCGATTGACGATGAAATGCGTGAGTTCATCGCATCCGAGACTGTGAGATGCATAAGTGAGGCAACCCCAGTGATTTTTAGGCCGGTCAAGGAAGGGATCGTGAGCTGATGGAGGATTGCCTCGGGGCATTCCAGAGTGACATGGCATCTAGCCAATCAGGGATGCACACACTCTCCTTCAAGGACTTAAAGGGTTGTGGTGCACTAGACTTTCACGGGGTGAAAGACCCCATTGTGGCTAGGAGATTGATTGCAGGCATCGAGTCTGCACAGTTGACGAGTTTATGCCTTGGGGGTTCGAAGGTCCGGTATGTTGCAGGATGTTTGAGAGACAGAGCTAGAGACTGGTGGGAGGCAGTAAGCGATTCCTTGGAGCTCCAACCATTGAGGCTATGACTTGGTCAGACTTTGTGACCAGATTTTGAGTTGAGTTCACACCATTTGTGGAGATTCAACAGCTAGCCAGGGAGTTTCTTGATATGAGTCAGACGATTGAGACGGTGGCAGAGATTAACGTTAAGTTCAAGGAGAGGGCCTTAATGGTGTCTCAGTACAAAGGTGATGAGGAGATGTGGAAGACCCTGTACCATGACATGTTGAGAGCTAACATTCGGAAACATGTCAGCTACTCAGCGTGTCCGAACTTGGAGGACATGATAGACAGGGAGAGAGAGGGGGAGAGAGAGAGAGAGAGAGAGAGAGAGAGAGAAGGATATTGGCATAGAGCACCTCAGGAAGAGGAAGATGGAGTCGGGGCAGGAGACTGGGGTTTCGGGGAATAAACCCAAGGGATTCGACTCTAGGTCGAAGGGCTAGCAGGGCCGGAGTCGCTGTGGGAAATACGGAAGGACACATGATGGAGTTTGCATATTAGGGGGATTAGGCTGCTATAAGTACAAAAGGATTTGGCATTATGGAAGGGATTATACTACTCCTACCCCCACCCTTCAGACATCAGACCTCATTTGCTTTCATTGCAATCAGAAGGGCCATAAAAAGGCCAATTTCCCGAGATTGGTATCAGCAGCGCCAGCTCCAGCGACCCTGCGGATCACGAATGGCCGACAGGGAAATACAAATGCTCCAGTGGTGAGGAGTCGATCCTTCCAGTTGACCGCCGAGGAGGTGCGTTCCGCACCAGATGTGTTGACGGGTATGTTTCCTAGTCCCTAACTTTTATTCCATGACGATTATGATATTTAAGTCTTATGTGTTTTGTTTAGGATCGTTCCATATGAACCGTATCCCAGTTCAGGACTTAATTGACTCAAGATCTACCTAATCATTTGTATCTATTGCACTCGGCAAGAGGTTTGCTGAGCCTTCGGTCATGTTGGATTTCCCTTTAGAGTTTAAGATTGCTAACAACCGATCCATCCGGGCGTCAGAGGTTTACAGAGATTGTGTCCTGAGGATGTATGACAAGCGGTATCTCGTGGATTTGGTAACCATTCCTTTAAGGGGAAAAAGGTTATCATAGGGATGGATTGGTTGAGCCCTAATGCAGTGGTGATCGATTGTGCGTAGCAGTTGGTACGTGTCAGGACCCCAAGTGGGGGAGAGTTGGTGATTTAGGGTGACAGGCCGCAGCATGGGCCAATTATGTGTTCAATAGCGAGGGCTAGACGCTACCTCCAGTTAGGATGCACAGGTTATGTCGCTTTTGTTATGGATACCCGAGAGAAAGGTAAGGCGACAGTCAATAATGTACTAGTGGTGGGGGAGTACCCGGATGTTTTCGCGGAGGATTTTCTGGTATACCTCCAGAGAGACAGGTAGAGTTCAGAATTGACCTGACTCCGAGTGTGGCTCCGATAACCAATGCCCCATATTTGTTGGCTCTTCCCGAGATGCAGGAATTGTCTACACAGCTGCACGAGCTGTTAGACAAGGGATTTATTAGACCGAGTAGTTCACCCTAGGGAGTTCCGATTCTATTTGTGAAAAAGAAGAACGGAACCCACCGGATGTGTATAGACTACTGGAAGAGGAATAAGGTAACGGTGAAGAACCGTTACATACTCCCAAGGATTGATGGCCTCTTCGGCCAGCTACATGGTGCATCTTGGTTTTCCAAAGTCAATTTGCGTTCAGGCTACCATCAGATGATGGTTAGAGATGAGGATGTGTAGAAGCAAGGTTTCTGAACTCTCTATGGTCATTACGAGTTCGTGGTGATGCCCTTTGGGCTCACTAATGCTTCTGTCGCGTTCATGGATCTCATGAACCGCGTATGCAGACCGATGTTGGATCGTTCTGTGATAGTTTTTATTGATGATATCTTGGTTTACTCCAAGATGCAAGAGCACCATGAGGAGCACTTGCAAGAGGTGTTGGATACCCCGAGGAGGGAGAACTTATATGCCAAGTTCTCCAAGTGTGAGTTTTGGTTGTGCAAGGTGCAATTATTAGGGCACCTTGTCAACCAGAACGGTATTTCGGTCGACCCGACCAAGGTGGAGGCTGTGATGAGATCGGAGGTTTTGAAGTCTCCATCCGAGATTCAGAATTTCCTCGGTTTAGCAGGCTATTAGCGGATATTCATACATGATTTCTCCAAGATAGCGGTACCACTGACCCGACTAACGAAGAAGGCCATTGTATTTCGTTGGGGGCCTGAGCAGCAAAAAACATTTAAGACCTTGAGATAGAGATTGTGCGAGGCGTCGATCTTATCCCTGCCAGAGGGCGTTAAGGGATTTGTAGTGTACTATGATGTGTCCATTTTGGGATTGGGCACAGTGTTGATGCAGAGAGGGCATGTCATTGCCTACGCCTCGAGGCAGTTGAAGCTTCACGAGACGAACTACCCGACACACGACTTAGAGTTCGAGGCGGATTTTTTCACCCTCAAGATTTGGTGACATTACCTCTATGGGGTTCGTTGTAACATTTACATAGACCACAAGAGCATGAGGTACCTCATGGATCAATCGAATCTAAAGATGAGGCAGAATCAGTGGTTAGATGTGGTGAAGGATTACGACTGTGAGATCCTTTATCACCCGGGGAAGGCCAACGTGGTGGTCGATACACCTAGCCACAAGGTAGCCCCGATCAGAGATGTCTGCTTGAGGATAACAGTAGTGACTCCTCTTTTGGAGCGGATTTGAGAGGTATAGGTCGAGGGTATGAAGGAAGAGCATCGGAAGCGTGAGCGAATCATAACTTAGGTGGCCTCGTTTGACTATGACAGTCTTGGGCTGCTGACGCTGCATCAGAGGCTCTGGGTTCCTTACTGGGGTGAGGTACGTCAGGTACTGATGGACAAGGCCCACGAGTCCAGATTTTCCATCCATCCTGGGGAGACGAAGATGTATAGAGATCTTCGCCCAACTTATTGGTAACCGTGCATGAAGCGGGACATTACTTGGTACGTGGAGCGTTGCTTGACCTACAGGAAGATCAAGGCTTGGCACCAGAGGCCTCACGGCAAGACGCAGCTGTTGGATATCCCTGTGTGAAAATGGGAGAATATAACTATGGATTTCATCACGAAGCTTCCCAGGACCGCACATGGAGTAGATTCGATCTGGGTCATCTTGAATCGATTGACCAAGAGTGTCGATTTCATTCCGATCCAGGAGAGCATTTTGGCCAAGAAGTTGACCGACATCTACATTAGAGAGGTAGCAGCTCGGCACGGAGTGCCAATTTCCGTGATTTCTGACCGAGATGTACGATTCACTTCCAAATTCTGGAAGAAATTTCATGACAAGTTGAGTACTCGTCTGCACTTTAGCACGACTTTTCACCTGCAAACGGATGGTCAGAGTGAGCGGACTATCCAAAGTTTGGAGGATATGTTGTGGGCGTATGTTTTAGACTTTGGAGATATATGGGATACCTACCTTCCCTTGGCAGAGTTTTCCTATAATAATAGCTACCACGCCAGTATCGACCGACCTCCCTTTGAGATGCTCTATGGGAGTAAGTGCAGAACCCCGATATGATGGGGTGAGGTTGGACAAAGTGTCGCGGGGAGTACCAAAGTGGTACTCAAGATGACAGAGAGGATCCAACAGGTCCAGAGTAGACTCAAGACAGCCCAGATTTGGCAGAAGAGCTACACCGACCAACACCAATAAGACCTGTATTTCCAGGTCGTAGATATGGTCCTTCTGAAGGTGTCACCTTGGACAAGTGTCATCCGCTTCAGAAAATGGGGCAACCTGGGCCCCAAGTATATCGGACCTTTCAGTGTTATAGTCCGGGTGGGCAAGGTGGTGTATAGGATGGATCTGCTAGCCAAGATTAGTAAGATCCACAACACCTTTCATGTCTCCGAACTACGGAAGTGCTTGGTAGATGACTCTGCAGTGGTGCCTCTAGAGGATATTTAGGTAGATGACAACCTCAACTACATCGAGCGACTAGTAGCCATCCTTGACAGGAAGACGAAGGATATGAGGAACAAGAGGGTAGAGTTGGTGAAGATGCAATGGCAGCACCGCAAGGGTTCGAAATGGACTTGGGAGTTGGAGGATGAGATGAAGGAGCACTACCCAGAGCTATTCCCAGATGCAGCAAACTTGAAGGACGAAGTCTAAAAAAAGTGGGGGAGATTTGTAAACCTCGTTCCTGGAATATATTTTAAATTAGATTTATTCAATTTTATGCAAGAACTCGACGAGTTGGAGACGCTAAACTCGTCGAGCGTGAATGGAGTTTTTTGGATGCAGATCTTAAAGTCTACTAGACGAGTTGAGAGACCCAAATCGACAAGTAGGGCTGCCAGAATGAAACCCTAATTTCCAGAGTTTTGCACCCTATTTAAAGACCTTAATGCTTCATTATGTCCTCCCTCATCACCCCCTTAGTCCAGTGAAACCCTAATACATGATTTTAGACCATTTCGAGTATGTGTGTGTGTAAAGAAAGTGTTTCCTTGATGCTTTCTTGAAGGAGTTGAAGTTGAAGGTGCTTGTTTCAAGGGAGAGGCTTTGGATCCAGGGATTTCTCTATTGAGGCTACCATATTAAGGCATAAAGTCGAGAACTTGGTTGTTTATTTGATAGATCTCTTCTTTGAGAAGCTTAGGGTCTTTAGTAGCTTATTTGGGGTCCATTCTTGGATTTGAGCATGTCTTAAAGTTATGACTTCAGATCTAGACGTCCATGGCCTAAAAAGACTAAAAGTTGCCATCTTTATCAAGTCTTGGCCCTTATCCATGCCATAGACCTCTTCTAAAGCTTAGATTTGGTGCTTTTAGCTTCATAAAACCATGCATGGACATAAAGTTAGCAACTTTATGTGATATATCAGCCCTAGGGGACCAGATTTATGTTTTGGAAGCATTGAACTCGATTGGAAGTGACTGAATGGATTTAGATTAAGAGAACTCGACAATTTTTTCATCCTACTCAGCAAGTTGGATCGTGGTCCCCCGACCTTTTCTGTTACTGAGCAAACTCGGTGAGTCTAGCAGATGACTCAGCGGGTTGGTCATGGCTTTTGGGTTTTGAAGAATGGAGAACTCAACGAGTTCGAGGAGGGACTCAATTAGTTTTTTTGAAAAGTCTCGACTCCGTTATAAGGAGGAACTCGATGAGTTCATGGAAGAACTCGACGAGTTGAATCGCGATTTCAAGGTTTTATGATTCATGGAACTCAACGAGTTGATGGACCAACTCAGCGAGTTGATTCAACCAGATGTTGACTTTGACCAGGGTGTTGACCTTGAATTCGAATTTAATATAATTTGACCCTTAAATGGGTATGAGCATGAAAGGTTAATTAAAGGAAATATTTATGTGTAGGAGTTTAAGTGAGGCAGATTCCAGAGCCGAGGACAATTCGGCTACTTCACGACATTTAAAGTGAGTTACCTTCTAGTATAAGTGGGTTGTACGTACTAATACGAGCCCACTAGTAGCTGATTATAGTTGATATGATTGTCTTTTTGATAATTGTCTGGTATGCCACTATTTGTTATGCTTTATGTGCTAGTATGCTATGATATTATGTGATAGTGGTAAGAGGGGTAGGATAGTCCCCGGGTGCCGGTTGAAAGAGACCGAAGGGGTAGTATGTTATGATATTATGTGATAGTGGTAGGAGGGGTAGGATAGTTCCCAGATACTGGTTGAAAGAGATCAAAGGGTTGGGATGACACCCGGATATGCTAGGCGGTTACCGGTTGAAAGTGACCGATGGGGTAGGCCAACAACCAGATATGCTAGGCAGTAGGAGAATTGTATGTATATGCTAGGATATTATGTGGTAGTGGTAACGGTGAAATAGTCATGGATACTGGTTGAAAGAGACCAAAGGGGTAGGCCAACACCCATATATGCTAGCCAGTTACCGGTTGAAAGAAACCGAATTGGTAGGCCAACACCCAGATAGGCTAGGCAGTTACCGGTTGAAAGAGACCGAAGGGGTAGGCTAGCACCCAGATATGCTAGGTAGTATATTTTTATATGGTATGTGGTATGATGGAGGAACTCACTAAGCTTTGTGCTTACGATTTTCATTTTTGGTTTTAGGTACTTCTTCTTCAAAGGGAAAGGAGCCAGCTTGACTGCAGTGCATTACACCACTATTCTCCGCACTATTATGCTCTTGGGATTTGTACTCTGACATTATTATGACTGGTTTTGAGACCTATGACTTACGATTTTTAAGATATGAAATAACCCAATGATGTTTTCTATATTCTGTTTTATGAATTATTAAATTAAAAATGAAATTTTTGGTCTTGGATTTTGGGATGTTATATATGGATTTTCTTAAATAAAGAAAACCATCCATGTTTTCCAAAAACAAAGTTAATCACAATTATATATAATCTTAACAAGCTTGCAAAATTGTCTCTGATACTAATTGTTAGGTTTTTATTCAAAAATAGTCTAAAATAATAGTCAAACCTTTGAGTTTAGCAATAGAAGCATTTAAAGTTTGAATAAACTAAATCCATTTTTGCCACCAAGGATCATTTTTCAAAACTAGGGAAGATTAAAACAACCATAATAAGAAAATTTTACAACCTTATAAGACTTTGATTCTCAAGGGATACTTGAAGTTGATGAAGTGTGGCATGAAACTACAAAGTAGAAGTTCTCTTAATATATTCACCTAGCAAGAGTAAACCACCAAAACATGCTAGTCTTCACTTGTTAATAAGCTAATCTTAATCTATTAACACAAATCCAAATAAGTCTTACTAGAAAGAAACTTATCTTTCTTCATTTGATGCACCATTTACAAAAAAGGAAGAAGATAGAGAAGGATATGAACTTCAAAATGTGGTAGCCCTTTGGGAGAGCCTTGCTCTTAATTTTATACCACAAAAGAAGAAGAAAAATTAGCCAAAGAACAACCCTATACACTAGATTAAATACTTAGACAAAAGGGAAAATGTACCATACCATCTCGTTAGTCAAAGTATGGAGCATGTATGAAAGACCAAAAGCAATCTTCCTTCACTTGTGTGTGTCTATGGTTTTAGACACAAAAGTCAAACCAAGAATTGTCCGTCACATAATCTCATAACTAGCAAGTTGAAATCAAACTAAATTGGTTAGTCTTAGTGCGTGAAAGTTTGTACACAAATTTAATATTCATACATTATGATATATTACTAGTTTTGTTCTATTTATTATTATTTCCTAGAAATAATTATTCTCAATATGTTCATAAAATATTATTTTCATAAAATAATGTTTTCTAATTAAATAAAAGTGTTGATTATGTTTATTAGTAATCAAATTATACTAATAAATAATCAATTTGTAGTAATTTGATATATAGTGTGACCAGGATTATATGTCATTAGCAATATCATTTTATAATAACTCTTGGGCATATAAGATCTTTCACTATAATGTATCCACCAAAGCAATAATTAACTACCAAAGATGATAGTTTGCACTTGTATATATGTTGTTCTTAACCCTTAATACATATACTAAAATATGTTTATGGAGAAGCAACATGTAGAACTCTTAAAAAATGAACCAAATGAAAAATAAAAAGGAGAGGGGAAGGAGAGCTTGCTCTCAGATTTAGCAACCCAAATAAGAGGAAGAGAGTGTGTCAAAAAGCTATCCATTTCTTGTCTCTTTCCTTTTTTTGCATCCTCTTATTTACAAAAGTTAGACATAAAATAATAATAGAATGGGTTTTCTTACAAGCATCGTGTAAGGCAATAAACAAATAAAAAGAAAATGTCCTTCGTCATTTAAGAAACCATGATTCTACATGGCTAGGGGATAAGGTAGAAGTGTTCATTACTCTGTCTATAACTAGCTAGTTGGATGGCAACTTAATGGTTACTCAAAGTGACCAAAATATTGTACACAACATTATATTTATACAATATGATGTTAAGCTACTTTTTTTCTCTGTTATTATTTCCTCGAAACAATAATTCTCAATTTATTGCAAAATATTATTTTTCATAAAATAATGTTTTTGCAATTAAATACAAGTGTCGATTATATTTATTAATAATCAAATTACTATAATAAATAATTAATTTGTAGTGACTCTTGGATAATATGTCATTAGCAATATCATTCTATAATGACTCTTGGGCATAAAAATCTTTCAATTCTACATGGAATTTTATTTATTGTTGTTATTTCTCCAATTTGAGCCTAAATTGATATTTTTCTTTCACTGATTATAGTTATTTTCTTGTTATTATTCCTTTGTGGTGGGGGATCTATAAACATTTTGATTCTCTTTTTTCAAATCGGTTTGGTCCTTAAAAGAGTAGAATACCTCTTTAACCTCATCTTCTTCATAATTTTTGACTGTGGACATGCACCATTTCTTGCAATCCATAGTCTTATATGAACCATCACAAAACATGAAAATGGACCGGACTTGTGCTAGAGGCTTTTGTTTGAGTTGGTTCACTTCAATTGTTAATTTCCACTTTTGTATGAGCATCTCGGTCAAAACTTTGTCTATTTGGTTTACATTATCGAATCCTGCTTAGTGAGTATATTTAGTGGGATATTCATGACCATTTCATTGATGATCTCATATGTTTCTCTAGGAGCTTTCATTCATATTTAGCCACCACTCGCTACATGAATTAACTATTGAGTGTATAAATCCAAACCATAAATTTTTTTTTTTGACTTATATCCACAGAGGAAGCTTGTGATACAAAAATTTTTGGGGGTTAGCTCTCGGTCTTTTTCCCAAGCTTCATATAATGATTCACAGCCATCTGCTTAGAATGGTAAATTTTCATTTATAAACATCTTGGTATTTGTAGGTGGAAAGTATTTTCTCAAGAATTTATCGACAAGGTTTTACCAAGTGCTGATAGACAATGACATTAATATGGAGAACCATATATTTGATCGTCTATGTAAAGAAAATGAGAAGAGTCGTAAGCAAATTGTGTCTTCGGTTACCCCATCTATTTTGAGCATATCACAAAATTCTAAGAAAGTGTTAACATGTGTATTGGGTTCACTATCGAGTAATACATCACGTTGTGCAATATTTTGCACCATCCGAACATACAGTGTTTTGATTTCAAAGTTTGTTGCTCTGACAATCGGTTGTCGAATGCATGATCTAGTCTCTTCAAGTAAGGGTCAAACAAAATCTCCCATGGTTCTTTGATTGTTTTGTATTAGTGGTTTCTTTAGTGACTTTTCCGTTCAAAATTTGTGAACACTTTCCTCGAAGTCTACCATTTGAGGATATAGCAGTGAAATAGGTTTAACGATGAACAATATAATTGTTTTTTCTACTCTTCTGGATTTTAGATAAAACGAAAAATAAGGAGGGTCTTCCTGAATTGTGAATATGCATACAACACCTGGGAATAAAAAAGAACCATAAATAAATGCATATAAGAGAACTTAACAAAAATAAATGCAAAAATAAAAGTATTTTTAGGCTTTAACAAAAACTAAAAACAATATATATGAATGAAAGTGAGAACTAAACGCTAAGCATAATTTCTCCCTGCCAAAATTTGATCACAAAGGTTGATGCGTAAAAAATAAACCTTAAAAATCTTTTATTATTTGGCCACCTCTAATATAATACTTGACTGTCAAATAAAGAATGACCAGACAAAATAGACAGGTGTCAGGATCCTTTTGGTATATAACCTTTTAGAAATCCAACAACCATAACTAATAATTAATTAGGTAATGTAAATTGAAAATTAGTAAGCAGTAAGTAAGGGTCGAATGGAGGGAGATTATGGTTAACAGTTTGGTTATATAAAAGTGAGATTTTGAAATTAAATGATTGCAATAAAAGATGATAATAAACTTATGAATATATAAAAGGGTTGAATTCAATATTTGGTAATGTGATTGTTCGTGGTTTAGTTCTAAATATAATTAATTGTTAAGGCAGGTAGTTACTAGGTTTCACATTTGTTCACGTTACATAAACATAATAGTATTAAGGGAAAATAACTTATTAAGGTAATTAACTTTTCGATATGTTCATATCTAGGTAACTATCTTTTTTTTGTACACGTAGTGGTCACATATGACCATTATGACCTGCTATAGCAGGTTAAATTCTATATGTGAACACTTTCAACAAGTTCGTTACCTAAATGTGTACAAAAAAATAGTTACCCAAATATGAAAAAAAACAAAAAGTAAAATTAATTACATGAATGGTGTAACAGCCCGGATTCCCAGGTATTTTTCATTCTTTCATTTTTGGTATTTTGTGAGGAGACTCGGCGAGTTGGAGCTCAAACTCGTCGAGTAGGATTTTGGATAAGGTTCGCGTCTGGACTCGGCGAGTCCAAGGAGTGGACTCGGCGAGTCCACGTTGTTTAATGAAACCCTAATTCCCCGGGTTTGGAGCCTATTTAAGGGCACTTATAGCCTCCCATTGCGGCTACTAGTCCCTTGAGAGAACCCTAAGAAAGCTAATTCGTTGTGGGAGAGAGGAAGTCACTTATGGCCCTCTGTATTCTTCGTTTAGCAAGAGGAAGGTGTCAAGAGCAAGGAGGAGGTGAGATTACAGTAGATCCAGAGTCCAGAGACTTTATTTTGAGGTAAGGGTTCGAATCTCCTTCAGTTATAGGGTTAATCTTCAGAGTTAGGGTTTTATAACCCCTTTGGAGAGTGATTATGTGAAGCAAATGGTCCCTCTTCGAGTTTGTGCCTTGGATTTGGACTCAAAGAGGTCTATAGACCTTAACCATTGGGGCTTTTTGGGTTATTATGGAGTCATTGGACCTAGGTGGTTATTTTTGGGACCAAATCACCTTTTGATGCCTTGTGGGGGTTATACAAGCATCAAGTTTCGAACTTTACGTGACATTCATGCTTGGGAAGGCCAGATCTACGGTTTGGGAAAGCAGATCTGACCTCAGAAGGTCAATAAAAGTGTGTGCATGGCATGAACTCGCCGAGTTGTTCTTGGGACTCGTCGAGTAGGGTTGGGGTTTCACATAATATGTTCAGTGAGTGGACTCGTCGGGTTAGGGGATAACCCATTGACTCGGGAAGAGTCAATATGGGGTTGATTCAAGCCGGAACTCGCCGAGTTGTTCTTGAGACTCGGCGAGTTGAGTCGTGGTTGCCCTGCGATTCAAGCCAGGTGGAACTCGTCGAGTTAGGGGAGTGCTCGACGTGCCAAGAAAAGATTCGAGGGAGTCAGTGAACGCATTAGACTCGCCGAGTCCGATCAAAGTTGACCGTTGACCAGAGTTGACCAGTGTTGACTCGATAGGGTTAGTCAACCTTAGTTGTAAAAGTGTTAATTAGAGATATATTGTATTATAGGAAGATTATAGTTTGGGGGATCGAGCATGAGTGATTCCAGGGATTTGCGAGTTATCAAGATACACGAGGTGAGTCTTCTCACTATATTTTACCTTGAGTAGGTAACTAGAGTTATGTGATACAGTGCTTGTATGCTATATATGTGTTATGTGTTGCGCTGCATTATTCTATGTGATTTATGTTGTGCATGTTTACAGAGTTAGAACCTGAGGGTTCACAGAGTTTGGGTGCACGGACCCACAGAGTTATAGCCTCAAGTGGCTAATATGTGTTATATGTGGTATTTTTGGGAACTCACTAAGCTTTGTGCTTACAGTGTTTGGTGTTATTTGTTTCAGGTACTAGTGACGACCGTGGGAAGGCGCCGACTTGATCAGTACACACACACGGGATTTTTGTTATGAGATCTTGGGATTTTTGTATGACATGAATTGTATTTCAAACAAGGGTGTTTTTACGAATATTAAATGAATTATGTTTTTTTATAAAATGCGAAAAATTGTTTTGAAATTTACGGTGTTACAAGTTGGTATCAGAGCCTTGGTTTGAGGGATTCGGGTACACCTTCGGGAGTATTTGAACTCAAACTGAGGATTTGGAAAATATTTTCAAAAGAGAACCAAATTTTCTAAAAGAAGTAAAAGATTTTTAGAAAAACTCATAGTAGAAACGTGTGTACGATCAGTCAGCGCCCGAACGGTGATTTCCCAAAATACCCTTATATTATATGTTTATGAGATTGATATGATGTATTCTCTTTCTAGAGTAGGCTAAGTATTCCTATTAGGACTAGAGTGCCCTGATTTGTGATGCCTTAGCCTAGGGAGAGGTGAGCTGCTATGAGATGCTTGAGAGTGAATAGGTAGCAACGAGGAGCTTATGAGAGATATGTTAGAGAGTGATAGAGTACTTGGAATTTGGGATCCGAAGAGGAGGATTTTGGGTGTATACTGAAACGGTGTGGACAGTAGTATTGGGCCCGTACTACTGAAAGCACCGGGGCGCTGTACAGTTCAAGTAAGAACCTTCGGTATGCCAAGGATCAAGGAGGGAAGAGTTGTCGAGTGTGAGTATGCTCGAATGGATTCTAATTTATCGTATGTTGTATTTCAGAGGTTAATCATGGTGAGGATATGTCTTATGCCAGAGAGGAGTGGGGCTAGTGATGAGGAGATCCGCCGGATCATCCACGAGGAGGTGGCTGCGGCCATCAGGGCAGATATACCAGAGATGTTCAGGTCTATTAAGACCACGCTGATTGAGACTTTCGCCGAGCGTTAAGCTACTCTTTATGAGGCTGCTGTTGCGGCGGCCACTGCAGCTGTTGCTGTTGCGAGACCGCAGGGTGGTGATGCGTTGCTGTTCCGAGAGTTCAGCAATACGAAACTGCCAGAGTTTGATGGGACCCAGGACCCGGTGGAGGCTATGAGATGGATTTCAGACATAGAGGGGTGTTTCTTCACTTGCTCATCTCCTGAGCATTTGAGAGTCCGGTTCGCATTGAACCAACTTCGCTTGGGAGCGAAGGACTGGTGGAAGTTTGTGACAATGCACTTTTCGCTTGTTGAGCTTCCAGTAGTGACCTGGGAGAGGTTCACTGTCATGTTCCAAGATGAGTACGTTCCCCAGGTGGAGAGGGAGCGTTTGGTCCAGGAGTTTCTGACCCTCAAGCAGGGTACCGAGTCTGTTACGGTGATTACCAGGATCTTCCACGAGAGGGCGATGTTCTGCCCTGAGCATGTGTCACTGAGTGGGCACGTATGAGCCGATATTTACGTATCTTGAGGCAAGACATTCAGGAGTTCATGGCGAACTCCTCGTGTCGGACATTTGTCGAGCTTCAGGAAAATGCCCGGAAGAGGGAGATTGAGCTAGAGACTCAGGCCAGGGAGGAGGCGAAGTCTCAGGGGACGGATCAGCGACCGGCACAGTCCCAGCCGGCAGCCAAGCGGGATAAGCCCGCTGATCCCAAATCTGGGAACCAGAAGGGCCGCACTTGTGGAAAGTGCAGCAAGGGTCATGATGGAGTATGTAGAGCTGGATCTTGCTACAAATGTGGCAAGGAGGGGCATATGGCCAAGGACTGCCCCAAGGGGTTTGAAGTATATTTTCACTGCAACCAGACCGGACACCGGAAGGCGGAGTGTCCGCAGTTGCGTGGATCAGTTCAGGGATCACCTTAGGGATCTGCCCCTGCCGCCATCAGGGCTACCGAGAGTCGGCCAGTGAAGGCCGAGGCACCGAGGGCACGAGGGAGAGCCTTTCAGTTGACCGCGAAGGAGGTCCGTGCAGCGCCCGATGTCGTGCCTGGTATGTATTCTTTCGTGTATTTATTTTGATGATTGAGATATTATGCTTATCTTATGTTATACGTAGGTACTTTTCTTGTGAATTTTGTACCTGCCTTGGTGTTATTTGAATCGGGTGCGAGTCGGTCTTTTGTATCTTTGGCTTTTAGTCAGCATATTAGTGTTAGTCGCGAGGCGCTGAGTCGGCCTCTAAGAGTTTCCATAGCTGACGAGAGGGTGATATATGCCACATAGGTGATCCGCGGGTGCGTATTCGATATTTTCGGTGTTGTGTTCCCAATTGACTTGGTTCCTATTGCAATGGGGGATGTCTGTGTCATTGTGGGCATGGACTGGTTGAGCAGATTCGGTGCGGTTATTGACTGCGAGCGACAGCTGGTGACCATACGAGACCCTAGTGGGGGAGTTCTTACGGTGTACAGCGAGGGTACCCATTCTGGATCAGCGTTTTGTTCGGCCGCTAGGGTGAGGCAGTGTCTACAACAGGGCTGTAAGGGTTTTGTGGCGTACGTGATGGATACGCGGGTTGACTCCGAGAGGCCGAGGACAGTGGACGAGGTTCCGATAGTGCGTGAGTTCCCAGATGTCTTTCCAGAGGAGTTGTCGGGTGTGCCTCCCGTGAGGCAAGTGGAGTTCAGTATCGATTTGGTTCCGGGAGCCGCGCCTATTGCCAAGGTGCCTTATCACCTTGCACCTTCAGAGATGCAGGAGTTCTCCTCACAGCTTAAGGAGCTGTTGGGAAAGGGGTTTATTCGGCCGAGCAACTCGCCGTGGGGAGCGCCCATCCTTATTGTCAAAAAGAAGGATGGTTCACACCGGATGTGCATTGATTACCGGGAGTTGAACAAGCTGACGGTCAAGAACCGTCACCCGTTGCCGAGGATCGATGATTTGTTCGATCAATTACAGGGAGAATCTTGGTTCTCCAAGATCAATTTGAGGTCTGGATATCATCAGGTTAGGGTACGAGATGAGGACATCCAGAAGACAGCATTCAGGACGCGTTATGGGCATTACGAGTTTGTGGTGATTCCTTTCGGGCTCACCAATGCCCCGGCAGTGTTCATGGATCTCATGAACCGAGTGTGCATGCCGATGCTGGATCGGTCAGTGATTGTATTCATTGATGACATCTTGGTATATTCGAGAACTAGAGAGCAGCACGAGGAGCATTTGAAGGAGATCCTTGGAGTTCTGAGATCGGAGAGGCTTTATGCCAAATTCTCCAAGTGTGATTTCTGGTTGCGAGAGGTCCAGTTCCTGGGGCATCTCGTTAACCAGAAAGGGATATTGGTCGACCCGGCCAAAGTTGAGGCAGTGATGAGATGGGAGGTGCCGAGGTCACCCTCCGAGATCAGGAGTTTTCTAGGGTTGGCTGGTTATTATCGGAGATTTATCAAGGATTTCTCTAAGATCGCAGTGCCACTGACCAGATTTACCCGGAAGGGTGTCGCTTTTTCATTGGGCCCCGAGCAGTAGGCCTCCTTTGAGACGCTTCACCAAAGGTTATGCGAGGCCCCGGTGTTAGCCCTCCCGGAGGGAATGGAGGACTTTGTGGTATACTGTGATGCATCGATCTTAGGGATGGGAGCGGTGCTGATGCAGAGAGGGCATGTGATAGCATACGCATCGAGGCAGCTAAAGCCACATGAGACGAGGTATCCCACCCATGACCTAGAGTTGGGGGCAGTGGTGTTCGCCCTCAAGATTTGGCGTCACTATTTGTATGGGGTTCGGTGTACGATATACACGGACCATAAGAGCCTGAAATATTTGATGGATCAGTCCAACCTAAATATGAGGCAGAGGAGGTGGTTGGATGTGGTTAAGGACTATGATTGTGAAATCCTGTACCATCCGGGCAAGGCTAATATGGTAGCCGACGCCCTGAGTCGCAGGGCGGAGAGCGCCCTATTGCGAGGTGTATGTTTGCATTTGACCGCGATGGCTCCGGTGTTGGACACCATTCGTGGAGCACAAGCTGAGGCTATGAGATCGGAGAACCAAAAGAAGGAGCGAGTGGTAGGGTTGGTATCGGAGTTCGTTACCGATGGTCGAGGGCTTATGACATTCCAGGGGTGGATTTGGGTGCTGTTTGTGGGAGGGATGCGTACCATTTTGATGGAAGAAGCTCATCGGTCGAAATTCTTGATCCATCCTGGGGCCACTAAGATGTATTTGGATCTGAGGAAGGAGTATTGGTGGCCCTATATGAAGAGGAATGTTGCGTGGTTTGTTGAGAGGTGCTTAACCTACCGTAGGGTTAAGGCCAAGCACCAGAGACCGCATGGTAGGTTGCAGCCGTTGGAGGTTCCCGAATGGAAGTGGGAACAAATTACCATGGATTTTATCACCAAGTTACCAAGGACTGCGAGGGGAGTCGATGCAATTTGGGTGATTGTGGACAGGTTGACGAAGAGTGCCCACTTCCTTGCTATTAGTGAGAGCTCCTCCACAGAGAAGTTAGCAGAGATGTATGTGAGGGAAGTGGTATCTCGGCATGGGGTGCCGATCTCGATTGTTTCATACCGGGATGTACGTTTCACTTCCAGATTCTGGAAGAAGTTTCATGAGGAGCTGGGTACTAGGCTGCATTTTAGTACCGCATATCACCTCCAGACAGACGGACAGAGTGAGCGGACGATTCAGACGCTCGAGGACATGCTCCGGGCATGTGTGATGGGTTTCGGGGGGAGTTGGGATACGTACTTTCCATTGGCAGAGTTTTCTTACAACAAAAGCCATCATTCGAGCATTGGTATGCCACCCTTTGAGCTATTGTATGGGAGGAGGTGTCGGACCCCCATTTGTTGGGGAGACGTCGGACAACCTGTTATGGGCAGTACTGAGATCGTACTTCAGACGACAGAGCAGATCCAGCAGGTCAGACAGAGGTTGTTGTCCGCTCAGAGTCGTCAGAAGAGTTATGCGGACAGATGTCGGTCCGAGCTTGAGTTTCAGGTTGGCGACTTTGTGCTCCTGAAGGTCTCTCCTTGGAAAGGAGTGATTCGATTCAGGAAGAGGGGCAAGTTGGGGCCCCGATATATTGGTCCATTTCGGGTGATCACGAGGGGAGGCAGGGTAGCCTATCGTTTTGGAATTGCCAGCGGAGTTGGGACAGATTCACGACACTTTCCATGTGTCGCAATTGTGGAAGTGTATAGCCGATGAGTCGGCTATAGTTCCATTAGAGGATATTCAGGTTGATGCGAGCCTGAATTATGCTGAGAGACCAGTGGCAATCAAAGATCGGAAAATCAAGGTTCTGAGGAACAAGGAGGTACCCTTGGTTTTGGTTCAGTGGCAGCATCGAAAGGGGTCCGATATGACTTGGTAGCCGGAGCGTGAGATGCGCGAGCAGCATCCGGAGTTATTTGCAGAGCGAGACTTCGAGGGCGAAGTCTAGTTTTAGTGGGGGAGAATTGTAACAGCCCAGATTCCCAGGTATTTTTCATTCTTTCATTTTTGGTATTTTGTGAGGAGACTCGGCGAGTTGGAGCTCAAACTCGCCGAGTAGGATCGCGATTTTGGATAAGGTTCACGTCTGGACTCGGCGAGTCCATGCTGTTTAATGAAACCCTAATTCCCCGGGTTTGGAGCCTATTTAAGGGCACTTATAGCCTCCCATTGCGGCTACCGGTCCCTTGAGAGAACCCTAAGAGAGCTAATTCGTTGTGGGAGAGAGGAAGTCACTTTTGGGCCTCTGTATTCTTTGTTTAGCAAGAGGAAGGTGGCAAGAGCAAGGAGGAGGTGAGATTACAGCAGATCCAGAGTCCAGAGGCTTCATTTTGAGGTAAGGGTTCGAATCTCCTTCAGTTATAAGGTTAATCTTTAGAGTTAGGGTTTTATAACGCCTTTGGAGAGTGATTATGTGAAGCAAATGGTCCCTCTTCGAGTTTGTGCCTTCGATTTGGACTCAAAGAGGTCCAGAGACCTTAACCATTGGGGCTTTTTGGGTTATTATGGAGTCATTGGACATAGGTGATTATTGTTGGGACCAAATCACCTTTTGATGCCTTGTGGGGGTTATACATGCATCAAGTTTCGAACTTTACGTGACATTCATGCTTGGAAAGGCCAGATCTACGGTTTGGGAAAGCAGATCTGACCTCAGAAGGTCAATAAAAGTGTGTGCATGGCATGAACTCGCCGAGTTGTTCTTGGGACTCGGCGAGTAGGGTTGGGGTTTCACGTAATATGTTCAGTGAGTGGACTCGCCGGGTTGGGGGATAACCCAGTGGCTCGGGAAGAGTCAATATGGGGTTGATTCAAGCCGGAACTCGTCGAGTTGTTCTTGAGACTCGGCGAGTTGAGTCGTGGTTGCCCTGCGATTCAAGCCAAGTGGAACTCGTCGAGTTAGGGGAGTGCTCGACGTGCCAAGAAAAGATCTGAGGGAGTCAGTGAACGCGTTAGACTCGTCGAGTTGTTGTGGTGCACTCGCCGAGTCCGGTCAAAGTTGACCGTTGACCAGAGTTGACCAGTGTTGACTCGATAGGGTTAGTCAACCTTAGTTGTAAAAGTGTTAATTAGATATATATTGTATTATTAGAAGATTATAGTTCGGGGGATCGAGCACGAGTGATTCCAGGGATTTGCGAGTTATCGAGATACACGAGGTGAGTCTTCTCACTATACTTTACCTTGAGTAGGTAACTAGAGTTATGTGATACGGTGCTTGTATGCTATATATGTGTTATGTGTTGCGCTGCATTATTCTATGTGATTTATGTTGTGCATGTTTACAGAGTTAGAACCTGAGGGTTCACAGAGTTTGGGTGCACGGACCCACAAAGTTATAGCCTCGAGTGGCTAATATGTGTTATATGTGGTATTTTTGGGAACTCACTAAGCTTTGTGCTTACAATGTTTGGTGTTATTTGTTTCAGGTACTAGTGACGACCGTGGGAAGGCGCCGGCTTGATCAGTACACACACACGGGATTTTTGTTATGAGATCTTGGGATTTTTGTATGACATGAATTGTAGTTCAAACAAGGGTGTTTTTACGAATATTAAATGAATTATGTTTTTTTATAAAATGAAAAAAATTGTTTTGAAATTTACGGTGTTACAAATGGTCCTTCTGTTTGGGAGGGGGGGGGGGGAGTTTGTGTTTTTGGTCCCTAACTTATTTTTTTAACTTGGATGATCCCTATTGTTTATTTTTGTTGCACGTTTGGTCTCTGTCTTACCTAAAAAGACTATTGTACCCTTATTAATTTATTTTTTAATTAATTTTCTTATTTATGTATTTATTTTTTACATATTTAAAAGAATTAATAGACCCAACATATTTGTATCTCCTCAGATAATCTCGACTGTTTATTTTTTAATTAATTAATTTTTTAACTTGGATGATCCCTACTGTTTGATTTTGCTACGAGTTTGGTATCTGTCTTACCTAAAAAGACTATTGTTCCCTTATTAATTATTATTTTTAATTAATTTTCTTATTTATGTATTTATTCTTTATATATTTAAGAAAAATTAGTAGATCCCATATATTTGTATCTCCTCACCATCCAATCTCTCATCCTCCTAAACTTCTATTTATTTTTCATCTTTAGTGATAGCGACGTCTTCATCATCCCTTCTTTTTTCAGTCCTTCAACTTCGTCGAATCAACACAACCCACTAAAGATGAAGAGACAGTAGGTTATGGTGTTAGTTTTCCAGAGTTGAAGTACCAAAAACAGAAGGATGGTGAAGACATCGATGTTACTAAAGATGGAAAAGAAATAAAAGTTTGGGAGAATGAGAGATAGGATGGTGACCGGTAAAACCCAAATTAAATTTCTCAAATGTGGTTTTAGGTTTACGATGAGGAGATACAAATATGTGGGGTCTATTAATTTTTTTAATATATAAAAAATAAATACATAAATAAGAAGCTTAATTAAAAAAATAAATTAATAAGGGCACAATAGTCTTTTTAGGTAAGACAGGACCAAAAGCGCAACAAAAATAAACAGTAGGGACCATCTGAATTAAAATTTTCAAATGTGGTTTGAGGTTTGAGGTTTAAGACATGGACCAAACGCGTAACAAAAATAAACAGTGGGTCCATCCGAGTTAAAAAAAAATAAGGAACCAAAAACACAAATTCTCCCAAACCATAAGGACCATTTGTGTAATTTATTTTTACTTTTCGTTTTGTTCATATTTGGGTAACTATTTTTTTACACATCTAGGTAACGAACTTGTTGAAAATGTTCACATCTAGGATTTAACCTGCTATAGCAAGTCATATGTGAACACTTCCAACAAGTTTGTTACCTAGATGTGTAAAAAAAAAGATAGTTACCTAGATGTGAACATACCAAAAAGTTAATTACCTTAATAAGTCATTTTACCTAGTATTAAATGTTCCTAAATTTTGGTACAAATTACGTGTTTTACGCCTTCCGTCCTACTTACCATATGGATGATTTGGCATGGCGGAAAGATTGCGGTTGGGTTGATGAATGTCTAGAAACATTTCACTACCCCCATTAACAAATAAAAATTCCATTCATCAACATCTAATTCCTAAAAGCTCAAAGATTCAATTGATGTATAATATAAGTTTATTAGTTATCCCTTTGTTACATACATCCTGTTGAAACATGGGACTTGCATCACAATCAAACTAATTTGGTGTTCAACTTTAGATAACGCACGTTAGATGTCTAGCTCTTAATACATAATAGGAACAAATCATATCATGAATACTTAAGCATCTTGCATAGTTCACACTATACTTGAAAATGGATTTTATAACTGCTCATTTAAGGATCAATATTTGACCATATCTAAGCACAACACTCCCAACACTTAAGTACCACTATGTATCTTATGTGTTAATGATACAAATATAATACTTTTTAATCAAGTATCACCCATAACAATGATCTATGAGGTGACCTTGATGTTGTTTTGTTCAATATCAGTTCTCTGACAAGTATATATATATATATATATATATATATATATATATATATATATATATATATATATATATATATATATATATATATATATATATATGGTTACTATCACTTGCCTACTTTCATCTGGTAAGAGTCAACTAATCTAATTCATACTAGTATACTTCATAATTGCTCCCACAATTATTATTGACTATTAAATTTTAGAATAATAAGATCATTGATGGATTAAAGATGTTAATATAGAACACAACAAGTATCAATGTGATGATCATATCCTAATATTCAAAACAATACAATAGTTGTTGTTATAATATTCCAATATCCAAATACTAAATTCAAATAAAGATCTCATTTCTAGAATAATGAAGTCCTATAGTTGAAGTGTGACCATTTATAATTTGTTTAAAAAACGACTTTATTAATGGGTTCGACTAAATTTAATTTGTGTGAATTTTGTGAATACTATCATCTCCATATTTGACTTTACCCTAAGTATAGTTGAATATATTGGAGAATATGATTGGCGTTCAAATGTGACATAGAGTCTCCTAGCTTAATTAAGTATACACTTGAATTTTCAAAAGATTTCTAGGTTATCCCTTAATGGAAGGACCCAAGCTAGTTTTTCAATTATGTTGTTCATCCAATCATATTCGATTTCAACTTCTGAAATAGTAGTGTATTGTTATTTAGTAGGATGTGATATTTTGTTTTGCTTGAACCTCATTCCAACAAAACTTACATTTTATTCCATAATGAAGTCATAATGAAAGTGTTATATTTCTGCATCATTGATACCGATCACTCCATGCTTAGATGGAAGTAAATGAAGATAATCTACACGAATTACATTCCACGGAAACCCACAACCACATAAGTCGGATCTTGTTGATCGCAATGTGAATGCCTATATACCTCTCCGTAGAGAACTAGTTGAAATTCTTTCTTTTTCAATTATTTTTACTTTTTAGAGATAAAAATAAAGTTTACTTTTTATAAGATTCTAAAAGGTTAATAGATTATGTTTCTAGGTCAAATCAATCTGATATTATTTTCAGAATTAAACACTACAAATTATTGTTCAAAAATCGAATCTTACTTGGTTACAATTTGGATAATATGCCTTTCAAAAAATTGTTAAGATATATTTTATTTCTTCGTAATTTAGAATCAAGTGTCTAAAGTTTAAGGTTTAACCAAAATAAAGATATGTTTGAATTTTCCTGGGGTTGTAAGTCGTGACCATTTGAAATATATATGACCATAAATTTAAATCTAGAAAAACTAATGGATTACATAACTTACACCCCTCCTACGAAAAAGGTAGTGAGATAATAAGATAAATATTATCTTTTTGAAAAGTGAGAGGTGAAAGAAGGAATCTTATTAAGTTCTTAGGATTCTTGGCATTGGATTCTCCATTATTTAAAACATATCCTTAAATCATCCCATATCAATATATCATACATTAAGTAACTACCCGATAAGGTTCGAAACCCTTTGTTGGTACAACCACAATTGTTGAGTTATTTATTATCTTTTTAAAAAGTTTTGAGATATCACTTTGAAAATTTGATATTATTAGTACTTAACCTTTGTTTAATTCCCTGTTAATTTTGGTTTTTTTAAGCGACGTAAGCATTTTATTAAGAGCAAAGAACCACATGTTAGCGAGAGAGGTATAAATTAGAAATTACAGGGTAACAATATCACTTATTCTAAAATTGTTTGCTTTGTTCCAATTAGTTAAAGGCTTGCTTTCTTTTAATTAATTAAAGATGTTGAGTTAAATTGCATATGCCACTTTTATCAAAAAATAAATAAATAAATAAATAAATAAATAAATAAATGAAAGAGACACTCTTATCAAGTTACTCATCAAGCTTTTGAAATCTAAGCATTTCTCGCCTTCCTAGCAGCTAACCAAAACACCGTATAACCAAATCCCAAATAGGTTAGCAAAACCGACACCGAAAACCAAAAAAACAGCAAAAATCAACGAACCTGAAACCAAAACCAAACCCAAATCCAAACTATCGGTTTTCGGATTGGATTTTTTTAAAACCTAAAAATTTGGTTTAGGATCAATTTGCACTTTGCAAACCGGCCTAATATGTAAAACCTAACTGAAAAACTAACCAACATGTGTATATTTTAAAACTAAAAATAGATATGTTTTATTTTTATGCAACTTAGGTTAAGGCTTACAACTTATATTTGAAATTATAAATCGAAATCCCTGTCCCCATCTATATTCTTAATCACTTTGGTTTGATGTTAAATTTGGTTGGAATTTGTTTTGTTTTCTTTAAAATTGCAGAAAAATAGGGTAAAACCCAACAACTCATGGGTTGAAACTGAAAAATTGAACCTAATAAGTTTCAAAAGATGCAACCAAAATTTTCTATTTGAGTTCATTTTTACCCTAAACTGACTTATACTCAACCTTAGCCCCTAGCCTAATTCCAAATTTCATTTGAAACGGTCAGGAAAGGAACGAGTGTTCAATACTTTCATAAGGCTGAGCATAGGTGATTAAAAGCTAAAAACCGAAACCAACATAAAATCGAAGGTTTGGTATTTATTTTTAAAAGCCTAAAAAATTGGGTTGCTTTTGGTTTTTAGAATGAGAAAACTAGGAAAAAATCGAACGAGATCAATTTATATGAAGTCCTTAAAGATATATATATTTTGTAAACATGATTTATAAATGAATTATGTGCAAAATGAACATAAGGAGCATAATGGTCAATTGGTTAATGCTTTAGACTTTCAAACTTAATCCCAGTCTTTGTAGTTTAAAACCATCAAACGTGCAACCGAAACAGATAAAATTTAGAACCCAAAAGCTTGAATCGATAGATTTGGGTTTAGGTTCAAAATCGAACTAGATAAAATCTAGAAATCAAGAGACTAGACCGATATGTTTAGGTTTGGGTTCAATTTTTTATGTTTGAAAACCGATGTTATTCGCGTTTCAGGCATACCAACACATGTTCACCCCTACTTGAGGAGCAAAAATGGCAAATAGAAGAATAGAGGTCGACACAATTTTGATCTAAATTAATTGATAACATGATGCAGCTTTTCAATATTCTCCATGTAAAATAGTTCACTTTTATTAGGAACCAATTATCCAACAAATATCATTTGTATCTGGAAGCTGCCACCATCTCCTTACACTTAAATAAGTTATCTGTTGGGATAACAACAAAACAAGTTAAGCACATCAGACAAATATCAAACAAACATCGGTGAAACTTTCGGAATAAAACTTTGAAAAACTTAAATAAAAAATTGAACACATTAATTAACATGGTTCGGTCAAGGTGACCTATGTCCACAGACAAACGAGAGAGAGAAAGAGAGTGAGTGACAGAGTGAGATATATATATATATATATATATATATATATATATATATATATATATATATATATATATAGAGAGAGAGAGAGAGAGAGAAAGAAAAAGAAAGAGAGAGAGAGAGAGAGAGAGAGAGAGGATTTTATTAAACTTCCAAGAACGATTACAATCACACAAAAATGTTACACCTCACTTGAGCTCTCAAAACAAAAGAAACGCTCTTGCTTACTAAATGCTCCAAAGGATGTGCTCTCAACCTAACAATAATTTCTCTCTTGAAATTACTATGCACACATACAAGTGTACACTCGCAAAGAATAATGAATGAGGATATGAACCTATTTATAGGCAAGAATGAGAACCCTAATTCTGATGGATCAGGACCATCCATACTTAGACCATGAAGGGGATGCCCTAATTTTTAACCAATCATGGAATGTCCTATTGGTAATTTTAGAACCTTTAACCTCATACGTATTGTCCATGAGCATCGTCAACTAATGAGCATCCTCATTAAGCATCTTCAATTGATGAGCATTTTCAACTTGTGAGCATCCATGATGCTCACACAAGATCCCTGATCCTTACTTGTGTTCATTGATGCTCACTTTTTGATCCCTAATGCTCACTTATGATTCCTAATATTCACTTATGATCCATGATGCTCACTCGTGATTCCTGTTGCTTACTTTTGATCCCTGATGCTCACCCGTGATTCCTAATTCTCACTTGAATTTGATCAAGTCTTCACACCCTAATAATATCCCACTTGTAGGCTTGAAAAACTTAGTGTATTGTGACATTCAAAATCTTTATCATTCCTCAATCACATACACACACACATTCTCTCTCTCTCTCTCTGTCTGTCTCTCTCTCTCTCTCTCTCTCTCTCTCTCTCTCTCTCGCACGCGCGCTTGCTCTTTCTATACGATAATCCCCATTCCTTAAAATCTTAGAAGATAAATTGAAGACATGCCTAGCTTCAACTTTGTGACATCCCCATTTTCACGGCCAGAAAAGACCGATTTTGTTTATGCTTTATAAAAATCAGAGTACTTCTTTTAATAAAAATGTTGTGGAATTTGTTCCCAGAAAAACATGATAATCGCGTTGTCAAAGCATTTCTAAAGAAATATATTTTTATTCACTTTTAAAAACATTTGGGATGTCATCGTCAATACAGAAACATAAGCATAAACAGAACTTACATTTATTTACACTAGTGATCTACATCTCTTTTAAATATCTCAGTGTAATGTGACTTCATATCGACACCTGTGATACAAATAAACTGAGTGGGTCAGGTTGGGAAACCTGGTGAGTACATAGGGTTTTCAACCCACAATAATATAATTATTATGTTTTAACAATCAAACAATCAACCAAATTACCCATCCCCATTATCTTTTTTATTCTTAAGGATCTACCCTAAGAACCAGCTATTTCTCATTCATTCATTCCTAAGGATCATCCTAAGGAAACAACATGAAGTCCATTGTTGCCAATGACACTTTGGTCAAGCGCAGCTGCTAATCTTGTCACTTAGGTGCAGCTGCCAGAATTGGGACATTTCCTATGAGGCGCTTCTGCCGGTATTGACCTTTTAACGCCACTGTCATGGTCATAAGGCTCCCTATTAGGCGCAGCTGTCGATACTGTCCTTAGAGCGCATCTGCTAGGACGTTTACCGTAGATCTAAAACATCTACGAGTTGTGGCGCAGCTGCTAGTGCCCATCTATAGGGTACTAGGTCCACTGCTGCCAATGTATACCTATAGGGCACTAGGTCCATGCTATTAATGTTCCTATATTTCAGCTTTTATCCCTCATTATTCATCTACCCATGTTCTACCCAACATATTTTGTAGATATAAAATACATATACATTTTAAATCATTGAAAACATGTATAAAACGTTCATCCAGCATAGATAGCAAGTATTCAGATAATATGCACACATAGCACGTAATTTATATAAAATACTTCATATCTATGCGTAAGAAGAAAGTAACTATGCACTCACCTGAGAAGGTGGTGACTTGGTACTCGGACAGCGCTTCGTTTACTTTAAAATAATTTCCTTTGACGAAACCTAGTATTATCACCACTAGATTTTAGTCTAATATTACCATGACTAATTATTAGTCTTATTATTATTATTATTATTATATAAGCGTTTAAACAATACTTTCCAACTACTATGTACAGACAGGGGCCAGACTTAAAACACCGGAGGGCATGACCATTTTGGCGTATAGCACATCTGAAATCCAACAACCCTATGTGGCCCTTTAAACCAGACTCCCCGTACCGCGAGTAGTTAAAAGATATTATAACGACACTTATATAAGTCATAATAATAGCTCAAATATTTATTATAAATTTATAATAACAATACTAATTTTAAATATAAACTATATTTAAAATAGGGTAAGCATAACTTACTTTCAAGGGGATTTAGCTAGGAGTCGGGCTCTGCAGGGGCAGAACTTCGTCGCTGAATCTTTCTAAGAAAGATTCGTGCAGCGCTTCAGCATTCACCTTACTATACTAAAACTACAGAAAGAGAAGTCGAATCACGAGGGACCGAAATGCTCGGAGGATCAGGAGAGAAAGACTCTTGAATCAAGAGAATGGTGCAAGAAATATGAGAGCCCAAGGCTCTTATTTATACTAATTGAATTTTCAAAAACTACCCTCCATAATTACTTAATGACCTTTTAGTTATATAAACAACTAAACACCCCTCTATAATACTATTTTAAATGGATTTAATGATATTTGTACTAAACTAATGTCGAAAGAACTCAACATTAGTCTTATAATGACCGCATCATCGATACCTTTCTAATGATATATACATATGTATATATATGTGTACGTATACATGATTTATACTTTATTTTAATACGTAAATATGCTATTATAATTTGTAACTCGTTCATACGAACTCCGTTTTTGACGTTCTTTATATCCAAGCGTAGGTGGAGACGTACTCTACAACTTTCGTTTAGACTCCGTCGGCTAATTTTGACTTTATTTTTGAAGTTATATTTTTAACAGGCCGAGACAGGATTGGTCCGTTAAAATCTCATAACTTCTTTATCCGATGTCCATTTTTGTCTGTCTTTTTATCGTTACGCTACTAATAACGAGATCTTCGATTCTTGTTTAGGTTGTGTCGGCTAAAAATCAATCGATCTAAAATTCGAATTTCGGGCTGTACACCGCTAATCCGAAACTTCGAAAAATCATAACTTCTTCATACGAAGTCATATTTGGGCGTTCTTTTTATCGATGTTCTTAGTTTAACATATTCCACGACTTTTGTTTAGAGCGCTAAGGCTAAATCTCTCTCTATCATAAATTTACTATTTACGCTTCCCAGCGCCGTGCCGGTTCCGATGCGAAACTTCGACGGGTCATAACTTCTTCATTATAACTCGGATTTCGGCGTTCTTTATATGTACGGAAACCTTGTGACATATTCTACAACTTGGTTAAGATTATTTATTCTAAATAATCTTTTTGTTGAAAAGTCATTTTCGACCCCTATTGCCTCTAAATTGACTAGCCCGGATCTGCGGGCGTTACAAACTTTTAAGTGGTAAACACCTTAATAGCTTAATTTGCTAAGTTCAACATACTAAGGACTTTCTTCAGCTTAGTATCCCCTTGGTTTATTATCTTGAACTCTCCGGTGAGCCATATCTTAAGCTCACTGATCTTCTCCATTTTAGAACCATCAATCAACACGACATCAACATTCAACACGAGGTTGATGTAGGATGAGCTTAACTTCTTCAGGTAACATTTGTGATCAACATCACGTCTTCTGAATCCACTCATCTTCATGAATTTATAGAGCATTAAGTACCATTGCTTAGACGTTTGCTTCTTGTCATACACATTTTCCTTCTTCTTGAATACCATCCTTTTCTTATCAGTTGTAAGAGCACTCTCTGGTTGTGTCTTCTAGATGTCTTCTTGTAGGTTATCATCAAGGAGATTAGTTATATTCTCATCTAGATGTTCTAGATGAAGATTTTCAAAGGTCATCACATTCAATATGGAATTGAATGTAGTCATCTTCACAACTAAGAATCGTCCTCTCTCTTTTGTTAGATTCCTTTGATGCTCACTCGTGATTCCTAATGCTCACTCGCGATTTATGATGCGCGCTTATGATCCACGATACTCACTCGTGATTTCTGATGCTCACTTGTGATCCATGATACTCACTCGTGATTTCTGATGCTCACCTGAATTTAATCAAGTACTATTTAATGCCTCAAAATTCAAACCAAAATTTTTATTTTATTTTACCAACCATTATTCATAAATCCAAGTCATCATAGAATTATAAATCATTATCAAAACAATATCAGAGTATCACAAAATCCATAAGACATCATAAGTCAACGAATGTGTACAATCATGCCTCCACCTTTCCGGAATCTACATAAGTACCTGAAAACACATTTAAATCAACATTGTAAGCATGAAGCTTAGTGAGTTCCCTAAAATACCACATACACAAATAATTAGCCTCTCATGGCTAAATCTCGATAAGGACCCTCCGGTCATGTGTCTCGGTGAAAACCCTTCGGTCTCACATCTTGGTATAGACCCTCCAGTCGTAACTCAATATATACACAAAACAACATAACATCATAAGTCACAAAGATAGAATGGATAATAACACATATCTCAGTATAAGCAAGTAAGACCCTCCGATCGATAATACGAATAATACCCTCTAGTCAATAACACGAATAAGACCCTCTGGTCAATAACACAGATAAGACACTCCGATCACACATAAATTACCACACAGGTAAGTATAGTGAGAAGACTAACCTTAGTCGATGGATAGCAAATCCTACGCCCATGTCTGTTGCACAACGACTCAACACACTTAGCAAAACAAGATCACTCTCAGATAACATTCAGGGTTATACCCAAAGCACAAGGCCCAATCTAAACAGGCCCTCTAAGACCCAAACCCAAATAGGCACACCAAAGCCCTACTCAATAACTCCCTATACCCAACAGAGCAACCCAATAAGGCCTAAAAGAGTAAAGCCCAACCTCAAGAACAAGTCCAAGTCAAAAACCACATAAATTACAACTCAAATGGTCTATAGTAGCCCATAATCTTAAAGAACAAAGCTTTGGGACAAAGAGCACATAAAACCCAAAATTAGCTAGATCAAACACGCGATTCATCAAGATAGAAACTTTATACCTCTAGTAGCTTGCAAAGTTGATGAAGGTTCTGCATCTAGAAGTTTTACTCCAATAATATCTTGATCACCAAGTTCCTTCTTCTTCAAGGGCTAAAACATAACAAGTCATAGCCCAACTAGATCCACATGAGAAAGCCACCAAGATTCAAACTTCATACTTTCTGGAGCTATATCAAGATGATTAGGGCATGGATTCACAAGCTCCAAGCCAAGCAATGGTTCCTCAAGAAACTCCTTCTTCCACAATAAGCACAAAAAAACCCACTAAATCACAAAAAAAACTGAAGAGTTGCTCAAATGAAGGCTAGGGTTTCGTTCTTAGGCTTAGAGAGGGTGGATACGAATGGAAGAGGCTGCTCTAGCCCATCCTTCAAAATGACTCCCGACAGAGAGAACCATTACAAAACCAAACCCAGGATGATTCGGATCCAAACCCCAAACTGAACGACCATGCCTGACCGGAACTATCCACTGATATCCGCACACATAAACCCCAACTACTTTCCAGTGTTAAACACCAACTTCAAATACAAGATCGACTCCCGACCCAAAGGTTGAACCGATAAGGCTGCTCTAGCCCATCCTTCAAAATGACTCCAAAAACCGTTCAATCCAACATAGCTATCTCAACCAATCACACGGCATGTGCAATCACTAAGTTCGCTTCACTCCAATTGGATACTACAAACCGATCTGTAGACATACATCACCTCCGTCCCCTACATCGGCCTATTATCTATCCAAAAAGCAAGAACGTATTGGCTCTCCCACAACCCAACACCCATTTCTGCGATGGTAAAAATCATCCTAGAGAATGATATGATCCAAGTCTTAGACTTCACACATTCCCTCAACCGCTTTCCAACCTAGTAGATGTTATAGCTACCATGCAGTCTTACATCACTTCCACACTGACTAGTGAATGCTACGACACCTCGTAGTCTAAAAACACTCCCACACTGACTAGTGAATGCTACAACACCCCGTAGTCTTACAACACTCCCTCACCGACTAGTGAATGTTACGGCACCCCGTAATCTTATAACACTCCCACACTGACGAGTGAATGCTATGACACTCTGTAGTCTTACAACACTCCCTCACTTTCCATGGGCTTGCCCCACGATCTTTCCACGACAGACATGACGTTGCATGTAGTTAGGGTTAGATAGATGGTCGAACAGATGATCAACCTCAGAGTGACACAATTATACAAGAACATCACAAACAAGAATTTGACCAAGAGTTCTCAGGATGTCCAACTTAGACTATGAGAGATCCCGAACCAAAATTCCCATGGGACTGATCAACCGATTAAGACCCCACTGGCCTAACTAAAACTTCCTCCACACTCATAATCGCACTTATCTTGGATTCTTTCCGACTGCAAGGAACTTTGACGTTCCCTCCAAATATATCGATTCAAATTCTGTCATGGGTACGAACCCTGAAATGGCTCACACTTGGAGCTATCCCCCAATAGTCCCAAGTGATTACCCTCACTTGGAATCATCCACTCTCTTACAACCTAGTAGTCGCTAGATTGTCGAACCATCCCACAATCTCATTACCAAACCACCACCATAATGAGTTAACTTAACTAATATCCCAATATTTATTGAACAAAACCCTTACAAAACTACACATACCAACTCTGAAGTTGATTGACAGATCAATCGCTGCTCTCCCTGGAGTATAGATAGCAACCTATACGTCGAATTGACAAATCCTTCAACAACCAAAACTTGATCCAAATGGCCCAGTCGTCTCATAAACTAAACATTGGCGAACCCAAAAGAAACATTGACCATAACGAGCTCCTTAACCAACGACTACCTTCCGTGAAGACACTCATTCATTCCTGAGCACAAACCACATGCATCATCTTGTTCTGCACCTTGCCTTGACCATATCTAGACCCATGTCTCATATACCCGGATCGCAGATCTCTATAACCCAAACTTCTAAAGCCGCAACTTGAACATATCAATGATCCTTCCAACTGAATACCTAGTTCTCTCCCATTTAGGGTTCAAACTACCGTCAATTGACATTCCAAACAGACCGAACTTCAAGCTGGCTCACCAGATATTGTTGTGTTTTGAGCAATCTAACACTTCCTAAGTGTGCATGCAACCCTAATAAACCTTGGATCTATGTTTGTCTAAATACATGCAAAATAATAATTTTCCAAGGTTTATAACCTATCTAACATGACATGGGGAACATTTCAACATAAAAGAGTTAGAAGAGATTACATACCTTTTGGTGAGTTTGGTTCTAAGGAGTTTGAGGGCCAAGCACCAATAGTGTGAATGCCTCAAATGGAATCACAAACACCACAAACTCTTGGAAAACTTTGAGAGAGTATACACCCTTGTATAAAATCGGCCACACACATGCACACACACACTAGTTCACTAGTTTTCTCTTAGGCTCCATTTCATGCTCCATAAGCATGCTTATATAGTGTGCATGGTTAGGGTGAAACCCTAATAACCCATGTCTTTTCCTTTCCAAGGATCCATGGGTTAAAAGCTCCATGGATCATCCATGGACTTCCACATAAGCCTAGCCCATTAACAAATGAGTATTAGCTCACACTATATAAAACAAATAGCCCATAATCTAATTAGTCTTCCTTTTAATCTCTAAATTAATTCATAATTAATATAAGACTAAAACTAATTCATAATTAATATAAGACTAAAACTAATTAAATAACGTAAATTAATTCATAATTACACCAATACTCATAACTTATGAGTACTCATGAATGTTGCAGCAACCATTGCCATGTCTAAACACCTTTAAGGCATCTACAAACCCAATTCATGACAATCTTGATTCATACCTACTTCCGACGTATGATCGATTGTGGAGGTTTGAATAAATTAATTATTCTGGAAGTCAAAACATGCAAATTTGAAACAATAGTAAATAATTGACAATGATAGTAACACTTTACTCATAAATAAATCACAAATTTTATTCATCATCAAATGTCAATTACATTTTACAAGATTCAGGAAAACTATCTAATCTGTAAAACTAATATCGTCCCTCAGCCCGATGCGTCTCGCATGCTGAAAATGCTTAACCCTCGTCAGTCCCTTCGTAAGGGGATCTGCAGGATTCTCATCCGACGATATCCTCCTTGTCACAAGGAGTCCTTCTTCGGTCTTGTGTCTTATGAAGTGATATTTTCTGTCAATGTGTCGGGATCTGCCATGATCTCTTGGTTCCTTGGCTAAGGTAACCACACCATTGTTGTCACAGAAAATCTCTATAGGTTCCTTAATAGCTGGTACAACTCCAAGGTCTCCGATGAAGTTCTTTAGCCATATCGCCTCCTTCGCTGCTTCACTCGCTGCTATATACTCTGATTCACAAGTCGAATCAGCCACCGTCTCCTGCTTGGAACTCTTCCAAGAAATTGCCCCTCCATTTAAGGTAAAGATCCAGCCCGACTGAGAGCGGAAATTATCCCTATCAGTCTGAAAACCAGCATCACTATACCCTAATACTTTCAAGTCATCACTGCCACCAAGGATAAGGATCCAATCCTTAGTCCTCCGCAGGTACTTGAGAATGTTCTTTACCACTGTCCAATGAGCCTTGCCAGGGTTCCCCTGATACCTGCTGACCATGCTCAAAGCAAATGCCACATCAGGATGGGTACAAGTCATAGCATACATGATCGAGCCAACTGCGGAAGCATACGGTAATTGGCTCATCTCAGCTATCTCTGCCTCTGTACTCGGACTCTGAGTCTTACTCAGTTTGGTATTGCTTTGGATCGGTAAATCTCCTTTCTTAGAATTCTCCATGTTGAACCTTTTCAACACCTAATCCAAGTAGATACTCTGACTAAGTCCAATTAGTCTTCTACTCCTTTCTCTTAATATCCTTATCCCTAGGATACAGGTAGCCTCCCCTAGGTCCTTCATAGCAAAGCACTTCCTAAGCCAGGACTTAACCTCTTGCAAGGTTGGGATGTCATTTCCTATGAGTAGTATGTCATCCACATACAGTACCAAGAAGCTAAATATACTCCCACTAGCTCTGACATACACGCAAGACTCATCTTCGCTTCTCGAGAAGCCAAACTCTTTTACCTTCTCATCAAAACAAAGATTCCAGATACGAGATGCTTGTTTTAATCCATAAATAGATTTCTCAAGCTTGCATACTCTATTAGGGTACTTTGCACTGACAAAACCCTCTGGCTGATTCATGTACACATCCTCAGCCAACTTTCCGTTAAAGAAAGCGGTTTTGACATCCATTTGCCATATTTCATAATCATGAAATGCTGCAATGGCTAACATAACCCTAATAGACTTAATCTTTGCTACCGGCGAGAAGGTTTCATCATAATCAATACCTTGAGTTTGAGTAAAACCCTTCGCAACCAATCGAGCCTTATAAGTATGCACTTTTCCTTCCATGTCTGTCTTCTTCTTGAAGATCCATTTGCACCCGACTGTTTTACGGCCTGGTACATTGTCAACCAAGTTCCAAACTTGATTGTCATACATGGACTGTATCTCGCTGTCCATAGCCTCCTTCCATTTAGCAGACTTTGGGCCTGCCATGGCTTCCTTAACACTGTTGGGTTCATCCAAATTTACCAGTGTACTATCACTAATAAACGTATCACCTTCCGTAGTAATATGAAAACCATAATAAAACGAAGGTGTGTTCCTAACCCGTGTAGAACGCCTCGGAGGTACAGACTCGTCAGCTGGATCAATAGGAGTTTTCTCCTCAGGTTGATTGCTAGTGTCTGAGGTTCCTTCACCAATTGATTCTTGAATTTCTTCAAGATCAATCTGCCTCCCACTGTCTCCTTGGCTTATACATTCTTTCTCACGAAAGATCCCTCTTCGTGCTACAAAGACCACATTGTCACTGGGTCTGTAGAAGAGGTAGCCGAAGGATTTCTGTGGGTAGCCGATGAAAATACACCTTTCACTTCGGGGTTCAAGCTTATCATGAGTTTCACGCCTCACGAAAGCTTCGCAACCCCAAATTTTGATGTGGTCCAAATTGGGAACCTTCCCAGTCCACATCTCATGAGGTGTTTTGGTAACCTTCTTTGTAGGGACTAGATTAAGGATATGGGCAGCAGTCTCTAAGGCATACCCCCAAAAAGAGATTGGTAACGAAACTTGACTCATCATAGAGCAAACCATGTCCAACAAAGTTCGATTACGCCTCTCAGCCACACCATTCAGCTGTGGTGTCCTGGGAGGAGTCAATTGTGAGACAATCCCACACTCTTTAAGATAGTCAAGGAACTCGGTGCTAAGATACTCACCACCTCGATCGGATTGAAGCATCTTAATGTTCCTGCCCAATTGATTTTCTACTTCCTGCTTGAATTCCTTAAACCTCTCAAAGGTTTCTGACTTATGTTTGATTAAGTAGACATACCCATATCTACTAAAATCATCAATAAAAGTCACATAATACCGAGTAGCATCCCTTGTGGCGGTTTTGAATGGTCCACATACATCAGTATGTATTAGGTCCAACAAACCCTCACCCCTCTCACAAGTTCCAATGAAGGGTGATTTTGTCATCTTTCCAAGTAGACAAGATTCACAATTATCATCCGATTTAAGGTCAAATGATTCCAAGACTCCACTCTTTTGGAGTTGGCCTATGCGTTTCTTGTTTACATGTCCAAGACGACAATGCCACAATGAGGCTTTATCTAGGCTAGTAGAAGAATCAATATACAACACATTATTTCCTAAGTTGTCTACAATCGACACATTTTCATACACACCATCACAAGGTAATGCTTTAAAATAAAACACATTTATAAAGAAAGCATTAATACCACCACATTCATTATCAAACGAAAAGGTAAAACCTTGTTTGTACAATGCATGAAAAGAAATAATATTCCTTGCCATTTCAGATGAGTACACACATTTATTCAAATCTAATTTTAACCCATTATTAAGCAACAAAGTATAAACTCCAATCTTGGAAACAGGTGAAGCCTTCCTATTCCCCATGATTAAGTTTATCTTCCCGTGCTCCACATCCTCACTTCTTCTTAGGCCCTGCAAATCAGAACATATGTGAATACCACATCCTGTATCAAGCACCCAAGAGTTAGAATATGTTGAGTAATTAGACAATATAGTGTAAATACCTGCATGGGTGGGTTTCACTTTCCCATCCTTTAGATCCTGCAAGTACTTAGGGCAGTTTCGCTTCCAGTGTGCCTTTTCATGGCAATAAAAGCATTCAGCATCCTTGGGAATGGCAGAAGGAGTGGCAGAACCGCTCTTAGTCCTTGATGAGGAGCCTTCAAGAGACTTTCCCTTGGTACCCTTTGAAGGGTGCTTCCTCTTCTTCCCTTTGCCTTGCCCAATAGCTAAAACAGGGGTAGATGTTGGAGTAGGAGTAGTAGAGGTAACAACCGCCTTACCCTTAAGACCGGATTTCGCGGTCTTCAAGAGTCCTTGAAGCTTGCTGAGGGTAACTTCCTCCTTGTTCATATGATATGTCATTCGAAAATGATCATAACAAGAAGGCGAGGAGTGCAAAATGATGTCAATTTCCAACTCCTCGGGGATGTTAACATTCAGCTTCAGCAAACGGTCCACATACCTTTGCATCTTTTGCATGTGGCCCGTGACGGATTCACTGTCCTTCATGCGGGTAGTTATTATGGAGGAGATTATTTCATACCGCTCCTGACGAGCACTCTGATGGTACCTTTCCATTAGGTCTTGGTGCATCTCAAAAGGGTAGAAATCTTCATATGACTTTTGGAGCTCGGCTGTCATCGTGGCCATCATGATACATGCCACCTTAGTAGCATCTCTCTCATGAGTCCTGAATTCAGCGATCTCCTCAGGAGTAGCAGTAGACTCATCAAGTTCTTTTAACTCCTTATTGAGGATATATTCTTTGTCCTCGTAACGAGTAACCATCCTGATGTTCCTAATCCAATCCATGAAGTTGGAACCATCAAAGATGACCCTCCCACAAAGATTCATGAGAGAGAAAGAACCAGTTGGGTTAGAGCCTAAAGCATTAGTGTTGGAAGACATCTGAAAAGAGAGTAAGTTTAGATTAGATATATATAGGATCCTTAATAAGACACCCAAATGTAATATTAAGGCTAGGATCCAATCACAATATATTACACTTAGAAAAGGGATGCCGTAATCTAAGTAATAATATATTTGAAAGGTAGGTGAATGACGATTCACCAATTTCCACCATGAAAACGAAATGATTTATTAGGTTTAATTGGATTTGAAATTCCTAGATTCTTTTGAGATTCATTGAACTTTTCAATGGCATGTTTCAATCTCGATTGTGCCCTTCAAGTTTTGTTACTGGGATGCCGAGGATCACAAAACAAGGTGTGAATAACCATGCTAATTCACTTGGTACCCTTAATATCATCACCTAATCAATGTGCCGGTTAACCACACACGCTCCATTGATCTATGACAAACGCTAAGTCACCCTTCGTGATCCTTACTAGTCCTAGTTAGTGTGCCGGTTAACCACACACGCTCCACCAACGACTTGGTAAGGTACAAAGTGTGAATTCCATGGACTAGCACCATGTTCACATTTTTCCTAAAATAACTAAGATTGGGAATTAAAAGAGTTTAGTTATTTTATAATATTCATTATACTTTTAATGAGGATTTAAAGTCATTGTTCTACCCGTTCGGCTAACGACCCTCCACCGATCAAGCAAGCGGTGGGTGAGAGTATACACCCATTAAGTTGCCATTTTATAGGCAACAACCTTATACCCACCTTATAGACCGGCTTCGTGAATGAGGCCTACTAACGGTAAAACGACTTATTCTTATACATATATATATAATAATTAACCATTAATGTTATAAATAGTATAAGGGTTGAATTTTAACTATTAAAACTCTAAGGGTTGGAATTAAAGTTTATTAAAGTGTGTGAAACTTTACAAATTCCAAAACTTGAGGGCAAGTTTTGTAACTTTACAAAACTCTTCATTTCATAACTTATGAATTAAAGATTCATAAAAATGAAGACTCTTCATTTTCATGTAACTTATGTGTTTTAAGTGTGTGTTAAATAAGAGTGACCTTTGGAAATCCATAACTTGAGGAAAAATTATGAACTCCATTAAAACACATAAATGATAAAGAATTAATCCTAAACAACTTAGCAAATAATTCCTATCATTTTCTAAATTCATAAGAACATGAACATGATCATCAAAAATTCAAGAATTATATGAACACATAAAATCATGGAATTTTGATATATGCTATTGTAAATGGATTAGAACAACCATTACACCAACTAAAATAAGTTTTATAACACCAAAACAGTTTAGGGTAATGTTTCTAGTCCATTTCCAGTAGCAAAAGTCGAAAAACTGCACTCTTTCGATCCTACTCGTCGAGTGCATGAACTGACTCGTCGAGTAGGTTGAAGTTTTCCTTGGACTCGTCGAGTCCCCCCAATGGACTCGGTGAGTCCACCATGCAGACAGCAACGATTTCGACTTTTTTTTCACTATTTTGCATCAAGTATCAAACAAGCAAGCCTAGGCTCTGATACCACTGTTGGGTTTTGAGCAATCTAACACTTCCTAAGTGTGCATGCAACCCTAATAAACCTTGGATCTATGTTTGTCTAAATACATGCAAAATAATAATTTTCCAAGGTTTATAACCTATCTAACATGACATGGGGAACATTTCAACATAAAAGAGTTAGAAGAGATTACATACCTTTTGGTGAGTTTGGTTCTAAGGAGTTTGAGGGCCAAGCACCAATAGTGTGAATGCCTCAAATGGAATCACAAACACCACAAACTCTTGGAAAACTTTGAGAGAGTATACACCCTTGTATAAAATCGGCCACACACATGCACACACACACTAGTTCACTAGTTTTCTCTTAGGCTCCATTTCATGCTCCATAAGCATGCTTATATAGTGTGCATGGTTAGGGTGAAACCCTAATAACCCATGTCTTTTCCTTTCCAAGGATCCATGGGTTAAAAGCTCCATGGATCATCCATGGACTTCCACATAAGCCTAGCCCATTAACAAATGAGTATTAGCTCACACTATATAAAACAAATAGCCCATAATCTAATTAGTCTTCCTTTTAATCTCTAAATTAATTCATAATTAATATAAGACTAAAACTAATTCATAATTAATATAAGACTAAAACTAATTAAATAACGTAAATTAATTCATAATTACACCAATACTCATAACTTATGAGTACTCATGAATGTTGCAGCAACCATTGCCATGTCTAAACACCTTTAAGGCATCTACAAACCCAATTCATGACAATCTTGATTCATACCTACTTCCGACGTATGATCGATTGTGGAGGTTTGAATAAATTAATTATTCTGGAAGTCAAAACATGCAAATTTGAAACAATAGTAAATAATTGACAATGATAGTAACACTTTACTCATAAATAAATCACAAATTTTATTCATCATCAAATGTCAATTACATTTTACAAGATTCAGGAAAACTATCTAATCTGTAAAACTAATATCGTCCCTCAGCCCGATGCGTCTCGCATGCTGAAAATGCTTAACCCTCGTCAGTCCCTTCGTAAGGGGATCTGCAGGATTCTCATCCGACGATATCCTCCTTGTCACAAGGAGTCCTTCTTCGGTCTTGTGTCTTATGAAGTGATATTTTCTGTCAATGTGTCGGGATCTGCCATGATCTCTTGGTTCCTTGGCTAAGGTAACCACACCATTGTTGTCACAGAAAATCTCTATAGGTTCCTTAATAGCTGGTACAACTCCAAGGTCTCCGATGAAGTTCTTTAGCCATATCGCCTCCTTCGCTGCTTCACTCGCTGCTATATACTCTGATTCACAAGTCGAATCAGCCACCGTCTCCTGCTTGGAACTCTTCCAAGAAATTGCCCCTCCATTTAAGGTAAAGATCCAGCCCGACTGAGAGCGGAAATTATCCCTATCAGTCTGAAAACCAGCATCACTATACCCTAATACTTTCAAGTCATCACTGCCACCAAGGATAAGGATCCAATCCTTAGTCCTCCGCAGGTACTTGAGAATGTTCTTTACCACTGTCCAATGAGCCTTGCCAGGGTTCCCCTGATACCTGCTGACCATGCTCAAAGCAAATGCCACATCAGGACGGGTACAAGTCATAGCATACATGATCGAGCCAACTGCGGAAGCATACGGTAATTGGCTCATCTCAGCTATATCTGCCTCTGTACTCGGACTCTGAGTCTTACTCAGTTTGGTATTGCTTTGGATCGGTAAATCTCCTTTCTTGGAATTCTCCATGTTGAACCTTTTCAACACCTTATCCAAGTAGATACTCTGACTAAGTCCAAATGGACCATGTCGGTCGGGTCAAGTATATACCAAATAAGTTATGGACTTAGACACCTTATCCAACAGATATACCATACCCAACTCTTAGAGCGTACTACGCAGCACACAATGACCTTCCAGATAAAGGACAGTCAACTCCAGGCATTCCAAATCTTAGATGGAGACCTTAAAAACTTCCCAACGTGACTACCTCTAATCACCAAGAATTTCATACAGCTGCACAACCAAATATTTTGACAGTCCTACAATATCACCGACTCTTTATCTGGGAATAAATGGAATATCACACACTTCATCTCTAAATCCTCAACCAACACTCCATTGTAGGAATCGACATAGAAACAGGTGACCTCACTCTCACAGTCGATACGTAGCATAGACAATGAGGGTTGTTGTTTCCGATACACTCCTCCTGATCACTTGAAACAGTCGCTACAATACGCCTTACTATACTTAAATAAGGAATATTCTTGTCCTCATCTTTCATAATCCCCATTGTAATGAGTCTCTTACGGCATAAGAATTACCTCAAGGCAGTCATATCACAAGAACCCTTTGGTGCAAATACCGCAACTATCAGGTACCTCACGAGGTCTACCTCGAAATTCTGACATCAAAAGCTCGCTCTCTCTTCCTTCCCATACTGAAAACTCGAATAATATAATCCTTGACATAGAAAATGACATCATAAACCATTGTCCTGTCACTCCAATCAAACTGCAAATCCTCAAACAGATCATCATATCCACTTCCTTTTTGGAGTCCTGCGACTCAAACTGGCACCTTACCAATCAAATCCTTCGAGACCTAAACTCAACTTTCTCGCAAGGCCTGCTCCATTCAACCCAACCGACATGGCCCTTAGGCCCAACAATCACCAGGCCATTCTTAGTCGGAAAAACCACAGTCGGATAACCGGTAAAGACAGAAACACACTTTGTAATGAATCATGGCACCCAAACCATGTTATCTACCCTCAACCTGCTACTTAAAACCCTTGGAATCCTCCTCGATTCGAGTATAGATCCTCTACTTTCAGTAGTACGGTCCCAATGCTACCTTCCACATCTATCCATACTTTCCTCGAGAATCGTTCTAGATTTTCTAAGTAGCTACTCAACTCCACTATAGACCAATCCAATTCCACATACCCACTCTCCAGTGAATACTCACCACTAAACAGCACACTTGTTAGAATGAAAATACTTCCTAGGCCCTTTCCTAGGATTCCCTTCACATCTCTTTCCGCCATCAGCTGCAAAAGGAACTCCCTTCAGTACCTACTAACTACTTTTCGAATACAATTACATGCTACATGTACTAGATAATTCTTCAACTGCAAGATCCCACCTTACAACGGTTAGAATCAAACGAGAGATGTGTAATAGATCTAAATCTAACCTTCTAAAATTATCTAATCCCTGTAGCAGGCAAAACGTATTCGATTAATAGTTAGTCGATATTAATGGAAGTCTCTAAAAGCACAAACCAAGCAGCATTCGAGCATCAAGCAACCTCTACCAGCACATAACCTAAATACACTATCCAAACCAACACATTAAACCATACTAGCATACAACCCCAACTGCTCTAACTACTACACAAAATGCAACATCGAACTCAGGTAATCCTACCTCACAACTCTTAGAGATCACTAATCATAAGCATCCAATACTACCAACTCACAAAACAGGCATAAAGGCATCTCTCCTAAGCAGGCATACTAGCATGCAATACTGAGCAGATCCCTAGCCCTAAACTAGCATGCAATTCTATCAGCTCATAATAACAACTCATCGCAACACATAATCAAGTAAGGGTATTTTGGGAAATCACTGCTCGGGATCTAGCGAATTCTACACCGCACTTTAGACCTACTTTCAAAACTCTTAATTTCCTTGGAAAATCATATGATGAAAAAATCATTTCTTTTGAAAAGTTAATAACTAATCAGTTTGATTATATACATATCCATGGGTGTACCTGAATCCCTCAAACCAAGGCTCTGATACCAAATTGTAATGCCTCAAATTAAAAAACAAAATTTTCATTTTTATTTTCACCAAACATTATTCATAAATTCAAGTCATCTCATAATTATAAATCATTATCAAAACAATATCAGAGTATCCCAAAATCCACAAGACATCATAAGTCGGCGAATGTATACAATCATGTCTTTGCCTTCCCAAAATCTATATAAGTACCTGAAACACATTTAAATCAACATTGTTAGCACGAAGCTTAGTGAGTTCCCTAAAATACCACATTCACAAATAATTAGCCTCTCATGGCTAAATCTTGATAAGGACCCTCGTGTCATGTGTCTCGGTGAAAACCCTCCGGTCTCACGTCTTGGTATAGACCCTCCGGTCGTAACTCAATATATACACAAAATAGCATAACATCATAAGTCACAAAGATAGAATTCATAATAACAAATATCTCAGTATAAGCAAGTAAGACCCTCCGGTCGATAACACGAATAAGACCCTTCATCCAATAACATAAATAAGACCCTATGTTCAATAACACGAGTAATACCCTCCGGTCACACATAAATTACCACACAGTTAAGTATAGTGAAAAGAATCACCTTAGTCGATGGATAACAAATCCTAAACCCGTGTCCATTCCACAACAACTCCACACACTGAACCAAACAAGATCATTCTCAGATAACATTCATGGTTATACCCAAAGCACAAGGACCAATCTAAATATTCCCTCTAAGGCTCAAACCCAAATAGGCACACCAAGGCCCTACTCAGTAACTCCCTAGGCCCAACAGGACAACCCAACAAGGCCCAAAAGAGCAAAGCCCGACCTCAAGAAAAAGTCCAAGTCCAAAGCCTATGACTCCACTGATCAGACAAACACGCGTCGTTCATAGGTGAAACACACAACCTTCGTCGCCTAATCGCTTGATGGGGACTCAGGTCGGAACGCGCTGCGTTCCCAAGGATTACGCACAACGTTCCCGATGAAATTCTAATTCTTGTTCTAATGGATTATTCCATTAAGTCCAGCGTCCAACACCTTAGAATAATCCCATAATAATGAATTAATCCTTAAAGTCGAAGGCTTTAAGCCTTAACATGGCTTAAAGGGGCCCAAACATGATTCCAAGCACTCTAACTCCATAAAGAGGCCAATAACCCACATTTAGTCCTTAACTCCTTAAGTCCTTTCACCCAACACTCAGATCTGGTCCAAGAAGGCATTTTACAACATAAAGTTCCTGACTTTATGCCTTGTCATGGATAAATGTGCTCAAACCCAAACCCTAACTTTTAACACAAAACCCAAACTTCATAATCTTGTGCATGGATGGGAGGAATGGACCAATATCACATTTTTATGACTTAGAACACTCAAAAACCTCATAAATTACAACTCAAATGGTCTAGAGTATCCCATACTCATAAATACCAAAGCTTTGGGACAAAGAGCACATAAAACTCAAAACTAGCTAGATCAAACACATGATTCATCAAGATAGAAACTTTATACCTCTAGTAGCTTGCAAAGTTGATGAAGGTTTTGGATCTATAAGCTTTACTCCAATAATAGCTTGATCACCAAGTTCCTTCTTCTTCAATGGCCAAAACATAACAAGTCATAACCCAACTAGAACCACATGAGAAAGCCACCAAGATTCAAACTTTATACTTTCTGGAGTTAGATCAATATGATTACGGTTTGGATCCACAAGCTCCAAGCCAAGCAATGCTTCCTCAAGAAACTCCTTCTACAATAAGCACCAAAAACCCACTAAATCACCGAAAAGCTCAAGAATTCCTCAAATATAGGCTAGGGTTTCATTCTTAGGGTTAAAGAGGGTGGAGGTTGAAGAATGGAAGAGGTTTGGGTCCATAATGATGCTTATAAAGAGGCCAAACCCTAAAAACGAGTCTATGATGCAACTCAGAGAATGAAAAACGTTCCATTGGGGAACGCCCAATGTTCCCATCTTGACCCGTGACACTTTTCCCTTAAATGTCATGCGTTCCCATCTGGTATGCCCCACGTACCCGGTTCAGCCCAAAATCCTCCTAACTTCAAATTGTCATAACTTCTTCGTTATAACTCCGTTTTTTATGTTCTTTATATCCACGAAAAGGTAGCGAGAGGCCCTACACTTTTATGAAGTTTATTTATACTGAAACCCACTCGAACTCAGATCCAAAATTCATGAAAGTCCCGAACCAACGCCTTTTACCGATACCCTTGGGATCTTAAAGCACAAACCGAACTCTTTCATCACACAACATTCCTTACCCCCATCCAAAAAGGTCTAAAACTTTCTTCTTTAAATCCTTAAAACCTTCCATACGTGAATTACGGCCCACGAGCCTTAAATCATTGGATGATTTGAAACATGATGTTACATACTCACACCCCAATATTATCATCCCTATTATCCACACATCTAACTATAACCCTAAACCTAATCTGGAAATCAAATCCAAGCTCTCGTTTCTTCTTTTCCTTCCTACCTATGAACAACATCGGCTAGACCAGAATTTTGACGAGACCAGATCGCCGACAAACACCACACACCACCACCATCTTCGTCTTAAAGTCAACATCATCACCATATTCACCATTATCTCCACCTTAAATCCACCATCATTGCCTTTTTGAAGTCGTCACCACCATCTTCTCTTTGAAGCCACGACCACCAGATCTAGATCTGTTGCCATTGTCGTCCTAGAGACACCACTGCCACAGTGTTATGAAGGCAGGACTACTAAATCTAGATCTGTGTCCACCAACTCTGCCCTGAAGCCACCACTACTTCCATCAACCATAACTAGACCCGGCAAATATGTCGTGTCGTGTCGGGTTTGTGTCGTGTCAAGACATTAAACGACTTGAAAGGCTTGACCCTAACCCGACCCGTTTAGTTATCGTGTCGTGCCGTGTCAACTCGTTTATTTTCGTGTTGGTTTCAGGTTAAGGCTTAGACTATGTAAATATGTTGTGTCATGTCGAGTTGAAATATTTTAAAGGTTGGAAAGTAGGATTTGTGGAGGCAAAAAGGAAAAAGTGAAACACTAGAGTTATGAGATGGAATGATAAAATTTATAGTAAGTTTAGAAGGTAAAATGAAAAGAGTTAAAGTTGAGTAGCAAAAATGATAGGTAGTGAGGATGACTAAAACTAAGTAACTTTGAAATTTTGAATATTACTTCTAATTATTGAGTTTGGTCCACTTCAAGTCTATAACATATAATATATTTATAATAAAGAATATATAATTAAACGGGTCGTATTCGAGTCATCTTCGAGTTGAAAGTCTTGACCCTAACCCTACCCGTTTAATTATCGTGTCGTGTTGTGTCAACCCGTTTACATAAACGTGTCGAAATCTCTGACCCTAACTTGCTAATTTTAATGTCGGGTTCGTGTTGGGTTTTCGTGTCGTGTCATGTTTTGTCAGATCTAACCATAACCATAATGTCATGAAGCCGCCACCGCTGCCATCACCAAGTAGATTTGGCCAAGAGGGTAGGAAGACGAAGTAAAGAGAATCAGTGTCTCTCTAAACCCTTTACAAAATCGATGATGACGACGATGATAGGAAGATAGTGTGTGTGTGGGGGGGGGGGGAAGAGAGAGAGAGAGAGAAGGAGAGATAGATGAAGTAGATTGTCTTTCATTGGTTTCTAGTGGCCTCCGGAGTCTATTCTGCAGTTCCGACAACGGTCCGTTGATTCTCTATACTTTGTCGGAAATTATGGGCGGTGGTCCAACGATGATGTGTTGAGGTCCAGAGGCTTATGATTCCAACTTCTTCAACTCTCAACTGATATGAGAGATTGATGAATAAGGTGGGAGATGAGTGAATGAAATGAGTGGGGTATGGTTGAGAGTGAGGTCCACATATCTTTTAATTATTTGATTTATTTTCCATAACTAATAGTTAATAAAAATAGAAAAGGAAATACAAAGGGAAATACAATCTTTGCATCTCGATGAAGGACGAAAGACGTAACAAAATCATAACCTAAGGACGATCTGAGTGCAAAAAAAGTATCAAACGCATAACTTTTATCAAATAGAAACAATTTCACTAATTTATTCTATCTAATATGTTACAAATCGATGGATGCCTCCTAAAGAGTAACGGAGGTGTGCGAAGGTAGGCTCAAGCTAAGATTCTGCTCGTGAGCGTAATGGTATAAGCCTGCCAACAGTTTACGGATCAAAGTGACAAGCTGAATAAAATAGTATTTTAAAGTTTTAATTTGGATAAACCTCGAATCCAGTTAAATACAATTTAATTAGATTAATAAAGAAAACAAATCATGTTTTAGGTTGTTCTAATATTTAGGGAAAATTAGGCTCTTCCACAAATAACAACAAATTTACAAGTCAGACGTGCACAATAGCTACTTGACCTACGTAAGTGTAAAAACAACGTTTTGAAGAAAAAGAATATGGAGAATTGATATGAGAAAAAATATTTTTTGTGGTATAAATCTTCAAACACAATTTTCACAGCAAAAGAAAAGTTATATTATAACTTTAACATAAAAAAAACAAACAAAAAATAACAACAACAACTAGAAAATAAAAAATTACATGTCGGAATTGCAAAAGTACGGTTCATATTTTAAAATCATATGTTACGTTTTAGATTTTTTTTTTTTTTTTTTTTTTTTTTTTTTTTTTTTAGGAATCTTCAAAATATATTTCACCGTAACAAAGCTTCTTTTATTTATATAAAATTTGTTTTTTTTTAAATCTTACACAACAATTTATGTTTTAGATAATAATAATTTACTAAAAAAAATATTATGTACCAATCATCACCATTTCTTAAAGAACCTTTCATATCACTAACTAAAAACCCAAAGATTATCAATTCATAATTAACAAAGTCTTATACTTAAGTAATAAATTATTTATACAATTAGTTAATAAATAAATAGAGTATTTATTTATTTACAATGACAAATAAATAACATTCATTTTATTCTTATTCGATAGTTGATAAATGATCAAATTTATATATTATAAACATTTATGAATTATATGCTCTTTTTATGTTTTTAAGTATGTGATCACATACATTTACATACAAACAACAACATAATTATTTATGTGCTCTCTACACATTAGTTCGAGTAAATTAAGTTATACTTATACAAGGAACAAAAGTAAGTCAATTGATAAATAGTGGTCAATCGCTAACAACAAGTCATTTATAAATGTGTGAATCCTTTTTCTCCAAAAGCATTGACTAAATTCTTTTTGAACAATAATTATTTGCCTAAGTATCCTTTCATTAAGGAGCTATGTTCATGGATTAAAACAAAACTTACTAGACCATGGTTTCTTGATTGTGAATCAACGTTGTCATACTTATTCACTCATCACAAAGACAAACTGATACCAAACTCTAACAATTAGATAAACGAATCCCATGTTACACTATTTGCACCCCCTTAGTTTCATGTCATATCTGAGTGAAACCTTTATAAATGTCATGTTTCAAAGTTGTATTTGATGCATATTGAGGCATTATAACATTGCACCCATCCAAAAACCAAAATGATGTGAATGCTCAAAACCATTTATTCATTGTTCACTCGTTTGTTATAGATTTGCAAAGTAAAATCTTAATGTTGGGTTAATCCAATATTCATCAACAATGAATACATATGAATTTGGATACTTCACCAAGATAAATCAACTCATTAATATAACAAACTTCACATTAGTCGTACCATATAATTAACCATCCCACAACTATAACCGATTATACATATTTACTTATTTAGAAAAAGCTCATAGTGATTTCATGGATGAAAACATCCTAATTCGGAGCATAGTGATGTTTTATGAAAACCCTGAACCTTGTACGTTAATTCATCCGATATATATATATATATATATATATATATATATATATATATATATATATATATATATATATATATATATATATATATATATATATATATATACACACTAAACAGGTGATCTCACCTTCATAACGTCATTAGCCCAAATGTCATCAATAATTCCATGTTGTACGAAGAAATGTGTGGTCTTAGGTCACGTATTAGTGATTTAATTTGAGTAAATTTTTCAAGAACCACTAACTTTATATTATCAAATTCACAACATATGTATGTGTGATGTTATTCATACATGATAATATATTTTAATAAGTATATATGTTTAATAATACTTATAAATTTTGTATTTATACATGAATATATATATATATATATATATATATATATATATATATATATATATATATATATATATATATATATATATGTGCGCGCGCGCCCCCACACACATTTAATAAAAAAAATAAGACTAATTATAACAAAAGATTTCATTATAAATTCATACTTTGTCGGAGACTGTGGGTTCAAGTCTTCTCTTCTTTGATCTTTTAGCCATTTATTTTAAATTAAAAAGTTGGCATTAGATACAACTAATAATGAATTCATTACGAAGGTAGCATTTGGCTCCATGGTAAATATGTCCTTCGTAATCGAGGAGTCTTGTGTCTTATTACCTTCGAAGCCCTCCTTTACCTCTCTTTTTAAGTCACTAACATGGTCAACGATATAATCTAAACTTGCTAAACATTAGCAGAAGATGGCTGCTAAATAAGACAATGCAGCTAGCTAAAAGTAGAAATTTGAAAAACTTTTGACAAATATGTTGTAAAATTGTTATAAACAAATTAAGGCTAAACCAAATGTTAAATGTGAAACTTAGTAATTTTTATGCAATTAACCTTTTATATATATCTTGTTGCATAATGGAAGAATTGTGCCCATGAATTCGGGATATATATACTATTGGCAATGTTTGTTTTATCTGCAAGCATAAGTTATATGTTTCGAAAGAAACACGTTTTGATATTCCTTTAGATAGTTTATCTTTCAAAATAACAAATTAACCAAGTCCTAGCACTATCAAATGTATTGAACATGTTCAAAAAACCATGGTACACGTAGATGTATATTTATAAATACGGTTAGACCGCACCTCTAGTGTACCAGTTATTGTGTCTATGATAAATATTAGACAGCCAAGTGACAATATTTAAATAACATTTAAATAGTAAACCCACCCAAGATGAATGCTCTCTAGTATGTTCACAAGTATGTTAAAAGTGTAAAAAACCAAATTTCTAACAATATATTTAAATAATAATTACCCTAACTATATACTAGTAAGTAGTAACCGTATAGTTAAAAATAGTGTTAGGTTTACCTAATCCATAAATATCACAAAAGCCTCAACCTTTTGGAATATTAGCATTGATCCCTATAAAATTTTAATTTGCTTAAAACCCCTTTGATTATAAACACACGTAAGAGGAGAAGAAAATACAAAAGGTGAGCATGGTAATGATTGAATGGATAGAGGAAAGGCTGCCATAACACAAAACACAAGCCCACATTGGATTCTCTTAATCTTTGATACTGTCTTCCTCCTTTTACTGCAAAATTTATTTTTTTCTGACAACCCTCCTACTCACTATTTCCATTTTATGTAGATAATTATTCTCTGTGATAAAACTAATCATATTTGTACACATTGAAAAAAGCCATAGAACATAAATATTTATAAAAGTTATATTTATGTCATGTTTGAATATAATTCTAACTACATATAATTATGATGATGAAAGAGTTTATTTTCTTTGAATGATGATAGCCTATTTTGACCATTTTCGTTTGTGTATTTGGTGTTGACTCCTATGCAACAAAACACGTGTGTTGACTGACTTTCTCTTTATTTTCATAACTCCCATTTTCACCAAATTGGAGTGGCATCATGTCACACACACCCTATGTAAACCCTTGATGTAAATCATGAACACCTACTCAATAAACCTTTTCCCACTCGTAATAACATTCAAGATTCAATCTAATACGTACGAATAGAAAATAATATATGAATATGCAATACCAATGTTTTAAAAGTTGATCAAACAAGCGAAATAACACAATCTTTATATGAATTAAATAACAAACTTTTTAGTTTCAAGATTAACAAAGACCAATATCATTGGGTGAGAAACCCTATTGCAAATTGCCACACATACAAGCATAAAGCACCAAACATGGCCACAAAAGGCTCTTTGTACCCTTATGGCTATAACCCATTTGCCGTTTTGGGTTTAGAAGTAACTACTATGGTTCGAAAAACCAAGAAAAAAGAAAGACACATCAAACTTGAAACAACCCATAAAAAAACAAGACTATCTCATTTAACTCAAAAGCTAACCTAATCAAGAATCATATACTACTATATTTGTACATGCTTCTAAAACAAACTCTAATCTAAATCTAACCTACATAACTGGAAAACTAGTGAGAGAAAAAAAGGGACATGTAAAAACCCTAAATTTAAGATAAATTCAACTTGCTTTCGAGAGGAGTTTGAACAAAGAATCCAACTCCGGTGAAGTAAAAAACTCCATGTTTCCATTGTTGTGACAAGTCGACACCGGCCGGCGCTTCCTCGGCGGCGGCGGGCAAGGTAAAGCCTCCGGTATCCTCGAGTCCTTGGACGTCGGAGTTGTGTTCCCGGAGATTGTGTTATCATCATCATCTTCTTCTTCTTCTTTCGCCTTTTTTATAGATAAAGACTTCAATGGAGCTCTCATGGTGATTCCTGCAATCACCCATTTCTTCCCTTCCAAAGATTCCCCATCTACTTGATGCTTTTTCGAAAAACCCATATCAAAAACCCGATAAAAAAGATAGCTTTTCAACCAAACCAAGAACAAGAATCAATCGAACTTTTGTGAAACCAAGATTGAAGAAGAAGCTAAGAATATAACAAGAATATATGCCCGGATTGAGTAGTAGAGAGGAAGGAGAGGTTTTTCGGAAGCTTTGAATGGAGGCGGTAAAAGATAAAGAGAGAAATAAAAAGAGAAAGAAAGTGAGTTTTTATATATTAATGAGACCCTAAAACGATTTGCATAGGATGCTTCCTGCCCGTAAAATTTCGGGCAGGGTAAGAGCAACAAAATGGTTTAATAACTTGGCGCCAAGATTTAGCAACGGCTCTCTTTCCCGCGCAATCTGAGTGTTTTTTGGGGTTTGGAGTTTCCTATGCACGGCTGCGATTGGTGGTTAAAGGACGGTGGTGACTGGTGAAGTCGCTCGCCGACGGAGGCTTTTATTGTTTGGTCAGCAATGTCGTCTAAGTGGGCCCGGTGGTCAGTGGGATTCAGATAAGATAATCGTCCTTTAGGAATAGATTTTTTGGGCTGGCCCAGTAGACAAAAAACGTGTAGAATTTGGCCCATAGATCGTTATAAGGTTAGAGACAAGAGGTACGATTCTTTAAAGAAGTGTTACGTTGGTGTTTTGTTTGTAGTGGAAATATATATAAGGGGTGATAATATATGGGATGATGATGTTGACGTTTAGTTGTTTGTTTTATTTTAATTTAAAATTATTTGCCGTTAAATTTGTTTAGTTTTGAAAAAATAGCACCATTAACAAGTACAACATTTATCATTTAATTTGTTTTTTATGATCTCATTTGATCGGTGGAAACAGATTTTTTCGATGAGTCTCTGTCATACATAAGTTTTCGGTGAATACCAACCAAACAAAGACTTCCATATCATGTTCTTGGGTAAAAAAAAGTTTGTTTCTCTTCAAAAATCGAACTTCATGTTTTCGAAGATGAAGAAAAACTTCATGTTCTTCAAAATGAAAACATATACAAGAATCTAGCTTCCTGATATTATGATTTTTTTTTTCTGGGTTTTTTAGTTCTTGGAGATGAAGAAAGGTTTTGAGTTCTTATGGGTTTCAATAGAAGAATATTCGGTGGGTTTTTCGAGGTTTTCTGGTATGTGTGTTCTCATAATGTGTCAATATTTCATTAGAAAACTCATTTTGCTAGAGAGTCATCGGAGATGTTAAAGTCCACGGAAATTGACTAAACCTATTATAGCCAAATATAAATTTATTTTTTGACCACCAAAACAAATTCAATACCAAATACTTAAAACAATTAAGGGGGTGTTTGGCTTAGCTTTTCACGGTCTAAAATTTATTTTTGAAAAAAAAAAAAAAAACAAAAGATGTTTGGCAAAGCTAGTTTTAAAAGTTACTTTTGAAGTTTTTATATAAGGAAAATAAACTTTTTGGAAAAGTCAGAAAATTCTAACTTTTTTTAACTTTTTCCAAAAAAGATTTATGGGTTTTTAAAAGTTAAGCCAAACACCCCCTAAATAATATTTCTTTACTAATAAAAGTATGGTCAATTTAAATTTTAGATTTATTGAAAACATAAATTAATTTGTAAAATAACTAAATGGCTAGTTATAATTATTAATATTCTGTTCATTATAAGTATTAAGCTATAACTAACTACCATAATGAATAAGTATATGTGACTTTATTATTATATAATATTAAAATATATTATGTTATGAGTTTTTAGTGCATGGTCATAGTGGAAAAAATATATTTAGCATAAGATTTTTGCAAAAATATATAAATTTTGTGCATGGTCATAGTGGAACGGGTCGTTACAATTCTCCCCCACTTATCTCAGACTTCGTCCTCGAAGTCTGCTACGGTTGGATCTGCAAATATCTCCGGGTAGTGCGCTCTCATCTCCTCCTCAGCCTCCCACGTCCATTCAGACCCCTTCCGGTGCTGCCACTGTACCTTCACTAGTTGAATTACCTTGTTCCTCAAAGTCTTGGCCTTCCGATCCAGAATCGCGACCGGTCTCTCAATATAATTCAGGCTGCTATCAACCTGAATGTCCTCTAGGGGAACGACTGCTGACTCATCCACCAAACACTTCCTCAGCTGCGACACGTGGAAGGTGTTGTGGATCTGACTAAGCTCCTCAGGAAGATCTAACCGATAAGCAACCCGACCCACTCGGGCCAAAACCCTGAAAGGACCAATAAATCTGGGGCCCAATTTGCCCCTCTTCCGGAACCTGATGACACCCTTCCAAGGTGAGACCTTCAGAAGGACCATATCTCCCACCTGAAACTCCAAGTCCGAACGCCTCCTGTCAGCGTAGCTCTTCTGCCGACTATGCGCAGTCTGCAGCCTACTACGGACCTGCTGGATCAACTCAGTCGTCTTGAGCACCACTTATGTGCTCCCGATGACTCGCTGACCAACCTCGCCCCAACAAATCGGGGTCCTACACTTCCTCCCATACAGCATCTCAAAAGGAGGTCGATCAATACTCGCATGATAACTGTTGTTATACGAGAACTCCGCTAACGGAAGATACGTATCCCAACTGCCCCCAAAATCTAGAACACATGCCCTCAGCATGTCCTCAAGAGTCTGAATCGTCCTCTCGCTCTGCCCATCAGTCTGGGGGTGAAAAGCGGTGCTGAAATGAAGACGAGTACCCATCTCGTCGTGGAACCGCTTCCAGAATCTGGATGTGAAACGGACATCTCGGTCTGACACCACCGATACCGGCACTCCATGACGTGCCACAATCTCTCGCACATAGATATCGGCTAACTTTTCCGCCAATATACTCTCCTGAATTGGAATAAAATGGGCACTCTTCGTCAACCGATCCACTACTACCCATATCGAATCCACTCCGCGTGCGGTCCTGGGAAGCTTGGTGACAAAATCCATGGTGATGTCCTCCCATTTCCACACGGGAATGTCTAACGGCTGCATCTTGCCGTGAGGTCTCTGGTGTTCCGCCTTGACCTTCCGACAGGTCAAGCATCTCTCAACATACCAAGCGACGTCCCGCTTCATGCAGGGCCACCAATAATCAGGTCGAAGATCTCGATACATTTTCGTCGCCCCTGGGTGGATAGAAAACCGAGACTTATGAGCCTCGTCCATCAATACCTGCCGCACTCCACCCCAGTACGGTACCCATACCCTCCCATGAAGCGTCAGCAAACCCCGACTGTCATAATCGAACGAAGCTACTCGGCCCACTATCCTCTCACACTTCTGCCTCTCCTCCTTGAGGCCCTCCATCTGAGCCTCCTTGATCCGCTCTAACAACGGAGTGATCACTGTCATCCTCATACACAGATCTCTGATAGGGGCCGCCGACACTTTGCGGCTTAGGGCGTCGGCCACCACGTTAGCCTTCCCTGGATGATAAAGGATCTCACAATCATAATCCTTCAGCACGTCCAACCACCTCCTCTGCCTCATGTTCAGACTCGGCTGGTCCATAAGATATCGCAAGCTCTTGTGATCCGTGTATATAGTACAATGGACCCCATAAAGGTAATGTCTCCAAATCTTGAGGGCAAACACAACTGCCCCCAGCTCCAAATCGTGGGTAGGATAATTAGCCTCGTGAGGCTTCAACTGTCTCGAGGCATAAGCTACCACATGGCCTCGCTGCATCAATACTGCTCCCATACCTGTGATCGAAGCATCACAATAGACTACGAAGTCCTCTACTCCCTCTGGCAAGGTAAGGATCGGAGCCTCGCACAATTTCTGTCTGAGAGTCTCGAACGACGCCTGCTGCTCAGGCCCCCAACGAAATACCACCGACTTCTTGGTTAGTCGGGTGAGCGGCACTGCTATCTTGGAGAAGTCCTGAATAAATCTCCGATAATACCCTGCCAACCCTAGGAAGCTCCGAATCTCGGATGGAGACTTCGGGACCTCCCACTGCATCACGGCCTCTATCTTGGCCGGATCTACCAAGATACCCTTCTGGTTGACGAGATGACCAAGAAACTGCACCTCGCGCAACCAGAACTCACACTTGGAGAACTTTGCGAAGAGTCTCTCCCTCCTCAAGGTCTCCAACACCTCCCGCAGGTGCTCCTCGTGCTGCCCCTGTGTCTTGGAATATACCAAGATATCATCTATGAATACTATCACCGACCGATCCAACATCGGTCTGCACACGCGGTTCATGAGGTCCATGAATGCGGCTGGGGCATTGGTGAGCCCAAATGGCATCACCACGAACTCATAATGACCATACCGGGTCCTGAAAGAAGTCTTCTGTACATCCTCATTTCTAACCCTCATCTGATGATAACCAGAGCGTAGATCGATCTTGGAGAACCAAGACGCTCCCTGAAGCTGATCAAACAAGTCATCTATCCTCGGAAGTGGGTAACGGTTCTTCACCGTTACCTTGTTCAACTCCCGATAATCAATGCACATACGATGCGACCCATCCTTCTTTCTCACAAACAGGATCGACGCTCCCCAAGGCAAACTGCTCGGCCGAATGAAACCCTTATCTAACAGCTCTTGCAGCTGTGTAGACAACTCCTGCATCTCAGGGGGAGCTAGTCGATACGGTGCTTTGGCTATCGGAGCCGCACCAGGAATTAGGTCGATCCTGAACTCAACCTGTCTCTCAGGAGGTATCCCCGACAAATCCTCGGGAAAAACATCCGGGTAGTCCCGAACAATAAGAACATCATCAATCGTCGTCTTGCCCTCCTCCCGGGCATCCAAGACGTAAACTACAAAACTGGCGCAACCTTGCTGAACATAGCGCCTCGCCCTTGCGGCGGAACAAAAGGTCGGTCCTCGCTGGGGCCTCTCGCCCTGAATCACTATCTCTCCCCCACTGGGAGTGCGAACCCTCACTAGCTGAAGCTCACAATCAATCACCGCCCCATTGGGGCTTAGCCAATCCATACCCACAATAACTTTATTCCCTCGCAGGGGAATAGGAACCAGGTCCACTGAAAACTGCTCATCAAATATCTGAAGGGAACACCCTCTATGTACTCTGCCGACCCTCACGGTCCTATCATCTGCTATCTCAACCTCTAATGGACAATCCAGCTCCCCTGGAGCTCTGCTAAATCTCTTGCTAAGCGCAAGCGATACGAATGATCGGGTAGCCCCCGAATCGAACAATACCAAAGCAGAGATGCCGTTCACCGAGAACGACCCTAAATAAAACATATCATCAAGTAATATTCAAACGATAATGATAATTAAAAGGTGAAGGAAAGATACATACCCGTCACCACATCAGGAGTCGCTCGCGCCTCCTCTGCTGTCATCTGAAACGCCCTGCTCTTTGCCACTGGCGCATCAGACCGGCCCTGTCGGCCATCCGTAATCCTCAAGGTGGCAGGGGCAGGTGCAACCACCTTCCCCGCTGCAGCTAAACTGGGACACTGGGACTTTTTATGTCCCCTCTGATTGCACTGAAAGCAAATCAGATCTGATGTTGTAACCGTAGTAGCAGGGGTCGTACAATCCCTGCTCAAATGCCCAATCCGACCGCACTTGTAGCAGCCGGAACTCCCTGCCTTGCACGCCCTCTCGTGCAATCTCCCACACTTGCCACACCGACCGTGGCTCTGCTGACTCCTGGACCTGTGATCTGAAACCTTGGGCTTTTTGCCCACACTGCCTGAACCCGAAACCGCCTCCGGTTTCCTCTTCTTCTCCATCTCGAGATCAATCTCCCTCTCCCTAGCTCTAGCAATCATGTCGTCCAACGTTTTACAACTGGACCGGCTCACAAACATGCGGATATCACTTCGCAACATCTCATAATAACGGGCCTTCTTCATCTCCTCATCGGCTGCATACTGAGGAACAAGAAGAGCCCTCTCTCTGAACTTAGCGGTGATCTCCGCCACCGTCTCTGTAGTCTGGGTAAGGTCCTGAAACTCCCTAGCTAGCTGCTGCACCTCAATGACCGGTGCAAACTCCGCCCTGAACCTAGTAGAGAAATCAATCCAGGTCATGGCATCCAATGTTGCATCATCCCCGATGGCATGTCCAACCTCCTCCCACCAATCCCGTGCCCTGTCCTTCAGAAGACAGGACGCCAATCTGACCTTGTCCCCCTCGGGACACCTGCTAGTGCGGAAAGCGTTGGCCACATCCGCCAACCATCTGGTACTCGCTATGGGGTCCCGTGCCCCATGATAGTCTGGAGCTCCGCATGCCCTAAACTCCGTGAACGTAAGTGTGCGCGACCCTATCATGGCCGCCATCTCAGCACGAAAACCACCCAATCTCTCATCCATCAGCTCTAAAATACCCTCCTTGATCGAACCGAAGATCACAGGAGTCTGCTCCAGTATGATGCGGGTAACCTCAGAAGAAAGGAACTCTCTGGTCTGCTCATCCATCTGCCCGACCTCCGGGCCTGATCCCGATCCTGATCCCCCTCCGGTATCTGAGCTGCCGACTGTTGGTCTCGGGCGCAAAACTACCATTCTTAAACATATCATAACAACATCAAAACACTGAAATATCACAAGGGATCGTGATACTACTACTAGCTTCCTGGTCTTGTCTTGGCCTTCCTTGATTCGAGTACGGATCCTCTGCTTTCAGTAGTACGGGCCCATACTACCTTCCACATCTATCCGTACTTTCCTCAAGGACTGCCTTGACTCCACCAAGTTACTTCTACTACTGCTATTCTCTGCTACTCTCATCCTAGGCTTGCCCTAGGGAAACCTCAGACTTAACACAACTGGTCCTCAGTTGCTGAAGGTCTCGTCATAATGCCAATTAGCCACTACCTAAACACCATCACATGTGTTGAGGATCAGATAATCCTTCAAGTAAAAGACCCGTCCCTATAACGGTTGGACTCAAACGAGAGCTGCACAATAGGGCCAGTTCCAGCACTCTGGGATTATTCAACCCTGACCACATGTGGTGTGACGTGTTCACCTAATGGCTAACTCCCATCACTCAGATTCCCACAAAGCACAAAGCAAGCAACATTCGGACAAGGGAAACAGACTCAAGCAAAACTATTCTCGTAACAAGAAACTGCACTAGCATAGGATGCTAAGCTCCCACTATCAGGCATAACCTAATCAGGCTATCCTACTGCTGTCTACTCAATTCTAGCATGCAATACTCATAAAGCTGTAATACATAAAAGCAGGCACATAAGGCATTATCCTAGATCCTTAGTCCTATATTAGCATGCTGTTCTACTGAAACTGAAACTGAACAAATAACTTGTATGGGTAATTTGGGAGTACTTACTTGAGCTCGGCTGATCGCATGCACACACCTCTATCTCGTTAAAAAAAACGATTTATTTCCTTCTAAGTGCTTTCAAAATTCTTTTTGTAAAACATTTTTATTTATTTTAAAAAAAAATCTTTTATTTCCCTTAGTTTGAGTTCAGATACACCCGGAAGTGTATCCGAATCCCTCAAACCAGGGCTCTGATACCAACTTGAAACGACCCAAAAATACGACCCAAAAATTTTGTTTTTTCAATGTAATCAAAACCATAATCTGAGTATCATAACATAAAAACATACGCGATGTATCCCAAATCATAATAAAATACTGTGCGGAAAAACTGTATCATACTATATCAAATCAAGACAACTAAAACCATCCCCAGGATAAAAGCTAAGCTGTGGTGTGTGCGATGCTATCACCCCGAGCTCTTCCCCTTGCTTGCGGAAGTACCTGAAACTGTAAGCACGAAGCTTAGTGAGCTCCCCCAAACTACCACATACCATACAGTATCATATAAACACATATTGGGCCTAGCCCACTGCATCGGGCCGAAGCCCGGAAACTGCATCGGACCGAAGTCCGGAACTGACTGGGACCTTGTCCCCTACATCGGATCGAAGTCCGGAACTAACTGCATCAGACCGAAGTCCGGAACTAACTGCATCGGACCGAAGTCCGGAACTATCTGCATCGGACCGAAGTCCGGAACCGACTGGGACCTTGTCCCCTGCATCGGACCGAAGTCCGGAACTGACTGACTGAACATGGCATAACATAACACATCATCTAGCATGAACACATATACTGCATACTACATCGAGCCGTAGCCCGGAACACATAACACTTAACACATAAAACATAGCATACAATTCCTGTCTGAGCCACGAAGGCATCAAACATACTAGCTACTGCATCGGACCAAAGTCCGGAAACTACTGCTAACTGAACGGGCCGGCATTGTGGCCTTAGACCCGTCCCTACTGGAAGGAAACTCACCTCGTAAACTGGCTGCTGAGTGTGTGGCTCTGGAAGCTAACGGTTGCTGCTCCTGTATCTCCCCGGCTACAAGTCCATAAACACACTCAATCAAATACTAAACACTGCACTTGGGTAAAATGACTCTTTTACCCTTGGTCAAAGTTACTCTCATTTGGACTGACTCGCCGAGTTGGGCCACCCAACTCGCCGAGTCCTACTCTCACTTTTCAATCCTACTCGCTGCTACTCGTCGAGTATGGCATCGACTCGACGAGTACCCTCTTGATCCAAGAACTCAGACAATCTTCATCCGACTCGCCGAGCCGTATGAACATACTCGACGAGTTGTTCTTGATCTTAAGAAGATTGCCTTGGACTCGCCGAGTTGTATGAACAACTCGCCGAGTCCCTCCATTACTGAGTCTGCCTTCAACTCGCAGAGTCCACTCTCTAACTCACTGGTTCCACTCAACACTGCTAAAAATGAAGGAATCGGGGACTCGCGACTCAACTCGCCGAGTCGTTCTTCCCGACTCGCCGAGTTGCCGCCATGCAACTGTTTTTCACCCGATTTTGCTTGAATCCAACACATACAAATGATAGATCTGAGTCCAATAAGCTGGTTTACCACGTAAAGTTTCCAACTTTACGTGTACAACACATGAATAAGGGAAAATAAGGCTAAAAGATGCATAAAAGGGATAGATCTAGGGTTAATATGCAAAGTATCCTCATAAAGGCAATAGATCTGGACTATGGGACTTCTCAATGAATAGATCCAAGGTTATCTCGGCTTATTAGGGCGTTCATGAAAGCACAAGGCTTGGAACAAGCATCAACTAGTTCTTAGAAGAGTTCTAATGGAGGTTTAAAGCATAAAACAAGAGGGGAATCCGAAAATACCTCCAAATAACTCAGATTTGCCCTTGGATCTTGCACAACTCTTCTTCTCCTTGCTCCTTTCTTCTTCTCCTTCTTCAAGCCTTCACAAATCACACAAAATCACTTATAAACTCTCAAGGATGAACTAGGGTTTTTCTCACAGTGTTCTCAGGGTGAAGGAGGAAAGAATGGGGCTATAAGGTGACTTAAATAGTGGGCAACCCGGGGATTTAGGGTTTCACCCAGACGGATGGACTCGCCAAGTCCGGGATATGGACTCGCCGAGTCTCCAGCTAACACGTGCTCGAAGTCGCAACCCTACTCGGCGAGTCAGGCTATGAACTCGCCGAGTCCCTCTTGCAAATCTTTAAAACAATTACTAATAAATTAACATACCGGGAACGGGTCGTTACAAAGTAAGCTATGATTTTCCGCTTTGGATGTTAAATACAAATATGGAACAAAGGCCATAAACAAAATGAATGGTAAGCATGATAACTATATAAAAAGCTTGTTTTATACGAATAAAAAGAATTGTATAGCCCCTGACATTTTCTTAGTATTTATCATTATCTTCATATAAGATCATGACATGTAGATATCATTAATTATATTTCTTAATCTTCTCTCTTGATTTTAATATTTATCTCGATCTAATAGATATAATGATGAATATGAAGAAAAGATAGAAGGATATTTGATTTCTAAGCAAGCAAATGTGGTCAACATTTGGTAAATTAAAACATGAACAAAAAGGGTTACCATAATTATTGCAATCAATAAGGTAAGAGAGTAGTGACAGATCAAGAACGAAATCTAACCGAGGTCCATTATTGATAAAAAAAAATACATACAAGTATAAAATTGTGAAATTTTTTAAAAATTTGGTTTATTTTCAAAAAAAAATTATCAATAGGGGGTATTTAATGTAAAAGTGGGGGCTTAAGAGGAGCTTTCTAGTAAAAATAAGATTTTCTAAAGATTTTATAGTACTAAATGTGGTGGGACCCACCTCCAAGTGGGGCCATGCACCCCACTTGAAGTGGCTGCCTCCGCCACTTTAAGAGAATGAGGCGGATATTACAAAGAACAAAAGCTTTTGAAATGGTTGGCGGATATATATATATATATATATATATATATATATATATATATATATATATATATATATATATATATATATATAATAGCGTTATTGTTGAAGTCTACATTGGTAAATTTGAAAGTATCATTAAGAAAATAAATGAGTATCTTGAAATGTATATGGTCAAGGAGACACATCAATACACATTTCCAGATATTCAGGTGTTTTCTTAATACTTTCAAATTTACCAATGTACCCTCCAACGCTAATGATATAAAACCAAAAAATTCCCTAGAGGCCAACCATTTCACATTTTACGACCTCTCTTCTTGTAGTATCCGCCGCACTTTCTTGTCTTTTCGAACGTGATAGCGACAGGTATGGTATTCGTTTTCGTTCTTGATTTCATTTACCAAAAGAGAAGCTGATTGTTGATATGTGTTTGATCTACATTTAATAATGTTTGCGATTCGTATAAACCATGAGCTTTATTGTCCCTTGCTTATTCAAAATGTATGGTTCAATAGATTCTCAATCTTGGTCCTTTTATGAGCACTAATGGACGATCGATTATTGTTTTTAAACAAATAGATATAAATTTATATAGTTCCTTATCAGTCGTAGTGATTTTATTGGCCCTTGTGTGTATCCTTTTGATTACTTGATTTTTTTTTCTTGGAACATATTTTGCTTGATTTTAGACACTAAAAAATTCAGATTGAACATAGGATCCATAAATACACACACAACATCACTAAAAAAGCACATTTAGACCCCGATCTGTTAACATTGGGCTAGTCACAACTATATATGCTTTGAACCGTTGACAAAATATGTAAGTTTTACTTTTGAAAATTTATCCACATCCACTTAAAAATGCAACTTTACTCGTGCTGTATAACACACGATTGCAGTGTTTTTTGTTTGTAAAAAGAAATGTCAAACCACAATTACCAATTTTCTCTGTATTTATGCAAAACGGTCATCAAAGGTCTTATTTATAACATTTTTATGTAATTTAATTATTAAATGATGATTTTTACAAGTTAATGTCAAATTAAACATTTTAATTTTTTTTAAATGTGTTAGAAACTTGGAATATATTTTCAAATTTCAACAATTTGCATTTTTTTATTTTATTTATATTCACATAAAATTCTTAAGGAAAAAAATAGGAGTATATCGTTATGTAATTATGTAATCAATATTCTTATACCAGTATTTGGTTTAAAATATATCAATATTCTCTATGTTTAATTAATTTAAAACATGGATAAATTGACTAAATATATATTTATGTAAAATAATTTCAATCCGATATTAGATATGAGAATTACAAAAATGTCAAAATATGGGATAGTTGTATCGTAAACATAAACTATCATTTTTGTAGCATCTGTTATAAAAGAATTACTTATTGTACAAAGTGTGTGCAAAGTTATTTTAAAAGTGCGAAATCAAAAATATTAGTTTATATATATATATATATATATATATATATATATATATATATATATATATATATATATATATATATATATATATATATATATATATATATATATATATATATATAAAAGCTATGATTTTTTTTAATTTTTTTTTCGTGGAAGTTCTTTTACCAAAAACTATTTTAACAAAGCTTTATAATTAACATATATCTCATTGAATTTTTTCAACTACTATGGAGTATGGATATATATTCAACCAATTATAATTAACAATTTGTAAAAAAATAAAAATATAATAATGCAACTATATTGTTATGTCACATATGAAAAAACTTTCCTATAGACCTTTCTGGTTGATGATGTAGCAATGACAAGTCATAAAAAGTTTGTAAGTTTTGTTGTACACCGACCACATGGTGCAATGGGATGATATAACACCTCTTACTTCATGCCAAAGAAATAAAACTAAGACAATAACTTTTGTAGAACTCCACCTTGAGTCCTTGACCATGGTAGGTTCTTCGCCTTCACCATCGATTGGGGCTAATCTCTTGTCCCTCGACTTTTGTTAGAAGCGTGGTTAATTGTTTTATGAGAGGTGTGTGCATGACGATGGTTGTGGCTCTTTTGTTGTTTGTTGAATCCAAAAGGGTGCGTAAGTTAGGCTTCGCACATGGTCTTGCAGATTTTGTGGTAATCTTGATGTTAAGTAAAAAATTAGGAGAAAGTTTAATCACAAGATACATTCTTCTGATTCGTCCGAACCACCTTCACCAAATTGTATTAGATATGTTACTATGGTCTTATTTGGTTTCCTCTATCACCACATGATACATAAATCAATTTTCTTTTCATATGATTATGATGATGGAATCACATCAATTAGTGCTATTTCTCATATAGTGATTTACTTTATAATGTAAGAAATCAAATCACAATAAGCCAATGGAGACAATAGTTTAGGGGATTCAAGGCTATTATTTCATAGTTATTACAATTAGAGTTCATGGAAGCATATAAATGACTCTACATAATAGCATCAATAGCATGCGAAACAACAAACATTGTGAAACCATATATGTTGCGGTATGGATCCCGGTGATTATGTAAAAATTAAATGTATAACATTGAGGTGGGTATAAGTGTATGTATATGGTAGGGGTATGTTATGCCCTATTGCTTTAGTATTTATATAAATCAAATAAAAAATAAAAGAAATATGAAGAATATTTAAAAAGTTAGAGATAAAAACCAACAATCTAAAAAACCAAAGGGACTATTTATGTAATTTTGTCAATTTAATTCTAATTTGAAAACGGAAAAAATACCGCCAGGTTCAACGCCGGGAACCCAAAAGAATTTCAAAACTTTTCCCGCTGTCGGACTTCCTCCTCCCACAACCCGCGAAAACCTAAAATTTCAACTAAATACTTCTAAATCTCTCAATTCTTCATTCCATTTTTCGAACAAAAATACAGGCGTTTGCAAATGGAGAGCTCTACATGTCGACCGATCTTCAAAGACATCAGCTCCAGAGAGCTCAATGGCTTCAGAGGTAGCTTTTCTGGTTCCAATTTTTTTTCATTCATACTGCATTCATCTCAAAATTCATCCAACATTTTGCATCTGAGTTATTCGTTTACAGATCTAGACTTATTGTAGCTATTACGAAGTAATTGATTATATTCATTGTGTTGTCTACAGTACGAAAACGACCGCGTTTCGCTGACGATTCCTCCCAATTTAGTGAAATCGGAGCTTTTGAGTTTGTACACGATGACAGTGCTACTCCTCCAATGGCTTTATCATTTTGCAAGGTTTAATTTCACTCACAGTATGATATGATTTTGATTTGCGTAGCTGTATATTAGATTTTCTAGAGGAATCGATCGTGCAACCCTAGTTTTCCGAAATAAGTTTCTCATTGCTAGCGGCGAATCTAATTAACCAAAATTTATGGAAACAAAATTCACAGACAAGCAGAAACGCTCATATTGTTGCTGTTACCGGTGAAGATGGATACGTTAGCTTATACAACACTCGCTTGAATTTCCCTTCTTCAGCAACACACGAAGCAAACGCAGGTGAATATCCATTTACCAAATATATTACATAATTTTCACCTCTTCTGCTACAATTTAGTTTAAAAACTTTAATTTCTGGCAGATAAAGCTAGGGTATCTGAGTGGCTTGCTCACGATAATGCTATCTTTGATGTATGTTGGATAAAGGTACACAAAGTTATAATCATTCACATAGCCACTCCTTTCAGATCATTTTAATTTAGTAATACAGTAGCCAAAATGTAAATTTGTGTCTCTGGATTAAATCTTTGCAGGAGGATACACATTTATTAACAGCTTGTGGTGATCATAGTGTAAGCAACTATTACTAAGTTTTCTACATTATAATTTACATCACATCACACCAAACTAAATGATTTGTTGTGGCATTTACACAGATAAAACTATGGGATACTCAAGAACAAAAATGCATTGGAGGACTGATTGGACACACTGGAAGTGTAAAATCAATCAGTGCTCACCCTGTTAATGAAGGTATTCTTATAAGATATGAGATTTGAGTTATGATCATCTTCTCACTTGTGTTTCCTCCTAAAAATATACCAACTTTTCTAACCTAAATCATTAAATTGTGTCCAGATATCATTGTATCTGGTTCAAGAGATGGTTCCTTTGCTTTATGGGACTTAAGAAACTCTAAACGTAGGCGATCCCATTTCTCCACTTCGTAAGTTCCCCACTAGCCTTGTACTTACAGATTGTTTTGTACTGTGTTTGACATGCATTTGACATGCATCAGACTGTTGACATAATGATTTGACTATTTACCAATATCATATCTTTTTAGGCCAACTGACATTGTTAAAGGGGCACATAGTCCAAATCTAAAAACCAGGGGTAGACATGGAAAGGTTAGTTTCAACTTTCAAGACATTTTTAATTTTTAATCTCATTGACATTCTCATATACTCTCAAATTCAAATTCTAAAATAAGTTTTTGTTTACTATAGGCTGCTGCTATAAGCATAACTTCAGTTTTATATCTGAAAGATGAGGTCACTATTGCTACTGCTGGAGCTGCAGATAGGTATGCAAGATTCTACTATAATTTATTTAGAAATTTAGTTGCATATTTGTGAATGATGATTTCAATTTTGGTTATTTTTTAATCATTGAAATGTTACTTTTTTGTAGTGCTATAAAGTTTTGGGATACAAGGAACCTTACAAGTCCATTTACTCAGACCAGTGTTCATGATAGAACAAAACAGAAATGGGTATGTCTTGATGTTGAAAATTTCGTTAATTTATTTTAAAACTGATAGATTTTCATTTTTTTTTTATAAAAAAAGTTTTGGGTTACAAGAAATAGCAATGTACTATTGTTTATTTGTATCTTGATAATAACAATATATGTAGATTTTTCATTTCCTTATAGAAAAAAACTAAAAATAGGATGCTATAAAAATTAATTAATTGAATTACATTATTTAATTATTACTACAAATAATAAAGTGATTAATTAAATAATTACAATTACATGATATATTTAATTTTCTTTCAGGTAAGATCATATGGCATATCTAGCCTCTCCCAAGATTTAAACGGAGTGTATATTTCAGCTTCATGCATGGACAGCAGGTACACTTTTAAAACCTTTTGACCATTTTACCCTTTACCCTTTCAAATAATTTCATTCCTTTTTTTAGCTTCAACATAAATATTTGGGTTAATCTTTTGTGTTATTTCCCATTTAAACCTCATCTTTATTCTATTCTTGAAAAAAGATCATCCATTTTTTTTCCCATTTTTCCAATCTTACCCTTGCAGTCATTTTTCCAAAAAAAAATGTGAGGTTTCTTTCTATAAAAACTAAAAAAATCAATGATTTATTTAGAAACAGTTTGAAGTTTGAGGGCTATTTCCACAAAAAAACAAAGTTGAGGGTTTTTTTTAGAAAAAAAACACAAAATATAAGGTCTTTTATGAAATTAATCTTAAATATTTTTAATGTTTTTTCAACAGGATATATCTCTTGAATGTACTTAGACTAGAGAAGGGGCCTATTAAAACCTTCAAAGGGTGTGACATCAGTACATTTTTTGTTAAGGTAAAATTCTATTTCCAATATTATTATTATTATAATTTAAAATAATGAAATAATTAATTGTTTTTTTTTTAAATGTGAAAATATGCAGTCAAAATTAAGTCCAGATGCAGGGCATATCCTTAGTGGATCCAGTGATGGAAATGCATATGTATGGCAGGTCAATAATCATACAGCTGATCCTGTTATGCTTAAAGGCCATAATGGAGAAGTAACTGCAGTAGATTGGTATGTAGTAAATATTTAAATTATAAATTTATAATTAATAAAAAAAGAAAATAACAGTTTTTGAAATATATAAACTTAACTTACTTTTTGATTTTTTTTTAATTCGTTTGTAGGTGCTCATCTGAGATAGGTAAAATAGCAACCTCTGCTGATGATTCTGTGGTGAGTTTTACTAGTTACTGATCAATGAAGTAAAATTATTATTTTTTTAATTTTTTTTCATAAATGTTGAAGTAATGTGTTTTACTTCTTACTTTTTTGATTTCTGAACACGTAGTTATTTATTTGATTACAGTTAAATATTTAAAAAGGAAGTAGCAATGTGCTTTTATTTAATATGGTGTTATAACATTTTACTTTTAGTTCTTTCTATTATAACATTTTTTCCCCACTTTTATTTTTGGGTTAATCTAAAAAAATCATTGCATTTTGTGTTTTTTCCATATTAAACCTCAAATTTTTTTAGTTTTTTTTTTGAAAAAAAAACCCTAACATTTTATAATTTTTTTGACTTTTATGCAGGAAAGTCTGAATATTTTGGGATTTTTTTTTTTTTTTTGGATAAAGTTCTAAAGTTTTATTTTTTGAATAGAAATGTTTGATTAATTAATTTTAAATGAAGATCTGTCATTTTCTGTTAAAATAAAAATAATAACTTTTTGTTGATTTGGACAAAATATAAAAAAATTAGGATTTTTATGTTAAAAAATTATGACTTTATTAATTTTTTTTCAAAATAATAGGACTTTTTTTCATAAACCTCTTTTTTTGGAAAAATGATTAAAATTGTCAAAAAAATACAAGGTCCTTTTTTGTCAAAAAATAAATTTGAGACTAATTTGAAAAAAATATAAAATTTAAGGTTTTTTTTATTTTTTTTTATTTTTTATTTTGAGATTAACCTTTTATTTTTTTTGTATTTAAACTCACATTGCAATAAAATATCTGGTAACAAAGTTTTTGACTTTTGTAATTTACAATGATCTCAAATAGACAAAACGCTAAATCTACCTAAAAATTATATTGTTTGATTTTTAAAATCTTTTATCACAACATTTTATCTCAAACACTATCCAGTTTTAGCAAATGAAAATCGCTTAATGGAGTAGATTTTATATAATAAATAAAAACATGAAATATATGTTGTACTTAATCCTAAAAAAACCAACCCACTGCATCAAAAAAAATCCTCACAAGATTTTGTAATGATCTAAAATGAACAAAATCAAAAAATCTTCCTTCAAACATTTTAGGGTTTTCCAATCTCATGAATCATATTTCAGGTCCGACTATGGAACATCAACAACACCTGCTATTCAAATACCCGATCTCCCTCATCGATCCGAAAACGAGAATTCACAATTCCGAAGATGAAACGACGAAAACTTTTCGAAGAAGAAGAAAAAGGATCCGTAACCGCACCTCAACCTTTACTCGATCCACCGCTAGAAACATCAATGGCGGAAATCAGAACTCCCGAATCCATCAAAAAACAGTCATCCAATCTGAATTTGAATTCGGATTCGAATTTGAATTTGAATTTGAATTTGTATATCGATGAAACATGCGAGAAATCACCGGATCCGAGTTTCGGAAGTCCGTCTTCTGTTTTGAATCCTCCGCCTTCTTTGAAACGAAAGACGATTTTGGATTATTTCATGGCGCATTCGTAGGGTACAGTTTCTTGTCATCGATCGATATGGAGATTATTGTAAGAAATAAATAAAGATTAGTTTCGGATTGTTGACATATATATATTTATTTGTTTTGTTTCCCCTTGATTAATGGTGTCTGAGGAGATTATGGAGTAGAAAAGGTGAAGATTTGGTTGTTTTAGTTTGAAGGTTTCTGTTTTGAATGTAGAGATGTTGTGAATTGGGGGAAGGAAAATCAGAAATACAGCTTTGATTTTGATTTTGTTTTATGGTGTCATGAGTTTTATAGAATAATTATTATTGGGAAATTTATACACAATGTTAAGGTTTCATAAATTGTGGTATACAAATGTTGAAAAATTCAATCGCAATTTTAGTGTGGGCGATGGTGGTAATATTAGCAACCTTATCAGCCCCATGCACCACACCATCCCCATCAGTGATGGGGTTGATTTTATTTCTCCTTTGTCTTTCTTTAATTAATTTATGGTAATATTTAGTATTCTTGTTTCATTCTTTAAGCCAATTAAGTTATGTCTAGGTGTGTATTTTTATGTGTAGGTATGCATTTTCATGTATGTTTTAATATATGGGTGATTGTAGCTCTGTGTGCATATATTTGTTAAAGGAAAAAAAGTTTATAACTTAGAATACTATAACCCGTTTGCTTCTTTTCTTTTTAACCAATAATTTTTTGCTTTACATCTAACATTCAACTTTCTACCCTTTTGATCCGCATTTTTGTTATTGATTATACACATATGAAGGTTTGTTTATTTAAGTAATTGCATTAAGCTGGAAGCATATCTGCTCGAATATCTCACAAAAGAGATATTTAACACCTCTTTTTTGCATGTTTGGTTAAAAACAGATTTCATGATTATACATCACATCAGTTTAAAGGAAGTTGAACAACCGGGGTGTGTGTGATGTTATAAGGTAAATATGATTTGTTTTTTGTTTTTGGTTTACTTATTTATTTATTTATTTATTTTTTAATAATAAAAACAAGACAGTCTTTGATCTTTAATTACTTTCATAACTTATATATAAATTTGAATTGAGTAGGTCTCGATTCTTTATGTAATTTTCTTATGATCAGGTCTGCACTAGAAGGTGATTGTGGGTTCCTAGGTGCCGACTTATATGAAAAAAAGTCATATAATTTATGATATGAGATTAAGAGTGTAAGAGGGGAGAAGCGCATCACTTGGTACAATCTATTTCACGCAGAACCTAAGCTGCAACATCCCAAACTTTTTACTAGCGTAAAAACTTATAATGTTCATAGAATTTAATTATTATACATAGACTTATTACTATGAAAAAACTAACAAAGTTTTAACTTAAATCAATAACAAAAAATTTCAAAAGTAAGTCATAACTCAAAGGCATAAAATTACCACATCTGTATGATAAAAATTATCTTAGACTTTTGTTTGTGCATTAAATTACCATTATCTAGCCAAAATTTGTAATATTTTGGAATAGAAGAATATAACATGTTTTTAAAGGGAAGGTATGTCTAAATAAAACTATTTGTTGAAAATAAATCATTTTTTGTCCGCAAAAAGAAAATTAATTGCCAAAAAATAACGGTTCATGCAAATGAACCTATTTCGTATTCTTTTGGAATACTAGAGTACAACATGTTTTTGATAATAAAGTAACTGATGAACCGGTTTATGTCATACCCCAAAACTGAGAATGGCGGAATACGTTCTAGGGTGGAGGACGTCATGTACAGTATCATAACAATGCATAATAGTAAAAACAAGCAACAACATCCACTGCATTAATATAATATTTGTAATACAAGCGTGTTCTGTACAGTTTGATAGACACCAAAAGTATAATCAAAATAAAAGATGGGTCTTATATGTGCTCCATCTTCCCAAAAGCTGCATCAGTACCACTTTATTGTTGACATGAGAATACAAGTTATTTTGAAAACGAGTATCAACATAAAGTTGGTGAGTTCATAAGTATTCAGTGTCATTGCTTGTATAAAGGTGTTTACAAATCGCATAGTATAAAGGTTGTTAACAAAGTTTGAAAATAGTTTGATCCCTAGAAAATCCCATATTTTCCAGCAAAAGTAGTTTTCTACCAAGACTAGGTTGTTTGTAAGTTTGATTCTTTGAAAATGTAATAGTTTTCCCGTGAAAACATCAGTAAAGAAAATATAGTTTTAAGCTCGTTCATATAAGGAAAGAATAGAGTTTTTAACCCAACAGCGTCATTGCCGGTGAAATGTAGTAGTGAATGTAAACTCCGGATAGTAGTAAATGTGTATACACCTCGGGAAGTCTGTTTTACCCTTAATTATTAGTGTGTTTAATTAAGATTTGAATGTGAGCTCGTATGTAACCATACTAAATGATAGTGGTATAGCGGTTGACCCTCCAGGTCACAAATAGTGTAGTAGTGTTTTGTCATCCCTGGGCCTAGTAGGCTCGGACTGTAGCTAGCAGTCGGGATGGGGGAAAAATCCGTCCCATATAGATCTATACACGTAGTGATCGCTCTCCCTCCAGGAGGCGCTGGTTATCCGACGATCGCATAGCGATGGGTCGTATAGAGAAATAGTGCATCACATTCTATTATAGTATTTCCTCTCGTGTAGTATAGAGTATTCTTTTAGTGTACTATGTAGTGTTCTTTTGATGTTGTTTATAGTGTCTCTTCTTATAGTGTATAGTGTTTCCTTAGTATAGCGTATAGTGTTCTCTTCACATAGCGTATAACACATATAGCCTTGTAATTATACTGACCATAGTGCGCATCATAGTAACAGTAGTAATGCGTGGTAATCCTTAACTATACCTATTATAGTTAAAAGAGTTGTTTAGTTGAATGCCTTTGATACATGAAGATATTGCACTGTAGTGAAGGCTTTTATATCCAACACAAAATATATGATATATAACTAAGAATTCAACGATAGTCGGACAGATAACCTAATACCCTAAGTCCACAATCAAACAAGAATAGGAAATAAGGTCAGTTATCAGTTCTAAGTCCTTCAATCTTTACTTATATAAATATTTTGGTGTAGATATGATTTGGAAAATAAAATAGGTTTTTGAAAATTTCGAAAAGTAGTTTTTAGAAAAATCGAATGTGAAAATGAGTTTGATAAATATTTGAAACAACTTTACTGACAAGGTAAATTGAAAATGTAGAAAATTCTTTTGACAACAAGTTATAAATTACATATGATTAGTACTATAACTTGCTTGATTCAACTTGTATCCCCCCCCCCCTAAAAACATTTAAAACCATTTGAAGGGTTAATTTAGGGGTATGAACTCACTGTTTAACGTAGGGTCCGAGTGTGCGATTGATATGAGTGCTGAGTGTCAACGGATGCTCTGAACGCAAGTGGTCCCTATTAATCATATGGTGACACATATATGAGTTAGAGCTAGGGTGTTTCATGACTAAACATGATGGGGAATCACCCTAAGGGCTTGAAATCACCAAGACTAAGTGTCCCGTGTCCCATACTTAATGATCTATGCAAGTTTAAGGCCAAATATGAGTATTAGAGTGGGTGTATGGCCATAAAAATGAGTGTGCGGCTAGGGAATGCGACCAGACTTGCGTGTGAGGCTGCACACTGGAGTGTGCGACTGTATAGGGGGTGTGTGCGGCCGTACACAGGGGTGTGCGGCAGTACACTCCTTGTTTGAGTCCTATGTGTTGTGTCGATTTGGAGGGGTTTCAAGTGTCAAACTAAGTCTTAGATCGATTATAGAGACCATACCCTCACTTTGGAGGGTGTTTTGAGTGTGTGTAGCCACCTGATGAAGGTGTGCGGCCGCACTCCTTCAAGGGGTGAAGAACACTATGAGTTTTAGGCTTGGATTCACGTGTTTTACCTCTATAACAAGCTGAAAGATGATGTTCTTCACGTTTTCGAGGTCTTCTAAGTGTTCTTGGGTGATGTTTTTAGAGAGAGAAAGTAGAGAGAGGGAGAGAGAAGGTGCAGCCAAAAGTGAATGGAAAGGGGTCCTCTACTATATATATAGGGTTGGGTGTGAGGCTGGAGGGGGGTTTGCGATTGGGTGTGCGGCCGCACACACCTCTCTTGGTGTGATTGGCTGGATATTTGTGATGCAATGCCCTTCCAAACCCTTCTTAAGGCCCATATCTATGTTATACTAGGCCTAAAGCACTTGCGCGGACCCAACATTCTGCTAAAAGATGCTAAAATAAAGTGAATGATAGATATATGGATCGATTGCACAGTGTAAAAATGTCGGATTGTCACATCCTCCCCCCGTTAGAGGAATTTCGTCCCGAAATTAGAGTTCAAGCAGCTAAGTTCGTACAAATAACTAAGTAAAATGATGGGGATATTTAAGTTTCATTTGATCCTCGCGCTCCCAAGTGAACTCCAGGCATCGTTTGGCGTTCCAGCAACCCTTCACTATAGGGATGAGACTTTGTTTCATTCGTTTGACCTCTCGATCCATAATCTCCACCGGTTCTTCCACGAAGTTGAGGCTCTCGTTGATCTCGATCTTGTCGAGTGGGATTACAATAGTCTCGTCGGATAGACACTTTTTCAAGTTTGAGACATGGAACGTAGGATGTATGTTACTAAGCTCGCGGGGTAGATTGAGTTTGTAAGCTACGGGGCCAATTTTAGCTAGGATATCGAAAGGCCTTATGTATCTTGGATTTAGCTTTCCACACTTTCCAAAACGTATCATGCCTTTCCAGGGTGAGACTTTCAGAAGGAATCGGTCTCCCACCTGGAACTCCAAGGGTTTCCTCCGTTTGTTTGCATAGCTTTTCTGTCGGTCTCTAGCGGATTTCAGTCTTTCACGAATTTGAATGATCTTCTCGGTCGTTTCTCGAATGATCTCCGGTCCTGTGAGAGTGTTGTTAGGAATTCGTCCTTTAGCTAACTGAGTGTGACCCACCTCAGCCCAACATAGAGGGGATCTGCACTTTCGGCCGTAGAGGGCTTCGAATGGAGTTGCCTTTATGCTTGTGTGGTAACTATTGTTGTAGGAAAACTCGACCAGGGGTAATTGGGTATCCCACACCTTACCAAATTCAATCACATAGGCTCGCAACATGTCTTCCAGAGTTTGGATAGTCCTCTCACTTTGTCCGTCGGTCTGCGGATGGTAGGCTATACTCATGTCCAACCTCGTTCCTAAGGCGCTTTGCAGTGACTGCCAGAATCTCGAAGTGAACCTACTATATCTATCGGAGATAATAGATATAGGAACACCATGCAATCGAACTATCTCTTGGATGTAGATTCGTGTGAGTCTTTCCATCTTGAAAGTTTCTTTGATTGGCAGGAAATGAGTGAATTTCATCAATCGGTCGACTATTACCCAAATGGTGTCGTACCCACTTGGAGATTTGGGTAATATGGTAATGAAATCCATGAGAATCATCTCCCACTTCCATTCAGGTACCTCGGGCTGGTGTAGTAGACCTGAGGTCTTCTGATATTCGGCGTTCACCTTGGCACAAGTCAGACACTTGCCCATGAAGGTAGCGATCTCAGCTTTCATGTTTGGCCACCAATATAACTTCTTGAGATCAAGGTACATTTTGTCCGAACCTGGGTGAACGGAGTACTTTGTCTTGTGAGCTTCGTTCATGACAACCTCCCTGTAACCACCAAACTTTGGGGCCCGGATCCGGTCCATGAAACAATAAACTCTGTCTCCTCTGATCTCAAGATTCTTATCCATTCCCCTCAAGGCTTCACTCAGCACGTTCTCTAGTTTTAGGGCTTCCATCTGGGCTTCTTGGATTTGTGCGGACAAGTGAAAATGGATGGTCAATGTCAGTGATCTGGCCCTTCGACCAGAATATTCTTTCCGACTTAGGGCGTCTGCTACTATATTGGCTTTACCTGGGTGATAACGAATTTCACATTCGTAATCATTGAGTAGCTTGACCCACCGTCGTTATCTCATATTAATTTCCTTCTGGTTGAATATGTGTTGGAGGCTTTTGTGATCGGTGTATATCGTGCTCTTCGTACCGTACAGGAAGTGCCTCCAGATCTTTAGGGCGAATACAAATGCTCCTAGTTCGAGATCGTGTGTGGTGTAGTTGACCTCGTGTGTCTTCAGCTGTCTTGAAGCGTAGGCGATGACCTTACCTCGTTGCATCAGAACACAACCGAGCCCCTGATTGGACGCATCACAGTAAACCACAAAATCATCTGTCCCCTCGGGAAGGGATAGTATCGGTGCGGTGCATAAGGCTCGTTTCAGTGTTTGGAATGCCTTCTCCTATTTCTCTCCCCAGTTAAAGGCTACACTTGTCTGAGTCAATGTGGTAAGGGGTTTCGCGATCCGGGAGAAGTTCTGAATGAACCTGCGGTAGTAGCCAACGAGGCCTAGAAATTGACAAATTTCTATAGGCGTCTTAGGTGCTGACCAGTTCTCAATAGCTTTAATCTTGGATTGGTCCACGTGGATTCCTTCTTCGCTAACCACGTGTCCTAAGAATTCGACTCTTCGGATCTAAAATTCGCATTTAAAGAACTTCGCGTATAGCTTTTCCGATCGTAGGGTTTCCAGGACTCGTCGTAGGTGCTTGCTATGCTCCTCCTGACTTCGAGAGTAAACTAGTATGTCATCAATGAAGACGATGACGAAATGATCCATGTAAGGACGGCACACTCTATTCATTAAATCCATGAATACTGCGGGCACGTTGGTCAGTCCGAATGGCATCACTACGAACTCGTAGTGTCCGTAACGAGTTTGGAAGGCGGTTTTTGGGACATCCTCCTCTATCACTCGTAACTGGTGATACCCAGACCTAAGATCAATATTGGAGAAGTAACTCGCCCCTTGAAGTTGGTCAAATAGATCGTCTATACGAGGAAGAGGGTAACGATTTTTAACTGTCAGTTTGTTGAGTTCTCTATAATCGATGCACATACGGAACGATCTGTATTTCTTCTTTACGAACAAGACCGACGCTCCCCAGGGTGAGAAACTCGGTCTTATAAAGCCCTTGCTGAGCAGCTCGTTAAGTTGTCCGGACAGTTCTTGCATCTCAACAGGCGCTATACGATAGGGCGATTTGGCTACGGGGGTAGCTCCTGGAATTAAGTCGATCCTAAACTCGACTTGGTGTTGCGGAGGTAAACCTGGTAACTCCTCTGGGAAGACATCCAGAAATTCTCATACTACAGGGAAGTCTTTTAGATCTTTCGTTTTCTGGCTTGTGTCGACAACGTGTGCAAGGAACGCGCGATATTCTTTACGCAAGTACTTCTGGGCTTGAATACTGGAAATGATACGAAGACTTGTATTGGGTTTGTCTTCGTAGATTAACAGAGTTTCGTTATTTCGGTAGATTTAGATGGATGGCTTTGTCGAAGCACAGGATATCGGTGCGATGGAGACTCAACCAATCCATGCCTACGATGATGTCGAAACTCTTGATCGATACTGGTTTGAGGTCGATTGGAAATGAATGATTATCTAGCGTGAGGGTACAACTTATGTAGATCTCGTTAGAACTTTCTGTCTTTCCATTAGCCATCTCTACGGTGAAGGTTTCTTTTAACGGTTGTAAGGATTGTTTAAGTAAGTGCTTAAGGTTTTGGTTTACGAAACTTCTTTCTGCTCCACTATTGAAGAGGATACAAGCATAAGAGTTATCGAGAAGGAACGTATTCGTGACTACTGTGGGGTCTGCTACTGCTTCATTGTGACCAATAGCAAGTAGTCTTCCTGTCCCTCCCGTAGTCCCAACTTTTGGGCAGTTTCTTTTGAAGTGTCGGATATCTCCATAGCCATAGCAGGCTTGACTCACTACGATATTGGGAACTTGACTGATGGGTTTGGGTTGAGACCTGCAAAACCGGACGGTATGACCCTTTCGGTTGCAGTTAGTGCAGTGCATTTCACAGCAGAGGTTGTGATGATGGAAAGAGCACTTGGTGCACTTGATAGGTTCCCAACATATGTTTTGGCTGGTGTAGGGGCAGCAGGAGTAGTGACAGCATGGACAACCACTGTCTGTTGGTTTTTGGAGGATGATTAAGTTGGCTTGCCCTTATTCCGATCCCACCATTTCCTCTTGTTGTCGGATGACGTGGTTGGTGCAGTGGCAAACGTTGCGGTTGTTGATGGGGTGGAAGGAACTTCATGATCAATCAACCTTTGAGCCAATTCCTTGGCGCTGTCAAAGGTCATAGGGCGTGATGCTAAAACGTTCCCTCAATATGGGGGCACTAAACCCCAGATGTATCGCTCAAAATTCTTGCTATCAGTGGGGATCATGTTAGGACACATAGCTACCAGGTCGCAGAACCTGGCCGTGTAAGCCACTACGTCGGTCCCCTTCATTTTGAGGTTCCAAAGTTCTTCTTCGAGTTTCTGAACTTCGCCCCTAGGGTAGTACTCTCTCATCAATAGGTCCTTCAGTGTGTCCCAACCCATGGCGTTGGCTGTTACCAGGGAGAGTGATTTAACATGTCCATTCCACGATGTCAATGCCCTTTTGGTGAAGGTGCAAGCAACGAATTTAATCTTGCTTTCCTCGGGGCACGAGCACATCTCGAAGACGGACTCCGTTCTTTCGAACCACTGAGATAATGCAAGGATTCCTCCGGTCCCATTGAAGAAGGTTGGTTTGCAGTTCATGAAATCCTTATAGGTGCATCCCTGTGTCCGTTGGTGATCTTCACCATATCTAGAATTGCCGCCCATTCCAACACCACTTGCATCACCAGAATTTATTTGAGCTAGAGCTGCAGTCACCGCTGCGGTTACAGCCATTTGAAACATCACCGGATCGAACTGTGGAGGTGGTGGTAGTGGAGGAGTTTGAGTTGCAGGTCTGCCTCTGTTCGGGCGTTTACGGGGAGGCATATTTTGCTGAAAATTTATAAGGATGACGACAATAGTGAGAAACAATTGTGAGTAAAGAGAGCGTTTTATGAATTAAATCACCATAGACAAGTTGTCAGACAAAGTCATATACTGAGTAGGGAGACATAAGAGTATAGACTTTTCCCAATAGGTTAGATAACTGTCAATATTAATGGTATTACTGATGTAAATAAGTTCTGGAAAAATGGCCTAACGGTAGACCTTACATCAAACCATATGAGGGGGAAAAATGATTGACACTTTAGATGACTACATAGCATACTGAAAGATGAGAATATTATATAGACAAGTGCTTCATTCAAACGCAGATGCTAAAGGCTATCCCTAAGTCAAAAGAATAGATGCGCTAGTCATCTTTATCGGCGACGGCTGATGTTTCTCGGGCGAACTCGAAGGTCGGCTAGCTGGCGTTCCATGTCAAGGAGGTGTCACTCGTAGACCCTCTGGCGAACTCGAACCTCTATGACTTCAGCCCGGGTCTCGGCTAATGCCCAAAGCAAGGCCTCGTGGTCTGTTGCGGACCTCTCCCTAGCATGCTCCAGGCGGCTGATGCGAAGGGAGTGCAGTCCTCCATTTGTATGAACCTCTGCGATACGTTGGAGGGCTGTCCTGCCTTGAATTTCATTACGGGAAACTCTTCGGACCAGGATGGGCAAGACTCTGTCTGCTGATCCTCTTTCGCTCGTGTCATAAAAGATTTGGTCTCCATTGAATGGCATGGGTTGATTTTGCTCTTCACTCCACGTTTCTATGCATTCCACCCATGCAGGCGTTGAGCCTTGGAAGGCCTGGCGGGGGTTAGGGTTTGGGGCCGAGGCCACAGGGGGTAGGTTGTTGACTTTGGGTTCGGAATTAGACCCATCCGAGAAGCCTTCTGCTGGTGGTCATCCAAAGGGATTTGATGTTCCTCATCAGGCTCTTCCTCAAGCCATCCCGTATTACCGTGATTTGGGAAGTACAGGTCACCATGATGAAATCCGGTCATGATATCTATGCGAGAAAAGGGGAAGAATAGTTAATAGATGTACTAATCTAAGATACTTATAAGAGGATCGTTATTAGTCAAACCAATACTTGCATAGTGCATACTAATTACATGCGACCGAAACAAGATAGACCTTCGAATAAGCGACCCTAACTCTAAATCCACAACCAAACAAGGAACAGGAAGTACAACAAAGATCACAGATTCTAAGTCTATAACGTCTTAGTCACATGTAACCGTAGAGTATCCACTTAGCAACTATTGCCCTACTAGTAACGACCTTTCTAGTTCTCACGGAATACTCCTATAGTATTCTTGCTCAAATATTCTTATAGTAGTGTCAGTAAGTTTTTAGACATGTTGCAACATCGCAACCATCCGTAGGCACATGCTAGTCACTCTTAGGAAGCTGTAGTTGATCAGGCTACATTCACCCAGATTTGACCATATGTCTCTAACTCTAATTGTGATGTTCAACAATCTCAATACTTTTGTTCTGTTCTAGTATGATACTAACCCTTTGTATTTATGGATGCACATATATATATATATATATATATATATATATATATATATATATATACACACACACACTTAGTTAAATATTTTAGTATTTAAAAGTACATATTCTTGGTCAGAGTGTTTTAGTCCCGAAGTGTTTATAGTTCCTATATCTTTTATGGGTTGATATACTTGATTCACTATAAACAATGCTCTGATACCAATCTGTCACACCCCAAAACCAAGAATGGCGGAATACGTTCTGGGGTGGAGGACGTCATGTACAATATCATAACAATGCATAATAGTAAAAACAAGCAACAACATCCATTGCATTAATATAATATTTGTAATACAAGCGTGTTCTGTACAGTTTGATAGACACCAAAAGTATAACCAAAATAAAAGATGGGTCTTATATGTGCTCCATCTTCCCAAAAGCTGCATCAGTACCTGTTTATAGTTGACCTGAGAATACAAGTTATTTTGAAAACGAGTATCAACATAAAGTTGGTGAGTTCATAAGTATTTAGTGTCATTGCTTGTATAAAGGTGTTTACAAATCACATAGTATAAAGGTTGTTAACAAAGTTTGAAAATAGTTTGATCCCTAGAAAATCCCATATTTTCCAGCAAAAGTAGTTTTCTACCAAGACTAGGTTGTTTGTAAGTTTGATTCTTTGAAAATGTAATAGTTTTCTCGTGAAAACATCAGTAATGAAAATATAGTTTTAAGCTCGTTCATATAAGGAAAGAATAGAGTTTTTACCCCAGCAGCGTCACTGCCGGTGAAATGTAGTAGTGAATGTAAACTCCGGATAGTATTAAATGTGTATACACATCGGGAAGTTTGTTTTACCCTTAATTATTAGTGTGTTTAATTAAGATTTGAATGTGAGCTCGTATGTAATCATACTGAATGATAGTGGTATATCGGTTGACCCTCCAGGTCACAAATAGTGTGGTAGTGTTTTGTCATCCCTGGGCCTAGTAGGCTCGGACTGTAGCTAGCAGTCGGGATGGGGGAAAAATCCATCCCGTATAGATCTATACACGTAGTGATCGCTCTCCCTCAAGGAGGCGCTGGTTACCCGGCGATCGCATAACGATGGGTCGTATAGAGAAATAGTGCATCACATTCTATTATAGTATTTCCTCTCGTATAGTATATAGTATTCTTTTAGTGTACTATGTAGTGTTCTCTTGATGTTGTTTATAGTGTCTCTTCTTATAGTGTATAGTGTTTCCTTAATATAGTGTATAGTGTTCTCTTCGCATAGTGTATATCACATATAGCCTTGTAATTATATTGACCATAGTGCGCATCATAGTAACAGTTGTAATGGGTGGTAATCCTTAAATATACCTATTAAAGTTAAAAATAGTTGTTTAGTTGAATGCCTATTATACATGAAGATATTGCACTGTAGTGAAGGCTTTTATATCCAACACAAAATATATGATATATAACTATGAATTCAACGACAGTCGGATAGATAACCTAATACCCTAAGTCCACAATCAAACAAGAACAGGAAATAAGGTCAGTTATCAGTTCTAAGTCCTTCAATCCTTACTTATATAAATATTTTGGTGTAGATATGATTTGGAAAATAAAATAGGTTTTTGAAAATTTCGAAAAGTAGTTTTTAGAAAAATCAAATGTGAAAATGAGTTTGATAAATATTTGAAACAACTTTACTGACAAGGTAAATTGAAAATGTAGAAAATCTTTTGACAACAAGTTATAAATCACATATGATTAGTACTATAGCTTGCTTGATTCAACTTGTATTCCCTCCCCCCTAAAAACATTTAAAACCATTTGAAGGGTTAATTTAGGGGTATGAACTCACTGTTTAACGTAGGGTCCAAGTGTGCGATTGATATGAGTGCTGAGTGTCAACGGATGCTCTGAACGCAAGTGGTCCCTATTAATCATATGGTGACACATATATGAGTTAGAGCTAGGGTGTTTGATGACTAAACATGATGGGGAATCACCCTAAGGGCTTGAAATCACCAAGACTAAGTGTCCCGTGTCCCATACTTAATGATCTATGCAAGTTTAAGGCCAAATATGAGTATTAGAGTGGGTGTATGGCCATAAAAATGAGTGTGCGGCTAGGGAATGCGACCAGAATTGCGTGTGAGGCTGCACACTGGAGTGTGCGACTGTATAGGGGGTGTGTGCGGCCGTACACAGGGGTGTGCGGCAATACACTCCTTGTTTGATTCCTATGTGTCGTGTCGATTTGGAGGGGTTTCAAGTGTCAAACTAAGTCTTAGATCGATTATAGAGGCCATACACTCACTTTGGAGGGTGTTTTGAGTGTGTGCAGCCACCCGATGAAGGTGTGTGGCCGCACTCCTTCAAGGGGTGAAGAACACGAAGAACACTATGAGTTTTAGGCTTGGATTTAAGTGTTTTACCTCTATAACAAGCTGAAAGATGATGTTCTTCACGTTTTCGAGGCCTTCTAAGTGTTCTTGGGTGATGTTTTTAGAGAGAGAAAGTAGAGAGAGAGAAGGTGCAGCCAAAAGTGAATGGAAAGGGGTCCTCTACTATATATAGGGTCGGGTGTGAGGCTGGAGGGGGGTTTGCGATTGGGTGTGCGGCCGCACACACCTCTCTTGGTGTGATTGGCTGGATTTTTGTGATGCAATGCCCTTCCAAACCCTTCCTAAGGCCCATATCTATGATATACTAGGCCTAAAGCACTCGCGCGGACCCAACATTCTGCTAAAAGATGCTAAATTCAAGTGAATGATAGATATATGGATCGATTGCACAGTGTAAAAATGTCGGTTTGTCACAATTTTAAACCAGTATATATGCACCTCTTCTCATATCGAATAACAATTTTTATAAAACCCAAAGAATCACACACCCAGAAGACTTAAATTGAAGCGAGGGCTTCATCCAACGGATAAACAAGACATTGAGCCGATTTCTATGAAAAAAATCTCTTTGTAAAAATACTTGTAAAATGACAATAAATATAAAATGGGGGGGGGGGGGGGGATGGGTTTTGGTGTTTTGAAACACTTGAAACAAACTAGAATTAACTATGAAAGCATAAAGCTTCTTTATTCGAACGTAGAGACATGAAAGCATAAAGCTTTCCAAAAATGCCTCTCTTTAACGTCTTAGGCGAGACGTCCTTCTAGCTTGGTTCAACACACCGGGACATCCAAGTGGATGACTTCAATAACACTTGCATTAAAACTTTCATAGAATGGCTTTAATCGGTGCCCGTTAACTTTGAAAATTTGTCTCGTTTCTTCACTTTGGATTTCGACCGCTCCATGGTCAAAAGTCTTTATTACAACAAATGGGCCAATCCACCTTGATCTTAATTTGCCCGGGAATAACTTCAACCGTGAATGGTAAAGTAAGACCCTATGTCCCGGTTCAAAATTCTTCCGGGTGATGGAATTGTCGTGGAAGAGCTTCGTTTTCTCCTTATAAATCCTTGCGTTTTCATAGGATTCATTTCTCAATTCTTCTAGCTCTTGGAGTTGAAGTTTCCTATGCCTTCCAGCCTCGTCAATGTCGAAGTTGCATTTCTTGACCGGCCAAAATGCTCGGTGCTCTAACTCGACGGGAAGATGACAAGATTTTCCAAAAACTAATCTGAAGGGCGACATTCCAATCGGGGTCTTATAAGCGGTCTGATATGCCCATAAGGCATCGTCAAGTCTCAAACTCCAATCCTTCCTTGTCGGATTCACCGTTTTCTCTAGAATAGACTTCACTTCACGATTCGAGACCTCCGCTTGACCATTCGTTTGAGGGTGATAGGCAGTAGAGACACGATGAGTCACGTGATACTTCTTCAATACAGCCTCCATCATTTTGTTTCAAAAGTGCGTCCCTCTATCACTAATCAAAGCCCTAGGCACACCAAATCTCGCAAAAACATTAGACTTTAAAAACTCGATAACCGTTTTGGCATCGTCCGATCTTGTGGCTTTGGCTTCAACCTATTTAGAAACATAGTCAACCGCGAGTAAAATATAAACGTTGCCAAATGATACGGGAAATGGGCCCATAAAATCCATCCCCCATACGTCAAAAATTTCACAAACAAGGATTGGATTTTGGGGCATTTGGTTCTTTTCCGAAATGTTTCCCGTCCTTTGGCACCGCTCACAACTTTTGCAAAACATATAACAATCGCGTGACATGGTTGGACAAAATAATCCACACTCAAGGACCTTTCTCAAAGTCCGGCTAGGTCCGAAGTGTCCCCCACAAGCAAATTCATGACAAAATTGCAAAATGGATTGGTGCTCTTGTTGGGTCACACATCGCCTAATGATTTGATCGGGACAATGTTTCCACAAATAAGGTTCATCCCACACATAGTATTTTGCATCACTTTTCAACTTGTCTTTTTGAGCACGTGTGAATGTGTCAGGATACCTTTTTGTGACCAAAAAGTTAACGATATCGGCATACCAAGGAATAAATTGGGTAAGGGAAAAGAGATGCTCATCCGGAAACTCGTCCCGCAATGGGAGAGGAGTTTCATTTGAAGTGATCCGACTTAGATGATCGGCAACGAGGTTCTCGCATCCGCTCTTGTCCCGGATTTCCAAGTCAAATTCTTGTAACAGTAGGATCCACCGGATGAGTCTCGGCTTTGCATCTTTCTTCGTCATCAAGTACTTAAGAGCTGCGTGATCCGAATACACTATGACCTTGGTACCAAGTAGGTATTGTCTAAATTTCTTCAAGGCGAACACTATGGCCAATAGCTCCTTCTCCATGGTAGAGTAGTTGCTTTGAGCATTGTCTAGTGTCCTTGATGCATAATAGATCACATGGGAGGCCCTCCCATTCTTTTGACCCAAAACGGCTCCTATCGCATAGTTGCTTGCATCACACATGATCTCAAAGGGGAGATCCCAATTTGGTGCTTGGATGATGGGAGCGGATGTAAGCAACTCTTTGAGCTTGTCAAAAGCTTCTTTGCACGCCTCATTGAACTCGAAATCGACCTCCTTTTGCAAGAGTTGGCACATTGGTCTTGTTATCTTTGAAAAATCCTTGATGAACCTTCGGTAGAAACCTGCATGGCCCAAAAAAGAACGAACTTCCCGAACACAAGTCAGGTAAGGTAAGCTTTGAATAACATCAATTTTGGCCTTATCTGCCTCAATTCCTTTTTTAGACACAATGTGACCCAAAATGAGACCTTGACTCACCATGAAATGACATTTCTCAAAATTCAAAACCAAGTTTGTTTCAATGCATCTTTTTAAAATTTTTGTGAGATTAGTCAAACATTCTTGAAAAGAGTTGCCATATACCGTGAAATCATCCATAAAAACCTCAATTATGTTTTCAACGTAATCCGAAAAGATACTAACCATACAACGTTGGAAAGTGGCCGGGGCGTTACACAATCCAAATGGCATTCTCAGGTATGCGAAAGTACCAAATGGGCATGTAAATGTTGTCTTTTCTTATTGTTTCGCCATCAAACTCCATTGTCAAACTTCCCGCATACACATCGATCTTTGTCCTAGCCGTCTTCAAAAACGGTCTCCCAAGCAAGATTAGAGCCGATTTGGAAGACACTTGCTCATCTAGATCAATCACATAGAAATCCGCCGGGAAGACTAATTGGTTCACTTGCACTAGGACATCTTCTAAAACACCTCTAGGAAAGACACTTGATTTATCCGCAAGAGAGATTATGACACCGGTTTCACTTAAGGGTCCAACATTTAATGATTCATACACTGAATAGGGCATGACATTGATAGAAGCACCAAGATCAAGCATAGCACTACTAAAAGTGACATCTCCAATCTTGCAAGGAACCGTGAACATTCCGGGAGCTTTGCATTTGGGTGGAAGTTTCCTTTGTAAAACCGCGGATGCGTTTTCATTCATCAAAATTTTCTCATTTCCCTTCAACTTCCTCTTGTTGGTACAAAGTTCTTTCAAGAACTTTGCATATCTCGGGATTTGCTTGATTGCATCAAGTAGAGGGATGTTTACTTCCACCTTTCGGAAGGTGTCCAAAATCTCTTTCTCCTCCATATTCTTCTTTGAAGTTGCAAGTCGAGAGGGGAACGGTGGTTGAGTGGCTATTGGTGTCACTAGAGGGGCAATCTTCTTTGGAACTCCAGCTTGTACATCATTCTTGATTATAGGTACTTCAACGGGAATAATTTCTATCTCTTCTTCTTCTTCTTCCCTCGGCTTCTTCTTTGAACTACTTTCTCCGGCTTGTTTGCCACTTCTCAAGGTCACCACATTGACATTTGGGTTCTTTTCGGTTTGAGAAGGGAGTTTACCACGGGATTCCAACTTGCTTATGGATGTAACTATATCTCCCATTTGTGCTTCAAGGTTGGAGATACTAGTCCTTGTATCTTTTTGGAATTGTTGGGTACTAGTGGCTAGAGATTTGACAATGTCTTCAAGAGACATTCCGGAGCTACTTGGTTGAGATTGAGGAGGTTGTTGATGATGATGTGGAGGGTGCGGTTTGGGTTGATAGTGTGGTTGTTGATGTTGGTAATGAGGTTGTGGTGCTGGATAGGATGGTCTAACCAATGCATTTTGAGGCAATGGTCTTGGGTTGTAGCTCATGTTGGGATTTGGCTTCCAACTTGAATTATATGCATTTTCGTAACCGGATGGTTTGTTGTGGTAGTTTTGGAACTCTCCCGTGGCATTCACATGCTCCGCATCTTCTTGAAGGATGGGACACATATCCGTAGGATGTCCCATTGTTGCACATATTCCACAAACCATCACTTGTGGAGTTTGCCCCATGGCTAGCTTTTGGACAACGGAGGTTAGATCTTTGATTTGAGACTCGAGATTTGATGTTCCAACTTCATTGACTTTGTGTTGTGTGTCTCTTTTCATATCTTGGCGAGGGCCAAAATGTTGTGAATTCGCGGCTATGGTGTTGAAAAGTTGTCTTGTTTGCTGTGGGGTTTTACTAAAGACATCTCCACCACTTGAGGCATCAACTAGTCTTCTCTCCATTGGCAACAATCCCTCGTAGAAGTGTTGAATGAGGAGTTGTTCCGGGATTTGGTGTTGTGGGCAACTATAGCACAGGTTGTTGAACCTCTCCCAATAATCATGGAAAGTCTCATTTTGACCTTAGCGGATTCCACAAATCTCATTTCGAAGACTTGAGACTCTTGAGGCGGGATAAAACTTATCAAGGAAAGCTCTTGCCATGTCGGTCCATGAGTTGATCGACCCCGGTGGAAGATAGAATAACCAATCTTTTGCTTTATCGGCCAATGAAAAGGGGAATGCCCTTAGCTTGATTTGGTCATCGGTTGACCCTTGTGGCTTCATGCTAGTGCAAATAATGTGGAACAGCTTCAAATGCTTATGAGGGTCTTCATTCTCCAATCCATGGAAAGTTGGTAGGTGATGGACTAAACTTGACTTCAACTCCGAGCCTCCTTCCAAAACCGGGTAATTGATACCGGTTGGAGTTTGTGTAACATCGGTCTCCATCATTTGCCTCAAAGTTCTTTAGGGAACTTCTCCTCTGTCCGCCATTTCAATTGGTTCAATAATGGGTGGATTTTGTTGTAGGGGTGGTGTTTCGGGAATTTCTTGGCGAGGGTCAGGACTAGAATCGGGCTCTATGTCACTTAATGAAGTGGTTTCAACCTCTGGATCCCCGTGAGGATTAGACGTTTGACCACGTTCAATTCGATTTTCCTTTGCCAAACGCCTTGCTTCTTTTTCGATTTCTGGATTGTAAATCAAGTCACCTGTACGCTGAGATCTGGGCATAGAGAAACAAATTGATTAAAAATAAACCAATCCCCGACAACGGTGCCAAAAATTTGGTGGTTGTCGAGGCCAACACAAATAATAACCCTAAATATTACACACTAAAATAGTGTATAGTGGTAAAGGGATCGAATCCACGGAGATTGGTTCAATTTATAACTCTATGAAAAAAATCTCTTTGTTGGGGGGGGGGGGGGTTGGTGTTTTGAAACATTTGAAACAAACTAGAATTAACTATGATTTAAATAGACAAATGCAACAAAAATAAGAGTTTGATGTAAAATCAATAAGGGAGAGAAGGTTGACTTAAAGTTTCCTCACTTTGACTTTTGATGAACATATCATTAGATTCCAATGGTGCAATACTTTGATTTAAATCCTTAATTTGGCTATAGTAATCCAAGGAGCTTGAGATTACCTAGACTTTTCTTAATTGTTGAAATGGCTAGAGAAGCTCATAACAATTTCCTTAGTCATAGTCACTAATTCCAAATAGCATGTAATTAGTGAAAGTCAACTAGCATTAAGAACCAAAAAGTCACCAAATCCAAGAGGGGTCAAATGCTTTCACCATCATGTTGGAGGAAATGTTTTTATGATTGTGTGAAGCAAAAACAACACAAAAATCATTTGTTGCTTGCTAATTTGAAGATCCTTTACTTAATCAAGAAATTAGCCAACTAATCACCACAAACACATTTAAACTCATGAACTAAAACATACAAGTAATGATAAGATGTTAAAACACAAAACATTCCCATAAAGATTTAAGAACATGTTCATGGATTCTTCAACATTCAACAAAAGTTCAAAGGATTAACCAAAAGTCAACCAAGATTTGCTTAGCCAAGCATGGCTAAACCTAAAGAAACAAAGTTAGAGAAAATTGTACCAAACATTAAGCAAGAATCAAGAGGTAAAAATATGATGTTCTTCAAGGGTTCTTGGCCTTCAAAAGTCTTCAAAACTCCAGAGAGAATCTCCAAAAATCGGATGTCTAAGAGTCTTCAAAAGATGGGCACCAACCTTCCTCAAATAGCCTTCCAAATGGATTTCCGAAATTACCCCTGCAGAGCCTTGCGCGACCCGCGTGCTGCTGCGCGGGTGGTGCCTGACATGGGCTTCTTTGAGATTTTGGGCCTCCGAAGCATATCCCACTAGCCCAGATCGAATCCAATCACCTCCTAGCCCATTTTCTTCAAGTTTTTCTTCATTTTAAGCCCAATTTGACCTCTCCAAATCCTCCAAAGCTCGTGAACTCGCCCGATTAATAATCTACGTACGCTTGAATATTCCCCGCATCTTGCAAATTTAAAGTTTATTTCTCTCCAAGCCTTCAAATAATCATCAAGATCACTCCATGCATCATCTCCACTACCCATCAAGCCCAACATCATTTTTGTCTACCAAATCTCATCGCCTCTCATACGTCCCGAACACTCCCGCTCCGCTAGACCCGAAAACCTGCAATTATGCTCACAAGATTCGAAAGTACCCGAAATAGTCATAAAATAACAAAAAGGAAAATATGCATGGAAATTATCTAAATTATGAATGAAATAAACTATAAAAAGAAGTAAACAAAACTAACTATCAGGGAATCACCCTAAGGGCTTGAAATCACCAAGACTAAGTGTCCCGTGTCCCATACTTAATGATCTATGCAAGTTTAAGGCCAAATATGAGTATTAGAGTGGGTGTATGGCCATAAAAATGAGGGTGCGGCTAGGGAATGCGACCAGAATTGCGTGTGAGGCTGCACACTGGAGTGTGCGACTGTATAGGGGGTGTGTGCGGCCGTACACAGGGGTGTGCGGCAATACACTCCTTGTTTGATTCCTATGTGTCGTGTCGATTTGGAGGGGTTTCAAGTGTCAAACTAAGTCTTAGATCGATTATAGAGGCCATACACTCACTTTGGAGGGTGTTTTGAGTGTGTGCAGCCACCCGATGAAGGTGTGTGGCCGCACTCCTTCAAGGGGTGAAGAACACGAAGAACACTATGAGTTTTAGGCTTGGATTTAAGTGTTTTACCTCTATAACAAGCTGAAAGATGATGTTCTTCACGTTTTCGAGGCCTTCTAAGTGTTCTTGGGTGATTTTTTTTAGAGACAGAAAGTAGAGAGAGAGAGAAGGTGCAGCCAAAAGTGAATGGAAAGGGGTCCTCTACTATATATAGGGTCGGGTGTGAGGCTGGAGGGGGGTTTGCGATTGGGTGTGAGGCCGTACACACCTCTCTTGGTGTGATAGGCTTGATTTTTGTGATGCAATGCCCTTCCAAACCCTTCCTAAGGCCCATATCTATGATATACTAGGCCTAAAGCACTCGCGCGGACCCAACATTCTGCTAAAAGATGCTAAATTCAAGTGAATGATAGATATATGGATCGATTGCACAGTGTAAAAATGTCGGTTTGTCACAGTTTTAAACCGGTATATATGCACCTCTTCTCATATCGAATAACAATTTTTATAAAACCCAAAGAATCACACACCCAGAAGACTTAAATTGAAGCGAGGGCTTCATCCAACGGATAAACAAGACATTGAGCCGATTTCATTGGTTCAAAAAGAAAATTATTCGCCACCACCTCATGCATCTTTGTATTTCCTAAATGTATAGTCTTACTATAATAAGACAGTTGGATGCTCTTTGATCTTTCATTTCCCTAGGATGGCACTGCGAAACGGAAACAGAGGACATTAAATGATTTTTTCGATTCATTTAGAGGTCATTGTAATATAAAATGTTTTTGAAATAACTTATTAATAAAATAAGCAACTCTATGAAAAGAAAACTATCCACCTTCCATCGAAGGAAAAAGAATCACCAAAAAAGAGCTACTTACCCAAAAATCTATTCGCTGCCCCCATTAAGTATTTGGATCCGTTAAATATATTAAGTAAAATATGAAATTTCATATAATTAATTTTTAGTTTACTTGTATGTACTACCATAAAAACTATATACTTAAAACAAAAATAACACTAAAATTTATGGTGGTCATTCTTAATTATATTAAACAAAAACTCTATTGATAAATTAAATAAATAATATTATTCTTTTTCAATTGAGTCTTCAATTGACCTGAAAATAAAAACCAAAAGATAATAAAATAATAAAAAATTATCTAATGGAATTCCCTTTCAACTATTAATAATTGACATATTTAAAAAAAATAAAATCTTATTTATTAAAATTTAAATATAAAATGCAATTTACTTTTATTTTAACCCAAATAATAACATTTGTCGAAAGGATACAATTCAACGAACACCCAAATGATACTAATTTCCGAACAAAAGCTAATTGTCAGAAAAAAAAATCGTCGCCTCCACACCGCGTTTGTATGTATGTATGTGTGTGTGTATATATATATATATATATATATATATATATATATATATATATATATATATTACTAAATGGTGTTATTCTTAACCCTTTTTATATGTAGATGCTTACTTTATTAATATATTTATTTATTTATTATATATTATAGTATTTTTATGTTATTTTATATTTTTATGGAATGGTATACGAAGGCTTCTCTAATTAAATGCATAACCTTGGTATCTAAAGGTTTCAACCACATCTTCTAAGCACCATACACACCGCAACATAATGACGTGGTAGAAACCTTGATAGAAGCTACAAGATCCATGCTCAACTTCGCAAATTTGCCTCTATACTTCTGGGCCGAAGCTGTATAAATTGCTTGTTTTGTTTAGAACAAAAGCATCTTGATGAAGCCCTTCGACAAGATTACATACGAAGGTTTGAACAATCGTAAACCTAATGCTCGTTTCTTTCATACTTTTGGTTGTAGATGTTTTATGAAAAAAAAACAAGGAGCATCTTAGCCAATTTGCACCCAATTGAGATGAAGGTATCTTCTTGGGTTACTCTACGAACAAAGTTGCCTATAGAGTTCTCATTAAAAGAACGAAATTAAAAGATAAAAATTTGGACATGAAATTTGATGATTTATATGTCCAAAAAGGATCTCTATCTAAAGAAACTAAGTTCATCATGGAAAGCGACGTTCCAATCCAACCCGAAACCCTTAACATAGTTGAAGTTAACTATGAAAGATTGTCCGTAGTTCTTGTTTCTCCCACTGCTCAGCTACAACATACCGAAGCATTTGGACCTTCTCTTTCAGAAGACTCATCTTATGAGACTTCCACTTCCATGAGGAAAGTGTGACTACTAATCCTACTATAGTTACATCCATCGATTATACAGTCACTAAATAAATTCTTCCGGTAATAGAAAGGAACCGTTTTCAAAATCTAGATGATTTCGAGGTTCCAATTATTAAGGAGATTCAATCTCTAGTTCAACAAAATGTATCTCAAGACTCCGAGGATTCTAAAGATGAACTAGTTGAGGAAATAGAGGCAAAACTATAAGTTCCCATACTCAATTCATCAACCGAGTGGGAACCTTCAATAATTTAGGGAGAACCTATAACATCCTAAGCGGAACTACTATCATCATCAACTACTATTCAAGATCTATCCACAATATGTTTAAAAACCGATTGGGAACCACTTCAAGGTATCCTAAGAGATCAACCTCCCGAAGTTAAATACATTCTAACAAATGCAACTGCGAAACTTCATCAAACACGTTTACACATCAAGACAAGGGATCATTCACCCAATCATATAATAGGAAGTCCTTCTACAGGTATCCGAACTCAATTGTCCGATAATCTGACTAAACATTGTGACAATGCGACATTCATGTTAGTGATCGAACCCAAAATGATCAAAGAAGCTATAATGGAACATAAGTGGATTGCTGTAATGCAAGAAGAGCTTGCAGAGTTCGAGCGAAATAAATTTTGGAAAATTGTTCCCCAGCTAAAGGGGGATACCGTAGTTGGAACTCGTTGGGTATTTCACAACAAACTAGATGATACATGTATGGTAATCAGAAACAAATCCCGACCGATAACTGAAGGGTATAATTAATTGAAAGGAATTAACTATGATAATACATATGCTCAAATTGCGAGGCTATAGGCCATATGCATCTTCCTGGCGTATGCGGTGCACAAAAATGTGAAAGTACATCAAATGGGTGTAAAGAGTGCTTTCCTTAATGGCGAGCTGAAAGAAGAAGTATATTTACATCATCCTACAGGTTTGAGAACTCCGAGTTCCCAAGTTACTTCCATAATTAGAGAAAGATGTTTATGGCATGAAGTAGACACAAATAGCTTGGTTTGAAACTCTCTCAATGTTTCTTATCAACTTTTGATTCAAGCGCGAGGTTATTGATCCTACATATCAAGTAAATTTCAGATGAGTATGAATAAATAGATTAGTTTCTTTCCAGGACTACATATCAAGCAAGTCTCGCAAGGAATATTCATTCATCACGAGAAATACAACACAATGCTTTAAAAAAAATATTGAATGGAAAATTGCTCATTAGCCAAGCAGCCGATGGCCTTCGGTTATAAAATCTCGGTTGATCCCACCGGAGAATCAGTCATTCCCAAGGTTCTAAAAAGCTCACCATGGATCCAAGGCTTGTACCTGCCGCCTTAATTCATATATGTATATAAAAGTTAATAATAGTTGAAAATAGATATAAAAATATTAATTATATAAAAATTTCCGCCTTATGTCATGCCTTACAAACGACGTGGCTTGCCAAGGCTCAGAAAATCTTGAGGCTTGACATTGCCGCCAAGTCACATCGTACGTTATTTTGGAACCATGGTCGTTCCATAGATTTACCGAGGAATATTTGGTTCTTTGCTTTACATGACTGTAAGTCGACCATATATTGTCTTCACAATAGATTTGTGTGCCAGGTATCAGGCTGATCCCAAGGTATCTCATCTGACCATAGTTAAGCAGATATTAGGATATCTCAAAAGGAGTAAAGCCTTAGGGCTTTGGTACCCATCAGGAAATTACTTTAGTTTTCAAGATTTTAATGAAGTTGACCATGCATGATGTAAATTGGATTGTAAAAGTAAATCCAAAGGATGCCAATTCCTCGGTGGAAGATTAGTAAGTTGGTCATCCAGGAAGCAAAACTGCATATCATTACCCACCGCAAAAGATTAATACATAACAATGACAAGTTGCTGCTTGCAAGTCTTATGGATGAAACTAAACTCATGGATTATGGCTACAAAATGCATTGCATACCAATTTTTTTTTTTGTGTTTTTAAGAGTGGAATTGCAATCTCTAATAATCCAATTATGATGGGTTTTAAGCATAAGAACAATCCTATGTGCTCATACAAACCCTAATGCTTGGATCTAGGTTTCTCTATTGTACATGCAATGAATCCAAGACTTACAAACCCTAATCTAGAATAAATAATTTCAAGATTAGCTAATTACATTAGATCTAGATGTTTACCTATTCAAATAGTGGCTTGAATATTCTTCTCTTGAGCTTAGACTCACAATTGTAACTCCTCTAGTCGATCACAAACACCACAAGAAAGAATGCAACTTTTAGAGAGGAGGAAGGATGCTAATTTTCAGCCCTAGGGTTTCTCTTGCAAGCAAGTGGCCGAAAATTGGAGCCTTGGGTCTCATTTATAGTGCAAGCTGCTAGGGTTTTAGGCTAAACCCTAATGGACAACTTAGCCACCAAGCAGCCCAAGGAACCTTCTGGAATAAGGCCCTTGGACGAAAATATGATGATCTTTCATCATAATTTCGTTCCCCCTTAGTCAATTAAGTTTCCTAGCCCAAAACTCAACTATTACACATTTGACAGTTTATGCCCCTTTATTTAATTAATCTCATTTAGTCATCAAATTAATTCCTAATTAATTTATGACCAATACTAATTAAATAAATATGATTTCTCCTTTAATATATTATTCTTATAATATATTAATAAACTATAATATCCTCTCTCTCTCTCTCTCTCTCTCTCTCTCTTCAAATTACCTTGTCAAGTTGCTTTGGTGATGGCAACCCAAAAGGACCATGCACAACCGGGTCAAGTACATACCAAATATAGTTACAGAGTTAGAAACTAATCCAACACGGATCATATTCTCAAAGGTAACATTGAATTATTATTTGTTCCTTCACATGAAGAAATAGCCTATGTTTTCAAAAAAGAACTTGAGTCCATTAAAAAATGGTTTTCTAGAGATGTTAGGAATGATGAATCTTGAACCTTAGTTATTCTTGAACATATAACTTCGTAAACTGCAAAGTCTTCGCAACCAAAAAATACATATGCTTAATTTATATTGATAATTAAAGTGATAAAATACTTGTATTTTTCATGAATCTAATGAATTCTTGATTCATAGAGGGGATTCTCAAAACCTTTGAAGCACATTTATTTTTTTGGTTTTAAATAAGATCTTTTTAAGTCTAACTCTTGAGCACAAACTTCATATATTATACCTCAGTAAACCTAGTTCACCAAAGTTTATTTACGATCTATGTACGCTTTAGGTCCTTTTATTATTTTTATGTATAATATCACATTTAAGTTCTCTTTTTAGTCATGCTTGAATCTTCAAAAATGTCACTACATACCACAGTTCTTCCTTCAAGAACACCAAAGTTTTTCTTCTGTGTATTAATAAATAAAGTTTCAAAAAGATGTGTTATTTAATGAATTATGATCAAATCTGTAGGCTTTCAAATGGAATGTTTTTACTCCAATTCATCAAATAACTTTGTATTTTAGTATTTTCAAAAACTGGTGTGGACACATGTGATACTCACATTTTCTTAAAAATAAAATAAAGACACGTGTTTTCAATAAAACATTTTCACCAACTCGTCAATGATAGGAAATTGTGCATATCAATCGTTTGACAAATTTTTTGGTCCACTATCCCAGGTTTTCGACTCCATAATCACTTTCATTAAATGCTCTATACCTCTATTTAATGCACATCCAATCGCATAATACTTTCAAATTAAAAATGTTAAAAGATAAAAACTCTTTGATTTAACCACTATCAAAGTTAAATAAATTTGAAAATTCTTTTGAAGTTTGGAACTATAAAAAGCAACTCATCTTCTCCAAAAAAGCTTTACACTTTCTGAACTTTAGACATAGTTATCTTCTTCATCTCATTCTTGAAAAAACCCTTTCTATGCAAGTTCTTCAAACCTTTTTATGATAAATGGAAAAATATCGAGTGTCAAAGAAACAAACTAAGGGTATTGATGGAACAACATCAATAATGAAACACATGGGGCCAACGATTGCATCTATCAATTACCATGGTGTATTCAATGACAACGACAAATATGATATGGCCATCAAACTAGTGATCTGGTTTTTGAAGAAACATCCTTTGGTTCCTTTGATGTTGCGATTGATGTTATCCTAAATTTAGTTTTTTGTTCAAGTCTGTTTTCTCCACCTACGACAAGCTGAGGATCATGACCAGGTCAATATTTTATTGGAAAACGATACAACATAAACTCTCACCAATAGCTTGTTTATATCTGTGATCAATCTAAGGTTACCTAAAAGTACCAAGTTCAAGAATCCCTCCAATGAAGAAGTTTTTACGGTCCTTTACCAGATGGGCTACCAATCCAAGTTTAAAGGGGTTGTAGATTCCAAAAAGGAGAAATTGCCAATCTTCTGGAAATACCTTTTCCATTACATTATCAGGTTCCTATTAGGAAGAACATGAGCCACTAATCAGATGAGCAATCAATTTCTGAATATCCTATGGAGCATCTTCACTGGTGAGCTAGTCGAATTTGGAACAATTATCTAGGAAGACTTCATTCAGTAAATCAACAAGAACTCTCATTGTGAAAGTCTTACAAAAGTTACTTCACTGAGATTCTAGTCTCTCTGTACTTGTGACCTGCATAGCGAATTAAAAATTTAATTGGTAAGGATAGCAATTTTTTCGTAATATAGGATCTTAAAATGTACTCTCTTCCTAAAGATCAATCTAGTTTTTGGCCTATCAAACAACTTCCCCACTTTCTTTTATTAGTAATAGGCTTATTTGACCATGAAGTAACTGATAAATTTGAGTCTATGAACAATATAATACCAAAATCCTGTTTATTGAGAACAAGTCTAAAAGAAGGAAATTGGTTGCTTAAAAGAAGTCCACTTCTACAAATATTGCAAAGATTAATACCGAGGAACTCAGTGAGTATGAGTCCCAAAATAATTTCAACAAGACAAAGTTGAAAATCCCATCCTACTTAAACAAAAACGTGTCGTATTAGACACCAGAGTCTCTCAAAAGACTCCGAAGTTCAATCGATCTATTGCTAGATCACCCGAACATACTATATCCATCAACTCACTTGCAAAAGGTGCTTCTGTTTTAAATGAAAGTGGAGACATATCCTAATCGGTATTCCAAGTGAACTATTATGTCAAAAAATATCCTACGTTCTCCAGTAGAAGAAGAAGATTGCATGTTTTCACTCTCAATGAATTGTCCTTTATTTTTATTTCATCAAACACATAATGCACCGCATGGTACTTTTTCATTGATCCATGCCAGAACATGACTGAGGCCAAAATTGGTTTTAGTTAAAGGGGACCGAGGAAGTCTTGGAAGTCCTACACCACTAACATTATATACAACCGAATTAGGTATGAGAATCAAAATTTTGGAAAGATCTATGAACCCGAGGGACACCCCGGTGGCAATTGGTTTGGATAATGTTTTAGGTGACAGTTGGAGTAATTATGGCCCTAGAATGGAAGAAGCACATAGAAAATTTGATCAATTCAAAAATTCCATCAAGGAAAGGAAGGCAAGGTCTTTATTTTCCCAACACTTGCAAGAACACTTAAGGGAAGCTGACCAACGAATATCAGTCCACATTGCCACTTGGTTCAATAATTTAAAAACTACTCATGATCATGAAAAGACAAGGGAATGGATGGAAATGATGTCAAAAACCTTGCAAATAGAAAATGTGGATACCAGAGCTCAAGATGGTAGAGCTAATGCAAATGATGAACTGAATAGGGATAAAAATGTTGGAGGATCAAATGACACTGATGTACAAATCAACAATGAACCAACATTTGGTGTTGCTTTAAACGAGGATGAGGTTCAAAAGAACATGGAAAATGACGAATTTCACATGTTCCTTTCTGATGAAGAATCTAGTTCTGTACAACAATCATTTTTTTTTGGAAATTTGTTAATGAATAAAAATCCTTTTGGGACTTATCTGTCACACCCCCAAACTAGAACGGCGGAAACGTTCGTGGGCGAAGGACGTCATGTGTAGTATCACGACAATTGAATAATAGTAATCAAAGTAGCAACAACCATTGTATTATTAGTGTAATGTTTACATTATATTTTAATCATACATGATTGACACCAAAAGTAAATAACAAGCAAAATATTGAAGCTACTATGCTCCATCTTCTTGAATCCGACACATGTACCTGTCTACAAATGCCATGAGAATACAAGTAGGTTTTGAAAGAGTATTAGCATAAAGCTGGTGAGTTCATAAGCGTTTTGTTTTAGAAAACTGTTACATGTTCTTTCGAAAAGTGCATTGTGTTTCTCCAGAAAACCTTATATTTACTGATGTGATGAATGTTAAATAAAAATGATTTTTACTAGTTCCTCTTGCGAGTACTTAGTGTATACAAATCATATACAATCCAGATCGAACAAACAATCGATTGTGTGGTTTTGCCCCAAGCCCATAACCAAACAAAGAACAGGAAATGAGGCAGAGGCCACACATTCCACTGGTTGTCGGATCCCTATGTACATAATCCTGAAGCATTCACTAGATCCTTACAAAGTTAACTACATTGGTCCTTTGATATTTATTGATATTGTTCCTCAAGAAAATCCAATATTTTCTTATGAAAAGCATGATTAACCCATTCCTTTTATGACTTCTTAGTTCATAGTAGTTATGTATAAACCAATATTGGATAGACATTTAATTATGTGGACCTGACCTAAACCCACAACCAAACAAGGAATAGGGAATGAGGCGGAGATCACACATCCCACTGCATGTCAGATGTTAATTGCATTTTACCCCAATGCACATACTAAGTTATCAAATAGTTACTAACCCTGTTGACTATTTGTTAGATATATTATTATGTGAACGAGTTGTTGTTTCACTTGTGGATTCTTATAAGTATACTGATGGAGGAATACCAATACGATGTGCTTCAACGTCAAAAACTGAACAGACGTTTGTCACCCCCAGTTGACTGTAGCTAATAGTCAAGGTGCAGGATTGTCAATTCCGTATAGATCTATACACAAACTCACACTCTCCCTCCAGGAGACTCTAGTTATAAGGCGTCTCACAATGTAGTTCTCTCAACGAATCCACGAATAATACTATGAAAAACATTTTGTTATTAACATGAATCCTTATAAAATAATATCTTTTGTTTCATAATTCATAAGTTTGTTTCCTTTGTTCTGAAAATTGTGTTTGCAATGTTTGTATCTTAACATGTTTATAGACTGTCCGCAAATCTAGTAGCAATTATGTTCATCATGTTTAGTAAGTTGTATGTTCAATATATACTAATGATAGGAAAATATAATAAACCAAAATATATTTTTAAACACAAGGTTACTTGTGCTTTTACTTGTATTCCCCCCTAAAAACATTAAAAACTCGGAAAATATACGGGTATGAACTCACCTTGTGTGGGTGATTCTATTGAAGGTTCGCGTAAGGATGAGAAGTTCCACGAATGAATTCCCGAGAGACAAAAGAGTCCTAAATGACATATAATGGCATATATAGGCATGTGATTAGTGTTTTCAACAACTAACTCGAAAGGAAACACCCTTAGGGACTAGGAAACACTTACTAGGAAGTGTTACAATCATAATTGATTGACTAAAAGGGGTTTACGGTCATACAAGAGAGTGTACGACCAAGGGACGTACGGTCACTGAGTGTACGACCCACGAGTGTACGATCATGGGGTGTACGGCCGTAAACATGCAAAAAGGGTGATTTGATCCATGGGGAAACTAGTGGGTCTAATGTTCAACTAAAAGTTAGGCAAAACACTCGATTTGTACCCTTTTTGGATGTGTACGGCCAACCTATGAAGGGTTTACGGCCGTACACCCTTCAAGATCATGAAGGTGATGTCGAAATATGAAGAATCAAGGCTTGGATGTAGTGGTCTTTCAAGCATAACAAGTTTAAGGTTGAAATACTTATGTTTTTAGAGCCTTGGGGTGTTCATGACCGATGATAGTTGAGAGAGAATGGGAGTGATCACAGTTGGGAGGAAGAGAAATGAGAAGAAAAATGAGCATCATATATATATATATATATATATAGAGAGAGAGAGAAAGAGAGATAGAGAGGGTGGTGTATAGTTGTAGACCTGGTGTACGATCGTAGACCTTGTGTACGACCGTACACACCTTGTGAATGGTTTTTCGGACCGAGTCAATCTCTCCAACCTCTATTAAACATATTCCAACACCCATTCATACATTACACTAAGGTTAGAAGCTCTCAAACGGTTCTTTAATATGGATAAAAGGTAGCTGAAACAAGTTGGACCTTGGACTAAATTGATTGACTTTACAATGAGAAATTTCGGGTTGTCACATTATCCAACATGGGAAGAAGAAAGACACATTTTCTACTTTATAAATATTTATTCTACTATTTTACTAATACGATTAAAGGCTTGGGCTAAAGGGATTGGGTTGGATTTGGTGATTGTGATAGTCAAATGTGTCTTGAAAATATTGGCCCTGGACCTTGGGGCTCTTGGGGTCTCCTTGACTAATTAAATTATTTTTAAATTTTAATTCCGTTTTGATTTTTATCCAATATTAATTTTTTTGAAGTTTCATTTAACTATTTTAATAGTTAACTTCGGTTTTAGCAGGTTTTGTAGGGAAATGCAGTTATTAACCGCCAATTGGCAGCCTATATATATATATATATATATATATATATATATATATATATATATATATATATATATATAGAGAGAGAGAGAGAGAGAGAGATCACCAAACATGTATTTCAAGGTTAGATTGTTTAGATTTTTGTGTCCTCTAGATAGATTCCTACTCGGGAAATTTCTATCTTAGGACACTACAACTTCGCAAGCCTCAATCTCTACATAAATTTGAGTTTGTAATATGTTATAATCTACACTCTAGCATGTTTTTCTTATGAATTGATTCTTTTATATTACATAAAATTCAATTTTGTTTGTATTATTTTTCTTTGTATACTTCTTTCATGACATCATTCACCAAAAAGGCCACGACCAAGAAGAAAAGAAATTTGCAGTGTCGAGCAAAAAATTCCTTGATTTTTCTAATATAATTGAAAGAATTTTGACTAGAGTTACCAATTTTCCTCCTCCTCCTTCGCAACCAAAGTAGTGATTTCTCCCAACATAGACTCTATTGAGAACAAAATAACGTAAAATTGAAGAAAGAGAGAAGATACCCGATCAAAGCATATTACATCACATTAAACTGGGTATCCAATCACTAGATGAATCACGGAAGAAGGACCAGATTGTATTCAATCAGAAAGGAGAGGATTTAGTAGTAGGAGTTGAAAGAGTTCATGGAAGGTGCTCAAACATTTGAGAAGAAGATGAACAATCTACTTGATGAGACCCACAAAGATTATGATGTAGGATACATGAAACTCCAATCAATATCAAGGATGTACATAAGAAGAATCATGTTTTATTGCAGGTTCTTTCAAATGCTTTGTCCGAGACAACAAAATGGAAAAATTATCCTAAAGAAACTCAGGTTGAAATCATACAACCTTCCTAGGATTTTCTCAAGCATATCATAAATTCTCTCATCCTGACAACCAATGATGTAAATTCGAAGACTCAGATTGGCTTCATAAAGGTGATTGAACTCTTCAAGGAGTTAAGGAATGGAAAGTTTGTGGATAAGACACGGCCTTCATCCTCAAAGGGGGAAATGCTATAGAAGATGAATATGTTCAAATAGAGAATCCAAAGCCTCTACCGTAGACTAATTCTCTTGCGAAGATATCTCCTTAATATTTTGGCTATAAATCCCCTTCCAAACCCAGGATCATCCACTGAGAAAAAAAAGATCTAAATACAAAGAAGAGAGCTCCACAGAAGAAACCCCATAATCTCCTCCAAAAAGAAAAACTCCAACTCCTCTGAGTATATAATCCATGTGCATGCATCTAATCCAGAAGTCCTCATGCATTTTAGAGCATGCCACCCTATCCATGTTTTCTCGTGTGTCGTTCGGACCATAATAAAACTTAGTTGTGCATTAGAGGTCTATTTATGGTATAGCTGCTATACTATACCAACACTAAATATGGTTTTGACCTAAAATCTTGAGTTGAGACTTTGTGAGTCCATGTTTGTAGGTAATAGATAATACTTATATGAGCGTATCTATATCGTTCTATATCTTTTAATCTTTGTTGGATTGGGTGTATCTGTATATATATATATATATATATATATATATATATATATATATATATATATATATATATATATATATATATATATATATATAAAGAGAGAGAGAGAGAGAGGATCCAGTGAGGACTCATTTTAAAATAAGGACTCGTGAGGATACCATAAAAAAATCTAAAAAAATACAAATAATAAAATCGAGTATAGATCTATGTCTGTGAGAAAAAAAATTGTAAAAAAAAATTTTGGATCAATAAATTTGAATCATGCATCAATTTTAATGATGCAAATTCTTTTTGTTTCAACTTTTTTTTTCTCCAAAACATAGATTTATGCTTGATTTTATGATTGTATTTTTTTGGATTTTTTTTTTCAATTTTTAAGGTGTCCTCACAAATCATCACTTTAAAATGAGTCCTCACAGGAACCGAGTCAGAGATAAAAGATTCCATTGCCGTAGTACATTATATTAGAATGTATTTTTAACGGTGATGCAAACAAACACAATATTTTTTTTTTGATGATTTATTTGCAACTCAAATAAACTTAATATTTTATTATGATTTGTTTTTATTTACAATCAACTTTTATTGTTTTTAATACTAATAGTTAATTTTATTTTAAAAAAAACGAAGATTTATTATGATTTCCTTATTTCAAGATTACAAAAAATATAAAAATACATAGTTATTATACATTGTACAATGTATAAATTTAGTGTTTGTATATAGGTTTTGCTAGTTTATGGTTTATCGTGCGTAACTAATATTAATATTCTTATTAGGCTTAAAGGGGTTAAACCTAGCTTGAGTGTAGTCCTAGATTATAGTTGTTCTGAAATCTACTAACCCAAACGATAGTTCAAACTAGTCACCTCTCTTGTAATTAGTCAATAAATAGTGTAATTAATATTAATACTTTTTATTAGGGTTAAAGGGGGTAAACCTAACTTGAGTGTAGTCCTAGATTATAGTTGTATTTCCTAAGAAATTACTAGTTTGCTATAATCTGAGGCTCTGATACTAATCTGTCACACCCATGGCCAACGGAGAAAACATCAGGCTTTGCGACATCAGGATGTTAGATTTTAGGCCAAAGACAAACATTAAGTAATATCGGGGTACAGATAGATCACGAAAGAAAAGTACGCAAGGAAAGTGCAAAGACTTCGAGCTGCATTATCGGGGTTACCTCCTCCTTCATTAAGGTTCATTCTCCTGAGAATACATGTGGTTTTTGAAAGGTAAACATAATGTTGGTGAGTTCATAGGTTTTATTGTAATGAAACGTAGTGTGGGTATTTTAGTCTATCTAGTTTATCCTAAACTCACTTCCTTGAGTTTGTGTGTACTATCACTACTTTGTCAGGTTGGTTCCTAGTAGTAGTATAAGATAGTTTTAGTTTAACAAAGTTATAATGAGTTCCTATAATCGAGCTATGACTGTTGATACCGAAAACCACGATGCTTCATTGGGCATCGCAAATGTCTTTAGAAATTTATGCCTGCTTCGACTTGCTGCAAAGTTGTAGCTAGCAACCACATGTGGGAGTATCAATCGTATATAGATCTAGACATATCTTTCCGCTCAATTAAGATTTAACAATTATAGGCCGGGAGCTAGCTGAAAATATTTTAGCGTGTTGATCAATCGTGTCTCATCTAAATCTTGTTATGGGGATCTCCCCTGGTCGGTCGTATTGTTATTCTTGTTTTATTTATACGCGTTTACTTATATATATATATATATATATATATATATATATATATATATATATATATATATATATATATATATATATATAATGTTTTGCTTAGTCAAATATATGGGCAGATTAACACTAGGTACTAAGATTATCCTAAGGGTGGCTATAACAACGATTGAAGTATCGGCGTTTCTTGGCAACTGGCCAACGTGCAACTAGGTATAATCTCTATCATTGTGATTCAGTATAACAAGTAGGCATAATATTAGCTAAAGAGTTTGGGTAGAGTATCTAGAAAGCATAATATCATCCTAATGTTTTGAGTATAATTATCTAACTACAGTTAGTGATAACTATATATAGTTACATTTTAACATGTACTCCCCCAAGAAAAGGCTTGGGAAATAGGACCGTTAACTCACCTGTGAGTTATAAAAATGTTGTTGTAGTGCATAAACCGAAAGTTAGCACTTCGAGAGGCGGTCGAGGTAGTGACATGAGAATTGCTGCAATGAGAGAACGAGTGTGAGGGGTGAGGAAATGATCTGCCGAATCTTGTTATTCGAAGCAAGATTTAGAGTGTGCGCCTTACTTTTATGAGTGAGCCACAAGGTGCTTCCACGTGTCATCATCTCCTTGTACCATGTCATCCAGTATCCAAGTGGATTGACTGCCATAATACGCATGAGCATGCTTGACGGTAAAAATCCAACTTTGAAATTCCATAAATCTCACATACGAACTCCATTTTCAATGACTCTTGTATATCCATGTAAGTCTCGTTGTCCTCTGCAACTTTGCTTTTGGTTGCTTTGACTAGTTTTAACTTTTGTTTTTCGAATAGTTTTTATTACGGTTATTATTTTATAAATATTATAACTGTCTCATACGACTTCCGTTTTTGACATTCTTTGCTTCATTATTCCTACTTTAAGTAGTACTACGTATAGGGGTGTCAAATCATACAGTTATTCCATGTTTTATCTAATACGGCACGACACATTGTTTTTTCATAACCTGAACACGACACGATACGATGTTAGATTTTTTTTGCTAACACAAATACGACCCAAGTAAAAACATGACAAACAAGACTAACACAATAAAATCGATAAAAATAACATAAAATAACAGTTGATTTACTTAATTAATTTTAATAATTGCCTCAATAACTTTGAATTATTAAATAGTCAACTATATTCATATGTAAAAGTTGTAAAATTCTTGATAAAATCATATTCTTTTGGTTGACGAGATACGTAAAATTGTTTTTTAAATTTTATATACATCTTAAAAATAGTTTTAAACTTTAGTTTAGGAAAATTCTATCACAAAAACATTATTTGTTAACATTTTAAATGAGTCTCATATTTGCATGTCCTGTGAAATTCTTTCTTATATACACAATACCTCTTATGATATAATCCAACACCATTTTTACCCTTTTTTTTTTTTTTTTTTTTTTTTTTTTTTTTTTTTAATCATTCTATATGTTCATATATATCTCACACAAAAATTCCAAAAACAATCAGTAAGAATAATAACATAATTAATAAAGATGGTGATTTATGATCATAACAATCTTATACAAGTAACTCTTTTGAGAGTTCAACCAAAGCAGAAGCTTATATTGCTTCATTACTAACAAGTATCCACATGATATCACTTCTAGCTCCTTCCATTAATGAACCGTAATCTCAAATCTTTTGTTGTAAGACTTGATCATCTTGTCAATAGACATAGACTTCACCTTCCTATAATCAAACAAATAATTATATAAAATCATTCAAAATTTTCACAATAAGATAATGAAATTGTATTTCAACATTGGATTTAAATATGAAGACTTATAGAAATCATCAACTTTCACATTAGAATATACCTCTTCTAAAGGTAATACCAGTGGTCATCGCGCAAAACACCATCAAGGGATAAATTAAAAATTACCTGAGGCTGAGGGCTTCAGAAAAAAGACGGTAGAATATGCCTAAGCCTCGTTCAGGGAGTGAGAAAGAACATAGAGATATATTTTATTAGTGATTATGCAGAAAGAAAACGACCATTTAAACTTTTATTGAACAATTGAAGAGTGTGATGAATATTTTGAACCATTATGATATTAGACTAAGGTGGTGTTTGTTTTCTTTGGAAAAAAACTTATTCAGACCTCTTATTGCTGCGTGACGCACTACACGCGCAACACTTCTAATCTTACAATTGTTTTTTTAGAAGTCTTCGGATTAAAAACCTTTGCACGTGTTCTTCTTGGCACAACACTTATTTTGCCTCTTCCTACATCTTCCAACCTCTTCTTCTTTTTGTTGCTAAAATATTGATTATATACTGTTAAAATCTTATTTCACTTTTTTTTTTTTTTTTGTTTTTTTTGTTTTTTTTGTTTATTCTTGTTGAATTTTTTTTATATTGAATAGTTATAAATTATTGATGAAATATCATTATTTTATGTTAAAATATAATTATTTTTTGTTGAAATATCATAAATTTTTGCCGAAATGTCATATATTATTAAATTTTCGGTATTAAAAAACTATTTTCGGATTACAAAATCAGTTTATTTTAATTTTTTAATATCTGCAACAGCATGCAGATGTTAAAAACAAACACGTTACTTATTACAGTCTGCATCCGTTTGGTCCACCTCTTCTACCGCAGAGGGTTGCAGAGGTGGTCCACAGACTTTATGAATTTTTGTTTCAATAAAACATACAATACCTAAGATATTTAAGAAAAAATATCTTAAGAGGTGAAGAGATGAAGAGCCATGTATGCCTAATGATGATGATGTTTAATGCCTTAAAAGGGTCGTTGGAAATTGCCAAGTTTTCAATGTGTGAAGGACTAATTTTTAATTTTCAATGGATATCATAGGAGTCTTGGCCTCTACTCAAGTTTTCAATGAATCAAAAAGTTAATTCTTTTATTTAATTTGAAAAATGATAAGAGTAGAATCGGGATATGTATTGGGTTCATTTTCTTTTTGGTGTTATATTTGGTTTTATTTTTGGGCTATTGTTGTGTTACTATTGTGCCAATTTCCCAAACTAAATACGACACAAAATAACATCAACACGAATTTGAATTTTGATTTCGTTCAAATTTCATTTTGTGGCATATATTTTTGTCGTATCGTGTTATTTTTTGCCCCTAACTGTGATTGCTTAGTTGATGACTTTTTCCAAAAGTCAGCCGTTTTCATTGTAGTTTTTGTTGTTGTAACTTTTTAAGTACGACAAATATTTATTTATTATAAAAAACATATTTCGCCCATCCTGAGTCGGATTCCTGCAAAATTTGTATTTCTGGAATAGTTGTGGCTTAAAGAGTCTAAATATACTAACTTGATCTCAAAGTGACGCAAATTTTTGCGCATTGATTTTTTAGCCTAAATGTTGGCCTAGTTGAGGGCGAAAAATTCGATTATATTAAAATATACCAGATGTTTAAAAGGTTGTCATTGTTACATTTTCACGTTCTATCGTTAAATACATCTTAAACATTAAGAAATACCACCACTTCAAAACAACTTATGGCAAAGTGTGTGACTTTTGTAAGTTACTTGTTTGCGACTTCGCAATCATAGATGCAAAGATTCACCCAATGCTTTTTAATCATGTGGATCTACCTCTTCTTGAAGATCCAATATATATAGTTGATGGAATTCAATACCAAAATTACATAGCGACCAAATATGCTGAGCTAGTCATCATCTTTTGACTTAGAAAAATTTCTAAAAAGTTTTTTTTTTTTTTTTTTTTTTTTTTTTTTTTTTTGCCGCAGCTACCTTCAATTGGTGTTCAAACACTTAGCTGGAGAAAATCTTAGGAGTCATTAATCGATCCAAGTACACCATTAATGAAGTAAAGGAAGCATGACGAGACAGGATCAAATGATTTTTTGTTGTATGGAAGTTTTGGAAGTTGCTCAGTAAAATATTCAAAGTTGAGAAAATAAGGAGTTAGTTGCGAGGTCACATAGGGAAATTTTTTGATGCATGAAGTGACCGTTGACAACTAAAAGAGTTCTGGTGGTATGCGAAGTTGTTTTTTGGTATATGATATGAGAGGAGTGATTGTGTTAAGTTATCCAAAGATTAGTTCCTTTTGTGTTATAATAATATTGGAGATAAAGAGTCTATGCAAAGAGTTGAAGCTTAGTTTGTCTTTATATGATGCGAAGGATAGTACAGTGTCGACGGTTAAGAGAAGAACTTAATGACAAAGAGATTATAAGTTAGTAGAATTATAAAGGAAACATAGCAACAAATATCAATAAATATAAGTAAGTTAAAAAAATACTTGTTGAATCATAACTTGGTTTGAAGTGAAACATGAGTTATTAAATGATGAACAACAAAGTGTGAATGATAAGGAGACTTGTATTTCAACATGACAAATGTTACAGGGAAGAAGGAATCATAATCATGTTCTATCGATTACAAAGACTGTCTATTTATAGAAGAAAATAGTACAAATCTAGAAAAATATAATATAAAGTAACCCTGGCTAAGACATTAGTGCTTCCCACGCATGGAAATCATAGAACCAACCTAGCACACAATGTCAGTAAAGGTGATCATTACTTGTGACATTGCGATATCACAAAAGACAAACTCTTTTTAACTCTTCGCTAAGTCTCTTTTCTCTTTTCACCGGTGTGCACTTAGCTTTCTGATATACCAAAACAAATAACTCTTTGGCACATCTTATCAAAACATATTCTTGCTTATTTACCAAATCAATTCTTTGCGTCACTATGATCACTTTAGCTTCCAAGGGTCACTTCATGTATTAACATTCCCCCCTAAGTGACCTTATAACTATTCTTCATCACTAGTCAAGCTTAAAGAACTTGATGAGGAGCCATCAAAACTTTCACACATCAAACATCCAACTGATTCTCATCGTGATTTCAAACTTCACTTTGTCTGTAGTAAAATTAGACTTTTCAGTGAGTTCGAGGATGTCTTCATGCTGCTTCTTGTTGCATATGTGAAATGATTTTATGGTGAGGAAGTTCTTTTTGGTGTCCTTGGAAGTTTTAAAGATGATACAAAGATCAGGTCTGTTTGTGGCACTGCAATTCATCTCTTGGATGCCTTAATTGATTATCGTGGGATATTCAAATGGTGGAAGTTCGACTTGATTTTCAATGATTTAATAAATCTCAACATTAATTATCGCAAAATCACATAAGAGAGATCTTAGGAAATTGTATGCATTCTTGTATGATGGCTTAATCTTGTGGCCCTTCTCGATTTTGAAAATAAACAACCTGGTGATCATTTGACTTCTTCAGGAGCATCATTTGCCAAACATTCTTAATCTTCTTTCCATGTTTTTTATGGAATTTCCATCGCATTTCAAATACCATAGGCATTCTTCGGACATTTGGAATCTTTAGGTCGATTTAATCAAAGATTTGAAAGAATTGAGCATTTGGGAATAAAGGAGTTTCCCAGAATCCATAAGTTGGAGATGGGACATAGTTCAAATATGAGACGTAATCTTCGTCCACACGCTTCGTAAAGGGATTCACCCAATATTGAATCATAGAATCATCAAACATAGTGTCAAATCCTTGAGCTTTCCATATCTCTTCCAAAGTCTTGGCAGCTCTCTAGTTAACTTTTCTTTGCTTAGTGGCCGGAGTGTCAGTGGAGTTGTTATTAGACATTATATATTCTTGATTTTCTTTGGGATGTGATGTCATTTGGGGTGACTGCGGAGGAGTAGGATTTTTCTTATTTGGAGAGGGTGTTGGTGATTTGAAAGGAGTCAGAGTTCTCTATGGTTGGGGAGTTGGATTTCTTTGGGGAGAGGGTGACTTTGAGATTTTCTCCGAAGAGTTGAGTTCAACTGCGGCTTTTCCTCCTTTTGAGGAAGAATAGAGAGCCTTCTCCTCAAACATGGCTTTTAACTCTTCAAGTTTGTTGAAGGTTTTGGAGAAGTTGATCAACATCTTCCCACTGACATCATTTGTTGTCATTAAGCTTGGATTATTGATGTAGTTGCAAATATCTATAGTGAATATAAGGATATCATCAATGGTTTCCCTTGTTGTAATCGATCTCCTTAAGCCTTATATTGTTGTTTGAAGTTCATCATACACATCTTCGTAAGATTTTTGGGTCTCATCGACCAAGTATCTTATTTTTTGTTCTTTCTCTTCAATCACCTTCACAAGTTTTCCCTTCAACTCCTTAACCTATTTTATGAACTATGAACTGTTCTTATTTCTTCATAAAATATTGATGATCTTATCGACATTGTACATCCAATTCTATGATGTCCATTTCTATGTAAAGAAGGATGTGATCAACAATGAACTTCTCTCTGGTTTCCATATCTTGAAATCGTTGTTCTAAGGACTGCAGTGTGGCAGTCTCGGGGTCTGTTATGGCTGAGCAGTGGAGACGGCAGTCAGAATCTGATCCATCTTCCCTTTTAATTCAAGGAACTACTTCCTTGATACCGTTGGCTTCTTTTTCTTATTTCTTCCAATATTGGAAGTTGAGTGTTGAGATCAACTTGATTCATCTTCGTCAATGAACATTTGGAAGTGGTCATTGAAGCCCTGTTTTTGTACTTCTTTATCTTCTCCATACAAATCAAAACAAAATATAGGTTCATCAATGAGTTGATCTTTAGTGTCATCATCATTAGCATCACCATTCCCAGCTAGTTTTCTTCCAGCTTTCGTTCGTCTGTTTTGGTTTCAAGTTTCTTCATGGGCTCTTCTTATTGTTTCTTTCATTATTTTCAACTATCTCCTTGCCTTTTCCATGTCATGCACAATCTTTGCATTGTTGATGAAGTTATCCTAGTAGATAGAAAATTGACGATTTTCTTCTTATTATCGTTGTTGTTGTTGAGTTTGTCTTGATTTTCTTGCCCATCGAGCTCTTTTGAATGCTTCAAACTTCCTTTGCTTTGGTATCCCGATAATGAAGGTTCTATGGAATGCAAAATGAGAACCTTAATTCACTTGGGAGCGGGAGGATCAAATGCAACAGAAATATCCACATCTTTTTCCCTAGTCTTTCTGTAACGCTATAGTCCTAATTTCGGGACAAAATTCTCTCTAACAGGGGGAATAATGTAACAACCCGTTATTTTGAATCTATTTAATAGTATAGATCAATTTGTATTTTTTTTAAATAATAAAGAGAAATTTTCATATACTATGTGCATTTATGTAATCGACTCTGAAAAATGAAATACTAAATAAACATTGTTTAACGACAAAAAAATTAATTTTTAATAAAACACTTTTTAGCATTAGCTATCTAAATGAAAGTTATAACATACGTTAAACCAAGAGTATTCATAAAAAGAACGCTTAAATCTGACTTCGTATGAAGAAGTTATGATTTTTCTAAGTTTCGACATAGTAGTACACAACCCGAAACTCGAAATTTAGTTTGATCAACATTTGGCCAAAAAACCCAAGACAAGAATAAGAGATCTTATCAAAAGAAATCCAATGGTAAAAGACAGACAAAAACGGACGTCGGATGAAGAAGTTATGAATTTTTAACGGACTTTTCCTGTCCCGGCCTGTTAAAAATATAACTATAAAAATAAAGTCAAAATTAGCCGACGTAGTCTAAACGAAAGGTGTAGAGCATGGTCTCACCTACGTGTCGACATAAAGAACGTCAAAAACGGAGTTTGTATTCAAAAGATATGAAGTCCTGAAGTTTAAAAAAGAGAAGTACGCTCCGCGTACATAGAGTACTCCCAACGTACTAAAAAACAAGGTCTCGAATTACACACGTCGCCTTATCCCTCACCTGTGACACGTATCAAACACGTCTGAGACTTCAGATATGATCGAAGGGAGTATGCCCCGCGTAAGAAGATGTACGCGCAACATATTTCTATTCACACTAGAACGCCCATCGTACGAAAAGATTATGCCCAGTGTAATGAGACTAGCTTTGACATGTTCCTTGTAGACTTGCCACCTCTGAAGTTCGGATAAGGATCCAATTAGTACGCCTCGCGTACACGAAGTAAGCCTAACAAACTAATGATTTCAATTGTACTCCCTGCGTATGTGAATATTACGCCCAACGTACTAAGGCTAGAAGCCCTCCTATAAATAGGATGAGAGACCTCTGGGTTTTGTTTACTTTTTTAAGCCTCTATCCTACTTTCCTTTAGTTTTAAACCTCTCTAAACTACCCCAAAGCCCCAGTGACATATCTAACACCCGAAGCCCCAAAGTTCTCAATATTGTAGCAGAAACTCTGCCTGAGTAAAGACATTTTTTCATCAAAAACTCTCAGTTACATCAAGGAAACTCATTTCTAAGAAATGAAATGCTGCCCAAATCTCCACCTATCATGTGAGTTCTTACCCCCGTATTTTCATGGTTTTTACTGTTTTAAAGGGGCGTGGGTGCGGGGGAGAATACAAGTCTAACACAAGGATTTGTGTTACAATCAAATGGATTCAAACTATCTTACAAAATGGATTTAAATTATCTTCAAAACACATAGTTTCAAGTTGTGATAAAATGACATCAATTCATCAAATGTATTTCAAAATGTTAAACTCTTTTATAAACTTATATTTTTCCCCAAAAATCACACACACACACACACACACACACACACACACATATATATATATATATATATATATATATATGTATATAAGATTTAAAGGACTTAGGACTGATAACTCACTTTATTTCCTTTTCCTTGTTTGGTTGTGGCTTTAGGGTATCGGTTATTTGTCCGACTGTCGTTTCAAATTTAGTTATATATATATATATATATATATATATATATATATATATATATATATATATATATATATATATATAAAGGTGATTTCATTTAGTTTCAAATACCCTTTGTAACATGTCGAGCAAGGGTTTGCATTCATGAATAGTTAGTACCAATACAGAAAGTACATATACATTATAATAGGTATAATTTATGATTCAAGAATACTAACTCATGAGTCAAGTATACTAGAGTATACTATTTTACAAGAACATGAGTTTGATTCAAACTAAACACGGGTATACTACTTTCAAGCACATTTAGAGTATACAAAACAGGGAAAATACTCTCAATAATTTATTTTAGAATGATTGGGTTTTCATTAGACACGTAATGTTTATATGAGTCTTATGAGAAAATATGTTCATGTTGTTTATTCATTTAAACAACACAATTAAAGTCCTGACATTATAACCAAAATCTCCAGCCGGGGATTGAACGAAGTGTGTATAGATCTGTATTGGGAATTGACAACCCCACACTCAGGCTGCTAGCTACAGTCGGACATACACATCCATGAGTGACAATTGTTATCAACAATTTAAATGCTTTCAAAGCGTTTGTTTCAGGCTATCTAGTCATATTATGGTTATAATAACTCATTAAAAAGATATTAACAATAGTTAGTGTATAATTAACTAAACATGAGTACATTTTCAAAGTACTAGTTTACACAGATACAATTTACAATAACAGCTGGTGGAGCCAAGAAGATTCATTTTTACAAGTTTTACAAAAGGATACAAACACAGAACAATGGTTTACAAACAGAAAGGTTTTATGAGATTAAAACTACTTTTCATACACAGTAGAAAATATAGGATTTTCTGGAACAACTTACATATTCAAGGAACAAAAAACGTACTTTTATTCACAAATACTTATGCACTCACTCAACTTTATGTTGATACTCTCTTTTCAAATTACTTGTATTCTCAGGGAAACAATAAACAGGTACTCCTCGAGCTTTTGAGAAGATAGAGCCGTTTTGAGTCATATCTTTTTTTATTTTGCTATAACTTTTTTGGTGTCAATATACAAAGATTGAAAACATGTAAATACTTTTACTTTTTAAATACAATGGTTGTTGGTACTTTTATTAGTATGATGTATGTATTGTGATACTACAAATGAAGTCCTCCACCCCCAGATGTTTCCGCCGTCTGGTTTGGGGGTGTGACAAATAGATAGGAATGGGATAGCAGCAGGAGTGGATTCAACTCCTACTTTCACCAGTTCTTAACAAACCCTGAAGTTTGCTCAAGGAGACTTCCTCCTTGCTCAAATGATAATTCATCTTGAACTGATCATATCAGGGATGAAAAGAGTTCAAGACTATGTCTATAGCCAACTCTTCATCAAAGTTGACATTCAACGTGAGAAATTGATCCACATACCTCTTCATCCTTTGTAGGTGGGTTATGATGACTATCCATCCTTCATCTTGGTTGTTAAGAACGAGGTGACTATTTCATACCTCTCAAGATGTTCTATTTGATGGTACTTTTCCATCAATTCATAACACATCTCGTAGGGCCAATAGTCCTCGTAGAACCGCTGCAGCTCGAGATTCATGGTGGCCACCAAAATGCACGACACTTTGGTCGCTTCCCTACATTAGCCCTTTACTCAGCCATTTCTTTGGGACTAGTAGTCGCTTCATCTATCTCGATGAGCTCGTTGTCAAGAATATATTCCTTATCCTCGCAACGAAGGGCCATTCGGATGTTTCTGATCCAATCATTGAAATTGGATCCATCAAAGTGACCTTCCCACAAATGTTTAGGAGCGAAAGTAGGTTCGAGGAGTTGTTGTTGGAGGAGTTTCAGATGGGAGAGTTGTTTGGGCCACACATCTGAAATAGAAGAAAGACAATTTTTTTTATTAGATATCAAATCCTTAATATAACACCAAAATGAAATATTAAGGCTAGGACCCAACACAATAATTCACAATTAGGAAGAGGGATGCCATAATCCAATTGTAAACTATTTGAAGGTAGGTAAATGCCAATTTACCAATTCCACCATGAAAAACAAAATTTAAATAAATTAGGCTTCATTAAATGAAATTCCTAGATCTTTGAGACTCAGTAAACTTTTCAATGTCATGTTTAATCTCGATTATGCCCTTCAAGTTTGTGACTGGGATACCGAAGATCACAAACAAGGTGTAAATAACCATGTAAATCAGCTTGTTACTCACGATGTCATTGACCAACTAATCAATGTGCTGGTTAACCAGACACGCTTCATTGATCAATGATAATTTACGAGCTAGCCATTTCCACTCTTTGTTAGTCCAAGTTCGTGTGTCGGTTAACCACACATGCTCCACTAACAACTTGAAAAAGTGCAATGTGCAATTTCATTTATTAGCATAAATTTCACATTTTTCTAAAGTAACCAAGATTGAGAATTTATAATTATACTTATTAATGAGACAATTAATGTCCTATCCTACCTGTTCGACTAATGACCCTCCACCAAGAGTGGACGCCCATTCAACTGCCATTTTATATATAATTTTTTATACCCCCTTATAGACTGGCTTTGTGAATGAGGCCTACTAATGGTAAGATTGAAATATCTTATACATATATATATATATATATATATATATATATATATATATATATATATATATATATATATAAATTAAGCTTTTAATATTATAATAGTATAAGGGTGTATTTTAAACTTCTAAAATACTAGAGTTTTAGAATTTAAACTTTCAATATTAAACTTTTATGTAATTTTAAAGTACAAAAGTTAAGGGGTGCAATTTGAAACTTTTCAAAATTACTAGATCAAATATTAAATAATTAATTAATCACATAATTTTCCATTATCTTAAAATTTGACCAAATCGATCAATTTTGATAAGGAAATCAGATTACCATTCAACAAATTCAATTTATGGTGATGAAAACTATTTACTGTAATTATCCTAATCCAAAACAGATCAAAGATTCAAAAAATCAGCTAACAGACGAACAAACGCGTCGAGTTAATCCAACTCATTGAGTTCATTATAGAACTCATCAAGTTTGCTGAACATAAAACGTTTTTTATTTTGCAATCGATGTAGATAGACCACTATTGCATCAAATAAAATAGAAAACACCCTATGCTTTGATACCACTGATGGGTTTTGAGCATAATAACATTCCAATGTGATCATGCAACTCTAATTGCTTTGGATCTAAGTTTTTCTCTAGTTAAAGATGCAAATAAAAATTCCAAAGCAACAACACTAATACTAGCATACAATTTTCGAGATCTATATGAAAATTAGGGTTAGAATGTTACCTTGTTTGCTATCTAGTAACAACAAGGGTTCCACGGATGATATTGACTCTTGAAAGCTCTAGTGCCCCAAGTGTTGCACCTCTGATGGAGCACAAACACCAACAACAATGGATGAGTGAGAGAGCGGGAAAAACCATATACTTTTGGCTAGGGTTTCGCTTAGAATGCATAGAGCCAAAAATCACATGCCAGGGGGTCTTTTATATACTTGAGTCTGCTAGGGTTTTATGGTGGAACCCCTAATTTGATTGCTTAGGCCTTAAGCAGTCCATGAAATTCCTTCCTAGAAGCCATGGACGAAATTCTATAGGGCCTCTTGTAGATTTCGTCCACTCCCTTCCAAAGCAGTCCATTAACCCAACTCTGTAACTATCATTGATTTGCAATACCAGTCCCTATACTTCCAATCAGTCTTTTTAATCCCAAAGTTAATTTATGATTAAATACTAATTAAATAATATGATTTCTAATTAGTATATTATTCTTATAATATATTAATAAATCATTTGTTATCCTCTTTCTCCAAAAGTCATCCTGTCAAGTTGCTATGGTGAAAGCAACCTAAAAGGACCATGCTACTATCGATATACCAATTATAGTTATGCGCTTAGCCACCTAATCCAACAGTTCTATGGGTAGAAACCCTTTCTTGGACTCATGTATTTAGAATATTTTCTTCAAGATCTTATCCAAGTATTTAATTTGGCTAAGTCAAATTAGAAGTTTTGATCTATTTCTATAGATTTGTATAACTAGTATATGTTGTATCTCCTAAGTCCTTCATAGAGAAATATTTTCCAAGTGAATTCTTCTCACTTTTCAATGTTATGATATTTTTCCTACAATTAGTATGACATGAACATATAATACTAGGAAGAATTCAACACTCCCACTAGCTTTGACATAAACCCAAATCATCTTCGCTTCTTAAAAAGCCAAACTCTTTGACATTCTCATGAAAAGAAAGATTCCAACAAAGAGATGCTTGTTTGTGTCAATAGATGGATCTCTCAAGCTTATACACTCTATTTGGGTATTTTTGAGTGTACAAAACCTTCTAGTTATGTCACATACATATCCTTTATAAATTTTCGTTAAAAAAATCGGTTTTTAAATCTATTAGCCATACTTCATAAATATAAAAACTAGTTAAGGAAAGCAAAATCCTAATATATTTAGTATTAGCCACTAGTGAGAAACGTTCCTAGTAATCAATCCGTTGAGTTTGAGTATAATCTTTCGCTACCAGTTTTTCCTTGAATGTGTAACCCCTGAAGTGACGTACATTCCATTTGTACCCTTATATTTCAATGTTTGCACTTTTGTTCCTTGGGTTTGTACGCGTGGCGTACCACTAGGTACGCATGGCGTACAAGTGTGCAATGAGTATGTCGTGCGTACCAAGGTGTATGCTTAGCGTACACTAGCAAATCAGATAGGGACCACGGACACGTACGATGGGAGTAGATGTATATACACTGGTCGTAGGTAGGGTTAGTAAAAACCCTAACTTTCGGGTGTTTGGCCACTATTTAAGCAACATTATGGAGTGAAATCCTATTTTTTATCAGCCTCATTGTCCCTCAAGCCCCTAATCTATAAACGCTAATCATTCCTTGTGTGTTGTTGGAGATTTGAAGGTCATTAGAAGAATATTGTGGTACTTTTGAAGAAGGTATTCGTTCTTGAGAGCTTATTGGAGAACATAGAGCTTTTGGATCCAAAACCTCACCAGATTTTGGCGATTATTTGAGGTATAAAGATCTGAACTTGGTGGTTATTCTCTTAGACCTCTTTTAGGTTGGGTTTTTGGACACTTTTTGTCCCATGGATGAAGTCCATTGTGTCCATCTCGTTTTTGGAACTTAGAGTTGCCACACTTTGTGTTATTTGAGTTCTAGAATCATAAAGTTGCCATTTTTGGGGTTGAAATCCACCCATGCATGAATTAAGGTCACTTTCATCTAAGTAGATTACTATACATTGAGTTTGGGTTCATTTGGGTCGTGTAAAGTCACCAAGTCAGTCACTATATGGATTAAGATGTTCAAAAGGACTTGGATATGTGATTTTAACCTCTAGATTAAATTATTAAGTGCTTAATGGTATAAGTGGCTTAACACGACAAGGCATTAGGTGTATAAGAATGTATGCATAGCGTACAAGCAAAAAAGCTCATACACGTAGCTTACAGCCGAGTACACCCCGCGTACTCAGGCAGTGGGATAGGTTTTGTTTTGAGCCTCAGTTTGGGCCATTCTTGGACTTCTTAGATTTAGGCCTTATTGGGTCATCAAAAATCAAATTTTGTGCTAAAGCATGTTTAGGATTAAGGGAATGTCCATTTGAGGAGTTGGGCCCAATTTAGAAAAATTGGGCCATTGGTGGGCTAATAGTGGACTTGGGAAGGCTATCTAGTGATTGGGCTCTTTTGTGTGCATTTGGGCCTAGGTCATGGATTGGATAAGATCATGGGGAAAATGCGCATTTAACCCTAATAAGGAATATTGGGTTTTGAATAAGTGTTATTTTGGTAATGATAGCTTTAGGAGTCGTCGAAGCAGCTGTTAGAGATTCTGTACTGTGAGATTCAGCATGCAGGTGATTTTCCCCCTGTTTGAACTATTCAAAGGCACCAATGCCCGCCCATATGTATTTTTGTATTTATTACGGACTAAGGTCCGATGCCAGGCGGTACCCGATGTAGGTTTATGATGGGTTTTGAGCAAACTAACACTCCTAAGGTGCTCATGGAACCCTAGAAACTTGGATCTATGTTTGACTATAATACATGCAAATTTGTTTTTCCAAGGTTCATAACATCTTTGTCATGGCATGGGGTGCTTTTAAACATAAAAGAACTAGAAGAGTTACATACCTTTGGTTGTGAGTTGATTCCTTTGGAGTTTGAGAGCCAAGCACCAAAAATGTGAATGCCTCAAATTGAAATCACAAAACACCACAAACTTGGAAAACTTTATGAGAGAGTATGTTTTGCTGTAGAAATCGGCCACTCTTATGCACACACACTTAGTGTCATTTCAAGCACCACAAGCCTCTTTATATAGTGTATATGGTTAGGGTTACAACCACGAAAACCCTAATAACCCATGTCTTTTCCTATCCAAGGATTCATGGGTTATGTAACACCGTAAAATTTCAAACAAAATTTCACATTTTTAAAACCATTTAATTCACAATATTATAAGACACATTGTTTCATATATTCAAACATAAGTAAAAAAATCCCAAGATCATATAATATAAATAAAACTCCGCGCGTGTGTGTACTGATCATGTCGGTGCCTTCCCGTGATCCTCACTAGTACCTGAAACACATAACACAAAATACTGTAAGCATGAAGCTTAGTGAGTTCCCTAAAATATCACACATAGCACATACTAGCCACTCGAGGCTATAACTCTGTGGGCCCTTGGGCCCTAACTCTGTGGACCTTCTGGTCCTAACTCTGTGAACGTTCCGGTTCTAACTCTGATATAACCTCATATACACCCGGCATAAATCACATAGAAATAATGCAGTGCAACACATCACATATAAAGCATACAATAACTCTATTACATAACTCTAATTACCACTCAAGGTAAAATATAGTGAAAAGACTCACCTCGGATGTCTTGGTAATATCTCACTCGCGTAACACTGATCTAGCCTCTTCCTAAACACATAAACGACCATCTCAATTAATAACGGCTCTCCAGGCTAGACTAAATCTTCACACGTCCTCTAAGAAGGATAAAAGTCCATTTTACTCTTCAAATAGTGCACAAGTCCAATTGTTAACCAAACCCTAATAGTCAACAAAAGTCAACGATCAACCCTTTGACCAGACTCGCCGAGTGCACAATTGTGACTCGGTGAGTTCATTCACGAACTCAAGTCCTCAAAATCCCCAATGACTCACCGAGTCACTTCCCCAAGTCAGCGAGTCACCAACTATGTGATTCATGGTGAAAAACTATCCTACTCGCTGAGTCTGTTCTTGGACTCGGCGACTTCATGCCTTGCTCAAACTCAAATGACCTCTTGAGGTCAGATCCGTTCCTCTAACCCATAGATTTTGCCTCCTTAAGCAATACAAACACGTAAAGTCTGGATCTTGATGCCCATGCAAGGACCTAATGGCTCTATTTGAATAAAAGGCCTCAATATACCACCCTAAGCTCATAACTCCCAATGACACCCATAAAGATCAAGGAGTTAAGGTCTCTGGACCTCTTTGGATCCAAATCCAAAGTCTCAACACAAGAAGGGACCAATTGCTCCACAATTCATACTGTAAAGGGGCTAGAAACTCTAACTCTCAAAGATTAACACCAAAACTGAAGAAGGATCGAATATGTACCTCAATATGTAGTCCCTAGGCTCTGAAATCCACATAATAGCACCCTCTTCAGTTCCCTCTTGCTTTGGTCACCTTCTTCTTGCAAAAACACCCACACAAAGATAAAAAATGGCCTCTTCTTCCTCACAAACGCTCTAGATATCTTAGGGTCTCACTCAGGGGTCTGGTAGCCGCAAATGGTGGCTATAAGACCCTTTAAATAGGTCCCAAACCCCGAGAATTAGGGCTTCATTTAACATCGCTGAATCGCCGAGTCCACTAGTTGACTCGCCGAGTCCGGTCATTAACCCGGATAGAATTCACGATCCTACTCGGCGAGTCTAAGTGTCAACTCACCGAGTACCTCCAAAATCTCCAAAATAAATGAATAATAATGTACCTGGGAATCCGGATGTTAGAATTCTCCCCCACTAGAATCAGACTTCGTCCTCGATGTCTTACTTCGCAAACAACTCTGGATACTGCTCATGCATCTCTCACTCCGACTCCCAAGTCAGCTCAGACCCCTTCCAATGTTGCTACTGGACCTGCAAAAGGGGTAATTCCTTGCTCCTCAGAACTTTGATCTTCCGATCCATAATCGCAATCGGTCTCTCAACATAGTTCACGCTCGCATCTACTTGGATATCCTCTAATGGTACCACTGCCGACTCGTCGACTATACACTTCCTCAGCTGCAATATGTGAAAGGTTTCATGAATCTGGCCCAACTCTGTAGGTAGCTCAAACCGGTACTACCCTGCCTACCCTTGCAATTACTCGGAATGGACCAATACATTGGGGTCCCAACTTGCTCCTCTTCCTGAACCAAACCACTTCTTTCCAAGGATATACCTTAAGGAGTACGAAGTCACCAACCTGGAACTCGAGCTCCGACCATCATCTATCCGCATAACTCTTCTGACGGCTCTGGGCCGTTAGTAACCTCTGTCTGACCTACTGAATCTGTTCGGTCGTTTGAAGCACAATCTCTGTACTACCCATCACACGTTGCCCTACCTTTCCCTAGTAAATGGGAGTTTGACACCTCCTCCCATATAACAGCTCAAAGGGTGGCATACCAATGCTCGAATGATGGCTGTTGTTATATAGAAAACTCAGCCAAGGCTAAGTATGTGTCCCAACTCCCTCCGAAGTCCAATACACATGCCCGGAGCATGTCCTCGATTGTTTGAATCATCCGCTCGCTCTGTCCATCAGTCTGTGGGTGGTAGGCAGTACTTAAATGCAACCTCGTGCCCAACTCCTCATGGAATTTCTTCTAGAATCTGGAAGTGAAACGTACATCTTGATCTGAGACAATCAAGATCGGTACTCCGTGCCGCGATACCACCTCCCTTACATACAATTCTGCCAGCCTCTCCGCAGAAGAGCTCTCACTGACGGCAAGGAAATGAGCGCTCTTCGTCAACCTGAACACAATCATCCAAATTGCATCGACACCCATAGCAATCCTCAGCAATTTGGTGATAAAATCCATGGTAATCTCTTCCCACTTCCACTCGGGAATCTCTAACGGCTGCAACTTACCATGCGGACACTGGTGCTTGGCCTTAACTTTGTGACAGGTCAAGCACCTCTCTGCGAACCATGCAACATCTCTCTTCATACAGGGCCACCAATACTCCTTCTTCCAGTTCAAATACATCTTAGTGGCCCTGGGATGGATCGAGAACCTTGATCGATGCGCCTCCTCCATAAAAATGGTATGCGTACCTCCCACAAATGGTACCCAAATCTGACCTTGAAATGTCATAAGCCCTTGGCTATCGTTAACAAACTCCGATACCTCCCAACTCATCACTGCCTCAATCTTGGCCGGATTGACCAAGATCCCTTTCTGGTTAACGAGGTGCCCTAGGAACTGGACCTCTCGTAACCAGAAAACACACTTGGAGAATTTGGCATAAAGCCTCTCTGATCTCAAAACTCCGAGAATCTCTGTCAAATGCTCCTCATGGTGCTCTCTGGATCTCGAATACACCAATATGTCGTCGATGAACACGATCACCGAGCGATCCAACATCGGTCTGCACACGCTGTTCATGAGATCCATGAACACTGCCGGAGCATTGGTGAGCCCGAAAGGCATCACCACGAACTCGTAATGCCCATAACGAGTCTTGAACGCTGTCTCCTGGATATCCTCATCTCGCACCCTCACCTGATGATATCCAGACTTCAAATCGATCTTAGAGAACCATGATGCTCCCTATAATTGATCGAACAAATTGTCAATCCTCGACAACGGGTAACGGTTCTTGACCGTCAACTTGTTCAACTGCCGGTAATCAATGCACATCCAGTGTGAACCATCCTTTTTCTTGACAAAAAGGATAGGCGCTCGCCACGACGAGCTGCTCGGCCGAATAAACCCCTTCCCCAACAGCTCCTGAAGCCGCGAGGATAACTCCTGCATCTCTGGAGGCGCAAGGCGATAGGCGCAACCCCCAGAGTCAAATCGATACGGAACTCTACCTTCCTCTCGGGAGGCACACTCGACAACTCCTTGGGGAAAACATCCAGGAACTCGCGCTTTATTGGTACCTCATCGACTGACCTTGGTCTCTCTGAATCAACTCTCATATCCATCACGTAAGCCACAAACCCACTACAACCCTGCTGTAGACTCTGCCTCGCTCTAGCAGCCGAACAAAACGCTGAACCGGTACGGGTACCCTCGTCGTACACCATAAGAACTCCCCCACTAGGATCTTGTATGGTCACCAGCTATCACTCGCAGGCAATAACCACTCCGAATCTACTCAACCAATCCATGCCCACGATAACACAGATGTCCCCATCACAATCGGGACCAAATCGATAGGGAACGCAACGCCGAAGATCTCGAGTACACATCCTTGAATCACCTCAGTGGCATACACTGCTCTCTCGTCCGCTATGGAAACTCTCAGAGGTCGACTCAACGCCTCTCGACTAATACTGATGCGCTGACTAAAGGCTAAAGATACAAAAGACCGACTCGCACCCTAGTCAAATAACACCAAGGCAGGTACATAATTCACAAGAAAAGTACCTACACATATCATAATATAAGCACAATACCTCATTATATAAATAGATGAAAGTATACATACCATCCACAAACGTTGGGTGCTGCGCGAACCTCTTCCACGGTTAACTGTAAGGCTCTCCCTCGTGCCTTCGGTGCCTCGACCTTCACCGATCGGCTCTCTGTAGCTCTGATAGTTGCAGGGGTAGATCCTTGAGATGCTCCCTACGCCGACCCTCGCAACTGTGGACACCCTACCTTCCGGTGCCCGGTCTCGTTGCAGTGGAAGCATACTGCAAACCCTTTGGGGTAATCCTTGCCCATGTGCCCCTCCTTGCCACATTTGTAGCAAGACCCTGCTCTGCACAAACAGTCATTACTCTTTCCACACTTGCCACAAGTGCGACACTTCTGGTTCCCTATCCTCAAATTTGCGAGCTTGGCCCGCTTGGCTGTTGGTTGAGACTGTACCAGTCGCCTGTCCCTCCCCTGAGACTCCCCCTCCTCCCTAGCCCGAGTCTCTAGCTCTATCTCCATCTTCCGAGCATTTTCCTGAAGCTCGGCAAATGTTCGGTATGACGAGTTCCCTGCGAACTCTCATACATCCCTCCTCAAAACGCTCAGATATCGGCTCATGCGTGCCTGCTCGGAAGACACGTGCTCTGGGCAGAACATCGCCCTCTCATGGAACATCCTGGTAATCACTGTAACAGACTCAGTACCCTGCTTGAGGGTCAAAAACTCCTGGGCCAAATGCTCCCTCTCCACCTGGTGAGGTCACTGTAGCAAGCTCAGCAGACGAATACTGCGCCGTCACAAACTTCCACCAGTCCTTCGCTCCCAAGTGAAGCTGGTTCAGCGCAAACCAAACCTTCAAATGCTCTGGACATGAGCATATGAAGAAACACCCCTCAATTTCCGACCTCATCGCCGCAATCGGATCCTGCATCCCATCAAACTCTAGTGGTTTTGTGTTGCTGAACTCCGGGAACAGAAACGCATCACCACCCTGCGGTCTAGTCACAGCTACAACGGCAGTGGCCGCATCAATAGCAACATCAGAAAGAGCAACTTATCTCACATCAAAAGTCTTTATCAGCGTGGTCTTGACAGACCCAAACATCTCTGGTATCTCTGCCCTGATGGCCGCTACCACCTCCTCGTGAATGATCCTATGAATCTCCTCATCACTAGCACCACTGCTCTCTGGTGTAAGTCGTGTCCTGACCATGATGTCTCCAAAATACAACATAAGAAAATATCAGGGAATCGCTCGAGAATACTCGCACTCTATAACTCTACCCTACTTGATCTCTGATACTCCAAGGATTCTTACTTGGACTGTGTACCGCTCTGGTGTCTTCAGTAGTACGGACCCAATACTACTGTCCACACTGCATCATTAGACACCCCAAGTCCTCCTCCTAGGATCCCAATCACCAGGTACTCTACTCTCACTAAGCATAGACTACTCTCCAACAGATCTCTCATAAGCCTCTCGCTGCTACCTACCTCCTCTCAAGCATCTCCTAGCAGCAACCCCTAGGCTAAGGCATCACAAATCAGGTCACCCTAGACCTAATAGAATACCTAGCCTGCTCTAGCATGCAAAACATATCATATCGTCTCATAAACATATAGCATAAGGGTATTTTGGGAAATCACCGTTTTGGTGCTGGCTGATCGTACACACAGCACTGCTATGCTCTTTTCAATTTCTTTTACTCTTTTAGAAAACTTTGCTTCACTTTTTGAAAAATATCTCTCAAATCCTCAGTTTGAGTTCAGATACGCCCAAAGGTGTACCCGAATCCCTCGAACCAAGGCTCTGATACCAACTTGTAACACCATACAATTTCAAACAAATTTTCACATTTTTAAAACCATTTAATTCACAATATTATAAGACACATTGTTTCATATATTCAAACATAAGTCAAAAATCCCAAGATCATATCATATAAATAAAACTTCACGTGTGTGTGTACTGATCATGCCAACGCCTTCCCGCGATCCTCACTAGTACCTGAAACACATAACACAAAATACTGTAAGCACGAAGCTTAGTGAGTTCCCTAAAATACCACACATAGCACATACTAGCCACTCGAGGCTAGAACTCTGTGGGCCCTTGGGCCCTAACTCTGTGGACCTTCTGGTCCGAACTCTGTGAACCATTCGGTTCTAACTCTGATATACCCTAATATACACCCGGCACAAATCACATAGAAATAATGCAGTGCAACACATCACATATAAAGCATACAATAACTCTGTTACATAACTCTAATTACCACTCAAGGTAAAATACAGTGAGAAGACTCACCTCGGATGTCTCGGTAATATCTCGCTCGCGTAACACTGATCTAGCCTCTGCCTAAACACATAAACGATCATCTCAATTAATAACGGCTCTCCAGGCTAGACTAAATCCTCACACGTCCTCTAAGAAGGCTAAAAGGCCATTTTACCCTTCAAATAGTGCACAAGTCCAATTTTTAAACAAACCCTAATAGTCAACAAAAGTCAACGATCAACCCTTTCACCAGATTCGCCGAGTGCACAATTGTGACTCGGCGAGTTCATTCATGAACTCAAGTCCTCAAAATCCCCAATGACTTACCGAGTCACTTCCCCAACTCAGCGAGTCACCAACTGTGCGATTCATGAGGAAAAATTATCCTACTCGCTGAGTCTGTTCTTGGACTCGGCGAGTTCATGCCATGCTCAAACTCAAATGACCTCCTGAGGTCAGATCCGTTCCTCTAACCCATAGATCTGGCCTCCTTAAGAAATATAAACATGTAAAGTCAGGATCTTGATGCCCATGCAAGGACCTAATGGCTCTATTTGAATAAATGGCCTCAATATGCCACCTTAAGCTCATAACTCCCAATGACACCAAAACTGCAGAAACTCTAACTCTCAAAGATTAACACCAAAACTGCAGAAGGATCGAATATGTACCTCAATATGAAGTCATTAGGCTCTGAAATCCACATAATAGCACCCTCTTCAGTTCCCTCTTGCCTTGGTCACCTTCTTTTTGCAAAGCCACCCACACAAAGATCAAAAATGGCATCTTCTTCCTCACAAACATTCTAGATCTCTTAGGGTTTCACTCAGGGGTCTGGTAGCCGCAAATGGTGGCTATAAGCCCCTTTAAATAGGTCCCAAACCCTGGGAATTAGGGCTTCATTAAACAGCACGGACTCGCCGAGTCCACTAGTCGACTCGCCGAGTCTGGTTATTAACCAGGATAGAATTCACGATCCTACTCGGCGAGTCTAAGTGTCAACTCGCCGAGTCCCTCCAAAATCTCCAAAATAAATGAATAATAATGTACTTGGGAATCTGGATGTTACAGGTTAAAAGCTCCATGGATCATCCATGGACTCCCATCCAAGCTTAGCCCATATCCTAATGAGTGTTTGCCCACATTATATAAATATAATAGCCCATGTTTAATTAGTCACCTTTTTTATCACTAAATTAATTCATAATTAATTTAAGATCAATACTAATTAAATAATATGATTTCATATTAATATATTATAACTTATAATATATTAATAAATCACAAACATACTATTCTCATAAATATTATCCATATAAATAGTTCGGGTGAAGTGCAACCCAAATAGACCATGTCGGGTCGGGTGAAGTATATACCAAATAAGTTATTGACTTAGACACCTTATCCAACAGACTCCTACTTGGATAAGTCTGATAACTGTACTTGCCTATACTACTTCAGGAACAAACCGACAATCGTATCTCTTTAAAACTCTACTGAACTATGAGGCGCCATTTTAGATAAGTGATCATATAATCCTTCGCTCTCATGATATCAGCTGGACAAATACATGGAACAACGTCATACTTGTTGCCCAACAGTTTGTTTCCCGATTTCTGATTTGTTTGACATAGAACTAAATTAAACACATTAATTAGGTTATGACAGGGCCCGTTACATAGGTCAAAAACTCAATCATCGAGGGGCCCAAATATCGCTTCTAACCCTCCAAGGACTAGTTAGAACAGATAAACTTCGACTCATATGCTTGTTCTACTACTTGTTGAATTGTACACAAAGGCACATTTTATAACATCAAGTTACTGATGCATTTTCGTGCAATCAATGCACAACCAACTCATAGGCAACAACTCATATCTCTAGGTTTGAAGACTTATATGATATTACCGTCTCACGATCACTCAAGATAAATTCCATGAAGTGATACAAGTGAGCGTGGGTTTAGTCCAATACTCATAACTTATGAGCAGTCATGAATGTTGTAGCAACCATTGCTATGTCTAAACACATTTAGCCATCTAATCCCAATTCATGACAATCTTGATTCATACTTACTTCCAATGCATGATCGACTGTGGAGAGTTTGTATAAATTTATTATTCTGGAAGTCAAAACATGCAAAACTAAAACAATAGTAAATAATTGACAATGATAGAAACACCTTACTTATAAATAAATCACAACTTCTATTCATCATCAAACGCCGATTACATTTTACAAGTTTCGGAAATAACTATCTAATCTGTAAAACTAATATCGTCCTTCATCTCGATGCACCTCGCATGCTGAAAAAAATTAATCCTCGTCAGACCCTTCGTAAGGGGATCCGCAGGGTTCTCATCTGATGATACCCTCTTTGCCACAAGTAGTCCTTCTACCTTGTGTCTTATGAAGTTATATTTTCTGTCAATGTGTCGGGATCTTCCATGATCTCTTGGTTCCTTGGCTAAGGCAACCGCACTATTTTTGTCAAAGAAAATATCCATAGGCTCCTTAATAGCTGGTACAACTCCAAGGTCTCCGATGAAGTTCTTCAGCCATATCACCTCCTTTGCAGCTTCACTTGCTGCTATGTACTCTAATTCATAAGTTGAATCAGCTACCGTCTCCTGTTTGCAACTCTTCCAAGTGATTGCCCCTCCATTTAGGGTAAAGACCCAGCCCGACTGAGAGCGGAAGTTATCCCTGTCAGTCTGAAAGCTAGCATCACTATACCCCACTACTCTCAAGTCATCACTTCCACCAAGGGTAAGGATCTAATCCTTAGTCGTTCGTAGGTACTTGAGAATATTCTTTACCGCGGTCCAATGAGCTTTGCTAGGGTGCCCCTGATATCTACTGACCATGCTCAAAGCAAAGGCCACATCAGGACAGGTACAAGTCATAGCATACATGATCGACTCAACAGAGGAAGCATACGGTAGTTGACTCATCTCAGCTATCTCTACCTTTGTACTCGGACTCTGAGTCTTACTCAGTTTGGCAGTGCTTTGGATCTGTAAATCTATTTTCTTAAAATTCTGCATGTTGAACCTTTTCAACACCTTATCCAAGTAAGTACTCTGACTATGTCCAATTAGTCTTTTACTCCTTTCTCTTAATATCCTTATTCCTAGGATATAGGTAGTCTCCCCAAGGTCCTTCATAGAAAAGAACTTCCCAAGCCAGGATTTCACTTGCTACAAAGTTGGGATGTCATTTCCTATGAGTAGTGTGTCATCAACAAACAGTACCAAAAAGCTGACTATACTCCCACTAGCTCTGACATACACGCATGACTTATCTTCGCTTCTCGAGAAGCCAAACTCTTTGACCTTTTCATCAAAACAAAGATTCCAACTGCGAGATGCTTGTTTCAATCCATAAATGGATCTCTCAAGCTTGCACACCCTATTAGGGTATTATGTACTGAGAAAACCCTCTGGCTGACCCATGTAAACATCCTCAGCTAGCTTCCCATTAAGGAAAGTAGTTTTGACATCCATTTGCCATATTTCATAATCATGAAATGCAACAATGGCCATCATCATCCTAATAGACTTAATCTTCGCTATTGGTGAGAAGGTTTCATCATAATCAATACCCTAAGTCTGAGTAAAACCCTTTGCTACAAGTCATGCTTTATAAGTGCGCACCTTTGCATTCATGTCGGTCTTCTTCTTGAAGATCCATTTGCACCTGTCTGGAATCAAGTTATATGGAATCAAGCACCAACATGGAGGTATGTAATTCTACTAGATTTTATATTATATGTGCTTTATATTATGCTAGTTAGAACAATACCTTGGAAATTGATATTTTGATGTATAATAGAGAAAAAATAGATCCAAGGTATTTAGGGTTGCATGTACACCATAGGAGTGTTAGAATGCTCAAAACCCAACAATATTTCCCTAAAGTTATATTCAAGAGTTATATATATATATATATATATATATATATATATATATATATATATATATATATATATATAATATATATATATATACATGTTAGGTATGTTGCTATTATTGGTTTTATGTTAGAGAAAGCCTAGTTTTACTTCAAGTTATAGCTGTTATATTGCCTAAGTACTATATAAACTAGGACTAACGTTTAAAGCATAGTTTAATAACATAGGGTTTTAGACACAAATATGCTATTACTCTTAGAACCATAGTTATCAGACAAAGTCTACATGAGATACCTTATTGATCAACTAAGATTGGAAATCTTAGGGGAAATCCTCTGACTTGTAATCGTTAATCCCTTGTGAGCGAGAAATTCGTGTATGAATAATATACAAGTTGACAACCCCACCTGTGGTTGTTAGCTACAACCAACATTTGGTAGGCGATGAACTTGCCCAATTTACTCCATTCTGACATCGATGAAGTGTGCAGAACATACTATAAGGTGTGATCCTTGTAACATTAATCAGAGGTATTGTATGTCATATAGCCGTGATTACGGACCATGGTAGCACAACTTTAGAACCATTATACTTTGTCGATATACAAGTATGAATGTTAAGTATAAGTTTTCCAAACACTTATACCCTATGTACAAGAAACTGGTAAATATACTGCATGTACATTAAGTAGACAATTATACCTAGCCTACATACTCGTATAGAATTGAAATAAGATTTATACATAGGCATTTTTGCTTGTATATATTGGAATAAGATTTATACATACTAACCTCCGTTTGTATTGGATTACAAACAATTATAATCATAGTATATGAGACTTATAGGTATACTACTTATTTAGTAAGTAAAACATTATACCTAGGATATATATACTATATGTTCGAGTCAAGTTTAAGTTAAAATAATATTTTCAAACTATAATATATACTTTTCCAACTTAGGAAAAGGTACTATTTTCACACAGAGTCAATACCTGTGAAATCACCAACTTTATGTTGACGTATTTTCAAAATGCATGTGTTTTCAGGAACTTGATAAGTTGGTATGGTACTCGAACATGAGAATTTTACTCGTATGCTATAGTTGGATATTATGTGATAAGTACTAGGAAAACATAATAAGGTAACTTTCAACCATCAATAAAGGTATGTATTTTATAAAATGCTTTAGTACTGTTCAATGTATGTTATTTACCTGTGATACAAGAAATGACGTTACACCACTCAATGTTTCTACCAACTATTGGGGGTGTGAAATATTTGTATCAGAGCTATTGACTATAGCGAACTAGTAATTTCTTAGGAAAGAACGACTATAGTCTAGGTCTTACTCTATTAGGTTTAGGTATATGTATATCCCTTAGCCTACAGTAAAAAGTATTATTAATTATTCTACTGAATGACTACTTACGGGAGCGGTGATAGGATAGACATGTCACTTTGGGTTGTTGGATTTCATCACGACTATATGCTAAAATGATCTTGCCCTTTAGGCTATCCTGGCTGGACAATGGCTTATTAGATAGACTTGAAGTAACAAACAGCAAATAATAAAGCGTGAATACCACAAATAAGAAATATAGAGTCATATACAAAGAGTCAGACCCGCGATGAGAATACACCTTAACACATTAAATGTTTTTGATCTCAAGGATTTAGATCATATATTCCAACTAAAGTTTATATGTGTGTAGATCCTATCACAACTAGGTGAGGTGCGCAACTACATCTTATTATGATCAAGTCATATGGACTATTCAAATTGGAAGATATATTTGATAGAATAAACACTTGGTGATCCAAAATGTATAGGAATTCGACATGGTTCATTCTCAAGAATTGATAATCATAGAAGATACAAATGAGGAGCAAGAAACTTCATTCCCTATGTTAGCAGGTGATCTTTATTACCTAATAAATCCAAATACATTTCATCCAATAACTTCTGATGATGGAGCCCCTTTACGTTCCAATGAATGGGAAGAAAGTGAGTCAATGGAAGAAAGCGAGCCTATAGAAGAGACATAATCAGTGGCATCTTCCTTACCCCCAATGAAGACCATTTATCGTCAATTTCCAGGAGGAGCGCAAATGAAGCACACAACATGTAAGTCTATACCAAAATGGATAAGGATTAAGAAATCCAAAGGGGACATCTTTGGGCACCCATAGAGTTTAATATGAACCTGCAAGGATATCAAAAACGGTTGATAGGTGGGTAGCAGAAGAGAGAATTGCTAACAAGTATGAGATTGGTCAATCATCATGACCATATCTACCACCTTCTTCCAAAGATGACACTTTGTCTCAGCTGTTTGAGAAAAGTGTGAGAATCAAAAACTTGATTGAAATTATTGAAGGAGAGACTACTCATCTTTCTGGAAGGATGAAAAGATTAAAACTATAGAGAATGCGAGACCAAGAGGCGGTGATGGATGTCCATCACTGCATTAATTTCGCTTATAATGACATGATTACTCGCTATGCAAGATTAAAGAACTAGAGCTCTAATATCAAACCTCAAGAAACGAGGAGCGCATTAAAGAGCTTTAACAGAGAAATCTATTCTTTGAGGTACAAATGGTTCACGTTACTAATAAACTAGGTCATCACCTAGGGTACTGGTAGATAAAAGTAGAACTAGTCGTTTTGTAAAATAGGATACGGAAATCAGATTAGTTAAGGAAAAAGGGAAAAAGTTTTTTATAGCAAGGGTGTAGTAAAACTTCCAAGTTTTGCAATGTTTTCATAGAAAAGTTTCTCTTATAATAATATGAAGCATATATTACAAAAATCATGTGAAAAATTAGTGTTGTTGTGCTATACCTTGAAGAATAATTGAAGTTGTTAGTACTCTTCAATTATTGACTAAATAAAAAACTTCATAAAACTCATAATATTCTTACTATTTATAATAGGAAGTAAACAAAATGAATACAAGGAGTAGTGTTCGACTAAACCTTAACCAAAAATAAGAACCACAATAACAACAACCACCACAACCAGAAAGAAACACCCCCCCCAAATAAGATTAGCAAAACTTGAAGAAATTATAGCTCAGAGAATAGCTGCAGCTCTATCTAATATCACAAAAGGTGAAATCCGAAATGAAGGCTATGTAGGAACCACCATAATTTGTACCTACAAGCACATTATAAATTTCAAACCTAAGAGCTTCAATGGAATTGAAGGGGTCGTTAATTTGACCAAGATAATGGAAAAGGTAGAGTCCGTATTTTAAATAAGCTTTTGCCTAGATGACTGTAAAGTACAATTTGTAGCATGTACTTTCGCTGATGTGGCATTAACATGGTGGAACAACCATGTAAATACAATGGGAATTGATGCTGAAAATTCCATGAAATGGGAGGATTTAAATATGATGCTAGTAGAGGAGTATTGCCCTAGATAGGAAATACAAAAGCTGGAACAAGAACTATGGAACCTAACAATGAAGGGTTTAGAGATAAATGCTTATACCACTAGGTTCAATGACCTTGCGATGATGTGTCCAACACTTGTAAACCTTGAATATAAGAAGATCAACCGATATATCTAGGGTCTAGGATCACAAATCAAAGGAATGGTGATCACATAAAAACCTACAACATATGACAACACAAAGCAAATTGATCATCAGCTAACTAACACAGAGATCCAAGGAAGAGTTATGGTCTCAAAAAGCTATGTCTCCTAAATCTAGAATAGACAAGCACAAGTGTAACGGGAAGAATCCAAGACAATCGTTCGGGAAGAGACAAGAAGTGGGAGCTAATTATGCAGTCACGACAACAATACCTATACAACCAAAGAAGTACGTTGGAACATTTCCAAGGTGCACTCGGTGCAACCGTCATCACCTAGGTAATTGTTCACGGTGCAGTCAATGTACCTGTCAGCATTCAGGTGACTGTTTTGTTTGAGTGTGGTGAGGTTGGACACATTTTTTGAGTGTGGTGAGGTTACTGTAGGAGTACAACACCTGCAACAGTAAATCAAGGATTAAATACTGGAATAGGCTATGGTGGAGGATGAGCATGTTTTGAGTGTGGTGAGGTTGGACACATCAAGAGAGAATGGATAAAGTTAAGGAGTCATGGAGGTATAGTCCGTGACAGGGCATTCGTAATCGGAAGTAGAGAAGCTATCCAAGACCCTTCAGTGGTATCTGGTACGTTTCACATAGATAATTTATATGCTACTATACTCTTTGACTCTGGAGCTGATAGAAGTTTTATAACCCCGACGTTTAGAAAACTATTAATTCATGAGTCTAGCAAATTAAAAGAAATGTGTTAAGTAGAAACCACTAACGGTCAAACCGAGAGAACACATAAAATTCTAGAAAAATATATGTTAACTCTAAATAACTACCTCTTTCACGTCAACCTCATGCCAATGTTTATCGGTAGTTTTGACATCCTAATTGGCTTGGATTGGTTATCATCAAACCATATCAAAATCCTATGTTACAAAAAAGCTATACAAGAACCCTTACCTAACGACGAAGCCCTAATTATTTATGGTGATAAGTTTGAGAAAAACCTCAAAATCATCTCTTGCACTATGATGCAGAAATATCTACATAAGAAATGTAGTACATTCGTGGGTCACATTGTAGATAAGAAAAGAGAAGCAAAAGAAATCAATGGCATACCTCAAGTATGTTACTACCTAGATGTATTTCTTGATGATCTACCTGGAATACCAGCGTTCGACAAATCGAATTCCGAATCGATTTGATTCCAGGAGCAGCACCAGTAACGAAATCTCCTTATCGGTTGGTTCCATCTAAAATGCAAGAACTATCTAGCGAACTACAAGAACTTCTTAACAAAGGCTTCATCAAACCAAGCTTTTCGCCTTGAGGAGCACCAATTTTGTTTGTTATGAAGAAGGATGGATCCTTTCCAATGTGTATTGATTATCAGGAGCTAAAGAAACTAATGATCAAAAATCATTATCCGCTTCCAAGAATTGGTGATTTATTCGCTCAACTCCAAGGATCTAACTACTACTCAAAGATAGATCTAAGATCAGGATACCATCAACCTAGAGTACAACAGACGATGTGTCCAAAAACCACATTTAGGACTGGATGTGGTCATTATGAGTTCTTAGTTATTCCTTTTGGATTAACCAATGCCCCAAAAATGTTTATGGACCTCATGAATCGTGTTCACAAACTATACATGGATAAATTTGTGATAGTATTTATTGATGATATATTAATATATTCACGAACCAAGGAAGAACATGGTCAACACTTGCAATTCATCTTGGAACTACTAAGAAAAGAAAAGTTGTATGCCAAATTCCTAAAATGTGAATTTTGGATTATAGAAGCACAATTTTTAGGTCATGTAGTTAGCAACGAAAGGATTTATGTTGACCCATCCAAGGTTGAAGCAATCAAGAATTGGGAAGCACCAAAGACGCCAACAGAAGTGCATCAATTCCCAAGACTTTTTACCTACTATCGTAGATTTATAGACAATTTCTCCAAAATAGTCAAGCCACTTATAACACTAACCTAGAAAGATATCAAGTTCAACTGGAAAGACAAACAAGAAGCTGCTTTTGAGAAACTAATGGCAATGTTGTGTACTGCACCAATCCTATCCCTTCCAAATAGGAAAAAAGATTTTGTTGTACATTGTGATGCATCGAATCAAGGATGGGGGTGACTGTTGATGCAAAGGGAAAAAATTATGGCCTACACACCTCAACAAGTTAAGGTGCATGAGAATAATTGCACTACCTATGATCTTTATTTGGGAGCTATAGTTTTTGCACTGAAAATCTGGAGGCATTACTTGTATGGTATAAAGTGTACTATCTTTACCGATCACAAGATCCTTCAACACATCTTCAACCAAAAAGATCTTAACATGAGACAACGAAGATGGATTGAATTGTTGAATGATTATGAATGTGAGATTTGTTATCATCCCAAAAAGGCAAACATGGTCGCAGATGCCTTAAGCCGAAAAGAATATATTAAAACCCATCGAGTATGAGCATTAACCATAACTATCCATTCTAACTTTACCGCACGGATTCGAGAAGCGCAACTGGAAGCTATTAAAGAAGAGAACATAAAGAATGAAGCTTTTCGAGGAATGCAAAAACAATTCATACAAAAAGATGATGGAACACTACACTTTATGAACCAAATTTGCATGCCTAAGTTCGGTCGAGTCAGGGACTTGGTCTTAGAAGAAGCCAACAAGTCTAAATATTCTATACATCTAGGCTCTGACGAAATGTACTTAGATTTGAAGTACATTATTTTAGGCCAAACATGAAGGATAAGATTGCTACTTTTGTGAGCAAATGCCTAACTTGTTCTAAAGTAAAGGAAGAACATCAAAATCCTTTGAGTTTTCTTCAACAACTGAAAATACCCGAATGGAAATGGAAGCAAATATCAATGGACTTCATCACCAAAAGACCCAAAACTCTTATTGGTTCTGATGCTATTTGGCTAATTGTTGATAGATTGACTAAGTCCGCCCATTTCTTACAAATCAAGGAGAACAACAAGATGGTGAAGCTGACTAGAACTTATCTCAAGGAAATTTTCAGATTGCATGGAGTTCCGATTTCCATTACTTTTGACAGAGATAGTAGATTCACTTCACGATTTTGGCAGTGACTGTACAAATCATTAGGAACACGTCTAGATCTGAGCACAACATATCATCCACAAACTAATGGTCAAAGTGAGTGGACCATTCAAACATTAGAAGATATGCTCTGAGCCCGTGTAATAGACTTTGGAAATGCATGTGATACTCATTGGTAGTTAATTGAGTTTTCTTACAATAATAGTCATCACACCAGCATCAACTCCGCACCGTTTGTGGCCCTTTATGACGAAAGTTTTGTTTCCCAATATGTTGGGCATAAGTTGGACACACACAAATGGCCAAAGAATGTAAAGGTGATACCTTACGTACTGAACCAGAAATAATCCACAAGTCAACTGAAAATATGATAGAAATTAAGAATCAATTAAAGGTTGCACGTGACCATCAGAAGAGCTATGTTGATGTAAAACATAAGCCTTTGGAATTCGAAGTTGGAGATAAAGTAATGTTTAAGGTATCTCCTTGTAAAGTCATGATTCGATTCGGAAAATGAGGCAAATTAAACTCACGATATATAGGACCTTTTGAAATACTAGCAAGATTTGGTTCTGTTGCATATAACCTTAACTTGCCTCAAGATTTAAGCAATGTACGTGAAGTTTTCCACATATCAAATCTTAAAAGATGTCTATCTGATGACATTTTTTTGTACCTCTGGACGAGATACAATTCAATTCCAAACTCAACTTTGTAGAAGAACCTGTCGAAATCATGGATCGAGAAGTTAAACGATTAAAACAAAGTCGTATTCCCATAGTGAAAGTTCTATGGAGCTCTTTACAAGGACCTAAATTTACTTGGGAGCATGAAGATTAGATGAAAAAAAAATACCCCCAACTATTTAATAAAACCCCATCTACAAGATAAATTTCGATACGAAATTACAATCAAAATAGGTCAACAACAATCACATGCGATTATGTAAATCAAGTAATGTGATTTTGTCAAAAAAGTAATGTAATAAAGTCATTATGTAGTTCGGGGTAAATTCTGATACAATTATGATCTTTCATACTTATTTATGATACAAATCAAAGTATATGTCCACACGATTCCAAAAATATATATAATCTCTAAATCTAACTTCACATGACGAAGTTATGATAAGCTCTAACACCATAAATCTTAATAACAAGATGAATTTAAAATAGATTTTAGTATTAGATTTTGGAATCTAAAATAAAGTTTTAGAACTTGGAAATACCTACGCGTGGATATAATGAACGTCAAAAACGGACTTCGTAAGCAAAAGTTATGACCTTACAAAGATGTAGTAGTCCAAGAGCATGACATGTGGCTGGAACCCTAAATTAGTCGGGCTTTTCGACATGGACATGAGGTCCACGATGTGAAAGTGATCTACAACACCTCTCAATGCTAGGATGCAAATAGAAAGTATACATAAGTGAGGTATCGAAACTCTTCAACGTGGAAATAAAGGCCAAGACGTGAAATCAGTATCATCACACCTTCCGAAGCAAAGGATTCATTAGACTTAGCATCTCACCGTGGGAAGCACCGGTCCTATTCGTGAACAAGAAGGATGGATCATTTTGCATGTGCATAGACTACCAGGAATTACATAAACTCACTGTCAAAAACCGATACCATCTATCGAGAATAGACGACCTCTTCAACCGACTTCAAGGAGTAAGTTTCTTCTAGAAGATTGAACTGAGATCAGGATACCATCAGCTACGAGTCCAGGAGGATGATATTACAAAGACCGATTTTAGAACTCTCTATAGTCACTACGAATTTGTAGTGATGCCCTTCGGCCTAACGAATGTGCGCACAATGTTCATGGACCTGATGAACCATGTGTGTTGACCTTACTTAGACAACTTCCTTATAGTTTTCATTAACGATATACTGGTCTATTCCCAAAGTAAGGAAGAACACAGCCAACACTTATGATAGATCTTAGAAACGTTAAGGACAAAGAAATTGTATGTGAAGTTCTTAAAGTGGGAACTTTAGATTCGAAAGTTAGATATTCTAGGTCACGTGGTTAGCGAAGAAGGGATACACGTGGATCCCTCCAAGATTAAATCTATCAGAAACTAGGCGTCCCCACAAACCCCAATAGAGTTTCGTCAATTTATAGGTCTCGCTGGCTATTATACGAGGTTTATCCAAAACTTCTCCAAAATCGCAAAACCTCTCACCACCTTGACCCATAATGGTGCAACCTTCAGCTAGGAGGAGAAATGAGAAACTGCTTTCCAGGCACTGAAGCGATCCCCATGCAATGGACCGATCTTGTCCCTCCCAGAAGGGATGTAATATTTTTTAGTTTACTGCGATGTGTCCAAACAAGGGCTAGGATGCATTATTATGTAGCGAGGAAAGGTCCCATCCTATGCCTCAAGATAATTTAAAAACTACGAGGTTAATTATACAACACACGACCTTGAATTGGGAGCAATGGTTTTTGCTCTGAAGATCTGGAGGCATTACCTTTATGGTACGAAATGCATAGTATTTAAAGACCACAAAAGCCTCCAAAACATATTTGATCAGAAGGAACTTAACATAAGACAGCGATGACAGGTGGTACTACTCAATTATTGCGAATGCGAGATTCGCTATCATCCTGAAAAAGCCAATGTAGTAGCGGATGCCCTTAGTCAGAAAGAGTACTTGGGCCGGCAAGTAAATTCTATAACTATGAAAATCCATTAACACATGTCCACTCAGATCAAAGAGGCTCAGCTAGAAGCCTTGAAACCGAAAAACGTGATAGGTGAATCCTTAAGAGGAATGGAAAAGAACATGGAAATCAAAGGTGACAGATTTCATTATCTCACGGGTTGGATCTGGACTCCAATGTTTGGTGGATACAGAGACGTTGTCATGAATGAAGCCCATAAAACTCGATACTCCGTTCATCTAGGCTCAGACGAGATGTATCTGGACCTTAAGAAACTCTATTGGTGGCTGAACATGAAAGATGAAATTGCTACCTATGTGGGTAAGTGTCTAACTTGGGCCAAAGTCAAGGTAGAATATCAGAATCCCTTGGATTTATTGCAACAACCAAAAATACTTGATTGGAAGTGGGAATGGATTAAAATAGATTTCATAACTTAGTTACCCATGACAACAAGTGGTCATGACACATTTGGGTGATCGTTGAAATATTAACCAAATCCTCACACTTCCTGCCAATAAAAGAAGTTGACAAAATGGAGAAGTTAACAAGGACATACATTAAAGAGATGGTACGATTGCATGGTGTGCATATATCCATTATCTTTGATCGAGATAGTAGATTTACTTTGCGGTTTTGGCAATCACTGCAAAAGTCCTTAGGAACCAATCTTAACATGAGTACAACGTACCATCCTCATATTGATGGGCAAAGCGAGAGAACCATACACACGCTGGAAGACATGTTGAGGGCTTATGTGATAGATTTTGGTAAAGCTTGGGATAACCATTTATCACTCATTGAATTCTCGTACAAGAACTGCTATCACATTAGCATTAAAGTTGCTCCATTTCAAGCCTTCTATGGTCGTAAGTGTACAACCCCTCTATGCAGTGCTGAGGTGGGTGACACACAACTATCCTAGAACGAAGTACCTGACAGTACTATAACCGGTCCTGAGATCATTCGAGAAGAAACAAAAAATGATTGTCCAAATCCGGGAATGACTGAAAGCTTCTAGAGAAAGACAAAAGAGTTATGGAGACAGACGTCGAAAACCTTTGATATTTAGGTTGATGACCACGTGATGTTAAAGGTCTCACCATGGAAAGGAATGTTACATTTAAGAACACATGGAAAACTAAATCCAAGGTACATCGGACCATTTGAGATTCTTGATAGAATTAGCACGGTGGCTTACAAACTCAAACTACCGCATGAACTCAGTAACATTCATCAAACTTTTCACGTATCTAATCTCTAGAAGTATTTCTCTGGCGAGGCTCTTATTATCCAAATCGACGAAATCGAGCTAAACGAGAGTCTATGATTCGTATAAGTACCAGTGGAGATCATGTATAGGGAAAACAAAAGAACAAAACTAAGTCGTATACCAATAGCGAAAGTTCATTGGAATGCTAGGTAGGTACCTTAATTCACTTGGGAATGGGAAGACCAAATGAAACAAAAGTATCCACACCTTTTCGCTAGTTCATGAGTACCACTTTAGATACAATTTAGGGACGAAATTCCCTCTAATGTGAGAATAATGTAACAACCCATTATTTCAAGTCGAGGTAAGTCAAACTTATTCGAATAAAAGTCTAAACTACAATTGTATTCAAGTAAATCCATGTGAAAGCATGAATACAATAAGAACTTAAATGCTTTAAGGGCATGTTTATATAAGTTATTTTATTTTCATACTTTAATAATCATACTTATAGAAGTTATAAATACTTATATATTGAAAACCATGCAAATATATGTTTATATAAGACGTTATGAGTCAACAAAAGTCTAAGGTCAAACATACTAAATAAGAGTCAAATTGTTATGTTTATAAGGCTTAACTATTGATTTAAAAATGAAAATAACTTTTTTATATTTGTATATTAGAAATTTGAAATCTAAAACACTTAGAATAGATCACCCTTTTTCGTGATTCTATGCGTAGACCGAAATCAGGAAATCTCTACCGAAAACCTTCACAAGCATCACTTTCCTCGGATCTAGAACGAATTCGTGGTCAAGATCACAAACGTATGAAGGAACCTTCCACTTTACGACAAACCCTTGGATTGTGATTCCACAGTGAAACCGAGAACATGCATCGAAATCTCTTTTAATTGGGGCACTTTATGCCGAAAACCTCCAATTTTATCTCTTTGGCACATTAATATAGGTGTAACCACCTCTTTTTTTACCCTTCATATATATATATATATATATATATATATATATATATATATATATATATATATATATATATATATATATATATATATATATATATATACACACATGGTTTGGGAACATTTTAAAAACCCATTTCACAGTTAACATTCCATCACATTCTCTCTTAAATTTCAAATATCATTTTCTTTTAAATTCAAAAGCAAATACATCTAAGAAGCTAATTTCAAAGACAAATTCCAAGGATTTTGGTAAGTTACTCATAAAAACTTGTGGTATACAACACTTATTTTACTTGTGTAATATTAATCACATATTATTCTATCAATCGTTGCCGTTATTAGAAAGATATATATATATATATATATATATATATATATATATATATATATATATATATATATATATATATATATAAAATGAAGGTTCAAGAGGCTTATAAATGATAATTTTGCTCCATTTTCTGTTCCTTGTTTGGTTGTGGGTATCGGGTAAAATTATTTATTCGACTATCTATTTAATCATAATTATATGAATATTGTATATATATATATATATATATATATATATATATATATATATATATATATATATATATATATATATATATATAAGTATAAAGCGATTTAAAAATTGTTAAATAAAAATATTATTTTTACAATCTATTTTAGTACCGTTTGGACATAAATGTTGAACTACAAGGAACAACCATATCACGGATTTTACGATTTAAACTTATCGAATTATTAACAATACAAAGCTTTTCGTTACAGTAAAACTAAACATATAAACTATAATACTTATAGTTTGTGAATCATATGCACTACTTTACATACTCAGGAAATATTATGGATAACAAACATATAAACTATAATAAATACAGTTTATGAGATATACTTAGAGTTTATCTGTTACAAAGTAACTTTTAATTATTCTACACGTACCCGTCAATATAGCATTTGTGAGACATGCTTCACATACTTATTTAAGTACCAACCAAGTCCTAAAATTATAACCAGCGTCTCTTGGAGGGAGAGCGTGATACTTGTGTATAGATCTATATGGGACTGACAATCCCGCACCTTAACTGTTCACTACAGTTAGGCCGGCACACTTGGGGTGACAAATGTCGTACCGATTACAATGCTTGAAGAACATCATGTTCCGACCATCTTAGGTCATCAAGCATGGTTATGATAACTCACAATTTGGTATTGAACAATACCATTAGTGTATGAATATGTAAACAACTTCACATAGTTTTATTAAATAATAAAACTTTAATACACTATTTTTTACAGTACAACTGGTGAATCTAGACACTTTACGATTATACAGTTTTTATACAAGTACAAATGCAGAATACTATTCAGGTACAGAGAAAACATAATTTTCGTGGTTTTATGTGAATTAAAGCTACATTATACTATCTCAGAGTACAATAACATTTGCACGTTTTAGTCTTAGGGTATTGAGACTACATTACGATTACAACAGAAAATATAGGATTTTCTAGGAAAACATACTTACATTTCATAGAACAAATGACATATTTTAGTTACAAACATGCTTATGAACTCACCAAATTAATTGTTGACACTCTTTTCAAAACTACTATTTTTAGGAAATTAGTAAACAGGTATCCACATGTTTTATGAAGACGGAGATTCATAGTGCCACGTTTTCTAGTTTTTGCTATACATATTATGGTGTCAACTATACATTAATTTGAACACGAATGTAAAACTATACTTTATCAGTGTAATGTTTGTTGTACTTTGATTACTTTTATGCAGTTGTTGTGATACTATACGTGACGTCCTCCGACCTCGAACGTTTCCGCCGTTTTGGTTTGGGGGTGTGATAGATTCGTATCAGAGCATTTATTAGAGTGAACTAAATATATCAAACCATAAAAGATATATAACTATAAATACAATGGGGATAAAGCTCTCTGACTTAAAGTATACTTTTAAAATCTAAGTATTTTATAAGAAGTATACTAACATGTATAGATATAAGAAACAGTATCACATCGAGAACTACATAAAAGTATTTAGATGTTGGACACTATTGTTAAACCTGGATAATTATGTAATCATATATGGGATAAATATAGCATGATCAACTATATTTGTTTGAGATATGACCAAGATGTGTTTGGGAGTGATCGTGGTGTTGCAACAAGTCTAAAACTTTCCAAACTTATATACCAAAAGAACTCTAGAACCAAACATAAAGTTAAAATACAATAGGAGTATTTTATGGCACCATAACACTAGAACAACAACATTCAAGAAGGTCATCCATACTAGACACAAACATGTGAAAACAAAGGACTCTTACTAGTAAATCTATAAATACTAAGTGTATACGTAAGAGTTATATATAATTAAAGTTTTATAGACTTAGAATTTGTGATTTAGCTTAATTTCCGTTTCCTTGTTTGGTTGTGGACTTAGAGTAGGATAACTTTTTCGAAGGTCTATTTAGTTTTGATTATATATAATTTGTATACACTATGTGATTATAGGGGGAACCAGTATGAGTCATACTATACGAATTCCTTGGAAGTATTGCTATAAATGAAATTCTGATTATTTAATTATATTAGTAAACTTCTATTGTAAATCGCGGAACACTATGAAAGTAAGGATATGATACGTTTAGAACTGAGATATATCTTGTTCAATATCACCTCAGTCTTAACTAGTATAGAGGACTTATCATCTTTTCCTCTTTAAACTTTATAGAAAAAGATGCTGCCACATAAATCAAATAGGCGTTTCAACAACAATTTGACAATTCCACCTCCGCCACCACCTCCATAATATGATCATACTGTCTTCCAAGCAGCAGTAACAGCCGCCATGGCTACCGCCATGATGCAAACTAACGCCAGTGGTACTAGTAGAGCTGGTAGTAGTCCCTACAACTCCAATCACGGGGAAAGTCTTGGACACCCAAGGTAGTGTTATTATAAAGACTTCACGAATGCTAAACCCAAATCTTTCGATGACACTGAAGGTGTCATTGCTCTGATATGTTTGTTCGAGAAAACCAAATCGATGTGTGAAATTTGTGCATGCCCTGAAACTATCAAAGTGAAGTTTGCAGCATGTATTTTCTTGGATAGAGCCCTCTCTTAAAGAAACGACTATGTCAAGTCGTTATCTCTCCCAGTAGCCAATGCCATGAGCTGGGAAGACTTAAACGTTTTGATGCTGGAAGAATATTGTCCCAGAGGCGAAAAACAAAAGTTAGAGCAGGAACTCTAGAGTTTCTCAGTAATGGATTCTGATATTGCTACTTATATTGCCTGATTCAGTGACCTGGCTCTTCTGTGTCCCGAGATGGTCACCCTGGAAAGTAGGAAGGTGGAAAGGGATGTATGGGGATTAACTCCCCTGACTCAAGGAAACCTTGTAGCTACCAATCCACTTACTTTCGATAGTGCCCAACAACTGGCACAGACACCCGTAGATCATGGAGTTCGTCAAGGCTCCATGCCAGTCATTTCCGAAAAACCCAAGGAAGGATGCAACAAAAAGTAGTTTTGAAACAAGCAAAAGGGGCAATCATCCCAAGAGCCTTGTAAGAATCAACAAGCTGTGGCAATACATGCTACTATTATTCCTACTGTCATTCGTGCCTCTATTCCTACCACTGTTTCTACTACTCCAGCACCCTCGAGTTGATATGCTGGAGCTTTTCCAAAATGTAATAAGTGTAACTTCCATCACACACGAGTTTGCAGGGAAATGTACACCATAAACTGCAATAGAAAGGGGCACACTGCCTGTTTCCGAAAAACCCAAAGAAGGATGCAACAAAAAGTAGTTTTGAAACAAACAAAAGGGGCAATCATCCCAAGAGCCTTCTAAGAAGCAAAAAACTGTGGTAGTACATGCTGCTATTATTCCTACTGTGATTCGTGCCTCTATTCCTACCACTGTTTCTACTACTCTAGCACCCTCGAGTTGATATGCTGGAGCTTTTCCAAAATGTAATAAGTGCAACTTCCATCATACACGAGTTTGCAGGGAAATGTACAACATAAACTGCAATAGAAAGGGGCACATTGTCTGTTTCTGTAATACGCCAACACAACCCATCTCCCAAGTCCCTGACATGGGTGTAAGTCAAGCCTATTATGAGTGTGGTGAAATCGGGCATTTCAAGAGAGACTTCCCAAAGAAAAAGAATGATGGCGGTGTAGGAAGAGTTTTGGCGATTTGTCATGTAGAAGCAATAATATATCCTACTGTGGTTACCAGAACATTTGTCACACCCCAAAACCTGAACGGCAGAATCGTTCGGGGGTGGAGGAGGTCATGTATTGTGACCACCCGAAAATTTCTTTTGGTCAAACCCTGAAAGTCAACCACTTCGTATCATAAATTAATATCATTATTTCTTATTTTTAAGAAATATAAAGTGCGTTTGATTATTTTAATATTATTTTTAAACGAACGGGTAAAAGAAAGTCTCATCTCGGGTTTTTATTTTGAAAACCGCAAACACTTCCCGTATTAGAATCACCCGACTAAACTTTTATGTTTTGGGTTTAGGAATCACCCAAAAACCGTAAACTCATGCCTATGTATGAGTTTACTCCCCAAAAAGTGAAAAGAGTAAACTCCCAAAAACCCTCTCAACTATCATACAACCTTTAATTCCAAAACTCCGATCTTGTAAGTGTTCTAACCATTTCAAGTTAGTAAAACACTTAATCTAGTGTTTGTACGACTATTCATCCATTTATTAGTGTATTTTGTTTAGATTTCCAAAACACCAAGAACATCAAGAACACACACTAAGTGTTGTTCTCCCTTTTAGCTCGAATCAAGCACCATTATAGTAAGTACTCCAATCCTTAAGTGCTTGTGAGCTAGTATATCAAACAAATACCAAGGAAATCAGCCAAGAACACCATGTTTGAGGTGTTCACGGTCCAAAAAGATGCTTGGACCGTAAACACCCTAAAAGTTCCTCAAATTTGGCTTAAGTCCCATTTTAAGCCATAGTTTGAAACCCTAGACTTACCTTAACATATCTAAACCTTCCATTGATATGTTTAAGCATTTTGAAACATCAAACACCCCAAAATATAAGTGTTTACGGCCTAAGGATATCTCAAGGACGTAAACACCCAAAAGGTTGTTTAAATGGGTCATATTCCTTACTTAGCCCTAAAAACTAACCTAGACTTTTACCTAGTGGTGTTAAGGAATTAAAACAATGGAAATACCACTTCCCATGGGGGTTTACGGTAGTAAACCTAAGGGAAGTTACCCTTAGACCGTAAACACCTCAAGGTGGGTGTTTTGTGGTCTTAATCCATTCCAAGAGCTAAACCACTTAGCAAGGTTACTTCTATGGACTTGTTAAACTCCAAAACAACTCATGGTTGCAATATTTGGAGTTTAGACCGTAAACTCCCAAGGAGTTTACCCATGGACCCCAAACACCCTAGTTATGCCCTACTAGCACTCGGATGCAAACCTTGTGAACTTTAACACTTGAAACAAAGTGTTTTTAGGTTATAGAGTGTCCCAACTCATATTATTAGTTATAATAAGGCTAATTAGTTATACATATGTTCATTATATGATAACTAGGCTCGTGCGTGTGTACAATCTCCAATTGTCACCTAGCACCGAACCCGACACTTCAATCCAATCCACTCACCACAGGTGAGTTCATACCCCATTAATTAACCTTTGAAATACTTTTCAATATTTTAAATACTTTTATAGGGGGGGGGGGGGAAATACAAGTTAAATACATATAGTTATTACATCACTCACATGTGATTAATAACTATAAAACCAAGGATTTTATCACTGTTCAAACTGTTTATCAAACTTCTTTACTTCAAAATGTTTTACAAACTCTTTTCTTACCAAATAATTTTATTTAAACTTTGTTATACTTCTTATAAATTACATGTCCATATATGTATAGATATATAAGAAATGTTTAAAGGGCTTAGGAAGGCCATCCACCCTATTTCCTTTTCGCGCTTGAGATGTGGTCTGGTGGGATTTCGGATAGTCGTCTGAAAGTCGTTTCAATATTAATTATATATCAATTGTACATATATAGACATAAAAAAGTACTTCCATATTCATGCGTATTAGTTACATCATTAGTAAGTTACCAACGGGGTAACACATGATCATACTACTACAATTTCTAGATCAATGAGTCAGGTCATTTATGAGTCAACACTTATTACTATGAGAACATATACATTACATTACTATGAGTACATATACAATTATACTATAAAGATAACATATACAACTATACTAGAGAAGAACATATACAACTATACTAGAAAGAGAACATATACAACTACACTAGAGAAGAACATATACAACTATACTAGAGAAGAACATATACAACGATACTAGAACAAGTAACATTACATTACATATACATGAATACGTTAACAATTGTGATCCACTGTATCGGAGCATGCCTTAAATGTCATGGCCCGAGTTGTAGCCAAAATTCTGTTGGAGGGAGAGCGTGAGTTTTCGTATAGATCTATACTGGATTGAGTATCCTACACCTTGCTGCTAGCTACAGCCGGACCTGCAGGTCTGCGGGTGCCAAACGTCATTCCGTTTTACGACCATTCATATGTCGTTGTTACCAGTCAATAGTATGGTGTAATTAATCACATGATGCCTTAATATAAATCCGGTTTAAGGTAGTTAGTACAACAGTAGTTCCTATAATACAACACTACAGTACTACATTAATTTACTCTTTACACAATTAGTGATCTTTTCACTTAAACGTTTATGTATAAACTATATTCTGAGAATGATAGTTACACTTGAGTAAATTACCCACTTTTACAGTAAACGAACATACAAAACAGTTAAGCCTTGGTAGAAGGCTACTTTAATAGAAAATATAGGTTTTTCTGAGAGATTGAAACTTTTACAAACACTTACAAACATTTACATACATTTTACAAACTTACACTTGAGACATGTTCAAACGTTTTGATAACAAACACCGACACTAAAATACTTATGAACTCACCAGCTTTATGCTGATAAACTCTATCAAAATAACTTGTATTCTCAGGCCATCAATAGACAGATACCGAGACCAGCTTTTGTGAAGATGGAGCGCATTCATGACTCATCTTATTATTTTGATTTACATTATTTTTGGTGTCTATAACTGTAAAGAACACACTTGTATTAAAATTATATATATTTAATGCAATGGATGATGTTGTTTGCTTATTTACTATTATACTGTGTTGTGATACTTTACATGACGTTGTCCATCCTAGAACGTTTCCGCCATTCATGGTTTTCGGGTGTGATAGATTGGTATCAGAGCATTGTTTATAGTGAATCAAGTATATCAACCCATAAACGATATACTAAACTATAAACCCATTTGGGATTAAAACACTCTGACCAAGAGTCTATACATTAAATACTAAAATATTTAATTAAATATACTAGTCTGCATTCATACTAAAACCAGTGTCACAATGACAAGAACAAGAGTATTACGATTGTTAAATATCACAGGTAAGCTCGGGGATGTATGATCAGTCCTGGGAATGGCATAGCCTGATAAACTATACTGGTCCGAGGAGTGATTAGCATATGCCCTAGAATGGTTGTGATATGTTAACAAGTCTAAAAACTTACCAAGAAAACCACAAGCAGATCAGTAGAACCTAAGCTTAAAACACTATAGGTGTATTTTATACTTCTAACTACATATATACAATATCTTTATACCTCTCTTCTCGTGTAGATCTAAATGGCTGGATTCCATCATGGCGACTTGTACTTTCCGAATGAAGGCAACGCAGGATGGCTCGAAGCAGAGTCCGATGATGAGCACCAAATCTCGTTGGATGATCATCAAGCAGAAGGCTTCTCGGATGGATCTGAATCGGAGCCCGAAGTCAACAACCTACCTCTAGTATGTCAAGCGCCAAACAACAACCCTCGACCAGCTTTTCCAGGTCCCACTCCCTTGTGGGTAAACAACTTGAATCGCTGGAGTGACGAACACGGTCAACCCTTACCTTACATTGGGGACCGAAGCTTTTACAACGTCAGTGAAGGTGGTTCTACCGACCGAGCTCTGCCCGTCATTATCCGCAGAATAGCTCGTAATGTTGAGCAGGGTCGAGCAGCCATCGACCGGGTCGTGGAGATTGATGCCAACTCTGGTGTCAACACAGTCCGCATCCGCCGTCTCGAAGAAGATGTGGAATGGATCTGAAGAACCAATGAAACCCTGCAGCAACATCTGGTTGCCTCTCAAGCAGAAGTCATGGAACTTCGAGCTCGTCAAAGGGCTCATGAACGACACCTTCAAGAGGTGATCCGGCAAATGAGAGACCTCAGGGTTCGCCCGAGGAATACTCATCGCTGTTAGAAGATGTCTAGTACATCTTTATCTTTTGAGTTAAGGATTAGCCTTTAATATCTGTGCTCTAAGTAGCACTTGTCTGTAAAATATTCCTAACTTTCAGTACTCTAATTAGGAATCTAAGGACTGTCAAACTTTTCCGTATGGTATGATGTAAGGCCTACTGTTAGGTCGATTTTTCCTTGAACTTATTACATCAGTAATACCAGTACTATTGACGTCTATCTAATCTGTGGGAAAAATCTTTACACTTGTGTTTTCCTACTAATCTTCCTTGTTGTGATCTCAAACACTCATTCAACTGTTGGGCTATGGTTAGTTAATCCATGTGTCACTCTCACCTTACTTACAAATTGATTCTTACCACTTTTCTTATCTTTATAAACTTATAGCTAAAAGATGCCTCCTCGCAAATCTCGCCGAAATAACCCTACACCTCCACCGCCTCCTCCACCTCTAGTCATCGACACAGCAGCCCTAAATGCTGCCGTAGCTGCAGCAGTGGCAACTGCCATGGCACAGTATCACTCTACTGATGCCAGCAGAGGTGGAACCCCTGTTAACTCTATTCCGGTGGAAACTCCTGTGCACTCGAGAGAGTGCTCTTACAAGGATTTCACCAACTGCAAGCCGAAGTCCTTTCATGGCACCGGCGGGGTCATTTCCCTCTCGCAATGGTTCGAGAAGACTGAATTAGTCTTCGAAGTTTGTTCATGCCCTGCTGCGAGAAAACTCAAGTATGCCACATGCACCTTTGAAGGAAAGGCCCTGACGTGGTGGAACGGCCACGTTAAAGCTCTAACCCTCGTTGTAGCCAACGACATAGGCTGGGAAACAATGAAAGACCTCATGATTTAGGAATACTGCCCAAGGGGCGAAATCCAGAAATTGGAGCAGGAGCTTTGGAGCATGACCATGAAGGGCACCAACATTGTTGCTTATACCGCCAGATTCAGCGAACTGGTGGCCCTCTGCCCCAATATGGTTCCCACTGAAGGGAAAAAGATTGAAAGGTACATATGGGGGCTAGTGCCTCCGTATCATGGGAATGTCCTATCATCAAACCCCGCTACCTTCGACAGTGCCAAGCGATTGGCACAACGACTCATTGACCATTGAGTCAAAACCCCTACAACAACAACAACCCTAGCCATCCCGGAACCCTCCAAACCCGCTGACACTAAGCGGAAGTTCTGGGAAGACAAAAAGAAATAGTGAGCTACTAAAAAGCAACATGTTGTGGCTGTTCATGCGCGATAACCCCTACTGCTGATACTGCTCCGGTGAGACAGTATGCTGGAAGTTTGCCTAAGTGCAACAAATGAAACTTCCACCACAACGGCCCCTACCGTGAAATGCAGTGCTCTAACTGAAACAGGAAAGGACACACCATCCGTTTTGGTAAATCCCCGGCGAGGCCGATCACCCAAATCCCCGGCCCTGGCACGAGCCCGACCTGCTATGGATGTGGGGAAGCAGGCCACTACAAGAGGGACTGCCCTAAAGCGAAGAATGCTGGTGGAGCAGGGAGGGTACTGCCAATAGGCCATGGGGAAGCAGTTGCTGACCCGACGGTGGTAACTGGTACGTTCCTCCTCGATAACTCCTATGCATGCATTCTGTTCGATAGTGGAGCGGAGCGAAGCTTCGTGAACCATAAATTTGCCCGCATGCATAAACAACAACCACACACACTTAAAGAACAATTCACAGTAGAAATGGCTAATGGAAAAACAGAAAACACCAATAGCGTATACTTAGGATGTACCCTAACTCTAGATAACCATGTTGGATAAGGTGTCTAAGTCCATAACTTATTTGGTATATACTTGACCCGACCGGCATGGTCCATTTGGGTTGCATCTCATCCAAACTATTATGGATAATTTTATGAGAGTTATACACATATGTTTATTAATATATTATGAGTTATAATATATTAATATGAAGTTACGTTATTTAATTAGTTTTAGTCTTAAATTAATTATGAATTAATTTAGAGATTAAAAGGAATACTAATTAAATTATGGGCTATTTGTTTTATATAGTGTGGGCTAATACTCATTTGTTAATGGGCTAGGCTTATGTGGAAGTCCATGGATGATCCATGGAGCTTTTAACCCATGGATCCTTGGAAAAGGAAAAGACATGGGTTATTAGGGTTTCACCCTAACCATGCACACTATATAAGCATGCTTATGGAGCATGAAATGAAGCCTAAGAGAAAACTAGTGAACTAGTGTGTGTGTGCATGTGTGTGGCCGATTTATACAAGGTGTATACTCTCATCAAAGTTTTCCAAGAGTTTGTGGTGTTCGTGATTCCATTTGAGGCATTCACACTATTGGTGCTTGGCCCTCAAACTCCTTAGAACCCAACTCACCAAAAGGTATGTAATCTCTTCTAACTCTTTATGTTGAAATGTTCCCCATGCCATGTTAGATAGGTTATAAACCTTGGAAAATTATTATTTTGCATGTATTTAGACAAACATAGATCCAAGGTTTATTAGGGTTGCATGCACACTTAGGAAGTGTTAGATTGCTCAAAACCCAACAGTGGTATCAGAGCCTAGGCTTGCTTGTTTGATACTTGATGCAAAATAGTGAAAAAAGTTGAAATCATTGCTGTCTGCATGGTGGACTCGCCGAGTCCATTGGGGGGACTCGACGAGTCCAAGGAAAAATTCAACCTACTCGACGAGTCAGTTCATGCACTCGACGAGTAGGATCGAAAGAGTGCAGATTCTCGACTTTTGCTGCTGGAAATGGACTAGAAACATTACCCTAAACTGTTTTGGTGTTATAAAACTTATTTTAGTTGGTGTAATGGTTGTTCTAATCCATTTACAATAGCATATATCAAAATTCCATGATTTTATGTGTTCATATAATTCTTGAATTTTTGATGATCATGTTCATGTTCTTATGAATTTAGAAAATGATAGGAATTATTTGCTGAATTGTTTAGGATTAATACTTTATCATTTATGTGTTTTAATGGAGTCCATAATTTGTCCTCAAGTTATGGATTACCAAAGGTCACTTTCATTAAACACACACTTAAAACACATAAGTTACATGAAAATGAAGAGTCTTCATTTTTATGAACCTTTAATTCATAAGTTATGAAATGAAGTGTTTTGCAAAGTTACAAAACTTGTCCTCAAGTTTTGGAATTTGTAAAGTTTCACACACTTTAATAAACTTTAATTCCAAACCTTAGAGTTTTAATAGTTAAAATTCAACCCTTATACTATTTATAACATTAATGGTTAATTATTATATATATGTATAAGAATAAGTCGTTTTACCGTTAGTAGGCCTCATTCACGAAGCCGGTCTATAAGGTGGGTATAAGGTTGTTGCCTATAAAATGGTGACTTAATGGGTGTATACTCTCACCCACCGCTTGCTTGATCGGTGGAGGGTCGTTAGCCGAACGGGTAGAACAATGACTTTAAATCCTCATTAAAAGTATAATGAATATTATAAAGTAACTAAACTCTTTTAATTCCCAATCTTAGTTATTTTAGGGAAAATGTGAACATGGTGCTAGTCCATGGAATTCACACTTTGTACCTTACCAAGTCGTTGGTGGAGCGTGTGTGGTTAACCGGCACACTAACTAGGACTAGTAAGGATCACGAAGGGTGACTTAATGTTTGTCATAGATCAATGGAGCGTGTGTGGTTAACCGGCACATTGATTAGGTGATAATATTAAGAGTACCAAGTGAATTAGCATGGTTATTCACACCTTGTTTTGTGATCCTCGGCATCCCAGTCACAAAACTTGAAGGGCACAATCGAGATTGAAACATGCCATTGAAAAGTTCAATGAATCTCAAAAGAATCTAGGAATTTCAAATCCAATTAAACCTAATAAATCATTTCGTTTTCATGGTGGAAATTGGTGAATCGTCATTCACCTACCTTTCAAATATATTATTACTTAGATTATGGCATCCCTCTTCTAAGTGTAATATATTGTGATTGGATCCTAGCCTTAATATTACATTTGGGTGTCTTATTAAGGATCCTAAATATCTAATCTAAACTTACTTTCTTCTTTCATATGTCTTCCAACACCAATGCTTCAGGCTCTAACCCAACTGGTTCTTTCTCTCTCATGAATCTTTGTGGGAGGGTCATCTTTGATGGTTCCAACTTCATGGATTGGATTAGGAACATCAGGATGGTTACTCGTTACGAGGACAAGGAATATGTCCTCGATAAGGAGTTAAAAGAACTTGATGAGTCTACTGCTACTCCTGAGGAGATCGCTGAATTCAGGACTCATGAGAGAGATGCTACTAAGGTGGCATGTATCATGATGGCCACAATGACAGCCGAGCTCCAAAAGTCGTATGAAGATTTCTACCCTTTTGAGATGCACCAAGACCTGATGGAAAGGTACCATCAGAGTGCTCCTCAGGAGCGGTATGAAATAATCTCCTCCATAATAACTACCCGCATGAAGGATGGTGAATCCGTCACGGGCCACATGCAAAAGATGCAAAGGTATGTGGACCGTTTGCTGAAGCTGAATGTTAACATCCCCGAGGAGTTGGCAATTGACATCATTTTGCACTCCTTGCCTTCTTGTTATGATCATTTTCGAATGACATATCATATGAACAAGGAGGAAGTTACCCTCAGCAAGCTTCAAGGACTCTTGAAGACCGCTGAAACCGGTCTTAAGGGTAAAGCGGTTGTTACCTCTACTACTCCTACTCCAACTTCTACCCCTGTTTTAGCTATTGGGCAAGGCAAAGGGAAAAAGAGGAAGCACCCTTCGAAGGGTACCAAGGGAAAGTCTCTTGAAGGCTCCTCATCAAAGACTAAGAACGGTTCTGTCACTCCTTCTGCCATTCCCAAGGATGCTGAATGCTTTTATTGCCATGAAAAGGCACACTGAAAGCGAAACTGCCCTAAGTACTTGCAGGATCTAAAGGATGGGAAAGTGAAACCCACCTATGCAGGTATTTACACTATATTGTCTAATTACTCAACATATTCTAACTCTAGGGTGCTTGATACAGGATGTGGTATTCACATATGTTCTAATTTGCAGGGCCTAAGAAGAAGTGAGGATGTGGAGCACGGGAAGATAAACTTAATCATGGGGAATAGGAAGGCTTCACCTGTTTCCAAGATTGGAGTTTATACTTTGTTGCTTAATAATAGGTTAAAATTAGATTTGAATAAATGTGTGTACTCGTCTGAAATGGCGAGGAATATTATTTCTTTTCATGCTTTGTACAAACAAGGTTTTACCTTTTCGTTTGATAATGAATGTGGTGGTATTAATACAGGATGTGGTATTCACATATTTTCATACTCGTCTGTTGCAGTTGGCGCACTGCATATCTCGGCAAGGTCCATGGTGGTGGAAATTGCACTTGGTGCATTTTGGGAGGTTGCCTACATAAGGCTTTGTTGGGTAGGTATTCGTAGGGACTGTAGCAGGTACAATAGCAGCATTTACTGACACAAGTTGTTTTTTTGCGGATTCTTGGGAAGGTCCACCCTTTCCTTTGATCCACGCTCTCTTCCTGCCATTGTTTTTGTTGTTGTAGTTGTTGTTTCCTTTCTGTGGTGCTGGTGCAGAAGTGGTTGAGTTCTGATGACCTCCGTAGTCGATCAGAGATTGTGCCAGTTCCTTAGCACTTTCAAAGGTGTCAGGTTTGGAAGCTAACACGCTTGACCGCATCTGGGGCGTCAGTCCCCAGATGTACCTTTCTATCTTCTTTCTCTCGGGAGCAATCATGTCTGGACAAAGGATTGCTAGTTCGCAGAATCTGTTGGTATAAGTAGCGATGTCGGTACCCACCATTCCGAGAGTCCATAGTTCGTGTTCAAGCTTTTGAATTTCTCCCCGCGGGCAGTATTCTCTCATCATCATGGCCTTCAAGCTCTCCCAGCTTATGGAGTTTGCCACGATTGGGGTAAGTACTTTAACGTGACCATTCCACCAAGTTAAAGCTTTATCAAGAAGGGTGAAGGTTGCAAATTTGACCTTGCTGTGCTCGGGACATGAGCAGATTTCAAAGATTGCCTCTGTCCTTTCAATCCACTGCCTCAGGGCCATCACACCACCAGTACCATAAAACATCCGGGGCTTGGCATTGGTGAAGTCCTTATAGGTGCATTCTCTAGGTGGTCCATGACTCTCGCCATGGTTGGACGTGTGTGCGCCAGATCCCGAGACATTAGCACTTGAGTTATTGATCTGTGACATGGCGGCTGCCACTGCTGCGGTGACTGCTGCTTGAAACATTATAGCATCAAATTGGGGTGGTGGAGGTGGTGGTATAGGTATTTCCTCACTGTTGTTTCGCCTTGGATTCCTACGCGGAGGCATCCTTCAACTATAGATGGAAAGAAAACAATGATAAGAATTTCATGAAATGGAAAATGTACGTGTCTCATGAATTAAATCGCTATAATTCAACAACAAAAGATAGTATGAGTCTTAAAATAGAAGAATGAAAGTTATTTGTAAGACTGAAGGTATGAAACAAGTATTTGGGTTCCCAAGGACCATTCAAGGTTCGAACGAAATACTCAACATAGTAATAATAGTGCCACTTATATTAATATAAAAGTTGTTACAACGATCAAGAAAATTTGTCCCCTATAAGGATATCCGTTTACCAAGTTCAAAAAATTTAAAGACTTTTAGCCGAGGTCCTAAGCTATAACAAAATTTGAGTTCTTGACAAGCACTACTTGCGTCGAAAGTTGCGTTTGGAGCTTGACTCCGTATCTGATTGCTTCGACTCCATTAGACGCCTATCCAAAGCGGCTTGTTGTTCCCTTAGTTCGGCGAGGGCTGCAATAATTTGTGCTTGAAACGCTTCGGTTTGGAACTGAGCGTTGTCTTGCCTCTTGTTCAACTTACGGATGTCAGAAGTGTGAACCTGCACTTCTACGTTGATATCCCGGAGTCGACTAGCTTGTACTCCAGACTGATAGGACTGATTGGCTAACTTACCCACCATTACCGGGAGTGCTCGATCAGCCGAACTTCCGCCGCGGACATCATAGAAGTCCCGACACATGCCGTAGGGAGGGTGTAGGTTTTGCTGTTGGCTCCAATGGTGGAGGTGACTTCCCCAGACGAGAGTCGGTCCTTGAAAGTTCCTCACGAAGACGGGAGGTTGAATGGGTGGTGGATCGATAACTTCCGGCTCTGAGTCGGTACCGGAGTCATCACCCACGTCTATGGGTTCCTCGTCCTCTTCGGGATCATCTTCGATCCATCCTCCGTTGCCTTGGTTGGGAAAGTAGGGGTCGCGAGGGTGGTGAAATCCAACCATTTGACTATACGAGAATTTGGGTTATAAGAATTGAATAAAGTCGGAACATGTAAAACATGTAAGTTAAACTAGTTTAGATAGCAAATACTCCTATAGTATTTAAATTCTTGTGTTTGATTTTTGTAATGGTTTGGTACGGTTTGACTTGTTGCTTACTACGATAATTCCTCGATTCGTGCGTGTCAATTTGCCTATATACTTGTAAAATTGTATAATATGAAAATAGTTTGTGGTATGCATGTAATTGTACTTAAATGAACTGTTAATTTAAGTTGAACGAAATGCTGCTTAAGTGTAAAAAAAAGAAATTTGTTTTGTTAGAGAGTATTAGTCCCTTAAGCATTTATAGTTTGTATATCTTATGTGGTTCGATATACTTAGTTCACTATAAACATTGCTCTGATACCAATCTGTCACACCCCCAAACCTGAACGGCGGAAACGTTCGGGGGCGGATGACTTCATGTGGTAGCGTAACAAATGAATACATAGTAAAGAAAGCAATACAACCATCATATATATAATTGAAAGTTTACATTTGTCAAAAGTTACATGTTCAAAACCAATTACAATATGATGTCAAAAATATGAGATTAAACTGGCACCGCAGCATCTCTTCTTCAAAAGCATATTAGTACCTGAAATTACTGAATCCCTGGGACATACAAGTAATTTTGAAAGAGTAGATCAACATTTAAGCTGGTGAATTTCATAAGTATTTAAATGACAATGTTTAAATGAAATGAAATGTTTTATCTTTGTTTGTATGTGTTTAGAAAATCCTATATTTTCTACTAGCATAAAAGTAGCCTTCATTCAAGACCAATGTTTGTTTCCAAAATGTATGTAAAGGTAAAATAATAAATGAGTTTGAAAACCTTGTAAATCAATGCGTTTTTAAATACCCCTTGTGAGTTTTATAACCATACTATTGACTCGAAATGCCTATACACAACGTTCTTCAGGCGTTGGAATGTTATGACGTTTGTCACCCCAAACGGTGGACTGTAGCTAACAGTCAGGGCGCGGGTTGTCAAGCCCGTATAGATCTATACACAAACACCATGCTCCCCCTCCAAGGGATTCTGGTATATAATACAGGACTTGAAATGTGTACTCGAACGTACATGAAGTTAGTGTCTCACAAACCCGTGGTATAAAAACAGATCTACTGGTTAAAATGTTACGTTTGTTCTTGTATACGAAAGTAAACTTCTTGAAATATATGTTTCTAGTACATAAGAGTTAGAAATCTGTTCGTAAAACTATACCTATTATAGTTTTACAAAGTGTGCCTTGTTTGTTTTTAGAAATACTTAGGAAAAGAATCATTTGTTTATGAAAGCATAGATTTTTGGTGTCGAGTCTACGATAGAAAAGAATAATTTAAGAACAGTTTAGTTTTATACCTGCATTACAACAACTTTATATTTTAAAAGATCGAATGCTATTGTAACATATGATATATATTTATATAATTAAAAGTTCCTTTAAAGGTTTATAAATCGCATGTGATTTGAATATTTAACAGTATATAAAAGAGTTTCTTTATATAACACACGATAATACTCGTGTGTTTTACTTGTAATCCCCCCTTTGAAAGCATATAAAAGTATTTAGAATAATTAAAACGGTTGATTAAGGGGTATGAAACTCACTTGAAAGTTTTGGAGATAGCGAGATGGAAAACCGGGCAGAGTTTCGTCTCGGGAAACGGATTTTCCTCGGGATTCTCGGGAATCTCGGGAGTAAAATCGACCTTCGGGACTTGAGCCAAAAAGACCAGAGCTTCGGGTTTGAACGGACACGGAAAACGAGGCAAAGTAGAGTCAGAGAGAAGAGAAATGAGCCCTTTCTTTGGAAACCTTCGTATGCTATTTATAGGGAGGCTGGTCTGCCTCAGTACGCGTACGTCACGCATGACCGAAGCCTCGACTGCCTCGGCCTCGGATGGGACGGGTCCCTGGGTACGCGGGTCGGATGGGACAGCGGGTCGGGTTCTCCGGAACGTGCGACGTGGACGGTTTGAGGCCGAGCTTCTCAGGTACGCGGGGCGTACAGGGGTACGCAGCGCGTAACTTGGATGCTGACTCCCCTTCGGATAATATCCGAATTTTGAATAAAATAAATAATTAATTTATTTAATAAACTTCAAAAATTCATATCTTCTTCATACGAACTCCGTTTTCGATGGTCTTTATATCCTCGCGTAGGTGAGACTACGCTCTTCAACTTTCGTTTAGACTCCGTCGGCAAATTCCGAATTTTTTTTTTATTAAATATAAAATCTATCGTGTTTAAGGAATTTCTTTGAAAATTCGTAACTTCTTTATCTGATGTCGGTTTTTACCAGACTTTTTACCGCTGGAATACCATTGTCTAGACCTTCGATTCTCGTTTAGGTCATTCCGGCCAAAAGTCGCTCGATTTCTGATTCGAGTTTTTAGCTGTCTGTTGCTAAATCGAACTTGGAAAAATCATAACTTCGCTAAATGAAGTCGGATTTGGGCGTTCTTTTCACGTACGATCATGGTTCAAATACATTTAATCATAGAAGGAAATTAAATAGGACTTATTTGTACATTTTATTATGAAAGTAAATTTTATTACTCAGAAGAGGTTACAATACTTGACCCACTTTGGTCATTACAAAGAGTTGAAATATCGGGTTGTCACATCATCCCCCCGTTAGAGAGAATTTCGTCCCGAAATTTAAAGTAGTAAAGATACTAGTGAACATGAAAGAGATGAGGGTACTTTTGTTTCATCTGATCTTCGCATTCCCACGTGAATTCGGGTCCCCGCTTGGCGTTCCAGCGAACCTTCACGATGGGTATGCGACTTTGTTTTGTTTGTTTGACCTCTCGGTCCATGATTTCTACTGGTTCTTCCACAAAGTTGAGGCTCTCGTTGATCTCGATTTCGTCGAGTGGGATAACAAGAGTCTCGTCGGATAGACACTTTTTCAAGTTTGAGACGTGGAAGGTTGGATGGATGTTACTAAGTTCGCGCGGTAGGTTAAGCTTGTAAGCCACAGGGCCGATTCTGGCAAGAATCTCGAAAGGCCCTATGTACCTTGGATTTAGTTTCCCACGCTTTCCAAATCGTATTAAACCCTTCCACGGTGAGACCTTTAATAAGACGTGGTCTCCTACCTGGAATTCCAAAGGTTTCCTCCTTTGGTCAGCGTAGCTTTTTTGTCGGTCTCTTGAGGCTTTCAATCGTTCACGAATCTGAACGATCTTCTCTGTTGTTTCACGTATGATCTCTGGACCGGTGAGAGTGCTTTCAGGAACTCTTCTTCCAGCTAACTGGGTATCGCCAACTTCAGTCCAGCACAGAGGGGATCTGCACTTTCGACCATAGAGGGCTTCAAACGGAGCAGCCTTTATGCTTGTATGATAACTATTGTTGTATGAAAATTCGACAAGGGGTAAATGAATATCCCATGCCTTTCCAAAATCAATCACGCAGGCTCTCAGCATGTTTTCTAAAGTTTGTATCGTTCTCTGACTTTGTCCGTCTGTCTGTGGGTGGTAGGCTGTACTCATGTCCAGCCTAGTTCCCAGGGAACTTTGTAGTGACTGCTAGAACCTTGAAGTGAATCTACTATCTCGATCGGAGATAATGGATATCGGAACACCATGCAGTCGCACTACTTCCCTTAAGTAAGTTCTTGTAAGCTTCTCCATTTTGTCAGTCTCTTTGATGGGTAGGAAATGCGCGGATTTGGTCAGTCTGTCGACAATGACCCATATGGTATCGAGTCCACTTGTCGTCTTGGGTAATTTGGTTATGAAGTCCATAGTAATCCGCTCCCATTTCCATTCCGGTATCTCTGGCTGTTGTAGTAGTCCTGACGGTTTCTGATACTCGACCTTAACCTTAGCGCAAGTAAGACATTTACTCACGAAGGTAGCAATTTCTGCTTTCATGTTAGGCCACCAGTACAGTTTCTTAAGATCCAGATACATTTTATCTGAACCCGGGTGAACGGAATATCTTGAGTTGTGAGCTTCAGTCATGACTATGTTTCTGAAACCACCATGTTTTGGGGTCCAGATTCGGTCCATGAGATAGTAGGCTCCGCCACCCTTGACTTCTAAATTCTTCTCCATTCCTCGCAGGGATTCACCCGCCACATTTTCGGGTTGCAAAGCTTGCATTTGTGCTTCCTTAATTTGTGTGGATAAGTGGGAATGGATAGTCATGGTCAGAGATTTGACCCTCTGACCAGCGTATTCCTTTCGACTGAGGGCGTCGGCTACTACGTTGGCCTTTCCAGGATGATAACGAATCTCACCTTCGTAGTCATTCAGTAACTCGACCCATCGTCGTTGTCGCATGTTGAGTTCCTTCTGATCGAAAATGTGTTGAAGGCTCTTGTGATCGGTGAAGATTGTACTCTTTGTTCCGTATAAGTAGTGCCTCCAGATCTTCAGAGCAAATATCACAGCTCCTAATTCGAGATCGTGTGTCGTATAGTTCACTTCGTGTGTCTTAAGCTGTCGGGAGGCATAAGCGATAACCTTCCCCCTCTGCATAAGAACACAACCTAGTCCTTGATTTGAAGCATCGCAATACACCACGAAGTCTTCTATCCCTTCGGGGAGGGATAGTATCGGTGCGGTGCACAAGGCCTGCTTTAGTGTCTGGAATGCCTTTTCTTGTTTCGCTTCCCAGTCAAAGGCCACACCTTTCTGGGTTAATGAAGTAAGAGGTTTCGCAATGCTCGAAAAGTTCTTTATGAATCTGCGATAGTAGCCAGCTAGACCTAGAAATTGACGAATTTCAGTAGGTGTCTTTGGTGCCGACCAGTTCTCAATAGCCTTAATTTTGGAGGGGTCCACGTGTATACCCTTTTTGCTAACAACGTGACCTAAAAATTCGACTCTTCGAATCTAAAATTCGCATTTAGAGAACTTCGCATAGAGTTTTTCCGTTCGCAGTGTTTCTAGGACTTTTCGTAGGTGTTGACCATGCTCTTCCTCACTTCGAGAGTAGATAAGTATATCATCGATAAAGACAATGACGAACTGGTCCAAGTAAGGGCGGCATACCCTATTCATTAGGTCCATAAATACTGCTGGTGCATTGGTTAATCCGAACGGTATCACCACGAATTCATAGTGTCCATAACGAGTTTGGAAAGTTGTCTTTGGAATGTCCCCCTCTAGAACTCGTAATTGGTGATATCCCGATCGCAGGTCTATTTTTGAGAAGTAGTTCGCCCCTTGAAGTTGATCGAATAGGTCGTCGATACGGGGTAGAGGATAGCGGTTTTTGACAGTAAGTTTGTTCAGCTCTCTGTAGTCGATGCACATACGGAACGATCCGTCTTTCTTCTTTACAAACAAGATCGGTGCTCCCAAGGTGAGAAACTTGGTCTTATGAATCCTTTGCGAAGGAGTTCATTAAGTTGACTGGAAAGTTCCTGCATCTCTGCTGGTGCAAGACGATAAGGCGACTTTGCTACTGGGGTAGCTCCTGGAATTAAGTCGATTCTGAACTCGACTTGGCGTTGCGGTGGTAATCCTGGTAGTTCTTCTAGAAAGATATCGGGAAAGTCGCGTACTACCGAGATGCTCTTGATGTCCTTTAGTTCTTGACTTGTATCGACGATGTGTGCTAGGAATGCCCGACAATCCTTCCGTAAGCACTTTCGAGCTTGGATGCACGAAATAATGCGAAGGTTTGTACTAGATTTGTCGCCGTAGATAACTAATGTTTCGTTGTTCGGGAGGTTAAGACGGACTGCTTTCTCAAAGCACATGATGTCAGCGCGAAGGAGACTCAACCAATCCATGCCGACTATGACATCGAAACTTTTAATTTGTACCGGCATGAGATTGATTGGGAAAGAATGGCCGTCCAATGTTAACGTACAGCCCATGTATATGCAATTTGTGCTTTCGGTTTTTCCATTGGCCATCTCTACAGTGAATGATTCTTTTAACTTGCTAGGTTTAGGTTTAAGTAAATGGATAAAGTTTTGACTCACGAAGCTTCTCTCCGCTCCACTATCGAATAATATGCATGCGTATGAATTATCGAGAAGAAACGTACCAGCAACTATAGTTGGGTCAGCTACAGCTTCGTCGTGACCTATTGCCAAAACTCGTCCTACACCTCCGGTGCCTACTGCCTTAGGACAGTTTCTCTTGTAGTGGCCCACCTCGCCACAACCGTAGCAAGCCTGCCCTATACCCGCACCGGAAACTTGAGTGATCGGCTTTGCGGGTTCTTTGCAGAAACAAGCCATGTGTCCTTTCCTATTGCAGTTGGCGCACTGCATATCTCGGCAAGGTCCATGGTGGTGGAAATTGCACTTGGTGCATTTTGGGAGGTTGCCTACATAAGGCTTTGTTGGGTAGGTATTCGTAGGGACTGTAGCAGGTACAATAGCAGCATTTACTGACACAAGTTGTTTCTTTGCGGATTCTTGGGAAGGTCCACCCTTTCCTTTGATCCACGCTCTCTTCCTACCATTGTTTTTGTTGTTGTAGTTGTTGTTTCCTTTCTGTGGTGCTGGTGCAGAAGTGGTTGAGTTCTGATGACCTCCGTAGTCGATCAGAGATTGTGCCAGTTCCTTAGCACTTTCAAAGGTGTCAGGTTTGGAAGCTAACACGCTTGACCGCATCTGGGGCGTCAGTCCCCAGATGTACCTTTCTATCTTCTTGCTCTCGGGAGCAATCATGTCTGGACAAAGGATTGCTAGTTCGCAGAATCTGTTGGTATAAGTAGCGATGTCGGTACCCACCATTCCGAGAGTCCATAGTTCGTGTTCAAGCTTTTGAATTTCTCCCCGCGGGCAGTATTCTCTCATCATCATGGCCTTCAAGCTCTCCCAGCTTATGGAGTTTTCCACGATTAGGGTAAGTACTTTAACGTGACCATTCCACCAAGTTAAAGCTTTATCAAGAAGGGTGAAGGTTGCAAATTTGATCTTGCTGTGCTCGGGACATGAGCAGATTTCAAAGACTGCCTCTGTCCTTTCAATCCACTGCCTCAGGGCCATCACACCACCAGTACCATAAAACATCCGGGGCTTGGCATTGGTGAAGTCCTTATAGGTGCATTCTCGAGGTGGTCCATGACTCTCGCCATGGTTGGACGTGTGTGCGCCAGATCCCGAGACATTAGCACTTGAGTTATTGATCTGTGACATGGCGGCTGCCACTGCTGCGGTGACTGCTGCTTGAAACATTATAGCATCAAATTGGGGTGGTGGAGGTGGTGGTATAGGTATTTCCTCACTGTTGTTTCGCCTTGGATTCCTACGCGGAGGCATCCTTCAACTATAGATGGAAAGAAAACAATGATAAGAATTTCATGAAATGGAAAATGTACGTGTCTCATGAATTAAATCGCTATAATTCAACAACAAAAGATAGTATGAGTCTTAAAATAGAAGAATGAAAGTTATTTGTAAGACTGAAGGTATGAAACAAGTATTTGGGTTCCCAAGGACCATTCAAGGTTCGAACGAAATACTCAACATAGTAATAATAGTGCCACTTATATTAATATAAAAGTTGTTACAACGATCAAGAAAATTTGTCCCCTATAAGGATCTCCGTTTACCAAGTTCAAGAAATTTAAAGACTTTTAGCCGAGGTCCTAAGCTATAACAAAATTTGAGTTCTTGACAAGCACTACTTGCGTCGAAAGTTGCGTTTGGAGCTTGACTCCGTATCTGATTGCTTCGACTCCATTAGACGCCTATCCAAAGCGGCTTGTTGTTCCCTTAGTTCGGCGAGGGCTGCAATTATTTGTGCTTGAAACGCTTCGGTTTGGAACTGAGCGTTGTCTTGCCTCTTGTTCAACTTACAAGTAATTTTGAAAGAGTAGATCAGCATTTAAGCTAGTGAATTTCATAAGTATTTAAATGACAATGTTTAAATGAAATGAAATGTTTTATCTTTGTTTGTATGTGTTTAGAAAATCCTATATTTTCTACTAGCATAAAAGTAGCCTTCATTCAAGACCAATGTTTGTTTCCAAAATGTATGTAAAGGTAAAATAATAAATGAGTTTGAAAACCTTGTAAATCAATGCGTTTTTAAATACCCCTTGTGAGTTTTATAACCATACTATTGACTCGAAATGCCTATACACAACGTTCTTCAGGCGTTGGAATGTTATGACGTTTGTCACCCCAAACGGTGGACTGTAGCTAACAGTCAGGGTGCGGGTTGTCAAGCCCGTATAGATCTATACACAAACACCATGCTCCCCCTCCAAGGGATTCTGGTATATAATACAGGACTTGAAATGTGTACTCGAACGTACATGAAGTTAGTGTCTCACAAACCCGTGGTATAAAAACAGATCTACTGGTTAAAATGTTACGTTTGTTCTTGTATACGAAAGTAAACTTCTTGAAATATATGTTTCTAGTACATAAGAGTTAGAAATCTGTTCGTAAAACTATACCTATTATAGTTTTACAAAGTGTGCCTTGTTTGTTTTTAGAAATACTTAGGAAAAGAATCATTTGTTTATGAAAGCATAGATTTTTGGTGTCGAGTCTACGATAGAAAAGAATAATTTAAGAACAGTTTAGTTTTATACCTGCATTACAACAACTTTATATTTTAAAAGATCGAATGCTATTGTAACATATGATATATATTTATATAATTAAAAGTTCCTTTAAAGGTTTATAAATCGCATGTGATTTGAATATTTAACAGTATATAAAAGAGTTTCTTTATATAACACACGATAATACTCGTGTGTTTTACTTGTAATCCCCCCCTTTGAAAGCATATAAAAGTATTTAGAATAATTAAAACGGTTGATTAAGGGGTATGAAACTCACTTGAAAGTTTTGGAGATAGGGAGATGGAAAACTGGGCAGAGTTTCGTCTCGGGAAACGGATTTTCCTCGGGATTCTCGGGAATCTCGGGAGTAAAATCGACCTTCGGGACTTGAGCCAAAAAGACCAGAGCTTCGGGTGTGACATGCATTGTGACAACCTAAGTTGCCCCAGAACGTTTCCGCCATTCATGGTTTTGGGGTGTGACATGTATTGTGACAACCTAAGTTGCCCCGTTACATTTCCCCGTTACCGTTAACGGAATATTCCACTGTTCAAAAGTTCCGTTAATGAGAAGTCGTCAAGTTTACTAAACATTTCAATTGTGTATGTTTATATGCCGTTAAGTCATGATAAAAGGAAATAAAAATACATAACACATATTTCCATTTAATTGGAAATGTTAAGTTTTATTATTACGACCACTAAATCGGATGCGACCAAAAGCCCCGTTTAACGGCAGTATCGGGTAGAATTCCACTGTGTCCCGACTCAAAACCCTATGTAAGGGTGAGTGGAGTCCATTGGAGACTTTTTACACACACACTCTCTCTCTCTCTCTACAGTCTCTTTAGACTCGTTTTAGCCCCGAATCCGCAACCAAACGCTTCCAAATTGTATGTCCGCTTACCCTAGTGTATTCTAAACATATTGATTTGTGTTTGTAGCCCAAAAATCGGACTTAGAAGCAATGGAAAAGGAGTTTACGGCCTAAGAACCTCCTTAGGCCGTAAACACCCAAATCAAGGCCAAAATGACCCAAACATGTCCCTAATAGCTTAAAAATAAATAGGGGAATTAGCCTAGAAGTGTTTAAACACAAAAATGCATGAATTTAGGACTCAAAGAAGAGTTTACGGCCCAAGCACATGCGTAGGCCGTAAACTCCCAAAGTCATGGTCCTAAATGCACTCCAAACTCATCCTAGGACTTCATACATAATTTAGGATCTTATCCTCTTGAGTTTAGACCCTTGAAACACTCCAAAATGAATTATTAAAGGGAGTTTATGGCCAGACAAGGGTTAAGGCTGTAAACACCCTTAAACATGCCCAAAATGTTGGTTTTTGTTCCCCAAATGGCCTTAGACTATTTCTATATAATTCTAGGAAGGATTTAAGGACTTAAACACAACAAATGGAGGGATAAAAAGGAGTTTATGGCCCAAGCATTTATCTAGGCCATAAACTCCCCAAAACCCACTCAAATGATGGTTTAAATCCTCCAAAATAGCAGCATACTTCATTAGAAATCACTAGAAAGGCATTAGGGGCTTTAAACTTCCCAAAACTCTAAGGATTAGAGTTTACGGCTGTAAAGTCCTTTAGGAGTGTTTCCTTGGCCGTAAAATCATAGATCAAGCCCTTAGAGGCCTCAAACCCACTCATGCCTTTTATGAAAAGTCCTTAGAAAAATCCCATGAGTAAGATAGAAGCATTAAACACCCAAGAATATGACCTTGGGAGTTTACGGCCGTAAACTCCCTTGGGTTAGGCCGTAAACTCCAAAATCGTCAATGATTAATGTTTTAAACCCATTCACACACTTGATATTTGAGTTTAGCAAAGTTCCACAACTGATAGGAGACCCGTAGCACCCTAAAACGCTACCCGGGACCCCAAACACTTAACCAAAAGTGTTTTCTGCTCCTTTGAGCGCGTATATTTGTGTAATTAGCATTAAATGTACTAATTGTATGTAAACATGTGTTATCATATGTTAAATAGGTTATTGAGTGTGTTCGAGTCCTTACATGGCACCGAACGCCCAAACAGCACTCTCGTTGGACCTACTTACACCAGGTGAGTTCATACCCCTGAATGAACCTTTTAATGTTTTTAAATGTTTTATAGGGGGGAAAACAAGTTAAACCTGCCAGTTATCATGTCAATCACATATGATTGATAACCCGCATGCACAAGATTTTACCACTTTACACTGTATTACCGAGTGGGACACTAAAATGATTTTTAACTGTTTCATAACTTTTACTTATACTGATTTATTCAAATTCATTCTAAATTGGTTTATGAAAGATCCTCTAAGGTTTTAAACGTATTTTACAAAGGAATACAATTTGTGATTTTCTCTGTACATAAAGGCTTTTCATTAAAGATTTCCCTTTTTGACGTATACTTTTACTTGTTAAATACTGCTGCTTCACTTATACTTATTTTATACTCTGACTCGGTAACACTTTCACTTATACCTATAGTCGCTTATACTTGAAGACGCTTATACTTATTCACGATCTTACTTAGTAATATCGACTCTACCTCACTTATACTTGATATCGACTCTACTTCACTTATACTGGATATCTACTCTACTTCACTTATACTTGATACGCTCTCGCGGCACTTATTGTCGCCTCTACTTCACTTGCGACTGCTCCTACTTCACTCGTTAGACACTCCTACTTGACAAGAATCACTTATACTTGATACACTTATATTTTACGATTCTATTATTCCACACTGTATAAATTCACACCACGATGATATGTCTTCAACTATTACACACTCAGTCGTAGTTAGAGGTACGTCTGTGCTTATATAGATACATATAAGTAACGATTGAAAGACTTAGGAAGGCTCATCCACCCTATTTCCTTTTCTTCGTTGAGATGTGGTCTGGTGGGATCAGGTGGCCGTCCGAAAGTCGTTTGGTTCATTACTTATATACTATGTATATGATTATGTACGTACAGGAAATTCTCCAGTCAGTTCTGTTAAGAGTCTCTACCTCTAGTCTACACTTACATTAGAAACCCACTCCCTCCTAGTAACACACTATCCTCTATTTGGGATGCATCTTCGGGACGCGGCCTTCTTCGTCGTCTAGTTGGTAACCAGAGTCTCCTATAGGGAGAGCGGACATTGTGTGTATAGGCCTATACGGGATTGACAACCCCGCACCCTGACTGCTAGCTACAGTCCACGGCCTACCAAGCCAAGGGGTGACAAATGTCACATTATATATAGATGCTTGAAGGGCATCTAGAACTCTAGTCAGTATGGTTACGAGTATCCTGGGTTGCCTTATAATTCATGGCTTTAAGGTAACGGTATTTCGTTAGTGATTTACACTGTATGCTGATGTCACCTTTTTTCAGAGTCACACTGTTTGACCTTGCTAGATGTGTCTTTCATGTGATACTGTCTGCGGTCTGTAGTCTCTGTTTTGACCTTGCGAGATGTACCTTTGATTTGGTATCGTCTGCGGTCTGTCTTCACTGTTTTGACCTTGTGAGATGTACCTTTCATTTGGTATCGTCTGCGGTCTGTCTTCACTGTTTTGACCTTGCGAGATGTACCTTTCATTTGGTATCGTCTGCGGTCTGTCTTCACTGTTTTGACCTTGCGAGATGTACCTTTCATTTGGTATCATCTGCGGTCTGTCTTCAGTGTTATGACCTTGCAAGATGTACCTTTCATTTGGTATCGTCTTCGGTCTACGTTCACTGTTTTAGACATTACCAGCTGTACCTTTCATTTGGTACCTTCTGGGGTCTGTGTCTCCATTTGTGAGACTGAACCAGGCGTGACGTTAGTTCGATACTCCCCTGGAGTCTATGGTTCTTTGCCTTAGTCAGCAGTCCTCACTGCTGAGGCATATGATATTCCCTGATGTCGTTGCTTTCCTCAATAATCAAATTCAGTATTTTGATAATGATAGCAATTTGGGGAAAACTACTTTTACCCTACATCACTGACCAGTCTTGGTAGAAGGCTGCTTTTATTAAAGAAAATATAGGATTTTATGGAAAGGACTCTAACACACTGAAATCTCTTAAACTATTACTTTCTTAAGTTATTTGAATGAAATGTCACTAAATGCTTATGAACTCCCCAGCATTTGTAAAAATATAGATACTCGCTTTTCAAATAACTTGTATTCTCAGGTTAGCATTAGACAGGTACATTCCCGGAGCTGTTGATGAAGATAGCTTTGTACCATGCTGTATTTATTCTATTACTTGTATTACTTTAAATTGTTGTAATGTGACCTTGTAAAAGTATTACTATTAATGCAATGTTTTGTTGTACTTTGATTACTATAATGCATGTGTTGTGATACTAGACATGACGTCATCCACCCCAGAACGTTTCCGCCGTTTCGGTTTTGGGGTGTGACAGATTGGTATAAGAGCATTGTTTATAGTGAGCTAAGTATATCAATTCATAATAGATATACAGCCTATAAATGCAATGGGATAAAACACTATGAACAATAAATTGTACTTTACAATGTAACCATATTTTACCAATGTATAATACCATCCAGAATCTAAGCACTCGAACACAAGTATCACAAGAAGAACAAGAATAAAAGTCTTTGGATGTTGAGCACTACAGACAAATCTGGGCAGTTATGTAATCGTACGCTGGAATAAATGTAACATGATCAACTACCTTTATTCGAGATGCAATGAACGTGTGCTCAGGAGTGATTGTGGTGTGCAGCAGGTCTGAAACTTACCAACTAGGATTTGTTAGAGCCAAACATAAAGTTAAAATACTATAGGAGTATTTTAGAATTCTAAAAGATTCACACTAAAACCAGAATCATAATTCAAAGACGAGAACCAAACAAGAATTAAAATACCATAGGGGTATTTAGAATACATAGATTACCTGGTGTGAGAACTAAAAGATCCTTATTGATATACCTACAACTACAGAGGGTGTACTTCTAAAGTTATATATAATAAGGATCCCATAGGCTAAGAATGTGTGGTTTCACTCTATTTCCTTTTCCTCGTTGGGATGTGGTCCTAGAGTAGTATCACGTATTCAAAGGCCTATCGGATCTAAGCTATATATGATTTGTATACCATGTGTAATCGTAGCTGGACTCGATGTGGATCATCCAGCGAAATGTTAATAATCTGTTAGGATTCTTTAGACATTTCCATTCTCGCACGAACCCTGTAGAAAACCTTACCCACTTCAGTGCATAACAGAAGAGTTGATTCCGACCCCGAAGAAGTTCATTTAGAAGATTTCCTGTTCGAAAATAAATGAACTGGGTCGAGACTATTGAATACACCAAGTGCCCATGTTCTTTTAGGGACATCGGTGATAAACTCGCCTAAACTTCGGAGATTCCCAATCATCCATCATGAAGTGATGACACCCATAGTTGGAATCAGAGGGAAGGCGGAGTAGAAATTTGATATGTCCATACGAGAAGAGAACTCTAGGAAACTGCCCGAAGGAAACCAACGTCGATTCCAGTCAAAGACATGAGGCAGACTGAGGGAGCCAGTATATGGAACCCGGGAGGTGTCTTTTCCTCGTGTTCGTCACGCTAATACACCCATAAAATAATACAATTTAGTGAGTTAGTGGTTACACTGCTCACGCTACGTGTTAGGTAAATCGCCTTGTTCCCGTTGCCAGTAATGCGCTTAGAGTGGACCCCCACACCTCTGTGAGGTTGTTTAGCCATAAGCCCTCATGAGCCTCTCTCTCCACAGTTTCGTTCCGAACTGTTCTCAAATCTCTCTAAGCTGGAGAGTGAAACTTTCTCAGTATAAAGGTAACTTAGTAGGAACGACTCGCATCTTATGGCCTTTTTCTGATACTCATACACCCACTTCGATTACCAAGACTACATCATAGGGATGTAGGTCGACGTTCAAACAACGAATACTTGAGGCACGGGAAAAATTTACGCCTAATGCGATCGGGACAGATATGTCCAAGGTTAACTATCGTCTCTCATTACCTTGTATTCCTTTCCGTGTAGGAAAACCATGCCACCGAAGAAACGTAACCAATCCACAAGCAAGAAACCCACTCTCTTATTCGATGAAGCTACGTTTCAAGCTGCAGTCTCCGCAGCCATAGCAGCTGTCATGGCTCACCTAAATGCTAACAACGCCAATGTTAGCAAGGTGCCCGTCGGAAATTCCAATCCTGACAATGGACAGCATCAACCCACACTTCCATACTCAACCACCCAAGAACCTCAACCGAACCCACTAAAGCGAAAACTCAAGATAGAGGAGGGAAGTACCTCGGCTCAAGGATTTTCCGAAGGGCAACGAGCTGAGGCAGTCTGTACCCCTATCAAACCTTCCCTCCCGACTCCAAGAAGACCGTATCTAGGAGACCTTCCCCACTGCAGCAAGTGCAGCTACCATCATCATGGTGCCTTCCGGGAACTCTATTGTGCTAGGTGCCACATGAAGGGGCATACTGCTCGTGTATGCAGAACTCCGGTGGAACGTATTGCATCAATCGCCAATGCGGCGGCCACACAGATTTGCCGCCAATGTGGCGAGTTTGGACACTTCAAGAACGACTGCCCAACCGACGGGAAAGACAAAGACACAGAAGGAGCCTGACTCTACTGCTTAGGGAGAAGCGGCAAGGAACTTATTAGATTTTGGTACGTCTCTCAATCTCGGATAACTAAGCTAAGAACAATAAAAGACAAATTCAAATGTAAATTCCTTCCAGTAAGGCGAAATTCGCAGCACTGTTATGAAATTTAAAATTCATTAGGTAAAACTATAGTGGCTAAACATATACGTTACGGCCGTGTATATTTAAGATGGACAGACCTAGAGTGAGCGAATGCCGCCTCATCTCCTGTTCCTCGTTTGGTTGTGGATTTAGGGCGGGGTCGCTCAGTCAACAGTCCTCCCCACCTTAAATATACATGACTAGTATATGTAAGGCGATTATAGAAATGCCTCGTGAGAATCCGTTCATGAAAAGATACTCTATTCGGAAACACTTAGAACTCTCAATAGTTCGGCGTCAACTCTACCGGTCCAAGTATCCGCGGTAGTGATACGTAGGACGAAACCCGAGACGCCTCGAACTTGTGTGCCTGTTCGGCACACGACTCTATCGATCTTCACTTTATATCATGTTGGAGTGTGCTAACTTCAACGACTCTATTGATCACGGTTTGACTTCGTGCAACCATGTGTACATTCTTAGTGATGTGTAAAAAGAGCTTTCTCCATAGCCATATCGGCAAATAAAGGTTCTTCCGAACCTGAACCTAACACAAATAAACCAAGCTAATACGATCCGTTGATCGTCCCTCTTATCTCAAACCTTTCGAAGTACCCAAAGGAGGGTACCATACACTGTTGACCGACCCCTCGTAGTCAGATGAATACCGAAGCGAAACACACTACAAGATACTCCAGAAGACAACAACCAACCGAAGCATACTCCGTAGATTCCCTCGGAAAACCCCTCGAACCTCGCACATCAGGTTTGTGAACCCAGAAGATAGAACTCAGGAGACTGACCGCGATAATCAGGTATATGCATAAGGGCGGCATATAATTGAGATCAAAAAGATTAAAGGTGTGTTTCCTCCCTATTCCCTGTTCCTCGTTGGGTTGTGGGTTTGGGGTGGAATCGCACAACTGAACATCTCACCAACCTCAACTGTATACTGCTCGCATACACGCGGTATTTGCGGTTAGGCTTGGTATGAGCTCTACCACAAAACTCTTAGCAAAGCACTTTCACCCTATTCCATAAAATAGGAAACCGAGGCAAGAGAATCACTACGGGTTGAGTTGTTAAAGTTCCGAGTGAGAAGACTCTATACTCACTAAATTTGACCTAGACCGAGAAAATCCAGAACCTTCGGAAGAGTAGTTGCAATATATGCTCACACTGCTCAGGCACTTCGTCCACCTCGCTATAGACGAGGAGTGCTTATCATCCTCCACCCTAGTGTATGGAGGAAATCGTCGCCGCCCTGTAGACGATGAAATACATTCTCCGAAGAGGACACTAGGATACCGAGAACCACAGGATAATCTTCGCAGCAAAGAATATTTGGACAAGTATGAAAGTAGCTACGTTAAATCTCATGACCCGGATCCCGAAGAGATCATAGGCTTGACACCAGCCCTGGTGTTAGTCGAAGGGTTATGCAGGAACATACACTTTCCATGCTAGGATAAACCACAATTTTAGAGATTCATTGGACTATTAGGTGTTCCAAGTATACTATCTCACGCAGAGATAGTAAGAACTACCTCCTGAGATAGTCCAGCTCTAGTCTGGTGGAACCCTATCTCCCCGACCCTCAGGGTTTCCGTATCTCAAGCTTCGTTAGTGTGGGTTCATTTTGCACGAGCGCGAGATAGATACTCTATAGCAAACGAATAACCATAGTCACGCAACCCACTCGACGATCTAGAAAGTTTCTATCAGCCAGTTGACAGAAAACATGAAACCGACGACCCCTCGAGATTTCTAAGGACCAACCTGAAGGACTACACTACCAGTACGAGAGAGAACGTTAGGAACTTCGGAATGGTGATCACGCCAATGATGATCATGCCATAGAAGTACACTATGTTCTAAGTAATGAAAAGCTCTATCCTTTCGAGAGCGTAAGACCATCCGAAAATCCTCATGGAGACATGGTCCAACCCTTTTCAGGCCGCTACTACTTTCGGATATACCACAAGGTTCACATTCGATCGATCCACTTCTTAGACTTGATACGTGAATTCCCAACAACACTCTTCGCACCACACTCATCTTGATAGAATCCATCGAGAACCCTAACCTTGTAGATACACCAGTTGGAACCCACTAGCTACACGAGACGGAATCCGCATCCCGTACGTGAGGGTCTGTTGTAATGACAAACACAGACCAGAGATCATTTGGGAACGCAAGGACAACCGCATAGGAAGTACTCTCTTACCTCTAATTGGCCATTCATACCTAGTTCCCTGCCTAGACCGGAATTTCGGGACGAAATTCCCTCTAACGGGGGGATGATGTGACAACCCAAGTTGCCCCGTTACATTTCCCCGTTACCGTTAACGGAATATTCCACTGTTCAAAAGTTCCGTTAATGAGAAGTCGTCAAGTTTAATAAACATTTCAATTGTGTATGTTTATATGCCGTTAAGTCGTGATAAAAGGAAATAAAAATACATAACACATATTTCCATTTAATTGGAAATGTTAAGTTTTATTATTACGACCACTAAATCGGGTGCGACCAAAAGCCCCGTTTAATGGCAGTATCGGGTAGAATTCCACTGTGTCCCGACTCAAAACTCTATGTAAGGGTGAGTGGAGTCCATTGGAGACTTTTTACACACTCTCTCTCTACTCTCTCTCTAGACTCGTTTTAGCCCGAAATCCGCAACCAAACGCTTCCAAATTGTAAGTCCGCATACCCTAGCGTATTCTAAACATATTGATTTGTGTTTGTAGCCCAAAAATCGGACTTAGAAGCAATGGAAAGGGAGTTTACAGCCTAAGAACCTCCTTAGGCCGTAAACACCCAAATCAAGGCCAACATGACCCAAACTTGTCCCTAATAGCTTGGAAATAAATAGGGGAATTAGCCTAGGAGTGTTTAAACACAAAAATGCATGAATTTAGGACTCAATAAAGAGTTTATGGCCCAAGCACATGATTAGGCCGTAAACTCCCCAAGTCATGGTCCCAAATGCACTGCAAACTCATCCTAGGACTTCATACATAATTTAGGAACTTATCCTCTTGAGTTTAGACCCTTGAAACACTCCAAAATGAATTATTAAAGGGAGTTTACAGCCAGACAAGGGTTAAGGCCGTAAACACCCTTAAAAATGCCCAAAATGTTGGTTTTTGTTCCCCAAATGGCCTTAGACTATTTCTATATAATTCTAGGAAGGATTTAAGGACTTAAACACAACAAATGGAGGGATAAAAAGGAGTTTACGACCCAAGCATTTATCTAGGCCGTATACTCCCCAAAACCCACTCAAATGATGGTTTTAATCCTCCAAAATAGCATCATACTTCAATAGAAATCACTAGAAAGGTATTAGGGGCATTAAACTTCCCAAAACTCTAAGGATTAGAGTTTACGGTCGTAAACTCCTTTAGGAGTGGTTCCTTGGACGTAAACTCATAGATCAAGCCCTTAGAGGCCTGAAACCCACTCATGCCTTTTATGAAAAGTCCTTAGAAAAATCCCATGACTAAGCTAGAAGCATTAAACACCCAAGAATATGACCTTGGGAGTTAACGGCCGTAAACTCCCTTGGGTTAGGCCGTAAAATCCAAAATGGTCCATGATTAATGCTTTAAACCCATTCACACACTTGATATTTGAGTTTAGCAAAGTTCCACAACTGATAGGAGACCCGTAGCACCCTAAAACGCTACCCGGGACCCCAAACACTTAACCAAAAGTGTTTTCCGGTCCTTTGAGTGCGTATATTTTTGTAATTAGCATTAAATGTACTAATTGTATGTAAACATATGTTATATATGTTAAATAGGTCATTGAGTGTGTTCGAGTCCTTACATGGCACCGAACGCCTAAACAGCACTCTCGTTGGACCTACTTACACCAGGTGAGTTCATATCCTTGAATGAACCTTTTAATGTTTTTAAATGTTTTATAGGGGGGAAAACAAGTTAAACCTGCCAGTTATCATGTCAATCACATATGATTGATAACCCGCATGCACAAGATTTTACCACTTTACACTGTATTACCGAGTTGGACACTAAAATGATTTTTAACTGTTTCATAACTTTTACTTATACTGATTTATTCAAATTCATTCTAAATTGGTTTATGAAAGATCCTCTAAGGTTTTAAACGTATTTTACAAAGGAATACAATTTGTGATTTTCTCTGTACATAAAGGCTTTTCATTAAAGATTTCCCTTTTTGACGTATACTTTTACTTGTTAAATACTGCTGCTTCACTTATACTTATTTTATACTCTGACTCGGTAACACTTTCACTTATACCTATAGTCGCTTATACTTGAAGACGCTTATACTTATTCACGTTCTTACTTAGTAATATCGACTCTACCTCACTTATACTTGATATCGACTCTACTTCACTTATATTGGATATCTACTCTACTTCACTTATACTTGATACGATCTCGCTGCACTTATTGTCGCCTCTTCTTCGTGATACGCTTATACTTGTTCGACACTTCTACTTCACTTGCGACCGCTCCTACTTCACTCGTTAGACACTCTTACTTGACAAGAATCACTTATACTTGATACACTTATATTTTACGATTCTATTATTCCACACTGTATGAGTTCACACCACGATGATATGTCTTCAACTATTACACACTCAGTCGTAGTTAGAGGTACGTCTGTGCTTATATAGATACATATAAGTAACGATTGAAAGACTTAGCAAGGCTCATCCACCCTATTTCCTTTTCTTCGTTGAGATGTGGTCTGGTGGGATCGGGTGGCCGTCCGAAAGTCGTTTGGTTCATTACTTATATACTATGTATATGAGTATGTACGTACAGGAAATTCTCCAGTCAGTTCTGTTAAGAGTCTCTACCTCTAGTCTACACTTACATTAGAAACCCACTCCCTCCTAGTAACACACTATCCTCTATTTGGGATGCATCTTCGGGACGCGGCCTTCTCCGCTGTCTAGTTGGTAGCCAGAGTCTCCTGTAGGGAGAGCGGACATTGTGTGTATAGGCCTATACGGGATTGACAACCCCGCACCCTGACTGCTAGCTACAGTCCACGGCCTACCAAGCCAAGGGGTGATAAGTGTCACATTATATATAGATGCTTGTAAGGCGTCTAGAACTCTAGTCAGTATGGTTACGAGTATCCTGGGTTGCCTTATAATTCATGGCTTTAAGGTAAACGGTATTTCGTTAGCGATTTACAATGTATGCTGATGTCACCTTTTTTAGAGTCACAATGTTTGACCTTGCTAGATGTGTCTTTCATGTGATACTGTCTACGGTCTGTAGTCTCTGTTTTGACCTTGCGATATGTACCTTTGATTTGGTATCGTCTGCGGTCTGTCTTCACTGTTTTGACCTTGCGAGATGTACCTTTCGTTTGGTATCTTCTGCGGTCTGTCTTCACTGTTTTGACCTTGCGAGATGTACCTTTCGTTTGGTATCTTCTGCGGTCTGTCTTCACTGTTTTGACCTTGCGAGATGTACCTTTCATTTGGTATCGTCTGCGGTCTGTCTTCACTGTTTTGACCTTGCGAGATGTACCTTTCATTTGGTATCATCTGCGGTCTGTCTTCAGTGTTATGACCTTGCAAGATGTACCTTTCATTTGGTATCGTCTTCGGTCTACGTTCACTGTTTTAGACATTACCAGTTGTACCTTTCATTTGGTACCTTCTGGGGTCTGTGTCTCCATTTGTGAGACTGAACCAGGCGTAACGTTAGTTCGATACTCCCCTGGAGTCTATGGTTCTTTGCCTTAGTCAGCAGTCCTCACTGCTGAGGCATATGATATTCCCTGATGTCGTTGCTTTCCTCAATAATCAAATTCAGTATTTTGATAATGATAGCAATTTGGGGAAAACTACTTTTACCCTACATCACTGACCAGTCTTGGTAGAAGGCTGCTTTTATTAAAGAAAATATAGGATTTTATGGAAAGGACTCTAACACACTAAAATCTCTTAAACTATTACTTTCTTAAGTTATTTGAATGAAATGTCACTAAATGCTTATGAACTCACCAGCATTTGTAAAAATATAGATACTCGCTTTTCAAATAACTTGTATTCTCAGGTTAGCATTAGACAGGTACATTCCCGGAGCTGTTGATGAAGATAGCTTTGTACCATGCTGTATTTATTCTATTACTTGTATTACTTTAAATTGTTGTAATGTGACCTTGTAAAAGTATTACTATTAATGCAATGTTTTGTTGTACTTTGATTACTATAATGCATGTGTTGTGATACTAGACATGACGTCATCCACCCTGAACGTTTCCGCCGTTCCTGTTTTGGGGTGTGACATGTATAGTATCACAACAATGCAAAGTAGTAAACAAGCAACAACATCATCCATTGCATTAATAATATAATTTCATACAAGTGTGTTCTGTCAAGTTATATAGACAGCAAAAAGTACATCAAGATAAAAGAGGAGTCTTGAACAAGATCCATCTTCTCAAAAACCTGGCACCGGTACCTGTCTACTGGTGACCTGAGAATACATGTTATTTTGAAAGTGAGTATCAACTTTAAAGTTGGTGAGATCATAAGTATATTAGTGTATGAGTTTGTATGAAAGCATTTGTAAGATGTTTGTAAGATGTAATGTATAAGTTACGTAAAGTTTGTATTTGTTTGAACACTCCTAGAAAACCCTATGTTTCCTACTAAAAGTATTATCAAGGCATCTAGTAACTATGTGTATCTCTTGTAAGAGTGCGTATTTTTCCCAAATCTGACTATCATTAACCAATAATATATTTTTTACATTAGCGTGCATCGTGTGAATGTTCACGAAGTGAATGTAATGGGAAAAATAGTATCGTAGTATTGTATTAAGTAACTACTGCTGTAATAACTACCTTAAACCAATTGTTATTTAAAGTACCATGTGATCGGCCTGTATCGTGCTACCGACTCAATAGTAAAACGACGATGTAAGGCACCATAAGAAATGACATTTGGCACCCGTAGACAAGCAAATCCCACTGTAGCGAGCAACAAGGTGTAGGATAGTCAATCCAGTATAGATCTATACGCAAACTCATACGCTCCCCAGTTAAGGAGATTATGGATACAAAAACGGTCATGGCAGGTAGTGCCATGCCCTGTTTAGTGGCTCACAAAACTACATGAATGTATACGTAATGTATGTGCTAGCTGTAATGTGTGTTCTTTCTCTGTCTAGCCTGTATTGTAATGGACTGTGTGTACTAGCTGTATTGTGTGTTCTCTCTCTATCGAACATGTATAGTAATATACTGTCTGTACTAGTTGTATTGTGTGTTCTCTCTCTATCTAGCAAGTAGTGACTCAATGTATGAACTGACTCATTGTATGATTTATTGTTCTAGTAATAGTATTAGTAACTTCCTAAACTATGCCTATTGTAGTTTACTAGTAATATGACTTGTACTTATGAACATGAACATATACCCTTGCTACCCAAGGGTATTAAATTGACTGATAGAACTTTTATGTCTATATAGGTATACATAATATATAATTAATATTTAGACGACCTTCAGACAGATAACCGATGCCCTAAAGCCACATCCCAACGAGGAAAAGGAGATAAAGCGAGCTAGCCTTCCTAAGTCCTTTAAACATTACTTATATAACTATACATGCATAGGCGTGCATTTGACGATATTAATGTATAAAAGAAGTTTCGTAAAAACCATTTGGTATGTGAAAGAGTTTGTAAGACAGTTTCAAGTAAAACAGTTTGGTAACACAGTTTGAAAGTAAGAGATTCACTTGTTGATAGTTATTAATCACATGTGATTGATATAATAACTATAGTAGCTTTACTTGTATTCCCCCCATAAAAGTATTTAAAAATATTTAAGAACATTTAAAAGGTTAATTAAGGGGTATGAACTCACCTATACTGAGTGGTTTGTTCGGAAGGACAAGGTGCTAGGTGTCAATTGAGGACTTGAACACACACAATTGTCCTAGTTATCATATAATAAACATATATGTAATCTAATTAGTCAATTAATAACTAATTAATCAAGTTAAGGCACCCTAGGTCATGGAAACGCTTTGATTCAAGTGCTATAGTTACCAAAGGGTTGCACCTAAGGGTTGCATGACGTGGCATTGGAGTTTATGGCCCATGAACCACCCCTTTATGGAGTTTACGGCCCATGACCATTTCCCCATGAGTTTAGGGCTATAAAATCATGGTACTAAGTGCCAAAAATTTGTTTTGAGGTCTTACAAGTCATGATTGGGCATCAAATGATCAAGTCCAAGCCTTAGGAAAGCATTAGGGGCATAATAAGACCACCTTGTGGTGTTTATAGCAAAATGACCATATTCTTATGTGTTCACGGCTATAAACTCTCTTAGAGACATGTTGTGATTGTTGTTTATGGTCTTAAACACTTCTAGGAAGGTTCAAGGTTGTCATCCAGGGCTTAGGAAGGGACTAATGTCCATTTTACCACTTAAAAAGGGGTTTACGGCCCAAGAACATCCTTGGCCATAAAATCCTTTACTCTTGTCTTATTTGATCATTTTCAAGTGTTATCAAGTTCATATTAAGCGCCGAAGAAGCTAGGGCAAGTTTAATTACAAGGTAGAATCTTGATTTAGTGTTTAAGGTCGAAGAACACAAGTGTGTGTTCTCTGTGTTCTTGGTGTTTTGAAACTCTAAGCAAAACACAAAAATGGATGGATGAAAAGATGTATAATCACTAGTTGTTATGATATAACAACACATCAAGTCAAGAGATACTTATATTTTTGGGAAATCGGGTGAAAGACGTGATGATAGTTGAGAGAGTTTTGGAGTTGTTCTTGAGAATGAAAGTAAGAAGTGAGGAGTTTGGGGAGTAAACTCATGCTTAAGGCATGAGTTTATGGTTTTTGGAGGAATTTACGGCCCAAACATAAAAGTTTGGCCGTGACTTTCTTAACTACGTGGTATTTGCGGTTTTGAAATTTCAAGACTCGAGGCGACACTTGCTTTCACCCGTTTGTTTAAAGAATAATTATCGTAATAATCAAACGGAATTTAAATTTGCTAAAAATAAATAAAAATGAAATTGACTTATAAGTTGAAGTGATTGACTTTAGCTTTTGACCGAAAGAAAATTTCGGGTTCTCACATCATCCCCCCGTTAAAGGGAATTTCATCCCGAAATTAAAGTATAAGCAAATAAATTAGTTACAAATACTAAGCGAATAGATGATGATATTTTAGTTTCATTTGATCCTCACACTCCCATGTGAATTCCAGTCCTCGCTTGGCATTCCAACAAACCATCAAAATCGGGATACGAATTTATTTCATTTGCTTGACTTCCAGGTCCATGATCTCTACTGGTTCTTCCACGAAGTTGAGGCTCTCGTTGATCTCGATCTCGTCGAGTGGTATTACAAGAGTCTCGTTGGACAGATACTTTTTCAAGTTCGATACGTGGATGGTAGAATGTACGTTACTGAGTTCGCGTGGTAAGTTTAGTTTGTAAGCTATAAGGCCGATTCTTGCAAGAATCTCGAAAGGCCCAATGTATCTTGGATTGAGCTTCCCACGCTTTCCGAAGTGTATCAAGCCCTTCCAGGGTGAGACCTTTAATAGAACACGGTCACCCACCTGGAATTCCAATGGTGTCCTACGTTTATCTGCGTAGCTTTTCTGTCGGTCTCTGGAGGTTTTCAATCGCTCACGGATTTGAACGATCTTCTCCGTTGTTTCCTGTACGATATCAAGACCTGTGAGAGTGCTGTCAGGAACTCATCCTTTAGCTAACTAGGTATCACCCACCTTAGCCCAGCACAGAGGGGATCCATACTTTCGGCCATAGAGAGCCTCGAATGGAGCAACCTTTATGCTCGTGTGATAACTTTTGTTGTAGGAAAATTAGACAAGGGGCAAATGAGTATCCCATGCTTTCCTAAAGTCGATCACACAGGCTCGCAACATATCTTCCATGTTTTTGGATATTTCTTTCACTTTGCCCGTCGGTCTGTGGATGGTAGGCTATACTCATGTCCAGCCTAGTTCTTAAGGAACTTTGTAACGATTGCCAGAACCTCGAAGTGAATCAACTATCTCTGTCCGACATAATGGATAAGGGAACACCGTGTAGTCATACAATCTCCCTAATGTAAGTTCTTGTAAGCTTCTCCATCTTGTCTGTTTCTTTGATCGGCATGAAGTGTGGAAACTTGGTCAATCTATCGACGCTGACTCATATGGTATCAAGTCCACCAGTTGTCTTGGGCAACTTGGTAATGAAATCGATAGTAATCCTCTCCCACTTCCATTCTGGTATCTTCGGCTGTTGTAGTAGACCGGAGGGTTTCTGGGTTTCGACCTTGACCTTGGCGCAAGTAAGGCATTTACTCACGAAGCTAGCAGTCTCTGCTTTCATGTTAGGCCACCAGTAGAACTTTTAATATCCAGATACATCTTATCTGAACCCGGTTGTACATAATAACGAGTGTTGTGTGCCTCGTTCATGACCAAGTCTCTGAAACCACCTAGTTTCGGGGTCCCGATACGATCCATGAAATAATAAGCTCCACCACCCTTAACCTCCAAGTTATTATCCATCCCTCTTAGGGATTCACCCGCCACATTTTCAGGTTTCAAAGTGTCGAGTTGAGCTGCCTTAATTTGTGTGGACAAATGTGAATGGATAGTCATAGTTAGTGATTTGACTCTACGACCAAAATATTCTTTCCGACTTAAGGCGTCAGCTACTACATTGGATTTACTCGGATGATAATGAATTTCGCATTTGTAATAACAGAGTAGTTTGAACCACTGTCGTTGTGTCATGTTGAGCTGTCACACCCGAAACCGATGGCGGAAACGTTCTAGGGCGGAGGACGTCGTGTAAAGAAAGTATAACAACCAATGTACATAGTAAGCATAGTAAACACAAAACATTAGATTACATAGGAATAATTACATTTTTTTGAAAGTAAAGAAACACGTGTTTTATCTATACATTAGTTAGAGAAAAAGCAAAGACGAGACTGTTAATACGCTCCGTCTTCTCCAAAAGATTTGCGGGATACCTGTCTAATGTGGACCTGAGAATACAAGCAGTTTTAAAAATATCAGCATAAAGCTGGTGAGTTCATAAGCAGTTTGTTTTAGTAAAAGAACAAGTTTCCTTTGGTTTTCTGAAAAACTTGTTATCCAAGAAAATCCTATATTTTCTTATAAGAAGAGTTGAGTTATTCGTTTGTTACACAATCTGGTTAAGCATAGTTTCATGATCCTATGAAAAACCCTTATTTTCCTTAAAAGTTTGTGGTTTCTTATCTATTCGAAACGAAGTATACAAGTATCTATCCTACTTGTAATGCTTAAGTGAATTATTCTGAAAGCCTGATTATCTTTGAAAGTACATTAGTTTCAATACATAAACTATAGAAGAGAGAAAAACATCCGTGAATAAAATTTGTTAATTTAATACGTATTGTGAGTCGTATAACAATACTGATTTGACCCATAACCTCCTTGACGTTCTTCAGGCGTCGCTAGAATCCAAAATTTGTCTCCCTAGGAGTGCCCGCCTAACTGTAGTTAGCAGTTAAGGTGTGGGATTGTCAGTCCCGAATAGATCTATCCACAAATTTCATGCTCTCCCTTCTGGAGACTCTGGTTATACTTCCAGAGAGGATTTACTGATACCCCGTAGGGAATAATGAAGACGAATCTCACAAGCTAGTATTACCAATTCATGGAAAAATAGATCATTCTCGACTTTCGAAATAGTTTGGTAAAATATAAATGATTAAATACGAGATAATTATTCAAGGAGATACTGTATATTAAACATGGATAAACTAAATCAGTCATAGTTTTTGAATCCATAAAACCAGAAATGCCGATCCCAAATTATTCCCTTAATAATTTAAATGATTAGATGAGTTATAAATCGGTTGATTTGATGAGTTCCCATATTGTTTGAAATCTATGCAATTACATTCTGAAAACCTCCCTTATGCTCCGCATATTACAAAAGGGATCTAGTATTTAAAGTTTGTCATGAAATCATATAATTACATCAGTTTTATGTTTCAAAAACCTTTATGATTTGCTTGTATCCCCCCCTAAAAACATTGGAAAACACAGGAAAAGGTGTAGGGTTATGAACTCACCGGACGAGAAATGTGTCGGCTAGGATGCTAAGTGTCAGATCGAGGCTTGAGTACACGCGAGGTTCCTATGTAATGTGAAGAGATACATAATTTTATCTAATTATACTTTAAACTACTAATTAGATAAGACAGTACACTCCGAGGTGCGAAAACACTTTATTTCAAGTGTTAGGAGTGACCCGGGTAGCATCTAAGTGTATGTATGGCCTAAATATGGAGTTTGCTCTTCGAGAGTAAACTCCTAAGGGAGTTTTCGGCCCAATGACCATATCCCCTTGAGTTTACGGTTGTAAACTCATGGTCGGAGGGTTCTTTGTTGCTAAATGGTCTTAAAACTCTTGTGTGGTGATGCTAGGTTTAGTTCTAAGGCTATGGAAGGAATTAAACCATCAAAAGGTGCCATTTATGGAGTTTACGGTAGTAAACTAGGATTTTACAGCCGTAAACTCTCAAGTACTCATTCTTTTTGTGTTTCGGTGATCCTAGGTTAAGTCCAAGTGTTTCTAGTCCAAAGTGCAAGCCATGGAAGGAAGTTAGGGCACCATTTTACCACCACAAAGGAGTTTACAGCCCAGGATCCATTCCTTGGGGGGTTTATGGTCATAATCTCTGTAGCGGATGGTTTCTTGCATGTTTAATGTGCCTAACACAAAGGTGGATGATTCTAGACTTTATTTCAAGGCATAGGAGGTGTTTAAGGGGCACTTTAACACCTTAAAAGGGGTTTACGGCCTATGAAAGGTTGTTTATGGTCCAAGCATGTTATTGGGCTATAAACTCATGTTTACCCCTCAAATGATAAGGTTTTGGTGTTCTAAGTCCAGTATTGTAAGCCCCTAAGTCATACCTAAGCTCCAGAAGTGGTTTGCAAGGGTTTTTGGGGTTCCAAAACCCCATTTATGTGTGTTTGCGGCCTAGGGCTGTTACTGGGCCGTAAACACATGTCCTTGGTCCTATTTCATGAATTAAACACGAATTTGAAAGCTAAATGTGTTATACTATGAGTTAGGAAGGATTACATACCAAATTGGAGCTTGAAATGGGTGATTTTTGATCAAAGATTGAGGTTTTAGAGAGAGAGAGTGAAAAAGCTTAAAATGAAGTTCTTTCACATTTAAATATGGTTCGGTTTGAGACCCGATTGAATTCTACCCGATACTAACGTTAAACGGGGTTTTTGGTCGTACCCGATTAAGTTGTTGTAACCGGACGTGGTCCATACTAGAAAATTTCCAAATAACAATTTAGGATGTTTTCACGTGTTTCTAATGTGTTTGGACACTCATGAGATCATAATAACAGTCTTAATTTAAATGACCTAATTCAAAAGTCAACAAAAAAATCGGAAATACAAACGGTTTTATTAACGGGAACGGGTTAAAATGACGAAATAAATTACGGGTTGTCACATTATCCCCCTTTTAGAGAGAATTTCGTCCCAAAATTTAGAATTAAGATACAAATTATGGAATTGGAAAGAGATGTGGATATTTCTGTTTCATCGAGTCTTCGCGCTCCTAAGTGAACTCGGGTCCCCGCTTGGCATTCCAGAAAACCTTCACTATCAGAATGTGACCTTGTTTCGTACGCTTGACCTCTCGATCCATGATTTCGATGGGTTCTTCCACAAAGTTCAGGTTTTCATTGATCTCGATCTCGTCAAGAGGGATCACGAGGGTTTCGTCGGATATACACTTTTTAAGATTTGAGATGTGGAAGACTGGATGGATGTTGCTAAGTTCTTGAGGTAGTCGGAGTTTGTAGGCTATAGGGTCAATCCTAGCGAGGATCTTGAAAGATCCTATGTACCTCGGGTTATGCTATCCACGCTTTCCAAAGCGTATCATGCCTTTCCAGGGTGAGACCTTCAACTAGACACGATCTCTAACCTGGAATTCTAATGGCTTCCGTCGTTTATTGGCGTAACTCTTCTTTCGGTCTCGTGAAGCTTTCAGTCATTCTCAGATCTGGATGATTTTCTCGGTGGTTTCGCGGATGATTTCAGGACCAGTGAGAGCATTGTTGGGGACTCGACTCTTGGCTAGCTGCGTGTCCCCTACCTTGGCCCAGCACAGAGGGGATCTGCACTTACGACCGTAGAGGGATTCGAACGGGGCAGCCTTGATGCTGGTGTGGTAACTGTTGTTATACGAGAGCTCTATCAAGGGTAAATGGGTGTCCCATGACTTTCCGAAAAAAGTGACACATGCTCTCAGCATGTCCTCTAGGGTCTGGATAGTTCTCTCACTTTGTCCGTCTGTCTGAGGATGGTAAGCTATACTCATGTCCAGTTTAGTTCCAAGAGATTTTTGAAGGGACTGCCAGAACCTTAAGGTAAACCTGCTATCTCGATCGGAGATAATGGACACAGGTACACCTTGCAGTCAGACTATCTCTTGGATGTAGACTCGTGTGAGTCTTTCCATCTTGAATGATTTTTTAATCGGAAGGAAGTGAGTGGATTTTGTCAAACGATCGACAATTACCCAAATGGTATCGTACCCACTTAGAGAACTGGGTAACTTGGTGATGAAATCCATGGTAATCATCTCCCATTTCCAATCGGGTATCTCGGGCTGCTGGAGTAGGCCCAAGGGCTTATGATACTCGACCTTTACCTTGGCGCAAGTCAGACACTTGCTCACGATGGTTGCGATTTCAGCTTTCATGTTCGGCCACTAGTATTGTTTCTTGAGATCCAGGTACATCTCGTCTAAACCTGGGTGAACAGAGTATTTGGTTTTGTGAGCTTCGTTCATAACAATGTCTCTGAAACCTCCGAACTTTGGAGTCCAGATTCGATCCATGAAATAGTAGACTCCATCACTTCTGATCTCAAGTTACTTCTCCATTCATCTCAAGGCTTCGTTCAACACATTCTCTGGTTTTAGGGCTTCCAAATGGGCTTCTCGGATCTGTGCGGATAATTGAGAATGGATGGTCATCGTCAGTGTCTTCGCTTTGCGGCTTGAACTCTCCTTTCGGCTAAGGGCATCTGCTACCACATTGGCCTTACCTGGATGGTAGCGGATTTCACACTAGTAGTCACTGAGCAACTCTACCCATTGTCGTTGCCTCATGTTTAAGTCTTTCTGATTGAAGATGTGCTGCAGGCTTTTATGGTCAGTAAAGATCATGCACTTAGTTCCGTAGAGGTAATCTATCCAAATCTTCAGTGCAAAGACCATTGATCCTAACTCTAGGTCATGAGTCATGTAGTTAACTTCATGGGCCTTCAGCTGTGTTAAGGCATAAGCAATAACTTTTCCTCTCTGCATAAGCACACAGCCTAAGCCTTGATTGGATGCATCACAATAAACAACGAAGTCCTCTGTTCCTTCGGGAAGGGATAGAATAGGCGCACTGCACAGGACTCGTTTCGATGTTTGGAATGCGGTTTCTTGTTTTTCACTCCAACAAAAGGGTATACCTTTCTGTGTTAGAGTGGTTAGGGGTTTGGTGATTCTTGAAAAATTCTGGATGAACCTACGATAGTAGCAAGCGAGACCGAAGAATTGACGGATTTTTGTGGGTGTCTTCCGTGCCGACCAATTCTCTATCCCCTTGATTTTGGATGCGTCCACTTGTATAGCGTCCTCACTTACGACGTGACCAAGGAAAGATACCTTCCGAATCCAGAACTCGCACTTAGAGAATTCCGCGTACAACTTTTCCATTCTAAGTGTTTCCAACACTAACCTTAAGTGTTGCTTGTGATCTTCCTCACTTCGGGAGTAGACAAGTATGTCGTCAATGAACACAATGACGAACTTGTCCAAAAAGGGGTGACACACCCGGTTCATCAGGTCCATGAACACCGCCGGTTCATTGGTTAGATCGAAGGGCATCACTACGAAGTTGTAATGTCCATATCGAGTCCTGAATGCTGTCTTAGAAACGTCATTCTCGTGAACTCAAAGCTGATGGTACCTTGAGGTCTATGTTCAAGAAGTAGATGGCTCCCTGAAGTTGATCGAAAAGGTCGTCTATTCGAGGAAGAGGATCTCGGTTTTTGACTGTCAACTTTTTCAACTCTCGGTAGTCTATGCACATCCGAAAGGATCCATCTTTCTTATTCATAAATAATATCGGGGCTCCCTAGGGTGAGGATCTTGGTTTGATGAACCCTTTGTCGAGCAGCTCATTAAGCTGACTGGATAACTCCTGCATTTCTGCTGGAGCTAAGCGATATAGAGACCTGGCTACAGGATTGGCTCCAGGAATGAGGTCGATATGAAATTCGACTTGACGTTCAGGAGAAATTCCCGGGAGCTCTTCAGGAAAGACATCAGGAAAGTTGCAGACTTCGGGGATGCTCTTGAGGTATTTAACTTCCTGCTTCTCGTTGATTACATGAGCTAGGAATGTGTGACACTCCTTTCGCAGGAGCTTTTGAGCTTTGATACAAGACATGATGCGAAGATTTGAACTGAGTTTATCGCCGTAGATCATGAGAGCTTGGTCAGAGGGGAGATTAAGACGGATGGCTTTTTCATAACTAAGGATATCAACATGATTGGGACTCAACCTATCCATGCCAATGATAACATCAAAGCTCTTTGTGGAAACTGGCATTAGGTCTATGGGAAAAGAGTGATCCTTCAGGGTAAGGGTACAACCTATGAATATGTCGTTAGTATTTTCTTTCTCACCATTAGCCATCTCGACGGTAAACGTTTCGGTTAATGGTTGGGGGTTAGGTTTAAGAAGATGTTTGAATGTAGGGCTAACAAAACTTATTTCAGCACCAGAATCGAAAATGATACTAGCATAAGAGTTATCAAGAAGGAACTTACCCGAGACAACGGTGGGATCGGCAACTGCCTCTTCTCGTCCCATAGCTAGGACTCTCCCTGTGTTGCTAGCTGTCGCCGCCTTGGGGCAGTTTCTCTTGAAATGTCCAACACCACCACAACCGTAGCAGGCCCAACTAATACTCGTTCCGGAAGCTTGACTTGTTGACAGAGTTGGATTCCTACAGTTTTGAGCAATGTGGCCTTTCTTGCCACAGTTGTTGCAGAGTTTTTCACGACAAGGTTTGGGAGTACCATGGTGATAACTGCATTTGCCACACCAAGGGAGGGTACCAATATATCCACTGGTAGAAGTTTGAGTTGTAGGAGATGTCGTCGGGGTTGTAGCAGCGTGAACTGCTATTGTTTGCTGTTTCTTCGAGGATCCCTGCGAATCCTGACTCTTCCGTTTGTTCTAGAATTTCTTTTTATTTTCACCACTCCCTTTAGCTGGTTTGGGATTGGTGGTCACCTCTTCAGGATCGTCACTATGATCAATAAGAATTTCCAGCCAAGACATTACCCTTGGTTGGCTGGGTCAACCGCCATATAAACCTCTAAATCTTTTTACTCTCCAGGGTAACCATACCCGGGCAGAGAAGCGCCAAATCATCGAATCTTGAAGTGTACGCGGCGATATCGGAACACTTCCAACTTCTACATTTCACCCCGAGGGCAGTACTCTGCAAGCATAAGATCCTTCATGACCTCCCAACCCATAGCATTGGCTACCAGTAGGGTTAAGGATTTGACTCGGCCTTTCCACCAAGTCAGGGATTTGTCGGTGAAGGTGCAAGCGGCGAACTTCACCTTATCAGATTCCGAACATGCACAAATGTCAAAGATAGATTCGATTTTCTCGAACCATCGGGTCAGGGTAATGATACCTCCAGTACCATTAAAGGATGTGGGTTTTGCGTTCATAAAGTCCTTGTAGGAACACCCCTTCCGGTGTGCCTGGCTACCTTCCAGGTTTTGGGTTTGAATACCACTTCCTGGCCCGCCTGAACCACCGAGGTTCATTTGTGATATGGTAGCAGCCACAGCAGCATTAACAGCTGCTTGAAACATGGTGAGATCAAATGAAGAGGGAGATGGTGGTGGAGGAGGATTGTTGTTCTTTGACCTGGGTCTTTTCTTTGGAGGAATCTTGATCTATAATAGCCAGGAAAGAGAGGATCATAAGTCGTCTGAATTGAATTAAGAGATATGGAACACGAGATATCTCATTATGACAAGTATAGAGTCTATTAAGCGATAAACAGGAAAGAGTTATCAAGGCAGATAAACTATCGCTAAGGAAAGAGTGAGTAGCAACACTCAGAATGAATTTCTACACGTAATCGGCCTTGGATAAAATACTCCCATAGTATTTTATGTTTCGCTGCAACGATGAGTTATTGTTTGGGTATTAGGTAAGTTTTAGGCATGTTGCACACCACAGTCACTCCCAAGCACATATTGGCCGTGTCTCGAATGAATATAGTTTATCAGACTATATTGACCCTAGACACGACTACATAACTACCCAAGTTTAACCGCAACGCACAACACCCAATTACTTATCTTTTTTGTTCTACTTGAAGTTATGGTCTCTGACGTTTAGGTATTCTTGGATACTTTTGAAAAATACTTATATTTTAAAGTATACTTTTAGTTCAGAGCACTTCGGCCCTTTAATGTTTATAGTATTATACCATGTAACTTTTGGTATACTTAGTTCACTATAAAGAAGGGCTCTGATACCAATCTGTCACACCCCAAAACCGAGGGCGGAAACGTTCCAGGGCGGAGGATGTCATGTAAAGTATCACAACCAATGTACATAGTAAGCATAGTAAACACAAAACATTACATTACATAGGAATAATTACATTTGTTTGAAAGTAAATAAACACATGTTTTATCTATACATTAGTTAGAACAAACGCAAAAAAAAGACTGCTAATACGCTCCATCTTCTCCAAAAGATTTGCGGGATACCTGTCTAATGTGGACCTGAGAATTCAAGCACTTTTAAAAATATCAGCAGAAAGCTGGTGAGTTCATAAGCAGTTTGTTTTAGTAAAAGAATAAGTTTCCTTTGGTTTTCTGAAAAAGTTGTTATCCAAGAAAATCCTATATTTTCTAATAAGAAGAGTTGAGTTATTCGTTTGTTACACAATCTGGTTAAGAACAGTTTCATGATCCCAAGAAAATCCCTTATTTTCCTTAAAAGTTTGTGGCTTGTTATCGATTCAAAATGAAGTATACAAGTATCTACCGTACTTGTAATGTTTAAGTGAATTATTCTGAAAGCCTGATTATCTTTGAAAGTATATTAGTTTCAATACATAAACTATAGAAGAGAGAAAAACATTCGTGAATAAAATTTGTTAATTTAATAGTCGTATAACCATACTGATTTTACCCGTCCCCTCCTTGACGTTTTTAAGGCGTCGCTGGACTCCAAAATTTGTTAGCCCAGGCATGCCCGCCTAACTGTAGCTAGCAGTTAAGTTGTGGGATTGTCAGTCCTGAATAGATCTATCCACAAATTTCACGCTCTCCCTTCTGGAGACTTTGGTTATACTTCCAGAGAGGATTTACTGATACCCCATAGGGAATAATGAAGACGAATCTCACAAGCTAGTATTACCAATTCACGGAAAAATAGATCATTCTCGACTTTCGAAATAGTTTGGTAAAATATAAATGATTAAATTCGAGATAATTATTCAACGAGATACTGTATATTAAACATGGATAAACTAAATCAGTCATAATTTTTCAATCCATAAAACCATAAATGTCGATCCCAAATTATTCCCATAATAATTTAAATGATTATATGAGTTATAAATTGGATGATTTGATGAGTTCCCATGTTGTTTGAAAGCTATGCAATTACATTCTGAAAACCTCCCTTATGCTTTGTATATTACAAAAGGGATTTAGTATTTAAAGTTTGTCACGAAATCATATAATTACATTAGTTTTAAGTTTCAAAAACCTTTATGATTTGCTTGTATTCCCCCCTCCCCCTAAAAACATTGGAAAACACAGGAAAAGATGTAGGGGTATGAACTTACCGGACGAGAAATGTGTCGGCTAGGATGCTAAGTGTCAGATCGAGGCTTGAGTACACGCGAGGTTCCTATGTAATGTGAAGAGATACATAATTGTATCTAATTAGACTTTAAACTAGTAATTAGATAAGATAGTACACTCTGAGGCACGAAAACACTTTATTTCAAGTGTTAGGAGTGACCCGGGTAGCATTTAAGGGTGTGTATGGCCTAAATATGGAGTTTGCTCTTCAAGAGTAAACTCCTAAAGGAGTTTTTGGCCCAATGACCATATCCCCATGAGTTTAATAAACTCATGGGTGGAGGGTTCTTGGTTGCTAAATGGTCTTAAAACTCTTGTGGGGTGATGCTAGGTTTAGTTCTAATGCTATGGAAGGAATATAACCATCAAAAGGGACCATTTATGGAGTTTATGGTAGTAAACTAGGAGTTTATGGCCGTAAACTCTCAAGTACTCATTCTTATTGTGTTTTGGTGATCCTAGGTTAAGTCCAAGTGTTTCTAGTCCAAAGTACAAGCCATGAAAGGAAGTTAGGGCACCATTTGACCACCACAAAGGTGTTTACGGCCCAGGAACCATTCCTTGGGGGGCTTTATGGTCGTAATCTCCCTAGGGGATTGTTTCTTGCATGTTTAAAGTCCCGAACAAAAAGGTGGATGATTCTAGACTTTATTGCAAGGCATAGGAGGTGTTTAAGGGGCATTTTAACACCTTAAAAGGGGTTTACGGCCTATGAATGGGTTTTTATGGTCCAAGCATGTTCTTGGACCATAAACTCATGTTTACTCCTCAAATGATAAGGTTTTGGTGTTCTAATTCCAATATTGTAAGCCCTTAAGTCATACCTAAGCTCCAGAAGTGGTTTGGAAGGGTTTTGGGGCTCCAAAACCCCATTTATGTGTGTTTGCGGCCTAGGGATGTTCCTAGTCTATAAACACATGTTCTTGGTCCTATTTCATGAATTAAACATGAATTTGAAAGCTAACTATGTTATACTATGAGCTAGGAAGGATTACATACCAAATTGGAGCTTGAAATGGGTGATTTTGGATCAAAGATTGAGCATTTAGAGAGAGAGTAGAGAGAGAGAGAGTGAAAAAGCTTCAAATGAAGTTCTTTCACCTTTAAATATGGTTTGGGTTTGAGACCCGGTGGAATTCTACCCGATACTGATGTTAAAAGGGGCTTTTGGTCGTACCCGATTAAGTTGTTGTAACCCGACGTGGTCGAAACTAGAAATTTTCCAAATAACAATTTAGGATGTTTTCACGTACTTCTAATGTGTTTGGACACTCACGGGATCATAATAACAGTCTTAATTTAAATGTCGTAATTCAAAAGTCAACGGAAAAATCAGAAATACAAACGGTTTTTTTTAACGGGAACGGGTTACAGTGACAGAATAAATTACGGGTTGTCACATGAGCTCCTTTTGATCGAATATGTGTTGCAGGCTTTTGTGGTCTGTAAAGATAGTGGTTTTCATACCGTACAGGTAGTGCCTCCAGATCTTTAGAGCAAACACAACTACTCCCAGTTCAAGATCGTGGGTCGTGTAGTTGACCTCATGTGTCTTCAGCTGTCTCGAGGCATAGGCGATGACCTTACCTCGTTGCATCAAAACACATCCGAGCCCTTGATTCGATGCATCGCAATAGACTACGAAGTCTTCTATCCCTTCAGGGAGGGATATTATTGGTGCGGTGCGCAAGGCTTGTTTGAGCGTTTGGAATGCTCTCTCCTGCTTCTCTTCCCAGTAAAAGGCCACACCATTCTGGTTCAGTGTTGTAAAAGGTTTCGCTATGTGGGAGAAGTTCTGAATGAACCTGCGATAGTAGCTAGCGAGGCCTAGAAATTGATGAATTTCTATAGGCGTCTTCGGTGCTGACCAGTTCTCAATGGCTTTGATTTTGGAAGGGTCCATGTGTATTCCCTCTTCGCTAACCACATGACCTAAGAATTCGACTCGTCGGATCCATAATTCTCATTTCGAGAACTTCGCGTAGAGCTTCTCCAAACATAATGTTCCCACGACTTGTCGCAGATGTCGACTATGCTCCTCCTCACTATGAGAGTAGATAAGTATGTCATCGATGAAGACGATGAAAAATTGATCCAAGTAAGGACGACACATCCTATTCATTAAGTCCATGAATACTACGGGCGCATTGGTTAATCCGAACGACATCACTACGAATTCGTAGTCCCATAACGAGTTCGAAAGGCTGTCTTCAGAACATCCTCCCCTAGCACTCGTAGTTAGTGATATCCGAATCTTAAGTCGATTTTTGAAAAGAAGTTCGCCCCTTGAAGTTGATCAAATAATTCATCGATACGAGGCAACATATAATGATTTTTGCCGGTAAGTTTGATGAGCTCACTGTAGTCGATGCACATACTAAACGATCCATTTTTCTTTTTGTCGAACAACACGGGAGCTCCCAGGGTGAGAAGCTTGGTCTTATAAATCCCTTGCTGAGTAGTTCGTTAAGTTGACAGGACAATTCTTGCATATCTGCAGGTGCTAGGCGATATGGCAATTTGGCTACGGGCGTAGCCCATGGAACTAAGTCGATTCGAAACTCGATTTGACATTGAGGAGGTAATCCTAGGGTGTAACAACCCGAAATTTGTTCATCGCCAAAACCCGTTCTACCCGGAAAGTCGCCATTATCGGATTCGTTCCGATTTCTCTTTGAAATTTATTTGTATAAATTATGCGTTTATTTTATCCTAATGAGTGTCTAAAGCACTTAGGAACTTATGTTATTCGCCCAAAATGATTATTTCACGAGTTTTTAAAATGTTCCCGTCGGGTGACGGAAACTCAATCGGGTGCGACCAAAAGCCGCGGTTAGCGTCGGTATCGGGTAGAATTCCACCGTGTGCAAATTTTAGGAACTATATAAACAAGTTTCAGCCTTCATTTGAAGCTTTTTCCTTCTCTCACTACTCTCTCTCTAACCTCTCTCCAAAATCCAAAGATTTAGTGTCCAAAACTCAATTTTAAGGCTACAAATCCTTAAGGTACCTTCCTAGCCTTAATCTATAGCATGTTTAGCTTCCAAATTAGACACTTAAACATGAAATTGGACAAAATACATGAGTTTACAGCCTAAGAAGGTGCTTAGGCCGTGAACACACAAAATGGTGGGTTTTGAGCCTTTAAACCCTTCCTTGACTAGTTTGGACCTTGGATATGGCTATGGGACTTTAAAATATGTAATCTAAACATGTAAAACTTGCATTTTGTGATTTTTAGAGGAGTTTACGGCCAAGGATCATTCTTGGGCCGTAAACTCATATAATGAGGGTTTTTATGCCCTTGAACCCTTCCAAATCACCCCTATAGCTTAGATATGAATTATAGGACTTTGATTCTTGCATTTGGACACTTGAAACATTAATTTTGAGGGACTTAGATGAGTTTACGGCCAAGGAGAGTTCTTGGGCCGTAAACTCCATTAAACTTGGCATAAATCTCATTCTTAGGTGTTAGATTGCCATCCAACACCACCAAAAGCCTTGGAATAAATCAAGGGCCCAACCAAAAATACTTTGAGGGCCAAAAACACAACATTTGTGGGGTTTCTAAGGGTTTACGGCAAAGACATGTTCTTGGGCCGTAAACTCCAAACATTTTGGTGTTAGAATGCAAACTACACACCCCTAAGGCCCTTAGATGAATTTTAGAAGTCCTTTCATGCAAGTTCTAGACCTTGAAACACCTTGGAGCACCATGTATTAGAGTTTACGGCCATGAAGGGAGCTTCATGGGCCGTAAACTCCACAAACACCTCAAAAATCACATGCAAACTCATGTTAGGCCTTGGATTAATTTTACCAATCACATGTGATTTGTTCTAGCATCATTAAACATCATTTTCTTGGACAAATAAGGGTTTACGGCCTTGGAGCCATGCTAGGCCGTAAACTCCCTTAAAGGGGGTCAAATTGATGTTTTGAATCATTCCAAGTCCTTAAACCAAGTCTAGAAATCATTCCCTAAGTGTTGGAAGTCCATAAGGCACCATAAAACACCCATCATGAGTTTACGGCCGTAAACTCATGGGGAAGGGTGTTTTGGCCATAAACTCCCTTAAGGGGAGTGTTCCTTTGATGTCCCAACTCATTTCCCAAGTCCCTTGTGCCATTCATGTCCCTAAACGCCACCCGGGTCCCACCAAACACTTGTATCAGAGTGTTATCGCGACCTGAAGCAATTGTCCCTATCCGACAATCAATCTAAGTCCTAATTAGATACAAATGTGTATCTTTACTTCATAATTAGGAACCTCGTGCGTTTACAAGTCCCGGCTCAAATCTTAGCATCCAAACCGTCTCGTACCTCGTTCGGTGAGTTCATACCCCTACGGCTTTTTCACTGTTTTCAATGTTTTCAGGGGGGGAATACAAGCAAACTATAACTGTTTTCCAAATCACAACATTGATGTGTTGCAAACAATATTTGACAAATCTATAAACTCTTTTACTCCTTATGTATTATGCCGAGCATAAGGAATGACTACTCGATTTCAACTAAATGGACTTTAGTTAAGAAACAATCAAACTAATCAAATTATTATGGGAATAATTTGGGGGTCTTTACTGTTCTTTCTATCGTATACTGATATCTATACTAAATTATTAGATAAACTATGTTTGTTCAGTTTATCTCCGTATCATTTGAATATGTTATCCGATGATTTCATGTATGTATCTATTCTTTACTGTACTATGTTTCATAACTTTCTGTATGTCAATATCTTATAAGAACCCTGTGAATAGTTTAGTACTAGCTTGTGAGATAGTCACTACCCTTTATGGATGATCAGTAAATCCTCTCCGGAAGTGTAACCAGAGTCTCCTGGAGGGAGAGCGCGGAATTTGTGAATAGATCTATTCGGGACTGACAATCCCACACCTTAACTGCTAGCTACAGTTAGGCGGGCACGCCTAGGGTGACAAATTTATGGATATCGTTCGACGTCTGACAAACGTCAAGGAGGTCACGTTGTCGTATCAGTATGGTTACCCGACTCACAATATGTATTAATACCAGCTTATTCATAGTTTGGGTTCAGGATCTTTATTTCGTTCGGGATAGTGATCCCATGGTTTTGTATCTATATTCTATGTCTCTTTCGGGATTGTGATCCCATGGTATTGTTTCTATGTCTCTTTCGGGATAGTAATCCCATGGTATATTCAAACTATTTTATATCTATGTCCTATACGGGATAATGATCCCATGGTTTATTCTTATATCTCTTTCGGGATAGTGATCCCATGGTATTAACTAAACTATTTGGCATCTAGTTCGGGATAGTGATCCCATGGTTTTATGTCTATTATCTGTACGGGATGTCTTTCCCCATGATCTTTAACTATAACTTATACGGGATAGTGATCCCATGGTTTTCTAAATCTTATACGGGATAGTGATCCCATGGTTTTCTAAATCTATATACGGGATAATGATCCCATGGTTTCTAAATTTGTGAACTATTCGGGATAGTGATCCTAAGGTTTTCTAAATCTATATCTTATACGGGATAGTGATCCCATGGGTTCTAAAATTTGTATCTTATTCGGGATAATGATCCCATGGTTTCAAATCTATATTTATATACATACATTAACTTATCTCGTGTTAGTTCGGGATGATAGTCCCATGATCTTGAACCGTACTTTCGAATATCTCAACTAACTTATATGTTCTTCGGGATAGTGATCCCAAGATTTTCATTATATAGTTTTGTGTGCTAAACTATACTTTGTGATATACCATTGATCTTACAATTAGGAAAATATGGGATTTTCCTGGGGTAAATACAATACATAACCGAATTGGTAACAAATGATAACTTAACCAACTTCACATAAGAAAATATGGGATTTTCTTGGATAACAAATCTTTTCGGAAACTAAAGGAAACCGATACATTTTCACAAAACAAAACCGCTTATGAACTCACTAGCTTTATGCTGATTTTCAAACCGCTTGTATTCTCAGGTCCAAGTTAGACAGGTACCCGGTGATCTCTTTTGGCGAAGACGGAGTGCGTAGAAGACTCGTCTCAACTTTTGTTAATATGATGCATATGTATATTTGTATAACTTTACTTTTGAAACACATGTAAACTTTCATATATATGTAATGTAATGTTTGTTTACTGTGAATACTATGTACATTGGATTTGATACACAACGTGGTAGTCAACCCCGGAGACGTTTCCGCCTCTGGTTTTCGGGGTGTGACAGATTGGTATCAGAGCCCTTGTTTATAGTGAAGAGAGTATACCAAACCTTACATGGTATAAAACTATAAACAATAAAGGGCCTCAGTGCTCTGAATTAAAAGTATCTTCAAAACTACAAGTATTTTCAAAAGTATACAAGTATACCGAACCGTCGAAATCCGTAACTACAAGTAGAACAAAACATAAGTAAATGGGTGTTGTACACTGCGGTTAAACCTGGGCAGTTATGTAGTTGTGTCTAGGGTCAATATAGCCTGGCCAACTATATTCATTCGAGACACGGCCAACATGTGCTTAGGAGTGACTGTGGTACGCAGCATGCCTAAAACTTACCTAACATCTCAAACAACGAATTGCCGCTGCAGCGCAACCATGAAATACTATGGGAGTATTTCTCGAGCCAATACTTTGTAGAAAATCCTCGTATACGCGATGTTACTTGATCACTCCGCTAGCGATAAAATGTTCGGTCTTGATAACTCATTCCTGCTTTATCGCTTAGTATGATGCTATATCTGTCTTGATGAGATATCCCCTGTTCAATATCTCTTGATTCAATTCAGAGGACTTATAATCCTCTCTTTCCTGATCTTTTTAGATCAAGATGCCTCCGAGAAAGAGACCCAGCTCGAAGAACAATGATAATCCTCCTCCGCCAACACCTTCTCCTCAACTTGATCTAGCATCACTTCAAACAGTTCTGACTGCTGCAATGGTGGCAGCTATGTCTCAAATGAATCCCGGTGGCTCCGGAGGTCGTCCCCAACCTCAAAACCCAGAAGGCAGCCAGGAACACCGAAGAGGGGGTTCCTACAAAGACTTCATGAATGCGAAACCCACAACCTTTGATGGCACTGGAGGTGTCATTTCCCTAACTCGATGGTTTGAGAAAATCGAGTCAATCTTTGAAATATGTGCCTGTTCGGAGTCTGATAAAGTCAAGTTTGCTGCCTGTACTTTCCTCGATAAAGTCTTGACTTGGTGGAACGGCCGAGTCAAATCCTTAACTCTACCTGTAGCGAATGCCATGGGTTGGGAAGCTATGAAGGAGCTTCTTCTCGCAGAGTATTGCCCTCGGGGCAAAATCCAGAAACTGGAACATGAACTCTGGAACCTGAAGATGAAGGGTTCCAACATAGCTGCTTATACTTCAAGATTCGATGACCTAGCTTTACTCTGTCCGGGAGTGGTTACCCCAGAGAGTAAAAAGATCGAAAGATTCATCTGGGGATTGGCCCAGCCAACCAAGGGTAATGTCTTGGCTGCGAAGCCAGACACGTACGATAGTGCTAAATGCCTTGCGAAAATTTTGATCGATCACGAAGACAACTATGATGAGGACACTACCACTCCTGAGTCGGACACAAGTGGAGGTGAAAGTAGAAAGAAATCTCGGAACAAGAGAAAGGCCCAGAGTACGAGGGGGTCTTCCAAGAAACAACAAACGGTAGCAGTCCATGCTACTACTACTCCTATTGCTGCCTCAGCTGTCGGTTCTACAGCCCAAACTCCCACCAGTGGATACACTGGCAATCTTCCTTGGTGTGGTAAGTGCAATTACCATCACCGCATCCCTGGTCCGTGTCGCGAAAAGAGCTGCGACAACTGTGGCAAGAAGGGCCATCTGTCTCGAACCTGCAGGAAACCGGCCAAGTCAACGAACCAATCAGCGGGAGCAGGAATCAGTCCAGCCTGCTACAATTGTGGTGAAGCAGGGCACTTCAAGAGGAATTGCCCCAAGACAACTACCACCACTGATCCCTCTGTCGCCGCAAGTATACTTCTCTTTGATAACTCTTATACCTGCAACTCTTTTCGATTCTCGTGATTGAAGGGAAACCTGTTATCCATCTATTCGAATGTTTTCTAAGCCCGATTCCTCGTGTGTGATCGAGATGTGCATCATCGAGACGACTAACCAATGAGATAGAGAACACTAACTTCGCGCCTATAGATTGAATCCTCGGCCCAGAGGACTATTCTGTTCCATTTGGTTAAATGAGAAACCTTTCGCGATAATACCTTGATGCTACGTTTAACATGGAATGATGGAGTCCCATTCATTTTGTTATCTTGGTTTCGAGAGGGTCGCCTGTCTATATCTTTTCCTCGACCTAACTCTCATGATTTTCGGCATCAAGCTTTCGTATTGTGTCATGCTTTACAACTCCAGAGTTTTCCTGGTACGAATTACCGCATTCCTCGTTTTTGTGGTCATTTAGAAACGAGAAGTTAGTAGCTCTTTCTACTAAATGCCTGTCCCGAAGTGTTTCCAGGAATTTCATTCGAACGTCTAAAGTTTAATTCCATATCGTATGTTTCGAAATCTTCGGAGAGACCCGATTCCACTTGAGAAAGTGATGATCCAAAATATCGAATCTATTCGAGTTTCATTTCAAACTCATGATCTATATCCTATTCATTGAATTTCGGGACAAAAATTCCCTCTAACGGGGGGATAATGTAACAACCCGAAATTTGTTCATCGCCAAAACCCGTTCTACCCGGAAAGTCGCCATTATCGGATTCGTTCCGATTTCTATTTGAAATTTATTTGTATAAATTATGCGTTTATTTTATCCTAATGAGTGTCTAAAGCACTCAGGAACTTATGTTATTCGCCCAAAATGATTATTTCACGAGTTTTTAAAATGTTCCCGGCGGGTGACGGAAACTCAATCGGGTGCGACCAAAAGCCGCAGTTAGCGTCGGTATCGGGTAGAATTCCACCGTGTGCAAATTTTAGGAACTATATAAACAAGTTTCAGCCTTCATTTGAAGCTTTTTCCTTCTCTCACTACTCTCTCTCTAACCTCTCTCCAAAATCCAAAGATTTAGTGTCCAAAACTTAATTTTAAGGCTACAAATCCTTAAGGTACCTTCCTAGCCTTAATCTATAGCATGTTTAGCTTCCAAATTAGACACTTAAACATGAAATTGGACAAAATACATGAGTTTACGGCCTAAGAAGGTGCTTAGGCCGTGAACACCCAAAATGGTGGGTTTTGAGCCTTTAAACCCTTCCTTGACTAGTTTGGACCTTGGATATGGCTATGGGACTTTAAAATATGTAATCTAAACATGTAAAACTTGCATTTTGTGATGTTTAGAGGAGTTTACGGCCAAGGATCATTCTTGGGCCGTAAACTCATATAATGAGGGTTTTTATGCCCTTAAACCCTTCCAAATCACCCCTATAGCTTAGATATGAATTATAGGACTTTGATTCTTGCATTTGGACACTTGAAACATTAATTTTGAGGGACTTAGATGAGTTTATGGCCCAGGAGAGTTCTTGGGCCGTAAACTCCACTAAACCTGGCATAAATCTCATTCTAAGGTGTTAGAAAGCCATCCAACACCACCAAAAGCCTTGGAATAAATCTAGGGACCAACCAAAAATACTTTGAGGGCCAAAAACACAACATTTGTGGGGTTTATAAGGGTTTACGGCCAAGACATGTTCTTGGGCCGTAAACTCCAAAAATTTTGGTGTTAGAATGCAAACTACACACCCCTAAGGCCCTTAGATGAATTTTAGAAGTCCTTTCATGCAAGTTCTAGACCTTGAAACACCTTGGAGCACCATGTATTAGAGTTTACGGCCATGAAGGGAGCTTCATGGGCCGTAAACTCCACAAACACCTCAAAAATCACATGCAAACTCATGTTAGGCCTTGGATTAATTTTACCAATCACATGTGATTTGTTCTAGCATCATTAGACATCATTTTCTTGGACAAATAAGGGGTTACGGCCTTGGAGCCATGCTAGGCCGTAAACTCCCTTAAAGGGGGTCAAATTGATGTTTTGAATCATTCCAAGTCCTTAAACCAAGTCTAGAAATCATTCCCTAAGTGTTGGAAGTCCATAAGGCACCATAAAACACCCATCATGAGTTTACGGCCGTAAACTCATGGGGAAGGGTGTTTTGGCCATAAACTCCCTTAAGGGGAGTGTTCCTTTGATGTCCCAACTCATTTCCCAAGTCCTTTGTGCCATTCATGTCCCTAAACACCACCCGGGTCCCACCAAACACTTGTATCGGAGTGTTATCGCGACCTGAAGCAATTGTCCCTATCCGACAATCAATCTAAGTCCTAATTAGATACAAATGTGTATCTTTACTTCATAATTAGGAACCTCGTGCGTTTACAAGTCCTGGCTCAAATCTTAGCATCCAAACCGTCTCGTACCTCGTTCGGTGAGTTCATACCCCTACGGCTTTTTCACTGTTTTCAATGTTTTCAGGGGGGGAATACAAGCAAACTATAACTGTTTTCCAAATCACAACATTGATGTGTTGCAAACAATATTTGACAAATCTATAAACTCTTTTACTCCTTATGTATTATGCCGAGCATAAGGAATGACTACTCGATTTCAACTAAATGGACTTTAGTTAAGAAACAATCAAACTAATCAAATTATTATGGGAATAATTTGGGGGTCTTTACTGTTCTTTCTATCGTATACTGATATCTATACTAAATTATTAGATAAACTATGTTTGTTCAGTTTATCTCCGTATCATTTGAATATGTTATCCGATGATTTCATGTATGTATCTATACTTTACTGTACTATGTTTCATAACTTTCTGTATGTCAATATCTTATAAGAACCCTGTGAATAGTTTAGTACTAGCTTGTGAGATAGTCACTACCCTTTATGGATGATCAGTAAATCCTCTCCGGAAGTGTAACCAGAGTCTCCTGGAGGGAGAGCGCGGAATTTGTGAATAGATCTATTCGGGACTGACAATCCCACACCTTAACTGCTAGCTACAGTTAGGCGGGCACGCCTAGGGTGACAAATTTATGGATATCGTTCGACGTCTGACAAACGTCAAGGAGGTCACGTTGTCGTATCAGTATGGTTACCCGACTCACAATATGTATTAAAACCAGCTTATTCATAGTTTGGGTTCAGGATCTTTATTTCGTTCGGGATAGTGATCCCATGGTTTTGTATCTATATTCTATGTCTCTTTCGGGATTGTGATCCCATGGTATTGTTTCTATGTCTCTTTCGGGATAGTAATCCCATGGTATATTCAAACTATTTTATATCTATGTCCTATACGGGATAATGATCCCATGGTTTATTCTTATATCTCTTTCGGGATAGTGATCCCATGGTATTAACTAAACTATTTGGCATCTAGTTCGGGATAGTGATCCCATGGTTTTATGTCTATTATCTGTACGGGATGTCTTTCCCCATGATCTTTAACTATAACTTATACGGGATAGTGATCCCATGGTTTTCTAAATCTTATACGGGATAGTGATCCCATGGTTTTCTAAATCTATATACGGGATAATGATCCCATGGTTTCTAAATTTGTGAACTATTCGGGATAGTGATCCTAAGGTTTTCTAAATCTATATCTTATACGGGATAGTGATCCCATGGGTTCTAAAATTTGTATCTTATTCGGGATAATGATCCCATGGTTTCAAATCTATATTTATATACATACATTAACTTATCTCGTGTTAGTTCGGGATGATAGTCCCATGATCTTGAACCGTACTTTCGAATATCTCAACTAACTTATATGTTCTTCGGGATAGTGATCCCAAGATTTTCATTATATAGTTTTGTGTGCTAAACTATACTTTGTGATATACCATTGATCTTACAATTAGGAAAATATGGGATTTTCCTGGGGTAAATACAATACATAACCGAATTGGTAACAAATGATAACTTAACCAACTTCACATAAGAAAATATGGGATTTTCTTGGATAACAAATCTTTTCGGAAACTAAAGGAAACCGATACATTTTCACAAAACAAAACCGCTTATGAACTCACTAGCTTTATGCTGATTTTCAAACCGCTTGTATTCTCAGGTCCAAGTTAGACAGGTACCCGGTGATCTCTTTTGGCGAAGACGGAGTGCGTAGAAGACTCGTCTCAACTTTTGTTAATATGATGCATATGTATATTTGTATAACTTTACTTTTGAAACACATGTAAACTTTCATATATATGTAATGTAATGTTTGTTTACTGTGAATACTATGTACATTGGATTTGATACACAACGTGGTAGTCAACCCCGGAGACGTTTCCGCCTCTGGTTTTCGGGGTGTGACAGATTGGTATCAGAGCCCTTGTTTATAGTGAAGAGAGTATACCAAACCTTACATGGTATAAAACTATAAACACTAAAGGGCCTCAGTGCTCTGAATTAAAAGTATCTTCAAAACTACAAGTATTTTCAAAAGTATACAAGTATACCGAACCATCGAAATCCGTAACTACAAGTAGAACAAAACATAAGTAAATGGGTGTTGTACACTGCGGTTAAACCTGGGCAGTTATGTAGTTGTGTCTAGGGTCAATATAGCCTGGCCAACTATATTCATTCGAGACACGGCCAACATGTGCTTAGGAGTGACTGTGGTACGCAGCATGCCTAAAACTTACCTAACATCTCAAACAACGAATTACCGCTGCAGCGCAACCATGAAATACTATGGGAGTATTTCTCGAGCCAATACTTTGTAGAAAATCCTCGTATACGCGATGTTACTTGATCACTCCGCTAGCGATAAAATGTTCGGTCTTGATAACTCATTCCTGCTTTATCGCTTAGTATGATGCTATATCTGTCTTGATGAGATATCCCCTGTTCAATATCTCTTGATTCAATTCAGAGGACTTATAATCCTCTCTTTCCTGATCTTTTTAGATCAAGATGCCTCCGAGAAAGAGACCCAGCTCTAAGAACAATGATAATCCTCCTCCGCCAACACCTTCTCCTCAACTTGATCTATCATCACTTCAAACAGTTCTGACTGCTGCAATGGTGGCAGCTATGTCTCAAATGAATCCCGGTGGCTCCGGAGGTGGTCCCCAACCTCAAAACCCAGAAGGCAGCCAGGAACACTGAAGAGGGGGTTCCTACAAAGACTTCATGAATGCGAAACCCACAACCTTTGATGGCACTGGAGGTGTTATTTCCCTGACTCGATGGTTTGAGAAAATCGAGTCAATCTTTGAAATATGTGCCTGTTCGGAGTCTGATAAAGTCAAGTTTGCTGCCTGTACTTTCCTCGATAAAGTCTTGACTTGGTGGAACGGCCGAGTCAAATCCTTAACTCTACCTGTAGCGAATGCCATGGGTTGGGAAGCTATGAAGGAGCTTCTTCTCGCAGAGTATTGCCCTCGGGGCGAAATCCAGAAACTGGAACATGAACTCTGGAACCTGAAGATGAAGGGTTCCAACATAGCTGCTTATACTTCAAGATTCGATGACCTAGCTTTACTCTGTCCGGGAGTGGTTACCCCAGAGAGTAAAAAGATCGAAAGATTCATCTGGGGATTGGCCCAGCCAACCAAGGGTAATGTCTTGGCTGCGAAGCCAGACACGTACGATAGTGCTAAATGCCTTGCGAAAATTTTGATCGATCACGAAGACAACTATGATGAGGACACTACCACTCCTGAGTCGGACACAAGTGGAGGTGAAAGTAGAAAGAAATCTCGGAACAAGAGAAAGGCCCAGAGTACGAGGGGGTCTTCCAAGAAACAACAAACGGTAGCAGTCCATGCTACTACTACTCCTATTGCTGCCTCAGCTGTCGGTTCTACAGCCCAAACTCCCACCAGTGGATACACTGGCAATCTTCCTTGGTGTGGTAAGTGCAATTACCATCACCGCATCCCTGGTCCGTGTCGCGAAAAGAGCTGCGACAACTGTGGCAAGAAGGGCCATCTGTCTCGAACCTGCAGGAAACCGGCCAAGTCAACGAACCAATCAGCGGGAGCAGGAATCAGTCCAGCCTGCTACAATTGTGGTGAAGCAGGGCACTTCAAGAGGAATTGCCCCAAGACAACTACCACCACTGATCCCTCTGTCGCCGCAAGTATACTTCTCTTTGATAACTCTTATACCTGCAACTCTTTTCGATTCTCGTGATTGAAGGGAAACCTGTTATCCATCTATTCGAATGTTTTCTAAGCCCGATTCCTTGTGTGTGATCGAGATGTGCATCATCGAGACGACTAACCAATGAGATAGAGAACACTAACTTCGCGCCTATAGATTGAATCCTCGGCCCAGAGGACTATTCTGTTCCATTTGGTTAAATGAGAAACCTTTCGCGATAATACCTTGATGCTACGTTTAACATGGAATGATGGAGTCCCATTCATTTTGTTATCTTGGTTTCGAGAGGGTCGCCTGTCTATATCTTTTCCTCGACCTAACTCTCATGATTTTCGGCATCAAGCTTTCGTATTGTGTCATGCTTTACAACTCCAGAGTTTTCCTGGTACGAATTACCGCATTCCTCGTTTTTGTGGTCATTTAGAAACGAGAAGTTAGTAGCTCTTTCTACTAAATGCCTGTCCCGAAGTGTTTCCAGGAATTTCATTCGAACGTCTAAAGTTTAATTCCATATCGTATGTTTCGAAATCTTCGGAGAGACCCGATTCCACTTGAGAAAGTGATGATCCAAAATATCGAATCTATTCGAGTTTCATTTCAAACTCATGATCTATATCCTATTCATTGAATTTCGGGACAAAAATTCCCTCTAACGGGGGGATAATGTAACAACCCGAAATTTGTTCATCGCCAAAACCCGTTCTACCCGGAAAGTCGCCATTATCGGATTCGTTCCGATTTCTATTTGAAATTTATTTGTATAAATTATGCGTTTATTTTATCCTAATGAGTGTCTAAAGCACTCAGGAACTTATGTTATTCGCCCAAATTGATTATTTCACGAGTTTTTAAAATGTTCCCGGCGGGTGACGGAAACTCAATCGGGTGCGACCAAAAGCCGCAGTTAGCGTCGGTATCGGGTAGAATTCCACCGTGTGCAAATTTTAGGAACTATATAAACAAGTTTCAGCCTTCATTTGAAGCTTTTTCCTTCTCTCACTACTCTCTCTCTAACCTCTCTCCAAAATCCAAAGATTTAGTGTCCAAAACTTAATTTTAAGGCTACAAATCCTTAAGGTACCTTCCTAGCCTTAATCTATAGCATGTTTAGCTTCCAAATTAGACACTTAAACATGAAATTGGACAAAATACATGAGTTTACGGCCTAAGAAGGTGCTTAGGCCGTGAACACCCAAAATGGTGGGTTTTGAGCCTTTAAACCCTTCCTTGACTAGTTTGGACCTTGGATATGGCTATGGGACTTTAAAATATGTAATCTAAACATGTAAAACTTGCATTTTGTGATGTTTAGAGGAGTTTACGGCCAAGGATCATTCTTGGGCCGTAAACTCATATAATGAGGGTTTTTATGCCCTTAAACCCTTCCACATCACCCCTATAGCTTAGATATGAATTATAGGACTTTGATTCTTGCATTTGGACACTTGAAACATTAATTTTGAGGGACTTAGATGAGTTTATGGCCCAGGAGAGTTCTTGGGCCATAAACTCCACTAAACTTGGCATAAATCTCATTCTAAGGTGTTAGAAAGCCATCCAACACCACCAAAAGCCTTGGAATAAATCTAGGGACCAACCAAAAATACTTTGAGGGCCAAAAACACAACATTTGTGGGGTTTCTAAGGGTTTACGGCCAAGACATGTTCTTGGGCCGTAAACTCCAAAAATTTTGGTGTTAGAATGCAAACTACACACCCCTAAGGCCCTTAGATGAATTTTAGAAGTCCTTTCATGCAAGTTCTAGACCTTGAAACACCTTGGAGCACCATGTATTAGAGTTTACGGCCATGAAGGGAGCTTCATGGGCCGTAAACTCCACAAACACCTCAAAAATCACATGCAAACTCATGTTAGGCCTTGGATTAATTTTACCAATCACATGTGATTTGTTCTAGCATCATTAAACATCATTTTCTTGGACAAATAAGGGGTTACGGCCTTGGAGCCATGCTAGGCCGTAAACTCCCTTAAAGGGGGTCAAATTGATGTTTTGAATCATTCCAAGTCCTTAAACCAAGTCTAGAAATCATTCCCTAAGTGTTGGAAGTCCATAAGGCACCATAAAACACCCATCATGAGTTTACGGCCGTAAACTCATGGGGAAGGGTGTTTTGGCCATAAACTCCCTTAAGGGGAGTGTTTCTTTGATGTCCCAACTCATTTCCCAAGTCCCTTGTGCCATTCATGTCCCTAAACGCCACCCGGGTCCCACCAAACACTTGTATCGGAGTGTTATCGCGACCTGAAGCAATTGTCCCTATCCGACAATCAATCTAAGTCCTAATTAGATACAAATGTGTATCTTTACTTCATAATTAGGAACCTCGTGCATTTACAAGTCCCGACTCAAATCTTAGCATCCAAACCGTCTCGTACCTCGTTCGGTGAGTTCATACCCCTACGACTTTTTCACTGTTTTCAATGTTTTCAGGGGGGGGGGGGATACAAGCAAACTATAACTGTTTTCCAAATCACAACATTGATGTGTTGCAAACAATATTTGACAAATCTATAAACTCTTTTACTCCTTATGTATTATGCCGAGCATAAGGAATGACTACTCGATTTCAACTAAATGGATTTTAGTTAAGAAACAATCAAGCTAATCAAATTATTATGGGAATAATTTGGGGGTCTTTACTGTTCTTTCTATCGTATACTGATATCTATACTAAATTATTAGATAAACTATGTCAGTTCAGTTTATCTCCGTATCATTTGAATATGTTATCCGATGATTTCATGTATGTATCTATACTTTACTGTACTATGTTTCATAACTTTCTGTATGTCAATATCTTATAAGAACCCTGTGAATAGTTTAGTACTAGCTTGTGAGATAGTCACTACCCTTTATGGATGATCAGTAAATCCTCTCCGGAAGTGTAACCAGAGTCTCCTGGAGGGAGAGCGCAGAATTTGTGAATAGATCTATTCGGGACCGACCATCCCACACCTTAACTGCTAGCTATAGTTAGGCGGGCACGCCTAGGGTGAAAAATTTCTGGATATCGTTCGACGTCTGACAAACGTCAAGGAGGTCACGTTGTCGTATCAGTATGGTTACCCGACTCACAATATGTATTAATACCAGCTTATTCACAGTTTGGGTTCAGGATCTTTATTTCGTTCGGGATAGTGATCCCATGGTTTTGTATCTATATTCTATGTCTCTTTCGGGATTTTGATCCCATGGTATTGTTTCTATGTCTCTTTCGGGATAGTAATCCCATGGTATATTCAAACTATTTTATATCTATGTCTTATACGGGATAATGATCCCATGGTTTATTCTTATATCTCTTTCGGGATAGTGATCCCATGGTATTAACTAAACTATTTGGCATCTAGTTCGGGATAGTGATCTATTATCTATAAGGGATGTCTTTCCCCATGATCTTTAACTATAACTTATACGGGATAGTGATCCCATGGTTTTCTAAATCTTATACGGGATAGTGATCGCAATGTTTTCTAAATCTATATACGGGATAATGATCCCATGGTTTCTAAATTTGTGAACTATTCGGGATAGTGATCCTAAGGTTTTCTAAATCTATATCTTATACGGGATAGTGATCCCATGGGTTCTAAAATTTGTATCTTATTCGGGATAATGATCCCATGGTTTCAAATCTATATTTATATACATACATTAACTTATCTCGTGTTAGTTCGGGATGATATTCCCATGATCTTGAACCGTACTTTCGAATATCTCAACTAACTTATATATTCTTCGGGATAGTGATCCCAAGATTTTCATTATATAGTTTTGTGTGCTAAACTATACTTTGTGATATACCATTGATCTTACAATTAGGAAAATATGGGATTTTCCTGGGGTAAATACAATACATAACCGAATTGGTAACAAATGATAACTTAACCAACTTCACATAAGAAAATATGGGATTTTCTTGGATAACAAATCTTTTCGGAAACTAAAGGAAACCGATACATTTTCACAAAACAAAACCGCTTATGAACTCACCAGCTTTATGCTGATTTTCAAACCGCTTGTATTCTCAGGTCCAAGTTAGACAGGTACCCGGTGATCTCTTTTGGCGAAGACGGAGTGCGTAGAAGACTCGTCTCAACTTTTGTTAATATGATGCATATGTATATTTGTATAACTTTACTTTTGAAACACATGTAGACTTTCATATATATGTAATGTAATGTTTGTTTACTGTGAATACTATGTACATTGGATTTGATACACAACGTGGTAGTCAACCCCGGAGACGTTTCCGCCTCTGGTTTTCGGGGTGTGACATAGGGTTTCTTCTGGAAAGATGTCGGGAAAGTTGCGTACTACTGGAATGTTCTGAATGTCTTTCATTTCTTGGCTCACATCGACCACATGAGCTTGAATGCTCGAGATGATACGAAGGTTCGTGCCGGGTTTGTCTCCATAAACTATTAGGGTTTCACCAGATGGTAGATTTAGGCGAACAACTTTTTCATAACACATGATGTCCGCACGATGAGAACTCAACCAATCCATGCCGAAAATGACGTCAAAATTTTAATTGAGACTGGCATGAGATCGATCGAAAATGAATGGCTATCTAAAGTTAGGGTACACCCTATGAATATACTGCTAGTGCTCTCTGTCTTGCCATTAGCCATTTCTACAGTGAACGGTTCTTTAAGTGCTCGTGATTTTTGCTTAAGTAAATGAGCAAATTTTTGGTTCACGAAACTTCTCTCCGCTCCAATATCAAATAGAAAGCATGCATAAGCGTTATCAAGGAGAAACGTACCAGTGACCACTGTGGGATCGGCTACCGCTTCCTCATGGCCTATGGCCAAAACTCTTGCCACTCCACCGGTAAACCTTGCCTTCGGGTAGTTCCTTTTGAAGTGGCCTACCTCGCCGGGGACTTGGTTGATTGGCTTCACTGAATCTTTATAGAAATGGGCAGTGTGCCCCTTCCTGTTGCAGTTCAAACACTACATTTCCCGGCAGGCACTGACGTGATGGAAGTTGCATTTGTTGCGCTTGGGCAAACTTCCAGCATACTACTTTACCGGAGCAGCAGCGGTAGGTGCTATCGCAGCATGTACTGTCACGACCTATTGCTTTTTGGTAGGATTTTACTTCTTTTTGTCATCCCAAAACTTCCTCTTGGAATCAGCGGTTCTTGCGGTTTTTGAGATGGACAGGGTTCTTTTTGCGGTCCGGGTACGAACCCCATGGTCTATGAGCCGCTGTGCCAATCGTTTGGGACTATCGAATGTAGCGGGGTGTGATGCCAATACATTTCCCTGGTATGGTGGCACCAACCCCCATATATATATCTCAATTTTCTTTCCCTCTATATGAACCATGTTAGGACATAGGGCCACCAATTCATAGAATTTGGTGGTGTAGGCGGTTACGTTGGATTGCTTCATGGTTAGGCTCCACAGTTCTTCCTCCAACTTCTGGATCTTGTCCCTCGGGCAGTACTCCTTAATCATGAGGTCTTTCAAAGTTTCCTAACCTATAGAATTAGCCGTTATGAGAGACAACGACTTAACATGGCTATTCCACCATGTTAGGGCTTTTGTTTCAAAGGTGCAAGCAGCGAACTTGACCTTGCTCTCCTCTGGACAAGAGTAGATTTCAAAAACCAATTCGGTTTTCTCGAACCATTGCGAGAGGGAAATGACTCCGCCAGTCCCCTTGAAGCACAATGGCTTGCAGTTGGTGAAATCCTTGTAGGAGCACTCTTTCAAGCGCACAACGATTTCACCATGAGTAGATAGGACTGGGGTTCCTCCTCCAGTGGAGCCGGATGAATGATAATGAGCCATGGCTGTAGCCACAACTGCAGCTACAACATCATCTAGAGTTATCGTGTCAAACTGAGGAGTAGGTGGGGATGGTGGTATTGGTGCTTCCTCACCATTGTTACGCCGGGGGTTTCTACGAGGCGGCATGTTTCAAATATAATTTGAAAAGATAAAAACAATGTTAAGAATTCAATAGTATAGAGAATGAATGTGTCTCATGAACTAAATGACCATAGTTCAACAATAGGTGATAATATGAGTTTTCTGAATAAACTAGATAAGATGCCAAAATTACTGGTATTAATGATGTATATAAGTTCGGGAAAAATGACCTAACTGAAGGTCTTACATCATACCATAGGGGAACATATTGGCAGTTTAGTAGTCTAATAAAGTACTTGAAAGATAGGAATATTTTACAGAGAAATGCTTCATAAAGCACGGATAAGAAATGGTATTCCTTAATCAAAAGAAAAGATGTGTTAGACATCTTCTAACGGCGATGGGAATTCCTCGGGCGAACCCTAAGGTCTTCCATCTGATGAACCACTTCTTGGAAGTGTCATTCGTGAGCCCTCTGGCAAACTCGAAGTTCTATATATTCAGCTCGCGAGGCAGCTAGATGTTGCTGCAGAGTCTCATTAGTTCTTCTGGTCCTTTCCATCACCACTTCGAGATGGCGAATGCGGACCGTGTTGACACCAGTGTTGGCATCAATCTCCACTAATCGGCCGATGGCTGATCGACCTTGCTCCACATTCCGTGCAATCCTACGGACCATGATAGGTAGGTCTCGGTCAGCCGAGCCACCCTTACTTATGTCGAAAAAGCTTCGGTCCCCATTGTAGGGTAAGGGTTGACCTTGTTCATCGGTCCAGCGGTTCAAGTTTGTTGCCCACAAGGGTGTGGGACCTTGAAACGCAGGTTGGGGGTATTATTTGGGGCTTGACCTACTTGAGGTAGGTTGTTGACTCCGGGCTCAGAGTCAGATCCATCTGAGAAGCTTTCTGCTTGATGATCATCCAATGGGATTTGATGCTCATCATCGGACTCTGCTTCAAGCGATCCAACATTGCCGTTGGGTGGAAAGTATAGGTCGTCATGATGATGGAATTCAGCCATGATATCTATGTGAGAAAAGGGGTAAGGAAATAATTAATAGACGAACTAACTAGATAATTATAAGGTGATCTTTATCAGTTACTCCAATACTTGTTTAGGGCATACCAGTTATATGTATTCCAGAACATGATAGACCTTCGAATAAGTGATCCTAACTCTAAGCCTACAACCAAACAACAATAGGAAATAAAGCAAATATTCACATATTCTTAGCCTATGACATCCTAGGTACATATAACCTTAGTGTATCCACTGGACAACCATTGACATACTAATAAATACCTTTAGTTCTCAAATAACTAATTATAGTAACACAAAATACTCCTATAGTATTTTAAGTTTAATGTTATGTTCTACTATTCTTATTGTGGTAGTGTTGGTAAGTTTTTAGACTTGTTGCAACATCACAACCATCCTTAGGCACATGCTAGTCACTCCTCGGATAATGTAGTTGATCAGGCTACATCTTCCCAGGGTTGACCATATGTCTCTAAGTCTACTTCTGCTGTCCAACAATTGTAATACTTTTGTTTTGTCCTAATGACACTGATTTTCGTATGAATGCAGGCATGTTTACTTAGTTAAATATTTTATTATTTAAAAGTATAAACTCTTTATCAGAGTAATTTAATCCCGCTCGTATATCTTTTATGGGTTGATACACTCGATTCACTATAAACAATGCTCTGATACCAATCTATCACACCCCAAAACCTGAATGACAGAATCGTTCAGGGGTGGAGGACGTCATGTATAGTATCACAACAATGCAAAGTAGTAAACAAGCAACAATATCATCCATTGCATTAATAATATAATTTCATACAAGTGTGTTATGTCAAGTTATATAGACACCAAAAAGTACATCAAAATAAAAGAGGAGTCTTGAACAAGCTCCATCTTCTAAAAACTTGGCACCGGTACCTGTCTACTAGAGACCTGAGGATACAAGTTATTTTTAAAGTGAGTATCAGCTTTAAAGTTGGTGAGTTCATAAGTATATTAGTGTCTGATTTTGTATGAAAGCATTTGTAAGATGTTTGTAAGATGTAATGTATAAGTTTGTAAAGTTTGTATTTGTTTGAACACTCCTAGAAAGCCCTATGTTTCCTAATAAAAGTAGCCTTCCACTAAGGCATCTAGTAACTGTGTGTGTCTCTTGTAAGAGTGTGTATTTTCCCAAATCTGACTATCATTAACCAAAAATATAATTTTTACATTAGCGTGCATCGTGTGAATGTTCACAAAGTGAATGTAATAGGAAAAATATTATGGTAGTGTAGTATTATATTAAGTAACCACTGCTGTACTAACTCCCTTAAACCAATTGTTATTTAAAGTACCGTGTGATCGGCCTGTACCCTGCTACCGACTCAATAGTAAAACAACGATGTAAGATGCTGTAAGAAATGACATTTGGCACCCATAGACTTGCAAGTCCCACTATAGCGAGCATCAAGGTGTAGGATGGCCAATCCAGTATAGATCTATACGCAAACTCATACGCTCCCCAATTAAGGAGATTATGGATACAAAAACAGTCATGGCAGGTAGTGCCATGCCTCTTTTAGTGGCTCACAAAACTGCATGAATGTATATGTAATGTATGTGCTAGCTGTAATGTGTGTTCTTTCTCTGTCTAGCCTGTATTCTAATGGACTATGTGTACTAGCTGTATTGTTTGTTCTCTCTCTATCTAGCATGTATAGTAATGTACTGTCTGTACTAGCTGTATTGTGTGCTCTCTCTCTATATAGAAAGTAGTGACTCATGTATGAACTGACTCATTGTATGATTTATTCTTCTAGTAATAGTATTAGTAACTTCCTAAACTACGCCTAATGTAGTTTACTAGTAATATGACTTGTAATTATGAACATGAATGTATACCCTTGCTACAAAAGGGTATTGAATTTACTAATAGAATGTTTATGTCTATATATGTATAGATAATATATAACTAATATTTAGACGACCTTCAGACGGATAACCGATGCCCTAAAGCCACATCCTAACGAGGGAAAGGAGATAAAGCGAGGTAGCCTTCCTCAGTCCTTTAAACATTACTTATATAAGTATACATACATAGGCATGCATTTGACAATATTAAAGTATAAAATAAGTTTCGTAAAAAGCATTTGGTATGTAAAAGAGTTTGTAAGACAGTTTGAAGTAAAGCAGTTTGGTAAAAAAAGTTTGAAAGTAAGAGATTCACTTGTTGATAGTTATTAATCACATGTGATTGATATAATAACTATAGTAGCTTTACTTCTATTCCCCCCATAAAAGTATTTAAAAACATTTAAGAACATTTAAAAGGTTAATTAAGGGGTATGAACTCACCTGTAGTGAGTGGTTTGTTCGGAAGTGTTGGACAAGGTGCTAGGTGTCAAGTGAGGACTTGAACACACAAAATGGTCCTAGTTATCATATAATAAACATATATGTAATATAATTAGTCAATTAATAACTAATTAATCAAGTTAAGACACCCTAGGTCATGGAAACACTTTGATTCAAGTGTTATAGTTACCAAAGGGTTGCACCTAAGGGATGTATGACATGGCATTGGAGTTTATGGCCCATCAACCACCCCTTTATGGAGTTTACGACCCATGACCATTTCCCCATGAGTTTAGGGCCATAAACTGATGGTACTAAGTTCCAAATTGTATTTTGAGGTCTTACAAGTCATGATTGGGCATCAAATGATCAAGTCCAAGCCTTAGGAAAGCATTAGGGGCATAATAAGACCACCTTGTGGTGTTTATAGCCAAATGACCATATTCTTATGTGTTCACGGCTATAAACTCTCTTAGAGACATGTTGTGATTGTTGTTTAAGGTCTTAAACACTTCTAGGAAGGTTCAAGGTTGTCATCCAGGGCTTAGGAAGGGACTAATGTCCATTTTACCTTTTAAGAAGGGGTTTACGGCCCAAGAACATCCTTGGTCGTAAACTCCTTTGTTCTTATTTTATTTATTGGTTTTCAAGTGTTATCAAGTTCATATTAAGCACCCAAGAAGCTAGGGAAAGTATTCTTACAAGGTAGAAGCTTGATTTGGTGTTTAAGGTCCAAGAACACTAGTGTGTGTTTTTGGTGTTCTTGGTGTTTTGAAAATCTAAGCAAAACACGAAAATGGATGGATGAAAAGATGTATAATCACTACTTGTTATGATATAACAACAAATCAAGTCAAGAGATACTTACATTTTCGGGAAATTGGGTGAAAGACGGGATGATAGTTGAGAGAGTTTTGGAGTTGTTCTTGAGAATGAAAGTAAGAAGTGAGGAGTTTGGGGAGTAAACTCATGCTTAAGGCATGAGTTTACGGTTTTTGGAGGAATTTACGGCCCAAACATAAATGTTTGGCCATGAATTTCCTAACTACGTGGTATTTTCGGTTTTGAAATTTCAAGACACGAGGCGACACTTCCTTTCACCCGTTAGTTTAAAGAATAATTATTATAATAATCAAACGCACTTTAAATTTGATAAAAATAAATAAAAATGAAATTGACTTATAATTTGAAGTGATTGACTTTAGGGTTTGACTGAAAGAAAATTTCGGGTTGTGACAACATTTTTTGTCGACAGTTCTTACACATGCATTCTTTTCGATAGTGGTGCGGAGAAAAGCTTCGTGAGCCATAAATTCAAACATCTACCAAAAAAAAATTCCAAATCACTAAAAGATACATTTACCATTGAAATGGAAAACGGAAAAACCGAGAGTACAAACGACGTATACATAGGATGCACACTAAATCTAAACAACTATTCTTCCCAAATTGACCTTATGCCGCTTTCAATTAAAATATTTGACATCATCATCGACAAGGATTGGTTAAGTGTTCATCGTGCTGATATCCTATGTTATGAAAAATCCATTCGTCTTAATTTGTCATTTTGTGAATCCCTCGTTATCTATGGAGATAAACCTAGTACGAACCTTCAAATCTTTTCTTGCTTCAAGACCCAGAAGTATCTTTGCAATGATAACTGTGCTTTCTTAGCTCACATTGTAGATCAGACATAAGAAGTGAAAAGCATTAAGGATATCCTCGAAGTTTATGATTTCCCCATTGTAATCCCTGAAGATCTCTGAGGAGTTCCTCCTGAATGCCAAGTCCAATTCCAAATCGACTTGATTCCCGGATCTACCCCCATAGCCAAATCCTCGTATCGTCTTGCACCATCAGAGATGCAGGAACTATCCATCTAGCTAAACAAACTAATCAGCAAAGGATTCGTTCGACTGAACTTCTCACGATAAGGAGCATCAATACTGTTTGTGAAGAAATAGGATGGATCATTCTGTATGTGCATAGACTACCAGTAATTAAATAAACTCTCTGTCAAAAACCGATACCATCTACCGTGAACAGACAACCACCTCGACCAGGTTCAAGGAGCAAGTTTCTTCTCAAAGATTGACTTGAGATCAGGATACCATAAGCTACGATTCCAAGAGGATGATATTCCAAAGACCGCTTTTAGAACTCCCTACAATCACTATGAATTTGTAGTGATGCTCTTCGGTCTAACGAATGCGCCAGCAATGTTCATGGACCAAATGAATCATGTGTGTCAACCTTACTTAGACAATTTCGTAATAGTTTTCATTAATGATATACTTGTCTACTTCCAGAGTAAGGAAGAACATATCCAACACTTACGACAAGTCTAAGAAACGTTAAGGGAAGCGAAATTGTATGCAACGTTCTCAAAGTGTGAATTCTGGATTCCAAAGGGGGACTTTATAGGTCACGTGGTTAACGAAGAAGGGATACATGTGGATCCCTCTAGGATCAAAGTTATCGAAAACTGGGTGACCCCATGATCCCCAATAGAATTCAACAAGTTCTTGGTCTCGCTGGCTATTACAGGGGGTTTATCCAAAACTTCTCTAAAATCGCAAAACCTCTCACCACCTTGACTCAGAAGGGTGTAACCTTCAACTGGGAGGAGAAACAAGAAACTGCTTTCAAGACACTAAAGTGAGGCCTATGCAGCGCACCAATCTTTTCCCTACCAGAAAGGACTGAAGATTTAGTAGTTTACTGTGATATGTCCAAGCGAGGGCTAGGCTGCGTTCTCATGCAATGAGGAAAGGTCATATCCTATGCCTCGAGAAAACTTAAAAACCACAAGGTTAACAATACTACACACGACCTTGGATTGGGAGCAATGGTTTTTGTTCTGAAGATCTGGAGGCATTACCTTTATGGTATGAAAAGCTTAATCTTTACAAACCACAAAAGCCTCTAGCACATATTCGATTAGAAGGAACTTAACATGAGACAACGATGATGGGTGGAACTAGTCAATGATTACAAATGTAAGATTCACTATCATCCCGACAAAGCAAATGTAGTAGCAGATGCCCTTAGTTAGAAAGAGTACTCGGGCCACCGAGTAAAGTCTTTAACTATGACAATCCATTCAGACCTGTTTCCTTAGATCGAAGAGGCTCAGTTGGAAGCCTTGAAACCCGAAAACGTGACAGGTAAAGCCTTAAGAGGAATGGAAAAGAACTTGGAAATCAAGGGTGATGAAGTTCATTATATCCTTGATCGAATCTGGTCACTGAAGTTTGGTGGCTATAGAGATGTTGTCATGAATGAAGCCCATAAAATTCGATACTGCGTTCATCTAGGTTTAGACAAGATATATCTGGACCTTAAGAAACTCTATTGGTGGCTGAACTTGAAAGCTAAAATTTCTACCTATATGGGAAAGTGTGTGAATTGTGCCAAAGTCAAGGTAGAATATTAGAAGCCCTCAGGTTTGTTGAAACAACAAGAAATACCTGAGTGGAAGAGGGAATGGATTAAAATGGATTTCATAACCAAATTACCAAGGACAACGGGTGGTCATGAAACCATTTCGGTGATCATTGACAGATTAACCAAATCCGCACACTTCCTGCCAATAAAAGAAACTGAAAAAATGGAGAAGCTAACCCGTACATACATTAAAGAGATAGTACGATTGCATGGTGTGCCAATATCCATTATATCAGACTGAGATAGTAGATTTACCTTGCAGTTTTGGCAATCACTACAAAATTCCTTTGGAACCAATCTTAACATGAGTACAACGTACCATCCTCAGACTGATGGGCAAAGTGAGAGAACCATACACACGCTAGAAGACATGTTGAGGGCTTGTGTGATAGATAGTGGTAAAGCTTGGGATACCCGTTTACCACTCATTGAATTCTCGTACAAAAACTGCTATCACATTAGCATTAAAGTTTCTCCATTTGATGCCTTCTATGGACGTAAGTGTAGATCCCCTCTATGCTGGGCTGAGGTGGGTGACACGCGACTAGCCAAGAACCAAGTGCTCAACAATACTCTAACCGTCCAAGATCATTTGAAGAACTACAGAAAAAGATCATCCAAATTTGGGAAGGACTGAAAGCTTCTACAGACAGAAAATAGAGTTATACAGACAAACATCGAAAACCCTTGGAATTTCAAGTTGGTGATTGCATCGTGCTAAAGGTCTCACCCTGGAAAGGAATGATACGTCTAGAAAAATGTGGAAAAATAAATCCAAGGTACATCAGAGTATTCGAGATTCTTGCTAGAATTGGACCAGTAGCTTACAAACTCAAAGTACCGCATGAACTTATTAACATTCATCCAAATTTTCATGTATCTAATCTCAAGAAGTGTCTGTCTGACAAGACTCTTGTTATCCCACTTGACGAAATTGAGTTAATTGAGAGTCTAAGTTTTGTAGTAGAATCAGTAGAGATCATGGAAAATGAAATTGAAAGAACAAAACAAAGTGGTATACCACTAGTGAGGGTTCGCTGGAATGCCAAGTGGGGACCTGAATTCACTTGGGAAAGGGTAGACCAATTGAAAAAAAGTATCCATACCTTATCCCTAGTTCATGAGTACCACTTTAGAAACAATTTTGTGACGAAATTCTCTCTAACGGGGGGATAATGTAATAACCTGTTATTTCAAGTCAATTTAAGTCAAACTTATTCGAATAAAAGTCTAAACTATAATCGTATACAAGTAAATCGATTTCATTGCATGAATAAATAAGAACTTAAATGCTTTAAGGACATGTTTATATACGTTATTTTGCTTGCATACTTTGATAATCATAATTATATAAGTTATAAATAATTTTATATTGAAAACCATGCAAATATATGTCTATATAAGATGTTATGATTCAGCAAAAGTCAAAGGTTACACATACTAAATACAAATCAAATTGTTAAGTTTATAAGGCTTAAATTTTGGTGATTCTATGTGAGGACTGAAATCAACTCCACCGAAATCTCTACCGAAAACCTTCACAAGCCTCACTTTCCTCAGACTGAGAATGGATTCACGGTCAAGACCACAAGCGTGCGAAGGAACCTTCCATTTGACCACAAACCCTTGAACCGAGATTTCACGGTGAAAATGAGAACATGCACCGAAATCTCTTTTTATTGGGTCACTTTATGGCCGAAAACCTCCAAATTTATCTCTTTGGCACATTTATCTAGGTGTAACCACCTCATTTTTTACCCTTTATATATATATATATATACACACACACACAAACACACACACACACACATGATTTGGGAATATTTTCAAAATCCATTTCACAGTTAACAATCGCTCATATTCTCTTAAATATCAAACATCATTTTCTTTTAAATTCAAAAGCAAACACGTCCTAGAAGCCAATTTCAAAGATAAACTCCTAGGATTTTGGTGAGTTTATTCATAAAAACTTGTGTTATAAAACATTTATGTTACTTGTATAATATTAATCATATATTATTATATGCTTACATAATTAGTACAAGATAAAATTTCCATGTTCTAGGTCAAAGTCACCGTTACTATCATATTATCTCACTGTGACTACATACAATTTGAGTTAGTACCCCTAAGTTGTCATAATTGTTCTCTGTTTTGGGGGGGGGGGGGGGGGGGGGGGAATACAAGTGTAACACAAGAAATTTTGTCTTAATATATAAATGTTTTCAGTATATTATCAATCGTTGGCGTTATTAAAAAAGTGTGTATATATATATATATATATATATATATATATATATATATATATATATATATATATATATATATATATATATATATATATAATGGATCAATTGGTTTAGAATTGCTGATTTTGCTCCATTTCTTGTTCCTTGTTTGGTTTTGAGCTTGGGTAGAATTATTTATTCGACTGTCTATTTAATCATAATTATATAAATATTATATTTATATAAGTATAAAACCATTTAAAACATGTTAAATAAAAATATTATTTTTACAATCTATTTTAGTACCATTTGGACATATATTGTTAAACTACATAGAATAACCATATCACAGATCTTACGATTTAAACTTGTCGAATTATTAGCAATACAAAGGTTTTCGTTATAGTAAAAAAGTCAACATATAAACTATAATAGGTATAGTTTATGGATCATATGCACTACTTTACGTACTCAAAAAATATTATGGATAACAAACATAAAAACTATAATAACTATAGTTTATGAGATATATATTTATAGTTTATCTATTAAAAAGTAACTTTTCATTATTCTACATGTAACGATCAATATAGCATTTGTGAGACACGCTTCACGTAGTTTTTTAAGTACCAACCAAGTCATGAAATTATAACCATAGTCTCCTAGAAGGAGAGCGTGAGACTTGTGTATCGATCTATACGGGACTGGCAGTCTCGCACCTTAATGTTTTCTATAGTTAGGCCGGCGTGCCTGGGTTGACAAATGTCGTATTGATTATGACGCCTGAAGAATGTGGTATTCAAGAAATCTTAGGTCATCAAGCATGGTTATGATAACTCACAATTTTCTATTTAACAATACCATTAGTGTATGAATAAGTAAACAACTTCACATAGTTTTATTAATTAATAAAACTAGAATATAGTATTTTCACAGTACAGTTGGTGAATCCAGACACTTACAATTACACAATTTTTATACAAGTACAAACGAAGAACACTATTCTCGTATAGAAAAAACACAATTTTTTGTGGTTTTATGTGAATTAAAACTACATTATACTATCTTAGAGTACAATAACATTTACACGTTTTTGGTCTTAGGGTATTAAGATTACAATAAGATTACTATAGAAAACATAGGATTTGCTTGGAAAACATACTTACATTTCATAGAACAAATGAGATATTTCAGTTACAAACATGCTTATGAACTCACCAACTTAATTGTTGACACTCTTTTCAAAACTACTTGTATCCTTCGGGAATCAGTAGGTACTCACAAGTTTTAAGAACACGAAGATCCATAGTGTCACGTTTTCTAGTTTTTGCTATCCATTTTGGTGTCAAGTATACATTGATTTGAACATGAATGTAAAAGTATACATTATCAATGAAATGGTTGTTGTACATAGATTACTATCATGCAATTATTGTTGTATTTAGATAACTATTATGCAATTATTGTGATATTATACATGAGCTACCTTATTCAACAACTAAGATTGAAAATTTTAGGGGAAATCCTCTGACCTATAACTGTTAATAACGTGTGAGCGAGGAAGTCATGTATGAATTATATACGGGTTGACAACCCCACTCATGGTTTTTAGCTACAACCAACGCATGGCGAGTGATGAACTTGCCCAAATTACTCCATTCCGATGTCGATGAAGTGTGTGGAATCTACTACAAGGTGTGATCCTTGTAACATTAATCAGAGGTTCTGTATGTCATATAGCCGCGGTTACGAACTCATGGTAGAAAAATTTTAGAAGCATTATACTTTGTTGATTTACAAGTATGAATGTTAAGTATAAGTTTTCCAAACATTTATACTCGAAGTACAAGAAAATCGTAGGTATACTACTTGTACATTAAGTAGATAATTAAACCTAGGCTACATACTTGTATAGAATTGAAATAGGATTTATATGTAGCCGTTTTTACTTATATAGAATTGTAATAACATTTATAAGTAGTAATCTTTGTTTGTATGGGATTACAAACACTTATATTCATAGTGTATGCGACTTATATGTATACTACTTATTTAGTAAGTAAAACATTATACCTAGGATATATATACTATATGTTTGTTCAAGTATGAGTCAAAATAATATTTTCAAACTATGTTATATACTTTTTTACCTTGGGAAAAGGTACTATTTTCATTATGAGTCAAAACCTGTGAACTCACCAACTTTATATTGACATATTTTTAAAATGCATGTATATTCAAGAGCTTGATAAGCTGGTATGTTACTCGAACAAGAAAAGTTTTATTATAACTATGATATAAGAAATGACGTTACACCGCCCGGTGTTTCTGCCGACGGCTGGGGGTGTAACAATATGTTTATGTTATATGATTATTTTTTGTGTATTTGTTGATATTTTTATATGTATACCGAGCTTTGCTAGATGTCGGGCGGGGCCCAATGCCGGGAAATGTCCGATGTCTGGCAGGGCTCAATGATGGGTGGGGCCTGATGAAGGGGTGAGGCCCATAATATGTTTATAGGTGACTATGTAATTATGTGTCCAGTAGCATGGGCAAGAGCTCGGGATCACTGTATTCCACACCATGATGTTTTTAGCCTAGGATGTGAACTCTGATTTATTTGATAGATGTTTGATATGGATGTACCGTTTATGATGTTTTGAGGTACTATGTCTTATGCTTTGGTGAGATGATTTTGATAACTAAGGTTTTATTTAATAATTAAAAATGAAATTTTTGGTCATGATTTTTGGGATGTTACAGAATGTGTGTACATTCACATCCATGTATGTCTTTTTTCTTAAAGATCCATTACACCTAACAGTTTTTAGTCCAGGTGTCGGATCAGTCAACTCCAAACTTGGTTATCATATATGGAATGGATCTCCCCCTTAATTTTCTCTTTCCATTTGGCTACGTCGAGGCCTGCTAGTGCTTCCTTACAGTTAGATGGCTCATCGGCACTATCTAGTGTTTTATCACAAATCAACATGTAACTTTCTATAGTAATATGAAAAACAAAAAACTCAGTTGTGCAATGAACTTTATTATATATGTGATGAAAAGGCGGTGTGTGACATCCCCAATTTAATGGCCAGAAATTACTGATTTGTTATGCTTATTTAAATTCAGTGTATGCTTTTTGAAGAATAATATTACAAAAGTTGTTCCCAATAACATGATAAAAGAATTTCCAAAGAAATTTCTTTTATTTATATTGAAACACTAGGATGTCATTATCAATACAATACATAAGTATAAATGTAATAACGTAGGCCTTACAAATATCGATCATTCTACTTGCCTATAATCCATACATTTCTCATCTGATCATCACACATGTGCTCTTTTTCCACTACCTGTAATACAAGAAACTAAGTGGGTTAGGAATGGGAGCTTGGTGAGGACATAGGTTTCCAACCCACAATATTATAATAAGTATGTTTAATAATCAAACAATTAACCCAAATTCCCATCCCCATTATCTTTTGTATTCTTAAGGATCTGTCCTAAGGATCATGTATGCTGACAATACAGTTCATGGATTCCTCCATATTACTTGCTAGCAGGTTTTACTTATATATTTATTCCAAAATATTTTTTTCTAATGAATATGCATGAAGTCCATCGCTGCTAGTGTTTATCTAATAGGCACTAATTCCATAGATGCCATTGTTTCTCTATTAGGCAGTAAGTCTATAGCTGGCAATCTCTATCTAATAGGCACTAAGTTCATAGCTGTCAGTGTTTATATATTAGGCATTAAGTCCATGGGATCATTTTCTTTATTGACAATATTATTTTAGGGAATCCAACCAGAATACATGTCAATGGGTTTTTATAGTACATCTGATGAACACATGGTTCCAAAAAACCTACAGGTTGTGAGCTACTTGCATTCCACTAGACTCTCTACAATAGTCTTGATGGGTTTTGGTCATATGAACATTCCTATGTGCACATACAAACCCTAATGCTTGGATCTAGGTTTCTCTAATTAAACATGCATTGAATCCAAGACTTCTAATGGCTAATTAGGTATAAGAACAATACAAAATCAGAGTTAGAAGCTTACCTTGAAACACTTGTTTGATCTTCTTGTTCTTGGAGCTTTAGAGTCACAATTGTCACTCCTTTAAGGGCTTACAAACACCAACTAGCAAACAGAATGATTTAAGAGAGAGGAGAGAGGAGGAAATCGGCCAGGGTATCCTTGCTGTAGAGGAGGTGCCGATTTCCCTATCCCAAGGGGTCTTTTTATACTTGTAAGGCGCCTAGGGTTTTACCTTTAAACCCTAATTGGATAACTTAGACTCTAAGCAATCCCAATCCCTTCCTTAGATATGCCTTGGAAGATTTTAGGCTTATCCTAGCCCTAGAAATCGTCCACCCTATATCCTATAAGGATTTATAGCCTAAAGTGTAACTATCAAACAATTGACAGTTTATACCCTCTTATTTAATTAATCTCTTCAAGTCACCAAATTAATACTAATTAATCTATGAATTATATTAATCAAATAACAATATTATTACTCCTTATATTATTGTCATAATATATTAATAATATCTATTCTCTCAAAATAAATCATCCTACCAAGTTGCTATGGTGAAGGCAACCCAAAAGGACCATGCACAATCGGGTCAAATACTTGCCTAATATAGTTGCAGCCTTAGACACTATTCCAACAGTCTCCCAATTGGATAAGTCTAGTAACTATATGCATAAGTACAATCCGATTTGCAATCGTAGCTCTCAAAGACGCTGTCAAACTCTGATCTAATCAATCTTGTCCTTTAGATAAGAGATCGTACAGTCCTCTGTTAGATATCATGCTGACAATTCTATGGAATGATTAGTCTAGCATTTGGTTTCTCAATCTCTGATTTATTTGACATAGAACTTAATCGAACACATCAATTCAGTTATGACCGGGCCCAGCACATAAGTCAAATCAAATCATTGAGCGGCCGAGATATCACTTTTTCCTTCCTAGGATAAAAGTTACAGACAAACTTCGACTTATATGCATTTACTTATTCATTAACCAACTATACACAACAATGCGTTTTATAACATTGAGTTACCAATGCGTTTTCGCATTATCAATGTACAATCAATTAACAAATAACAAACCATATATCTAGGTTTTAAGACTATACGATATTATCATCTTGCAATCACCTTTTTCTATCTCATTCCATAAGGTGATTCCAGCAAGCACGAGTTTGTTCCACTGCTCAAAACTAGTTCATAAGCACTCATGAACGTTGCAGCAATCTTTTGCTATGTCTATAACCATTTAGACAATCTACACCTCCTATTCATGACAATCTTCATTCATATCTACTTCCGACATATGAACAATTGTGGACAATTTGAATAATTCGATTATTCTTAATAAACTCAATTATTCTGGAAGAAAAACATGCAAAGTGAAACAATAGTTAAACAATCAACATAAGAAAGTAACATTACTTATAAATAAAACTCCTTTATTTAATCATCAAATGTTAATTACATTTATCTATTACACGTTTTTAATACTATCTAATCTATGCTAATATCATCCTTCAGCCCAATACTCCTAGCATGCTGTAAGTGCTTAACCCTACTCAATCCCTTCGTAAGCGGATCTGCTGGGTTATCTATTGATGATATCCTCTTCACTACGAGTTGTCCTTCTTCTACACGATGTCTAATAAAATCATATTTTCTGTTGGTATGTCGTGATCTACCATGATCTCTCGGTTCCTTGGTCAAGGAAAACGCTCCTTCATTATCATAGAAAATCTCCATGGGCTCCTTTATGGCAGGTACAACTCCAAGATCACTAATGAAGTTCTTCAACCATATTGCCTCCTTCGACGCTTCGCTCGCTGCAATGTACTCTGATTCGCACGTTGAATCAGCTACGCTTTCCTGCTTGGAACTTTTCCAAGTCACTGCTCCTCCATTCAGCGTAAAGATCCAGCCCGACTGCGAACGGTAGTTGTCTTTGTAGGTCTGAAAACTGGCGTCACTATACCCTTGCACCTTGAAGTCATCACTCCCTATGAGGACTAAGAACCATTCCTTTGTCCTCCGAAGGTACTTAAGGATATTCTTCACTACAATCCAATGAGCTCAGCCAGGATTCCCTTGATATCTACTAACCTTGCTCAAAGCAAAGGCTACATCAGGGCGAGTACAAGTCATAGCGTACATGATTGAGCCAACTACGGAAGCGTATGAAACTCGGCTCATTTAAGCTATCTCAGCTTCGGTACTAGGAATTTGAGTCTTACTCAACTTGGCATTACTTTGTATCGGTAATTCTCCCTTCTTCGAGTTTTCCATACTAAAACGTTTTAGTACCTTCTCTAAGTAAGTGTTTTGACAAAGTACTATTAGTTTCATACTTCTTTCTCTTACTATCCTTATTCCCAAAATATAGGAAGCCTCTCCAAGGTCCTTCATAGGGAAGCACTTCCCGAGCCAGGACTTAACCTCCTGCAGAGTCGCGATGTTGTTTCCTATGAGTAACATGTCATCGACATATAGAAGGAGGAAGCTTACTACACTCCCACTGTCTTTGACATATACACACGATTCATCTTCACTTCATACAAATCTAAACTCTTTGACTTTCTCATCGAAGCAAAGATTCCATCTACAAGATGCTTGCTTAAGTCCATAAATGGACTTCTCAGGCTTACACACTCTATTTGGATGCTTCGGATCCACAAACCCCTCTGGCTGAGCCATGTAAACATCCTCAACCAATTTCCCATTAAGGAAAGCGGTCTTGACATCTATTTGCCAAATATCATAATCATGAAATGCAACAATAGCTAGCATCACTCTAATAGACTTTATCTTCGCATCTGGTTAGAAGGTCTCTTCATAGTCAACTCCGGGAGTTTGAGTAAAGCCCTTCGCAACCAATCGCGCTTTATACGTGTGTACCTTTCCATCCATGTCGGTCTTCTTCTTGAAGATCCATTTGCACCCAACGGTCTTACATCCGGGTACATTATCAACCAAATTCCAAACTTGGTTATCATACATGGATTGGATCTCGCTATCCCTTGCCTCTATCCATTTCACAGACTCCGGGTCTGCCATGGCTTCCTTATAGCTATTAGGTTCATCAAGGTTTATTAGTGTATTGTCAGTAATATATGTGTTCCCTTCGTTGTTATATGAAAACCATACAACTGAGGTTGAACTCTAACTCTTTCGGAACGTCTAAGAGGTAATGATATGTCAATCGGTTCAACCGGAGTTTCCTCCTCGGGTTGAGCACCAGTGGTAGAGGTTCCTTCATCTTTTGACTCTTGAATCTCTTCAAGATCGATTTACCTCCCATTGTCTCCATAGCCTATGAGTTCTCGTTCTCAAAAAACTCCTCTCCTCGCAACAAAGACAACATTGTCCTTCGGTCTATAGAAGAGATATCCAAAGGATTTTTGCGGGTAGCAGATGAAAATACATCGCTCACTACGAGGTTCGAGCTTGTCGTGAGTATCTTGTCTTACGAAAGCCTCGCAACCCCAATCCTTTATATGTGCTAACGGAGGAGCTTTCCCCATCCACATCTCGTGATGTGTTTTGGCAACCTTCTTGGTAGGGACTCGGTTAAGGATATAGGCGGCAGTCTCTAAGGCATACCCCCCAAAAAGAGATACATAGTGAAGCACGACTCATCATAGAGCGAACCATGTCCAACAAGGTTCGATTACGCCTTTCTGCCACACCATTTAATTGTGGTGTCCTAGGTGGCATCAATTGTGAAACTATTCCACACTCTTTGAGATAATCATGGAATTCAAGACTTAGGTAATCTCCTCCTCGATCGGATCGAAGTATCTTGATCTTCCTGCCCAATTGATTCTCGACTTCATTCTTGAACTCTTTGAACTTTTCAAAAGTTTCTGACTTTTGCTTGATTAAGTAGATATACCTATATCTACTTTAGTCATCAGTAAAAGTCACGTAGAAGCGGTTTCCATCTTTCGTGGTACATCTAAACGGTCCACTAACATCGGTATGTATGAGGTCCAATAGACCCTCACCCCTTTCGCACGTACCAACGAAGGGTGACTTAGTCATCTTTCCAAGTAAACAAGACTCGCATGTATCATCTTCCCTAAGGTCGAATGACTCCAACACTCCATCCTTTTGGAGATGGGGTATGCGTTTCTTGTTGAAATTTCCAAGACGACAATGCCATAAGGAAGCCTTATCCATACTATTGGAAGAATCCATGAATAAAACATCATTTCCTAAGTTATCAACAATCATAACAGTTTCATAAATTCCATTACATGGTATAACTACAAAATAAAAGACACCATTCAGATAAGCTAAAATAGAACCATTCTCATTATTAAAAGAAAATCTAAAACCTTGTCTAAACAAACCATGAAATGAAATGATGTTTCTAGCCATTTCTGGCGAATAGAAATAATTGTTCAAATCTAAAGATAAACCATTCCTAAGCACTAAAGAATACACTCCAATCTTGGTCACAGGCGATGATCTTCTGTTCCCCATGATTAGATTTATTCTTCCATGCTCCACGTCTCTATTTCTTCTTAGTCCCTGCACATTAGAACAAATGTCGTAACCACAACCCGTATCAAGAACCCAAGAAATATCATGAGATGAATCGTTAGATTTAATTGTGTATATACCTGCGAAAGATGGCTTGATCTTTCCTTCCTTGATGGCTTGCAGGTACTCTGGGCAGCTTCTCTTCTAGTGTCCTATCTTGTGGCAGTGGTGGCACTCTGCCTCCTTCGGGTTAGGGCAGGGCTTAGCGGGATCAACTTTGATCCCACTAGAAGAGGTACCATCTCAGGCTTTTACCTTGCGATAGTTCTTAGACAAAGCCTTCCTCTTCTTTCCCTTTCCTTGTCCAATTGCCAAGACAGGAGCGGCGGGCAGATTGGGAGTAGGTGCAACAGACTTGTTCTTGAAGTTGCTCTTAGCGACCCTCAAGAGACCTTGGAGTTTTCTTAGGGTGACCTCTTCTTTGTTCATGTGATAGGTCATCCTAAATTGATTGTAACTTGGAGGTAAAGAGTGAAGCACCATGTCGATTGCCAAGTCTTCCCCAAAGTCAACATTTAACTTGCAAAGGCAGTCGACATACCTTTGCATCTTTTGTAGGTGCACGGTAAGAGACTCTCCATGACCCATCTTAGCGGAAATCATGTTAGTGAAAATATCATAACGCTCTTGTCTCGCGTTTTGATGGTATCTGTCCAATAAGTCTTGGTGCATTTCGTATGGATACATGTCCTCGTAGGACTTTTGGAATTCGGAGTTCATTGTGGCGATCATGATGCAATGTATATCATTCTCATGAGTTTCAAAAGCGGTCATCTCGGCCGGAGTAGCGATTTCAGGGTTGATTTTCTCGAGCTTCTCATCGAGGACATACTCCTTATCCTCAGAGCGAGCAATCGTGCAAATGTATCTTATCCATTCACTAAAGTTCGTTCCATCAAAGGTGACCTTTTAACAAAGGCTCATCAAAGTGAATGAACTCGCAACAACGTTGTTAGCATTCGACATCTACAAATAGAAAGGACAAAGATGGATTAGAATATGAATCCCTAATTATCACCCAATAAGAAAAATTAGGGCTAGGATCCAACAATAATATTTACACATTAGAAAAGGGATGCCGTAATCTAATATGCAAACAATTTGAAGGTAAGTGAATGACAATTCACTAATTCTCCACCATGAAAAAAATAACTTTATGTCCTAAATGTACTGAGAATTCCTAGGTTTGGATGAGATTCATTGAAACTTTTCAATGGCATGTTTAAATCTTGATATGCCCCTCTTGTTTGTGACTGGGATATCGAGGATCACAAAGCGGGTGTGAATTACCATGCAAATTCACATGGTGCCTTCATTGTAACGATCACCTATTCGATGTGCCGGAAAACCACACACGCTCCATCGAACTATGATAAACAATGAAATCACCCTTTGCCATCTTCGCTTAGAACCAATTACTGTGCCGGTAAACCGCACACACTCCACTAACTTCTTAGAAAGGTGCAAAGTGTAATTTCATGGGACTGCATCAATTCACTTTCCTAAAGTAACTAAGATTGGGAAATTTAAGAAAACATGTAGTTACTTTGTATTCTATATTATACTTTTAATGAGAGGATGATGTTTCCCTATGCTACCCGTTCGGCTAACGACCCCCTACCGATCAAGCAAGCGGTGGGTGTGAGTGTACACCCATTAAGCGCCATTTTATAGGCTGCAACCTTATACCCACCTTATAGACCGACTTCGTGAATGAGGCCTACTAACGGTAAGAGTAGCATTTAAGTTATACATATATAGATATTAGTCTTGTAATATTATATTAGTATAGGGTTGGATTTTAAACTTGTAAAATTCTGGGGTTTGAAATTTAAATTGTCTAAATTAAACTTTTAATCACAAAACATAAATTTCAAATCTTGAGGGCAAGTTTTAAAACATTTAAAACATAAAGGATCAAATAATAAATAATTCAAATTAACAATTAATCACATAATTATCCATATTTGATTTATTTATGATTTCTTGAAAAACAATTTACCAATTTAATCAAAATAATTAATAATTATCATATAAGGAAATTAAATATTTTCTTAATTGATAAATATCTTTAATTAGATAAAAAATATAGTCATATATATATATATATATATATATATATATATATATATATATATCATAAAATCGGATTTGGGTTGATCTAATATGATAAAGGTAAGTTTCCATAAGATAAATATGAAAAAATCCCGATTTTGGCTCTTCCTGATGCTCGGACTCACCGATTACCCAAACTGGACTCGCCGAGTCCACTATGGGACTCGCCGAGTCCATGACTTAGAAACACAAAAATCAAATTTTTTAGTTAACATTCAAACAATCAAGCATCAATTTAATAGAAACCAATCTAGTCTTTGATACCACTGATGGGTTTTGGTCATATGAACATTCCTATGTGCACATACAAACCCTAATGCTTGGATCTAGGTTTCTATAATTAAACATGCATTGAATCCAAGACTTCTAATGGCTAATTAGGTATAAGAAGAATACAAAATCAGAGTTAGAAGCTTACTTTGAAACACTTGTTTGATCTTCTTGTTCTTGGAGCTTTGGAGTCACAATTTTCACTCCTCAAACGGCTTACAAACACCAACTAGCAAATGGAATGATTTGAGAGAGAGGAGAGAGGAGGAAATCGGCCAGGGTATCCTTGCTGTAGAGGAGGTGCCGATTTCCCTATCCCAAGGGGTTTATTTATACTTGTAGGGCTCCTAGGGTTTTACCCTTAAACCCTAATTGGATAACTTAGATTCTAAGCAATCCCAATCCCTTCCTTAGATATGCCTTGGATGATTTTAGGCTTATCCTAGCCTTAGAAATCGTCCACCTTATATCCTATAAGGATTTATAGCCCTAAGTGTAACTATCAAACAATTGACAGTTTATACCCTCTTATTTAATTAATCTCTTCAAGTCACCAAATTAATACTAATTAATATATGACTTATATTAATCAAATAACAATATTATTATTCCTTATATTATTGTCATAATATATTAATAATATCTATTCTCTCATAATAAATCATCCTAGCAAGTTGCTATGGTGAAGGCAACCCAAACGGACCATGCACAATCGGGTCAAATACTTGCCTAATATAGTTGCAGCCTTAGACACTTTTCCAACAAGTCTGTGGTTATCATCTTTATTCTGCTAGATTATATCATCTTCAAAGTTAAGGCCACTCATCATCTATTTCCTCTTTCACCACTCATCATCTATATCATCTTTCATCTCTCAGCTTCTTTTATCTATCCATCTTTTCCCAATATATTCATAGGCATAAAAATATGTATACATTTTAAATCGAGCAAAACACATATAGATCGTTCATCTAGAATAAATATCAAGAATAGGGATAATAGGCACATATAGCATGTAATTATCTTAAATACTTCATATGTATATGTAAGATGAAAATTATTAGGCATTTACTTGTTAAAGTGATAGCTCGAAACTTGGAGAAAGCTTCCTTTCTAGAAACTGTCTTTTCCTTTGGCGTAACCTAGTATCACTACCACTAAGTCTTAGTATCATATTTATTGTGACTAACGATTAGTCTATATTCATCATTAATTAAAAGTATACTGAGTTATACCTAATAATGGACAACTAGGTGTTTGGGCCAAGTTCCTCAATCCTATCTAGGATCCTAGATCTTAAAGATATCAAAGGATCCTTAAACCTATCTAGGATCTCAGATCTTAAAGTCGTCTTAGGTTCTCGAACATACATCAGAATCCTAAACATTACAATTATTGTTTCCTAACAAGTTTAACATCTATATTTCTTGTTTATTTGTCACATGTGTAAAAATGGTCAACATAAGACTCATTTTCAACGAAGAAACATTCCAATCAGGCATAAGACCTAGAAATATCAATTCAAAGCACATGAAAATACCAACTCAGTAGGATCCCGAAAATATTGGAATTTTAGTTACATAACCTAAACTATATATACACCTATGAAACACACACAACGGGCACAATCTTTTGACACTCTAGAGACGTAGACCTAGGCAAGAACTTATAATCGTATTTATATCATCATCTTTATAATTTACATTCAAATCAATAAGATCATATAAGGTAGGTGATTGTTATCACCTCCTAATGTTTTATGTTGGAGATCCTAGCAAGGATCAATGGCTTTCCTTTTAAACAACTCATGTTACTTTTATCTCAATTCAGTAATCACATTATTCACAACACCAAAACCTATCATACACCATGGTATCAACTTAGTTAATTTTTATCCAAAACAATGTGGCACCCACTGTGGGGTAGTGGTGTTCTTAATTCTCAAAAATTATGTCTATGAAACCAACTTTATCTTATTCCTATATAACTCCCATTTCCTCCAAAAATCTTCCACCACCTCCAAAAATACTTGCCAATTAGAGGAAAACTCCGGATACCAATAAAAAAATACCTCTCCGAGCATCAGCCATGTGAATCCGGGATACATAAGATTCTAGGATCCTCCTGTTCAAATCTTTAGTAGCGAACTATTCTCCATCGTGAAGATGGTAAAGAAAAAACTAAACCAAAAATGGGAAGAGAACAAGACAATACTCAAGGAGATGGCAAGAATGAGAGTAGAAATCCATAAACAACGTTAAAAAACACCTTTGATTTTGTAACCCAGGATCCTCGATTTCGACAGCACTGGATCCCTAGGGAAGCATCGAGATACTACAACATCGGCACCTGGAATTGATTTAACTTGGCAAGAAATCGCAAATAATTAAACCATTATGAGGTAGGATCCTAACGAAACCTTCACTACCCTTAAAAACCAACACAATGTTAACTTACAAAATAATAATGCATTTAATACTAATTCTGAGGATCTTGATGCAAGTATAAGCCCTATATTGGCTAGGGAACTTCAACAACTGAGATAGATGATCTCGAGTGTACCTGAAATATCCCCCCACGAACTCATATGATGATACTACAGATCCTGAAGCACATGTCGCATAATATAGAGACAAAATGGAGATCTTTCCCATTCCACCATGCTTATAGGAAGCTTGTTTTTGCAAAGGCTTCGGATTTATTCTCACAGTATCATCATTAATGTGGCTCCACAATGATTAATCTTTGCTATGCAAGGTCTTGCCAAAAACGCAAGGTAGCCAAGGAGAGGAGACAAATCAAGTAGCTTGAAATACAATTCTAAGTTGTGTGAATACCATGATGATCTTTTCCACATAAATGAGGATTGCATAGCCCTCAAAAGGAGATTAACTATATCCTAAGCAAAGGACATATTAAATAGATTCTAGGAAGACAAAAAGAAATATCCAAATAAAATGAGGCATATCATGAGTAGGTTCTTGAAAAACCAGGATCCCCTCCTTTAAATCTAAGGTAATTAACATTATTTTTGGGGGTTTTGACATTTTTGGAACTTCTTACTATGCAGCTAAAACACATGCTAAGATGTCCAAGGAAAAGAAAAAAGAATGACCCAAAAAGAACACTTCGATAACAGGAGAAAAAGAAATCACCTTTGATAAAAAAAATAGAGAAAATATCCAAGATGGTCATCACGATGGATTGGTGGTAACCTTTTACATCATTGTTTCAGAAGGATCTTGGTAGACGGAGGATCATCAGTGAACATCATACTCTTAAATGCTCTGACCAGGATGAACATTCTAGAACCTGAGATAATCAAGAGATCCTCAATACTAATAGGATTCGGTAGAGAAACAAAATATACTATTGGACAAATAAACCTACCCATTTACATCAAAGGGGTAAATTCTATACAATGCGCTTGTGTTATTAATGCTTTGTATTCCTACAATGTTATATAGGTAGACAGAGTATCTATGACATGAAAGTGGTTCCAACGATGTACCAATAATGCATCAAGATGCCTACCCCTTGGTGGACGGTGAAGATAATTGATGATAAACATGAATCCAAAGAATTTTACAAGACGTGAGTGAAGCCTTCATGAGTACCATGACAAGCCTAACAATTAAAGAAGGGGGTATGAGGTGTACTAAAAGCAAGAGAATATGATGTGAAGGAAATGCCCTTAAACCTTCAAGATCCTGAAGCCAAATTCCTCATATGATCCTCAATACTAGAAGAAATTAAGAAACACCAGCTAAAGTTCTTTAAAGATAGAAGAAAAACCTTCACGAAGACATGACAGGTATAGATTAACAAATTATAACTCATAACCTTAAGATCTATCCTTGTTTCAGGCCTATACACCAAAAAAGGAAATTTACACTCGAGGGGAACCAAATCATTCAAGAAGAAATTGAAAATTTTCTCAAGACAGGAAGTGAAGTTCCTAAGATGGGTAGCAAACATGGTGGTGGTCCAAAAGAAGAATGGAAAATTGGAGAGTATGTGTGGATTATACGTATATAAATAAAGCATGTACTTAGGATCCTTTCCCTGCACCACACATAGACTTGATGATAAATGCCACACCAGGGCATGAGCTATTGACGTTAATGGATGCTTCAATAGGATTCCATTAAATACAGATGGAACCATCTGATCAAGAGGATATAGCCTTCATAACTCCTATAGGTATATATTGCTATACTACTATGTTATTTGGTCTTAAAAATACAAGTGTAATATATCAGAGACTGGTGAATCGGGGACACCATAAAAACTAACTAGTAATATATCAGAGAACTAGTAATATATCAGAGACTAGTCTTAAAAATGTAGGTCTAATATTTACACTAGTTACAACTTCTACCAAATTAAGATATTATTTTGATACTCATACATATGAAAACTAACTATCATCTTAAGAATGTCATGAGAAAACCAGATATGTCAGATAGAATGGCTAAGTGGTTAGTGAAGCTCAACAAATATGACATCAAATATGAGCCAATATCCTTAATAAAGTCACAAGAATTAGCAAACTTTATGGATGAGTTTAGTGATGATCTAAAATTTGAAGTAGAATTGGAAAGCCAAAAACTACAAAAAGAAGAAAGCATGAGAAAATAGACACTTTTCACAGATGGAGCTACCAACATTAGAAGAACAGGCCTAAGGATCATTCTAAAATCACCACATGGGGACATCCTAACCCATACAATAAGTTGTGAATTCAATGCAACTAAGAATGAAGCAAAGTATGAAGAACTAATCATAGGGATACAAGTTGCCAAGGATCTTCAGGTATATGTCAGTTTGTTATTAATAACTAACCAATTTAATGAAATATATGCGGTTAAAGGCGAAACGCCAACACTATACCTTAAAATTGATAAAAAAAAAAAAATTAGCCTCCTGATTTGAACCTTTTAGTCTAAATAATGTTCCTACAGAACATAACACCGAGCCAACTTAGAGTCTTCCATCAAGATCTTGCTAGAGACCAAGATCCCAATAACCCACATAATGATCTTGGCAATAAAAGATCCATCCAGGAGACCAAATAACCCAAACGACCATGATCATACGGCCAATATTGCATTAATCGATGGCCTAATTCCTCGAACTTTTGATACCGATGTTCAAGATCCCGATCCAAACAACCAGGATCCTCAGAGACATTTGATATCCTAGACACAACCTATCATATAGTATCTCTATAATGGTATAATCCCAAAAGAAGAAAAAAGTGATAAAGTGGTCAACATGAGGATCTCACACTTCGTAATTATCCATTGAGTATTATACAAGAAATCCATTATAAATCCATATCTAAGATCTTGAAGCCATGGAAGTTATAAAAGATATATCTAAAGGGGATTGTGGCAACCACACTGGGGGTAAATCCTTGTGTTCTAAGGTGTTAAGAACTGCTGACAATTAGCCAACCATGTCAGAAGTGTGATGTCGGTCTCATTGATTTAGAAGCATGAATGGGGGCATATTGGCTTGCTACCCTAGAAGGAAGCATCTTACCAAGATCCTGAAATGCTATACAACATGAATCATACTTTATGCAAGTATTTATAGTCATAATTCATCACAACTAAGTCGACGCAGTTACCTACTCTGTACCCTCATTTCTTTTCTTTTGCTTATTTTTATTCTAAGAAAACTACTAACTTAAGCACTAGAGGGATGCTAGCCAAGCTAACACCCTCCCCGAGTTAGCATTTACAACATGCAGAAACATAAGGATCGTAGGCACTACGAATAGAGACTGATCATCTCTCATCTGATTAAGGTTAGTTAATCCCCTATAAGGTTTAAAGAGTTAATAACCTCTTTCATCCGTGTTTAGGTTTCCCCACCCCGATTGGACACACGATATCTTACTATGGTATGTCAGTAAGTGGATCATTTCACGCTTTAGTAGCTTGTTAACTCTCTTATATCTAAAAATGTGTTAAGATCCTATGGTTTAAAGAGTTAATGACCTCTTTCTCGCGATTTTAGGTTTAAACACCTCTCTTAGATGCACAATATCTAGCTATGGGATGTGAATAAGGGGATCATTTTGAAGCTTTAGTGACTTGGCAACCTTCTTATTTCTAAATATATGTTAAGATCCTAAAGTAAATTTATAAGATTTATATTATTATCATGTTATCTTATGAAGTGGGATTTTCCCTAGTTATTATCTAAAGATGGAATTTCCCCAATTATCATTTGAAGTTGGAATTTTTCCCTATTATTATCTGAAGTTGGGATTTTCCACAGTTACTATCTAAAGTTGCAATTTTCCCAAGTTATTATCTAAAGTTGGGGTTTTTCGTAGTTATTATCTAAATCTAGGATTTCCTTAATATTTCTTAAGTTAGGATCTTCCCTCTTATTTCTTAAGTTGGGATAACCGCTAATATTTCTTAAATTTGGGATTTTCCCTAATATTTCTTAACTTGGGATTTTCCCCAGTAAAACCCCAAGTTGGGATATTCCACGGTGACTCGCTATATAGGATATTTCCCAATATTACCTGAGTTAGGTTCATTACAGTAAATTCTAAAGTTTGATCATCTCCTAAGAGCATATTCAAAAGAATTCTCTTCAAGATTATTAGATCAAAATCCTAAAGAGAAGTTCAAAGAGACAATGTAAGGTCTAATAGAAATCTAAGGAAGAAGCTGTTGCCAGGCTCTATCTATCATTATTTAAACTCAATTATCCAGGATCCTCATTTACCTCAGGATCCCGACTATCACTATTATTATTTTTATTAACAATTCATAACGGTTATATTTTGTTCATAACAAGTACAAATGCATAAATATTCAAGGGAAGGCCAATTCTCAACAAAGAATCATCTCAAAAACGCTAAAGACCCGGAATACTTAGTTAAATAATGTTTGTGAAGCTGGTCATATATGATCCCAGAAATATCAGACATCTTGTTGGATATTTTAGACTCTAAATTTACCCTTGTATCTCAAACACATCATGTTGTTATTTAATGGAAACTTACTACGAAAGTATTCACTTGTTTAATTGAAATATTCTCTGTAGTTTTTGTTTTACATTAATAAAATCACCAAGGAAGATGACCAGTGTAACATCCCAATGTTTTGTGTTGGAGATCCTAGCAAGGATCAAGGGATTTGCTTGTAATCCATTGTGTCACTCTCTTGATCATTAGCTATTGTACAATTCGAACATCACAACCTCTCATACAATTTGGTTGATTAGCACCTATGTAATTTTTTACCAAAACAAATTGGCACTCACCATGGTACCGTGGTGTTCATAGTCCTCAAAATATCATGTCTACACAACCGATCCTTTCTTCGTCCTCTGTTCCTTCCATTCCAACCGAAAACCTACCACCTCTTCTGAGTTGTTCACTTACTCAGAAGAAAAAATGCCTAACACTTCCTTGATAACACCCCTTCGGTCACTAACCAAGGAAGTTTGGGATCTTCAGGACTCCAGGATCCGACTGCCTCGCTCACTACTACAGACCTCTTCGCTATGATGATGAAAATGATGCAACAGGTGACCCAACAGCAGGAGGAGAATGGAGCACTACTCAAAGAAGTGGAGAGGATGAAGGCGGAATTTCAAAAAATTCTAGGAAACAACGCTTTTAGTGATACAACCAATGATCCTAAACTTTTATAAAGCATGATCCTTAGAAAATCACCAGATGAACATAGTTCCTACCACTGTGGCGTCACCGTGGGGGACAATTGTAGACGACCAAGAATGCATGATCAATAATCTCAACAAGCCTTTCAAAACTCCTGGAAACTTTGATTCTAGTGACTTTTAAACAACAATACTATTAATACTAACTATACTACGGTTGATGCAAGAATAAACTCAAACATGGTCAGGGAACTTCAGCAGTTGAGACAAATGATCAAAAGCATACCTAGGGTGGTCCAACTCATACAAAAGCTTCACCAACAAGTCACAGGATCTCAAGATTCGATCCAATGATAGCCGATACCGAAGTTCCTAAGTACTTCTAAACTCCTAGCATGAAGCTTTACGATGGAACTATGGATCCTAAATAGAACATAGCGCAATATCGAGAAAGGATGGAGATCATTCCCAGGGCACTTAAAGGAAGCTTGCCTATGCAAAGGCTTTGTCTCAACCCTTACATGATCAACTAGCAAATGGATTTAAAACATTCCCCCATATTGTATTACTTCTTTTGCACACTAAGTCAATATTTTCAATAATCAGTTCTCTTGCAGAAGAACCTTCGAGAAGATCACTAGTGATCTCTATCCAGTGATCCAGAATCCAAAGGAAAGGCTTAGTGACTTCATTAACAAGTTCAACAGGGAAGCACTGAGCATCCCTAACATTAATATGGCTGATACCATAGATGAGTTCAAGACCAGACTAACGACATATTCACCCTTCTATGAAGTCCTTGAGATGACCCCATGAAAAATATTGGATGAAGTCAGGTCTTGAGCGTTAAGTATTGTAAGGCTTGAAGAGGACAAAGAGTTCCAAAAGAGATGCAACTCTCCAAGTCAATATGTGAACCCCGACAGGAAGGCCGGATTCTCATCCCCAAGATCCTACTAATCGAAACCCTATTCCTAACCGGATCATCACATTGTCAATGCCTTCGAGGATGAAGGAGAAGAAGAAGAACTTCCTAAGATAACTGAATATTGTTTTTTGTTGTCGTTTCAGGTATAATTAGTACTATGCGCGATCATGGAGACAAAGAAAGATGGTCGAAGAGGGATAACATGTCGACCAGTTGGAAAGACAAGTCCAAATGGTGTGCTTACCATGAACACTTTGGTCACATGACGGGGGATTGCATAGCCGTAAGAAAAAAAATCAACTAAATCCTTAGCAAGGGACACTTCAAAGAGATCCTCAGGAGAAAAAGAGAAAAATCCAAGGAGAACAGCGAGGGTGGTCACAGGATCCCAGAGAAAGCAGGATCTCCACCCTCTAATGCTAAGATAATTAACGTTATATCAAGCAGATCTAATGTAACAACCCAATTTTACAATGAATTTGTATATTCATTTAATTTAGATATTTATAACGTCATGAAATCCATAAAACACATGTTTAGTTAAAACATCATCTTTTACATAATATATAAAATATCAGAGTAGGCCCCCATCATATCAAGGAACAAAAATATAGATAGATAGAGTGCATGCCACACCATCAAGCCTTGCCCTTGCCTTTTCGGCTCCGATGTACCTGAAACAAATCAACAACCTGTAAGCGAAATACTTAGTGATTTCCCCAGAGCATACCACACATATGTAGACACCAGTACAAGTCATATAAGCCATGTATACAAAGAATCAGCAAATGCCATGGGCTACCCCACATGGTCTTTACATGGACTGCCATGGGCTACCCCACATGGTCTTACACCCAAGGTCATGGGCTACCCCACATGGTCTTTACTTGGACTGCCATGGGCTATCCCACATGGTCTTACACCTAAGGCCATGGGCTACCCCACATGGTCTTTACTTGGACTGCCATGGGCTACCCCACATGGTCTTACACCCAAGGGCACGGGCTAACCCTCGGGCACCTCATGCAATCATAAGATCATAATACATATCAACACACAGAGTAATCACATAAATCATAATCAAATAATTGGCTGGCCTTGGTGCCGTAGACCCATGGGTATGGTGAGAAGACTCACGTTTGCCCGAAGAATACGATTAATGCACTCTCAAAGACCCGCAACCTTCCAACTGGATAATAACAATAATAATAATAATAATAATATTAATGATTGCTCCAAAAATTATCCCAAGGGAAGGCCCAACCTTTAAACCCTAATCCCGAAGGCCCAAACACCCTTGCAATGAAAATGGGGCTAAAATCTATGTCCAAAGTCCTTAATGGGCCTACTTAATATGTCCATGATCCAATTGATAAAAGGCTTTACCATAAGAATCCAAACAGGCCCAAAACCCATAAGATCCCAAAAGTTTGACAACCCAAAATACGATTGACCCAAATTGTTCCGTGTACACCCAACGTACGCTCTAGGTACGCGCAGCGTACCGGGTCTTCAGAGGTTACGCGCAGCGTACTTGGAGTACGCCCGGCGTAAATCTCAGTTCAGCACTTTCTCCATTAAGTGCTTATTACTCCATTCTTTTATGACCAAAATCTAGATCTGAGTCCTTTAATACCACTTAGGGCATAAAGTTGCTATCTTTATGTCTTTGCATGTCCATTAAGCCCCCAAAGACATCATTAAGACCTTTCCCAAGCCTCTCATTAATGCACAAGCTCATGACTTCCACCAAGATCCTATTTTTATACCCTCAACTTGTTTAAGGACACCAGATCTGACCTTATTTATGAATGGGGACGTTCTAGCCAACAAATGAGGCCCAAAATCCATCAAGAGGACCAGCTAGAAAAACCCTAGCTAAAACTAAAGAGAAACAAGGAATGGTGCAAGCATTTTACCTCCAAAAGCTCTGAAATATGATTATGATGCAAGATCTTGAAGCCCCCTCCTGTTCCAAGTATTCTAGACCAACCCTTCGCTTTGAAATGAACACTAGATTCACAAAAACACACCTTAAGAGCTCACAAAATGATTCCTCAAAGCCCCCAGCAGTAGAATGACGTTTAAGGGTAGTGGAGGCTCTCCAGGGTTTAGCCCTAAGGGCTTAAAGTCGTTTATATAGGCCTCAAGTCCGTCATTAGGGTTTTCTGGCCCCTGACGCGTATGCCCCGCGTATACCCCGGTACGCCCATCGTACCTCCCAACACCCGCATCCATAAAAGGCCCTAGTATGCTAAGCGTACGCCTAGGTACGCCCAGCATACCAAGGGACCAAAAATGCAACAATTTAAATTTTAAAGGGGTTCATGACATAGCTTTTTATTGTGGATGTTCCAACTCTCCCCCACTTGTACTAGACTTCGCCCTCGTAGTCCGTGGACGCAAATAAATCAGGGTAATGTTCCCACATCTCCTCCTCAGGCTCCCAGGTCCACTCAAATCCCCTTTGATGCTGCCATTGCACCTTTACCATCTTTACCTTCTTATTCCGAAGCGTCTTTGTTATCCTGTCTAGTATGGAAATTGTCCTTACGACAAAATTCAATCCCCCATCCACCTGAATGTCATCCAAGGGTATAACCGCGGACTCATCAGCAATACACTTCTGAAGCTGGGATACGTGGAAGGTGTTGTGGATCTGACTAAGCTCCTCGGGGAGCTCCAATCGATAGGCCACCTTGCCTACTCGGGCTAGGATCCTGAACGGACCTATAAATCGGGGACCCAACTTGCCTTTCTTACGAAACCTGATAATCCCCTTCCAGGGTGACAGCTTTAATAAGACAAAATCCCTCACTTGAAACTCAAGATCTGATCGTCGTCGGTTGTCATAACTAATCTGTCAGCTCTGGGCGACCCACATCCGGTCACGCACCTGTTGAATCAACCCGTTGGTCTTGAGTACCACTTCCGTGCTCCCCATGACCCGATGACCGACCTCGTCCGAACATACGGGGGTCCTGCACGTCCGACCATATAACATCTCGAATGGGGCTCAATTGATGTTGGCATGGTAACTGTTATTGTATGAGAACTCTATTGGATCAGTGTCTAAGACTGTAACTATATTTGGTAATTACTTGACCAGATTGTGCATGGTCCTTTTGGGTTACCTTCACCATAGCAACTTGACAAGGTGATTTATGTAGATAGAAGAAATATTTCTATTAATATTTTATAAGAATAATATATTAAAGGAATAATAATATTGTTTGATTAATATAAGTCATAAATTAATTAGGAATTAATTTGGTGACTTAAAGAGATTAATTAAATAAAGGGGCATAAACTGTCAAATGCGTGATAGTTGTGTTTTAGGCTATGAATCCATATGGATATGGGAAGGGACGTTTTTAAGGATATGGATATCCTAGAAATCGTCCAAGGCCCTATCTAGAAGGATATTTGGATTTCTTTGAGGCTAAGTTATCCAATTAGGGCTTAAGGTAAATCCCTAGGAGCTCATAGTATAAATAGACCCTTACGGAAGGAGAAATCGGCCAGTCTATGCTTTGAGGAAACCCTAGAGCCGATTTCTCACCTCTCCTCTCTCTCTCATATCATCTTCTTGCTAGTAGGTGTTTGTAAGCCACTAGAGGAGTGACAATTGTGACTCTAAGCTCCAAGGAAAAGAAGTTTTCAAGCAAGTAACTCAGGGTATTATTCTAGATCTGATTTCATATATTGTAAATTGTTTATTTAGAATATATCTATGATTCAAAGTCTTGGATACAAAGCATGTTCAATTAGAGAAACCTAGATCCAAGCAATAGGGTTTGCATGTGCATATAGGAAAGATCTTATGGCTTAAACCCATCAGTGGTATCAGAGCCTTGATTGGTTTTGTCACACCCTGAAACCAAAGGCGGAAACGTCTCGAGGCGGAGGTGACTTCATGTGAATATCATAACCAATGTACATAGTAAGCGAAGTAAAACAAAAAACATTACATTACATAGATTTCATTACATCAGTTGAAAAGTAAAGTGTTACATGTTTTCATAGATACATAAGTTTAAACAAAAGAAAGACGAGTCTTCTAAGCACTCCGTCTTCGCCAAAAGAGATCGTCGGGTACCTGTCTAAGACGGACCTGAGAATACAAGCGGTTTGAAAATCAGCATAAAGCTGGTGAGTTCGTAAGCGGTTTGGTTTATGAAAAGAGCGAGTTCCTTTAATGTCCTGAAAAAGTGGTTAACCAAGAAAATCTCATATTTTCTTAAGTGTTAGTTACCAAATCCAAATTGTAATGTAAAACATGTACACTGAAAACATTATTGTTCTTGTAAATTGTAAAGTTTAGTTATCTAACTTATTACACTTTTCTGGTTACGTACTACTATTACTCAGGAAAATCCTATATTTTCCTACATGTGTGTGTGTGTGAACTATTATCGATTCCGATTATGTTCACTGTTATCCCCAGGAAAACCCCATGTTTTCCTAAATGTGAGTGAAGTGTCCTAAAAGTCCGATTATCCTTAAATGCACATTAGTTTTATTACACACAGAAAACTAATAAATAAGTGTAAAGTGTTAATAATCTTGATTGCGAGTCCTTAACCATACTTCAGAATAGTCATGACTCGGGTCATGGCCAGTATCCTTTTTATGACTTTCGTCACCCTTGAACCTTTAGGTTTGGCTGTAGCTAGTAGCTAGGTGCGGGATTGTCAGTCCTATATAGATCTATACACTCAAGTCACGCTCTCCTCTGCTCGGAGATTCTAGTTACAGGGGTAGTCCTCCACTCTCGTGCCACGGGATGTGTCTCCAATCTTTAATATTACTCATTACTTCTCGTGCCTAGAGTAGTAGTATCTATGATTAACTATGTTCTAATGGTGCGTGTCCTTTACACTCGAGCCCAGGTGTTTTATTAAGGTCAGTACGATTGTTTTATGTTTCCTAATGGTGTCTGTCTTTTACACTCGAACCTAGGTGTGTTATTAAGAACATTACGATTATTTTATATTTTCTAATGGTGTTTGTCCCTTACACTTGAGCCTAGGTGTTTTATTGAAGACATTACAAATATTTTATAATCTCTATCAATATAAGTGTGAACAATCAATTGTGAAGTATAAAACATAACAATATATAATAAGAATTGAAAAATCAGTTTGAACTAACAACTCTGCAAGTTAAAACAGTTTGCTAATTTGTTTTCAATTCTTAAAGTGTAAGAATTACGAAACCATTTAAATGAAATAATGAATCTAAGTACATGATATTCTTCTACTTTTGCTTGTATTCCCCCCCCCCCCCTGAAAACATTTAAAAACCATTGAAAAAGGGTAGGGGTATGAACTCACCGGGTGAGAAATGTGTCGACGGGGATGCTAAACGTTGGATCAATGCTTGAAAACGAGCGAGTTCCTATGTAATGTTAAATGATACAAAAATGTATCTAATTAGACTTTAAAACACTAATCAAATACGATTATACACTCCAAGACGCGAAAACACTTCAAAATAAGTGTTTGGAGTGACCCGGGTGACTTTTCAGGACATGAATGGCTAAGGAATGGAGTTTACTCTTCAAGAGTATACTCTAGGGAGTGTTCATGGCCCTAAACACCACATCCCCATGAGTTTACGGCCATAAACTCATGGTGGGTGTTCTTATGAGCTAAATGGCCTTAAATCAAATGAGGGGTGTTGCTAGGTTTAGTTCTAGAGCATTATCAAGGAATTAACTCAACCATATGGACCAATTTATGAGTTACGGCAGTAAACTAAGTGTTTATGGCCGTAAACTCTCACCCAAATCATTCTTAATTGTTTTGAAGGTCATTGATTTATCCCAAGAGATTCTACTCAATTTTACAAGCCAATAGGTGAGATTAGGGCATCAAATGACCCATATTTAGGCGTTTACGGCCCTGGAGCATATGCTATGGCCAAAAACTCTCAAATGGAGGGTTTTTGTTATGTTTAAGGCCCCCAAATAATTTTTGATTGGGTCTAGGATTTATTCCAAGGCCTATGAGGTGTGTAAGTTGCATTTTAACACCCAAAAAGGAGTTTACTCCCCATGAAATCGTGTTTACGGCCCAAGCTTGTTCTTGGGCAGTAAACTCATGTTTAATCCTCAAAAATGATATTCAAGGTGTTCTAAGTCCAATCCAATAAGTCCTTAAGCCATATCTAAGCTCCTATAGTGATTTGGATGGGTTTTAAGGCTCAAAAACCCCATTTACATGTGTTCACAGCCTAAGGATGTTCCAGGGCAGTAAACACATGTTTATGGTCCTATTCCATGATTTGAAGACGAATATGAAGGCTAAGGATGTTATACTAGGAGCTAGGATGATTACCTTGGTGTTTTGAAGCTTGAAATGGATGATTTTGGATCAACAAGTTGGATTTGAGGAGAGAGGTTAGAGAGAGAGTGAAAAGGCTCCAAATGAGTCTTAATTCACTTTAAATATGGTTTGAATTTGATACACAGTGAAATTCTACCCGATACTGATGTTAACTAAGGATTTGGGTCGCACCCGATTAAATTGCCGTTACCCAATATGGTCGAAACTAAAATTTTTCAAATTACTAGTTTGGGATGTTTTCACATGTTTCCAACATGTTTGGATACTTACAAGGGCAAAATAAAAGTTTTAATTTAATTGACCTAGTTCAAAGACGAAATCGGAACAACTCACTTAAGACGAGTTTTATTAACGAAACGGTTACGACGAGGGAACAAAATTTCAGGTTGTTACATTATCCCCCCGTTAGAAGGAATTTCGTCCCGAAATTCAAGAATTAAGATACATGTTATGTAAAAGGATGCGGATGTCTCTGTTGTATCGGGTCTTCGTGCTCCCAAGTGAATTCAGGTTCTCGCTTGGAAGTCCAGCGAACCTTCACTAACAGGATATGGCTTTGTTTCGTACGTTTGATCTCTCGGTCTATGGTCTCGATTCGTTCAAGAGGAATTACTAAGGTTTCATCGGACAAGTACTTCTAAAGATTTGGAACGTGGGAGACAGGATGGACGTTTCTAAGTTCGGAAGGTACTCAGAGTTCGAAGGCTACGGGGTGGATCCTAATGAGGATCTCGAAGGGTCTAATGTACGACTAGTTAAAGTTTTCGTGCTTTCCATAGTGTGTCATGTCTATCCACGGCGAGACCATTAATTGGACACGATCTCTAACCTGGAATTCCAGAGGTTTTCATTGTACATTGGCGTAACTCTTATGTCGATCTCGTGAAGTTTTCAATTGTTCTTGGGTCTGGATGATCATCTAGACGGTTTCGCAAATGATTTAAGAACTTGTGTGGGTACTACCGGGGAATCGACTCTTGGCTAGTTGCGTGTCTTCTACCTTGACCTAACACAAGGGAATCTGCACTGTTTACTCCGACAAAAGGGTACACCTTTCCGTGTTAGGGTGGTTATGGCTTTGGTGATTCTGGAAGAAATTTCTGAATAGGTCTGCAATAATAGCTGGCGAAACCCAAGAATTGACAGGTTTTCTATGGGTGTCTTCGGTGCCGACCAATTCTCTATTGCGTTGACCTTATGAGGATCCATGTGTATGTCTTCATTGCCTACTACATGACTGGAGGAAAATGGTTTGACCGAAGGGTATCAATACGAACTCTTAGTGATCATATCTAGTCTTGAATGCTGTCTTTGAAGCATCACTCTCATGAACTCGTAGCTGATGATGTCTCGACCTAGGGTGTATCTTCGAGGAGTAGCTAGCTCCTGAATTTTATCGAAGAAGTCATCTACTCAGGAAAGAGGATATCGGTTTTGACGGTCAACTCATTAAGTCGACTGGATAACTCCTGCATTTCTGTTGGGGCAAAAATGGTACAGAGATTTGGCTGCGAAGGTAGTTCCAGGGATTATATCGATACGAGACTCGACTAGACGTTCGGAAGGAATTTTCGGGATCTATTCGGAAAGATATCAGGAATATTGCAGTCTTCGGAGATGCTCTTGAGGTCCTTATCTCCTTGTTTCTCGTCAATTACATGAACTAGGAATACCTAACACTCCTTTCGCAGAAAGCTTTCGATCTTTGATGTAGGGAATGATGCGAAGATTTGGGCCAAGCTTGACACCATATATCATGAAGGTCCGGTCAAAGAGGAAATTGAGATCAATAACTTTTTCATAACAAAGTGTATCAGTATGATTAGGACTCAACTGATACATGCCAAAGATAACATCAAAGCTCTTTATTGAAACTGACATCAGGTCAATGAGGAACGAATGATTACTCAAGGTAAGGATACAACTTAGAGATAGGTCGTTTGTGCACTCATTCTCACCGCTAATCATCTTGACGGAAAATGTTTCGGTTATTGAATGAGGACTATGTTTACGTAGATATCTGAATGAATGACTAATAAAACTTTCTTGACACTAGATTCGAAAAGGATGCGAGTATAAGAATTTTTCGAGAAGAAATATACCCGCGATGGTGGTGGGATTAGCGGTTGCCTCCTTTTGCCTTATAGCTAAAACCATCTCGGCATTGTTGTCGTTGTTGGTGGTCATTGCTTTTGGGAAATTTCGCTTGAAATGACCGATTTCTACACAACTATAACATGCCTGCACGACACTCGATCCGGAAGCTTGACCGATTATTTTCATTGGCATTTTGCAGTTTCGAGTGAGGTGGCCCTTCATGCCACATCTGAGGCAAACCTTCTCACGGCATGGGCCAGGAATACGATGATGATAACTACACCTATTGCACCAAGGGAGATTACCAGCATACCTAGTGGCAGGCGCTTGAGCTGTAGGCGCAACAACTGGAGTAGCGGTAGCTTGAACTGTAGACACAGCAATAGGAGTAGCGGCAGCTTGAACTGTAGACACAGCAACAGGAGTAGCGGCAGGTTGAACTGCTATAGCTTCATGCCTCTTGGAGGGTCCTTGTGAACTCTGACCCTTCACTTTTTCCAGAAAACCTTCTTACTCTTTTTACGCTCGTTCTGATGCTCTTGAACATTTTCATGGTTTTAGGGGTTGGTGTTACTTCCTGGTCCACTAAAACTGTTAGGGAACAAATATGTATGGCAGTCACTGCGATAGACACAGCCAACTGGGTCCGCATTGGATCAAATCGAGGAGGAGGTGGTGACGGAGGGCTGTTGTTGTTTGAACTGGATCCTTTCTTTGAAGACATTTCGATCTAAAGTGATTAGGAAAAAGAGGATGGTAAGTCCTCTGCATTAAGTCAAGAGATATGAAACAAGGGATATCTCTTTAAGACAAACATATAATTCTATTAAGCGATAGAGTAGGAATGAATTATCAAGGCAGATAAATTATTGCTAAAAGAATGATCGAGGGGCAACGCTTGAATAATAATTTTCTAAAACAAAGTTGGATCTAGAAATACTCCCATAGTATTTCATAATTCGATGCGACAACAATTCGTTGTTTGGGGTATTTGGGTAAGTTTTAGGCATGATGAACACCACAGTCACTCCTAGGCACATGTTGGCCATGTCTCAAATGAATATAGTTGATCAGGCTATACTGCCCAGGTTTAACCGCAACATACAACACCCATTTACTTATGTTTTGTTCTATTTGTAGTTACGTATCTCGGCGGTTAGGTATACTTGTATTGTTTTTGAAAATACTTATATTTTGAAGTACACTTTTAGTTCAGAGCAGTTAGGCCCCTTAATGTTTATAGTCTTATACCATGTAAAGTTTGGTATACTCAGTTCACTATAAACAAGGGCTCTGATACCAATCTGTCAAACCCCGAAACCGAAGGCGGAAACTATTGGGTTTTGAGCATTCTAACACTTCCTAAGTGTACATGCAACCCTAATAACCTTGGATCTATGTTTGTCTAATTATCATGCAACGTTGAATTCCAAGGCTATATTCCTATCTAGCATACATGGGGAACAATTTTAACTTGAATGATAGATAGAATAACTTACTTTGTTGTTGCTTATGTTCCTTGAAACCTTATGAGCCTAGCACCCCAAGTGTGATGCCTCAAATGCTTCACACAACACCAAATGCTCTTGGAAAGACTTTTGAGAGAATGCACACTACTTGAAATCGGCCTAGCCCTCTTGTTTCACATGTGTGTCGCCGATTTTGGTGGAGAATATGATTCTTATATAGTGTTGACACATCTAGGGTTACACCATGTAAAATCTAATGTGTCATGACTCTTCATTTCCATGACCCATGGGTTTGTAACTCCCATGGAGCATCCATGGAGCATCCTATGGGTGGAACCCAACTTGATAATCCATAAAGCCTCTTAGCCCACTATACAAGATATGGATGATTTACATAATCAACCCATATATTTAATTATTTATCTTTTGACCACTTAATTAATTCTTAATCAAACTAATCAAATAATATTATTAATATATTAGAACTTATAATATATTAATAATCTCCAAGTGTTATTTCTCTCATTTAATCTATCCAATTGCATGGTGCCATGCAACCCAAATGGACCATGCCAGGTCGGGTCAAGTACATACCAGAAATAGTTATGGACTTAGACACCTTATCCAACAGTCTCCCACTTGGATAATTCTAATAACTATTACTGCAAGTATGACTTCAGGAACCGATCGGCAATCGTAGCTCTTTTCAAGGTTTCTCGGAACTGAGAAGATGATGGTACGCCATTTAAGATAAGTGATCATATAATCCTCTTTTCTAGATATCAGTCGGACAAATACATGGAATAATGTCTTACTTATTGTCCAACAGTTTGTTTCCCGATTTCCGATTTGTTTGTCAAAGAACTTAATTGAACACATTAACTTAGTTCTGACCAGGCCCGGTACATAGGTCAAAACAAAATCATCGAGTGGCCCAGATATCAGCTTCTAATCCAAGAAGGAACAGATAAACTTCGACTCATATGTTTGTTCTACCACTCATTGAATTACACACAAAAGCACGATTTATAACATCAAGTTACCAATGCGTTTTCGTACAATCAATGCATAACCAACTTGTAAGTAACAAATAATATCTCTAGGTTTGAAGACTTATACGATATTACCGTCTCACGATCACTCGAGATAGAATTCCATGAAGTGATTCCAGTGAGTGTGGGTTGAGTCCAATGCTCAGAACTTATGAGCACTCATGATTGTTGTAGCCTTGTCTAACACCTTAGACCTCTGCAACCAATCATGACAGTCTTGATTCATACCTACTTCCGACATATGACCGACAGTGGAGGTTTGAATAATATGTTATACCAAACAAAATTATTCTTGAAGTCAAAACATGCAAAAGAAATATAGTAAACGATTGACAAGAGATAGCAACACTTTACTCATAAATAAAACACCTTGTATTCATCATCTAATGTCAATTACACTTTACAAATTTCGAGGTTATCTAACTACTAAATCTAATATCATCCTTCAGCCCTATGCTCCGAGCATGCTGGAGATACTTAACCCGAGTCAGTCCCTTCGTGAGGGGATCAGCTGGGTTCTCATCTGATGATACCCTCTTTGCCACGAGGAGTCCTTCTTCTATTCAAAGTCTAATAAAATGGTATTTTCTGTCGATGTGTCTGGATCTCCCATGATCCCTTGGTTCCTTGGCTAAGGCAACAACGCTTACACTATCACAGAAAATTCCCATTGGCTCTTTAATAGCTGGTACAACTCCAAGGTCTCCGATGAAGTTCTTTAGCCATATAGCCTCCTTTGCTGCCTCGCTCGCTGCAATATACTCTGAATCGCAAGTTGAATCAGCCACTTTTTCTTGCTTGGAACTCCTCCAAGAAATTGCTCCTCCGTTTAGGGTAAAGACCCAGCCCGACTGAGAGCGGAAATTATCCCTATTAGTCTGGAAGCTAGCATCACTATACCCTACAACTCTCAAGTCATCACTCCCACCGAGGGTAAGGACCCAGTCCTTAGTCCTTCGTAGGTACATGAGAATATTCTTTACCGCAGTCCAGTGTGCCTTGCCAGGGTTCCCCTAAAACCTTCTAACCATGCTCAGGGCAAAGGCTACATCAGGTTGAGTACACGTCATAGCATACATGATCGATCCTACAGCCGAAGCCTAAGGTATTCGACTCATTTCTGCTATCTCAGCCTCAGTGCTAGGGCTTTGTGTCTTACTCAATTTGGCGTTACTCTGGATGGGTAACTCTCCTTTCCTGGAGTCCTGCATGCTGAATCTCTTCAGCACCTTATCCAAGTAGGTACTCTAATTAAGTCTAATTAGTCTTTTACTCCGATCTCTCAAGATCCTTATCCCTAAAATATAGGCAACTTCACCAAGGTCCTTCATAGAGAAATACTTCCCAATCCAGGACTTTACTTCCTGCAGGGTTGGAATGCCGTTTCCTATGAGTAGTATGTCATCCACATACAATACCAAAAAGCTAACTATACTACCACTAGCCTTAACATACACACAAGATTCATCTTCACTCCTAGAAAAGCCAAATTCCTTGACCTTTTGATCAAAGCAAAGATTCCATCTGCGAGGTACTTGCTTTAATCCATAGATGGATTTCTCAAGCTTACACACTCTATTAGGGTACTTGCTGTTGACAAAACCTTCTGGCTGACTCATGTAAACAACTTCAGCCAACTTTCCTTTAAGGAAAGCGGTTTTGACATCCATTTGCCAAATTTCATAGTCATGAAATGCGGCTATGGCTAACATAACCCTAATAGACTTAATCTTGGCTACTGGAGAAAAGGCCTCATCATAATCCAGTCCAGGAATTTGAGAGAAGCCCTTTGCGACCAGTCAAGCCTTATAAGTGTGTACATTACCATCCATGTCGGTCTTCTTCTTGAAGATCCATTTGCACCTTAATGTCTTACGACCTGGTACATTCTTAACCAAGTTCCAAACTTGATTGTCATACATGGATTGTATCTCTCTATCCATAGGCTCTTTCCATTTAGCAGACTCGGGGCCTGCCATGGCTTCCTCGTAGCTGTTAGGGTCATCTTGACTTACTAGTATCCCATCACTAATGAGGGTCTCACCTTTTGCAGTAATATGGAATCCATAGTAATGCCCAGGTGCACTCCTAACTCTCGTGGAACGCCTCAGAGGTACAAATTCGTCAATTGGCTCAACAGGAGTTTCCTCCTCAAGTTGAGGGCTAGAGTTTGAAGTTCCTTCACCACTTGACTCTTGAATTTTTCAAGATCAATTTGCCTCCCACTATCTCCTTGGCTTATAAATTGTCTTTCTCGAAAGACTCCTCTTCTTGCTACAAATACCACATTATCACTAGGTCTGTACAAGAGGTAACCAAAGGATTGTTGTGGGTAGCCGATGAAAATACACCTCTTGCTTCGAGATTCGAGCTTATCATGAGTCTCGCGTCTCACGAAAGCCTCGCAACCCCAAATCATGATGTGGTCTAGTTTGGGTACTTTACCAGTCCACATCTCGTGAGGAGTTTTGGCAAATTTATTTGTAGGGACTAGATTAAGGATATGGGAGGCAGTCTCTAAGGCATACCCCGAGAATGAGATTGGTAGCGAAGCTCGACTCATCATGGAGCGAACCATGTCTAACAAGGTTTGATTACGCCTCTCAGCCACACCATTCAACTGCGGTGTCCTGGGAGGTGTCAATTGTGAGACAATCCCACATTCCCTTAGATAGTCGAGGAACTCTGAACTAAGATACTCACCACCTCGATTGGATCGAAGCATCTTAATGTTCCTGCCCAATTGATTCTCGACTTCCTGTTTAATCTCCTTAAACCTTTCGAAAGTCTCTGACTTATGCTTGATTAAGTAGACATATCCATATCTACTGTAATCATCAGTAAAAGTCAAATAATAACGATTAGCATCCCTTGTGGCATGTTTGAATGGTCCACACACATCCATGTGTACAAGGTCCAAAAAACCTTCACCCCTCTCACACGAGCCTGTGAAGGGTGACTTTGTCATTTTTCCAAGTAAGCATGATTCGCAACTATCATTTGACTTTAGGTCAAACGACTCCAAGACTCCATCCTTTTGCAGTTGGCCTATGCGTTTCTTGCTTAAATGTCCAAGACAACAATGCCATAATGATGCTTTATCCAAGTTATTATTATTAAGAGAATCAATACACAAAACATTATTTCCTAAGTTATCTACAACAGATACAGCTTCACACACACCATCACAAGGTAATGCTTTAAAATAAAGAATATTATTAAAGAAATCATTAATCGAACCAACTTCATTATCAAATGAAAAGGTGAAACCTTGTTTATACAATGCATGAAAGGAAATAATATTTCTTGCCATTTCTAGTGAATAACAACATTTATTCAAATCTAAATTTAACCCACTACTTAGCGATAAAGTATAAACTCCAATCTTGGTGACAGGTGTAACTTTCCTATTCCCCATGATTAAGTTTATTCTTCCTTGCTCCACATTCTCACTTCTTCTTAGTCCCTGCAAGTCACAACAAATGTGAATACCACAACCGGTATCAAGGACCCAAGATTTAGAATGGGGTGAGTTATTAGAAATCATAGTGTAAATACCTGCATGGTTGGGTTTAACTTTCCCATCCTTCACATCTTGCTGGTATTTTGGGCAGTTCCGCTTCCAATGTGATTTTTCATGGCAATAGAAGCATTCAGCCTCTTTTGGGTCAGAAGAAGGAGTGACGAAACCTTTCTTGGTTCCACTTGAAGAAGAGCCATCAAGGGTCCTAACCTTGGTACCCTTCGAAGAACTCTTTCTCTTCTTCCCTTGACTTTTCCCGATTGCTTAAACCGGAGTGGAGTTTGGAGTAGGATGTTAACAACCGACTTCCCCTTAAGACCTGATTCTGCGGTCTTGAGAAGTCCCTGAAGTTTGCTGAGTGTGACCTCTTCCTTATTCATGTGATATGTCATGCGGAATTGATCATAGCACGATGGTAAGGAGCGCAAAATTATATCTATTGCAAGCTCCTCAGGGAAGTTCACATTAAGCTTCAGCAATCGATCCACATACCTTTGCATTTTCTGCATGTGGCTCGTGACAGAATCCCCGTCCTTCATCATGGTTGTTATCATGGAGCAGATGATTTCGTACCTCTCTTGTCGTGCACTTTGATGGTATCTTTCCATCAAATCTTGGTGCATTTCATAAGGGTAGAAATCCTCATAGGAGTTTTGGAGTTCCGTTGTCATCGTGGCCATCATGATGCATGCTACTTTCGTAGCATCCCTTTCATGTGCTTGAAAGTCAGCGATCTCCTGAGGAGTTGCAGTGGTCTCATCAATCTACTTAAGCTCCTTTTCGAGGACATATTCTTTGTCCTCGTAGCGGGTAATCATCCTGATGTTTCTGATCCACTCATTGAAGTTGGATCCATCAAAGTTGACTTTCCTACACAAGTTCATTAGGGTAAAGGAGCCATTAGGATTAGAGCCAGAATCAGCATTGTTTGAAGACATCTAAAGGAAGAGGACAAGATTAGTTTAGATATTAAGAGAGTCCTTAATAAAACACCCAAATGTAATATTAAGGCTAGGATCCAATCACAATATATTATAACTTATAAGAGGTGTGCCGTAATCCAAGCTATAACATGTTTGAAAGGTAGGTGAATGACGATTCACCAATTTCCACCACGAAAACCGAAATATTAGATATTAGGTTTTTGATTGGTTCGTAGAATTTCCTAGATTCTTTGAGATTCAATGAACTTTTCAAAGGCATGTTTCAATCTCGAGTGTGCCCTCCAAGTTTTGTGACTGGGATACCGAGGATCACAAAACGAGGTGTGAAGTAACCATGCAAATCACTTGGTACCCTTAAAGCTTATCACTCAATCGATGTGCCGGTAAACCACACACGCTCCACCGATACTATAATAAACCTTAAGTCACCCTTTACCTACCTTGTTAAGTCCAAGTTAGTGTGTCAGTTAACCACACACGCTCCACCAACGACTTAGACAAAGTGTAAAGTGTAATTTCATGGATTAGAACCTTATTCACATTTTCCTAAAGTAACTAAGATTGGGAATTTAATAAAACATATAGTTACTTTGTAATATTCATCATACTTTATTGAGAATTTATAAGTCCTTGTCCTACCCGTTCGGCTAACGACCCTCCACCAGTCAAGCGAGCGGTGGGTGAGAATGGACACCCATTAAGTTGCCATTTTATAGGCAACAACCTTATACCCACCTTATAGACCGGCTTCGTAAATGAGGCGTACTAGCGGTAAGACGACTTTGTTCTTATATATATATATATATATATATATATATATATATATATATATATATATATATATATATATATATATATATATATATATATATATATATATATATACATAATTATTAAATTATGATAATATAAGTATAAGGGTTGAATTTTAACTTTTAAAATTCTAAGGGTTGGAACTAAAGTTTTAATTAGACTTTACTTGTTCGAAAACTTGAGGGCAAGTTTTGTAACTTTCAAAACTTTTCATTTCTTGTAACTTAGGAGTTTAATAGAGTAATAAAATGAAGTCTCTTCATTTTTCTAACTCTTATGTTCTTTTAATGGTTTTAATTCAAGTGTAACTCTTGGTTTTCCATAACTTGAGGACAAGTTATGGACTCCATTAAAACACATTATGATCAAGAATTAATCTGCCACATAGGTTACAAATAATTCCTATGATCATCTAAAACATCATAAGAACAAGAACATGAATATGAACACATTCATAAATCAAAATTACACTTAAAACTTTGTAATTTTGATAACTAGTTGTTGTAAATGAATTAGCAAATACATTACACCATCTAAAACAAGTTTCCAATACCAAAACAGTTTAGGGTAATGTTTCTAATCCATTTCCAGCAACTAAAGTCGAAAATCTGCACTCTGTCGACCCTACTCGCCGAGTGCATTAACCTACTCGACGAGTAGGTTGAAGATACAAGTGAAGTCGACGAGTCCCCCCATGGACTCGACGAGTCCAGCAGTCAGACATCAAGTTTTTCGACTTTCTTCAACTTTTTTTGCACAAATAACAAACAAACAAGGCTAGGCTCTGATACCACTGTTGGGTTTTGAGCATTCTAACACTTCCTAAGTGTACATGCAACCCTAATAACCTTGGATCTATGTTTGTCTAATTATCATGCAACGTTGAATTACAAGGCTATATTCCTATCTACCATACATGGGGAACAATTTTAACTTGAATAATAGATAGAATAACTTACCTTGTTGTCGCTTATGTTCCTTGAAACCTTATGAGCCTAGCACCCCAAGTGTGATGCCTCAAATGCTTCACACAACACCAAATGCTCTTGCAAAGACTTTTGAGAGAATGCACATGTGACAACCCGAAACTTCTACCCATGTAATTGACCTGTGTTCAGCACTAAAACTCGAGTTCATTATCTTTTGTTACATCTTGTGGTTCCATTTGAGTGCTCTAGACTTAGTATAACCCAGATATAAGCTCTAGGAAGCGTTGGAAAGTTCTTAACTATCACAAAATCGGACCAAACACACCAAATAAGGTGTGTGCGGCCACACACTTGTGTGTGCAGCCACACACCTGTGTGTACGGCCGCACACCCAACCACACACACACTCAACCTCACACTCAAACCCTTATATGGATGGATACCCCCTTCATTCATTCATTTGGATGTTTCTCTTCCCTCTCTCTACTTTCTCTCTCTAAAATCATCAACCAAGAACACTTGGAAAGCTTCCAAATTGTGATCTACTCCATCTTCAAGCTAAGTATAGTGGTAAACACTTGAATCCCAAGATTTAAAACTTATCATATTCATCATGTTCATCATCCCTTGAAGGTGTACGGCCGCACACCTTCATATGGGGCAGCATACCTTGAAACCTCCTAAGTGTGAAGAGAAAACACTTCAAAAGACATCAAATGGACTCAAATGAGGAGCGTACGGCCGCACACTCCTGTGTACGGCTGCACACACACTCCGTACGGCCGCACACTCTTGTGTGCTGCCTCACACACACTCCTGGCCACACACCCCAGCCGCACACTCATTTTCAAGGCCACACACTGTCACACCCCGAAAACCAAAGGCGGAAACGTCTCCGGGGTTGACTCCAAGTTGAGTATCAAATCCAATGTACATAGTAAGTAAAGTAAGCAACCATTACATTACATATCAAAGTTTACATTTGTTCAAAAGTAAAGTTGTACATTTGTAATACATAATATATATGAACAAAAGTAGAGACAAGTCTTCTGTACACTCCGTCTTCTCCAAAAGATTTGCTAGGTACCTGTCTAATGTGGACCTGAGAATACAAGCAATTTGAAAATCAGCATAAAGCTGGTGAGTTCATAAGATGTTTGCTTTGTGAAAATGTACGAGTTTCCTTTTGTTTATCGAAAAGTTATTATCCAAGCAAAACCCATATTTTCTTAAGAGAGAAGGTTAATTGATTGTTAGGTTACACAATTCTGGTTATGTTTAACTATGAACCCAGGAAAGTCCCATACTTTCCTAATTGTACATTACTAGTTGTGAAATATGTAATGTTATTCAGTTTGCTACTCTTTCTAGTTATATAAGTGTTACCCAGGAAAGCCCCATGCTTTCCTGCATGTTGGTTTCTAATGTGAAAGATGTTAAAGATGTAAAAGATATACACGTGATTAGGTAATGTTTTGTTTTCCCCAGGAAAGTCCCGTACTTTCCTAAAAGTAATTGTTATTTATTGAACTTCGATATACTGATTTATTTCCATTTGTACCTATTGTATTATCTAGTTATGCTGATATCCTAATGGTAATATTTCGGAATGTACTTAGATTCACATCTTCATATTCGTGTTCTTATTCTTAGTTAGTTATGATTGTACTTATTCATGTTCGTATTCGTATTCGTTACTGTATTCGTTTCCTTATTCCTACTCCTATTACTATTTGTATTCGTATTCGTATTCGCAGTCGTATTCGTATTCGTATTCGTAGTCGCATTCCTATCCCTAATCCTACTCCTAATACTATTCGCAGTCGTATTTGTATTCGTATTCGTATTCACAGTCGTATTCATATTCGTATTTGTAGTCGTATTCGTATTCGTATTCGTAGTCGCATTCCTATCCCTAATCCTACTCCTAATACTATTCGCAGTCGTATTCATATTCGTATTCGTATTCGCAGTCGTATTCGTATTCGTATTCGTTCTGTTCCTAATTATAGTTTTGTTATGCATTCTGTTCCTAGTTATAGATGTGTTATTCATTCTGTTTCTAGTTATAGTAGTGTTATTCGTTCTGTTCCTAGTTATAGCTTCGTATTCGTTTTCGTTTTCGTAATTAGTTATCATTGGAAATTAGTAAGTTATTCGTATATTATGAAACATAGTTTAGATTAGACCATTTCATCGAGATATCTATGATTCGTTTGAAAGCTAAATTCGTAATTCGAACTATTTGATAAACACAGTTATTGATATTAGAACATACAGAATGAAAACGATTAAACTGAAAACAGTAAGTTTGAGTACAAGTTTTCCTTGTACTTTTGCTTGTATTCCCCCCTGAAAACAGTGAAAACAGTTGAAAAAGGGTAGGGGTATGAACTCACCGGACGAGAAATGTGGCGAATTCGGATGCTAAGTGTTGGTCCGGGACTTGTAAACACACGAGGTTCCTAATTATGACGTAAAGATACACATTTGTATCTAATTAGGACTTAGATTGATTGTTGGATAGGGACAATTGCTTCAAGTCACGAAAACACTCCAATACAAGTGTTTGGAGGGACCCGGGTGGCGTTTAGGGACATGTAATGATGCGAGGGACTTGGGACTTGAGTTTACTCCCCATGAATAAACTTATACAAGAGTTTTTGGTCCAAAAGACCCATTCCCCATGAGTTTACGGCCGTAAACTCATGGTAGGGTGGTTTATGGTGCAAAATTGAGTCATAAATGGATATGGACACTTGGAAATGCTTGGATTAATTTTTCTTAAGGCTTGGATTGAATTAAAAACATCATTTACAATACATAAGGGAGTTTACGGCCTAGGCATGGGGTCTTTGGCCGTAAACTCTCAAATCTCCAAGATTTAGTGTTTTTAAGGTGTTAAAATCAATCACATGTGATTCTAAAAATTCCCACAAGCCTAGAAATGAGTTTAAGGCACCATTTGACACCTTTTTAAGAGTTTACGGCCATGAGACATGTTCTATGGCCGTAAACTCTCAAATGTGAGGTTTTGATGTTTGTAAAGCCTTAAAACTATTTTTGGTTGGTCCTTTGATTTATTCCAAGGCTTTTGGTGGTGTTGGATGGCTTTCAAACACCCTAGAATTGGATTTGTATCATGTTTCATGGAATTTACAGCCCAAGCACAAGCCTTGGCCGTAAACTCATGTAAGTCCCCCAAAAATTGTGTTTCAAGTGTCCAAATGCAAAGATCTATGTTCTATAATTCATAACTAAGACATATGAGTGATTTGGAAGGGTTTAAGGGCATGAAAACCCTCGTTTAATGAGTTTATAGCCCAAGAATGATCCTTGGCCATAAACTCCTTCAAACTTCACAAAGTACATATTTTAATTGTTTAGGGTCCATATCTTGAAGCCATTTAGCCATATCTAAGTCCCAAACTTGTCAAGGAGGGGTTTAAGGGCTCAAAACCCTTCATTTTTGGTGTTTACGGCCTAGGCACCTTCCTGGGCCGTAAAATCATATGTCATGTCCCATTTCATGATTTAATCTCGAATTTGGAAGACAATTAAACTATACAATGAGATTAGGGAGTTACCTTAGGGATTTGAGACCTTAAAATCAAGTTTTGGACCCTTAATCTTGGATTTTTGGAGAGAGGTTAGAGAGAGAGTAGAGAGAGAAGGAAAAAGCTTCACATGAAAGGTTTAACACGTTTATATAGTTCCCAAAACTTGTACACGGTGGAATTCTACCCGATACCGGCATTAAACGGGGCTTTAGGTCGCACCCAATTAAGTTACCGTCACCCGGCGGGAATGTTTCTAAATTTTTGAAATGAACACTTTTGGGTTAATTTCATGAGTTCCTAAGGGATTTGAACACTCATTAAATTATAATAAACGTATAAATTTAATTAATTAACCCGAAGCGAGAACGAAACGAATCGATTGACGGCGAAGTCTCACGGGTAGAACAAGTTTTCGACGATGGAAAACTTCGAGTTGTTACATTATCCCCCCATTAGAGGGAATTTCGTCCCGAAATTCAAAGATTTGGACTCAAATTGCAAGTTGAAAAGAGAATCGTGGCTGAGTTTACTGCTTCGGATCTTCACGCTTCCACGTGGAATCGAGTCTCCACTAGACGTTCCAGTGAACCCTCACTATCGGGAAGCGTCTAGGTTTCGTTGGGTAGATATTTCTAAAAGAACGAGATGTGACGTACCATAGGAATGTTTCTAAGTTTTGAGGTTAATCGAAGTTTGTATGTTACGGGATCAATCCTAATGAGGATTTCGAAAAGTTCTACGTTTATGGAGAGATTCAAATGAATAGATAACAGTTTATCTTTCTAGATTAGAGTTGAAAAAGAACTGCAAGTAAAATGGTTGTCGAAAAGGAATATACCTGGGGAAACTGTGGGATCGGTGGATGTCTCACCTTGTCCTATAGCTAGGACTCTTCCAGAGTTGCCAGCTGTTGTTGCATTGGGGCAGTTTTTCTTATAATGCCTGACCTTTCCGCAACCATAACAGACCTGACTGATACCCGCTCCGGGAGCTTGATTTGTTGGTGTTCTACAATTCCGCGCAAGGTGACCCTCTTGGCCACAATTTTTGCAAAGTTTTATACGACAGGGACCGGGGATATAGTGGTGGTAACTGCACTGGTTACACCATGGGAGAACACCGGCATATCCGGTAATAGGTGCCTGAGCTGGGGAACCGATGACGGGTACAACAGCAGGGGTAGTGGCAGCATGGACTGTCACAATTTGTTGTCTCTTCGAGTACTCCTGGGAAGGCTGATATTTATCCCCTGCCTCCCAGTATTTTCTTTTCTCACCACTTCTTTCTGTCGGCTCAGGAGTGGTGGCTGCTTCCTCTACGTCCTCACTATGGTCAATCAAGATTTGCGCTAGGCATTTGGCGCTGTCGTATGTATCCAGCCTCGCAGCTAAGACGTTCCCTTTGGTTGGCTGGGTTAATCCCCAGATAAACCTCTCAATCTTCTTACTTTCAGGGGTAACCATCCCTGGAAAAAGAAGTGCTAAGTCATCAAATCTGGATGTGTAGGCAGCGATATCGGAACCTTTAATCTTCAGATTCCAAAGTTCATGCTCCAACTTCTGGATTTCACCCCGAGGGCAATACTCAGCGTGCAGAAGTTCCTTCATAACTTCCCAACCCATAGCATTGGCTACAGGTAGAGTTAGAGATTTGACTCGGCTGTTCCACCAAGTCAGGGCTTTGTTGGTGAGAGTGCAAGCTGCAAACTTCACTTTGTCGGATTCTGAACAAGCACAGATCTCGAAGATGGATTCGATTCTTTCTAACCATCGAGTTAGAGCAATGACACCTCCTGTGCCATCGAAGAATGTAGGTTTCGCATGCATAAAGTCTTTATAGGAACACTCCTTTCGGTGTCCCTGGCTATTTTCCTGGTTTTGAGGTTGGGGACCACCTCCCGAACTACCGGGGTTCGTTTGCGACATGGCTGCTGAAAATGCTGCAGTTAAAACTGACTTAAGGCTTGCCAGGTCGATTTGAAGAGAAGGTGGTGTTTGAGGAGGGTTGTTGTTGTTCTACGAGCTGGGTCTCTTTCTTGGAGGCATCTTGATCTAATAAGATCAGGAAGAGAGGATGATAAGCCCTCTAAGTTGAATCAAGAGATATGATACAAAGGATATCTCTTTATGGCATACATAGAATTCTATTAAGCGATAAAGCAGGAAGGATTTATCAAACAAATAAATTATCGCTAAAGAAATGATTAAGGAGTAACGCTAGGATGAGAAATTTTATAACGGATTTGGCTCGAGAAATACTCCCATAGTATTTCATGATTCGCTGCAGCGATGGCTCATTGTTTGGGTATTGGGTAAGTCTTAGGCATGTTGCGTACCACAGTCACTCCCAAGCACATGTTGGCCGTGTCTTGCATGAATATAGTTGGCCAGGCTATATTGATACTAGACACGATTACATAACTGCCCAGGTTTAACCGCAGTGTACAACACCCATTTACTTATGTTTTGTTCTACTTGTAGTTACGGATTTTCGACTATCAGGTATACTTGTATACTTTTGAAAATACTTATATTTGAGGTATACTTTTAGTTTAGAGCATTTAGGCCCTTTAGTGTTTATAGTTTTATACCATGTACGGTTTGGTATACTCCATTCACTATAAACAACGACTCTGATACCAATCTGTCACACCCCAAAAACCAAAGGCGGAAACGTCTCCGGAGTTGACTCCAAGTTGAGTATCAAATCCAATGTACATAGTAAGCAAAGTAAGCAACCATTAGATTACATATCAAAGTTTACATTTGTTCAAAAGTAAAGTTGTACATTTGTAATACATAATATATATGAACAAAAGTAGAGACGAGTCTTCTGTACGCTCCGTCTTCTCCAAAAGATTTGCTAGGTACCTGTCTAATGTGGACCTGAGAATACAAGCAATTTGAAAATCAGCATAAAGCTGGTGAGTTCATCAGATGTTTGCTTTGTGAAAATGTACGAGTTTCCTTTTGTTTATCGAAAAGTTGTTATCCAAGAAAATCCCATATTTTCTTAAGAGAGAAGGTTAATTGATTGTTAGGTTACACGATTCTGGTTATGTTTAACTATGAACCCAGGAAAGTCCCATACTTTCCTAATTGTACATTACTAGTTGTGAAATATGTAATGTTATTCAGTTTGCTACTCTTTCTAGTTATATAAGTGTTACCCAGGAAAGCCCCATGCTTTCCTACATGTTGGTTTCTAATGTGAAAGATGTTAAAGATGTAAAAGATATACTGTAACAACGCAAATTTTCAAACAAAATTTTCATTTAAAATAAAGTGAATTATTTCAACCAAATATAATTATTCCAAATTTCATATCAAAATACAATCATAAATCCCCAAGATCTCAAAACATCAACAGTGTGTACGCGTCATGCCGGCGCCTTCCCACGGTCCTCGCTAGTACCTGAAACACATACATGACAACTGTAAGCATAAATTCTTAGTGAGTTCCCCAGTATACTACTTACGCATATACGCCTTTCCAGGCCTTGAGATAATCGCCTTCCGGCCCATAACATATTGCCTTCCGGCCCATAACATAATGCCTTCCAGCCCATAACATATTGCCTTCCGGCCCATAACATATTGCCTTCCGGCCCATAACATATTGCCTTCTGGCCCATAAACATACACAACAATTAATACATTAATCTTATCACATATAGCACATATATCATATATCATATCCGACCTTTCAGTCACATAACATATTGCCTTCCGGCCCGTAAAAACATACATAGCACGCATAGCAAATACCTTACCATTTATAGCACGTATAACACAAATCATATCCGACCTTCCGGTCACACAGTCAAACCCTTCCGGGTACAGTATAGTGAGAAGACTCACCTCGTGGGTAATGAAAGCTAGCGACTCCTGAAATCACTCGCACTCGATTCGTCGAGCTACAGACTCCTATAATATCATATATCCCTTATTAATACTTTTATCTTTCAAGACAACTGACCCTAAGAAATTACATGTAGGTCAACTCTGGTCAACGGTCAACGGTCAACGGTCAACTTGACCGGACTCGGCGAGTCTAGACGTCCTCCCCAACTTTCTCTGATGTTCCCTTTCTACTCGTCGAGTATCCCTCTTGGCTCGACGAGATCCTCGTGGAAGAATCGCGGGGCCACCTCGACTCCACTCGCCGAGTCTGAAGAACAGCTCGACGAGTTCCAGTCAATCTCCAAGCTACTCGCCGAGTCTGTTCATCGGACTCGGCGAGTCCATGCCATGCAGTCGATCAAAATGCTTCCTGAGATAAGTATTGTCCCGAAATACACAAGCATGGGACCTTCTGGACCTCTAAAGGTCCTAATACAGGGTTATAGTCGTTTGGGTAACAAGGTAATAATCCATCTAATCACCAAATGGGTTCCATAAACCCTAAATCCATGCACACATCAACATAACAGAAAAGATCCGAAATATTACCTGAATAACGCACTCTCTGTGTCCCCAAACCTCAGAACTCGAATCCCTTGCTGTTCCTTTAGCCAAAACTCTTCTCCTCCTTGCACAACAATTTCTTCAAGGTCCTAATATCCTTCAATGTTGCTCTAGATGCCCACAGCCATTTAGGGTTCTTCTCAGTCGACTAAAGACGGACAATGACGGCCTATAAGTGCATTATATATGTTCCAAAACCAAACGGCTAGGGTTTCTGCTGAACAACGCAGACTCGCCGAGTCCATAATGGACTCGTCGAGTCCAGTCGCGAACCCGCGACCCAATCTGTGGTCCTACTCGGCGAGTCTGGCTCCAACTCGCCGAGTCCCCTCCTAAAACACCCCAAAAAACAATATTATAAAAATACCTGAAATTCCGGCCTGTTACAACTCTACCCCACTAGGACTAGACTTCGCCCTCGAAGTCTCACTCTGCAAATAACTCCGGATGTTGCTCCCGCATCTCACGCTCCGGCTCCTAAGTCATCTCCGATCCTTTCCGGTGTTGCCACTGAACCAACACCAGAGGTACCTCCTTGTTCCTCAGAACCTTGATCTTCCGATCCCTGATAGCTACTGGTCTCTCGGCGTAATTCAGGCTCGCATCCACCTGAATATCCTCTAGTGGAACCACTGCCGATTCATCGGCTATACACTTCCTCAACTGCGATACGTGAAAGGTATTGTGGATCTGTCCCAACTCTGCTGGCAACTCCAACCGATAAGCTACCCGGCCTACCCTTGCAATCACACGAAATGGACCTATGAACCGGGGCCCCAACTTGCCCCTCTTCCTGAACCAGATCACTCCTTTCCAAGGAGAAACCTTCAAGAGGACGAAGTCGCCAACCTGAAATTCAAGCTCGGACCGTCGTCTGTCCGCATAACTCTTCTATCGGCTCTGGGTGGTCAATAACCTCTGTCTAACCTGCTGAATCTATTCTGTCGTCTGGAGTACGATCTCTGTACTGCCCATCACTCTCTATCCCACCTCTCCCCAGCAAATGGGGGTCCGACACCTCCTACCATACAACAACTCAAAAGGTGGCATACCAATGCTCGAATGATGGCTGTTGTTGTAGGAAAACTCTGCCAAAGGTAAATGCACATCCCAGCTACCCCCCAAAGTCTAACACACACGCTCGAAGCATGTCCTCCAGTGTCTAAATCGTCCGCTCGCTCTGACCGTCTGTCTGGGGATGGTATGCGGTACTAAAATGTAGTTTAGTACCCATCTCCTCATGGAATTTCTTCCAGAACCTGGAAGTGAAGCGTACATCACAGTCCGAAACAATCGAGATCGGCACTCCATGCCGAGATACCACCTCCCTCACATATAACTCCGCCAACTTCTCCACTGATGAACTCTCGTTGATAGCAAGAAAGTGTGCACTCTTCGTCAATCTATCCACAATCACCCAAATTGCATCGACTCCTCTGGCAGTTCTCGGGAATTTGGTGATGAAATCCATAGTAATCTGCTCCCACTTCCACTCAGGAATCTCCAAAGGCTGCAACTTACCATGCGGTCTCTGGTGCTCGGCCTTAACTCTACGGCAGGTCAAACACCTCTCAACGAACCAGGCGACATCTCTCTTCATACAGGGCCACCAGTATTCCTTCCTCAAGTCCAAATACATCTTCGTAGCACCGGGATGGATCGAGAATTTCGATCTGTGAGCCTCCTCCATCAAAGTAACACGCGTACCACCCACGAACGGTACCCAAATCCGACCCTGAAACGTCAGAAGTCCTCGTCCATCTTTAACGAACTCTGAAATTAACCCAACGACCCATTCTTTCTTCTGCATCTCGGATCTCACAGCCTCGGCCTGTGCCCCACGAATAGCATCCAATACCGGAGTCATCACCGTCAGTCTCAGACATACATCTCGCAATGGAGTGCTCTCCGCCCTGCGGCTCAATGCATCGGCTACCACATTAGCCTTGCCCGGGTGGTATAGGATTTCGCAGTCATAATCCTTGACCACATCCAACCATCTCCTCTGACGCATATTTAGGTTGGGTTGATCCATCAAATACTTCAAACTCTTATGGTCCGTATATATCGTACATCGAACCCCATACAGGTAGTGACGCCAAATCTTGAGAGCGAACACTAATGCCCCCAACTCTAAGTCATGCGTGGGATATCTCGCCTCGTGAGGCTTTAGCTGCCTCGATGCATAAGCTGTCACATGACCTCTCTGCATCAACACTGCACCCAGTCCTGAAATCGATGCGTCGCAACTACGACAAAATCTTCCATCCCTTCCGGGAGAGCTAATACCGGGGCTTCGCACAATCTCTGGCGAAGTGTCTCGAAAGAAGTCTGTTGCTCGGGTCCCCATGAGAATGCAACACCCTTCCGGGTCAGTCTGGTGAGCGGTACTGCGATCTTGGAGAAGTCTCTAATAAACCTCCGATAGTACCCCGCCAACCCAAGGAAACTCCTGATCTCGGAAGGTGACTTCGGTACCTCCCAACTCATCACTGCCGCGACCTTGGCCGGATCGACCAATATCCCTGCCTGATTAACAACATGTGCAAGAAATTGGACCTCCCGCAACCAGAAGTCACATTTGGAGAATTTTGCATATGGCTTCTCCGACCTCAGTACCCCAAGGACCTCCTTCAAATGTCCCTCATGCTGCTCTCTAGATCGCGAATACACCAGGATGTCATCGATAAATACAATCACAGACCGATCCAGCATCGGCCTGCATACCCTGTTCATGAGGTCCATGAACACTGCCGGGGCATTGGTGAGCCCGAAAGGCATCACCACGAACTCATAATGCCCATATCGCGTCCTAAATGTTGTCTTCTAGACGTCCTCATCCCGCACTCTTACCTGATGGTACTCTGATCTCAGATCGATCTTGGAAAACCAAGATGCCCCTTGCAACTGATCGAATAAATCATCGATCCTCGGTAACGGATAGCGGTTCTTGACCGTCACCTTGTTCAACTCCCGGTAGTCAATGCACATCCGGTGTGAACCATCCTTCTTCTTGACGAACAGAATCGGTGCTCCCCACGGCGAGCTGCTCGGCCGAATAAATCCCTTCCCCAGCAACTCCTAGAGTTACGAGGACAACTATTGCATCTCTGGAGGTGCGAGACGATAAGGCACCTTCGCAATAGGCGCAGCCCCCGGAATCAGATCGATACCAAACTCTACTTGCCTCGCAGGAGGTACTCCCGGCAGCTCCTCGGGAAAAACATCTGGAAACTCGCGCACCACTGGAACCTCCTCCACTGACCTCGGTCTCTCGGAAGCCTCCCGCGTATCCATCACATACGCCACAAAACCCTTACATCCCTGCTGTAGACATTGCCTCGCCCTAGCGGCCGAACAAAAAGCTGATCCTGAATGGGTACCCTCGTCGTAAACCGTAAGAACTCCCCCACTAGGGTCTCGTATAGTCACCAGCTGGCGCTCACAGTCGATGACAACGCTGAATCGGCTCAACCAGTCCATGCCCACGATGACACAGACATCACCCATCGCAATAGGAACTAGGTCAATCGGAAACTCAACCCCGAAAATCTCTAGTACGCATCCCCGAAGAACCTCCGTGGCACAAACCACCCTCTCGGCCGCTATAGAAACGCTCAGAGGCCGACTTAACGGCTCGCGACTAATACTGATATGCTGACTAAAAGCTAAAGATACAAAGGACCTACTCGCACCCGAATCAAATAACACTAGAGCAGGCATAGAGTTCACAAGAAAAGTACCTACACATATATTAACATAAGCATAACATCTCGACTTTAAATAAATACGTGAATTACAGCATACCTGCCACAACATCGGGCGCAGCGCGGACCTCTTCCGCAGTCAGCTGAAAGGCTCTCCCGCGAGCCCTCGGGGCCTCGACCTTCGCCGGTCGAGTCTCAGTAGTCTTGGTAGTAGGTGTAGATCCCTGACGAAGCTGCAGGCACTCGGCCTTCCGATGGCCTGTCTGGTTGCAATGAAAACAAACCATAAACCCCTTATGACAATCCCTGGCAATGTGTCCTTCCTTGCCACACTTGTAGCAACCACCAGCTCGACACGCCCCCTCATGACTTTTGCTGCACTTCCCGCAAGTGCGGCCCTTCTGACCTCCCATCCTCGAATCAGCGGACTTGATCCGCTTGGCTTCCGACTGAGACTGAGCCGGCCGCCGATCCACCTGCCGAGACTCGGCCTCCTCCCTGGCCTGGGTCTCCAACTCGATCTCGCGCTTCCTGGCATTCGCTTGAAGCTCAGTGAACGTACGATAGGTGGAGTTTGACACAAACTCCCGGATATCCCTCCTCAAAACGCCTAAATACCGGCTCATCCGTGACTGCTCTGTAGACACCAGCTCGGGGCAGAACATCGCCCTCTCGTGAAACTTCCGTGTGACCACCGCAACGGAATCAGTACCCTGCTTAAAAGTCAAGAACTCCTGAATCAATCGTTCCCTCTCCACTGGGGGAACGTACTCGTCCCTGAACATGTCAGTAAACCTCTCCCATGTCACCGCTGTAATCTCCGCCAAAGTGAAGTTCGCTGTCACGAACTTCCACCAATCCTTCGCTCCCAGACGGAGCTGGTTCAAAGCGAACCGTACCCTCAGGTGCTCCGGGCATGAGCAAGTGTAGAAGCACCCTTCAATGTCGGCGATCCACCTCATCGCAACAATCGGATCCTGCGTCCCATCGAACTCAGGGGGTTTCGTGTTGCTGAATTCCCGGAATAGCAACGAATCGCCCGCTTGCGGCCTGGCAGCGGCCACAGCTGCGGTAGCGGTAGCGGCTGCAGTCTCAGTCAGTGCGGCGTACCGCTCTTCGAACGTCTCCATCAGAGTGGTCTTAATAGACCCAAACATCTCTGGGATCTCAGCCCGGATCGCTGTAGTTACCTCCTCCTGTATCATCTGACGAATATCCTCGTCGCTCACACCGCTCGAACTCGCCCCGTGGCGTGTGGTAACCATGATGTCTCTGAAATACAATATAAAATTATCAGAGACTCCATCAAGTACAATTGCACTTGATACGCAACCCTACTCAGTCTCCGATATCCAGGGATTCTTACTTGGGTCTCCCACCGACCCGGTGTCTTCGGTAGTACGGGCCCAATACTACCGACCACACCGTATTAGTATTCGTCCCAAATCTTCCTCCCCAAACCCCGAATAGTGAGTACTCTACTTTGATATGCAATATCTACCTGTACGCTACCAAATATCTCATATCGGCAAACTCCCTAGACTAAGGCATCACAAATCAGGCCACTCTAGTCCTATCATGAATACCTAGTCTTCTAGCATGCATAACAATTCATAATTCATTGCATAACATAACATTGTAAGGTATTCTGGGGATCTTTACCGTTCGGGCGCTGGCTGATTGTGCACACTGCTTCTTTCTTGTTTACCACTTTACCATTTATAAAAGTTTATGCCTTTATTATTTTTAAAAGATTTTCCTCAAATCCTCGGTTTGAGTTCAGTTACACCCGAAGGTACACCCGAATCCCTCAAACCAAGGCTCTGATACCAATTGTAACAACGCAAATTTTCAAACAAATTTTTCATTTAAAATAAAGTGAATTATTTCAACCAAATATAATTATTCCAAATTTCATATCAAAATACAATCATAAATCCCCAAGATCTCAAAACATCAACAGTGTGTACGCATCATGCCGGCACCTTCCCACGGTCCTCGCTAATACCTGAAACACATACATGACAACTGTAAGCATAAATGCTTAGTGAGTTCCCCAGTATACTACTTACGCAAATACGCCTTTCCAGGCCTTGAGATAATCGCCTTCCGGCCCATAACATATTGCCTTCCGACCCATAACATATTGCCTTCCGGCCCATAACATATTGCCTTCCGGCCCATAACATATTGCCTTCCAGCCTATAAACATACATAGCAATTAATACATTAATCTTAACACATATAGCACATATATCATATATCATATCCGACCTTTCAGTCACATAACATATTGCCTTCCGGCCCGTAAAAACATACATATCACGCATAGCAAATACCTTACCATTTATAGCACGTATAACACAAATCAAAATTTTCATTTAAAATAAAGTGAATTATTTCAACGAAATATAATTATTCCAAATTTCATATCAAAATACAATCATAAATCCCCAAGATCTCAAAACATCAACAGTGTGTACGCGTCATGCCGGCGCCTTCCCACGGTCCTCGCTAGTACCTGAAACACATACATAACAATGTAAGCATAAATGCTTAGTGAGTTCCCCAGTATACTACTTATGCATATACGCCTTTCCAGGCCTTGAGATAATCGCCTTCCGGCACATAACATGTTGCCTTCCGACCCATAACATATTGCCTTCCGGCCCATAACATATTGCCTTCCGGCCCATAACATATTGCCTTCCGGCCCATAACATATTGCCTTCCGGCCCATAAAAACATACATAGCACGCATAGCAAATACCTTACCATTTATAGCACGTATAACACATATCATATCCGACCTTCCGGTCACACAGTCAAACCCTTCCGGGTACAGTATAGTGAGAAGACTCACCTCGCGGGTAATGAAAGCTAGCGACTCCTGAAATCACTCGCACTCGATCCGCCGAGCTACAGACTCCTATAATATCATATATCCCTTATTAATACTTTTATCTTTCAAGATAACTGACCCTAAGAAATTACATGTAGGTCAACTCTGGTCAACGGTCAACGGTCAACGGTCAACTTGACCGGACTCGGCGAGTGCAAAGGCGACTCGGCGAGTCTAGACGTCCTCCCCAACTTTCCCTGATGTTCCCTTTCTACTCGTCGAGTATCCCTCTTGGCTCGACGAGATCCTCGTGGAAGAATCGTGGGGCCACCCCGACTCCACTCGCCAAGTCTGAAGAACAGCTCGACGAGTTCCAGTCAATCTCCAAGCTACTCGCCGAGTCTGTTCATCGGACTCGGCGAGTCCATGCCATGCAGTCGATCAAACTGCTTCCTGAGATAAGTATTGTCCCAAAATACAGAAGCATGGGACCTTCTGGACCTCTAAAGGTCCTAATACAGGGTTATAGTCGTTTGGGTAACAAGGTAATAATCCATCTAATCACCAAATGGGTTCCATAAACCCTAAATCCATGCACACATCAACATAACAGAAAAGATCTGAAATATTACCTGAATAACGCACTCTCTGTGTCCCCAAACCTCAAAACTCGAATCCCTTGCTGTTCCTTTAGCCAAAACTCTTCTCCTCCTTGCACACAATTTCTTCAAGGTCCTAATATCCTTCAATCTTGCTCTAGATGCCCACAGCCGTTTAGGGTTATTCTCAGTCGACTAAAGACGGACAATGACGGCCTATAAGTGCATTATATACGTTCCAAAACCAAACGGCTAGGGTTTCCGCTGAATAGCGCAGACTCGCCAAGTCCATAATGGACTCGTCGAGTCCAATCGCGAACCCGCGACCCAGTCTGTGGTCCTACTCGGCGAGTCTGGCTCCAACTCGCCGAGTCCCCTCCTAAAACACCCCAAAAAACAATATTATAAAAATACCTGAAATTCCGGGCTGTTACATATACACGTGATTAGGTAATGTTTTGTTTTCCCCAGGAAAGTCCCGTACTTTCCTAAAAGTAATTGTTATTTATTGAACTTCGATATAATGATTTATTTCCATTCGTACCTATTGTATTATCTAGTTATGCTGATATCCTAATGGTAATATTTCGGAATGTACTTAGATTCACATCTTCATATTCGTGTTCTTATTCTTAATTAGTTATGATTGTACTTATTCATGTTCGTATTCGTATTCGTTACTGTATTCGTTTCCTTATTCCTACTCCTATTACTATTCGTATTCGTATTCGTATTCGAAGTCGTATTCGTATTCTTATTCGTAGTCGCATTCCTATCCCTAATCCTACTCCTAATACTTTTCGCAGTCGTATTCGTATTCGTATTCGCAGTCGTATTCGTATTCGTATTCATAGTCGTATTCGTATTCGTATTCGTAGTCGCATTCCTATCCCAAATCCTACTCCTAATACTATTCGCAGTCGTATTCGTATTCGTATTCGTATTCGCAGTCGTATTCGTATTCGTCTTCGTTCTGTTCCTAATTATAGTTTTGTTATGCATTCTCTTCCTAGTTATAGATGTGTTATTCATTCTGTTTCTAGTTATAGAAGTGTTATTCGTTCTGTTCCTAGTTATAGCTTCGTATTCATTTTCGTTTTCATAATTAGTTATCATTGGAAATTAGTAAGTTATTCATAGATTATGAAACATAGTTTAGATTAGAGCATTTCATCGAGATATCTATGATTTGTTTGAAAGCTAAATTTGTAATTCGAACTATTTGATAAACACAGTTATTGATATTAGAACATACAGAATGAAAACGATTAAACTGAAAACAGTAAGTTTGAGTACAAGTTTTCCTTGTACTTTTGCTTGTATTCCCCCCTGAAAACAGTGAAAACAGTTGAAAAAGGGTAGGGGTATGAACTCACCGGACGAGAAATGTGGCGAATTCGGATGCTAAGTGTTGGTCCGGGACTTGTAAACACACGAGGTTCCTAATTATGACGTAAAGATACACATTTGTATCTAATTAGGACTTAGATTGATTGTTGGATAGGGACAATTGCTTCAAGTCACGAAAACACTCCAATACAAGTGTTTGGAGGGACCCGGGTGGCGTTTAGGGACATGTAATGATGCGAGGGACTTGGGACTGGAGTTTACTCCCCATGAATAAACTTATACAAGATTTTTTGGTCCAAAACACCCATTCCCCATGAGTTTAAGGCCGTAAACTCATGGTAGGGTGGTTTATGGTGCAAAATTGAGTCATAAATGGATATGGACACTTGGAAATGCTTGGATTAATTTTTCTTAAGGCTTGGATTGAATTAAAAACATCATTTACAATACATAAAGGAGTTTACGGCCTAGGCATGGGGTCTTTGGCCGTAAACTCTCAAATCTCCAAGATTTAGTGTTTTTAAGGTGTTAAAATCAATCACATGTGATTCTAAAAATTCCCACAAGCCTAGAAATGAGTTTAACGCACCATTTGACACCTTTTTATGAGTTTACAGCCATGAGACATGTTCTATGGCCGTAAACTCTCAAATGTGAGGTTTTGATGTTTGTAAAGCCTTAAAACTATTTTTGGTTGGTCCTTTGATTTATTCCAAGGCTTTTGGTGGTGTTGGATGGCTTTCAAACACCCTAGAATTGGATTTTTACCATGTTTCATGGAGTTTACGGCCCAAGAACAAGCCTTGGCGGTAAACTCATGTAAGTCCCCCAAAAATTGTGTTTCAAGTGTCCAAATGCAAAGATCTATGTTCTATAATTCATAACTAAGACATATGAGTGATTTGGAAGGGTTTAAGGGCATGAAAACCCTAGTTTAATGAGTTTACGACCCAAGAATGATCCTTGGCTGTAAACTCATTCAAACTTCACAAAGTACATGTTTTAATTGTTTAGGGTCCATATCTTGAAGCCATTTAGCCATATCTAAGTCCCAAACTTGTCAAGGAGGGGTTTAAGGGCTCAAAACCCTTCATTTTTGGTGTTTACGGCCTAGGCACCTTCCTGGGCCATATACTCATATGTCATGTCCCATTTCATGATTTAATCTCGAATTTGGAAGCCAATTAAACTATACAATGAGATTAGGAAATTACCTTAGGGATTTGAGACCTTAAAATCAAGTTTTGGACCCTTAATCTTGGATTTTTGGAGAGAGGTTAGAGAGAGAGAGAGTAGAGAGAGAAGGAAAAAGCTTCAAATGAAAGGTTTAACACATTTATATAGTTCCCTAAACTTGGACGCGGTGGAATTCTACCCGATACCGGCATTAAACGGGGCTTTAGGTCGCACCCGATTAAGTTACCGTCACCCGGCGGGAATGTTTCTAACTTTTTGAAATGAACACTTTTGGGTTAATTTCATGAGTTCCTAAGGGATTTGAACACTCATTAAATTATAATAAAAGTATAAATTTAATTAATTAACCCGAAGCGAGAACGAAACGAATCGATTGACGGCGAAGTCTCACGGGTAGAACAAGTTTTCGACGATGGAAAACTTCGAGTTGTTACACACACTCACTTTAATGCCCACATTTGGCCCTAAACTTACATAAATCTATAAGCCTAGATCCTAGGGTACTTATTCTTAGTAATTCCAAGCCCTAAGGGTGTTTTCCCATCATGTTTAGTCGTGAAACACCTTAATTCTAACTCATCTATGTGTCGTCACATGAATAATAGGGGCCATAGACCTTCAGGGCATCCGTTGACACTCGAAGCCTACATTAAGCGGTGAGTTCATACCCCTACCCTTTTTCACTATTTTCACTGTTTTCAGGGGGGTAACACAAGAAAAGTACAAGGGATTACTTGTGCTCAAAACATGTTTTCAAATGTGTGTTTCACATTTTATATGCTTTTAACACTGATTACTACCATTGATAACTGTTTGAACATGCAGATCACGTAAACATATATTTGTTGAATGGGTTTTAAACTATTATGTTTTTCATATATTTCACAAATGCCTTTCCACATTTTATCAGTTAAAAGCATGACATTAGAACATTTGAACATAATACCTGTACACTGTTTTGTCCTCGGTAACACTCCACGGAAATACGCGAGTGGAGGACTATCATATTATTACTAGTAAATTTGTTAATCCTATATGATTGGAGATACGTCCTCGCCGAACACTCCACAAAGATACGCGAGTGGAGGACTATTCCCGTAACTAGAATCTCTGGGATTTAGAGAGCGTGACTTGAGTGTATAGATCTATACGGGGCTGACTACCCCACACCTGGCTGCTAGCTACAGCCGAACTGAAAGGTTCAAGGGTGACAAGAGTCATAAGGTGATGTGGACTACTTATTGCCACATTTAGTCTATTGTATGGTTATCGAACTCGCAATTAGGATAACAGAGATTGACTCTATAGTAATAATGAATAACGTAATACATCTTTTACATTGATAACAAACAGTCAGGAAAGTATGCGACTTTCCTGGGGAACGTTTACATAACCAGAAAAGGGTAACAAACCGGATAACTTTGCATTTTTTCACAATTGGTAAAACACAATTAGTAAAGTATGGGACTTTACTGAGAATACACTGGTACCTAACCAGAACAGTATATCCAACCAGATAACCTAACTGTACATTTTCACAAGGGTAAACATGTTTTCAGTGTACAACTTTACTTTACATGTTGAGAAACAATAACCAACCTTTTTAAGAAAATATGGGATTTTCATGGTGTGCGTAACATTTCAGAAACAGAAAGGAAACTCAAACATTTTCATAAAACAAAAACCGATTATGAACTCACCAGCATTATGTTGATTTTCAAACCACTTGTGTTCTCAAGTCAGCATTAGAACAGGTATCCGAAGATCATTGTGTTCCAGGTTGGAGTGCGCAGAAGATCAGTTCATTTTGTTATTATATACTATGTATCACAACTGTATAACTTTACTATTGTAACAACTGCAAAACTTTTCAACATGTAATGTATGGTGGTTCTACTTTACTTACTATGTGCATTGGATTTGATACTCAACATGGATTCAACCCCGGAAATGTTTCCGTCTTTGATTTTCAGGGTGTGACAGATTGGTATCAGAGCCCTATTTTATAGTGAACAAAGTATACCAAAGCTTACATGGTATAAAACTATAAATACTAAAGGGCCTAAGTGCTCTGAATTAAAAGTATCATCAAACTATAAGTGTTTTCAAAAAGTATACAAGTATACCGAACCGTCGAGATCCATAAATACAAGTAGAATAAAACATAAGTAAATGGGTGTTGCATACTGTGGTTAAACCTGGACAGTTATGTAGTCGTCTCTAGAATCAATATAGCCTGGCCAACTATATTCATTCGAGACACGACCAACATGTGTTTGGTAGTGACTGTGATATGCGGCATGCGTAAAACTTATCCTAATATCACAAACATCGAGCCAGTGTCGTCGCGAATCATGAAATACTATGGGAGTATTTCTCGAGCCAATCCTTTGTAGAAATCCTTGTTCACGTATAGATCCTTGATCATTCCGTTAGCGATAGTTTACCTCCTTTAATAGCTCTTTCTTGCTTTATCGCTTATTCGATATATATATATCTGTCATATCTATCGCTTCGATTCAGAGGACTTACCATCCTCTCTGTTCTTGATCTTAATAGATCAAGATGCCTCCAAGAAAGAGACCCAGCTCCAAGACCAACAATCCTTCTCCGCCACCACCTCCTCCTGAATTTGACCCTATGATGTTCCAGGCAGCTGTTACTACCGCAATAGCAGCCGCCATGTCCCAAATGAACCCCGGTGGTTCAGAAGGTGGTCCCCAACCCCAAAACCAAGAAATTAGCCAGGGACGCCGAAAGGAGGGTTCCTATAAAGATTTCATGAATGCAAAACCTGTTGGGTTTTGAGAAATCTAACACTTCCTAAGTGTGCATGCAACCCTAATAAACCTTGGATGTATGTTTGTCTAAATACATGCAAAATAATAATTTTTCCAAGGTTCATAACCTATCTAACATGGCATGGGGTACTTCTAAACATAAAAGAATTAGATGAGATTACATACCTTTTGATGATGAGTTTGATTCCTAAGGAGTTTGAGGGCCAAGCACCAATAGTGTGAATGCCTCAAATGGAATCACAAATCACCACAAACTCTTGGAAAACTTTGAGAGAGTGTATACACACTATAAAATCGATCACACACAAACACACACACTCTAGTTACACTAGTTTCACTAGTGGCTATTTCATGCAACATAAGCATGCTTATATAGTGTACATGATTAGGGTGAAACCCTAATAACCCATGACCTTTCCTTTTCCAAGGATCCATGGGTTAATTAAAACTGTTGGATAAGGTGTCTAAGTCCATAACTTATTTGGTATATACTTTACCCGACCCAGCATGGTCCATTTGGGTTGCATCTCATCCAAACTATTTATGGATAATTTTATGAGTGTTATACACATATGTTTATTAATATATTATAAGTTATAATATATTAATATGAGGTTATGTTATTTAATTAGTTTTAGTCTTAAATTAATTATGAATTAATTTAGAGATTAAAAGGAAGACTAATTAGATTATGGGCTATTGGTTTTATATAGTGTGGGCTAATGCTCTTTTGTTAATGGGCTAGGCTTATATGGAAGTCCATGGATGATCCATGGAGCTTTTAACCCATGGATCCTTGGAAAGGAAAAGACATCGGTTATTAGGGTTTCATCCTAACCATGCACACTATATAAGCATGCTTATGGAGCATGAAACGGAGCCTAGTGTAACTAGTGAACTAGTGTGTGTGTGTCTGTGTGTGACCAATTTTATAGTGTGTATACACTCTCTCAAAGTTTTCCAAGAGTTTGTGGTGTTTTGTGATTCCATTTGAGGCAGTCACACTATTGGTGCTTGGCCCTCAAACTCCTCAAGAACCAAACTCATCAACAAAGGTATGTAATCTCTTCTAACTCTTTTATGTTGAAGTGTTCCCCATGCCATGTTAGATAGGTTATAAACCTTGGAAAATTATTATTTTGCGTGTATTTAGACAAATATAGATCCAAGGTTTATTAGGGTTGCATGCACACTTAGGAAGTGTTAGACTGCTCAAAACCCAATAGTGGTATTAGAGCCTAGGCTTGCTTGTTTGAATACTTGATGCAAATTGCTGAAAATCGAAGTTTATGTGCTGTCTGCACAGCTGACTCGCCGAGTCCCTAAAGGGACTCAATGAGTCCAAGACAAAATTCATCCAACTCGGCGAGTTGGTTCATGCACTTGACGAGTTGGACCCCCAGACAGCATATCTTCGAGTTTTGGTGCTGGAATTGGTCTAGAATCATTACCTTAAATTGTTTTGGACTCATAAAACCTGTTTTTGATGTGATAATGATGATGGTGGACCAATTTCAAAGTTATAATCAAAATTTCAATTGTAACAGCCCGAATCCCCAGGTATCTCCATTTCATATATTTTTATCATTCTGTGAGGGGACTCGGCGAGTTGGTAGTCGACTCGCCGAGTCGGGTCGCGTTTTTGAGCGGGAGTTCGCATCCGGACTCGGCGAGTCCATGGGATGGACTCGGCGAGTCCGCGCTGTTTGATGAAACCCTGATTTCCCGGTCCTAAGCCCTATTTAAAGGACCTTATGGCCCTCATATGCGGACACCTTGAACCCTAAGAGCCTCCATACGTCTGTAAGCCCTTGTGAGTGTGTTTGAAGGCCTTTTGTTCATCATTTTGTGTGATATTGCAAGGAAAGGAGGGAGAGGAGCAAGCTTGAGGTTTTGGGGAGCTTAGATCTGTTGCTATTTCATCAAGGGGGTCTTCTTGAGGTAATTTTCTGAGCCAATCTTCATGTTTTGTGTTGATGGGCCAAATCTAGGGTTTCTTCTTGCATTTCTTGGCTTGAATAAGAAGTATGAGAGGTCCCATGGAGACATGGAACCTAGATATGGACTTAAGCAGGTCCAGGAAACCCCACATGACAAGCTTTATGTCCATTCTTTTGAGTTAGAAGCTAAACTTGCCAAATAAGTGGTTGTTTCTTCAAAATAAGCCTTGTATGCATTGCATGGCAACCAAGACTGAGACTTTACGTGACAAATAAGCTTGGGAAGGCCAGATCTATGTATGTATGGAACGGATCTGACCGCAAAAGCCAGTTTTAGCTGGTGCATGGCATGGACTCGCCGATTCTGAAGAACAGACTCGACGAGTCGCTTGAAGATTGTCCTTGAGACCATCCTGTGTGTAGTCCGGACCGAGTTGTGGGCGACTCAGTGAGTCGCAGAGAGTTGGAAAGGTTTTGACAGGTGGACCGAGTCAGGTTGGGACTCGCCGAGTCGACCTTCGACTCGGCGAGTTGAGTCGCGGTGGCCCTGTGATTCAGGCCCAGGTGGAGCTCGTCGAGTCGGGGGAGTACTCGACGAGTCAAAGGGAAAATTCTTGAGAGTTGGTAAAAACACGTAGACTCGCCGAGTCGCTACTGTGGACTCGTCGAGTCTGGTCCAAATTGTCTAAAGACTGCTGACCAAGTCAACCTGTGTTGACTTGATATGGATGGTCCACCTTAGTGGTACAAGTAATAATTATAGATTTGTAATATTATAGGAGGATTGCAGCTCGAGGGTTCGAGCCCAAGTGATTCTAGGATTCACAATTAGCGACTTAGCGAGGCATACGAGGTGAGTCTTCTCACTATACTGTACCCGGAAGCGTTTTGACTATGTGACCGGAAGGTCGAATCTGATATGAAATATATGCCTTATGTGTGTTAAGTTATTTGCTATATGTGTCATGTATGATATGTTTGATATGGGCCGGAAGGCGTGGTCATATGGACTGTAAGGGTGGACGTGGGTAGGACCGGAAGGTTTACCCAGTCGGGACGAAAGTCCCCTGAGACACATGGACCGGAAGGTCAAGGCCTGGAAAGGCGTATGTGCGTATGTAGTATTTTGGAAACTCACTAAGCTTTATGCTTACAGTTGTTGTATTATGTGTTTCAGGTATGAGTGAGGACCGTGGGAAGGCGCCAGCGTGACCGTACACACACTCGGGGAAAACTATTTTATCTTTTGTTATGTAATCGGTTGTGACTACATTGTTACTTTGGAATTTAAACTTATTACTCATGTTTTGATGGTTGTAAAAACGAAAATTTTTGGTTGGAAATTTTATGACGTTACATCAATTTTATATGTGTTCATATGATTCTTAAAATTGTTGATGTGGATGTTCATGTTCATATGAGTGTTGTTAGATCATAGGAATTATTTGCAAATTGTTTGTTAGTGAATTCTTGATCTTAATGTGTTTTAATGGAATTCTTAATTTTCCTCAAGTTATGGAATTCCAAGAGTTTTCTTTTAAATGTTTTTTAAGAAGTTGTAGGTTACATTTTCTTGAAGAGTTTTTCGCATAAATGTTTTATGGATTCCATAACTTGTCCTCAAGTTATGGATTTCCAAGAGACTCTTCATTAAAAGCTTTAAAACACTTAATTAAAACTCATAAGTTATGAATATCCAAAAGTTTATGAATTGTTCAAAACTTGCCCTCAAGTTTTGGAATTTGGAAAAGTTTCACACACTTAATAAACTTTAATTCCAACACTTAGAATTTTAAAAGTTAAAATTCAACACTTATACTATTTATAACATTAATGGTTAATTATTATATATATGTATAAGAACAAGTTGTTTTACCGTTAGTAGGCCTCATTCACGAAGCCGGTCTATAAGGTGCTTATAAGGTTGTTGCCTATAAAATGGCAACTTAATGGGTGTCCACTCTCACCCACCGTTTGCTTGATCGGTGGAGGGTTGTTAGCCGAACGGGTAGGACAATGACTTTAAATTCTCATTAAAAGTATAATGAATATTATAAAGTAACTAAATATTTTTTATTTAATTCCTAATCTTAGTTACTTTAGGAAAAATGTGAATTTGGTGCTAGCCCATGGAATTCACACTTTGTACCTTACCAAGTCGTTAGTGGAGCGTGTGTGGTTAACCGGCACACTAACTTGGACTAGTAAGGATCACGAAGGGTGACTTAATGTTTGTCATAGATCAATGGAGCGTGTGTGGTTAACCGGCACATTGATTGGGTAATAATATTAAGGGTACCAAGTGAATTGGTATGGTTATTCACACCTTGTTTTGTGATCCTCGGCATCCCAGTCACAAAATTTGAGAGGGCACACTCGAGATTGAAACATGCCATTGAAACGTTCAATGTATCGCAAAAGATCTAGGAATTTCAAATCCAATTAAAACCTAATAAAATCATTTCTTTTTTCCATGGTGGAAATTGGTGAATCGTCATTCGCCTACCTTCAAATATTTTATAGCTTGGATTACGTCATCCCTCTTCCAAATTATAAAATATTATGTTGGGTCCTAGCCTTAATATTTCATATTGGGTGTTATATTAAGGATTTTGAATCCACTAACTTGATTTTCTCCCATTATATATGTCTTGTTTAGACAACTATGATCTTCCCAAATCTCTTGAAGATGGTGTTCCTCAACATCATGCTTCACTTCCTGCACCTCCTCCAATTATTCTCCCTCACCCACAAGTTCTTGGAAAGTTTAAAGTCACTCAATCCCTATTGGCAAGCATAGTCTATTTGTGCTCACATCATGGAGATAAAGTCACATATTGACAAGCCGGGAGAGTTGGGTGTCAAAGTCTCGTGAAAGTTGGATGTTCAATCACTTTCTTAGTAACATAGTGAGTCTCTTTGGGACTACTATGAGACAGACTATAACATGACCCTTAATGGTCTTATCTATTTGCTTGCCGTGGTGGAATCAGCAATGATTTGGAACACCAGTAAAGCAAATTTGATTAAAAAAACAACTTCCCAAGTCTTAAATGGACATTGACAATGGTAGCATTGGATATCTAGAAAAAGATTTCTCTTCCCAATGGAAAGGGATCGGCTATCGTCAACTCAGTTGACCAAATAGTAAAGAGAAAGGCAAATTCTAAGATAGTCTCATGTGCCATTACTAAAGGGTCCATGTGTTTTGTTGCCAAAGGAAGGGGCACTGATTGCGAAGCTGCCATATTTACCTGAAAGATCATAAGATTGACCAAGTCAAAAAGTTTGACTCTACTTCAGTTAAAGTCCACTGACTAACTCTATTAAGTTCCTATTTGGAGATTCTCATTACATAATGTGAATGGGTCACATGTTGATGTTTTAAGAATCAAAAGAAAAGATAGGAAACTTAAAGTAAGTATATGTTGATTCTGATTGCGAAGGTGGGTTTCGATCGCATGGTTCGGTAATCAGAATTTTGAGCTGTTACTTAAGAGTTATAATATATTGCTTATGAATAGATAAAAACAAGGTTTTCATGTGGATTGTAAGGATAAGTTTTTCCGCAAAGTTTTAAAAAAAAAAAGAAAAAAAAAGGGTTTAATTTTTTATTTTAAAAATATCCTTACAATGGCATATATGGAAAATTGTTGCTTATATGTTTCCAGTAATAGCAATATTGGAAATTGGATTTGATTCTTTCATTTGTGGTAGTGTCTGAATTTACCAAATGAAGAAAGTTTTTCATCACCCAAGTTTCAATTGGACAGAAACGTGGAATCATACAAGTTGTATTGTATGATGAATGAGAATTTTCATCTTTGAAAATTAAGACTAATTCTTTGATCACATGTATATGTGAGTCAATTTAAGGACTAAGGAATTAGGTACACTGGGTGTGCGCTGGTCAAGGTCCACCACAAACATTGATTTGTCATGATTTACTAAAGATTAGTAAATATGATTATACTTATAAGGTTAAGTATAGTTTTGTAACATTGGAAAGGATACAATGTATGACAAAACAAATGAGAAGAATCAACTTAGGTAAAAAGATAAAAGTTTCTCAAATCTGAAAGGATGGGAGAGTACTTTAGTATCATATTTCATGATCATCATAATGATTATGAAACCATATCACAAATTCATACTCTAAGGACGTCTTAGTGCATTGTTATGGCTAAGAAGAGAGGTGATGAATTGTTGGATTGGTTAAAATCAAGAAGATGAGTCATACTTTATTCCAAAACAATTCTTAGAGTCTTACTCCAAGATTGTAACCTTGAGTGACATAAAGGAAGATTTATTAACACTAGTCAAATGTAAGAGTAAAATGTTTTCTACTCTTGTACATTTGAGATTGGTAAGTTGTGATGTCTTGGATGAGACAAAGACCAACTAAGACCAATTGTGTGAAGTGTTAGTCTTGATAAGAATCCGCACTATCCCTTGAATATTTGTTTTGTCAAGGAATGGTTCTTGACTGGGGAAACTTATATGTCAAGGGGACAGTGGGAGTCTTAAAGATCCTGAAAGAGTTTCAAGATTTAATCAAGAGTAAAACCTGTAATTTATCACTAGCACATGACTTAAGGTTGGCAACCTATCGTGTTGACATAATTCTTATTTCTGTACCTACTTCAAATAAGTTGAATTTGCATGTGAGTTATCAGAGTTCAACTTGGAGGCATTGGTGGGCCTTGTGCTACCAAGGTGACAAGAAATTAAGATTGAACATGTTTAATCCATGTAAGGCTGAATTTGTCACTAACCATATCTTGTGATTATGGTTTTGACAAATTAACATGGATAGGAATTCATACACCATAAAATCTAAGTGTCATAAGGTTTCTCTCCGATTCATGAAAATGATGGTGAGGAAACGCTTTCATTAAGTAGATTTTATGTAGATATCAATTGTGTTATTTGCATTTTCAAAAGTCATTAGTGGAGCACGTGTGGTTAACCGGCACACTAACATGGACTTATGAGAAATGGCAAATGCCTAAGCAATTGAGACTATGATTACGGCATCCCTTTTCATAGTTCTGAAAATTGTTTAGACACACATGTGAGCTATCTAAGAAAGGGTGTATGAATCCAAATTTCAGAAGTCTAGCAGATTTCTGGAAATATGTCAGAGCTAGTGGGAGCATAAGTGTTATGCTGATAATCATCATGTTATTGGGAGCATGATTATTACGTTTGGTGTTGCAAGTTAGCAATGTTAATTATAGAAAAAAAAAGTTTCAATTTGTGAAGTTGCAGGGGTTGAAAAGTTATTTTGCTATAATTAAGGGAGAGGAAATTATACTTCATTTCAATTCTAAAGCTTAGATTGAGATTTTAATCATCTTTAGTCAAGAATATATATGAATTTTGTGTTGGAATGGTTCGACTTAAGGAAATTCTATATATATTGCATTTTCAAAATTCGATTATGATTACGGCATCCCTCTTCATAGTTAAATTTTGAAAACATGGCAAATGAAAAATATTGTAGCAAAAGATTGGTCTAGTATCATGTCTTTATGTCAAACATCATGAATCGTGTCCCATATGCTTCAGATATAGGATCGATTGCATGTGCTATAATATTCATCTTTTCTAAATCTTCCAAATGCTTAAGGCATTGTGAAGGGAAAAGTCTAGAACTGGATATGACTAAAGTGATTAAGCAATTATCGAGGATAATCTGAGGTTTGCCAAAGATTGGTTGCTCAGGGACATTTGGAAGTATAGTGTTAATTTTGGCAGGACCATATTGACATTTTCTGAAAAGAGGCAACTCTTGTTCAGAAATGATAGTCAAAATGGGACTAGGGAAATGTCTCCATAGGTGGAAGTTATTCAATCTATGTAAGATTAGAAAACCTTAATGCAAGAAGGATGTTCAAAGCAATGTACTTTGAATATGAGACTTTCGTTCCATAGAAGTTGACCTTCATTGGAACACTTTGTAATGCCTGGTGACAAGGTTTTGGTGACTCTGTGCATAATCATTACAATAGGAACATTGCATAAAAGTTTAAAATCTAACAGATTTTTTGGTAAATGATAGGAATCGGGGATTCTCACATTTACAATAAGGATTTGGGATTGTGAAATGAGTATCATTAGAATCATGTTCAATTGATCTACATCACAATGTAAGGATCATAGACAAACATAGTGTGCATACTTGGAGTATGGCATAACTACTGTTTAGAAAAACGAAGTGTACATGCTAGGAGCATAGGACGACTGTTGTTTTTTTATTCAAGTCTTAAGTTGATTGTTTGAAACATTATACAATGAATAATGTGTAATCAATATGGTGATAAATAAAAGGTGGTTCTATTTATATTCAAAAGGGTTCTGAGACCATATTGGATTCGATTATTATTGTGTTTCACTTTGCATGTTTTGACTTCCAAAATAGATAGGTTATTCTTTCCGAATGACTAAGTTATTTAAGCACTCCACAGTCGTTCATATGTTGGAAGTAGGTATGAATCAAGACTATCATGAATCGGGTTTGTAGATGGCTAAATGGGTTTAGTCATAACAATGGTTGCTACAACATTCATGAGTGCTCATAAGTTATGAGTATTGGAATAAACCCACGCTCACTTGTATCACTTCATGGAATTTATCTCGAGTGATCGTGAGACGGTAATATCATATAAATCTTCAAACCTAGAGATATGAGTCGTTACCTATGAGTTTATTGTGCATTGATTGCACGTAAATGCATCAGTAACTTGATGTTATAAAACGTGCCTTTGTGTACAATTCAACAAGTAATAGAACACGTATATGAGTCAAAGTTTATCTGTTCCTTCTAGAAATAAAAGCGATATCTGGGCCCCTCGATGATTTTGTTGTGACCTATGTACAGGCCGGTCAGAACTAAATTGATGTATTCGATTAAGTTCTTTGTCAAACAAATCGAAAATCGGGATACAAACTGTTGGACAATAAGTACGACGTTGTTCCATGTATTTGTCTGGCTGATATCATGAGAACAGAGGATTATATGATCACTTATCTAAAATGGTGCTTCATATGTCTAGGCTTGAAGATTTATATGATATTACCGTCTCACGATCACGCGAGATAAATTCCATGAAGTGATACAAGTGAGCGTGGGTTTATTCCAATTCTCATAACTTATGAGCACTCATGAATGTTGTAGCAACCATTGCTATGACTAAACCCATTTAGCCATCTACAAACTCGATTCATGACAGTCTTGATTCATACCTACTTCCAACATATGAACGACTGTGGAGTGTTTAAATAACTTAGTCATTCGGAAAGAATAACCTAGCTATTTTGGAAGTCAAAACATGCAAAGTGAAACACAATAATAATCAAATCCAATATGGTCTCAGAACCCTTTTGAATATAAACAGAACCACCTTTTATTTATCACCATATTGATTACACATTATTCACTGTATAATGTTTCAAACAATCAACTTAAGACTTGAATAAAAAAAACAATAGTCGTCCCACGCTCCTAGCATGTACACTTTGCTTTTCTAAACAATAGTTATGCCATACTCCAAGTATGCACACTATGTTTGTCTATGATCCTTACATTGTGATGTAGATCAATTGAACATGATTCCAATGAATAATCATGCTCCCACTAACATGATGATTATCAGCATAACACTTATGCTCGCACTAGCTCTGACATATTTCCAGAAATCTGCTGGACTTCTGAAATTTAGATTCATACACCCTTTCTTAGATAGCTTACATGTGTGTCTAAACAATTTTCAGAACTATGAAAAGGGAGGCCGTAATCATAGTCTTAATTGCTTAGGCATTTGCCATTTCTCACAAGTCCATGTTAGTGTGCCGGTTAACCACACACGCTCCACTAACGACTTTTGAAAAATGCAAATAACATAATTACAATCTACTTAAAATCTACTTAGTGAAAGCGTTTCCTCACCATCATTCTCATGAATCGGAGAGAAACCTTATGACACTTAGATTTTATAGTTTATGAGTTCCTATCCATATGAATTTGTTAAAACCATAATCACAAGATACGGTTAGTGACAAATTCAGCCTTACATGGATTAAACTTGTTCAATCTTAGTTTCTTGTTACCTTGGTAGCACAAGGCCCACCAATGCTTCCAAGTTGAACTCTGATAACTCACATGCAAATTCAACTTATTTGAAGTAGGTACAGAAATAAGAATTATGTCAACACGATAGGTTGCAAACCATAAGTCGTGTGCTAGTGATAAAGTACAGGTTTTACTCTTGATTAAATCTTGAAACTCTTTCAGGATCTTTAAGTCTCCCACTGTCCCCTTGACATATAAGTTTCCCCAATCAAGAACCATTCCTTGAGAAAACAAATATTCAAGGGATAGTGCGGATTCTTATCAAGACTAACACTTCACACAATTGGTCTTAGTTGGTCTTTGTCTCATCCAAGACATCACAACTTACCAATCTCAAATGTACAAGAGTAGAAAACATTTTACTCTTACATTTGACTGGTGTTAATAAATCTTCCTTTATGTCACTCAAAGTTACAATCTTGGAGTATGACTCTAAGAATTGTTTTGGAACGAAGTATGACTCATCTTCGTGATTTTAACCAATCCAACAATTCATGACCTCTCTTCTCAGCCATAACAATGCACTAAGACGTCCTTAGAGTATGAATTTGTGATATGGTTTCATAATCATTAAGATGATAATGAAATACGATACTAAAGTACTCTCCCATCCTTTCAGATTTGAGAAACTTTTATCTTTCTGCCTAATTTGATTCTTCTCATTTGTTTTGTCATAAATTGTAACCTTTCCAATGATACATAATTATACTTAACCTTATAAGTATAATCATATTTACTAATTTTTAGTAAATCATGACAAATCAATCTTTGTGGTGGACCTTGACCAGCGTACACCCAGTGTACCTAATTCCTTAGTCCTTCAATTGACTCACATATACATGTGATCAAAGAATTAGTCTTAATTTTCAAAGATAAAAATTCTCATTCATCATACAATACAACTTGTATGATTCCAAGTTTCTGTCCAAATGAAGCTTGGGTGATGAAAAACTTTCTTCATTTGGTAAATTCAGACACTACCACAAATGAAAGAATCAAATCCACTTTCCAATATTGCTATTACTGGAAACATATAAGCAACCATTTTCCACAGATGCGATTGTAAGGATATTTTAAAATAAATAAATCAAAACCCTTTTTTTTCTTTTTTTTTTAAAACTTTGCGGAAAAACTTATCCTTACAATCCACATGAAAACCTTGTTGTTATCTATTCATAAGCAATATATTATAACTCTTAAGCAACAACTCAAAATTCTGATTACCGAACCATGCGATCGAAACCCACCTTCGCAATCAGAATCACCATATACTTACTTTAAGCTTCCTATCTTTTCTTTGATTCTTAAACACATCAACATGTGACCCATTAACATTATGTAATAAGAATCTCCAAATAGGAACTTAATAGAGTTAGCAGTGGACTTTAACTGAAGTAGAGTCAAACTTTTTGACTTGATCAACCTTATGACCTTTCAGGTGAATATGGCAACTTCGCACCCAATGTCAATGTCCATTTAAGACTTGGGAAGTTGTTCTTTTAATAAAATGTGCTTTACTAGTGTTCCAAATCATTGTTGATTCCACAACACCAAGCAAATAGATAAGACCATTAAGGGTCATGTCATAGTCTGTCTCATAGTAGTCGCAAAGAGACTCACTATGTTACTATGAAAGTGATTGAACATCCAACTTTCATGAGACGTTGATACCCAACTCTCCCGGCTTGTCAATATGTGACTTTATCTCGAAGATGTGAGCACACATAGACTATGCTTGCCAATAGGGATTGTGTGACTTTAAACTTTTCAAGAACTTGTGGGTGAGGGAGAATAATAGGAGGAGATGGAGGAAGTGAAGCATGATGTTGAGGGACACCATCTTCAAGAGATTTAGGAAGATCATAGTTGTCTGAACCAGACATCTATAATGGGAGAAAATCAAGTTAGTTGATTCAAAGTCCTTAATATAACACCCAATATGAAATATTAAGGATAGGACCCAACACAATATTTTATAATTTGGAAGAGGGATGCCGTAATCCAAGCTATAGAATATTTGAGGGTAGGCGAATGACGATTCACCAATTTCCACCATGAAAAACGAAATAATTTATTAGGTTTTAATTGGATTTGAAATTCCTAGATCTTTTGAGATTCATTGAAATTTTCAATGGCATGTTTCAATTTCGAGCGTGCCCTCTCAAATTTTGTGACTGGGATGCCGAGGATCACAAAACAAGGTGTGAATAACCATACCAATTCACTTGGTACCCTTAATATTATCACCTAATCAATGTGCTGGTTAACCACACACGCTCCATTGATCTATGATAAACATTAAGTCACCCTTCGTGGTCCTTACTAGTCCAAGTTAGTGTGCCGGTTAACCACACACGCTCCACCAATGACTTGGTAAGGTACAAAGTGTGAATTCCATAGGCTAGCACCAAATTCACATTTTTCCTAAAGTAACTAAGATTGGGAATTAAATAAAAAATTTTTAGTTACTTTATAATATTCATTATACTTTTAATGAGAATTTAAAGTCATTGTCCTACCCGTTCGGCTAACGACCCTCCACCAATGAAGCAAGAGGTGGGTGAGAGTGGACACCCATGAAGTCGCCATTTTATAGGCAACAACCTTATACCCACCTTATAGACCGACTTCGTGAATGAGGCCTACTAACGGTAAAACTACTTGTTCTTATACACATATATATATATATATATATATATATATATATATATATATAATAATAATAATAATAATAATAATAATAATAATAATAATAATAATAATAATAATAATAATAATAATTAACCATTAATGTTATAAATAGTATACGTGTTGAATTTTAACTTTTAAAATTCTAAGTGTTGGAATTAAAGTTTGTTAAAGTGTGTGAAACTTTTCCAAATTTCAAAACTTGAGGGCAAGTTTTGTAACTCTTCAAAACTTTTCATTTCATAACTTATGAATTAAAGGTTCATAAAATGAAGACTCTTCATTTTATGTAACTTATGTGTTTTTAATGTGTGTTAAAGAAAAGTGACCTTTGGATATCCATAACTTGAGGAAAAATTATGGACTCCATTAAAACACATAAATGATCAAGAATTAATCCTAAACAATTCAGCAAATAATTCCTATCATCTTCTAAATTCATAAGAACATGAACATGATTATCAAAGTTTCAAGAATTATATGAACACATACGAAGCATGAAATTTTGATATACGCTATTTTAAATGGATTAGAACAACCATTACCCTAACTAAAATAAGTTTTAAAACATCAAAACAATTTAGGGTAAAGTTTCCAGCAGCAAAAGTCGAAAATTTGCATTATAAATCTTTTGCTCGCCAAGTGCACGAACCTACTCGGCGAGTAGGATGAATTTTGCCTTGGACTTGGCGAGTCCCCCCATGGACTCGGCGAGTCCATCATGCAGAAAGCAAAAATTACTACTTTTTTTCACTATTTTGCATCAAGTATCAAACAAGCAAGCCTAGGCTCTGATACCACTGTTGGGTTTTGAGCAATCTAACACTTCCTAAGTGTGCATGCAACCCTAATAAACCTTGGATCTATGTTTGTCTAAATACATGCAAAATAATAATTTTTCCAAGGTTCATAACCAATCTAACATGGCATGGGGTACTTTTAAACATAAAGGAATTAGATGAGATTACATACCTTTTGATGATGAGTTTGATTCCTAAGGAGTTTGAGGGCCAAGCACCAATAGTGTGAATGCCTCAAATGGAATCACAAATCACCACAAACTCTTGGAAAACTTTGAGAGTGTATACACACTATAAAATCGGTCACACACAAACACACACACTCTAGTTACACTAGTTTCACTAGTGGCTATTTCATGCAACATATGCATGCTTATATAGTGTACATGATTAGGGTGAAACCCTAATAACCCATGACCTTTCCTTTTCCAAGGATCCATGGGTTAAAAGCTCCATGGATCATCCATGAACTTCCATACAAGCCTAGCCCATTAACAAATGAGTGTTAGCCCACACCATATAAAACCAATAGCCCACAATCTAATTAGTCCTCCTTTTAATCTCTAAATTAATTCATAATTAATTTAAGACTAAGACTAATTAAATAACATGAATTCATATTAATATATTATAACTTATAATATATTAATAATCATATGTGTATAACTCTCATAAAATTATCCATAAATAGTTTGGATGAAATGCAACCCAAATGGACCATGCCAGGTCGGGTCAAGTATGTACCAAATAAGTTATGGACTTAGACATCTTATCCAACAAAACCTACATCTTTCAATGGCACTGGAGGTGTCATTTCCCTTTACCGATGGTTCGAGAAAATCGAATCCATCTTCGAAATCTGTGCTTGTTCAGAATCTGATAAAGTAACATTTGCAGCCTGTACCTTCATTGATAAAGCTCTGACTTGGTGGAATGGCCGAGTCAAATCCTTGACCCTACCTGTAGCCAATGCCATGGGTTGGGAAGCCATGAAAAAACTCTTGTTAGCTGAGTACTGCCCTAGGGGCGAAATGCAGAAGTTAGAGCACGAGCTTCGGAACCTGAAGATGAAGGGTTCCGATATTGTCGCATACACTTCAAGATTTGATAACCTGGCACTATTCTGTCCGGGATTGGTTACCCCGGAGAGTAAGAAGATAGAGAATTTCATCTGGGGGCTGACCCAGCCAACTAAGGGAAACGTTTTAGCTGCACGTCTGGATACCTATGATAGTGCCAAGAGCTTAGCCCAAACACTAATCGATCATAGTGATGATGTCGAAGAAGCCACCACCACTCCTGAGTAGACCAAGAATAGTAGTAAGAAAAGGAAGTTTTGGAAGAAGAAGAAGGGCCAATCTTCTCAAGGATCCTCAACGAAACAACAGACTGTAGCAGTCCATGCTGCTACTGTTCCCGTTGCTGCTGCTTCTATTGTGTGATCTACCACTCAAACATCTATTAGCAAATATGCTGGTAACCTTCCCCTGTGTGACAAGTGCAAATACCACCACAACCCGGGCCCCTGCTGTGAACTGTCATGTACCAATTGTGGTAAGAAGGGGCACACAATCCGATTCTGCAAAGCTCCAGTCCACTCAGCCAATCAGTCTTCTGGAGCAGGTGTTGGTCAAGCCTGCTATAATTGTGGAGAGGTTGGGCACTTTAAAAGGAATTGCCTCAAGTAATCAACAGCTGATAATACCAGGAGAGTCCTAGTCATAGGACGGGAAGAAGCAGTCGCCGATCCCACTGTAGTCTCGGGTACGCTCCTTCTCGACAACTCATATGCTAGTATTCTTTTCGATTCGGGTGCTGAAAGAAGCTTTGTTAGTCATTTGTTCAAACATAACCTAAAACATAATCCTTACGCTTTAACTGAAACGTTTACTGTCGAGATGGCTAACGGTGAGAAAGAAAACGCTAATGACATATTCATAGGTTGTACCCTTACCTTGAACGATCATTCATTTCCCGTCGACCTTATGCCAGTATCTTTTAAGAGCTTTGATGTTATCATTGGCATGGATTGGTTGAGTCCCAATCATGCTGATATTCTTTGCTACGAAAAAGCCATCTGTCTCAACCTTCCTTCGGGCCAGACTCTCATAATCTACGGCGATAAACTCAGCTCTAACCTTCGCATCATTTCCAGCATCAAAGCCCAGAAACTCTTGCGAAAGGGATGTGAAGAATTGCTAGCCCATGTAATCAATGAGAAAAAGGAAATTAAAGACCTCGCGAGCATCCCCGAAGTCTGTAACTTTCCTGATGTCTTTCCAGAAGAGCTTCCAGGAATTCCTCCCGAACGTCAGGTCGAATTTTGCATTGACCAAATTCCTGGGGCTACCCCCGTAGCAAAGTCTCCGTATCGCTTAGCTCCAGCAGAAATGCAAGAGTTATCCAGCCAACTCGATGAGTTACTCAGCAAAGGGTTCATCAGGCCGAGTTCCTCACCCTGGGGAGCTCCGGTTTTATTTGTAAAGACGAAAGATGGATCCTTCCGGATGTGTATCGACTACCGTGAGTTGAACAAGTTGACCATTAAGAACCGATATCCTCTTCCAAGAATAGATGACCTCTTCGATCAACTTCAGGGAGCCAGCTACTTCTCAAAGATAGACCATCGATCAGGGTACCATCAGCTACGAGTTCAGGAGAGTGATGTTTCCAAAACAGCTTTCAGGACTCGATATGGAGACTATGAGTTCGTAGTGATGTCGTTCTGTCTAACCAATGCACCGGCTGTGTTCATGGACCTGATGAACCGCGTGTGTCGTTCCTTCTTAGACAAGTTCATCATCGTGTTCATTGACGATATCCTCGTCTACTCTAGGAGCGAAGAAGACCACAAACAACACTTGAGGTTAGTGTTGGAAACCCTTAGATCCGAGAAGCTGTACGCGAAATTTTCCAAGTGTGAATTATGGATCCGGAAGGCAACTTTCCTGGGTCACGTAGTAAGCGAGGAGTGTATTCATGTGGATCCATCCAAGATTAAAGTGATAGAGAATTGGTCGGCACCAAAGACACCCACAGAAATCCGTCAATTCTTGGGTCTCGCCGGCTATTATCGAAGATTCATCCAGAATTTTTCCACAATCGCCAAACCTCTAACCACTCTAACGCAGAAAGGTGTACCCTTTTGTTGGAGCGAAAAGCAAGAATCAACGTTCCAAACGTTAAAGCAAGCCTTGTGTAGTGCACCTGTTATGTCCCTATCCGAAGGGATAGAAGACTTCGTTGTCTATTGCGATGCATCTAATTAGGGCTTAGGCTGCGTGCTTATGCAAAGAGGAAAAGTGATTGCTTATGCCTCAAGACAGTTGAAAGCACATGAGGTCAACTATACCACGCACGACTTGGAGTTAGGAGCCGTAGTCTTTCCACTGAAGATTTGGAGACATTATCTCTACGGAACCAAGTGTACTATCCTCACTGACCATAAAAGCCTACAACACATCCTCAATCAGAAAGACTTAAACATGAGGCAACAAAGATGGATAGAACTACTTAGCGATTATGAGTGTGAAATCCGCTACCATCCCGGCAAGGCCAATGTGGTAGCAGACGCCCTTAGCCGAATAGGAAAGTTCAAGCAGAAAGGTGAAGACCCTGACGATGACTATCCATTCCCATTTATCCACGCAACTCCGAGACATCCAGATAGAAGCCCTTAAACCCGATAACAAATCAAGTGAAGCCTTAAGGGGAATGGATAAGAAACTTGAGATCAGGGGTGACGGAGTCTACTGTTTCATGAATCGAATTTGGATTCCAATGTCCGGAGGAGTCAGGGAGATTGTCATGGAAGAAGCACACAAGACCAGATACTCCGTTCACCCAGGTTCGGACAAAATGTATCTAGACCTCAAGAAACATTACTGGTGGCCGAACACGAAATCCGAGATCGCTACGTTTGTGGGCAAGTGTCTGACCTACGCCAAGGTGAAAATTGAGTACCAGAAACCCTCGGGTCTGCTCCAGCAACCCGATATACCTGAATGGAAATGGGAGATGATTACCATGGACTTCATCACCAAGTTACCCAAATGTCCTAGTGGGTACGATACCATTTGGCTAATTGTCGATCGTTTGACCAAATCTGCTCACTTCATCTCGATTAAAGAATTGTTTAAGATGGAGAGACTTGCACGGATCTACATCCAAGAGGTAGTTCGAATGCACGGTGTACCTACATCCATTATCTCTGACCGAGACAGCAGGTTTACCTTCAGATTTTGGCAGTCTCTTCAGAAGTCTCTTGGAACTAAGCTTGACATGAGCACGACTTATCACCCTCAGACCGATGGACAGAGTTAGAGAGCTATCCAAACCCTGGAAGACATGTTGAGGGCTTGTGTCATCGATTTCAGCAAGTCGTGGGACACGCATTTGCCTTTGATCGAGTTCTCGTACAACAACAATTATCACACCAGCATCAAGGCTGCTCCATTCGAGGCCCTCTACGGTCGTAAGTGCAGATCCCCTCTATGCTGCGCTGAGGTAGGGGACATGCAGCTGGCCAAGAGTCGATTTCCCGATAGTGCTCTCACTGGTCCTGAAAATCATCTAGATCTGAGAACAATTGAAAGCTTCACGAGATCGCCAAAAGAGTTACGCTGATAACCGTCAGAAACCTTTGGAATTCCAGGTTGGAGACCGTGTCCTGTTGAAGGTCTCACCCTGGAAAGGTATGGTACGCTTTGGAAAGCGTGGGAAACTTAACCCTAGGTACATTGGACCCTTCGAGATCCTCGCCAGGATCGGTCTATTAGCCTATAAACTCCATTTACCTCATCAACTTAGAAACATTCATTCTGTCTTTCACGTCTCTAATCTTAAGAAGTGTTTGTCCGACGAAACCCTCGTGATCCCTCTTGATGAAATCGAGATCGATGAGAACTTGAACATTGTGGAAGAATGAATCAAAATCATGGATCGAGAGATCAAACGCACGAAACAAAGTCGCATCCCAATAGTGAAGGGTTGCTAGAATGCCAAGCGGGGACCAGAGTTCACTTGGGAGCGTGAAGACTCAATGAGACAGAAGTATCCGCATCTCCTTCCAAATCCATGATTTGTATTGTAACTTTGTGTCACACCCCGCTAAAGCGGAAACGCAAGGTATGACAGCGATAACGGTTTCATTGCAAAAGATAAAGATACATCACCATAGCAGTATTTAAAAGTTTACAACCCATAGCTTCAAAAGAACAAAATACAAGTTTTTCAAAATAACATTGTTCAAAATATAGCTTCATAATAGCTTCAACACGATGCAGCATGCTCTATGATGATGAATCTTTACATCCACTTACTAATTATTTCCTGAAAAAGCATGTAAAACGAGCGTCAACTATGAAAATAGTTGGTGAGTATCACAAGTTTATAAAATCGAGCGTACAATAAGGCTTTTCGTAAATACAAGTACATTGCTTCAATGATAAACAAGTTGATTGCTATTAATGAATACAAGTTTATTGCTATAACGAGAAACGAGTTTGTATGTGTATGAGCAAACAATGAGTCTCAACCAAACCTATGACTGAAGCCCTATCGAGATCTATGCTTATCGTTCCATAGATGAATATGGTATCATGCACTCCAGCGATTCGGGCGAGTGAGGAGTTGTCAATTCCTAATAGCGCTATCCATAACGACCATTGGCTCAAAGAGTTAATGGTTAGAGATAAGGGAAGGGCCTTTGTACGATAAGTTCTCATGTTCCGTGTTGCATAGACATACATAAAGAAACATAGCAATACAATAGCAATCATGTTTGATACAATTCAATTTAAGTACAACATGCAAACAATAGTTTTTCTGGACATGCTTTTCCACCCCAAAACATAAAAAATGAAAATAGGGGAGTGCGTGAATACTCACGATGTTTTGTGTAGACACAAGCGGTACTTCGGGATGCACCAACGTCTTACTACCGGGATCCTACGACACCAAACACACGCACTAGTGAGTTTCCATGTCGATATCTAATGCTAATATACTAAACTCTACATATAGGGAAATGCCAATTTATGTTTTAGTATTGGATTTATATCATTTTGTTACACTTTTTCTGATGTATTGAAATTTTACAAGTCGTGCGATTAATTACAACCTTGGAAGGTTAATTTTCCAAATTTTAAGTCTCAATAACAACATAAATTCACGAAAAATAGTATTCGAGGGATAAAAATTCTCAAACTTTTTATTTAACTGTTAATACACAATACTAAGCTGGGAAAATTATAAAAATGGATTTCCAAGCTGTTTAATTATATTTTATAATTTTTGAGCATTTATTTCAATAAAAATTGAAATAAATAGTAAACAGTTTCCAAAATTACCCAAACTTTTTATTTAATTGTTATTATACATAAATAGGCTGGGAAAAATATAAAATATATTTTTCAGTGGTTATTTGTATTTTTCCTTGTTTTATTCCTTTAAATAGTCATTAATTAAAGAAATATTATTAAACAGTTAAAATAAATTACCATAAATTTTTGTAACATCATTTACAGTATAAATATCTTGGGAAAAATATCAAAAGTGGTTTTCATAATGTATAAACTGGTTTTGGGTATTTATGTATATTTAAGTGAATTTTAGTGCAATTAACTTTAGAAAATAAGGGAAAAATAGTTTACAGTGGAGAAAAATATTCAAAATTTTTATGTAACCTCCTACTATATAATATGATATCCTGGCAAATTTTCATGAATTTTGGATAATCAGAACTATTTTTCCCATTTTTAAGCCATTATAATTACCAAAAATTGGGAAAAATAGGTAGACATGATGAAAAATCTTGAAATTATTTTCTTGAGTCACCCATCACAAGTAAGGTATGCGAAAATTGTTAGATACAATTTTCACATCCTAAAAAGTGGTTTTGTAATTTATCATGTCCTAAATAAAAGAAAATTAGAAATCATATGAAACAGTAACAAAAATTGCTGAAATTTGGTGAGGGGTCATTATTCCCCATAAGTATCATCCATGAATTTATTTAGGATTTATTGACCTCTGGAAGTATTTTATATGATTTATGCCCTTGGTTTTAGCAATAATTCTAATAAATCAAATAAATAACAAAAGCTCTTGAAATTTTCCAGATTATCTCATGCATGCAAGGGCTTTCAAAAGTAAAAATGTTAAGAATGTATTCAGAAGAGAAATGAGGGTAATGATTCCAAACAATTTAAGAAAAGTTGCATGCAATAATGCATGAAGTGTAGATGTGGCTGAGGTTCATGAAATTTTGTAGCCCATTCAGTGAGGTTTTAAGCCACGAAATTTCAACCATAACTCACTAGATATGTTAAGTTTCTAAGGTATTTTTCCTAAGATTTATGGTTGGGTTTAAGACCATTTTTTAAGCAAGATAAAAATAGTGATCACAGAAAAAGAGCTGTATGCGCAACCTTTTTGTAAAATCTGCCAAATATCGGATATTTAATATTTTACAGTAAGACCAGTTGGGTTTGAAAGTTAACTCGTGTAACTAACCAATACAAAAAGAATATCATGATTTGGTTAAAAAATGACTGAGTTATGACTGTTCAAAGTCGAACAAAATAATCTGGCAGATTGCATGTTTGCTTGTGTGCATTTTTAGGGTATTTCAATAAGAACATCATGCATGTCCTTGGTAAGGCCCGATTTCTAACACATGCATGGAATGAATGAGCATCCAAGATGTACTAGAAATGGTTTAATGCTTTCGTTCATGCATGAACACACAAGAAATGGAGAAGAACATAAAATATTATGTTTTGATGTCACATGATCATATGTGCTTCTTTTCCACTCCTTGCATGGGTTTGATCCCGGATTTTCACCATTTCAAACACATGCATTGTGTTATGGTGAGAATCTACAAACCACAAGGGGAGAATAAAGATTTCTAGCCATCGAAAGGCATAGAATCCTAAAAGAAGAGAAAACTAAGAAGGAAAAGAAGTAGAATCATCAAACTATGGAAGAAGATGATGTTGTTTACCTTGGTTATGATCTTGAGAGAAGTAAGAACACTTCAAGGTCTTCAAAGTCTTGAAATTTGGCAGAGAAATGAGAGAAATTTCGTGAGTTTAGAAAGAGAGAGGAAGAGGGTGAAGTGTGTGAAGAGAGTGAAGTGAGAAGAGTGAAGAGAGAAGAGGTGGAGTGTGGGTTTGAGTTTAATCATGAGTTTTGGGAAGAGAGTGCATGGGGAGAGGGGAGATGGCCAGATTTTTGAGGCATTAAAGCCTCCTCTCTCCTAAATTCAAATTTTTATAAAAAATCCCTCCTTAATTTTTATAAAAATCTAATTTTTATAAAAATCTAATTTTTATAAAAGTGATTCTTTAAGCAATTTTTGATTTATTTAAAAATCTTGTTTTTAACTAATAAATTATGATTAATACTTGTAATTTATATTTCTATTTCATTGGTATAATCCATAATTTTATTAATAAAATTTGATATTAGAAAGTTTATAGCCAAATTTTATAAAGTTTTTAAGCTTTAAGATTTATAAATTTGGATTTTTGGCTGTTTAGAGTTTTTGGAACATTGATTGATATTCAACAACATGTTGAAGTATAATTAGAATGTGTTAATTTATTTTTAGAGTTTTATACCCTATTTCAATTATAACAAAGCTTGAAGCTTTATTCTAATTATAGTATTGGCATTTCCTATTGTAGCTAAGCAACTTACTAGAATTGTAAGTATCAAGTATATTAGTCCTAGACCTTAGTTGGATCCTAGTTTATGCAAGATTTTTGACCTAATTTATACTACTAGGTCATGACATGTTGTGCATGAATGGTTATTATAAAGATGCATGAGTCCAAGAATGACCTGAATTGGCAGTTGTCACAGTATCCCCCACTTAAAAAGAATTTCGTCTCGAAATTCATTCTATGTCATCGCTTGTCATCGCAAGGGAAAAGTTGCGGATACTTTTCCTTTATGAAGTCCTCGCGCTCCCAGGTGTACTCCGGCCCGCGTTTTGAGTTCCATCGAACTTTCACAATCGGGATCTTACTCCGCTTAAGTTGTTTTACCTCCCTGTCAAGGATTTCTATCGGCTCCTCAATGAAGCTCAGCTTATCATTGATCTTAATTTCCTCCAGGGGTACTATCAATGTTTCGTCGGCTAGACATTTCTTAAGGTTGGAGACGTGGAATGTGTCGTGAATGGCGCTTAACTCTTGGGGCAATTGGAGTTTATACGCTACTGGACCAATCCTTTCAAGGATTTCAAAGGGTCCAACATATCTCGGGCTTAGTTTTCCTTTCTTACCAAAACGCACAAGCCCTTTCCAAGGCGACACTTTTAAAAGTACCTTGTCTCCTACTTGGAATTCTAATGGTTTTCGACGATTATCCGCATAACTTTTCTGACGATCTCTAGCAGCTTTAAGCTTATCTTTGATGATAGTAATCTTGTCAGATGTTTCCTGGATAAGTTCGACTCTAGTCAACTGTCTGTCTCTGATTTCTGTCCAGCATAAGGGCGAACGACACTTGCGTCCATACAATGCTTCATATGGAGCACATTGGATACTCGTGTGGTAACTGTTATTGTAGGAAAACTCAATTAGGGGCAAATGAGTATCCCAATTTCCTTTGAACTCAATGACACACGCTCGTAGCATGTCTTCCAATGTTTGTATTGTTCTCTCTGTTTGCCCATCTGTCTGAGGGTGGTAAGCTGTGCTCAAATCTATCTTGGTTCCTAGTGCCCTCTGTAACATCCACCAAAATCGAGATGTAAAACGACTATCTCTATCAGAAATGATAGATAGGGGTACACCATGCAGAGAAACAATTTTGTCGATGTAGATTTGGGCCAATTTTTCCATCTTGAAATCTTCTCGAATAGGGAGAAAGTGAGCGGATTTCGTCAGTCGATCCACTATGACCCAAATTGAGTCGTGACCTCTAGCAGTTCTAGGGAGTTTGGTAACGAAATCCATAGATATTTGCTCCCATTTCCATTGGGGAATTTCAGGTTGTTGCAACAACCCGGAAGGTTTCTGATGTTCAGCTTTGACTATTGAGCATGTCAAACACTTCCCGACGTACAAGGCAATATCCTTTTTCATTCCAGGCCACCAATAGTACTCTTTAAGATCCTTGTACATCTTATCTGCTCCAGGGTGGATGGAGTATTTAGATCGATGAGACTCTTCTAATACCATGTCTCTCAGGTTGTTAACCCTTGGAATCCAGACCCTGTCTTTAAAATAACGAACTCCATCAGGTTTGGTTTCAAATCTTTCTTCCAAACCATGTAAAGTTTCGCCTGGAAGATTTTCCTTGCATAACGCTTTCTCCTGGGCATTAATGATTTGAGATTTCAAGCTTGTCTGAATTACCATTCCCAAAGCTCTCACACGGGAAGGTTTCACTCTTACTTTCCTACTAAGAGCGTCGGCTACTACGTTAGCCTTTCCTGGGTGGTATCGTATCTCACAATCATAATCACTAAACAACTCTACCCATCTTCTCTGCCGCATGTTTAACATTTTCTGATCCAGGATATGCTGAAGGCTTTTGTGATCGGTATAAATGGTGCATTTGGTTCCGTACAAATAATGCCTCCATATCTTAAGGGCGAAAACTATTGCTCCTAGTTCTAGATCATGGGTGGTATAATTCTTCTCGTGCGGTTTGAGTTGTCTGGAAGCATATGCAATGACCCTATCTTTTTGCATTAGCACACATCCTAATCCTTGATGAGACGCATCACAATACACCACAAAGTTCTCTGATCCTTCTGGTAAAGCCAGAATTGGTGCATTGCACAGCTTGTTTTTCAGGATTTGAAACGCCTCTTCGTGTTTCTCTTCCCAGAGAAATTTTCTATCCTTTTGGGTCAAAGATGTTAATGGTTGAGCAATCCTAGAGAAATTCTCAATGAAGCGTCTGTAGTACCCAGCTAATCCTAGGAATTGTCGTATTTCTGTCGGGGTTTTGGGGGCCTCCCATTTCTTGATTGCCTCTATCTTAGCTGGATCTACATGGATTCCTCTTTCACCGATCACATGACCAAGAAAATGTACTTCCCGAATCCAAAATTCACACTTAGTGAACTTGGCATACAATTTTTGTTCCTTCAACAGCTCCAACACTAGCTTTAGATGTCTATTGTGATCTTCTTTGGTCCGCGAGTAAACAAGTATGTCATCGATAAAGACAATTATAAACCTGTCTAGGTATGGTCTACAGACCCTATTCATCAAATCCATGAATACAGCGGGTGCGTTCGTTAGTCCAAAAGGCATGACTAAGAATTCATAATGTCCATAACGGGTTCTAAACGCTGTCTTGTGAATGTCCTCTTCGTGAATTCTTAGCTGATGATACCCTGACCGAAGGTCGATTTTTGAGAAGTAGGAAGCGCCCTGCAACTGATCGAACAAGTCATCTATTCTAGGGAGGGGATATCGATTCTTGATTGTCAACTTGTTCAATTCTCTGTAATCAATGCACATTCGGAACGAACCATCTTTCTTTTTGACGAATAACACTGGGGCTCCCCAAGGTGAAGAACTTGGTCGAATAATCCCTTTGTCTAGAAGTTCTTGAAGTTGTCCGGATAGTTCTTGCATCTCGGATGGTGCAAGGCGATATGGTGCTTTTGCTACCGGTGCCGCTCCGGGAACTAAGTCTATCCGAAATTCGACCTGTCTATAAGGGGGTAGACCGGGCAATTCCTCCGGAAATACTTCGGGATAGTTTTGAACCACTGGAATCTCCTTGAGTTGCTTAGCTTCTAGTTCTCTTTCTAGCACATGGGCCATGAATGCAATACAATTCTTCTTCAGGTACTTGTGAACCTTCACGCTTGATACTATGTTTAAACTTCTTCCTGGCTTCTCACCGTGTATGATAAGGGTTTCTCCATTAGGGAGAGGCACTCTGATGACTTTCTCATAACAACCAATGTCTGCTCTATTTTTGGATAACCAATCCATCCCTACTATCACATCAAAACTACCTAGCTCTATAGGAATTAGGTCAATGCTAAAGAGTTTATCAGCTAAATTCAGAGTACAACCAGGAATTATATCACTAGCCCTAATTTCATACCCATCAGCAAGTTCAATAGCATATGCAATCCTCATCTTTACCGATTTCAAGCCAATTAACGGTCTAAATGCTAAAGAAACAAAACTCCTATCTGCTCCCGCATCGAATATTACTGATGCAAAGTGGTTGTTCAGGAGGAACGTACCTGTTATCACTTCAGGGTTCTGACGAGCTTCTTCTGCACCAATCACAAAGGCTACACCTCTTGGCTGTCCAACTTGATTTCCTTGAAAGTTTTGCCTGGCTTGGCCTTGTCCATGGTTACCAGGTCCATTGTTCAGTTTAGGACATGCTCTACGGAGATGATCAATACTCCCGCACTCGTAACATGTCCTTTTTCCCTCCTTATTCACCTTACAATACTTCGAGTAATGGCCTGTTTGCTTACAGTTTTGGCACACCGGGCAAGCTCCCTTGTGATGGAAGTTACACTTATTGCACTTCGGAAGCGGCCCTGAGTACTGCTTTTGCTCCTGCACTTCTTGTCCTTGAGTTTTCACTGGTTCTTGCTCCTGGGCTCTTAACATAAATTTTCTTGAGACTTTCTACTTCCTCCCTGACTTGCCTCCATACTTCTTCTCTCCCTGATCTGCTGGCTTCCTCTTGCTACTAGAGCTTTCCTTTGTCAATGCTCCCATCCTTATCACATCACAATCAGGAACAGCCCACCAAACACATAATATGCTGTCATCGCATGACCTGCCTCTCGTCTAGCAGCACTAGCAGTGTCAGCAGTCTCCATCGAATGCTGATACAGGATTTCCATTCCTGCTAAAACTTCATCCAAAACTTCTCGATGCTCAGCTATCGCAGCGAGACTGTGACGTAGGCCTGCTGCTATCGACTGCAATCTCCGGGACTCCTCCGGGGTCATACCTGGCTGTCGGACAGGTATCCCTATGACTTGCTGAGGTGAGGATGCTCTTGGTCCTGCATCGCTGGGTCCTACCCCGCTAGGTCCTGCCGTGCCATGTCCTGCTGTGCTGGCGGGTATCCTTCCTGGAATGGGGACACTCTTCCTCGCTGTCCTCCGAATGCGAAGTCCATAGAGCGGTGGCTGTGGCAACACCGATGTCGGTGATGCCTCGCGTCGTTGACTCGGGGCGTTGTCATTGCTGATCTCCACCGAGTTCCCAGTATCTTCCGTATCCTCTGATGGGTCTTCTTCTATCGAGGCGGGGGGATTACGTCGAGGGATAACAGTGACGTAGCCGGATTCATCGGCTGAGGCGGTAGCGCGGGAAGATGACGATCTTGACATAGTGGACTGTGACATAGTTTCAATGAGATATGAAATAAATGACAATGCATGCCTATAATATGCAATGCTTACACACACCAAAATTAACCTTTTGAAATTTTGAAATAAAGTTTTCTCAAATATTTTTGTTGAACATATTCCCATTATAATTAGCTCAAGCTTTGTATAAATCTTTTCTTAATTAAACATAGGTGATCAGGCTATGTTTAATCAAGGTCCAATAATACAACTCTCGACCTAATTATACTAGTAATATGTTTGATGTAAAAAGAATTTCTTTGTAAGTTTTAGTTATAGGTTGTGTTTTCTTAAAGAAAAACCAATGTTCTCTATAACTTTAGCTCTGATACCACTTCTGTCACACCCCGCTAAAGCGGAAACGCAAGGTATGACAGCGATAACGGTTTCATTGCAAAAGATAAAGATACATCACCATAGCAGTATTTAAAAGTTTACAACCTATAGCTTCAAAAGAACAAAATACAAGTTTTTCAAAATAACATTGTTCAAAATATAGCTTCATAATAGCTTCAACACGATGCAGCATGCTCTATGATGATGAATCTTTACATCCACTTACTAATTATTTCCTGAAAAAGCATGTAAAACGAGCGTCAACTATGAAAATAGTTGGTGAGTATCACAAGTTTATAAAATCGAGCGTACAATAAGGCTTTTCGTAAATACAAGTACATTGCTTCAATGATAAACAAGTTGATTGCTATTAATGAATACAAGTTTATTGCTATAACGAGAAACGAGTTTGTATGTGTATGAGCAAACAATGAGTCTCAACCAAACCTATGACTGAAGCCCTATCGAGATCTATGCTTATCGTTCCATAGATGAATATGGTATCATGCACTCCAGCGATTCGGGCGAGTGAGGAGTTGTCAATTCCTAATAGCGCTATCCATAACGACCATTGGCTCAAAGAGTTAATGGTTAGAGATAAGGGAAGGGCCTTTGTACGATAAGTTCTCATGTTCCGTGTTGCATAGACATACATAAAGAAACATAGCAATACAATAGCAATCATGTTTGATACAATTCAATTTAAGTACAACATGCAAACAATAGTTTTTCTGGACATGCTTTTCCACCCCAAAACATAAAAAATGAAAATAGGGGAGTGCGTGAATACTCACGATGTTTTGTGTAGACACAAGCGGTACTTCGGGATGCACCAACGTCTTACTACCGGGATCCTACGACACCAAACACACGCACTAGTGAGTTTCCATGTCGATATCTAATGCTAATATACTAAACTCTACATATAGGGAAATGCCAATTTATGTTTTAGTATTGGATTTATATCATTTTGTTACACTTTTTCTGATGTATTGAAATTTTACAAGTCGTGCGATTAATTACAACCTTGGAAGGTTAATTTTCCAAATTTTAAGTCTCAATAACAACATAAATTCACGAAAAATAGTATTCGAGGGATAAAAATTCTCAAACTTTTTATTTAACTGTTAATACACAATACTAAGCTGGGAAAATTATAAAAATGGATTTCCAAGCTGTTTAATTATATTTTATAATTTTTGAGCATTTATTTCAATAAAAATTGAAATAAATAGTAAACAGTTTCCAAAATTACCCAAACTTTTTATTTAATTGTTATTATACATAAATAGGCTGGGAAAAATATAAAATATATTTTTCAGTGGTTATTTGTATTTTTCCTTGTTTTATTCCTTTAAATAGTCATTAATTAAAGAAATATTATTAAACAGTTAAAATAAATTACCATAAATTTTTGTAACATCATTTACAGTATAAATATCTTGGGAAAAATATCAAAAGTGGTTTTCATAATGTATAAACTGGTTTTGGGTATTTATGTATATTTAAGTGAATTTTAGTGCAATTAACTTTAGAAAATAAGGGAAAAATAGTTTACAGTGGAGAAAAATATTCAAAATTTTTATGTAACCTCCTACTATATAATATGATATCCTGGCAAATTTTCATGAATTTTGGATAATCAGAACTATTTTTCCCATTTTTAAGCCATTATAATTACCAAAAATTGGGAAAAATAGCTAGACATGATGAAAAATCTTGAATTTATTTTCTTGAGTCACCCATCATAAGTAAGGTATGCGAAAATTGTTAGATACAATTTTCACATCCTAAAAAGTGGTTTTGTAATTTATCATGTCCTAAATAAAAGAAAATTAGAAATCATATGAAACAGTAACAAAAATTGCTGAAATTTGGTGAGGGGTCATTATTCCCCATAAGTATCATCCATGAATTTATTTAGGATTTATTGACCTCTGGAAGTATTTTATATGATTTATGCCCTTGGTTTTAGCAATAATTCTAATAAATCAAATAAATAACAAAAGCTCTTGAAATTTTCCAGATTATCTCATGCATGCAAGGGCTTTCAAAAGTAAAAATGTTAAGAATGTATTCAGAAGAGAAATGAGGGTAATGATTCCAAACAATTTAAGAAAAGTTGCATGCAATAATGCATGAAGTGTAGATGTGGCTGAGGTTCATGAATTTTTGTAGCCCATTCAGTGAGGTTTTAAGCCACGAAATTTCAACCATAACTCACTAGATATGTTAAGTTTCTAAGGTATTTTTCCTAAGATTTATGGTTGGGTTTAAGACCATTGTTTAAGCAAGATAAAAATAGTGATCACAGAAAAAGAGCTGTATGCGCAACCTTTTTGTAAAATCTGCCAAATATCGGATATTTAATATTTTACAGTAAGACCAGTTGGGTTTGAAAGTTAACTCGTGGAACTAACCAATACAAAAAGAATATCATGATTTGGTTAAAAAATGACTGAGTTATGACTGTTCAAAGTCGAACAAAATAATCTGGCAGATTGCATGTTTGCTTGTGTGCATTTTTAGGGTATTTCAATAAGAACATCATGCATGTCCTTGGTAAGGCCCGATTTCTAACACATGCATGGAATGAATGAGCATCCAAGATGTACTAGAAATGGTTTAATGCTTTCGTTCATGCATGAACACACAAGAAATGGAGAAGAACATGAAATATTATGTTTTGATGTCACATGATCATATGTGCTTCTTTTCCACTCCTTGCATGGGTTTGATCCCGGATTTTCACCATTTCAAACACATGCATTGTGTTATGGTGAGAATCTACAAACCACAAGGGGAGAATAAAGATTTCTAGCCATGGAAAGGCATAGAATCCTAAAAGAAGAGAAAACTAAGAAGGAAAAGAAGTAGAATCATCAAACTATAGAAGAAGATGATGTTGTTTACCTTGGTTATGATCTTGAGAGAAGTAAGAACACTTCAAGGTCTTCAAAGTCTTGAAATTTGGCAGAGAAATGAGAGAAATTTCGTGAGTTTAGAGAGAGAGAGGAAGAGGGTGAAGTGTGTGAAGAGAGTGAAGTGAGAATAGTGAAGAGAGAAGAGGTGGAGTGTGGGTTTGAGTTTAATCATGAGTTTTGGGAAGAGAGTGCATGGGGAGAGGGGAGATGGCCAGATTTTTGAGGCATTAAAGCCTCCTCTCTCCTAAATTCAAATTTTTATAAAAAATCCCTCCTTAATTTTTATAAAAATCTAATTTTTATAAAAATCTAATTTTTATAAAAGTGATTCTTTAAGCAATTTTTGATTTATTTAAAAATCTTGTTTTTAACTAATAAATTATGATTAATACTTGTAATTTATATTTCTATTTCATTGGTATAATCCATAATTTGATTAATAAAATTTGATATTAGAAAGTTTATAGCCAAATTTTATAAAGTTTTTAAGCTTTAAGATTTATAAATTTGGATTTTTGGCTGTTTAGAGTTTTTGGAACATTGATTGATATTCAACAACATGTTGAAGTATAATTAGAATGTTTTAATTTATTTTTAGAGTTTTATACCCTATTTCAATTATAACAAAGCTTGAAGCTTTATTCTAATTATAGTATTGGCATTTCCTATTGTAGCTAAGCAACTTACTAGAATTGTAAGTATCAAGTATATTAGTCCTAGACCTTAGTTGGATCCTAGTTTATGCAAGATTTTTGACCTAATTTATACTACTAGGTCATGACATGTTGTGCATGAATGGTTATTATAAAGATGCATGAGTCCAAGAATGACCTGAATTGGCAGTTGTCACACTTTGAATTTTGGGACGAAATTCTCTCTAACGGGGGGATAATGTGACAACCCGAAAATTCTAACCATGTAATTGACCTGTGTTCAGCACTAAAACTCGAGTTCATTATCTTTTGTTACATCTTGTGGTTCCATTTGAGTGCTCTAGAGTTAGTATAACCTGAAGTTTGCTGAGTGTGACCTCTTCCTTATTCATGTGATATGTCATGCGGAATTGATCATACCACGATGGTAAGGAGGGCAAAATTATATCTATTGCAAGCTCCTCAGGGAAGTTCACATTAAGCTTCAGCAATCGATCCACATACCTTTGCATTTTCTGCATGTGGCTCGTGACGGAATCCCCGTCCTTCATCATGGTTGTTATCATGGAGTAGATGATTTCGTACCTCTCTTGTCGTGCACTTTGATGGTATCTTTCCATCAAATCTTGGTGCATTTCATAAGGGTAGAAATCCTCATAGGACTTTTGGAGTTCCGCTGTCATCGTGGCCATCAAGATGCATGCTACTTTCATACCATCCCTTTCATGTGCCTGAAAGTCAGCGATCTCCTGAGGAGTTGCAGTGGTCTCATCAATCTCCTTAAGCTCCTTGTCAAGGACATATTCTTTGTCCTCGTAGCGGGTAATCATCCTGATGTTTCTGATCCACTCATTGAAGTTGGATCCATCAAAAGTGACTTTCCTACACAAGTTCATAAGGGTAAAGGAGTCATTAGGATTAGAGCCAGAAGCAGCATTGTTTGAAGACATCTGAAGGAAGAGGACAAGATTAGTGTAGATATTAAGAGAGTCCTTAATAAAACACCCAAATGTAATATTAAGGCTAGGATCCAATCACAATATATTATAACTTATAAGAGGTATGCCGTAATCCAAGCTATAACATGTTTGAAAGGTAAGTCAATGACGATTCACCAATTTCCAACACGAAAACCGAAATATTAGATATTAGGTTTTTGATTGGTTCTTAGAAATTCCTAGATTCTTTGAGATTCAATGAACTTTTCAAAGGCATGTTTCAATCTCGAGTGTGCCCTCCATGTTTTGTGACTGGGATACCGAGGATCACAAAACGAGGTGTGAAGTAACCATGCAAATCACTTGGTACCCTTAAAGTATATCACTCAATCGATGTGGCGGTACACCACACACGCTCCACCGATACTATAATAAACCTTAAGTCACCCTTTACCTACCTTGTTAAGTCCAAGTTTGTGTGTCGGTTAACCACACACGCTCCACCAACGACTTAGACAAAGTGTAAAGTGTAATTTCATGGATTAGAACCTTATTCACATTTTCCTAAAGTAACTAAGATTGGGAATTTAATAAAACATATAGTTACTTTATAATATTCATCATACTTTTAATGAGAATTTATAAGTCCTTGTCCTACCCGTTCGGCAAACGACCCTCCACCAGTCAAGTGAGCGGTGGGTGAGAATGGACACCCATTAAGTTGTCATTTTATAGGCAACAACCTTATACCCACCTTATAGACCGACTTCGTGAATGAGGCGTACTAGCGGTAAGACGACTTTGTTTTTATACATATATATAATTATTAAATTATAATAATATAAGTATAAGGGTTGAATTTTAACTTTTAAAATTCTAAGGGTTGGAACTAAAGTTTTAATAAGACTTTACGTGTTTGAAAACTTGAGGGCAAGTATTGTAACTTTCAAAACTTTTCATTTCTTGTAACTTATGAGTTTAATAGAGTAATAAAATGAAGATTCTTCATTTTTCTAACTCTTGTGTTCTTTTAATGGTTTTAATTCAAGTGTGACTCTTGATTTTCCATAACTTGAGGACAAGTTATGGACTCCAGTAAAATACATTATGATCAAGAATTAATCTACCACATAGGTTACAAATAATTCCTATGATCATCTAAAACATCATAAGAACAAGAACATGAATATGAACACATTCATAAATCAAAATTACACTTAAAACTTTGTAATTTTGATAACTAGTTTTTGTAAATGAATTAGCAAAGACATTACACCATCTAAAACAAGTTTCCAATACCAAAACAGTTTAGGGTAATGTTTGTAATCCATTTCCAGCTACTAAAGTCGAAAATCTGCACTCTGTCGACCCTACTCGCCGAGTGCATTAACCTACTCGACGAGTAGGTTGAAGATACAAGTGAAGTCGACGAGCATTCTAACACTTCCTAAGTGTACATGCAACCCTAATAACCTTGGATCTATGTTTTTCTAATTATCATGCAACGTTGAATTCCAAGGCTATATTCCTATCTAGCATACATGGGGAACAATTTTAACTTGAATGATAGATAGAATAACTTACCTTGTTGTTGCTTATGTTCCTTGAAACCTTATGAGCCTAGCACCCCAAGTGTGATGCCTCAAGTTCTTCACACAACACCAAATGCTCTTGGAAAGACTTTTGAGAGAATGCACATGTGACAACCCGAAACTTCTAGCCATGTAATTGTCCTGTGTTCAGCACTAAAACTCGAGTTCATTATGTTTTGTTCCATCTTGTGGTTCCATTTGAGTGCTCTAGACTTAGTATAACCTGGATATAAGCTCTAGGAAGGGTTGGAAAGTGCTTAAGTATCAGAAAATCGGACCAAACACACCAAATAAGGTGTGTGCGGCCACACACTTGTGTGTGCGGCCACACACCTGTGTGTATGGCCGCACACCCAACCACACACACACTCAACCTCACACTCAAACCCTTATATGGATGGATACCCTCTTCATTCATTAATTTGGATGTTTCTCTTCCCTCTCTCTACTTTCTCTCTCTAAAATCATCAACCAAGAACACTTGGAAAGCTTCCAAATTGTGATATACTCCATCTTCAAGCTAAGTATAGTGGTAAACACTTGAATCCCAAGATTTAAAACTTATCATATTCATCATGTTCATCATCCCTTGAAGGTGTACGACCGTACACCTTCATATAGGGCAGCATACCTTCAAACCTCCTAAGTGTGAAGAGAAAACACTTCAAAAGTCATCAAATGGACTCAAATGAGGAGTGTAGGGCCGCACACTCTTGTGTACGGCAGCACACACACTCCGTACGGCCGCACACTCTTGTGTGCTGCCTCACACACACTCCTGGCCGCACACCCTAGCCGCACACTCATTTTCAAGGCCACACACTCACTTTAATGCCCACATTTGGCCTTAAACTTGCATAAATCTTTAAGCCTGTATCCTAGGGTACTTATTCTTAGTAATTCCAAGCCCTAAGGGTGTTTTCCCATCATGTTTAGTCATGAAACACCTTAATTCTAACTCATCTATGTGTTGTCACATGAATAATAGGGGCCATAGACGTTCAGGGCATCCGTTGACACTCGAACCCTACATTAAGCGGTGAGTTCATACCCCTACCCTTTTTCACTATTTTCACTGTTTTCAGGGGGGAACACAAGCAAAGTGCAAGGGATTACTTGTGCTCAAAACATGTTTTCAAATGTGTGTTTCACATTTTATATGCTTTTAACACTGATTACCACCACTGATAACTGTTTGAACATGCAAATCACGTAAACATATATTTGTGAAATGGGTTTTAAACTATTATGTTTTTCATATATTTCACAAATGCCTTTCCGCATTTTATCAGCTAAAAGCATGACATTAGAACATTTGAACATAATACCTGTACACTGTTTTATCCTCGGTAACACTCCACGGAAATATGCGAGTGGAGGACTATCATATTATTACTAGTAAATTTGTTAATCCTGTATGATTAGAGACACGTCCTCGGCGAACACTTCACAGAGATACGCGAGTGGAGGACTACACCCGTAACCAGAATCTCTGGGATTTAGAGAGCATGACTTGAGTGGATAGATCTATACGGGGCTGACTACCCCACACCTGGCTGCTAGCTACAGCCGAACCGAAAGGTTCAAGGGTGAGGAGAGTCATAAGGTGATGTGGACTACTTATTGCCACATTTAGTCTATTGTATGGTTATGAAACTCGCAATTAGGATAACAGAGATTTACTCTATAGTAATAATGAATAACGTAATACATCTTTTACATTGATAACCAACAGTCAGGAAAGTATGGGACTTTCCTGGGGAACGTTTACATAACCAGAAAAGGGTAACAACCCGGATAACTTTGCATTTTTTCACAATTGGTAAAACACAATTAGTAACGTATGGGACTTTATTGGGAATACATTGGTACCTAACGAGAACAGTATATCCAACCAGATAATCTAACTGTACATTTTCACAAGGGTAAACATGTTTTCAGTGTACAACTTTACTTTACAAGTTGAGAAACAATAACCAAGCTTTTTAAGAAAATATGGGATTTTCTTGGTGTGCGTAACATTTCAGAAACAGAAAGGAAACTCAAACATTTTCATAAAACAAAAACCGCTTATGAACTCACCAGCATTATGCTGATTTTCAAACCGCTTGTGTTCTCAGGTCAGCATTAGGACAGGTATCCGAAGATCATTGTGTTCCAGGTTGGAGTGCGCAGAAGATCAGTTCATTTTGTTATTATATACTATGTATCACAACTGTATAACTTTACTATTGTAACAACTGCAAAACTTTTCATTATGTAATGTATGGTTGTTCTACTTTACTTACTATGTGCATTGGATTTGATACTCAACATGGAGTCAACCCCGGAAATGTTTCCGCCTTTGATTTTCGGGGTGTGACAGCACACTACTTGAAATCCGCCTATCCCTCTTGTTTCACATGTGTGTCGCCGATTTTGGTGGAGAATATGATTCTTTTATAGTGTTGACACATCTAGGGTTACACCATGTAAACCCTAATGTGTCATGACTCTTCATTTCCATGACCCATGGGTTTGTAACTCCCATGGAGCATCCATGGAGCATCCTATGGGTGGAACCCAACTTGATAATCCATGGAGCCTCTTAGCCCACTATACAAGATATGGATGATTTACATAATCAACCCATATATTTAATTAGTTATCTTTTGATCACTTAATTAATTCTAAATTAATTCTTGATCAAACTAATCAAATAATACTATTAATATATTAGAACTTATAATCTATTAATAATCTCCAAGTGTTATTTCTCTCATTTAGTCTATCCAATTGCATGGTGCCATGCAACCCAAATGGACCATGCCGGGTCGGGTCAAGTACATACCAGAAATAGTTATGGACTTAGACACCTTATCCAACAGAAACGTCTCGAGGTGGAGGTGACTTCATGTGAATATCATAACCAATGTACATAGTAAGCGAAGTAAAACACAAAACATTACATTACATAGATTTCATTACATCAGTTGAAAAGTAAAGTGTTATAAGTTTTCATAGATACATAAGTTTAAACAAAAGAAAGACGAGTCTTCTACGCACTCCGTCTTCGCCAAAAGAGATCGTCGGGTACCTGTCTAATACGGACCTGAGAATACAAGCGGTTTGAAAATCAGCATAAAGCTGGTGAGTTCATAAGCGGTTTGTTTTATGAAAAGAACGAGATCCTTTAGTGTCCTGAAAAAGTGGTTAACCAAGAAAATCCCATATTTTCTTAAGTGTTAGTTACCAAATCCAAATTGTAATGTAAAACATGTACACTGAAAACATGATTGTTCTTGTAAATTGTAAAGTTTAGTTATCTGACTTATTACACTTTTCTGGTTACGTACTACTGTTACTTAGGAAAATCCTATATTTTCCTACATGTGTGTGTGTGTGAATTGTTACCGATTCTGTGTGTGTGTGTGTGTGCGAATTATTACCGATTCCGATTATGTTGAATGTTATCCGCAGGAAAACCCCATGTTTTTCTGAATGTGAGTGAAGTGTCCTGAAAGTCCGATTATCCTTAAATGCACATTAGTTTTATTATGCACATAAAACTAATAAATAAGTGTAATGTATTAATAATCTTGATTGCGTGTCCTTAACCATACTTCAGACTAGATATGACTCGGGTCGTGGCCAATATCCTTTTTATGACTTTCGTCACCCTTGAACCTTTCGGTTCGGCTGTAGCTAGCAGCCAGATGCGGGATTGTCAGTCCCGTATAGATCTATACACTCAAGTCACGCTCTCCTCTGCTCGGATATTCTGGTTATAGGGGTAGTCCTCCACTCTCGTGCCACGGGACGTGTTACAAAGGACGTGTCTCCAATCTTTAATATTACTCATTACTTCTCGTGCCTCGAGAAGTAGTATCTATGATCAACTATGTTCTAATGGTGCATGTCCTTTACACTCGAGCCCAGGTGATTTATTAAGGTCAATACGATTGTTTTATGTTTCCTAATGGTGTCTGTCTTTTACACTCGAACCTAGGTGTGTTATTAAGAACATTACGATTATTTTATATCTTCTAATGGTGTTTGTCCCTTACACTCGAGCCTAGGTGTTTTATTGCAGAAATTACAAATGTTTTATAATCTCTATCAATATAAGTGTGAACAATCAATTGTGAAGTATAAAACATAACAATATATAATAATAATTGAAAAATCGGTTTGAAGTAACAACTCTGCAAGTTAAAACAGTTTGCTAATTTGTTTTCAATTCTTAAAAGTGTAAGAATTATGAAACCATTTAAATGAAATAATGAATTTAAGTACAAGATATTCTTCTACTTTTGCTTGTATTCCCCCCCCCCCACCTGAAAACATTTAAGAACCATTGAAAAAGGGTAGGGGTATGAACACACCGGGTGAGAAATGTGTCGACGGGGATGCTAAACGTTGGATCAAGGCTTGAAAACGATCGAGGTTCCTATGTAATGTTAAATGATACAAAAATGTATCTAATTAAACTTTAAAACACTAATCAGATACGATTATACACTCCAAGATGCGAAAACACTTCAAAATAAGTGTATGGAGTGACCCGGGTGACTTTTCAGGACATGAATGGCTAAGGAATGGAGTTTACTCTTCAAGAGTAAAATCTAGGGAGTGTTTACGGCCTTAAACACCACATCCCCATGAGTTTACAGCCGTAAACTCATGGTGGGTGTTCGTATGAGCTAAATGGCCTTAAATCAAATGAGGGGTGTTGCTAGGTTTAGTTCTAGAGCATTATCAAGGAATTAACTCAACCATATGGACCAATTTATGAGTTACAGCAGTAAACTAAGTGTTTACGGCTATAAACTCTCACCCAAATCATTCTTAATTGTTTTGAAGGTCATTGATTTATCCCAAGAGATTCTACTCAATTTTACAAGCCAATGGGTGAGATTAGGGCATCAAATGACCCATATTTAGGAGTTTACGGCCCTGGAGCATATGCTATGGCTGTAAACTCTCAAATGGAGGGATTTTGTTATGTTTAAGGCCCCCAAATAATTTTTGGTTGGGTCTATGATTTATTCCAAGGCTTATGAGGTGTGTAAGTTGCATTTTAACACCCAAAAAGGAGTTTACTCCCCATGAAATGGTGCTTATGGCCCAAGCTTGTTCTTGGGTAGTAAACTCATGTTTACTCCTCAAAAATGATATTCAAGGTGCTCTAAGTCCAATCTAATAAGTCCTTAAGCCATATCTAAGCTCCTATGGTGATTTGGATGGGTTTTAAGGCTCAAAAACCCCATTTACATGTGTTCACGGCCTAAGGCTGTTCTAGGGCCGTAAACACATGTTTATGGTCCTATTCCATTATTTGAACATGAAAATGAAGGCTTAGGATGTTAAACTAGGAGCTAGGATGATTACCTTGGTGTTTTGAAGCTTGAAATGGATGATTTTGGATCAACAAGTTGGATTTGAGGAGAGAGGTTAGAGAGAGAGTGAAAAGGCTCCAAATGAGTCTTAATTCACTTTAAATATGGTTTGAATTTGATATATGGTGGAATTCTACCCGATACTGATGTTAACCGAGGCTTTGGGTCGCACCCGATTAAGTTGTCGTTACTCGATATGGTCGAAACTAAAATTTTCAAATTACTAGTTTGGGACGTTTTCACAAGTTTCCAACATGTTTAGATACTTACAAGGTCAATATAAAAGTTTTAACTTAATTGAGCTAGTTCGAAGACGAAATCGGAACAACTCACTTAAGACGAGTTTTATTAACGAAACGGTTACGGCGAGGGAACACAATTTCGGGTTGTTACAGGTTTCAATTGAATATGATGCTTAACTGTTTTGCTTGCTGGAAATCATTTATCTTCGCCTCTATCTGTCCCAACTCGGCGAGTCTAGAGCTGACTTGGCAAGTCCAAGCGTTAGATAGAGGATATTTCGGGATTTTGTTGCTATTTTGTCTTGGATATGATACCTAAATCGTTTTGCTATCTTAAAATCCAAATTTTGACTTAATTTTATGATTATCCTTGACATAACAGTAGATAATTTCAAATCTTTTGAATATTGGTTATTTATATGATAAATATTGGTTATTTAAAGTTATTTGGTAATTATCTAATGACTAAAATTGGATTACGTCAAATATAGATAATTATGAAATTAGTTATTTGAATTATTTGTTATTTGATCTCTCTAGTTTTGAAAAAAATAAAATTTGTCCCGAAGTTTTGAGATTTAAATTTTGTGATTAAAAGTTTAATTTAGAAGAATTTAAATCCCCTAGAGTTTTACAAGTTTAGAATTCAACCCTATACTATTATATTATTAAAGCTTAATGAATACATATTAGTATAATTAAAATGCTAGTCTTACTGTTAGTAGGCCTCATTCACGAAGACGGTCTATAAGGTGGGTATAAGGTTGCTGCCTATAAAATGGCGCTTAATGGGTGTACACTCACACCCACGGCTTGCTTGACTGGTGGAGGGTTGTTAGCCGAACGGGTAGGATAGGGCAACTCTCTCTTCTCATTAAAAGTATAATGTTAAAAATGTAAAGTAACTACATGTTTTTCCAAATTCCCAATCCTAGTTACTTTAGGCAAAACTAAATTGATGCAATCCCATGAAATTACACTTTCCACCTTTGCTAAGAGGTTAGTGGAGTGTTTGTGGTTTACCGGCACACTAATTGGTTCTAAGCAATGGTGGCAAAGGGTGATTCATTGTTTATCATAGTTCGATGGAGCATGGGTGGTTTACTGGCACATCGAATAGGTGATTGTAACAATGAAGGCACCATGTAGATTAGCATGGTTATTTACACCCACTTTGTGATCCTCGGTATCCCTGTCACAAACGAGAGGGGCATATCGAGATTTAAACATGCCATTGAAAAGTTCAATGAATCTCCAAGAAAATCTAGGAATTCTCAATACATTTAAAACTAAGGTTATGTTTTTCATGGCGAAGAATTAGTGAAGCATCATTCACTTACCTCCAAATTGTTTGCATGTTGGATCACGACATCCCTTTTCTAATATGTAAATAATGTTGTTGGTTCCTAGCCCTAATTTTTCATTTTGGGTGTTTAATTAGGGATTCAATACTAATCAAACATTGTCCTTTCTATTTCTAGATGTTGAACGCAAACAACGATGCTGCCAACTCATTCATGTTAATAAGTCTTTGTCAAAAAGTCACTTTCGATGGATCGAACTTTAGCGAATGGATAAGATACATTCGTACGATCGCGCGTTACATGGACAAGGAGTATGTTCTCGGTCATAAGCGCGAGAAGATCAATCCAGAAACTGCTACTCCCGAAGAGATGGCTGTCTTTGAGACACATAAACGTGATGCAATGAAAGTCCATTGCATCATGATAGCCACAATGAACTTCGAATTCCAAAAGTCCTATGAGGACATGTATCCTTATGAGATGTATCTAGACTTTATGGAGAGATATCACCAAAGCGAGACGCAAGAGCGCTATGAGATCATAGCGACTATGATCACTGCTAAAATCGGAAGTGGAGAGTCTCTAAACGTGCACTTACAAAAGATGCAAAGGTATGGTGATTGTCTTCGCAAGTTGAATGTCAACTTTGGGGAAGATTTGGCTATCGATATTGATCTTCACTCCTTTCCCTGATGCTACAACCAATTTAGGATGACCTACCACATGAACAAGGAAGAGGTCATCGTAAGCAAACTCCAAGGGCTCGTAAAGACTGCTGAGAGAAACCTCAAAAACAAGTCTGTTGCACCAACTCCCAATCCACCCGCTACTCCTGTTTTGGCTATTGGGCAGGGAAGCGGCAAGAATAGGAAGGCTCTGTCAAAGAACCACCTCAAGGGAAAGTCCCTAGATGGTTCCTCTTCTAGTGGGACCAAGGTTGTTCCTACTAATCCCAACTCTAACCCAAAGGAGGCAGAGTGCCATCATTGCCACAAAATAGGGCATTGAATAGAAGCTTCCTAGAATATCTGCAAGCCATCAAGGATGGGAAGATCAAGCCATCTTTTGCAGGTATATACACAATTAAATCTAATGACTCATCTCATTCTATTTCTTGGGTTCTTGATATAGGATGTGGTTACCATATTTGTTCTGATTTGCACGGACTAGGAAGAAATAGGGATGTGCAACTTGGAAGAATAAATCTAATCATGGGGAAGAGAAGATCGTCGCCTGTAACCAAGATTGGAGCGTATTCTTTAGTGCTTAGTAATGGATTGAATTTAGATTTAAATAATTTTTGCTACTCGCCAGATATGGCAAGAAACATCATTTGTTTTCATGGTTTATTTAGACAAGGATTTAGATATTCATTTAATAATGAGAATGGTTCGATTTATGATTATCTAAATGGTGTTTTATATTTTGAAGCAATGCCTTATAATGGAATTTATGAAACTGTTATGGTTGTAGATAACCTAGGAAATGATGTGTTGTGTATATATTCTTCCAATAGTATGGATAAAGCATCTTGGTGGCATTGTCGTCTTGGACATGTCAACAAGAAGCGCATAGCCCAAATCCAAAAGGATGGAGTGTTGGAGTCATTCGAACTTAGGGAAGATGACACATGCGAATCTTGTTTACTTGGAAAGATGACCAAGTCACCCTTCACTGGCACTTGTCAGAGGGGTGAGGGTTTATTGGATCTCATACATACCGATGTATGTGGGCCCTTTAGATCCACCACAAAGGATGGGAACCACTTCTACGTGACTTTCACCAATCATTATAGTAGATATGGGTATATTTACTTAATCAAGCACAAGTCAGAAACGTTTGAAAAGTTCAAAGAATTCAAGCATGAAGTGGAGAATCTGTCACACCCCGAAAACCAAAGGCGGAAACATTTCCGGGGTTGACTCCACGTTGAGTATCAAATCCAATGTACATAGTAATCACAGTAAACAACCATTACATTACATATATTTGAAAGTTTACATTTGTTTGAAAAGTAAATTGTACAAGTGTTATACATATATCATATGAACAAAAGTTGAGATGAGTCTTCTGAGCTCTCCGTCTTCACCAAAAGATATCGCCGGGTACCTGTCTAATTTGGACCAGAGAATACAAGCGGTTTGAAAATCAGCATAAAGCTGGTGGGTTCATAAGATTTGTTATCCAAGAAAATCCCATATTTTCTAAAAATGTACCAGTTTCCTTTAGTTTTCCGAAAAGGTTTGTTATCCAAGAAAATCCCATATTTTATTATGTTTAACAGTTTAGTTATCCGTCATTACAGTTCAATTACACGTTATATGTTAACCCCAGGAAAATCCCATATTTTCCTAATTGCAAGATTGATTGAATAACACAGAGTATAGTTTATTACACAAAACTGTATATATTGAGAATCATGGAATTACTATCCCGAATTAGATATAAAATACTTTAATATACACGAACTGTAGATATATAGTAGTTTGAAAACCATGGGACTAATATCCCGAACTAGATACAAGATAGTTTGATATACTTGAAAATATAGACTGAAAACCATGGGATTACTATCCCGGACTAGATACAAAATAGTTTGATAAAACCATGGGATTACTATCCCGAAATACATATAAGATAGTTTCATAAAATCATGGGATCAATATCCTGAACTAGATATAAGATTGTTTGATAAATTCATAGGATCACTATCCCGAACTAAATATAGATTCTAACCATAGGAATAACATCTTCAAAATAGATATGAACCCTATAGACTAAATGTTGGATTAATATCTAAGTCCATAACTATAATTGGTAAGACTTGACCCGACCCGGCATGGTCCATTTGGGTTGCATGGCATCATGCACTTGGATACACTATAATGAGAGAAATAAGACACTTATGGTTATTGATATATTATAAGTTCTAGTATATTAATAATATGAATAATAAGATTATTTAATTAGTATTGATCAAGAATTAATCTAGGATTAATTAAGTGATCAAAAGAAGACTAATTAAATATATGGGTTGATTGTGTAAATCATTCATTCTTATATATGTGGGCTTGTGATCCAAGATTCCTTATGTTGGACTAAGTCCATGGGGTGACCCATGGATACTCCATGGAGGTTAAAATCCATGGAGCATAAGGAATGGGTAAAGTCATGAGTTACATGGTGTAACCCTAATAGCCACCATATAAAAGAAACCCATGGCTCAAGAAATCGTTACACTATGTGTGTGTATGAGGGCTAGACGATTTCATGAAGTGTTCTAATTTCTCTCTAAGTTATTCCAAGTGTATTTGGTGTTGTGTGAACCATTTGAGGTGTCACACTTGGGGCACTAGGCACTCAAGCTTCATGAAGACATTCTACATTAAAGAGGTATGTATTCTATCTTGTTATATTGATATTTTGTATGCTAGATTAGGATAATACCTTGGATGTTCATATTTGCATGTACAATAGAGAAAACATAGATCCAAGGTATTTAGGGTTGCATGTACACTTAGGAGTGTTAGAATGCTCATAACCCAACAGTGGTATCAGAGCCTAGGCTTGTTTTCTTGTTATATCTACAATAGAAGCTGAAAAATCGAGTTTTGATGCTGTCAGCCCAGCTGACTCGCCGAGTCCATGAAGGGACTCGACGAGTCCAAGGCAAAATGCATCCAACTCGCCGAGTTGTGTTCATGCACTCGACGAGTTGGACCCCAGACAGCATATCTTCGAGGTTTTTGGCTAGAAATGGACTAGGAACATTACCCTAAGTTGTTTTGAACTTATAAAATTGTTTTTTAATGTGGTAATGTTCATGCTAATCCATTTTCTAAGATAATTGTCAATAGATTCATGTTTTGTATTATTTTAAAGGTTAGACTAATTACATGAAAAAGTTTGATTTGAATTATCTTGTTCTTATGAGTTGCTTAGATTAATAGAAAAGTTGAGTGAAAAAGTTGTTTTCAATCCAAATTAATCTAAGAGTTGAGTATAAAATGTGTTTGTGTAACTTATCCTTAAGTTACATGAAGAGTCACATTAAAGACTCATAAAACTCATAAAGATGGCAAAGGTTACAAAAAAAAAATGAAGAGTCTCTTCATTAAATAAATATAAAAAAAAATAATGTAACCTTAATTAATTTCATAAGTTATAAAATAAAGAAAAAGTTAATTCTTTATTAGTTTAAAGTCTTCCATAATTTGTCCTCAAGTTATGGAACTTGAAGAGTTTTTGGATTAAAACTACTTTAAACATATAAGTTATGGAATTAATTAGTTTTGAATAGTTTCAAAACTTGCCCTCAAGTTTTGGAATTTGTAAAGTTTTCTCTTATGAATACTTTAATTCCAAGTTAGCCCTTAGAATTTTAAAAGTTAAAATTCAACCCTTATACTTTATAATATTATAAGTTAATAATATATATATGTATAAGAGTAAAGTAGGTCTTACCGCTAGTACGCCTCATTCACGAAGCTGGTCTATAAGGTGGGTATAAGGTTGTTGCCTATAAAATGGCAACTTAATGGGTGTCCACTCTCACCCACCGCTTGCTTGACTGGTGGAGGGTCATTAGCCGAACGGGTTTAACATGACTTTAATTCTCCCTTCATTAAAAGTATTAATGATAAATACTAAGTAACTAAACTCTAAATAATACCCAATCTTAGTTACTTAGGAAAATGTGAATAAGGTGCTAATCCATGAAATTACACTTTGCACTTTGTTTAAGTCGGTTAGTGGAGCGTGTGTGGTTAACCGGCACACTAACTCGTATTTAACAAGGTAGGCAAAGGGTAACTTAATGTTTATCATAGTATCGATGGAGCGTGTGTGGTTAACCGGCACATCGATTGAGGGATAAACACTTAAGGGTACCCAGTAATTTGCATGGTTACTTCACACCTTGTTTTGTGATCCTCGGCATCCCAGTCACAAAACCTGAAGGGCACACTCGAGATTGAAACATGCCATTGAACAGTTCAATGAATCTCAAAAGATCTAGGAGTTTCAAATCCAATTAAAACCTAATAATACATTTCGTTTATCTTGGTGGAAATTGGTGAATCGTCATTCACCTACCTTCAAATTGTTTTATAGCTTGGATTACGGCATACCTCTTCTAAGTTATAAGATAGTTTGTTGGGTCCTAGCCTTAATATTTCATATTGGGTGTCATATTAAGGACTTTAAGATCAACTATCTTGAATATCTCCCATAACATGTCTGGTTTAGACATTTATGATCTTCCCAAATCTCTTGAAACAAGCTTTCCTAAATGAAGATGATGTCCCATGGATATAATACTTCTTCCCAAATCTCGTGAAACAAGCTTTCCAAATTATTCTCCCTACCCCACAAGTTCTTTAAAAAGTTTAAAGTCACTCGAGCCCTATTGGCAAGGCAAGGTCTTGGTGTGGTCACATCTTGGAGATGTAGTCACATATTGACAAGCCGGGAGAGTTGGGTGTCAAAGTCTTGAGAAAGTTGGTGGTTCAATCACTTTCTAAGTCACATAGTGAGTTCCTTTGGGACACCTATGAAATAGACTATGACAAGACCCTTAATGATCTTATCTATTGTTAAGATCAACTTCCTGAAACTTCATGGACATTGACAATGGTGACACTGGAAATACAGAAAAAAGCATTCTCTTCCCAATGGAAAGGGATCGGCCATAGTCAACTCGGTTGACCAAATGGTAAAGAGAAAAGTCTAAAGTCTGTGATAGTCTCGTGTACCATTATCAAAGGGTCCATATGTTTATATTGCCAAAGGAAGGGTCATTAGTTGCGAAGCTGCCTAATTTACCTAAGGATGTTAAAGTCAATAAGATTAACTCTACTTCAGGTAAAAGTCCACTATCTAACTCTATTAAGTTTCTATTCTGAGATTCTTGATGCATGATGTGACTGGGTCACATGGTGATGTTTTAAGAATCAAAGAAAAGTGAAGAAACTTAAAGAAAGAATATGTTGAATCTGATCGCGTAGATGGATTTCTATCGCGTAGTTTGAAAATCGGATTCTTGAGCTACTTCTTAGGAGTTATGAGATATTGCTTAGGAATAGATAACAACAAGTTTTCATATGGATTGTAAGGATAAGCTTTTCCGCATAGTTTTAAAATAAAAGAAAATTTTTGATTTTATTTATTTTAAATATCCTTACAATGGCATTTGAAAAAAAAATTGTTGCTTATATGATTCCATTAATAGCAAGAGTGGAAATATGAAATTGATTCTTTCATTTGTGGTAATGTCTAAATTTACCAAACAAGGAAAGATTCTCATCATCCAAAGTCTCAATTGGACCGGGACTTGGAATCATGCAAGTTGTATAGCATGATGAATGAGAACTTTCAAGTATTGGAAAATTAAGACTAATTACTTATTCACATGGATGTGTGAGTCAAGTAATGGACTAAGGGATCGAGTACATAGTCATGTGCACTGATTAAGTCCACCACAAAAGATATAAGACTATTCGTCATATTTTACTAGAGCTTAGTAAATATGATTATACTTACAAGCGTAAGTGTAACTCTGAGACATTGGAAAAGGTTCCAATGCATAGCAGAGCGGGGATAAGAAGAATCAAATTAGGCAGAAGGATAAAAGTTTCTCAAATCTGAAAAGATGGGAGAGTACTTTAGTATCAGTTTTGTGATCATCGTAATGATTAAGAAACCATATCAAAATTTGTTCTCTAAGGAAGTCTTAGTGCATTCTTATGACTAAGAAAAAGGGATCTTGAAATTGTTGAAATGGTTAAATGAAGAAGATGAGTCATACTTCGTTACAATACAAGTCTTGGAGTCATACTCCAAGATTGTAATTTGAGTGACATGTCTTAAAGAAGGTTTAAAAACACTTGAAAAATGTAAGAGTAAAAGTCTTCTACTCTTGTACATTTGAAATTGGTAAGTTGTGATGTTTTGGATAAAACAAAGACCAACTTCGGCCAATTGTGTGAAGTGTTTGTCTTGATTAGAATCCACACTATCTCTTGGATGTTTGACAAGGGAGTCTTATAGGTCAAGAGGACAGTGGGAGTCTTAAAGGTCTTGAAAGTCTCAAGAACTAATCAAGAATGAAACCCGAAGTTCTTCACTAGCACACGACTTGAGGTTTATAACCTATCGTGTTGACATATTCTGTGCCCATTCTAGTTAAAGTTGGCTTCGCATATGAGTTCTTAGAGTTCTCAATGTGTTGCACAACAACTTGGAAGCAATGGTAGGCCCTTGTGCTGCCAGGTGGCAAGAAGTTAAGATTGAGTTCAATCCATATGGTTTTGGATTTGTCATTATCCTTGTCTTGTGATTATGGTTTTGACAAATTCATATGGGTAGGAACTCATACACCAATAAATCTAAGTGTCATAAGGTTTCTCTCTGATTCATGAAAATGATGGTGAGGAAACACTTCCACTAAGTAGATTTTAGCTAGATGGAAATTGTCATGTTTGCATTCTCAAAGTCGTTAGTGGAGCGTGTGTGGTTTACCGACACACTAACTTGGACTTGTGAGAAATGGCAAAGGTCAAAACGATCAAGACTATGATTACGGCATCCCTTTTCATAGTTCTTAAAATTGTTTTGACACACCCATGAGCTATCTAAGGGAAGGTGTATGTTTTTGATAAAGTCTTATCAAAACAATCTAGTATCAGAAATCTGAACTTTGGTAAGAAAGTCAATAAACTATTGATTTCTAGAAGTCCAGCTGTTTTCTGAGTACATGTCAAAGCTAGTGGGAGCATAAGTGTTATGCTAATAATCATCATGTTAGTGGGAGCATGATAATTATGATAAGTATTGCAAACTAGCAATGTTAATTATAGAAAACAAAAAGGTCTCAATTGGGAAAAAGTTGTTTTGCTATAATTAAGGGAGAGGAAATTATACTTCATCTCAAATCTATAAGCTTAGAACGTGAGGTTTTAATCATTTAGTCAAGGATATATATGAATTTCATGTTGGAATGGCTCAACATAAGGAAATTCTGTATATGGGTCCATTATTTGCGTTCTTAAATTCGATTATGATTACGACATTCCTTTTCATAATCTGAATTATGAGAACTTGGCAAATAGAAATGGAAATGTTATAGCAAAAGACTGGTTTAGTCTTTATGTGAGACATCATGAATCGTGTCCCATATGCTTCGGATATAGGACCGATTACATGTGCTATATTCATCCTTTCTAAAATTTTCCAAATGCCTAGGGCATTAAGAAGGGAAAAGGTTTAGAACTGGATATGACTAAAAGGATTAAACAATTGTCGAGGACAATCTAAGGTTTACCAAAGACTGGTTTCTCAAGGACAATTGGAAGTATAGTGATAATTCTGGAAGGACCATATTGACATAATCTGTAAGGAGGCAACTCTTGTTCAGAAATGATAGTCGAAATGGAATCTGGAAATGTTTCAAAGTTAAAATTTTCAATCTGTGTAAGATTAAGGAAACTTAATGCAAGAAGGATGGTTCCAAGGACTTGATCTCCTTTGGAATGCTCTGTAATGATTGTTGTTAAGTCTTTCTGACTTTGTGCATAATCATTACAAGAGGATCGATGCATATAAGTTTAGAATCTAACAGATTTCAGTAAATGACATGAATTTGGAATTCTTGCATTTGCAGTAAGGATTTGGGAGTGTGAAAAGAGAATCATTGAAGTTATGTTCAATTGATCTAGTTCACAAAATAAAGATCATAGACAAACATATTATACATACTTGGTGTATGGCATGACTAGTGTTTAGAAAACATAGTGTGCATGCTTGGAGCATGGGACAACTATTGTTTTAAATTCAAGAATAAAGTTGATAGCTGAAACAGTATACAATGAATAATGTGTAATCATATGGTGATAAATAAAAGGTGTTTTATTTATATTCATAAGTTCTGAGACCATATTGGATTCAATTATTATTGTGTTTCACTTTGCATGTTTTGACTTCCGGAATAAACTAGGTTATTCTTCCGGAATGACTAAGTTATTCAAACCATCCACAGTCGGTCATATGTTGGAAGCAGATATGAATTTAAGACTGTCATGGGTTGGCTTGTAGAGGTCTAAGTTGTTGGACAAATGGCTACAACACTCATGAGTGCTCATAAGTTCTGAGTATTGGATTCAACCCGCGCTCATTGGAATCACTTCATGGGTTTTATCACGAGTGATCATGAGATGATAATATCTTATATTCTTCAAACCTAGAGATATGAGTTGTTACTATGAGTTGATAGTACATTGATTACACGAAACGCATTGGTAACTCGATGTTATAAAACGTGTCTTTGTGTATGATTCAACAAGTAGTAGAACAAGCCATATGAGTCGAAGTTTATCCATTCCTTTTACCTTCGGGATAAAAGCGATATCTGTGGGCCCCTCGATGATTTGATGATGACAAATGGAAGTGCTCGGCCGGGCCAGGATTGATTTGATTTGTTCAATTAGTCAGTCGTCATAAATCGGAAATCGGGAAACAACAAATGGATAGAGAGAATGATTATAATCCATGTCTCAGTCCATATGATATCTAGAATGGAGGAATATATGATCCCTTATCTAATGGACAAGTCATTGACAAGATCAGAGTTCATCTACAAGGTCAGAGTTCGATAAAAGCTTTTGAGAGCTATGATTGCCAGTTGGTTCCTGAAGTCATACGCGATAATAGTTTTAGACTTATCCAAGTGGGAGACTGTTGGATTAATGTCTAAGTCCATAACTATAATTGGTAAGACTTGACCCGACCCGGCATGGTCCATTTGGGTTGCATGGCATCATGCACTTGGATAGACTATAATGAGAGAAATAAGACACTTATGGTTATTAATATATTATAAGTTCTAGTATATTAATAATAAGAATAATAAGATTATTTAATTAGTATTGATCAAGAATTAATCTAGGATTAATTAAGTGATCAAAAGAAGACTAATTAAATATATGGGTTGATTGTGTAAATCATTCATTCTTATATATGTGGGCTTGTGATCCAAGATTCCTTATGTTGGACTAAGTCCATGGGGTGACCCATGGATACTCCATGGAGGTTAAAATCCATGGAGCATAAGGAATGGGTAAAGTCATGAGTTACATGGTGTAACCCTAATAGCCACCATATAAAAGAAACCCATGGGTCAAGAAATCGTTACACTATGTGTGTGTATGAGGGCTACCATAGGACTACTATCCCGAACTAGATATAAGATGTAAAGATAGAAGATTGATATAAAATCAAATCCACAACCAAGTCGTGAATAAACTTATATTAATACATGTTGTGAGTCGGGTAACCATGCTAATACGACAACGAGACCTCCTTGACGCTTGTCAGATGTCGGACGATACCCAGAATTTGTCACCCCAGGCGTGCCTGCCTAACTGTAGCTAGCAGTTAAGGTGTGGGATTGTCAGTCCCGAATAGATCAATTCACAAATTCCTCGCTCTCCCTCCAGGAGACTCTGGTTACACTTCCGGGGAGCATTTACTGATCATCCATAAAGGGTAGTGACAAACTCACAAAGTAGTACTAAACTATTCACAGGGTTCTCATACGATATCAAACATACAAAAGATTATGACACATAATTCAGTGAATATAGATACATACAATGAAACTATCTGGCAATACATTCAAATGATACGGGGATAAACTGAATCAGATATAGTTTATCTAATAACTTTATATACATATTAGTACATGATAAAACGAACACTAAAGAACCCCAAGTTATTCCCATAATAATTTGATTAGTTTGGTTATTTTCTTAACTAAAATCCATTTAGTTGTAGTTGATAAATCATCCCTTATGCTCAGCATAATACATAAGGGGCTAAAGGTATTTATAAATTTTCCAGATATTATTTGAAACACATCAATGTTATGTTTTGAAAACATTTATAGTTTGCTTGTATTCCCCACCTGAAAACATTGAAAAACACGGAAAAAGCGTAGGGGTATGAACTCACCGGATGAGAAATGTGACGATTTCAGGTGCTAAACGTTGGATTCGGGGCTTGCAAACGCACGAGGTTCATATGTATAATGAAAAGATACACATTTGTATCTAATTAGGACTTAGTTTATTTATTTGTTAGGGACAAACACTTCTAGTTGCGGAAACACTCCATTACAAGTGTTTGGAAGGACCCGAGGTGGCATTTAAGGACATGTGAAGCTTGGATATGGAGTTTACTCCCCAAGAGTAAGCTTACAAGAGGGTTTACGGCCCTAATGACTATTCCCCATGAGTTTACGGCCGTAAACTCATGGGTGGTAAGTTATTCGATGCCAAATGGTCAAACATGCACACGGGAGGTTCTAGGGTCGATTCCATGGCTTAGGAAGTGATCAGGACTTGAAACGACCTTGGAAATGAGTTTAAGGTCTAAGGAGATGTTCTTGGCGAGTTTACTACCTTAAACTCATGAGTTTACAACCGTAAACTCATGCTTGTCCATGAATCAAGGGCTTTGGTGGTTGAAGGTTAATCACATGTGATTCTACGTCCAAAACCAAGCTATTCAAGGGGTTAAAGGCACCTTAACACCCTTTGTTGGGTGTTTATGGTCTAAGGAAGTGGGTTTACAGTCCAAGAATCTTCTTGGGCCGTAAACTCAAGTTTTTCCCATTTGATGATGATTTGGTGCATCACATGAAGGTTCATGAGGTTCTACACTCCCATGGAAGCATTTTGAAGGTGTTTAAGGGCATTTTGACTCATTAACATGAGTGTATGGTCCATGAATTAGGGTTTATGGTCCAAGAAAATGCTTGGGCTATAAACTCATGTCCATACATCATACGTCATTATTTTGGGGTCCTTAGTCCATGCATGCAAGTTTATAAGTCGAATCTAAGCCCTAGAAGTGTTTTGGAGGGGTTTTGAGACTTCAAAACCCTCATATGGGGTGTTCATGGCCTAAGGGGGTTACTACACTGTAAACACTTGTTTATGGTCTCATTCCTCATAAAAATTCCGAATTTGAAGGTCTAAGATGCTAATTCATGAGTTAGGGAAGTTACCTTAGTGATTTGGAGCTTGTTTTGGATGATTTTGGCAAATTTTTGGATTTTAAAGAGAGAGTAGTTAGAGAAAGTTTTTAGAGAGAGAGTAAAAGCCTCAAAATGATGTCACTCAATCCCTTATATAGGGGTTGAGTTTGTGGCCCGGTGGAATTCTACCCGATACTGATGCTATACGATGGTTTTGGCTGCACCCGATAAAGTTGCCGTAATTACGATTTAGACGAAACTAAATATTTTCTAAATGAAAATAGAAAATATTTTAATGAATTAAAATATATCCCAACACTTATGAGATTTAAATGGAAGTCGCAATTGATTAAATTAAGCCAAAGTTAACAAAAAAATTTGAGACGACACGGTTTTACTAACTGAACCGGTTTAAAGCGACGAAATAAATTACGGGGTGTTACATTATCCCCCTATTAGAGAGGATTTCGTCCCGAAATTCAAAATTTAGATGTGACTCACGGATTTAAAGGAGAATATGGATACTTCCGTTCTTTTGAATCATCACACTACCTAGTGAATTCGGATTCTCTCATGGCATTTCAGGGAACCATTCACTTATCAAAATATGGCTTGTTCATACGTTTAACCTCTTGATCTATGAATTTGATCGATTCTATAATGATGCTCAAATCTTCCTTGATTCTTGTCTCATCAAGGGGATTACCAAGGTTTCATCGGGTAGATGCTTCTTAAAGACAGAGACGTGAAGTGCCAGATAGATGCTACTAAGTTCTGAAGGTGTTCGGAGTTTGAAGGTTACGAAATCAATTCTACGAGGATTTCGAAGGATCTGATGTATTATGAGGGAAGTATTTTGCACTTCCCAAAGCGTATCATGCTTTTCAGGGATAAATCCATCAACACGATGCACGCTCCAACAAGAAAGCACATCTTCATGGAGCCGGGTAGCTAAGGGTCTGATGGATTTAGAAGAAATCTATGGGTTGGTTTGCGATATTAGTTGATGGGACCCAAGAATCGACAGGTTTTTTTTTTTGGGTATTTTCGGTACCGAGAATTTCCCTATTTCCTTAGACGTAGGAGAAGTACACGGTTACAATTGCTTTGCTTGCCTACATGATCGAGGGAAAGAGATTTGACCGAAAGGATACCACTGCTAACCCGTAGTGATCATATCAATTCTTGGTCACCGTTTTGAACACGCCATTCTCACTGAGGTTTGGTCACGAGGTAGATCTAGAGATTAGGCCGATGCAGAACTAAGCTAAACGTTCAAAAGGAATTCTCGGGAATTCTTTGGGAAAGACATTTAGGGGAAAGAGCTGCTGACTTTCTGTTTCTTAATGATCACTGAAACGAGGAATACGTGGTAATTCATATTGGGAAAAACTTTTGAGCTTGAAGGCATGGATTGATACGATGGTTTGATGCCGAAGATCACGAGAGTCAGGTCGGGGAAAAGATCTAGACGAGCGACCCTTTTCGAAACTAAAGGATAGCAACATGAATGAGACTTGGTCATTCCATATCAAACATAGCATCAAAGTATTTTGTGAAAAGTTTTCCCCTTTTAAATCGAATGGAACAGAATAATCCTCCAGACTGAGGATTCATTCTATAGGTACGAAGTTAGTGTTCTTTATCTCACTGGTTAGTCGCCTCGATTGCACTCAATTTTGATTCCTAACGAAAGATTAAGTTTAGACAGGTGTTCGAATAGATAGATAACAAGTTACCCTTCTGGTACTAGAATCGAAAAAGAGTTGCAGGGATAAGAATTGTCAAAGAGGAGTATACCTGCGGCGACAGTGGGATCAGCGGTTGTAGCTGCTTTGGGGCAATTTCTTTTGAAGTGCCCTACTTCACCACAATTGTAGCAGGCTGGACTGATTCCCGCTCCGGATGATTGGTTTGTTGATTTGGCTGGTTTTCTAAAGGTTCGAGAAAGATGGCCCTTCTTGCCACAGTTGCCACAGATCCTTTCGCGACATGGACCAGGAATGCGGTGATGGTAGCTGCACATACTACACCAAGGAAGGGTACCAGTGTATCTACTGGTGGGAGTTTGGGCTGTGGAACCAACAGCCGAAACAACAATAGGGGCAGTAGCAGCATGGACTGCTACTGTTTGCTGTTTTTTTAGAAGAGCCTTGCGCACTCCGGGCCTTCCACTTATTCAAGAATTTCTTTTTACTTCCACCTCCACTTGTGACTTGCTCATGAGTGGTGTCCACCTCATTAGAGTGGTCTTCGTGATCGATCAAGATTTTCGCAAGACATTTAGCGCTGTCATAGGTGTCTGGCTTCGCAACTAAGATATTCCCTTTTGTTGGCTGGGTTAACCCCCGAATGAACCTCTCAATCTTTTTATTCTCTGGGGTAACCATTCCCAAATAGAGTAACTCTAGATCATCGAATCTTGAAGTATAAGAGGCTATGTCGGAACCCTTCATCTTTAGGTTCCAGAGTTCGTTTTCTAGCTTCTGAATTTCACCCCGCGGGCAATACTCTGCAAGCAGAAGCTCCTTCATAGCTTCCCAACCCATAGCATTTGCTACAGGTAGAGTCATGGATTTGACTCGGCCGTTCCACCAAGTCAGGGCTTTGTTAAGGAAGGTGCAGGCAGCAAACTTTACTTTGTCAGACTTCGAACAGGCACATATTTCAAGGATTGATTCGATTTTCTTGAACCATCGAGTTAGGGAAATGACACATCCAGTGCCATCGAAGGATGTGGGTTTCGCGTTCATGAAGTCTTTATAGGAACCCCCTTTTCGGTGTCCCTGGCTGTCTTCTGGGTTTTGGGGTTGGGGACCACCTCCTGAACTACCAGGGTTCATTTGTGACATGGCTTCCACCATTGCGGCAGTCAGGATTGTCTGAAGTGATGCGAGCTCAAATTGAGGAGGAGGTGGTGGAGGAGGAGGATTGTCGTTGTTCTTCGAGTTGGGTTTCTTTCTTGGAGTCATCGTGATCTAAAAAGATCAGGAAAGAGAGGATCATAAGTCCTTTGAATTAAATCTGGAGATGGAACAAGGGATATCTCATCAAGACATATATAGCATTATATCAAGCGATAAAGCAGGAAAAAGTTATCAAGGCAGAACATTTTATCGCTAGAGGAATAATCAAGGAACAACACGTATACGAGGACTTTCTACCAAGGATCGGCTCGAGAAATACTCCCATAGTATTGTATGATTTGCTGCAACGACGACTCGTTGTTTGGAGTATTGGGTAAGTTTTAGGTATGTTACGTACCACAGTCACTCCCAAGCACATGTTGGCCGTGTCTCGAATGAATATAGTTGGCCAGGCTATATTGATCCTAGACATGACTACATAACTACCCAGGTTTAACCGCAGCGTACAACACACATTTACTTATGTTTTGTTCTACTTGTAGTTATGGATCTCGACGGTTCGGTATACTTGTATACTTTTGAAAATACTTATAGTTTGAAGATACTTTTAGTTCAGAGTACTTAGGCCCTTTAATGTTTATAGTTTTATACCATGTAAGGTTTTTTGGTATACTCCGTTCACTATAAACATGGCTCTGATACCAATCTGTCACACCCCAAAAACCAAAGGCGGAAACATTTCCGGGGTTGACTCCACGTTGAGTATCAAATCCAATGTACATAGTAATCACAGTAAAGAACCATTACAATACATATATTTGAAAGTTTACATTTGTTTCAAAAGTAAATTATACAAGTGTTATACATATATCATATGAACAAAAGTTGAGACGAGTCTTCTGAGCACTCCGTCTTCACCAAAAGATATCATTGTGTACCTGTCTAATTTGGACCTGAGAATACAAGCGGTTTGAAAATCAGCATAAAGCTGGTGAGTTCATAAGATGTTTGTTTTCTGAAACTGTACCAGTTTCCTTTAGTTTTCCGAAAAGGTTTGTTGTCCAAGAAAATCCCATATTTTCTTATGTTAAACAGTTTAGTTATCCTTCATTACAGCTCAATTACGTGTTATATGTCAACCCCAGGAAAATCCCATATTTTCCTAAATGCAAGATTGATTGAATAACACAGAGTATAGTTTAATAATCAAACTATATATTGAGAATCATGGGCTTACTATCTCGAAATAGATATAAAATACTTTAATATACACGAACTGTAGATAGAAAGTAGTTTGAAAACCTTGGGACTAATATCCCGAACTAGATACAAGATAGTTTGATATACTTGAAAATATAGACTGAAAACCATGGGATTACTATCCCGGACTAGATACAAAATAGTTTTATAAAACCATGGGATTACTATCCCGAAATACATATAAGATAGTTTGATAAAATCATGGGATCACTATCCCGAACTAGATATAAGATTGTTTGATAAATTCATGGGATCACTATCCCGAACTAGATATAGATTCTAACCATAGGAATAACATCCTGAAATAGATATGAACCCTATAGACTAAAAACCATGGGACTACTATCCCGAACTACATATAAGATCTAAAGATAGAAGATTGATATAAAATCAAATCCAAAACGAAGTCGTGAATAAACTTATATTAATACGTGTTGTGAGTCGGGTAACCATGCTGATACGGCAACGAGACCTCCTTGACGCTTGTCAGATGTCGGACGGTGTCCAGAATTTGTCACCCCAGGCGTGCCCGCCTAACTGTAGCTAGCAGTTAAGGTGTGGGATTGTCAGTCCCGAATAGATCTATTCACAAGTTCCTCGCTCTCCTTCCAGGAGACTCTGGTTACACTTCCGGGGAGGATTTACTGATCATCCATAAAGGGTAGTGACTAACTCACAAACTAGTACTAAACTATTTACAGGGTTCGCATACGATATCAAACATACAAAAGATTATGAAACATAATACAGTGAATATAGATACATACAATGAAACTATCTGGCAATACATTCAAATGATACGGAGATAAACTAAATCAGACATAGTTTATCTAATAACTTTATATACATATTAGTACATGATAAAACAAACACGAAAGAACCCCAAATTATTCCCATCATAATTTTATTAGTTTGGTTATTTTCTTAACTAAAATCCATTTAGTTGTAGTTGATAAAGCATCCCTTATGCTCAACATAATACATAAGGGGCTAAAGGTATTTATAAATTTTCCAGATATTATTTGAAACACATCAATGTTATGTTTTGAAAACAGTTATATTTTGCTTGTATCCCCCCCCCCCCCCCCCCACCGAAAACATGGAAAAACACAAAAAAAGCGTAGGGGTATGAACTCACCGGACGAGAAATGTGACGATTTCGGATGCTAAACGTTGGTTCGGGGCTTGCAAACGCACGAGGTTCCTAGGTATAATGAAAAGATACATATTTGTATCTAATTAGGACTTAGTTTCCTTATTTATTAGGGACAAACACTTCTAGTTGCGGAAACACTCCATTACAAGTGTTTGGAAGGACCCGGGTGGCATTTAAGGACATGTGAAGCTTGGATATGGAGTTTACTCCCCAAGAGTAAGCTTACAAGAGGGTTTACGACCCTAATGACCATTCCCCATGAGTTTACAGCCGTAAACTCCTGGGTGGTAAGTTATTGGATGCCAAATAGTCAAACAATGCACACGGGAAGTTCTAGGGTCGATTCCATGGCTTAGGAAGTGATCGGGACTTGAAACGACCTTGGAAATGAGTTTAAGGTCTAAGGAGATGTTCTTGGGGAGTTTACTACCTTAAACTCATGAGTTTACAACCGTAAACTCATGTTTTTCCATGAATCAAGGGCTTTGGTGGTTGAAGGTTAATCACATGTGATTCTGTGTCCAAAACCAAGCTATTCAAGGGGTCAAAGGCACCTTAACACCCTTTGTTGGGTGTTTACAGTCTAAGGAAGTGGTTTTACGGTCCAAGAATGATCTTGGGCCGTAAATTCATGTTTATCCCGTTTGATGATGATTTGGTGCATCACATGAAGGTTTATGAGGTTCTACACTCCCATGGAAGCATTTTGGAGGTGTTTAAGGGCATTTTGACTCATTAACATGAGTTTATGGTCCATGAATGAGGTTTTACGGTCCAAGAACATGCTTGGGCCGTAAACTCATGTCCATACATCATAAGTCATGATTTTCGGGTCCTTAGTCCATGCATGCAAGTTTCTAAGTCGAATCTAAGCCCTAGAAGTGTTTTGGAGGGGTTTTAAGGCTTCAAAACCCTCATATGGGGTGTTCACGGCCTAAGGGGGTTCCTAGACCGTAAACACTTGTTTATGGTCTCATTCCTCATAAAAATTACGAATTTGAAGGTCTAAGATGCTAATTCATGAGTTAGGGAAGTTACCTTAGTGATTTGGAGCTTGTTTTGGATGATTTTGGCAAATTTTCGGATTTTAGAAAGAGAGTAGTCAGAGAAAGTATTTAGAGATAGAGTAAAAGCCTCAAAATGATGTCACTCAATCCCTTATATAGGGGTTGAGTTTGTGGCCCGGTGGAATTCTACCCGATACTGACGCTATACGATGTTTTTGGCCGCACCCGATAAAGTTGCCGTAATTATGATTTAGATGAAACTAAATATTTTCTAAATGAAAATAGAAAATATTTTAATGAATTAAAATATATCCCAAAACTTATGAGATTTAAATGGAAGTCGCAATTGATTAAATTAATCCAAAGTTAACGGAAAAATTTGGGACGACATGGTTTTACAAACGGAACCGGTTTAAAGCGACGAAATAAATTACGGGGTGTTACAGAATCAATTGGGCAGGAAATCAAGATGCTTTGATCCGATCGAGGAGCAGAGTACCTAAGTCTTGAATTCCACGACTATCTCAAGGAATGCAGAATAGTTTCGCAATTGACGCCACCTAAGACACCACAACTGAATGGTGTGGCAGAAAGGCATAATCAAACCTTGTTAGACATGGTCCGTTCTATGATGAGTCGTGCTTCACTTCCTATCTCATTCCCGGGTTATGCCTTAGAGAGTGCCGCCCATATCCTTAACTGCGTCCCTACAAAGAAGGTTGCGAAAACACCTCATGAGATGTGGACAGGGAAAGCTCCCTCGTTGGCACATATCAAGGTTTGGGGTTGTGAAGTTTTCATAAGACGAGATACTCACGACAAGCTCGAACCTCATTGTGAGCGTTGTATTTTCATCGGCTACCTGCAGAAATCCTTTGGATATCTCTTCTATAGACCGAATGACAATGTCGTCTTCGTTGCGAGGAGGGGGGTTTTTCGAGAGCGAGAACTCATAAGCGAAGGAGACAGTTGGAGGCAAATTGATCTTGATGAGATTCAAGAGTCGAGTGATGAAGGAACCTCAACCACTGGCGCTCAAGCTAAGGAGGAAACTCCCGTTGAACCGATTGACCAATCCTTACCTCTTAGATGTTCCGAAAGAGTTAGAGTTCAACCCTAGTTGTATGGTTTTCATATTACTACCAAAGGGGACATGTATATTAGTGACAGTACACTAGTAAATCTAGATGAACCTAACAACTATAAGGAAGCCATGGCAGGCCAGAGTCTGCTAAACGGAAAGAGGCGATGGATAGCGAGATTCAGTCCATGTGTGACAACCAAGTTTGGATTTTGGTTGACAATGTGCCCGGACGTAAGACGATTGGGTGCAAATGGATCTTCAACAAGAAGACCGATGTGGATGGGAATGTACACACGTATAAGGAACGACTAGTGGCGAAGGGATTTACTCAAACACCCGGAGTTGACTATCATGAGACCTTCTTACCAGTTGCCAAGATAAAATCTATTAGTGTGATGCTAGCCATTGTTGCATTTCGTGATTATAAGATATGGAAAATGGATGTCAAGACCGCTTTCCTCAATGGGAAGCTGGATGAGGATGTTTACATGGCTCAGCCAGAAGGTTTTGTCGATAAGAAGCATCCCAATAGAGTGTGCAAGCTTGAGAAGTCCATTTATGGACTTAAGAAAGCATCTCACAGATGGAATCTTTGCTTTGATGAGAAAGTCAAAGAGTTTGGATTTGTACGAAGCGAAGATGAATCCTGTGTATATGTCAAAGCCAGTGGGAGTATAGTTAGATTTCTCGTTTTTTATGTCGATGACATACTGCTCATGGGAAACAACATCCCGAATCTACAGGAGGTTAAGTCCTGGCTCAGGAAGTGTTTCGCTATGAAGGACCTCGGAGAGGCTTCCTATATTTTGGGAATAAGGATAGTGAGAGAACAAAGTAAGAGACTAATAGGACTTAGTTGAATACTTACTTATATAAAGTGCTAAAATGTTTTAGTATGGAAAACTCGAAGAAGGGAGAACTACCGATAGAAAGTAATGCCAAGTTGAGTAAGACTCAAAGTCCGAGTACTGAAGCCGAGATAGTCGAGATGAGCCGAGTACCTTACGCTTCCGCAGCTCGCTCAATCATGTACGCTATGACTAGTACTCGCCCTGATGTGGCCTTTGCTTTGAGCATGGTAAGTAGATATCAAGGGAACCCTAGCAGAGCTGATTGGATTGCGGTTAAGAATATCCTTAAGTACCTTCGAAGAACCAAGGAATGGTTTTTAGTACTCGGAGGGAGTGATGACTTAAAGGTGCGAGGGTATAGTGATGCCAGTTTCCAGATTGACAGGGATAACTACCGTTCGCAGTCGGGCTGGGTCTTCACCCTAAATGGGGGAGTGGTGACTTTGAAAAGTTCCAAGCAGGAAACTGTAGCTGATTCAACGTGCGAATCAGAGTATATTGTAGTGAGCGAAGCGTCAAAGGAGGCGATATGGTTGAAATACTTCATTGGTGACCTTGGAGTTGTGTCTGCCATAAAGGAGCCTATGGAAATTTTCTGTGAAAATGATGGAGTGGTTTCCTTGACCAAGGAACCAAGGGATCATGGTTGATCTCGGCATATCGACATAAAATATCACTTTATTAGACATCGAGTAGAAGAAGGACACCTCGTGGTTAAGAGGATATCATCAGAAGATAACCCAACAGGTCCGCTTATGAAGGGACTGAGTAGGGTTAAGCACTTGCAGCACGCTAGGAGCATTGGGCTAAAGGATGATATTAGTTTCGATTAGATAGTTTTGGAAACATATAATAGATGTATTTGACATTTGATGATTAAATAAAGAAGTATTATTTATAAGTAAAGTTATTGTCTTATGTTTATTGTTTAACTATTGTTTTAATTTACATGTATTGACTTCCAGAATAATTGAGTTTGTTAAGAATCATCCAATTATTCAAATAGTCCAGAATCGTTCATGTGTTGGAAGTAGACATGAATGAAAATTGTCATGAATTGGTGTGTAGATTGTCTAAATGGTATTAGACATAGCAAAGGGTTGCTACAACGTTCATGAGTGCTTGTGAACAAGTTTTGAGCATTGGAATAAACCCGTGCTTGCTGGAATCACTTTATGGAATGTGAAAAAAGTGATCGCAAGACGATAATATCATATGGTCTTAAAACCTAGATATATGGTTTATCATTTGCTAATTGGTTGTGCATTGATAATGCAAAACCACATCAGTAAATTGATGTTATAACACGCATTGTTGTGTATAAATGATTGGTGGATAAGTAAATGCATATAATTCGAAGTTTATCTGTTACTTTTATCCTAAGAGGGTAAAAGCGATATCACGGCCGCTCGATGATTTGATTTGACTTATGTGCCAGGCCTGGTCAGGACTGAATTGATGGGTTCAATTAAGTTCTATGTCAAATAAATCTGAGATCGAGAAATCAACTACATGACAATTAGTTCCATGAGATTGTCCGCACAATATCTAAACAGAGGACTGTACGATCCCTTATCTAAAGGATAGGTTACTAATCGGAGTTGACAGCGTCTTTGAGAGCTACGATTGCTAATCAGATTGTGTTTACATTTATAGTTAGTAGACTTATCCAAGTGTGAGACTGTTGAATTAGTGTCTAAGGCTGTAACTATATTTGGTAATTACTTGACCCGGTTTTGTATGGTCATTTTGGGTTGCCTTCACCATAGCAACATGACAAGGTGATTTATATAGAGAGAAGAAATATTATTACTAATATTTTATAAGAATAATATATTAAAGGAATAATAATATTGTTTGATTAATATAAGTCATAAATTAATTAGGAATTAATTTGTTGACTTAAAGAGATTAATTAAATAAAGGGGCATAAACTGTCAAATGTGTGATAGTTGTGTTTTAGGCTATGAATCCTTATGGATATGGGAAGGGACGATTTTAAGGATATGGATATCCTAGAAATCATCCAAGGCCCTATCTAGAAGGATATTTGGATTGCTTTGAGGCTAAGTTATCCAATTAGGGTTTAAGGTAAATCCCTACGAGCTCATAGTATAAATAGACCTTTAGCGAAGGAGAAATCGACCACTCTATGCTTTGAGGAAACCCTAGAGCCGATTTCATACCTCTCCTCTCTCTCATATCATCTTCTTGCTAGTAGGTGTTTGTAAGCCATTAGAGGAGTGACAATTGCGACTCTAAGCTCCAAGGAAAAGAAGTTTTCAAGCAAGTAACTGAAGGTATTATTCTAGATCTGATATGTTGTAAATTGTTTGTTTACACTAGATCTATGATTCAAAGTCTTGAACATGAAATTAGAGAAACCTAGATCCAAGCAATAGGTTTTGCATGTGCACATAGGAAAGTTCTTATGGCTTAAACCCATCAAACTCTGCCAGTGGGAGATATGTATCCCAACTTCCCCCGAAATCTTGCACGCATACATGCAGCATGTCTTCTAATGTCTGTATCGTTCTCTCACTCTAACCATCAGTTTGAGGTTGATATGTTGTACTGAAATGCAGTTGGGTACCCAGTTGAAACGACCCAAAAATCACGACCAAAAAAAAAAAATTTTTTAAAAGCATTACTAGAATCATAATTATAAAAACTGTATCATAAGTCATAACATAAATTCTCGAGTATTAATTCAAAACATAATATCATTATCAGAGTCAAACATTCCCAGGCTAACTGACTATGGTGTGTGCACTGCAATCTCCCCGAGCTCCTCTTTTGAAAACTGAGTACCTGAAACCAAAACTGAAAATCGTAAGCACGAAGCTTAGTGAGCTCCCCCCAACTACCACATACCATATAATAACATATAAACACATATTGGGCCTTGCCCACTGCATCGGGACGAAGCCCGGAAACTGCATCGGACCGGAGTCCGAAACTGACTGGGACCTTGTCCCCTGCATCGGACCAAAGTCCGGAACTAACTGCATCGGACCGAAGTCCGGAACTAACTGGGACCTTGTCCCCTGCATCGGACCAAAGTCCGGAACTAGCTGCATAGGACCGAAGTCCGGAACTGACTGGGACCTTGTCCCCTGCATCGGACCGAGGTCCGGACTAACTGGGGCCTTGCCCCCTGCATCGGACCGAAGTCCGGAAACTGAATGAACATAGCATAGCATAACATATCAACTAGCATGAACACATATACTGCATACTACATCGGGCCGTAGCCCGGAACACATAACACATAACACATAGCACATAAATCCTGTCTGAGCCACGAAGGCATCAAACATACTAACTACTGCATCGGACCGAAGTCCGGAAACTACTGCTAACTGAACGGGCCGACATTGTGGCCTTAGACCCATCCCTACTGGAAGGAAACTCACCTGATACTGCTGAACTGCTGCTGCTAATCCCTTTGACCGCTACCTGACCTCTGTCTTCGAACTGCTGCTCCACTAGCTCCTCGAGCTACCAATATCAATGTAACACTTAGTCTAACTGACCTCTAATGGTCAACTAAGTCAACTATTAACAATGCCAAAGTCCCGGCCACATTCAACCTTCCAGGCCATCCCTACTCGCCGAGTCACCAAACTGACTCGTCGAGTTCATATATTTAGAGTTATTCCTGTTCGCGACTCGACTCGCCGAGTCAGCCACTGACTCGCCGAGTCTACTGATTTCCGAGTCTTGTCCTGTCCAACTCACTGAGTCCTGGCTCGACTCGCTGACTCAAGTCTTAACTCGAAGGGTTTGGGACCACGCGACCTGACTCGTCGAGTCGAAGAACAGGCTCACCGAGCACACGGCAATCTCCAACCAACTCGCCGAGTTGTTCATCCAACTCGCCGAGTTCCTGCCTATCTTCATTTGACTCGTCGAGCTGTTCATCCCACTCGTCGAGTTCCTCCTTATCATCAAGCTACTTGCCGAGTCCACTCGAAGGACTCGCCGAGTCCATTCGGTTCTACATACATCCAGAGGACCTTTGAGTCATGCATGGACTCCAAACTGTAGATCCACTCTTCTAAGGTCTATTCCTTACGTAAAGTGGCAAACTTTACGTGTGGCTGAGGAGATCTAGGCTCAAAACACTATAAACTCAAGTTTAAGACAAAGGGGCTCAACAATCAACCCAATAACTGATGCTTTATGAGTCTCTAGGCCATGATACATTTAGATCTGAAGTAGCAACTTCAGATCTAAGCTTCCCACTCGAAATGGGTCTTAATCAACCATAAAACCCCCAAAGCTCATAACAAAATAGATCTAGATGCAAGGAAGGGAAAATGGCATCTTAATACCTCCAAGAAGAACACAAACTGAAGTAGATCTCGGATCTACACCTCTCTTTTGAAGCCACCTTCCTGATCTTCAAGTCCCTTCCAAGATTTCCTTCCCCCAAAGCTATTTCTCTCAAATGATGGAGGCTCCCACGAATCTAGGGTTTACAGTTTCTCTAGGATGATATGGAGGCTGAGGGAGGGGCATAACTCCCTTTTATATAGGATGCAACTCCCAGAATTAGGGTTTTCCTCGCACAGACCAGACTCGCCGAGTCTCCTTGGTCGACTCGCCGAGTCGGTCACTTACTCCCCGACCCGGATCCCGCTCGGACTCACCGAGTCCCTCCTTGGACTCGCCGAGTCGACCCCTAAACTTAGGGTTTTCTTTCCTTTCTTGGTCTTCGAAACTTTGGGTGTTACAACTCTCCCCCACTTAAACTAAACTTCGTCCTCGAAGTCTGCTATGGCCCACTGCCTGCGAGCTGCCTCTAAAACCCAATCAACTATTCTAACACCAGCTGCCTACCCTTGCTGGCTTTTGCTCGATCCTTCCGACTAACCTTAATCCCTGCAGATAACATCTCGGGTCAACCCTGACCCTGAACATCCTGGAGACCCAACTTACTCAACCGGCAATCCTTCTGGTACTCACCGAGTACTAAACTGAACCTATAGGGGTTCACCCCTTCCTGTCCTTGCGCAAATCCCTTGCCTTCCCAAGGCAAGGTTCTATAACCAACTATTTCTCTGTAACTGTGAAGGTCCTATACTTCACCAACTCCATCACCCCCGCCAAATTCCAGTACGGGTCAATACCGCCAACAACCATGAACGCCCCTATCTGACATAACTTGGAGCCGAGCACCCCCCCCCCCCCCCCCCCGATTTCGACTAACTGAAAACCACCATAGACTGTTTACCCGCACTACTACTGACTGAAAGTTTCTGTTGTTCCTCATCCGCCTTTCGGATGAATCGAGCCACCCCGGTCCCTACTGACGTCTCCATATTTGGGTTACCGAACCCTACCGGTTACTACACCCCCTCGCAATCTCCTAGTCGCTTCCAGCGACTCCTGAAAATACTTCGACTATCTATAGTTGTTCTATCCATTCTTCCGCTCATACTGAAACGATGTTGCTGGAAATAGCTTGCTTATATCCCATCTGATTACTCAACTCCTACTAACTCGAGCCTTCCATCCTGAAAGAAAAGCTACCTGCCTAGCTATCTTTACATATCACTATACTCGGCCGAAGGCTCAACTGATCCTACTGAGAGAGACTTGCCATTTCCAAATCAACCAACTATACCGTCAACACTTGCATTCCAACACAAATACAATACTGACCAAAAACTCTAAAACCTTCCAAACACTGAATTGTCTGCAATACTGAACCTGCCTGAAACACTAAACTGCCTGAAACGCTGATCTGGCTGAAACACTGAGCTGCCTGAAACACTGAACTGGCTGAAACACTGAGCTGCCTGAAACACTAAACTGGCTGAAACACTGAGCTGCCTGAAACACTAAACTGGCTGAAACACTGAGCTGCCTGAAACACTAAACTGGCTGAAACACTGAGCTGCCTGAAACACTAAACTCAAACCCAACTGTGGAGTCAAGGGACCCGCACTTAGTCGCTTCCACGACTTCTGAATGAAATATTCCTCTAGGACTAGTTTCCACTAGTTATCCTGTCACTGTGGCTCTAACAACCTTCCGATCCAACCGATCGGGTCCATACATCACATCCTGACATCATCCATTCCATGTCTATCAACATGATGGTTCCCAGACTGACGGTAGCCCTTAACATACCCGAACCCCAACGGTCCACTGCTACTCTGATCTCATAACTGATGTGACGATCTATAGCCCAAATTGCTGACTTAGCCATAACTTAACCATTTGGGAAATCCGAAATCTAACTCGTGGATTCCCATATTCCCACTGCTGCACCCGAACGGGTGGGAATTACTACGTTCCCGCGTTCAACAACAAGCTCATGCTGCTACCAATCTGATAAAAGGTTGCGACTACGCTCGCGGACTTACAACTCTCTAGTACTATCTGGCTACTAGTGAATGCTACGGGTACCCCCGCAGACTTACAACACTACTACTACTATCTGACTACTAGTGAATGCTACGGCTACCCCCGCAGACTTACAACACTCTACTACTATCTGACTACTAGTGAATGCTACGGCTACCCCCGCAGGCTTACAACACTCTACTACTATCTGACTACTAGTGACTGCTACGGCTACCCCGCAGACTTACAACACTCTACTACTATCTGACTACTAGTGAATGCTACGGCTACCCCCGCAGACTTACAACACTACTACTACTATCTATCCCGAGGACATCCTAACTATCCCTAGTCCCGCTTGTGATTCCTCATCCTGATTCCTCAAACCAGCCCTCAGTCTTTGAATTCTGCATCATCCCCGACATCTTATATCCTTGATATACTTAGCGCTTCGTCGAGGAATTCTGCGGCTTGGTTCCCAAACCAACCGTCTACTAATCCGGATACAAGAAGCTACTGTTGGGAAGTTTCCAACCTCCCAACTCCTAAATCCACATAATCCTGCATGCTGGCTCTGCCACTAGCTACTAATACGAAGACATCTCCTGTTAACCGTTTTCTCCGGATCCTCATTCCGACTCACTTCAGCCTTTTACAGGTGGTCCTCAAATCCTGGATTCCCAACCAGCTTCTAACCATCTCCATTACATGAACCCACTGCTGGGAAAAGTTCTCGAACTCTCAATTCTGATCTTCTCAATCCATCCATCACTGTGCTACTATCACTTCTTCTCAGAGGCCGCGCACTCATTCTGAGTGACTCTTATCCATCTATACCCGGAGGGTTCTCCCCCACTTCGATCCTGCTTACCCCTTGCTGCTTCACATTCAAAAGAGATCCCGACCTTTACTACCATTCCAAAACTTCTACTGGGGAACCCAAGCCCGCCAGGTAGGAATTTGACCATTCAATCCAAACCACTATCCACTCCGAACTAGCGAAACGAACCAGATCTCTCCCTACCATGCTACAGTTACTGCATCCCCCAAAACTTCTCCATATTAGCACATCCCCTAACTACCAACCAATTATCCGAGGTATGCAAATGGCATATGACATAATCACAAGCAACCCACTCCATAACACAACACTTATACCACAATTGATGCAGAAACCATAACAATATAATCATAACATAAGCTGACAAAAACAAAGTTACATACCTCCATTACTCAGTGCTACTCGAATCCCTGCTGAAATCTACCGGAGAAACTCGGTTCCGAGCCGTAGGCACCCTTGCCCGGCCTTGACAACCACTGACGGTACTTGAAGTTCCAAGGGCAGGAGCTGACGCCTGCCCTGCTGAATACAAACTCGGACAGTGGGCCTTCTTGTGGCCCCTCTGACTGCAATGGAAACACAACGGATCAAGTCCCTGGGCGATGGTAACAACACAGTCTCTGCTAAAATGACCAATCTGGCCGTACATGAAACACCCAGCATCGCCACCACTTCTACGCCTACTCACACCCATGTGCATCCTTCCGTACTTCCCGCATCGACTGCGGTTCTGATAGTTCCTCGTCCTCAAATCTGAACTCTTGGGCCTCTTACTCGAACCTGTGGCAACCTGAGTCTCGTCCATTTTCCTCTTCCCTTCCGACTCCCTGCCCGACTCTCGCTCCTGTGTTACCCCTACGGCAACGTCTGCTGACTGAACAACAGATGTCTGATCCTGAAGCCTCGCTATCAATCTATCAGTGATCCTCACGACCATGTCTGGCAGACCCTCGCGAATGGCTCACGAAACTTCCTCAACTATCCAATTATGTAATGGTTTCTCTTGGAGACAGAATGCCCCACACACCCCTGCCCCCTGATAGCAGAAACTAGAAATGGGATCTCCCTCCCTGATGGATCTCTGAACTCCATAAGATTCGGGACCTAGACGAGCCCCAATCTGTCCTGAAACTAACCCGGCCCTAAAGGCCTCAAGATGACTGTCCATGAGCTCCACAATAGCCTCTCTAACTGAACCGAAAATCACTGGAGTCTGATCGATGATGTTGCGCATAATCTCTGCGGAATTGAAATCCCTCATCTGATCATCAAGCTGCCCGGCTCTAAAGCCCGAGCCAGACCCCTCCCCTGCACCTGAACTGCCAACTGATATCTTGCGCAACGTTACCATGCTGAAAATATACAATCCCTGACCAATTACATACTACTGCTGAGGGATCTCTCACATACTCTACTAGTTCCTTGGTTTCGCCTCGGTCCCTCTTGAATCGAGTACGGATCCTCTGCTTTCAGTAGTATGGGCCCTTACTACCTTCCACATCTATCCGTACTTTCCTCAAGAGTTACCTCAACTCCACCAAGTCCCCTTTACTCTTCTACTGATCTCTGCTACACTCATCCTAGGCTTGCCCTAGGGAACCTCTAACTCTTCCCAAACAGTCCTCAGCTGCTGAAGGCCTCCTTGTAAAGCCAATTAGCCACCACCTGAATACCATCACATGTGATGAGGCTCGGATAATCCTTCGAGTAAAAGTCTCGTCCCTACAACGGTTGGACTCAGACGAGAGTTGTGCAGTAGGGCCAAATCTAGCACTCTTAGATTATCTAACCCTAATCACATGTGATGTGACGTATTCACCTAATGGCTAACTCCCATCACTCAGAGTCCCACAAAGCACAAAGCAAGCAGCATTCGGATAAAGGAAACATACTTAGGCAAAACAATTCTCATAACAAGAAACTGCACTAGCATACAATGCTAAGCTCATGCTATCAGGCATAACCAACACAGGCTATCCTACTACTGTCTACTCAATACTAGCATGCAATTCTTATCAGCCGAAACACAAAAAACAGGCACATAAGGCATCATCCTAGATCCTTAGTCTTATTCTAGCATGCTGTTCTACTGAAGCTGAAACTGAAACTGAAACTCATAATGATGATCATAACATAACTTGTATGGGTAAATTGGGAGTACTTACTTGAGCTCGGCTGATTGCATGCACCACACCCCTTTCTCGTTTTCAAAACTCTTTTCTTTCTAAGTTCTTTTTCCAAAACCCTTTTTCAAAAATGTTTTTCTTTTGAAAATCCTTTATCGTGTCCTTAGTATGAGTCCAAATACACTCGAATGCATATCTGAATCCCTCAAACCAAGGCTCTGATACCAACTTGAAACGACCCAAAAATCACGACCAAAAAAAAAAATTTTTTTTTTTTAAAAGCATTACTAGAATCATAATTATAAAAACTGTATCATAAGTCATAACATAAATTCTCGAGTATTAATTCAAAACATAATATCATTATCAGAGTCAAACATTCCTAGGCTAACTGACTATGGTGTGTGCACTGCAATCTCCCCGAGCTCCTCTTTTGAAAACTGAGTACCTGAAACAAAAACTGAAAACCGTAAGCATGAAGCTTAGTGAGCTCCCCCAAACTACCACATACCATAGAATAACATATAAACATATTAGGCCTTGCCCACTGCATCGGGACGAAGTCCAGAAACTGTATCGGACCGGAGTCCGGAACTAACTGGGACCTTGTCCCCTGCATCGGACCAAAGTCCGGAACAAACTGCATCGGACCGAAGTCCGGAACTGACTGGGACCTTGTCCCCTGCATCGGACAAAAGTCCGGAACTAGCTGCATCGGACCGAAGTCCGGAACTAACTGGGACCTTGTCCCATGCATCGGACCGAGGTCCGGACTAACTGGGGCCTTGCCCCCTGCATCGGACCGAAGTCTGGAAACTGACTGAACATAGCATAGCATAACATATCAACTAGCATGAACACATATACTGCATACTACATCATGCCGTAGCCCGGAACACATAACACATAACACATAGCACATAAATCCTGTCTGAGCCACGAAGGCATCAAACATACTAACTACTGCATCGGACCGAAGTCCGGAAACTACTGCTAACTGAACGGGCCGGCATTGTGGCCTTAGACCCGTCCCTACTGGAAGGAAACTCACCTGATACTGCTGAACTACTGCTGCTAATCCCTTTGACCGCTACCTGGCCTCTATCTTCGAACTGCTGCTCCACTAGCTCCTCGAGCTACCAATATCAATGTAACACTTAGTCTAACTGACCTCCAATGGTCAACTAAGTCAACTATTAACAATGCCAAAGTCCCGGCCACATTCAACCTTCCAGGCCATCCCTACTCGCCGAGTCACCAAACTGACTCACCGAGTTCATATATTTAGAGTTATTCCTGTTCGTGACTCGACTCGCCGAGTCAGCCACTGACTCGCCGAGTCTACTGATTTCCGAGTCTTGTCCTGTCCAACTCACTGAGTCGTGGCTCGACTCGCTGACTCAAGTCTTAACTCGAAGGGTTTGGGACCACGCGACCTGACTCGTCGAGTCCAAGAACAGGCTCGTCGAGCACACGACAATCTCCAACCAACTCGCCGAGTTGTTCATCCAACTCGCCGAGTTCCTGCCCATCTTCATTCGACTCGTCGAGCTGTTCATCCCACTCGTCGAGTTCCTCCTAATCTTCAAGTTACTCGCCGAGTCCACTTGAAGGACTCGTCGAGTCCATTCGGTTCTACATACATGCAGAGGACCTTTGAGTCATGCATGGACTCCAAACTGTAGATCCACTCTTCTAAGGTCTATTCCTTACGTAAAGTGGCAAACTTTATGTGTGGCTGAGGAGATCTAGGCTCAAAACACTATAAACTCTGGTTTAAGACAAAGGGGATCAACAATCAACCCAACAACTAATGCTTTATGTGTCTCTAGGCCATGATACATTTAGATCTGAAGTAGCAACTTCAGATTTGAGCTTCCCACTCGAAATGGGTCTTAATCAACCATAAAACCCCCAAAACTCATAACAAAATAGATCTAGATGCAAGGAAGGGAAAATGGCAGCTTAATACCTCCAAGAAGAACACAAACTGAAGTAGATCTTGGATCTACACCTCTCTTTTGAAGCCACCTTCCTGATCTTCAAGTCCCTTCCAAGATTTCCTTCCCCCAAAGCTATTTCTCTCAAATGATGGAGGCTCCCACGAATCTAGGGTTTACAGTTTCTCTAGGATGATATGGAGGCTGAGGGAGGGGCATAACTCCCTTTTATATAGGATACGACTCCCGAAATTAGGGTTTTCCTCGCACAGACCAGACTCGCCGAGTCTCCTTGGTCGACTCGCCGAGTCAGTCACTTACTCCCCGACCTGGATCCCGCTCGGACTCGCCGAGTCCCTCCTTGGACTCGCCGAGTCAACCCCTAAACTTAGGGTTTTCTTTCCTTTCTTGGTCTTTGAAACTTTGGGTGTTACACCAGTTCTTCGTGAAACTTTTTCCAGAATCTGGATGTAAACCGAACATCCCTATCAGAAACCACCGACACCGGCACCCCGTACCTGGCCACCACTTCTCGAACATAAATGTCTACTAACTTTTCTGCAGATATACTCTCAGTGATTGGAAGGAAATGGGAACTCTTCGACAGTCTGACAACAATGACCCATATGGCATCCACCCCCATCGCCGTCCTCGGTAGCTTCGTATTAAAGTCCATAGTAATCTTCTCCCACTTCCACATGGGTATGGGTAGCGGCTGAACCTTTTCATGAAGTCATTGGTGCTCGGACTTGACCTTCCTGTAGGTCAAGCATCGCTCCACGAACCCAACAATTTCTCGTTTCATGCAGGGCCACCAGTAACTAAGCCTCAAGTCTCTATACATCTTTGTTGCACCCGGGTGTATAGAGAACTTAGACTTATGAGCCTCCTCCAATAGCCTTTGCCTCACTCCCCCTGCCAAATGTGCCCACACTTGTCCGCATTGAGTCAAAAGGCCGCGGCTATCCTTAATGAACAATGGATGCTGACCCCGTATTTTCTCCGATTTCCAGTTTTCCTTCTTTGCCCCTTCAACCAGTGCCCCTCTGATCATTTCCAACAAGGGTGACACCACCGTCATCCTCATACAAATGTCCCTAATCGGGGACCATGTCGCCTTGCAACTCAAGGCATCAGCCACCACGTTGGCTTTCCCCGGGTGATACAGAATTTCGCAATCATAATCTTTAAGGACGTCCAACCATCTCCTCTGCCGCATATTAAGGTTCTGCCGATCCATCAGATACTTTAGACTCTTGTGATCGGTATAGATGGTAAACTGCACCCCATACAGATAGTGTCTCCAAATCTTGAGGGTGAACACCACCGCCCCCAGATCCAGGTCATGTGTGGGGTAATTTGCCTCGTGAGGCTTTAACTGCCTCGAGGCATAGGCAATCACATGCCCTCATTGCATCAACACTGCACCCAATCATGAAATCAATGTGTCACATTATATTATCATGTTATCCAATCCTTCAGGCAGTACGATGACTAGAGCCTTGCATAATCTCCACCTCAGAGTCTCAAATTCCTCCTGTTGATCCTCATCCCACCGAAAAGTCACATTCTTCTTGGTCAAATGCTTCAATGGCATAGAAATCTTGGAGAAATCCCAGATGAATCTCCGATAGTATTATGCTAAACCCAAAAAGCTATGGATTTCCATGGCGTTTCTCAGTACCCCCCATTGCATCACTTCCTCCACCTTTGCTAGATCAACCGAAATACCTTTTTTGATTGATGACATGCCCCAAAAACTGCACTTCCCGCAGCCAGAAGTCACATTCGGAGAACTTTTCATAGAGTTTCTCTGCCCACAAGGTCTCCAATACTTCCCTCAAATATTGTTCGTGCTGCTCCATGGTTTTGGAGTAAACCAGGATATCATCGATAAAAACAATCACAGACTGGTTCAACATCGGTCTGCATACCTTATTCGTGAGGTCCATGAATGATGTCGGAGCATTGGTGAGTCCAAATGGCATCACCACAAACTCTTAATGCCCATATCGAGTTTTGAAAGTTGTCTTCAGTATATCCTCTTCCCTAATCCTCATCTGATGATACCCGGACCTGAGATCAATCTTGGAGAACCAAGATGCACTTTGAAGCTGATCAAACAAATCATCGATCCTTGGCAAAGGATAGCGGTTCTTTACTGTCAGCTTGTTCAGCTCCCTATAATCAATGCACATTCGGTGCATCCCGTCTTTCTTTTTCACGAAAAGGATCGGTGCACCCCACGAAGAGCTACTTGGACAAATGAACCCACAGTCTAACAGTTCATGAAGCTGCGTAGATAACTGTTGCATCTCAGATGGTTCCAACCGATATGGCGCCTTTGCTATTGGGGCGGCACCCGATACTAAGTCAATACGAAACTCCACTTGTCTCTCCGAAGGCACCCCTGGCAATTCTTCGGGGAAAACATCCTGAAATTCCTGGACAACTGGCACAATGCCCACATCCATCGCGGCCCCTACCCTTGTATGTGCGACATAAGCCAGAAAGCCCTTGCAACCCCGCTGAAGAAACCTCCTTGCTCTCACAGCCGAACAGAGGGTCGGGGCTTGCAAGGTCCCCTCACCATGAATAACCAGCTCTCCCCTACTGGGAGTTCGAACCCGAACCAACTGTTGCTCGCAATTGATCATGGCCCCATTGACTCCCAGCCAATCTATCTCGACAATCACCTTCAGTTCCCGCAACGGTATCGGAACTAGGTCGACTCAAAATCTTTCCCCAAGTATATTCAGGACACAGTCCCGATACACCCTCGCTACACTAACAGTGCGATCTGCTGCAATCTCAACCTCGAGAGGGGAGTCCAAGGCCCCTGCCATGTCTCGGAATTTCTTGCTAAGTGCAAGAGACACAAATGATCGGGTAGCACCCGAATCGAACAACACATGAGCAGTCATACCATTGACTAAAAAGGTTCCTGAACAACCATGATGTAAACATAAGCCATACAATTACAATAAATAGTAAGGTATTAGATACATACCAGTCACGACATCTGGTGCAACCCGATCCTCCTCAGTAGTCAGCTAGAACGCACGACTCTTCACCGCCGGAATATCTGCCTTGCCAGGGTGGCCATCGGTGATCCTCAGGGTGGCGGGTGCGGGTGCCGCCACCGTCCCTCCTCCTCCCTGCAACCTAGGGCATTTGGCCTTTTTATGGCCTATTTGATTGCAGTGGAAACATATCAAGCTCTTCCTAGGGCAGTCTTTACTCATGTGGCCCTGCAGGCCACAAGAGTAACATCCCGTCGTCCCATTCACCCTACATCCCCTGTTATGGAATCTCCCACACTTGGCACACTGGCCCCGGCCTTGCTGGCCCTTACCCGAAGAATCAGATGTCTTAGGCTTCTTAGCCTGAGCCCCTGCCACTTGTGCCTTATCATTCTTCCGCTTTGTGCGGGTATCCAACTCTATTTCCCTTTCGCAGGCCTTCTCCACCATCTCGTTTAGGTCTTGCACCCCGTAAAACTCACAAACTCCCGGATAGCGTCCCTTAGCATGGAATGATATCGGGTCTACCTCATTTCCTCATCGGTAGCATACTGCGAAATCAATAAGGCTTGCTCTCGAAACTTGGCGGTGATTTCCGCCACAGTCTCGGTGGTCTGCTGCAAATCATGAAACTCCCTTACTAGCTGTTGTATCTCAATAGCCGGTGCAAACTCCGAATCAAACCGTCAAATGAACTCAGCCCATGACATCTCGGCCACTCCAGCTGGCCCCACCTGACTGGTAACGTCTCCCCACCAGTCGCGAGCCTTGTCTCTCAACATACACGAAGCAAACCCAACCTTTGCCACATTCGGGCAGGAGCTCGTGCGTTGGACATTCTCAATATCTCCTACCCAGCAATGGCTGACAATGGGGTCGCTGACCCCAAAGAATTCCAGCGCCCCGTACGCCTTGAACTCCCGGAAGGAGGGAGTTTGGGTCCCAATCTGTCCTGATGCCATCTCTGTCCTGAAAGATCTGAGTCTCTCCTCCATAATCTCCATAATACCCTCCTTGACCGTCCCAAAAATGAATGGGGTTGCGTCAACGATGCCCCTGGTAACCTCGGCTACATTGAGTTCTCGCAGCCTCTCATCAATGACATCGGTAGTGTCTCTCGATCCTGCCCCGGATCCCGATCCCGATCCTGACCCTCCAGCTCCAAATCGTGTCACCATCATGATAACTAAAATTCCATAAATAATAATGATTTGGGTTTTCATATAAGAGGCAATCCTACACCGGACCTCGTTAGGGTTGCCGGATCCATCAGTGTTGTAGGCACAACTCATGTGCTTCCAGTAGTACGGGCCCAATACTACCTTCCACACATACCTGCACCCATCGCCACTGCTCAATCTGAAACACCAAATTTTCCCAAGACTGAACCATACCCCACATTTACCACACAATAAAATTTCAGGTCAACCCAAAGGTTTATCTATTCCTAGCAATCACATCATCATAACTGGTTGCTCTTATGCATGCAAATTATACACAGATAATGGATCAAATAGACTTTCGAATAAACGATTATACCCTAAAGCCACTACCAAAAAAGGAACATGAAATTAGGCCAAACCAATGATTCTGAGGCTAAAAGCTCCTAACCGTATACAATTTTAAAAGCACACACATAGCAATTTCACATAAGCAACATGGTTCGACTTAGTATAAGATGGCAAACATATAGGGGAATCACCTACTTGGCTCAGCTGATTACACGCGTTGCACTCTCATCTTTTGTTTTTCTTGTTATTATTTTGAAAACATTTCTACCATTTCCTTAGTTTGAGTCCCGACACACTCGAGAGTGTGCCTGAATCTCTCAAACCAAGGCTCTGATACCAACTTGTAACAGCCCAATTTTACAATGATTTTTTTTTCATTTAATTTAGACATATATAACATCATGAAATCCATAAAACACATGTTTAGTTAAAACATCGTCTTTTACATTATATATAAAATATCAGAGTAGGCCCCCATCATATCAAGGAACAAAAATATAGATAGACAGAGTGCAAGCCGCAGCATCAAGCCTTGCCCTTGCCCTTTTGGCTCCGATGTACCTGAAACAAATCAACAACCTGTAAGCGAATACTTAGTGAGTTCCCCAGAGCATACCACACACATGTAGACACAAGTACAAGTCATATAAGCTATGTATACAAAGAATCAGCAAATGCCATGGGCTACGCCACATGGTCTTTATTTGGACTGCCATGGGCTACCCCACAGGGTCTTACACCCAAGGCCATGGGCTACCCCACATGGTCTATACTTGTACTGCCATGGGCTATCCCACATGGTCTTACACATAAGGCCATGGGCTACCCCACATGGTCTTTACTTGGACTACCATGGGCTACCCCACATGGTCTTACACCAAAAGCCACGGGCTCCCCCCGAGTTCTTCATGCAGTCATAAGATCATAATACATACGAAGACACAGAGTAATCCCATAAATCATAATCACATAATGGGCCGACCTTGGTGCCGTAGACCCATAGGTATGGTGAGAAGACTCACCTTTGCCCGAAGAATATGAGTAATGCACTCTCAAAGACCTGCAACCTCCCAACTGGATAATAACAATAACAATAATAATAATAGTAATAATAATAATAATAATAATAATAATAATAATAATAATAATAATAATAATAATAATAATAATAATAATAATAATAATAATAATAATAATGATAATATCAATGATTGGTCCAAAAATTATCCCAAGGGAAGGCCTAACCTTTAAATCCTAACCCCAAAGGCCCAAACACCCTTGCAATGAAAATGGGCCCAAAATCTATGTCTAAAGTCCTTAATAGACCTACTTAATATATCCATGATCCAATTGATAAAAGGCTTTATCCTAAGAATCAAAACAGGCCCAAAACCCATAAGATCCCAAAAGTTTGACAGCCCAAAATACGATTGACCCAAACTGTTCCGCGTACACCCAACGTACGCTCCAGGTACACGCAGCGTACCAGGTCTTTAGAGGTTACGCACAGTGTACCTGGAGTATGCCCGACGTAAGTCTCAGTTAAGTACTTTCTCCCTTAAGTGCTTATTACTCCATTCTTTTACAACCAAAATCTAGATCTGAGTCCTTTAATACCTCTTAGGGCATAAAGTTGCTAACTTTATGCCTTTTCATGTCCATTAAGCCCCCAAAGACATCATTAAGACCTTACCCAAGCCTCTCATTCTTTCATAACGTCATGACTTCCACCAAGATCCTATTTTTATACCCTCAACTTGTTTAAGGACCCCAAAACTGACCTTATATACGAATGGGGATGTTCTAGCCAACAAATGTGCCCCAAAATCCATCAAGAGAAGCAACTACAAAAACCCTAGCTAAAACTATAGAGACACAAGGAAAGGTGCAAGCTTTTTACCTCTAAAAGCTCCGCCCTCCTGTTCCAAGTATGCTAGACCAACCCTTCTCTTTGAAATGAACACTAGAGAGCAAAAATACACAACTTAAGAGCTCACAAAATGATTCCTCAAAACTCCTAGCAGTAGAATGACGTTTAAGGGTAGTGGAGGCTCTCCAGGGTTTATCCCCAAGAGCTTAAAGTCGTTTATATAGGCCTCAAGTCTATCATTAGGGTTTTCTGACCCCTGACGCATACGCCCTACATACACCCTGGTATGCCCAGCGTACCTCCCAACACCCGCGTCCATGAAAGGCCCTAGTACACTAAGCATATGCCTAGGTACGCCCAGCGTACTAAGGGACCAAAAATGCAACAATTTAAATTTTAATGGGGTTCATGACATACCTTTTTATTTTGGATGTTACATCTAACATCTGTAGTACTTCTGATCCTCAGTCTAAAAGACATGCCAAGGTCACTAAAATAGAAAAGGAAAATAGACCATGGTTAGCAGTGAAAAAGAAATTACGTTTGACGAGATAGACAAGGAAGGGATTTGGGATCCTTACCATGACGGACTCATGATAACACTATACATGGCCAACCACTTCGTGAGGAGGATCCTTGTTGACGGAGGATCCTCGGAGAACATTCTCCTCTTAAAAAGAATAAAAAGGATGAACATCCCAGAAGTAGAAATAATCAAGAGATCCTCAATAATCGTAGGATTTAACGAGAAAAAAAAACACACCATGGCGGAAATAAAGCTATCGATATACATAGAGGGGGTAATCTCAACACGAAATTTCTATGTTATTGACACCTTATCTTATAATGTGATACTAGGTAGACCGTGGGTCCACAAGATGAAACGGTCGAATCAACATATCATCAGTGTGTAAAATTCCCTACTCCATGGGGAATACTGAAGATCACGGGAGATAAACAAGAGTCGAAAGAATGATAAAAATCTCTATAAAATCTACAACTAAACCTCAGCAAGCATTACAATTAAGGTATGGGGCACAACACGTTCTAGAAACTAAGGAGAAAGATTTGAAGGAAGTGCCCCTGGGTATCGAGGATCCTGAAGCTAAAGTCTTCATTGGATACTCTATGCATGAACAAATTGATCAAGATCTGTTATACTTCTTAAGAAGAAGAAGCAAGACATTCGCATGGAAACACGAAGATATGACAGGTATAAACAAGAATATTGTCACTCACAAACTTAATGTTGATCCTTCTTTCAAACCAATACACCAAAAGACGATGAAATTTGCACCTAAAAGGAATCAAATCATCCAAGAAGAAGTAGAGAAGCTCCTAAAGATAGGAATGATCAAGGAAGTGAAATTCTCAAGATGGTTGGCTAACGTGGTTGTGGTACAAAAGAAAAATGGAAAATGGCGATTATGTGTAGACTACACCAATCTTAACAAGGATTTTACTAAGGATCCTTTTCCTTTAACGTATATTGAGTCTATGATAGATGTGACTGCTAGCCGTGAACTCTTAACCTTCATGGACGCTCCAGTAGGATTCCAAAAAATCCATATGGAACCAACAAGTATATATTGTTACACTGTAATGGCTTTTAGTCTTAAAAATGCAGGTGCAACATATCAAATATTGGTGAATTGGATGTTTTGAGACAAGTTGGGGGACACCATGGAAGTGTATATTAACAACATGGTGGTGAAGTCAATGAAAGTTGAAGACCATTTCAGGGATCTTAAAAAAGCATTTGACATCCTAGACAAATACAATATGAAGTTGAATCCTCTCAAATTCCACTTCAGGATGAAGCCGGGGAAGTTCCGTGGATAAATTGTAACCAAGAGAGGAATCAAAGCAAGCCCGAACCATATTAAAGCAATCGTCAAGCTGAAATATCCATCTTCAACAAAAGACATCCAAATTCTAACCAGAAGGGTAGCCGCACTCACCAGGTTAAATTTAAGATCCTCAGAAAGATGTAAACCCTTCTAAGACATCTTGAAGAAGAACAAGAGGTTTGAATGGACTAAAGATCATGAAATGGTTTTCAAGTACTCAAAAAATACTTGAGTTCTGAGCCACTACTGGTAAAGCCCTTAGACGGGGAACCACTCCTCCTCTAACTATCAGTATTCTCAAACGGAGTAAATACTGTCTTTGAGAACAAACTTAACGGACACCAACACCCTATCTACTATGTAAGTAAAAGTCTCTTGTACCCTCAAACCAGGTATTCTCACCATGAAAAAGTAATTCTTGCCTTAGTAACCGCCTCTACTATATTATGACATAATTTTGAAACACATACTATACATGAAAATACTGGTTATTATATTAATAACGTCATGAGAAAACAATAAATGACAGGAAGGATGGCAAAATGGTAAGTGAAGTTAAGCACGTTTGATATCAGATATGAAACGAGATCCAAGATTAAGTCACAAGCATTAGGGAAATTTGTGGTTCACTTTAGTGATAATCTACGACACGAAGTAGACATGGAAACTATTCATGGACAAAGCTTCAAATAAAAAAAGAATTGGGCTAGGGGTCATACTAAATTCACCACTCGGGGACATCCTATCCTAGGTAGTTAGTTGCAAATTCAATACTACCAATAACGAAGAAGTATACGAAGCACTCATGATGGCTCTACAATTGGGTAAGGATCTTCAAATCAGGGATCTCCAAGTATTTGTTGACTCTTTATTATTAACTAATCACTTCAATGGATCTTATGCAATAAATGGTGAAAGATTAGCACTATACCTAGAGAGCCTAAAAGAATTAGCTTCTTATTTCGAGAACATTCGCCTAAAGAAACTTCCCAGAGAAGAAAACACATAAGCAGACACATTATCGAACATAGGATCGTCCCTTACGATCCTACTAGAAACGAAGATTCCTATAACTGACATAATAACCCTAACCATAAAAACCCTCTCCAACAAATCTGGTGAACAACCAACAAACGTAGTAGCTATCGAAGATCTTGACCCTAAGATCCCCCTTAAAAGGGACCCCAACAAACAGGATCCTCAAAGGGGTACACGATCATGGACCCAACCCATTATGGAGTATTTCCAAAATGGCACGATCCCAACAAATGATAAAAGCGAAAGATCATTCAGAACAAGAGTCTCAAGATTTGTGATAATTCAAGGTAAACTCTATAAAAAGTCAATGAAAATTACCTTAGATGCTTGGAAGATCCTGAAGCTACAAAATCTTGAAGGACATACATGACGGAGACTGTGGCAATCACATCGAGGGCAGATCCTTATGCTCCAAAATACTAAGAACAGGATACTACTGACCAACCATGAAGAGAGATTTTTTTTTACATCATCAAAAGTGTGATGCTTGCCAGAGACATAGCAACATACTAGATCAACAGGCATAACCTCTACATCCTATTATCTCTCCATGGTCATTCATGAAATGGGGAATGTATCTAGTTGGAAAATTACCAATAGCCCCAGGAGGAATAGTCTTCATACTAACGATGAATAATTACTTCTCCAAGTGGATCGAAACTAAAGCCTTCATTCAGGTAAGAGACATAGAAGTAGTCTCATTTATGAAACGTAATATCTTGACCGGGTTCGGCATCCCAACTGAAATTTTATGCGACAATGGATCCCAATTCATAAGTAAGAGAAAAACAGACTTCTGCACAAGTTGGGGAATCAAAATGATAACTTCCACTCTTGTTCATCCCCATGCTAATGGTCAAGAAGGATCCAACAATAAAATCATAGTAAACAACTCAAAGAAAACATTGGAAGGGAAGATGGGCAGAAGAGCTTCCTTTCGTCTTATAGGTAGATAGGATTACTTCCAAAGTAGCCACATGTCAGAACCCTTACTCTTTGGTGTTTAGGACAAAAGTAGTGATCCCCACCGAGGTAATGATCCGGACAACAAGAAAATTATTTCAATATCAACAAAATAACAATAAGATCCTAACACACGATCTTGACACTTTTGACGAACTCAGAGATCTCGCCAAAATATGAATTACTTCTCATCAACAACGGATTGCCAAGGCTTAGAATAAGAATATGAAAATCAGAACGTTTCAAATAGGAGACATGGTATTAAGAAAAACATTCCAAAACACCAAGCATCCTAGTGCAGGAAAATTAGCTCCTAAATGGCAAAGACCATATCTCATACATGTTGAAGCAAGAAAAGGAGCATATTGGCTAGCAACACTCGAAGGAGATATTCTGCCAAGATCCTGGAACACTATATACCTCAATGCATACTACATGTAAGTAGCATCGAATGATCCACAACAAAATGAGGGTACACATATTCTTTACCTTAAAGTTTTCATAATTACTTATTTTCTCCTCGAATACGTTACTAACTTATGCGTCAGAGGGCTGTTAGCTTGTCACACCCCCAATCTGGAACAAAAAAAACGTTGGGTGGGGGGGGCCAAGAATTTCATGTACAGTATCACCACAATTAGATAACAATAATCAAAGTACAACAAGTATGTATTGATAAAGTATAAGTTTTTACATATGTGTTCATATCATTATATATTGACACCAAAATGTAACGAAAAATCAAAAGACATGAGTCTATGAAACTCCGTCTTCTCAAAATATGTAGATACTTGTTTACTGGTTTCTTGAGAATACAAATAGTTTTGAAAAGAGTGTCAACAATTAAGTTGGTGAGTTGTAAGTATATTTTTCCCAGAAAATCCTATATTTTCTGTTGTAGTATGTTGTAAGCAAAATCGTATGAATGTTATGGTACTCTAAAGTAGTAAAATGTAATTTAGTTCACTTAAAACCATGAAAAGTAAGTATTCTCTGTACTGAAGTAGTAATCTGTAATTGTACTTGTATGAAAACCATATGTTTGTAATTGTTTATTTGTTTACTTTTCATATATTAATCGTTTTGTTAAATATCAAATTGTGAGTTATTATAACTATGCTTGATGACCTAAGATGGCCTGAACACAACGTTCTTCAGCCATCACAATTGGTACGACATTTGTCACCTCAGGCCTGCTAGCCTAGCTCTTGCAAGCAGCTCATGTGCGGGATTGTCAGTCTTGTATAGATCTATACATAAGTGTCATTCTCTCCCTCCAGAAGACTGTGGTTATAATTTCATGACTTGGTTGGTACTTAGATAAGTACTTGAAGTATGTCTCATAAATGCTATGTTAATGATTACATGTAGAATGATGAAAAGTTACTTTGTAATGAATAAATTTTAAGTATATCTCATAAACTATATTTAATATAGTTTATATATTTGTTTTCCATAATGTATTGTGAATATGTAAAATAGTGCATATGATCTATAAAGTATACCTATTATAGTTATTATGGTTGTTAATCGTATTGTAATCTAAAATTTGAAAGCAATATGTTTGTGTTTTACGAAAATGAGAACCTTTGTCTAATCTATAAAATATGTATAATGGTTGCTCCTTGAAATTCAATATTTACGTCGAAATGGTACTAAAACAATTTGCAAAATTTATATTTTTGTTTAAAAAGTTTGAAATTTTATTCTACTTATGTAAATATAATATTTATATAGTTATTATTAAATACACAGTCGAATAATTAATTCTACCGCAAGCCCACAACCAAACAAGAAATAAGAAATGGAGCCATATTATCAATTCTAAGTCTATTAAACCATAATTATATATATATACATATATATATATATATATATATATATATATATATATATATATATATATATATATAAACAACGACAACAGTTAATAAAAAAATTAAAACATTTAGATATTAACACAAATTTTATTGTGTTACACTTGTATTCCTCCCCCCCCCCCTCCTAGACAATGAAAAATTATGAAAACGTAGGGGTATGAACTCACCTTATGTGAGTTTCTGAGTGAAGATAGGGTGTAGTTGTGTTAATTCCACAAGTTAGAACCCGTAACAAAACCGAATCCTAACAGCATTTCATGCAATATATATGTATATAATTAGTGAATACAGTGGTAAACATGTCATGGAATAGTTTATGATGTAAGAATCACTTACAAATAGGACTATTAGAAGTGAACCACAAGAGTGATAGGTGTTTTTGGCCACCTATGTGTTTTCGGTCATTTAATGATTCAAGTGGTTTTCTTGGTGTTCTTGGTGAAACCAAGGAGAAAGGGACATTTTTGGTTGAAGCTAAGGAGATTGGATGATGATTTCCAAAAAGTATGAGGAACATTGATGAATTTGGTATGATCCTATGAAGATTCAAATGGTTTTCACAAAATACTTGAGAGAAAAGTAAGGTTCTCGGCTGGTGTTCTTGAGAGAAAAACATATGTTTTCGGTTAGAATGTGTGATAATGAAGATGAATTCTCGGTTTTAGGTATTTATAGTAAGATTTATTGAAGTGATACACATATTGGAAGCTATGAAATCACATTGGAGTAGGTTCCAAAGGATAGAACTTGACCTGATTTCAATCAGGAACTCGCGTCGAGAAAAGGTATCTTCGGCTGAGAACGGATTACAGCCTCGCACGATTTCGGTCAGAAGGCAGTTTGCGATCCAAGGAGTTTATGGCCGAAAAGAGTTTTGTCTTGACCAAGTTCTCGTTTTCGGTCTAAGACTAGTGATTTGCGAGACTTCTCGGATTTCAAAGAAAAGGCATTTTTGATTTCTATATATTTTCAACACTTTTTAGTAAATGTTTTATTCATATCAAAATTATTAATTTAACTTTAATAAATTAACAAATCAATAAATTTGACATTTATTTGACATGTTTTGACTTTGATTGACTTTTATAGATCTGAAAATAACGGGTTCCTACAATATCCCCCCGTTAGAGGGAATTTCGTCCCGAAATTGTTTCTAAAGTGTTACTCATGAACTAAGGAAAATATGTGGGTACTTTTGTTTCATTTGATCTTCCTGTTCCCAAGTGAACTCAGGTCCCTACTTGGCATTCCAGTGAACCTTCACTATGGGTATACGGCTTTGTTTTGTTCTTTTGATTTCCTTATCCATGAATTCCACCGGTTCTTCCAAGAAGTGAAAACTCTAATTTAACTCGATTTCATCGAGTGGGATTACAAGAGTCCCGTTAGACAAACACTTCTTGAGATTAGATACACGAAAAGTGGGATGGATGTTACTGAGTTCATGTGGTAGATTGAGTTTATAAGCAACCCGACGAATTCTAGCAAGAATCTCGAATGGTCCGATGTACCTTGGATTTTGTTTTCCATGTTTGCCAAAATGTATCATTCCTTTCCAAGGTAAGACTTTTAACAAGACGTGATCACCAACATGGAATTCCAAGGGTTTTTGTCGTTTGTCCGCATAACTCTTCTACCTATCTCTGGATGCTTTCAATCGTTCCCGAATTTGGACAATCTTTTATGTGGTTTCTCGAATGATCTTGGGACTGACTAGAGTACTATCAGGTATTTGGTTCTTGGCTAGTTGCGTAGCACCCACTTCAGCCCAACACAAAGGAGATATGCACTTACGGCCATACAGAACTTCAAAGGGTGCAGCTTTGATGCTAGTGTGATAGTTATTGTTGTAGAAGAATTCAAATTGTGGTAAATGGGTATCCCAAGCTTTACCAAAATCTATCACACAAGACCTTAACATGTCTTTCAGCGTTTGTATTGTTCTCTCGTTGTGCCCATCTGTCTGAGGATGGTACATTGTACTCATGTTAAGATTGGTTCCCAAGTACCTTTGTAGTGATTGCAAAAACCACGAGGTAAATCAACTATCTCGGTTAGAGATAATAGATATTGTCACACCATCCAATCGTGCTAAATCTACGTCCTTGTTAACTTCTCCATTTTGTTAGTTTCTTTTATTGGCCGGAAGTGTGGGGATTTGGTTAATCTGTCGACAATAACCCAAATGGTGTCATGATCATCCGTTGTTGTGGGTAACTTGGTTATCAAATCCATTGTAATCCACTGCCACTTCCACTCAGGTATTTCTAGTTGTTGTAGTAAACCAGAGGGATTTTGATATTCTACTTTAACTTTGGTGCAAGTTAGAGACTTGGCCACATAAGTAGCAATTTTATCTTTCATGTTTAGCCACAAATAGAGTTTCTTACGGTCTAAATACATCTTTTCTGAACCTGGAGGAACGGAGTATCGAGTTTTATGGGCTTCGTTCATGACAAAAACTTTGTAACCACCAAACTTCGGTGTACACCAACCCTAAATCCTTTGGATATATGTTTTCTATAATTATACATGAATTTTCATTTTTCCAAAACACATATCCTAACTATCATACAAATTGTCAAAAGAACGATACAACTAGTGAGATAACTTACCTCTTAGAAGGACTTGTAGTTCTTGACCTTTGAAAGCTTGAGCACCCCAAGTGTGATGCCTCTAATGGTTCACAAACACCAAATGCAAGAGGTGGCTTGAGAGAATAATTTTCTTAGGACAAAATGAATTTCACTCTCTTAGAATGTAAGTGGCCACCGATTCTGGCTCTAGGGGATCCATTTTATAGAATAGCACATGCTAGGGTTACATCCATGAAAACCTTAATGCTCCATGACTTTTCACATTTTATGCTCCATGGGTTAAACCTCCATGGACTATCTCATTGGTTTAGCCAATCCTAAATAACCATGGATCATTGTCCCAGACTATAAGAATGATTGATTTACATAATCAATCCCCATATATTTAATTAGTCTCTTTTGATCATAAAATTAATTCCAAATTAATTATTGATCAACACTAATTAAATAATATGATTTCTCAATTAATATATTATACTTATAATATATTAATAAATCACAAATAACATTATTCTCAAAAGTCCATCCTATCAAATTGCACTAGTGAAGGCAAACCATAAGGACCATTTTACAATCGGGTCAAGTACATCCCAGTTATAGTTATGGGCTTAAACACCAAATCCAACAGTCTCTCACTTGGATAAGTCTAATAACTATAACTGCCAATGCAACTTTAAGATCCAATTAGCAATCGTATGCTTTCAAAAACCGATGTCGAACTTTAACCCAATATGTGACTCATCCTTTGGATAAGGGATTATATATACCTCTGTTCTCAAGATATCTATGCGGACAAATACATGGAAGATAGTCATACATATTGTCCTACAGTTTGTTTCATGATTTTCGATTCATCTGACATATAACAAAACTGAACAAATCAATCTAGTTCTGATCGGGCCCGATGTCACACCCCAAAACCAAGAACGGTGGAAACGTTCTGGGGCGGAGGACGTCATGTACATTATCACAACAATGAAAAGTAGTAAACAAGCAACAACATCATCCATTGCATTAATAATATACTTATTATACAAGTGTGTTCTATCAAATTTTGATAACCACTAAAACATAAATCAAAATGAAAGATGAGTCTTGAACGACCTCCATCTTCTCTAAACCTTGCATCGGTACCTGTCTATGTTTGACATGAGGATACAAGTTATTTTGAAAGAGAGTATCAACTTTAAAGTTGGTGAGATCATAAGTATTTTAGTGTCTTAATTTGTATGTAAGTATTTGTATCTATATGAACTGTAAGTATTGAAAATGTACATGAATTGTAAGTTTTGAAAATGTTTTGTAAAACAACTGCAAATGTTTGAGAAACTCTAGAAATCCCTATGATTCCTACTACTATATAAAGCTGTCTTGTACCAAGACTTAACTATTCTAAATGTTCGTTTCTTGTAAAAGTGTGTAATTTTCGCAAGTGTAACTATCATTAAAAAAATATAGTTTGTACATTTAATGTTTAAGTGAAAAGAATCACTAAACATATGTAAAAGGAAAATTAATGTAGTATTGTAATGTAGTGCTATAAGAACTATTTCCGTACTAACTAACTTAAACCGGATTTATATTAAGGTATCATGTGCTTAATTGTACCATACTATTGATTGGTTAACAATGACAAATGTAGGTCGTAAAAAGGTATGACGTTTGGCACCTGTAGACCTACAGGTCCAGCTGTAGCTAGCAGCAAGGTGTAGGATAGTCAATCCAGTATAGATCTATATGCAAACTCACACTCTCCCTCCAAGAGACTTTGGCTACAACTCGGTCCATGCCATTGAAGGCATGGTCCGATACAGTGGATCACAATTATGTCAAAGTATTCATGTATATGTAATGTACTGAAATGTTCTACGTTTGCTAGTTGTAATGTGTGTTCTCTCTCTCTATCTAGCAAGAATAGTAATGTACTGAAATGTTCTAGTTGTAATGTATGTTCTCTCTATGTAGCAAGTATTGACTCATGAATAAACTGACTCATTGAATGATATGGTGTTCTAGTAATAGTTCTAGTATCTTCCTAAACTACCCCTATGGTAGTTTACTAGTAATTTAATCGGTACGTATGGACATGGATGTATACCCTTGCTACCCAAGGGCATTGGATGAACTGGAAGGCCTTTATGACTATATATGTACATATGATATATAACTAATATTTAAACGACCTTCGGATGGATACCCGATATCCCACCAGACCACATCTCAAGCGCGAAAAGGAAATAGGGTGGATAGCCTTCCTAAGTCTTTTAAACATTTCTTATATAACTATACATATATAGCCATACAATTGATAATATAAAAGCCTAAAATAAATTTGGTAAAACCTTTGAACATAATTATTATCTAAGAAATGATCAACTTGATGTTAATCTACAAAATGGTTTGAAAGCGTGGGTTTGATAAAACATTTTAAGTATAAAAGAACATTTGTTTGAAACACAATTATAAATGAGTTTGAAATGAAGCTTACAGAGTAAAGTGTACAACTTAATAAGGAGTTTTAATCATATAAAATGTTTATGAAAATCATTTGAAGGAAACTGTTTGGTAAAATGGCTAATGAGTAGCCAATCATTTGAATTCTGCTTACTAATCACATGTGATTGATATAGTAACTAGGATAATTCTACTTGTATCCCCCCCCCCCAATAAAACATTTAAAAACCGTTAAAACATTGATTAAGGGGTATGAACTCACCTGTAGTAAGTGATTAGAATTGAACGGACTGTATCGTAAGGAAGGATTGGACAAGTGCGTGGTGCCAAGTAAAGACTTTAGACACACACAATGATCCTAATTACATATGAAGACATATGTATATAAACAATTAGTGATTAAAACACTAATTAAACATGTATAAACATTCTAATGTGAGGTAAACACTTTAGTCAAGTGCTAGGAGGCTAATGGGTTGCAACAAAGGAGTGCAAGACCTCTCATGGAAGTTTGTGGTCAAAAGACCATATATGTTGGAGTTTATGGCCCAGGGGAGTAAATTCCTGGCCATAAACTCTCAATAAGGTTCCTAAATGAAGGCTAACATTATTACAACTCAAGTGGTGAATTTCTTCATGGCTTAAACAAGTGTTTGGTTTTCCTTTTAACTCCTTTGAGGAGCTCACGGCCCTGGGACATATCCCTTGGAGATTACGGACGTAATCTCCCTTGGGAGGATGTTTATGGTGTTTTCAAGTTCCTAGCTCCTTGGTGATTTGTTCTATGATAAGTTCTAGCCATGTGGAAGCATTAGGGGCACAATATCACCCCTTTATAGAGTTTTCGGCCTAAGGACCAATCCTTATGAGCTTACGGCCATAAAATCTATGGGAACATGGTTTCTTGGTTGCTTTAGGTCCTTAACATTTTAAGGATATTATACAAGTTGAGTTCTAGGCATAAGGAAGGAGTTACGGTGTCATTTGCCCCATTTATAGGGGTTTACGGCCCAAGAACTTGTCTTGGCCGTAAACTCCTTTTTCCTTGTGTTTCCTTATGATTTCTAGGCTATAAACCCACTAGGGTACTTGTCCAAATTAGTCCCTTGGCTTAAGAAAGGCGTTTAGGGCATTTTGGCACAAAAACATGGAGTTCACGGCCCAAGAACTTCCTTGGCCGTAAACTCACTTCTAGCTTTGATTCTAAATTGTTTTGTGGTCTTAAACATGTAATGGTGGCTTCTAGTTTGTTTTCCAAGGCTTTGAGGGACATTGGGCACACTTTGGCCCTTAAAAAGGAGTTTATTCTCCAAGTGTTCTTGGGCGGTAAACTCCCGAATCTTGGGATTTTGATCCGATTTTGATGTTATAAACTACAATCTAAGCTATATAGTATAACTAGATAGAAGTACTCATGATTTGGGATAAAAAACCTGAAGATCCATGAGAGAGAATTCGGCTTTTCTATAGTTGGAAATGCAACTAATGAATGAATATGGTTCAGATTTCTATATATAGTCCTGAGATTTTTGGCAGAAAATATTTTATTCCCGAAATGAACTCTAATATCATAGAGTATTGGAATAACAGTGTTTCACAAAACCCGAGTTCATCCACTCTCCTGATATCTCCTTAGGTGCTAAACCTGAAATACACAAACTTATACCCAAAGTCTGGAATTTCACTGTAACTGTTCTAACTTCTATTGGCTTGATATGGTTTGTTAAGAATGGAAATTTCGGGTTGTCACACCCGACACATAATTCAAAGTAGAATCTTTGATGGACCCAAGATATCTCTTTTAATCCTCTTAGGATAAAAGGAATAGATAAACTTCAAAGATCCATGAGAGAGAATTCGACTTTTCTCTAGTTGGAATTGCAACTAATGAATTAATATGGTTCAGATTTCTATATATAGTCCTGAGATTTTTGGCACAAAATATTTTATTCCCGAAATGAACTCTAATATCATAGAGTATTGGAATAACAGTGTTTCACAAAACCTTAGTGCATCCACTCTCCTGATATCTCCTTAACTGCTAAACCTGAAATACTCAAACTTTTACCCGAAGTCTGGAATTTGACTGTAACTGTTCTAACTTCTATTGGTTTGATATGGTTTGTTCAGAATGGAAATTTCGGGTTGTCACACCCGACATATAAGTCAAAGTAGAATCTTTGATGGGCCCAAGATATCGCTTTTAATCCTCTTAGGATAAAAGGAATAAATAAACTTCGATATTATATGCCTGTACTAACTACTCATCAAATCATGCACAACGACACGTTTTATAACATCAAGTTACTGACATGTTTCCATGATATCAATGCACCACCAACTCGTAGTCAACAACTCATATATCTTGCTTTAAAGATTATATGATATTATCGTCTCACAATCACTCATGATAAATTCCATGAAGTAATTTGGTGAGCGCGGGTTAAATCCAATATTGAAACCTTATTTAAGGACCACTTATGAATGGTGTAACAAACTTTTGCTATGTCTAGCTCCTTCAACAATCTAGAAGCCAACTCATGGCAGTCTTCTTTCATACTTACTTCCAACGTATGATCGACTATGGATTGTTTGAATAATTCTTATTATTCTAGAAGTCAAAACATGCAAAGTGAAACAATAATAAATAATTAACACAAGACAGTAAATTTTCTTATAAATAAACCTCCTTTTATTTAATTATCAATGTCAATTACAAATTTTGATTTATCTAATTACTAAAAATAATATCGTTCGTTAGCCCAATGCCCCTCACATGCTACAAGTGCTTAACCCTAGTCAATCCCTTTGTAACGGGATCCGTTGGGTTGTCTTCTAACGATATCCTCTTCACCACGAGGTGTCCTTCTTTTACTTGATGTCTCATGAAGTGGTACTTTCTGTCGATTTTCTTGAATCTACCCTGATCTCTTGGTTCCTTGGTTAAGGCAACCGCCCCTTCATTGTGATCGAAAATCTCCATAGGCTCCTTTATGGATGGAATGACTCCAAGGTCTCCGATGAAGTTTTTCAACCATATCCCCTCCTTTTCCGCTTTTCTTGCTGCTATGTACTCTGATTCTCACATTGAATCAGCTATAGTCTCCTGCTTGGAACATTTCCATGTCACTACTCCTCCATTCAGGGTAAATATCCAGCCCGTCTGAGAGCAGAAATTATCTATGTTGGTTTGAAAGATGGCATCTCTATACCCTGTCACTCTCAAGTCATCACTCCCACCGAGGGTAAGGACCCAGTCCTTAATCCTCCTCAGGTAGTTAAGAATTTTTTTAACCACAGTCCAATGAGCTTTACCAAATTTCCATTGATATCTATTGACCATGCTTAAAGCAAGGGCCACATCAGGGCGAGTACAAGTGATAGCATACATGATCGACCCAAATGCGGAAACATATGGTATATGACTCATCTTTGCTATCTTATCCTCTATACTCGAACACTGAGTCTTACTCAGTTTGGTTTTGCTTTGGATAGGTAAGTCACCTTTCTTGGTGTGACAATCCGTAATTTCCTTCTTGTAAAAGTAAAACTTGGCCAACTAAATTCAAACATATCAAACAAAGGCCAATCTTAGTTCCATTATTATCTTAATATAGTTAGGGTAAATATTTTATAGATAAAAAAACCTAGTATCATGAAGTGTTATGTGTCTCGGAGGGAAAGCATTTCGGACCACAAACCCTTGCAGCCGCAAACGAGCCTTCGCGGCCGTGAACATCCCTCGAACCGCAAACTCTCCACGGCCATGAACCGACGTCGTGAACCCTTTGCAGTGTTCTCCACCCTATATATATTCGTGTTGACTGATTTTTGTCTCACTTCTTCACTTCTGATCATGAACTCAAGACTTTTTCTCTCAAGATCTTCAACTGTGAACACCTTTTCTCTCTCTCAAATATCATCTGATCTCTCTTGAATCTACTTAGAAACGGTTTAGATCTTTAAGTGTTCTCCATCTCTTCAAGATTCATCATTTGTCAAGAACACCAAGTCGTGAACTCAAGAACACGAAGTGTTTTTGGACCATGAACGCCAACTGGCTGTGAACCCCTTCCAGCGTCCTCTTTATGACCTTAACACCCTCTTTAGTAAGTTAAGCTTGCAACTCAATCCATTTCCTTGCTATATTTATGATTATGATCACTAAATGTAAGTACTCATGAGAGTTAGTTGCATTCTTTTTTTTATGTTCAATCACCATGGACAATCTACTAATACTCCATGACAATCTTAAACCATTACTTACTTCTAAGAGTATGGCCGATTGTGGAGGTTCGAGTAAATTAACACTCGCGAAGTGGGTTTCAAACATGCAAAATGAAACATAGTTAAAAATTAATGCAAATGGTAGCATTCCATCATATTATTAAGTATCCACAAAATAATCACCAAATCAGATAAATTTATGTTTATCTTACAAAACATCAAACTAACAACTAAAATATTTAAGTCAGGTCACTAGAAAATCTAATTCTTATGGACGTAGTATGATGTTGATGCTTGGTCTGTGTCAACTGATTCATGAAAGGATCAGTTGGATTCTCATCTAATGATACTCTACGTACTATCGTGTCTAACTCCTCAACTCACTTTAACATAGTGGTAATTCCTGAGTGTATTTCTCGACTTCCCATGATCCATTGGTTCTTTAGTCAAGGAGAATACACCCTTGTTGTCTCAAAATATATTAAGGGGCTCGTTGGTGCTAGGAACAACAACATGATCACCTATGAAATTGTTAAACCATGTAGCGTACTTTGCAACTTCATTATGATTCATATACTCGGACTCTCATGTGGAATATCCCACTATTTTTTGCTTTGAACATTTCCAAGTCCCTGACACTCCATTTATCAAGAACACCCATCCTGATAATAAGCAAGAGTCGTCCCTGTCCATTTGGAAACACATATCACTATAACATGTTCTTTTTAACTATTTTTTCCTCCATATCTTAAGAATATATCTCTTATTCTCCTTAGATACTTAATAATGTTCTTTATTATCATCTAATGACCTTCGCCAGGGTTGTCATTTTAGCGAGTCTCCATGCTCAATACATACAAGACATCAGGTCAAGTACATGTCATGGCATACATAATTGATCATATAGTAAAATCATACGAGACTCAACTCCATTTTTCCAGCTGTTGACTAATACTGGAACATTGATGTTTACTTAATTTTATACCATATTCTTGATGGGTTTTGAGCATAATAACATTCCTATGTGATCATGCAATCCTAACTGCTTTGGATCTAAGTTTTATCTAGTTATATATGGACATAGAAATTCCAAATCAACAGCCCTAATACTAGCGTAAAATTTTTTAGATCTATATGAAAACTAGGGTTAAAATGTTAACTTGCTTGCTATCTAGTAATAACAAGGGTTCCACAGATGATATTAACTCTTGAAAGCTCTAGTGTCTCAAGTGTTGCACCTCTAATGGAGATATAAACACCAACAGCAAAAGGATAAGTGAGAGAGAGGGTGGAACACTATAAATTTTTGCTAGGGTTTGTATTAGAATGCATTGAGCCACAAATCACATGCCAGGGGTCATTTATACAGTTGAGGTTGCTAGGGTTTTCAGGTGAAAACCCTAATTTGATTGCTTAGGCCTTAAGCAGTCCATCAACTTCCTTCCTAGAAGCCTTGGACAAAATTATATAGGGCCTCCTATAGATTTCGTCCACTGCCTTCCAAAGGAGTCCATCAACCTAACTCTTTAACTATCATTAATTTGCAATACCAATCCCTGTACTTCTAATCAGTTCCTTTAATCCCAAAGTTAATTCCAAATTAATTTTTGATTAAATATAATTAAGTAATATGATTTCTAATTAATATATTATTCTTATAATGTTAATAAATCATTTATTAACCTCTTTCCCCACAAGTTATATTGTCAGGTTGTTATGGTGAAGGAAATCGAAAAGGACCATGCTACTATCAAATCTAGTACATACCGATTATAGTTATGGGATTAGACACCTAATCCAACAATATCCCACTTGGATAAGTCTAATAACTATAATTGCAAGTATGACTTCATAATCAAATTAGCAATCCTAACTCTCAAAAGTCGTCGAACTCAGACCTAGTCAATGATGCATCCTTCAGATAAGGGATCATATAATTCTATGTTCTGCAAGATATCATGTGGACAAAGACATGGAACATAATCATTCTCAGTTTCAAATAGTTTGTTTCTCGATTTTAGATTTGTTTGACAAGGAACTTAATTAAACACATCAATTGAATCCTGACCGGGCACAACACATAAGTCAACACAAAATTATTGAGGGTCCCAAGATATCACTTTTACCCATTGGGATAAAAGGAAAAGATAATCTTTCACATATATACTTGTACTATTTACTCATCAAATAATACAAACCAATACGCTTTATAACATCAAGTTACTAATGCATTTACGGAATATGAATGCACAACCAACTCGTAAACAACAACTCATATATCCCGATTTAAAGATTATACGATATTATCATCTCACAATTACTCGTGATAAATTCCACGAAGTAGTTCAAATGAGTATGGGTTTAATCCAATACTCAAATCCCCATTTCAAGAGTACTCATGAACATTGCAGTTGTCACACCCCGAAAACCGAAGGCGGAAACATTTTCGGGGTTGACTCCACGTTGAGTATCAAATCCAATGCACATAGTAAGTAAAGTAAAACAACCATTTCATTACATAAGAAAAGTTTTACAGTTGTTTCAAAAGTAAAGTTTGTACAGTTATGATACATAGTATATATAAACAAAATGAAACGGGTCTTCATGTACTCCGTCTTCTGACCAAAAAGGGATCTTTGGGTACCTGTTCTAACGCTGACCTGAGAACACAAGCGGTTTAAAAATCAGCATAACGCTGGTGAGTTCATAAGCGGTTTTTGTTTGTGAAAATGTTCAAGTTTCCTTTCTGTTTCTGAAATGTTACGCATACCAAGAAAATCCCATATTTTCTTAATAGTTGGTTGTTGTTTCACACATGTAAAGTATAGTAAGTTTTTACATTGAAAACATGTGTACTCATGTAAAAATGTATAGTTTGGTTATCCGACTTGTTAAACTGTTCTATTTACCTATCATGTATTCCCAGGAAAGTCCCATACTTTCCTTATTGTATATTAACAAATGTAAAAGATGTAACGTTATCCAGTTTGTTACGCTTTTTAGTTATGTAGGAGTTACCCAGGAAAGCCCCATGCTTTCCTGCATGTTGGTTTCCAATGTGAACGATGTAAAATATGTAAACGTGGTTAGGTTCCATGTTTTTCCCCAGGAAAGTCCCATACTTTCCTGAATGTTGGTTACCGAATGTGAAAGACGTAAAAGATGTAAAAGATGTGAAAAGTTGTTCATTATTACTATAAGTAAATCTATGTTATCCTGATTGCGAGTTCCATAACCATACGATGGACTAAACCTGTGGCAATAAGTAGTCCACATGTGGCAATAAGTAGTCCACATACTTATGACTTTCGTCACCCTTGAACCATTTCGGTTCAGCTGTAGCTAGCAGCCAGGCGTGGGGTAGTCAGCCTCGTATAGATCTATACACTCAAGTCACGCTCTCTAAATACCAGAGATTCTGGTTACAGGTGTAGTCCTCCACTCGCGTATCTCTGTGGAGTGTTCGCCGAGGACGTGTCTCCAATCATACAGGATTAACAAATTTACCAGTAATAATATGATAGTCCTCCACTCGCGTATATATGTGGAGTGTTACCGAGGACAAAACAATGTACATGTATTATATTCAAATGTCTAATGTCATGCTTTTAACTGATAAAATATGGAAAGCCATTTGTGAAATATATGTAAAACATAACAGTTTAAAGACCCATTTCACAAATATATGTTACGTGATCTGCATGTTCAAATGATTATCAGTTGTAGTAATTAGGATTAAAAGCATATGGAATATGAAATACACATTTGAAAACAAGTTTTGAGTACAAGAATTCCCTTGTACTTTGCTTGTGTTCCCCCCTGAAAACAGTGAAAACAGTGAAAAAGGGTAGGGGTATGAACTCACCAGACTCGTAAATGCGTCGGCTTTGGATACTAGACATTGGTTCGGGGATTGTTTACTCGCGATGTCCCTATGTAAAAATAATGTCCATATATATTCAATTAGGGATACATTCACTAATTATATGGAACATTACACTCCAACGAGGTTAAACACCTCAAAATGAGCGTTTGGAGTGACCCGGGTGACATCTTCGGACGTGTAATGGCACTAGGGACTTAGGACTTGAGTTTACTCCCCAAGAGTAAACATTTTAGGGAGTTTACAGCCACATAACACACCCATACATGAGTTTACGGCCGTAAACTCATGTTCGTGTGTTTTTGAGTGTTTAATGGCTTGGTTGGACATGGGGATTGTTGGAATGGATTTCTAAAATGCCTTGGAATGGATTACATGTAATTATACCACTTAGAAGGGAGTTTACAGCCACAACCTTGGATTTTACGGCTGTAAACTCACCCATGGCCAAGAAAAATTGTTTTAAGCTACAAGGGACAATCACATGTGATTCTAACTAATTTTCTAAGGCTTGGTATCAACTTGTGGCTTCAATTAACACCTTTGTATGAGTTTACAACCCAGATACATACCCTCTGGCCATAAACTCTAATTTGATTAAGAAAATATTAGTTTTTGATGCTAAGAACAATCACATGTGATTCTAGGAATTTATCCAAGCCTTTGGGGTGGTTTAAGGCATCATTTAACAAAGTTTTACGAGTTTACGGCAAAGGGTATGCTCCTAGGCCGTAAACTCCTATATGTGGCATTTTTGATGTGTTACAAACCATTAAACTTTTTTTAGATGAATCTAGGATTTACCACAAGGCCATTGGTTGAGTTTCAAGGCATTTGGACAAGTTTAAAGGCACTAAACCCCCTTTTAGAGGAGTTTACGGCCCAAGAAGGAGCCTTGGCCGTAAACTCTCTTTTGTCCCATATAATTCATGTTTAATGTGTTTCAAGTCCCGATTAGTAAGCCTCAAGGTCATATCTAAGTCCCAACTATGATTTGGAAGGGTAAATTTGGCTCAAAAACCCCATTTTGAGGATTTTACGGCCCAAGCTTGATCCTTGGCCATAAACTCATGTTCTTGGTCCCAAAACTAAGTTTAAACATCATTTTGAAGGCTAAAGAGATTGGATAACAAGTTAGGGGTGTTACCTCTTTGATTGGAAGCCTTAAATCTTTGTTTTGGACCTTTGATTATGGATGAGGAGAGAGGTTGGGAGAGTTTTATGAGAAAATGGCCAAAGACTTCAAATTGAGTCTTAAAACACTTTATATAGTGTCTAAGTTTTGGATACGGTGGAATTCTACCCGATACCGGCGTTAGACGAGGCTTTTGGTCGTACCCGATTAGGTTGTAGTAACTCGATACGGAAATTTCTAGAAATATTTCGATCACTAAAGTTGGGTGTTAAAATGATTTCTAAATGTATTAAGACACCCATTAAGTCATTTTAAATACATACAAGTTAATGACTAAATTAAACAGAAGATCAGAAATCGAATTTGGAAATGACGATTGGTTGCTTGAATTGTACTACGAAAGAGTTACAAGAGTTGGTACGGAAATTTCGGGTTGTTACAGCAGTAAGCATTTTCTATATCTAAGCACTTAGACAATCTACAAGCCAATTCATGACAGTCTTCATTCATTACTCACTCCCAAAGTATGATCGACCGTGGATGTTTTGAATAATCAAATTATTCGGGAAGTAAAACATGCAAAGTGAAACACAAGATAAACAATTTACAAAAGATAGCAAACAATTAGTTATATATAAATCTTCATTACATAATCATCAATCTCAATTACGTTTATGTTGTTACAAGTTTCTAAATGTCTTTCTAATCACTAAAACTCATATTGTCTTTTGGGCCAATGCTCCTCGCATGCTAAACGTGATTAATCATACTCAAACCCTTTGTGAGGGGATCTGCAAGAGTCTCTTCTGATGATACCCTCTTGACCACAAGGAGTCCTTCCTCCACACGATTTTTGATGAAATAATATTTTGTGTCAATAGGTTTCGACCTTCCATGATCCCTTGGTTTCTTGGTTAAGGCAAAAGCTCATTTATTATGGAAAAAAGTTCTATAGGCTCCTTTATGGCCGATACAACTCCAAGGTCTCCAATGAGGTTCTTTAACCATATAGCCTCCTTTGACGCTTCGATCGCAACTATGTACTCTTATTGGCATGTTGAATCAGCCATGGTCTCTTGCTTGGAACTTTTCCAGGTCACAACTCCTCCATTCAGGGTAAACACCTAGCCCGACAGAGAGTGGAAGTCATCTCTATCAGTTTGAAAGATGGCATCACTATGCCATGTGATTCTCAAGTCATCACTGCCACCAAGCACGAGGACCCAGTTCTTAGTTCGTTGCAGATACTTAAAAATGGTCTTCACCGCTATCCAGTGAGCTCCACCCAGGTTCCCTTGATATTCACATACCATGCTCAATGCAAAAGCCGCATCAGGGCAGGTTCCCTTTCTTGAAATTTCCATGCTAAAGAATTTCATCACTTTATCTAAGTATGTACTTTGACTATGTCCAATTAGTCTTCTACTCCTATTTCTGAAAACCCTTATCCCCAGAATGTAAGCAGCTTCTCCTAAATCCTTCATAGCGAAACACTTTCAAAGAGAAGACTTAACTTCCTGCAAGGTTGGAACGTCGTTTCGTATGAGCATTATGTCATCGAAATATAAAAAAATAAAGCTATCTATACTCCCAATAGCTTTGACATATACACATGACTCATCCTCACTCCTAGTGCAACCAAACTCTTTGACTTTCTCATCAAAACAAATATTCCATCTCTGAGAAGCTTGCTTCAATCCATAAATGAATTTCTCAAGCTTGCATAGTATATTGGGGTATTTAGCATCCACAAAACCCTATGGATGACACATGTAAACATCTTCAGCCAACTTCCCACAAAGGAATGCAGTTTTGACATCCATCTGATAGATTTCATAATCATGAAACACAACGATGGCTAACATAACCCTAATAGAATTGATCTTCGCCAATGGTGATAAGTCTCGTCATAATCAATCCCCAAGGTTTGAGTAAAACCCTTTGCAACCAGACGTGCCTTAAACGTGTGCACCTTTCCATCCATATCGGTCTTCTTCTTGAAGATCCATTTGCACCCAACTGTCTTACGACTTGGTACATTGTCAACCATGTTACAAACATGATCGGCACACATAGACTGGATCTTTCTTTCCATTTCCTCTTTCCATTTGGCAGAATCAGGACCCACCATGGCTTCGTTGTAGCCAGAAGGCTCATCAAAATTTACCAATGTACCATCACTAATAAACGTATCACCATCCAAAATAATATGAAAACCAAAAAACTTGGGTGCCATTCTAACTCGAGTGGAACGTTGAAGAGGTAATGACTCGTCAATGGGTTAAACAAGAATCTCTTCCTCAGGTTAGGCGCTAGTGTTAGAGGTTTCTTCACCACTTGATTCTTGAATATCTTCAAGATCAATTGTCCTCCTACTTTCCTATTGGCATATGAGTTCCATCTCGTGGAAAACTCATATACTTGCTACGACGACCACATTATCACTAGATTTCTAGAAAAGATATCCAAAGGATTTATGTGGGAAGCTGATGAAAGTACGCTGCTCACTTAGAGGTTCAAGCTTGTCATGAGTCTCTCATCTTACAAAAGCTTCACAACCCCAAATCTTGATATGTACCGGTGAGGGAACCTTCCCTATCTACATCTCGTCAGGTGTTTTGGCAACCTTCTTAGTTGTGACTACATTAAGGATGTGGGCGACAATCTCTAAGGCGTATCCCTAGAATCAGATTGATAGCAAAGCTTGACTCATCATGGAACGAAGCATGTTCAATAAGGTTCCATTGCGCCTCTCAGCCACACCATTAAGCTATGATGTCCTAGGTGGCATTAGTTGTGAAACAATTCCACATTCCTTAAAATAGTCACGGAACACAATACTAAGATACCCACCACCCCTATCTGATTTAAGCATATTGATCTTCCTGCCTAATTGATTCTCTACTTCTTGATTAAACTCTTTGAACTTTTCAAAAGTTTATTACTTATGCTTGATTAAGTAGATATATCCATATCTGCTATAATAATATATAAAAGTCACATGGAGGCGATTAGCATCCCTTGTGGTGGATCTGAAGGGCCCACACACATACATGTGTATGATATCAAACACTCCCTCACTTCTTTCACAAGTACCAGTGAAAATTGATTTAATCATCTTTCCATGCGAACAAGATGTGCATGTGTCATCTCACCTAAGGTCAATTGACTCCAACAATCCATCCTTTTGGAGTTGGGCAAGGCCCTTCTTGTTGAGATGTCGAAGACGACAATGCCACAAGCATGCCTTGTTTAAACCATTAGACAAATCAATATGCAATACATTATTTCCTAAGTTATCTACCACCATCACGGGTTTCATATACACCGTTACAGGGAAATGCTTCAAAATAAAAGGTAGCATTATACTAAGCATTTATAGAACCATTTTAATTATTAAATGAATATCTAAATCCTTTTCTGTACAAACCTTCGAAAGAAATAATATTCCTCGCCATTTCTGACGAGTAGCAACAATCATTAAAATCTAAGCCTAACCCACTTCTATGCATCAAAGAGTAAACTCCAATCTTGGTAACAGGCGTCGATTTCCCATTTCCCATTATCAGGTTCATCTTACCATAATCGAAATCCCTACTTCTTCTTAGTCCTTACAAATCAGAACAAATGTGAAAATCACATCATTTATCAAGGACCCAAGAACTAGCATGCAATGAGTTTTTAGATAGAATAGTATAAATACCTGCGAAGGTAGGCTTTATCTTCCCATCCTTAATTCCATGTAAGTACTTTAGGCAACTTTGTTTCTATTACCCCTTATCATGGCAGTAGAAGCACCTTGCTTCTTTCAGATCGGAGGAGGGAGGGGCAGAATCGGTTTTACCTTTGGATCCACTAGTAGAAGATCCATCAAGAGACTTTCCCTTCCAGTTCTTTGAGGGTACTTTCAAAATTTCCCCTTTCCATGTCTAATAGTGTAACAACCCGTTATTTATAATCTTTGTAATAGTATAGATCAATTTGTAACTCTTTTTAAAATAATAAAGAGAAATTTTGGTATACTATGTGCATTTACATAATCGACTCTCAAAAATGAAATATTAAATAAACATTGTTTAACATAAAAAGTGAATTTTCAATGATATACTTTTTATTTTTAACTATCTTAATGACAGTTATAACATACGTTAAACAGAGAGTATCCATAAAAAGAACAGCTAAATCTGACTTCGTATGAAGAAGTTATGATTTTTCTAAGTTTCGACACAGTAGTACACAGCCCGAAACACGAAATTTAGTTTGAACAACAGGTGACCAAAACAACCTAAACAAGAATAGGAGATACTATCAAAGAAATCCAATGGTAAAAAGACACACAAATACGGATGTCAGATGAAGGCATTATGAATTTCTAACGGATTTTTCCTAACCCGCACTATTAAAAATATAACATAAAAATTAAGTCAAAATTACCAATATAGTCTAAACGAAAGTTGTAGAGAATAGTCTTACCTACATGTGGATATAAAGAATGTTAAAAACGGAGTTCATATGCAAAAGATATGAATTCTTGAAGTTTGAAAATGAGAAGTACACCGTGCGTACATAGAGTACGCCAAACGTACTAAAAACTAGGCCTCAGATTATCTAGGTCGCCTTATCCCTCACATGTGATACGTATCGGACATTTTTGAGACTTCGGATATGATCGAAGGGAGTATGCCCCACGTAAGAAGATGTATGTGCGACGTACTGCTATTCACACTAGAATGCCCACCGTACGAGAAGATTACGCCCAACGTAATGAGACTAGGCTTGAGGCGTGCCTCGCAGACTTGCCACCTCCGAAGTTCGGATAAGGATCCAACTAGTATGAGTCGTGTACACGAAGTATGCCCAACGAACTAATGATTTCACTAGTACTCCCCTCGTACGTGAATATTACGCCGAATGTACTAAGGCCAGAAGCCCTCCTATATATAGGATGTGAGACCTCCGAGTTTTGTTTACTTTTTTCAACCTCTCTCCTAGTTTCCTTCAGTTTTAAACCTCTCTAAACTACCCCGAAGCCCCAACGACACATCTAACATCCAAAGAAAGCCCTGAAGCCCCGAAATTCTCAATCTTGTAGCAGAAACTCTACCCGAGTAAAGTTGGTTTTTCATCAAAAACTCTCAGTTACATCATGAAAATTCAATCTAAGAGATGAAACGCTGCCCAAGTCATCACCTATCATGTGAGTTCATACCCTAGTATTTTCATGGTTTTTACTGTTTTAAGGGGGGAATACAAGTCTAACACAAGGATTTCTGTTACAATCAAATGGATTCAAAATATCTTACAAAATGAATTTTAATTATCTTCAAAACACATAACTTCAAGTTGTGATAAAATGACATCAATTCATCAAAAGTATTTTAATATGTTAAACTCTTTTATAAACTTATATTTGTCTCCAAAAATCATATATATATATATATATATATATATATATATATATGTATGTATATATATATATATGTATGTATATATATATATATATATATATATATATATATATATATATATATATATATATATATATATTATTTAAGAGAATTAGGGCTGATAACTCACTTTATTTCCTTTTCCTCGTTTGGATGTGCATTCCGGGTATCGGTTATTCGTCCGACTGTCGTTTCAATTTTAGTTATATATCTTTTAGGTGTGTGTGTGTGTGTGTGTGTCTATGTATATATATATATATATATATATATATATATATATATGTTATTTCATTTTTTCAAATACCGTTTGTAACATGTCGAGTAAGGGGTTCCATTCATGAACAATTGGTACCAATACAGAAAGTACATTTAAATTATAATAGGCATATTCATTTAAAAAACACAGTTAAAGTCCTGACATTATAACAAGTATGTATAGATCTATAATGGGAATTGACAACACCGCACTCAGGCTGCGAGCTATAGTTGGGCATACACGCCCACGAGTGACAATTGTTATCAACAGTTTAAACGCCTTCAAGGCGTTTGTTTCAGGCCATCTAGTGATAGTATGGTTATAATATCTCATTAAAAAATATTAACAATATGTTAGTGTATAATTAACTAAACATGAGTACATTTTCAAAGTATTAGTTTATAGAGATACAATTTACAATAACAGTTCGTGGATCCATGAACATTGATTTACCAGGTTTTAGAAAAGGATACAAACACATAACAATTGTTTACAAACATAATGATTGTATGAGATTAAAACTACTTTTCATACACAGTAGAAAATATAGGATTTTCTAGAACAACTTACATATTCAAGGAACAGAAAACATACATTTAAACATAAATACTTATGCAATCACTCAAATTTATATTGATACTCTCTTTCCAAATTACTCGTATTCTCAGGGAAACAATAAACAGGTACTCCCCAACATTTTGCGAAGATAGAGCCATTTTGAGTCATATCTTTTGTATTTTGCTGTAACTATTTTGGTGTAAATATACAGAGATTGAAAACATGTAACTACTTTTACTTTTTAAATACAATGGGTGTTTGTAATTTGATAGTATGATGCATGTGTTGTGATACTACAAATGAAGTCCTCCACCCCCGAACATTTTCGTTGTCTAGTTTGGGGGTGTGGCAGATTGGTATTAGAGCATTATTTATAGTGAACTTAGTATATATCAATCCATAAAAGGTATACAAACTATAAATACATTGGGGCTAAGAGCTCTGACTACAAGTATGCTTCTAAAAATTTAAATATTTTTACAAGAAGCATACTAACACTCATAAATATAAGAACAATATCATAGTCATAATAACTCAAAAGTATTTGGATGTTTGACATTACAGTCAAACATGGGGAGTTATGTAATCATATCTGGGATTAATAAAGCCTGATCAACTATATTGATTTGAGATACGACCAACATGTGTTTAGGAGTGAAGGTAATCTTGCAGCAAGTCTAAAACTTACCAACTATATATATATAGAAGAAACTCTAGAGCAGATCACAAATTTAAAATATTGTAGGAGTATTTTATAAAACTACATCTTTACTATGAATCTTATCTTTAATTCTTCGTTTGTCTGCTTATTGAAATGTTGTGATCTCAATCCCCAAGGCTGAGTACTAGTGCGCGTATGTTATTGTGATATCTACAAAAAAATTGTTTCCAGTAAATGTTTATAATGGTGTTAATTCCTCTATGTGAGCTATTATAACCATACTTGATGACGACAATTTCGCTCGTCATGACGTCTTTCAGACGCCGACTTGTTTAAGGTAAGGTTTGTTTCCTTAGACTGGCCTAGTCTAACTGTAGCAAACAACTCAGTTGTAAGGTCTCACCCCCATATAGATCTATACACAAACTATCACTCTCTCTCTCTCTCTCTCTATCTCTTTCTCTCTCTCTCTCTGTGAGACTCTGGTTACAACTACAGGCTATGTTTGTACACTCAATAGTGTTAGATTAGATGTCTTATCCATAACTACTATTGGTATATACTTGACCCGAGACTAGCATGGTCTATTTGGGTTGCATAACACTAGGAAAATTTGTTAGGATGGACTCTTGAGAGAATGGCTATATATGATTTATTGATATAGTATAAGTTCTAATATATTAATATGAAATCACATGTTTTAATTAGTATTGATCAAGAAATAATTTGGAATTAATTTATTGATCAAAAAGAAACTAATTAAATCTATAGGGACTAATTATGGTAATTAGTTATATTTATATGTATTGGGCTTATGATCCATGTTGGACCAAGTTTATGTATGGATACATAAAGAGTTGGGCTAGATGAACCATGGATCATAAAACCCATGGATATGGATTTGGGTTATACCCATGACCCTTGAAATCCCACATATAAATATGTAGCCCATTGCCTAAAAACGCCACTAGAAGTTCTTAGAGAAATATGATAATTTTTTTGGTGCATGGAGTTTCTCTCTCAAGAGTCACCTTTGTCCTAGGTGAGTTGTGATTCCATTTGAGATGCAAAACTTGCAGCACTAAGTTCTTAAAGGCCAAAGTGTGACAACCTAAAATTTATTCCGTCACTATAACCCGTTTCCGTTAATAAAACCCGTCTTTATCAAACTTTTCCGTTAGCATTTGGATTAGCTCATTTAAATTGAGAATTTTATTATGACTTCATGAGTGTCCAAACACATTAGACACACGTGAAAACACCCAAGATTTTCATTTGGAAAAATTTTAGTTTACGACTAAGTCGGGTTACGACAACTTAATCGGGTACGACCATAAACTCCGTTTAACGACGGTATCGGGTAGATTTCCTCCGGGCCACAAACTCAAGCCTTTTATAAAGGATGAGTAACCTTCACTTAAGCTTTTTCCCACCTCCTCATAACTTTCTCTCTCTACTTTCTCTCTCTAAAACTCGAGTTTTGATCCAAAAACGCCCCTTCAAGCTCAAAAATCGTAAGTGGTCTATCGTAGATTGTTGTTTAACTTGTTAAGCATGCAAATCCGTGTTTAAACCATCCAAAACTCTCAAAAACTTGTGTTTACGGTTGGGGAACATCTCCCAAAACTGTAAACTTCTTTAAAGGGGTTTTGAAGCCCCAAAACCCTTCCAAATCCGTTATAATGCATAGATATGACTTAAGGACTTGCATCTACAAGCCTAGGACACCAAAATCTTGTCTTTTGGGTAGTAAACATTAGTTTACGGCCCATGAACATTCTTGGACCGTAAACACTCCTTCATAGACCATAAACACCTTTTTAGGTGTTAAATTTCCCCTTAAACACCTCCAAAAGCTTGCATGAGTGCCTAGAACCTTGTATTCCTTCATATGATGCACCAAAGCATACACAAATGAGCCACCCATGAGTTTACGGTTTGGGAAGGTCTCCCAAAACCGTAAACACCTCCAAAGGGTGTTTAAGTACCCTTAACACCTTACATGGCTTACATTTAGGTCTAGAACACTGCATGCTTAACCTACAACCACCAAAACACATGAACAATGGACCAAGCATGAGTTCACAGCCGTAAACTCATGTGTTTATGGCAGTAAATTCCCCAAGTGTCCTTCAAGAATCGTAAACCCCTTTTCCAAGTTCATTTCATGTCCCGATCACTTCCTAAGCCATGGAATCAACCCTACAACCTTCCTTCGTGCATTGTAAGACCTTTAAACATCTAAGAACACACCACCCATCATTTTACGGCCGTAAACTCATGGGGATGTGGTCTATGGGCTGTAATCACCCTTAGGAGTTCACTCTTGATGATCAAAGTCCATATCTAGGCCTTACACCTCCTTAGATGAAACTCGGATCAATCCTAACACTTGAAATAAAGTGTTTCCACATCTCGGAGTGTATTATCTTAATTAATTAGTGGTTCAAAGACTAATTAGATACAATTATGTATCTCTTCATATTACATAGGAACCTTGCGTATGTTCAAGCCTCGAACTGACACTTAGCATCCTAACTGACACGTTTCTTGGCTGGTGAGTTCATACCCGTACACCTTTTTCCGTGTTTCTCAATGTTTTCAGGGGGGGGGGGGGAATACAAGAAAAAGTAGAAGGAAATGTTGTACTCAAATTTATTATTTCATTTGAAATGTTTCATATTCCGCATGCTTTTAACACTGGAAACCGTATTAACTAACCGTTTAACTTGCAGAGTTAATTTTCAAACTATTTGTGATACTTATTATAAAATGTTATATTTTATATTTCTTAATTGATTTCTCCACATTATTACTGTTAAAAGCATTAACCTTAGAAATTTTGATAGGTCCTTGGTAACACTCCCCTATATACGAGAGTGAAGGACTAATAAACAGGATTTTCTAACGTCCTTGGTAACACTCCCCTGGATACGAGAGTGAAGGACTAATTAACAAGATTTTCTAACGTCCTTGGTAAGACTCCCCTGGATATGAGAGTGAATGACTAATAAACAGAATTTTCTAACGCCCTTGGTAACACTCCCACAAGATACGAGAGTGAAAGACCAATTTCATTAATCTAAAGATTGGAGACACTCCTTGGTAACACTCCCATGGATACGAGAGTGTAGGACTACCCCCGTAACCAGAATCTCCTGGAAGGAGAACGTGACTTGAGTGTATAGATCTATACGGGATTGACTACCCCGCACCTGGCTGCTAGCTACAATCGTACCAACTGGTCCACAGGTGACAAAAGTCATAAAACGATATTGGCCCCGTTACGAGCCTTATCCAATTTATTGTATCGTTATGGAACTCACTACTTAGATTATGAAAACTTTTACTACCTACTTATTAGTTTTATATACGTGTTAAAACTAATATACTTTTCAAGGATAACCAGGCTTTCAGAATACTTCTCTTAACACTACAAGTATGGTAGATACTTGTACACTGCCTTCCGAATCGATAACCAATCACAAACTTTTAAGGAAAATAAGGGTTTTTCTTGGGATAACTTAATTGTTCTTAACCAGACTGTGTAACAAATGGATAACTAAACTTTCTTATAAGAAAATATGGGATTTTCTTGGATAACAACTTTTTCAGAAAACCAAAAGAAACTTGTTCTTTTACAGAAACAAACCGCTTATGAACTCACCAGCTTTATGCTGATATTTCTAAAACTGCTTGTATTCTCAGATCAACGTTAGATAGGTATCCCACAATCTTTTGGAGAAGACGGAGCATATTAGCAGTCTCGTCTTTACTTTTGTTATACTAATGTATAGATAAAACATGTATTACTTTGTTTTCAAACAAATGTAAATTTTCCTATGTAATGTAATGGTTGTGTTTACTATGCTTACTATGTACATTGGTTGTGATATGATACATGACGTCCTCCGCCCCGGAACATTTCCGCCATCGGTTTTGTGGTGTGACACAAAGTCTTTCAAGCAATACCAAATACATCAGGACTTCAAGCCACATAAAAGGTATGTTACTCTAACTGGTATCTTCTATTGTTTATGACAAATTGCATGCTATTAATATGTTTAATGCCCTGGAAACCATTTGCATGTATAATTAGTGAAAACATAGATCCAAGGTATTTAGGGTTGTATGTGCACCATAGGATGTTGTAGTGTACTAAAACCCATCAACTAGGTGCCAAACGAAGTGTCTCACAAGATCCTCAACTTAATTTACGCAAATATGGATTTGCAGAGTGTATATTGTTTCCGTGTATATATTTAGTTTTCCAAGTCCAACGAGTATGTATGTGAATGTGTGAAATCATCAAGCATGTAGATAGACCACGAAGGCCCAATAAACAGATAAGGTATATTCCAGGCCCAATAAACATGTAAGAGGACAACTAAGGCCCACTAAACATGTAGAACTAAGGCCCACTAAGAAGTGTAAATGAAATAATTGATATGTTTGTTGTTACGTTGGTTGTTAAGTTTATTTGTTTACCAAATTGACATAAAAGGCCCACTTTTTGTAAAAATACATTTTTGGTTCTAAAAACCTAAAATTTAGAATTATGGTACATTTTTAGTAAAAATGACACTTTAGGTCCTTGAAAAACCAAAAGTAAAAATGACACTCTTAGTAAAAATGACATTTTACTCCACTGTTGTTGCTACCCCAGTCCTTTCTATTAGACATGGAAAGGGGAATAAGAGGAAAGCTTCCTCAAAGATCTGGAAGGGAAAGTATCATGATGGATTTTCTACTAGTGGACCTAAAGATAAAACCGATTTTACCCCTTCCATCACACATCCGAAAGAAGCAACGTTCTTCTACCGCCATTATTAGGAGAATTGGAAACGAAGTTGCTCGAAGTACTTGTAGGACATCAAGGATGGGAAGATAAAGCCCACCTTCACAAGTATTTATACTACTCTACATAGAAACTCACCACATGCTAGTTCTTGGGTACTTGATACAGGATGTGCTTTCACATTTGTTCTGATTTGCAGGGACTAAGAAGAAGTAGTGATGTGGAGCATGGGAAGATGAACCTGATAATGGGAAGTAGGAAATCGTTGCCTGTGGGTTAGGTTTAGATTTGAATGATTGTTGTTAGTCATCAGAAATGACAAGGAATATTATTTCATTTCATGTTTTGTACGAACAAGGATTTTGATATATATTTAATAATGAAAGTGGTTCTATAAATGCTTATTATGATGCTACATTTTATTTTGATGCACATCCATGTAATGATGTATATGAAACTCTGATGGTTGTAGATAAGTTAGGAAATAATGTATTGCATATTGATTCGTCTAATGGTATAGACAAGGCAATGTTGTGGCATTATCATCTTCGACATGTCAACAACAAGCGCATTGCCCAAATCTAAATGGATGGAGTATTGGTTTCATTTGAACTTGGGTCAGATGACTCATGCGAGTCTTGTTTTCTTGAGAAGATAAATAAATCTCCTTTCACTGGTTTTTTGTGAAAGAGGTGAGGAATTCTTAGATCGCATACACACAGATGTGTGTGGGACCTTCAGATTCACCATAAGGGATACAAATTGCTTTTATGTGACTTCTACCAATGATTATAGTAGATATGGATATATATATATATATATATATATATATATATATATATATATATTTAATCAAGCATAAGTTAGAAACCTTTGAAAAGTTCAAAGGGTTTAAGAAAAAAGTAGAGAATCAATTCGGCAAGAAGATCAGGATGCTCAAATCTAATACGGGTGGTGCGTATCTTAGCATCGAGCACCACGACTATCTTGAGGAATGTCGAATTGTTTCAAAATGGACACCTCCTAGGACACCACAGATCAATGGTGTGGCTGACATGCATAATCGAACCCTGTTGGATATGGTTCATTCCATGATGAGTCAAGCTTCACTTTCAATATCTTTATGAGGGTATACCTTATAGATTGTAAATATCTTTCTAGTTTTGTATTTCGATGACATACTGCTCATAGGAAACGACGTTCCAACCTTGCAGAAAGTTATGTGTTGACTTGGAAAGTGTTTCGCTATAAAGGATCTAGGAGAAGCTGATTACATAATGGGGATAAGGATTTTAGGAAATGGGAGTAGCAGGCTAATTGGACTTAGTCAAAGTACTTGGATAAAGTGTTGTAATGTTTTAGCATGGAAATTCGAAGAAATAGGAGTTACTTGTCTAGAGTAATACCAAATTGATTAACACTTAGAATCCGAGTACCGATGTTGAGATAGCAGAAATGAGTCAAGTGCCATACGCTTCTACCATTGGCTCAATCATGTACGCCATGACATGCACTCGCCCTGATGTGGTTGTTTCTTTATGCATGAAAAATCGATATCAAGGGAATCCGAGTAGATCTTACAGTTGGATAAGGTGTCTAAGTCCATAACTTATTTGGTATATACTTGACCCGACCGGCATGGTCCATTTGGGTTGCCTCTCATCCAAACTATTATGGATAATTTTATGAGAGTTATACACATATGTTTATTAATATATTATGAGTTATAATATATTAATATGAAGTTACGTTATTTAATTAGTTTAAGTCTTAAATTACTTATGAATTAATTTAGAGATTAAAAGGAATAATAATTAAATTATGGGCTATTTGTTTTATATAGTGTGGGCTAATACTCATTTGTTAATGGGCTAGGCTTATGTGGAAGTCCATGGATGATCCATGGAGCTTTTAACCCATGGATCCTTGGAAAGGGAAAAGACATGGGTTATTAGGGTTTCACCCTAACCATGCATACTATATAAGCATGCTTATCGAGCATGAAATGAAGCCTAAGAGAAAACTAGTGAACTAGTGTGTGTGTGCATGTGTGTGGCCGATTTTATACAAGGTGTATACTCTCTCAAAGTTTTCCAAAAAGTTTGTGGTGTTTGTGATTCCATTTGAGGTATTCACACTATTGGTGCTTGGCCCTCAAACTCCTTAGAACCAAACTCACCAAAAGGTATGTAATCTCTTCTAACTCTTTTATGTTGAAATGTTCCCCATGCCATGTTAGATAGGTTATAAACCTTGGAAAATTATTATTTTGCATGTATTTAGACAAACATAGATCCAAGGTTTATTAGGGTTGCATGCACACTTAGGAAGTGTTAGATTGCTCAAAACCCAACAGTGGTATCAGAGCCTAGGCTTGCTTGTTTGATACTTGATGCAAAATAGTGAAAAAAGTCGAAATCGTTGCTGTCAGCATGGTGGACTCGCCGAGTCCATTGGGGGGACTCGACGAGTCCAAGGAAAAATTCAACCTACTCGACGAGTCAGTTCATGCACTCGACGAGTAGGATCGAAAGAATGCAGATCCTCGACTTTTGCTGCTGGAAATGGGCTAGAAACATTACCCTAAACTGTTTTGGTGTTATAAAACTTATTTTAGTTGGTGTAATGGTTGTTCTAATCCATTTACAATAGCATATATCAAAATTCCATGATTTTATGTGTTCATATAATTCTTGAATTTTGATGATCATGTTCATGTTTTTATGAATTTAGAAAATGATAGGAATTATTTGCTGAATTGTTTAGGATTAATTCTTTATCATTTATGTGTTTTAATGGAGTCCATAATTTTTCCTCAAGTTATGGATTACCAAAGGTCACTTTCATTTAACACACACTTAAAACACATAAGTTACATGAAAATGAAGAGTCTTCATTTTTATGAACCTTTAATTCATAAGTTATGAAATGAAGAGTTTTGCAAAGTTACAAAACTTGCCCTCAAGTTTTGGAATTTGTAAAGTTTCACACACTTTAATAAACTTTAATTCCAAACCTTAGAGTTTTAATAGTTAAAATTCAACCCTTATACTATTTATAACATTAATGGTTAATTATTATATATATGTATAAGAATAAGTCGTTTTACCGTTAGTAGGCCTCATTCACGAAGCCGGTCTATAAGGTGGGTATAAGGTTGTTGCCTATAAAATGGCGACTTAATGGGTGTATACTGTCACCCACCGCTTGCTTGATCGGTGGAGGGTCGTTAGACGAACGGGTAGAACAATGACTTTAAATCCTCATTAAAAGTATAATGAATATTATAAAGTAACTAAACTCTTTTAATTCCCAATCTTAGTTATTTTAGGAAAAATGTGAACATGGTGCTAGTCCATGGAATTCACACTTTGTACCTTACCAAGTCGTTGGTGGAGCGTGTGTGGTTAACCGGCACACTAACTAGGACTAGTAAGGATCACGAAGGGTAACTTAATGTTTGTCATAGATCAATGGAGCGTGTGTGGTTAACCGGCACATTGATTAGGTGATAATATTAAGAGTACCAAGTGAATTAGCATGGTTATTCACACCTTGTTTTGTGATCCTCGGCATCCCAGTCACAAAACTTGAAGGGCACAATCGAGATTGAAACATGCCATTGAAAAGTTCAATGAATCTCAAAAGAATCTAGGAATTTCAAATCCAATTAAACCTAATAAATCATTTCGTTTTCATGGTGGAAATTGGTGAATCGTTATTCACCTACCTTTCAAATATATTATTACTTAGATTACGGCATCCCTCTTCTAAGTGTAATATATTGTGATTAGATCCTAGCCTTAATATTATATTTGGGTGTCTTATTAAGGATCCTAAATATCTAATCTAAACTTACTTTCTTCTTTCAGATGTCTTCCAACACTAATGCTTCAGGCTCTAACCCAACTGGTTCTTTCTCTCTCATGAATCTTTGTGGGAGGGTCATCTTTGATGGTTCCAACTTCATGGATTGGATTAGGAACATCAGGATGGTTACTCGTTAGGAGGACAAGGAATATGTCCTCGATAAGGAGTTAAAAGAACTTGATGAGTCTACTGCTACTCCTGAGGAGATCGCTGAATTCAGGACTCATGAGAGAGATGCTACTAAGGTGGCATGTATCATGATGGCCACGATGACAGCCGAGCTCCAAAAGTCGTATGAAGATTTCTACCCTTTTGAGATGCACCAAGACCTGATGGAAAGTTACCATCAGAGTGCTCGTCAGGAGCGGTATGAAATAATCTCCTCCATAATAACTACCCGCATGAAGGATGGTGAATCCGTCACGGGCCACATGCGAAAGATGCAAAGGTATGTGGACCGTTTGCTGAAGCTGAATGTTCACATCCCCGAGGAGTTGGCAATTGACATCATTTTGCACTCCTTGCCTTCTTGTTATGATCATTTTCGAATGACATATCATATGAACAAGGAGGAAGTTACCCTCAGCAAGCTTCAAGGACTCTTGAAGACCGCTGAAACCGGTCTTAAGGGTAAAGCGGTTGTTACCTCTACTACTCCTACTCCGACTTCTACCCCTGTTTTAGCTATTGGGCAAGGCAAAGGGAAAAAGAGGAAGCACCCTTCAAAGGGTACCAAGGGAAAGTCTCTTGAAGGCTCCTCATCAAAGACCAAGAACGGTTCTGCCACTCCTTCTGCCATTCCCAAGGATGCTGAATGCTTTTATTGCCATGAAAAGGCACACTGGAAGCGAAACTGCCCTAAGTACTTGCAGGATCTAAAGGATGGGAAAGTAAAACCCACCTATGCAGGCATTTACACTATATTGTCTAATTACTCAACATATTCTAACTCTTGGTTGCTTGATACAGGATGTGGTATTCACATATGTTCTGATTTGCAGGGCCTAAGAAGAAGTGAGGAAGTGGAGCACGGGAAGATAAACTTAATCATGGGGAATAGGAAGGCTTCACCTGTTTCCAAGATTGGAGTTTATACTTTGTTGCTTAATAATGGGTTAAAATTAGATTTGAATAAATGTGTGTACTCGTCTGAAATGGCGAGGAATATTATTTCTTTTCATTCTTTGTACAAACAAGGTTTTACCTTTTCGTTTGATAATGAATGTGGTGGTATTAATGCTTTCTTTAATAATGTGTTTTATTTTAAAGCATTACCTTGTGATGGTGTGTAAGAAACTGTGTCGATTGTAGACAACTTAGGAAATAATGTGTTGTATATTGATTCTTCTACTAGCCTAGATAAAGCATCATTGTGGCATTGTCGTCTTGGACATGTAAACAAGAAACGCATAGGCCAACTCCAAAAGAGTGGAGTCTTGGAATCATTTGACCTTAAATCAGATGATAGTTGTGAATCTTGTCTACTTGGAAAAATGACAAAATCACCCTTCACTGGAACTTGTGAGAGGGGTGAGGGTTTGTTGGACCTAATACATACTGATGTATGTGGGCCATTCAAAACCGGCACAAGGGATGCTAATCGGTATTATGTAACTTTTATTGATGATTTTAGTAGATATGGGTATGTCTACTTAATCAAACATAAGTCCGAAACCTTTGAAAGGTTTAAGGAATTCAAGCAGGAAGTAGAAAATCAATTGGGCAGGAACATTAAGATGCTTCGATCCGATCGAGGTGGTGAGTATCTTAGTACCGAGTTCCTTGACTACCTTAAGGAGTGTGGGATTGTTTCACAATTGACTCCTCCCAGGACACCACAGCTGAATGTTGTAGCTGAGAGGCGTAATCGAACCTTGTTGGACATGGTTCGCTCTATGATGAGTCGAGTTTTGTTACCAATCTCTTTTTGGGGGTATGCCTTAGAGACTGTCGCCCATATGCTTAATCTAGTCCTTACAAAGAAGGTTACCAAAACACCTCATGAGATGTGGACTGGGAAGGTTCCTAATTTGGACAACATCAAAATTTGGGGTTGCGAAGCTTTCGTGAGGCGTGAAACTCATGATAAGCTTGAACCCCGAAGTGAAAGGTGTATTTTCATCGGCTACCCACAGAAATCCTTCGGTTACCTCTTCTACAGACCCAGTGAGAATGTGGTCTTTGTAGCACGAAGAGGGATCTTTCGCGAGAAAGAATTTATAAGCCAAGGAGACAGTGGGAGGCAGATTGATCTTGAAGAAATTCAAGAATCAATTGGTGAAGGAACCTCAGACACTAGCAATCAACCTGAGGAAGAAACTCCTGTTGATCCAGCTGACGAGTCTGTACCTCCGAGGCGTTCCACACGGGTTAGGAACACACCTTCGTTTTATTATGGTTTTCATATTACTACGGAAGGTGATACGTTTATTAGTGATAGTACACTAGTAAATTTGGATGAACCTAGCATTGTTAAGGAAGCCGTGGCAGGCTCGGAGTCTGCTAAATGGAAGGAGGCTATGGACAGCGAGATACAATCCATGTATGACAATCAAGTTTGGAACTTGGTTGACCATGTACCAGGACGTAAAACAGTCGGGTGCAAATGGATTTTCAAGAAGAAGACCGACATGGAAGGAAAAGTGCATACTTATAAGGCTCGACTGGTTGCGAAGGGTTTTACTCAAACTCAAGGTGTTGATTATGATGAAACCTTTTCGCCGGTAGCAAAGATTAAGTCTATTAGGGTTATGTTAGCCATTGCAGCATTTCATGATTATGAAATATGGAAAATGGATGTCAAAACCGCTTTCCTTAATGAAAAATTGGCTGAGGATGTGTACATGAATCAGCCAGAGGGTTTTGTCAATACAGAGTACCCTAATAGAGTATGCAAGCTTGAGAAATCCATTTATGGATTAAAACAAGCATCTCGTAGCTGGAATCTTTGTTTTGATGAGAAGGTAAAAGAGTTTGGCTTCTTGAGAAGCGAAGATGAGTCTTGCGTGTATGTCAGAGCTAGTGGGAGTATAGTTAGCTTCTTGGTACTGTATGTGGATGACATACTACTCATAGGAAATGACATCCCAACCTTGCAGGAGGTTAAGTCATGGCTTGGGAAGTGCTTTGCTATGAAGGACCTAGGGGATGCTACCTATATCCTAGGGATAAGGATGTTAAGAGAAAGGAGTAGAAGACTAATTGGACTTAGTCAGAGTATCTACTTGGATAAGGTGTTGAAAAGGTTCAACATGGAGAATTCCAAGAAAGGAGATTTACCGATCCAAATCAATACCAAACTGAGTAAGACTCAGAGTCCGAGTACAGAGGCAGAGATAGCTGAGATGAGCCGATTACCATATGCTTCCGCAGTTGGCTCGATCATGTATGCTATGACTTGTACCCGTCCTGATGTGGCATTTGCTTTGAGCATGGTCAGCAGGTATCAGGGGAACCCTGGCAAGGCTCATTGGACCGCGGTAAAGAACATTCTCAAGTACCTGCGGAGGACTAATGATTGGATCCTTACCCTTGGTGGTAGTGATGACTTGAGAATATTGGGGTATAGTGATGTTGGTTTTCAGACTGATAGGGATAATTTCCGCTCTCAGTCGGGCTGGATCTTTACCTTAAATGGAGGGGCAATTTCTTGGAAGAGTTCCAAACAGGAGACGGTGGCTGATTCGACTTGTGAATCAGAGTATATAGCAGCGAGTGAAGCAGCGAAGGAGGCAATATGGCTAAAGAACTTCATCGGAGACCTTGGAGTTGTACCAGCTATTAAGGAACCTATAGAGATTTTCCGTGACAACAATAGTGCGGTTACCTTAGCCAAGGAACCAAGAGATCATGGTAGATCCCGACACATTTACAGAAAATATCACTTCATAAGACACAAGATTGAAGAAGGACTCCTTGTGACAAGGAGGATATCGTCGGATGAGAATCCTGCAGATCCCCTTACGAAGGGACTGACGAGGGTTAAGCATTTTCAGCATGCGAGACGCATCAGTCAGAGGGACGATATTAGTTTTACAGATTAGATAGTTTTCCTAAAACTTGTAAAATGTAATCGACGTTTGATGATGAATAAAATTTGTGATTTATTTATGAGTAAAGTGTTACTATCATTGTCAATTATTTACTATTGTTTCAGTTTTGCATGTTTTGACTTCCAGAATAATTAATTTATTCAAACCTCCACAATCGATCATATGTCGGAAGTAGGTATGAATCAAGATTGTCATGAATTGGGTTTGTAGATGCCTTAAAGGTGTTTAGACATGGCAATGGTTGCTGCAACATTCATGAGTACTCATAAGTTATGAGTATTGGTATAAACCCACGCTCACTTGTATCACTTCATGGAATTTATCTCGAGTGATCGTGAGACGATAACATCATATAAATCTTTAAACCTAGAGATATGAGTTGTTACCTATGAGTTGGTTGTGCATTGATTGCACGTAAACGCATCAGTAACTTGATGTTGTAAAATGTGCCTTTGTGTACAATTCAATAAGTAGTAGAACAAGCATATCAGTCGAAGTTTATCTGTTCCTTCTAGAAATAGAAGCGATATCTGGGCCCCTCGATGATTTTGTGTTGACCCATGTACCAGGCCTGGTCAGAACTAAACCGATGTGTTCAGTCAAGTTCTTCGTCAAACAAATCGGAAAATCGAGAAACAACTGCTAGACAATAAGCAAGACATAGTTCCATGTGTTTGTCCGGCTGATATCATGAGAACAGAGGATTATGTGATCACTTATCTAAAATGGCGCTTCATAGTTCGACAGAGTCTTCATTGTTCGAGGGAGTTTTCGAGAGCTACGATTGTTGGTTGGTTCCTGAAGTTATAGGCAAATATAGTTATTAGACTTATCCAAGTGGGAGTCTGTTGGATAAGGTGTCTAAGTCCATAACTTATTTGGTATATACTTGACCCGACCGGCATGGTCCATTTTGGTTGCATCTCATCCAAACTATTATGGATAATTTTATGAGAGTTATACACATATGTTTATTAATATATTATGAGTTATAATATATTAATATGAAGTTACGTTATTTAATTAGTTTTAGTCTTAAATTAATTATGAATTAATTTAGAGATTAAAAGGAATACTAATTAAATTATGGGCTATTTGTTTTATATAGTGTGGGATAATACTCATTTGTTAATGGGCTAGGCTTATGTGGAAGTCCATGGATGATCCATGGAGCTTTTAACCCATGGATCCTTGGAAAGGGAAAAGACATGGGTTATTAGGGTTTCACCCTAACCATGCACACTATATAAGCATGCTTATGGAGCATGAAATGAAGCCTAAGAGAAAACTAGTGAACTAGTGTGTGTGTGCATGTGTGTGGCCGATTTTATACAAGGTGTATACTCTCTCAAAGTTTTCCAAAAAGTTTGTGGTGTTTGTGATTCCATTTGAGGCATTCACACTATTGGTGCTTGGCCCTCAAACTCCTTAGAACCAAACTCACCAAAAGGTATGTAATCTCTTCTAACTCTTTTATGTTGAAATGTTCCCCATGCCATGTTAGATAGGTTATAAACCTTGGAAAATTATTATTTTGCATGTATTTATACAAACATAGATCCAAGGTTTATTAGGGTTGCATGCACACTTAGGAAGTGTTAGATTGCTCAAAACCCAACACTTACTAGATAGCAGTTAAGAATATTCTTATGTATCTATGAGGGACTAAGGATTGGGTCCTTATGCTCGGTAGCGGTGATGACATAAGAGTCACAGGGTATAGTGACGCCAACTTTCAGACCGATAGAGATAACTTCCACTCTCAGTCGACCTGGATGTTCACCATAAATGGAGGAGTTGGGATATGGAAAAGTTCCAAGCAAGAGAGCATGATGATTCAACATGTGGTACAAAGTATATAGTTGCGACTGAGTTAAGGATGTTATATGGTTGAAGAACTAAATTCAAGACCTTAGAGTTGTACCAGCTACAAAGGAGCTTCTAGAAAATTTCTGCATTAATGAAGGAGCGATTGCCTTAACCAAGGAAGCAACAGATCATGGCAGATCCAGACATATCGATAGAAAATATTATTTCATCAGACATCGTGTGGAACAAGCACTCCTACTGGTCAAGAGGGTATTTTCAGAAGAGAATCCTACATATCCCCTCAAAAAGGGTCTGAGTAGGATTAAGCATGTTCAGCATGCAAGGAGCATTGGCCTGAAGGACAATATCAGTTTTAGTGACTAGATAGATATTTTGAAACTTGTACCAACATAAATGTAATTGACATTGATGATTATGTAATGAAGATTTATATATAAGTAAATGTACTCTATCTTTTGTCAATTGTTTATCTTGTGTTTCACTTTTCATGTTTTACTTCCAGAATAATTGGATTATTCAAAACATCCACGGTCAATCATACATTAGGAGTGAGTAATGAATGAAGATTGTCATGAGTTGGCTTGTAGATTGTCTAAGTTCTTAGACATAGCAAATGTTTAATGCAATGTTCATGAGTACTCTTGAAATGGGGATTTCACTATTGGATTAAACCCACGCTCTTTTAAATTACTTCATGCAATTTATCATGAGTAATTGTGGTATGATAGTATCGTATAATCTTTAAACCGCAATATATGCGTTCTTGTTTACGAGTTGGTTGTGCAAGTTGAGTTTTAGTATAGTACAACTTCATATGGTGCACATACAATCCTAAATGCTTTGGATCTATGTATTCTCTAATTATACAAGCAATATTGTTTCCAAATCATTAAGCCTACAACTAGCATACAATTGACCTAAACAACATAAAATACTAGTTAGGAGTTTACCTCTTTTATGTAGCTTGTTGAACTTGTTGTATTTGGGCTTTAAGAACTTAGTGTTGGATAAGGTATCTAAGTCCATAACTATTTCTAGTATGTACTTTACCCGACCCCGCATGGTCCATTTGGGTTTCATGACACCATGCAATTGGATAGACTAAATGAGAGAATTAACACTTGTGGTTTATTAATATATTATAAGTTCTAATATATTAATAGTATTATTTAACTAGCTTGATGAAGAATTAATTAAGCCATCAAAAGATAACTAATTAAATATATGGATTGATTATGTAAATCATCCATAACTTGTATAGTGCACTAAGAGGCTCCATGGATTATCAAGTTGGGTCAAACCCATAGTATGCTCCATGGGAGTTACAAACCCATGGGTCAAGGAAATGAAGACTCACGAAACATTAGGGTTTACATGGTGTAACCCTAGATGTGTCAACACAATATAAAGACCATCTCCTCCACCAAAATCGGCTACACAAGTACAAGAGAGGGCTAGGCCGATTTTCAAGTGTGTATTCTCTCAAAGGTCATTCCAAAAGAATTTCGTGTTGTGTGAAGCATTTGACGCATCACACTTGGGGTGCTAGGCTCACCAGGTTTAAAGGATCATAATCAATAACAAGGTAAGTTATTCTATCTTTCATTCAAGTTAAAAATGTTCCCCATGTATGCTAGATAGGAATATAACCTTGGAATTCAACTTTGCATGATTATTAGACAAACATAGATCCAAGGTTGTTAGGGTTGCATGTACATTTAGGAAGTGTTAGAATGCTCAAAACCCATTAGTGGTATCAGAGCCTAGGCTGGTTTGTTTGTTATTTGTGCAACATTGTGTTAAAAAATCGAAACTACATGCTGTCTGATTAGTGAAATCATCGAGTCCATGGGGGGACTCAACGAGTTCAAGTGTATATTCATCCTACTCATCGAGTAGGTTCATGCACTCGATGAGTAGGAGGCCCTGACAACATATTTTCAAATTTTGTTGCTGGAAATGGACTAGAAACATTACCCGTAAACTATTTTGGTAATTGAAAACTTGTTTTAAATGGTGAAATGTTTATGCTAATCCATTTACAATGGCAATTATCAAAATTACAAGTTTTAAGTGTAATTTTTGATTCTTGAAATTGTTCATATTCATGTTCTTGAACTTATGAAGATTAGATGCTCATAGGAATTTCTTGTAACCTTCATGGTAGTTCAATTCATGTTCATAATGTGTTTTAATGGAGTCCATAACTTGTCCTCGACTTATGGAAAACCAAAAGTCACACTTTATTAAAGCCATTAACAGAACACAAGAGTTATAAAAAATGAAGACTCTTCATTTTTATTACTCAATTAATTCATAAGTTATAAGAAATGAAAAGATTTGAAAGTTTACAAAACCTGACCTCAAGTTTTGGAACAAGTAAAGTCTTGATTAAAACTTTAGTTCCAACCCTTAGAATTTTAAAATTTAAAATTCAACCCTTACACTTTATAATATTATAAGCTAATATATATATATATATATATGTATAAGATCAAGTCATCTTACCGCTATTACACCTCATTCACGAAGCCGGTCTATAAGGGGGGTATAAGGTTGTTGCCAATAAAATGACAACTTAATGGGTGTCCACTCTCACCCACCGCTTTCTTGATTGGTGGAGGGTCGTTATCCAAACGGGTAGGACAAGCACTTATAAATTCTCATTAAAAATATGATGAATATTATAAAGTAACTAAATTATTTTTTTAAATTCCCAATCTTAGTTACTTTAGGAAAAATGTGAACAAGGTGCTAATCCATGAAATTACACTTTACACTTTGCATAAGTCGTTGGTGGAGCGTGTGTGGTTAACCGGCACACTAACTTGCACTCACAAGGTAGGTAAAGGGTGACTTAAGGTTTATCATAGTATTGGTGGAGGGTGTGTGGTTTACCGGCACATCGATTAAGTGATAAACTTTAAGGGTACCAAGTGATTTGCATGATTACTTCAAACCTCGTTTTGTGATCCTCCGTATCCTAGTCACAAAACTTGGAGGGCACACTCAAGATTGAAACATGCCTTTGAAAAGTTCATTCAATCTCAAAAGAATCTAGGAATTTCTAAGAACCAATTAAAAACCTAATAATTATATTTTGTTTTTCGTGGTGGAAATTGGTAAATCGTCATTCACCTACCTTTCAAATATGTTATAACTTAGATTACGGCATACCTCTTCTAAGTTATAATATATTGTAATTGGATCCTAGCCTTAATATTACATTTGGGTGTTTTATTAAGGACTCTCATAATATCTAATCTAATATTGTTCTCTTCTTTAAGATGTCGTCAAACAACGCTGCTTCTAGCTCTAATCCTAATACTCCTTTACTGTTATGAACTTGTGTGGGAAAGATAGATCCAACTTCAATGAATGGATAAGAAACACCAGGATGATTACCCGCTACGAGGACAAATAATATTTCCTTGACAAGGAGTTTAAGGAGATTAATAAGACCACTGCAACTCCCCAGGAGATCGCTGACTTCCAGGCACACGAAAGGGATGCTACCAAAGTAGGATGCATCATGTTGGCCACCATGATAGCAGAACTCCGAAAGTCCTATGAGGACTTCTACCCTTTTGAAATGCACCAAGATTTGATGGAAAGATACCATCAAAGTGCACGACAAGAGAGGTAGGAAATCATCTGCTCCATCATAACAACCATGATGAAGGACGGGGAATCCATCACGAGCCACATGCAGAAAATGCAATGATATGTGGATGAATTGCTGAAACTTAATGTGAACTTCCCTGAGGAGCTTGCAATAGATATCATTTTAAACTCCTTACCATCGTGCTATGATCAATTTCGCATGACATATCACATGAATAAGGAAGAGGCCACACTCAACAAACTTCAGGGACTCCTCAGGACCGCAGAAACAGGTCTTAAGGGTAAGTCGATTGTTAACACTCCTACTCCAAACTCCCCCCCCCCCTCCCGGTTTTAGCAATCGGGAAAGTTCGAGGGAAGAAAAGAAAGAGATCTTCGAAGGGTACCAAGGCTAGGACCCTTGATGGATCTTCTTCAAGTGGAACCAATAAAGGTTTCGTCACTCCTTCGTCTGACCCAAAAGAGGCTGAATGCTTCTATTGCCATGAAAAGTCACATTGGAAGCGGAACTGCCCAAAATACCAGTAAGATGTGAAGGATGGGAAAGCTAAACCCAACCATGCAGGTATTTACACTATCTTATCTAATAAGTCACCCTATTCTAACTCTTGGGTCCTTGATACTTGTTGTAGTATTCATATATGTTCTGATTTTCAAGCACTAAGAAGAAGTGAACATGTAGAGCATGGAAGAATAAACGTAATCATGGGGAATAGGAAGGCTTTACCTGTCACCAAGATTGGATTTTATACTTTATCGGTAAGTAGTGGGTTTAATTTAGATTTGAATAAATGTTTTTATTCGCTAGAAATTTCAAGATATATTATTTCCTTTCATGCATTGTACAAGCAAGGTTTTACGTTTTCATTTGATAATGAAGTTGGTTCGATTAATGCTTTCTTTAATAATGTTCTTTGTTTTTAAAGCATTACCTTGTGACCGTGTGTATGAAACTGTATATGTGGTTGATAACTTTGGAAATAATGTTTTGTGTATTGATTGTGTTAATGATAACAACTTGGATAAAGCGTCATTATGGCATTGTCGTCTTGGACATATAAGCAAGAAACACATAAGCCAACTCCAAAAGGATGTAGTCTTGGAGTCATTTGACCTAAGGTCAGATGATAGTTGCGAATCATGCTTACATGGAAAAATAACAAAGTCACCCTACACAGGTTCTTGTGAGAGGGGTGAAGGTTTGTTGGATCTCGTACACATGGATGTGTGTGGACCCTTCAAACATGCCACGAGGGATGCTAATCGTTATTATTTGACTTTTACTGATGATTACAGTAGATATGCATATGTCTACTTAGTCAAGCATAATTCAAAGAATTTTGAAAGGTTTAAAGAGTTTAAACAGGAAGTCGAGAATCAATTGGGCAGGAACATTAAGATGCTTCGATCCGATCGAGGTTTGGAGTATCTTAGTTTAGAGTTCCTTGACTATCTTAGGGAATGTGGGATTGTCCTACAATTGACACCTCCCAGGACACCGCAGTTGAATGGTGTGGATGGAGGCGTAATCGAACCTTGGTGGATATGGTTCGTTCCATGATGAGTCGAGCTTCGCTACCAATCTCATTTTGGGGGTATGCCTTAGACACTGCCGACCATATCCTTATTCTGGTCCATATAAAGAAAGTTGCCAAAAGTCCTCATGATATGTGGACTGGTAAAGTACCTAAACTAGACCACATCAAGATTTGTGTTGCGAGGCTTTCGTGAGACGCGAGACTCATGATAAGCTCGAACCTCGAAGCGAGAGGTGTATTTTCATTGGCTACCCACAACAATCCTTTGGTTACCTCTTCTACAGACCTAGTGAAAATGTGGTCTTTATAGCAAGGAGGGATGTCTTTCGAGAAATATATATATATATATATATATATATATATATATATATATATATATATATATATATATAGAGAGAGAGAGAGAGAGAGAGAGTTCATAAGCCAAGGAAACAGTGGGAGGCAAGTTGACCTTGAAGAAATTCAAGAGTCAAGTGGTGAAGGTACTTCAAACCCTAACACTCAACTTGAGGAGGAAACTCCTGTTGAGCCAATTGAAAAGTCTGTACCTCTGAGGCGTTCCATAAGGGTTAGGAATGCACCTGAGCATTACTATGGATTCCATATTACTGTGGAAGGGGATGCACAAATCATTGATGAGAAACTAATAGGTCTGGATGAAACTAACAGTTACGTGGAAGCCATGGCAGGCCCTAAGTCATCCAAATGGAAAGAGGCAATGGACAACGAGATACAGTTCATGTATGACAATCAAGTTTGGAACTTGGTTGAGAATGTACCAGGTCGTAAGACTGTAGGGTGCAAATGGATCTTCAAGAAAAAGACCGACATGGATGGTAGATTTACACACTTATAAGTCACGACTGGTTGCAAAGGGTTTCAAACAAACTCCAAGAGTTGATTATGATGAGATATTTTCTCCAGTGGTGGAGATTAAGTCTATTAGGGTTCTGTTACCCATAGTTTCATTTCATGACTATGAAATATGGCAAATGGATGTCAAAACCACTTTTCTTAATGGAAAGTTGGATGAGGATGTTTACATGATTCAGCCAGAGGGTTTTGTGAATACAGAGTACCCCTAATATAGTGTGTAAGCTTGAGAATCCATTTATGGGTTAAAGCAAGCACCTCGCAGATGAAATCTTTTCTTTGATTAGAAACTCAAGAATTTGTCTTTTCTAGGAGTGAAAATGAATCTTGTATATATGTCAAGGCTAGTGGGAGTATAGTTAGCTTTTTGGTGTTGTATGTGGATGACATACTACTTATAGGAAATGACATCCTAACTCTGCAGGAAGTTATGTCCGAGCTTCGGAAGTGTTTCTCTATGAAGGACCTAGGAGAAACTTCCTATATTCTAGGGATAAAGATTTTCTGAGACCGGAGTAAACGACTAATTAGACTAAGTCAAAGTACCTACTTAGATAAGGTGCTGAAGAGATTCAGCATGCAGGACTCCAAGAAAGGAGAGTTACCCATCCAGAGTAATGCTAGATTGAGTAAGACACAAAGCCCTAGTACTGAGGCTGAGATAGAAAAAATGAGTCGAATACCCTATGCTTCGGCTGTAGGATCGATCATGTATGCTATGACGTGTACTCGACCCGATGTAGCCTTTGCCTTGAGCATGGTTAGCAGGTATTAGGGGAACCCTTGGCAAGGCATACTAGACTGTGCTAAAGAATATCCTCAAGTACTTAAGGAGGACTAAGGACGGGGTTCTTACGCTCATTGGGAGTGATGACTTGAGACAGTAATATCATATAAGTCTTCAAACCTAGAGATATGATTTATTACTTATCAATTGGTTATGCATTGATTGTACGTAAACGCATTGGTAACTTGATGTTATAAAATATGCTTTTGTGTATAATTCAATGAGTGGTAGAACAAACATATGAGTCAAAGTTTATATGTTCCTTCTTGGATTAGAAGCTGATATATGGGCCCCTCGATGATTTTGTTTTGACCTACGTACCGAGCCTGGTCAGAACTAAGTTGATGTGTTCAATTAAGTTCTTTGTCAAACAAATCGGAAATCGGGAAACAAGCTGCTGGACAATAAGTAAGACATTGTTCCATGTATTTTTCCGGCTGATATCTAGAACGGAGGATTATATGATCACTTATCTTAAATGGCGTATCATCATCTTCTCAGTTCCGAGAGACCTTGAAAGAGCTACGATTGCTGATCGGTTCCTGAATTCATACTTGCACTTATAATTATTAGACTTATCCTAAGTGTGAGACTGTTGGATAAGGTGTCTAAGTCCATAACTATTTATGCTTTGTACTTGACCCGATCCGACCTGGTCTATTTGGGTTGCATGGCACCATGCAATTGGATAGACTAAATGAGAGAATTAACACTTGTGGTTTATTAATATATTATAAGTTCTAATATATTAATAGTATTATTTAATTAGTTTGATGAAGAATTAATTTAGAATTAATTAAATTATCAAAAGATAACTAATTAAATATATGGATTGATTATGTGAATCATCCATAACTTGTATAGTGGGCTAAAAGGCTCCATGGATTATCAAGTTAGGTCAAACCTATAGTATGCTCCATGGATGCTCCATGGGAGTTACAAACCCATGGGTCATGGAAATGAAGAGTGATGACACATTAGGCTTTACATGGTGTAACCCTAGATGTGTCAACACTATATAAAGACCATCTCCTCCACCAAAATCGGCTACACAAGTACAAGAGAGGGATAGGCCGATTTTCAAGTGTGTATTCTCTCAAAGGTCATTCCAAAAGCATTTGGTGTTGTGTGAAGCATTTGAGGCATCACACTTGGGGTGCTAGACTCACAAGGTTTCAAGGATCACAATCAAAACAAGGTAAGTTATTATATCTTTCTTTCAAGTTAAAAATGTTCCCTATGTATGCTAGATGGGAATATAACCTTGCAATTTAACTTTGGCTGAAAACTAGACAAACATAGATCCAAGTTTGTTAGGGTTGCATATACACTTAGTGTAACGACCGAAATTTCGAAACAATTAAAACTTTTAAAAAACAATCTATTTTAATAACGTTGTTACAAAAAGGTTTTCAATACATTATTTAACAGAGTATTTCCTAGGTCCATTTTATAAAACATTAACGCGAGGAACGGTACGATCACGCCTTTGCCTTGCCACAGACTCCTGAGAACTTGAAAACATAAAAACCACAACTGTAAGCCCGAAAACTTAGTGAGATACCCCCAAAATACCAACCGCATATTCGCCCTTCCAGGCCACAACCTTCCGGTTCAAAACATATCGCCTTCCGGCCCATATCGTAATGCCTTCCGGCCCATAACACATTGCCTTCCAGCCCCTAACATATCGCCTTCCGGCCCGCAACTTAAGAAGCATACATATCATGACAGAACATAAAACAACCATGCGTACTGGGTTACACTCCAGACCAGACAACCATACACATAACATATAATCATATAACAGTTCACAGTTAGCAACTCGATCAACAGATCACATAACATATCATTACCCTAACCAAGATACCAGCCTAGCCGATCAGTAGCATAACATCACACTACGACTCAGTCAACATAATAATTATGCACATACGCCTTTCCAGGCCATGACCTTCCGGTCCACATCGCATTGCCTTCTGGCCCCAAAATGTAATGCCTTCCGGCCCATAACGTAACGCCTTCCGGCCCATATCCCGCAATATCATACAACAGACAATTACCCGGATTTCCATCCGATAAAAGGGTCGGCCTTGGTGCCTTAAACCCTATAGATATAGTGAGGATAACTTACCTCGAAACTGCCGACTAAACAGATAACCCAAGCTGCTCCGATCCCTGATACGTTCTCCACCACTGGACAGCCACCAATGCACTGAACTCACAACCATAATCAACAATTACCAAAATACCCCTGGAAACCACTGGTTAACCCTTGGTTAATTACTAGGTCAAAGTCAACCCCTGACTGACCCTACTCGTCGAGTCAACCCTATGACTCGCTGAGTTCCCATACTCAAAACTTCACTCAATCCACGACCTAACTCGCCAAGTTGCCCCGAGACTCACTGAGTCCAACAACTCTGAGTCCACTCGCACACAACTCACCGTGTCCTCCCTTGACTCGCCGGTTCTCGACTCAACTAGAAAATATTTGGACTCTTCGACAAGACTCGCCGAGTCCAAGAACAGACTCGCCGAGTCTAAGGCTATCTTCAATCTACTCGCCGAGTTGTTCATAAAACTCGCCAAGTTCCAGGCCATCTTCATCCAACTCGTCGAGTCTCAACTCGTCTTCAAACAACTCGTCGAGTCCACCCATGTGACTCGCCGAGTACCACCGGTCTGAATCCATACAGAAGCATTCCAGACCATGCAATTGATCCAAAACATAGATCTAGCCTCCTACAACTCACCCATCACGTACAGTGGCAAACTTTACGTGAATCCAAAGAGATCTATGCATTTTGCACATTAGGGCTAAGGTTTGGGACAAGATAGCTTCATCCAACACTCAACACAGGGACTTTCCTACATTCCAACTCTCTTCCATACCAGATCTGAGGTAGCAACCTCAGATCTAACCTCTAGACTCCAACATAACCCAAGATAAGCTTCCCTCAAACCCCAAAATGAATAAACAAGATAACAACAGCCTAAGAACGAGATATTAGCTCAAAGGAACGCCCCAATCTGCAAGGAAACTCGAATCTAAGAAAAGCCCTTTGCTCCACACCTTCAAATTCCCAAACTTTCTTCAACAATTACTTCTCCAAGCTCCAACCCACTCAACAATGCTGCTTCTCCATGATTTTAGGGTTTCAGGGACTCAAAGGGGTGATAAAGAGGCTGGGGAGGTAACATAATGCTCTTTATATAGGGCTCAACCCCGAGAATTAGGATTTTCTCCACTCAGCGCCTACTCGCTGAGTCCATCTCATTGACTCGTCGAGTCGACTATCTAACACGCGACCAAGTCGCGACTCTACTCGCCGAGTCCATCCATGGACTCGCCGAGTCACTCTTTCCAAAATTACACTTTTAGCCCTTCCACTCAACTCTTGCTATTTCGGGATGTTACACTTAGGAAGTGTTAGAATGCTCAAAACCCATCACTTAGAACCCCAAGTGTGATGCATCAAACGGCTCACAACACACCAGGGGCAAAGGAGAAATTAAGAGAGATGTTGCTAGCTCCAAAATATGCTCTAATGAACTCCAATAACTCTATTGTCCGATTTTGGGTGCTAAGGCAGTCCTTTTATAGTGTGGCAAATTCTAGGGTTACAACTATGCAAACCCTAATGCCCATGAACATTCATATTACTTTGGCTCCATGGGTTAAAACTCTATGGACTATCCATGGACTACCATATTGGTTTAGTCCATCCTAAATCAATCCCCATATATTTAATTAGTCTCTTTTGATCACATAATTAATTCCAAATTAATTATTGATCAATACTGATTAAATAATATGATTCCATATTAATATAATAGAATTGATAATATGTTAATAAACATTAAGTAACCTCTTACTCAAGTATCCATCCTATCAAATTTTCGTGGTGAAATGCAACCCAAAATGGGCCATGCTACTCTCGGGTCAACTGCATACCAATTATCGTTATGGGCTTCGACACCTAATCCAGCAGTCTCCCACTTTGATAAGTCTAATAACAATTATTGCAAGTACGACTGCAAAATCCCCACTAGTAATCGTAGCTCTTAAAAACTGCTGACGAACTCTAACCTACTCAATGACACATCCATTAGATAAGGGATCATATATTCCTCCATTCTAGATATCATATGGAGATGAGACACGGATTATAATCATTCTATCTTTCCATCTGGGGTTTCCCGATTTTTGGCTTTTGACGATTGACTAATTGAACAAATCAAATCAGTCCAGGCTTGGCCAAGCACTTAGGGTTGTCATCACTAAATCATCGAGGGGCCCCCATATATCGCTTTTATCCCACTTTGGGTAAGAGGATTGGATAAACTTCTACTTAAATGCTTCATTATACTTACTCATCAAATCACACATAACAATATGTTTTATAACACCAAGTTACTGGTGCGTTTACATGTGTCAATGTGCAACCGACTTGCAAAATACAACTCACATGCCTTGGTTTCAAGAATATAAGATATTACTGTGTCATAATTGATGGGTTTTGGTCATATGAACATTCCTATGTGCACATACAAACCCTAATGCTTGTATCTAGGTTTCTCTAATTAAACATGCATTGAATCCAAGACTTCTAATGGCTATTTAGGTATAAGAACAATACAAAATCAGAGTTAGAAGCTTACCTTGAAATAGTTGTTTGATCTTCTTGTTCTTGGAGCTTTAGAGTCACAATTAGCACTCCTCTAATGGCTTACAAACACCAACTAGCAAATGGAATGATTTGAGAGAGAGGAGGAAATCAACAAGGGTATCCTTGTTGTAGAGGAGGTGTCGATTTCCCTATCCCAAGGGGTTTGTTTATACTTGTAAGGCTCCTAGGGTTTTACCCTTAAACCCTAATTGGATAACTTAGACTCTAAGTAATCCTAATCCTTTCCTTGGATATGCCTTGGATGATTTTGGGCTTATCCTAGCCCTAGAAATTGTCCACCCTATATCCTATAAGGATTTACAGCCCAAAGTGTAACTATCAAACAGTTGACAGTTTATACCCTCTTATTTAATTAATCTCTTTAAGTCACCAAATTAATACTAATTAATCTATAACTTATATTAATCAAATAACAATATTATTATTCCTTATATTATTCTCATAATATATAAATAATATCTATTCTCTCATAATAAATCATCCTACCAAGTTGCTATGGTGAAGGCAACCCAAAAGGACCATGCACAATCGGCTCAAAACTTGCCTAATAGAGTTGTAGCCTTAGACACTATTCCAACAGTATCCCACTTGGATAAGTCTAGTAACTGTATGCACAAGTACAATCCGATTTGCAATCCTAGCTCTCAAAGACTCTGTCAAACTCTAATCTAATCAATCTTGTCCTTTAGATAAGGGATCGTACAGTCCTCTGTTAGATATCATGCTGACAATTCTATGGAATGATTAGTCTAGCATTTGGTTTCTCGACCTCCGATTTATTTGGCATAGAACTTAATCGAACACATCAATTCATTTATGACCAGGCCCGACACATAAGTCAAATCAAATCATCGAGCGGCCGAGATATCACTTTTTCCTTCTTAGGATAAAAGTTACAGATAAACTTCAACTTATATGCATTTACTTATTCATTAACCAACTATACACAACAATGCGTTTTATAACATTGAGTTACCAATGCGTTTTCGCATTATCAATGTACAATCAATTAACAAATAACAAACCATATATCTAGGTTTTAAGACTATATGATATTATCGTCTTGCGATCACCTTTTTCTATCTCATTCCATAAGGTGATTCCAGCAAGCACGGGTTTGTTCCAATGCTCAAAACTAGTTCATAAGCACTCATGAACGTTGCAACAATCTTTTGCTATGTCTAAAACCATTTAGACAATCTACACACCTATTCATGACAATCTTCATTCATATCTACTTCCGACATATGAACAGTTGTGGACAATTTGAATAATTTGATTATTCTTAATAAACTCAATTATTCTAAAAGTCAAAACATGCAAAGTGAAACAATAGTTAAACAATCAACATAAGACAGTAACATTACTTATAAATAAAAATCCTTTATTTAATCATCAAATGTTAATTACATTTATCTATTACACGTTTCTAATACTATCTAATCTATGCTAATATCATCCTTCAACCCAATACTCCTAGTATGCTGTAAGTGCTTAAACCTACTCAGTCCCTTCGCAAGCGGATCTGCTGGGTTATCTTCTAATGATATCCTCTTCACTACGAGTTGTCCTTGTTCTACACGATGTCTAATAAAGTGATATTTTATGTCCATATGTCGTGATCTACCATGATCTCTCAGTTCCTTGGTCAAGGCAACCGCTCTTTCATTATCAGAGAAAATCTCCATGGGCTCTTTTATGGCAGGCACAACTCCAAGATCACTGATGAAGTTCTTCAGCCATATTGCCTCCTTTGATGCTTCGCTTGCTGCAATGTACTCTGATTCGCACGTTGAATCAGCTATGGTTTCCTGCTTGGAACTTTTCCAAGTCATTACTCCTCCATTCAGGGTAAAGATCCAGCCCGACTGCGAATGGTAGTTGTCTCTTTCGGTCTGAAAACTGGCGTCACTATACCCTCGCACCTTCAAGTCATCACTCCCTACGAGGACTAAGAACCATTCCTTCGTCCTCAGAAGGTACTTAAAGATATTCTTAACCGCAATCCAATGAGCTCTGCTAGGATTCCCTTGATATCTACTAACCATGCTCAAAGCAAAGGCTACATCAGGGCGAGTACAAGTCATAGCGTACATGATTGAGCCAACTGTGGAAGCGTATGGAACTCGGCTCATTTTAGCTATATCAGCTTCGGTACTAGGACTTTGAGTCTTACTCAACTTGGCATTACTTTGTATCGGTAATTCTCCCTTCTTCAAGTTTTCCATACTAAAATGTTTTAGTACCTTCAGTAAGTAAGTGTTTTGACTAAGTCCTATTAGTTTCTTACTCCTTTCTCTTACTATCCTTATTCCCAAAATGTAGGAAGCCTCTCCGAGGTCCTTCATAGCGAAGCACTTCCCGAGCCAGGACTTAACCTCCTGCAGAGTCGGGACGTCGTTTCCTATGAATAATATGTCATCGACATATAGAATGAGGAAGCTTACTACACTCCCACTGGCTTTGACATATACTGTGACAACTGCCAATTCAGGTCATTCTTGGACTCATGCATCTTTATAATAACCATTCATGCACAACATGCCATGACCTAGTAGTATAAATTAGGTCAAAAATCTTGCATAAACTAGGATCCAACTAAGGTCTAGGACTAATATACTTGATACTTACAATTCTAGTAAGTTGCTTAGCTACAATAGGAAATGCTAATACTATAATTAGAATAAAGCTTCAAGCTTTGTTATAATTGAAATAGGGTATAAAACTCTAAAAATAAATTAAAACATTCTAATTATACTTCAACATGTTGTTGAATATCAAACAATATTCCAAAAACCCTAAAGAGCCAAAAATCCAAAGTTATAAATTATAAAGCTTAAAAACTTTATAAAATTTGGCTATAAACTTCCTAATATCAAAATTTATTAATCAAATTATGGATTATACCAATGAACTAGAAATATAGATTACAAGTATTAATCATAAATTATTTGTTGAAAGCAAGATTTTTAAATAAATCAAATTGCTTAATAAACATTTTATAAAAATGAATGTTTTTATATAAAATATAGGAGGGAAGTTTATAAAGTTTAAAATTTAGGAGAGAGGAGGCCAAAATGCATGCAAAAACCGGCCATCACCTCTCCCCATGCCCTCTCTCTTCCCCAAAACACAATCATTAAGCTTAAACCCTTACTCCACCTCTTCCCTCTTCACTCTATCACTTCACTCTCTTCTTCCCTCTCTCTAAACTCACGAAAATCCTCTCATTTCTCTGCAAAATTTCGAGATTGTGAAGCCCTTGAAGTGTTCTTACTTCTCTCAAGCTCAAAACCAAGGTAAACAACAACATCTTCTTCCATAGTTTCATGGTTAAACCTCTTTTTCTTCTTAGTCTTCTCTACTTTTCGGATTATATCCCTTTCCATGGCTAGAAATCTTTATTCTCCCCTTTTGGTTTGTAGATTTTCACCATAACATAATGCATGTGTTAGAGATGGTGAAAATCCGGGATCAAACCCATGCAAGGAGTGGAAAAGATGCACATATGATCATGTGACATCAAAACCTAATATTTCATGTTCTTCTCCATTTCTTTTGTGTTCATGCATGAACAAAAGCATTTAAACCATTTCTAGTACATCTTGGATGCTCATTCATTCCATGCATGTGTTAGAAATCGGGCCTTACCAAAGACATGCATGATGTTCTTGTTGAAATACCCTAATAATGCACACAAGCAAACATGCAATCCGCCAGATTACTTTGTTCGAATTTGAACAGTCATAACTCAGTCATTTCTTAACCAAATCATGATATTCTTTTTGTATTGGTTAGTTCCACGAGTTAAATTTCAACCCCAACTGGTCTCACTGTAAAATATTAAATATCAGATTTTTAGCAGATTTTACAAAAAGGTTGCGCATACAGCTCTTTTTCTGTGATCACTATTTTTATCTTGCTTAAACAATGGCCTTAAACCCAACCATAAATCTGAGGAAAAATACCTTAGAAACTTAACATATCTAGTGAATTATGGTTGAAATTTCGTGGCTTAAAACCTCACTGAATGGGCTACACAAATTCATGAACTTCAGCCACATTTACACTTCATGCATTATTGCATGCAACTTTTCTTAAATTGTTTGAAATCATTACCCTCATTTTCCTTCTGAATACATTTTTTTACATTTTTCCTTTTGAAAGCCCTTGCATGCATGAGATAATCTGGAAAATTTCAAGAGTTTTTGTTATTTCTTCGATTTATTATAATTATTGCTAAAACCAAGGGCATAAATCATATAAAATACTTCCAGAGGTCAATAAATCCTAAATAAATTCATGGATGATCCTTATGGGGAATAATGACCCCTCACCAAATTTCAGCAATTTTTGTTACTATTTGATATGATTTCTAATTTTCTTTTATTTAGGACATGATAAATTACAAAACCACTTTATAAGATGTGAAAATTGTATCTAACAATTTTCGCATACCTTACCTGTGATGGGTGACTCCAGAAAATAATTTCAAGATTTTCCATCATGTTTTACTATTTTTCCCAATTTTTGGTAATTATAATGGTCTAAAAATAGGAGAAATAGTTCTGATTATTCAAAATTCATGAAAGTTTACCAGGATATAATATTATAGAGTAGGAGATTACATAAAAATTTTGAATATTTTTCTCTACTGTAAACTATTTTTCTCTTATTTTCTAAAGTTAATTGCACTAAAATACACTTAAATATACATAAATACCCAAAACCAGTTTATACATTATGAAAACCACTTTTGATATTTTTCCCAGGATATTTATACTGTAAATGATGTTACAAAAATTTATGGTGATTTATTTTAACTGTTTAATATTATTTCTTTAATTAATGACTATTTAAAGGAATAAAGCAAGGAAAAATAGAAATACCCACTGAAAAATATCTTTTATATTTTTCCCAGCCTATTTATGTATAATAACAATTAAATAAAAAGTTTGGGTAATTTTGGAAACTGTTTACTATTTATTTCAATTTTTATTGAAATAAATGCTCAAAAATCATAAAATATAATTAAACAGCTTGGAAATCCATTTTTATAATTTTCCCAGCTTAGTATTGTGTAATAACAGTTAAATAAAAAGTTTGAGAATTTTTATCCCTCGAATGCTATTTTCGTGAATTTATGTTGTAATAAGGACTTAAAAATTTGGAAAGTTTATATTCCAAGGTTGTAATTAATCGCCCGATATATAGAATTTCATTACTTCAGAAAAAGTGTAACAAATTGATATAAAATCCAATACTAAAACATAAATTGGCATTTCCCTATATGTAGAGTTTAGTATATTAGCATTAGATATCGACATGGAAACTCACTAGTGCGTGTGTTTGATGTCGTAGGATCCCGGTAGTAAGACGTTGGTGCATCCCGAAGTACCGCTTGTGTCTACACAAAACATCGTGAGTATTCACGCACTCCCCTATTTTCGGTTTTTATGTTTTGGGGTGGAAAAGCATGTCCAGAAAAACTACTGTTGCATGTTGTATTTAAATTGAATTGTATCAAACATGATTGCTATTGTATTGCTATGTTTCTTTATGTATGTCTATGCAACACGGAACATGAGAACTTATCGTACTAAGGCCCTTCCCTTATCTCTAACCATTAACTCTTTGAGCCAATGGTCGTTATGGATAGCGCTATTAGGAATTGACAACTCCTCACTCGCCCGAATCGCTGGAGTGCATGATACCATATTCATCTATGGAACGATAAGCATAGATCTCGATAGGGCTTCAGTCATAGGTTTGGTTGAGACTCATTGTTTGCTCATACACATACAAACTCGTTTCTTGTTATAGCAATAAACTTGTATTCATTAATAGCAATCAACTTGTTTATCATTGAAGCAATGTACTTGTATTTACGAAAAGCCTTATTGTACGCTCGATTTTTATAAACTTGTGATACTCACCAACTATTTTCAAAGTTGACGCTCGTTTTACATGCTTTTTCAGGAAGTAATTAGTAAGTGGATGTAAAGATTCATCATCATAGAGCATGCTGCATCGTGTTGAAGCTATTATGAAGCTATATTTTGAACGATGTTATTTTGAAAAACTTGTATTTTGTTTCTTTTGAAGCTATGGGTTGTAAACTTTTAAATACTGCTATGGTGATGTATCTTTATCTTTTGCATAAACCGTTATCGCTGTCATACCTTGCATTTCCGCTTTAGCGGGGTGTGATGTATACACACGATTCATCTTCGCTTCGTACAAATCCAAACTCTTTGACTTTCTCATCGAAGCAAAGATTCCATCTACGAGACGCTTGCTTAAGTCCATAAATGGACTTCTCAAGCTTACACACTCTATTCGGATGCTTCTGATCCACAAACCCCTCTGGCTGAGCCATGTAAACATCCTCAGCCAATTTCCCATTAAGGAAAGCGGTCTTGACATCCATTTGCCAAATCTCATAATCATGAAATGCGGCAATAGCTAGCATCACTCTAATAGTCTTTATCTTCGCAACTGGTGCGAAGGTCTCTTCATAGTCAACTCCAGGAGTTTGAGTAAAACCCTTCGCAACCAATCGCACTTTATACGTGTGTACCTTTCCATCCATGTCCGTCTTCTTCTTGAAGATCCATTTGCACCCAATGGTCTAACATCCGGGTACATTATCAACCAAATGCCAAACTTGGTTATCATACATGGATTGGATCTCGCTATCCATTGCCTCTTTCCATTTCGCAGACTTTGGGGCTACCATGGCTTCCTTATAGCTATTAGGTTCATCAAGGTTTATTAGTGTACTATCACTAATATACGTATCCCCTTCGGTAGTAATATGAAAACCATACAACTGGGGTTGAACTCTAACTCTTTCGGAACGTGTAAGAGGTAATGATATGTCAATCGGTTCAACCGGAGTTTCCTCCTCGGGTTGAGCACCAGCGGTAGAGGTTCCTTCATCTATCGACTCTTGAATCTCTTCAAGATCGATTTGCCTCCCACTGTCTCCTTGGCCTATGAGTTCTCATTCTCGGAAAACTCTTCTCCTCGCAACAAAGACAACATTGTCCTTCGGTCTATAGAAGAGATATCCAAAGGATTTCTGCGGGTAGCCGATGAAAATACATCGCTCACTACGATGTTCGAGCTTGTTGTGAGTATCTCGTCTTACGAAAGCCTCGCAACCCCAAACCTTGATATGTGCTAACGAAGAAGCTTTCCCCGTCCACATCTCGTGAGGTGTTTTGGCAACCTTCTTAGTAGGGACTCGGTAAAGGATATGGGTGGCAGTCTCTAAGGCATACTGTTGGATTAATGTCTAAGTCCATAACTATAATTGGTAAGACTTGACCCGACCCGGCATGGTCCATTTGGGTTGCATACCATCATGCACTTGGATAGACTATAATGAGAGAAATAAGACACTTATGGTTATTAATATATTATAAGTTCTAGTGTATTAATAATAAGAATAATAAGATTATTTAATTAGTATTGATCAAGAATTAATCTAGGATTAATTAAGTGATCAAAAGAAGACTAATTAAATATATGGGTTGATTGTGTAAATCATCCATACTTATATAGTGGGCTAATGCTCCATGGATAATCAAGTTGGGCTAAAACCTATAGGATGGTCCATGGGTGCTCCATGGTGTATTTGAACCCATGGATCCAAGGAAATGGAAAGCCATGACAATTAAGGATTTACCCTAATTGTAACACTATATAATGATATTATTCTTGACAAAAAATCGGCCACTAGAGAGTGTAACAAAGGGCTAGCCGATTTCATGAAGTGTAGGACTCTCTCAAGTTATTCTAAGAGTTTTGATGATTGTGATTCCATTTGAGGCTTCCACACTATTGGGGCTAGGCACTCAAGCTTCATGAAGACTTTCTACATCAAAGAGGTATGTATTCTATCTTGTTATATTCATGTTTTGTATGATAGATTAGGATAATACCTTGTATATTCTTATTTGCATGTATAATAGAGAAAACATAGATCCAAGGTATTTAGGGTTGCATGTACACTTAGGAGTGTTAGAATGCTCAAAACCCAACAGTGGTATCAGAGCCTAGGCTTGTTTTCTTGTTATACTTGCAAATGGAGCTGAAAAATCGAGTTTTGATGCTGTCAGCCCAGCAGACTCGCCGAGTCCATGAAGGGACTCGACGAGTCCAAGGCAAAATGCATCCAACTCGCCGAGTTTTGTTCATGCACTCGACGAGTTGGACCCCAGACAGCATATTTTCGAGGTTTTTGGCTAGAAATGGACTAGGAACATTACCCTAAGTTGTTTTTGAACTTATAAACTTGTTTTTTAATGTGGTAATGTTCATGCTAATCCATTTTCAAAGATAATTGTCAATAGATTCATGTTTTGTATTAGTTTAAGGTTTAGACTAATTACATGAAGAAGTTTGATATGAATTATCTTGTTCTTATGAGTTGCTTAGATTAATAGAAAAGTTAATTGAAATAGTTGTTTTCAATCCATTTTAATCTAAGAGTTGAGTATAAAATGTGTTTGTGTAACTTGTCCTCAAGTTACATGAAGAGTCACATTAAAGACTCATAAAACTCATAAAAGTTGGTAATGGTTACAAAATGAAGAGTCTTGTGTCATTCAATTTTTTTTATGACTCCATAACTTGTCCTCAAGTTATGGAAATTCAAGAGTCACTTCATTAATAAATAAATAAATAAATAAATAAATAAAGTGTAACCTTAATTAATTCCATAAGTTATAAAAATAAAGAAAAGATTAATTCTTTTATTAGTTTAAAGTCTTCCATAAGTTATGGAACTTGAAGAGTTTTTTGGATTAAAACTACTTTAAACACATAAGTTATGGAATTAATTAGTTTTGAATAGTTTCAAATCTTGCCCTCAAGTTTTGGAATTTGAAAAGTTTTCTCTTTTGAATACTTTAATTCCAAGTTAGCCCTTAGAATTCTAAAGAGTTAAAATTCAACACTTATACTATTTATAACATTAATGGTTAATGATTATATATATGTATAAGAACAAGTCGTTTTACCGTTAGTAGGCCTCATTCACGAAGCCGGTCTATAAGGTGGGTATAAGGTTGTTGCCTATAAAATGGCGACTTAATGGGTGTCTACTCTCACCCACCGCTTGCTTGACTGGTGGAGGGTCGTTAGCCGAACGGGTAGGACAATGACTTTAAATTCTCCCTTCATTAAAAGTATTAATGATAAATACTAAGTAACTAAAATCTTAATAATTCCCAATCTTAGTTACTTTAGGAAAAATGTGAATTTGGTGCTAGCCCATGGAATTCACACTTTGTACCTTACCAAGTCGTTGGTGGAGCGTGTGTGGTTAACTGGCACACTAACTTGGACTAGTAAGGACCACGAAGGGTGACTTAATGTTTTTCATAGATCAATGGAGCGTGTGTGGTTAACCGGCACATTGATTAGGTGATAATATTAAGGGTACCAAGTGAATTGGTATGGTTATTCACACCTTGTTTTGTGATCCTCGGCATCCCAGTCACAAAATTTGAGAGGGCACACTCGAGATTGAAACATGCCATTGAAAAGTTCAATGAATCTCAAAAGATCTAGGAATTTCAAATCCAATTAAAACCTAATAAATTATTTCGTTTTTCATGGTGGAAATTGGTGAATCGTCATTCGCCTACCTTCAAATATTTTATAGCTTGGATTACGGCATCCCTCTTCTAAGTTATAAAATAGTTTGTTGGGTCCTAGCCTTAATATTTCATATTGGGTGTCATATTAAGGACTTTAAATCAACACTCTTGAATATCTCCCAAAACATGTCTGGTTTAGACATTTATGATCTTCCCAAATCTCTTGAAGATGATGTTCCTCAACATCATGCTTCACTTCCTTTATCTCCTCCAATTATTCTCCCTCACCCACAAGTTCTTGAAAAGTTTAAAGTCACTCAAGCCCTATTGGCAAGTTAAGGTCTTGGTGTGGTCACATCTTGGAGATGTAGTCACATATTGACAAGACGGGAGAGTTGGGTGTCAAAGTCTCGTGAAAGTTGGATGTTCAATCACTTTCTTAGTAACATAGCGGGTCACTTTGGGACTACTATGAGACAGACTATGACACGAGCCTTAATGATCTTATCTATTTGCTTTGTGCTGTGGAATCAGCAATGATTTGGAACACTAGTGAAGCATATTTTGTTAGAAGATCAACTTCCCAAACCTTAAATGGACATTGGCAATGGTAGCATTGGATATCTAGAAAAGCATTTCTCTTCCCAATGGAAAGGGATCGGCCATAATCAACTCGGTTGACCAAATGGTAAAGAGAAAGGCTAAGTCTGAGATAGTCTCATGTGCCATTATCAAAGGGTCTACATGTGTTTTGTTGCCAAAGGAAGGGGCATTGGTTGCAAAGCTGCCATAATTTACCTAAGGATGTTAAAGTTGATAAGATTGACTCTACTTCAGGTAAAATCCACTGTCTAACTCTATTAAGTTTCTATTATGAGATTCTTGATACATGATGTGACTGGGTCACATGGTGATGTTTTAAGAATCAAAGAAAAGGTAAATAAACTTAAAGAAAGAATATGCTGAATCTGATCGCGTAGATGGATTTCTATCGCGTAGTTTGAAGATCGGATTCTTGAGCTACTTCTTAGGAGTTATAATATATTGCTTGTGAATAGATAACAACAAGTTTTTCATGTGGATTGTAAGGATAAGTTTTTCCGCAAAGTTTTAAAATAAAAGAAAAAAAAGGTTTTAATTTTATTTATTTTAAAAATATCCTTACAATGGCATCTGTGGAAAATTGTTGCTTATATGTTTCCAGTAATAGCAATATTGGAAAGTGGATTTGATTCTTTCATTTGTGGTAGTGTCTGAATTTACCAAATGAAAAAAGTTTTTCATCACCCAAGTTTCAATTGGACAGAAACTTGGAATCATACAAGTTGTATTGTATGATGAATGAGAATTTTCATCTTTGAAAAATTAAGACTAATTCTTTGATCACATGTATATGTGAGTCAATTGAAGGACTAAGGAATTAGGTACACTGGGTGTGCGCTGGTCAAGGTCCACCACAAAGATTGATTTGTCATGATTTACTAAAAGATTAGTAAATATGATTATACTTATACGATTAAGTATAATTATGTAACATTGGAAAGGTTACAATGTATGACAAAACAAATAAGAAGAATCAAATTAGGCAGAAGGATAAAAGTTTCTCAAATCTGAAAAGATGGGAGAGTACTTTAATATCAGTTTTATGATCATCTTAATGATTATGAAACCATATCACAAATTCATACTCTATGGACGTCTTAGTGCATTGTTATGGCTAGGAAGAGAGGTCATGAATTGTTGGATTGGTTAAGATCAAGGAGATGAGTCATACTTCGTTCCAAAACAATTCTTAGAGTCATACTCCAAGATTGTAACATTGAGTGACATAAAGTAAGGTTTAAAACACTTATCAAATGTAGTGTGAAATGTTTCTACTCTTGTACATTTGAGATTGGTAAGTTGTGATGTCTTGGATGAGACAAAGACCAACTAAGACCAATTGTGTGAAGTGTTAGTCTTGATAAGAATCCGCACTATCCCTTGAATATTTGTTTTGTCAAGGAATGGTTCTTGACTAGGAAAACTTATATGTCAAGAGGACAGTGGGAGCCTTAAAGATCCTGAAAGAGTTTCAAGATTTAATCAAGAGTGAAACCTGTAATTTATCACTAGCACACGACTTAAGGTTTGCACCCTATCGTGTTGACATAATTCTTATTTCTGTACCTACTTCAAATAAGTTGGATTTGCATGTGAGTTATCAGAGTTCAACTTGGAAGCATTGGTGGGCCTTGTGTTACCAAGGTGACAAGAAACTAAGATTGAATAAGTTTAATCCATGTAGGGCTGAATTTGTCACTAACCTTATCTTGTGATTATGGTTTTGGCAAATTCGCATGGATAGGAACTCATACACTATAAAATCTAAGTGTCATAAGGTTTCTCTCCGATTCATGAAAATGATGGTGAGGAAACGCTTTCACTAAATAGATTTTAAGTAGATATCAATTGTGTCATTTGCATTTTCAAAAGTCATTAGTGGAGCGCGTGTGGTTAACCGGCACACTAACATGGACTTGTGAGAAATGGCAAATGCCTAAGCAATTGAGACTATGATTACGGCATCCCTTTTCATAGTTTTGAAAAATTGTTTAGACACACATGTGAGCTATCTAAGAAAGGGTGTATGAATCTAAATTTCAGAAGTCCAACAGATTTCTGGAAATATGTCAGAGCTAGTGGGAGCATAAGTGTTATGCTGATAATCATCATGTTAGTGGGAGCATGATTATTACGTTTAGTATTGAAAGCTAGCAATGTTAATTATAGAAAACAAAGTTTCAATCCGTGAAGTTGCAGGGGTTGAAAAGTTGTTTTGCTATAATTAAGGGAGAGGAAATTATACTTCATTTCAATTCTAAAGCTTAGATTGAGATTTTAATCATCTTTAGTCAAGAATATATATAAAAATTTTATGTCTGAATGGTTCGACTTAAGAAAATTCTATATATATTGTGTTTTCAAAATTCGATTATGATTACGGCATCCCTCTTCATAGTTAAATTTTGAAAACATGGCAAATGAAAAATATTGTAGCAAAAGACTGGTCTAGTGTCATGTCTTTATGTCAAACATCATGAATAGTATCCCATATGCTTCGGATATAGGATCGATTTCATGTGCTATAATATTCATCCTTTCTAAATTTTCCAAATGCTTAAGGCATTTAGAAGGGAAAAGTCTAGAACTGGATATGACTAAAGTGATTAAGCAATTGTCGAGGACAATCTGAGGTTCGCCAAAGATTGGTTGCTCAGGGACATTTGGAAGTCTAGTGTTAATTTTGGTAGGACCATATTGACATTTTCTGAAAAGAGGTAACTCTTGTTCGGAAGTGATAGTCAAATGGGACTATGGAAATGTCTCCATAGGTGGAAGTTATTAAATCTATGTAAGATTAGGAAACTTAATGCAAGAAGGATGTTCCCAAGGAGCTGTTCTCCTTTGGAATGCTCTGTAATGGTTGTTGTCAAGTCTTTCTGACTTCGTGCATAATCATTACAAGAGGATCAATGCATATAAGTTTAGAATCTAACAGATTTCAATAAATGACATGAATTTGGAATTCTTGCATTTACAATAACGATTTGGGATTGTGAAATGAGTATCATTGAAATCATGTTCAATTGATCTACATCACAATGTAAGGATCATAGACAAACATAGTGTGCATACTTGGGGTATGGCATAACTATTGTTTAGAAAACAAAGTGTACATGCTAGGAGCATGGGACGACTGTTGTTTTTATTCAAGTCTTAAGTTGATTATTTGAAACATTGAATAATGTGTAATCAATATGGTGATAAATAAAAGGTGGTTTTATTTATATTCAAAAGGGTTCTGAGACCATATTGGATTCGATTATTATTGTGTTTCACTTTGCATGTTTTGACTTCCAAAATAGCTAGGTTATTCTTTTCGAATGACTAAGTTCTTTAAACACTCCACAGTCGTTCATATGTTGGAAGTAGGTATGAATCAAGACTGTCATGAATTGGGTTTGTAGATGGCTAAATGGGTTTAGTCATGGCAATGGTGCTACAACATTCATGAGTGCTCATAAGTTATGAGTATTGGAATAAACCCACGCTCACTTGTATCACTTCATGGAATTTATCTCGAGTGATCGTGAGACGGTAATATCATATAAATCTTCAAATCTAGAGATATGAGTTGTTACCTATGAGTTGGTTGTGCATTGATTGCACGTAAACGCATCAGTAACTTGATGTTATAAAACGTGCCTTTGTGTACAATTCAACAAGTAGTAGAACAAGCATATGAGTCGAAGTTTATCTGTTCCTTCTAGAAATAGAAGCGATATCTGGGCCCCTCGATGATTTTGTTGTGACCTATGTACCGGCCGGTCAGAACTGAATTGATGTGTTCGATTAAGTTCTTTGTCAAACAAATCGAAAATCGGGAAACAAAATGCTGGATAATAAGTACGACGTTGTTCCATGTATTTGTCCGGCTGATATCATGAGAACAGAGGATTATATGATCCCTTATCTAATGGACAAGTCATTGACAAGATCAGAGTTCATCTACAAGGTCAGAGTTCGACAGAAGCTTTTGAGAGCTACGATTGCCAGTTGGTTCCTGAAGTCATACGCAATAATAGTTTTAGACTTATCCAAGTGGGAGACTGTTGGATTAATGTCTAAGTCCATAACTATAATTGGTAAGACTTGACCCGACCCGGCATGGTCCATTTGGGTTGCATACCATCATGCACTTGGATAGACTATAATGAGAGAAATAAGACACTTCTGGTTATTAATATATTATAAGTTCTAGTGTATTAATAATAAGAATAATAAGATTATTTAATTAGTATTGATCAAGAATTAATCTAGGATTAATTAAGTGATCAAAAGAAGACTAATTAAATATATGGGTTGATTGTGTAAATCATCCATACTTATATAGTGGGCTAATGCTCCATGGATAATCAAGTTGGGCTAAAACCTATTGGATGGTCCATGGGTGCTCCATGGTGTATTTGAACCCATGGATCCAAGGAAATGGAAAGCCATGACAATTAAGGATTTACCCTAATTGTAACACTATATAATGATATTATTCTTGACAAACAATCGGCCACTAGAGAGTGTAACAAAGGGCTAGCCGATTTCATGAAGTGTAGGACTCTCTCAAGTTATTCTAAGAGTTTTGATGATTGTGATTCCATTTGAGGCTTCCACACTATTGGGGCTAGGCACTCAAGCTTCATGAAGACTTTCTACATCAAAGAGGTATGTATTCTATCTTGTTATATTCATGTTTTGTATGATAGATTAGGATAATACCTTGTATATTCTTATTTGCATGTATAATAGAGAAAACATAGATCCAAGGTATTTAGGGTTGCATGTACACTTAGGAGTGTTAGAATGCTCAAAACCCAACACATACCCCCAAAAAGAGATAGATAGCGAAGCACGACTCATCATAGAGTGAACCATGTCCAACAAGTTTCGATTACGCCTTTCTGCCACACCATTCAATTGTGGTGTCCTAGGTGGCATCAACTATTAAACTATTCCACACTCCTTGAGATAATCGTGGAATTCAAGACTTAGGTACTCTCCTCCTCGATCAGATCGAAGCATCTTGATCTTCCTGCCTAATTGATTCTCTACTTCATTCTTGAACTCTTTGAACTTTTCAAAAGTTTCTGACTTTTGCTTGATTAAGTAGATATACCCATATCTACTATAGTCATCGGTAAAAGTCACGTAGAAGCGGTTTCCATCCTTCGTGGTAGATCTAAACGGTCCACACACATCGGTATGTATGAGGTCCAATAGACTCTCACCCCTTTCGCACGTACTAGCGAAGGGTGACTTAGTCATCTTTCCAAGTAAACAAGACTCGCATATGTCATCTTCCTTAAGGTCGAATGACTCCAACACTCCATCCTTTTGGAGTTGGGCTATGCGTTTCTTGTTGACATGTCCAAGAAGACAATGCCATAAGGATGCCTTATCCATACTATTGGAAGCATCTGTGCATAAAACATCATTTTCTAAGTTATCAACAATCATAACCGTTTCATAAATTCCATTACATGGTATAGCTTCAAAATAAAAGAGATCATTCATATAAGCTAAAATAGAACCATTCTCATTATTAAAAGAAAATCTAAAACCTTGTCTAAACAAACCATGAAATGAAATGATGTTTCTAGCCATTTCTGGCAAATAGCAACAATTGTTCAAATCTAAAGATAAACCATTCCTAAGCACTAAAGAATACACTCCAGTCTTGGTCACATGCGATGATCTTCTGTTCCCCATGATTAGATTTATTTTTCCATGCTCCACGTCTCTATTTCTTCTTAGTCCCTTCACATTAGAACAAATGTGGTAACCACAACCGGTATCAAGAACCCAAGAAAGATCATGAGATGAATCTTTAGATTTAATTATGTATATGCATGCGAAAGATTGCTTGATCTTTCCTTCCTTGATCGTTTGCAGGTACTCTGGGCAGCTTCTCTTCCAGTGTCCTATCTTGTGGCAGTGGTGGCACTCTGCCTCCTTCGGGTTAGGGCAGGGCTTAGCGGGATCAACATTGGTCCCACTAGAAGAGGCACCATCTCGGGCTTTAACCTTGCGATAGTTCTTAGATGAAGCCTTCCTCTTCTTTCCCTTTCATTGTCCAATTGCCAAGACAGGAGCGGCGGGCGGATTGGGAGTTGGTGCAACAAACTTGTCCTTAAAGTTGCTCTCAGCGACCCTCAAGAGACCTTGGAGTTTGCTTAGGGTGACCTCTTCTTTGTTCATGTGATAGGTCATCCTAAATTGATTGTAACTTGGAGGCAAAGAGTGAAGCACCATGTCAATCGGCAAGTCTTCCCCAAAGTCAACATTTAACTTGCGAAGGCGGTCGACATACCTTTGCATCTTTTGCAGGTGCACGATAAGAGACTCTCCATGATCCATCTTAGCGGAAATCATGTTAGTGAAAATCTTATAATGCTCTTGTCTCACGTTTTTATGGTATCTCTCCAATAAGTCTGGGTGCATTTCGTACGGATACATGTCCTCGTAGGACTTTTGAAATTTGGAGTTCATTGTGGCGATCATGATGCAATGTACCTTCGTTGCATCATGCTCGTGAGTTTCAAAAGCGGTCATCTCGGCCGGAGTAGCGATTTCAGGGTTGATTTTCTCGAGCTTTTCATCAAGGATATACTCCTTATCCTCATAGCGAGCAATCGTGCGAATGTATCTTATCCATTCGCTAAAGTTCGTTCCATCAAAGGTGACCTTTCGACAAAGGCTCATCAAAGTGAATGAACTCGCAGCAGCATTGTCAGCGTTCGACATCTACAAATAGAAAGGACAAAGATAGATTAGAACATTAATCCCTAATTATCACCCAATAAGAAAAATTAGGGCTAGGATCCAACAATAATATTTACACATTAGAAAAGGGATGTCGTAATCTAATATGCAAACAATTTGAAGGTAAGTGAATGACGATTCACTAATTCTCCACCATGAAAAACATAACTTTAAGTCCTAAATGTTGTCACACCCCCAAACCGGAACAACGGAAACGTTCGGGGGCAGATGACTTCATGTGGTAACGTAACAAATGAATACATAGTAAAGAAAGCAATACAACCATCATTTATATAATCGAAAGTTTACATTTGTTTAAAAGTATACATGTTCAAAATCAATTACATTATGATGTCAAAATATGAAATTAAACTGGTGCCGCAGCGTCCCTTCTTCAAAATCCGTTTGTTACCTGTAATTACTGAATCCCTGGGACATACAAGTAGTTTTCAAAGAGTAGATCAACATTTAAGCTGGTGAGTTTCATAAGTATTTAATGACAATGTTTGGATGAAATGAAATGTTTTTGTTGTTCGTTTGAATGTTCCTAGAAAATCCTATACTTTCTACGAGTATAATGGTAACCTTCTTTCACGAAAAATGCTTGTTTCTAGTAAATATATGTAAGTATAAAGATTTCAATTTGTCTGAAAAACTCCGTAAATCATTGTGTTTTTAATACACCATGTGAGTTTTATAACCATGCTATTGACAATGAATGCATATACACAACGTTCTTCAGGCGTTGGAATGTTCTGATGTCTGTCACCCCAAAAAGGTGGACTGTAGCTAACAGTCAGGGTGCGGGTTGTCAAGCCCGTATAGATCTATACACAAACACCATGCTCCCCCTCCAAGGGATTCTAGTATATAATTGTGACAACCGTCAAAATTCGAGTCGGTCATAGATTTGAATATATTAGTTGCACATAAAGGCACTACACATATTGGACTTACTAACTAGAAGCCAAGTTATGACCTACTAGAAACTTGGAAACAATTAGAAACAATGGATAATGTGCTTGGATTTCACATTGGTATGTGAATTCTACAACTACTTAACTGTAGTGGCTATCCATATTCGGGTTACTCTTTGACTCGAACAACATTTCATGAATCATATACACACATTATGCATTTGACCTAGTAGTAGAAATTAGGTCGGAGTCTCATAGAAACTTAAGTCAAAGTTGAAGACTAGGACTAGTATACTTGATTCCTCAATTTCGCTTGAATCTCGGAATCACTACATAGAATGCCAATAAACCCATAAAAAAATAAATTAAAAACATTGTTTATAACTATAAAAGAGTTATAATACCATAAGATAATTTTAAGTCTCAAATATTTAATTTATTTTGATATTCAAAGTTTATTAAACTCCAAAACCCTAAAAGCCCTAAAAACTCATATTTATAAACTTTAACCTTTAAAGTCCTATAAAAACAATTATGAACCTTATAATATTATCTTATCATAATAGTTATTATGAAATACAATTCAATGAAAAATAAAGATTTATTTATTTTCATTTACCCTTGATTTATAAGTCAAAAATCAAGAGTTTTATACATAAAAACTAGGTTAAGGTGCACATTTTATAAAAAGTTGGATATTTTTATAAAAGATTTGAATTTTTATAAAAGAAACAAGAGAGAGGGAGCCTCTCCTCCCCTAAAATCGGATTCCCCCTCCCCATATCTCTCTCTCACACTCTCATTCTCCAACACACACACACACACATCTCTCTCCTTTCTCTCTCTAGAAAACTCTCTCTACCTTCTCTCTACTTTTTCTCTCCAAACACCACTCCATTCTCTCTTCCTCCCTCTAAGAACCAAGAATTTTTCCAGAAAACAAACCCAAGAACACTCCTCAAACTCGAAATCTTCATCATCTTGTGGTATTCTTGAAGGTAAAATCGATTTCTACTTCACTTTTCCTTCAAATTTTGCTCTTTTTCTTACACTTTCTCCTTCTTAATCTTGTTCAAACTTGTTTTCTTTGTGTTAAAATGGTTTTTTAGAACATCATGGATGTGTTTTAACACCATGCATGTATGATAAACAAGGTTGCATGTTCATGATCTTAGTTCAAAAATCAATTTTAAGGATTAAAACATCAAACTCAAGTTAAGAGTTTTTGAGAAACAAATTTTTGTTCATAAATGAATGTATACATTTTGATAAGTTTTAATCTTTTGATCTCTGGAAACATAACTAGAATATAAGTTTATCATGATATCTTTTAAAATATTTCAAAATATTTACTCAAGGAAATGATGAAAACTCACTTTTCTAACCAATCATCATGCATGCAATCTACCAGATTTCTTTACTCGACTTTAAACTTCCATATCTCACTTATTTATTAACAAAATTTCGTGATTCTTTTTCTGAAATATAATAGTTTGAGCTAACTTTCAAAAACAACTGGTCTCACTATAAAATATTAAATATCCGATTTTTGACAATTTTTACAAAATAGTTGCGCAAACAGCTCTTTTTCTGTGATCACCATTTTTGCCTTGCATGATCGATGGCCTTAAACCCAACCATAAATCTGAGGAAAAATAATTTAGAAACGTAACATAACTAGCGAATGATGACTGAAATTTCGTGGCTTAAAACCTCACTGAATGGTCTACACAAATTCATGAACTTCAGTCACATTTACATCTCATGCACCATTGAATGCAACATTTATTAACTTGTTTGGATTCATTACCCCCATTTCCCTTCTGAATAAAATTTTAACATATTTCCTTTTGAAAGCCCTCACATGCATGTGATAATCTGGAAAATTTCAAGAGCTTTTATTATTTCTTTGATTTATTAAAATTATTGCTAAAACCATGGGCATAAATCACATAAACTACTTCCAGAGGTCAATAAATCCGGAATAAGTTCATGGATGATACTCATGGTGAATAATGACCCCTCACCATATTTCATCAATTTTTGTTGCTGTTTGATATGATTTCCGATTTTTCTTTTGTTACGGTATAATAAATCACAAAACCACTTTAGAGAGTGTGAAGATTGTATCTAACAATTTTCGCATACCTTACCTATGATGGGTGACTCAAGAAAATAATTTCAAGATTTTTCATCATGTCTTACTATTTTTCCCAATTTTTGGTAATTATAATAGTCTAAAAATAGGAAAAATAGTTCTGATTATCCAAAATTCATAAAAATTTACCAGAACATCATATTTTACAGTAGGAGGTTACATAAAAATTTTGAGGATTTTTCTCCACTGTAAACTATTTTTCTCTTATTTTCTAAAGTTAATTACACTTAAATACACTTAAATACACATAAATACCCAAAACCAGATTATACATTATGAAAACCACTTTTAATATTTTTCCCAGGTTATCTATACTGTAAATGATGTTACAAAATTTTTTTGTAAATTATTTTAACTGTTTAATATTATTTCTTCAATCAATGATTAATTAAAGGAATAAAACAAGGAAAAATAGAATTACCCACTGAAAAATATCTTTTATATTTTTCCCAGCCTAGTTATATATAATAACACTTAAATAAAAAGTTTGGGTAATTTTGGAAACTATTTTCTATTTATTTCAATTTTTATTGGAATAAATGCTCAAAAATCATAAAATATAATTAAACAGCTTGGAAATCCATTTTTATATTTTTCCCAGCTTAGTAATGTTTAATAACAGTAATATAAAAAGTTTTTGGAATTTTCTTAACTCATTGCTATTTTTCATGAATTTATGGTTATTGAAGAAACTAAAATGGTGAAAAATAGTTAGACAGATCAAAAATTCAAGAAAATTTATCTTGAGGTCTTTGACTTCAATTAAAACTGAAATGCAAAGTTTGGGATATTTTAGAATTAAATTATTTTAGTTTTGAATATTTAATCATTGGAACACCTCTAAAATGTTAAATATTAACATTTCAATAATGGAAATTTTCCACTTAAATTGTTATATAACAATTGATTATTTGAAACTTAATTTCCACATAAAAATGTTTGTAACTTATCGATATTAAATTTTGACACAATATTGGCATAATTCTATTGTAGTACCATGTATACTAGTGTTAGATTTCGATTAGAGACTCACTAGCGAATACCATTATTGTAGGAATCGATAGTGATACGAGTGGAGCATAGTCAAGGCACCATTTGCATCATCTCAATGCACATTGTGAGTAATCACGCACTCCCCTATTTTCGGTTTTTAAATGTTTTGGGGTGGAAAATCATGTCCTAAACTATTTTTATGTTTGCTGTATTTATTTTGACTTGTATGAAACTTGGTTGCTATATTTCGTATGTATGTGTATGTTACTTTAATTCATGAGGACGGTATCGCGGTTAAGTCCTTGGAATCTCTAGACACAACTCATTAACTCTTTTGAGCCTATGGTTATTATGGATAGCGCTATCAGGAGGTAGACAACTCCTCACTCGCACGATTCACTTGAGTGCATTTTACCATTTTTATACACTATGTTTGCAATACACATAGTAGTCAATAGGGCACGATTCGGACATTAGGCTTGGGTTGTGAACTCATGAATGGGAACTTGATGCACGTACTATTCTTTATACACATAGGAAACTTGTATTCCCATGTTAGCAACGACACTTGTATACTTATTTTAGAAATGAAACTTGAATACTTATTTTAGCAACGAAACTTGTTTCTCATTATAGCAATAAACTTTGTTTCTCATTATAGCAATGAACTTTGCTTCTCATTATAGTAATGGACTCTATTTCTCATTACAACAACGAACTTTTACTACTGGAAACTTATATACAGGTTTTAGCAATGAAATTGTTTGCTCCTTGTAGCAACGAAATTGATAGCTCATTTTAGCAATGAAACTTGTTTTACTCGTTTGAGTAACGAACTCTATCTTCCATGAAAATATGAATGTTGCATCTTATTCGGGCAACATACTTTATTTCTCATGATGACAACGAACTGTGTTTACAAACTTATTTACTCCTTTTAGCAATATACTTTTATTATTGGAAACTTTTATCAAAACTTTGATTTCAACTCATGAACCAATATTATTTCGTTAAACTTGTGAGTACTCACCAACTATTTTTATAGTTGACGCTCGTCTTACATGCTTTTTCAGGAATCATCGAGTAAGTGGCACTTAGGGACACTTCAATTTTAGGAGCATTCGCATGTGTTGTATTTCTATTTTCATTGTAATTTCTTTTAAAAGTTGTTCAAACCCGTTGTAAATTTGTAATGGTTTTTAATACTATGGTTGATGTTGTCTTTAAACTTTTGCTATGAAACCCTTTGTACTGCCACGCCTCGTGTTTCCGCTTTAGCGGGGTGTGACAGGAAATGGTATCAGAGCCGAAGGTTATAGAGAATACCGGTTTTCCTTTGGAAAACCACAACTATAGCCAAAGATTTTATAAACATTTTTAAAATACTGAACATACTACTAGTATGACTAATTTGAGTACGCATTATTAGACTTTAATTAAGTATAGCCTGGCCAACTATGCTTAATTAAGGAAACATAATGCGATGCTTGAAACGGTTATAGTAGAATTATGTTCAAAACGAATTTCAGCTTGAACTTTGAACAACAAAATTTTTCGGTGTGCGTATGGGCATTGCATACCATAGGCATTCATCTAGATACACTTAGAAACTAAGTGCACTTTTATAACAATGCCTTTATTTAGAAACATTCTTACCCCTTATCAAGTGCTAGGTTAACCACTTAGGTTATATCACTAGCTGCTCCAGAAGCAATGCACATAGTACTAAGAATCGGTATCCCTTGGTAACTATTGACTTTAGATGTAAGATTAGTAGCTAGATATGCACTAGTAATAATCTTAAGTCGAAACCTATACCAATTATTCTTTAATACCTCTTCATCGTCTTCGTATTAGAGTTACAACAAGGAAAAAGCATTTTGATATCCAGACGAATAATAATTGGAGCATCGCGTAAGGAGATAGATGAATCGCCACTATGCAATCACTTGGATATCATTGGCGGACAATCCGGATTCGACTCACAAGGAGACACGGAGGTTTAACCTATACGTGAGACTTCTCTACTACGCTACGAATTTAGCTTTAGGTTGTTTCCGCCTTGAGCTTAAAACTTAACAAAGTATATCCCTTTGACCTCTATAAAAGGTCATAAACTGCATTGACACCATAAAACGTTTTACTAACAATTTTTCTTGTCCTTTATCTAGGGGAAAAGACATCGGCACTCACCTAAGACTTGCATTAGTATTTAGGTACGATCAGCTACACTAACATACTTATTCTCTACTTCTTAATCTTCCATCGAAAATTTATTTCGTTTCATTGGTTTTATTTATCATTGATAAAATATTTTATAACCACTTCATTCAACTTAGTAGACATTTCCCAACAATTTAACCCATATTCTCGCTAAAACTCTTTTGACAACTTGCTTTAACTTAACGCTTTTCTTCAAAACTCAATTTAACCAATATTGGTTTTTCACCTTGCTATTTCAATTTCATTTCAGATCCATTTCAACCAATATTGGTTTTTAACCTTCGAATGGGGCTGCCTTGATGCTCGTATGATAAATATTATTATAAGAAAACTCCACAAGAGGTAGTGTGTGTCCCATGATTTGCCGAAGTCAATCACACAAGCTCGCAGCATATCTTCTAAGGTTTGGATCGTCCTCTCACTTTGTCCGTCGGTCTGCGGATGGTAGGCTGTACACATGTCCAGCCTCGTCCCTAGTGCCTTTTGCAATGATTGCCAAAACCTAGAGGTGAATCTACTATCTCTGTCTGAGATAATAGATATAGGGACGCCATGAAGTCGTAATATTTCTTTAATGTATGTTCTAGTGAGTTTCTCCATCTTGTCCGTTTCTTTGATGGGTAGGAAGTGTGCGGACTTCGTCAACCTGTCAACAATGACCCAAATGGTATCTAATCAACCCACTGTCTTGGGAAGTTTGGTTATAAAGTCCATTGTGATCCGCTCCCACTTCCATATGGTATCTCAGGTTGTTGGAGGAGTCCCGATGGCTTTTGATATTCGACCTTGACCTTCGCGCAAGTAAGGCACTTACTCACAAAGGTGGCGATCTCCGCTTTCATGTTCAGCCACCAGTATAGCTTTTTAAGATCCAGATACATCTTATCTGAACCCGGGTGGACAGAGTAACGAGTGTTGTGTGCTTCTCTCATAACCAAGTCTCTAAATCGTCCATGGCGTGGACTCCAGATTCGGTCCATGAAGTAATAGGCTCCGTCACCCTTAACCTCCAAATTTTTATCCATTCCTCGTAGGGATTCTCCCGTCACGTTCTCAGGCTTTAAGGCTTCCAGTTGAGCCTCTTTGATCGGTGTGGATAGATGCGAATGGATAGTCATCGCCAACGACTTGGCCTTTCGACCAGTATACTCCTTCTTACTCAGTGCGTCTGCTACTACGTTGGCTTTTCCCGTGTGATATCTAATTTCACAGTCGTAATCGTCTGCTACTACGTTGGCTTTTATGATCAGTGTACACCACACTCTTCGTCCTGTATAAGTAGTGTCTCCAGATTTTTAGTGCGAAGACAATCGCTCCTAACTCCAGGTCGTGAGTAGTGTAGTTCGCCTCATGGGTCTTTAGCTGCCTCGAGGCATAGGCGATAACCTTACCTCGTTGCATCAAGACACAACCAAGCCCCTGATTAGATGCATCACAATATACAACAAATTGTTCTGTCCCTTCGGGAAGGGATAATACTGGTGCGGTGCATAGGGCTCGCTTCAGGGTCTGGAATGCCTTCTCTTGTTTCTCTTCCCAGTCGAACGATACGCCTTTCTGTGTCAGCATAGTGAGAGGCTTCGCAATCCGAGAGAAGTTTTGAATGAATCTACGGTAGTAGCCAGCGAGACCTAAAAATTGACGAATTTCCGTGGGCGTCTTCGGTGCCGACCAGTTCTCAATAGCTTTAATTTTGGAGGGATCCACATGAATTCCTTCTCCACTAACCACGTGACCTAAGAATTCAACTCTTTGGATCCAAAACTCGCACTTAGAGAACTTTGCATATAAATTTTTGGATCGTAACGTTTCCAGGACTCGTCGTAAATGGTCCCTGTGTTCTTCCTCGCTCCGAGAGTAGACGAGGATATCGTCAATGAAGACGATGACGAATTGATCCAGGTATGCACGACACACCCTATTCATCAAGTCCATGAATACTGTGGGGGCGTTAGTCAGTCCAAAGGGCATTACTACGAACTCAATATGTCCGTAGCGGGTTCGTAAAGCTGTCTTCGGAACATCTTCCTCAAGTACCCGTAACTGATGATACCCAGATCTAAGATCAATCTTGGAGAAGTAACTTGCTCCTTGTAGTTGGTCGAATAGATCATCGATACGAGGGACAGGATAGCGATTTTTAACCGTGAGTTTATTGAGTTCCCTATAATCGATGCACATCCGAAACGATCCATCCTTCTTCTTCACGAACAAGACCAAAGCTCCCCAAGGTGAGAAGCTCGGTCTAATAAAGCCCTGGTTGAGCAGTTCGTTGAGTTGACCAGATAGTTCTTGCATTTCGGCGGGCGCTAGACGGTAGGGCGACTTAGCTACAGGGGTAGCTCCTGGAACTAGGTCGATTCTGAACTCAATCTGACGTTTGGGAGGTAGGCCGGGAAGATCCTCCGGGAAGACATCAGGGAAATCGCATACTACGGGAATGTCTTTTGGATCTTTCGATTTCTAGTTAGTGTCGACGACGTGAGCAAGAAAGGCGAGATATTCCTTGCGTAAGTATTTATGAGCCTGAATACTGGAGATGATACGAAGACTTATACTCGGCTTATCTCCATATATCAATAGGGTTTTGTGATTCGGAAGGTTCAGGCGAATGGATTTGTCGGAACATAGGATATCTGCGCGATGGAGACTCAACCAATCCATACCAACAATGACATCAAAATTTTTGATTGAGACTGGTATAAGATCGATTGCAAATGAGTGATCGTCTAACATGAGAGTGCAACCTATGTAGATTTCGCTAGAGCTTTCTGTTTTCCCATTAGGCATTTCTACGATGAATGTTTCTTTTAGTGGTTGAGGGGTTTGTTTGAGTTAGTGTTTAAAGTTATGATTTACGAAGCTTCTTTTTGCACCACTATCAAATAAGACACAGGCATAGGAGTTGTTGAGAAGAAACGTACCCGTGACTACCGTGGGATCTGCTACCGCTTCATTGTGACCGATAGCGAGTAGCCTTCCAGTTCCCCCAGCATTTGTGGTCTTTGGATAGTTTCTCTTAAAATGACCCGCCTCTCCGCAGCCATAACAAGTTGGGTTCACTCCCGTACCAGGAACTTGCGTGATAGGTTTGGGAGGGGCCTTACAAAATCGGACAGTATAGCCCTTTCGACCGCAGTTGTAACACTGCAGTTCACAGCAGGGGCCGTTGTAGTGGAAAGGGAACTTGGGACACTTGGGCAAGTTTCCACTATAAGCTTTCAGCGGGGTTTGGGCTGCTGGAGTGGCTGGGATGGTGGCAACATGAACCGCCACGATTTGCTGGTCCTTTGAGGAGGTCTGAGTTTTCTTGCCCTTCTTCTTATCCCATCGCTTCCTCTTTCTATCAGATGAAGCGGGTGGTGCAGTGGTTGTTATGGTTGCTGTTGCTGGAGTGGAGGAGATTTCGTGGTTGATCAGACTCTGGGCCAGTTCCTTGGCGCTGTCAAAAGTGGTTGGGCGTGAGGCTAGAACATTTCCTCGATACGGGGGCACTAAACCCCAGATGTATTGTTCAATCTTCTTGCTTTCAGAGGGGATCATATTGGGACACATAGCCGCCAAGTCGCAAAACCTGGCCGTATAAGTCGTTATGTCAGTCCCCTTCATCTTGAGGTTCCAGAGTTCTTCCTTAAGTTTCTGAACTTCGCCCCTAGGGAAGTACTCTCCTCTCATGAGATCTTTTAGAGTGTCCCAGCGCATGGCATTGGCTGTGACCAAGGAGAGTGAACTGACATGGCCGTTCCACCATGTCAAGGCCGTGTTAGTGAGGGTAGTAGTAGCGAATTTGATTTTGCTCTCCTCAGGGCAAGAGCACATCTCAAATACAGCTTCGGTTCTTTCGAACCATTGGGATAATGCCAGACTGCTGTCACGGCCGCAGTCACTGCTATTTGGAACAACACCGGGTTGATTTGCTGAGGAGGAGGTGGTGGAGGAGGGGTTTGGGTTGCTGGTCTTCCTCTGCTTGGACGCTTTCGTCGAGGCATCCTTCACTGGAAGATCATAGAAATGATAGCAATAGTAAGAGCCTATTGCAAATATGAATAGAGTGTTTCGTGGATTAAATCAACATAATCCAAGATCATAATGAGAGTTATAGCAATAGAGAAATCAACTGCCAATATACTGGTATTAATGATGCAACACAAGTTCATGAAAATTGACCTAGCAGTAGGTCTTACATCATACCATAGAGAAAATGTTAGTAGTTTAGAGGTTTAACTAGAGTACATTCAAGCTAGGAATGTTTACAGATGATAGACCTACATAACATAGAGAGAAAAGGCTAATCCTTTAAACAAAAGATTGAGGTAACTAGACATTTTCTACTGGCGACGGTTACTTGTTGGACGAATCCTCAGATCCGCTAGTTGATGCATAACTTCTTGAAGGTGTCGATCATGAATCCTTTGGCATGCTTGGAGTTCCCTAACTTCGGCTCGGGATGCAGCCAGTTGATGGTGCAGAGCCTTGTTGGTCCTCCTTGTCCTGTCCATGGCTTCTTCGAGTTGACAGATGCGAACCGTGTTGAGATTTGAGTTGGCATCCACTTCTACAACTCGACCTATAGCAGCTTGACCCTGCTCGACATTCCTGGTAATCCTTCGGATCATGATGGGAAGAACCCAATCTGCTGATCCTCCTTCGTTTATTTTGTAGAAGCTTCTGTTTCCATTGTATGGAATGGACTGACCTTGCTCCTCGCTCCATCTGTGCAAGGATATGGCCCACATAGGAGTGGGACCCTGAAATGTCGGACGGGGGTTAGGGTTCAGAGCTCCGGGAGGTAGGTTATTAACTTCTGGCTCGGATTCGGAGTTATCCGGAAAGCCTTCTGCTCGGTGGTCATCCAGAGGGATTGGGTGATCGTCGTCCGACTCTTCCCTGAGCCATCCTCCATTGCCCTGGTTTGGGTAGTACGGGTCACCTGGAGGGTGGAGGCCAGCCATGATATCTATGCGAGAAAAGGGAAAAGAAGATTAATAGGCGCACTAACCTAAATTACTTATAATATGATCGTCACGAGTTAGACTAATACTTGCATAATGCATACTAGTTACATGTGACTGGGGCAGGATAGTCCGTCGAATAAGTGACCCTAACTCTAAATCCACAACCAAACAAGGAACAGGAAGTAAAGCAAAGATCACAAATTCTAAGTATATAATGCCCTAATCACATGTAACCGGAAAGTATCCATTTAGTAACTATTGCTCCATCAGTAACGACCCTTTTTAGTTCTCACAGATGTATGTTTTTAGAGGTACAAAATACTCCTATAGTATTCTTATGTTAACATTATTGTGGTAGTGTTGGTAAGTTTTTAGACTTGTTGTAACACCACAACCAAGCTTAGGCACATGCTAGTCACTCCCAGGAAAACGTAGTTGATCAGGCTACATCCCCCTAAATGTGACTATATGTCTCTAAGCCCAATTGTGCTATCCAACAATCTTAATACTTTTGTTTTGTTCTAGGGCGATACCGACTTCTGTGTTTTATAGTGATGTGTGTGTATATATATATATATATATATATATATATATATATATATATATACACTTAGTTAAATCCTTTATATACTTAATAGTATATATTCTTGGTCAGAGTGTTTTAGTCCCGAAGTGTTTATAGTCCGTATATCTTTTATAGGTTGATATACACTTGATTCACTATAAACAATGCTCTGATACCAATCTGTCACACCCCAAAACCGATAACGGCGAAATACGTTTCGGGTTGGAGGACATAGTGTACGGTATCATCACAATTGCATAATAGTAAAAGCAAGAAACATACAACCATTTCATTTACATAGAGAGTGTATTTACAAGTGTGTTTTGTAATGTTCAACAAACACCAAAAGTAACCAAAAATAAGAGATGGGTCTTGCATGCTCCATCTTCTCCAAAAATGCTCCAGTCGTACCTGTCTATCTTTGACCTGAAGATACAAGTTATTTTGAAAAAGAATATCAACATAAAGTTGGTGAGTTCATAAGAGTTTAGTGTGAGTTCTTATATGAAAAGCATTAAAATCGATAGTATGAAAGTTCAATTTTACATTCATAAGTAGTAGTAAAACCTAGAAAATCCTATATTTTCCAGAAATGTATAGTAAGTGAAAACCTTTAAGAAATATGACATTTTCATCTTTGAAAACCATTAATCGTGGAAGTATAATAATGACTCACCCATAAGTAAAACCATATGGTAAGTTGTACTTGAAGTAATAATAGTGGTGCAGCTTCCTTTAGTATTAGATACTTATTTACTTCGGGATATTAACTTTATCCTTTGTTTAGTATTTTAGTACGGTTATAGTATATTTCTCGTATGTTACCAATAGTGTGAGTAATAGCGGGCCCCTATGACCTTCCCGGTCATGTACAGTGTAGTGGAGTAAAGGCATCCCTGGACCTGTGCGGCTTGGACTGAAATTAACAGTCGGGATGTAATAGCGTCTGCCCCGTATAGATCTATACATATAGTGACGTCTTCCTATCGGAAAACTTCGGGCGTAGTGCGTAGCGAATAGAGTATCTCGTAGTGGGTTAATGAGTTATCTCATGATTAGTACTTTCTCTTGTATTATAGTGTAGTAGTCTTTTTGTATAACTTGTATTATATTCTATTATTAGTGTATAGTTTCATAATAGAGAGAATTATAGTAGTGTAGAGTAGTAGTAAAAATGAGTGATAGAGACCTTAACTATACCTATTATAGTTAACTTAGTGTGTGTGGTTCTAGTCAGGTTAGTGATTTAGGCATTTAATGAAATAGGAAGTACTCGTAATCCGTACTAATATACAAGATATATAACTAAGAAATCAACGACAGTCGGACGGATAACCACTACCCTAAGCCCACAATCAAACAAGAACATGAAATAAGGGGAGCTATCGGTCCTAAGTCCTTCAAGTCTTACTTATATAAATATATCAGTGTGGTTACATTTTTATAAGGACATTTATTAAATAAAAGTATTGTACAAAAGAAACATTTAAAACTTATTTGTTTATCCAAAATAGTTTTGAAAACAGATGATTGATTTATAAGGCATAGTGATAAATCACATCTGATTTGAACTACATGTAGTGAATCACATGTGATTAATTCTGTAACGTGATTAACTGCCTTGTATAACTTCTCATAAACATGTATATTCAACTTGTATCTCCCCCCTAAAACATATAAAACATTTGAAAGGTTCATTAAAGGGGTATGAACTCACCTGAAATCGCGTAAATCGGGTGAATCGGGTAAACCGGGTAAAAGTGTCGGTTGAGCGTTTTGTTCCAAATAATGACTTGTGCACCTTTTAGGACCCTAATGTCAAGAAATTAATCATTTTATGCTTTCCATTTAAGTATTTAGGCATTCTAGCATCAATTCGGGGTTTTAGGGCCGAGAAGGGGTTCCCGGGAGTGGTATAAGGCCAAGAAAGATCTACGGGAGGGTCCATGAGCTCACTCCCTTGGAGTTTACGGCCAAAGGCCACTCCATGGGAGTTTATGGCTGTAAGCCCCCTAGGCTTGGCCGTAAACTCATGTGGTCTTCCAAAATGCAAGTTTAAGGCCTTATTTTACTTCCTTAATTTAATGGTATCTGTATTGAACTAATATGGAGGGATTAAACCCTCATTTTGTGACATTTTGGGGAGTTTACGGCCAAGACTTGTGCTTGGGCCGTAAAATCCATTTAATCCCTCAAAATGGATGTTTAAATGGTACAACACACTCCCTTTCACCTTAGATAAATTCTAGAAGTCCTTAGATGGAGTTTTGGGACATTTTGGCATAAAAATAATGGAGTTTACGGCCCAAGAATATCCTTGGCCATAAACTCTTCTTTTGACCTCAAAATGAGAAGTTTAAAGGTACAACACACTTCCTAGGACCTTAGCTAAATTCCTTACGTGCCTTAGATAAGTTTTTGGGACTTGTTTGACATAAATTTGGGTGTTTATGGCCGAAGCTTAGGCTTGGTCGTAAACTCCTCTTTTTGTCCTCAAATGGTGTTGTTTAATGCACTTACACATTTCCTAGTGTCAAGACTAAATTACCACACACCCTAGATGAGTTTTTAGGGCTTTTACAAGGGTTTTTGGGGGTGTTTACGGCCTAAGCATAAGCTTGGGCCGTAAACTCCTTTTTAGGCTTCAAACTCTTGTGTTTTAATGTCCAAAATCTCCTAGGTATATCACTTAATTAGTACATAAACATAAAGGAAGGAAAAATGAGGTTTTTGGCAAGTTTTTAGGTGTTAACAGCCTAAGGGGCTTCTTAGGCCGTAAACTCCCTTTTGGTCCTTGTTTTCTAAAATTTTTAGCCTCTAAATACAATGAAGTATGCTTAGAATAAAATAGGGAATGAGTCCTTACGTTTGGAAGCCGGAATTCGCGGATTTGGGGTCGGTATCGGGTCTAGAGAGAGAAAGTAGTGAGAGAGAGTGAAGGTGTGGTAGAAGAGCTCAAATGTAGTGTCCATTTGTTTATATATGTCTCGGGTATTACACCCGATACATGGCTATCCGATGCTAAAGTTTAACGGGGTTAAAACTTTTTACCCGGGTGAAGTGGTTGAAAAGTAATATAACTCTATTTAGTTAAACGGGGTTAACATTTACAAGTTATAATTACTTATGATAATATCGGGACATATAAATAACTAGATATTTATTTATTGACGACTCCAAACATTACAGAAAATAACATATAGTGACGCATTCCGTTAGTGGAAATGGGGTTTGTAATGGCAATATACTTGGGGTCGTCACACTACCATTGCTTCCAATTTGTTATGAAAACAATTGATAACTCATGGAACTCACATGCATAGTCAAATTAATTGGAATGGGCATAGAAACAATAATATGTCAACACGATAGGTTACAAACCTCAAGTCATGTGCTAGTGATAAATAATAGGCTCATTCTTAATTAGTTCTTGAAACTTTTAAAGATCTTTAAGACTCCCACTGACCTCTTGACATATAAGATAAATAAATATTCAAGAGTTAACGCAGTTTCTTATCAAGAGAAACACTTCACACAATTGGTCTTAGTTGGTCTTTGTTTTATCCAAAACATCACAACTACCAATTTCAAATGTACAAGAGTAAGAAACATTTTACTCTAGACTTGATGAGTGTTATAAACTTTTCTTAAGATTTTGTCACTCAAGGCACAATCTTGAGTGCAACTCTGACTTGATTTTGGAACGAAGTATCATTCATCTACTTGATTTAACCATTTCTACATTTCATGATACCTCTTCTTAGCCATACAAATGCACTAAGATGTCCTTAGTGGATCAATTGTGATATGGTTTTTCATAATCATTAAGATGATAAAAAAACATGATATTAAAGTACTCTCCCATCCTTTCAGACTGGAGAAACTTTTATCTTTCCGCATAATTTGATTCTTCTTAATCGTTCTGCTACACATTGAAACGTTTTTCAACGATTTATAAATATACGTAATCTTGTAAGCGTAACCATATTTACTAAACTTTAGTAAATCAGGATGAATAGTCTTATCGCTCTTTGTAGTGGACATGACCAGTGTACAACCTGGTGTACACGATCCCCTACTCATTCACTTGACTCACATATACATGTGAACAAGGAACCAGTCTAAATTTCCTAAAGACGAAGGTTCTCATGCATCACACAATACAAGTTGCACGATCCCAAGTTTTTGGATAACTGAAACTTTGGTGATGAGAATCTTTCCTTATTTGTAAATTTTTACACTACCACAAAAGAAAGAATCAAATCCATTTTCCAATATTTCTGTCAATGGAAACATATAAGCAACAAGTTTTCAAAAATACCATTGTAAGGAAATTAAAAATACGATAAAATCAAACAAATTTCATTATTTATAAAAGTGCGGAAAACTTGTCCTTACAATGCAAAGACAAATGAAAACTATGTTGTTATCTATTTCTTAGCAATCTATCATAACTCTTAAGCAGCATCTCAAAGTTCTGATCATCCAGCCATGCGATCAAAATCCATCTCTTCGCGATCAGAATCAATGTACTCTTCCTTTAAGCTTCCTTTCTTTGCTTCGATTCTACAAAACATCAAAATGTAATTACATTACATCATGTATTAAGAATCTCCAAATAGGAACTTAATAGAGTTAGAAAGTGGACTTACCTGAATTAGAGTCAAACATTTTGACTTTATCATCTCTTAGATCTCTTAGGTAGTCAGGGCGGCTTCGTTTCCAATGTCCCTCTAAATGGCAGTAGAAACAAATCGTTTCTTTCACATTGACACATGAGACAATATCAGACTTAGCCTTTCCTTTTCCCTTGGAAAGAGAAATCTTTTCTGTACATTAAATATTTCCATTGTCAATGTCCATGAAAGCTTGGGAAATTGGTCTTCCATTCAAATTTTCTTTGACAGTATCCCAAATCATTTCTGATTTAGAAACAATTCGCAAGTAGGTAAGATCGATAAAAGTCATGGCGTGATTTGTCACATAGTGGTCTTTAACAAACTCACTATATGACTTGGGAAGTGAATAAAGAACCAAGTCAACAATCAACTTCCTTGAGAACAAGACACCCAACATCCCCAACTTATCAGTATTCAGCTTCATGTCCAAGACATAAGCACATACAGACTGTCCATCTTCATGCTTGCTTAGCAATAGGGATTGAGTGACCTTGAACTTTTCAAGTCTTAGAACATGTGGGTCAGGGAGAATTATTGGAGGAGGTGGAGCAAGTGAAGTATGATTTTGAGGAACATCATCTTTACGAGGAAAGCTTTTTCTAGAAGATTCGGGAAGACCATAGTTGTCAAAACTAGACATCTACAGGGAGAAATTCAATTTTAGTTTATTTAAGTCCTTAATATAGCAACTAAAATAAAATATTAAGGCTAGGACTCAACACAATATTTTACAATTCGGAAAAGGGATGTCGTAATCCAATTACAAAATATTTGAAGGTAGGAAAATGACGATTTACCAATTTCCACCATGAAAAACAAAATTCATTATTAAATTTTAAATTAATTGAAATTCCTAGATCTTTTGAGATTCATTGAACTTTTCAATGGCATGCTTAAATCTCGATTATTCCCTTCAAGTTTGTGGCTGGGATGCCGAGCATCACAAACAAGGTGTGAATAACCATGCAAATTAGCTTGGTACACTTAATGTAACAGATCACCTAATCAATGTGCCAGTTAAGCAGACATGCTCCATTGATCTATGATTAACTTGAAGCTACCCTTTGCCACACACTATAAATTCTAGATTAGTGTGTCGGTTAACGTGCTCCACTAACAAGTTAACAAGGTGCAAAGTGCAATTTCATGGGTTAGCATCAAATTCACATTCTTCCTAAGTAACTAAGATTGTGAATTTATAAGTGTTTCGTTACATGGTATTTTTCAGTATACATTTAATAATAATTAATGTCCTATCCTACTCGTTCGGCTAACGACCCTCCACTGGTCAAGGAATCTGTAGGTGAGAGTGGACACTCATGAAACCGCTATTTTATAGGTAGTAACCTTATACCCCCTAATAGATTGGCTTCGTGAATGAGGCCTACTAACGGTAAGACCGACTTTTTACTTATACATATAATATATTAAGTTTTTAATACTATAATAGTATAAGGGTGTATTTTAAACTTTTAAAATACTAAGTGGTTTAATCTATTAATTAAACTATACTCTTAATTTAATTAAACATAAACCATATCATTATGGAATTATTAATTCTCTTTTAATTAAATACTTTAATTAACTATTAGTAAAGTCCATAAAGATGTAATATGAATTATTCAAAACATCAAGATGGTGAAAAAATTAAAACTATTTAATTTATTATTAAGGTATGAACCCATGAGTTACACTTTTGAAAACTTTTCAAATAACTTTAGTTTTAGAATTCAATGTCTCATAAAAAAACTTTTAGAATTCCAAAACTTGAGGGCAAGTTTTGTAACTCTTAAAAACTTTTAGAATTCCATAAAAAAGACTTTCCAAGTTCCATAACTTGAGGGCAACTTATGCTACTCTTCAAAGCCATTTAAAACAAATTTTGTAGCCTTTGAAGACTCTCGGAATTCATAACTTAAAGAGTTAATGAATGAGACTTTTCACATCCATAAGTTATGGAAGTTTCAAAACTCTTAAGATCATAACTTTTAAAAAAGACTTTTGAGTACCAAAATTTTATGACAAAATTTATAACTCCTTAAAAACATTTAAAACAAACTTTGAAAATAAATAAAATAATCTTATCATTCTATCTTTTAATAAATTTACCTAATTACCCTATTGTAGTAAAATGACTCAAAATTTACAAATAATTAGTCTTTCATAAAATCAAGTAATTATCTTAAAATTTGACAAACTTCATGTTTTTTTTTTCAACTTTGAAAATCAAACATTTGCATCAATATAATAGAAAAAAACCTATCTCTGATACCATTGTTGGGTTTTAGTATACTTCAACATCCTATGGTCCACATACAACCCTAATTGCTTTGGATCTATGTTTTATCTAATTATACACGCAATATTCTATCCAAACTATTAAGCCTACAACCAGCATACAATTGACGTAAACAACATAAAATACTAGTTAAGAGTTTACCTCTTTATGTAGGTTGTAAAACTTGTTGTATTTGGCCTTTAAGAACTTAGCAACCCAATTGTGATGCCTCATACGATTCACAACACACCAAGGACAAAGGAGAACTTGAGAGAGATGTTGCTAGCTCCAAAATCGCCTCTAATGAATTCCAAGAACTCTAGTGTCCAATTTTGGGTGCTAAGGAAGTCCTTTTATAGTGTCGCAAAGTCTAGGGTTACATTCATGCAAACCCTAATGCCACGACCTTTCATATTACTTAGGCTCCATGGGTTAAACCTCCATGAACTATTCATGGACTACCCTATATGTTTAGCCCATCCTAAATAACAACTGGCTCACACTATAAGAATCATTGATTTACCTATTCAATCTCCATATATTGAGTTAGTCTCTTTTGATCATATAATTAATTTCGACTAAATTCTTGATCAATACTAATTAAATAATATGATTTCATATTAATATACTAGAACTTATAATATATTAATAAATCATAAGTAACCGCTTACTCAAGTATCCATCCTATCAAATTTGTCCTGGTGATATGCAACCCAAAATGGACCATGCTAATCTCGGGTTAAGTACATACCAATATAGTTAAGGGCTTAGATACCTAATCCAACAGTGCATTGACAATGCGTAAATGCATCAGTAACTTGATGTTATAAAACGTAATGTTGTGTACAATTTGATGAGTAAATAATACAAGCATATAAGTCAATGTTTATCTTTTCTGTTTATCCCACTTGGTAAAAGTGATATTTAGGACCTTCGATGATTTTATGTTAACTTATGTGTTGAGCCCGGTCAGTACTAAACTGATGTGTTCAATTAAGTTCGTTGTCAAAATAATCTTAAATTAGGAAACAAACTATTGGATGTTGAGAATGATTCTATTCCATGTGTTTGTCCACATGGTATCTTGTAGAATGTAGGATTATATGATCCCTTATCTGAAGGATGCTTCGTTGATTAGGTTAGAATTCAACAACGGTTTTTGAGAGCTAGGATAGCTAATCAGGTTTTGAAGTCATACTTGCAATTATAGTTATTAGACTTATCCAAATGGGAGAATATTGGATTAGGTGTATAATCCCATAACTATAATTGGTATGTACTTGATTTCATATCAGCATGATCCTTTTGGCTTGCCTTCACCATAACAACTTGACAGGATGACTTTTCGGGGAAAGGGGTTAATAAATGATTTACTAATATATTATAGGAATAATATATTAACTAGAAATTATATTTGTTGGATTAATGTCTAAGTCCATAACTATAATTCGTAAGAATTGACCCGACCCGGCATGGTCCATTTGGGTTGCATGGCATCATGCATTTGGATAGACTATAATGAGAGAAATAACACTTAAGGTATGTTAATGTATTATAAGTTCATATATATATATATATATATATATATATATATATATATATATATATATATATATATATATATGTATATATATATATATATATATATTAATAAGATTATTTAATTAGTATTTATCAAGAATTAATCTAGGATTAATTAAGTGATCAAAAGAAGACTAATTAAATATTTGGGTTCATTGTATAAATCATCCATACTTATATAATGGGTTAATGCTCCATGGATTGTCAAGTTGGGCTAAAGCCCATAAGATGCTCCATGGTCTATTCTTACCCATTGATCATGGAAATGAAAGGTCTATCAATTAGGGTTTACATGGTGTAATCCTAACTATATAATGATCTTATTCTTGGAGAAAATCAGCCACTATGGGTAATAGAAAGGGCTAGGTGATTTTCATTAAGTGTGAATTTATCTCAAGTCATTCCATGTGTATTTGGTGTTGTGTGAACCATTTCAAGAGTCACACTTGGGGCACTAGGCACTCAAGCTTCATGAAGACAATCTACATCAAAGAGGTATGTAATTCTAACTTGATATATTCATTTGAATCAATGTTATTATGCTAGTTAGGATGAATACCTTGGAAAGATCATATTTGCATGTATAATAGAGAAAACATAAATGCAAGGTATTTAGGGTTGCATGTACACTTAGGAGTGTTAGAATCCTCAAAACCCAACAGTGGTATTAGAGCCTACGTTTGCTTTCTCTTATACTTGATGCAAATGTGTTTTTTTCAAAGTTGAATATGTCCAAACCATAAAACTCGACGAGTTTATGCAAAAAAACACAACAAGTTCATCATTTTGGGCATGAACTTGACGAGTTTCTTAAGGAACTCGATGAGTTTCTTAACGAACTCGATGAGTTTTGGGTGCTGACAGCTTGTTGTTTGCTGTTTTGGCTAGAATTGGACTAGGAACATTACCATTAGCTGTTTTGAACTTATAAACTTGTTTTTGATGTGGTAATGTTCATGCTAATCCAATTTCAAAGATAATTGTCAATAGATTCATGTTTTGTATTAGTTTAAAAGTTATGCTAATTACATGAAAAAGTTTGATGTGAATTATCTTTGTTCATATGAGTTTCTTAGATTAATAGATAAGTTAATTCACATAATCAATTAACTTATCTTTTAAATGATTATGAGTTTGATATGAGTTTGATGTGAATTATCCCGGGGTTGTGCCCTATATAAAGAATCTAATGTTCCTCCTTTTGCCTCCTTACCTTCCCTTTGAGTTCCAAAAACCCCAAAATTCGTGTGAGGCTTCATTATTGAGGAGATTGGGGGATTAGAAGAGGAAATTGGTGGAAGGAGCTTCAGAAATTGGAAGTTAGCATCAAGGGCTTGTATAGATATGTGATCTACATTAGTGTTGGGCACATCTCTAAGGTAAGGAGTCTTATCTTATGCTATTTCCTTTTGGTTTATCCTTGGTGGTTGTTTTGGGAGTCCCTTAGCTTGTTTTAAGACGTATCTCGGATTTGGGAGTTAGATCTGGGTTGCTGCTCCAGATCTAGACTCATGATGGCTTTGAATGTCCTAAAGCTTCAGTTCTTGGGTTGCTGGTAAAGCCCTTTTGTCTAAAACCCTTGGGCTTATATCTCCTCGGTATCACAAAAAGTTTGCAACTTTACGTGAGGGATAGCTTGTAAAAGGGTAGAACTATGGATTGGGGCCCCTTCATGGCTTGAAAAGCCTCTGAATGGATTGAGAACTGGAGATAATCGGTGAGTCACATGAGTGTAGTCGACGAGTTGTATGTATATGTGCATGAACTCGGCGAGTTGGAAGAACAACTCAACGAGTCTATTGAAGATTTCCATGGACTCGGCGAGTCTGGTCATGGAACCCTAACCTTTTTTGGTCAAGTTGTGAATCGGTGAGCCGAGGGACGACTCGGTGAGTTGAGTAGGATGGGACTCGAAGATTCTTGGACTCAATGAGTTAGCGGGTTGACTCGGCGAGTAGAGTCAGTCAGGAAGTTTGACTTTGACTAAGGAGTTTGACTTTGACCAAGAGTTGAGCAGTTGACTTCTAGGGGTATTTTGGTAATTATTGGTATTTCTTGAGTTCAGTTATTTGGTGTTGACTAGTAGAGGAGTTGGTGTCGGTTGTTGGAGCAGCGTGATTTTATTTCTTCAGCCGACAGTTGCAGGTGAGTCTTCTCACCATACCAATGGGTCTAAGGCACCAAGGCCGACCCATGTTATGTTGTGTGATATGATAGTTAGCTTTATGCTAGGTGGTATGCTGGTAATTATGTGATATGCTAGATGTCTTTGTGATACTTGCATGGAAGACCATCTGGGGTAGCCCGTGTCACAATGGTATAAGACCCTGGGGATAGCCACAACATCCTTACAGGTTTATGTATGTGCTATGTGTAGATATTTATGTGATGCATGATATGCTATTTGGTTATATATGGTATTTGTAGAGAAGACCCCCGGGGAAGCCCGTGACATTGGATGTATGACTATGTGGGGTAGCCCATGGCAGTCCTAGGTAAAGAGCATGTAGGGTAGCGCATGGCATTGGATGTAAGACCATGTGGGGGGGGCCCATGGCAGTCCTAGGTAAAGATCATGTGGGGTAGCCTATGGCACTATTATAGATTTTATGTATGCATGGATTATGTGATATATGGTAGCTTTTATAGCTAACAATATATATGGTATGTGTGTAGCTTTTATAGCTAACAGGATATGTGATATGTGGTTTGTGTGAATTGTATGCTCTAGGAAACTCACTAAGCTTCGTGCTTACAGGTTTGTGTATGGTTTCAGGTATCATCGTTTTGGAAAGGAAGAGCTCGGGTTGATCGTAGTGCACACACCTATGGTTTCCGCAATGAATGATTTTGGGATAAACTCTGATAAACGATTTGTTTGACTATGATTTGATTGATTGAGTTAAATGGTATCAATGTTTTAGTTATATTAAATATGAAATTTTTACCCCTGATTTTTGGGATGTTACAAGTTGGTATCAGAGCCTTGGTTTGAGGGATTCGGACATACTTTCAGGTGTGTCTGAACTCAGACTGAGGATCTGGAAGTTTTTTTAAAGGAAAATGTTCTCAAGAAAAAGTTTTCTAAGAAAAGAAAGGGTGTGGTGAATGCATTCGGCTGAGCTCAAGTAAGTTTCACCAGAATACCCACATCTATTATCTGTTATGATTTGGTTATGAATCTAAATATCACATTCTAGTTAGGGCTAGGAGGGATGCTTTTGTATGCTATATGAGCTCTTAGACTTACTTGCTAGTGCTGAGTAGACAGCGATAGATTGGCCTTATATGTGATGTTTGTAGCCTTGGGATGTTGGATGCCATGCTAGAATGAGAATGCTTATTGATATTGGTAAATTCTACATGTATGTTTTAAAATTGTATACAGTTAGGATCTCATAGCCATAGAATAATTGGTGCGGCTCGTTTCCTGTTCTGTGTACAATTTGCATGCATAAGGCAGCCGTCAGCGAGGGTCGATGTGGACAACTTGGTTTGTGGTACGTGGGTCGGATATTGTATGATCGTTTGTGGGTTGGAGATTACACTAGGATGAGCCTAGGATGAGATTAGTGTTAGGAGTGCATCTGCAAAAATGCTGCTTGCTTTGTGCTTTGTGGAAGTCTTTAGTAATGGGATTCAGCTACTAAGTGGATGTGACAATATCCAGGAGGTAGATGACTGGCATCGTGAGGAGTTCCTCAACAGCTGATGGCAGGGCAAGTTCAGGAACCTAGGAAAGCCTAGGATATGCTCCAGTGAGTAGTGAGGCGGTTCGGTGTGATTGGGAGCCAAGGGGGTGACCTAGGAGGTGCTTAGGTGGATATTGTGCTGCTGCCTAGCAGACATTTAGTACATCAGGGAAGTAGGTGACTTAGAGGATTTGGGATGATTCCGGAGGAAAGTACAGATAAGTGTGGAAGGTAGTATTGGGTCCGTACTACTGAAAGCACAGGATCCATACTCTAATCGGGGAAAGTATGGATAAGTCTCGAAGAATCCAAGAAACCTGAGAAAGGAATTCGTGGTTACGAGTGGATTGTCGGGATAGCTACAGTGTAGAATGCGGATGAGCACGCAAGGGGAAAAACCAGGGTTTGGTCCTGGCTTTGGTAGAGAGCCAGTTAGCAGAAGGACTGCCATGATTGGGAGTTCGCATTGGATCTCTTGCATCAGGCGGCAAGGATTGATGGTGCAATATATTGCACTTTCGGAGTTAAAGACTTTTTCTTGGGGATAGTTTATAATTGATTGGGGGCATAAGTTGCTCCATCTATTGCAGATCGGTCGTGGACGATTGAGCGGGTGAGTGTGTCAGGGTGCGAGACCCTAAATGTTATGATTTCTAGAGTTCGAGAGTAGGGATTAATTAGGGTCACCTTTGGAAAAGGGGACCAGCCCGGGTACCTATAGTAGAGGATCTCAGGAGGGGGATCCAGGACTTTGGAACAGCTTTTTAGAGGCCAACAGGGTCGGATTCGGTGCAACACTTGGGGAGACTACGTGATGGAGCTCGCTACAAGGGATTGGATTGCCATTGGGATCAGGATGAAGTGTTGCATCATTTTTTCCATATGGTTGAGGTAACTCGGGAGGAGATGGTCAGGAGTCCTCTAGATGTTTGCGGATATACTATCTTTGGTCATTTCTGGTGGTACCAGTGATTTACTTTACTTGGGGAGTGTGATAATTAGACCTCAGGTCGGATTTCTACTATTGTTCGAGTTAGGAAGAGTATCATGTGCCAGCCAGCACGCCAAGGAATCATTAAGGAGCTTTCAGATGGATGTATCTTGCGGAGTGGATTCCGCACATACCGGGATCGCTCCAAGTCATTGTCGGAGGCTATTCTATGATTTGGGTAGCTATAGGTGTAGCAGGTTTGGCCACGTCAGCAGGGAATGCCCATAGGGGGCAAGTCTGTCATATTGTCTTTGAAGGTAGATGGGGGAAAAGGAAGTCAACCACTTGACGATCAGGGAGGAAAGGCGGCCTTATGGGCCGACTGAGTATCAGCTATCGTGGGATGGGAGTTCGGGAAACTCCCCGACATTTGGATCACGTCCTTCTGACGTCATATTGCAGGCTTCGAGGGAAGGAGCCAGGTAGTGTTCCAGTCAGTAATTAAGTTCAGTTTGGGAGGATAGACTACGTGGGTGCTAAACGGTGAGATGCGTTCGGATTGATAGGTGAGCAGTAGGGCCATAGGCAATGATCATGTGGTATGAAAGTGTTGTAAGACTACGGGGGAGCCATAGCATTCATTGTGAAAGTGTTGTAAGACTACGGGGGAGCCGTAGCATTCACTGTGGAAGTGTTTTAAGACTACGGGGGAGCCGTAGCATTCACTGTGAAAGTGTTGAAGGACTACGGGGGAGCTGTAGCGTTCACTAATGGATAGTCAGGGTGGGGGTGTTGTCAGACTACAGGGGCCTATAACATTCACTAATAATCGGATGGGATGGGAAGTGTTGTAAGACTATGGGGTAGTCGTAGAATTCACGGGTTCTTCGAGCGATTGGGTCTACGGTAGATCAGTTCGCAAAGTCGTGGGAAAGCCACAACTTAGGTAGAATCAGGATCGGAGGGATTATTAGATGGATTTATCATGGGCGAGCCTGGATGGGTATGGGATTTCAGAATCGAAATGGTAGAGACTATTGAGTCAAGGGTTGGATCTCGAGTTGTAGGATCTTATGGATAAGTGGCACGTGATGCAGTATGGCTACAACTGGTTAGTCTTGATCACCTAGAAACCTGGTGGTTGGACCAGATAAGAGAGTGCTAGTCTCAGTGATTGGCTAAGGGTGATTGTCTATCGGCCATGAAGGGGACGTCGGAAGTTATGGTGTATTATGAACCTCGAGATAGTAGCGGAGTGTCGACTGGTTTCGGAAAGGATTCCGAATCAGGGTTCGTGCATGTTCAGTACAAGATTTTGTTTTCAATAAGATGAGATTGGGAGCATAAGATGCCAACGGCATCAAATGCAGGATACCAGGGTAATGAATGGGTGTGGTTGATGGTAGCTCAAGCCATCACAGTATGACTCGAATTGGTTCTATCAGTAATGGGACCATTACATGTTTAACCAAATAAAGACGAGTCGAGGGAGGTCAGGTATGATGTAAGACCACAATTGTTCTTGTGGCATTCATTTTTGCGTCGGATTCAGTGGCGACGGGTTGTTAGCCAGTCATGATCGGATGGATCAAGGGAGTGAAGGATTCGAGAGAAAAGATATCGCTAGGGCGGTTAATGTCAGACGAGGTCTCCTTCAGAGGTCATGTGGGAATGTGGAGCATGTGTCTCTGGCTCAACAATCGGGAAGGTGTCCAGTGCTTCGGACAGTTGACAGTCAAGTCGGGACCAGGGAGGTCCCGGTCGTTCTTCAGAAAAGCAGTTTCGTAGTAGCGGGAGGTTGTTAGAGCCACGGTGATAGGATAACCAGTGGAAACTAGTTCCAGAGAAAGATTTCGTTCAGTCGTGGGAGAGACTGACTGAGGAGTCCTTGGACTCCACAGTTGAGTCAGAACTTGGTTTAGCAGATAACCGATGGATGATTGGAGGCCAGGAAGGTCTCGATATAATTTGGGAAGCAACCATATAGCAGTTCAGTGTTTCGGGCAGTTCGGTACTACCAACAATAGTGATCGGCACCAAGAATGGCTTGAGTGATGATCATCGTGACAGGTTTGTTCCTCACAGTGACAAAGGAAATGGATAGCTATAGAGGGAAGCCTTGGGGAGGCCAGAAACGCATGAGGAAAAGGAAGTAAACCCCAAGAATGTTTAGCCTAGGTATTCGGGGAGTACTAGAAGGATAGCCAGTTGAGCAGGGGGTGTTCTCAGGATGGTTAAGGACTAGATTGTACTCGGGGATTTGACCTGTAAGGATTATTCCATCCAGAATTACCAGGCAGAAGGCTAATAAGGTTAGAGTCACCAGGCAAGGTGTTGGAGGTGGATTGTAGGTCAGTTAGAGATAGTGAACTTCGAGGACAAAGTTTAGTTTAAGTGGGGGAGATTTGTAACACCCGAAATCAGAAAGGCCAAGAAAGGAAATGTAACATCCCAAGTCAGAATCAAGAGTTCAGGGGGTAAAGTATAAATAAAGAAGGGAACTCGACGAGTAGGTATTCTGACTCGCCGAAGTCGAAGTGGGATTTTGGTCGCGAGTTAAGTGGCCAACTTGTCGAGTCGGTAGTTGGACTCGACGAGTTGGTGCTAAAGAGAGAAAAACCCTAATCTCGGGGTTGTGCCCTATATAAAGAATGTTATGTTCCTCTTTTTGCCTCCTTACGTTCCCTTTGAGTTCCAAAAACCGAAAAATTCGTGTGAGGCTTCATTGTTGAGGAGATTAGGGGCTTAGAAGAGGAAATCGATGGAAGGAGCTTCAAAAATTGGAAGTTAGCATCAAGGGCTTGTATAGATCTGTGATCTACATCAGTGTTGGGCACATCTCTAAGTAGTCTTATCTTAAGCTATTTCCTTTTGGTTTCTCCTTGGTGGTTGTTTTGAGAGTCCCTTAGCTTGTTTTGAGACCTATCTCGGATTTGGGAGTTAGATCTGGGGTTGTTGCTCCAGATCTAGACCCATGATGGCTTTGAATGTCATAAAGCTTCAGTTCTTAGGTTGTTGGTAAAGACCCTTTGTCTAAAACCCAACCCATAGTGTGTTTTGGGCTTATATCTCCTTTGTATCACATAAAGTTTGCAACTTTACGTGAGGGATAGCTTATAGAAGGGTAGTACTATGGATTGGGGCCCCTGAATGGCTTGAAAATCCTCTGAATGGATTGATAACTGGAGATACTCGGCGAGTCACATGAGTGTACTCGACGAGTTGTATGAATATGTGCATGAACTCGGCGAGTTGGAAGAACAACTCGGCGAGTCTATTGAAGATTTCCTTGGACTCGGCGAGTCTGTTCTTGGACTCGGCAAGTATGGTCATGGAACCCTAACCTTTTTTGGTCAAGTTGTGAATCGGTGAGTCGAGGGACGCCTCGGTGAGTTGACAAGCATGGGACTCGAAGATTCTTGGACTCGACAAGTCAGCGGGTTGACTTGGCAAGTAGAGTCAGTCATGAAGTTTGACATTGACTAAGGATTTTGACTTTGACCAAGAGTTGACCAGTTGACTTCTAGGGGTATTTTGGTAATTATTGGTATTTATTGAGTTCAGTTATTTGGTGTTGACCAGTAGAGGAGTTCGTGTCGGTGGTTGGAGGAGCGTGATCTTATTTCTTCAGCCGATAGTTGCAGGTGAGTCTTCTCACAATACCAATGGGTCTAAGGCACCAAGGCCGGCCCATCTTATGTTGTGTGATATGATAGTTAGCTTTATGCTAGGTGGTATGCTGGTAATTATGTGATATGCTAAATGTCTATGTGATACTTGCATGGAAGACCATGTGGGGTAGCCCATGGCACAATGGTATAAGACCCTGGGGGTAGCCACGACATCCTTACAGGTTTATGTACATGTTATGTGTAGATATTTATTTGATGCATGATATTCTATTTGGTTATATATGGTATTTGCAGAGAAGACCCCGGGGGAAGCCTGTGGCATTGGATGTAAGACCATGTGGGGTAGCCCATGGCAGTCCTAGGTAAAGACCATGTGAGGTACCCATGACATTGGATGTAAGACCATGTGCGGGAGCCGATGGAAGTCCTAGGTAAAGACCATGTGTGGTAGCCCATGGCACTATTACAGATTTTATGTGTGCATGGCTTTTGTGATATATGGTATCTTTTATAGCTAAAAGTATATATGATATGTGTGTAGCTTTTATAGCTACCAAGATATGTGATATGTGGTTTGTGTGAATGGTATGCTCTAGGAAACTCACTAAGCTTCATGCTTACAGGTTTGTTTATGGTTTCGGGTTGATCGCAGTGCACACACCTATGGTTTCCGCAAAGAATGATTTTGGGATAAACTCTGATAAACAATTTGTTTGACTATGATTTGATTGTTTGAGTTAAATGGTATCAATGTCTAGTTATATTAAAAATGAAATTTTTACCCTTGATTTTTGGGACGTTATATAACCGGCACACTAACATGGACTTAACAAGGTAGTAAAAGGGTAACTTAATATTTATCATAGTATCGGTGGAGCGTGTGTGGTTAACCGGCACATCGATTAAGGGGTAAATATTAAGGGTACCCATTATATTTGCATGGTTACTTCACACCTTGTTTTGTTATCCTCAGCATCCCTGTCACAAAACCTGAAGGGCACACTCAAGATTGAAACGTGCCATTGAAAAGTTTAATGAATCTCAAAGATCTAGGAGTTTCAAGAACAATTAAAACCTAATAATATATATTTCGTTTTCATGGTGGAAGTTAGTGAATCGCCATTCGCCAACTTCAAATATTTTATAGCTTGGATTACGACATCCCTCTTCCAAGTTATAAAAGTATTGTGTTGGGTCCTAGTCTTAATATTTCATATTGGGTGTTATATTAAGAACTTTAAATCAACTATCTTGAATATCTCCCAAAAAGATGTCTGCTTTAGAAATTTATGATCTTCCCAAGTCTCATGAAACAAGCTTTCCTAAATGATGATTATGTGCGATGGATATCATACTTCTTTCACCTCCTTCAATTATTCTCCCTAGCCCACAAGTTATTGAAAAGTTTAAGGTCAGTTAAGCCCTATTGGCAATTAAAGGTCTATGTGTGATCACATCTTGGAGATGTAGTCACATATTGACAAGCCGGGAGAGTTGGGTGTCAAAGTCTTGAGAAAGTTGGTGGTTCAATCACTTTCTAAGTGACATAGTGAGTTCCTTTGGGACTCCTATGAAACAGACTATGACAAGACCCTTCATGATCTTATCTATTTGCTAAGTTCAACTTCCTAAAACATTATGGACATTAACAATGATGACATTGGATATCCAGTAAAGCTCTCTCTTCCCAATGGAAAGGGATTGGCCATAGTCAACTCGGTTGACCAAATGGTAAAGAGAAAAGCTAAGTCTGTGATAGTTCTGCATACCATTACCAAAGGGTCCATATGTTTATATTGCTAAAGTAAGGGGCTTTGGTTAAGAAGCTTCCAAACTTACCTAAGGATGGTAAAGTCAATAAGTTTGACTCTACTTCCGGTAAAGTCCACTATCTAACTCTGCTAAGTTTCTATTATGAGATTCTTCATACATGATGTGACTAAGTCACAGGTTGATGTTTTAAGAATCAAAGAAAAGTGAATATACTTAAAGAAAGAATATGTTGAATCTGATTGTGCAGATGGATTTCTATCGCATAGTTTAAAGATCGGATTCTTGAGCTACTTCTTAGGAGTTATGAGATATTGCTTAGGAATAGATAAAAACAAGTTTTCATATGGATTATAAGGATAATTTTTTCTGTAAAGTTTTAAAAATAAAAGGAAATATTTTATTTTATTTATTTTAAGTATCCTTACAATGGCGTTTGTGGAAAATTGTTGCTTATAAGATTCCACTAATAGCAATATTGGAAAGTGAATTTGATTCTCTCATTTGTGGTAATGTCTAAATTTACCAAATAAGGAAAGATTCTTGTCACCAAAGTTTCAGTTGGATAGAGAATTCGAATCATGCATGTTGTATAGCATGATGGATGAGAACTTTTCAGCATTGAAAAAAAATTAAGAGTAACTACTTGTTCACATGGATGTGTGAGTCAAGTGAAGGGCTAAGGGATCGACTACAAATTCTTGTGCACTGGTCAAGTTCACCACAAAATATCGATAAGATTATTTGTCATAATTTACTAAAGCTCAGTAAATATGGTTATACTTACAAGCTTAAGTGTAATTCTGAGACATTGGAAAAGGTTCCAATGTATGGCAGAGCGAATAAGAAGAATCAAATTAGACAGAAGGATAAAAGTTTCTCAAATCTGAAAAGATGGGAGAGTACTTTAGTATCATGTTATATGGTCATCTTAATGATTAAGAGATCATATCACAATTCATCCTCTAAGTGAATTCTGATAGCTAAGAAGAGGAGCTATGAATTGTTGAAGTGGTTAAATCAAGAAGATGATTCATACTTCGTTCCAAAAACAATACTTAGAGTTATACTCTAAGAATGTAACTTGAGTGACATGTCTTAAAGAAGGTTTAAAACACTTGTCAAATGTAAGAGTAAAAGGTTTCTACTCTTGTACATTTGAAATTGTTAAGTTGTGATGTTTTGGATAAAACAGAGACCAACTAAGCCCAATTGTGTGAAGTGTTTGTCTTGATTAGAATCCACACTATCTCTTGAATATTTGACAAGAGAGTCTTATATGTCAAGAGGATAGTGGGAGTCTTTAAGGTCTTGAAAGTCTCAAGAACTAATCAAGAATAAAACCTGAAGTTCCTCACTAGCACACGACTTCAGGTTTATAACCCATCGTGTTAACATATTCTGTGCCCATTCTAGTTAAAGTTGGCTTTTCATATGAGTTATTAGAGTTGTCAATTGGTTGCATAACAACTTGGAAGTAATGGTAGGCCTCTGAGCTGCCAGATGGCATGAAATTAAGACTGAGTTCAGTCCATATGAGTTTGGGTTTGTCATTATCCTTGTCTTGTGACTATGGTTTTGACAATCCACATGGATAAGAACAAATACACTTTAAATCTAAGTGTCATCAGGTTTCTCTCTGATTCATGAAAATGATGGTGAGGAAACACTTTAACTAAGTAGATTTTAGCTAGATAGCAATTGTGATATTTGCATTCTCAAACTCATTAGTGGAGCGTGTGTGGTTTACCGGCACACTAACATGGACTTGTGAGAAGTGGCAAAGGTCTAAACAATCAAGACTATGATTACGACATCCCTTTTCATAGTTCTTAAAAATGTTTAGACACACCTGTGAGCTATCTAAGATAAGGTGTATGATTATGATAAAGTTTATCAAAGCAATCTAGTATGAGAAATCTGAACTTTGGTAAGAAAGTCAATAAATATTGATTTCTAGAAGTCCAACTGATTTCTGAGTACATGTCAAAGCTAGTGGGAGCATAAGTGTTATGCTAATAATCATCATGGTTAGTGGGAGCATGATAATTATGATAAATGTTGCAAGTTAGCAATGTTAATTATAGAAAACAAAAGGCCTCAATTGGAAAAAAAATTGTTTTGCTATAATTAAGAGAGAGGAAATTATACTTCATCTCAAATCTATAAGCTTAGATCGTGAGATTTTAATAAATTTAGTCAAGTATATAAATGAATGATATGTTGGAATGGCTCAACATAAGAAAATCCTATATATGGGTCCAGTATTTGCGTTCTCAAATTTGATTATGATTACGGCATCCCTTTTCATAATCTGAATTATGAGAACTTGGAAAATAGAAATGGAAATGTTATAGCAAAAGACTGGTTTAGTCTTAATGTGAGACATCATGAATCAGTCCCATATGCTTCGGATATAGGATCGATTACATGTGATATATTCATCATTTCTAAAAATTTTCAAATGTCTGGGGCATTAAGAAGGGAAAAGGTCTAGAATTGGATATAACAAAAAGGATTAAACAATTGCCAAAGACAGTCTAAGGTTTACCAAATATTTTTTACTCAAGGACAGTTGGAAGTATAGTGATAATTCTGGAAGGACCATATTGATATAATCCGTAAGGAGGCAACTCTTGGTCAGAAGTGATAGTAAAAATGGAATATGGAAATGTTTACCAAACCAAAGATTGGTTGCTGAAGAACAGTTGGAAGTATAGTGATAATTCTAGAAGGACCATATTGAAATAATCTGTAAGGAGGCAACTCTTGATCAAAAGTGATAGTCATATGGAATATGGAAATGTTTCAAAGATAGAAATTATTCAATCTGTGTAAGATTAGGAAACTTAATGCAAGAAGGATGTTTCCAAGGAGCTGATCTCCTTTGGAATGCTCTGTAATGGTTGTTGTCAAGCCTTTCTGACTTTGTGCATAATCATTACAAGAGGATCAATACATATAAGTTTAGAACCTAACATATTTCAGTAAATGGCATGAATTTGGAATTCTTGCATTTGTAGTAAGGATTTGGGAATGTAAAATGAGAATCATTAGAATTATGTTCAATCGATCTCTTTCACAAAGTAAAGATCATAGACAAACATAGTATGCATACTTGGTGTATGGCGTGACTAGTGTTTAGAAAACATAGTGTACATGCTTGTGTTGGGTTTTGAGCATTCTAACACTCCTAAGTGTACATGAAACCCTAAATACCTTGGATCTATGTTTTCTCTATTATACATGCAAATAAGAACAACCAAGGTATTATCCTAATCTAGCATATAAAACAATGAGTGTAACAAGATAGAATACATACCTCTTTGATGTAGAAAGTCTTCCTGAAGCTTGAGTGCCTAGCCCCAATAGTGTGGAAGCCTCAAATGGAATCACAATCATCAAAACACTTAGAATAACTTGAGAGAGTTCTACACTTCATGAAATCGGCTAGCTCTCTTCTTCACTTTCTAATGTGATTCTAGTGGCTGATTTTTTGTCAAGAATAAGATCTTTATATAGTGTTACAATGAGGGTAAACCCTAATTGTCATGACTTTCCATTTCCTTGGATCCATGGGTTCAAATACACCATGGAGCATCCATGGACCATCCTATGGGTTTTTAGCCCAACTTGATTATCCATGGAGTATTAGCCCACTATATAAGTATGGATGATTTACACAATCAACCCATATATTTAATTAGTCTTCTTTTGATCACTTAATTAATCCTAGATTAATTATTGATCAACACTAATTAGATAATCTTATCATTCTTATTATTAATATACTAGAACTTATAATATATTAATAACCATAAGTGTCTTATTTCTCTCATTATAGTCTATCCAAGTGCATGATGGTATGCAATCCAAATGGACCATGCCGGGTCGGGTCAAGTTTTACCAATTATAGTTATGGACATAGACATTAATCCAATAGTCTCCCACTTGGATAAGTCTAAAACTATTATTGCGTATGACTTTAGGAACCAACTGGCAATCGTAGCTCTCAAAAGCTTCTGTCGAACTCTGACCTTGTCAATGACTTGTCCATTAGATAAGCGATCATATAATCCTCTGTTCTCATGATATCAGTTGGACAAATACATGGAACAACGTCGTACTTATTGTCCAACAGTTTGTTTCCCGATTTTCGATTTGTTTGACAAAGAACTTAATCGAACACATCAATTTAGTTCTGACCGGCCGGTACATAGGTCACAACAAAATCATCAAGGGGCCCAGATATCGCTTCTATTTCTAGAAGGAACAGATAAACTTCGACTAATATGCTTATTCTACTACTTTTTGAATTGTACACAAAGGCACGTTTTATAACATCAAGTTACTGATGCGTTTACGTGCAATCAATGCACAACCAACTCATAGCTAACAACTCATATCTCTAGGTTTGAAGATTTATATGATATTACCGTCTCACGATCACTCGAGATAAATTCCATGAAGTGATACAAGTGAGCGTGGGTTTATTCCAATACTCATAACTTATGAGCACTCATGAATGTTGTAGCAACCATTGCCATGACTAAACCCATTTAGCCATCCACAAACCTGATTCATGACAGTCTTGATTCATACCTACTTCCAACATATGAACGACTGTGGAGTGTTTAAATAACTTAGTCATTCAGAAAGAATAACCTAGCTATTTTGGAAGTCAAAACATGCAAAGTGAAACACAATAATAATCGAATCTAATATGGTCTCAGAACCCTTGTGAATATAAATAAAACCACCTTTTATTTATCACCATATTGATTACACATTATTCAATGTTTCAAATAATCAACTTAAGACTTGAATAAAAACAATAGTTATCCCATGCTCCTAGCATGTACACTTTGTTTTTCTAAACAATAGTTATGCCATACTTCAAGTATGCACACTATGTTTGTCTATTATCCTTACATTGTGATGTAGATCAATTGAACATGATTCCATTGATACTCATTTCACAATCCCAAATCCTTATTGTAAATGCAAGAACTCCAAATTCATGTCATTTACTGAAAATCTGTTAGATTTTAAACTTTTATGCAATGTTCCTCTTGTAATGATTATTCACAAAGTCACCAAAACCTTGTCACCAGTCATTACAGAATATTCCAAATAAGGTCAATTTCTATGTAATGAAAGTCTCATATTCAAAGTACATTGCTTTGAACATCCTTCTTGCATTAAGGTTTTCTAATCTTACATAGATTGAATAACTTCCACTTATGGAGACAGTTCCATAGTCCCATTTTAACTATCACTTCTGAACAAGAGTTACCTCTTTTCAGAAAATGTCAATATGGTCCTACCAACACTATACTTCCAAATGTCCCTAAGCAACCAATCTTTGGTAAACCTTAGATTGTCCTCGACAATTGCTTAATCACTTTAGTCATATCCAGTTCTAGACTTTTCCCTACTTAATGCCTTAAGCATTTGGAAAATTTAGAAAAGATGAATATTATAGCACATGCAATCGATCCTATATCCGAAGCATATGGGACACGATTCATGATGTTTGACATAAAGACATGATACTAGACTAGTCTTTTGCTACAATATTTTTTATTTGCCATATTTTCAAAATTTAACTATGAAGAGGGATGCCGTAGTCATAATTGAATTTGAAAACGCAATATATATAGAATTTCTTCAAGTTGAACCATTCCAACACAAAATTCATATATATTCTTGAATAAAGACGATTAAAATCTCAATCTAAGCTTTAGAATTGACATGAAGTATAATTTCCTCTCCCTTAATTATAGCAAAACAACTTTTCAACCCCTGCAACTTCACGAATTGAACCTTTGTTTTCTATAATTAAAATTGCTAGCTTGCAATACTAATCATAATAATCATGCTCCCACTAACATGATGATTATCAGCATAACACTTATGCTCCCACTAGCTCTGACATATTTCCATAAATCTGTTGGACTTCTGAAATTTAGATTCATACACCCTTTCCATAGATAGCTCACCTGTGTGTCTAAGCAATTTCAAGAACTATGAAAAGGGATGTCGTAATCATAGTCTCAATTGCTTAGGCATTTTCCATTTCTCACAAGTCCATGTTAGTGTGTCGGTTAACCACACGCACTCCACTAACGGCTTTTGAAAATGCAAATAACACAATTGATATGTACGTAAAATCTGCTTAGTGAAAGCGTTTCCTCACCATCATTTTCATGAATCGGAGAGAAACCTTATGACACTTAGATTTTATAGTGTATGAGTTCCTATCCATCTGAATTTGTCAAAACCATAATCACAAGATAAGGTTAGTGACAAATTCAAACTCATACGGATTGAACTTTTCAATCTTAATTTCTTGTCACCTTGGTAGCACAAGGCCCACCAATGCTTCCAAGTTGAACTCTGATAACTCACATGCAAATCCAACTTATTTGAAGTAGGTACAGAAATAAGAATTATGTCAACACGATAGGTTGCAAACCTTAAGTCGTGTGCTAGTGATAAATTACAGGTTTCACTCTTGATTAAATCTTGAAACTCTTTCAGGATCTTTAAGGCTCCCACTGTCCCCTTGACATATAAGTTTCCCCAAGTCAAGAACCATTCCTTGACAAAACAAATATTCAAGGGATAGTGCGGATTCTTATCAAGACTAACACTTCACACAATTGGTCTTAGTTGGTCTTTGTCTCATCCAAGACATCACAACTTACCAATCTCAAATGTACTTTATGTCACTCAATGTTACAATCTTGGAGTATGACTCTAAGAATTGTTTTGGAACGAAGTATGACTCATCTCCTTGATCTTAACCAATCCAACAATTCATGACCTCTCTTCTTAGCCATAACAATGCACTAAGACATCCTTAGAGTATGAATTTGTGATATGGTTTCTAAATCATTAAGATGATCATAAAACTGATACTAAAGTACTCTCCCATCTTTTCAGATTTGAGAAACTTTTATCCTTCTGCCTAATTTGATTCTTCTTATTCGCTCTGCCATACATTGGAACCTTTTCAATGTTACAGAATTATACTTAACCTTATAAGTGTAATCATATTTACTAATCTTTAGTAAATCATGACAAATCAATCTTTGTGGTGGACCTTGACCAGTGCACACCTAGTGTACCTAATTCCTTAGTCCTTCAATTGACTCACATATACATGTGATCAAAGAATTAGTCTTAATATTTCAAAGATGAAAATTCTCATTCATCATACAATACAACTTGTATGATTCCAAGTTTCTGTCCAATTGAAACTTGGGTGATGAAAAACTTTCTTCATTTGGTAAATTTAGACACTACCACAAATGAAAGAATCAAATCCACTTTCCAATATTGCTATTACGGGAATCATATAAGCAACAATTTTCCACAGATGCCATTGTAAGGATATTTTTAAAATAAATAAAATTAAAGCCCTTTTTTTTCTTTTATTTTAAAACTTTGCGGAAAAACTTATCCTTACAATCCACATGAAAACCTTGTTGTTATCTATTCACAAGCAATATATTATAACTCCTAAGAAGTAGCTCAAGAATCCGATCTTCAAACTACGCGATAGAAATCCATCTACGCGATCAGATTCAGCATATTCTTTCTTTAAGTTTCTTTACCTTTTCTTTGATTCTTAAAACATCACCATGTGACCCAGTCACATCATGTATCAAGAATCTTGGAATAGAAACTTAGCAGAGTTAGATACTGGACTTTACCTGAAGTAGAGTCAAACTTATCGACTTTAACATCCTTAGGTAAATTATGGCAGCTTTGCAACCAATGTCCCTTTCTTTGGCAATATAAACATATGGACCCTTTGATAATGGTACACGGGACTATCACAAACTTAGTTTTTCTCTTTACCATTTGGTCAACCGAGTTGACTATGGTCAGTCCCTTTCCATTGGGAAGAGAATGCTTTTCTGGATTTCCTGTGTCACTATTGTCAATGTCCATCAAGTTTTGAGGAAGTTGATCTTAACAAATAGATAAAATCATTAAGGGTCTTTTCATAGTCTTTTTCATAGGTGTTCCAAAAGAACTCACTATGTGACTTAGAAAGTGATTGAACCACCAACTTTCTCAAGACTTTGACACCCAACTCTCCCGGCTTGTCAATATCTGACTACATCTCCAAGATGTGACCACACCAAGACCTTTACTTGCCAATAGGACTCGAGTGACCTTAAACTTTTTCAAGAACTTGTGGGGTAGGGAGAATAATTGGAGGAGATAGAGGAAGTGAAGCATGATGTTGAGGAACATCATCTTCAAGAGATTTGGGAAGATCATAAATGTCTAAACCAGACATGTTTTGGGAGATATTCAAGATAGTTGATTTAAAGTCCTTAATATGACACCCAATATGAAATATTAAGGCTAGGACCCAACACAATATTTTATAATTTGGAAGAGGGATGCCGTAATCCAAGCTATAAAATATTTGAAGGTAGGCGAATGACGATTCACCAATTTCCGCCATGAAAAACGAAATAATTTATTAGGTTTTAATTGGATTTGAAATTCCTAGATCTTTTGAGATTCATTGAACTTTTCAATGGCATGTTTCAATCTCGAGTGTGCCCTATCAAATTTTGTGACTGGGATGCCGAGGATCACAAAACAAGGTGTGAATAACCATACCAATTCACTTGGTACCCTTAATATTATCACCTAATCAATGTGTCGGTTAACCACACATGCTCCATTGATCTATGACAAACATTAAGTCACCCTTCGTGGTCCTTACTAGTCCAAGTTAGTGTGCCGGTTAACCACACACGCTCCACCAATGACTTGGTAAGGTACAAAGTGTGAATTCCATGGGCTAGCACCAAATTCACATTTTTCCTAAAGTAACTATGATTGGGAATTATTAAGATTTTAGTTATTTAGTATTTATCATTAATACTTTTAGTGAAGGGAGAATTTAAATTCATTGTCCTACCCGTTTGGCTAACGACCCTCCACCGATCAACCAAGCGGTGGGTGAGAGTGGACACCCATTAAGTCGTCATTTTATAGGCAACAACCTTATACCCACCTTATAGACCAGCTTCGTGAATGAGGCCTACTAATGGTAAAACGACTTGTTCTTATACATATATATAATAATTTACCATTAATGTTATAAATAGTATAAGTGTTGAATTTTAACTCTTTTAAAATTCTAAGGGCTAACTTGGAATTAAAGTATTCATACAAGAAAACTTTTCAAATTCCAAAACTTGAGGGCAAGTTTTGAAACTATTCAAAACTAATTAATTCCATAACTTATGTGTTTAAAGTAGCTTTAATCCAAAAAACTCTTCAAGTTCCATAACTTATGGAAGACTTTAAACTAATAAAAGAATTAACTTTTCTTTATTTTTTTTATAACTTATGGAATTAATTAAGGTTACACTTTTATTCTTAATGAAGTGACTCTTCAACTTCCATAACTTAAGGACAAGTTATGGAGTCATAAAAAAAATATTCAATGACACAAGACTCTTCATTTTGTAACCTTTACCAACTTTTATGAGTTTTATGAGTCTTTAATGTGACTCTTCATGTAACTTGAGGACAAGTTACACAAACACATTTTATACTCAACTCTTAGATTAAAATGGATTGAAAAAAACTATTTCAATTAACTTTTCTATTAATCTAAGCAACTCATAAGAACAAGATAATTCAAATCAAACTTTCTCATGTAATTAGTCTAAACCTTAAACTAATACAAAACATGAATCTATTGACAATTATCTTTGAAAATGGATTAGCATGAACATTACCACATTAAAAAACAAGTTTATAAGTTCAAAAACAACTTAGGGTAATGTTCCTAGTCCATTTCCATCCAAAAACCTCGAAAATATGCTGTTTGGGGTCCAACTCGTCGAGTGCATGAACAAAACTCGTCGAGTTGGATGCATTTTTCCTTGGACTCGTCGAGTCCCTTCATGGACTCGGCGAGTCTGCTGGGCTGACAGCATCAAAACTCGGTTTTTCAGCTCCATTTGCAAGTATAACAAGAAAACAAGCCTAGGCTCTGATACCACTGTTGGGTTTTGAGCATTCTAACACTCCTAAGTGTACATGCAACCCTAAATACCTTGGATCTATGTTTTCTCTATTATACATGCAAATAAGAACATCCAAGGTATTATCCTAATCTAGCATACAAAACAATGAGTGTAACAAGATAGAATACATACCTCTTTGATGTAGAAAGTCTTCATGAAGCTTGAGTGCCTAGCCCCAATAGTGTGGAAGCCTCAAATGGAATCACAATCATCAAAATACTTAGAATAACTTGAGAGAGTTCTACACTTCATGAAATCGGCTAGCCCTCTTCTTCACTTTCTAATGTGATTCTAGTGGCTGATTTTTTGTCAAGAATAAGATCTTTATATAGTGTTACAATTAGGGTAAACCCTAATTGTCATGACTTTCCATTTCCTTGGATCCATGGGTTCAAATACACCATGGAGCATCCATGGACCATCCTATGGGTTTTTAGCCCAACTTGATTATCCATGGTGCATTAGCCCACTATATAAGTATGGATGATTTACACAATCAACCCATATATTTAATTAGTCATCTTTTGATCACTTAATTAATCCTAGATTAATTCTTGATCAATACTAATTAAATAATCTTATCATTCTTATTATTAATATACTAGAACTTATAATATATTAATAACCATAAGTGTCATATTTCTCTCATTATAGTCTATCCAAGTGCATGATGGTATGCAACCCAAATGGACCATGTCGGGTCGGGTCAAGTTTTACCAATTATAGTTATGGACTTAGACATTAATCCAACAGCTTGGAGCATGGGACATTTATTCTTTTAATTCAACAATAAAATTCATAGCTGAAACAGTATACAATGAATAATGTGTAATCATATGGTGATAAATAAAAGGTGTTTTATTTATGTTCATAGGTTTCGATACCATATTAGATTCAATTATTATTGTGTTTCATTTTGCAAGTTTTGACTTCCAAAATAACTAGGTTGTTCTTCCTGAATGACTAAGTTATTCAAACCATCCACAGTCGGTCATATGTTGGAAGTAGATATGAATCAAGACTATCATGGGTTGGCTTGTAGAGGTCTAAGATATTGGACAAAAGCCTACAACACTCATGAGTGCTCATAAGTTCTGAGTATTGGATTCAACCCATGCTCATTGGAATCACTTCATGGATTTTATCACGAGTGATCATGAGACGAAAATATCTTATATTCTGCAAACCTAGAGATATGAGTTGTTACTATGAGTTGGTTGTACATTGATTGCACGAAAACGCATTGGTAACTCGATGTTATAAAACGTGCATTTGTGTCTGATTCAACAAGTAGTAGTACAAGCCATATGAGTTGAACTTTATCCATTCCTTTTACCTTCGGGATAAAAAGCGATATCTCTAGGCCCCTCGATGATTTGGTGATGATAAATGTAAGTGCTCGGCCTGGCCAGGACTAATTTGATTTGTTCAATTAGTCAGTCGTCATAAATCAGAAATCGGGAAACAACAAATGGACAGAGAGAATGATTATAATCCATGTCTCAGTCCATATGATATCTAGAATGGAGTAATATATGATCCCTTATCTAATGGACAAGTCATTGACAAAGGTCAGAGTTCATCTACAAGGTTAGAGTTCAATAGAAGCTTTTAAGAGCTACAATTGCCAATTGGTTCTTGAAGTCATACGCAATAATAGTTTTAGACTTATCCAAGTGGGATACTGTTGGATTAATGTCTAAGTCCATAACTATAACTGGTAAGATTTGACCCGACCCGGCATGGTCCATTTGGGTTGCATGGCATCATGCATTTGGATAGGCTATAATGAGAGAAATAACAGTTAAGGTTTGTTAATATATTATAAGTTCTAATACATATTAATAAGATTATTTAATTAGTATTGATCAAGAATTAATCTATGATTAATTAAGTGATCAAAAGAAGACTAATTAAATATCTGGGTTGATTGTGTAGATCATCCATACTTATACAGTGGGCTAATGCTCCATGGATTTTCAAGTTGGGCTAAAACCCATAAGATGCTTTATGGTGTATTTTTACCCATGGATCATGGAAATGAAAGACCATGTCAATTAGGGCTTACATGGTGTAACCCTAACTATATAATGATCTTATTCTTGGAGAAAATCGTCCACTATGGGTAATAGAAAGGGCTAGCCGATTTTCTTGAAGTGTGAATTTATCGCAAGTCATTCCATGTGTATTTGGTGTTGTGTGAACCATTTCAGGTGTCACACTTGGGGCACTAGGCACTTAAGCTTCATGAAGACAATCTACATCAAAGAGGTATGTAATTCTAAATTGATATATTCATTTGAATCAATGTTATTATGTAAGTTAGGATGAATACCTTGGAAAGATCATATTTTCATGTATAGTAGAGAAAAGATAGATCCAAGGTATTTAGGGGTGCATGTACACTTAGGAGTGTTAGAATGCTCAAAACACAAGAATATTATTGTTTAATTAGTATTAATCAGAAATTAATTTGGAATTAATTTTGGGATTAACGGAACTGACTAAAAGATCGGGGACTAATTTTGCAAATCATTAATAGTTGCAAAATTGGGCGGCAGGACTCCATATTTGTGGAGTGGACGAAATCTATAGCAGGCCCTATAGAATTTTTTCTAAGGCTTTTATTGTGGAGGTCCATGGACTGCTTAAGGCCTAACAAAGGAAATTAGGGTTTCTGCCTGAAAACCCTTGCAACCCCAACTACATAAGGAACCCCTAGCATAGCATTTTCATCCTCACGCATTCTTAGAGAACCCTAGTCAAAAATTGTAGTGCCTTACCTCTTATCTCTTACAACCTTTGGTATTGGTGTTTGTGACTCCATTAGAGGTGCAACACTTGTGGAACTAAAGCTTTGAAGAGTCAGTATCATCCAAGTAATCCTTGTTATACTAGATAGCAACCAAGGTAATCTTCTAACTCTATTTTTCATATAAATTTCAAATTGTATGCTAGTATTATAGTTATTTCCTTCTAATTTCTATTTATAACTAGTGAAAAACTTAGATCAAAAGCAATTAGGGTTTCATAAACACATGGGAATGTTGTTATGCTTAAAACCCATCAACTATGTTGATTGATGCTGAAGCAAAGATAATTAAGATCACAAGTCAAGCAAATGCGTTTGAAGGATGTATCTCCCAAATTTCCATGGGCATTAACAATGACAATATTCGTAGTCCAGAAAAGGCTTCTATTCCTAATGGAAAGGGATCGAATAAGGTCAGAATGTTTGACCATATAGTAAAGAGAAAGGTTAATTCTAAGATAGTTCCATGTGCTAATCCTAAAGAGTCTATATGTTTGTATTCCTAATTAAAGGGGCATTGGATGCAAAGCTGCCCAGACTACCTGAAAGATCTTAGAGATAGTAACATTAAGTTGTGTGACTCTACTTCAGGTCCATCTATTATCTAACTCCTTAAGTTCCTATTTATAGATTCTTAATACATGATGTGATATTCATATTTTGATGTTTTGCAGAATCTAAGAGAAAGAAGGAAGCTTAAGAAGAGTAAGTTGAATGTGATCATGAGAGATGGATCTCGGTCACATAGTTCAATGATCAGATTTTTGAGCTGCTGGTTAGGAGCTTTTATAGATTGCCTATGAAATATCTAGAAACATAGTTTTCATATATTTGTATTGTGAGGACAAAATTTTTCCGCTCATTATCAATAAAGTGAGTTTTTGTTTTTATCTGGTTTACTTCACGCTTACTTGCAATGGAATTTATGAAAATTGGTGGTTACATTTCTAGCAATGTTAAATATGGATTTGATTCTTAATTATATCATTTGTGGTAATGTCATGATTGACCAAGTGAAAATGAATTCTCATTACCCAAGTTTCAATTGGATAGAAACTTGGAGTCATACAATTTGAATTGTGTGATATATATATATATATATATATATATATATATATATATATATATATATATATATATATATATATATATATATAAGTACCTTGATTATTGGATGATCATGACTAGTTTGTGGATCACATGTTTATGTGAATTGAGTGAAGGAATAAAGTATCTAGCACACATCGATGTGGATTATTTAGATCCTCCACAGTGGATGATAAGTCTATTCAACATGGTTTACGGATGGTTTAGAAAATATGGTTGTGTTTATAAGATTAAGCATAATTCTAACACCTTGAAAAGTTATCAAAATGTAATAGAACGAATAAGAAGAATCGGTTAGGAGGAAAGATAAAGGTTTGTCCAATATGGAAGGAAAAGAGAGTACTTTAGTATAATGTTTTATGATCATCTTAATGATCATGGAACCATGTCACAAATTGATCCTTGAATAACAACTTAGTGTAATTGTTTGAGTAAGATCAGGAATCAAATATTTTTGAAATGGTTTAGTCAAGAAATTAGTCATACTTCGCTTCCACTCAAGTTTTATAGTCATACTCTAGTAACTATAAATCCTATCTTGAAGCTTGTTTCGTATGTAGTAGGTTTATAAAACCTCACAAAATGTGGAGTGATAATGTTTTCTTACTCTGGAACATTTTTAATTGGTAGTTGTGATGTTTTTGGATTTAAAAACAAATGATGAACTAAGACCAATTCAATGAAGTGTTTTCTTGACAATAATCCACACTAACTTTTGAATATTTAATTTTCTCATTAAGGAATGTTCCTTGAGAGAGAAACTTGAATGTCAAGAAATCAGTGAGAGTGATCTTAAAGAGTTTCAAGAGTCAATCAAGAGTAAACCTTTTAGTTATTACTAGCACACGACCTGAGGTTGATAACCTATAGTGTTTAACTGACACATTCTTGTTTATATACACCCTCTTGTTGTGTTGCCAATGCTTGTAAGTTGTATGGTTCTCATCCGACTGTAATAAGTCAGAGCACGTGGTTAGTGATAGTACATTGATCAATATGGGTGAATTTCTTAACAACACGGAAGCATTGGTATGCCATCGTGCTACCAGAGGGAAATAAATTAAGAGCAAGCAAGTTCAGTCCATGAAAGGAAAAACCTAAAATTGATTTTAGTTTTGTCCTCAACCTTATCTTATGGTTGTATGTTGGAATTGATAAATTCACATGGATAGGCATGCATACACCATAGAATCTAGGTGGCAAAAGGTTTCACTCTAATTCATGAAAATGATTATGAGGAAACACTTTAGCTAGTATATTTTAAAGATTTGATAAATATCATTATGATTAGTGGTTTTGATAATTGCATTCTTAAACTTAAAATATGATGACGACATCTATTTTCATAGTTCGAATTGTGCGAAATGAAAAGAGATAGTTTGAATGTTCAGGACTTACAGCTATAAGTTATGAAATGTTTAAACACATACATGTCACACCCCCAAACCAGAACGGCGGAATCGTTCGAGAGCGGATGACTTTATGTAGTATCGCAACAATTGAATATATAGTAAAGAAAGTAATACAACCATCATATATATAATTTAAAAGTTTACATTATTGAAAGCTACTTGTTTCAAAAACAAATTACAATATGATGTCAAAATGAAATTAAACTAATGCCGCAACATCCCTTCTTCAAAAGCTGTTGTTTACCTGTATTACTGAATCCCTGAGAAATACAAGTGGTTTTCAAAGAGTAGGTCAGCATTTAAGCTGGTGAGTTCATAAGTATTTAATGGCAATGTTTATATGAAATATAATGAAAATGTTTTGTACATGTTTAAAAGTTCCTAGAAAATCCCATATTTTCTACTATAGTAGATGGTAGTTTGATTCTCCCAAAACTGTAATGCAATAGTGCTTTCATGCCTAAAATAGTAGGTTTATGTATAAATCGTTAAGTCATTTGAAAAACCCCGTAAATAAATGTGTTTTAATACTCCATGTGAGTTTTGTAACCACACTATTTGACCATGATGCCTATAACAATGTTCTTCAGGTGTTGGAAAGTTATCACGTTGGTCACCCTAGGCCTGTCGGCCTAACTGTAGCTAACAGCTTAGGTGTGGGATTGTTAATCCCGTATAGATCTATACACATGTATCACGCTCCCCCTACAAGGGATTATGGTATATAATACAGGACTTAAAATGCATACTCGAAAGTACATGAAATGTCTCACAAACATAGTATAAAACAGATTTATGTATGGAAACGTCTATGTGTTCTTGTGTATGAAAATATCTCTTTGATATAGTGTTTCTAGTATGTGAATGTTCATGATTTTCTTGTAAACTATACCTATTATAGTTTTTCAAAGTGTGTGTTTCGTTCATATAGTAAACCCTAGTGTAATGCTCACTTGTTATGTAAAGTATAACATTTAAAGTGACATAAATGATCACATATACTTAAAGTATAAAGAAAGTGTTTGATTTGTGTATATATATATATATATATATATATATATATATATATATATATATATATATATATATATAAACATGTTTTATTCCCAAACGACAAGGTGTTATCGAGAATATATATTGCATATGAAAGTTCTCATGTACTAGTTATGAATCATATATGATTACTAGATAAAAAGTTTATATAGTGAAACTTTAAGTTACACACGATAATAACTGTGTGTTTACTTGCATTCCCCTACCCCACCCCCCTAAAAGTGTATAAAAAGCATTTATCAAACATTTAAAAGCATAGTTTATACGGGTATGAACTCACTTGATAGATCGAAGAAGGTGATGCGAAAACCGAGCAGAACTTTGACTTGAGAAGGCGGATTTTCTCGGGATTCTCGGGAGTCTCGGGAGCGTAAACTTCCTTCGGGGTTGGGTATGGAAACCAGGGCTTCGGGATATCAATTGCACGCAAAACGAGGTAAAAACGCAAGAAATAAGAGAGAAAATGAGCAATTTACCCGGAACCCTCGCATCCCTTTTATAGGGGCTGGGAACTGCCTCGGTACGTTGGGCGTACACGTGCGTCATGTGTGACCGCATCCTTGACTGCTTCGGACGGGACAAGACATAGGGGAGTAGAGGGGAAACGTGGACTTTCCGAGGCCTAGTCCTTGAGTACGCTGGGCATACGAGGGTATGCTGGGCGTAACTCGGATCGGCCCGGTGACTCCTCCTTCGGATAATACCGAAATTTTATTTAAGTTTATATTTTAATTATTTAGTAAACTTCAAGAATTCATATCTTCTAGATACGAACTCCATTTTCGACGTTCTTTATATCCACGCGTAGGTGAGATTACGCTCTACAACATTCGTTTAGACTCCGTTGGCAAATTTTGAAATTATTTTTATTATTTATTTTTAAAAGGTCGGGGTAAGAAAAGTTCGTTTAGAAATCCATAACTTCTTTATCCGATGTTTGTTTTTGCCAGACTTTTTACTGTTGAAATACCATTGTCGAGACCTTCGATTCTCCTTTAGGTCATTCTGGCCTAAAGTCGCTCACTCTTTGTTTCGAGTTTTTAGCTGTCTACCGCTATACTGAACTTGGAAAAATCTTAACTTCCTTATACGAAGTCAGATTTGGACGTTCTTTTTATGTATGCTCATGGTTTAATGATATCTAACATAGTAGGTAACCAAATAGAGACTTTTGTACATTTTATTTTCAAAGTTAATTTCATTATTTTCAAAAACGGTTACAATACTTGGCATTTTAAGTCATTACATAGAATCGAAATATTGTGTTGTCACAATACATATGCTACCTAATGAAGGTGTATGAGCTTGAGAAGTCTAGTTGAAAACTTATCGAATCATTACGTATCAGAAATCTACAATTTAGTAAGAAAGTCAAAAAGTATTGATTTCTGGAAGTCTGGTTGATTTTTGGGTACATGTCAAAGCTAGTGGGAGCATAATTGTTATGCAGATAGATGCATAATTGTCATGATAGTAGAAGTATAATTGTTATGCTAAGTGTTGCAAGTTGGAAACACTATTAGTAGGAAACAAAATTTCTCAATTTTGCAAGTTGCGAGTTTGGAATTGTTTCATTTTGATAAGCTTAGAGGAGAGGGAACTCATACTTCGTTTCAATTCTAAAAGTTTAGATTGAAGGATTTAATAAAACTTAGTCTTGTAGATATATGAATATCATGTTGAAATGGTTCAACATAGGAAATTCGATATATGAAATTATTATAGCAAGAGAGTGAATAGATATTAGGTCTTTGTATAAGACATTATGAATGAAGTCCCAAATGTTTCGGATATAAGATATATAACATATGTTATAATATTCATTTGTTCAGATTTTTCCAAATGCCTAGGGAATTGAGAATGAATAAGGACTAGAACAAGATGTGACTAAGGTTGTTAAACAACTATCAAGAACAGTCTGAGGTTTACCAAAAGATTGGTTACATATGTATAGTTTGAAGTATCGTATTTGGATGGACCATATTGACCAAAATTCTTTGTGCAGATGATTCTTGTTCAGAATTGATGGTCATATTTGAATATGGAAATATTTCCATTATAGGAGTTGGTTGTTGAAATCTATATGTGAGTAAGAAACATTAACGCACGGAAGGTGTTCAAGGAGTTACCTTGAATTTGATACTTCATCGCCATGAAATTATTTTAGTAACAAAGTTCCAATGGAGCATTTTGTGACATCGTTGGCTAAGTCTCGGTGACTTTGACGCCACGTTATCACAAAAAGGATATTGGATGGAAGGTTAGACTCTAACACATTTAGTGGTGACAAGAATTTTGAATTGTTACACTTGTGATAAGGATTTGGAATTGTGATATGACCATCATTAGCATTATGTCCAATTGATGTATTCACAAATGATGGGTCAGAGCGAGACATAGTATGCATGTTTATAACATGGCATGCCTGATGTTTAATTCAAGTGTTTAGTTTATTAATCAAAACATTGTATAACTAATAAAGTCTAATTATTATGGTGATTAAATAATAAGTGTTTTATTTATATTTAATAGTTTTAAGACCGTAGTTATTTAGGTTATTATTGTGTTTCACTTTGCATGTTTACTTCCTGAATAATTGGATTGTTCTAACATCCACAATCGATCATTCTTTGGGAAGTAAGTAGTAAATTAAGATTGTCATGAATCAGACTGTATATTGTCTAAGGGGCTAGGCATAACAATAGTTTGCTATAGTATTCATGAGTACTTTTGAAATGGAGATTTAACTATTGGATAAACCCACGCTCAAAGAATTACTTCATGGATTTTATCACGAGTAATTTTGAGATGATAATATCTTTTATTCTTGAAACAAAGATATATGAGTTGTTGTTTACGAGATAGATGTGCATTGATAATATGGAAACACATCAGTAACTAGATGTTATAAAACGTATTAATGTGCATGATTTGATGAGTGAATAGTGCATGATTATAAGTCGAAGTTTATCTTTTCCTTTTTCCATAACAGGAAAAGCAATATATGTGGGCCCCTCGATGATTTCACGATGACATATAAAGCGCTTGTCCAAGCCTAGACTCAATTGATGTATTCAATTAGTGGTCTGATATCCATCGTCATAAATTAAAAATCGAGAAACAAATCTTGTACTGAGAGATAATTAAAATGCATGTATCATGCCTATAAGATATATTGTAGAATAGAGGAATATTTGATCGCTTATCTAAGGATACGTCACTGACTAGATCAAACTTCGACAACAACTTCTGGTAGCTACAACTTGCTGATCAATTTGGTTGTTATACTATAAGTTATAGTTATTAGACTTATCTAAGTGAGAAACTGTTGAATTAGGCTTTTAAGCCCATAACTATAATTTTTATAAACTTCAATTGATAGTAGCAGTCCTTTTGGGTTGCCTTCAAACCTGGCAATTAAATTGGATGACAATTAGAGAGAGAAAAATGATATAATAAGTTATTACTTGGTTAATAAAATAATTAGAAATAAAAGTAAATGATTTATTAATGTATTATGAAACTAATATATTAATTAGAAATCATATTGTTAAATTAATATTTAATCAGAAATTAATTTGGAATTAATTTCAAGTTTAAAGGAATTAATTAAAATTGTGGGGACTAAAGGTGACAATGTTCAATAGTTGAGAATTAGGTAATTCTAGAACCTCCCTATAGAGGCGTAACGAAATCTTGAGTGTCTCTAGATTTTCCTTGGGCTCTAAGGGTGCCTTAGATGCCTTAGGGAGGAAGTTTAAGGATTAGGATTATCTTGGGGATACCTATCTTATCCAATACCTTCCTAACACCCATATCAACCCTCATTAGGGTTGAATATCGGCCAAGCCTTCCTTCTAAGTGCCTTGGAAGAAATTTAGGTTTCTCCTCTGTGTGTGTGGATGTGTGTGTGTGTGCGTGTGTGTATATATATATATATATATATATATATATATATATATATCCTTGGTTTCTAGGTTTGTCTGTGAACAATTAGAGGCACGACACTTGTTGCACTTGCTAACAAAGGTCTTTCTAGCTTCAGGAACTCTTGGATATACATTGTTATTACTGCATAACAATTAAAGGTATGTATACTAACTCTTAACATGAATTTTAAAAATAGTAGGTAGCTCCTAGGGTTTATTCTTTCGTGTTTAATACTTGTATGTTCAATTAGAGAAAACCTAGATCCTAAAAATTAGGGTTGCATGCACACATAAGTATTTTTTGTTATGCTATAAACCCATCAGAATCTGCCATGGATAACTAGGGAGGAGGTGATGCAAGTCAAGTAGGGAACAAAGATCAAGGTGCTAGCTAGAAGGTGGGGTTGATAACTGAAACTCCAGATAGAGTTATGATAAGTGACAAATAGCAATGTGAAAGTAAAATCCTAGAAAATACGAAACCCAATAACAACCCATGGGATCTTTGTCCAGTGGTTCTAATGCTGGGAAAGATGATGGGTATGAATCTATAGAAAACAAAAGATCGAAGAGGGTCTTTTGACAACCTGATAGATATGTCGGATGTGTGAGTTTAGATGAATTTGACCCCATTGCTTTTGCTTTAGCAACTGGAGAAGACATTGACACTAAGGATCCTTAATGATATAAAGAGGCTATGGAAAGTAAAGATGCAAATGACTTGTTGATGGTCATGAATGAAGAAATGCAATCTATAGAGAAGAATGAAACATGGGATCTTGTTCCATTAGCAAAGGGAGGAAAGCCAGTGGGATGCAAATGGACCTTTAAGAAGAAGGAGGCAATAAAAGGAGTTGAACCAACTAGGTTCAAGGCAAGGTTGGTAGCAAAAGGATTTTTTCAAAAAGAAGGAATTCATTATCATGAGGTGTTACCACCGGTTGTGAATCACAAGAAAACTCAGGTTCTTTTTGCCATGGTGACTGCATTTGATCTGGAGATTGAATAACTTGATGTGAAAACAACATTACTTCGTGGGAACTTAGAAGAGAAGATTTATAGGTCCCAACTATAAGGGTTCCTTGATTCTAAGAAGGATCGTGTATGTTTGCTGAATAAATCTCTTTATGGTTTGAAGCAGTCTCCAAGACAATGGTACAAGAGATTTGATTAATTCATGATTTCGAATGGCCACACTCAGAACCAGTTTGACAATTGTATTTACTAAAACGAATTGTCTCTAGATTTCTATAAATATTTGCTGATATATGTATTTGATATGCTCATCACAGTCAAGGACACGAGTGAAATAAATGAATTGAAGGAAACCCTAAAGAATGAGTTCGAAATGAAGGATTTAGGAGTAGCGAAGAAGATATTTGGAATGGAGACACTAAGGGATAGAAAAGCAGGGCGGGTGTGTATTGCTCAATAGAAGGACATTTATAAAGTTCTATAATCCTTCAATTGTGATTACTCCAAGCCAGTTGGAACTCCTTTGGCGACTTACTTTAAACTTGGTCCAAACAATATACCTACTACTATTGAGGAAGGAAGTAAATGAGCACGGTTACATACTTAAGTATTTTTGGAAGTCTCATGTATGCTAAGGTCTGTACCAGACCTGATTCGGCTCATGCAATTAGTTTGGTTAGCAGGTTTATGAGTAATCCAGGGACGACTCATTAGGAAGCTATAAAGTGGATCTTGCGATACTTGAAGGGAACGACGAACGTTTGCTTGGTGTATGGAGAAAAGAAGAAAAGTGACTTGGTGTAATATGCTAACTCTAATTATGGTGGTTACTTGTTGAAGCGCAGGTTACGAACATGCTACATATTCACTTTATTCGGATGTGCTATCAGTTGGAAGTCAACATAAAAAGATATGGTTGCTTTTTCCACAACTAAATCTGAGTACATGGCCATGAAAGAACGAATAAAGGCAAATATATGGTTGAAGGGCTTATTCAGATTCTTGGTCTGAAGGTGGAGAAGCCTATCCTGTGTTGTGATATTCAAAGTTCTTTGATTCTTTCAAAGAACACTGTTTATCACGATAAGCCGAAGCATATCGATGTCAGGTTGAATTTCATTCGGGATATTCGGAGATAAGTTTACAATACTGAAGCTTGATACCAAGGTCAACCCAGCAGATATGTTGACAAATTTGTTGCCCCACTTAAAAGTTCAAGCTTTGCTTGGACTTGGTTGATATATGTAGGAAATAGGTCCCCTAAGGGGCGAATGGAAGGAAGGGAGAGGAAGTTCTTGTTTCAGGTAGAGTTCATAGGATGCTCATGTTAAGGTGGATATTTTTATATGTGACTCGAGCATTTAGATCATGTTCATGGATCATTTGGAGCACTTGGAACTAAATAGATCACTTGGGGTTCATGGAGCATGTTACAAAGCAACAAAATGTCTAAAAAATGAATGGGTCGTCTGAAAAAGGAATGGATCAAGTGCCAAAAGGAAGGATTTTTTAGAAGGGGGTTTGGAGCAATTGGAAAGAGGTTTGGAGCACTTGGGAATGATATGGAGCAACAAGGGAACATTTTTGTGCCATATGTTGAAGGGATGGGCCAAGAAGGATGTTGTTGCGCCGAGGGCATTCCTTATTGTGAAATAAAGTATGCTCTTGCGTCATGCATGGCCTTATTGTACCATGTATTTTCCTATTGCGCCAAGGTGGTTTTGTTGCTCCAATATTGATGTTGATGCGCCATACTTGAAGTCTCTTGCACCATACATATCCTTGTTGCGCCATGATGGCGCTAGTTGGACCATCTTGGTCCTTGATGAGCCAAGAATGCTATGAAGTCCTTTACGATGATCAATATCGTTCAAGGATGTTCAGAAGTTGGTATTGATCAAGGATTACACCATGTTGTGCCACCATGATGGTTGTTGGGCCATTAGTGTTCATGATCTACCATTTATACATCATGTTGCTCTACTATGGCACAAGGTGCTCCATCTTGTGTGTTGCTAATGCTCATGGGTTGTGTGACATGGATGAATGTTCCTGAAGATGCCCCGTGGTAGATTGTGATTGGTTGACACCTTTCATTGGCCTATGGGCCAATGGGCTTGGCCCATTAGGGTTTTAGGTCTGATCTCACAAGTATAAATAGGGATCCATGCTACGTTGTTTTATATCGTGAATTCTAGAGTGATAGGTGAATCTCTATGTAATTTGTAATTGTAACCTTTGTTTGAGAGCTATGAAATAAAACATTACTCCCCTCCTGCCTGTGGACGTAGGTCACCATGACTTAACCACGTAAATATCGTATCTTGTCTGGTTATAGTTTTGCTAGTTATCCGCTTTACTTCCTACCAGTTTGTGTTTGGTGATTTCCTCCCCTCTTCAAGGTATTGTCTTATTTCTTGGGTGGTGATCTTAAGTGCGATTCAATTAGAGAGATTCTGGTTTGGATCATCGACATGCAATTAAAAGTAGCAAGAATAAGATTGTAGACAATAAGATCTTTAGCTAACAAATATGTATGTAACTCTCATCTTTCTTACAGTTGCAACAAGTATATGAACATAAGATGCTTGTAGGTTTAGTTTGAACATATGACAAAAATTATAATATGTTTTAGATGCCATAGATTATTTGTTAGTGTATTCAAAACCTATAAATTCCGAAACATGTTTTCCACTAAAATCCATCTTCGAAATCAGTGGGACCACCACCAGGGTGATGCGTTTGGCCGTGTACAAAGATCAGACACACCATATATACAAGTATAGTTTTTCTACCTCATAATTTGTATAAGTCATAATACTACTCTCCACTATGGCCTACGTAAGTTTCGATTAAAGCAAATGACTCGATAAAAATAAAATGATTTAATCAAAAGATAAAAACTTTATAACAATAAAATGATTCAAACAAAAGATAACTCAATTAGTATCAATAAATAGTTGGCTCAAAAGTTCTAACAACGTAAAATTTTCAATTTAAAAACACCTTTATCTTAATAATAAAATCACAAAATGTCACGATGTCAAATCATCTAATCTCGTATCCAAAAATTTATATATCAAATCCAGGATCCCTCAAAAACAAATCTTCAAAGCGAGTGTGTACAATCAAGCCGGTGCCTTCCCGTGATCCTGAGAAGTACCTGAAACACATATCCGTAACATGGTGAGCAGGAAGCTTAGGTGTTGTTTTTTTTTTTTCTAAAAAAACCTCTTCTAACCTCTTATTGCTACGCCGCGCAACAGACGCGCATCACTTGACCCTTTGCAGCTGTTTGTTTTTCAGAAGACTTCTGACTTAAAACTGTTGCGTGTGTGCTGCGTGGCGCAGCACTAAACTAGCTGCTTCAAACCTCTTCACGTCTTACTTTAACTTACTACAGTAGTCTACAAACATTAAAAAACAAATAGACTTTTTTTTAAATGTTGCAGCCGTTTGTTCCACCTCTTCTGCTACAAAGGGTTGTAGAGGTGGTTCGCAGACTTCAGATATTTTTGCTTTGAAAAGACAAACAACACCTTAGTGAGTTACCCAAAATACCACACACATCACATTAGCCACTCGAGGCTGACTTAATACAACCCTCTGGTCAATGTGTTCAAGTGGAGAACCTTCGGTCTCACAACTCGAGTGGACCCTCCGGCCTTAACTCAATAAGTTCATAACATTAAACATAAACCACAAAGACAAAATGCATAGTATCACAATACACAGATAAGCACATAAGACATCGCAGTCACATAAAGATACCACTCATGGTAAGTATAGTGATAAGAGTCACCTCGCAAGAAATCGGCTAATCTCGAACTCAAATCACTGGTCTAGCCTCCGCCTAACACACATGACAATTATTCTTAATTAATCACGACTCTCAATAAGCTAAACTAACCCTTCTACAAACTCACAAAAGGGTAAAAGACCATTTTACCCCTCAATGGCCTTAATAGTCCACGAATTGACCAAACCATAATAGTCAATCGAAAGTCAACGGTAGAGAGTACGCTGCGCGTACTGGGATTACGCCAATCGTACATCCCAGTTTCACTATTCTCACTTATTTGGTCTTAATCATTTAAGACCTTGGCTCATATCACAGATATGAACTCCCTAATAGCTTTTATTCCATAAAGTCATTGACTTTAAGCCTTTGCATTGCTGGAATGGTCACAAGCACACAAAACACTCACTCTATTTTCTCAAAAGACCATATCTTATGCATGGCTTGATTCCAACGTCCAAGATCATAATTTTATGACACTACACCACTAAATACACTCAAAGGGGGTTGATCATAGTCTCTAGAGCTGAATATCACATAAAGTCTCCAACTTTTGGGACAAAACCGTAAAATACTCTACTAAAATGCACAAATCAAAAGAGTGAGAAAGCTTTGAGGCTTAGATCCAAAGCCTGGAATCCCACTCCTTTTTCTTCAAGGCTCCTTCTTCACTCCAAAGAAACATAAGAACACTCACAAGGCTCTCAAATGCACTCACAAGCACTAATAACGAAAACTAGGGTTTAGGAGAGTTGATATCTGAGAATGGTGGCCAGGAATGAGGCAATCATAGCCTTTATATAGGGGACTCACCCTAAATTAGGGCATCCACTCTGGACCTAATACCCCAACGTACCCTATGATACGCTCAGCGTACTAGGTGGCTTCCGCGTCAAATGCACGCATATGAGTACACTAAGCGTACACTCGCGTACGCCCCGCGTACTCATTCACCATCTATTCTCATTAAGGGACTAAAATGGACAAATACTCAAAAGACCAAGGATTACAAGATATATCTGGTCTTAGGATTTTACAAAAATATAGTCATGAAAACAATAAAATGACTCAAAACAAGATAACTCATGTGCTATTAATAAATAGTTGGGTGAAAACTATGTTCTTTGATTTATGAAAAAGGAAACAAGACAAATGTGTTAAAATGGGTCAAAACTTTATTGACTTTGTTATTCCGAACATTATGTCTTTATGTCGGCGAGGGGACAAGTTAAAAGAAGTAAAGTTGGGGTTGTGAAGTTAAAAGTGAAAACGATGGGTACCTCTCATACTAAAATTTTGTTTTTTATTTTTTATTTTTGTGTTTCTTTCTTTTGTCCTTTTATCACCTTTTTCTTTACTCACAGTCACATACGCTGAATATGATTTCCACAAAGATTTCTTTACTGTACACATGCATGCCCCCATCCAATTATTGCACAATTTAACCTTGGTGCTAAAAGCTCTCAAATTCGTCGCTTCACATTCGCTATCCATAAAATTTTGGGAAAATTAATAATCTAATCAACTTCATTAATAACTTATCACTATTTAGCTAAAAATTAGAATTTGTGTCAAACTAGCCCTTGATACTGTAGGGGTTAAAATGGTCTATTGTTTCACCAATTTACCTAATGTTTTGATTTTTGTACATAAAGATTTTTATTTTTTTTTTTTCATTTTTCACTACGAAACCATAAACAAAAAAATGATCTACTATTTCCTCTGAAAAATCTACTGTTTTCCAAATAGTAGATTAAAAATAATCTACTGTCTCATCTAAAAAACTACGGTTTTGAGTTTTTTTTTTCTTTTAAAATAAAAATAAACACTAACTTTTTTACTACTATACTGTATCTTCTATATATTAAAAGAAAAAATCTTTTACAGTAAAAGTTGGTGTTTTTCTCATTAAAAAAAACCCTAGGTTTTGGACGAAACAATAGATCATTTTTAATCTACTATTTGGGAAACAGTAGATTTTTCAGAAGAAACAGTAAACCATTTTTTCGTCTACGGTTTTGTAGTGAAAAACGAAAAAAAAAATCTTTATATAATAAAATCAAAACAGTAGATAATTGGGTGAAACAATAGACCATTTTAACCACATACGGTTTCTTGGGTTAGTTTGGGATAAATCCTAATTTTTGACTAAAAATTGTTAATCACTTTTTTAATTTGGCTAGATTAATAATTATCCTAAAATTTTATCGGAAATTAATATCTTACTTTTTTGAAAACATTTCATTTATTTCGAAGTTTAGAATTTTTTTTTATCTTTAAATTTAGTAGCCAGATAGTATATATATATATATATGTTAATTTGAGACGGTCTAATTTTGTGTGACCGTGAGACATAATAATAATCATTCATTTATTAGATAAAACAATAACATTTTCAAAATAAAAAATAATTGAAAATCTTCGAAAATATTTTTCCGATATTATTTTGGAAATATATATTTTCCAAAAAAAATAATAAAAAAATACCAAATAAATAAATAAATAAATACAAAAAAAATACATTTTTTAAATATTTTAGTAGAATATTTAGAATATTTTACATATCTGACAAGTCTACTAGTATATTTTAAACATTCTAAAAATCATATTAGAATATGTATAGTGTAATATTCTAATAGAATATTTCACGTAATTTAAAAAAAAAAAAAAAAAAAAAAAAAAAACGGTAATTTTTTTATTTTTTTAGTTAAAAAAGTTTCCGAAAATAATAATTAAAAAAAGAATTTTTGGATTTTTCTGTTTATTTTGCATTTTAAAATTATTTTTAGATTTGATCTCACGGTTTCACAAAATTAACATTGTCTCAAATGAACCTTAATATATATATATATATATATATATATATATATATATATATATATATATATATATATATATATATATATATATATATATATATATATATGGTTTGGTTTTTATTCAAAAATAATCTAATTATCGCGATATAACTAGCAACAAAAACATTTTTTCAATAAGCTAAAACCATTTTAACTCACTAATGATCATTTTGCATGACTTAGAAATTTTAAAATATAACCAAAGAAAGAACAAGTTTACAACTTTTTAATACTTTAGTTACTTTTGACGATTAGAAAATTGATCAACATAACCTTAAAACTGCAAATAGATGTCCGCTATGATATATACCTAAAATATGCTTAAAGAGAACTAATAATTAAGCCTTCATTTCTAGTACCTTTTGCAAGAACAAATATAAGATGAGCAGGGGGGAGAAAACCACAAATTTTACCGCCCAAATTGTGTAAATAACTCTCGTAGAAACTAGTTTAATTTAGTTTGATGCCTTTCTTTTATGCCCGTGTTAGTACAAAATCAAGACATAAAATAATGGAATGTTTGGGGTTTCTTACATAAGGTAATAAAAAAAATCAAAAGCAACCCATGGTTCTTCATGGTTAAGGGACAAGATTGGAATGTTTATCACTTTATCTTTAACTAATTAGTTATATCCCAAGTTTATGATTACTCAAAGTGACCAAACATTTGTACGTAACTTATAAATTCATAGTACGTAAATTATGACTAGTTGTTATTCTCTTTTGTTATTATTTTTTAGAAACAATAATTCACAATATGTTGATAAATATAGCTTTCATAAAATAGTATTTTTAGAATCAAATAGCAATGTTGATAATATTTATTAATAATCAAATTTTACTACTAAATAATCAGTCAATAGTAACTTGTTATAATGTGTGACCCTATCGGATCATATGTCATTATTAATATCATTCTATAATGACTCTTGGACACATAGAATCTTTTAATCACCCACTTGCACAAGACTCGTCAAAAATTTATAAAGACAGTGGTGAATGTCTAGAGAGATTCCACATGCCCTCAATAACACACGACGAAGAATGTCATTCATCAACATCTAATTCAGAAAAGCTCAAAACTTCAATTGATGTATAAGGTAAGTTTATCAGTTATCCATTTGTTAGATGGTTAGCCCTCAACTTTAGGTAATCATGCTAGATGGCTAGCTCTCAACACATAAGAGGAATAAATACCATCTTTACTACATAAGCCTCTTACATAGTTCACACTTTACCTAAAAATGGTATTTATAACTGTCTATTTAAGGATCAATATTTGATCATATCTAAGCAAAACAATCCCTACACTTACGACCCACTATGTATCTCAGGTGTTAAGGATACAAATAAAGTACCATTTAATGAAGTAACACTCATAAAAATTGCATATAAGGTGACCTTGATATGAGTCCATTCGATACCAGTTCTTTGGTAAGAACCTATGAATATTGGTTACAATCACTTGCTAACTTTCATCTGAGGAGACTCAACCAATCCAATTCATATTATTCTTAGACTATAATTTCTCCAATAATGATAACCAACTATGAAATTTTAGAATAATAAGATTATTCATTGATTAAAAATGTTATTATAAAACACAAATATTGATGTGATGATCATATCCTAATATGTCAAAATAATATAATATTTTTATCTTTATGTTCCAACATCCAAATGTTAAATTCAAATAAAAATACAATTTCTAGAATAATGAAGTCCTATAGATAAAGTGTGACCATTCATATTTAGCTTAACAAAAGGACTTTATTAATATGTGTTTTGGTCTAAAATTAATCAAATCCAAATCAACCAAATTATATGAGAGGCTGTGATGTTATAATAAAATCAAGTGAGCAAATTAAGAGTAGATGACACAAGTGGTTTACAATTAAAGCCCTTGATCCTTGCTAGGATCTTCAACACAAAACCTTAGGAGTTGATAATGATCACCTTCCTTGTTAATTTGTATTAAGTGATAGATAAGTTACATATGAAATGATGAATGTACGAGTACAATTGTTGTAGTCAGTCTATGTGTTTGTTTTGTGTAAAATACATGTGTATTTATACTCTAGTGTAAGCAACAATAAGTCTGATATTCACGGGATCCTCTCAAATAAAAATGAACATGTTGGATTGACTTGGTATTCCGAACACTTTAACCTGATTAAAGTGCTTATTTATTGAGAATGAGTCTTATCTTGACTAATTCGATATATGTGAGAAAAAGACCAGAAATATATTTGCTAGAAATGCTTGGAAATAAATATAATAATGGTCAGGATCTTGAGATATGTTTGGGATCCTGAAAGTTCTTGAAGATCTGGGATCCTGAACAGGGTTGAGGATCTTGGCTCTAACAATTGCCTCCAAATTATTCCTGCAAGATATTTAGGTTAATTTTAAATATTTGAATGTATAAATTCAATTAAAGAAAGATAAGGTTTACCAATTTTAAACCCTAGCAGATAGATTTTATCCATTCCATGATTATAATCAGTTCGTCAAATCACCCTCTCTATTCTATGTCATGATGATAAATAATGATAATTAGTTTGAGTTATTCTTTACCCTCGGTTGTTTCTTTGTTATCATCTTCAGATGTTCTAAGGTATCCTCTTTCTTTTTTCTCCACTTTTATTTTTTTATTTATTAATCATGGGTGAAAAGATGGTTCACTGTTGAGGTAGCATCGTTTCCCCTTTTTACGATGACTTTATCGATCAAAAACTTTTCACTTATTGTGAGACTTGTTAATGTAATGATGATTATATCGGGTTCTTGAAATCCAATGAGGTTTTTTTTGTAAGATCCTATAAAATCAAGGTAAAAGTTTCATATTTCAAAACCAATGAGAAACCATAAATGTGTACAAAACATAGTTTCCAAATTATCAAAACCACACATCAGAGTTTACTGAAATCAAATCTCATAAAATTTGAAGGATGTGCATGATTAAGCCTTCGCTTTGCCCTGATGATCATAAGTACGTTAAACATAACACCTAAATTGTAAGCTAAAGCTTAAGGAGTCCCCCAATGTACCACATACAACCAAACAAATATACATAATGCATGTTGGGTCCATATTCTCCCTACTGGATTACCCATGCTCACTACTTCTCGGTTGGATTGATATTATGGCCCACAATCTCTCATTTAGATTGCCACTACCCACAATCTCTCGCTTGCAATTTCACTCTAGCCCACAATCACCGGATTAGATTTCCACCGAGTTTTTTGGCCAACAGCACAAAGTAGTGCAACCTCAACCCACCCACATTACATCGACATATGAAAGAGATAATAAATATATAAAAAGAAACATATAAACATGGAGATCTCATCAAATTCCTACAACATAGAAACATCCTAAACCAGTATTCATAATCTACTAGGATAGTATTGGTACCTTTGACCCTCAAGTACAGTAAGGAAAACTCACCTCACAGTTTGAAAAGATAGCGGAAAAGAACATTACTCCAAATGCCAATTCTACAGGTTACATATTCACCAGAAAGTGACTTAAATTCAACCTATAACCCTAAATATCCAAAATGATCGTAAGTCAAACTTGGTCAAACCCCTGGCTCAAAGGTTAAATTTAGAAAGTAAAAAAAGTCAAGGAAAGCCAGGTTGAATGTGTACTCAGTCACTATGTTGGGCTTAGTCATAACTCATCCAAACCATAGGTTTCAAACCCAGTGCGTGCATCGTACCTCTAGGTATGCCCAATGTACTTCGTCTGGTTCTAACTCTTCTTATTAAGTGCTTATTCCTTAAAGAGCTTCCATAAAACTCAACTCTAGACCCAAAACATCATTCTATGTCATAAAGTTTCAAACTTTATGAAATTCCATGGCTAGAAAAGGTCCAAATACTAAAACCTAAACTTATTATTCCATTAAGACATCATAAGTGTTGCATGGAAGGAATTTAAGAACTAAGATCATATTTTTATGGTTCCTAACACCTAAAAGCATTTGAAAGGACATGTCTTTTGGTTAGAGTAATCCATACTCATGAACACCAAACTTATGGAACCAAAATGAACATAAACTCAAGGCTAACAAGATCTAAACAAATAACTAATTAAGTTTCAAAATTTATACATCCAATTCTAAATGATGATTGATGGTGAAACACTTATGGATCCAAGATGCATTGAGTTTCCAGGATGATTTACCTTTCTTCTTCTTCCGTCGTGAACACCAAAAATGCACTCTCAAACTCAAAATGGCTCACATAAAGGATTAGGGTTTGCTAGGGATGAATTGGGAAATGGAGGTTGATGAGGGAAAAGGTCTTGAGAAGTTATTGATGCTTATATAGTGCTCAAACCCTAAAAATTAGGGTTTGCACTTTTTCCATGTATGCCTTCCATACCAAAGAGTACGCCCAGCATACAAATAAAGTCACACGTTTCTCATTTAAGTGTCAATGGGACCAAATTACAATGAATTTCGTACTTGAGGGTAGAAATGGAATATACCAAGATCAAGGTGTTACAATTCTCACCCACTTAAATTAGATTTCGCCCTCGAAATCACTCGTTATTACAGCCCATGCCATTCCGAAAATTCTTCAATAATCGCTATTATAACTTAGAAATTGACTCATATACGTGACTTCCTTCCCATACTAACATAAAAACAAATGTTGGTGAAACTCACATACCCTGAATAATAATGAATCTTTGACCCAATAATTTTAACCAATGAAGAATAACCATCACTCCTTTGCCCAAAATTTGGAAATCTAATACCTTGTCTTACTCCCAAGTAGGAAAAACCATCTCGGAATACAATTAATATGACTTTACTTCATTACCCGATCCTTAAAGAACCATTTGTTACTAAATTATCTCACTGATACCACTAGAAATCACAACCTCTAACTATTTTATGTTGTTGAACCCTCCACTTGAATGAAAGGAGACTTCCAATATGAGTCTCAGCTAATTAATCATTGTAGTAGAACTCAAACAATGTAAAAATATTCCACAAACTCCCTTTAACTACACTGAAATCAAGGAATCTAACAAAGAAAACTCAATCATAACAACTATCTTTTCTTCCTAATAGTAAGACTTAAATTCAAGTAAGAACCACACAACCGGAAACTCTCAAAACTACAACCACATACCAACTCCAATAATATACACCGGAGAATGGGAACCCACTAGTTCTATACTTCAGAAATCATACGCTAAGATTGATGATCATCCATTTGTTGTACCTATGTTAGTACCTGACTAGGAACACTACCAAAACATTCAGAAAGAATACTCAAAACATACCATCGTGAAGGTTTCCCAACCCCAATCCAAAAGTGGTGCCTTAAAACCTTCAATTCACATTTGACTTCCTGACAAGTCAATACCAACCCACTTCCCCACAAGCGAAAAATTATAGTCTATCATAGAATTGTACCTTGCATCGAAATCCCTTATCGGCTTAAGTGTACCTCCACCTGATAGATCGGTAAAGTCATCTACACTGAACTTCGTGACTCGAGATTTCAGAAACAATACCTAACATTGGTAGCGAAACTTCAAATAAACAACCCATAAAGAAACATGGTCCATCATTGCAACAATTAATTAAGCGACATCCGATGCACAACCAATACATCAAACAAAACCAACTTTTGCTAACCACATGATCCAAACCAGATGGTCTTTGAGGCTCCTGAATCCCAAAAAAACCGCACTAACATCCAACCATAGCAATAAGACTAACGACCTGAGACCTAAGATTCTAAATCAAATGAGCACCAGGTCCCTCCCATACGAGTCATGCAACCATTGGTTCACGATACATCATGTCACCATCTACCCACGAGGATAATAAGCTCACACTATCACACCGATCTTGCCACTATTCCATCATTGTCTTAAAGAATCATGACCCGAGTCTTATATATCTAGAACATGCAATCACTTTCACAACACATGTTGCTACCAATGCAAAACTAGACAAGAACATGGACACATGCAACCTTAGAATGAGATGGGAGGTTGCATTTTTGTTTCAATCCAAGAGCTATCAACCATATAAGAACTTTACTAATAATCTGAGTCAAGTGATGTCATGATATTATACTAAACCAACATATTTCCTAAAGTGAAACACGTAACCAACCCTAGACCCAATGCATTGGAAGCTGATCTTCCTGACATTGAAGCTGATGCTCTAATCAGTTTCTGAAGTGATGGTGCTGATGTCCAAATGTTGAGAATATATGATTTGATACATTATATACTAGATCAATTTATGTTTAGATTAAATAGAATATCTTGATTGAAGGGATTCTCCAGAATAGTTTAGTATATAATATACTATTAGGGTTAAACCCTAGTCATGTGTTTTGTCATTGGCTTTGTTTCAATCGTCTTTGTGACAAATCATCTTCTTGGTGAAGATAAAACCACTTTTGTTCATGAAAAGAACAATCTGGAGAATCTCTTATGTTCTTTACTTTTTATGTTCTTTATTTTTCTCGTTTATATTTGACTTACGAATCTACATAGGGTTTGGGACTTACAAGCTTGAATGTCTACTGGTAAGGGTCTCTCATTGTTCATTTATTTTTCTTGATGTATGAGGGATCCTAAACTTATAGGGTTCTTTTATTACGATTAGGATCAAAGGTTATGCGTTATGGTGCTTGGTTTACTCTTGTTGATATTGATAACACCATGTATGGTGGCCATCTTATGATTAAGAAGGAACATAATTCAACCCCTTCCCTAAAAAAATAACCGATATTGATGTCACTATAAAGTATCCATGATCTCGAAAAAGGAAAACTGCTGAGAACCCAGATCTTTGCTTGGAGCTTGAGACAACTAGCAAGCTTGGGTCAAGTAGAGCCTAAATTGAAACAGTGTACAAAATACATTCACTCTGTAACTTTGATGAAATGATGTTTATTGAAAGCCAAGAGGACACCATTTTTATGATGAGAGATGATATACACTTGGAAAATTCATGTTAAAATAAGCCTTGAATGATTAATGTAAACCAAACAAGAATCAAATATTTATAACATAACATCATGTGTTTATGTCATTCTCGAATTCTAGGGCCACAACTTTGTGATCATTATTGCATAAGGCCGAAAACCCATCCATGGAAACACTTCAAGACCGTAATCTCCATTTCAGGCTCATTAGAGGTTGAAAAGCCAACAAGAATAGGACCGAAATCATTTCTTTAAAGCCATTAGGACCGAAATCCTCAAGTGTGAGGTGTACCAATGTATTTCGGCCATAATTAGACCTCAATCCTGTTTTTTATGGCCATAAATTCCAAAGTGTACATACCTCGGGTGATTAGGTGTTGACTAGGTGATGGGATAAATCAAATTTACCCCACTTTACACAATACGATTCAATACCCTTCAAATAACCATGTAGTACGTGAATTACTCCCTAAATAAGCAAGAACACCCTCCACTCCTATCCTTCCATATAAACCATGGCAGAAGACCCTCCTTCCATTCACTAGCCTTTTTCATCTTTATTTCATCCATTCCTTTTGACACTTCATCTTCATATTTCAAAAATCTCTCAAGAACAAGATTGGTTGTTACCAAAGATCCTTATCATCAAAGCGATCCTTAGAATTTTGGTAAGCAACTTCGACAACCTTTAGTGTTTCTGCATATTATTATGATAATATCATCCCATTTACACACTATATCATGTGTTAACATCCGTAGGGTAATATAATCTTCAAGTTGTTCATCAAGCACATACTAGTGTTTTCGGCTCGAAATCTACTTCACAACCCTTCAAGCTACACAAAAGAACTACTCAAGGTGAACTCACCAACATTATTGTTTTTGCTTTGGATATTTGCATGCTCTATTCTTATTGTTTGAATATGGAATAATCTTTTCATAAAATGTAGTTATTACCTTCTTATTAAATAAAAATTGAGATCTATTTGGTTGATAAAAAAAGATGACTGGAAACATAAATAATTTTGGGGTAACAAATATCAACAAGAAAAAATATGGGTTGTACAAACTACAAGGATATGGTAAATTTCACAAAAAATAGTTTTTTGTGTAAAAGTGGTTACATTATAGTCATCTCAGCTTTGGGTGTGTTACAACCAAAGAATATTATGTGTTAATAACATATAATAACACTAGACAAGAATTCACCTTACAATTATATAAAAGTTTATATAAATTATCCATACAAAAACATACAAGGCAAACTATAATGGGTAGAGTTTGGGAGTCACAAAAACCATACTTTTACAATTATTCAATAGTATAAATATTTCATGATTTAAGAAAAGAGAGTCGCAGTTCACGTAAATCTGGTAATGCTCTAGTGAGACATTCTTTTCACCGAACCTACATGATGTACACCTTAATTCCTGCATTATAATCAGAGTCTCCTAGAAGGGAGAGCAAGATAGTTGGTTATAGATCTATATAGGATTGACAAACCCACACCTGAGCTGTTTGCTACAATTATACCGGGAAGTCTAGGGTGACAAATATCTATCAATTCCGATTCCTGAAGAATGTCGTTTAGGCATAACAGTCATATTAAGCATGGTTATAATAACTCACATAGGGATTAACAATACTATATTGGCTTACAGGAAGCTTACGCTTCATTTGTTTTATTAAAAGATAAAACTACATACTACTTTTCAGTACCCTATTGTTTACATCTCTAGTGTTAGGGTTAAGACAACTGCTCACATATAAGAAAGTATTAGAATTTTTGTAAACATACACTATCATGATTACAAAGAAAAGATACACAGGAGTTACATACATTTTTAGTCTTGGATATAAGACTTTCAGTTCATTTTTATAAAAAATATCAGATTTTCTGAAATATACAAAAATATTTTTTAAACAAAGCAATTACAAAACCTTTTCATACAAAATGCTTATGAACTCACCAACATTATTGTTGATGCTTTTCAAAATCACTTGTATTCTCAGGGAACCAGTAATAGGTATCCAACTCCTTTGAGATTAGGAGTTTTAGAATTATGGATTTCTGTATTCAGTCATTTGTTGAGTAATTTTTGAACAAACACGTTATGTAAACTATGTAAACTTGTATTCTCAATGTGTGTTGTTTGGGTTGCTATGTTTCATTCATATTCAACTGCTGTGATACTATACAATGATGTCATCCGCCATCAAACGTTTCCTCCTCTTCGGTTCAGGGGTGTGATAGAGCACCTTGGGGCTGCAAGAGGCAGTCAAGAATCTAGTCTCTTTTGCTGAAGATGTAAATATTTTCTTTTAGCTCTTTGATCTTTTATCCTTTGATTCTGCTTCCTCTTATCTCCTATTTTTTGCAGGTCTCTTACGATTTTTCTCAATCAACCACCGATTTGAGAATCAAGGATGAGAAGGCTATACTTACCCTGAAGGAAAGAGAGAAGATTTGGAAATCAATGAATGAGGATATTATGATAAGGGTGGAGTGTTTTATCAAGGAGAAAACCAAGGAGGAGGAGGAACACACCGTGGAGATTAAGGAGGTGATCGATAAGCACAAAAACAGTGCTGCTAAGGCCATCTGGGAGGCCAAGATCAAGGTAGAAGAAGACATAGATAATGCAAGATTTCTGGGGTGTTTAGGGATAGGGAAAAGCCCTGGCCAAGTTGATCGGCAAGCCTGTTGATGTTGGTAAGGATACTATCGAAAGTAAGAAGATAGAAGTAGAGAATGAGATGAAAGAGATAGATGTGGCTCAGGGTGGTGAGGATGAAACCATTGTTTGAGTTTGATTTAGTTAATTTTTATTATTATTTTGGTGTATGTAAGACATATTTTCACTTTTTTTAGAGGTTAGTGGGAAACACCTGTTAATTTCATGCCATGGTTGCTGTATATCTCTTTGTTTGCAAGGTTGGTATATTTGATTTAACTGTAACAATAGGTATTGTGAGGATCCTTAGGAAATTATGATCCTAAAAGGTTAAGGTTTTATAAGAACTCTTGGTATCTTAATAACCTATGTTAGTCATCAGTTTGGGATCTCAAAATAGTTGGGATCCTTAGAAGAATAAACCTAAAATTATTGCATTAGAAAAATAAATTTAAGGATAGATAGAAGCTGGTGATCGTTAGTTTTGATATTCTTTTGAGTTAAGAGAAGCCTTGAGTTATGATTCATTTATGATATTGTAGTTCACAAATGTATGGATCCTAATTTAGGAGTTCATCTGTGAGGATCCCTATTAAGATCTTAATAAACAATTAGGGATGATTACAACTTAAGAAGCAACTGGGAGTAATTCCAACTCATAAAATAATTGTGGAAGATCCCACCTTATAATGATAATATTCTTATAAGTTTTCTAGAAATGATCCTAAGTTAAGATAACATGTCAATCTTATGAACCATAGCAAATTAATGGGTAAGATCGCAACATAAGATAACATGTCAATGTTTTTAGACTTACGAAATTAATAGGGAAGATCCCAACTTAAGATAACACGTCATTGTTATAAACCTTAGATTTAAACGTTAGAATCTGAACATATGTTCAGAAATAACAGGGTTGCCAATTCACTATAGCATGAAATGATCCCCTTATTCACATGCCATAGTTATATATCGTGTATCCAAGTAAGGAATACAAACCTACACTCGTCTGAAAGAGGTAATGAAATCATTAAATATTAGAGAGGGTTAAGTTGTAACGCAATGTTCCTAGTACGGAATTTTAATTATTTTATTTTCCATTTTATAAGGGCTACTCGACGAGTTAGTAGCCCTAACTCGTCGAGTAGATGCAGGACATCACATGGGGATTTGAGGGGTGACTCGACGAGTCATTATTCCCAACTCGATGAGTTGGCCAGGCTGGATGAATCTTTAATCTTTATGGTTTGTAGCCTACTTAAGCGTCATTATAGCCCCCACTCCAGCCTCCGTCCCCTCCAGAGCGCCTTCTTCGAAACCCTAACCCTCTATTAGTGAGCATGAGTGATTCTTCGCCAATTTGAAGTAAATTTGTGCATTTTGGAGCTTTGTAGAAGAAGAAGAAGGTAGAAGGTTCAGAGGAGAAGAAGAAGATCCAAAAGCTACACCTCTTTTGCTACACCTTTTGGTAATCAAGTCTCAAACTTGATCATTCTCTTATTAGATCTTCATCTATGCTTGTTTTTGTCACTTTTGGGTCATTTTGAGGATAAACCTGAGATTGGAGCTCCCATGGTGTTATGGACTTCCGATCTGGACACCACTGAGCTCTAGGAGCTCAAGGTATCCACCTTTACTCAACCAAGGCCTTATCCCAAACCTTTGACCTCCATTTGTAGCCTAGTTTGATGTCTTAGCTTAATATCTCAATGCATGCATGTAAAGTTGGAAACCTTACGTGTTATGCAGGCTCTAGAAGTCCAGATCTATGATTTGGATGCATTGAAATCGTTTAAGATCAGCTGTATGATGATGACATGTAAAGGACTCAGTGAAACGCTCATCTGACTCGATGAGTTGCGTCACGAACCCAAATTTTCCCATGTTAGTGAGTTGACATTTGAATCAGTGAGAGGAAAGAGATAACTCAATGAGTTAAACAAGATTGGGACCAAGAAGCTAAAGGAATCGACGAGTCCAAGGAAGGACTTGATGAGTAAATGTCTTGATGATCATTTTAGGCAGAACTCGACGAGTCAGTAGGATAACACGACGAGTGGACTGAGAGGACCACGAGTTGAGTTGAATGGGATTGACCTTGACTGGACCTTGACAAGAGCATTGAATTTTATTAAGGGTAAAAAGATCATTTTCTGATATTGACTACGTATTATTGTGTTTTGATAGCCGGAGGGACGGCGAGGCAGTTACCGGATATTACTCACCATGAGATTTTACAGTTAGCCTTACAAGGTGAGTTTTCCTCGATTAGGAACAGGTATAAGGAACCAATGCCGACCTATTTAACTAGTAGAGTATGCCAGGGTTAGCCCGATGCAGTTTATATGCTTGGTTATTCCGGATATTGGTCCGATGTCGGGGCAGTCCCGAGAAGTAGTTATGTATGCTTGATGTCTTCGTGATTCATGCATGTTTATGTTTTATATGTTCCAGAATCCAGTACAATGCCGGAGCAAGCCCGATGTATGCTAGTCATTATGCCATGTATCATGTATTCCGGGGCAAGCCCGATGTATGTTAGTTTATATGTTTTATGTTATTGTTCTGGACTTCAGTTCGATGCTAGGGCAATCCCGATGCATAGTATATGATTATGTTATTGTGTTAAAGATATATGTTATTTTGCGTATGTGTCGTGGTGAGCTCGATGCCCAATGCGGTCGGATGCTGGGGTGAGCCTGATGCCGAACAGGAGTTCGATGTCGGGATTTGTCCTGATGCAATTGGGAAGAGTCCTAGGTTATGTTATTTGTATTTAATGCTTTGTATGGTATGTGGTAGTTTGGGGGAACTCACTAAGCTTCGTGCTTACAATTTCAGTTTTGGTTTCACGTACTTCAGCTAGTAAAGGGAAGGGCTCGAGCTAATGACATTACATACACCACCGTTTATCAGCCTAGGAGTTTACTCTGATTTTATTATGAGACTGTTATTTTTATCAGATATTATGAGTTTTGAGATACTTGTTTTACGGTTTTATTCTATGGCAATGAGATTTATGTTTGATAAATGATTTTGAAACGAAATTTTTGGCTTGTATTATTGGGATGTTACATAAGTACCCTTAATCATGTGAGAGATGATCAGTCTCTGTTCATAGTCGCTAGGATCCATAAGCTTTTCCATGTTGCAAACAGTAGCTTGGGGTGGGTGTTAGCTTGGCTAATTCCCCTATGATGCTTAAGTAAGCAATATTTCTTGAAAATAAAAGAATTCAAACAAAAGGGAAAGGTAAACAGCATGTACCTTAGGTGTTGTTGGAAAGTGAAATATATTGACTGGTATCAAATATGTTCTCGGATGTTAGTAAGATGTCCCGTTCGAGGGTGGCTAACCAATACATTCCTTTTCCTGCTTTTGAATTCATGAGATTAAGCCCTTCCCATTTGGGTGCTAACTTGCCTGCACTAGGATCCTTGTATTTTGGAATACATTCCTAAGAACCATGTCACTTTCCAGTAATATTCTGATTTTAATGTTTTTGTTATATGTGTTAGCAATTCTTTGATGCTGAGCTGTAATGTGTGAACCTAGCAAGATCAATGAGTTTATTAATAGTGTCGAGATCCTAGGCTATAATCTCACTGTTGTTTTCCTGATCGTGGAGTTGGTGTCCTGTTGTAGGGATCACCACCTTAGTTGGGATCAAAACTTCAGTCCCAAATACTCAAGAATATGGGGTTTGACTTGTGGCTCTTTTGATGTGATATTATCTGCCCATAAGACGAAAGGAAGTTATTTGACCCATCTTCTTTTCTTTGCATCTTGAATTTTATTCAAATTTTTGACAATGATTTTGTTGTTAGATTTTGTTCGACCATTATCTTGGAGATGAACCGGAGTGGAAGTTAGCCTTTTAATTACCATGTAACGACCCAAAATTTAAGACCAAAAATTTATTTTAATAAATCATTACTTAAAGTAAAGTCATCATTCCAAAACATATTATGCGTATAAGTTTTCAAAACACATGTTCATTATCAGAGTAAACATTCCCAGGCTGTCTAATCTATGGTGTGTGCCATGCCATCACCCCGAGCTCTTCCCTCCGCTACCGGAAGTACCTAAAACCAAAACTGAAAACCGTAAGCACGAAGCTTAGTGAGTTCCCCACCCTACCACATACCATACATAACCACATACTGCACATACTGGGCCACGCCTACTATCTTGGGCCTCGCCCCCTACCTCGGGCCTCACCCGCTACAACGGCCCCGCCGTTCCAAGCCCCGCCTGGCTTCAAGCCCCGCTCGGATACATATCTGTTTTACTTAGGCCCCGCCTGCCAACAAATAATAACACATAAACATTTCATAACTAACACATACAACTGGTTCTGTCCTAAGGCCTCGCCTATCCTGGGCCTCGCCCATGTCCTGCTACTGATGAGTCATGGGACCCCGTCCACGCTCCTAATGGTAGTGAGGTACGGGCCTAGCCTACTCCCACTCCTGTTCTAGTTCGGGCCTCGCCCCTATTCTGCTACTAATGAGATATGGAACCCCATGCACACTCTGCTACTGGTGAGATACGGGACCTCGCCCACACTCACCTCCCTACCATGCACATACATGTATCACACAGACAACAAGTATAAACTATCATATAAGCAATTCCTTGGGCACCCGACCACTATTACTGGACCTCGTCCTGAAAATAATACTAGCATATTGTGCCTAGGGCTAACCCCAAGTCTTCTACTCATAACTACATGGGCCGGCATTGTGGCCTTAGACCCATTCACACAAGGGAAACTCACCTGCACTGGCTGGACCTGCTGATAATCTCACTAGTTGCTGCCTGGCAACTCATGGAACTCCTACTCCCCTTGCTCCCCGAACTACCAATATCAATGCAACACTGAGTCTAACTGACGCCCAAAAGACAACCAAGTCCACCCTGGTCCAAGGTCAAAGTCCTGGTCAAAGTCAACCTTCCAGGTCAACCCTACTCGCCGAGTTCAAAATGATCAGATTCCTTCCATTCGCGACTCGACTCGCCAATTCAGTCCATGACTCGCCGAGTCTACCGATTTCTGAGTCCAGGCCTGTCCAACTCACTGAGTCTCCACCCGACTCACTGATTCGAGTCACAACTTGAAGGGTTTAGGGTTTCGCGACCTGAATCACCGAGTCTAAGAACAGACTCATTGAGTACAAGGCAATCTTCATACGACTCGACGAGTTGTTCATCCCACTCGTCGAGTTTCTCCGTAGCTTCATGCTACTCGCCGAGTCCACTCAAAGGACTCGCCGAGTCCCTTCAGTACTCCTTACATGCAGAGGATTTTAGATTCATGCATGGACTCCAAACTGTAGATCTACCCTTCCCAAGCCTATTCCACACGTAAAGTTGCAAACTTTACGTGTAGAGAAGGAGATCTAGGCAAAACATGCCAAAAACTAGGGCTTATGGCCAAGGGGCTTCAAAATCGACTTAATGGATGATACTTTATGCTTCTCCAGACCATAACACACTTGGATCTGAAGTAGCGACTTCAGATCCGGCTTCTAACCCATAAGGGTGGCTAATCATGGCTTAAAAGCCCCAAAACTCACAACCAAAATTAGATCTAAGAGAAGGAAATGACTTAATACCTTCAATACTTCAGAAAGGTTCCACAAACTCCAGATCTGAAGCAAATCCTTGAAGCTTCACTGATTCCCCACCTTCTTCTTCCTCCAAATCACCCAAAAATGGCTTGGAAGCTTGAATGCACAACAATGGAGGCCTAGGCTTCGTTTTCTGAACAAGGGGGGCTCTAAGGAACCCTAATGGAGAGAATAAGAAGCTTAAATAGCGCCTAAAGTCCCGAATTTAGGGTTTTCCTCGCACAGACCAGACTCGCCGAGTCCACTTGGCCGACTCGCCGAGTTGTCCACTTACACCTTGACCCGGATCCCGCTCGGACTGGCCGAGTCAACCCTTAAATTAGGGCTTTTCTTTCCTTTCTTGGCCTTTGAAACTTTGGGTGTTACATACCACCTGTTGCAAATGTCTCTTGTCCTTTCTTGTATGAATTAGGATCTACTATCGCATATGATTTCAGTTGGGATCCAGAACCTGGTCAAGATATTGCGTATGATAAATGAGACTACCTATTTATCTTACATGAAGAAAGGCTTTAGCCTCTATCCACTTTGAGAAATAATCTATCATTACTAGCATGAAGACCGTTCCACCAAGAGCCTACGGTAGTTTTACAACTATATATGTTCCCCATTTCATGAATGGCCAAGAAGATATAAATGGGATATAGAGGTTCCACCGATTAATGAAGCATGTACTATGCCTTTGACAAGCATCACATTTTTGTACATCCAAGAAGGCATCCTTTTTCATTGTTGAAAAATAGTGTTATGTCCTTAGTATTTTGGAACATATATACGGATTTTACCCATAATATGGTTCCCATAATCTCCTCCATGTACATCCTTCAGAACTTCTGTAGTATCGTGATCTTCCCAATATCTTAGGTATGGAACTGCCATGGATTTTTTTATGTAATTTTTCTTAGATCATTACAAAGTGTGACACTCTCATCTTGAATGCGTTATAACTTTTTTCTTCTTTTAGGATTTTTCCATCTTGGAGGTATTCTATGATAGGTTTGATCCAGGATCTTGGAGGATCCTAATTGTTTTGTCTACTAGGATCATGATGAATAGGTTGAGGGTCAGTATCCTGGATTGTTGCGATGTTGGCTATTTGATCATGTTTTTGAGATCTTCAGTCGTCGCGATCATTACATGTATATTTCAAATATTCGTCTTTGGTGGGATTCTAATGGAGGTTCTTCACCTGGCCAACACGCATGCTTCAAATTTCTCTTCTCTAAGAACATGGTTTAGGGTAAAGGCTTCGAATTCAGAGGCTAATTTTATGAAAAAAATGAGGATATGATGGTACTCTTTCATCTTTAATTGCATAAGATCCATTTAAATGGTTAGTAATTAATAACAAATATTTGAATACTTGAAGATTATTGATTTGAAGATCCTTGGTTGCATCAAAGTCACAACCAGCGGCCCGTGGTAGTATATCCCCTTGTGGTGATTTTAGTATGATCCTAAGGCTAGTTCCTCTTTAGTTTGGTGTTCTGTCTATGAAGAGTGTTCATCTTCTGATGTTTTCTTCTTCCAGGAATTGTCTTGTTTCCATTTACAATTCAGCTTGTAGATCACCAATAAATTCATCCATAAATCTGCTAATGCTTGTGACCTTATCATAGATCTTGGATGATACTTCATAATGAATATTCTGGTCTTCACTGTGACAACCTGAAATTTATTCCGTCACCATAACCTATTTCCCGTTAATAGAACTCGTTCTTATTAAACTTTTCCTTTAACATTGGGATTAGACAAATTAAAATTTGAACTTTTATTATGACTTCCTAAGGATCAGAATAAATTAGAAACATAGGAAACACCCTCAATATTCTTTTAAAATTTGTTTAGTTACAAACAAGTCAAATGTAAAACCATTTAATCGGGTACGACCATAAGCCCCGTTTAACCTCGGTATCGGGTAGATTTCCACATGGCCACAAACTCAAACCCTATATAAGGGTTGAGTGGTCACTAACTTAAACTTTTTACCACTCTAGTCACTCTCTCTACTCTCTCTCTCTTCAAGGCCCGATTCTTCCAAAACCCGCAAGTTTCTGCTCCCAAACTGTAAGTTCTCTTACCCTAGATTGTTCTAAAGCTCAATACATGTCAATATAGCTTGAAAATCATCCAAGAAGGCCAAGAACCCTCTTAGGCCGTAAACCCCTAATAGGGTGCCAAAATGCCCCTAAATCCCTTCCTTAGGCTTAGAGGCTAACTTAGAACTTACCCTTGAAGTGTTTTAGACATTAAACATTATGTTTGGAGGCTTGAAAGAGGGTTTACAGCCCAGGAACACTCATAGGCCGTAAACTCCCTCAAATTATGCAAATTGAGCATTAAACCCCCTATATAGCCTTGGACCTTCACTTAGAAACTTGTAGGAGTGAGCTAAGGACCTCAAAAACGATGTATAAGAGGTGTCCAAGGGTTTACGGCTGTAAACCATGGGGTTCACAACTGTAAACTCCCAAGGAGTGGTCCTAGGACCTCAAACTCCATGGGAGTGCCCCTTTTGAACATTAAACACCACTCAAGCCATGGATTAAACCCTAGAACTCATCCTATTGATGTAAGAGACCCTTAAGCACTCAAATACACTCCTTCCATGAGTTTACAACTATAAACTCATGGGGGAAGTGTTCCCTCAACCGTAAACTCACCTAAGGTGAGTATTTGAGGAGTAAACTCCATAGTGAGGCCTTACACTCCTTCCTTGCTACCCAATAGCCTCCTAGCACTTGACCAAAGAGTTTTTCTTCGCATTAGGATGTCTATACGTGTTTAATTGGTGTTTTAATCACTAGTTATATGCAAACATAGGTCTTCATATGTTACTAGGGTCATAAAGTATGTTCAAGTCTTTACTTGGCACCAAGCACTCAACCGACACTTCCACCCGATCCACTCGCTACAGGTGAGTTCATACCCCTTAATTAACCTTTCAAATGTTTTTAAATGATTTAAGGGGGGAATACAAGTTAATTACAACAAGTTATAGTATCAAATCATATGTGATTTATAACTTGCAATTAAAAAAGATTTCTATACTTTTAGCTACTTGTCAACAAAACTGTTTTAAGTAATTATCAAACGCATTTTTCTATGTTAAATTGTTATTAAACTATTTTCAAATTGTATGTAAACTACTTTTCTTTTAAACTATATCTATACCAATATATTTATATAAGTAAGACTTGAAGGACTTAGGACCGATAGCTCGCCTTATTTCATGTTCTTGTTTGATTGTGGTCTTAGGGTATACTGTTATCCATCTGATTGTCATTGAATTAGTAGTTATATATCATATATATTGGTGTTAGATATGAAAGTCTTCACCTTATTTAATACCTTTGTAGATCAAAGGCATGCAAACCCACCCTCTATTTAACTATAATAGGTATAGTTAAGACTACTACTCATCACCTCTATTACTATGATACTCACTATAATTACTACTATTACAAGTTAATGCATGTTAAAGAGAGCACTCTATATACTATACTAAAAGTTCACTATACTATAATACAAGATAATACACTAATCCAGAATAGGACACACTATTCCTCTATACGACACTCTACTACGCAAATACCATGTAACCAGAGTTTCCCGGAAAGAAAGCAACACTACATGTATAGATCTATACAGGAAGGACGCTATTAAATCCCGACTACTAACTACAGTCCAAGCCGACTAGGCCCAGGGGTGACAAACCATCGCTACAGTACATATGACCGGGAAGGTCATCAGACTCTCTATTATCACTCAGTTTGGTTACATGAGAGATCACATCCATATCCAAATTAACACACTAATAATTAAAGTATAAGCTAACTTCCCGAAGTAAATAAATATACATTACTAATTGAATTTTGCAACACTACTACAACCAGCTGACAATATTTTTCCTCATCTACGTTAATTGAATGAAATCTATTACTTTATTTTTATGACTGAAAGTTTCAATGGAAATACTTTTACACGCTCGAAGGATTAAACATACAGATGCTCAAATCAAGAAAATATAAGATTTTCTAGGGATTTTTACTATTCTCAAACATTAATCACAAATTTTATATTACATGGTTGTAAACACTTTTATACAAGCAATGACACTAAATTCTTATGAACTCACCAGCTTTATGATGATACTCGTTTTCAAAATAACTTGTATTCTCAGGTCAAAAATAGACAGGTATTGGTGCAGCTTTTGAGAGGATGGAACATATACAAGACCCATATTTTATTTTGTTTATACTTTTGGTGTCTATCAACTGAACAGAACACGTTTGTATTTCCAATTACTATATTAATGCAATGGTTGTTGTCGCTTGTTTTTACTATTACACAATTGTTATGATACTGTACATGACGTCCTCCACCCCAGAACGTATTCCGCCGTTCTTGGTTTTGGGGTGTGACAGATTGGTATCAGAGCATTTTTTATAGTGAATCAAGTATATCAACCCATAAAAGATATACGAACTATAAACACTTCAGGAGTAAAAATACTCTGACGAAGAATATATACTTTTAAATACTAAAATATTTAACTAAGTATATATATATATATATATATATATATATATATATATATATTTACCAATACAAAGGGTCAGTATCATACTAGAACAGAACAAAAGTATTAAGATTGTTAAACAGCATAATTAGGCTTAGAGACATATAGTCACATCTAGGTGGATGTAGTCTGATCAACTACATTTTTCTAGGAGTGACTAGCATGTGCCTAAGAGTGATTGTGGTGTTGCAACAAGTCTAAAAACTTACCAACACTACCACAAGAACGTTAGAACAAGAATACTATAGGAGTATTCTGTATTCTACTAATTGCATATGTGATAACTAAAAGGGTTGTTACTAGTAGGGCAATAGTTGCTAAGTTGATACACCACGGTTACATGTGACTAGGGCGCTATAGACTTAGAATATGTGACCTTTGCTTCATTTCCTGTTCTTGTTTGATTGGGTATCTGGAGTTAGGGTCACTTATTCGAAGGACTATCTTGCTTTGGTTACATGTAATTGGTATGCACTATGCAAGTATTGGTCTACTGATAACAACCATCTTATAAGTATCCTAGATTAGTACGTCTATTAACCTTTCTTTCCCCATTCTCGAGTAGATATCATGGCTGGCTTCCACCATCCTGGCGATCTGTATTATCCGAAACAAGGTAGTGGAAAATGGCTCGATGAAGAGCCAGAAGATGATCACCCGATCCCTTTGAATGATCACTGTGCTGAAGGTTTTACGGATAGCTCTGACTCTGAGCCAGAAGTCAACAACCTACCCCCAGTAGCTCCAAACCGTAATCCCTTTCCGACATTTCAAGGTCCCACCCCCGTGTGGTCAATAACCTTGAACCGATGGAGCGATGAGCAGGGTCAGCCTGCACCTTTCAACGGAGACCAAAGCTTCTACAACATAAGAGAAGGATGATCAGCGGACCGAGTCTTGCCCATCATAGTCCGTAGGAATGCCAGGAACACCGAACAAGGTCAAACAACCATTGGCAAAGTTGTGGAAATTGATACCAACTCCAACCTTAACACTGTCCGTATCCGCCAACTGGAAGAAGCCATGGATAGAAATAGGAGGACCAATGAGGCTCTGCAGCAACAACTAGTTGCATTTCGAGCCGAAGTTAGGGAACTTCGAGCACGTCAGAGGGTTCAGGAGAGACATCTTCAGAAAGTTGTTTGCCAACTGGCTGATCTTTGGGTTCGCCCAATGAGTACCCGTTGCCATTAGAAGATATCTACTTATCTTTCCTTTTTGTTGAAGCAATAGCCTTTCTCTTTCTATGCTCGGTAGAGCACATGTTTGTAAACATTCCTAACATTGAAAGTACTCTAATTAGGTCTCTAGGCTGCCAACATTTTCCCTTATGGTTTGATGTAAGACCTACTGTTAGGTCGCTTTACCCAAATTCATTTTACATCATTAATACCAGTAATATTGGCAGCTACAGAGTTTGTGAGAAAGTCTGAAGTTTTGTGTTTTTCTACTCTATTGCTTTTATTCTATCTGATAACTGAACTATGTCAGTTTGGTCTGTGAAACTCTCACAACTTATTTACAATCGATTCTCACTATTACCTTCATCTTTATAAATTTCCAGTAAAAGGTGCCTCCCTGCGAGCGTCCGAACATAGGCAGACCTGCAACTCAAACTCCACCTCCACCACCTCCTCCTCCACAGTTCGATCCTGTAATGTTTCAAACAGCTAAAACGGTAGTTGTAACAACCGTTATGGCTCAAATGAACTCCGATGATGCCAGTGGAGTTGGAATGGGCATTAACTCCAGGCATGGTGAAATTCCCTCACGTACACAGGGGTGTACTTATAATGATTTTATGAACTGCAAACCGACATTTTTCAATGGGACCGGAGGAATGCTTTCTTTGTCCCAATGGATTGAAAGGACTGAAGTTGTCTTCGAAATGTGCTCATGCCCCGAAGAAAGCAAAATAAAATTTGCTGCTGCCACTTTCACTGAAAGGGCCTTGACATGGTGGAATAACCATGTCAAATCATACTCTTTGGTAACAGCCACGCCATGGGCTGGGATACACTGAAGGACCTAATGATGAATGAGTACTACCCTATGGGCGAAGTTCAGAAGCTCAAAGAAGAACTTTGGAATCTCAAGATGAAGGGGACTGATATAATAACTTATACTGCCAGGTTCTGTGACCTGGTAGCTATGTGTCCCAACATGATCCCTTCTGAAAGAAAGAAGATAGAACGACACATCTGGGGTTTAGTACCCCCGTATCGAAGGAACGTGTTAGCATCATGTCCTACAACCTTTGATAGCGCCAAGGAATTGGCCCAGAGGTTAATTGATCATGAAAATCCCTCCACCCCCATCAACAACCACGATGATTACCACTGGATCACCCAAATCAACTGACAACAAGAGGAAGCGTTGGGATCAGAAGAAGGGCAAGAAAACTCAATCCTCCTCCAAAAATCAATAGATCGTGGCCGTCAATGCTGCCACCACTCCTGCTACCGCCGTACTAGCCAAATCCTATGCTGGAAACTTACCTAAATGTCCCACGTGCCCCTTCCATCACAACGGCCCCTGCCGTGAATTGCACTTCACCAACTGCGACTGGAAGGGCCATACCGTCTGGTTTTGTAGATCCCAACCCAAAACTATCTCCCAAGTCCCCAGCTCGAGAGTGAGCCAGACTTGCTATGACTGCGGTGAAGTTGGCCATTTCAAGAAAAGCTGTCCAAAGGTTGGGAATACGGGAGGAACAGGAAGACAACTCGCTATTGGCCACAATGAAGCAGTAGCGGACCCCACAGTAGTCACGGGTACGTTCCTTCTCAACAACTCTTATGCTTGTATCTTATTCGATAGTGGAGTAGAAAGAAGCTTCATAAACCAAAACTTTAAACACTTACTTAAGCAATCCTCACAACCACTAAAAGAAACATTCGTCGTAGAAATGGCTAACGGAAAGACAGAGAGCTCTAACGAAATCTACATAGGTTTCACCCTCACACTAGATGATCATTCATTCCCAATCGACCACATACCAGTATCGATCAAGAGTTTCGATGTCATTGTGGGCATGGACTGGTTGAGTCTCCATCGTGTTGATATTCTGTGCTTCAATAAAGCAATCCATCTAAATCTACTGAATAACGAAACCCTGTTAATCTACGGAGACAAAGCCAGTACGAGTCTTCGCATCATCTCGAGTATTCAAGCCCATAAGTGCTTGTGTAAGGAATATCATGCATTCCTTGCACACGTAGTCGACACGAGCTAGAAAACGAAAGACCTAAAAGACTTCCCCGTTTTATTTGACTACCCCGACGTATTTCCAGAGGAGCTACCAGGTTTACCTCCCAAACGTCAGGTTCAGTTCAGAATCGACCTTGTCCTAGGGGCTACCCCCGTAGCCAAATCACCCTATCGTCTAGCACCTGCCGAGATGCAAGAACTATCCGGTCAACTTAATGAGCTGCTCAGCAAGGGCTTTATAAGACCAAGCTTCTCAACTTGGGGAGCACCGGTCTTGTTCGTAAAGAAGAAGGACAGATCGTTTCGTATGTGCATCGACTACAGAGAACTTAACAAGCTGACGGTCAAGAATCGCTACCCTCTTCCCCGTATAGACGACCTATTCGACAGACTGCAAGGGGAGAGTTACTTTTCCAAGATTGATCTTAGGTCCAGGTATCACCAGTTACGAGTGCTTGAGGAGGATGTTCCGAAAACAACCTTCCAAGCTCGTTACGGACACTACGAGTTCGTAGTAATGCCGTTCGGACTGACCAACGTGCCCGCAGTATTCATGGATTTAATGAATAGGGTGTGCCATCCTTACTTTGATCAGTTCGTCATCGTCTTCATTGATGACATACTCATGTACTCTCAAAGTCAGGTGGAACATAGTGATCACCTACGAAAATTCCTAGAAACCCTACGATCAGAGAAGCTATATGCGAAATTCTCAAAGTGTGAATTCTGGATCCGAAGATTCGAATTCTTAGGACACGTGGTTAGCGAAGAGGGAATCCACATGGATCCATCCAAAATGAAAGCTATTGAAAACTGGTCAGCACCGAAGATGCCTACAAAAATTCATCAATTTATAGGCCTAGCTGGCTACTACCGCAGATTCATTCAGAACTTCTCTCGGGTTGCGAAACCCCTCACCACATTGACTCAGAAAGGCATGACATTTGACTGGGGAGAGAAGCTGTCACACCCCCAAACCAAGGATGGCGGAAACGTCCGGGGGTGGAGGACTTCATGTATAGTATCATAACCACAATTTCAATAGTAATTTAAGCAAACACAACCAACATATATATAATTGAAAAAAAAGTTACATCACTTGTATGAATTACATATTTCAAAATCAATTACAATATGTGGACAAAATATGAAAAGTTTGACGCCTTAACGTCCCATCCTCAAAAGCACTTGATAACCTGGTTAGTGTTTTCCTGTGAATACAAGTTGTTTGAAAAGTGTCAACACAAAGGTTGGTGAGTTCATAAGCTTTTATTAATAAACTTAGTAGAAGTCTTTCACATGTAAATGTCGCGTTTGTTTCAGAAAAAAAATCCGATATTTTCCTTGAAATCCGAAAAATGTAGCCTTATAACCAAAGACTAGAATGTATGAGAAATCATCGTTTCTTAGTAGAAATGTTGTGAGTTTAAAATGATATGGAAAGTAAATTTCTTTTATCAACCTAAAACCTACTTCGGTTTTATGAAACCCCGTAAAGTTTATAAATTGTTATCTCCCTAAGTGAGTCGCTATAATCATACTGTGACTATGTGAACCTGCCACAACGTTTCTCAGGCGTCGCGAAAATGAAATGACACTTGTCACCCGTAGACCTGCAGGTCCCACTGTAGCTAGCAGCAAGGTGTGGGGTGTCAAACCCAATATAGATCTATATACAAGTTTCACGTTCTCCCTCAAGGAGATTCTGATTATAACTACCAGGAATTATATCCCGCACTCGGACGTACGGGGAGAGGGAGAGAGTCTCACAACATAGGTTAACAAGTTTACGTGAAATGTGTGTGAGTATAAATCTTTCTTGTATGAATGTACCCTTTTTGTACGAGTGCGTTGAGTGATGTATCATAAACTATACCTATTATAGTTTATCTAAAATGTATGTAATATGTATGAATTCTTTTATGGAAATGTATTAGTGTTATGAATTTATCAAACTATACTTTTTATAGTTAAATAATACGTGTTCTAAATGAATGAATAATATTTAATATGAATGACTTAGTTTCAATTCGTAATGATAAACTAACAAGGAAACACATTCAAATATTAGAACTTCTGATTATACACTTTGCTCAACATAATACAAAGTGTTATGATATTTACATGCTGTTGGCTAACTTTAGCCATTCTGCCCTGTTTTTGGAAAAATCATAGAAAAATCATACAAAGTCGAAAACTAGATCTGTAAATTCTGAGAGTTCACAAAATGTGTCTAGTTTACTCATAATTTTTATCACGATTTTTAATGACCTCCAACTTGGATGAAAAAGTCCAAAATCACAGACTGGTCCGGATTGTTGTTTGAAATGATAGGCAGTTTTGTAAAAATCACCATAAATTGTAGAAAAATCGTATGGAGATGTGCAAGTAGCCATTTTAAAGATAAAAACTTGAACTATTTGCACCTTGTACAGTTTTGAAAACAAAAATGTTTAAGATGCCCGAAACAGTCCGTGAACGGAGTTGAACTTTTCTGATGAAGGCTGTTAGAAAATTTTAGTTATGTTCTTAGTGTTTTAACTTGTATTTCCCCCTGAAAACTTGAGAAAACATGAAAATGTAGGGGTATGAACTCACCTTAAGTGATTTCAGTAGATGATTGTTGAAGAATGGAAGTGTTTAATTCAAGAACACTTGGAGATGCCTTGAAGGTTTTCGAGAATCTAACATTATAGTTAGGGAGTTTGTGTAAGCAATCAAAGACTTGAGTAGAATGAAGTGAAATAATAATAGGGAGGATGAATTTTTACTTACTAAGTGTGGAAGAACACTTGAAATCAGCCTTGGATCTTGAAAATTTGTGTAGAAGAGTTTGAGAGAAAAGTGGTGTTTGTTACTTAGTGGAATGAGAGAAATGAGAGAAAATGAGGAGTGTGGCTGGTCATAGAGTGGGTGTGGGGTGGTTGCTTGTGTCATAAGTTAAGGCAAAGTCAACACTCCACCTTAAATAAATCCCCCATTAGATCTTTATTATTTAGATAATGATTTTCATAAAAATATGTTTAAATTATGAATATTTAGAGTTTATTATGTTAAAATATAATTTCTGGAGAAAATCCCGCTTTAAAATCACGAAAAACGGGCTTAAAATGTTAAAAATATCAACAATGGGCTAAAAGTGATATTTTCCCGAAGTCTGGCCGAGGTTCGGCCTTCTGGTGTTGAACCGAGAGGGAGGGAGGTAGAAACCGAGAGGGGAGAAGAGAGAGGGAAGGAACCGAGAGGGGGAAGGAGAGAACAGAGGGGGCGCGAAGAGACAGAGAAGAGAGAAGGCAGATACCGAGAGGAGCAGAGCGCGAGCAGAGCAGAGACCGAGCGACACCGAGCAGAGACCGAGAGGAGCAGAGCGCGAGCAGAGCAGAGACCGAGCGACACCGAGCAGAGACCGAGAGGAGCAGAGCGCGAGCAGAGCAGAGACCGAGCGACACCGAGCAGAGACCGAGAGGAGCAGAGCGTGAGCAGAGCAGAGACCGAGCGACCAGAAGAGAGACCGAGAGAGGCAGAGACCGAGGCTCGGTCTCGCATGCCTCATCCACCAGAGGCTCGGTTCTGGTCCCTAAGAGGCCTCTCATTCCGGTTTCGGTTCCTAAAGCCTATTTTTCTCGTTTTCGCCCCGTTTTAAGCCGTTTTTGACCCGGTTAAGGTCCGGAATGACCCGAATGATTCTAAAAAGTTACGGGAACTATTTGAGGGAGATTTGGGAGAGATTTCTCATACTTGGAGAGATTTGGGAGAGATTTGACATTCTTGGAGAGATTTCTCATACAAAGCGATATTTGAGAGAGGTTTCACATACTTGGAGAGGTTTGGGAGAGATTTTACATTCTTGGAGAGATTTCTCATACAGAGAGATACTTGAGAGAGATTTCACATACTTGGAGAGATTTGGGAGAGATTTGACATTCTTGGAGAGATTTCTCATACAGAGAGATACTTGAGAGAGATTTCACATACTTGGAGAGATTTGGGAGAGATTTGACATTCTTGGAGAGATTTCTCATATAGAGAGATACTTGAGAGAGATTTCACATACTTGGAGAGATTTGGGAGAGATTTGACATTCTTGGAGAGATTTCTCATACAGAGAGATACTTGAGAGAGATTTCACATACTTGGAGAGATTTGGGAGAGATCTGACATTCTTGGAGAGATTTCTCATACAGAGAGATATTTGAGAGAGATTTCAAGTGTGGCATTTGTGAGTGTTTGGCTCCGTAATGCGAGTCTCTTGAGCCCCGTTAAGTCATGATTAAGGATCCCACACACTCCTAATGAGTATGCAACATGGTTTTCATCAGTTTAGTTCATTGATTAGTACTAGGGCTTAGGAAATTTTTAACACAAGACTTTTCTCAAGTGATGTTTTCCCATTAATATAGCAAGTTATACAGTATGAACATAACACAAACCCTAATACACAAGGTTTAATAGAGTTGACCGGCTTGACTTGATGACTTGACTTGACTCAAGATTGATGATTGTCACATCATCCCCCCGTTAGAGGGAATTTCGTCCCGAAATTTAAATTTGGCTGGGACTTCAAGGGTTTGGGAAAAGGTGTGGATACTTTTGCTTCATTTGATCTTCACGTTCCCAGGTAAACTCAGGCCCTCGTTTCGCGTTCCAACGAACCTTCACTATGGGAATGCGACTTTGTTTTGTTCTCTTGATCTCTCGATCCATGATCTCGACGGGTTCCTCCACAAAGTGGAGATTTTCATTAACTTCGATTTCTTCGAGTGGTATTACGAGTGTCTCGTCAGACAGACACTTCTTTAAGTTGGACACGTGGAAGGTAGGGTGTACATTACTAAGTTCTTGTGGTAGTCGGAGTTTGTACGCCACAGGACCAATCCTAGCAAGGATTTCGAACGGACCGGTGTACCTTGGGTTTAGTTTCCCCCGTTTACCGAAATGTATCATCCCCTTCCAGGGGGAAACTTTTAGTAGTATTCGGTCTTCGACCTGGAATTCTAAAGGTTTGCGTCGCTTATCCGCGTAACTCTTTTGTCGATCACGAGACGCTTTTAGTCTTTCCCGAATTTGAATGATCTTTTCTGTGGTTTCCCTTATGATTTCAGGCCGAGTAAGGGTGCTATCAGGGACTTGCCCTCTGGCTAGCTGATTATCTCCAACTTCGGCCCAACACAGTGGTGATCTACACTTGCGACCGTAGAGAGCTTCGAATGGAGCGACTCCAATGCTAGTGTGATAACTGTTATTATAAGAGAATTCGATAAGCGGTAGATGGGTATCCCATGCCTTACCAAAATCTGTCACACAGGCTCTCAGCATGTCTTCCAACGTCTGGATGGTTCTCTCGCTTTGTCCGTCCGTTTGTGGATGGTAGGCCGTACTCATGTCTAGCCTGGTTCCCAGAGACTTCTGTAGGGACTGCCAGAAATGCGAGGTGAATCTACTATCTCGATCAGAGATAATGGATGTTGGTACACCATGTAGTCGCACGATCTCTTTAATGTACGTCCTGGTTAACTTCTCCATCTTGTCTGTTTCCTTTATTGGCAGGAAGTGCGCGGACTTGGTCAATCTGTCCACAACCACCCATATGGTATCCATTCCACCTGATGTCTTAGGCAGTTTGGTTACGAAGTCCATGGTTATTCGCTCCCACTTCCACTCGGGTATATCCGGTTGTTGAAGTAGTCCTGATGGCTTCTGATATTCCACCTTGACCTTGGCGCAAGTGAGGCACTTGCTCACATAAGTAGCAATTTCAGCCTTCATGTTTGGCCACCAGTATAACCTTTTGAGGTCTAGATACATCTTATCTGACCTCGGGTGAATGGAGTATCGAGTCTTGTGGGCCTCGTTCATTACAACGTCTCGGTACCCACCGAACTTCGGTGTCCAGATTCGATTCATGAGATAACGAGTTCCATCCCCTTTGACTTCCAAGTTCTTGTCCATCCCCCTTAGTGCTTCGCTTGCCACGTTTTCTGGTTTCAAGGCTTCTAATTGGGCGTCCTTGATCTGGGTGGCCAGTTGGGAGTGGATGGTCATGGCTAGGGATTTTACTCGGCGACCCGAGTATTCCTTCCTGCTTAAGGCATCGGCTACTACATTAGCCTTGCCCGGGTGGTAGCGAATTTCACATTCGTAGTCATTCAGTAATTCCACCCATCTTCTTTGGCGCATGTTAAGTTCTTTTTGATTGAGAATGTGCTGAAGACTTTTGTGATCAGTGAAGATGGTGCACTTGGTGCCGTAGAGGTAGTGCCTCCAGATCTTCAGGGCGAACACCACCGCTCCCAGTTCAAGGTCGTGGGTTGTGTAATTAACTTCATGTGTCTTCAGTTGCCTTGATGCATAAGCGATGACTCTTCCCCTTTGCATGAGCACATAGCCGAGGCCTTGATTTGAAGCATCGCAATACACCACAAAATCATCAGTTCCTTCTGGAAGAGACAAGACTGGTGCGCTGCATAGGGCTTGCTTTAGTGTCTGGAAGGCGGCTTCTTATTTATCTTCCCATTCGAACACCACACCTTTCTGAGTCAAGGTGGTGAGAGGCTTAGCGATCTTAGAGAAGTTTTGTATGAATCTTCGATAGTAGCCTGCGAGTCCCAAAAACTGTCGGATTTCTGTTGGCGTTGTAGGTGTTGACCAATCTTCGATTGCTTTGATCTTCGAGGGGTCCACATGTATTCCTTCCTTGCTTACTACGTGGCCAAGGAATCCTACTTCTCGGAGCCAAAATTCACACTTTGAGAATTTAGCGTAAAGCTTCTCGGTCCTTAAAACCTCCAGAACTAGTCGTAGGTGTTGTCTGTGTTCTTCTTCGCTCCTCGAATAGACCAAGATATCATCGATGAATACGATGACGAATTTATCCAAGAAGGGTCGACACACTCGATTCATCAAATCCATGAACACCGCAGGCGCGTTAGTTAACCCGAATGGCATCACTACAAACTCATAGTGCCCATAGCGAGTTCTGAATGCCGTCTTGGGGATATCCTCTTCTTGAACTCGCAGTTGATGATAGCCCGACCTCAGGTCGATTTTTGAAAAGTAGCTGGCTCCTTGGAGCTGGTCGAAGAGGTCATCGATTCCGGGTAGGGGATAACGGTTCTTGATAGTGAGTTTGTTTAGTTCTCGATAGTCTATGCACATGCGAAAAGACCCATCCTTCTTCTTTACAAATAAGACTGGTGCTCCCCAGGGCGAGAAGCTTGGCCTGATGAATCCTTTGTTCAATAGTTCATTCAACTGGCTGGATAGTTCTTGCATTTCTGCCGGTGCTAAGCGATATGGAGCCCTGGCGACGGGGGTAGCTCCTGGGATTAAGTCTATCCGAAATTCGACTTGTCGTGCGAGTGGTACACCAGGCAGATCGTCTGGGAAAACATCTGGGAAGTTGCATACTTCTGGAATTTCTTTGATGTCCTTCACCTCCTGTTTCTTGTCTACGATGTGGGCTAAGAAAGCATGGTATTGCTTTCGGAGGTACTTTTGGGTTTTAACACAAGAGATGATTTGTAGGTTCGCACTAGGTTTATTGCCATAAACGGTGAGAACGTTGCCATTCGGCAGATTGAGGCCGACGGCCCTTTCGTAACATAGAATGTCGGCATGATGAAGGCTTAACCAATCCATACCAATGATTATATCGAAGCTTTTTATGGTGACCGGCATAAGGTCAATTTTGAACAAGTGGTTGTCTAGAGTGAGAGTACACCCTATGTAAATATCATTAGCGCGCTCAACCTTTCCATTTGCCATTTCTACGATGTAAGAATCTTCTAGTGGTTGAGAATTTTGCTTAAGTATATGTTTGAATTGATGACTTATGAAACTTCTTTCTGCCCCACTATCGAAAAGTACGCATGCATAAGAGTTATTGAGGAGGAACGTACCAGTAACCACAGAGGGATCCTTGACTGCTTCTCCCTACCCTAAAGTTAGGACTCTCCCTACACCCCCAACATTAGGGGCTCGTGCCTTGGGGCAGTTCCTCTTGAAGTGTCCCGTTTCACCACATCCATAGCAGGCTTGGCTTGCTCCAGTGTTGGCGGTCGTAGCGACTTGTGTGGTGGGTTGGGTAGTCGCTCTACAGAATCGTGCAGTGTGCCCCTTTTTGTTACAGTTATTGTAGTGTAACTCTCGACAAGCACCATTATGGTGGTAGTTACACTTGTTGCACTTGGGAAGAGTTCCTGTATACTGTTTCGGTGGCGCTGGAGCGACAGCAGTAGTGGCGGCGCAAACAGCAACAATCTGTTGCTTTTTGGCGGGGTCCTGAATTGGTTGTTTCTTTTTATTGCCCCAGAACTTCCTCTTGTTGTTCCCTCCTTTTGTTCGGTCGGTGGTGGTTATCACGGTACCACGGCTAGCCCTGTGATCTATGAGTTGTTGTGCCAATTCCTTGGCACTCTCAAAGGTAGTGGGTTTCGAGGCCAATACACTATCTTGAATCTGGGATGACAGCCCCCAGAGATATCGTTCCACCTTCTTCTCTTCTGGAGTGACCATTGTTGGACAAAGGAGTGCTAGGTCGTTGAAACGGGCAGTATAAGTTTCAAGGTCAGTATTCCTTTAACATTAGGGCTTTCAAATCCTCCCAGCTGATTGCGTTAGCTACTGCAGGAGTAAGTGACTTAACTCGGCCATTCCACCAAGTAAGTGCTTTTCCAGTGAAAGTGAATGCCGCATACTTGACCTTGCTCGCTTCGGGACAAGCGCAGATTTCAAAAACTGCCTCGGTCCTTTCGAACCATTGCACCAGTGTGATAACGCCCCCGCTTCCATTGAAAGGATTGGGTTTGCCATTCGTGAAGTCTTTGTAAGAGCACTCCCTCGTACGCCCCGTGCTGTCCCCATGAATGGAATTGGTAGCTCCGGATCGAGAACCGCCAGAACCATTGGGTCCCATTTGCGACATTGCTGCCGCCACGGCTGCCGTTACTGCAGCCTGGAACATTGCAGGATCAAACTACGGAGGTGGTGGTGGAGGCGGCACTGGGTTGTTGGAAGGCCTTGGTCATTTCCTTGGTGGCATGGTTCTGTCATAAAAAAAAATGACTAGTCGGTAAGACTTCAATAGTGATAACGAGTCGAGTGTTACTGGTTTCATCCCTCTTGTATTTTATCATAACTTTATTATTCGTAAACTGTTTGTGTGATCAGGTTATGATGTATAGTGCCAAACATTCAATAAATAAAACACATGCCAAATTTCATTGATAACTTTTAGTACATAACGTTTAGAGGGAAAAGTTTGACCTCATAAGGGTCTACATTACATCGTTACAAAAGGTAGTTTTTGGCATTACAAAAGCCCTTTGAATAGTGTAATCACATAGTCGCAGGGTCGACCTACATACAAGGAGTAGCACCAACGCGTACTCATAAAATTCTACTACCAAGACGGGAGAATAGCAACGAGTTCTAATCACTGCGACCCTTCTTTGACGGAGGCTGCGATGATGTCGATGCGCCCTGTAGTTCCGCCAATTTATGTTCGGCTGCAACCATTCTCTCTTTGAGTGCCATGTATCTTTCCCGATACTCTCTTGTTTCTGCTTGAGCCGCGAGAAGGTCTTGAATGAGTTGGTCTCGGTGGTGGGAGTCTCGTTCCAGGTCTCTGGTGCGATCCGTAGTAGACTGTACAATGGCACTTAACTCCCGGACCTGATCGGTCGTTGTCCTACCACGATCATCCATACTTGCCATTCGTTGTATCGTGACGGGGAGAGCCCTGTCAGCCGGTCCACCATGAGTGAGATCATAGTAACCTCGTTGGTAGCCATATGGTGACCGTTGGCGTTGTTGTCGGCTCCATCTTTCGATCGTTGTTACCCAAGGGGGTTCAGGTCCGTTGTATCCAAAATGGTGCGCGGGTACCCTCGCGATGTAGGGAGGGTTGAATACTTCTGGTGGTTCCTCCGCTTCGTTCCCAAACATGACTATCTCATCACCTTCCTCTTCTTCCTCTTCTTCTTGGTCGTCTTCCTCTTCTTCTTCTTCATCTTCCTCTTCTTCTTGGTCGTCTTCCTCTTCTTCATCTTCCTCTTCTTCTTGGACGGATATAGTTGATCAGGCTATATCCATCCCAGGACTGATTACACATGCTAAGGCGTATTAATAATGTTCGACTCCTCCTCTTTCAATTTATGTTCTCCTAAGTTATGACACCATGCTAGTATAGAATGCATGCAAGTATACTTTAAAACAAGAAATTATTTGTTTTCTAAAAGTACAACTCTTTAAATCACTTTAAGAATCAGAGACTTTTAGTCCCAAATGTGTTTATAGTTTGTATATCTTATGTGGTTTGACATAGTTAATTCACTATAAACCATGCTCTGATACCAATCTGTCACACCCCCAAACCAAGGATGGCGGAAACGTCCGGGGGTGGAGGACTTCATGTATAGTATCATAACCACAATTTCAATAGTAATTTAAGCAAACACAACCAACATATATATAATTGAAAAAACAGTTACATCACTTGTATGAATTACATGTTTCAAAATCAATTACAATATGTGGACAAAATATGAAAAGTTTGACGCCTTAACGTCCCATCCTCAAAAGCACTTGATAACCTGATTAGTGTTTTCCTGTGAATACAAGTTGTTTGAAAAGTGTCAACACAAAGGTTGGTGAGTTCATAAGCTTTTATTAATAAACTTAGTAGAAGTCTTTCACATGTAAATGTCACGTTTGTTTCAGAAAAAACAATCCGATATTTTCCTTGAAATCCGAAAAATGTAGCCTTATAACCAAAGACTAGAATGTATGAAAAATCATCGTTTCTTAGTAGAAATGTTGTGAGTTTAAAATGATATGGAAAGTAAATTTCTTTTATCAACCTAAAACCTACTTCGGTTTTATGAAACCCCGTAAACTTTATGAATTGTTATCTCCCTAAGTGAGTCGCTATAATCATACTGTGACTATGTGAACCTGCCACAACGTTTCTTAGGCGTCGCGAAAATGAAATGATACTTGTCACCCGTAGACCTGCAGGTCCCACTGTAGCTAGCAGCAAGGTGTGGGGTGTCAAACCCAATATAGATCTATATACATGTTTCACGTTCTCCCTCAAGGAGATTCTGATTATAACTACCAGGAATTATATCCCGCACTCGGACGTACGGGGAGAGAGAGAGTCTCACAACATAGGTTAACAAGTTTACGTGAAATGTGTGTGAGTATAAATCTTTCTTGTATGAATGTACCCTTTTTGTATGAGTGCGTTGAGTGATGTATCATAAACTATACCTATTATAGTTTATCTAAAATGTATGTAATATGTATGAATTCTTTTATGGAAATGTATTAGTGTTATGAATTTATCAAACTATACTTTTTATAGTTAAATAATACGTGTTCTAAATGAATGAATAATATTTAATATGAATGACTTAGTTTCAATTCATAATGATAAACTAACAAGGAAACACATTCAAATATTAGAACTTCTGATTATACACTTTGCTCAACATAATACAAAGTGTTATGATATTTACATGCTGTTGGCTAACTTTAGCCATTCTGCCCTGTTTTTGGAAAAATCATAGAAAAATCATACGAAGTCGAAAACTAGATCCGTAAATTCTGAGAGTTCACAAAATGTGTCTAGTTTACTCATAATTTTTATCACGATTTTTAATGACCTCCAACTTGGATGAAAAAGTCCAAAATAACAGACTGGTCCGGATTGTTGTTTGAAATGATAGGCAGTTTTGTAAAAATCACCATAAATTGTAGAAAAATCGTATGGAGATGTGCAAGTAGCCATTTTAAAGATAAAAACTTGAACTATTTGCACCTTGTACAGTTTTGAAAACAAAAATGTTTAAGATGCCCGAAACAGTCCGTGAACGGAGTTGAACTTTTCTGATGAAGGCTGTTAGAAAAATTTAGTTATGTTCTTAGTGTTTTAACTTGTATTTCCCCCTGAAAACTTGAGAAAACATGAAAATGTAGGGGTATGAACTCACCTTAAGTGATTTCAGTAGATGATTGTTGAAGAATGGAAGTGTTTAATTCAAGAACACTTGGAGATGCCTTGAAGGTTTTCGAGAATCTAACATTATAGTTAGGGAGTTTGTGTAAGCAATCAAAGACTTGAGTAGAATGAAGTGAAATAATAATAGGGAGGATGAATTTTTACTTACTAAGTGTGGAAGAACACTTGAAATCAGCCTTGGATCTTGAAAATTTGTGTAGAAGAGTTTGAGAGAAAAGTGGTGTTTGTTACTTAGTGGAATGAGAGAAATGAGAGAAAATGAGGAGTGTGGTTGTTTGTTCCAGCTCAAAAACATGGGAGTGAGTGAAATTTGAGTGTAAGGGAACATTGAAGTGACATAGGTAAGGTGGGGAGGTATGGCTGGTCATAGAGTGGGTGTGGGGTGGTTGCTTGTGTCATAAGTTAAGGCAAAGTCAACACTCCACCTTAAATAAATCCCCCATTAGATCTTTATTATTTAGATAATGATTTTCATAAAAATATGTTTAAATTATGAATATTTAGAGTTTATTATGTTAAAATATAATTTCTGGAGAAAATCCCGCTTTAAAATCACGAAAAACGGGCTTAAAATGTTAAAAATATCAACAATGGGCTAAAAGTGACATTTTCCCGAAGTTTGGCCGAGGTTCGGCCTTCTGGTGCTGAACCGAGAGGGAGGGAGGCAGAAACCGAGAGGGGAGAAGAGAGAGGGAAGGAACCGAGAGGGGGAAGGAGAGAACAGAGGGGGCGTGAAGAGACAGAGAGGAGAGAAGGCAGAGACTGAGAGGAGCAGAGCGCGAGCAGAGTAGAGACCGAGCGACACCGAGCAGAGACCGAGAGGAGCAGAGCGCGAGCAGAGCAGAGACCGAGCGACACCGAGCAGAGATTGAGAGGAGCAGAGCAGAGACCGAGCGACACCGAGCAGAGACCGAGAGGAGCAGAGCGCGAGCAGAGCAGAGACCGAGCGACCAGAAGAGAGACCGAGAGAGGCAGAGACCGAGGCTCGGTCTCGCATGCCTCATCCACCAGAGGCTCGGTTCTGGTCCCTAAGAGGCCTCTCATTCCGGTTTCGGTTCCTAAAGCCTATTTTTCTCGTTTTCGCCCCGTTTTAAGCCGTTTTTGACCCGGTTAAGGTCCGGAATGACCCGAATGATTCTAAAAAGTTACGGGAACTATTTGAGGGAGATTTGGGAGAGATTTCTCATACTTGGAGAGATTTGGGAGAGATTTGACATTCTTGGAGAGATTTCTCATACAAAGCGATATTTGAGAGAGGTTTCACATACTTGGAGAGGTTTGGGAGAGATTTTACATTCTTGGAGAGATTTCTCATACAGAGAGATACTTGAGAGAGATTTCACATACTTGGAGAGATTTGGGAGAGATTTGACATTCTTGGAGAGATTTCTCATACAGAGAGATACTTGAGAGAGATTTCACATACTTGGAGAGATTTGGGAGAGATTTGACATTCTTGGAGAGATTTCTCATATAGAGAGATACTTGAGAGAGATTTCACATACTTGGAGAGATTTGGGAGAGATTTGACATTCTTGGAGAGATTTCTCATACAGAGAGATACTTGAGAGAGATTTCACATACTTGGAGAGATTTGGGAGAGATCTGACATTCTTGGAGAGATTTCTCATACAGAGAGATATTTGAGAGAGATTTCAAGTGTGGCATTTGTGAGTGTTTGGCTCCGTAATGCGAGTCTCTTGAGCCCCGTTAAGTCATGATTAAGGATTCCACACACTCCTAATGAGTATGCAACATGGTTTTCATCAGTTTAGTTCATTGATTGGTACTAGGGCTTAGGAAATTTTTAACACAAGACTTTTCTCAAGTGATGTTTTCCCATTAATATAGCAAGTTATACAGTATGAACATAACACAAACCCTAATACACAAGGTTTAATAGAGTTGATCGGCTTGACTTGATGACTTGACTTGACTCAAGATTGACGATTGTCACAGAAGCAGGAGAAAGAATCCCAAACCGTGAAGCGAGCCCTATGCACCGCACCAATACTATCCCTCCCCAAAGGGAAAAAAGATTTCATGGTATACTGCGATGCATCAAATCAGGGGCTTGGTTGTGTTCTGATGCAACGAGGTAAGGTCATCTACTATGCCTCAAGACAGCTGAAGACACATGAGGTCAACTACACCACGCACGACCTCGAATTAGGAGCAGTTGCGTTCGCCCTAAAGACCTAGATACATTACCTATACGGTACGAAGAGCACGATATACACCGACCACAAAAGTCTACAACACATATTCAACCAGAAGGAGTTTAATACAAGACAACGACGGTGGGTCGAGTTACTCAATGATTACGAATGAAAAATCCGTTATCATCTGGGTAAAGCCAATGTAGTAGAAAATGCCCTAAGCCGGAATGAAAATTTTAGTCCAAGAGTCAAGTCGTTAACAATGACTATCCATTTGCATCTCTCCGCATAGATTAAGGAAACTCAATTCGAAGCGTTGAAGCCTAAAAATGTGGCGGGAGAATCCCTACGAGGAATGGATAAGAACGTGGAAGTCAAGGGTGATGGATCCCTATATCTCATGGGCCGAATCTGGACACCGCATCACGGTGGCTTCAGAGACTTGGTCATGAAGGAAGCCCACAAAACTCGATACTCCGTTCACCCAGGATTAGATAAAATGTATCTGGATCTTAAAAAGTCATATTGGTGGCCTAACATGAAAGCAGATATTGCTACCTTCGTGAGTAAATGCGTTACTTGCACCAAGGTCAAGGTCGAATACCAGAAGCCATCAGGTCATCTACAACAACCGGAGATACCAGAGTGGAAGTGGGAGCGTATCACTATGAGTTTCATAACTAAGATACCTAAGACAACGGGTGGACTTGATACCATATGGGTCATCGTCGACGGATTGACCAAATCCGCACACTTCCTACCCATCAAGGAAACAGACAAGATGGAGAAACTCACCATAACATACATTAAGGAGATCGTACGACTGCATGGTGTCCTTATATCTATCATCTCCGATAGAGATAGTAGGTTTACTTCGAGATTTTGGCAATCACTGCAAAACGTATTAGGGACGAGGTTGGACATGAGTACAGCCTACCATCCGCAGACCGACGGACAAAGTGAGAGGACTATCCAAACCCTGGAAGATATGCTGCGAGGGTGTTTGATCGAATTTGGTAAGGCATGGGCTACCCACTTACCCCTTGTCGAGTTTTCCTACAACAACAGTTATAACACGAGCATCAAGGCAGCCCCATTGGAAGCCCTCTACGGCCGGAAGTGCAGATCCCCTGTATGCTGTGCTGAGGTGGGTGACACTCAGTTAGCTAAAGGATGTATTCCGAACAGCGCTCTCACGGGTCCGGAGATAATTCGAGAAACGACCGAGAAGATTGTACAGATACGTGAACGACTAAAATCTGCTAGAGATCAACAGAAAGGCTATGCAGCCAAATGGAGAAAACCCTTGGAATTCCAGTTGGGAGACCGAGTCCTTTTCAAAGTCTCTCCCTAGAAAAGCACGATACACTTTGGGAAACCTGGAAAGCTGAATCCAAGATACATAGGGCCTTTCGAGATTCTCACTAGAATCGGCTCCGTAGCATACAAACATAACCTACCACACGAACTCGGTAACATACATCCTACCTTCCACGTCTCGAACTTGAAAAAGTGCCTATCCGATGAGACCCTCGTAATCCAGCTAGATGAGATCGAGATCAATGAGAGCCTCAACTTCGTGGAAGAACCTGTGGAAATTATGGATCGGGAGGTTTAACGAACGAAACTAAGCCGCATCCCAATTGTGAAGGTTCGATGGAATGCCAAACGAGGACCGGAGTTCACTTGGGAGCGCGAGGATCAAATGAAGGTTAAATATCACCACCTTTTTTCTTAGTTATTTTGTAATAACAGGACTGTTTGAACTCTAATTTCAGGACGAAATTCCCTCTAACGGGGGGATGATGTGACAACCTGAAATTTGTTCCGTCACCGTAACCTGTTTCCCGTTAATAGAACTCATTCTTATTAAACTTTTCCGTTAACATTGGGATCAGAAAAATTAAAATTTGAACTTTTATTATCACTTCATAAGGATCAGAATAAATTAGAAACACCGAAAACACCCTCAATATTCTTTTAAATTTTTTAAGTTACAAACAAGTCAAATTTACGACCATTTAATCTGGTACGACCATAAGCCCACTTTAACGTCGGTATCAGGCATATTTCCACCTAGCCACAAACTCAAACCCTATATAAGGATTGAGTGGTCACTAACTTAAACTTTTTACCACACTAGTCATTCTCTCACTCTACTCTTTCTCTCTTCAAGGCCCGATTCTTCAAAAATCCACAAGTTTCCGCTCCCAAACTGTAAGTTCTCTTACCCTAGATTGTTCTAAATCTCATTAAATGTCAATATAGATTGAAAATCATCCAAGAAGGCCAAGAACAAGGAGTTTACAGCCCAAGAACCTTCTTAGGCCATAAACCCCTAAAAGGGTGCCAAAATGCCCCCAAATCCCTTCCTTAGGCTTAGAGGCTAACTTAGAACTTACCCTTGAAGTGTTTTAGACATTAAACATTATGTTTGGATGGTTGAAAGAGGGTTAACAGCCCAGGAACACTCTTAAGCCGTAAAATCCATCAGATTATCCAAATTGAGCCCTAAAACCCCTATTTAGCCTTGGACCTTCACTTAAAAACTTGTAGAGTGAGCTAAGGACCTCAAAAACGAAGTATAAGAGGTATCCAAGGGTTTACGGTTGTTAACCATCCGGTTGACGATCGTAAACTCCCAAGGAGTGGTCCTAGGACCGCAAACTCCAAGGGAGTGCCCCTTTTGAACCTTAAACACCCTCAAGCGATGTATTAAACCCTAGAACTCTTCCTATTGATGTAAGATACCCTTAAGCACTCAAATACGGTAGCAAAATCATGGGGGAAGTGGTCCCTCAACCGTAAACTCATCTAAGGTGAGTATTTGAGGAGTAAACTCCATAGTGAGGCCTTACATTCCATCCTTGCAACCCAATAGCCTCCTAGCACTTGGCCAAAAGAGTTTTTCTTCGCATTAAGATGTCTATACATGTTTAATTGGTGCTTTAATCACTAATTATATGTAAACATATGTATTCATATGTTACTAGGGTCATAAAGTGTGTTCAATTCTTCACTTCACACCAACCACTCAACCGACACTTCCACCCGATCCACTTGCTACCGGTGAGTTCATACCCCTTAATTAACCTTTCAAATGCTTTTTAAATATTTTACGCGGGGGGGGGGGGGGGGGGGGGAATACAAGTTAATTACAACAAGTTATGGTATCAAATCATATGTGATTTATAACTTGCAATTAAAAAGGAGTTTGATACTTTTAACTACTTGTCAACAAAATTGTTTTAAATAATTATGTAACGCATTTTTCTATGTTAAATTGTTGTTCAACTATTTTCAAATTGTATTTAAACTACTTTTATTTTAAACTATATCAATACCAATATATTTATATAAGTAAGACTTGAAGGACTTAGGACCGATAGCTCGCCTTATTTCCTGTTCTTGTTTGATTGTGGTCTTAGGGTATACTGTTATCCGTCTTATTGTCATTGAATTCGTAGTTATATATCATAGATATCGGTGTTAGATATGAAAGTCTTCACCTTATTTAATACCTTTGTAGATCAAAGGCATGCGGACCCACACTCTATTTAACTATAATAGGTATACTTAAGACTACTGCTCATTACCTCTATTACTATGATCCTCACTATAATTACTACTATTACAAGTTAACGCATGTTAAAGAGAACACTCTATATACTATACTAAAAGTTCACTATACTATAATGCAAGAGAATACACTAATCCAGAATATGACATACTATCCCTCTATACGACACTCTACTACGCAACTACCATGTAACCAGAGTTTCCCGGAAAGAAAGCAACACTACATGTATAGATCTATACAGGACGGACGCTATTAAATCCCGACTGCTAACTACAGTCCGAGCCGACTAGTCCCAGGGGTGACTATACATCGCTACACTATGTATGACCGGGAAGGTCATCGGATTCTCTATTATCACTCAGTTTTGGTACATGAGAGATCACATCCATATCCAAATTAACACACTAAGAATTAAAGTCTAAGCAAACTTCCCGAAGTAAATAAATATACATTACTATTTGAAGTTTGCAACACTACTACAGCCAGCTGGCAATAGTTTTCCTCATCTAGGTTACTTGTATGAAATCTATTATCTTATTTTTATGACTGAAAGTTTCAATGGAAATACTTTTACACACTCGAAGGATTAAACATACAAATGCTCAAATATGGAAAATTTAGGATTTTCTGGGGATTTTTACTATTCTCAAACATTAATCACAACTTTTATATTACATGATTGTAAACACTTTTATACAAGCAACAACACTAAATTCTTATGAACTCACCAGCTTTATGCTGGTACTCATTTTCAAAGTAACTTGTATTCTCAAGTCAAAAATAGACAGATACTGGTGCAACTTTTGAGAAGATGGAGCATATACAAGACCCATAGTAGACGGGATTGTTGTTGTCACTTGTTTTTACTATTATGCAATTGTTATGATACTGTACATGACGTCCTCCACCCTAGAACGTATTCGGCCGTTCTCGGTTTTGGGGTGTGACATTTACTGACCATTCAACCATTATTTTTGACATATCATACTTTCTCATAACATTCTGAAAAGGATATTTAGTTCATACATGTATAGGGTGTGTTTCAAAATAATGTTTTAATTTTGTGGAAGTCGTTATTAATGAAAGTGTTAGCTTTTCGAGGTGAGAATGCATGGTCTCAGGATACTAGAGGATTTTAGTTACATAGTAGATGGGATTCTACTCCCTTTTAAGATCCTTGGATAGAACTGTACTTACAACAGTGGAGGATACTGAAAAATAGTGTAGGAGTGGTTCTACATCTAATCATTTTAACAATAGGTGTGATGAACACAAACACTTTTTCTTCAAGACGTTGTAGAAAGGTTTAAATCTCTTTGAGGATCTTATGGTGAACATCTTTAGGGATGCTACTCTTCCTGTTAGTCTATGAATGTCTTTTGTCGATGATGTGGATTGTAAATCAATCATGCCCTTGATATATTGAGGGCTATCTTCTATCCTTCTATTGGTGACCATATATCTAAAAAACTTTCCTTCCTTCATCCCAAAGTGGCATTTGGAAGGATTTAGGTTCATGTTGTATTTATCCAGAATTTCAAAGGCTCCTTGAAGATCCTTGAGGTGATCTTCATCTTTCTTGGATTTTCCAACCAAATCATCAATATTAAATCCATTGTGTTCCCCAGTTTGTCCTTGAAAATCCGATTCAGTTACCTTTGGTATGTTGCTATTGCATTTTTAAGACCAATACGCATGGAACATATATATATATATATATATATATATATATATATATGTTGGATTAATGTCTAAGTCCATAACTATAATTGAAAAGACTTGACCCGACCCGGCATGGTCCATTTGGGTTGCATGGCATCATGCACTTGGATAGACTATAATGAGAGAAATAAGACACTTATGGTTATTAATATTTTATAAGTTCTAGTATATTAATAATAAGAATAATAAGATTATTTAATTAGTATTGATCAAGAATTAATCTAGGATTAATTAAGTGATCAAAAGAAGACTAATTTAATATATGGGTTGATTGTGCAAATCATCCATACTTAGATAGTGGGCTAATGATCCATGGATTATCTAGTTCGGCCAAAACCCATATGATGCTCCATGGATGCTCCATGGTGTATTTGAACCCATGGATCCAAGGAAATGGAAAGTCATGACAATTAGGGTTTACCCTAATTGTATGACTATATAAGCATCTTATTCTTGATCAAAATCGGCACTAGTATTATTCTAGAGTGGGCTAGCCGATTTTCATGAAGTGTAGAATTCTCTCAAGTTATTCCAAGTGTATTTGGTGTTGTTTGGACCATTTGAGGTGTCACACTTGGGGCACTAGGCACTCAAGCTTCATGAAGACATTCTACATCAAAGAGGTATGTATTCTATCTTGTTATATTGATAGTTTTGTATGCTAGATTAGGATAATACCTTGGATGTTCATATTTGCATGTATAATAGAGAAAACATAGATCCAAGGTATTTAGGGTTGCATGTACACTTACGAGTGTTAGAATGCTCATAACCCGACAGTGGTATCAGAGCCTAGGCTTGTTTTCTTGTTATACCTGCAATAGAAGCTGAAAAAATGAATTTGTTGCTGTCTGATCATCATACTCGGCGAGTCCATCAGGAGACTCGGCAAGTCCATGCGTAAAATGATTAAAACCTCCCGATCTAAACTTATAGATTTGAGATGAAGTATAATTTCCTCTCCCTTAATTATAGCTACTTTAAATACACAAGTTATGGAAGTTCAAGAGTCACTTCATTAAAGAGTAAAAGTGTAACCTTAATTAATTCCATAAGTTATAAAAAATAAAGAAAAGTTAATTATTTTATTAGTTTAAAGTCTTCCATAAGTTATGGAACTTGAAGAGTTTTTTGGATTAAAACTACTTTAAACACATAAGTTATGGAATTAATTAGTTTTGAATAGTTTCAAAACTTACCCTAAAGTTTTGGAATTTGTAAAGTTTTCTCTTATGAATACTTTAATTCCAAGTTAGCCCTTAGAATTTTAAAAGTTAAAATTCAACCGCTTATACTTTATAATATTATAAGTTAATAATATATACATATATATATATATATATATATATATATATATATATATATATATATATATATATATATATATATATGTATAAGAGTAAAGTCGGTCTTACCGCTAGTACGCCTCATTCACGAAGCCGGTCTATAAGGTGGGTATAATGTTGTGGCCTATAAAATGGCAACTTAATGGGTGTCCACTCTCACCCACCGCTTGCTTCACTGGTGGAGGGTCGTTAGCCAACGGGTTTGACAGGACTATAATTCTCCCTTCATTAAAAGTATTAATGATAAATACTAAGTAACTAAACTCTTAATAATACCCAATCTTAGTTACTTAGGAAAATGTGAATAAGGTCCTAATCCATGAAATTACACTTTGCACTTTGTTTAAGTCGGTTAGTGGAGCGTGTGTGGTTAACCGGCACACTAACTCGTATTTAACAAGGTAGGCAAAGGGTAACTTAATGTTTATCATAGTATCGATGGAGCGTGTGTGGTTAACCGGCACATCGATTGAAGGGTAAACACTTAAGGGTACCAAGTAATTTGCATGGTTACTGGACACCTTGTTTTGTGATCCTCAGCATCCCAATCACAAAACCTGAAGGGCACACTCGAGATTGAAACATGCCATTGAACAGTTCAATGAATCTCAAAGATCTAGGAGTTTCAAATCCAATTAAAACCTAATAATACATTTCGTTTATCTTGGTGGAAATTGGTGAATCGTCATTCACCTACCTTCAAATATTTTATAGTTTAGATTACGGCATACCTCTTCTAAGTTATAAAAATAGTTTCTTGGGTCCTAGCATTAATATTTCATATTGGGTGTCATATTAAGGACTTTAAATCAACTATCTTGAATATCTCCCAAAACATGTCTTGTTTAGACATTTATGATCTTCCCAAATCTCTTGAAACTAGCTTTCCTAAATGAAGATGATGTTCCAATGGAAATCATACTTCTTTCACCTCCTCCAATTATTCTCCCTAACCCACAATTTCTTGAAAAGTTTAAGGTCACTCAACCCCTATTGGCAAGGCAAGGTCTAGGTGTGATCACATCTTGGAGATGTAGTCACATATTGACAAGTCGGGAGAGTTGGGTGTCAAAGTCTTGAGAAAGTTGGTGGTTCAACTACTTTCTAAGTCACATAGTGAGTTCCTTTGGGACACTTATGAAACAGACTATGACAAGACCCTTAATGATCTTATCTGTTTGCTAAGATCAACTTCCTAAAACTTAATGGACATTGACAATGATGACATTGGATATCTAGAAAAGCATTCTCTTCCCAATGGAAAGGGATCGGCCATAGTCAACTCGGTTGACCAAATGGTAAAGAGAAAAGCTAAGTCTGTGATAGTCTTGTGTACCATTTTCAAAGGGTCCATGTGTTTATATTGCCAAAGGAAGGGGAATTGGTTGCAAAGCTGCCAAATTTACCTAAGGATGTTAAAGTCAATAAGTTTGACTCTACTTCAGGTAAAGTCCACTATCTAACTCTGCTAAGTTTCTATTATGAGATTCTTATTACATGATGTGACTGGGTCACATGTTGATGTTTTAAGAATCAAAGAAAAAGTGAAGGAACTTAAAGAAAGAATATGCTGAATCTGATCGCATAGATGGATTTCTATCGCGTAGTTTGAAGATCGGATTCTTGAGCTACTTCTTAGGAGTTATGAGGTATTCCTTAGGAATAGATAACAACAAGTTTTCATATGGATTGCAAGGATAAGTTTTTCCGCATAGTTTTAAAATAAAAGAATTTTTTTTTGATTTTATTTATTTTAAAATATCCTTACAATGGCATTTGAGGAAAAATTGTTGCTTATATGATTCCATTAATAGCAAGAGTGGAAATATGAAATTGATTCCTTCATTTGTGGTAATGTCTAAATTTACCAAATAAGGAAAGATTCTCATCATCCAAAGTCTCAATTGGACCGGGACTTGGAATCATGCAAGTTCTATAGCATGATGAATGAGAACTTCAAGTGTTGGAAAAATTAAGACTAATTACTTGTTCACATGGATGTGTGAGTCAAGTAATGGACTAAGGGATCGAGTACATAGTCATGTGCACTGATTAAGTTCACCATAAAAGATATAAGGCTATTCGTCATAGTTTACTAAAGCTCAGTAAATATGATTATACTTACAAGCTTAAGTGTAACTCTGAGACATTGGAAAAGGTTGCAATGCATGGCAGAGCAAATAAGAAGAATCAAATTAGGCAGAAGGATAGATGTTCCTCAAATCTGTAAAGATGGGAGAGTACTTTAGTCTCAGTTTTGTGATCATCTTAATGATTAAGAAACCATATCAAAATTAGTTCTCTAAGGTAGTCTTAGTGCATTCTTATGACTAAGAAGAAGGGATCTTGAATTGTTGAAATGGTTAAATCAAGAAGATGAGTCATACTTCGTTCCAATACAAGTCTTAGAGTCATACTCCAAGATTATAATTTGAGTGACATATCTTAAAGAAAGGTTTAAAACACTTGTCAAATGTAAGAGTAAAAGTTTTCTACTCTTGTACATTTGAAATTGGTAAGTTGTGATGTTTTGGATAAAACACAGACCAACTTAGGCCAATTGTGTGAAGTGTTTGTCTTGATTAGAATCCACACTATCTCTTGGATGTTTGACCAGGGAGTCTTATAGGTCAAGAGTACAGTGGGAGTCTTAAAGGTCTTGAAAGTCTCAAGAACTAATCAAGAATAAAACTTGAAATTCTTCACAAGCACACGACTTGAGGTTTATAACCTATCGTGCTGACATATTCTGTGCCCATTCCAATTAAAGTTGGCTTTGCATATGAGTTCTTAGAGTTCTCAATTGGTTGCACAACAACTTGGAATCAATGGCAGGCCCTTGAGCTGCCAGGTGGCAAGAAATTAAGATTGAGTTCAATCCATATGGTTTTGGATTTGTCATTATCTTTGTCTTGTGATTATGGTTTTGACAAATTCATATGGGTAGTGTCACACCCCGAAAACCGAAGGCGGAAAACATTTCTGGGGTTGACTCCACGTTGAGTATCGAATCCAATGCACATAGTAAGTAAAGTAATACAACCATTACATTACATAATAAAGTTTTTACAATTGTTTCAAAAGTAAAGTTTGTACAGTTGTGATACATAGTATATATAAACAAAATGAAACGGATCTTTATGTACTCCGTCTTCAAGCAAAAAGGATCTTCGAGTACCTGTTCTAACGCTGACCTGAGAACACAAGCGATTTGAAAATCAGCATAAAGCTGGTGAGTTCATAAGCGGTTCTTGTTTGTGAAAATGTTTCGAGTTTCCTTTCAGTTTCTGAAATGTTATGAACACCAAGAAAATCCCGTATTTTCTTAGTAGTTGGTTATTGTTTCACAAATGCAAAGTATAGTAAGTTTGTATACTGAAAACATGTCTACTCATGTGAAAATGTATAATTGGTTATCTGACTTGTTAAACTGTTCTGTTTACTTATCATGTGTTACCAGGAAAGTCCCATACTTTCCTTATTGTATGTTACAAATTGTAAAAGATGTAATGTTATCTAGTTTGTTACTCTTTCTAGTTATGTAAGTGTTACCCAGGAAAGCCCCATGCTTTCCTGCATGTTGATTTCTAATGTAAACAATGTTAAAGATGTAAAAGATGTAATCATGTTTATGTTCCATGTTTTCCCCATGAAAGTCCCGTACTTTCCTGATTAATAGTTACTGTAAGTGAAAGATGTAAAAGATGTAAAAGATGTATCGTGTGGTTCATTATTACTATAAGTAAATCTCTGTTATCCTAATTGCGAGTTCCATAACTATACAATAGACTAAAACTTGTGGCAATAAGTAGTCCACATGTGGCAATAAGTCGTCCACATACTTATGACTTTCGTCACCCTTGAACCATTTCGGTTCGGCTGTAGCTAGCAGCCAGGTGTGGGGTAGTCAGCCCCGTATAGATCTATACACTCAAGTCACGCTCTCTAAATACCAGAGATTCTGGTTATGGGTGTAGTCCTCCACGTGCGTATCTCGGTGGAGTGTTCTCTGAGGACGTGTCTCCAATCATACAGGATTAACAAATTTACTAGTAATAATATGATAGTCCTCCACTCGCATACATGTGTGGAGTGTTACCGAGGACAAAACAGTGTACATGTATTATATTCAAATGTTTAATGCCATGCTTTTAACTGATAAATTGTGGAAAGCCATTTGTGAAATATATGTAAAACATAACAGTTTAAAGACCTATTTCACAAATATATGTTACGTGATCTGCATGTTCAAATGGTTATTAGTTGTGGTAATCAGTTATAAAAGCATATGAAATATGAAACACATATTTGCAAACATGTTTTGAGTACAAGAATTCCCTTGTACTTTGCTTGTGTTCCCCCCTAAAAACAGTGAAAACAGTGGAAAATGGTAGGGGTATGAACTCACCGGACTCGGAAACGTGTCGGTTTTGAATGCTAGACATTGGTTCGGGGTTTGATTACTCGCGATGTTCCTATGTAAAATGAAATAATGTCCATATATATACAATTAGGGATACATTCACTAATCATATGGAACATTACACTCCGATGAGGTTAAACACCTCAAAACGAGCGTTTGGAGTGACCCGGGTGACATCTTCGGACGTGTAAAGGCACTAGGGACTTGGGACTTGAGTTTACTCCCCGAGAGTAAACATTTTAAGGAGATTACAACTATTGAACACACACATACATGAGTTTACGGCCGTAAACTCATGTGGGTGTGGTTTTGATGGTTTAAGGGCTCAAATGGACATGGGGATTGCTAGAATGGATTATCTAAAATGCCTTGGAACACTTGGAATGAATTTACATCATTTAAAACATGAGTTTACGGCCACACTCATAGAGTTTATGGCCGTAAACTCACCCATGGCTAAGAATGGTTAATTTGAACTATATAGGACAATCACGTGTGATTCTAACTAATTTTCTAAGCATTGTTATGAATTTAGGTTACCATTTTACAAACTTTTAGGAGTTTACGGCCTAGGAGGAGTTCTTTGGCCGTAAAATCACATATGTAGGGCATATGTTGTGTTTAAGGTCTCCAAATCATTTTTAGATGAATCTAGGATTTACCACAAGGCCATTGGTTGAGTTTGAAAGCATTTTGACATGTTTTAAGGCACTAAATCACCATTTAAGAGGAGTTTACGGCCCAAGAGTATGCCTTGGCCGTAAACTCAGTTTTATTACCCAAAAATCATGTTTAAAGTGTTCCAAGTCTAGATTAGCAAGCCTAAATGTCATATCTAAGTCCTAACTATGATTTGGAAGGGTTAATTGGATCAAAAACCCTTTGAATATGAGTTTACGGCCCAAGAATGTGTCTTGGCTGTAAACTCACTTTTGTCCCTCAAAATCAATGTTTTATATGTTATAAGTCCTTTCCATTAAGCCATTAAGTCATATCTAATGTCCAACCATGCTGAGGAAGGGGTTTTAGGGCTTAAAAACCCCATTTCTTGGAGTTTACGGCCCAAGCTAGTTTCTTGGCCGTAAACTCATGCTCTTGGTCCCAAAACACAATTTAAACACAAATTTAAAGGCTAAAGAGGTTGAATAACAAGTTAGGGGTGTTACCTCTTTGATTTCAAGCCTTAATTCTTTGTTTTGGACCTTGATTTTGGGTTGAGGAGAGAGGTTGTGAGTGTTAATTGAGAAATTGACCAAAGGCTTCAAATGGAGTCTTAAACACATTTATATAGTGTGTAAGTTTTGGACACGGTGGAATTCTACCCGATACCGGTGTTAGACGAGGCTTTTGATCGTACCCGATTGAGTTACCGTAACCCGATACGGTAATTTCTAGAAATATTCCGATCACTAAAGTTGGGTGTTAAAATGATTTCTAAATGTATTAAGACACCCATTAAGTCATTTTAAATGTGTACCAGATAATGACTTAATTAAACGGAAGATCGGAAATCGAAATCGGAAACGACGATTGGTTGCGCGAATTGTACTACGAAAGAGTTACAATAAATGATACGGAAATTTCGGGTTGTTACATTATCCCCCCGTTAAAGGGAATTTCGTCCCGAAATTTAAAGTTTAGATCATAAGACAAGATACAAATCATGGATCAGAAAAGAGTTGTGGATACTTCTGTTTCATTGAATCTTCCCGTTCCCAAGTGAATTCTGGTCCCCGCTTGGCATTCCAGCGAACCTTCACTAACGGGATGCGACTTTGTTTTGTACGTTTGACTTCTCGATCCATGATTTCGATCGGCTCCTACACAAAGTTGAGGTTTTCATTGATCTCGATCTCATCTAAGGGAATTGTTAGGGTTTCATCGGATAGGCACTTTTTGAGCTTTGAAACATGGAAGACAGGATGAATGTTACTGAGTTCGTGAGGTAAATGGAGTTTATAGGCAATTGGACCGATCCTGGAGAGGATCTCAAAGGGTCCAATGTACCTTGGATTAAGTTTCCCACGCTTACCAAAGCGTACAGTGCCTTTCCAGGGCGAGACTTTCAACAGGACACGATCTCCAACCTGGAATTCTAGCGGTTTCCGACGATTATCAGCGTAACTCTTTTGACGATCACGTGAGGTTTTTAGTCGGTTACGGATTTGAATGATCTTTTCAGTGGTTTCGCGGATGATTTCAGGACCAGTGAGAGCACTATCGGGGACTCGACTCTTGGCTAACTATGTATCCCCCACCTCGGCCCAACACAGAGGGGATCTGCACTTACGACCGTATAGGGCTTCGAACGGAGCGACCCTAATGCTGGTGTGGTAACTGTTGTTGTACGAGAATTCGATCAAGGATAAATGTGTGTCCCACGACTTTCCAAAGTCAATGACACACGCCCTAAGCATGTCCTCCAGGGTTTGGATTGTTCTCTCACTCTGTCCATCGGTCTGAGGATGATACGCCGTGGTCATATCTAGTTTGGTTCCTAGGGCTTTCTGAAGGGATTGCCAGAATCTGGAGGTAAACCTACTATCTCGATCAGAGATAATGGATACAGGTACACCGTGTAGACGTACTACCTCCTGGATGTAGATTCGCGCGAGTCTTTCCATCTTGTATGATTCTTTAATTGTAATGAAGAGAGCGGATTTTGTCAAACGATCGACAATTACCCAAATGGTATCATACCCACTAGAACACTTAGGTAGTTTGGTGATGAAGTCCGTGGTAATCATCTCCCATTTCCACTCGGGAATCTTGGGTTGTTGGAGCAGACCTGAAGGTTTTTGATGTTCAACTTTGACCTTGGCGCAAGTCAGACACTTGCCCAAAAATGTAGCTATCTCAGCTTTCATGTTTGGCCACCAGTATTGCTTCTTGAGATCCAGGTACATCTTGTCCGAACCTGGGTGAACAGAGTATTTGGTTCTGTGTGCTTCCTCCATGACTATTTCCCTGAATCCACCAGATTTGGGAATCCAGATTCGATTCATAAAACAGTGAACTCCGTCACCTCTGATCTCAAGTTTCTTTTCCATTCCTTTCAAGACTTCATTTGACATGTTCTCGGGTTTGAGGGCTATTAACTGAGCTTCTCGGATCTACATGGGTAAGTTGGAATGGATGGTCATTGTCAGGTTCTTCACTTTGTGGCATGCACTATCCTTTCGGCTAAGGGCATCTGCTACCACATTGGCCTTGCTGGGGTGGTAACGGATTTCGCACTCGTAATCACTGAGTAATTCTACCCATAGCCGTTGCCTCATGTTTAAGTCTTTCTGATCAAAGATGTGTTGCAGGCTCTTGTGATCAGTGAAGATTGTGCACTTGGTTCCGTAGAGATAATGTCTCCAAATCTTCAATGCGAAGACTACTGCTCCTAGTTCGAAGTCATGTGTGGTATAGTTGACCTCGTGTGCTTTCAACTGTCTTGAGGCATAGGAAATCACCTTTCCTCTTTGCATAAGTACACAGCCTAAACCTTGATTAGACGCATCGCCGTAGACAACGAAATCCTCCGTCCCTTCAGGCAGAGACAAAACAGGCGCGCTGCATAAGGCTCTCTTTAATGTTTGGAATGCGGTTTCTTGTTTATCACTCCAACAAAAGGGTACACCTTTCTGTGTTAGAGTGGTTAAAGGTTTGGCGATTTTGGAAAAGTTCTGAATGAATCGTCGATAGTAGCCGGTGAGGCCCAAGAATTGACGAATTTTTGTGGGTGTTTTCGGTGCCGACCAATTCTCTATCGCTTTAATCTTGGAAGGATCTACATGAATACCCTCCTCGCTTACTACATGACCGAGGAAAGTTACCTTCCGTATCCAGAATTCACATTTGGAAAATTTCGCGTATAGATTTTCGGATTTAAGGGTCCCCAACACTAGCCTCAAGTGTTGCTTGTGGTCTTCTTCGCTTCGAGAGTAGACGAGAATGTCATCAATGAACACGATGACAAATTTGTCCAAGAAAGGACAACACACCCGGTTCATCAGGTCCATGAACGCAGCCGGTGCATTGGTTAGACCGAAGGGCATCACTACAAACTCGTAGTGTTCATACCGAGTCCTAAAAGCTGTCTTGGAAACATCATTTTCTTGGACTCGTAATTGATGGTACCCTGACCGAAGGTCTATTTTTGAAAAGTAGCTGGCTCCTTGGAGTTGATCGAAGAGGTCATCTATTCGTGGAAGAGGATATCGGTTCTTAACGGTCAGCTTGTTCAGTTCACGATAGTCGATACACATCCGAAAGGATCCATCTTTCTTCTTGACAAACAGAACCGGAGCTCCCCAGGATGAGGAACTCGGTCTAATAAATCCTTTACTGAGCAACTCATTGAGTTGACTGGATAACTCCTGCATTTCTGCCGGAGCTAAGCGATACGGAGATTTTGCTACGGGAGTAGCTCCAGGAATTAGATCAATACGGAACTCGACCTGACGTTCGGGAGGAATTCCTGGAAGTTCTTCGGGAAATACATCGGGAAAGTTACAGACTTCGGGGATGCTCGCGAGGTCTCTAACTTCTTGTTTCTCGTTGATCACATGAGCTAAGAATGCAACGCACTCCTTTCGAAGGAGCTTTCGAGCTTTGATGCAAGAAATGATATGAAGATTGGAACTGGGTTTATCGCCATAGATTACGAGAGTTTGATCCGAAGGAAGATTGAGACGGATAGCTTTTTCGTAACAAAGAATGCAGCATGATTGGGACTCAACCAATCCATGCCAATGCTAACATCAAAGCTCTTAATGGAAACGGGCATTAGATCTATAGGAAATGAGTGATCGTTTAAGGTAAGCGCACAACCTATGAACACATCGTTAGCCATCTCGACGGTAAACGTTTCGGTTAGGGGTCGAGGATTAGGTTTTAAATTATGTTTAAATGCATAACTAACAAAACTCCTTTCAGCACCCGAATCGAAAAGAATACTAGCATATGAGTTGTCGAGAAGGAACGTACCCGAAACAATAGTGGGATCAGCAACTGCTTCCTCCCGTCCCATGGTTAGAACCCTTCCAGTGTTATCAGTAGTTGACTTCTTGGGACAGTTCCTTTTAAAGTGCCCAACTTCTCCACAGTTGTAGCAGGCTTGACTAACACCTGCTCCCGATGATTGGTTGGCTGATTGGGTAGGAGTTCTGCAGAATCGAACTGTGTGCCCTTTCTTACCACAGTTGGTGCAAGACAATTCTCGACAGGGACCAGGATGATGATGGTATTTACACTTGTCACACAGAGGGAGGTTACCAGCATATTTACTGGTAGGAGTTGAGGCTGTGGATCCCTGACAGAAACAGCGGCAACAGGGGTTGTAGTAGCAGCATGGACTGCTACCGTTTGTTGGTTCTTGGAAGATCCTTGAGAAGATTGACCCTTCTTCTTCTTCCAGAATTTCCTCTTTTCACCACTCCCTTGAGTCGGCTCAGAAGTGGTAGTGATTTCCTTAACATCGTCGCTGTGATCAACCAGAATTTGAGCTAAAGTCTTGGTACTATCATAGGTATCCGGATGAGAAGCCAAAACATGACTCTTTGTCGGTTGAGATAATCCCCAAACGAACCTTTCGATCTTTTTGTTTTCAGGAGTGACTAGTCCCGGGCAAAGAAGTGCGAGATCATCAAATCGGGAAGTATATGCAGCAATGTCGGAACCCTTCATCCTCAGGTTCCAGAGCTCGTGCTCTAATTTCTGCATTTCACCACGGGGGCAGTACTCGGCAATGAGAAGTTCTTTCATGGCCTCCCAGCCCATGGCATTGGCTACGGTTAAAGTCAGAGATTTGACTCGGCCATTCCACCAAGTCAAGGCTTTATCAACGAAGGTACAGGCTGCGAACTTGACTTTATCGGACTCCGCACAAGCACAGATTTCAAAAATGGACTCCATTTTCTCGAACCATCGAGATAAGGAAATGACACCTCCAGTGCCATTAAAGGATGTTGGTTTTGCGTTCATGAAATCCTTGTAGGAACCCCCTCTTTGATGTCCATGGCTACCTTCAGGGTTTTGAGATTGAGGACCACCACTTGAACCACTAGGGTTCATTTGTGACATAGCTGCTACCATCGCAGCTGTCATCATCGTCTGGAGCGATGCTAGATCGAACTGGGGAGGGGGTGGCGGCGAAGAAGGATTGTTGTTGTTCTTTGAACTGGGTCTCTTTCGGGGAGGCATCTTGATCTAATAAGATCAAGAAAGAGAGAATGGTAAGTCCTCTACATTGAATCGATAGAAAGACAATTATATGATTCGAATAAGCGATAAATCAAGAAAGAGTTATGGAATATATAATTTATCGCTAAGAATAATCACAGAAGAACACTCGAATAACGATTACGAAAGAGGATCGGGATCGAGAAACACTCCCATAGTATTTCATGAATTGTTTACGACAATGATTCAATGTTTGGGATTTTAGGGTAAGTTTTAGGCATGCCGCATACCACAGTCACTCCCAAGCACATGTTGGCCGTGTCTCGAATGAATATAGTTGGCCAGGCCATATTGACCCTAGACACGACTACATAACTGCCCAGGTTTAACCATAGTACCCAACACCCAATTACTTATGTTCGGTTCTACTTGTAGTTACGGATGACGACGGTTCGGTATACTTGTATACTTTTGAAAATACTTGTAGTTTGAAGATACTTTTTAATTCAGAGCACTTAGGCCCTTTAGTGTTTATAGTTTTATACCATGTAAGGTTTGGTATACTTCATTCACTATAAACAAGGGCTCTGATACCAATCTGTCACACCCCAAAAACCGAAGGCGGAAAACATTTCCGGGGTTGACTCCACGTTGAGTATCGAATCCAATGCTTGAGTATCGAATCCAATGCACATAGTAAGTAAAGTAATACAACCATTACATTACATAATAAAGTTTTTACAGTTGTTTCAAAAGTAAAGTTTGTATAGTTGTGATACATAGTATATATAAACAAAATGAAACGGATCTTCATGTACTCCATCTTCAAGCAAAAAGCATCTTCGAGTACCTGTTCTAACGCTGACCTGAGAACACAAGCGATTTGAAAATCAGCATAAAGCTGGTGAGTTCATAAGCGGTTCTTGTTTGTGAAAATGTTTCGAGTTTCCTTTCTGTTTCTGAAATGTTATGAACACCAAGAAAATCCCGTATTTTCTTAGTAGTTGGTTATTGTTTCACAAATGTAAAGTATAGTAAGTTTGTATACTGAAAACATGTCTACTCATGTGAAAATGTATAATTGGTTATCTGACTTGTTAAACTGTTCTGTTTACTTATCATGTGTTACCAGGAAAGTCCCATACTTTCCTTATTGTATGTTACAAATTGTAAAAGATGTAATGTTATCTAGTTTGTTACTCTTTCTAGTTATGTAAGTGTTACCCAGGAAAGCCCCATGCTTTCCTGCATGTTGATTTCTAATGTAAACGCTGTTAAAGATGTAAAAGATGTAATCATGTTTATGTTCCATGTTTTCCCCAGGAAAGTCCCGTACTTTCCTGATTAATAGTTACTGTAAGTGAAAGATGTAAAAGATGTAAAAGATGTATCGTGTGGTTCATTATTACTATAAGTAAATCACTGTTATCCTAATTGCGAGTTCCATAACTATACAATAGACTAAAACTTGTGGCAATAAGTAGTCCACATGTGGCAATAAGTCGTCCACATACTTATGACTTTCGTCACCCTTGAACCATTTCGGTTCGGCTGTAGCTAGCAGCCAGGTGTGGGGTAGTCAGCCCCGTATAGATCTATACACTCAAGTCACGCTCTCTAAATACCAGAGATTCTGGTTATGGGTGTAGTCCTCCACTTGCGTATCTCGGTGGAGTGTTCTCCGAGGACGTGTCTCCAATCATACAGGATTAACAAATTTACTAGTAATAATATGATAGTCCTCCACTCGCATATATGTGTGGAGTGTTACCGAGGACAAAACAGTGTACAGGTATTATATTCAAATGTTTAATGCCATGCTTTTAACTGATAAATTGTGGAAAGCCATTTGTGAAATATATGTAAAACATAACAGTTTAAAGACCTATTTCACAAATATATGTTACGTGATCTGCATGTTCAAATGGTTATTAGTTGTGGTAATCAGTTATAAAAGCATATGAAATATGAAACACATATTTGCAAACATGTTTTGAGTACAAGAATTCCCTTGTACTTTGCTTGTGTTCCCCCCCTAAAAACAGTGAAAACAGTGGAAAAGGGTAGGGGTATGAACTCACCGGACTCGGAAACGTGTCGGTTTTGAATGCTAGACGTTGGTTCGGGGTTTGATTACTCGCGATGTTCCTATGTAAAATGAAATAATGTCCATATATATACAATTAGGGATACATTCACTAATCATATGGAACATTACACTCCGATGAGGTTAAACACCTCAAAACGAGCGTTTGGAGTGACCCGGGTGACATCTTCGGACGTGTAAAGGCACTAGGGACTTGGGACTTGAGTTTACTCCCCGAGAGTAAACATTTTAAGGAGATTACAACTATTGAACACACACATACATGAGTTTACGGCCGTAAACTCATGTGGGTGTGGTTTTGATGGTTTAAGGGCTCAAATGGACATGGGGATTGCTAGAATGGATTATTTAAAATGCCTTGGAACACTTGGAATGAATTTACATCATTTAAAACATGAGTTTACGGCCACACTCATAGAGTTTATGACCGTAAACTCACCCATGGCTAAGAATGGTTAATTTGAACTATATAGGACAATCACGTGTGATTCTAACTAATTTTCTAAGCATTGTTATGAATTTAGGTTACCATTTTACAAACTTTTAGGAGTTTCCGGCCTTGGAGGAGTTCTTTGGCCGTAAACTCACATATGTAGGGCATATGTTGTGTTTAAGGTCTCCAAATCATTTTTAGATGAATCTAGGATTTACCACAAGGTCATTGGTTGAGTTTGAAAGCATTTTGACATGTTTTAAGGCACTAAATCACCATTTAAGAGGAGTTTACGGCCCAAGAGTATGCCTTGGTCGTAAACTCAGTTTTATTACCCAAAAATCATGTTTAAAGTGTTCCAAGTCTAGATTAGCAAGCCTAAATGTCATATCTATGTCCCAACTATGATTTGGAAGGGTTAATTGGATCAAAAACCCTTTGAATATGAGTTTACGGCCCAAGAATGTGTCTTGGCCGTAAACTCACTTTTGTCCCTCAAAATCAATGTTTTATATGTTATAAGTCCTTTCCATTAAGCCATTAAGTCATATCTAATATCAAACCATGCTAAGGCCCAAGCTATTTCCTTGGCCGTAAACTCATGCTCTTGGTCCCAAAACATAATTTAAACACAAATTTAAAGGCTAAAGAGGTTGAATAACAAGTTAGGCGTGTTACCTCTTTGATTTCAAGCCTTAATTCTTTGTTTTGGACCTTGATTTTGGGTTGAGGAGAGAGGTTGTGAGTGTTAATTGAGAAATTGACCAAAGGCTTCAAATGGAGTCTTAAACACGTTTATATAGTGTGTAAGTTTTGGACACGGTGGAATTCTACCCGATACCGGTGTTAGACGAGGCTTTTGATCGTACCCGATTGAGTTACCGTAACCCGATACGGTAATTTCTAGAAATATTCCGATCACTAAAGTTGGGTGTTAAAATGATTTCTAAATGTATTAAGACACCCATTAAGTCATTTTAAATGTGTACCAGATAATGACTTAATTAAACGGAAGATCGGAAATCGAAATCGGAAACGACGATTGGTTGCGCGAATTGTACTGCGAAAGAGTTACAATAAATGATACGGAAATTTCGAGTTGTTACAGGTAGGAACTCATACACCATATAAATCTAAGTGTCATAAGGTTTCTCTCTGATTCATGAAAATGATGGTGAGGAAACACTTTCACTAAGTAGATTTTAGTTAGATAGCAATTGTTATATTTGCATTCTCAAAGTCGTTAGTGGAGCGTGTGTGGTTTACCGGCACACTAACCTGGACTTGTGTGAAGTGGCAAAAGGGTCTAACCATTATGATTACGGCATCCCTCTTCATAATTTTTTAGACACACAAGTGTGCTATCTAAGGGAAGGTGTATGATTTTGATAAAGTTCTATAAAAACAATCCAGTATCAGAAATCTGAACTTTGGTAAGAAAGTCAATAAAGTATTGATTTCTAGAAGTCCAGTTGATTTCTGAGTACATGTCAAAGCTATTGGGAGCATAAGTGTTATGCTAATGATCATCATGTTAGTGGGAGCATGATAATTATGATAAAGATTGCAAGTTAGCAATGTTAATTATAGAAAACAAAAGGTTTCAATTGAGAAAAAATTGTTTTGCTATAATTAAAGGAGAGGAAATTATACTTCATCTCAAATCTATAAGCTTAGATCGTGAGGTTTTAATCATTTAGTCAAGGAAATATATATGAGTTTCATGTTGGAATGGCTCAACATAAGGAAATTCTGTATATGGGTCCATTATTTACGTTCTTAAATTCGATTATGATTACAACATCCCTTTTCATAATCTAATTATGAGAACTTGGCAAATAGAAATGGAAATGTTATAGCAAAAGAATGGTTTAGTCTTTATGTGAGACATCATGAATCGTGTCCCATATGCTTCGGATATAGGTTCGATTACATGTGCTATATTTATCCTTTCTAAAAGTTTCCAAATGCCTGGGGCATTAAGAAGGGAAAAGGTTTAGAACTGGATATGACTAAAAGGATTAAACAATTGTCGAGGACAATCTAAGGTTTACCAAAGATTGGTTTCTCAAGGACAAATGGAAGTATAGTGATAATTCTGGAAGGACCATATTGACATAATCTTTAAGGAGGCAACTCTTGTTCAGAAGTGATAGTCAAAATGAATCTGGAAATGTTTCAAAGTTAGAAATTTCAATCTGTGTAAGATTAAGGAAACTTAATGCAAGAAGGATGTTTCCAAGGAATTGATCTCCTTTGGAATACTTTGTAATGATTGTTGCCAAGTCTTTCTGACTTTGTGCATAATCATTACAAGAGGATCAATGCATATAAGTTTAGAATCTAACAGATTTCAGTAAATAACATGAATTTGAAATTCTTATATTTACAGTAAGGATTTGGGAGTGTGAAAAGAGAATCATTGAAGTTATATTCAATTGATCTAGTTCAAAAAGTAAAGATCATAGACAAACATAATATGCATACTTGGTGTATGGCATGACTAGTGTTTAGAAAACATAGTGTACATGCTTGCAGCATGGGACAACTATTGTTTTAAATTCAAGAATAAAGTTGATAGCTGAAACAGTATACAATGAATAATGTGTAATCATATGGTGATAAATAAAAGGTGTTTTATTTATGTTCATAGGTTTTGATACCATATTGGATTCAATTATTATTGTGTTTCACTTTACATGTTTTGACTTCCCGAATAAACTAGGTTATTCTTTCGGAATGACTAAGTTATTCAAACCATCCACAGTCGGTCATATGTTGGAAGTAGATATGAATTAAGATTGTCATGGGTTGGCTTGTAGAGGTCTAAGGTTTTGGACAAAGGGCTACAACACTCATGAGTGCTCATAAGTTCTGAGTATTGGATTCAACCCGCGCTCATTGGAATCACTTCATGGATTTTATCACGAGTGATCATGAGATGATAATATCTTATATTCTTCAAACCTAGAGATATGAGTTGTTACTATGAGTTGATAGTACATTGATTGCACGAAAACGCATTGGTAACTCGATGTTATAAAAGTCATTGACAAAGGTCAGCGTTCATCTACAAGGTCAAAGTTTGACAGAAGCTTTTGAGAGCTATGATTGCTAGTTGGTTCCTGAAGTCATACGTAATAATAGTTTTAGACTTATCCAAGTGGGAGACTGTTGGATTAATGTCTAAGTCCATAACTATCATTGGTAAGACTTGACCCGACCCGGCATGGTCCATTTGGGTTGCATGGCATCATGCACTTGGATAGACTATAATGAGAGAAATAAGACACTTATGGTTATTAATATATTATACGTTCTAGTATATTAATAATAAGAATAATAAGATTATTTAAATAGTATTGATCAAGAATTAATCTAGGATTAATTAAGTGATCAAAAGAAGACTAATTAAATATATGGGTTGGTTGTGCAAATCATCCATACTTATATAGTGGGCTAATGCTCCATGGATTATCTAGTTGGGCCAAAACCCATATGATGCTCCATGGTGTATTTGAACCCATGGATCCAAGGAAATCGAAAGTCATGACAATTAGGGTTTACCCTAATTGTATAACTATATAAGCCTCTTATTCTTGATCATAATCGACACTAGTATTATTCTAGAGAGGGCTAGCCGATTTTCATGAAGTGTAGAATTCTCTCAAGTTATTCCAAGTGTATTTGGTGTTGTGTGAACCATTTGAGGTGTCACACTTGGGGCACTAGGCACTCAAGCTTCATGAAGACATTCTACATCAAAGAGGTATGTATTCTATCTTGTTATATTGATAGTTTTGTATGCTAGATTAGGATAATACCTTGGATGTTCATATTTGCATGTATAATAGAGAAAACATAGTTCCAAAGTATTTAGGGTTTCATGTACACATAGGAGTGTTAGAATGCTCATAACCCAACAATATACATGTAGGAGTTATGAAGGAAAGATCGAATGGTTCTATCTGTATTTATTGGAATCTTGCTGAAGCGTTCATGAACTTTACTAGCTCATGTCTTGTAATAGCATCTATCATCGAGTTTATGTGTGTTAAAGGGAAAGGATCCTTGGGACATGCCTTGTCATGATCCATGTAATCTATACATACTTTCTAGAATCCATTCTTCTTTTGGATCACCACAAAGTTAGCTACCATCTTAGGAATTTTACTTCTTTAATTATTCATATCTTGAGCAGTTTTTCAACTTCTTATTGAATGATTTGGTTCCTCTTGGGTGCAAATGTACTATTTTTTTTGTGTATAGGCCTACAAGAAGGATCTATATTGAGTTTATAAGTTATAATTTTCTTATCTATATTTGTTATATCCTTATTTTTCCAAGCAAAGGACTTGTGGCATTCCTTATATTCCTGTTTATCACTTGTGATCTTCACTATCCCCCAAGGATTGGGCATCTTTACACATTGGTTTTATTTCCCTCATGTCATGGATACATTATCTACCTAATATTATATTAGAGGAAGACAATGTATTAAATACACAAAAGTTTTTTTATAGAATTTACCCCCTCAATGTAGAAAGGTAATTTGATCTCCTCGATCGTGTGCATTGTTTAACCATTGAATCCTATTAGTAGTGAGGAACTTTTAACTATTTTCTGATTCTGTGATATTCATCCTTTTCAGTGCATCTTGGAGTACGATTCATCTTGGAGTACGATTTTAACTGAGGATCCTTCATTTACAAGGATCCTTTTGATAAAGTGGTTGACGACGAAGTGAGTGATCACCAACCCGTCATGGTGTGTATCCTGGACGTCTTCCCTATTCATTTCATCGAATGTGATTTCCTTGTCATTCGTGACCTAGGTATTCTTTGATGTTTTTTTTTATTTTTCTATGTTATCCACTTTCGTAAGCTATTTTCCTCTAGAATAAGAAGTTACACAAATGTTAGAACCTCTAGAAATAATATTGTTTAACTTGGCCTCTATAGGAGGGGATCCTGGTTTTTCTAGGATCTTAGCTGGATCCTGATCTTTTACTTTTGATCTTTTGTTTCTCCTTATTAGGATCTGTTTAAGATATCATTTTCTTAGGGGATAACTGATCTCCTTCCCGAGAGCTATACAATTGTTGGTAACGTGGACAAAGTCTTCATGGTGCAGACACCATATAGACTTCTCATTCTATTTGGTGGAATTTTCTCTTTTCAAAATGGTGCGATGTAACAATGCCAAGAGTTATTCAAATGAATCTTTTAACTTGATCTCTTTCAAGATATTTACTGCTACTGTGTAATAATTTAAAACTTTTTACATTTATATTTACCTATCTCCATAGATTTTACATTTGAAGAATGTATATGGTAATTATTAAGTCTTTCATTTATAGAAACACTTTTCGAATGTGAAATGAACTTTCGTATTTGGAATGTAATTTCAAATGATTAAATATGTATTATTCATACAAGATTAGGAATATCACTATCCTCCTACTAGTTCTTCGTTAACAAAATGTAATCTTCATTTCGATATAAAAACACACCATGTGTTTCTATATTAGAATTATTATTCTAACATTGAGATGTTTGCTTTATATCCATAAGTGGATCTTAAGCCTTACACATTTTTTCAAGATAAAATGGATTACAAAAAAGTCCACCCTAAGATATATAGATATATTCAAGTAGATGTTTATTAATAAAAACGTTTTTTCTTGAAATCTATTTGCCATATCTTACATTAAGAATATGTACTTATGGTAAATAATATCCTCTGTTGATCTAATCATAGCTACTTGTAAAAAGGTTTGATCATAGTTAATAACATGATTATGTTAAATATCGTAGTCAATGGCATGGGTATGTGAAAATCCTTATATACAAGTATTGCTTCATGTGTAATTCACACCAAGGTTTGATGAAGGCATCTTCCTTGGTTACTCCACTAACAAGGTTGCTTATCAAGTTCTCATTAGACGCACAAGGTTGATAATTGAAAGCTTTGATGTGAATTTTATGACTATCACATTGGTAACACCGCTCCATCAACCGAAACTACAACAATTCTAGAAAGTGACATTCCTGCCTCTTTGGGTCCATTAAATCTAGTTGAAGTAAACTATGATGATCTCTTCGATCTGGTAGATACAACCAAGTTATCCGAAGTGCTTGTTTCTCTAGAAGATCAGCAGCAGCATGCTGATGTATCTGTTCCAACATTGTCCGAAGAAGTATCACTAAATACTTACACCTTGCCGGTTGAGGGGGAAGAACTCAATTCCGGACCATACAACAACCATCGAAGTTCCAGTACTAGAAGATGAAGCTCATATCCGCAGAAAGTTTCAACCATCAAGCATTTCTTCGGATTCGGATGATGAAAACATGGAAAACACTGACACAAGAACAGGTTCAAGGATCTTGACTCTCTCATCCGCAATCCATGGGGAACCTTCACCTTCTACCCAAGAAAACCCTAATCCCTCCTTCCCAGTTCAAGACAATTCAACAGGATGTTCTCAAGTCCAGGGGGAACTGTCGTCTCCAACCTCCGAGTCTTTTGATGTTGAACACATTCCCTCCACCGCAGTTACTGATCATCTGCACTTCCATCTACACGTATAGATGAGCGAACACCGACCAGGTCAAATTATCGACAACCCATCCGCATGAATCCAGACGTGATCACGAAGGAATTATCCGATCACTATCATTACACAGAATTATCCGATCGCTGTCATTACACAGAAGAATTATCCTAATGCAAGAAGAGCTAGACGAATTGAAAAGGAACAAGGTATGGCAGCTCACTCAAAAACCGCAAGGCCACACCATTGTTTGCACTAAATGGGTGTACAAGAATAAGTTGGATGAATCATGTACGTTTGTCAGAAACAAGGCAAGACTAGTTGCCAAAGGATATAGTCAACTTGAAGGCATTAACTATGATGAAACGTATGCTCCGGTAGCAGGAATGGAAGCCATCTGGATCTTCTTAGCATATGCAGCGCACAAAAACACAAGGTTCATCAAATGGATGTTAAAACTGCTTTTCTCAACGGCGAATTAAAGGAGGAGTTTTTTCTTCAGGAACCTCCAGGCTTCGAAAGTCATGAATTCCCAAACCACTGCTACAAGTTTGAAAAATCAGTCTACGGTCTAAAGAAAGCCCCAAGAGCATGGTACGAGACTCTCTCTGAATTTCATGTCTCTTCCGGATACAATCGATGTGTAATTGATCCCACTTTATTTATAAAAGCAAATGGTGATAATCTAATACTTGTACAAATATATGTGCATGATATACTTTTCGGATCAATTGATCAAAAGATGGTGAGTCAATTTTCTAAGCTCATGACCAACAAGTTCCAAATGAGCATGAATAGAGAGATTAACCTCTTTCTAGGACTTCAAGTGAAACAAGTACCTCAAGGGATATTCATTTACCAAGAGAAATACACCTCCAAACTGTTAAAGAAATATTCAATGGACAACTGTTCTTCGGCTAAGGTCCCAATGGCCTTCGGATGTAAGATATCTGCTGATCCCTCAGGCGAATCTGTTGGTCACAAGACTTATAGAGGTATCATTGGCTCTTTGATGTACAGCATTGCAAGCCGACAAGATATAGTCTTCGCAATGGGTGTATGTGCAAGGTACCAGGCTGACCCAAAAATGTCACAAATGACTGTAGCCAAGAAAATCCTACGATACTTAAAGGGTAGCAAAACTCATGGATTATGGCACCCCGCAAGAAACGACTTCAGCTTTCAAGCATTCACAGATGCGGATCATGTCGGAACTAAACTTGATCGCAAGAGCACCTAAGGTGGATGTTAATTTCTGGGTGGAAGACTCGTCAGCTGGTCATCAAGGAAACAAAATTATGTATCATTGTCTACCGCAGAATCTGAATATGTGGCCGCAGTGAGTTGTTGTTCAGAAGTTTTATGTATGAAAACACAACTATTGGACTACGGATACAGAATGTTGTGGATACCAATCTATTTTGACTCTAAAGTGCTATAGCGTTTTCTCACATTCCAATACATCACTTAAAGACCAAGCATATTGAACTATGGTATCACTTCATCAAAGACCACATCCTGGAAGGTAACAATGAACTAATTTTTGTCCATACTCAAGAGGAGATTGCTGATTTATTTACAAAGGCACTTGATTGAAAAAAAAACTCAATAGTCTCTTACAAATGTTACGAATGATGAATCCGGAACCTCAATTATTTTTGAATTGATAGGTACCGCAGACCATCCTTGCTCTCTGTTGCGGTCCTAGTTGAAGTTATCTATGATAGATGGTTTTGATATATCATATGTACCACAACCATATATCATACATATACTTCAATGGTCCTTACTATTTGTTATTACTAATATTTGTTCAAGTGCTCCTATCAGTTCTTCTACCGCAGTCATCCATCCGACGGTAAATGATCAATCCGCAATGAAGTTTTAATCTGCAGTCACCATAATTGATTTTCAAACTGTTTTCTTAATAATAAAAAAAATGAAAAAAAACATGGTGTGCTATTTAATGATCTTTCATTAAATAGAGAAAACATGAAAAAAAAACTTTCTTTGTGTAACTGTTTTATTCTTTTTGAATTAACATCGTGTCAGACCTATTTTAGGTATGATGACAACATTAGATGTTTCCCAAAATCTAATCCTTTTTAATTTGTCTCTTCCTATTACCCTAAAACGTCTAATCCGTTGCAACTTCCCTTTACCCAACGGTTTAATCTCTCCCTGACCACACGTTCTCCAGATGTGGTTATGAGCCTGACATTTCATGAAATGCAAACCCTTTTTGGTAAATCTCAAAAACAAAAAAAAAATACAGATTTAAACCTTTTTCTTAATTTGTGGCAGAGATTATCCTTCTTAATCCAAGAAAAACACCCAAACGTTTTACCCAACTTCACCTAGGGTAAAATCGTTCCAATAAGCCACTATAAAATCCCCTTCTTCTTTCCTAAGGAACGTTTACGCTTTCTGAACTTCAAACCTTTCTCTTGCACTTTGTTTTTCTCTTGCAAAGCTCCTCCAACCTCCTACAATGGTGAAATCAAGCATCTCCAAGAAACACTCAAAGGCATCTGGATCAATAAACCCTACTAGTTCAGACTCTGCTACAAGACATCCAACTCCTACAATTGCCTCAAGCAATTTCAGAATTGTTTTCGAAGAGCATTCCTTCTACAATGCTCCAAAAATGTTGACGATCAAGTTTTTGTCCAATCACCCACTTTTTGGACCCTTTGATTCATTCACAGATGTGGTTCCCCTTTCAACCTTATTCAAATGTGCCTTCTCAGCATATCGACCACTCGAGAATCTTCAAGAAGTGCATCTAAACCTAGTTAACGATTCTTTGGTCATTCTAACTAATGAAAAGTTTCTCACTACCATCAGCCTATTTGTTCATCCTTCAATCAAGGTTTTCACTCCAAGCATGGCGGAAATCCTCTTTGCACTTTACCAGATGGGATATCAAAAGAAGATCAAAAGTATTGGGGAATTCAAGAAAAATCATCTGCCTCTGGTCTGGCAATTTGTTTGCCACTTTGTGATCCGCAGTTTATCTGGCTGAACTGTGGCAAGGATAATATAGTACTCAAGCTCCTAGAGTTAGTGTGGAGTATCTTCACTGGCCATGATGTCAACTACAGTGAGATATTATGGGACGACTTCTTACAATATATTCTAAGGGAAAGCGTAAGAGAGAACCCTATCGAACTAACCTTTGCAAGGTTCTGGTCCCTATGCATCTCAGATCATCATGCGGATACAGGCCTTAGCATGGGAAACGACATCACTCTCTTTGTCACCAAAGATCTCAAAAGGTACAATCCCTCATCTGATCAATCTGTTTTTGGACCCATTAGAAGATTACCAGCCCACATTCTCTCTACTCTTAGTCTTGAAACTGTTGATGTCTCAAACCATATTGAGGCTAAGGAAGGTATTTCCCCATACCTTCCTACACCGCCTCTACAATACAACAACCATCGAAGTTCCAGTACTAGAAGATGAAGCTCCTATCCGCAAAAAGTTTCAACCATCAAGCATTTCTTCGAATTCGGATGATGAAAACATAGAAAACATTGACACAAGAACAGGTTCAAGGATCTTCACTCTCTCATCCGTAATCCAGGGGGAACCTTCACCTTCTACCCAAGAAAACTCTAATCCCTCCTCCCAGTTCAAGACAATTCAACAGGATGTTCTCAAGTCTAGGGGGAAATGTCGTCTCCAACCACCGAGTCTTTTGATATTGAACACATTCCCTCCACCGCAGCTGCTGATCATCTGCACTTCCATCTACACGTATGGATGAGAGACCACCGACCAAGTCAAATTATCGGCAACCCATCCGCATGAATCCAGATGTGATCATCGAAGGACTTATCCAATCACTGTCATTACACAACATTCTTGTCCTCGGTCGAGCCCCAAACGATCAAAGAAGCATTACTAGAACCAGATAGTATATCCCTAACGCAAGAAGAGCTAGAAGAATTCAAAAGGAACAAGGTATGGCAGCTCGTTCAAAAACCGCATCGCCACACCATTGTTGGCACTAAATGGGTGTACAATAATAAGTTGGATGAATCCGGTGCGGTTGTCAGAAACAAGGCAAGACTAGTTGCGAAAGGATATAGTCAACTTGAAGGCATTGACTATGATGAAACGTATGCTCCGGTAGGACGAATGGAAGCCATCCGGATCTTCTTAGCATATGCAGCCCACAAAAACATCAAGGTTCGTCAAATAGATGTGAAAATTGCTTTTCTCAATGGTGAATTAATGGAGGATGTTTATCTTCAGCAACCTCCAGGCTTCGGAAGTCTTGAATTCCCAAACCACTGCTACAAGCTTGAGAAAGAAGTCTTTAGTCTAAAACAAGCCCCAAGAGCATTGTACGAGACTCTCTCTGAGTTTCTTGTCTCGTCCGGATACAAACAAGGACTAATTGATCCCACTTTATTTAGAAAATCAAATGGTGATCATCTAATTCTTGTACAAATATATGTGAATGATATCATTTTCAGCTCAACTGATCAAAAGATGGTGAATGAATTTGCTAAGCTCATGACCAACAAGTTCAAATGTGCATGAATAGAGAGATTAACTTCTTTCTAGGACTTCAAGTGAAACAAGTCCCTCAAGGGATATTCATTCATCAACAGAATTACACCTCAAAATTGTTTAAGAAATATTCAATGGACAACTATTCTTCGGCTATGGTCCCCATGACTTTCGGATGTAAGATATTTGGTGATCCCTCAGTCAAATCTGTTGATCACAAGACATATAGAGGTATCATTGGCTATTTCATATACCTCACCACAAGCCGACCATATACAGTCTTTGCAACGAGTGTATGCTCAAGGTACCAGGCTGACCCAAAAATGTCACACATGACTACAGCCAAGCACATCCTACGACACTTAAAGGGTAGCAAAACTCTTGGATTATGGTACTGTCACACCCCGCTAAAGCAGAAACGCAAGATATGACCGCGATAACGGTTTCATTGCAAAAGATAAAGATACACCACCATAGTAGTATTTAAAAGCTTACAACCCATAGCTTAAAAGAAACAAAGTACAAGTTTTTCCAAAACAACATTGTTCAAAATATAACTTCATAATAGCTTCAACACGATGCACCATGCTCTATGATGATGAATCTTTACATCCAGTTACTAATTATTTCCTGACAAAGCATATAAAACGAGCGTCAACTATGAAAATAGTGTTGGATTAATGTCTAAGTCCATAACTATAATTGGTAAGACTTGACCCGACCCGGCATGGTCCATTTGGGTTGCATACCATCATGCACTTGGATAGACTAAATGAGAGAAATAAGACACTTATGGTTATTAATATATTATAAGTTCTAGTATATTAATAATAAGAATAATGAGATTATTTAATTAGTATTGATCAAGAATTAATCTAGCATTAATTGAGTGATCAAAAGAAGACTAATTAAATATATGGGTTGATTGTGTAAATCATCCATACTTGTATAGTGGGCTAATGCTCCATGGATTATCTAGTTGGGCCAAAACCCATATGATGCTCCATGGATGCTCCATGGTATATTTGAACCCATGGATCCAAGGAAATGGAAAGTCATGACGATTAGGGTTTACCTTAATTGTATAACTATATAAGCATCTTATTCTTGAGGAGAATCGGCCACTAGTGAGAGTAAGAAAGGGCTAGCCGATTTTCATGAAGTGTAGAATTCTCTCTAAGTTATTCTAAGTGTTTTGATGATTATGAACCATTTGAGGTGTCACACTTGGGGCACTAGGCACTCAAGCTTCATGAAGATAAGCACCATCAAAGAGGTATGTATTCTATCTTCTTATATTGATAGTTTTGTATGCTAGTTTAGGATAATACCTTGGATATTCATATTTGCATGTATAATAGAGAAAACATAGATCCAAGGTATTTAGGGTTGCATGTACACTTAGGAGTGTTAGAATGCTCATAACCCAACAGTGGTATCAGAGCCTAGGCTTGTTTTCTTGTTATACCTGCAATAGAAGCTGAAAAATTGAAATTGGTGCTGTCAGCCCAGCAGACTCGCCGAGTCCATGAAGGGACTCGACGAGTCCAAGGCAGAATGCATCCAACTCGTCGAGTTGTGTTCATGCACTCGACGAGTTGGACCCCAGACAGCATACTTTCGAGGTTTTTGGCTAGAAATGGACTAGGAACATTACCCTAAGTTGTTTTTGAACTTATAAACTTGTTTTTGATGTGGTAATGTTCATGCTAATCCATTTCCAAAGATAGTTGTCAATAGATTCATGTTTTGTATTAGTTTAAAGGTTAGACTAATTACATGAAAAAGTTTGATTTGAATTATCGTGTTCTTATGAGTTTCTTAGATTAATAGAAAAGTTGAATGAAATAGTTGTTTTCAATCCATTTTAATCTAAGAGTTGAGTATAAAATGTGTTTGTGTAACTTGTCCTCAAGTTACATGAAGAGTCACAATAAGGACTCATAAAACTCATAAAATTGGCAAAGGTTACAAAAAAAATGAAGAGTCTAGTTCTAATTAATTGGAGTTATGACTCCATAATTTGTCCTCAAGTTATGGAGGACCACGAGTCTCTTCATTAAATAAATATATAAAAAAAAAAAAAAAATAATGTAACCTTAATTAATTCCATAAGTTATAAAAAAAAATAAAGAAAAAATTAATTCTTTTATTACTTTAAAGTCTTCCATAAGTTATGGAACTTGAAGAGTTTTTGGATTAAAACTACTTTAAACACATAAGTTATGGAATTAATTAGTTTTGAATAGTTTCAAAACTTGCCCTCAAGTTTTGGAATTTGTAAAGTTTTCTCTTATGAATACTTTAATTCCAAGTTAGCCCTTAGAATTTTAAAAGTTAAAATTCAACCCTTATACTTTATAATATTATAAGTTAATAATATTTATATATATGTATAAGATTAAAGTCAGTCTTACCGCTAGTACGCCTCATTCACGAAGCCGGTCTATAAGGTGGGTATAAGGCTGTTGCCTATAAAATGGCAACTTAATGGGTGTCCACTCTCACCCACCGCTTGCTTGACTGGTGGAGGGTCGTTAGTCGAACGGGTTTGACAGGACTATAATTCTCCCTTCATTAAAAGTATTAATGATAAATACTAAGTAACTAAACTCTTAATAATTCCCAATCTTAGTTACTTAGGAAAATGTGAATAAGGTGCTAATCCATGAAATTACACTTTGCACTTTGTTTAAGTCGGTTAGTGGAGCGTGTGTGGTTAACCGGCACACTAACTCGTATTTAACAAGGTAGGCAAAGGGTAACTTAATGTTTATCATAGTATCGATGGAGCGTGTGTGGTTAACCGACACATCGATTGAGGGGTAAACACTTAAGGGTACCGAGTAATTTGCATGGTTACTTCACACCTTGTTTTGTGATCCTCGGCATCCCAGTCACAAAACCTGAAGGGCACACTCGAGATTGAAACATGCCATTGAATAGTTCAATGAATCTCAAAAGATCTAGGAGTTTCAAATCCAATTAAAACCTAATAATACATTTCGTTTATCTTGGTGGAAATTGGTGAATCGTCATTCACCTACCTTCAAATTGTTTTATAGCTTGGATTACGACATACCTCTTCTAAGTTATAAAATAGTTTGTTGGGTCCTAGCCTTAATATTTCATATTGGGTGTCATATTAAGGACTATAAATCAACTATCTTGAATATCTCCCATAACATGTCTGGTTTAGACATTTATGATCTTCCCAAATCTCTTGAAACAAGCTTTCCTAAATGAAGATGATGTCCCATGGAAATCATACTTCTTTCTCCTCCTCCAATTATTCTCCCTAACCCACAAGTTCTTGAAAATTTTAAGGTCACTCAAACCCTATTGGCAAGACAAGGTCTAGGTGTGATCACATCTTGGAGATGTAGTCACATATTGACAAGCCGGGAGAGTTGGGTGTCGAAGTCTTGAGAAAGTTGGTGGTTCAATCACTTTCTAAGTCACATAGTGAGTTCCTTTGGGACACCTATGAAATAGACTATGACAAGACCCTTAATGATCTTATCTATTGTTAAGATCAACTTCCTGAAACTTTATGGACATTGACAATGGTGACACTGGAAATACAGAAAAAGCATTCTCTTCCCAATGGAAAGGGATCGGCCATAGTCAACTCGGTTGAACAAATGGTAAAGAGAAAAGCTAAGTCTGTGATAGTCCCGTGTACCATTATCAAAGGGTCCATATGTTTATATTGCCAAAGGAAGGGTCATTAGTTGCGAAGCTGCCAAGTTTACCTAAGGATGTTAAAGTCAATAAGGTTGACTCTACTTCAGGTAAAGTCCACTAATCTAACTCTGTTAAGTTTCTATTCTGAGATTCCAGATACATGATGCGACTGGGTCACATGGTGATGTTTTAAGAATCAAAGAAATGTGAAGAAACTTAAAGAAAGAATATGCTGAATCTGATCGCATAGATGGATTTCTATCGTGTAGTTTGAAAAATCGGATTCTTGAGCTAATTCTTAGGAGTTATGAGATACTGCTTAGGAATAGATAACAACAAGTTTTCATATGGATTGTAAGGATAAGTTTTTCCGCAAGTTTTAAAATAAAAGGAAATTTTTTATTTTATTTATTTTAAAATATCCTTACAATGGCATTTGAGGAAAAATTGTTGCTTATATGATTCCATTAATAGCAAGAGTGGAAGTATGAAATTGATTCTTTCATTTGTGGTAATGTCTAAATTTATCAAATAAAGGAAAGATTCTCATCACCAAGTCTCAATTGGATCGAAACATGGAATCATGCAAGTTGTATAGCATGATGAATGAGAACTTTCAAGTATTGGAAAATTAAGACTAATTACTTATTCACATGGATGTGTGAGTCAAGTAATGGACTAAGGGATCGAGTACATAGTCATGTGCACTGATTAAGTCCACCACAAAAGATTGATAAGACTATTCGTCATAGTTTACTAAAGCTCAGTAAATATGATTATACTTACAAGCTTAAGTGTAACTCTGAGACATTGGAAAAGGTTCCAATGCATGGCAGAGCGAATAAGAAGAATCAAATTAGGCAGAAGGATAAAAGTTTCTCAAATCTGAAAAGATGGGAGAGTACTTTAGTATCAGTTTTGTGATCATCTTAATGATTAAGAAACCATATCAAAATTTGTTCTCTAAGGAAGTCTTAGTGCATTCTTATGACTAAGAAGAAGGGATCTTGAATTGTTGAAATGGTTAAATCAAGAATATGAGTCATACTTCGTTCCAATACAAGTCTTAGAGTCATACTCCAATATTGTAATTTGAGTGACATGTCTTTAATAAAGCTTAAAAACACTTATGAAATGTAAGAGTAAAAGTTTTCTACTCTTCTACATTTGAAATTGGTAAGTTGTGATGTTTTGGATAAAACAAAGACCAACTTAGGCCAATTGTGTGAAGTGTTTGTCTTGGTTAGAACCCACACTATCTCTTGGATGTTTGACAAGGGAGTCTTATAGGTCAAGAGGATAGTGGGAGTCTTAAAGGTCTTGAAAGTCTCAAGAACTAGTCAAGAATGAAACCTGAAGTTCCTCACTAGCACACAACTTGAGGTTTATAACCTATCGTGTTGACATATTCTGCGCCCATTCCATTTAAAGTTGGCTTTGCATATGAGTTCTTAGAGTTCTCAATGTGTTGCACAACAACTTGGAAGCAATGGCAGGCCCTTGAGCTGCCAGGTGGCAAGAAGTTAAGATTGAGTTCAGTCCATATGAGTTCGGATTTGTCATTATCCTTGTCTTGTGACTATAGTTTTGACAATTTACATGGATAAGAACACATACACCATTAAATCTAAGTGTCATAAGGTTTCTCTCCGATTCATGAAAATGATGGTGAGGAAACACTTTCACTAAGTAGATTTTAGTTAGATAGCAATTGTGATATTTGCATTCTCAAAGTCGTTAGTGGAGCGTGTGTGGTTTACCGGCACACTAACCTGGACTTGTGAGATGTGGCAAAAAGGTCTAACCATTATGATTACGGCATCCCTCTTCATAATTGTTTAGACACACAAGTGGGCTATCTATGGGAAGGTGTATGTTTTTGATAAAGTCTTATCAAAACAATCTAGTATCAGAAATCTGAACTTTGGTAAGAAAGTCAATAAAGTATTGATTTCTAGAAGTCCAGCTGATTTCTGAGTACATGTCAAAGCTAGTGGGAGCATAAGTGTTATGCTAATAATCATCATGTTAGTGGGAGCATGATAATTACGATAAGTATTGCAAGCTAGCAATGTTAATTATAGAAAACAAAAGGTTTCAATTGGGAAAAAGTTGTTTTGCTATAATTAAGGGAGAGGAAATTATACTTCATCTCAAATCTATAAGCTTAGAACGTGAGGTTTTAATCATTTAGTCAAGGATATATATGAATTTCATGTTGGAATGGCTCAACATAAGGAAATTCTGTATATGGGTCCATTATTTGCGTTCTTAAATTCGATTATGATTACGGCATTCCTTTTCATAATCTGAATTATGAGAACTTGGCAAATAGAAATGGAAATGTTATAGCAAAAGACTGGTTTAGTCTTTATGTGAGACATCATGAATCGTGTCCCATATGCTTCGGATATAGGACCGATTACATGTGCTATATTCATCCTTTCTAAAATTTTCCAAATGCCTAGGGCATTAAGAAGGGAAAAGGTTTAGAACTGGATATGACTAAAACGATTAAACAATTGTCGAGGACAATCTAAGGTTTACCAAAGATTGGTTTCTCAAGGACAATTGGAAGTATAGTGATAATTCTGGAAGGACCATATTGACATAATCTGTAAGGAGGCAACTCTTGTTCAGAAATGATAGTCGAAATGGAATCTGGAAATGTTTCAAAGTTAAAATTTTCAATCTGTGTAAGATTAAGGAAACTTAATGCAAGAAGGATGGTTCCAAGGACTTGATCTCCTTTGGAATGCTCTGTAATGATTGTTGTTAAGTCTTTCTGACTTTGTGCATAATCATTACAAGAGGATCAATGCATATAAGTTTAGAATCTAACAGATTTCAGTAAATGACATGAATTTGGAATTCTTGTATTTACAGTAAGGATTTGAGAGTGTGAAAAGAGAATCATTGAAGTTATGTTCAATTGATCTAGTTCACAAAGTAAAGATCATAGACAAACATAGTATGCATACTTAGTGTATGGCATGACTAGTGTTTAGAAAACATAGTGTACATGCTTGGAGTATGGGACAACTATTGTTTTAAATTCAAGAATAATGTTGATAGCTGAAACAGTATACAATGAATAATGTGTAATCATATGGTGATAAATAAAAGGTGTTTTATTTATATTCATAAGTTCTGAGACCATATTGGATTCAATTATTATTGTGTTTCACTTTGCATGTTTTGACTTCCCGAATAAACTAGGTTATTCTTCCAGAATGACTAAGTTATTCAAACCATCCACAGTCGGTCATATGTTGGAAGTAGATATGAATTAAGACTGTCATGGGTTGGCTTGTAGAGGTCTAAGTTGTTGGACAAATGGTTACAACACTCATGAGTGCTCATAAGTTCTGAGTATTGGATTCAACCCGCGCTCATTGGAATCACTTCATGGATTTTATCACGAGTGATCATGAGACGATAATATCTTATATTCTTCAAACCTAGAGATATGAGTTGTTACTATGAGTTGGTTGTACATTGATTGCACGAAACTGCATTTGGTAACTCGGTGCTATAAAATGTGCCTTTGTGTATTCAACAAGTAGTAGAACAAGCCATATGAGTCGAAGTTTATCCATTCCTTTTACCTTCGGGATAAAAGCGATATCTGTGGGCCCCTCGATGATTTGATGATGACAAATGGAAGTGCTCGGCCGGGCCAAGACTGATTTGATTTGTTCAATTAGTCAGTCATCATAAATCGGAAATCGGGAAACAACAAATGGACTGAGAGAATGATTATAATCCATGTCTCAGTCCATATGATATCTAGAATGGAAGAATATATGATCCCTTATCTAATGGACAAGTCATTGACAAGATCAGAGTTCATCTACAAGGTCAGAGTTCGACAGAAGCTTTTGAGAGCTACGATTGCCAGTTGGTTCCTGAAGTCATACGCAATAATAGTTTTAGACTTATCCAAGTGGGAGACTGTTGGATTAATGTCTAAGTCCATTACTATAATTGGTAAGACTTGACCCGACCCGGCATGGTCCATTTGGGTTGCATACCATCATGCACTTGGATAGACTAAATGAGAGAAATAAGACACTTATGGTTATTAATATATTATAAGTTCTAGTATATTAATAATAAGAATAATGAGATTATTTAATTAGTATTGATCAAGAATTAATCTAGCATTAATTGAGTGATCAAAAGAAGACTAATTAAATATATGGGTTGATTGTGTAAATCATCCATACTTGTATAGTGGGCTAATGCTCCATGGATTATCTAGTTAGGCCAAAACCCATATGATGCTCCATGGATGCTCCATGGTATATTTGAACCCATGGATCCAAGGAAATGGAAAGTCATGACGATTAGGGTTTACCCTAATTGTATAACTATATAAGCATCTTATTCTTGAGGAAAATCGGCCACTAGTGAGAGTAAGAAAGGGCTAGCCGATTTTCATGAAGTGTAGAATTCTCTCTAAGTTATTCTAAGTGTTTTGATGATTGTGAACCATTTGAGGTGTCACACTTGGGGCACTAGGCACTCAAGCTTCATGAAGATAAGCACCATCAAAGAGGTATGTATTCTATCTTGTTATATTGATAGTTTTGTATGCTAGTTTAGGATAATACCTTGGATATTCATATTTGCATGTATAATAGAGAAAACATAGATCCAAGGTATTTAGGGTTGCATGTACACTTAGGAGTGTTAGAATGCTCATAACCCAACAAATAGTTGGTGAGTTCACAAGTTTATAAAATCGAGCTTGAAATAAGGCTTTTCGTAAATACAAGTGCATTGCTTTAATGATAAACAAAGTTGATTGCTATTAATGAGTACAAGTTTATTAGTATAACGAGAACGAGTTTTTTTTTGTATGTGTATAAGCAAAAAATGAGTCTCAACCAAACCTATGACTGAAGCCCTATCGAGATCTATGCTTATCGTTCTATAGATGAATATGGTATCATGCACTCCAGGGATTCGGGCGAGTGAGGAGTTGTCAATTCCTAATAGCGCTATCCATAATGACCATTGGCTCAAAGAGTTAATGATTAGAGATAAGGGAAGGGCCTTAGTACGATAAGTTCTCATGCTCCGTATTGCATAGACATACATAAAGAAACATAGCAATACAATAACAATCATGTTTGATAATAATCAATTTAAATACAACATGCAAACAATAGTTTTTCTAGACATGCTTTTCCACCCTAAAACATAAAAACCGAAAATAGGGGAGTGCGTGAATACTCACAATATTTCGTGTAGGCACAAGTGGTACTTCGGAATGCACCAACGTCTTACTACTGGGACCCTACGACATCAAACACACACTAGTGAGTTTCCATATCGAAATCTAATGCTAATATACTAAACTCTACATATAGTGAAATGCCAATTTATGTTTTAGTATTGGATTTTATATTAATTGGTTACACTTTTTCTGAAATAATGAAACTCTACAAGTCGTGCGATTAATTACAACTTTGGAATATAAATTTTCCAAATTTTTAAGTCTTTATAACAACATAAATTCATGAAAAATAGCATTCAAAGGATAAAAATTATCAAACTTTTTATTTAACTGTTATTACACAATACTAAGCATGGAAAAATATAAAAATGGATTTTCAAGCTGTTTAATTATATTTTATGATTTTTGAGCATTTATTCCAATAAAAATTGAAATAAATAGAAAACAGCTTCCAAAATTACCCAAACTTTTTATTTAACTGTTATTATATATAGCTAAGCTGGGAAAAATATAAAAACTATTTTTCAGTAGGTATTTCTATTTTTTCTTATTTTATTCCTTTAAATAATCATTAATTGCAGAAATAATATTAAACTATTAAAATAAATTACCAAAAACTTCTGTAACATCACTTACAGTATAAATAACCTGGGAAAAATACCAAAAGTGGTTTTCATATTGTATAATCTGGTTTTGGGTATTTATGTGTATTTAAGTGCATTTAAGTGTAATTAACTTTAGAAATTAAGAGAAAAATAGTTTACAGTGGAGAAAAATCCTCAAAGTCGTTATGTAATCTCCTACTGTACAACATGATGTTCTGGTAAATTTTCATGAATTTTGGATAATCATAACTTTTTTTCCTATTTTTAGACCATTATAATTACTAAAAATTGGGAAAAATAGTAAGGCATGATGAAAAATGTTGAAATTATTTTTCTGAGTCACACATCACAGGTAAAGTATGCCAAAATTGTTAGATACAATTTTCACACTCTCTAAATTGGTTTTATGATTTATTATATCCTAACAAAAGAAAATCGGAAATCATAACAAACAGCAACAAAAACTGATGAAATTTAGTGAGGTCTCATTATTCACCATAAGGGTCATCCATGATTTTTTTCCGGATTTATAGATCTATGGAAGTATTTTATGTGATTTATGCCCTTGGTTTCTAACAATAATTTTAATAAATCAAAGAAATAATAAAAGCTTTTAGTATTTTACAGATTATCACATGCATGCGAGGGCTTTCAAAAGGAAAAATGCTCAAAATTTATTCAGAAAGGAAATAGGGGTATTGAACCCAAACAAGTTAAGAAATGTTGCATGCAATGGTGCATGAGATGTAAATGTGGCTGAAGTTCATGAATTTGTGTAGCCCATTCAGTAGGGTTTTAGGCCACGAAATTTCAGCCATCATTCACTGGATATGTTAAGTTTCTAAAGTATTTTTCTACAGATTTATGGTTAGGTTTAAGGCCATTGATCATGCAAGGCAAAAATGGTGATCACAGAAAAAGAGCTGTTTGCGCAACCATTTTGTACAAATTTCAAAAAATCGTATATTTAATATTTTACAGTGAGACCAGTTGGGTTTGAAAGTTAACTCGTGCAACTATCCAATACAAAAAGAATATCATGATTTGGTTAAGTAATGATTTGGTCGTTGAAAGTTGAACAAAGTAATCTGGCAGATTGCATGTTTGCTTTGAGTGCATTCTTAGGATATTTTGACAAGAACATCATGCATGCCTTTGTAAAGGTCCGATTTCTAGCACATGCATGGAGTGAATGAGCATCCAAGACGTAATAGAAATGGTTTAAATGCTTTTGATCATGCAAGAACACAAAATAAATGAAGAAGAAGATGTAATACTCGGTTTTGAAGTCACATGAACATATGTGCATCTTTTTCACTCCTTGCATGGGTTTGATCCCGGATTTTCACCATCTCAAACACATGCATTGTGTTATGGTGAGAATCTACAAACCACAAGGGAAAAATAAGGATTTCTAGCCATGGAAAGGCATAGAATCCGAAAAGAAGAGAAAACTATGAAGAAGAGGAAGTAAAATCATGAAACCATGATCGAGGATTGTGTTGTTTACCTTGGTTTTGATTTTGAGAGAAGCAAGAACACTTCAAGGCCTCCTTAATCTCGAAATTTTGGCAGAGAAGGGAGGACTTTCGTGAGTTAGAGAGAGAGAGAGAGGAAGAGAGTTTGTGTGTTAGGAGGGTGGAGTGTGAGTTTTGGGAAGAGAGAGCATGGGGAGAGGGGAGATGGCCAGATTTTTGAGGCATTAAAGCCTCCTTTCTCCTCAATTCAAATTTTATAAAAATCCCTTCTTAATTTTTATAAAAATCTAACTTTTATAAAAGTGATTCTTTAAGCAATTTTTGATTTATTTAAAAATCTTGTTTTTAACTAATAAATTATGATTAATGCATGATAATTTATATTTCTATTTCATTGGTATAATCCATAATTTGATTAATAAAAATTTGATATTAGGAAGTTTATAGCCGAATTTTATAAAGTTTTTAAGCTTTATGATTTATAAATTTGAATTTTTGGCTCTTTAGGGTTTTTGGAATATTGTTTGATATTCATCATCATAATGAAGTATAATTAGAATATTTTAATTTATTTTTAGGGTTTTATACCCTTTTTCAATTATAACAAAGCTTGAAGTTTCATTCTAATTATAGCATTGGCATTTCCTATTGTAGTTAAGCAACTTACTAGAATCGTAAGTGTCAAGTATATTAGTCCTAGACCTTAGTTGGATCCTAGTTTATGAAAGATTTTGACCTAATTTATACTACTAGGCCATGGCATGTTGTGCGTGAATGGTTTTTGTAAAGATGCATGAGTCCGAGAATGACCTGAATTGACAGTTGTCACAGGTACCCCGCATGAAACGACTTCGACCTTCAAGCATTCACAAATGCAGATCATGTCGGATGTAAACTTGATCGCAAGAGCACCTCCAGTGGATGTCAATTTCTGGGTGGAAGACTCGTCAACTGGTCATCAAGGAAACAAAATTGTGTATCATTGTCTATCGCAAAAGCTGAATATGTGGCCGCAGCTAGTTGTTGCTCACAAGTCTTATGGATGAAAACACAACTATTGGACTACGGATACAGAATGCTGTGGATACCAATCTATTTTGACTTTGAAAATGCTATAGCGATTTCTCAAAATCCAATACAGCACTAAAAGTCCAAGCATATTGAACTACGGTATCACTTCATCAAAGACCACATCCTGAAAGTTAACATTGAAGTAATTTTTGTCCATATTCATGAAGAGATTGCTGATGTATTTATAAAGGCACTTGACTCGAAAAAACTCAACAACTTCTTACGAATGTTAGGAATGATGAATCTGCACCCTCAATTCTTTTTAAATAGATAGGTACCATAGACCATCATTGGTCTCTGTTGCGGTCCTAGTTGAAGTTATCTATGATAGATGGTTTTGATACATCTTATGTACCGCAACCATATATCATACTTATACTTCAATGGTCCTTACTATTTCTTGTTACTAAGCTTTGTTCAACTCCTCCTATAAGTTCTTCTACATCAGTCATCCATCCGACAACAAATGATCCATCCGTAATGAAGTTTTAATCCGCAATAACTTTCTAAATCTGCAGTCACCTTAATTGATTTTCAAACTTTTTTTTAATAAAAAAAATAAGAAAATTTAAAAAAAAAACATGGTGTGCTACTTAATGATCTTTCATTAAATAGAGAAAACATTAAAAAAAACATTCTTTGTGTAACTGTTTTATTCTTTTTGAATAAACATCGTATTAGACCTATTTTAGGTATGATGACAAAAAGAGAGATTTCTCAAAATCAAATTCTTTTCAAGCTGTCTCTTCCTATTACCCTAAAACGCCTAATTCATTTCAACTTCCTTTTACCCAACAGTTTAATCTCTCCCTAACCTCACGTTCTCCAAACATAGTTTTGAGCCCGACATTTCATTAAATGCAAACCCTTTTTGGTAAATCTCAAAAACAAACAAAAAAAAATACAGATTTAATCCTTTTTCTTAATCTGTGGCTGAGACTATACCTCTTAATCTAAGAAAAACACCCAAACGTTTTACCCAAATTCACCTAGGGTAAAATCGTTTACCGCTCCAATAAGCCACTATAAAACCCCGTTTTTCTTTCCCAAGGAACGTTTACGCTTTCTTAACTTCAAGCCTTTCTCTTTCTCTTTGTTTTTCTCTTGCAAAGATCCTTCAACCTCCTACAAAGGTGAAATCAGGCATCTCCAAGAAACACTCAAAGGCATCTCGATCAGTAAACCCTACTGTTTCAGACTCTTCTTCAAGACATCCAACTCCTATGATTGCCTCAAGTCATTTCAGAGTTGTGTTCGAACAACATTCCTTCTACAATGCTCCATCAATGTTGATGATAAAGTTTTTTTCAAATCACCCACCTTTTGGACCCTTCAATTCGTTCACAGATGTGGTTCCCCTTTCAACCTTATTCAAATGTTCCTTTTCAGCATATCGACCACTCGAGAATCCTCAAGAAGTGCAGCTAAATCTAGTTAACGACTCTTTGGTCATTCTGACTAAAGAAAAGATTCCTTCTGCCATCAACTTCCTTGTTCATCCTTCAATCAATGTTTTCACTCCAAGGATGGTGGACATCCTCTTTGCACTTTACCAGATGGGATATCAAAAGAATATCAAAGGTATTGGGGAATTCAAGAAAAATCAACCACATGTGGTTTGGCAATTTGTTTGCCACTTTGTGATCCACAGTTTGTCCGGTAGAACTGGAGGCACGGATAATATGAGACTCAAGCTTGTAGAGTTAGTGTGGAGTATCTTCACTGGCCATGACGTCAACTACGGTCAGATACTATGTGACAACTTCTTACAATATATTCCAAAGGAAAGCCCAAGAGAGAACCCTACTGAACTCACGTTTGCAAGGTTTTGGTCCCTATGCATCTTATATCTTCATGCGGATGCAGGCCTTAGCATGGGAAATGACATCCCTCTCTTTGTCACCAAATATCTCAAAAGGTACAATCCCTTATCTAATCAATCTGTTTTCGGACTCATTAGAAGACTACCAACCCACATTCTCTCTACTCTTGGTCTTGAAACTGCTGATGTCTCAGCCCATATTGAGGCTACGGAAGGTATTTCCTAATACCTTCCCACCCCGCCTCTACAAACCCCATCCGCAATCACTGCCCCTAGTAGTACCGCAGCCCCATCCTCCACCACTCTATCAAACGTGTCTTTATCACAAAGACGAAAGAAGTTAGTCTCACCTCATCAAGGCCCCCGTCACACCAAGAAACAAGGCACTCCCAAGAAAAAGGATGCTCCCAAGCAAGCTAATCCTTCAAAGAAAAGAAAGATCATCCCAACTATACCAACAACTAACGAAACAAGCAAACATCAATCTCCCTATTCCTCTGGTAGTGATTTTGTTAAGGACGGTCAACCCATCTCAATCTTCAAGAAAATAAAACCGAATCCCACATGTCAAATGCATTACCCGATTGATGTTGCAGTCTTTCAAAAGGTTCCGTTAGTCCTTGGGGTGGCCGCACACCCATTCGATACCACTATCGAATACCACTGAGACACAGAAAGTGTGTCTGTTTCACCGCAACGTGGAGACTCCCCGCCCCATCTCACTCCCAAGGGTATGGAACTGGTTCCTGCCATAAGGTCTCAGGGCTTCCCGTCTACATTTCTTTTCCATTGAGGAGTTGAACTACATCCTTGTGTATGTAATCCAAACACTTCAAACACCTTCCCAACCGTATGGCGATTCTTCAGCCCTTTCCAAAATAGAGCTGAGGCCGGACTTGACCATGGGTCAAGGAGACCAACGAATTTTAGGAAATCCTACTCTACTTACATCTTTGACAAGTGATTTAGGCACGGTGAGCACCAATGTGCAAAGATTCGTGAACCCGAGGGACACCGCAGTGCGATACCAAGGAATTGACGAAATTGACCTTAATGAATCATGGAAGACGTATCAACCATCAAATGAAGACGAAGCCAAGAAATATACCACTTTCCGTAGGGAATTCCAAGCAAGAAAGTCAAGGTAAACAAAGCACTTTCAACAGAAACAACAAGAAATCCAATTCGTAGCGAAGTATTGGGCAAACATAATCGATAATGCCAATACCGTATCTACTATCTGCAAAGTTCAAGCTTTGATGGACAACATGGCTGATATAATCCACAAACTCAAGATGCAACTGCTAATCAAGCTCCTTCAAATCCCCTCCATCTCCAACTGCCAAAGACACTCAGGATGCAGGCACCGAAATAGAAGTCTACTGTAACATCATAAAATTTCAAACCAAAAATTTTTCATTTTTACAATCATCAAAACATGAGTAATAAGTTTAGGTTCCAATGTAACAACTTAGTCACAACCGATTACATAACAAAAGATCATAAAATGGTTTCCCCGAGTGTGTGTACGATCACTTCGGCGCCTTCCCACGGTCCTCGCTAGTACCTAAAACACGTAACACAACAACTGTAAGCATAAATGCTTAGTGAGTTCCCCAAAATACAACCTACGCACATACGCCTTTCCAGGCCTTGACCTTCCGGTCCATGTGTCTCAGGGGACTTCCGTCCCGACTGGGTAAACCTTCTGGTCCTACCCACGTCAACCTTACAGTCCATATGACCACGCCTTCCGGCCCATAACATGTTGCCTTCCGGCCCATAACATGTTGCCTTCCGGCCCAAATCAAGCATATGATACATGGCACATATAACGAATAACTTAACACATATAAGGCATATATCTCATATCATATTTGACCTTCCGGTCACACAGTCAAAACCCTTCCGGGTATATTATACTGAGAAGACTCACCTTGTATGCCTCGCTAAGTCGCTAATCGTGAATCCTGGAATCACTCATGCTCGAACGCTCGAGCTACAATCCTCCTATGATATCATGAATCTATAATTATTACTTGTACCACTAAGGTTGACCATCCATATCAAGTCAACACAGGTTTACTTGGTCAACAGTCTTTAGTCAATTTGGACCGGACTCGGCGAGTGCACTATAGTGACTCGGCGAGTCTACGCGTTTTAACCAACTCTCAAGGATTTTCCCTTTGACTCGTCGAGTACTCCCCCGACTCGACGAGTTCCACCTGGGCCTGAATCACAGGGCCACCGCGACTCAACTCGCTGAGTCGCAAAGACAACTCGGCGAGTCCCAACTTGACTCGGTCCACCTGTCAAAACCTTTCCAACTCTCTTCGACTCATTGAGTCGCCCACAACTCGGTCAGGACTACACACTGGGTGGTCTCAAGGACAATCTTCGAGCGACTCGTCGAGTCTGTTCTTCAGACTCGACGAGTCCATGCCATGCACCAGCTAAAACTGGATTTTGCGGTCAGATCCCTTCCATACATACATAGATCTGGCCTTCCCAAGCTTATTTGTCACGTAAAGTCTCAGTCTTGGTCGCCATGCAATGCATACAAGGCTTATTTTGGAGAAACAACCTCTAATATGGCAACCCTAGCTTCTAACTCAAAAGAATGGACATAAAGCTTGTCATATGGGGTCTCCTGGACCTGCTAAGGTCCAGATCTAGGTTCCATATCTCCATGGGACCTTTCATACTTCCAATTTAAGCCAAGAAATGCAAGAAGAAACCTTAGATTTGACACATCAACCCAAAATACGAAGTTTGGCTCTGAAAGTTACCTCAAGAAGGCTCCCTTGATGAAATAGAAGCAGATCCAAGCTCCCCAACTCTTCAAGCTTGATCCTCTCCCTCCTTTCTTTAAATAATACACAAAATGATAAAAAAAATGGCCTCCAAACACACTCAGAAGGGCTCACAGTCGTATGGGTGCTTTTAGGGTTCAAGGTGGCTGCAAATGAAGGCCATAAGGTCCTTTAAATAGGGCTTAGGACCGGGAAATCAGGGTTTCATTAAACAGCGCAGACTCACCGAGTCCATCCCTTGGACTCGTCGAGTCCGGACGCGAACCTCCGCCCAAAACCGTGACCCGACTCGGCGAGTTCGACCTCCAACTCGCCGAGTCCCCTCACAGAAAATCAAAAATATGAAAATGAAGGTACCTGGGGATTCGGGCTGCTACAATTCTCCCTCACTAGAATAAGACTTCGCCCTCGATGTCCCACTAGGCAAATAGCTCCAGATGCTGCTCCAGCATCTCACGTTCCGGCTCCCAAGTCATCTCTAAGCCCTTCCAATGCTGCCACTGAACCAATACCAGGGGTACCTCCTTGTTTCTCAAAACCTTGATCATCCGATCTCTGATGGCTACTGGTCTTTCAGCATAATTCAGGCTTGCATCCACCTGAGTATCCCCTAATGGAACCACCGCCGATTCTTCGGCTATACACTTCCTCAACTGCGACACATGGAAGGTGTCGTGAATCTGTCCCAACTCTGCTGGCAAGTCTAAACGGTAGGCTACCCGGCCCACCCTCACAATCACCCGGAAAGGACCAATATATCGGGGCCCCAACATTCCCCTCTTCCTAAACCGAATCACTCCTTTCCAACGAGAGACCTTCAGGAGTACGAGATCACCAACTTGAAACTCAAGCTCGGACCGTCGTCTGTCTGCATAACTCTTCTGTCAGCTCTGAGTGGTCAACAACCTCTGCCTGACCAGCTGAATTTGCTCGGTCGTCTGAAGCATGATCTCCGTGCTACCCATAACCTGCTGTCCCACCTCACCCCAACAGATGGGGGTACGACACCTCTGCCCATACAACAGCTCAAAGGGCGGGATACCAATGCTCGAATGATGGCTGTTTTTATACGAGATCTCTGCTAGAGGTAGATAGGTGTCCCAGCTCCCTCTGAAGTCCAACACACATGCCCGAAGCATGTCCTCGAGTGTCTGAATCATCCGCTCACTCTGACCGTCTGTCTGGGGATGATATGCAGTACTGAAATGTAACCTAGTACCCAACTCCTCATGGAACTTACGTCACGGTCCGATATAATCGAGATCGGCACCCCGTGCCGAGATACTACTTCCCTCACAAATAACTCGGCCAACTTCTCCGCAGAAGAGCTCTCGCTAATGGCTAGAAAATGAGCGCTCTTCGTCAGCCGATCCATGATCACCCAAATCGCATCGACTCCCCTTGCCGTTCGCGGTAACTTGGTGATGAAATCCATAGAGATTTGTTCCCACATCCATTCGGGAATCTCTAGCGGTTGCAGCTTACCGTGCGGTCGCTGGTGCTCGGCCTTGACCTGCCCACAAGTCAAGCACCTCTCGACAAACCAAGCGACATCCCTTTTCATACATGGCCACCAGTACTCCCTCTTGAGATCAAGATACATTTTCGTAGCACCAGGATGAATCGAGAATTTTGATCGATGTGCTTCCTCCATCAAAATAGTGTGCGCACCGCCCACAAACGGCACCCAAATTCGACCCTGAAAGGTCATAAGCCCTCAACCATCCGTAACAAATCCTGATACCTAACCTACAACCTGCTCCTTCTTCGGATGTTCCGGCTTTGCAGCCTCCACCTGAGCTCCTCGAATAATATCCAGAATCGGGTTCAAAACCGTCAATCTCATACAAATATCTCGGATCGGGGCGGTATTCGCCCTACAGCTCAACGCGTCGGCTACCACATTAGCCTTGCCCGGGTGGTACAGGATCTCACAATCGTAATCCTTCACCACATCTAACCACCTTCTCTGTCGCATATTTAGATTTGGCTGATCCATCAAGTACTTCAAGCTCTTATGGTGCGTGTAAATCGTACACCGAACCCCGTACAAATAGTGTCGCCAGATCTTGAGGGCAAACACCACCGCTCCCAATTCCAGGTCGTACATGGGATATCTTGACTCATGAGGCTTTAACTGCCTCGAAGCGTACGCTATCACATGACCCCTCTACATAAGCACCGCCCCCAAACCCGATATAGAGGCATCACAGTATACCACAAAATCCTCCATCCCTTCTGGGAGTGCAAGCACTGGAGCCTCGCAAAATTTCTGACGAAGCGTCTCGAATGAGGATTGCTGCTCCGGTCCTCATGAAAACGTAACAGCCTTCCAGGTCATCCTAGTAAGTGGCACAACGATCTTGGAGAAATCCTTGATAAACCTGTGATAATATCCAGCCAAACCCAGAAAACTCCTGATCTTGGTGGGCGATCTCAGCACGTCCCACCTCAACACCGCCGCAATCTTGGCCAGGTCGACCAATATTCCTTTCTAGTTCACAAGATGCCCGAGGAACTGGACCTCTCGTAACCAGAAATCACACTTGGAGAACTTGGCATACAGTCTCTCCGATCGTAAAACCCCAAGAATCTCCCTCAAATGTTCCTCATGCTGATCCCTAGTCCTCGAATACACCAAAATGTCATCGATGAATACGATCACCGACCGATCCAGCATCAGTCGGCACACCCGGTTCATGAGATCCATGAATGCGGCCAGGCATTGGTGAGCCCAAAAGGCATCACCAGAAACTCATAATGTCCGTAACGAGTCCTGAAAGCAATCTTTTGGATATCCTCCTCGCAAACCCTCATCTGATGTTATCCCGACCTCAAGTCAATCTTGGAAAACCAAGATGCCCCCTGCAACTGATCGAACAGATCGTCGATCCTAGGTAACGGATATCGGTTCTTAACCGTCAACTTGTTCAACTCCCGATAATCGATACACATCCGATGTGAACCATCCTTTTTCTTGACAAACAAAATCGGCGCTCCCCAAGGCGAGCTACTCGGTCGAATGAATCCCTTTCCCAACAGCTCCTGAAGTTGCGAGGATAATTCCTGCATTTCCGGCGGAGCGAGACGATAAGGCGCCTTGGCGATGGGTGCCGCTCTCGGAACCAACTCGATACGAAACTCCACTTGCCTCTCTGGAGGCACACCTGGTAACTCTTCGGGGAACACATCTGAAAAATCGCATACAACCGGAACGTCATCAATCGAATTGGGCCGCTCCGCGGTCACACGAGTATCCATCACATAGGCTATGAATCCATCACAGCCCTGCTGCAAACTCTACCTTGCCCTGGCAGCCGAACAAAACGCCGACCCACACCGGGTCCCCTCGCCATAAACCGTGAGCACTCCCCCACTAGGGTCTCGAATCATCACCAGCTGTCTCTCGCAGTCAATGACTGCTCCAAACTTGCTCAACCAATCCATGCCCACGATAACGCAAACATCCCCCATAGCTATAGGGACCAAGTATATAGGAAACTCGACCCCAAAAATCTCGAGCACGCATCCTCGAATCACCTCAGTGGCGTATACCGCTTTCTCATTTGTTATAGCAACTCGCAGGGGATGACTCATCACCTCCCGATCGATACCGATGTGCTGGCTAAAAGCCAACGAAACAAAAGACCGACTCGCACCCGAGTCGAATAATACCAAAGCAGGCACATGATTCACAAGAAAAGTACCTATGCATATAATAATATAAGCACAATATCTCAGTATAAATGTAAATACATGAAAGAATACATACCGGCCACAACATCAGGCGCCGCGCGGACCTCCTCCGCAGTCAACTGGAAAGCTCTCCCACGAGCCTTCGGAGCCTCGGCCTTTACTGGCCGAACCTTGAGAACCCTGGCAGCAGGCGTAGATCCCTGGCGAAGCTGGGGGCACTCGGCCTTCCGATGGCCAGTCTGGTTGCAATGGAAGCAAACCATGAATTCCTTGGGGCAATCTCTAGCAATGTGTCCCTCCTTGCCACACTTGTAGCAAGCACCCGATCGACACGCCCCCTCGTGACCCTTGCCGCACTTCCCGCAAGTGCGGCTCTTCTGACCTCCGGATCTCAAATCAGCGGACTTGATCCGCTTGGCTGCCGGCTGAAACTGAGCCGGCCGCCGATCCACCCGTTGAGACTCGGCCTCCTCCCTGGCCTGGGTCTCCAACTCGATCTCACGCTTCCTGGCATTCGCCTGAAGCTCAACAAAAGTCTGATATGACGAGTTCGATACGAACTCCCGGATATCCCTCCTCAGCACTCCCAAATACCGACTCATCCGAGCTTGCTCCGTGGACACCTGTTCAGGGCAGAACATCGCCCTCTCATGAAACTTCCATGTGATCACTGTAACAGAATCATTACCCTGCTTGAGGTTCAAGAACTCCTGAACCAACCGTTCCCTCTCCACCGGGGGAACATACTCGTCTCTGAACATATCAGTAAACCTCTCCCAAGTCACAACTGAGACCTCTGCCAGAGTGAAGTTCACCGTCACGAACTTCCACCAATCCTTTGCTCCCAGGCGGAGCTGGTTCAGGGCGAACCGAACCCTCAGATGCTCTGGACATGAACAAGTATAGAAGCATCCCTCGATACCAGCAATCCATCTCATCGCAGCAATCGGATCCTGCATCCCGTCAAACTCTGGTGGCTTCATGTTGCTGAACTCCCGGAATAGCAACGAGTCACCCCCCTGTGGTCTGGCAGCGGCCACAGCTGCGGTAGCTGCAGCGGCGGCAACCTCAGTCAACGCAGCGTACCGCTCATCAAATGTCTCGATCAGTGTGGTCTTAATAGACCCAAACATCTCCGGAATCTCTGCCCGGATTGCTGCAGCTACCTCCTCATGAATCGTCTGACGAAGATCCTCGTCAGTCACACCACTCGTACCAGGTCTGTGTCGTGGTCCAACCATGATGTCTCTGAAATACAACATAAAAATATCAGAGACTCTATCGGGCATAATCGCACTCGATAACGCAGTCCTACTTAGTCTTCAATACCCAGGGATTCTTACTTGGGCTGCCCATTGACCTGATGTCCTTGGTAGTATGGGCCTAATACTACCAATTACACTACGTCGGTATTCACCCCAAGTCCTCTTCCCCAAACCCCGAATCCTGAGTACTCTATTCTTGCCATACACTAGTTACCCACTCGCTCTCAAGCACCTCATAGAAGCAGGTTTCCCTAGACTAAGGCATCACAAAATCAGGCCACTCTAGTCCTAATATGTATACCTAGTCTACTAGCATGCGTATCATATCATATCATATCTCATAACACATATTGTAAGAGTATTTTGGGGATTTTACCGTTCGGGCGCTGGCTGACCGTACACACTCTTTCTTCTTTGGTTGTCTCAAAATCACTTATCAAATTTTTATTGATTTATTAATTAAAATTTTCTCAAATCCCCGGTTTGAGTTCAGTTACGCCCGAAGGTGTACCCGAATCCCTCAAACCAAGGCTCTGATACCAACTTGTAACATCATAAAATTTAAAACCAAAATTTTTTCATTTTTACAATCATCAAAACATGAGTAATAAGTTTAGGTTCCAATGTAACAACTGTTGGGTTTTGGTATAATACAACATCCTATGGTGCACATACAACCCTAAATACCTTGGATCTATGTTTTCACTAATTATACATGCAAATGGTTTCCAAGGCATTAAACCTATAAATAGCATGCATTTGACATAAACCATATAATATACTAGTTAGGGAAACATACCTTTTATGTGGCTTGAAGTCTTGATGTATTTGGCCTTAAGAGCTTAGCACCAATAGTATGAAATGACTCAAATGGAATCACAACACACCTAGGACAAAGGTGGCTCTTGAGAGAGAATTCCATGCACCAAAACACCTCCATATTTCTCTAAGAAAAGAAGTGGTGATTTTGGCTATGGAGTAACCTATTTATATGTAGGATTCCAAGGGTCATGGGTATAACCCATAATCCATACCCATGGGTTTTATGATCCATGGTTCATGTAGCCCAACTCTTTATGTATCCATACATAAACTTGGTCCAACATGGATGATAAGCCCAACACATATAAATATAACTAATTTTCATAATTAGCCCCATAGATTTAATTAGTCTCTTTTGATCCCTAAATTAATTCCAAATTAATTCTTGATCGATACTAATTAAAACATATGATTTCATATTAATATATTATAACTTATAATATATTAATAAACCATAAATAACCTTATCTCAAAAGTCCATCCTAACAAATTGTCCTGATGATATGCAACCCAAATGGACCATGCTACTCTTGGGTCAAGTACATACCAATAATAGTTATGGGCTCAGACATCTAATCCAACAGTCTCCCACTTGGATAAGTCTAAAACTATTATTGCAAGTACGACTTCATAACCCGACTAGCAATCGTAGCTCTTAAAGCCGCTATCGAACTCTGAACAAATCAATGACGCGTCCATTAGATAAGGGATCATATATTCCTCCATTCTAAATATCATATGGACTGAGACATGGATTATAATCATTCTCTCTGTCCATTTTTTGTTTCCCGATTTCCGATTTATGACGACTGACTAATTGAACAAATCAAATCAGTCCTGGCCCGACCGAGCACGTCCATTTGTCATCATCAAATCATCGAGGGGCCCACAACTATCACTTTTATCCCAAAGGTAAAAGGAATGGATAAACTTCGACTCATATGGCTTGTTCTACTACTTGTTGAATCATACACAAAGGCACGTTTTATAGCACCGAGTTATCAAATGCGTTTTCGTGCAATCAATGTACAACCAACTCATAGTAACAACTCATATCTCTAGGTTTGAAAAATATAAGATATTATCGTCTCATGATCACTCGTGATGAAATCCATGAAGTGATTCCAATGAGCGCGGGTGGAATCCAATACTCAGAACTTATGAGCACTCATGAGTGTTGTAGCCCTTTGTCTAACATCTTAGACCTCTACAAGCCAACCCATGACAGTCTTGATTCATATCTACTTCCAACATATGACCGACTGTGGATGGTTTGAATAACTTAGTCATTCCGGAAGAATAACCTAGTTTATTCTGGAAGTCAAAAACATGCAAAATGAAACATAAGAATAATTGAATCCAATATGGTATCAAAACCTATGAACATAAATAAAACACCTTTTATTTATCACCATATGATTACACATTATTCATTGTATACTGTTTCAGCTATCAACTTTATTCTTGAATTTAAAACAATAGTTGTCCCATGCTCCAAGCATGTACACTATGTTTTCTAAACACTAGTCATGCCATACACCAAGTATGCATACTATGTTTGTCTATGATCTTTACTTTGTGAAATAGATCAATTGAGCATAACTCCAATGATCCTCTTTTCACAGTCCCAAATCTTTACTGCAAATGCAAGAATTCCAAATTCATGCCATTTACTGAAATTTGTTAGATTCTAAACTTATATGCATTGATCCTCTAGTAATGATTATGCACAAAGTCAGAAAGACTTGACAAAAAACATTACAGAGCATTCCAAAGGAGATCAGCTCCTTCGAAACATCCTTCTTGCATTAACTTTCCTAATCTTACACAGATTCAATAATTTCTAACTTTGAAACATTTCCAGATTCCATTTTGACTATCACTTCTGAACAAGAGTTGCCTCCTTACAGATTATGTCAATATGGTCCGTCCAGAATTATCACTATACTTCCAACTGTCCTTGAGCAACCAATCTTTGGAAAACCTTAGGTTGTCCTTGACAATTGTTTAATCCTTTTAGTCATATCCAATTCTAGACCTTTTCCCTTCTTAATGCCCCAGACATTTGGAAAATTTTAGAACGGATGAATATAGCACATGTAATCGATCCTATATTCGAAGCATATGGGACACGATTCATGATGTCTCACATAAAGACTACACCAGTCCTTTGCTATACTATATGAATTTCAATTTGCCAAGTTCTCATAATTTAGATTATGAAAAAGGGATGCCGTGATCATAATCGAATTTTAGAACGCAAATAATGGACCCATATAAAGAATTTCCTTATGTTGACCCGTTCCAACATGAAATTCATATATATTTCCTTGACTAAATGATTAAAACCTCACGATCTAAGCTTATAGATTTGAGATGAAGTATAATTTCCTCTCCCTTAATTATAGCAAAACAACTTTTCGCAATTGAAACCTTTTGTTTTCTATAATTAACATTGCTAACTTGCAATACTTATCATAATTATCATGCTCCCACTAACATGATGATTATTAGCATAACACTTACGCTCCCACTAGCTTTGACATGTACCCAGAAATCAACTGAACATCTAGAATTCAATACTTTATTGACCTTCTTACAAAAGTTCAGATTTCTGATACTAGATTTCCTTGATAAGACTTTATCAATATCATACACCTCTCTTAGATAGCTCACATGTGTGTCTAGACAATTATGAAGAGGGATGTTGTAATCCTAATGTTTAGACCTTTTGTCATTCCCACAATTGCTATCTACTCAAAATCTACTTAGTGAAAGAGTTTCCTTACCATCATTTTCATGAATCAAAGAGCAACCTTATGACACTTAGATTTAATGGTGTATGTGTTCTTATCCATGTAAATTGTCAAAACCATAGTCACAAGGCAAGGATAATGACAAATCCAAACTCATATGGACTAAACTCAATCTTAACTTCTTGCCACCTGGCAGCTCAAGGGCCTATCATTACTTCCAAGTTATTCTGCAACACATTGAGAACTCTAAGAACTCATATGCAAAGCCAACTTTAACTGGAATGGGCACAAAATATGTCAACACGATAGGTTATAAACCTCAAGTCGTGTGCTACTGAAGAACTTCAGGTTCTATTCTTGATTAGTTCTTGAGACTTTCAAGACCTTTAAGACTCCCACTGTCCTCTTGACCTATAAGAATCCCTTGTCAAACATCCAAGAGATAGTGTGGATTCTAACCAAGACAAACACTTCACACAATTGGCCTAAGTTGGTCTTTATTTTATCCAAAACATCACAACTTACCAATTTCAAATGTACAAGAGTAGAAAACTTTTACTCTTACATTTGACAAGTGTTTTAAAGCTTCTTTGAGACATGTCACTCAAGTTACAATCTTGGAGTATGACTCTAAGAATAGTTTTTGGAACGAAGTATGAATCATCTTCTTGATTTAACCACTTCAACAATTCATAGTTCCTCTTCTTAGCTATAAGAAAGCACTTAGAGGATGAATTGTCATAAGGTCTCTAAATCATTAAGATGATCATAAAAACTGATACGAAAGTACTCTCCCATCTTTTCAGATTTGAGAAACTTCTATCCTTCTGCCTAATTTGATTCTTCTTATTCGCTCTGCCTTACATTGGAACCTTTTTACAATGTCCCAGAATTACACTTAAGCTTGTAAGTATAACCATATTTACTGAACTTTAGTAAATTATGACGAATAATCTTATTGATCTTTTGTGGTGGACTTGACCAATGCATAAGAATGTGTACTCGACCCCGTAGTCCTTTACTTGACTCACACATCCATGTGAATAGGTAATTAGTCTTAATTTTCCAATACTTGAAAGTTCTCATTCATCATGCTATACAACTTGCATGATTCCAAATTCCGGTCCAATTGAGACTTTGGATGATGAGAATCTTTCCTTATTTGGTAAATTTAGACATTACCACAAATGAAGGAATCAATTTCATATTTCCACTCTTGCTATTAATGGAATCATATAGGCAACAATTTTTCCTCAAATGCCATTGTAAGGATATTTTAAAATAACTAAAATAAAAAATTTTCTTTTATTTTAAAACTTTGCGGAAAAACTTATCCTTACAATCCATATGAAAACTTGTTGTTATCTATTCCTAAGAAATACCTCATAACTCCTAAGAAGTAGCTCAAGAATCCGATCTTCAAACTACGCGATAGAAATCCATCTATGCGATCAGATTCAGCATATTTTTTCTTTAAGTTCCTTCACTTTTCTTTGATTCTTAAAACATCACCATGTGACCCAGTCACATCATGTATCAAAAATCTCAGAATAGAAACTTAGCAGAGTTAGATAGTGGACTTTTACCTGAAGTAGAGTCAAACTTATTGATTTTAACATCCTTAGGTAAATTTGGCAGCTTCGCAACTAATGACCCTTCCTTTGGAAATATAAACATATGGACCCTTTGATAATGGTACACGGGATTATCATAGACTTAGCTTTTCTCTTTACCATTTGTTCAACCGAGTTGAATATGGCCGATCCCTTTCCATTGGGAAGAGAATGCTTTTTCTGGATTTCCTATGTCACTATTGTCAATGTCCATCAAGTTTCAGGAAGTTGATCTTAACAAATAGATAAGATCATTAAGGGTCTTTTCATAGTCTGTTTCATAGGTGTTCCAAAAGAACTTACTATGTGACTTAGAAAGTAGTTGAACCACCAACTTTCTCAAGACTTTGACACCCAACTCTCCCGGCTTTTCAATATGTGACTACATCTCCAAGATGTGACCACACCTAAACCTTGCCTTGCCAATGGGGCTTGAGTGATCTTAAAATTTTCAAGAACTTGTGGGTTAGGGAGAATAATTGGAGGAGGTGGAAGAAGTTGTTAGGTTTTGAGCATTCTAACACTTCCTAAGTGTACATGCAACCCTAATAACCTTGAATCTATGTTTTATCTATATACATGCAAATTTCTTTTTCAAGGTTATTTCCTAACTAGCATGGCATGGGGATTACATAATACATAAAGAACTAGTAGAAATACATACCTTGTTGTTGCTAGGATTCCTTCAAGACTTTGTGAGCCTAGCACCCCAAATGTTGTGCCTCAAATGCTTCACACAACACTACAACCTTGGAATAACTAGAGAGAATATTTCTACACTCCAAAATCGGTTATGCCCTCACAAGAATACTCTAGTGCCAATTTTACATGCTATAGGGTTTCTTTTATAGTGTGTCATAATTAGGAGTTACAAATGTAAACCCTAATTGTCATGACTCTTCATTTCTCATGACCCATGGGTTTGTAACTCCCATGGACTATCTATGGAGCTCCATATGGTTATAACCAAACCCATAAACCATGGATCATTAATCCACCATAAAAGAATTGATGATTGTCATAATCAACCCTATATATTTAATTAGTCTCACTTTGATCACCAAATTAATTCTAGATTAATACTTGATCAAATACTAATTATATAATACTATTATTAATATATTAGAACTTATAATATATTAATAATCATAAGTGCCTTATTCTCTCATTTAGTCTATCCAAGTATTGCAATGCCATGCAACCCAAATGGACCATGCCGGGTCGGGCCAAGTTCATACCAAATAAAGTTATGGACTTAGACACTATATCCAACAGTCTCCCTCTTGGATATGTCTAATAACTATATTTCCAAATACGACTTCAAAATCCGACTAGCAATCGTAGCTCTTTCAAAGTCTCTCGGAACTGAGATGATGATGAAACGCCATTTAAGATAAGTGATCATATAATCCTCTGTTCTCATGATATCAGCCGGACAAATACATGGAACATGGTCTTACTTATTGTCCAGCATTTGTTTCTCGATCTCCGATTTGTTTCGACATAGAACTAAATTGAACACATCAATTAGGTTTTGACCGGGCCCGGTACATAGGTCAAAACCAAATCATCGAGGGGCCCAGATATCGCTTCTATTTCTAGAAGGAACAGATAAACTTTGACTAATATGCTTGTACTAACTACTTGTTGAATTATTCACAAAGGCACATTTTATAACATCGAGTTACCAATGCGGTTTCGTACAATCAATGAATAACCAACTCATAGTCAACAACTCATATCTCTAGGTTTGAAGATTTATATGATATTACTGTCTCACGATCACTCGAGATAAATTCCATGAAGTGATGCAAGTGAGCGTGGGTTGAATCCAATACTCAGCCCTCATGAGTACTCATGAATGTTGTAGCAACCATTGCATTGTCTAAAGCACTTTAGACAAATAATACATGCCAAATTCATGACAGTCTTGATTCATATCTACTTCCAACATATGACTGACTGTGGATGGTTTCAATAACTTAGTCATTCAGGAAGAATGACCTAGTTATTCTGGAAGTCAAAACATGCAAAGTGAAACACAAGAATAATACTAATATTATATGGCCCCAACACTTTGAGTGTAAATAAAACACCTTTTATTTAAGCACCATATTGATCACTCATTATTTATGTTTCGATTAATCAACATTATGCTTGAATTAAAACATTAGTTGTCCCATGCTCCAAGAATGTACACTATGGTTTTCCAAACAACAATTATGCCATACTCCAAGTATGCATAGTATGTTTACATATGGTCCTCTCTTTGTGAAATAGATCAATTGTCAATATTCCAATGATGCTCATTTCACAATTCCAATCCTTGTTGTAAATGCAAGAATACCAAACTCTTGCCATTTACTATAATCTGTTAGTTTCTAAACTTATATGCAATGTTCGCCTTGTAACGACTATGCACAGAAGTCACAGAGACTTGGCAAAATACATTACAAAGTATTCCAATGGGAAACAATTTCATGGAAATGAAGTCTCAAATTCAAAGTACATTCCTTTGAACATCCTTCTTAGCATTAAGTTCTTTAATCTTACACAAATTCAAAGAATAACTTCCACCTATGGAAACAATTCCATATTACCATTTTGACTATCACTTCTAAACAAGAGTTGCCTCTTTACAAAATATGTCAATATGTTCCTTACTCTATACTTCTAATTGTCCATGAGCAACCAATCTTTGGTAAATCTCAGATTGTCCTTGACAATTTTGCTTAACCACTTTAGTCATTTCCAGTTCTATTCCTTTTTCCATCTTAATGCCCTAGGCATTTGGAAAATTTAGAATGGATGAATATTATAGCACATATAATTAAACCTATACCCAAAGCATATGGGACATGATTTATGCTATAAAATTTTTATTTGCCATGTTCTCAAAATTCGAACTATGAAGAGGGACGCCGTAATCATAATCGAATTTTGAGAACGCAACATATATAGAATTTCCTTTAGTTGAACCATTCCAGCATAACATTCATATATATTCTTGACTAAAGTAGATTAAATTCTCAATCTAAGCTTATAGAATTGGAGTGAAGTATAGAATTTCTCTCCCTTAATTATAGCAAAACAACTTTCAAAGCAACTTGAAACTTTTGTTTTCTATAAATAACATTGCTAACTTGCAATACTTAACATAATCATCATGCTCCCACTAGCATAATGATTACCAGCATAACACTTTATGCTCCCACTAGCTTTGACATGTACTCAGAAATCAACTGGACTTCTAGAAATCAATACTTTATTGACTTTCTTACCAAAGTTCATATTTCTGATACTAGATTGCTTTGATAAGAATTTGTCAAAAACATACACCTTTCCTTAGATAGCTCACATGTTTGTCGAGACCTTTTGCAATTCTTACTAGCTAGTGTGCCGGTTAACCACGCACGCTCCACTAACTATATGAGAATGCAAATATCACAACCGCTATCTACTTAAAATCTTCTTAGTGGAAGCGTTTCCTTACCATCATTTTCATGAATCGAAGAGAAACCTTATGACACTTAGATTTTATGGTGTATGTGTTCTTTTCCATGTGAATTTTTTCAAAACCATAATCACATGACTAGGTTAGTAACACTTCCAAATTCATATGGACTGAACTTGTGCAATCTTAATTTCTTGCCACCTGGTAGCACAATGCCCACCATTGCTTCTAGGTTGTTATGCAAACAATTGAGAACTCATAGAAATCACAAGCATAATCAACTTTCAACTGGAATAGAAATAGAAATAAGAACACGATAGGTTACAAACCTCAAGTTGTAGGCTAGTGATTAACAAAACTCTTGATTAGTTCTTGAAACTATTTCAGAATCTTTTAGACTCCCACTGTCCTCTTGACATATAAGACTTATCTTTGTCAAGAACCATTCCTTGACAATACAAATATTCAAGAGCTAGTGCGGATTCTTATCAAGTTAAACACTTCCCATAATTGGACTTAGTTGGTCTTTGCTTTATCCAAAACATCACAACTTACCAATTTCAATGTACAAGAGTAGAAAACTTTTACTCTTACATTTGATAAGTGTTTTCAAACCTTCTTAAAGACATGTCACTCAAATTACAATCTTGGAGTATGACTCTAAGACTTGTATTGGAACGAAGTATGACTCATCTTCTTGATTTAACCATTTCAACAATTCAAGATCCCTTCTTCTTAGTCATAAGAATGCACTAAGACTTCCTTAGAGAACTAATTTTGATATGGTTTCTTAATCATTAAGATGATCACAAAACTGATACTAAAGTACTCTCCCATCTTTTCAGATTTGAGAAACTTTTATCCTTCTGCCTAATTTGATTCTTCTTATTCGCTCTGCCATACGTTGGAACCTCTTTTCAATGTCTCAGAGTTACACTTAAGCTTGTAAGTATAATCATATTTAATGAACTTTAGTAAACTATGACGAATAATCTTATTGATCTTTTGTGGTGGACTTAATCAGTGCACATGACTATGTACTCGATCCCTCAGTCCATTACTTGACTCACACATCCATGTGAACAAGTAATTAGTCTTAATTTTTCCAATACTTGAAAGTTCTCATTCATCATGCTATACAACTTGCATGATTCCAAGTCCCGGTCCAATTGAGACTTTGGATGATGAGAATCTTTCCTTATTTGGTAAATTTAGACGTTACCACAAATGAAAGAATCAATTTCATATTTCCACTCTTGCTATTAATGGAATCATATAAGCAACAATTTTTCCTTAAATGCCATTGTAAGGATATTTTAAAATAAATAAAATCAAAATTTTCTTTTATTTCAAAACTATGCGGAAAAACTTATCCTTACAACCCATATGAAAACTTGTTGTTATCTATTCCTTAGCAATATCTCAGAACTCCTAAGAATTAGCTCAAGAATCCGATTTTTCAAACTACGCAATAGAAATCCATCTATGCGATCAGATTCAGCATATTCTTTCTTTAAGTTCCTTCATTTTTTCTTTAATTCTTAAAACATTACCATGTGACCCAGTCACATTATGTATCAGGAATCTCAGAATAGAAACTTAACAGAGTTAGATTAGTGGATTTTACCTGAAGTAGAGTCAACCTTATTGACTTTAACATCCTTAGGTAAATTTGGCAGCTTCGCAACCAATGCCCTTCCTTTGGCAACAAAAACATATGGACTCTTTGGAAACGGTATACGAGACTATCACAGAAGTAGTCTTTCTCTTTACCATTTGGTCAACCGAGTTGACTATGGCCAATCCCTTTCAATTGGGAAGAGAAAGTTTTTCTGGACTTCCAGTGTTACCATTATCAATGTCCATGGAAGTTTGGGAAGTTGATCTTCCAATCAAATTTTGCTTTACCAATGCTCCAAATCATTGCTGATTCAACATCATCAAGCAAATAGGTAAGATCATTACGGGTCATGTCGTGATCTGTCATCAGGGAGTGACCAAGTCGGCAGCCAGCTACCTTGAGACTTTGACACCCGACTCTCCCGACTTGTCAATATGTGACTTAATCTCCAAGACCTAACCACATATAGACTTTGTTTGCCAATAGGGATTGAGTGACTTAGAACTTATCATGTCTTGAAACTTGTGGGATAGGGAGATTTATTGGAGTATGTGAAAGAAGTGAAGTATGATTTTCAGTCCCACTAATGCACAACAAAGGGATTGATCTTTCACCTTGATTGTCATTCGGGATATCATCTTCATTACGAAGCTTGTTCCTAAAGATTTGGGAAGACCATAGTTGTCTAAACTAGACATCTATAATGGGAGAAATTCAAGTTAGTTGATTTAAAGTCCTTAATATAACACCCACTATGAAATATTAAGGCTAGGACCCAATAACCTATTTATAAAATAGTTAAAGGTAGGTAAATGACGATTTACCAATTTCCACCATGAAAAACGAAATATAACTAAGTTTTAATTTGATTTGAAACTCCTAGATCCTTTGAGATACATTGAACTTTTCAATGGCATGTTTGAATCTCGAATGTGCCCTCTCAAGTTTGTGACTGGGATGCCGAGGATCACAAACAAGCTGTGAATAACCATACAAATTGACTTGGTACCCTTAACAATATTACCTAATCGATGTGACGGTTAACCACACACGCTCCACCGATCTATAATAAAGTCAAGTTACCCTTTGCCACTCTTACTAGTCCATGTTAGTGTGCCGGTTAACCACACACGCTCCACTAACGACTTGGTAAGGTACAAAGTGTAATTTTATGGGCTAGCACCAATTTCACATTTTCCTAAAGTAACTAAGATTGGGAATTTATAATCTATAGTTACTTTATAACGCATTATACTTTTAATGAGTATTTAAAGTCGTATCCTACCAGTTCGGCTAACGACCCTCCACCGATCAAGGAAGCGGTGGGTAAGAGTAGACGCCCATTAAGTCACCATTTTATAAGCAACAACCTTATACCCCCCTTATAGACCGGCTTCGTGAATGAGGCCTACTAACGGTAAGAACGTCATATTCTTATACATATCTATATAATAAAATTATAATAATAATATAAGGGTGTATTTTAAACATTTAAAATACATGGTGGTTTAATCTATTAATTAAATTATACTCTTAATTTAATTAAACTTAAACCATGTCTTTATGGAATTATTAACTCTTTTAATTAAACACTTTAATTAATTTAATGAAGTCCATAAAGTTTGAATTTTTATTTTTTAACCTCTAAAAAAAAGTTTGGAATTAAAGTGTAAGACTTTACAAATTCCAAAAGTTGAGGGCAAGAATTGAAACCATTCCTAGTCTCTTCAATTTGTAACTTATGAGTTTTAATGGTTCATAAAAATGAAGACTCTTCATTTTATGAAACCTCTTTAGTTCTTTAAACACAAATTAAATAAGTGACCTTTGGTTATCCATAACTTGAGGACAAGTTATGGACACCATTATTGCCATTAAGATCATGAATTAAACACACATGGAGGTTACACATAATTCCTATGATCTTCTAAAAACTCATAAGAACACAAATTCATGTCAAGCAATTTCAAGAAATCATATAAACATATATAATACTTGTAAATTAATAAAAGTCATGTAAAATGGGTTAACATAATCATTATCATTTTGAAAAACAGATTTTACAAGTCCAAAACAAATTGGGATAATGATTTTAATCCATTTCCAGCAACAAAACACGAAAAGACTGCCCAACACGCACCTACTCGTCGAGTGCATTATCCTACTCAACGAGTAGGATGAATTTGTTCATGGACTCGGCGAGTCCTCCCCATGAACTCCGCGAGTCCAGTCGTCAATGAGCAGATTTTTCGTTTTTTAAGCAGTTTTGCGTCAAGTATACAGAAAACAACCCTAGGCTCTGATACCACTGTTGGGTTTTGAGCATTCTAACACTTCCTAAGTGTACATGCAACCCTAATAACCTTGAATCTATGTTTTCTCTATATACATGCAAATTTCTTTTTCAAGGTTATTTCCTAACTAGCATGGCATGGGGATTACATAATACATAAAGAACTAGTAGAAATACATACCTTGTTGTTGCTTGGATTCCTTCAAGATTTTGTGAGCCTAGCACCCCAAATGTTGCGCCTCAAATGCTTCACACAACACTACAACCTTGGAATAACTAGAGAGAATATTTCTACACTCCAAAATCGGCTATGCCCTCAGAAGAATACTCTAGTGCCAATTTTGCATGCTATAGGGTTTGTTTTATAGTGTGTCATAATTAGGAGTTACAAATGTAAACCCTAATTGTCATGACTCTTCATTTCTCATGACCCATGGGTTTGTAACTCCCATGGACTATCTATGGAGCTCCATATGGTTATAACCAAACCCATAAACCATGGATCATTAATCCACCATAAAAGAATTGATGATTGTCATAATCAACCCTATATATTTAATTAGTCTCACTTTGATCACCAAATTAATTCTAGATTAATACTTGATCAAATACTAATTAAATAATACTATTATTAATATATTAGAACTTATAATATATTAATAATCATAAGTGCCTTATTATCTCATTTAGTCTATCCAAGTATTGCAATGCCATGCAACCCAAATGGACCATGCCGGGTCGGGTCAAGTTCATACCAAATAAAGTTATGGACTTAGACACTATATCCAACAGAAGTATGATTTCCATGGAACATCATCTTCATTTAGGAAAGCTTGTTTCAGGAGATTTGGGAAGATCATAAATGTCTAAACCAGATATGTTTTGGGAGATATTCAAGATAGTTGATCTTAAAGTCCTTAATATGACACCCAATATGAAATATTAAGGCTAGGACCCAACAAACTATTTTTATAACTTAGAAAAGGTATGCCGTAATCCAAGCTATAAAATATTTGAAGGTAGGTGAATGACGATTCACCAATTCCCACCAAGATAAACGAAATGTATTATTAGGTTTTAATTGGTTTTGAAACTACTAGATCTTTTGAGATTCATTGAACTGTTCAATGGCATGTTTCAATCTCGAGTCTGCCCTTCAGGTTTTGTGACTGGGATGCCGAGGATCACAAAACAAGGTGTGAAGTAACCATGCAAATTACTTGGTACCCTTAATAAATTACCCCTCAATCGATGTGCCGGTTAACCACACACGCTCCATCGATACTATGATAAATATTAAGTCACCCTTTACCTACCTTGTTATGTCCAAGTTAGTGTGCCGGTTAACCACACACGCTCCACTAACGACTTAGATAAAGTGTAAAGTGTAATTTCATGGATTAGCACCTTATTCACATTTTCCTAAGTAACTAAGATTGGGAATTATTAAGAGTTTAGTTACTTAGTATTTATCATGAATACTTTTAATGAAGGGAGAATTATAGTCCTGTCAAACCCGTTCGGCTAACGACCCTTCACCAGTCAAGGAAGTGGTGGGTGGGAGTGGACACCCATTAAACTACCATTTTATAGGCTGTAACCTTATACCCCCTTATAGACCGGCTTCGTGAATGAGGCCTACTAACGGTACGACTGACTTTACTCTTATACATATATATAAATATTATTAACTTATAATATTATAAAGTATAAGGGTTGAATTTTAGCTTTTAAAATTCTAAGGTCTAGTTTGGAATTAATGTATACATGGGGGGTAACTTATGAGTTTAATTAAGGTTTAATAAAAAAAACCAAGTTCCATAACTTGAGGACAAGTTATGGAAGACATTAAATCATTTAATGATGACATTAAAAATAGAGACTCTTCTATTTTCATAACCTATGAGTCTTAATGACACTTTAAAAAGAAAAACTCTTCACTTTCCATAACTTGAGGACAAGTTATGGAGTTCATAAAAAACCATTAAGATCAAATATTCCAATTAACACAATAATTAAATAATTTTTCTATGATCTAGATTAAACTCATAAGTAAAGATAATTCATATCAACAATTTTCAAGAAATTAGATAATCGTATAAACTAATACAAATCTTGAAACTTTGATAATTATCCTTTGAAGACTCTTGGACTTCATAACCTAAAGAGTTAATAAATGAGACATTTCACATCCATAACTTATGGAAGCTTCAAAACTTTTAAGATCATAACTTTAAAAAAAACTTTTGAGTTCCAAAATTTTGTGACAAAATTTGTAACTCCTTAAAACCACTTAGATAAAACTTTTAAAACAAATAAAATAATCATATCATTCTATCTTTTAATAAATTGATCTAATTCAACTCTTGTAGTAAAGTCACTCAAATTTTACAAATTATTAGTTTTTCATAAAATCAAGTAATTATCATAAAATTTGACAAACTTCATGTTTTTTTTTCTTTTTTTTTTCCATCAACTTGAAAAAAAAAAATACATTTGCATCAAATATAGTAGAAAACAACCCATGGCTCTGATACCACTGTTGGGTTTTGGTATAATACAACATCCTATGGTGCACATACAACCCTAAATACCTTGGATCTATGTTTTCACTAATTATACATGCAAATGGTTTCCAAGGCATTAAACCTATAACTAGCATGCATTTGACATAAACCATATAATATACTAGTTAGGAAAACATACCTTTTATGTGGCTTGAAGTCTTGATGTATTTTGCCTTAAGAGCTTAGCACCAATAGTATGAAATGCCTCAAATGGAATCACAACACACCTAGGACAAAGGTGGCTCTTGAGAGAGAATTCCATGCACCAAAACACCTCCATATTTCTCTAAGAAAAGAAGTGGTGATTTTGACTATGGAGTAACCTATTTATATGTAGGATTCCAAGGGTCATGGGTATAACCCATAATCCATACCCATGGGTTTTATGATCCATGGTTCATGTAACCCAACTCTTTATGTATCCATACATAAACTTGGTCCAACATGGATCATAAGCCCAACACATATAAATATAACTAATTTTCATAATTAGTCCCCATAGATTTAATTAGTCTCTTTTGATCACTAAATTAATTCCAAATTAATTCCTGATCGATACTAATTAAAACATATGATTTCATATTAATATATTATAACTTATAATTGTTGGATTAATGTCTAAGTCCATAACTATAATTGGTAAGACTTGACCCGACCCGGCATGGTCCATTTGGGTTGCATGGCATCATGCACTTGGATAGACTATAATGAGAGAAATAAGACACTTATGGTTATTAATATATTATAAGTTCTAGTATATTAATAATAAGAATAATAAGATTATTTAATTAGTATTGATCAAGAATTAATCTAGGATTAATTAAGTGATCAAAAGAAGACTAATTAAATATATGGGTTGATTGTGTAAATCATTCATTCTTATATATGTGGGCTTGTGATCCAAGATTCCTTATGTTGGACTAAGTCCATGGGGTGACCCATGGATACTCCATGGAGGTTAAAATCCATGGAGCATAAGGAATGGGTAAAGTCATGAGTTACATGGTGTAACCCTAATAGCCACCATATAAAAGAAACCCATGGCTCAAGAAATCGTTACACTATGTGTGTGTATGAGGGCTAGACGATTTCATGAAGTGTTCTAATTTCTCTCTAAGTTATTCCAAGTGTATTTGGTGTTGTGTGAACCATTTGAGGTGTCACACTTGGGGCACTAGGCACTCAAGCTTCATGAAGACATTCTACATTAAAGAGGTATGTATTCTATCTTGTTATATTGATATTTTGTATGCTAGATTAGGATAATACCTTGGATGTTCATATTTGCATGTATAATAGAGAAAACATAGATCCAAGGTATTTAGGGTTGCATGTACACTTACGAGTGTTAGAATGCTCATAACCCAACAGTGGTATCAGAGCCTAGGCTTGTTTTCTTGTTATATCTGCAATAGAAGCTGAAAAATCGAGTTTTGATGCTGTCAGCCCAGCTGACTCGCCGAGTCCATGAAGGGACTCGACGAGTCCAAGGCAAAATGCATCCAACTCGCCGAGTTGTGTTCATGCACTCGACGAGTTGGACCCCAGACAACATATCTTCGAGGTTTTTGGCTAGAAATGGACTAGGAACATTACCCTAAGTTGTTTTGAACTTATAAAATTGTTTTTTAATGTGGTAATGTTCATGCTAATCCATTTTCTAAGATAATTGTCAATAGATTCATGTTTTGTATTATTTTAAAGGTTAGACTAATTACATGAAAAAGTTTGATTTGAATTATCTTGTTCTTATGAGTTGCTTAGATTAATAGAAAAGTTGAGTGAAAAAGTTGTTTTCAATCCAAATTAATCTAAGAGTTGAGTATAAAATGTGTTTGTGTAACTTATCCTTAAGTTACATGAAGAGTCACATTAAAGACTCATAAAACTCATAAAGATGGCAAAGGTTACAAAAAAAAAATGAAGAGTCTCTTCATTAAATAAATATAAAAAAAAATGAAGAGTCTCTTCATTAAATAAATATAAAAAAAAATAATGTAACCTTAATTAATTTCATAAGTTATAACATAAAGAAAAAGTTAATTCTTTATTAGTTTAAAGTCTTCCATAATTTGTCCTCAAGTTATGGAACTTGAAGAGTTTTTGGATTAAAACTACTTTAAACATATAAGTTATGGAATTAATTAGTTTTGAATAGTTTCAAAACTTGCCCTCAAGTTTTGGAATTTGTAAAGTTTTCTCTTATGAATACTTTAATTCCAAGTTAGCCCTTAGAATTTTAAAAGTTAAAATTCAACCCTTATACTTTATAATATTATAAGTTAATAATATATATATGTATAAGAGTAAAGTAGGTCTTACCGCTAGTACGCCTCATTCACGAAGCTGGTCTATAAGGTGGGTATAAGGTTGTTGCCTATAAAATGGCAACTTAATGGGTGTCCACTCTCACCCACCGCTTGCTTGACTGGTGGAGGGTCGTTAGCCGAACGGGTTTGACATGACTTTAATTCTCCCTTCATTAAAAGTATTAATGATAAATACTAAGTAACTAAACTCTAAATAATACCCAATCTTAGTTACTTAGGAAAATGTGAATAAGGTGCTAATCCATGAAATTACACTTTGCACTTTGTTTAAGTCGGTTAGTGGAGCGTGTGTGGTTAACCGACACACTAACTCGTATTTAACAAGGTAGGCAAAGGGTAACTTAATGTTTATCATAGTATCGATGGAGCGTGTGTGGTTAACCGGCACATCGATTGAGGGATAAACACTTAAGGGTACCCAGTAATTTGCATGGTTACTTCACACCTTGTTTTGTGATCCTCGGCATCCCAGTCACAAAACCTGAAGGGCACACTCGAGATTGAAACATGCCATTGAACAGTTCAATGAATCTCAAAAGATCTAGGAGTTTCAAATCCAATTAAAACCTAATAATACATTTCGTTTATCTTGGTGGAAATTGGTGAATCGTCATTCACCTACCTTCAAATTGTTTTATAGCTTGGATTACGGCATACCTCTTCTAAGTTATAAGATAGTTTGTTGGGTCCTAGCCTTAATATTTCATATTGGGTGTCATATTAAGGACTTTAAGATCAACTATCTTGAATATCTCCCATAACATGTCTGGTTTAGATATTTATGATCTTCCCAAATCTCTTGAAACAAGCTTTCCTAAATGAAGATGATGTCCCATGGATATAATACTTCTTTCACCTCCTCCAAATTATTCTCCCTACCCCACAAGTTCTTTAAAAAGTTTAAAGTCACTCGAGCCCTATTGGCAAGGCAAGGTCTTGGTGTGGTCACATCTTGGAGATGTAGTCACATATTGACAAGCCGGGAGAGTTGGGTGTCAAAGTCTTGAGAAAGTTGGTGGTTCAATCACTTTCTAAGTCACATAGTGAGTTCCTTTGGGACACCTATGAAATAGACTATGACAAGACCCTTAATGATCTTATCTATTGTTAAGATCAACTTCCTGAAACTTCATGGACATTGACAATGGTGACACTGGAAATACAGAAAAAAGCATTCTCTTCCCAATGGAAAGGGATCGGCCATAGTCAACTCGGTTGACCAAATGGTAAAGAGAAAAGTCTAAAGTCTGTGATAGTCTCGTGTACCATTATCAAAGGGTCCATATGTCTATATTGCCAAAGGAAGGGTCATTAGTTGCGAAGCTGCCTAATTTACCTAAGGATGTTAAAGTCAATAAGATTGACTCTACTTTAGGTAAAAGTCCACTATCTAACTCTGTTAAGTTTCTATTCTGAGATTCTTGATGCATGATGTGACTGGGTCACATGGTGATGTTTTAAGAATCAAAGAAAAGTGAAGAAACTTAAAGAAAGAATATGCTGAATCTGATCACGTAGATGGATTTCTATCGCGTAGTTTGAAAATCGGATTCTTGAGCTACTTCTTAGGAGTTATGAGATATTGCTTAGGAATAGATAACAACAAGTTTTCATATGGATTGTAAGGATAAGCTTTTCCGCATAGTTTTAAAATAAAAGAAAATTTTTGATTTTATTTATTTTAAATATCCTTACAATGGCATTTGAAAAAAAAAATTGTTGCTTATATGATTCCATTAATAGCAAGAGTGGAAATATGAAATTGATTCTTTCATTTGTGGTAATGTCTAAATTTACCAAACAAGGAAAGATTCTCATCATCCAAAGTCTCAATTGGACCGGGACTTGGAATCATGCAAGTTGTATAGCATGATGAATGAGAACTTTCAAGTATTGGAAAATTAAGACTAATTACTTATTCACATGGATGTGTGAGTCAAGTAATGGACTAAGGGATCGAGTACATAGTCATGTGCACTGATTAAGTCCACCACAAAAGATATAAGACTATTCGTCATATTTTACTAGAGCTTAGTAAATATGATTATACTTACAAGCGTAAGTGTAACTCTGAGACATTGGAAAAGGTTCCAATGCAAAGCAGAGCGGATAAGAAGAATCAAATTAGGCAGAAGGATAAAAGTTTCTCAAATCTGAAAAGATGGGAGAGTAATTTAGTATCAGTTTTGTGATCATCTTAATGATTAAGAAACCATATCAAAATTTGTTCTCTAAGGAAGTCTTAGTGCATTCTTATGACTAAGAAAAAGGGATCTTGAAATTGTTGAAATGGTTAAATCAAGAAGATGAGTCATACTTCGTTACAATACAAGTCTTGGAGTCATACTCCAAGATTGTAATTTGAGTGACATGTCTTAAAGAAGGTTTAAAAGCACTTGACAAATGTAAGAGTAAAAGTCTTCTACTCTTGTACATTTGAAATTGGTAAGTTGTGATGTTTTGGATAAAACAAAGACCAACTTCGGCCAATTGTGTGAAGTGTTTGTCTTGATTAGAATCCACACTATCTCTTGGATGTTTGACAAGGGAGTCTTATAGGTCAAGAGGACAGTGGGAGTCTTAAAGGTCTTGAAAGTCTCAAGAACTAATCAAGAATGAAACCTGAAGTTCTTCACTAGCACACGACTTGAGGTTTATAACCTATCGTGTTGACATATTCTGTGCCTATTCTAGTTAAAGTTGGCTTCGCATATGAGTTCTTAGAGTTCTCAATGTGTTGCACAACAACTTGGAAGCAATGGTAGGCCCTTGTGCTGCCAGGTGGCAAGAAGTTAAGATTGAGTTCAATCCATATGGTTTTGGATTTGTCATTATCCTTGTCTTGTGATTATAGTTTTGACAAATTCATATGGGTAGGAACTCATACACCAATAAATCCAAGTGTCATAAGGTTTCTCTCTGATTCATGAAAATGATGGTGAGGAAACACTTCCACTAAGTAGATTTTAGCTAGATAGCAATTGTGATGTTTGCATTCTCAAAGTCGTTAGTGGAGCGTGTGTGGTTTACCCGCACACTAACTTGGACTTGTGAGAAATGGCAAAGGTCAAAACGATCAAGACTATGATTACGACATCCCTTTTCATAGTTCTTAAAATTGTTTTGACACACCCATGAGCTATCTAAGGGAAGGTGTATGTTTTTGATAAAGTCTTATCAAAACAATCTAGTATCAGAAATCTGAACTTTGGTAAGAAAGTCAATAAAGTATTGATTTCTAGAAGTCCAGCTGTTTTCTGAGTACATATCAAAGCTAGTGGGAGCATAAGTGTTATGCTAATAATCATCATGTTAGTGGGAGCATGATAATTACGATAAGTATTGCAAGCTAGCAATGTTAATTATAGAAAACAAAAGGTTTCAATTGGGAAAAAGTTGTTTTGCTATAATTAAGGGAGAGGAAATTATACTTCATCTCAAATCTATAAGCTTAGAACGTGAGGTTTTAATCATTTAGTCAAGGATATATATGAATTTCATGTTGGAATGGCTCAACATAAGGAAATTCTGTATATGGGTCCATTATTTGCGTTCTTAAATTCGATTATGATTACGGCATTCCTTTTCATAATCTGAATTATGAGAACTTGGCAAATAGAAATGGAAATGTTATAGCAAAAGACTGGTTTAGTCTTTATGTGAGACATCATGAATCGTGTCCCATATGCTTCGGATATAGGACCGATTACATGTGCTATATTCATCCTTTCTAAAATTTTCCAAATGCCTAGGGCATTAAGAAGGGAAAAGGTTTAGAACTGGATATGACTAAAACGATTAAACAATTGTCGAGGACAATCTAAGGTTTACCAAAGATTGGTTTCTCAAGGACAATTGGAAGTATAGTGATAATTCTGGAAGGACCATATTGACATAATCTGTAAGGAGGCAACTCTTGTTCAGAAATGATAGTCGAAATGGAATCTGGAAATGTTTCAAAGTTAAAATTTTCAATCTGTGTAAGATTAAGGAAACTTAATGCAAGAAGGATGGTTCCAAGGACTTGATCTCCTTTGGAATGCTCTGTAATGATTGTTGTTAAGTCTTTCTGACTTTGTGCATAATCATTACAAGAGGATCAATGCATATAAGTTTAGAATCTAACAGATTTCAGTAAATGACATGAATTTGGAATTCTTGCATTTGCAGTAAGGATTTGGGAGTGTGAAAAGAGAATCATTGAAGTTATGTTCAATTGATCTAGTTCACAAAATAAAGATCATAGACAAACATATTATGCATACTTGGTGTATGGCATGACTAGTGTTTAGAAAACATAGTGTACATGCTTGGAGCATGGGACAACTATTGTTTTAAATTCAAGAATAAAGTTGATAGCTGAAACAGTATACAATGAATAATGTGTAATCATATGGTGATAAATAAAAGGTGTTTTATTTATGTTCATAAGTTCTGAGACCATATTGGATTCAATTATTATTGTGTTTCACTTTGCATGTTTTGACTTCCCGAATAAACTAGGTTATTCTTCCGGAATGACTAAGTTATTCAAACCATCCACAGTCGGTCATATGTTGGAAGCAGATATGAATTAAGACTGTCATGGGTTGGCTTGTAGAGGTCTAAGTTGTTGGACAAATGGCTACAACACTCATGAGTGCTCATAAGTTCTGAGTATTGGATTCAACCCGTGCTCATTGGAATCACTTCATGGGTTTTATCACGAGTGATCATGAGATGATAATATCTTATATTCTTCAAACCTAGAGATATGAGTTGTTACTATGAGTTGATAGTACATTGATTACACGAAACACATTGGTAACTCGATGTTATAAAACGTGTCTTTGTGTATGATTCAATAAGTAGTAGAACAAGCCATATGAGTCGAAGTTTATCCATTCCTTTTACCTTCGGGATAAAAGCGATATCTGTGGGCCCCTCAATGATTTGATGATGACAAATGGAAGTGCTCGGCCGGGCCAGGACTGATTTGATTTGTTCAATTAGTCAGTCGTCATAAATCGGAAATCGGGAAACAACAAATGGACAGAGAGAATGATTATAATCCATGTCTCAGTCCATATGATATCTAGAATGGAGGAATATATGATCCCTTATCTAATGGACAAGTCATTGACAAGATCAGAGTTCATCTACAAGGTCAGAGTTCGATAAAAGCTTTTGAGAGCTACGATTGCCAGTTGGTTCCTGAAGTCATACACGATAATAGTTTTAGACTTATCCAAGTGGGAGACTATTGGATTAATGTCTAAGTCCATAACTATAATTGGTAAGACTTGACCCGACCCGGCATGGTCCATTTGGGTTGCATGGCATCATGCACTTGGATAGACTATAATGAGAGAAATAAGACACTTATGGTTATTAATATATTATAAGTTCTAGTATATTAATAATAAGAATAATAAGATTATTTAATTAGTATTGATCAAGAATTAATCTAGGATTAATTAAGTGATCAAAAGAAGACTAATTAAATATATGGGTTGATTGTGCAAATCATTCATTCTTATATATGTGGGCTTGTGATCCAAGATTCCTTATGTTGGACTAAGTCCATGGGGTGACCCATGGATACTCCATGGAGGTTAAAATCCATGGAGCATAAGGAATGGGTAAAGTCATGAGTTACATGGTGTAACCCTAATAGCCACCATATAAAAGAAACCCATGGCTCAAGAAATCGTTACACTATATGTGTGTATGAGGGCTAGACGATTTCATGAAGTGTTCTAATTTCTCTCTAAGTTATTCCAAGTGTATTTGGTGTTGTGTGAAACATTTGAGGTGGCACACTTGGGGCACTAGGCACTCAAGCTTCATGAAGACATTCTACATTAAAGAGGTATGTATTCTATCTTGTTATATTGATATTTTGTATGCTAGATTAGGATAATACCTTGGATGTTCATATTTGCATGTATAATAGAGAAAACATAGATCCAAGGTATTTAGAGTTGCATGTACACTTAGGAGTGTTAGAATGCTCATAACCCAACAATAATATATTAATAAACCATAAATAACCTTCTCTCAAAAGTCCATCCTAACAAATTGTCCTGATGATATGCAACCCAAATGGACCATGCTACTCTCGGGTCAAGTACATACCAATAATAGTTATGGCTTAGACATCTAATCCAACAACAACTTAGTCACAACCGATTACATAACAAAAGATCACAAAATGGTTTCCCCAAGTGTGTGTACGATCACGCCGGCGCCTTCCCACGGTCCTCGCTAGTACCTGAAACACATAACACAACAACTGTAAGCATAAATGCTTAGTGAGTTCCCCAAAATACAACCTACGCACATACGCCTTTCCAGGCCTTGACCTTCCGGTCCATGTGTCTCAGGAGAGTTCCGTCTCGACTGGGTAAATCTTCCGGTCCAACCCACATCAACTTTACAGTCCATATGACCACGCCTTCCGGCCCATAACATGTTGACTTTCGGCCCAAATCAAGCATATCATACATGGCACATATAACGAATAACTTAACACATATAAGGCATATATCTCATATCATATTTGACCTTCCGGTCACACAGTCAAAACCCTTCCGGGTACAGTATAGTGAGAAGACTCACCTCGTATGCCTCGCTAAGTCGCTAATCGTGAATCCTGGAATCACTCGTGCTCGAACCCTCGAGCTGCAATCCTCCTATGATATCATGAATCTATAATTATTACTTGTACCACTAAGGTTGACCATCCATATCAAGTCAACACAGGTTTACTTGGTCAACAGTCTTTAGTCAATTTGGACCGGACTCGGCGAGTGCACTATAGTGACTCGGCGAGTCTACGCGTTTTAACCAACTCTCAAGGATTTTCCCTTTGACTCGTCGAGTACTCCCCCGACTCGACGAGTTCCACCTGGGCCTGAATCACAGGGCCACCGCGACTCAACTCGCCGAGTCGCAAGGACAACTCGGCGAGTCCCAACTTGACTCGGTCCACCTATCAAAACCTTTCTAACTCTCTGCGACTCACTGCGTTGCCCATAACTCGATCAGGACTACACACTGGGTGGTCTCAAGGACAATCTTCGAGCGACTCGTTGAGACTGTTCTTCAGACTCGGTGAGTCCATGCCATGCACCAGCTAAAACTGGCTTTTGCGGTTAGATCCGTTCCATACATACATAGATCTGGCGTTCCCAAGCTTATTTGTCACGTAAAGTCTCAGTCTTGGTCGCCATGCAATGCATACAAGGCTTATTTTGGAGAAACAATCTCTAATATGACAACCCTAGCTTCTAACTCAAAAGAATGGACATAAAGCTTGTCATATGGGGTCTCCTGGACCTGCTAAGGTCCAGATCTAGGTTCCATATCTCCATGGGACCTTTCATACTTCCAATTTAACCCAAGAAATGCATGAAGAAACCCTACATTTGACACATCAACCCAAAATACGAAGTTTGGCTCTGAAAGTTACCTCAAGAAGGCTCCCTTGATGAAATAGAAGCATATCCAAGCTCCCCAACTCTTCATGCTTGATCCTCTCCCTCCTTTCTCGCAATTATACACAAAATTATGAACAAATGGCCTCCAAACACACTCACAAGGGCTCAAAGTCATATGGGTGCTCTTAGGGTTCAAGGTGGCTGCAAATGAAGGCCATAAGGTCCTTTAAATAGGGCTTAGGACCGGGAAATTGGGGTTTCATTAAACAACACGGACTCGCCGAGTCCATCCCTTGGACTCACCGAGTCCGGACGCGAACCTCCGCCCAAAACCGCGACCCGACTCGGTGAGTTCGACCTCCAACTCGCCGAGTCCCCTCACAGAAAATCAAAAATATGAAAATGAAGGTACCTGGGGATCCGGGCTGTTACATCTACTCTACGCCACCTTTTATTTTGATGACGTTGATCTACATGAGGTTCATCAGCCCAATCCTTCGGATGATGACCTCATGATATTTGATGAAGAAGAGGAATCGAGTGGTTCTTAACACTCAACCTCTAAGACCAAGGAGAAAAAGAAAAAGAAGAAGATGGCCATTTCATGATAAGAATTCCTCAGTCTACAATCCAAAGTAGATCAAATTCTTGCCACAAGCAAGTCAACTTAACCGCAATCAGAAGACCATCTGGTACCGCAGTCCTTGATCGATAGGATTGAACGATTGGAGACTAGGGAACATCTAGCGGCTAAGAGAATTTCTATCAAAGTAGAAATGGGAATACGGTCCCTTGACAACAATCGCCAAGCAGATCAATAGGAATTCATGGCTGCTGCAGAGCGCCTCATCTTAGAGGTATCCACAATCAAAGACAATCTGTAAAAGCCATTGTGGATCAATCCTCTCTTTCCCAAAAACTGATAGCAGAGACTCACATTGCTTATGAGTCCACTATCTCAATCATTCATGCGACCATCAATAGACTCCAACGATCCCTATCTTCAAATTTCCATGGTCTTGAAATCCTCCAACTCACAAAGGAGATTCATCAGCTGCTCTTCAACACTGCGATCCTAGACAATCAAGAATTGGCTTATGTTCTTATAGTTCAATTTAAGGAGGTATGTGCCAAGGTTGATGGTCTGAAACAATGGCTTGAGGAGTCTCCGGGTCTGAACTCCTCAAGAAGGGGAAGTGAAGGGCACCATCATGAAGAAGAACACTATGAACAAGATCATCAATCCAAAAGTGCTTCTCACAAAATTCCTTCACCGCAACCGTCACTGCAACCATCTCCTCCCAAGAGTCCAAGCAATCAGTCTCCTCCACCGCAATAAAAAATCGTTCCCTCTCCTGAACGACCTAAAACTCCCCCTCACTTCAATAATCTAGTGGATCACATGTCATCTCCAAGCTTAAATGACTCTCCCATCACCAAACATAAGAAAGTTGACTGGAAAGCAGCTAAATTTGTTGAGCTCATATGGAGAGAATGTGGTTTCGACACTGTCATGGATGAATCCTTGATAAACTCTTGGATCAATCCCTACCACAAACTGTTGGATGATGACTACAAACCATATCTCACATATGCTGAACCCCCTCCTGATGGCTACTGGAATATTCTAATCTCCCCAAATGCTAAATACTTCAAAATATTTGAGCAGTTTGACCAGTGCCTACCAGATCACAAAAGACTGCCCTTGGAATTCGAGAGACTCAATCAATTCAATACCAAACATGCCTCTTCCATAGAGAAAATCTAGTCTAATGACAGACCATCCGCAGTCAACAACTTCAAGCCTTGGAAAATTCATGAAAGCTGACTTCATCCAATACACACTCACAAGAGGGAACCAAGATTATGTCCACACCCAAGCTGAATTCCCCTATATGAACCCAGAAGAAGTCTTTCTTATAGCAAAGGTGCACCAAAACAAGTGTGAAAAGTATCCTAAAATGAAGATAGCATTTGAATGGGCAAGCATTTTTTTGAAGGAAACCGTCTGCGACTTCACAAAGATTGATGTGGAGATCCACCCAATCCTTGCCAAGAAGTTCTATCTGCCACCACTAGATCATGCACCAATTCCTACCGAAGGTTATCAAGAAAGATCCCTTGGTGCATCAAACTTCCCTGAAATTGGAGTCATCTTCAAAAGGAAGATCGATGAGTTCAAGTACTTCATTCCCATGATCTCCATGAATCGTCTTACAAGGAAGCAGCTTGTAATTTGTCAAACCGTAGTAGAAAAATCAAAACACACGACAGCCGAAGTAAGGTTCGAGTTATAAGAAGGATCACCTGGATGGAAAATATCAGGAAGTTTTTGTGGATTTTGATCAAGTTCCTTAAACTTGATAAGTGATGAAAAAGTTAAAGACGTCACTTAGCGGGAAATTGTGGAAACATAAAGTGACCCTCTTAACTTAGTCTACCGCAGCTCACGAGGATCCGTAGTCAAGCTCTCATAAGCAGCCTCATCCAAAGTCATCTATCCAACCACAGTCTTACTAACTTTACTTAGTTTTATTTTATCTATATTTTCAGTAATACTCTCTATTGTCCAGTATGCCTTTCATGGCTACTCTTATATAATGGATAAAATGTAATTCTTGAGACTTTATATATAGAGCTCACTCTTTCTATAAAATACACACCTATCAATCTGAACTATCTTCAAGTATATCTATTACATTTCTCTAATGCATCTTATATCATTCTTACTCTCTAAATCCTCTCGAACCTAACTGATAATTACTTCTCTTCGGAGTAAGTCATTCATGGCTTTATCGCTATGCTTGATCACACTGACTAACTTGGTTTGAATTCATTCCATGTTATGAATCAACTTATGTGTTTACTTGATATATTACTTGCTATCATTTATACTTTCTTACATTTCCACAACTAATTATCTAACTATCTAACTCGTTAACTTATTATTTTTGAGCTTTTAGATCCTTTGAGATTAACTAATTCCGCAACTATACTTGTTCTAACGTTTGTTCAAGTGTGTCTCAAGTTTTTCTTTCAACAATCAGTCTCAAAGCTAGCATTACCATACCCCACTACTCTCAAGTCATCACTCCCACCAAGGGTAAGGACCCAATCCATAGTCATTCGAAGGTACATGAGAATGCTCTTTACCGTAGTCCAGTGAGCCTTGCCAGGGTTACCCTGATATGTTCTAACCATGTTCAAAGCAAAGGCCATATCAGGGTGGGTAAAAGTCATAGCATACATGATCGAGGCAACAGCGGAAGCATATGGTAATCGACTCATCTCAGCTATCTCAGCCTCTTTACTCGCACTCTAAGTCTTACTCAGTCTGGCATTATGCTAGATCAGTAAGTCACCTTTCATGGAATTATACATGTTGAACCTCTTCAACACCTTGTCCAAGTAGGTACTTTGACTAAGTAAAATTAGACTTTAACTCCTATCTCTCAATATCCTTATTCCTAGGATATAGGTAGCTTCTCCAAGGTCCTTCATAGCCAAACACTTCCTTAGCCATGATTTAATCTCCTTTAAAGTTGCGATGTCATTTTCTATGAGTAGTATGTCATCCACATAGAGTACCATAAAGCTAATTATACTCCCACTAGTTCTGACGTATACATAGGAGTCAACAACTATAGGAAATGCCAATATCCGAATTAGAATGAACTCCAAACATTTGTTACAAATGAAAAAGGGTAAAAAAAACTTAAAAATAAATTAAAATCTTCTAATTTCATTTCAATATGATGGTAAAAATCTATCAGTGTTCCAAAAACCCTAAAGAGCCCAAAAATCCAAATTTATAAACTTTAAAACCTAAAAACTCTATAAGATTTATTATAAACCTTATTATATCAAATCTAAACAATTAAGTTTTGGGATATAATCAATGGTAGAAAATTTTAATTATCAAGCATAAAACATAATTTATTAGTTAAAAACAAAGATTCTTAAATAAATCAAGAATTACATAAAGAATAATTTTTATAAAAATTAGGGTTTTATAAAACTTAGAGAGGGAATTTATTTAATTTAAATTTTAAGAGAGAGGAAGGCTCTCTCATTCATAAAATCAACCACCCTCTCTCCCATGATCTCTTACCAAAATCTTCGATCATATTATCATTTCTTACACTCCAACTTCCCTTCACTCACTCTCTCTCTCTCTCTCTCTCTCTCTCTCTGTCTGTCTATATATATATATATATATATATATATATATATATATATATATATATATATATATATATATATATATATATATATATATATATATATCAGTCCACTCTCTACCACACTCAAACCCTTTCCTTCTCTCTCTAAACCACGGAATTCTCCATCCAAGAACGTCTCTCAACCTTCAAATCTTCATCTTCTAGGGTTGTTCTTCAAGGTAATCACAAAAATCCTTTATCGTCCTTCACTTTATTTTTTGTTTTAAAGGATTTTCTTGCACTTCTCCTTCTTCTCCACTGTTCTTTATGAACATTCATGAACATATCTATTAATTTCAAGTTCGATGATGATGGTGGTAGGGTATCACCCAAGAACAACATGCATGTTTTTTGATGGTGAAATCCAAGGACCAAAACCTATGTGAAACCCTAAAATACGAATTTTTACAAGTTTTGAAGATTCATCTACCTTATGCATTCAAGTTTTTCCTTTGAAAACATCACTATGAACAAAATATGTCCATGCATGGTTTTCAAACTATGATGCGTGTGATGAACAGCAAGTTAAAGAGCTTGATGATCAAAGTATATTGTTAATAATGCATGTAAATCAATTTATTCATAAAAAATCTCGATATCCTTTTCTGTTCGAAATAAAATTTCATGAAATTGCCAGTTAGATTTTTTTTGAACCGGCAAATACAAATATACTAATATACTCCTAAATTAGCACCTAATTCCACCTATGTCCTCGACGGGACTTGAACCCTCGACCTCAAAGAGGGAGGGTTCCACCTAATACCGCTGGGCTAGAAGATTGTTAGTTAGATGATATGAGGATTTTTTTTTAAATCCTAAGAGTTTTTATCATTTCTTTAAATTATTAAAATTGTTACAAGTAAACAAGGCCACAAATCATTTAAAATACTTTCTTATGTCAGTAGATCCTAGTTAAATTAGTGGATGACCTCTAAAGCAAATGATGAGATCTAGTAAGTTTCATCGATTTTGGGTACTATTTGGTCTGAATTTTAAAATTCTTTTTGTTTAATATAAATAAATCATAAAACCACTTTCGGGAATGTGAAAATACTATCTAAGATTTGCCACAGATCGTACTTCATGTGTAATACTCAGAAAAATAATGTCAAAATTTTTCATGATGTATACCTATTTTTCCCTGATTTTAGTATTTATAATGGACTAATAATGGGAAAAATACTTCGACTCAACCAAAATTCTTGAAAATTTACACGAAGATCTTATTATATACTGGAACTTTAAATAAAAATTTGTATGACTTTTCTATTTAGTATAATATTTTTCTTATATTTTTCTAAAAATAAATACACTTAAATCCACAAAAATCGGATTACAATATATAAAAATCATCATTGGTATTTTTCCCGGATTATGTACACTGTAAATTAAGTTTAAATTTTTTTGGTAATTTACTTTAAATGTTTGATAATTATTAACCAATTAATGTTTACTAAAGGGAATAAAACAAAGAAAAATAGCAAGGATAATTTAAATATATCTTTTATATTTTTCGTAGCTTTTATATGTATAATAGCAGTGGTACAATAACTTTGTGAAATTTTAGAATCTGTTTTGTATTTATCTCCATTTTTTTAGAATAAATGCACAAAAATAATAAAATTGGCTTAAACAGTTTAGAAACCCATTTTTATATTCCCAGATTAAGTATGTTTAAGGGTAGTATTATAAAAAGTTTGGGAATTTGTACTATATGGATGCTATTTTTCCTGAATTAAATTTTTTATGAAGGCTTAAAATGTTGAAAAATAGTTAATCACATCAAAATTTTAAGTAAAAATTTCTAGAAGACCTCTACTGTATTTGGAACGAAAATGTAAAATTTGATGAATTTTGGAAACTGTTTGATAATATTTTTGGATTTTTATGAGTTTAAAACACCTATAAATGTGTTGAAATACCCTCAATTGATAGCATTAAAAGCTGAAAAATAATATCCAAAATTATCTCAATCACATGAGTTATAAAATATCACCATTTTAGAAAACTTGTTACCCATTTAATATAAAACCAGTATTAGAACAAAAATTTGGCATTTATCTATATGTAGAATTTACTATATTAGCATTAGATTTCGATATAGAAACACACTAGCGTGTGTTTGATGTTGTAGGATCCCGAGAGTAAAGGCATTGGTGTATTCTAGGGAACCTCTTGTAGCGAATCGAAACATTGTGAGTATTTACGACACCCCCTATTTTTGGTTTTTATATTTCGGGGTGGAAAAGCATGTCCGAAAAACTTTTTATTGTTCGTAGTATTTAAATTGATTTGTATCAAACTTTATTGCTATATTTTGCTATGCATCTCTATGCAACACGAAAATAGGGCCTTATCGTCTTAAGTCCTTTCCTTTATAATTTACTCCAACCATTAACTCTTTGAGCCAATGGTCATTATGGATAACGCTATTATTAATTGACAACTCGTCACTCGCCTAATTACTTGAGTGCATGATACCATATGTTAGATTAGTTTCTAAGTCCATAACTAAATTTGGTAAGTACTTTACCCGACTCGGCGTGGTCCATTTGGGTTACATGGCATCGGAACATTTGGATATACTGTTTGTGAGAAGAGGACACTTGTGACATATTAATATATTATAAGTTCTAATATATTAATATGAAATCCTGTTATTTAATTAGTATTGATCAAGAATAAATATGGATTTAATTTAGTGATCAAAAAGAGACTAATTAAATATATGGGGATTAATAATGTAAATCATTTATTCTTATATATGTGGGCTTAAGATCCAAGATTCCTTATGTTGGGTTTAACCCATGTGGTGACCCACGGATACTTCATGGAGATTAAAACCCATGGATCATAAGAAATGGGTAAAGTCATCAGTTACATGGTGTAACCCTAATAGCCACACTATATAAATACCCCATTGGTTGGTGAAATTAGTACTAGTGTATACACCAGAGGGCAAGCGAATTTCTAGAGTCCATGTGTCTTCTTCTCATGGTTATTCCATGTGTTGATGATGTTCTGTGAACCATTTGAGGTTTCATAAAACTTATAAAATATTTCCATATGTTATGGACAAGGAAAAGTCACATTCTTTTATTAGTTTAAAGTCTTCCATAACTTGTCCTCAAGTTTTGGAACATGAAGAGTTTTTTGTATTAAAACTATTTTAAACACATTCGTTATGGAATTGAAAAGTTTTTGAATAGTTGAAAACGTGCCGGCAAGTTTTGGAATTTGAAAATTTTTCTTTTATTAATACTTTAATTCCAAATTAATCCCTTAGGATTTTAAAAGTTAAAATTCAACCCTTATACTTTATAATATTATAAGTTTATATATATATATATATATATATATATATATATATATATAAAAGAGCAAATCAGTCTTACCGTTAGTAGGCTTTATTCATGAAGTCAGTCTATAAAGGTGGTATAAGGTTAGTTCCTATAGAATGACAGTTTAATGGGTATCCACTCTCATCCACCGCTTCCTTGACTGGTGGAGGGTCGTTAGCCAAACGGTAGGACAAGGACTATAATTCTTCCTTTGTTAAAAGTATTAATGATAAATACTACGTAACTAAACTTTTCATAAATTCCCAATATTAGTTACTTTGGAAAGTGTGAATAAGGTGCTAACCCATGAAATTACACTTTGCATTTGGAGCGCGTGTGGTTAACCGGCACACTAGATTGATTAACCAAGGTAGGCAAAGGGTTTCTTAAAGTTTATCAGATGTCGGTGGAGCGTGTGTGGTTAACCGACACATTGGTTGAGTGATAAACATTTAAGAGAACCAAGTAATTTGCATGGTTACTTCACACCTTGTTTTGTGATCCTCAGCATCCCAGTCACAAAACCTAAAGGGCGCACTCAAGATTAAAACATGCCATTGAAAATTTCAATGAAAATCAGAAGATCTAGGAGTTTCAAATCGAATTAAAACCTAATAAATTATTTCGTTTTTCATGGTGGAAATTGGTTAATCGTCATTCACCTACCTTCAAATATTCTATAGCTTGGATTACGACATCCCCCTTCCAAGTTATAAAATATTGTGTTGGGTCCTAGCCTTATTATTTTATATTGGGTGTTATATTAAGGACTTTAAACCAACTATCTGGAATATCTCCCAAAAGATGTCTAGTTCAGACATCTATGATCTTCCCAAATCCCTTGGAACATCACTTCGTCCACCTCGTCAATTTTTCTCCCTAACCCACAAGTTCAAGGTCACTCAAGCCCTATTGGTAAGCAAGGTCTATGTGTGCTCACATCTTGGAGATGAAGTCACATATTGACAAGCCGAGAGAGTTGGGTGTCAAAGTCTTAAGAAAGTCAAATGTTCAATCACTTTCTAAGTCACATAGGTAGTTCCTCTGGGACTACTATGAAACAGACTATGACATGACCCTTAATGATCTTATCTATTTGCTTTGTGCTGCTGAATCAGCATTGATTTGAGGACTAGTAGAGAAAATTTGATTAGAAGATCAACTTCCCAAACTTCCCTGGACTTTGAAAATTGTTATATTGGATATCTAGAAAAGTTTTCTCTTCCCAATGAAAAGGTATTGGCCATAGTCAACTCAGTTAACAAAATGGTAAATAGAAAGGCAAGTATGTGATTGTCTAGTACACCATTCCTAAAGAGTCCATATGTTTCTCTTGTCAAAGGAAGGGGCATTGACTGCGAAGCTACCTATTACCTGAAAGATCATAAGGTTGTTCAAGTCAAGAAGTTTAACTCTACTTCAGGTAAAAACCCACTATCTAACTCTGTTAAGTTTGTATACTTAGATTCTCATTACATGATGTGACTGGGTCACATGTTAATGTTTTAAGAATCAAAGAAAAGTGAAGAAACTTAAAGGAAGTATCTGTTGATTCAGACCGTGATGATGGATCTTGATTGCATGGTTCAGTGATCAGAATTTTGAGCTGTTGCTTAAGAGTTATGATATACTGCTTAGCAATAGATAACAACAAAGTTTTCATATGCTTTTGCATTGTAAGGATAATTTTTTCCGCAAAGTTTTCATTTAGGTTGGGCTAAGCTCTCATGGATAGTCCATGGAGTGTTTAACCCATGGATCATATGAAGTGAAAATTCATGGGTTTAACCCTAGTCTCCATACTATATAAAGATGTCATTGGTTGTTGAAATTGGCGCTAGTGTGGTACACAAAGAAGGGCTAGCAGATTTCACTAGAGAGAACCAAGTATCCATATTCTCTAAAGTCTTCCAAGGTTTTTTGGTGATTTGTGATTCCACTTGAGGCTTCCACACTATTGGGGCTAAGCTCTTAAAGCTTGAAGACATCAGGTTACATCAAAAGGTATGTCATCTAACTAGTACTTTGTAGTATAAGAACTTCATAATATGCTTGTTAGGATTAAAGCCTTGGAAAGTTCTTATTTGCATGTATAATAGAGAAAACATAGATCCAAGGTTTATAGGGTTGCATGTACAACATAGGAGTATTAGAATGCTCAAAACCCAACAGTGGTATCAGAGCCTAGGCTTGTTTACTTGTTATACTTGCAAAACTGCTTAAAAAATCGAAGTTGTTTGCTGTTTGATCATCATACTCGGTGAGTCCATTAGGAGACTCGGAGAGTCCATGCATAAAAAGTGAACAAATCGATCCAACTCGCCGAGTTGGTTCATGCACTCGACGAGTTGGACCCGCAGACAGCATAAATTCGACTTTTTGGCTGGAATTGGACTAGGAACATTACCCTAAAATGTTTTTGGACTTATAAATTTTTTTTGATGTGGTAATGTTCATCTAACTAGTACTTTGTAGTATAAGAACTTCATAATATGCTAGTTAGGATTAAAGCCTTGGAGAGTTACTATTTGCATGTATAATAGAGAAAACATAGATCCAAGGTTTATAGGGTTGCATGTACAACATAGGAGTGTTAGAATGCTCAAAACCCAACAGTGGTATCAGAGCATAGGCTTGTTTACTTGTTATACTTGAAAAACTGCTTAAAAAATCGAAGTTGTTTGTTGTCTGATCATCAGACTCGGCGATTCCATTAGGAGACTCGGAGAGTCCATGCATAAAAAGTGAACAAATCGATCCAACTCACCATGTTGGTTCATGCACTCGACGAGTTGGACCCCCAGACAACATAAATTCGACTTTTTGGCTGGAATTGGACTAGGAACATTACCCTAAGATGTTTTTGGACTTATAAACTTGTTTTTGATGTGGTAATGTTCATTTTAATCCAATTTCAAAGATAATTGTCAATAGATTCATGTTTTGTATTAGTTTAAGGTTTAGACTAATTACATGAAAAAGTTTGATTTGAATTATCTTGTTCTAATGAATTGATTAGATTAATTGAAAAGTTGAGTGAAATAGTTGTTTTCAATCCAAATTAATCTAAGAGTTGATTCTAAAATGTGTTTTTGTAACTTGTCCTCAAGTTATATGAAAAGTCATATTTCATTTTCATAAAACTCATAAAAGTTGGCAAAGGTTACAAAAATGAAGAGTCTTGTCTCATTGAATGGTTTTATGACTCCATAACTTGTCCTCAAGTTATGGAAGTTCAAGAGTCACTTCATTAAGTAATAAAATGTGTAACCTTGATTAATTCCATAAGTTACAAAAGAAAGATAAGTTAATTCTTTTATTAGTTTAAAGTCTTCCATAACTTGTCCTCAAGTTATGGAACTTGAAGAGTTTTTGGATTAACACTACTTTAAACACATAAGTTATGGAATTAATTAGTTTTGAATAATTTCAAAACTTGCCCTCAAGTTTTGGAATTTGAAAACTGTTCTCTTATGAATACTTTAATTCCAAGTTAGCCCTTAAAATTTTTAAAAGTTAAAAGTCAACCCTTATACTTTATAGTATTATAAGTTGATAATATTTACATATATGTATAAGAGTAAAGTCAGTCTTACCATTAGTAGGCCACATTCACGAAGCCGGTCTATAAGGGGGGTATAAGGTTACTGCCTATAAAATGGCAGTTTAACGGGTGTCCACTCTCACCCACCGCTTCCTTGACCGGTGGAGGGTCGTTAGCCGAACGAGTTTGACAGGACTATAATTCTCCCTTCATTAAAAGTATTAATGATAAATACTAAGTAACTAAACTCTTAATAATACACAATCTCAGTTACATAGGAAAATGTGAATAAGGTGCTAATCCATGAATTTACACTTTGCACTTTGTTTAAGTCGGTAAGTGGAGCGTGTGTGGTTAACCGGTACACTAACTCATATTTAACAAGGTAGGAAAAGGGTAACTTAATGTTTATCGTAGTATCAATGGAGCGTGTGTGGTTAACCGGCACATCGATTGAGGGGTAAACACTTAAGGGTACCAAGAAATTTGCATGGTTACTTCACACATTGTTTTGTGATCCTCGGCATCCCATTCACAAATCCTGAAGGGCACAATCGAGATTGAAACATGCCATTGAACAGTTCAATGAATCTCAAAAGATCTAGGAGTTTCAAATCCAATTAAAACCGAATTATACATTTCGTTTATCTTGGTGGAAATTGGTGAATCGTCATTCACCTACCTTCAAATATTTTATAGCTTGGATTACGGCATCAGTCTTCTAAGTTATAAAATAGTTTGTTAGGTCCTAGCCTTAATATTTCATATTACGTGTCATATTAAGGACTTAAGATCAACTATCTAGAATATCTCCCAAAAGATGTCTGGTCTAAACATCTAAAAACTTCCCAAATCTCTTGAAACAAGCTTTCCTAAATGAAGATGATGTCCTTTCGAAATCATACTTCTTTAACCTCCTCTAATTATTCTCCCTAACCCACTAGTTCAAGGTCACTCAAGCCCTATTGGCAAGGCAAGGTCTAGGTGTGATCATATTTTTGAGATGTAGTCACATATTGACAAGCCAGGAGAGTTGGGTGTCAAATTCTTTAGAATGTTGGTGGTTCAACTACTTTATAAGTCACATAGTGCATTCTTTTGGAACACCTATGAGACAAACTATGACAAGACCCTTAATGATCTTATCTATTTGCTAAGATCAACTTCCTAAAACTTTATGGACATTGAAAATAATGACATTGGATATATAGTAAAGCTCTCTCTTCCAAGTGGAAAGGGATCGGCCATAGTCAACTCGGTTGACCAAATGGTCAAGAGAAAGGCAAAGTATGAGATAGTCCCGTGTACCATTATCAAAGGGTCCATATGTTTATATTGCCAAAGGAAGGGTCATTAGTTGCAAAGCTGCCAAGCTTACCTAAGGATGTTAAAGTCAATAAGTTTGACTCTACTTCAGGTAAAGTCCACTATCTAACTCTGCAAAGTTTCTATTCAAAGATTGTCACACCCCCATACCGGAACGGCGAAAACGTTCGGGGGTGGATGACTTCATGTGGTAACGTAACAAATGAATACATAGTAAAGAAAGCAATACAACCATCATATATATAATTGAAAGTTTACATTGTTTAAAAGTGTACATGTTCAAAATCAATTACAATATGATGTCAAAATATGAAATTAAACTGACGCTACAGCATCCCTTCTCCAAAATCCGTTTGTTACCTATAATTACTGAATCCCTAGGACATACAAGTAATTTTGAAAGAGTAGATCAGCATTTAAGCTGGTGAGTTTCATAAGTATTTAATGACAATGTTTTTATGAAATGAAATGCTTTTGTTCTTTGTTTGCATGTTCCTAGAAAATCCTATATTTTCTACCAGTGTAAATGTAGCCTTCTTTCAGGACAAATGCTTGTTCCTAGTAAATGTATGTACATATAAAATTTTTAATATGTCTGAAAACCCCCGTAAATCATTGTGTTTTTAATATTCCATGTGAGTTTTATAACCATGCTATTGACAAGGAATGCCTATACGCAACGTTCTTCAGGCGTTGGAATGTTCTGACATTTGTCACCCCAAATGGTGGACTCTAGCTAACAGTCAGGGCGCGGGTTGTCAAGCCCGTATAGATCTATACACAAACACCATGCTCCCCCTCCAAGGGATTCTGATATATAATACAGGACTTGAAATGTGTACTCGAACTTACGTGAAGTTAATGTCTCACAAAACTTAGTATGAAACAGATTTACGTGTGAAAACGTTCGTTCGTTATTGTATATGAAAGTAGCTTCTTGAAATAGTAATTCCATGTAGGTAAAAGTTCGTAGTATTCTCGTAAAACTATACCTATTATTGTTTCCTTAAAGTGTGTTTCGTTTGTATAATAAACCTTTAGCGAAAATGTTCACTTGTTATGAAAAGTGTAGTTTTTGTAGTGCCAAAACCGACACACAAAAATATAGTATAAGCAAGTATCTGATTTATATAAATACATAAATCGTTTCTCATTTCAAAAGATAAAATGTTGTTGTTGTATAATTTGCATATGAAAGTTTCCCTTTGATAGTTTTAAATCACATATGATTCCTTTTGATAAAACGCGTAAAGTGAAAGTTTATATAACACACGATAATAATCGAGTGTTTTACTTGTATTCCCCCCTTAAAAGGATGTAAAAGTACTCATAAAACATTTAAAAGTGTGAATTATAGGGTTATGAACTCACTTGTAAGATCGGAAGTGCGAAAGTGGATTTCCTCGGGATTCTCGGGAATCTTGGGGGCACAAACGACCTTCGGGACTCGAGCAAAGCGATCGGGGCTTCAGGGTAGTACGGGCATGGAAAACGAGGCAAGATCGTAAGAGAATTGAGAAAAATGGTGTGTTTTTCCCAGAACCCTCACATCCCTTTTATAGGGGCTGAGAGGCCTTGGTACGCGGGGCGTACTCGTGCATCATGCGTGACCGAGTCCTCGACTGCCTCGGCTTCGGATGGGACGGGATGGGGTAGTCTCGCATAGGGGCAACGTGGACGAACCGAGACCAAGGCCTCGCGTACGCGGGGCGTACGCTTGTACACAGTGCGTAACTCGGATGGACCCGGTGACTCACCCTTCGGATAATACCGAATTTTTGAATTAAATTTATATATTAATTATTTAATAAACTTCAAAAATTCACATATTCTTCATACAAACTCCGTTTTCGACGTTCTTTATATCCACACGAAGGTGAGACCATACTCTACAAGTTTCGGTAAGAAAATTTCTTTAGAAATTCATAACTTCTTTATCTGACGTCGGTTTTTGCCAGACTTTTTACCGCTGAAATACCATTGTTGAGACCTTCGATTCTCGTTTAGGTCATTCCGGTCAAAATTCGCTCGATCTCTGATTCGAGGTTTTAGTCGTCATCCGTTAAGCCGAACTTGAAAAATTCCTAACTTTCTTATACGAAGTCAGATTTGGACATTGTTTTTACGTACCATCACGGTTTAATGGCATCTAACATAATAGGTAATTTAATTAGTGATTTTTGGATATTTTATTTTCGAAGTAAATTTTATTACAACTAACGTGGTTACAATACTTGACTTTTTAGGTCGATTACATGTAGTTGAAATATTGGGTTGTCACATCATCCCCCCGTTAGAGGGAATTTCATCCCGAAATTTAAAGCAAGAAAGATACAAGTGAATCAGCGAAAAAGATGCAGGTACTTTTGTCTCATTTGATCTTCGCGTTCCCATGTGAATTCAGGTCCTTTCTTGACGTTCCAGCGAACTTTCACGATGGGTATGTGACTTTGTTTTGTTTGTTTGACCTCTCGGTCCATGATTACTACCGGTTCTTCCACGAAGTTGAGGCTCTCGTTCATCTCGATCTCGTCGAGTGGGATAACAAGAGTTTCATCGGACATACACTTTTTCAAATTCGATACGTGGAAGTTTGGGTGTATATTACTAAGTTCACGTGGTAGATTAAGTTCGTAAGCTAGAAGGCCGATTCTAGCGAGAATCTCGAAAGGCCCTATGTATCTTGGGTTTAGCTTTCCACGCTTTCCAAAGCGTATCAAACCTTTCCATGGCGAGACTTTCAATAGAACACAGTCTCCTACTTGGAATTCCAAAGGTTTTCTCCGTTGGTCAGCGTAGCTTTTCTGAGCGTCTCTAGATGCTTTCAACCGTTCACGAATCTGAATGATCTTTTCTATCGTTTCTCGTATGATTTCCGGACCGGTGAGAGTGCTTTCAGTATCTCGTCCTTTAGCTAGTTTTGTGTCGCCAACTTCGGTCCAGCACAGAGGGGATCTGCGCTTGCGGCCACAAGGGGCTTCGAATGGAGCAACCTTTATGCTCGTATGATAGCTATTGTTGTATGAAAATTCGACAAGAGGTAAGTGGATATCCCATGCCTTTCCAAAGTCAATCACACAGGCTCTCAGCATATCCTCCAAAGTTTGTATCGTTCTCTCACTTTGCCCGTCTGTTTGTGGATGGTAGGCTGTACTCATGTCTAATCTAGTCCCTAAGGAACTTTGTAGTGACTGCTAGAACCTTGATGTAAATCTACTGTCCCTATCGGAGATAATGGACATCAGAACCCCATGCAATCGTAGTATTTCCCTTATGTAAGTTCTTGTAAGCCTTTCCATCCTGTCAGTCTCCTTGATTGGAAGAAAATGCGCGGATTTGGTTAATCTGTCGACAATGACCCATATGGTATCAAGTCCACCAGTTGTCTTCGGAAACTTGGTTATGAAATCCATAGTGATTCGTTCCCATTTCCATTTCGGTATCTCTGGTTGTCGTAGTAATCCTGAAGGTTTCTGGTACTCGACCTTAACCTTAGCACAAGTAAGACATTTACTTACAAAGGTAGCAATCTCTTCCTTCATGTTAGGCCACCAGTACAGTTTCTTAAGATCCAAATACATTTTATCTGAACCTGGGTGAACGGAATACCTCGTGCTGTGCGCTTCAGTCATGACCACATCCCTGAAACCACCATGTCTTGGTGCCCAGATACGGTCCATTCGCTAATAGGCTCCGCCACCCTTGATTTCTAGATTCTTTTCCATTCCTCTTAGGGATTCACCCGTCACATGTTCTGGTTGTAAATCTTCCAGTTGAGCCTCTTTAATTTGCGTGGATAAGTGGGAATGGATGGTCATATTCAGAGATTTGACTCTCCGACCAGTGTATTCTTTTCGACTGAGGGCGTCAGCTACTACATTGGCCTTGCCAGGATGATAACAAATCTCGCATTCGTAATCATTGAGTAACTCGACCCATCGTCATTGTCGCATGTTGAGCTCATTCTGATCGAAAATGTGTTGAAGGCTCTTGTGGTCGGTGTAAATAGTACTCTTTGTTCCGTACAGGTAGTGCCTCCAGATCTTTAAAGCAAATACCACTGCTCCCAACTCGAGATCGTGTGTCGTATAGTTTACTTTGTGTGTCTTAACCTGACGGGAGGCATAAGCAATAACCTTCCCTCATTGCATAAGAACAGAACCGAGCCCTTGATTCGATGCATCACAATACACTACAAAATCTTCTATCCCTTCGGGGAGGGATAGTATTGGTGCGGTGCATAAGGCTTGTTTCAGAGTTTGGAATGCCTTCTCTTGTTTTGCTTCCCAATCAAAAGCCACGCCTTTCTGGGTTAATGTAGTAAGAGGTTTCGCGATGCTAGAGAAGTTCTTTATGAATCGGTGATAGTAGCTAGCTAGACCTAGAAATTGATGAATCTCTGTAGGTGTCTTTGGTGCCGACCAGTTCTCAATGGCCTTAATTTTGGAGGGGTCCACGTGTATCCCTTTTTCGCTAACAACGTGGCCCAAGAATTCGACTCTTCGAATCCAAAATTCACATTTAGCGAACTTCACATAGAGCTTCTCTGATTGTAGTGTTTCTAAGACCCTCCGTATGTGTTGACTATGTTCTTCCTTACTTCGGGAGTAGATAAGTATATCATCGATGAATACGATGAAGAATTGATCCAAGTAAGGATGACACACTCTATTCATTAGGTCCATGAATACTCCTGATGCGGTGGTTAATCCGAACAGCATCACTACAAATTCGTAGTGTCCATAACAGGTTCGGAAGGCTGTCTTGGGAACGTCTTCCTCTAGCACACGTAATTGGTGATATCCGGATCATAGATCTACCTTTGAGAAGTAGCTCACTCCTTGAAGTTGATCAAATAGGTCGTCAATTCGGGGTAGAGGGTAACGATACTTGATAGTGAGTTTGTTCAGCTCTCGGTAGTCGATGCACATCCGGAACGATCCATCTTTCTTCTCCACAAACAAGACCGATGCACCCCAAGGTGAGAAACTTGGTCTGATGAAACCTTTTTGGTGAAGTTCAATAAGCTGACTGGAAAGTTCTTGCATCTCTGCTGGTGCCAGACGATAAGGTGATTTTGCTACAGGGGTAGCCCCTGAAATTAAGTCGATTCTGAACTCGACTTGCCTTTGTGGTGGTAATCCCGATAGTTCTTCTGGGAAGATATCGGGGAAATCCCGTACCTCTGGGATGCTGTTTATATCTTTTACCTCCCGACTCGTATTGACAATGTGTGCAAGAAATGCCTGATAATCCTTCCGCAAACAATTTCGAGCTTGGATGCACGAAATGATGCGAAGGTTTGTACTTGATTTGTCACCGTAGATCACTAATGTTTCATGGTTAGGGAGATTTAGACGAATGGCTTTTTCAAAGCACATGATGTCGGCGCGAAAAGGACTTAACCAATCCATGCCAACTATAACGTCGAAACTTTTTATTTGGACCGGCATAAGGTTGATTGGGAAAGAGTGATCGTCTAAAGTTAATGTACAACCCATGTATATGCAATTAGTGTTTTCCGTTTTCCCATTTGCCATTTCTACAGTGAATGATTCTTCTAACATGATAGGGTTATGTTTAAGTAAGTGAATAAAGTTTTGGCTCACAAAGCTTCTCTCTGCTCCTCTATCGAATAGGATGCATGCATATGAATTATCGAGAAGAAACGTACCAGCAACTACTGCAGGATCAGCTACGACTTCCTTGTGACCAATAGCTAATACTCGTCCCACTCCACCGGTATTTGCTGCCCTTGGGCAGTTTCTTTTGTGGTGGCCCACCTCGCCACAACTGTAGCATGCTTGGGATACACCAGCACCGGGAACTTGAGTGATCGGTTTTGCGGGGGCCTTGCAGAAACGGACAGTGTGTCCCTTTCTTTTGCAGTTGGAGCACTGCATTTCCCGACATGGTCCATGGTGGTGGTAATTGCACTTGGTGCACTTTGGGAGGTTGCCCACACAAGGCTTTATTGGGTAGAGATTTGTAGGAACGGTAGTAGGTACCGTCGCAACGTTTACGGCAACCAGTTATTGTTTGTTCGAGGATTCTTGGGAAGATCCACCCTTCCCCTTATTCCACCCTCTCTTATTGTTGTTGTTATTATTGTTGTTTCCTTTGTGTGATTCTGGTGCAGAAGTTGTTGAGTGTTGATGATTTCCGTAATCAATAAGCGATTGTGCCACCTCCTTGGCACTTTCAAAAGTGTCAGGTTTGGAAGCTAACACGCTTGAATGAATTTGGGGCAACAGTCCCCAAATGTATCGCTCTATTTTCTTGTTCTCGGGAGCAATCATATCTGGGAAAAGGATTGCCTGCTCACAGAATCTATTGGTATAAGTTGCTATGTCGGTACCAATCATTCCCAGAGTCCAAAGTTCATGCTCGAGTTTCTGAATCTCTCCTCGTGGACAGTACTCCCTCATTAACATTATTTTCTAGCACTCCCAGCTTATCGAGTTTGCCACCATCAGGGTAAGTACCTTAACGTGGCCATTCCACCAAGTTAAAGCCCTATCAGTAAATGTGTAAGTTGCAAACTTGACTTTGCTGTGCTCGGGGCAGGAGCAGATTTCAAATATTGATTCCGTTCTTTCAATCCACTGCCTTAAAACCATCACACCACCCGTTCCATTAAACATCAGAGGCTTAGCGTTCGTAAAGTCTTTATAGGTGCACTCCCGGGGTTGTCCATGACTATTGCCATGGTTGGAAGGGTGTATGCCAATTCCTGAACCCGTAGTAACAGGGGTATTGATCTGTGACATGGCAGCTGCCACAGCTCCAGTGACTGCTGCCTGGAACATGACAGCATCAAATTGAGGAGTGGAGGTGGTATCGGTGTTTCGTTGTTAGCGTTACGTATGGGATTCCTGCACGGTAGCATCTTTAACTATACGTTTAAAATGAGGATAGGAATAAGAATAAATGAATAATGAATGTGTCTGATGAACTAAATTGCTATAGTTCAACAGCAGATGATAGTATGAGTCTCACAGATAGAAGAGCGAAGGTTATTCGTAAATCTGAATATATGAATAAGCATATGGTTTTTCCATAATATTTTAAAGATTGAACGCGATACTCAACATAGTAGTAATAGCGTGCGAATTATATTAATATGATAGATGATACAACGATCACGAAAATTTGACCCTTAATAGGGTCTCCGATTACAATAATTTAAAGGAAGTAAAAACTTTTAGCCGAAGTCGTATCTTATAACAAAATTTGAGGTTTTCGCAAGCACTACTTGCGACGTGTGTTGCGCTTGGAGGTCGACTCCGCATCCGATTGTTTCGACTCCATAAGATGCCTATCGAAGGCGACTTGTTGTTCCCTCAACTCTGCAAGGGCTGCATTCGTTTGTGCTTGGAATACTTCGGCGCGGAGGTGGATGTCATTCTTCAACATATCCAGGGGGCGGATATCGGCCGTGTGGACTTGTACTTCCACGTTGACCTCTTGGATTTGGTTTGCTTGAACCCCCGATTGGTAGGACTGGTTAGCTAGTTTACCTACCATCGCCGGAAGTGCTCGATCGGCTGAACCTCCGTCCCTGATGTCGTAGAAGTCTCGACACATACCGTAGGGAGAGCGTATCCCTTGTTGTTGGCTCCAGTGGACGAGGTGACTTCCCCAGACAGGTGTCGGTCCTTGGAAGTTCCTCCTAATGGCTGGAGGGTTGATTATCTCTTGTTCCGAGTCTGTACCAGAGTCATCTCCTCCATCCAACTTGATAGGCTCATCGTCCTCTTCCAGATCCTCCTCAAGCCATCCTCCGTTGCCTTGGTTTGTGTAGTAGGGGTCCCCATGCGGGTGAAATCCAACCATTTGACTATACGAGAATAGGGTTATAAGATTTGAACAAAACTTGAGACATGTAATACTAATTAATCTATTGTATGCACCAAATACTCCTATAGTATTTAAATTGTACGTTTGATACTATTGTCTAATTTTGGTATGTTTTGACTTGTTGCTCACTACAATCATTCCTCGATATACGTTAGTCAAATTTCGGATAAACATAGTTGATCAGGCTATATTCATCCCAAATTTGATTACATATCTCGAGAACTAATCGTAGTGTCCAACTTGTCTTAATACTTTTGTATAGTTCTTATCATAAACATGTGTTGTTGTATGCATGTATTTTGGATTTTCATAACCTAAAATAATCTATTCATATGAAATAAGGATTTTAGGTATGAAAACTTTTGTTAGAGACATTGAGTCCTTAAGCATTTATAGTTTGTATATCTTATGAGGTTCGATATACTTAGTTCACTATAAACATTGCTCTGATACCAATCTGTCACACCCCCAAACCGGAATGGCGGAAACGTTTGGGGGCGGATGACTTCATGTGGTAACGTAACAAATGAATACATAGTAAAGAAAGCAATACAACCATCATATATATAATTGAAAGTTTACATTGTTTAAAAGTGTACATGTTCAAAATCAATTACAATATGATGTCAAAATATGAAATTAAACTGGCGCCGCAGCGTCCCTTCTCCAAAATTCGTTTGTTACCTGTAATTACTGAATCCCTGGGACATACAAGTAGTTTTGAAAGAGTAGATCAACATTTAAGCTGGTGAGTTTCATAAGTATTTAATGACAATCTTCGTATGAAATGAAATGTTTTTGTTATTTGTTTGCATGTTCCTAGAAAATCCTATATTTTCTACTAGTGTAAATGTAGCCTTCTTTCAGGACAAATGTTTGTTCCTAGTAAATGTATGTACGTATAAAATTTCTAATATGTCTGAAAAACCCCGTAAATCATTGTGTTTTTAATACTCCATGTGACTTTTATGACAATGCTATTGACAAGGAATGCCTATACGCAACATTCTTCAGGCGTTGGAATGTTCTGACGTTTGTCACCCCAAATGGTGGACTGTAGCTAACAGTCAGGGCGCGGGTTGTCAAACCCGTATAGATCTATATACAAACACCATGCTCCACTTCCAAGGGATTCTGGTATATAATACAGGACTTGAAATGTGTACTCGAACTTACGTGAAGTTAATGTCTCACAAAACTTAGTATAAAACAAATTTACGTGTGAAAACGTTCGTTCGTTATTGTATATGAAAGTAGCTTCTTGAAATAGTAATTCCCTGTATGTAAAAGTTCATAGTAATCTCGTAAAACTATACCTATTATAGTTTCCTAAAAGTGTGTTTCGTTTGTATAATAAACCTTTAGTGAAAATGTTCACTTGTTATGAAAAGTGTAGTTTTTGTAGTGCCAAATCCGACACAAAGAAATGTAGTATAAGCAAGTATCTGATTTATATAAATACATAAATCGTTTCTCATTTCAAAAGATAAAATGTTGCCGTGGTATAATTTGCATATGAAAGTTTCCCTTTGATAGTTTCAAATCACATATGATTCCTTTTGATAAAACGCGTAAAGTGAAAGTTTATATAACACACGATAATTATCGAGTGTTTTACTTGTATTCCCCCCCTTAAAAGCATGTAAAAGTACTCATAAAACATTTAAAATTGTGAATTATAGGGGTATGCACTCACTTGTAAGATCGGAGGTTGCAGGATGAAAACCGGACAGAATTTCGACTCGTGAAAGTGGATTTCCTCTGGATTCTCGGGAATCTCGAGGGCACAAACGAACTTCAGGACTCGAGCAAAGTGATCGGGGCTTCGGGGTAGTACTGGCATGGAAAACGAGGCAACATCGTAAGAGAAATGAGAGAAATGGTGTGTTTTTCCCAGAACCTCGCATCCCTTTTATAGGGGGCTGAAAGGCCTCGGTACACGGGGCGTACGCGCTTACGCCGGGCGTACTCATGCGTGCGTGACCGAGTCCTCAACTGCCTCGGCTTCTGTCACACCCCAAAAACCGAAGGCGGAAACATTTTCGGGGTTGACTCCACGTTGAGTATCAAATCCAATGTAGATAGTAAGTAAAGTAAACAACCATTACATTACATATAGAAAAGTTTTAAATTTGTTTCAAAGGAAAAAGTTATACATGTGATACATAGTATATATGGAGAACACGAAACGAGTCTTCTGAGAACTCTGTCTTCGTACAAAAGGATCTTCGGGTACCTGTCTAACACGGACATGAGAATACAAGCGGTTTGAAAATCAACATAAAGCTGGTGAGTTCCTAAGTGGTTAGTTTTTCTGAAAATGTACGAGTTCCTTTGATTTCCTGAAAAAGTGGTTATCCAAGAAAATCCCATATTTTCTTATGTAAAGTTAGTTTCCAAATCCAAAAATAAAGTAAACGATGTACGACTAAAACATGATTCTTCTTGTGAATTGTAGTTCAGTTGTTTAACTTGTTACACTTTTCTAGTTACGTACTACTGTTACTCAGGAAGAACCCCATGTTCTCCTGACTGTATGTGTGTGTGAACTATTACCAATTCTGATTATGTTCGGTGTCCTTCCCAGGAAAACCCCATGTTTGCCTGACTGTGTGTATGTATCTCTACCGGTTCTGGTTATGTTCAGTGTTGTCCCCAGGAAAACCCCATGTTATCCTGAATGTGTGTATGTGTGTGTGCCTGACATCCTAGAATGTACATTAGCTTTACTACGTACATAAAGCTTTAATAATCTAGATTGCGAGTCCTTAACCATACTCAGACTAGATATGACTCGAGTCGTGGTCAATATCCTTTTTATGACTTTCGTCACCCTTGAACCTTTCGGTTCGGCTGTATCTAGCAGCCAGGTGTGGGATTGTCAGTCCCGTATAAATCTATACGCTCAAGCCACGCTCTCCTACGTTCGGAGATTTTGGTTACAGGGTTAGTCCTCCACTATCTCGTGCCATGGAAGTGTTAAAAGGACGTGTCTCAAATCTTTAAGATTACTCTTTACTTTTCGACTAGGAAAGTAGTATTTACGACAAGCTATGTTCTACGTACCTGTCCTTTAAACTCGAGCCTAGGTGTTTTATTAAGGACATTACACTCGAGCCTAGGTGTTATCTAATGATGACTGTCCTTTACACTCGGTCCTAGGTGTATAATTAACGACGGTACAAATGATATATATGTGTTATCTTATGGTGATTGTCCTTTACACTCGATCCTAGGTGTATTATTAAATACGTTACAATTGATTTGTGTGTCATGATGGTGTTTATCTTTCACACTCGAGCCTAGGTGTATTGTTAAGAACATACAGATGTTTTATGTTTTCTGATGGTGTATGTCTTTTACACTCGAACCTAAGTGTTTTATTACAGACATTACAATATTTTATGTGTTCTATCAATATAAGTGTGAACAATCATATGTAAAGTATACAATATAACAGTGTATAGTAAGAATTGAAAATCAGGTTAAAACAAACAGCTCTATAAGTTAAAACAGTTTGTTAAAAGGTTTTCAATTCTTAAAAATGTAAATTTATGAAATAATTTAACTAAAATCATGTGATTGAGTACAAGATATTCTTGTACTTTTTCTTGTATTCCCCCCTGAAAACATTGAAAAAGGGTAGGGGTATGAACTCACCGGACGCGGAAATGTGTCCATTTCGGATGCTAAATGTCGAATCGAGGCCTGATAACACACGAGGTTCCTATGTAACAGGAAATGGAATACAAATATATCTAATTAGATTCACAAACTCTAATTAGATATTAAGTTACACTCCAACGAATGAAAACACCTCAAAACGGGTGTTTGGAGTGACCCGGGTGACATCTACGCACGGGAATCGAAACGAGGGACTTGGGATTTGAGTTTTCTCCCCATGAGTAAACATCCTAATGAGTTTACGGCCTAAACACTACCCACACATGATTTCACGACCGTGATCTCATGTTGGCAAGGGTTATGGAGCTTAATGGGTCACAAATGGCTAATATCACTTGGAAATGCATGGAATAATTTTTCCTAAGGCATGGAATTAATTTAAAACATAAAATAACACTTAAGGGAGTTTACGGCCTTGGCATGGAGCCTATGGCCGTAAACTCTCATATCCCCTTGAATAAGTGTTTTTAAGGTCCCAATGTTAATCACATGTGATTCTAGAAATTCCTACAAGCCTTGAGTTGATTTTTGGGTACAATTTGGCATGCTTTTAAGAGTTTACGGCTTTGGAGCATGTTCTATGGCCGTAAACTCTCATATGTGAGGTTTTGTTATGTTTAAAGCCCTGAAACTATTTTTGGTTGGTTCTATGATTTATTCCAAGGCTTTTGGTGATGGCTTTCTAACAACTTAAAAATGAGTTTATACCCATGTTTGAGGAGTTTACGGCCCAAGCACATGCCTTGTCCGTAAACTCATAAAAACCCCTCAAAATTCATGTCTAAGGTGTTCTAGGTCCATTACCAATATTCTAAAAGTCATATCTAAGTCTTGTTTGTGTCTTGGAAGGGTTTAATGGCTTAAAACCCATTTAAATATGGGTTTACGGCCTAAGCACCATCCTGGGCCGTAAACTCATATACAAGCCTCTAAATCATGAATAAATCTCGAATTTGAAGGTCCAATATGATGCAAAATGAGTATAGGAAGGTACCTTGAAGAATTGAGACCTTAAACTCAAGCTTTGGACCTTTAAATCTAGTTTGAGGAGAGAGGTTGGAGTGATAGTTGTAAAATGGAGCAAAAGCTTCAAAATTGAGACTTGGATCATTTTAAATAGTGTCCAAGTTCGGGACACGATAGAATTCTACCCGATACCGGCGTTAAACGGGGCTTTTGGTCGCACCCGACCAATTTGCCTTAACCCGATATGGTTGATTCTAGAAATGTTCCGATCATGAATATGAGGCGTTAGAATGAGTTCTAAGGGTATTAAGACACTTATTAAGTCATAAAATAAAACCCACATTAACGACTTAATAAAAGGCCGGAAACGGAAATGAAATCGGAAACAACGATTGGATGATCGGAACGAGTCGTGAAAAGGGTTTCAATTAGGGATATGAATTTCGGGTTGTTACAGCTTCGGATGGGATGGGACGGGGTAGTCTCGCATAGGGGCGTTATGGACGAACCAAGACCAAGGCCTCGCGTATGCGGGGTGTACGCCTGTACGTGGCGCGTAACTCGGATGGACCCGGTGACTCACCCTTCGGATAATACCGAATTTTTGAATTAAATTTATATATTAATTATTTAATAAACTTCAAAAATTCATATCTTCTTCATACGAACTCTGTTTTCGACGTTCTTTATATCCACACGAAGGTGAGACCATACTCTACAACTTTTGTTTAGATTCCGTCAGCAAATTCTAAAATTATGTTTATTATTTATTTTTAAAAGGTCGCGGTAAGAAAATTTCTTTAGAAATTCATAAATTCTTTATCTGACATCGGTTTTTTCCAGACTTTTTACCGCTGAAATAACATTGTTGACACCTTCGATTCTCGTTTAGGTCATTCCGGTCAAAAGTTGCTCGATCTCTGATTCGAGTTTTTAGTCATCTGTCGTTAAGCCGAACTTGAAAAATTCCTAACTTTTTTACACGAAGTTGGATTTGGGCATTCTTTTTACGTACGATCATGGTTTAATGATATCTAACATAATAGGTAATTTAATTAGTGATTTTTGGATATTTTATTTTCGAAGTTTATTTTATTACAACTAACGTGGTTACAATACTTGAGTTTTTAGGTCGTTTACATGTAGTTGAAATATCGGGTTGTCACAGAGATTCATGATACATGATGTGACTGGGTCATATCATGTATCATTTAAGAATCAAAGAAAATGGAAGAAACTTAAAGAAAGAGTATGCTGAATCTAATCGCGTAGATGGATTTCTATCGCGCAGTTTGAAGATCGGATTCTTGAGCTACTTCTTAGGAGTTATGAGATATTGCTTAGGAATAGATAACAACAAGTTTTCATATGGATTGTAAGGATAAGTTTTTCCGCAAAAGTTTTAAAATAAAAGAAAAAAGTTTATTTTAATTTATGTTAAAATATCCTTACAATGGCATTTGAGGAAAATTGTTGCTTATATTATTCCATTAATAGAAAGAGTGGAAATAGGAAATTGATTGTTTCAGTTGTGGTAATGTATAAATTTACCAAAGAAGGAAAGATTCTCATCACCCGAGTTTCAATTGGACTGGAACTTGGAATCATGCAAGTTTTATAGCATGATGAATCAGAACATTAAACTATTGGAAAATTAAGACTAATTACTTGTTCACATGGATGTGTGAGTCAAGTAATGGACTAAGGGATCGAGTACATATTCTTTTGCACTTGTCAAGTTCACCACAAAAGATTGATAAGATTATTCGTCATAGTTTACTAAAGCTCAGTAAATATGGTTATACTTACAAGCTTAAATGTAACTCTGAGACATTGGAAAAGGTTCCAATGTAAGGCAGAGCGAATAAGAAGAATCAACTTAGGCAGAAAGATAAAAGTTTCTCAAATCTGAAAGGATGGGAGGGTACTTTAGTATCAGTTTTGCGATAATCTTAATGATTAAGAAACCCTAAAAAATTATTTCTCTAAGGGAATCTTAGTGCATTCTTATGACTAAGAAGAGGAATATTGAATTGTTTAAATGGTTAAGTCAAGAAGATGAGTCATACTTCATTCCAATATAAGTCTTAGAGTCATACTCCAAGATTGTAATGTGAGTGACATGTCTTAAAGAAGGTCTAAAACACTTGTCAAATGTAATAGTAAAAGTTTCCTACTCTTGTACATTTGAAATTGGTAAGTTGTGATGTTTTAGATAAAACAAAGACCAACTAAGGCCAATTGTGTGAAGTGTTTGTCTTGATTAGAATACACAATATCTCTTGGATGTTTGACAAGGGTGTCTTATAGGTCAAGAAGATAGTGGGAGTCTTAAAGGTCTTGAAAGTCTCAAGAACTAATCAAGAATAAAACCTGAAGTTCTTCATTAGCACACGACTTGAGGTTTATAACCTATCATGTTGACAAATTATGTGCCAATTCCAGTTAAAGTTGGCTTTGAATATGAGTTCTTAGAGTTCTCAGTTGGTTGCACAACAATTGGAAGCAATGGCAGGCCCTTGAGCTGCCAGGTGACAAGAAATCAAGATTGAGTTCAGTCCATATGAGTTTGAATTTGTCATTATCCTTGTCTTGTGACTATGGTTTTGATAATTCACATGGATAACAGCACATACACCAGTAAATCTAAGTGTCATAAGGGTTCTCTTCGATTCATGAATATGATGGTGAGGAAACTCTTTCACTATGTAGATTTTATCTAAATAGCAATTGTAATATTTGCATTCTTAAAGTCGTTAGTGGAGCATGTGTGGTTTACCGGCACACTAAGCTGGACTAGTGAGAAATGGCAAAGGTCTAAACAATCGAGACTATGATTACGACATCCCTTTTCATAGTTCTTAAAATTGTTCAGACACACAAGTTTGTTATCTAAGGCAAGGTGTATGATTTTGATAAAGTTTTATCAAAGCAATCTAGTATCAGGAATCTGAACTTTGGTAAGAGATTCAATAAAGTATTGATTTCTAGAAGTCCAGTTGATTTCTGGGTACATGTCAAAGCTAGTGGGAGCATAAGTGTTATGCTATTAATCATCATGTTAGTGGGAGCATGATAATTATGATAAAGGTTGCAAGTTAGGAATGTTAATTATAGAAAAACAAAAGGTCTCAATTGGGAAAAAGTTGTTTTGCTATAATTAAGGGAGAGGAAATTATACATCATCTCAAATCTAAAAGCTTAGATTGAGGTTTTAATCGTATTTTGTCAAGGATATATATATATATATATATATATATATATATATATATATATATATATATATATATATATATATATATATATGAATTTCATGTTGGAATGGCTCAACATAAGGAAATTTTGTATATGGGTCCATTATTTGCGATCTAAAATTCGATCATGATTACGGCATCCCTTTTCATAATCTGAATTATGAGAACTTGGCAAAGTGAAAAGGAAATAGTATAGCAAAAGACTCGTTTAGTCTTTATGTGAGACATTATGAATCGTGTCCCATATACTTCGGATATAGGATCGATTACATGTGCTATATTCATCCTTTCTAAAAAATTTCCAAATGCCCGGGGCATTAAGAAGGGAAAAGGTCTAGAATTGGATATGACTAAAATGATTAAGCAATTTTTGAGGACAATCTAAGGTTTACCAAGGATTGGTTGCTCAAGGATAGTTGGAAGTATAGTGTTGAATTTGGAAGGACCATATTGACATAATCTGTAAGGAGGTAGCTCCTGTTTAGAAGTGATAGTCAAAATGGAATCTAGAAATGTTTCAAAGTTAGAATTTTTCAATCTGTTGAAGATTTTGAAACTTAATGCAAGAAGGATGTTTCTAAGGATCTGATCTCCTTTGGAATGCTTTGTAATGGTTGTTGTCAAGTCTTTCTGACTTCGTGCATAATCATTACAAGAGGATCAATGCATATAAGTTTAGAATCTAACAGATTTCAGTAAATTGCATGAATTTGGAATTCTTGCATTTTCAGTACGGATTTGGGATTGTAAAAAGAGGATCACTGAAGTTATGTTCAATTGATCTAGTTCACACAGTAAAGATCATAGACAAACATAGTATGCATACTTGGTGTATGGCATGACTAGTGTTTAGAAAACATAGTGTACATGCTTGGAGCATGGGACAACTATTGTTTTAAATTCAAGAATCAAGTTCATAGCTGAAATAGTATACAATGAATAATATGTAATCCTATGGTGATAAATAAAAGGTGTTTTATTTACGTTCATAGTTTTTGATACCATATTGGATTCAATTATTATTGTGTTTCATTTTGCATGTTTTGACTTCCAGAATAAACTAGGTTATTCTTCCGGAATGACTAAGTTAATCAAACCATCCACAATCGGTCATATGTTGGAAGTAGATATGAATCAAGACTATTCATGGGTTGGCTTGTAGAGGTCTAAGATGTTGGGCAAAGGGCTACAACACTCATGAGTGCTCATAAGTTCTGAGTAATGGATTCAACCCGCGCTCAATGGAATCACTTCATGGATTTTATCACGAGTGATCATGAGACGATAATATCTTATATTCTTCAAACCTAGAGATATGAGTTGTTACTATGAGTTGTTTGTTATAAAACGTGCCTTTGTGTATGATTCAACAAGTAGCAGAACAAGCCATATGATTTGAAGTTTATCCATTCCTTTTACCTTCGGGATAAAAGAGATATCAGTGGGCCCCTCGATGATTTAATGGTGATACATGTGAGTGCTTGTCCAAGACAATATTGATTTGATTTGTTCAATTAGTCCGTCGTCATGAATCGGAAATCGGGAAACAACAAATGGAAAGAGAGAATGACTATAATCCATGTATCAGTCCATATGATATGTTGAGTGGAGGAATATACGATCCCTTATCTAATGGACAAGTTCGTTGACAAGATCAGAGTTCGACAACGGTTTTAAGAGCTAATATTGCTAGGTTTTGAACTTAGACTCAATAATATTTTTAGATTTATCCAAGTGGGAGACTTTTGGATTAATGTCTAAGTCCATAACTATATTCGGTATGTACTTGACCCGGCCCGGCATGGTCCATTTGGGTTGCACTTCACCAACACAATTTATATGGATAGTCTTTTGAGAATAGTATTAATATTAATATATTATAAGTTCTAATATATTAATATGGAATCATATTATTTAATTAGTATTGATCAAGAATTAATTTAGAATTAATTAAGTTCTCAAAATGAACTAATTAAATATGGACTCTTATATATATGGAATGGGCCAAGTTCATTTAGGTTGGCCTAAGATCTCATAGATAGTCTATAGAGTGTTTAACCCATGGATCATATGAAATGAAAGGTCAGAGGTTTAACCCTAGACTCCATACTATATAAAGATGTCATTGGTTGGTGAAATTGGCGCTAGTGTGGTACACAAAGAAGGGCTAGCGGATTTCACTAGAGAGAACCAAGTATCCATATTCTCTAAAGTCTTCCAAGGTGTTTTGGTGATTTGTGATTACACTTGAGGCTTCCACACTATTGGGGCTAAGCTATTAAAGCTTGATGACCTCAAGCTACATCAAAAGGTATGTCATCTAACTAGTACTTTGTAGTATAAGAACTTCATAATATGCTAGCTAGGATTAAAGCCTTGGAAAGTTCTTATTTGCATGTATTATAGAGAAAACATAGATCCAAGGTTTATAGGGTTTCATGTACACCATAGGAGTGTTAGAATGCTCAAAACCCAACAGCAGGGACTAAGAAGAGATAGGGATGTGGAGCGTGGAAGAATAAATCTATTCATGGGGAATAGAAGATCGTCACCTGTCACCAAGACTGGAGAGTATTCTTTAGTGCTTAGTAATGGATTACATTTAGATTTAAATAATTGTTGCTATTCGCCAGATATGGCAAGAAACATCATTTCATTTCATGGTTTGTTTACACAAGGATTTAGATATTTGTTTGATAATGAGAAAGGTTCGATTTATGCTTATCTAAATAGTGTTTTATATTTTGAAGCATTGCCTTTTAATTGAATTTATGAAACTGGTATGGTTGTGGATAACCTAGGATATGATGTATTGTGTGTGGATTCTTCCAATAGTATGAATAAATCATGCTTGTGGTATTGTCGTCTTGGACATGTTAACAAGAAATTCATAGACCAACTCCAAAAACATGGAGTGTTGGAGTCATTCGAACTTAGGGATGATGATGTGTGCGAGTATTGTTTACTTGGAAAGATGACCAAGTCACCCTTCATTGCTACTTGTGAAAGGGGTGAGGGTCTATTGGATCTCATACACATTGATGTGTATGGGCCCTTTAGATCCACCACTAGGTATGTGAACCGCTTCTATGCGACTTTCACAGATGATTATAGTAGATATGGGTATATTTATCTAATCAAGCACAAATAAGAAACCTTTGAAAAGTTCAAAGAGTTTAAATAAGAAATGGAGAATCAATTGGGGGGGGGGGGGGGTGGGGGAAAATCAAGACGCTTCGATCTGATCGAGGAGGAGAGTACCTATGTCTTGAATTCCATAACTACCTCAAGGAATGTGGAATAGTTTCGCAGTTGATGCCGCTTAGTACACCGTAATCGAATCCTGTTGGACATGGTTCGTTTCATGATGAGTCGTGCTTCACTACCTATCTCATTCTGGGGGTATGCCTTAGAGATTTCCGCCCATATCCTTAACTTAGTCCCTATAGAGAAGGTTGCCAAAACACCCCACAAGATGTGGATTGGGAAAGCTCCCTCGCTGGCACATATCAAGGTTTAGGTTTGCGAGGCTTTCGTAAGATGAGAGACTCATGAAAAGCTCGAACCTCGTATTGAGCGATGTATTTTCATCGGCTACCTGTAGAAATCCTTTGCATATCTCTTCTATAGACTGAGTGACAATGTTGTCTTTGTTGTGAGGAGAGGGGTTTTCCGAGAGTGAGAACTCATAAGCCAAGGGGACAGTGGGAGGAAAATCGATCTTGAAGAGATTCAAGAGTCGAGTGATGAAGGAACCTCTAACGTTGGCGCTCAAGCCGAGGAGGAAACTCCGGTTGAATTGATTGACGAATCCTTACCTCTTAGACGTTCCAAAATAGTTAGAGTTCAACTCCAGTTGTATGGCTTTCATATTACTACAGAAGGGGACACGTAAATTAGTGATAGTACACTAATAAATTTAGATGAACGTAACAGCTATCAGGAAGCCATGTCAGGCCTTGAGTCTGCAAAATGGAAAGAGGCGATGCACAGCGAGATTGAGTCCATGTACGACAGCCAAGTTTGGAATTTGGTTGACCATGTGGTCGGACGTAAGACGGTTGGGTGCAAGTAGATCTTCAATAAGAACACTGTCATGGATGGGAATGTGCACACGTATAAGGCACGATTGGTTGTGAAGATCTTTACTCAAACTCCCGGAGTTGACTATGATGAGAGCTTCTCACCAGTTGCGAAAACAAAGTCTATTACGGTGATGCTAGCCATTGCTGCATTAAATGATTATAAAATATGGCAAATGGGTGTCAAAACCACTTTCCTTAATGGGAAGTTAGTTGAGGATATTTACATGGCTCAGCCAGAGGATTATGTCAATGCGAAACATCCCAATAGAGTGTGCAAGCTTGAGAAGTCCATTTATGGACTTAAGCAACCATCTCGCAGATAGAATCTTTGCTTCGATGAGAAAGTCAAAGAGTTTTGGTGTGTACGAAGAGAAGACGAATCATGTGTATACATCAAAGCTAGTGGGAGTATAGTTAGCTTCCTCGTATTGTATGTTGATGTCATACTACTTATAGGAAACAACATCCTGACACTGTAGGAAGTTAAGTCCTGGATCGGGAAGTGCTTCGCTATGAAGGACCTCGGAGAGGCTTCTTATATTTTGGAAATAAGGATAGTGAGAGACTAAAGTAAGAGACTAATAGGACTTAGTTATAATACTTACTTGGACAAGGTGCTAAAACGTTTTTTTATGGAAAACACAATGAAGGGAGAATTACCAATCGAAAGTAATGCCAAGTTGAGTAAGACTCAAAGTACGAGTATCGAACCCGAGATAGCAGAGTTGAGCCGAGTACCTTACGCTTCCATAGTTGGCTTGATCATGTATGCTATGACTTGTACTCTCCCTGATGTGGCCTTTATTTTAAGTATGGTAAATAGATATCAAGGGAACCTTAGCAAAGCACATTGGACCGCAGTCAACATGTAACGACCCGTTTCTGGTATGTTAATTCCTTGGTATTTGTTTTGAAGTCTTGCAAGAGGGACTCGGCGAGTTCATAGCCTGACTCGCCGAGTAGGGTCGGGGTTTCGAGCACGTGTTAGCTGGAGACTAGGCGCGTCCATATTTTGGACTCGGCGAGTCTGTCCGTCTGGGTGAAACCCTAAATCCCCGGGTTGCCCACTATTTAAGCCACCTTATGGCCCTCATTCTCGCCTCCTTCACCCTTAGAAGCTGTGAGAAAAACCCTAATTCATCCTTGAGTGTTTGTAAGTGATTTTATGTGCATTTGTGAAGGTTTGAAGAAGGAGAAGAAGAAAGGAGCAAGGAGAAGGAGTGTAGAGCCGAGATTCAAGGGAAAGCAAGAGCTCTTTGAGGTATTCTTCTAGTTTCTTTCCCTTTTTATGCTTAAAAGCCATTTTTAGATCTAGGTGTTGCCTTTCTCAAGCATTATGTTGATATGGAAGCCTTATCATGCCAAGATATCTTTAGATCTGTGTATTTAGGATTTGTAGAGCCCAGATCTACTACCTTTTTGGAGCTATTTTGCATATTAACCCTAGATCTACCCCTTTTATGCATCTTTTAGCCTTTATTCCCTTGTTCTTGTGTTTGTGCACATAAAGTTGGAAACTTTACGTGGTAAACCAGCTTATTGGACTAAGATCTATCATTTGTATGTTTTGCATTCGAGCAGAAACGAGTGTAGAATAGTTGCATGGCGGTGACTCGTCGAATCGGAAGAACGAATCGGTGAGTCGAGTCGCGAGTCCCCGATTCCTTCCTTTTGAGCGGTGTCTGTCGTGTGGGACCAGTGAGTAGTACGGTGGACTCAGCGAGTTGAGGGTAGACTCAGTAATGGAGGGACTCGGCGAGTTGTTCATACAACTCGGCGAGTCCAAGGCAATCTTCTTAAGTTCAAGAACAACTCGTAGAGTTGTTCATATGACTCGGCGAGTCGGATGAAGATTGTCTGAGTTCTTGGATCGAGAGGGTACTCGTCGAGTCGATGCCATACTCGACGAGTAGCAGCGAGTAGGGTTGAGGTGTGAGAGTAGAGACTCAGCGAGTTGGCAGCCCAACTCGGCGAGTCAGGTTAAATGAGAGTTGACTGTGACCAAGGATAAAAGAGTCATTTTACCCAAGTGCAATGTTTAGTAATTGACTGAGTGTGTTTATGGACTTGTAGCCAGGGAGATACCGGAGCAGCAGCAGTTAGATTCTAGAGTCATACACTCAACAGCCAGTTTACGAGGTGGGTTTCCTTCCAGTAGGAACGGGTCTAAGGCCACAATGTTGGCCCGTTTAGTAGCAGTAGTTTCTGGACTTTGGTCTGATGCAGTTGTTAGTCTGTTTGATGCCTTCATGGCTTAGATAGGATTTATGTGTTAAGTGTTATGGGCTACGGCCTGACGTAGTATGCAGTATATGAGTTTATGATCATGTGTGTTATGCTATTTGAAATATGTTTTGCTATGCTATGCTATGCCCAGTCAGTTCTGGACTTCGGTCTGATGCAGTTAGTTCCGGACTTCGGTCCGATGCAGTTAGTTCCGGACTTCAGTCCGATGCAGTTAGTCCCGGACTTCGGTCCGATGTAGGGGACAAGGTCCCAGTCAGTTCCGGACTTCGGTCCAATGCAGTTAGTTTCGGACTTTGGTCCGATGCAGGGGACAAGGTCCCAGTCAGTTCCGGACTTCGGTCCGATGCAGCTAGTTCCAGACTTCGGTCTGATGCAGTGGGCAAGGCACAGTATCTGCTTATTTATATATTGTATGGTATGTGGTAGCTTGGGGGAGCTCACTAAGCTTCGTGCTCACAGTTTCAGTTTTGGTTTCAGGTACTTCCGCAAGCAAAGGGAAGAGCTCGGGGTGATAGCATCGCACACACCACAGCTTTAGCTTTTATCCTGGGAATTGATTTAGTTTGTTTTGATTTGACATAGTATGATACAGTTTTCCACACAGTGTTTTTATTACGTTTGGGATACATCACGTATGGTTTTATGATATGACACTCAGATTATGGTTTTGGTTATATTGAAAAACGAAATTTTTGGGTCGTATTTTTGGGTCGTTTCACAACAATATTCTTAAGTACCTTCGAAGGACAATGGAATGGTTTGTAGTCCTTGGAGGGAGTGATGACTGAAAGGTGCGAGGGTATAATGATGCCAGTTTCCAGACCGACAGGGATAACTACCGTTCACATCTAGGTCTTTATCCTTAATGGCGAAGACATGACTTGGAAAAGCTCCAAGCAAGAAACCGTAGCTGAATCCACTTGCGAATCAGAGTACATTGCAACAATGAAGGAGCGGTTGCCTTGACCAAGGAACCGAGGGATCATGGTAGATCTCGATATATCGATAGAAAATATCACATTATTAGACATCGGGGAAAAGGACTCCCCGTAGTAAAGAGGGTATTGTTAGAGGGTAAACCCGTAGATCTGCTTACGAAGGGACTAAGTAGGGTTAACGACTTGCAGCACGCTACGAGCATTGGGCTAAAGGACGATATTAGTTTGGATTAAATAGTTTATAAACTTGTAATTGATAAATGTAATTAACTTTTGATGATTAAATAAAGGATTATTATTTATAAGTAAAATCACTATCTTATGTTAATTGTTTAACTATTATTTCACTTTGCATGTTTTGACTTCCTGAATAATTGAGATAATTAAGAATAATCGAATTATTCAAACTATCCACAGTCGTTCATATGTTGGAAGTAGGTATGAATGAAGATTGTCATGAACTGGTGTGTAGATTTACTGAAAGGTATTAGACATAACAAAGGTTTGCTACAACGTTCATGAGTGCTTATGAATAAGTTTTGAGCATTGGAATAAACCCGTGCTTGGTGGAATCATTTCATGGAATTTATCACGAGTGATCGCAAGATGATAATATCATATGGTCTTAAAACCAAGATATATGGTTTATCGTTTGCTAATTGGTTGTGCATTGATAATGCGAAAACGCATCAGTAACTTGATGTCATAAAACACATTGTTGTGTATAATTTGATTAGTGAATATCAAATCCATATAAGTTGAAGTTTATCGGTTCCTTTTATCCTAAGAGGGTAAAAGAGATATCAGGGCCCCTCGATGATTTGATTTGACTTATGTGTCGGGCCCGGTCAGGACTTCATTGATGTGTTCAATTAAGTTCTATGTCAAATGAATTTGAAATCGAGAAACAAACTGTTGGACAATAAGTTTGACTATGTTCCATGAGATTGTCCGCACGATATCTAAAACGGAGGACTGTACGATCCCTTATCTAAAGGACATGTTGCTAATAAGATAAGAGTTCGACAGTGTCTTTGAGAGCTACGATTGCTAATCTAGTTATACTTGCATTTATGGTTACTAGACTTATCCAAGTGGGAGACTGTTGGATTAGTGTCTAAGCCCGTAACCATATTCGGTAAGTACTTGACCCGGTTGTGCATGGTCCTTTTCGGTTGCCTTCACCAGAACAACTTGACTAGAGAGATAATAGAGAAAAAGGTTATTTTGGTTTATTAATATATTATAAGAGTTATATATTAAAAGATAAATCATATTTGCTTATTTAATATTGGTCAATAATTAATTAAGAATTAATTTTATGATCAAATGTAATTAATTAAACTAGAGGGGCTGAATTGTAATTATGTGATAGTTGAAAAATAGGGCAATGGATGCCCTATGGATAGGGTGGACGAATTCAAGGTGATAAGGCCTTAGAATTCATCTATGATAAGGATTCTAGGATTATCTTATGAGCTGCTTAGTGGGCAAGTAACCAGATAAGGTTAAGGACTGAAACCCTAATCTATACCCTATATAAAGACCCCTTAGGCCTAGGAAAATCGACCACTTGATCCCTAGAAGATATATAGTCAAATTTTGCCTCTCCTCTCTCTCTCTCTCTCTCTCTCACTCTTGCCTCTCTGTTTTCTATTGCTGTTCCTGAGCCATTAGAGGTACTACACTTATGGTAAATACTTTCAAAGACAAGTAGATTGAAGATTTGAGTTGTTATTACAATATAACAACAAGAGGTATGTATTCCCTTCTACTATCAAGATTTCAAAATACCTAGGAGCATGCTAGGGTTCTTCTTGTGTTCATACTATTGTGTATCTAACAGTGAAAATATAGATCCAAACCTAGGGTTGCATGCACACATAGGATTGTTTGTATAAAACCCATCACTATTTTCATAGTTGGCCCTCATTTTACATGATTTTTTAGGAAGTAATTAGTAAGTGGATATAAAGATTCATCATCATAGAGCACGTTGCATGGTGTGGAAGTTATTTTATGAAGTCAGTTTTTGAACAATGTCATCTTGGAAAACTTGTATTTTCTTTTCTTTGAATTATGGGTTGTAAACATTTACATACTACTATGGTGATGTATCTTTATCTATTGCATTGAAACCCTTATCACTGTCATATCATGCGTTTCCGCTTTAGCGGAGTGTGACAGTCATTGTCTCAATGTCTCAAGGGCTGCCTATTGTTCAAGCTCCAGGTTAAAGACAACGACTTTCTTCGTCAAACTGGTCAAGGATACGATTATCTTGAAGAAGTCATGAATGAATCTCCAGTAAGAGCCTATCAATCCCAAGGAACTCTGAATCTCAGATGGAGACTTAGGAATATCATCACGACCTCCACTTTGGTCGGGTCGACCAAAATATTGTTCTGGGTGACAAGGTGTCCAAGAAACTGCACCTCGCGCAAATAGAACTCACACATGGATAAATTGGCATACAAGCTCTCCCTCCTCAAGGTATCCAAAACATCTCGCAAGTGCTCCTCATGTTGCTCCTGCATCTTGGAGTAAACCAATATATCATCAATGAAAACTCTCAGAGATCGATCCAAAAACGGTCTGCGTACGCGGTTCATGAGGTCCATGAATGCGACAGGACCTTTGGTGAACCTGAAGGGCATCACCACGAACTCGTACTGACGATAACGAGTCCGAAAAACAGTCTTCTGTACATCCTCATCTCTGACCATCATCTGATGGTTGCCTGAACGTATGTATATATTGGAAAACAAAGATGCCCCCTGAAGTTGGTCGAAGAGATTATCAATCCTCGGTAGTGGGTAAAGGTTCTTCACTGTTACCTTGTTCAGCTGTCGGTAATATATACACATCCTATGTGACCCGTCCTTCGTCTTCACAAATAAGATCGGGGGTCCCCATGGTAAACTACTCGACCTAATGAATCTTTTGTGTAGTAGCTCTTGCAGCTATGTAGACAACTCACACATCTCAGGAGGAGCAAAGTGATATGGTGCCTTGGCCATCGGAGCCCTCTGGAGGTATCCCAGGTGTAACAACCCGAAATTTCCGTACTATCTTTTGTAACCCTTTCGTAGTTCAATTCACGCAACCAATCGTCATTACAAATTTGATTTCCGATCTTCCGTATAATTAAGTTATTAGTTAGTTCACATTTAAAATGACTTAATGGGTGTCTTAATACAATTAGAAATCATTCTAACATCCAATTCTAGTGATCGGAATATTTCTAGAATTTACCGTATCGGGTTACGGTAACTCAATCGGGTACGACCACAAGCCTCGTCTAACGTCGGTATCGGGTAGAATTCCACCGTGTCCAAAACTTAAACACTATATAAATGTGTTTTAGACTCCATTTGAAGCCTTTGGTCAATTTACCATTAAACACTTCCAACCTCTCTCCTCATCCAAGTTTAAGAGATCAAAACTCAAATTTAAGGCTTCAAATCTCTAAGGTACTTTCCCTAGCTTGTATTGTAACCTTCTTAGCCATCAAATTCGAGTTCACAGCATGATTTAAGACTATATTCATGAGTTTACGGCCATGGAACCTTCATGGGCCGTAAACTCATATAACAAGGGTTTTTAAGCCCTAAAACCCATCCTAAGCAATGTTAGACATTAGATATGACTTAAGGACTTCATGGAAGGGACTTACAATAATTAAAACATGGATTTTAAGGGATAAAAGTGAGTTTACGGCCAAGACACATTCTTGGGCCGTAAACTCATATTCAAGGGGTTTTTGAGCTAATTAACCCTTCCAAATCATAGTTGGGACTTAGATATGACTTGTGGGACATTGGTTTTAGCATTTAAACACCTTAAACATGATTTTTGGGGGACAAAGGAGAGTTTACGGCCAAGACATATTCTTGGGCCGTAAACTCCTCTTAAATGGGGACTTAGAGCCTTAAAACATGTCCAAATGCCTTGAAACTCAACCAATGGCCTTGTGGTAAAATCTGGATGCATCTAAAAATAGTTTAAAGGTTTGAAACACATCAAAAATGTCACTTATAGGAGTTTACGGCCTAGGAGCATACCCTTGGCCGTAAACTCATAAAATTATGTTAATGATGCATCAAATACACTCAAATGGCTTGTACAAATTCCTAGAATCACTTGTGATTGTTTTATGCACCAAAAACTATCTTTTTCATGGGTATGATAGAGTTTACGGCCTTAAAACATACCTCTAGGCTGCAAACTCCAAAAAGTATGCAAAATGATGTTTTAAATTCATAACAAGGCTTGGAAAATTAACTAGAATCACATGTGATTGTCCTTTAAAGCTCAAATGAAATTTTCATGGCCATAGGTGAGTTTACGGCCGTAAACTCTTATGGTATGGCCGTAAACTCCCTTTTAAGTGTTATAATATCATGCAATCCATTCCAAGGCATTTTAGAAATCCATTCCGACAATCCCCATGTCCGATTAAGCCATTAATCAACCAAAATCACACCCACATGAGTTTACGGTCGTAAACTCATGTATGTGTGTGTTCAATAGTTGTAAACTCCTTAAAATGTTTACTCTTGGGGAGTAAACTAAAGTCCCAAGTCCCTAGTGCCATTACACGTCCGAAGATGTCACCCGGGTCACCCTAAACACTCATTTTGAGGTGTTTAACCTAATTGGAGTGTAATGTTCCATATGATTAGTGAATGTATCTCTAATTGTATATCTATGGACATTATTTCATTTTACATAGGGACATCGCGAGTAATCAAACCCCGAACCAACGTCTAGTATTCAAAACCGACACGTTTCCGAGTCCGGTGAGTTCATACCCCTACCCTTTTTCACTGTTTTCACTGTTTTTAGGGGGGAACACAAGCAAAGTACAAGGGAATTCTTGTACTCAAAACATGTTTTCAAATGTGTGTTTCATATTTCATATGCTTTTATATCTGATTACCACAACTAATAACAGATTGAACTTGCAGATCACGTAACCTGTATTTGTGAAATAGATCTTTAAACTGTTGTGTTCTAAATATATTTCAAAAATGGTTTTCCACATTTTACCAGTTAAAAGCATAACATTAGACATTTGAACTTAATACCTGTACACTGTTTTGTCCTCGGTAACACTCCACACACATACACGAGTGGGGGACTATCTTATTATTACTAGTAAATTTGTTAATCCTGCATGATTGGAGACACGTCCTCGGAGAACACTCCACCGAGATACGTGAGTGGAGGACTACACCCATAACCAAAATCTCTGGTTTTTAGAGAGTGTGACTAGAGTGTATACATCTATACGGGGCTGACTACCCCACACCTGGCTGCTAGCTACAGCCGAACCGAAATGGTTCAAGGGTGACGAAAGTCATAAGTATGTGGACGACTTATTGCCACATGTGGACTACTTATTGCCACAGGTTTTCAGTCTATTGTATGGTTATGGAACTCGCAATTAGGATAACACAGATTTACTTATAGTAATAATGAACTGCTTTATACATCTTTTACATCTTCCACGTACTGTAGCTAACATTCAGGAAAGTACGAGACTTTCCTGGGGAAAACATGGAACCTAAACACAATTACATCTTTTACATCTTTAACATTGATTACATTAGAACCCATATGCAGGAAAGCATGGGGCTTTCCTGGGTAACACTTACATAACTAGAAAGAGTAATAATTGGATAACAATACATCTTTTACAATTGGTAACATACGATAAGGAAAGTATGGGACTTTCCTGGTAACACATGATAAGTAAACAGAACAGTTTAACAAGTCAGATAACCAACTATACATTTTCACATGAATAAACATGTTTTCAGTGTACAAACTTACTATACTTTACATTGTGAAACAATAACCAACTATTAAGAAAATATGGGATTTTCTTGGTGCATATAACATTTCAGAAACAGAAAGGAAACTCGAAACATTTTCACAAACAAAAACCGCTTATGACCTCACCAGCTTTATGCTGATTTTTCAAACGCTTGTGTTCTCAGGTCAGCGTTAGAACAGGTACTCGAATATCCTTTTTCCTTGAAGACGGTGTACATGAAGATCCGTTTCTTTTGTTTATATATATATATTGTATCACAGCTGTACAAACTTTACTTTTGAAATAACTGTAAAACTTTTATTATGTAATGTAATGGTTGTTTTACTTTACTTACTATGTGCATTGGATTTGATACTCAACGTGGTAGTCAACCCCGGAAATGTTTTCCGCCTTCGGTTTTCGGGGTGTGACAGATTGGTATCAGAGCCCTTGTTTATAGTGAATGAAGTATACCAAACCTTACATGGTATAAAACTATAAACACTAAAGGGCCTTAGTGCTCTGAATTAAAAGTATCTTCAAACTACAAGTATTTTCAAAAGTATACAAGTATACCGAACCGTCGTCACCCATAATCACAAGTAGAACAGAACATAAGTAATTGGGTGTTGTATACTATGGTTAAACCTGGGCAGTTATGTAGTCGTGTCTAGGGTTAAAACTTACCCTAATATCCCAAACATCGAACCATTGTCGTAATCAATTCATGAAATACTATGGGAGTGTTTCTCGATCCCGATCCTCTGTAGTAATCCTTATTCGAGTGGCTTTCTGTGATTATTCTTAGCGATAAATTATCTGTTCGATAACTCTTTCCTGCTTTATCGCTTATTCGAATCATATAACTGTCATATCTATCGATTCAATGTAGAGGACTTACCATCCTCTCTTTCTTGATCTTATTAGATCAGGATGCCTCCCCGAAAGAGACCCAATTCAAAGAACAACAACAATCCTTCTTCGCCGCCACGTCCTCCTCAGTTCGATCTAGCATCACTCCAAACGATGATGACAGCTGCAATGGTAGCAGCTATGTCACAAATGAACCCTAGCGGTTCAGGTGGTTGTCCTCAATCTCAAAACCCCGAGGTTAACCAAGGGCACCAAAGAGGGGTTTCCTATAAGGATTTCATGAATGCGAAACCAACTTCTTTCAATGGTGCAGGAGGTGTCATTTCCTTATCTCGATGGTTCAAGAAAATCGAGTCCATCTTCGAAATCTGTACTTGTGCGGAGTCTGATAAAGTTAAATTCGCGGCCTGTACGTTCGTTGATAAAGCCTTGACTTGGTGGCATGGCCGAGTCAAATCTCTGACCTTACCCATAGCCAATGCCATGGGCTGGGAGGCCATGAAAGAACTTCTCATTGCCGAGTACTGCCCCCGTGGTGAAATGCAAAAATTAGAGCACGAGCTCTGGAACCTGAAGATGAAAGGTTCCGACATTGCTGCATATACTTCCCGATTTGATGATCTCGCGCTTCTATGCCTGGGATTAGTCACTCCTGAAAACAAAAAGATCGAAAGGTTCGTTTGGGGGTTATCTCAACCAACAAAGAGTCACGTTTTGGCTGCTCGCCCGGATACCTATGATAGTGCCAAGACTTTAGCTCAAATTCTGATTGATCACAGCGACGATGTTAAGGAAATCACTACCACTTCTGAGCCGATTCAAAGGAGTGGTTAAAAGAGAAAATTCTGGAAGAAAAAGAAGGGTCAATCTTCTCAAGGATCTTCCAAGAAACAGCAGACGGTAGCAGTCCATGCTGCTACTACTACCCCTGTTGCTGCTGTTTCTGTCATGGGATCCACAACCCCAATTCCTACCAGTAAATATGCTGGTAACCTCCCTCTGTGTGACAAGTGTAAATACCATCATCATCCTGGTCCCTGCTGAGAATTGTCTTGTACCAACTGTGGTAAGAAAGGGCACACAGTTCGATTCTGCAGAACTCCTACCCAAACAGCCAACCAATCATCGGGAGCTGGTGTTAGTCAAGCCTGCTACAACTGTGGAGAAGTTGGGCACTTTAAAAGGAACTGTCCCAAGAAGTCAACTGCTGACAACACTAGAAGGGTTCTAACCATGGGACGGGAGGAAGCAGTTGCTGATCCCACTGTTGTTTCGGGTACGTCCCTTCTCGACAACTCATATTCTAGTATTCTTTTCGATTCGGGTGCTGAAAGGAGTTTTGTTAGTCATGCATTCAAACATAATCTGAAACCAAATCCTCAACCACTAACTGAAACATTTACCATCGAGATGGCTAACGGTGAGAAAGAAAGCGCTAACGATGTATTCATAGGTTGCACGCTTACCTTTAACGATTACTCATTTCCTATAAATCTCATGCCCGTTTCCATTAAGAGCTTTGATGTTATCATTGGCATGGATTGGTTGAGTCCCAATCATGCTGACATTCTTAGTTACGAAAAAGCTATCCGTCTCAATCTTCCTTCGGATCAAACTCTCGTAATCTATGGCGATAAACCCAGTTCCAACCCTCATATCATTTCTTGCATCAAAGCTCGAAAGCTCCTACGGAAGGAGTGCATTGCATTCTTAGCCCATGTGATCAATGAGAAACAAGAAGTTAGAGACCTCGCGAGCATCCCCGAAGTCTGTAACTTCCCAGATGTGTTTCCCGAAGAGCTTCCAGGAATTCCTCCCAAACGTCAGGTCAAGTTCCGTATTGACCTAATTCCTGGAGCTACTCCCGTAGCAAAATCTCTGTATCGCTTAGCTCCGGCAGAAATGCAGGAGTTATCCAGTCAACTCAATGAGTTGCTCAGTAAAGGATTCATTAGACCGAGTTCCTCACCCTGGGGAGCTCCGGTTCTGTTTGTCAAGAAGAAAGATGGATCCTTTTGGATGTGTATTGAGTATCGTGAACTGAACAAGTTAACCGTTAAGAACCGATATCCTCTTCCAAGAATAGACGACCTCTTCGATCAACTTCAGGGAGCCAGCTACTTTTCTAAGATAGACCTTCGGTCGGGGTACCATCAGTTACGAGTCCAGGAGAATGATGTTTCCAAAATAGCTTTTAGGACTCGGTATGGACACTACGAGTTCGTAGTGATGCCCTTCGGTCTAACCAATGCACCGGCTGTGTTCATGGACCTGATGAACCGGGTGTGCCGTCCTTTTTTAGACAAATTCGTCATCGTGTTTATTGACGACATTCTCGTCTACTCCCGAAGCGAAAAATACCACAAGCAACACTTGAGGCTAGTGTTGGAGACCCTTAGATCCGAAAAGCTATACGCGAAATTTTCCAAATGTGAATTCTGGATACGGAAGGTAACTTTCCTCGGTCACGTGGTAAGCGAGGAGGGTATTCATGTACATCCTTCCAAGATTAAAGCGGTAGAGAATTGGTCGGCACCAAAGACACCCACAGAAATTCATCAATTCTTGGGTCTCGCCGGCTACTATCAACGATTCATTCAGAATTTTTCCAAAATCGCCAAACCTTTAACCACTCTAACACAGAAAGGTGTACTCTTTTGTTGGAGGGATAAACAAGAAACTACATTCCAAACGTTGAAGAGATCCTTATGCAGCGTGCCTGTTCTGTCTCTACCTGAAGGGACAGAGGACTTCGTTGTCTACTGCGATGCATCTAATCAAGGTTTAGGCTGTGTGCTTATGCAAAGAGGAAAGGCGATTGCCTACGCCTCAAGACAACTGAAAGCACACGAGGTCAACTATACCACACACGATTTGGAACTAGGAGCCGTAGTCTTTGCATTGAAGATTTGGAGACATTATCTCTATGGAACCAAGTGCACCATCTTCACTGATCACAAGAGCCTGCAACACATCTTTAATCATAAAGACTTAAACATGAGGCAACGGCGATGGGTAGAATTACTCAGTGATTATGAGTGTGAAATCCGTTACCACCCCGGCAAGGCTAATGTGGTAGCAGATGCCCTAAGCCGAAAGGATAGTGCAGGCCATAAAGTGAAGAACTAGACGATGACCATTTATTCCAACTTACCCATACAAATCCGAGAAGCTCAGTTAACAGCCCTCGAACCCGAGAACATGTCAGGTGAAACCTTGAGAGGGATGGAAAAGAAACTTGTGATCAGAGGTGATGGAGTACACTGTTTCATGAATCGAACCTGGATTCCCAAATCCGGTGGATTCAGGGAAATAGTCACGGAAGAAGCACGCAGAACCAAATACTCTGTTCACCCGGGTTCGGACAAGATGTACCTGATGGGTTTTGAGCATTCTAACACTTCCTAAGTGTACATGCAACCCTAATAACCTTGGATCTATGTTTGTCTAATTTGTCATGCAAAGTTGATTTCCAAGGTTATATTCCTATCTAGCATACATGGGGAACAATTTTAACATAAAGTATAGATAGAATAACTTACCTTGTTGTTTCTTGTGTTCCTTGAAACCTTGTGAGCCTAGCACCCCAAGTGTGATGCCTCAAATGCTTCACACAACACCAAATGCTCTTGGAAGAACTTATGAGAGAATACTCACTTCACAAAATCGGCCAAGCCCTCTATATTCTTAGTGTGTAACCGATTTGGGAGGAGAACATGTTACTTATATAGTGTTGACACATCTAGGGTTAAACCCTAATGTGTCATGACTCTTCATTTCTATGACCCATGGGTTTGTAACTCCCATGGAGCATCCTATGGGTGGAACCCAACTTTATGATCCATGGAGCCTTTTAGCCCACTATATAAGATATGGATGATTTACTTAATCAACCCATATATTTAATTAGTTATCTTTTGATCACTTAATTAATTCTAAATTAATTCTTGATCAAACTAATCAAATAATATTATTAATATATTAGAACTTATAATATATTAACAATCTCCAAGCGTTATTTCTCTCATTTAGTCTATCCAGTTGCATGGTGCCATGCAACCCAAATGGACCATGCCGGGTCGGGTCAAGTACATACCAGAAATAGTTATGGAGTTAGACACCTTATCCAACAGTCTCCCACTTGGATAAGTCTAGTAACTATTACTGCAAGTATGACTTCAGGAACCGATCGGCAATCGTAGCTCTTTACAAGGTTTCTCGAAACTTGAGAAGATGATGGTACGCCATTTAAGATAAGTGATCATATAATCCTCTGTTCTAGATATCAGTCGGACAAATACATGGAACAATGTCTTACTTATTGTCCAACATTTGTTTCCCGATTTCCGATTTGTTTGACAAAGAACTTTATTGAACACATCAATTTAGTTCTGACCGGGCCCGGTACATAGGTCAAAACAAAATCATCGAGGGGCCCAGATATCAGCTTCTAATCCAAGAAGGAACAGATAAACTTCGACTCATATGTTTGTTCTACTACTCATTGAATTACACATAAGAGCACGATTTTATAACATCGAGTTACCAATGCGTTTTTCGTACAATCAATGCCTAACCAACTTGTAAGTAACAAATCATATCTCTAGGTTTAAAGACTTATATGATATTACCGTCTCACGATCACTCGAGATAGAATTCCATGAAGTGATTCCAGTGAGCGTGGGTTGAGTCCAATGCTCAGAACTTATGAGCACTCATGATTGTTGTAGCCTTGTCCCAGACCTCTACAACCAAACATGACAGTCTTGATTCATACCTACTTCCGACATATGACCGACTGTGGAGGTTTGAATAATATGTTATACCAAACAAAATTATTCTGGAAGTCAAAACATGCAAAAGAAATATAGTAAACGATCGACAAGAGATAGCAACACTTTACTCATAAATAAAACACTTTTATTCATCATCAAATGTCAATTACACTTTACAAATTTCGAGATTATCTAACTACTAAATCTAATATCATCCTTCAGCCCTATGCTCCGAGCATGCTGGAGATGCTTAACCCGAGTCAGTCCCTTCGTGAGGGGATCTGCCGGATTCTCATCTGATGATACCCTCTTTGCCACGAGGAGTCCTTCTTCGATCCGATGTCTGATGAAATGGTATTTTCTGTCGATGTGTCTGGATCTCCCGTGATCCCTTGGTTCCTTGGCTAAGGCAACAACACTTTCACTATCACAGAAAATTTCCATCGGCTCTTTAATAGCTGGTACAACTCCAAGGTCTCCAATGAAGTTCCTCAGCCATAACGCCTCCTTTGCCGCTTCGCTAGCTGCAATATACTCTGATTCACAAGTAGAATCTGCCACTGTCTCTTGCTTGGAACTCTTCCAAGAAATTGCTCCTCCATTTAGGGTAAGGACCCAGCCCAACTGAGAGCGGAAGTTATCCCTATCAGTCTGGAAGCTAGCATCACTATACCCTACAACTCTCAAGTCATCACTCCCACCGAGGGTAAGGACCCAGTCCTTAGTCCTTCGTAGGTACTTGAGAATATTCTTTACCGCAATCCAGTGTGCCTTGCCAGGGTTCCCCTGAAACCTGCTAACCATGCTCAAGGCAAAGGCTACATCAGGTCGAGTACACGTCATAGCATACATGATCGAACCTACAGCCGAAGCATAAGGTATTCGACTCATTTCTGCTATCTCAGCCTCAGTGCTAGGGCTTTGTGTCTTACTCAGCTTGGCGCTACTCTGGATGGGCAACTCTCCTTTCTTGGAGTCTTGCATTCTGAATCTCTTCAGAATCTTCTCCAAGTAGGTACTTTGACTAAGTCCAATTAGTCTTTTACTCCGATCTCTCAAAATCCTTATCCCCAAAATATAGGCAGCTTCACCAAGGTCCTTCATAGCCAAACACTTTCCAAGCCAGGACTTTACTTCCTGCAGAGTTGGAATGTCGTTTCCTATGAGTAGTATGTCATCCACATACAATACCAAAAAGCTAACTATACTCCCACTAGCCTTGACAAATACACAAGATTCATCTTCACTCCTAGAAAAGCCAAACTCCTTGACCTTTTCATCAAAGCAAAGATTCCATCTGCGAGGTGCTTGCTTTAATCCATAACTGGATTTCTCAAGCTTACACACTCTATTAGGGTACTCGTTACTGACAAAACCCTCTGGCTGACTCATGTAAACATCTTCAGCCAACTTTCCATTAAGGAAAGCGGTTTTGACATCCATTTGCCAAATTTCATAGTCATGAAATGCGGCTATGGCTAACAGAACCCGAATAGACTTAATCTTGGCTACCGGAGAAAAGGTCTCATCATAATCCACTCCAGGAATTTGAGAGAAGCCCTTTGCAACCAGTCTAGCCATTTAAGTGTGTACTTTACCATCCATGTCAGTCTTCTTCTTGAAGACCCATTTGCACCCTACAGTCTTTCGACCTGGTACATTCTCAACCAAGTTCCAAACTTGATTGTCATACATGGATTGTATCTCGCTATCCATAGCCTCTTTCCATTTGGCAGACTCGGGGCCCGCCATGGCTTCCTCGTAGCTGTTAGGGTCATCTTGACTTACTAGTGTCTCATCACTAATAAGTGTCTCACCTTCTGCAGTAATATGGGATCCATAGTAATGCTCAGGTGCACTCCTAACTCTCGTGGAACGCCTCAGAGGTACAGATTCGTCAATTGGCTCAACAGGAGTTTCCTCCTCAAGTTGAGGGCTAGAGTTTGAAGTTCCTTCACCACTTGACTCTTGAATTTCTTCAAGATCAACTTGCCTCCCACTGTCTCCTTGGCTTATAAACTCTCTTTCTCGAAAGACTCCTCTTCTTGCTACAAAGACCACGTTGTCACTAGGTCTGTAGAAGAGGTAACCAAAGGATTGCTGTGGGTAGCCAATGAAAATACACCTCTCGCTTCGGGGTTCGAGATTATCATGAGTCTCGCGTCTCACGAAAGCCTCGCAGCCCCAAATCTTGATGTGGTCTAGTTTAGGTACTTTACCAGTCCACATCTCGTGAGGAGTTTTGGCAACTTTCTTTGTAGGGACTAGATTAAGGATATGGGCGGCAGTCTCTAAGGCATACCCCCAGAATGAGATTGGTAGCGAAGCTCGACTCATCATGGAACGAACCATGTCCAACAAGGTTCGATTACGCCTCTCAGCCACACCATTCAACTGCGGTGTCCTGGGAGGTGTCAATTGTGAGACAATCGCACATTCCTTTAGATAGTCGAGGAACTCTGAACTAAGATACTCACCACCTCGATCGGATCGAAGCATCTTAATGTTCCTGCCCAATTGATTCTCGACTTCCTGTTTAAATTCCTTAAACTTCTCGAAAGTCTCTGACTTATGCTTGATTAAGTAGACATATCCATATCTACTGTAATCATCTGTAAAAGTCAAATAATAACGATTAGCATCCCTTGTGTCATGTTTGAATGGTCCACACACATCCGTGTGTATAAGGTCCAACAAACCTTCACCCCTTTCACATGAGCCTGTGAAGGGTGACTTTGTCATTTTTCCAAGTAAGCATGATTCGCAACTATCATTTGACTTTAGGTCAAACGACTCCAAGACTCCATCCTTTTGGAGTTGGCCTATGCGTTTCTTGCTTATATGTCCAAGACGACAATGCCATAATGATGCTTTATCCAAGTTATTATTATTAGTAGAATCAATACACAAAACATTATTTCCTAAGTTATCTACTATAGATATAGCTTCATACACACCATCACAAGGTAATGCTTTAAAATAAAGTACATTATTAAAGAAAGCATTAATCGAACCAACTTCATTATCAAACGAAAAGGTGAAACCTTGTTTGTACAATGCATGAAAGGAAATAATATTTCTTGCCATTTCTGGCGAATAACAACATTTATTCAAATCTGAATTTAACCCACTACTTAGCGATAAAGTATAAACTCCAATCTTGGTGACAGGTGTAACTTTCCTATTCCCCATGATTAAGTCTATTCTTCCTTGCTCCACATTCTCACTTCTTCCTAGTCCTTGCAAGTCACAACAAATATGAATACCGCAACCTGTATCAAGGACCCAAGATTTCGAATGGGGTGAGTTATTAGAAATGATAGTGTAAATACCTGCATGGTTGGGTTTGACTTTCCCATCCTTCACATCTTGCTGGTACTTTGGGCAGTTCCACTTCCAATGAGTTTTTTCATGGAAATAGAAGCATTCAGCCTCTTTTGGGTCAGAAGAAGGAGTAATGAAACCTTTCTTGGTTCCACTTGAAGAAGAGCCATCAAGGGTCCGAGCCTTGGTACCCTTTGAAGATCTCTTTCTCTTCCTCCCTCGACTCTGCCCGATTTCCAAGACCGGAGTTGTGTCTGGAGTAGGAGTGATAGCAACCGACTTCCCCTTAAGACCTGTTTCTGCGGTCTTGAGAAGTCCCTGAAGTTTGCTGAGGGTGACTTCTTCCTTGTTCATGTGATATGTCATGCGGAATTGATCATAGCACGATGGTAAGGAGTGCAAAATGATATCTATTGCAAGCTCCTCAGGGAAGTTCACATTGAGCTTCAGCAACCGATCCACATACCTTTGCATTTTCTGCATGTGGCTCGTGACGGACTCTCCGTCCTTCATCATGGTTGTTATCATGGAGCATATGACTTCGTACCTCTCTTGTCGTGCACTTTGATGGTATCTTTCCATCAAATCTTGGTGCATTTCATAAGGGTAGAAGTCTTCATAAGACTTTTGGAGTTCAGCTGTCATGGTGGCTAACATGATGCAAGCCACCTTGGTTGCATCTCTTTCATGAGTATGAAAGTCAGCGATCTCCTGGGGAGTTGCAGTGGACTGGTCAATTTCCTTAAGCTCCTTGTCAAGGACATATTCTTTGTCCTCATAGCGGGTAATCATCCTGATGTTTCTGATCCACTTATTGAAGTTGGATCCATCAAAGGTGACTTTCCCACATAGACTCATAAGAGTAAAGGAGCCATTAGGATTCGAGCCAGAAGCATTAGTTGAAGACATCTGAAAAATAAGAACAAGTTTAGTTTAGATTTAAGAGAGTCCTTAATAAAACACCCAAATGTAATATTAAGGCTAGGATCCAATCACAATATAATATAACTTAGAAGAGGTATGCCGTAATCTAAGCTATACCATATTTGAAGGGTAGGTGAATGACGATTCACCAATTTCCACCACGAAAACCGAAATATTAAATATTTAGTTTTTATTGGTTTTAGAAATTCCTAGATTCTTTGAGATCCAATGAACTTTTCAAAGGCATGTTTCAATCTCGGGAGTGCCCTCCAAGTTTTGTGACTGGGATGCCGAGGATCACAAACCGAGGTGTGAAGTAACCATGCAAATCACTTGGTACCTTTAAAGTTTATCACTCAATCGATGTGCCGGTAAACCACACACGCTCCACCGATACTATAATAAACCTTAAGTCACCCTTTACCTACCTTGTTAAGTCCAAATTAGTGTGCCGGTTAACCACACACGCTCCACCAACGACTTTGACAAAGTGTAAAGTGTAATTTCATGGATTAGCACCTTATTCACATTTTTCCTAAAGTAACTAAGATTGGGAATTTAATAAACATTTAGTTACTTTATTATATTCATCATACTTTGAATGAGAATTTATAAGTCCTTGTCTCACCCGTTCGGCTAACGACCCTCCACCAGTCAAGCAAGCGGTGGGTGAGAATATACACCCATTAATTCACCATTTTATAGGCAACAACCTTATACCCACCTTATAGACCGGCTTCGTGAATGAGGCGTACTAGCGGTAAGACGACTTGTTCTTATACATATATATATATAATTATTAAATCATCATAATATAAGTATAAGGGTTGAATTTTAACTTTTAAAATTCTAGGGGTTGGAACTAAAGTTTTAACTTAACTTTACTTGTTCCAAAACTTGAGGGCAAGTTTTGTAACTTTCAAAACTTTTCATTTCTTGTAACTTATGAGTTTAATAGAGTCATAAAATGTAGACTCTTCATTTTTTATAACTCTTGTGTTTTCTTAATGGTTTTAACCCAAGTGTGACTCTTGGTTTTCCATAACTTAAGGATAAGTTATGAACTCCATTAAAACACATTATGATCAAGAATTAAACTACCAAATAGGTTACAAATAATTCCTATGATCATCTAAAACATCATAAGAACAAGAACATGAATATGAACACAATCAAAAATTACATAAAACTTTGTAATTTTTGATAACTAGTTGTTGTAAATGAATTAGCAAGACATTACACCACCAAAAACAAGTTTACATTTACTAAAGCAGTTTAGGGTAATGTTTCTAATTCATTTTCCAGCAACTGAATCGAAATTCTGCACTCATTTGACCCTACTCTCCGAGTGCAAGAACATGACTCGCCGAGTTGGTTGAAGATACACATGGACTCGACGAGTCCCCCCTATAGACTCGACGAGTCCATTCGCAGACAGCAAATTTTCGATTCTGTTTTTCAACTTTTAAGCACAAATAAGAACAAATAAGCCTAGGCTCTGATACCACTGATGGGTTTTGAGCATTCTAACACTTCCTAAGTGTACATGCAACCCTAATAACCTTGGATCTATGTTTGTCTAATTTGTCATGCAAAGTTGATTTCCAAGGTTATATTCCTATCTAGCATACATGGGGAACAATTTTAACATAAAGTATAGATATAATAACTTACCTTGTTGTTGCTTGTGTTCCTTGAAACCTTGTGAGCCTAGCACCCCAAGTGTGATGCCTCAAATGCTTCACACAACACCAAATGCTCTTGGAAGAACTTATGAGAGAAAACTCACTTCACAAAATCGGCCAAGCCCTCTATATTCTTAGTGTGTAACCGATTTGGGAGGAGAACATGTTACTTATATAGTGTTGACACATCTAGGGTTAAACCCTAATGTGTCATGACTCTTCATTTCTATGACCCATGGGTTTGTAACTCCCATGGAGCATCCATGGAGCATCCTATGGGTGGAACCCAACTTGATGATCCATGGAGCCTTTTAGCCCACTATATAAGATATGGATGATTTACTTAATCAACCCATATATTTAATTAGTTATCTTTTGATCACTTAATTAATTCTAAATTAATTCTTGATCAAACTAATCAAATAATATTATTAATATATTAGAACTTATAATATATTAACAATCTCCAAGCGTTATTTCTCTCATTTAGTCTATCCAATTGCATGGTGCCATGCAACCCAAATGGACCATGCCGGGTCGGGTCAAGTACATACCAGAAATAGTTATGGACTTAGACACCTTATCCAACAGTACCTGGATATCAAGAAACAATACTGGTGGCCAAACATGAAAGCTGAAATAGCTACATTCGTGGGCAAGTGTCTGACTTGCGCCAAGGTTAAAGTTGAACATAAGAAACCCTCAGGTCTGCTCCAACAACCCGAGATCCCCAAGTGGAAATGGGAGATGATTACCATGGACTTCATCACCAAACTACCCAAGTGTTCAAGTGGGTACGATACCATTTGGGTAATTGTCGACCGTTTGACAAAATCCGCTCACTTCATTCCAATTAACGAATCATACAAGATGGAAAGACTCGCGCGAATCTACACCCAGGAGGTAGTACGTCTACACGGTGTACCGGTATCCATTATCTCTGATCAAGATAGTAGGTTTACCTCTAGATTCTGGCAATCCCTTCAGAAAGCCCTTGGAACCAAACTAGATATGAGCACGGCGTATCATCCTCGGACCGATGGACAGAGTGAGAGAACAATCCAAACCCTGGAGGACATGCTTAGAGCATGTGTCATTGACTTTGGAAAGTCGTGGGACACACATCTATCCTTAATCGAATTCTCATACAACAACAGTTACCACACCAGCATTAGGCCTGCTCCGTTTGAGTCGAGTCCCCGATAGTGCTCTCACTGATCCTGAAATCATCAGTGAAACCACATAAAAAATCATTCAAATCCGTAACCAATTGAAAGCCTCACGTGATCGTCAAAAAAGTTACGCTGATAATCCTCGGAAACCACTAGAATTCCAGGTTGGAGACCGTGTCCTGTTAAAAGTCTCGCCCTGGAAAGGCACTGTACGCTTTGGTAAGCGTGGGAAACTTAATCCAAGGTACATTGGACCCTTTGAGATCCTCTCCAGGATTGGTCCAGTTGCCTATAAACTTCATTTACCTCACGAACTCAGTAACATTCATCCTGTCTTCCATGTTTCAAATCTCAAAAAGTGCCTATCCGATGAAACCCTAACAATTCCCTTAGACGAGATCGAGATCAATGAAAACCTCAACTTTGTGGAGGAACTGATCGAGATCATGGATCGAGAAGTCAAACGTACGAAACAAAGTCGCATCCCATTAGTGAAGGTTCGCTGGAATGCCAAGCGGGGACCGGAATTCACTTGGGAACGGGAAGATTCAATGAAACAGAAGTATCCACGACTCTTTTTTGATCCATGATTTGTATCTTTTCTTATGTTCTAAACATTGAATTTCGGGACGAAATTCCCTTTAACGGGGGGATAATTTAACAACCCGAAATTTCCGTACTATCTTTTGTAACCCTTTCGTAGTTCAATTCACGCAACCAATCGTCATTACAAATTTGATTTCCGATCTTCCGTATAATTAAGTTATTAGTTAGTTCACATTTAAAATGACTTAATGGGTGTCTTAATACAATTAGAAATCATTCTAACATCCAATTCTAGTGATTGGAATATTTCTAGAATTTCCCGTATCGGGTTACGGTAACTCAATCGGGTACGACCAAAAGCCTCGTCTAACGCCGGTATCGGGTAGAATTCCACCGTGTCCAAAACTTAAACACTATATAAATGTGTTTTAGACTCCATTTGAAGCCTTTGGTCAATTTACCATTAACCACTTCCAACCTCTCTCCTCATCCAAGTTTAAGAGATCAAAACTCAAATTTAAGGCTTCAAATCTCTAAGGTACTTTCCCTAGCTTGTATTGTAACCTTCTTAGCCATCAAATTCGAGTTCAAAGCATGATTTAAGACTATATTCATGAGTTTACGTCCATGGAACCTTCATGGGCCGTAAACTCATATAACAAGGGTTTTTAAGCCCTAAAACCCCTCCTAAGCAATGTTAGACATTAGATATGACTTAAGGACTTCATGGAAGGGACTTACAAAAATTAAAACATGGATTTTAAGGGATAAAAGTGAGTTTATGGCCAAGACACATTCTTGGGCCGTAAACTCATATTCAAGGGGTTTTTGAGCCAATTAACCCTTCCAAATCATAGTTGGGACTTAGATATGACTTGTGGGACATTGGTTTTAGCATTTAAACACCTTAAACATGATTTTTGGGGGACAAAGGAGAGTTTACGGCCAAGACATATTCTTGGGCCGTAAACTCCTCTTAAATGGGGATTTAGAGCCTTAAAACATGTCCAAATGCCTTGACACTCAACCAATGGCCTTGTGGTAAAATCTAGATGCATCTAAGAATAGTTTAAAGGTTTGAAACACATCAAAAATGTCACTTATAGGAGTTTACGGCCTAGGAGCATACCCTTGGCCATAAACTCATAAAATTATGTTAATGATGCATCAAATACACTCAAATGGCTTGTAGAAATTCCTAGAATCACATGTGATTGTTTTATGCACCAAAAACTACCTTTTTCATGGGTATGATAGAGTTTACGGCCTTAGAACATACCTTTAGGCCGTAAACTCCAAAAAGTGTGCAAAATGATGTTTTAAATTCATAACAAGGCTTGGAAAATTAACTAGAATCACATGTGATTGTCCTTTGAAGCTCAAATGAAATTTTCATGACCATAGGTGAGTTTACGGCCGTAAACTCTTATGGTATGGCCGTAAACTCCGTTTTAAGTGTTATAATATCATGCAATTGATTCCAAGGCATTTTAGAAATCCATTCCGACAATCCCCATGTCCCTTTAAGCCATTAATCAACCACAATCACACCCACATGAGTTTACGGCCGTAAACTCATGTATGTGTGTGTTCAATAGCTGTAACTCCTTAAAATGTTTACTCTTGGGGAGTAAACTCAAGTCCCAAGTCCCTAGTGCCATTACACGTCCGAAGATGTCACCCGGGTCACCCTAAACGCTCATTTTGAGGTGTTTAACCTCATTGGAGTGTAATGTTCCATATGATTAGTGAATGTATCTCTAATTTTATATATATGGAAATTATTTCATTTTACATAGGGACATCGCGAGTAATCAAACCCCGAACCAACGTCTAGTATTCAAAACCGACACGTTTTCGAGTCCGGTGAGTTCATACCGCTACCCTTTTTCACTGTTTTCACTGTTTTCAGGGGGGAACACAAGCAAAGTAAAAGGGAATTCTTGTACTCAAAACATGTTTTCAAATGTGTGTTTCATATTTCATATGCTTTTATATCTGATTACCACAACTGATAACAGATTGAACTTGCAGATCACGTAACCTGTATTTGTGAAATAGGTCTTTAAACTGTTGTGTTCTACATATATTTCACAAATGGTTTTCCACATTTTACCAGTTAAAAGCATAACATTAGACATTTGAACATAATACATGTACACTGTTTTGTCCTCGGTAACACTCCACACACATACACGAGTGGGGGACTATCTTATTATTACTAGTAAATTTGTTAATCGTGTATGATTGGAGACACGTCCTCGGAGAACACTCCACCGAGATACGCGAGTGGAGGACTACACCCATAACCAGAATCTCTGGTATTTAGAGAGCGTGACTTGAGTGTATAGATCTATACGGGGCTGACTATCTCACACCTGGCTGCCAGCTACAGCCGAACCGAAATGGTTCAAGGGTGACGAAAGTCATAAGTATGTGGATGACTTATTGCCACATGTGGACTACTTATTGCCACAGGTTTTTAGTCTATTGTATGGTTATGGAACTCGCAATTAGGATAACAGAGATTTACTTATAGTAATAATGAACCGCTTTATACATCTTTTACATATTCCACGTACTGTAACTAACATTCAGGAAAGTACGGGACTTTCCTGGGGAAAACATGGAACCTAAACATGATTACATCTTTTACATCTTTAACATCGTTTACATTAGAACCAATATGCAGGAAAGCATGGGGCTTTCCTGGGTAACACTTACATAACTACAACGAGTAATAATTGGATAACAATACATCTTTTACAATTGGTAACATACAATAAGGAAAGTATGGGACTTTCCTGGTAACACATGATAAGTAAACATAACAGTTTAACAAGTCAGATAACCAACTATACATTTTCACATGAATAAACATGTTTTCAGTGTACAAACTTACTATACTTTACATTGTGAAACAATAACCAACTATTAAGAAAATATGGGATTTTCTTGGTGCATATAACATTTCAGAAACAGAAAGGAAACTCGAAACATTTTCACAAACAAAAACCGCTTATAAACTCACCAGCTTTATGCTGATTTTTCAAACCGCTTGTGTTCTTAGGTCAGCGTTAGAACAGGTACTCGAAGATCCTTTTTTCTTGAAGACAGTGTACATGAAGATCCGTTTCTTTTGTTTATATATATATATATATATATATATATATATATATTGTATCACAGCTGTACAAACTTTACTTTTGAAACAACAGTAAAACTTTTATTATGTAATCTAATGGTTGTTTTACTTTACTTAATATGTGCATTGAATTTGATACTCAACGTCGTAGTCAACCCCAGAAATGTTTTCCGCCTTTGGTTTTCGGGGTGTGACACCAGGCAGCTCCTCTGGGAATACGACTCCATACTCTCGCACCACTAGCACATCACTCACAATCGCCTTACCCGGTTCCCGGGTATCCGTAACGTAGTCGACATACCCTCCGTAACCCTGTTGAAGGTATAACCTAGCCCTTGATGATGAGAATAAAGCTGGTCCATGATGTGGCCTCTTACCCTGAATCACCAGCTCTCCCTCACTTGGGGTCCTGACCCGTACCAACTGTTCTGCACAGTCGATTACTGCCCCATTAGGGCTCAACCACTCTATGCCTATGATAACATTGTTCCCACGCAACGGAATGAGAACCAATTCTACTACGTAGCGCTCCCCATATAGTCTCAAAACACAATTTGTGAAAACCTCTGATGCCTATACTGATCAGTCATCGAAGATCTCGACCTCTAAAGGGCAATCTAACATGCCCAAATACTTAGGGAACCTCTTGCTAAGTGCAAGAGAGACAAATGAGCAGGTAGCTCCCGAATCGAATAATGCATGGACTGGGATACCGTTCACGTAGAACGATCCTAAATAACACATAAAATATATAGATAAATATCATAAAATGATATATGATAAGAGCTAGGGAGAAGAAAACATACCGTTCATTACATTGGGTGTGGAACCTGCCTCCTCAGCGGTGAAATGGAAGGCTCGGCTCCTCACCACCAGAGTATCTGTCTTGCCCTGTCGGCCGTCTGTAAGTCATAGGGTCACTGGAGCTGGCACCACCACTGGTGCTGCTGTTGCTGTCAATATTGGGCAATTAGCCTTTTTATGGCCATTTTGATTTGTAGTGGAAGCAAATCAGGTCTGATGTCTGGAATGTAGGGGTAAGGGTAGTAGAATCCTATCTAAAGTGCCCGGTCTTGTTGCACTTGTAGCAGCCCGGTGATCCCAATCTACAAACTCCCTTATGGGTCTTGTCGCACTTCCCGTAGTGGCCCCAACTCTGTTGGCCCTTCAACCTAGTGTCGGATCCCTTGGGTTTCATCTTCGAAACCCCAGTAACATGTCCATCCCCTGCCTTCCTCTTCCTGAGGTGCTCTATATCAATATCCACCCCCTCGCCCTTGCAATCATGTCCGCGAATGTGGGGGCATGCCGAGTAGCTGACATGTTTCTGAGTGACAGCCTTCAACATGTCGTGGTAGCGGGTCTTCTGTATCTCCTCATCCCATGTGCACCGAATCACGAGTAAGGCCCTATCTTGGGACTTGGCGGTAATCTCCACCACTATCTCAGTAGTTTGTCTTATGTTAAGAAACTCCCTGGCTAGCTGTGGAAGCTCCACAACTGGTGCAAACTCTTCCCTAAACCTGGTCACAAAGCCAAACCAGGTCATACGCTCAATGGTTGAGGCTCCCAAAGACTCACCGACTGCCTCCCAGCAATCTCGATCTCGGTCCCTGAAACAACCTGCCGCATACCGAACTTTTGACCCCTCAAGGAAGAAGCTTGGCAGCTGAGCAGACTTAATGTCTTCGATCCAGCTCCTGGTAACAATGGGGTTCTTCACTCCATGGAAGTCTTGCACACCACATCCGGTGAAGTCCTTGAAAGAGAGTGTGTCTGTCCCTGTCTATCGAGATGTCATGTTGCTCTTGAACGCCCTGAGGCGATCCTCCATCAGCTCAATAATCCCTACCTTGATCGACCCACAAATCATCATCGTCGGCTCAAGGATGCCTCTCGTGATCTCAGATGCAATGAACTTGAGTAGTCCCTCGTCAACTAGCTCAGAACCTGAACCTGAACCTGATCCCAACCCTGATCCTGATCCTCCTGCTCCGTGATGCGTGATCACCACCATTCTGAAACAAAATACATAAGTGTCAGGGTTATACATAATCTCGAGAGGTCTCACATACTCTACAAGTTCCATGGTTCCATCTCGACCGTCCCTAATTTGAGTACGAATCCTCTTCTTTCAGTAGTACGGGCTCATACTACATTCCACATCTATCCATAGTTTCCTCAAGGATTTCATTGACTTCACCAAGTCCTTTCAACTAATATTGCACTCTGTGCTAATCTCATCCTAGGCTTACCCTAGGGTGACTCTCCAACCCACTCTCCGCCATCAGCTGCATAAGAAGTCCATATCATCTCTCCCAAACTAGCTTTCGAATACCATTACATATTACTAAGACCGGATAATTCTTCGAATGAGAGGTCTCTCCCTAAAACGGTTAGACTCAAACGAGAGCTGCGAAATAGGGCTAAACCTAACCCTCTGAAATTATTTAGCCCTACTAATATGTAAGTTAGCGCATTCGTTTACTGGTTCATTAAAGATAACTAGAACTCCCAATATCACAAAACATGTAACATTCAGGCATTGAGTAACCCAAACAAAACATATCCTATCCAGGCTATCATATCATTGACTACTCAGTAATATGATGCAACTTAATAAGCACATACAACATGCATATCACTAATATTCCTACATCTTCTTCCTATTCTAGCATGCAATTCTCATACACATACAATAGGCATAAAAGGCATTCTTCCTATATCTTTAGCCCTAATCTAGCATGTATTTCTGATAATCATATCATATCATTGATGGGTCTTGAGCATTCTAACACTTCCTAAGTGTACATGCAACCCTAATATACCTTGGATCTATGTTTTGTCTAAGATACATGCAAATAATTATCTTTCCAAGGTTCATATCCTAACTAGCATGGCATGAAGAACATGAATCAAATAAAGCTAGTAGTAATACTTACCTTGTAGTAGTAGTTGATTGCTTGGAGTTTTAGAGCCTAGCACCAATAGTGTGAATGCCTCAAATGGAAATCACAAATCACCACAAACTTGGATCTTTGAGAGAATAGTCACTACTATCTTGAAATCGGCCCTCTTGCTATACTCACCTCAACAAGTGTCAACTAGTGTGATTTCAAGAACCAAAGCCTTCTTTATATGGTGTGGTGGATTAGGGTTACATCCATGTAAACCCTAATACCCATGTCTCTTCATTTCCATGAGATCCATGGGTTAAAGCTCCATGGAGTATCCATGGACTTTTCCATGCAAGCCTAGCCCATTCCAAATAAAAATTAGCCCACACTATATAAATATAGAAGCCCATATTTAATTAGTAATATCATTGAACTCTAAATTAATCCTAGATTAATTATAGATCAATACTAATTAAATAATATGATCTTATATTAATATATTAGAACTTATAATATATTAATAAATCATAACATGTACTATTCTCAAAAGATTATCCATAAATTGTTCGGGTGAAGTGCAACCCAAAATGGACCATGCTGGGTCGGATCAAGTGCATACCAAATATAGTTATGGACTTAGACAGTATATCCAACAGTCTCCTACTTGGATAAGTCTAATAACTATAGTTGCAAGTATGACTTCAGGAACCGATCAGCAATCGTAACTCTTTAAACTCTGTTGAACTAGAACGCACCATTTTGGATAAGTGATCAATATAATTCTCTGCTCAAGATATCATCCGGACAAATACATGGAACATGGTCTTACTTATTGTCCAAAATTTGTTTCCCGATTTCCGATTTGTTTGACATATAACTTAACTGAACACATCAATTTAGTTCTGACCGGGCCCGATACGTAGGTCAAAATAAAATCATCGAGGGGCCCAGATATCAGCTTCTAATCCAAGAAGGAAAAGATAAACTTTGACTCATATGCTTGTTCTACCACTCATTGAATTACACACAAAAGCACGTTTTATAACATTGAGTTACCAATGCGTTTTCGTACAATAAATGCATAACCAACTCATAAGTAACAAATCATATCTCTAGGTTTGAAGACTTATATGATATTACCGTCTCAAGATCACTCGAGACAAAATTCCATGATGTGATTTTAGTGAGTGTGGGTTTAGTCCAATGCTCAGAACTTATGAGCACTCGTGATTGTTGTAGCCATGTCTAACACCTTAGACCTTTACAACCAATCATGACAGTCTTGATTCATACCTACTTCCGACATATGACCAACTGTGGAGGTTTGAATAATATGATATATCAAACATAATTATTCTGGAAGTCAAAATATGCAAAAAGAAATATAGTAAACGATCGACAATAGATAGCAACACTTTACTCATAAATAAAACACCTTTTATTCATCGTCTAATATCAATTACACTTTACAAATTTCATAATTTATCTGACTACTAAAACTTATATCATCCTTCAGCCCTATGCTCTGAGCATGCTGGAGATGCTTAACCCTACTCAGTCCCTTCGTGAGGGGATCTGCTGGGTTCTCATCTGATGATACCCTCTTTTCGATGAGGATTCCTTCTTCTATTCGATGTCTGATGAAGTGATATTTTCTGTCAATGTGTCTGGATCTCCCATGATCTCTTGGTTACTTGGCTAAGGCAACCGCACTATTGTTGTCACAGAAAATCTACATTGGCTCTTTTATAGCTGGTATAACTCCAAGGTCTCCGATGAAGTTCTTTAGCCATATAGCCTCCTTTGTTGCCTCGCTTGCTGGTATATACTCTGATTCACAAGTGGAATCAACCACTGTCTCCTGCTTGGAACTCTTCCCAGTGATTGCTTCTCCGTTTAAGGTAAAGACCCAACCCGACTAACAGGGGAAATTATCCCTGTCTGTCTGGAAGCTAGCATCACTATACCCAACAACTCTCAAGTCATCACTCCCACCAAGGGTAAGGACCCAGTCCTTAGTCCTTCGCAGGTACATGAGGATATTTATTACCGCAGTCTAGTGTGCCTTGCCAGGGTTCCCTGATACCTGCTCACCATGCTTAAAGCAAAAGGTACATCAGGTCGAGTACACATCATAGCATACAAGATCGATCCTACAGCTGAAGCATAAGCTAGTCGATTCATTTCTGCTATCTCAGCTTCAGTACTAGGGCTTTGTGTCTTACTCAATCTGGTGTTACTTTGAATGGGTAACTCACCCTTCTTGGAGTCATGCATGTTGAATCTTTTAAACACTTTGTCCACATAAGTGCTTTGACTAAGTCAAATTAGTCTTTTACTCCTGTTTCTCAAAATCCTTATCCCTAGGATATAGGCAGCTTCACCAAGGTCCTTCATAGCGAAACACTTCCCAAGCCAGTACTTTACTTCCTACAGGGTTGGGATGTCATTTCCTATGAGTAGTATGTCATCCACATACAGTACCAAAAAGGTGACTATGCTCCCACTAGCCTTGATATAGACACAAGATTCATCTTCACTCCTTGAAAAGCCAAATTCCTTGTCTTTCTCATCAAAGAAAATATTCCATCTTCGAGGTGCCTGTTTCAATCCATAAATGGATTTCTCGAGTTTACACACTCTATTGGGGTACTCTGAACTGACAAAACCCTCTGGCTGAACCATGTAAACATCTTCAACCAACTTTCCATTAAGGAAAGCGGTTTTGACATCCATTTTCCATATGTCTTAGTCATGAAATGCAGCAATGGCTAACAGAACCCTAATAGACTTTATCTTGGCCACTACTGAAAAGGTTTCATCATAATCAACTACCAGAGTTTGAGAATAAGCCTTTGCTACCAGTCGTTCCTTATAAGTGTGTACATTACCATCCATGTCGGTCTTCTTCTTGAAGATCCATTTTCACCCAACTACCTTACGATCTGGTACATGGTCAACCAAGTTCCAAACTTGATTTTTATACATGGACTATATCTCGCTATCCATAGCCTCTTTCCATTTAGCAGCCTCAGGGCCTAGCATGGCTTTTGTGTAGCTGTTAGGCTCATCCAGACCTACTAGTGTCTCATCACTAATAAGTGTCTTACCTTCTGCAGTAATATGGAAACCATAGTAATGCTCAGGTGCATTCCTAACTCTTGTGGAACGCCTCAGAGGTACAGATTCGTTAATTGGCTCAACAGGAGTTTTCTCCTCAAGTTGAGGGCTAGCGTTTGAAGTTCCTTCACCACTTGACTCTTGAATTTCTTCAAGATCAATTTGCCTCGCACTGTCTCCTTGGCTTATAAACTCTATCTCTCTAAAGACTCCTCTTCTTGCTACACAAACCACATTGTCACTAGGTCTGTAGAAGAGGTAACCAAAGGATCCTTGTGGGTAGTCGATGAAAATACACCTCTAGATTTGGGGTTCTAGCTTGTCATCAGTCTCGCGTCTCACAAACGCCTTGCAACCCCAAATCTTGATGTGGTCTATTTTAGGTACTTTACCAGTCCACATCTCGTGAGGAGTTTTGGCAACTTTCTTTGTAGGGACTAGATTAAGAATATGGGTGGCAGTCTCTAAGGCATATCCCCAAAATGAGATTGGTAGCGAAGCTCGAATCATCATGGAATGAACCATATCCAACAAGGTTCGATTACGCCTCTCAGCTACACTATTCAATTGTGGTGTCCTGGGATGTGTCAATTGTGAGACAATACCACATTCCCTAAGATAGTCAAGGAACTCTGAACTAAGATACTCACCACCTCGATCAGATTGAAGCATCTTAATGTTCTTGCCCAATTGATTCTCGACTTCCTGTTTAAATTCCTTAAACCTTTCGAAAGTCTATGACTTATTCTTGATTAAGTAGACATATCCATATCTACTGTAATCATCAGTACAAGTCAAATAATAACTATTAGCATCCCTTGTGGCATGTTTGAATGGTCCACACACATACGTGTGTACAAGGTCCAACAAACCTTCATCTGTCTCACAAGAACATGTGAAGGGTGACTTTGTCATTTTCCCAAATAGGCATGATTCGCAACTATCATCTGACTTTAGGTCAAACGACTCCAAGACTCCATCCTTTTGAAGTTGGCTTATGCGTTTCTTGCTTATATGTCCAAGACGACAATGCCATAATGATGCTTTATCCAAGTTATTATTATAAACCGAATCAATCCACAATACATTATTTCCTAAGTAATCAACCACATATACTGTTTCATATACGCCATCACAAGGTAATGCTTTAAAATAAAGAACATTATTAAAGAAGGCGTTAATCGAACCAACTTCATTATCAAATGAAAAGGTAAACCCTTGTTGATACAATGCATGAAAGGAAAGAATATTTCTTGCCATTTCTGGTGAATAACAACATTTATTCAAATTTAAATTTAACCCACTACTTAGCGACAAAGTATAAACTCCAATCTTGGTGACAGGTGTAACTTTCCTATTACCCATGATTAAGTTTATCCTTCGTTGCTCCACATTCTCACTTCTTCTTAGTCCCTGCAAGTCACAACAAATAGGAATACCACAACCGGTATCAAGGACCCAAGAGTTAGAATTGGGTGAGTTATTAGAAATGATAGTGTAAATACCTGCATGGTTGGGTTTAACTTTCCCATCCTTCACATCTTGCTGGTACTTTAGGCAGTTCCGCTTCCAATGTGCCTTTTCATGGCAATTGAAGCATTCAGCCTCTTTTGGGTCAAAATCAGGAGTGCTGAAACCTTTCTTGGTTGCACTTGAAGATGAGCCATCAAGGGTCCTAACCTTGGTACCCTTCGAAGAACTCTTTCTCTTCTTCCCTCGTCCTTTCCCGATTGCCAAGATAGAGGCGGTGTTGGTAGGAGTAGGAGTAACAATCGCCTTACCGTTAAGACCACTTTCCGCGGTCTTTCAGAGTCCTTGAAGTTTGCTGAGTATGACCTCTTCCTTGTTCATGTGGTATGTCATGCGGAATTGATCATAACATGAAGGTAAGGAGTGCAAAATGATATCTATTGCTAGCTCCTCAGGGAAGTTCACATTTAGCTTCAGCAAACAGTCCACAAATCGTTGCATTTCTGCATGTAGCCCGTGATAGGTTCACCATCCTTCATGCGATTTGTTATCATGGAGGAGATGATTTCATACCTCTCTTGACGAGCACTTTAATGGTATCTTTCCATCAAGTCTTGGTGCATCTAATAGGGTAGAAATCTTCATAGGATTTTTGGTGATCCACGCTCATAGTGGCCGTCATGATGTGTGCCACTTTGGTGGCATCCCTTTCATGTGTCCTAAACTTAGTGGTCTCTTGAGGATTTGCAATTGTCTCATCAATCTCCTTAAGCTCCATATCAAGGACATATTCCTTGTCCTCGTAGCGAGTAATCATCCAGATGTTTCTGATCCATTCATTAAAGTTGGATCCATCAAAAGTGACTTTGCCACACAAGTTCATAAGAGAAAAGGAGCCACTAGGATTAGAGCTAGAAGCAGTGTTGTTTGCAGACATCTGATAAGAGAAGAAAGAAGGATTAGTTTAGATATAGAGATAGTCCTTAATAAAACACCCAAATGTAGTAATAAGGCTAGGACCCAATCACAATATATTATACTTAGAAGAGGTATGTCGTAATCTAAGTAATAACATATTTGAAAGGTTGGTGAATGACAATTCACCAATTTCCACCAAAGCCAAAATATTAAAAAATATTTAATTTGGTTCTTAAAAACTCCTAGATTCTTTTGAGATTCAATGAACTCTTCAATGGCATGTTTCAATCTGGAGTGTGCCCTCCATGTTTTGTGACTGGGATGTCGTGGATCACAAAACGAGGTGTGAAGTAACCATGCAAATTACTTGGTACCCTTAATAAATTACCCCTCAATCGATGGGCCGGTTAACCACACACGCTCCATCGATACTATGATAAATATTAAGTCACCCTTTACCTACCTTGGTAAGTCCAAGTTAGTGTGGCGGTTAACCACACACGCTCCACTAACGACTTAGACAAAGTGTAAAGTGTAATTTCATGGATTAGCACCTTATTCACAATTTTCCTAAAGTAACTAAGATTGGGAATTTAATAAAACATTCGAGTTAATTTATAATATTCATCATACTTTTAATGAGAATTTATAAGTCCTTGCGTTACCCGTTCGGATAACGACCCTCCACCAGTCAAGCAAGCAATGGGTGAGAGTAGACAAGCATTAAGTTGCCATTTTATAAACAACAACCTTATACCCACCTTATAGACCGGTTTCGTGAATGAGACGTAATAGCGGTAAGATGACTTTGATCTTATACATATATATATATATATATATATATATATATATATATACATACATATATATATATGTGTGTGTGTGTATATATATATATATATATATATATATATATATATATATATATGTCACACCCCGAAAACCGAAGGCGGAAACATTTCCGGGGTTGACTCCACGTAGAGTATCAAATCCAATGTACATAGTAAGTAAAGTAAATCAACCATTACATTACATATATGAAAGATTTTTTACATTTGTTTCAAAAGCATAAGTTATACAAGTTATACATAGTATATATGAACAACACGAAAACGAGTCTTCTGAGAACTCCGTCTTCACACAAAAGGATCTTCGGTACCTGTCTAACATGGACCTGAGAATACAAGCGGTTTGAAAATCAGCATAAAGCTGGTGAGTTCATAAGCGGTTAGTTTTTCTGAAAATGTACGAGTTCCTTTGTTTTCCTGAAAAGTGGTTATCCAAGAAAATCCCATATTTTCTTATGTAAAGTTAGTTTCGAAATCCGAAAGTAAAGTAAACGATGTATAATTAAAACATGATTGTTCTTGTGAGATGTAATTCAATTGTTTAAGTTATTACACTTCTCTAATTTCGTACTACTATTACTCAGGAAGAACCCCATGTTCTCCTGACTGTGTGTGTGTGAACTGTTACTAGTTTCTGACTATGTTCGGTGTCCTTCCCAGAAAAACCCCATGTTTCCCTGACTGTGTGTATATCTTTACCGGTTTTGTTTATGTCCAGTGTTCTCCCCAGGCAAAACCCCATGTTTCCCTGACTGTGTGTGTGCATCCGTCATCCCTAGATGTACATTAGCTTTACTACGTACATAAAGCTAGTAAATGAGTCTAAAATGTTAATAATCTAGATTGCGAGTCCTTAACCATACTCAGACTAGATATGACTCGAACCATGGTCAATATCCTTTTTATGACTCTCGTCACCCTTGAACCTTTCGGTTCGGCTGTAGCTAGCAGCCAGGTGTGGGATTGTCAGTCCCATATATATCTATACACTCAAGCCACGCTCTCCTACGAACGAAGATTCTGGTTACAGGGTTAGTCCTCCACTATCTCGTGCCATGGAAGTGTTACAAGGACGTGTCTCCAATCACTAAGATTACTCTTTACTTTTCGACTAGGAAAGTAGTATTTACAACTGACTATATTCTATGTACTTATCCTTTACACTCGAGCCTAGGTGTTTTATTAAGGACATTACACTCGAGCCTAGGTGTTATTTAATGATGGTTATCCTTTTACACTCGACCCTAGGTGTATTATTAAGGACATTACACTCGAACCTAGGTGTTATTTAATGATTATGGTCCTTTACACTCGATCCTAGGTGTATTATTAAGGACATTACAGTGATTTGTGTGTTATGATGGTATTTATCTATCACACTCAAGCCTAGGTGTATTGTTAAGGACATATAGATGTTTCATGTTTTCTAATGGAGTCTGTCTTTTACACTCGAACCTTAGTGTTTTATTACAGACATTATAATGGTTTATGTATTCTATCAGTTTAAATGTGAACAATCAAATACCAAGTAGACAATATAACAGTGTATAATAAGAATTGAAAATCGGGTTAAAACAAAGAACTCTGCAAGTTAAAATGGTTTGTTTAAAAGGTTTTCAATTCTTAAAGTGTACAATTATGAAACCATTTAATTGAAATCATGTGATTGAGTACATGATATACTTGTACTTTTACTTGTATTCCCCCCCTTGAAAACATTGAAAAACCATTGAAAAAGGGTAGGGGTATGAACTCACCGGACGAGATATGAGACGGTTTGGATGCTAAGAGTTGATCTGGGACTTGTAAACACACAAGGTTCCTAATTATAAGGTAAAGATACACATTTGTATCTAATTAGGACTTAGATTGATTGCTGGATAGGGACAAATGCTTCAAGTCGCGATAACACTCCGATACAAGTGTTTTGAGGGACCCGGGTGGCGTTTAGGGACATGCATGATGCGAGGGACTTAGGAAATGAGTTGGGACTTCAAAGGAACACCCCCTTTAGGGAGTTTATGGCCACAAGACCCATTCCCCATGAGTTTACGGTCGTAAACTCATGGTGGGGTCAAATATGGGCAAAATTGAGTCATAAATGGATATGGACACTTGGAAATGCTTGGATTAATTTTTCTTAAGGCTTGGATTGAATTAAAAACATCATTTACAATACAAAAGGGAGTTTACGGCCTAGGCATGGGGTCTTTGGCCGTAAACTCTCAAATCTCCAAGATTTAGTGTTTTTAAAGTGTTAAAATCAATCACATGTGATTCTAAAAATTCCCACAAGCCTAGAAATGAGTTTAAGGCACCATTTGACACCTTTTTATGATTTTACGGCCATGAGACATGTTCTATGGCCGTAAACTCTCAAATGTGGGGTTTTGATGTTTGTAAAGCCTTAAAACTATTTTTGGTTGGTCCTTTGATTTATTCCAAGGCTTTTGGTGGTGTTGGATGGCTTTCAAACACCCTAGAATTGGATTTGTACCATGTTTCATGGAGTTTACGGCCCAAGCACAAGCCTTGGCCGTAAACTCATGTTAGTCCTCCAAAAATTGTGTTTCAAGTGTCCAAATGCAAAGATCTATGTTCTATAATTCATAACTAAGACAAAGGAGTGGTTTGGAAGGGTTTAAGGGCATGAAAACCCTAGTTTAATGAGTTTACGGCCCAAGAATGATCCTTGGCCGTAAACTCCTTCAAACTTCACAAATTTCATGTTTTAATTGTTTAGGGTCCGTATCTTGAAGCCATTTAGCCATATCTAAGTCTCAAACTTGTCAAGGAGGGGTTTAAGGGCTCAAAAACCCACTATATATGAGTTTACGGCCTAAGAGGGTTCCATGGCCGTAAACTCATGAATGATGTCTTAATCCATGCTTTGAATTCGAATTTGAAGGCTAAGAATGTTACATAACAAGCTAGGGAAAGTACCTTGGTGATTTGAAGCTTTAAACTTGAGATTTTGACCCAAAAATCTAGTTTGAGGAGAGAGGTTGGAGTGATAGTTGTAAAATGGAGCAAAAGCTTCAAAATGGAGACTTGAGTCACTTTAAATAGTGTCCAAGTTCGGGACATGGTAGAATTCTACCCGATACCGGCGTTAGACGAGGCTTTTGGTCGTACCCGGCCAAATTGCCGTAACCCGATATGGTTGGTTCTAAAAATGTTCCGATCATTAATATGAGACGTTAGAATAAGTTCTAAGGGTATTAAGACACTTAATAAGTCATAAAATAAAATTCACATTAACGAATTAATAAAAGGTCGGAAACGGAAACAAAATCGGAAACGGCGATTTGATGATCGGAACGAGTCGCGAAAAGGGTTACAATCAAGGATATGAATTTCGGGTTGTTACAATATATATATATATATATATATATATATATATATATATATATATATATATATATATATATATATATATATATATTATTAACTTAGAATATTATAAGTATAAGGGTTGAATTTTAACTTTTAAAATTCTAAGGATTGGAACTAAAGTTGTTAATATGACTTTACTTGTTCCAAAACTTGAGGGCAAGTTTTGTAAACTTTCAAAACTTTTCATTTCTTGTAACTTATGAGTTAAATAGAGTAATAAAATGAAGACTCTTCATTTTTCTAACTTTTGTGTTATTTTAATGATTTTAATTCAAGTGTAACTCTTGGTTTTCCATAATTTGAGGACAAGTTATGGACTCCATTAAAACCCATTATGATCAAGAATTAAACTACCAAGTAGGTTACAAGTAATTCCTATGATGATGTAACTTCATAAGATCGAAAACATGAATATCCATATCAAAGTTTAAAGACCATATGAACACATATAATCATGAAAAATTGATGTTATCCATTGTAAATGGATTAGAACGAACATTACACCATCTAAAACAAGTTTTATAACACCGAAACAGTTTAGGGTAATGTTTCTAGTCCATTTCCAGCAGCAAAAGTAAAAAATTTGCACTCTGTCGCTCGTACTCGCCCAGTGCATGAACCTACTTGCCGAGTAGGTTGAAGATACACATGAACTCGATGAGTCCCCCATGGACTCGGCAAGTTCATCAGTCAGACAGCAAGTTTTTCGACTTTTTCCAATATATTGCATCAAGTATCAATCAAACAAACTTGGCTCTGATACCACTAATGGGTTTTAAGCATTCTAACACTTCATAAGTGTACATGCAACCCTAATAAACCTTGGATCTATTTTTGTCTAAGATACATGCAAATAATTATCTTTCCAAGGTTCATATCCTAACTAGCATGGCATGGGGAACATGAATCAAATAAAGCTAGTAGTAATACTTACCTTGTAGTAGTAGTTGATTGCTTGGAGTTTTAGAGCCTAGCACCAATAGTGTGAATGCCTCAAATGGAAATCACAAATCACCACAAACTTGGATCTTTGAGAGAATAGTCACTACTATCTTGAAATCGGCCCTCTTGCTTTACTCACCTCAACAAGTGTCAACTAGTGTGATTTCAAGAACCAAATCCTTCTTTATATAGTATGGTGGATTAGGGTTATATCAATGTAAATCCTAATACCCATGTCTCTTCATTTCCATGAGATCCATGGGTTAAAGCTCCATGGATTATCCATGGACATTTTCGTGCAAGCGTAGCCCATTCCAAATAAGCATTAGCCCACACTATATAAATATAGAAGCCCATATTTAATTAGTAATAGCTTTGATCTCTAAATTAATACTAGATTAATTATAGATCAATACTAATTAGATAATATGATCTTATATTAATATATTAGAACTTATAATATATTAAAAAATCATAACGTGTACTATTCTCAAAAGATTATCCATAAATTGTTCGGGTGAAGTGCAACCCAAATGGACCATGCCGGGTCGGGTCAAGTACATACCAAATATAGTTATGGACTTAGACACTATATCCAACAATCATAACATAAAATGTATAGGTATCTTGGGGAGAACTTACTTGAGCTCGGTCGGTTGGACACATCACATACCTTGTTCTTTCTCAAACCTCTTTACTTTAGCTTTTGCAAATCTGTTTTCTCATGAAAATATTTCAAACACTCTATTTGAGTCTGGACACTCCAGAAAGTTTGTCTGAATCCCTCAAACCAAGGCTCTGATTACCAACTTGAAACATCCCAATTTTCAAGACCAAAAATTTCATTTGATATAACGATCTAGAAAACATTTATAAGAAAACATCATCGATTCACATCATATCATAAAACCATAATCAAATGTTCAAAACCATAACATAAAAGTAGTAATAATGTTAGAGTACAATCCCAAGAATCTCATAATGCGGAAATCATGTGTGTGTGATCCGCTGCTACCGTGATGGCTCTTTCCCTTTTGATGAAGAGGTACCTGAAAACTGTAAGTACAAAGTTTAGTGAGTTCCCCTATCATACCACATACCATACATAACACATACTGCATAACATAACTAGGTACTAACTACCTCTTCGGTCCTGTCTTCCGGTACTTTGCCTAGAATATTCACGTGCTGGCCTCCCCTTCGAACCTGTCCACTGGTACCTCGTCTAGCATATTAGGGTGCTAGCCTATCCCTTTGGTCCTATCGACCGACAACCTTGCCTAGCATATCAGGGTGTTTTCCTACCTCTTGAGTCCTTTTGACCGGTACTAGGGACTATTTCACCCCCTACTCTACCATATAGCATCCTAGTGCATAAACATACAAGTCATATACTGCCTCACTTATTTAGGTGCCGGCATACCCCTTCGGCCCTACTAACCGGTATTGCGATCTATCCTACCCCTTCTACCACATATCACATAACATCATAACATGCTAGCACAAAATCATAATAGATAACACTATTCCATATAATTATCCCAACGACAATTATCTCTACTATAAGTATTACTAGTGGGCGGCCTATTGGATTAATGTCTAAGTCCATAACTATAATTGGTAAGACTTGACCCGACCCGACATGGTCCATTTGGGTTGCATGGCATCATGCATTTGGATAGACTATAATGAGAGAAATAACACTTAAAGTTGGTTAATATATTATAAGTTCTAATATATTAATAAGGTTATTTAATTAGTATTTATCAAGAATTAATTTGGAATTAATTATGTGATCAAAAGGAGACTAATTAAATATATGGGTTGATTGTGTAAATAATTTATTCTTTTATATGTGGGCTTGTGATCCAAGATTCCTTATATTGGACTAAGTCCATGGGGTGACCCATGGATACTTCATCGAGGTTAAAATCCATGGAGCTTAAGGAAAGGGTAAAGTTATGAGTTACATGGAGTTACCCTAAGAGCCACCATATAAAAAAATCCCATGGCTCAAGAAATCGTACACTATGTGTGAGTATGAGGGCTAGACGATTTCAAGGAGTGTTCAAGTTTCTCTCAAGTTATTCCAAGTGTATTTGGTGTTGTGTGAACCATTTGAAGTATCACACTTGGGGCACTAGGCACTCAAGCTTCATGAAGACATTCTACATCAATGAGGTATGTATTCTATCTTGTTATATTCATTATTTTGTATGCTAGCTTAGGATAATACCTTGGATGTTCATAATTGTATGTATAATATAGAAAACATACATCCAAGGTATTTAGGGTTGCATGTACACTTAGGAGTGTTAGAATGCTTATAACCCTACTGTGGTATCAGAGTCTATGCTTGTTTTCTTGTTATACTTGCAAAAGTAGCTGAAAAATCGAGTTTTGATGCTGTCTGCACAACAGAGTTGCCGAGTCCATGAATGGAATCGACGAGTCCAAGGCAAAATGCATCCAACTCGTTGTGTTGGTTCGTGGACTCGACGAGTTGGACCCCCTGACAACATATATTCGATTGTTTTGGATGGAATTGGACTAGGAACATTACCCTAAGATGTTTTTGGACTTATAAACTTGTTTTTGATGTGGTAATGTTCATGCTAATCCACTTTCTAAGATAATTGTCATAATTTAAAGATTTATATTAGTTTGTATGTTCATGCTAATTTCTTGAAGATTGATGATTTGAATTATCTTGTTCTTATGAGGTTCTTAAATTAATAGAAAAGTTGTGTGAAATAGTTGTTTTGAATCCATTTTAATCTAAGAGTTGATTCCAAAGTGTGTTTTTGTAACTTGTCCTCAAGTTAAATGAAAAGGCACATTTAAGAATCATAAAACTCATAAAAGTTGGCAAAGGTTACAAAATGAAGAGTCTAGTTCTAATTAAATGGTATAACTCCATAACTTGCCCTTCGGCCCTATCAACCGGTATTGCACTCCATCCTACCCCTTCTATCACATATCACATAACATCATAACATGCTAGCACATAATCATAATAGATAACACTATTCCAGATAATTATCACAAAGACAATTATCTCTACTATAACTATTACTAGTGGGCGGCCTGTTGAATTAATGTCTAAGTCCATAACTATAATTGGTAAGACTTGACCCGACCCGGCATGGTCCATTTGGGTTGCATGGCATCATGCGTCTGCACCATAGGAGTGTTATAGTACATAATACTCAACAGTGGTATTAGAGCCATGGGTTGTTTTCCGTTATATTGATGCATGGCTAATTGTTCAAAGTTGAAGCAAATTGAAAACTCCTCTCTACAAGATGAACTCGACAAGTCCATGAGGGGACTCGATGAGTTGGGCCAACTGAACGAGTCCATTGCTTGACTAGATGATTAGGATCATCTCCACAAACTATTTTATATCATTAAATCTGTTTTTTTATATGGTAATAATTGTCTCCATCCAACTAAAACATAATTTTCAAAATTTTAAGATGATTATGAGTTTATATGATAAAGCTAATTATTAGTAATTTTTCGATTTGAAATTACCTTGCTACAAGAGTTGTATTAGATCAAATTGGTAATATTTTCTCACTGAGTTAATATTTTCAATATCTAGTTTCCCGAAGCATGATATTCAAAAGGATCACTAGTGATCTTTATCGAGTGGTCCATGATCCTATGGAATATCGTAGCGACTTTGTAAGCAGGTTTAGTGTAACATCTCAAATTTCAAATGAAAACTTCATTTTTACATTAAGATAAACACATTACTAATAGAAACTACTCCAAAAAAATTATATTGTTGTATACAATCATCATCAAAATCTAAGCGTGTCCCAAAAATCCGGCATCATGTATTGTAGGAAAATGTGTACAATAATGCCTTCGCTTTCCATCGATCCTCAGAAGTACCATGAACTCATTTAATCAAAAAATGTAATCATATGCTTAGCTAGATTCCGAAAATACCACATAAAACACAACACGTATAACAAATATGGGTTATCAGCAACCTTGAAGACTACCTAAAGTCTCAACACACATATGGTAACACATATCACAGTAATGGTGCATAGACCAAGCTGGTCATCATATATATATATATATATATATATATATATATATATATATATATATATATATATTGTTGAGTTTTGAGCATTCTAACACTCCTATGGTGTACATGCAACCCTAGAAACCTTGGATCTATGTTTGACTAAGATACTTGCAAAATTATTTTCCAAGGTTCATAATCCTATCTAGCATACATGGGGATCTTTTATTCTAATAGTTAGTAAGAATTAGATACCGCTTTGTAGCTTGGATTCCTTTGAAACCTTGTGAGCCTAGCACCTCAAGTGTGATGACTCAAATGCTTCACACAACAACAAGTACACTTGGAATAAACTCTATGAGAATATGAACACTTGGATTTTCGGCTAGCCCTCTTTGATTCACTCTAGTGGCCGAAAATGGTGAATAATATCTTCTTTATATAGTATGTTACAATTAGGGTTACAGAATGTAAACTCTAATTGTCATGACCTTTTGATTTCCATGACCCATGGGTTATGTAACCCCCATGGAGAATCCATGGAGCATCTTATGTGTTTAATCCAAGTTGATAATCAATGCAACCATGGGCCACTGTATAAGTTATGGAAGATTGACCCAATCAACCCATGTATTTAATTAGTCTTCACTTGATCACATAATTAATTCTAAATTAATTATTGATCAATACTAACTAAATATTATTATTCTTATTGTTAATATATTAAAACTTATATTATATTAATAAACCATAAGTGTGTTATTTCTCTTATTTAGTCTATCCAAGTGCATGATGCCATGCAACCCAAATGGACCATGTTGGGTCGGGTTAAGTACATACCAAATATAGTTATGGACTTAGACACTATATCCAACATATATATATATATATATATATATATATATATATATATATATATATATATATATATATATATATATATATATATATATATATATATATACATATACTACCATACAAGTAAGAAAAAAGAAGAGACTCACCTTGCAGAAATGATTGATACACTCACACCCGATCTACCGGAACTAGACCGCATCTAATTACTTACACCAATTAACCTTAATTAATAATCAATGTAATATGTCATTCTTCACTAATCCCTAGCCAAGTTTAATCCATAATTTGGAAAAAAAAAACTATTTTCCCCTCTTATGATCAAAAACCCTCACCACTTGTTAAAATGTATACTTGGTTAAAAGTCGATGAAAGTCAACGGAGACTGTACACACGGTGTACACTTCTCTACATTGGGCATAGGGAGTTGGGTAGGAGGAGTTGGTTTCACAACTACCTAAGTTGAATGTGGTTAGAAGTATGCTAGCCATACGCAACATATTACAACATTGTAATATTTGTTGTCTTAATCAATAAGACACTTATCCAAACTTCATATATGACCATAAAGAGGCATCTTAAACCATAAAGTCTCTAACATTTAGCCTTTGTATGGCTACAAATAGCTAAAACCCAAAACCCTAACATTTTATTTCACTAGAAACTCAATAACTTTTGCATGGGAGAAAGGAAAGGACAAACTAACAGTTTTATGATCTAAACATCTTAAAACAGTTGAAAGGACAACTGATAAGATCTGGAGTATTCCATACTCAGAAAGATCCATATTTTGAGACAAAATGATCTAAATCCAAGACTATACAAGATCTATCAAAATATGATCCACACTTTGAACTTTCTACCTCAAAAGGTGGACAATGAGGTGAAGATTTTGGATCTTAAAGCTTGGATACACCACCACCTCACGAATCATCTTCCTTCTCTATCAAGAATACTCAAGAATCACTTCCAATCTGCAAATATTTCTCACAAAAGTTAGGGATCAATTTTAGGATTTGGAGGATATGGAGGTTGGCCATACAAAGCTCCAAAATGGATTATGATGCTTAAATAGGGTCACAACCTAAAAGCACGATTATGTCTGATGTATACACATGTACGCCCAACATACTCAAATGTTGACCCGTCACAAAATCTTGACTTATGCCTGTCATTCGGATTCATAGACCCAACGTAAGGACTTGTTTTCAAAACTCTTAGAAACATAAGGGTATGGAAAAGAAAATACATGACAATGGGTGTCACAATTCTCCCCCACCATAATCAGACTTCATCCTATAAGTCAAACCCTATGAAGAAATCTGGATAATGCTCTCGCATCTTATCCTTGGGCTCCGAAATCCGTTCAAATCCTTTCCGATGCTTCCAGTAAACTTCAACAGACTTCACTACCTTGTTCCTGAAGGTCTTCATTTTCTGATCCTGAATCTCCTTAGTCTTTCTATGTAGTTCAAGCGACCATCCACCTGAACATCCTCTAAAAGAACCCCATTTGTCTCATCAGCTACACACTTCCTCAAATGAGAAATATGGAAGTTATCATGAATCTGGCTCAACTCCTCAAGCATCTGTAACTGATATCCCACACTACGCACTCGAAGTGTCACTCTGTCACACCCCCAAACCAAGGATGGCGGAAACGTCCGGGGGTGGAGGACTTCATGTATAGTATCATAACCACAATTTCAATAGTAATTTAAGCAAACACAACCAACATATATATATAATTGAAAAAAAGTTACATCACTTGTATGAATTACATGTTTCAAAATCAATTACAATATGTGGACAAAATATGAAAAGTTTGACGCCTTAACGTCCCATCCTCAAAAGCACTTGATAACCTGATTAGTGTTTTCCTGTGAATACAAGTTGTTTGAAAAGTGTCAACACAAAGGTTGGTGAGTTCATAAGCTTTTATTAATAAACTTAGTAGAAGTCTTTCACATGTAAATGTCGCGTTTGTTTCAGAAAAAAAAAATCCGATATTTTCCTTGAAATCCGAAAAATGTAGCCTTATAACCAAAGACTAGAATGTATGAGAAATCATCGTTTCTTAGTAGAAATGTTGTGAGTTTAAAATGATATGGAAAGTAAATTTCTTTTATCAACCTAAAACCTACTTCGGTTTTATGAAACCCCGTAAACTTTATGAATTGTTATCTCCCTAAGTGATTCGCTATAATCATACTGTGACTTTGTGAACCTGCCACAACGTTTCTCAGGCGTCGCGAAAATGAAATGACACTTGTCACCCGTAGACCTGCAGGTCCCACTGTAGCTAGCAGCAAGGTGTGGGGTGTCAAACCCAATATAGATCTATATACAAGTTTCACGTTCTCCCTCAAGGAGATTCTGATTATAACTACCAGGAATTATATCCCGCACTCGGACGTACGGGGAGAGAGAGAGTCTCACAACATAGGTTAACAAGTTTACGTGAAATGTGTGTGAGTATAAATCTTTCTTGTATGAATGTACCCTTTTTGTACGAGTGCGTTGAGTGATGTATCATAAACTATACCTATTATAGTTTATCTAAAATGTATGTAATATGTATGAATTCTTTTATGGAAATGTATTAGTGTTATGAATTTATCAAACTATACTTTTTATAGTTAAATAATACGTGTTCTAAATGAATGAATAATATTTAATATGAATGACTTAGTTTCAATTCATAATGATAAACTAACAAGGAAACACATTCAAATATTAGAACTTCTGATTATACACTTTGCTCAACATAATACAAAGTGTTATGATATTTACATGCTGTTGGCTAACTTTAGCCATTCTGCCCTGTTTTTGGAAAAATCATAGAAAAATCATACGAAGTCGAAAACTAGATCCGTAAATTCTGAGAGTTCACAAAATGTGTCTAGTTTACTCATAATTTTTATCACGATTTTTAATGACCTCCAACTTGGATGAAAAAGTCCAAAATCACAGACTGGTCCGGATTGTTGTTTGAAATGATAGGCAGTTTTGTAAAAATCACCATAAATTGTAGAAAAATCGTATGGAGATGTGCAAGTAGCCATTTTAAAGCTAAAAACTTGAACTATTTGCACCTTGTACAGTTTTGAAAACAAAAATGTTTAAGATGCCCGAAACAGTCCGTGAACGGAGTTGAAGTTTTCTGATGAAGGCTGTTAAAAAAATTTATTTATGTTCTTACTGTTTTAACTTGTATTTCCCCCTGAAAACTTGAGAAAACATGAAAATGTAGGGGTATGAACTCACCTTAAGTGATTTCAGTAGATGATTGTTGAAGAATGGAAGTGTTTAATTCAAGAACACTTGGAGATGCCTTGAAGGTTTTCGAGAATCTAACATTATAGTTAGGGAGTTTGTGTAAGCAATCAAAGACTTGAGTAGAATGAAGTGAAATAATAATAGGGAGGATGAATTTTTACTTACTAAGTGTGGAAGAACACTTGAAATCAGCCTTGGATCTCGAAAATTTGTGTAGAAGAGTTTGAGAGAAAAGTGGTGTTTGTTACTTAGTGGAATGAGAGAAATGAGAGAAAATGAGGAGTGTGGTTGTTTGTTCCAGCTCAAAAACGTGGGAGTGAGTGAAATTTGAGTGTAAGGGAACATTGAAGTGACAGAGGTAAGGTGGGGAGGTATGGCTGGTCATAGAGTGGGTGTGGGGTGGTTGCTTGTGTCATAAGTTAAGGCAAAGTCAACACTCCACCTTAAATAAATCCCCCATTAGATCTTTATTATTTAGATAATGATTTTCATAAAAATATGTTTAAATTATGAATATTTAGAGGTTATTATGTTAAAATATAATTTCTGGAGAAAATCCCGCTTTAAAATCACGAAAAACGGGCTTAAAATGTTAAAAATATCAAAAATGGGCTAAAAGTTACATTTTCCCGAAGTCTGGCCGAGGTTCGGCCTTCTGGTGCTGAACCGAGAGGGAGGGAGGCAGAAACCGAGAGGGGAGAAGAGAGAGGGAAGGAACCGAGAGGGGGAAGGAGAGAACAGAGGGGGCGCGAAGAGACAGAGAGGGGAGAAGGCAGAGACCGAGAGGAGCAGAGCGTGAGCAGAGTAGAGACCGAGCGACACCGAGCAGAGACCGAGAGGAGCAGAGCGCGAGCAGAGCAGAGACCGAGCGACACCGAGCAGAGACCGAGAGGAGCAGAGCGCGAGCAGAGCAGAGACCGAGCGACCAGAAGAGAGACCGAGAGAGGCAGAGACCGAGGCTCGGTCTCGCATGCCTCATCCACCAGAGGCTCGGTTCTGGTCCCTAAGAGGCCTCTCATTCCGGTTTCGGTTCCTAAAGCCTATTTTTCTCGTTTTCGCCCCGTTTTAAGCCGTTTTTGACCCGGTTAAGGTCCGGAATGACCTGAATGATTCTAAAAAGTTACGGGAACTATTTGAGGGAGATTTGGGAGAGATTTCTCATACTTGGAGAGATTTGGGAGAGATTTGACATTCTTGGAGAGATTTCTCATACAAAGCGATATTTGAGAGAGGTTTCACATACTTGGAGAGGTTTGGGAGAGATTTGACATTCTTGGAGAGATTTCTCATACAGAGAGATACTTGAGAGAGATTTCACATACTTGGAGAGATTTGGGAGAGATTTGACATTCTTGGAGAGATTTCTCATACAGAGAGATACTTGAGAGAGATTTCACATACTTGGAGAGATTTGGGAGAGATTTGACATTCTTGGAGAGATTTCTCATACAGAGAGATACTTGAGAGAGATTTCACATACTTGGAGAGATTTGGGAGAGATCTGACATTCTTGGAGAGATTTCTCATACAGAGAGATATTTGAGAGAGATTTCAAGTGTGGCATTTGTGAGTGTTTGGCTCCGTAATGCGAGTCTCTTGAGCCCCGTTAAGTCATGATTAAGGATCCCACACACTCCTAATGAGTATGCAACATGGTTTTCATCAGTTTAGTTCATTGATTAGTACTAGGGCTTAGGAAATTTTTAACACAAGACTTTTCTCAAGTGATGTTTTCCTATTAATATAGCAAGTTATACAGTATGAACATAACACAAACCCTAATACACATGGTTTAATAGAGTTGACCGGCTTGACTTGATGACTTGACTTGACTCAAGATTGACGATTGTCACATCATCCCCCCGTTAGAGGGAATTTTGTCCCGAAATTTAAATTCGGCTGGGACTTCAAGGGTTTGGGAAAAGATGTGGATACTTTTGCTTCATTTGATCTTCACGTTCCCAGGTAAACTCAGGCCCTCGTTTCGTGTTCCAACGAACCTTCACTATGGGAATGCGACTTTGTTTTGTTCTCTTGATCTCTCGATCCATGATCTCGACGGGTTCCTCCACAAAGTGGAGATTTTCGTTAACTTCGATTTCTTCGAGTGGTATTACGAGTGTCTCGTCAGACAGACACTTCATTAAGTTGGACACGTGGAAGGTAGGGTGTACATTACTAAGTTCTTGTGGTAGTCGGAGATTGTACGCCACAGGACCAATCATAGCAAGGATTTCGAACGGACCGATGTACCTTGGGTTTAGTTTCCCCCGTTTACCGAAACGTATCATCCCCTTCCAGGGGGAAACTTTTAGTAGTACCCGGTCTCCGACCTGGAATTCTAAAGGTTTGCGTCGCTTATCCGCGTAACTCTTTTGTCGATCACGAGACGCTTTTACTCTTTCCCGAATTTGAATGATCTTTTCTGTGGTTTCCCTTATGATTTCAGGCCCAGTAAGGGTGCTATCAGGGACTTGCCCTCTGGCTAGCTGAGTATCTCCAACTTCGGCCCAACACAGTGGTGATCTACACTTGCGACCGTAGAGAGCTTCGAATGGAGCGACTCCAATGCTAGTGTGATAACTGTTATTATAAGAGAATTCGATAAGCGGTAGATGGGTATCCCATGCCTTACCAAAATATGTCACACAGGCTCTCAGCATGTCTTCCAACGTCTGGATGGTTCTCTCGCTTTGTCCGTCCGTTTGTGGATGGTAGGCCGTACTCATGTCTAGCCTGGTTCCCAGAGACTTCTGTAGGGACTGCCAGAAATGCGAGGTGAATCTACTATCTCGATCAGAGATAATGGATGTTGGTACACCATGTAGTCGCACGATCTCTTTAATGTACGTCCTGGTTAACTTCTCCATCTTGTCTGTTTCCTTTATTGGCAGGAAGTGCGCGGACTTGGTCAATCTGTCCACAACCACCCATATGGTATCCATTCCACCTGATGTCTTAGGCAGTTTGGTTACGAAGTCCATGGTTATTCGCTCCCACTTCCACTCGGGTATATCCAGTTGTTGAAGTAGTCCTGATGGCTTCTGATATTCCACCTTGACCTTGGCGCAAGTGAGGCACTTGCTCACATAAGTAGCAATTTCAGCCTTCATGTTTGGCCACCAGTATAACCTTTTGAGGTCTAGATACATCTTATCTGACCTCGGGTGAATGGAGTATCGAGTCTTGTGGGCCTCGTTCATTACAACGTCTCGGTACCCACCGAACTTCGGTGTCCAGATTCGATTCATGAGATAACGAGTTCCATCCCCTTTGACTTCCAAGTTCTTGTCCATCCCCCTTAGTGCTTCGCTTGCCACGTTTTCTGGTTTCAAGGCTTCTAATTGGGCATCCTTGATCTGGGTGGCCAGTTGGGAGTGGATGGTCATGGCTAGGGATTTTACTCGGCGACCCGAGTATTCCTTCCTGCTTAAGGCATCGGCTACTACATTAGCCTTGCCCGGGTGGTAGCGAATTTCACATTCGTAGTCATTTAGTAATTCCACCCATCTTCTTTGGCGCATGTTAAGTTCTTTTTGATTGAGAATGTGCTGAAGACTTTTGTGATCAGTGAAGATGGTGCACTTGGTGCCGTAGAGGTAGTGCCTCCAGATCTTCAGGGCGAACACCACCGCTCCCAGTTCAAGGTCGTGGGTTGTGTAATTAACTTCATGTGTCTTCAGTTGCCTTGATGCATAAGCGATGACTCTTCCCCTTTTCATGAGCACACAGCCGAGGCCTTGATTTGAAGCATCGCAATACACCACAAAATCATCAGTTCCTTCTGGAAGAGACAAGACTGGTGCGCTGCATAGGGCTTGCTTTAGTGTCTGGAAGGCGGCTTCTTGTTTATCTTCCCATTCGAACACCACACCTTTCTGAGTCAAGGTGGTGAGAGGCTTAGCGATCTTGGAGAAGTTTTGTATGAATCTTCGATAGTAGCCTGCGAGTCCCAAAAACTGTCGGATTTCTGTTGGCGTTGTAGGTGTTGACCAATCTTCGATTGCTTTGATCTTCGAGGGGTCCACATGTATTCCTTCCTTGCTTACTACGTGGCCAAGGAATCCTACTTCTCAGAGCCAAAATTCACACTTTGAGAATTTAGCGTAAAGCTTCTCGGTCCTTAAAACCTCCAGAACTAGTCGTAGTTGTTGTCTGTGTTCTTCTTCGCTCCTCGAATAGACCAAGATATCATCGATGAATACGATGACGAATTTATCCAAGAAGGGTCGACACACTCGATTCATCAAATCCATGAACACCGCAGGCGCGTTAGTTAACCCGAATGGCATCACTACAAACTCATAGTGCCCATAGCAAGTTCTGAATGCCGTCTTGGGGATATCCTCTTCTTGAACTCGCAGTTGATGATAGCCCGACCTCAGGTCGATTTTTGAAATGTAGCTGGCTCCTTGGAGCTGGTCGAAGAGGTCATCGATTCGGGGTAGGGGATAACGGTTCTTGATAGTGAGTTTGTTTAGTTCTCGATAGTTTATGCACATGCGAAAAGACCCATCCTTCTTCTTTACAAATAAGACTGGTGCTCCCCAGGGCGAGAAGCTTGGTCTGATGAATCCTTTATTCAATAGTTCATTCAACTGGCTGGATAGTTCTTGCATTTCTGCCAGTGCTAAGCGATATGGAGCCCTGGCGACGGGGGTAGCTCCTGGGATTAAGTCTATCCGAAATTCGACTTGTCGTGCGAGTGGTACACCAGGTAGATCGTCTGGGAAAACATCTGGGAAGTTGCATACTTCTGGAATTTCTTTGATGTCCTTCACCTCCTGTTTCTTGTCTACGATGTGGGCTAAGAAAGCATGGTATTGCTTTCGGAGGTACTTTTGGGTTTTAACACAAGAGATGATTTGTAGGTTCGCACTAGGTTTATTGCCATAAACGGTGAGAACGTTGCCATTCGGCAGATTGAGGCGGACGGCCCTTTCGTAACATAGAATGTTGGCATGATGAAGGCTTAACCAATCCATACCAATGATTATATCGAAGCTTTTTATGGTGACTGGCATAAGGTCAATTTTGAACAAGTGGTTGTCTAGAGTGAGAGTACACCCTATGTAAATATCATTAGCGCGCTCAACCTTTCCATTTGCCATTTCTACGATGTAAGAATCTTCTAGTGGTTGAGAATTTTGCTTAAGTATATGTTTGAATTGATGACTTATGAAACTTCTTTCTGCCCCACTATCGAAAAGTACGCATGCATAAGAGTTATTGAGGAGGAACGTACCAGTAACCACATAGGGATCCTTGACTGCTTCTCCCTGCCCTAAAGTTAGGACTCTCCCTACACCCCCAGCATTAGGGGCTCGTGCCTTGGGGCACTTCCTCCTGAAGTGTCCCGTTTCACCACATCCATAGCCGGCTTGGCTTGCTCCAGTGTTGGCGGTCGTAGCGACTTGTGTGGCGGGTTGGGTAGTCGCTCTACAGAATCGTGCAGTGTTCCCCTTTTTGTTACAGTTATTGCAGTGTAACTCTCGACAAGCACCGTTATGGTGGTAGTTACACTTGTTGCACTTGGGAAGAGTTCCTGTATACTATTTCGGTGGCGCTGGAGCGACAGTAGTAGTGGCGGCGCGAACAGCAACAATCTGTTGCTTTTTGGCGGGGTCCTGAATTGGTTGTTTCTTTTTATTGCCCCAGAACTTCCTCTTGTTGTTCCCTCCTTTTGTTCGGTCGGTGGTGGTTATCACGGTACCACGGCTAGCCCTATGATCTATGAGTTGTTGTGCCAATTCCTTGGCACTCTCAAAGGTAGTGGGTTTCGAGGCCAATACACTATCTTGAATCTGGGATGACAGCCCCTAGAGATATCGTTCCACCTTCTTCTCTTTTGGAGTGACCATTGTTGGACAAAGGAGTTCTAGGTCATTGAAACGGGCAGTATAAGTTTCAAGGTCAGTGCCTGACATTCTGAGGTTCCAAAGTTCTTCTTCAAGTTTTTGTATTTCGCCCCTCGGGCAGTATTCCTTTAACATTAGGGCTTTCAAATCCTCCCAGCTGATTGCGTTAGCTACTGCAGGAGTAAGTGACTTAACTCGGTCATTCCACCAAGTAAGTGCTTTTCCAGTGAAAGTGAATGCCGCATACTTGACCTTGCTCGCTTCGGAACAAGCGCAGATTTCAAAAACTGCCTCGGTCCTTTCGAACCATTGCACCAGTGTGATAACGCCCCCGCTTCCATTGAAAGGATCGGGTTTGCCATTCGTGAAGTCTTTGTAAGAGCACTCCCTTGTACGCCCCGTGCTGTCCCCATGAATGGAATTGGTAGCTCCGGATCCAGAACCGCCAGAACCATTGGGTCCCATTTGCGACATTGCTGCCGCCACGACTGCCGTTACTGCAGCCTGGAACATTGCAGGATCAAACTGCGGAGGTGGTGGTGGAGGCGGCACTGGGTTGTTGGAAGGCCTTGGTCTTTTCCTTGGTGGCATGGTTCTGTCATAAAAAAAATGACTAGTCGGTAAGACTTCAATAGTGATAACGAGTCGAGTGTCACTGGTTTCATCCCTCTTGTATTTTATCATAACTTTATTATTCGTAAACTGTTTGTGTGATCAGGTTATGATGTATAGTGCCAAACATTCAATAAATAAAACACATGCCAAATTTCATTGATAACTTTTAGTACATAACGTTTAGAGGGAAAAGTTTGACCTCATAAGGGTCTACATTACATCGTTACAAAAGGTAGTTTTTGGCATTACAAAATCCCTTTGAATAGTGTAATCACATAGTCACAGGGTCGACCTACATACAAGGAGTAGCACCAACGTGTACTCATAAAATTCTACTACCAAGACGGGAGAATAGCAACGAGTTCTAATCACTGCGACCCTTCTTTGACGGAGGCTGCGATGATGTCGATGCGCCCTGTAGTTCCGCCAATTTGCGTTCGGCTGCAACCATTCTCTCTTCGAGTGCCATGTATCTTGCCCGATACTCTCTTGTTTCTGCTTGAGCCGCGAGAAGGTCTTGAATGAGTTGGTCTCAGTGGTGGGAGTCTCGTTCCAGGTCTCTGGTGCGATCCGTAGTAGACTGTACAATGGCACTTAACTCCCGGACCTGATCGGTCGTTGTCCTACCACGATCATCCATACTTACCATTCGTTGTATCGTGACGGGGAGAGCCCTGTCAGCCGGTCCACCATGAGTGTGATCATAGTAACCTCGTTGGTAGCCATATGGTGACCGTTGGCGTTGTTGTCGGCTCCATCTTTCGATCATTGTTACCCAAGGGGGTTCAGGTCCGTTGTATCCAAAACGGTGCGCGGGTACCCTCGCGATGTAGGGAGGGTTGAATACTTCTGGTGGTTCCTCCGCTTCGTTCCCAAACATGACTATCTCATCACCTTCCTCTTCTTCCTTTTCATCTTCCTCTTCTTCTTGGTCGTCTTCCTCTTCTTCTTCTTCATCTTCCTCTTCTTCTTGGTCGTCTTCCTCTTCTTCTTCTTGTTCGTCTTCCTCCTCGGGCTCCTCCTCGGGATCCTCTTCGGGATCCTCTTCGGGATCCTCTTCGGGATTCTCCTCAGGCTCGTCTTCGATCCATCCCGCGTTTCCCTGATTGGGAAAATAGGGGTCCCCGGGTATGTGAAATCCTGCCATGTCGTCTGCACGAGAAACGGGGTTAAGAAGTTCGTATCGGAAAATAATAATGTGGCGCTATAGAAACGTACAAATACTCCTATAGTATTTTTAAATGTTTATATTTGGTTCTTAGCGTGTTCTTTATGGAGTGTAATTAGGTTTTCAGATTTGTCGCTCATTACGACTATTCCTTAGTGTGCGTAAGTTACTTCTTGGACGGATATAGTTGATCAGGCTATATCCTTCCCAGGACTGATTACACATGCTAAGGCGTATTAATAATGTTCGACTCCTCCTCTTTCAATTTATGTTCTCCTAAGTTATGACACCATGCTAGTATAGAATGCATGCAAGTATACTTTAAAACAAGAAATTATTTGTTTTCTAAAAGTACAACTCTTTAAATCACTTTAAGAATCAGAGACTTTTAGTCCCAAATGTGTTTATAGTTTGTATCTCTTATGTGGTTTGACATACTTAATTCACTATAAACCGTGCTCTGATACCAATCTGTCACACCCCCAAACCAAGGATGGCGGAAACGTCCGGGGGTGGAGGACTTCATGTATAGTATCATAACCACAATTTCAATAGTAATTTAAGCAAACACAACCAACATATATATATATATATATATATATATATATATATAATTGAAAAAAAGTTACATCACTTTTATGAATTACATATTTCAAAATCAATTACAATATGTGGACAAAATATGAAAAGTTTGACGCCTTAACGTCCCATCCTCAAAAGCACTTGATAACCTGATTAGTGTTTTCCTGTGAATACAAGTTGTTTGAAAAGTGTCAACACAAAGGTTGGTGAGTTCATAAGCTTTTATTAATAAACTTAGTAGAAGTCTTTCACATGTAAATGTCGCGTTTGTTTCAGAAAAAAAATCCGATATTTTCCTTGAAATCCGAAAAATGTAGCCTTATAACCAAAGACTAGAATGTATGAGAAATCATCGTTTCTTAGTAGAAATGTTGTGAGTTTAAAATGATATGGAAAGTAAATTTCTTTTATCAACCTAAAACCTACTTCGGTTTTATGAAACCCCGTAAACTTTATGAATTGTTATCTCCCTAAGTGAGTCGCTATAATCATACTGTGACTATGTGAACCTGCCACAACGTTTCTCAGGCGTCGCGAAAATGAAATGACACTTGTCACCCGTAGACCTGCAGGTCCCACTGTAGCTAGCAGCAAGGTGTGGGGTGTCAAACCCAATATAGATCTATATACAAGTTTCACATTCTCCCTCAAGGAGATTCTGATTATAACTACCAGGAATTATATCCTGCACTCGGACGTACGGGGAGAGAGAGAGTCTCACAACATAGGTTAACAAGTTTACGTGAAATGTGTGTGAGTATAAATCTTTCTTGTATGAATGTACCCTTTTTGTACGAGTGCGTTGAGTGATGTATCATAAACTATACCTATTATAGTTTATCTAAAATGTATGTAATATGTATGAATTCTTTTATGGAAATGTATTAGTGTTATGAATTTATCAAACTATACTTTTTATAGTTAAATAATACGTGTTCTAAATGAATGAATAATATTTAATATGAATGACTTAGTTTCAATTCATAATGATAAACTAACAAGGAAACACATTCAAATATTAGAACTTCTGATTATACACTTTGCTCAACATAATACAAAGTGTTATGATATTTACATGCTGTTGGCTAACTTTAGCCATTCTGCCCTGTTTTTGGAAAAATCATAGAAAAATCATACGAAGTCGAAAAGTAGATCCGTAAATTCTGAGAGTTCACAAAATGTGTCTAGTTTACTCATAATTTTTATTACGATTTTTAATGACCTCCAACTTGGATGAAAAAGTCCAAAATAACAGACTGGTCCGGATTGTTGTTTGAAATGATAGGCAGTTTTGTAAAAATCACCATAAATTGTATAAAAATCGTATGGAGATGTGCAAGTAGCCATTTTAAAGCTAAAAACTTGAACTATTTGCACCTTGTACAGTTTTGAAAACAAAAATGTTTAAGATGCCCGAAACAGTCCGTGAACGGAGTTGAACTTTTCTGATGAAGGCTGTTAAAAAAATTTATTTATGTTCTTAGTGTTTTAACTTGTATTTCCCCCTGAAAACTTGAGAAAACATGAAAATGTAGGGGTATGAACTCACCTTAAGTGATTTCAGTAGATGATTGTTGAAGAATGGAAGTGTTTAATTCAAGAACACTTGGAGATGCCTTGAAGGTTTTCGAGAATCTAACATTATAGTTAGGGAGTTTGTGTAAGCAATCAAAGACTTGAGTAGAATGAAGTGAAATAATAATAGGGAGGATGAATTTTTACTTACTGAGTGTGGAAGAACACTTGAAATCAGCCTTGGATCTCGAAAATTTGTGTAGAAGAGTTTGAGAGAAAAGTGGTGTTTGTTAGTTAGTGGAATGAGAGAAATGAGAGAAAATGAGGAGTGTGGTTGTTTGTTCCAGCTCAAAAACGTGGGAGTGAGTGAAATTTGAGTGTAAGGGAACATTGAAGTGACATAGGTAAGGTGGGGAGGTATGGCTGGTCATAGAGTTGGTGTGGGGTGGTTGCTTGTGTCATAAGTTAAGGCAAAGTCAACACTCCACCTTAAATAAATCCCCCATTAGATCTTTATTATTTAGATAATGATTTTCATAAAAATATGTTTAAATTATGAATATTTAGAGTTTATTATGTTAAAATATAATTTCTGGAGAAAATCCCGCTTTAAAATCACGAAAAACGGGCTTAAAATGTTAAAAATATCAAAAATGGGCTAAAAGTGACATTTTCCCGAAGTCTGGCCGAGGTTCGGCCTTCTGGTGCTGAACCGAGAGGGAGGGTGGCAGAAACCGAGAGGGGAGAAGAGAGAGGGAAGGAACCGAGAGGGGGAAGGAGAGAACAGAGGGGGCGTGAAGAGACAGAGAGGAGAGAAGGCAGAGACCGAGAGGAGCAGAGCGCGAGCAGAGCAGAGACCGAGCGACACCGAGCAGAGACCGAGAGGAGCAGAGCGCGAGCAGAGCAGAGACCGAGCGACCAGAAGAGAGACCGAGAGAGGCAGAGACCGAGGCTCGGTCTCGCATGCCTCATCCACCAGAGGCTCGGTTCTGGTCCCTAAGAGGCCTCTCATTCCGGTTTCGGTTCCTAAAGCCTATTTTTCTCGTTTTCGCCCCGTTTTAAGCCGTTTTTGACCCGGTTAAGGTCCGGAATGACCCGAATGATTCTAAAAAGTTACGGGAACTATTTGAGGGAGATTTGGGAGAGATTTCTCATACTTGGAGAGATTTGGGAGAGATTTGACATTCTTGGAGAGATTTCTCATACAAAGCGATATTTGAGAGAGGTTTCACATACTTGGAGAGGTTTGGGAGAGATTTGACATTCTTGGAGAGATTTCTCATACAGAGAGATACTTGAGAGAGATTTCACATACTTGGAGAGATTTGGGAGAGATTTGACATTCTTGGAGAGATTTCTCATACAGAGAGATACTTGAGAGAGATTTCACATACTTGGAGAGATTTGGGAGAGATTTGACATTCTTGGAGAGATTTCTCATACAGAGAGATACTTGAGAGAGATTTCACATACTTGGAGAGATTTGGGAGAGATCTGACATTCTTGGAGAGATTTCTCATACAGAGAGATATTTGAGAGAGATTTCAAGTGTGGCATTTGTGAGTGTTTGGCTCCGTAATGCGAGTCTCTTGAGCCCCGTTAAATCATGATTAAGGATCCCACACACTCCTAATGAGTATGCAACATGGTTTTCATCAGTTTAGTTCATTGATTAGTACTAGGGCTTAGGAAATTTTTAACACAAGACTTTTCTCAAGTGATGTTTTCCCATTAATATAGCAAGTTATATAGTATGAACATAACACAAACCCTAATACACAAGGTTTAATAGAGTTGACCGGCTTGACCTGATGACTTGACTTGAATCAAGATTGACGATTGTCACACACTCTAAAAGGGCCAGTAAACCTTTTGCCTAGCTTGCTTTGCTTCTGAATTAAAAACCACATTTCTATGGTTATACCTTGAGGAGTATGAAATTTATAATTTGAAACCCCAAATCCGAGCATTACCGATCCGTATAACTCTTCGGGTGGCCCTGGGTCGTCGTCAATCTCTATCTGACTTGTTGAATAAGCTCAGTCCTCCTGATCACTATCTCAGTGGTCCATACGACTCTCTGCTTGATCTCGCCCCAGCAAATAGGAGTCCGACACCTCCTCCCATACGGATGCTCGAAGGTTGGCATGGCAATATTGGCGTGATGGTTGTTGTTGTTAGAAAACTTAGCCAATGGAAGGCATGAGTCCCAGTTCCCACCGAAATCAATGATGCAAGCTTGCATCATATCCTCAAGCATCTTAATAGTTCGCTCGCTTTGCCCATCTTTCTGCACATGATAGGTGGTCTTCGAAACTTTTGTAATGAAATCTATCATGATTTGCTCCCATTTCAACTATAAAACCTCTAGAGGTTGCAACTTGATGTAAGGGTGCTGGTGTTCGAATTTGACCATCCAACAGGTCAATCAGCGCTCCATGAACTTGGACACATCCCTCTTCATACACGACCACCAATAACTATGATTCAGATCAAGATACATCTTTTTATCCCCAGATGAATTGAGAATCTCGACCTGTGGGCCTCATCCATCAACACCCAACGATCCCCACTAGCATACGGTACCCGAACCCATCCATAAAGAGCTAATTACACCCTACATTCCATATCAAAGGTTAAAAATTGGCCGACCAACCAGTTACTCTTTTAATTCTTCTCCTTGATGGCCTCCGACTACAGATATTTGATCATCTCTGAGAATGGATTCTTCACTGTCATCCTAAAAAAGCACATCCTAAATTAGGGTACTAACTTTCTTCCAACTCAAGGCGTTAGCCACCACATTTGCCTAGCCTAGGTGATACAAAATCTCATAATCGTAATCTTTCACTATATCAAGCAACCTCTTCTACCTCATATTCAGATTAGGCTAGCACATAAGACATTGTAGGCTCTTGTGGTCCGTGTAGGTAGTACATTGAACCCAATAAAGATATAGATACTAAATTTTAAGGGAGAAAACCACCTCCCTAATTCCAAATCATGGGTGGCATACTTTGCCTCATGAGGCTTCATCTACCTTGAAGCATACACAATCACATACCCTCTCTGCATCAACACGACACCCAATCCCAAAATAGATGCATCACAATAAACCACAAATTCCTTAACTCCCTCATGGACAACAAGTACCAGTGCATCATAAACACTACCGTAGAGTATCGAATGACGCTTGCAGCTCAGACCCCCATCTAAACAAAACATTATTCCTCATCAAATTAGTGAGAGGAATAACAATCCTGGAGAAGTATCGAATGAATCTCCAATAATATACTGCCACTGCCAAACCAAGGATAGTCTGAATATTAGATGGAGACTTCAGGACCTCCTATTGAATAATTGCCTCGATCTTGGTTGGGTCAACCAAGATACCATTCTGATTTATGAGGTGTCTGAAAAATTAAACCTGTTGCAACCAAAACTCACACTTTAAGAACTTTACGTAAAGCCTCCACATCTTTAAAACCTAGATACTCTCACGCAAATGTTACTCATATTGTTCTCTGGTATTTAAATAGATCAAGATGTCATCAATGAAGACACTTAGTGACCTGTCCAACATGGGCCTAAACAACCGTTTAATGAGATCCATGATCACTACCTGTGCTTGGTGAGCCCAAAAGGCATCACCAGGAACTCATAATGCTGATAACAGGTTCAAATGGCCATCTTCTAGATATCCTCATCTCGCACCTGCATCCGATGGTAACTAGACCTCAAATCAATCTTGGGAAACTAAGACGCCCACTGCAACTGATCGAAAAGATCATCAATCATTAGAAATGGATAATGGTTCTTCATCGTCACCATGTTCAATTCTCGATAGTCAATACTGTAACAGCCATAAAAAATTAGGCAACTTAAAACTTTTTAAAATATTTAAAACCATTAAGTAATTACAATTTGTTTTCAAAATAGTTTAATCATCAGAGCATCCCCAAAATCAAATCATAAAATCATGAGAGATGAGGAGCTGTACGATTGCACCTTATGACTTATTTAGTAAAGTGAGAGACTTAATGGATTAAGTCCTTAATAGGTTAACTGAGATACACTTAACCCTAATTGTCATTTTATGTGAAACCCTAATTTCACTTGGGCTTTTTGTTGGGCCTTTCTATTGGGTTTTGGTAATTAGATTATTAATAGACCATCCAAGAACGATCATATGGACTAGAATATGTTGATGGGCTTTAGTGTAAGGTCCATATGAGAGGTTAGGCCCAATTAGGAAAATTGGGCTATAGATGGGCCATTGTCTGGGCCTTTATCATTATGTGTTATTGGGCCACGAGAATACCAAGAGTTTGGACAATAATAATTGGATGGACCTTAAGGAAAGACCATGTAGAGGTCAGGGCCCAATTTGGAAAATTAGGCCATATGTTGGTCTCTAACCCATTGGTTGACTATTAGGCTTTTGGAGTGTGTGTTGGACCTTGAGTTTTGAAAGCCAATTATTAGTTGGGTGTTGTTTGATGATTGACAGCTTGGGAATCTGTCAACCAGAAGCTAGAGTTTTATCCATAGGACTTCCGCAGTGCAAGGTGAGTTTTCCTCTCTATACTAACAGGGTTGAAGGTACCAATGCCGGCCCTTATCGGATTCTCATCCAGGATTATTGCCTGATATGTTTATTGATTTACATCCTGTTTATAGGATGGTTGTTACGTTAGTGATCAATTAGATCGGTATCCTAGGTATAGGATGGTTGCAATGATTATTGGTCTGTTAGATCTACATGCTTAATTGTTTATATGTATGTGCGCATGTTTTTTGTTTTTGGGGGAAAGGGTTGAGGCAGGTTCTACTATGTCTAGTAGGCCAAGACACCCTGGGTGCACCGGTTAGACTGCAGGCCCAGGCCGGGCAAATCTAGTTAGGTCGAAGGCCTAGTGAGCGATCCGGATAGGCTGAAGGCCCCAAGGAGGGTATCCAGACGTGTCGAGGGGTCGAAGAGTGATCCAGATAGACTGAGGACCGGGATTTGGTCTAGTCAAACCGATGGCACATTATGCATGGTATTCTGTATATGATATGGTTATATTATGTACGAAATTGGTATATGATATGGTTATATTATGTATGAAATTGGTATTTTGGGGAAACCCACTAAGCTTCGGGCTTACAGTTGTTGATAATGTTTCAGGTACTTCTAATGATCGCAGGAAGGCGAAGGTGTGATCGTACAGCTCCTCATATCTCATGATTTTATGATTTGATTCTGTAGATACTCTCATGATTAAACTAGTTTAAAAACAAATTATAATAACTTAATGGTTTTAAATGTTTTAAAAAGTTTTAAATTGGCCTGATTTTTTTATCGGTGTTACACGTTGGTATCAGAGCCTTGGTTTGACCGAATTGGAGGAACACTCATGTGAATCAAGTATGAAATCAAGGAAACGATTTTCAAAATGAGTTTTAAATGGTTTTTAAAATACTAAAGTAGGATGCAGAGTGTACAATCAGCCAGAGCCAGTAAGTAAACCCCAAAATACCATACAGTTATTTGATTATGTGATATGTTAGAACAACATGCTAGTGCTAGGCTAGGGATCCTCAGGAGTTGCATGGTATAATTTCCTGATTACATGATGCATGCTACCCTAGGGTTTCCTTTACATGAGATTGAAATCATTACTGTAATTGCTTAGTGTATGCATCATGGGTATACATAATTAAGATATTATAGCCTTAGAATATTTCATTTGGCCTTATGTTCTGTTCTTGTTTGATTGGCAGCTTAGGGTAGGATTCGATATTCGAAAGTCTATGGTGTCCAGTGTTATGTATGGCTAGCGTTCACTATTGCTGCAGGGTTGGTGGAAGTTTCATGGATGGGTGAGTTGTGAGAGGCTGGGAGACCAGCTATGGGATATTTAGCATTCCTTTAGGAGTGAGGATTGAGGGATCGCTATAATTATGTATGTTGGTAGGGCATTGTGATGATACTTGACCCGAATATGGGTAGGTGTGGAAGGTAGTTTGGGCTCGTACAACTGAAAGCACGGGACCCATACGCAGGAAGTTGGTCCCCTGTCATATCATGGATTATCAGAGATGTTCCTGTTGTTATAACAAAATGGTGGTTACGAGACGTCTTGAGACTGATCCAGGTTAGGATCGGGAGTTAGCATCCATGATAGGCCAGCATTGTCAAAGGGTCGTGTCAATGAGATCATCAGGGAGGAGGTGATCGAGTTTGTCAGGCGACAATTGTCGGAGATGTTTGGGTCTATTAAGACTGCAACGGTTGAGTATTTCGATGAGCGCTATGCAGCCATTGTTGAGACGGCTACCGTAGCAGCTTCAATAGTTGTAACGTCGGCAGGGGAGGAGCCATTCGGGCTTTCTGGTAACGGGACTTTGATAACGCAAACCCCGACCTTCGGTAGGATTAGGACCCGGTTATATCCATGAGATGGCTATCTAATGTGGAAGGATGTTACTTCATATGTTCATGTCCTACTGACCAAAAGGTCAGGCACGGTCTGAACCTACTGAGGTTTAGGCTGACGGATTGGTGGGAACTTGTTACTAGGACACATTCTGATGAGCAGATGACTGCAGTTACTTGGGATCAGAGAGATATTCTATACTTGTTATGTTTCGCGGGTTAAGCGGGAGAGGCTAGCACATGCGTTTCTAGATTTGAGGCTTTGAGGGTTCTCCTCGAGGCTAGAATGTGAGTCGCAGGGACTCTGGAAAGGAGTAATGATTATGTTCAACTGGAGTTATGAAGCTAGAATTAGAATGGATAATTGATAGAATAGGAATGTTGTTTTCTAGGGCAAGGAATGTATAATTTCATTTTACGAGCTCGAAGGGTTGAGCACGCTTGTGACCCCATGATCAGGTTGTACTCTAGCTCGGGGTCAGTTCGTCGCTAAGATTGGCGACAATTGTTTAGTGCTGGTAAGCGCGGGTGGGTCGATGTGGCATAAATATTTTGGGGGTCGAGTTCTCCTTCGATCTCTTGTATCGAGCAATAAGGATTGATTGTACGATCTATTGCACTTTCGGGATTTTAGACTATGTCTTGGGATTATAGCTATAGATGATCGAGCTAGTGAGTGAGTCAGGGTGCGAGGCCCTGAATGATATGATTTCTAGAGCCGGGAGTGGGAGAATTGTTGGATAACCTTGGGAAGAAGGGTATTATATGGGAGGTCTACGAACAGGGTCCCACAGGATGGTTATTAAGCATTATCAGGATTTAGTGTTTTTAGTAATTGTTACTGATTGTTGGAGGAAAACACAAAAGGAAGTAGCTCGTTGTTCAGACATTAGTTGGAGCATCTATCTTTAGACATCAACATGTGGGTGTAGGATCATTCGATCATTAGGGATTGTTGGTTTCCCTAGGATTCATGAAGTGTTCATCTAGTTATTAGAAGCATGTGATCATTTGGCTTGGATAGTAAAGGTGTACTAGTTGGAAAGGTCTGGTTGTCATCAGATCAATCGATGGAAAGTAAGAAGGATTGGGAATTCTCCAACTTTAATGTATTGTGAAGACTTAGTTTAAGCTAAGTGGGGTATAATTATCCTGTGATTCAGAAGCACGAGCGGTTTGAAAATGTGATAAGTTTCGCATCTTTGTCAAGAAGGAAGGATACCCAAGTAGTTGTTAGGTTCAGGGATGTGTGAGTTAGGAGTTTAATAAAATTCCCCAGCTTGTGAACTACGTCTTCTCAGTGCTTGATATTAGAAATTAGGGTATCAAGTTGGGATTCTAGCCATGAATTGAGTTTATTTCTGTGTTAGGCCGAGTGTGTGTTCGACCGGTATGGAAAGTGTTGTAAGATTGCGGGGGTATCTGTAGCATTCACTAGCAATCAGGTAGTATGGAAAGTATTGTAAGACTGCGGGGGTAGGCTTAGAATTCACCAGGATAGCAGATAGTGCTATAGTGATGCAAGTTTGTGGGTGTAGCCGCAACATTCACTAGGTTGGTAGATAGCATGTGCGCGTTAAAGGATGCGGAAGGGACAATAGTAACCACCAGTTCGGGTGTAGTAGTGAGGATATAGAAATCCTCGGATGGTTTTATGGGTTTCCCTAGAGAGATTAGACCTGGTTAAGCTAGTGATAAGACTATAGGAACGTCACTATGGTTATAAGACCAAGGAAGCAATGGATTGCTTAAGGTTACTTAGGATGTAAGGTTACCATTGGTTATGTAGCAATCATTTTTAGTCGTGGACTTCGTAATAACAAGATTCGATGCATGGATCTGATTGGTTGGATCAGGAGGTTATTAGAGTTGCAGTGGCAGGATAACTAGTGGCAACTACTTCCAGGGAAGGATTTCGTTCAGAAGTCATGTGAGGCAACTATATGGGAGTCCTTTAGCTCCGCAACCGGGCCGTAACCCGATATATCAGATGATTGGTGAACGAATTGAGAACGGGGAGGTCTCGGTAGATCTTGGAAAGCCACCATGTGATAGCATATTGATGGGTTTCTAGGAATTCATCATTCCTATAGTGTACATACAAACCCTAATGGCTTCAGGATCTAGTTTGTCTAATGAACAAGCAATTGAATATCCAAAGCTATGAACCCTAGATCTATCATACAATTAATAATATTAAAATAAAATAGGGTTTAGATCTAACCTTTGATTGTTGTATAGAAATAACAATCTATTCCTTGGCTTCAGAAAGCATAGTTCCTCAAGTATTGCACCTCTAATGGAGTCAAAAACACCACTAAGCAATTGGATGAAGGAGAGAAGGGAAGAGGCACCCAAAAATGTCTAGAAACCCTAAGGAATCAGTTCCACATGTGTTACACCCCCAAACCGGAACGGCGGAAACGTTCGGGGGCGGATGACTTCATGTGGTAACGTAACAAATGAATACATAGTAAACAAAGTAATACAACCATCATATATATAATTGAAAGTTTACATTGTTAAAAGGTACATTTTCAAAAACAATTACAATATGATGCCAAAATATGAATTTAAACTGGTGCCACAGCGTCCCTTCTTCAAAAGCTGTTTGTTACCTGTAATTATTGAATCCCTGGGACATACAAGTAGTTTTGAAAGAGTAGATCAGCATTTAAGCTGGTGAGTTTCATAAGTATTAAATGACAATGTTTGTATGAAATGAAATGTTTTTTCTTGTTTGTTTGTTCCTAGAAAATCCTATATTTTCTACTATCATAAATGTAGCCTTCTTTCAAGACCAATGTTCATTTCTAGAAAATGTATGTACGTATAAAATTTCCAATATGTCTGAAAAACCTCGTAAATCAATGTGTTTTTAATACTCCATGTGAGTTTTATAACCACGCTATTGAATAGAAATGCCTATACACAAGGTTCTTCAGGCGTTGGAATGTTCTGATGTTTGTCACCCCAAATAGTGGACTGTAGCTAACAGTCAGGGCGCGGGTTGTCAAGCCCGTATAGATCTATACACAAACACCATGCTCCCCCTCCAAGGGATTCTGGTATATAATACAGGACTTGAAATGTATACTCGAACCTACGTGAAGTTAATGTCTCACCAAACTTAGTAAAAATACAGATTTACTTGTGAAAATGTTCGTTTGTTCTTGTAGGTGAAAGTAAACTTCTTTAAATAGTGTTTCTAGTATGTAGCAGTTCATGATGTCCTCGTAAAACTATATAGGTATATTTTTGATGTAGAAGAAAAGTTTGTAATCAAAGCATATATATGTATATGGTTATATATATGTATAAATTTTAAAAGATGATTTGGTATGTTTCGTAATTGTTGTTCATATTCTTACGTTTTTATTAGAAACTTTGCATGAAATAATCCTTAAGTTTGATACTAAAGACCTTTTTCTACTTATCACTTTTGTAAAAATGGTAATTAAACATATTTAATTCATTGTGTTTTAACTTCCTTAATGTATAAACATTGCTCAAAAATGTTAGAAGGTGTTAATAAATCTATAAACCACTTTTGACAATTTTACCCTTTACTGTCCCTATTTTTAGAAAAATCATAGAACAATCATCGTAAGTCAAAAACTGAATCGGTCACCTCTGAGAGTTTATAAAGTGAGTCTAATTTGCTCCTAATTTTTATTATGATTTTTAGTGGTCTCAAACTAGTGTGAAATTGAACATCTTCACAGACTGGTCCGGAATCACTTCTGAAATGACAGGCAGTTTTATAAAAATCGTCATAAATTGTAGAAAAATTGTATGAACGTGTGCGAGTAGTCCTTAGAAAGGTATAAACTTGAATTATCTGCATACTGTACAGTTTTGAAAGATATTAAGTTTAAGATGCTCAAAATAGTCCGTGAACAGGACTCAATTTTTCTGTAGAAAGCTGTCATTTAAATTTAAGTTATGTTTAGTGTTCTAACTTGTATTCCCCCTGTTAAAACTTGAAGAAAACATGAAAATGTAGGGGTATGAACTCACCTTATATGAATACTTGAAGAATGGAAGGTTGAAGATGAACATTTGGCTGTTGGTTTGATGCTCCAAAACAGCCACTCTTTTGGCTATGTTGCTGTCACAAAATTTTCACAGCAAAAGAGTAAGAAAAAGGGTAGTTTATTCACTGTTTTGAATCAATAATTTTGAGTATCATAACAAGTAACTTCCAGGGGTATTTGGTGGTAAAAATATCAAGCAAAAGGAAGGTGTAGATGGGTGAAATGATGGCTGAAACACAAAAGGGATAGCAGCCCTTTAGTTCATAGTTTTGATGGCTTTGGAAGGAAGTTCTTGTGCTTGAAAATGAGATGAAGGTTGAGAGTAATTCCCTGGAGTATAGGCTGGTCAAGTGAGGGTAAAATGAAGAGGAAATTTTGTGGATATGAAGGAGGAAAGAGTGGAAGAGGATAAGGGGACAAAACATAGACTAGCTTGCGATGGGATGTGAGTTTAAGTGATGTGATCTTGTCTAGCCACTTGCTTGGGTGGTTGCTTAGAGATAGAGTTAGTTAACTAACTAACTACTAGTTATTTAGTTAGTTAGGAGTACTAGTTAATGAGAGGGAAGGTCTTAATCTCGAAAATTAGAAGAGGGATTAATAAGCATTCTAAGTAAAATGTCTTAAGTGATTAAGCACTTATTAGTTAAGTTGACACATATCTCCACCAATTCTCTTATCTTAATTGATTTAGAAATCATATTCCTTAAATGAAATCACTTAAATCATAACCCATTACTAGTCATTCACTAGATAATAATTCATATGTACAAATACATACATGTATACTTAGTATAAAATAACAATGTAGTTTTTGTGTATTTGAACTTTAATGTATATGCTTTATTCTTTTTATTCAAAAACACCTAAATACATTTTAATTATACCTTATAATAATTCATTATATATTTTAATTTATTTAAATATAAAATTTATTGACCAATGTATAATATCGTGACATTTAACCATTTAACCATATCGTTAAACACGTTTTGTCACTTTGGTCCGTATATTTGTCAAATTTAGATCCTCCACAACTATTAAGCACACGTTTTACATAGAACCTAACTTAATTATCAACTAGATACATTTTGATATAAAAATTAAGTTTGTTGCGTTCAAATGATGTTATATGCTAATTTTCACAAACTGGTGATGGTTTGTAGTCATACATCATAACGAAATTATCATTAGTTACTTGTTTTATATTTCACGAGAACTTATTTGTCACACCCCAAAACCGATAACGGCGGAATACGTTTCGGGGTGGATGACGTAGTGTACAATATCATCACAATTGTATAATAGTAAAAACAAGAATCATACAACCATTTCATTTACATAGTAAGTGTATTTACAAGTGTGTTTTGTAATGTTTGACAAACACCATAAGTAAACAAAAATAAGAGATGGGTCTTGTATCCTCCATCTTCTCCAAAAATTGCTGTTGTACCTGTCTATCTTTGACCTGAAGATACAAGTTATTTTGAAAAGAATATCAGCATAAAGCTGGTGAGTTCATAAGAGTTTTAGTGTGAGTACTTGTATAAAAGCATTAGAGTCATTATTATGAAAACTGAAGTTTGAAATCATAAATAGTGGTGAAACCTAGAAAATCCCATATTCTCCAGAACATTAAGTAATGTAATATAGTGAGTTATTCTTAGAGTATGTAATAGTGGTGCAGCATCCTTTAGTATTAGATACTTATTTACTTCGGGATATTACTTCATCTTTCTTTTAGTATTTTAGTGCGGTTATAGTGTCTTTCTAGTATATTCCCAATAGTGTGAGTAATAGCGAACCCCCATGACCTTCCCAGTCATGCATAGTGTAGTAGTGTAAAAGCATCCCTGGGCCTGAGCGGCTCGGACTGAAGTTATCAGTCGGGATGTAATAGTGTCTGCCCCGTATAGATCTATACATATAGTGTCGTCTTCCTGATGGAAAACTTCGGGCATAGTGAATAGCGTATAGAGTATCCCGTAGTGGATTAGTGAGTTATCTCATGATTAGTGCATTCTCTTGTATTATAGTGTAGTAATCTTTCGTATAACTTGTATTGTATTCTCTTATTAGTGTATTGCTTCATAATATAGAGAATTATAGTAGTGTAGAGTAATAGTGGAAACTAGGGATAGAGTCCTTTACTATACCCATTATAGTTAATTTAGTGTATGTGGTTCTAGTCAAGTAGTGATTCAGGTAATTAATGAATTAAGAAGTACTCATAATCTGTACTAATATATGAGATATATAATTAAGAAGTCAATGACAGTCGGACGGATAACTACTACCCTAAGTCCACAATCAAACAAGAAACAGGAAATAAGGCGAGCTATCGGTCCTAAGTCTTTCAAGTCTTACTTATATAAATATATTAGTATGATTACATTCTCATAAAGAGTTTTATTTAACAAAAGTATTGTACGAAAGGAACATTTAAAACTTGTTTGTTAATCCAAGATAGTTTTGAAAATAATTGACTTATTTATAAAGCATAGTGATAAATCACATGTGATTTGAACTACAGATTGGGAATCACATGTGATTAACTCTGAAATCTGAAAAATAGTTTTGTATAACTTTTCATACACATGTATATTCAACTTGTATCTCCCCCTTAAAACATATAAAACATTTGAAAGGTTCATTAAGGGGTATGAACTCACCTGAAATCACGGAAATCGGGTGAATCGGGTAAATTGGGTAAAAGTGTCGATTGAGCGTTTGGTACCCAATAACCTCTTGAGCACCTCCTAGGACCCTAATGTCCTATGAAATATGTATCTTACAAGAAGTTAATCATCTTATGCCTTTCATTATAGTATTTGGACATTCTAGCATCGTTTTCGGGGTTTTAAGGCCTAGAAGGGGTTCCCGGGAGTGGTACAAAGTCATGAATGATTTACGGGAGGGTCCACGAGCTCACTCCTTTGGAGTTTATGGCCCAAAAGCCATCCTTTGGGAGTTTACGGCCGTAAACCCCCTTGGTTTGGCCGTAAACTCTTGTGGCACTCCAAAGTGTATGTTTAAGGTCTTATTTCACTTCCTTGATTTAGTGGTATGTGTCTTGGACTATTTTAAGGGATTAAACATCATAATTTGTGACATTTTTGGGGAGTTTACGGCCAAGACTTGTTCTTGGGCCGTAAACTCTTGAAAACCCTTCAAGATGTATGTTTTATTGGTACAACAAGGTCTCATACACCTTAGATAAATTCTAGAAGGCCATATAGTGAGTTCGGGACAATTTGGCATATATTTTTGGGGATTTTACGGCCCAAGAACATCCTTGGCCGTAAACTCTTCATTTTGTGTTCAAATGTGAAGTTTAATGGTACAACACACTTCCAAAGGCCTTAGCTAAAATCCTTACATGCATTTGAGGGGTTTTGGGACTTGTTTGACACAAAAATATGGGTGTTTAGGGCCCAAGCTTAGCCTTGGCCGTAAACTCCTCTTTTTGCCATCAAATGATGTTGTTTGATGCATTTAAGCCTTCCTTGTTGTCAAGTCTAAATTGCCAAACACCCTAGATGAGTTTTTGGGACATTAAACAAGTGTTTTTGGGTTGTTTGGGGTGTTTACGGCCTAAGCACATGCTTGGGCCGTAAACTCCTTTTTGCATGTCTAATCCATGTGTTTTAGTGTCCAAACCCTTCTAGATACATGCCTTAATTAGTATACTAGCTTAACATGAGGAAAAACTTGATCTTTGGCATGATTTTGGGGGTTTACGGCCTAAGGAGCTTCTTAGGCCGTAAACTCCTTTATGGTCCTTGATTCTCATGATTTTGGACTCTAAAAGCAGTAAAGTATGATTAGATTAAGTTAGGGGATGAATCCTTATGTTTGGAAGTCGGAAATTCGCGGATTTGGAGTCGATTTCGGGTCTAGAGAGAGAAAGTAGTGAGAGAGAGGTGTAATTGTGGTAAAAGAGTCCAATTGAAGTGCTCAAGTGTTTTTATATGTCTCGGGTATTGTACCCGATACACGGCTAATCGATGCTAAAGTTTAACGGGGTTAAAACTTTTTACCCGGGTGAAGTGGTTGAAAAGTAATATAACTTTATTTAGTTAAACGGGGTTAACATTTGCACGTTATAATTACTCATGATAATGCCGGAACATATAATTAACTAAATATTTATTTATTGATGACCCGAACAATACCGACAAATAACATATAATGACGCATTCCGTTAGTGAAAATAGGGTTTGTAACGGGAATAGATTTGGGGTTGTCACATCATCTCCCCGTTAGGGGAATTTCGTCCCGAAATTTTAGAATTTATACATATAAGAGTTACAGTACAACTACGCGAAGAGATGGGGGTATTTGAGTGAATTCCGGTCCTTGCTTGGCGTTCCACCGAACTTTCACAATTGGGATACGACTTTGCTTCGTTCGTTTTACTTCTCGATCCATAATTTCCACGGGCTCTTCCACGAAGTTGAGGCTCTCATTGACCTCGATCTCATCAAGGGGAATTACGAGTGTCTCGTCTGACAGGCATTTCTTCAGGTTAGAGACGTGAAAGGTAGGGTGTATGTTGCTTAGTTCGTGAGGTAGGTTGAGTTTATAAGCTACGGGGCCGATTCTAGCGAGAATCTCAAAAGGCCCTATGTACCTTGGGTTCAACTTTCCACGCTTTCCAAAGCGTATCGTGCCCTTCCAGGGTGAGACCTTCAACATGACTCGATCTCCCACCTGGAATTCCAAGGGTTTTCTTCGTTTATCGGCGTAGCTTTTCTGTCGATCCCTAGCGGCTTTAAGTCGTTCGCATATCTGTACAATCTTCTCGGTCGTTTCTCGAATGATCTCCGGACCCGTGAGAGAGCTGTCAGGAACTCTTCCTTTAGCAAGTTGAGTGTCACCCACCTCAGCCCATCTCAGAGGGGATCTACACTTGCGGCCGTAGAGGGCTTCGAATGGGGCTGCCTTGATACTCGTATGATAACTATTATTATAAGAAAATTCCACAAGAGGTAAGTGTGTGTCCCATGACTTACCGAAGTCAATTACACAAGCTCGCAGCATATCCTCTAAGGTTTGAATCGTCCTCTCACTCTGTCCGTCGGTCTGCGGATGGTAGGCTGTACTCATGTCCAGCCTCGTCCCTAGTGCTTCTTGCAACGATTGCCAGAACCTAGAGGTGAATCTACTATCTCTGTATGAGATAATAGAGATAGGGACGCCATGTAGTCGTACTATTTCTTTAATGTATGTTCTAGTGAGTTTCTCCATCTTGTCCGTTTCCTTGATGGGTAGGAAATGTGCGGACTTAGTCAACCTATCGACAATGACCAAAATAGTATCTAATCCACCCGTCGTCTTGGGAATTTTGGTTATAAAGTCCATTGTGATCCGCTCCTACTTCCATTCTGGTATCTCGGGTTGTTGGAGAAGTCCTGATGGCTTCTGATATTCAACGTTGACTTTCGCGCAAGTGAGGCACTTACTCACAAATGTGGCGATCTCCGCTTTCATGTTTGGCCACCAGTATAGCTTTTTGAGATCCAGATACATCTTATCTGAACCTGGGTGGATGGAGTAGCGAGTGTTATGTGCTTCCCTCATAACCAAATCTCTAAAACCTCCATGGCGTGGAGTCCAGATTCGGTCCATGAAGTAGTAGGTTCCGTCACCCTTTACCTCCAAATTTTTATCCATTCCACGTAGAGATTCTCCCAACACGTTCTCGGGCTTTAAGGCTTCCAGCTGAGCCTCTTTGATCTGCGTGGAGAGATGCGAATGAATAGTCATCGTCAACGACTTGGTCTTTCGACCAGTATACTCCTTCTTGCTCAATGTATCTGCTACTACATTGGCTTTTCCCGGGTGATATCTAATTTCACAATCGTAATCGTTAAGTAGCTCGACCCATCGACGTATCCTCATGTTGAGTTCTTTTTGGTTCATTATGTGTTGAAGGCTTTTATGATCAGTGTACACCACACTCTTCGTCCCATATAAGTAGTGTCTCCAGATTTTTAGTGCAAAGACAACCACTCCTAACTCGAGGTTGTGAGTAGTGTAGTTCGCCTCATGGGTCTTTAGTTGTCTCGAGGCATATGCGATAACCTTACCCCGTTGCATCAAGACACAATCGAGCCCCTGGTTGGATGCATCACAGTATACGACAAAATCTTCTGTCCCTTCGGGAAGGGATAATACTGGTGCGGTGCATAGGGCTCGCTTCAGGGTTTGGAATGCCTTCTCCTGTCTTTCCTCCCAGTCGAACGGTACTCCTTTCTGTGTCAGCATAGTGAGAGGTTTCGCAATCCGAGAAAAGTTTTGAATGAATCTATGGTAGTAGCCAGCGAGGCCTAGAAATTGATGAATTTCCGTAGGCGTCTTCGGTGCTGACCAGTTCTCAATAGCTTTAATCTTGGAGGGATCCACATGAATTCCTTCTTCACTAACCACGTGACCTAAGAATTCGACTCTTCGGATCCAGAACTCGCACTTAGAGAACTTCGCATATAACTTTTCGGATCGCAACGTTTCCAAGACTTGTCGTAGGTCATCCTTGTGTTCTTCCTCGTTCCGAGAGTAGACGAGGATATCGTCAATGAAGACGATGACGAACTGATCCAGGTATGGACGACACACTCTATTCATCAGGTCCATGAATACTGCGGGGGAGTTGGTCAGTCCAAAGGGCATCACTACGAACTCAAAGTGTCCGTAGCGGGTTCGGAAAGCTGTATTCGGAACATCTTCCTCGAGTACCCGTAACTGATGATACCCAGATCTAAGGTCAATCTTGGAGAAGTAACTTGCTCCTTGTAGTTGATCAAACAGATCGTCGATACGAGGGAGGGGGTAGCGATTTTTAACCGTGAGTTTATTGAGTTCTCTATAATCGATGCACATCCAAAACGATCTGTCTTTCTTTTTCACGAACAAGACCGGAGCTCCCCAAGGTGAGAAACTCGGTCTTATAAAGCCCTTGCTGAGCAGTTCGTTGAGTTGGCCAGATAGTTCTTGCATTTCGGCGGGCGCTAGACGGTAGGGCGACTTAGCTACGGGGGTAGCTCCTGGAATTAGGTCGATTCTGAACTCAATCTGACGTTTGGGAGGTAGGCCGGGAAGATCCTCCGGAAAGACGTCAGGGAATTCGCATACTACGGGAATGTCTTTTGGATCTTTCGATTTCTGGTTAGCGTCAACGACATGGGCAAGAAAGGCGCGATATTCCTTGCGTAAGTATTTCTGAGCCTGAACACTGGAGATGATACGAAGGCTCGTATTCGGCTTATCTCCATATATCAAGAGGGTTTCGTGATTCGGAAGGTTCAGACGAATGGCTTTGTCGGAACATAGGATATCGGTGCAATGGAGACTCAACCAATCCATACCAACAATGACATCGAAATTTTTGATTGAGACTGGCATAAGATCGATTGGGAATGAGTGATCGTCTAACATAAGAGTGCACCCTATGTAGATTTCGCTAGAGCTTTCTGTTTTCCCATTAGCCATTTCTACGACGAATGTTTCTTTTAGTGGTTGAGGGATTTGTTTGAGTAAGTGTTTAAAGTTATGATTTACGAAGCTTCTTTCTGCACCACTATCAAATAAGACACAGGCATAGGAGTTGTTGAGAAGAAACGTACCCGTGACTACTGTGGGATCTGCTACCGCTTCATTGTGACCGATAGCGAGTAGCCTTCCAGTTCCTCCAGCATGTGTGGTCTTTGGACAGTTTCTCTTAAAATGACCCGCCTCTCCATAGCCATAACAAGTTGGGGTCACTCCCGTACCAGGAACCTGCGTGATAGGTTTGGGAGGGGCCTTACAAAATCGGACAGTATGGCCTTTTCGACCGCAGTTGGAACACTGCAGTTCACGGCAGGGGCCGTTGTGGTGGAAAGGGCACTTGCGACACTTGGGCAAGTTTCCACTGTAAGCTTTTGGCGGGGCTGGAGCAGCTGGAGTAGTCGGGGTGGTGGCAGCATGGACCGCCACAATTTGTTGGTCCTTTGAGGAGGTTTGAGTTTTCTTGCCTTTCATCTTATCCCATCGCTTCCTCTTTCTGTCAGATGAAGCGGGCGGTGCAGTGGTTGTTGTGGTTGCTGTCGCCGGAGTGGAGGGGATTTCGTGGTTGATCAGACTCTGGGCCAATTCCTTGGCGCTATCAAAAGTTGTAGGGCGTGAAGCTAGAACATTTCCTTTATACGGGGGCACTAAACCCCAGATGTACCGTTCAATCTTCTTGTTCTCTGTAGGGATCATATTGGGGCACATAGCTGCCAAGTCGCAAAACCTGGCCGTATAAGCGGTTATATCGGTCCCCTTCATCTTGAGGTTCCAGAGTTCTTCCTCAAGTTTCTGAATTTCGCCCCTAGGGCAGTACTCTCCTCTCATGAGGTCCTTCAGAGTGTCCCAGCCCATAGCATTGGCTGTAACCAAGGAAAGTGAACTAACATGGCCGTTCCACCATGTTAAGGCCCTGTTGGTAAGGATAGCAGTAGCGAACTTGATTTTTCTCTCCTCAGGGCAAGAGCACATCTCGAACACAGCTTCGGTTCTTTCGAACCATCGAGATAATGTCAGAATTCCTCCAGTACCATCAAAGAAGGTGGGTTTATAGTTCATGAAATCCTTATAAGTACATCCCTGCACTCGATGATGGACTTCACCGAACCTGGAGTTACCACCGCTCGCATCCCCAAAATTCATTTGGGCCATGGCTGCTGTCACGGCCGCCGTTACCGCTGTTTGAAATAACACCGGATCGATCTGTGGAGGAGGGGGTGGTGGAGTAGGGGTTTGAGTTGCAGGTCTTCCTCTGGAGGGACGCTTTCGTGGAGGCATCCTTTACTGGAAGAAGTATAGAAATGATAGCAATAGTAAGGGCCTATTGCGAATATAAATAGAGTGTTTTGTGGACTAAATCAACATAATCCAAGATCAAGATGAGAGTTATAGCAATAGAGAAATCAACTGCCAATATATTGGTATCCATGATGCAACACAAGTTCATGAAAATTTGACCTAGCAATAGGTCTTACATCATACCATAGAGAAAAGGTTTGGCAGTTTAGAGGTTTGACTATAGTACTTTCAAGCTAGGAATGTTTACAGATAATAGATCTATGGAACATAGAGTGGATAGGTTAATCCATTAAACAAAAGATAGAGGTAACTAGACGTCTTCTGCTGGCGACGGTTACTTGTCGGGTGAATCCTCAGTTCTGCTAGCTGACGCATAACTTCTTGAAGGTGTCGATCATGAGTCCTTTGGCGTGCACGGAGTTCTCTAACTTCAGCTCGGGATGCAGCCAGCTGGTGCTGCAGAGCCTCGTTAGTCCTCCTTGTCATGTCCATGGCTTCTTCAAGTTGGCGGATGCGAACTGTGTTGAGATTTGAGTTGGCATCCACTTCCACAACTCGACCTATTGCAGCTTGACCTTGCTCGACATTCCTGGCAATCCTTCGGATCATGATGGGCAGAATCTGATCTGCTGATCCACCTTCGTTTATGTTGTAGAAACTTCGGTCTCCATTGTATGGCGTGGGCTGACCCTGCTCTTCGCTCCATCTATGCAAGGATATGGCCCACATAGGAGTGGGGCCCTGAAATGTCGGACGGGGGTTGGGGTTTGGGACTCCAGGGGGTAGGTTATTAACTTCTGGCTCGCAGTCGGAGTTATCCGGAAAGCCTTCTGCTCGGTGATCATCCAAGGGGATTGGGTGATCATCGTCCGACTCTTCACTGAGCCATCCCCCAGTACCCTGGTTTGGGTAGTACGGGTCGCCTGGAGGGTGGAAGCCATCCATGGTATCTATGCGAGAAGAGGGGAAAAGAAGGTTAATAGGCGTACTAACCTAAATTACTTATAAGACGGTCGTCACGAGTTGGACCAATACTTGCATAATGCATACTAATTACATGTGATTGGGGCAGGATAGTCCGTCGAATAAGTGACCCTAACTCTAAATCCACAACCAAACAAGGAACAGGAAGTAAAGCAAAGATCACAGATTCTAAGTCTATAACGCCCTAGTCACATGTAACCGGAAAGTATCCATTTAGCAACTATTGCTCCATCAGTAACGACCCTTTTTAGTTCTCACAGATGTATGTTTTTAGAGGTACAGAATACTCCTATAGTATTCTAATGTTAACGTTATTGTGGTAGTGTTGGTAAGTTTTAGACTTGTTGCAATACCACAACCAAACCTAGGCACATGCTAGTCACTCCCAGGAAGACGTAGTTGATCAGGCTACATCCCCCTAAACGTGACTATATGTCTCTAAGTTCAATTGTGCTATCCGACAATCTTAATACTTTTGTTTCGTTCTAGAATGATACTGGCTTCTGTGTTTTATAGTGATGTGTGTATATATACTTAGTTAAATCTTTTAGATACTTAACACTATATATTCTTGGTCAGAGTGTTTTAGTCCCGAAGTGTTTATAGTTCGTATATCTTTTATAGGTTGAGATACTTGATTCACTATAAACAATGCTCTGATACCAATCTGTCACACCCCAAAACCGATAACGGCGGAATACGTTTCGGGGTGGATGACGTAGTGTACAGTATCATCAAAATTGTATAATAGTAAAAACAAGAATCATACAACCATTTCATTTACATAGTAAGTGTATTTACAAGTGTGTTTTGTAATGTTTGACAAACACCAAAAGTAAACAAAAATAAGAGATGGGTCTTATATCCTCCATCTTCTCCAAAAATTGCTGCTGTACCTGTCTATCTTTGACCTGAAGATACAAGTTATTTTGAAAAGAATATCAGCATAAAGCTGGTGAGTTCATAAGAGTTTTAGTGTGAGTACTTGTATAAAAAGCATTAGAGTCATTATTATGAAAACTGAAGTTTGAAATCATAAATAGTGGTGAAACCTAGAAAATCCCATATTCTCCAGAACATTAAGTAATGTAATATAGTGAGTTATTCTTAGAGTATGTAATAGTGGTGCAGCATCCTTTAGTATTAGATACTTATTTACTTCGGGATATTACTTCATCTTTCTTTTAGTATTTTAGTGCGGTTATAGTGTCTTTCTAGTATATTCCCAATAGTGTGAGTAATAGCGAACCCCCATGACCTTCCCAGTCATGCATAGTGTAGTAGTGTAAAAGCATCCCTGGGCCTGAGCGGCTCGGACTGAAGTTATCAGTCGGGATGTAATAGTGTTTGCCCCGTATAGATCTATACATATAGTGTCGTCTTCCTGACGGAAAACTTCGGGCATAGTGAATAGCGTATAGAGTATCCCGTAGTGGATTAGTGAGTTATCTCATGATTAGTGCATTCTCTTGTATTATAGTGTAGTAATCTTTCGTATAACTTGTATTGTATTCTCTTATTAGTGTATTGCTTCATAATATAGAGAATTATAGTAGTGTAGAGTAATAGTGGAAACTAGGGATAGAGTCCTTTACTATACCCATTATAGTTAATTTAGTGTATGTGGTTCTAGTCAAGTAGTGATTCAGGTAATTAATGAATTAAGAAGTACTCATAATCTGTACTAATATATGAGATATATAATTAAGAAGTCAATGACAGTCGGATGGATAACTACTACCCTAAGTCCACAATCAAACAAGAAACAGGAAATAAGGCGAGCTATCGGTCCTAAGTCTTTCAAGTCTTACTTATATAAATATATTAGTATGATTACATTCTCATAAAGAGTTTTATTTAACAAAAGTATTGTACGAAAGGAACATTTAAAACTTGTTTGTTAATCCAAGATAGTTTTGAAAATAATTGACTTATTTATAAAGCATAGTGATAAATCACATGTGATTTGAACTACAGATTGGGAATCACATGTGATTAACTCTGAAATTTGAAAAATAGTTTTGTATAACTTTTCATAAACATGTATATTCAACTTGTATCTCCCCCCTAAAACATATAAAACATTTGAAAGGTTCATTAAGGGGTATGAACTCACCTGAAATCGCGGAAATCGGGTGAATCGGGTAAATTGGGTAAAAGTGTCGATTGAGCGTTTGGTACCCAATAACCTCTTGAGCACCTCCTAGGACCCTAATGTCCTATGAAATATGTATTTTACAAGAAGTTAATCATCTTATGCCTTTAATTATAGTATTTGGACATTCTAGCATCGTTTTCGGGGTTTTAAGGCCTAGAAGGGGTTCCCGGGAGTGGTACAAAGTCATGAATGATTTACGGGAGGGTCCACGAGCTCACTCCTTTGGAGTTTATGGCCCAAAATCCATCCTTTGAGAGTTTACGGCCATAAACCCCCTTGGTTTGGCCGTAAACTCTTGTGGCACTCCAAAGTGTATGTTTAAGGTCTTATTTCACTTCCTTGATTTAGTGGTATGTGTCTTGGACTATTTTAAGGGATTAAACATCATAATTTGTGACATTTTTGGGGAGTTTACGGCCAAGACTTGTTCTTGGGCCGTAAACTCTTGTAAACCCTTCAAGATGTATGTTTTATTGGTACAACAAGGTCTCATACACCTTAGATAAATTCTTGAAGGCCATATAGTGAGTTTGGGACAATTTGGCATATATTTTTGGGGAGTTTACGGCCCAAGAACATCCTTGGCCGTAAACTCTTCATTTTGTGCTCAAATGTGAAGTTTAATGGTACAACACACTTCCAAAGGCCTTAGCTAAAATCCTTACATGCATTTGAGGGGTTTTGGGACTTGTTTGACACAAAAATATGGGTGTTTACGGCCCAAGCTTAGCCTTGGCCATAAACTCCTCTTTTTGCCATCAAATGATGTTGTTTGATGCAGTTAAGCCTTCCTTGTTGTCAAGTCTAAATCGCCAAACACCCTAGATGAGTTTTTGGGACATTAAACAAGTCTTTTTGGGGTGTTTGAGGTGTTTACGGCCTAAGCACATGCTTGGGCCGTAAACTCCTTTTTTCATGTCTAATCCATGTGTTTTAGTGTCCAAACCCTTCTAGATACATGCCTTAATTAGTATACTAGCTTAACATGAGGAAAAACTTGATCTTTGGCATGATTTTGGGGGTTTACGGCCTAAGGAGCTTCTTAGGCCGTAAACTCCTTTATGGTCCTTGATTCTCATGATTTTGGACTCTAAAAGCAGTAAAGTATGATTAGATTAAGTTAGGGGATGAATCCTTACGTTTGGAAGTCGGAAATTCGCGGATTTGGAGTCGATTTCGGGTCTAGAGAGAGAAAGTAGTGAGAGAGAGGTGTAATTGTGGTAAAAGAGTCCAATTGAAGTGTTCAAGTGTTTTTATATGTCTCGGGTGTTGTACCCGATACACGGCTACTCGATGCTAAAGTTTAACGGGGTTAAAACTTTTTACCCAGGTGAAGTGGTTGAAAAGTAATATAACTTTATTTAGTTAAACGGGGTTAACATTTGCACGTTATAATTACTCATGATAATGCCGGAACATATAATTAACTAAATATTTATTTATTGACGACCCGAACAATACCGAGAAATAACATATAATGACGCATTCCGTTAGTGAAAATAGGGTTTGTAACGGGAATAGATTTGGGGTTGTCACATTATTTAAATAAAAGAGGTTAAATTCCTTCACCCATTCTTGATAAAATACTCATATTGCTTAATAATCAAAACGTAGCATCGTACGATTGTTCCTATTTTTTTAACCAATTGTTACAACACGTTTTTTGGGACTTAGGGGTCCTTTATATACGTGTGTGAGCTGCTAGGGTTTCAGTCTAAACCCTAATGGACAACTTAAACTCTAAGCAGCCCATTAAACCTTCTGGAATAAGGCAATCGACTAAAATATGATGGGCTCCCATCTTAATTTCGTTCACCCCTTGTTCCTTTAGCATTCCGTAGCCCAATAACTCAATTATCCAATAATTTTAGTCCAGTCCCCTATATTTAATTAATCTCTTTTAGCCACAAAATTAATTCTTAATTAATTCTTGACTAATATTTATTCAACATTATGATTTCTCCTTTAATATATTATTCTTATAATATATTCATAAATCATAATTAAACCTCTCTCTCCTTAATTCATCCTACGTATTGCTATGGTGAAGGCAACCCAAAAGCACCATTCTCTTAATTGGGTCAAGTACATACCAAAATAGTTATGGACTTGGACACTAATCCAATAGTCTCCCACTTGGATAAGTCTAATAACTATTTTGCATAACTTCAGAACCTGATCAGCAATCGTAGCTTTCAAAAGCCGTTGTCAACTCTGATCTTATAAGATACGTGTATCCTTTAGATAAGGGATTAGATATTCCTCCATTCTCAAGATATCGAATAGACACAAGACACGAATTTTTAATCATTCTCTTTGTATTGTTTCACAACTTCCGATTTATGACAACTGACAACAGACTAAAATTGAAAACATCAACTTAGTCTCGTCTCACAATCACTCGTGATAAAATCTATTAAGTGATTCACGTGAGCGTGGGTTTAATCTAATACTCTAATCTTATCAAAGCACTCATGAATTATGCAGAAAACTTGTGCTATGTCTAAACACTCTAGACAATCTACAGACATATTCATGCCAGTTGTAACACCAGTCAAAATAGGTCAATAGACAATCACATGCGATTATACCAATCATGTAATGTGATTTTGTAAATTAGTAATCTGATAAACGTACTACTTAGTTCATGATAAATTCTAATACAAATATGAACTTTCTTTACAATACAACTCCAAGTATATGTCCATACGATTCCAAATATATAGAGAACGTCTGAATCTGACTTCGCATAAGGAAGTTGTGATAAACCGAACACTATATATCTCTATAATACGATGAATTTAAAATAGACTTAGAATTATCCATTGGAGTCTAAAAGAGAGTTTTATTACTCGTAAATACCTACGTGTGGATATAAAGAATGTCAAAAACAAAGTTTGTATGCAAAACTTACGACCTTCCGAAGACTCGCCTATCAGAAACCCTAATCTAACTGAACTCACGACGTGAACAAGGGTTTATTCACGATGTGAGGTATCATTTGCCACATATCAGAATCTAGAAGGTGTGACGAGGCTGCGAGGGGATAAGATTCAAACTCACGACATCAACAAGGAGTTTTTCATGAAGTTAGGACTCACATGGCCACCTTCCGAAGCTAAGGACGCAAATGGGAAGTCTACGGGATGAGCATGCAAGACCCACGACGTGAACCTTATGAAACTCACGACTTGAGTTTCTAAAATCCTTACTATAAATAGAAGGTCCGACTTCAGCCATTCTTACACCTAAACTTCTTCTCTTTCTCTCCTTTGTTGAGGCCATCTTGCGTCCTGACCCCCGACGAACTCGTATCGCTGACAGTCTCTGCTTCGATTACATAAAATCACGCTACTAGGGTGAGTTTCACGGCCCCACTTTCTAATATTTTTGGGGGAAAACACATGCTAAATATTATATATACGTTATTATTATGTCTACATGATAGTATATCTGTATCAAAGTAGATAGTTATAATAACCGGGATATAGTTGCTATAAATATAATATTTTGAAAATATACAACTATTGTCAACTTGTTAGCATGCTATTGTTATAGAATTATATTAATGTAGATCTTGATTTATACTTTAGATTTTATATATATTGTGTGCGATATATTTCCGAAGTTATATTCGGAAGTTCTATATGTTAAAAAGTATGTACGTTGTTATTGTTGGTTTTATATCATTATAAAAGTTGTTATGTTATATGTTATTGTTATTATTGGTTTTATGACAAGATAAAACCTGGTTTTACTTCAAGTTATAGCTGTTATACTACCTAAATGTTATGAAGTTAGGAGTAATGTTTAAAGGCAAAGTCTAGTAACTTAGAGTTTTAGACACGAAAATGCTTTTGTTGTTAGAGCTATAGGAAGTCGTCGAAGTCTACATGAGTAATTGTATTCATCAACTAAGATTGGGGATCTTGGTGGAAATCCTCTGAACTCTAACCGTTAATCCCGTGTGAGCAAGGAAGTCATGTATAATTAGTATACGGGTTGACAACCCCACTTGTGATTGTTAGCTACAGTCAACCATAAACAAGTGACGAGCTATCCTTTTATTGTTATTGTTCCGACGTCGATGAAGCGTAATGTGTTGTTTCTCATGGTAAATCATGAGTGTATTTTATCAGAGGTATTGTGTCATAGCAACGTTTATAGGTTCATGGTAGCAATTTGTTAGAAATTTTATACTTTGTCGTATATAAGTATTAATGTTATGTATAAGTTCCCCCCTACTTATACTCTACGTTCGAAAAACGTTTAGGTATAACACTTATTTGATAAGTAGAATATTATACCTGAAATATATACTAAGTGTTGAAGAGTTAAAATGATACTTTCAAAATTATACTTTTGAACTTGGAAAATGTGTTATTTTTATATAGAGTCAAAACTTGTGGACTCACCAGCTTTATGTTGACGTATTTTAAAATGTATGTGTTTTCAGGATCTTGAAAAGCTGGTATGTATTTGACCAAGAGAAGTTTTACTATTATCTTTCTGTTCATTACGAATTATGCCATAGTCGGATATTATATAATAGGTTCTAGAAAAACAGTGATGTAACTTTCAATTATCAATAAAGGTATGTATTTTCTTTAATACTGTTCAATGTATGTTGTATAACTATGATACAAAGAATGACGTGACATCACCCGGTGTTTCCGCCGACGGCCGGGGTGTGACAGATTTGGTATCAGAGCTATTAACTATAGTGAACTAGTACTTTCTTAGGAAAGCACGTCTATAGTTTAGGGCTTACTCTATTAGGTTTAGGTATATCCTGTAGCCTATGATAAAAAGTATTATTAATTATTCTACTAAAGTAACAAACAATTATTAAAGCATGAATATAATAAATAAAATATAGAGTCATATATAAAGACTCAGACCCGCGAAGAGAATACACCTTAATACACGGAATGCTTTTGATCTCAAGGACTTGGATCAAATATTCCAACTAAAGGTTATATGTGCATAGATCCTATCACAGCTAGGTGTAGGTGCGCAACTACATTTTCTTATGATCAAAAAAATATGGAATATTTAATTTGGGAGAAATATTTGATAGACTAAACTCTTGATGATCCAAAATTTATAGGAGTTCCACATGGCACATTCACGAGCATGGATAATCATGGATGATACGGATGAAGAAGAAGATGTTTCATTTCCGAAGATGGTAGGCGAACCTTACTACCCTATAAATCCAACCACCTTTCATCCAATACCTTCTAACGATGGAGCACCTTTACCTTCTAATGAATGGGAAGAGATTGAACCAATGGAAGTGAGCAAACCAATGGAGGAGACAGAATCAGTAGCATTATTTTTACCACCAATGAACACTCTTTATCGTCAAGTTCCAGGATGAGCAAATATGAAATGCACAGCACGTAAATCTATACCAATATGGAAAAAGATTAAGAAGAATCAGAAGGCAACATCTTCAGGAAGTCATAGATTTCAAGATGAACCAGCATGGATAGCCCAAACCATCAATAGGTCGGTGGCAGAAGAAAGAGCTCCTAAGATGTATGAGACTGGTCAATCATCTTGACCACATCCCCCACATTCTTCTGAAGTGAACACCTTATCTCAATTATTAGAGAAAAGTGTAAAAATTGAAGATAAGATGGAAATTGTTGAAGGAAGGGCTATTCATCTCTCTGGAAGAGTATGAAGGCTAAAAGGACAAAGAACGCGAGATGAGGAATCAGTGATGGATGTCCATCATCGTATAAATTTCGCTTATAATGATATGATTACTCATGATGCAAGAATTGCAGAGTTAGAGCTATACAATCAAACCACAAGAAACGAGGAGCGTACAACAGGTCTTGAACAGAGAACTTAAGCACTTGAGGAGCAAGTGGTTAATGTCACTGATGTGCTAGGTCATCACTTGGGTTTCTGGTAGATAAGCTAAAACTAGTGGTTGTGTAAATATAGAAAATCAGACTAGTTAAAGAAAGAAGAGTAAAAGTTTATAGCAAGGATGTAGAAAACCTTGCAAATTTTGTATTGTTTATAGAAACTTTTCTCTCCTTTAAGCCTTAATAAAGTGATGTAACAACCAATAATAATATGAAGCATATATTACAATAATCATTGTGTTATCCATTATGTTCTACACTTTGAAGAATAATTGAAGTATTTAAGTATTCATGTATTAACTTACTAACAGAACTCATAAAATTCTTAATAGGAACTAAAACAAAATGCCTAGAAGGAGTAATCGGCTAACCCCTAACCGTCCATCAACACCACAACAATAACAACCGCAACCATCACCACCAGAAATAAACCCCTCAATAAGTACAATACAACTTGAAGAAATCATATCTCAAAGAATTGATGCGGCTTTATCTAATGTCACAAGAGATGGAGTTAGAAATGAAGGCCATGAAGGGACCACTAGAACATGTACCGACAAAGATTTTATGAATTGCATGCCAAACAACTTTCATGGAAATGAAGGGGTAGCTAATTTGACGAGGTGGATAGAAAAGACAGAGTCCGTATTTCAAATAAGCTTTTGTCCAAACAATTGTAAAGTACGATTTGCAGCATGTACTTTCGCTGATGCAGCACTTACATGGTGGAATAGCCATGTGAATACAATGGGGATTGATACTGTAAATTCCATGAAATGGGAAGAGATAGAAATAATGCTACTAGAGGAGTATTGTCCTATGGAGGAAATACATAAGCTCAAACAAGAATTGTGGACCCTAACCATGAAGGGTTTAGAGATAAAAGCTTATACCTCTAGATTTAATGACATTGCAGTAATGTGTCCAACACTTGTAACTCCTAAATATAAGAAGATTGAGCGATATATCTGGGGTTTAGCATCGCAAATCAAAGGCCTGGTGATCGCATCAAAGCCTACGACTTATCACAGCACCAAGAGGATAGCTCATCAGCTAACCCTCAAAGAGATCCAAGGAACAGAAGTAATCTCAAAGGCCGAGTCTCCCAAATATAGAACAAACAAGCGCAAATTTAATAAGAAGAATCCCAAACAATCATATCAGAAAAGACAAGAAGTGGCAACCAATTATGCAGCCACAACAGTAGTACCTACGCAACCAGAATCTTCATGGTGAAATCAGTGCAACCGTCATCATCCAGGTGACTGTTTTGTCTGCATGAAGTGCAAGAAAAAGAGGCATACTGCTTGTTACTGCAGGAGCACAACACCTGCAACAGTTAATCAACAAACTAATAATGGTACAGGCCATGGTGAAGGAAGAAAATGCTACGAGTGTGGGGAGGTTGGACATATCAAGAAAGAATGTCCAAAGTTATGGAGTCAAGGAGGCATAGAATGTGGCAGGGAGTTTTTGATCGGAAGTAGAGAGGCTATCCAGGACCCTTCGGTTGTATCTGGTACGTTTATCATAGATAATTTATATGCTACCATACTCTTCATCTCTGGAGCAGATCGAAGTATTCTAACTCCGACATTTAGAAAATTGTTAAGTCATAAGTCTAGCAAATTAAAAGAAATCTATGAAGTAGAAATTGCTAATGAAAAATTTGAGAAAACACATGAAATCCTAGAAACTGTCTGTTAACTCTTAATCACTACCTTTTTCACGTCAACATCATGCTAATGCCTATCGGTAGTTTTGATGTCATAATTGGCATGGATTTGTTATCTTGTCACCACGCCGAAATTTTATGTCATGAGAAAGGCATATGACTACCCTTACCAAACGGCGAAGCCCTGATTATCTATGGTGATAAATCTGGGAAGAACCTCAAAGTTATCTCCTGTACAAACACGTAGAAGTATCTACATAAGAAATGTAGCGCATTATTAGCCTACATTGTAGATATGAAGAGAAAGACAAAAGAAATCAAGGACATAGCTCAAGTATGTGATTTCCCTGATGTGTTTCCTGAAGATCTACCTGGAATACCTCCCATCCGACAAGTTAAGTTTCGAATCGACTTAATTCCAGGACCAGTACCAGTAGCGAAATCTCCTTATCAGTTGGTTCCATCTGAAATGCAAGAATTGTCTAGCCAACTACAAGAACTTCTTGACAAAGGCTTTATCCGACCAAGTTTTTCACCTTGGGGAGCACCAATCTTATTTGTCAAGAAGAAGTATGGATCCTTTCAGATGTGTATTGATTATTGGGAGCTGAACAAGCTAACAATCAAGAATCGTTATCCACTTCCAAGAATTGATGATCTATTTGATCAATTGCAAGGATCTAGTTACTACTCGCTGATAGATCTTTGATCAGGATACCATCAACTTCGGGTACAAGAAGACGACATTCCAAAAACAAAATTTAGAACTCGTTATGGTCATTATGAGTTCTTAGTTATGTCTTTTGGAACGACCAATGCCCCAACACTATTTATGGATCTCATGAATCGCGTTTGCAAACCATACTTGGATAAATTTGTAAGCGTATTTATCGATGATATATTGATATATTCACGAACCAAGGACGAACATGGTCAACACCTGCAATTAATATTGGAGCTACTAAGAAAAGAAAAGTTGTACACTAAATTCTCCAAATGCGAGTTTTGGATTAGAGAAGTACAATTTTTAGGTCATGTAGTTAGCAATGAAGGAATTCATGTTGACCCATCCAAAGTCGAGGCAATTAGGAATTGTAACACTCCAAAGACACCAACAGAAGTGCATCAATTCCTAGGACTTGCTGGCTATTACCGCAGATTCAAAGAGAATTTCTCTAAAATAGCCAAGGTGTTTACAACACTAACCCAGAAGGATACAAAGTTCAACTGGGTAGACAAACAAGAAGCTGATTTTCATAAGCTGAAGCAAATGTTGTGTAGTGCACCAATCCTATCCCATCCAAATGGAACAGAAGATTTTGTCGTGTACTGCGACGCATCAAATCAAGGATCGGGATGTGTGTTGATGCAAAAAGGAAAAGTCATCATCTATGCATCACAACAACTTAAGGTGCATGAGAATAATTACACTGCCCATGATCTTGAATTGGGGGTTGTAGTTTTTCCACTAAAAATTTGGAGACATTACTTATACGGTACTAAGTGTACTATTTTTACCGACCACAAGAGTCTCCAACTCATATTCGACCAAAAAGATCTTAATATGAGACAAAGAAGATGGGTCAAATTATTGAATGATTACGAATGTGAGATTCGTTATCATCCCGGAAATGCAAACGTGGTACCAGATGCCTTGAGCTAGAAAGAATATATTAAACCCCGACTGGTACGAGCATTAACTATAACTATCCATTCTAAGTTTACCGCACAAATTAGAGAAGCTCAACATGAGGCTGTAAAAGAAGAAAACATCAAGAACGAAGCTTTGCAAGGAATGGAAAAGCAACTTATACAAAAAGATGATGGAACGTGACACTTTATGAATCGAATTTGGACGCCTAAGTTCGGTGGAGTCGGGGACTTGGTCTTAGAAGAAGCCCACAAGTCTAGATATTCCGTGCATCCATGCTCTGACAAAATGTACATGGATTTCAAAGTACATTATTGGTGGCCAAACATGAAGGCATAAATTGCTACTTATGTGAGAAAATGTTTGATGTGTTATAGAGTAAAGGCAGAATATCAAAAGCCTTCAAGTTTACCTCAACAAACGGAAATACCATAATGGAAATGGGAGCAAATTTCAATGGACTTCATCACTATGTTACCCAAAACTTCTATTGGGTTCAATACTATTTGGGTAATAGTCGATAGATCGACTAAGTCCACCCTTTTCTTACCAATTAAGGAGAACGACAAGATGGATAAGTTGACTAGAGTTTATCTTAAGGAAATTGTCAGATTGCATGGACTTCCAAATTCTATTATTTCTGACCGTGATAGTAGATTCACTTATAGATTTTGGTGATCTCTACAAAAATCCTTAGGAACACGTGTAGATATGAGTACAGCTTACCATCCACAAAGTGATGGTCAGAGTGAGAGAACCATTCAGATACTAGAAGATATGCACCGAGACTATGTAATAGACTTTAGGAATGCATGGGATACTCATTTACCATTAATTGAGTTTTCCTACAACAATAGTCATCATACCAGCATCAAGGTTGCACTGTTTGAGGCTCTTTATGGATGAAAATGTCGTTCCCCTATATGTTGGGCAGAAGTTGGAGATACACAAATGGCCAGAGAATATACAAGCGAGACCTTACGTATTGGACCAGAAATAGTCCACGAGACTACTGAAAAGATCGTGCAAATTAAGGGTCGATTAAAGGTTGCACATGATCGTTAAAAGAGTTATGCTGATGTAAGACGTAAGCCTTTAGAATTTCAAGTTGGAGCCAGAGTAATGTTGAGGATCTCCCCTTGGAAAGGTGTAATTAGATTCGGGAAGTGAGGCAAATTAAACCCACGATATATAGGACGTTTTGAAATTCTAGAAAGAATTGGTTCTGTTGCATACCAACTAAGGTTGCCTCAAGAGCTAAATAATATGCACGATGTTTTTCACATATCAAATCTCAAAAGATATCTATCCGATGACACTCTTGTTATACCTCTCGATGAGATACAAGTCAATACCAAACTCAACTTTTGTAGAAGAACCTGTTGAGATCATGGATTGAGAAGTCAAACGATTAACGCAAAGTGGTTTTCCCATAGTGAAAGTTCGATGGAACTCTTTACGAGGGCCTAAGTTTACTTTGGAACGTGAAGATCAGATGAAAGAAAATTACCCCCAACTAATTGACAAAATCCCATCCACAAGATAAATTTTGGGACAAAATTATTCTAGCGGGGGGAGAATGTAACACCAGTCAAAATAGGTCAATAGACAATCACATGTGATTATACCAATCACGTAATGTGATTTTGTAAATTAGTAATGTGATAAACCTACTATGTAGTTCATGAAAAATTCTAATACAAATACAAACTTTCTTTACAATACAACTCCAAGTATATGTCCATAAGATTCCAAATATATAGAGAACGTCTGAATCTGACTTCGCATAAGGAAGTTGTGATAAACCGAACACTATATATCTCTATCATAAGACGATTTTAAAATAGAATTTGAATTAGCCATTGGAGTCTAAAAAAGAGTTGTAGTACTCGTAAATACCTACGCGCGGATATAAAGAACGTCAAAAACGGAGTTGGTGTGAGAAAGTTACGACCTTCCGAAGATTCGCCTATCAGAAACCCTAATCAGACTGAACTCACGACGTGAACAAGGATTCATTTACGACATGAGGTATCATTTGCCACATCTCGGAATCTAGAAAGTGTGGCGAGGCTACGAGGGGATAAGATTCAAACTCACGACATGAACAAGGAATTTTTCATGACGTGAGGAGTCACTGGCCACCTTCCAAACCTAAGGACGCAAATGGCAAGTCTACGGGATTAGCGTGCAAGACTCACGACGTGAGCCTTATAAAACTCAAGACGTGATTTTCTAAAATCCTTATTATAAATAGGAGGTCGGACTTCAGCCATTCTTACACCAAAACATCTTCTGTTTCTCTCTTTTGCTGAGGCCATCTTGCATCCCGAGCCCTGACGACCTCGTATCGCTGATAGTTTCTGCTTCGATTACATAAAATCACACTACTAGGGTGCGTTACACGGCCCAACTTGCTAATATTTTTGGGGAAAACACATGCTAAATATTATATATACATTATTGTTATGTCTATATGATAGTATATCAGCATCAACGTAGATAGTTATAATAATCGGGATACAGTTGCTCTAAATATAATATTTTGAAAATACACAACTATTGTCAACTCTTTTAGGATGATACTGTTATAGAAATATATTAATGTAGATCTTGATTTATACTTTAGATTTTATATATAATTTGTGCGATATAGTTCCGAAGTTATATTCGGATGTTCTATATGTTAAAAAGTATGTACGTTGTTATTGTTGGTTTAATATAATTATAAAACTTGTTATGTTATATGTTATTGTTATTATTGGTTTTATGACAAGATAAAATCTGGTTTTATTTCAAGTTATAGTTGTTATACTGCCTAAATGTTATGAAGTTAGGAGTAATGTTTAAAGGCAAAGTCTTGTAACTTAGGGTTTTAGACACGGAAATGCTTTTGTTGTTGGAGCTATAGGAAGTCGTCGAAGTCTACATGAGTAATTGTATTAATCAACTAAGATTGGGGATCATAGTGGAAATCCTTTGAACTGTAAGCGTTAATCTCGTGTAAGTGAGGAAGTTATGTATAATTAGTATACGGGTTGACAACCCCACTTGTGATTGTTAGCTACAGTTAACCATAGAGAAGTGACAAAGTATCCTTTTATTTGTCATTGTTTCGGCGTCGATGAAGCGTACGGTGTCGTTTCTCATAGAAATCATGAGTGTATTGTTTCTCATGGTAAATCATGAGTGTATTTTATCAGAGGTATTGTGTCATAGCAACGGTTATAGGCTCATGGTAGAAATTTGTTAGAAACTTTATACTTTGTCGTATACAAGTATTAATGTTATGTATAAGTTTCCCCCTACTTATACTCTAGGTTCAAAGAACGTTTAGGTATAACACTTATTTGATAAGTATAATATTTTACCTAAAATATATACTAAGTGTTGAAGAATCAAGATTATACTTTCAAAATTGTACTTTTGAACTTGGAAAATGTGTTATTTTTATATAGAGTCAAAACCTGTGGACTCACCAACTTTATGTTGACGTATTTTAAAATTTATGTGTTTTCAGGATCTTGAAAACAAGGTATGTATTCGAACAAAAGAAGTTTTACTATAATCTTTCTGTTCATTACGAGATATGCCATAGTCGAATATTATGTAATAGGTTCTAGAAAAGCAGTTATGTAACTTTCAATTATCAATAAAGGTATGTATTTTCTTTAATACTGTTCAATGTATATTATATAAATGTGATACGAAGAATGACGTTACATCACCTGGTGTTTCTGACGACGGTCGGGGTGTGACAACAGTCTTCCTTCATACCTACTTCCAACGTATGACCGACTGTGGAGGTTTGAATAACCCAGTTATTCTGGTAGTCAAAACATGCAAAATTGAAATACAATAATACTTAATCCTATATGGCCCCAAAATTGTTGAGTGTAAATAAAACACTTTTATTTAAACACCTTATTATTTATTCTTTACTGTTTCAGTTAATCAAATTATTACTTGAATTACAACAATAGTTGTCCCATGCTTCGACCATGCAAACTATGTTTACCTATGGTCCATACTTTGTGAAATAGATCAACTGAAAACTTTTCCAATGATGCTCATTTCACAATTCCTTATCCTTATCATTAGTGTAAGAATACAAATTTCGTACCACTATTAGAATATGTCAGATTCTAACATTATATGCAACAATCGTTTCGTAAAGTCATAGCACAAAAGTCACCAAGACTTGGAAAATGAAAATACAAGGTTCTTTATCAGAAATTGTTACAAAACAATTCTGTAGATGTGACGTCTCTTACTCAAAGTAGATTCCTTTGAACATCCTTTTTGCATAAAATTTTCTAATCTAGACATAAATTCTTAATTTCCAACTCCCAATATGGAAACATTTCCATATTTTCCATACGACAACTTATTCTTAATAGAATCTTATCTCTTCACAATAATGTCGATATAGTCCATACAACACTATACTTCCAACTACTCACAAGCAACAAATCCTTGGTGAACCTTAGATCATCCTTCGATAGTTGTTTAATAATTTCAATCAAAAACCGTTATATTCTCTTTTCCCTCTTAATGCGCTAAGCATTTGTAAAATTTTAGAACGATCAAACATTATAGAATATGCAATCGATCCTATACCCGAAGCATATGGGACACGATTCATAATGTCTTACATAAAGACGTGATACTTTACGAGTCTTTTGCTATAATATTTTTAATTGCCATCTTCTCTCAATTTTGATTATGAAAATGGATGTCGTAATCATAACAAAATTTTGAAAATGCGGTTATCCTTTCCATATATAGGATTTCCTCATGTTGAATGATTCCAACACAACATTCATATATATTTGACTAAATTTGATTAAAATTCCCCAATCTAAGCCTTTAGATTTGAAATGAAGTATAATATTTTTCCCTTAATTATAGCAAAACAACTTTTCAGCCCTAGCGACTTTGCAAAGTATAACTCTTGTTTCACATAATTAATATTGTTATCTTGCAATACTTACTATAATAATCATGCTCCCACTAACATGATGATTATTTTGTTATTGGCATAACACTTATGCTCCCACTAGCTTTGACATGTATTCAGAAAACAATGGAACTTCCAGAAGACAACGCTTATTGAATTCCATAAGTTCTTATTTCTAATACTTGAAACTTTGATAAGCCTTTATCTTAGCTTCTTAACTTCATACAAATTTGCCTTAGAAAGCTTACATATGCGTCTAAACAAATTTAGAACTTATGTTACTATGTCCCAAATGTTCAGACTAATTGCCAAATTTCACAATTTGAACTATGAAGAGAGATGTCATAATCATACTCGAATTTGAGAATATAATTTACACAACTGCTATCTCCTTAAAATCTCTCTTAGTGAAAGCATTTCTGTCACACCCTGAAAACCGAAGGCGGAAACATTTCCGGGGTTGACTTCACGTTGAGTATCAAATCCAATGCACATAGTAAGTAAAGTAAAACAATCATACATTACATAGGAAAAGTTTTACAGTTGTGTTACGTTGCATATATATATATATATATATATATATATATATATATATATATATATATATATATATATATATATATATATATATATATATATATATATATATATATATATATATATATATATGAACAAAATGAAACGGGTCTTCTGAGTACTCCGTCTTCAAGCAAAAAGGATCTTCGGGTACCTGTTCTAATGTTGACCTGAGAACACAAGCGGTTTGAAAATCAGCATAACGCTGGTGAGTTCATAAGTGGTTTTGTTTGTGAAATTCTTCAAGTTTCCTTTCTGTTTCTGAAATGTTACACACACCAATAAAATCCCATATTTTCTTAATAAAGGTTGGTTATCGTTTGACAACATGTAATGTAAAGTTGTACATTGAAAAACATGTTTTCTCTTGTAAAGATGTATAGTTAAGTTATCTGGATTGACATACTGTTCTGGTTATGTACCAATGTATTCCCACAAAAGTCCCATACTTTCCTGATTTGTATGTTATCAATTGTAAAAGATGTAAAGTAAGGTTATCTGATTTGTTCCCCTTTCTAGTTATGTAATGTTTTCCCCAGGAAAGTCTCGTACTTTCCTGAATGTTGGTTACCATATATAAATGATGTGTTCTTCTTAAACCTGGTTATGTACAAGGTTTCCCAGGAAAGTCCCATACTTTCCTGAATGGTAGTTACTATATGTAAAAGATGTTTTCCGAATATGTAGTTATGTTCAATGTTTCCCCAGGAAAGTCCCATACTTTCCTGAATGTTGGTTTCCAATGTGAAAGATGTATACTAGAGAACTGGTTATCTTGTGAATTGTATAAGGTTGTTCATTATTACCATAAGTAAATCTTTGTTATCCTAATTGCGAGTTCCATAACCATACAATGGACTAAACCTGTGGCAATAAGTAGTCCACATACTTATAACTTTTGTCACCCTTGAACCAATTCGGTTCGGCTGTAGCTAGCAGCCAGGTGTGGGGTAGTCAGCCCCGTATAGATCTATACACTCTAGTCACGCTCTCTAAATCCCAGAGATTCTGGTTACGGGTGTAGTCCTCCACTCGCATATCTCTGTGGAGTTTTCGCCGAGGATGTGTCTCCAATCATACATGATTAACAAATTTACTAGTAATAATATGATAGTCCTCAACTCGCGTATATATATGGAGTGTTACCGAGGATAAAACAGAGTACAAGTATTATGTTCAAATGTTCTAATGTCATGCTTTTAACTGATAAAATGTGGGAATCCATTTGTGAAATATATGTAAAACATAACAGTTTAAAACTCATTTCATAAATATATGTTACGTGATCTGTATGTTCAATCGGTTATCAGTTGTAATAATCAGTGTTAAAAGCATATAAAATGTGAAACACACATATGAAAACATGTTTTGAGTACAAGTAATCCCTTATACCTAGCTTGTGTTCCCCCCTGAAAACAGTGAAAACAGTGAAAAAGGGTAGGGGTATGAACTCACCGGACTAGGAATTGCAACGGTTTCGGACACTAGACGTTGGTTCGGGGCTTGATTACTCGTGATGTCCCTATGTAAAATGTAATAACGTCCATATATATACAATTAGGGCTACATTCACTAATTATATGGAACATTAAACTCCGATGAGGTTAAATACCTCAAAACAAGCGTTTGGAGTGACCCGGGTGACATCTTCGGACGTGTATTGGCACTCGGGACTTGGGACTTGAGTTTACTCCCCAAGAGTAAACATTTGAGGGAGTTTACAACCACAAAACACACACATACATGAGTTTACGGACGTAAACTCATATTTGTGTGATTTTGAGTGTTTAATGGCTTGATTGGACTTGGGGATTGTTGGAATGGATTTCTAAAATGCCTTGAAATTGATTAAATGAATTTATACCACTTAGAAGGGAGTTTACGGCCCTAAACTTGGAGTTTACAGCCGTAAACTCACCCATGGTCAAGAATGATTAATTTGAGGTACAAAGGACAATCACATATAATTATAGTTAATTTTCCAAGCCTTGTTATCAATTTTGGGCACCATATAACATACTTTTAGGAGTTTACAGCCCAGAAGCATGTTCTATGGCCGTAAACTCTCCTATGTTCTTGAATAACTAATTTTTGATACTTAAAACAATCACATGTGATTCTAGAAATTTATCCAAGCCTTTGGGGTGAATTAGGGGCATCATTTGACATAGATTTATGAGTTTACGGCCGAAGGGTATGTGCCTAGGCCGTAAACTCTTATATGTAGGGTGATTGATGTGTTTAAGGTCCCCAAACTATTTTTAGATGGATCTAGGATTTACCACAAGGTTGTTGGTTAAGTTACAAGGCATTTTGACATGTTTTAAGGAGTTAAATCCCCATGTTTGAGGAGTTTACAGCCCAAGAACAAGCCTTGGCCGTAAACTCTCTTTTGTCCCTCAAAATTCATGTTTTAAATGTTTCAAGTCTAGATTTGCAAGCCCCAAGGTCATATCTAAGTCCTAACTATGATTTGGAAGGGTTAATTGGCTTAAAAAACCCATTTTTAAGTGTTTACGGCCCAAGCTTGATCCTTGGCCGTTAACACATGTTCTAGGTCCTAAAACTCAATTTAAACATCAATTTGAAGGCTAAAGAGGTTAGATAACAAGTTAAGGGTGGTACCTCTTTGATTTGGAGCCTTAAATCTTTGTTTTCGGACCTTTGATTATGGATGAGGAGAGAGGTTGGAAATGTTTATTGAAGAATGGCCAAAAGCTTCAAATGATGGCTTAGAACACATTATATAGTGTCTAAGTTTTGGACACGGTGGAATTCTACCAGATACCGGCGTTAGGCGAGGCTTTTGGTCGTACCCGATTAGGTTGTCGCAACCCGATATGGTAAATTCTAGAAATATTCCGATCACTAATATGGGGTTTTAAAAATGATCTCTAAATGTATTAAGACACCCATTAAGTCATTTAAGATACGTACTAGTTAATGACTTAATTAAACAAGAAAATCATAATCGAATTTGGAAACGACGATTGGTTGCTTAAATTGAACTACGAAAGAGTTACAAGAAATGGCACAAAATTTCGGGTTGTTACAATTTCCTCACAATCATTTTCATGAAGGAGGGGAACCTTATGTCACTTAGATTTTATAGTGTATGTGTTCCTATCAATATGAATTTTGCCAAAACCATGGTTTGTGACAAATCCAAACTTATATGGAGTGAACTTGTTCAATCTTGATTTCTTGCCTTATGGTAACACGAATGCCCACCATGTCTTCCAAGTTGTTTAGGAAATCACCCTTACATATCAATGTACTTTCCATTGATCAAAGTGCTTCCCTTTATGAATTCAAATGAGAAATCATAGAAATCACATACATAGTTAACTCAAATGGAATGGCACATAAACTAGAGTATGTCAGTCACGATACGTCGCCAATCTCAAGTCGTGTGCTAGTGATTTAGTATCAGTTAATTCTTGATTAGCTATTGAACTTTTCAAGACAATTAAGACTCCCACAGACTTCTTGAAATATATGCTTCTCTTTGTCAAGGAACTTTTCTTGACAAAACAAATATTCAAGAGTTAGTGTGAAATCCTATGAAGACTAACACTTCGCTCAATTGGTTCTTGTTGGTCTTTGTCTTCTGCGAGACATCACAAATTACCAATTTCAAATATGCAGGAACAATAAGACCTTTTCCAATTCCACATTTTTTGAGTGTTATAAACCTACTAAAGACGTCTCACTCAATTTGCAATCTTGGAGTATGAATCTAAGACATACAAATGTACTAAGACTCGCTTAGAGGATCAATTGAGATATCGTTCTTAATCATTAAGACTATCATAAAACACAATAAAAGGTACTCTCCCTTCTTCTTAGAATAGATAAACTTTTATCTTTCTTCCTACTTGATTCTTCTTATTCGTTCTACTATTGATTGAAACTCTTTCAATCAACTCAGAATTATATTTAATCATTACAAGTATAATTATATTTACTAAACATTAGTAAATCATGACGAATATCTTTGTCACTCTTGTGACAGACTTGATCAACGTACGACCTAGTCTACTCGATCTCCTATACCATTAATTGACACTTTGTCAATGAATTAGTCTACATTTCCCAAATGCGAAAGTTTTTCATTCATCATACAATACATGTTGCATGATTCCAAGTTTCTATCCAATTGAAACTTGGGTGATGAGAAACTCTCCCTATTTGGTGAACTTTTGAAACTACCACAAATAGAAAAAACTAAGAATCATATCCAATTCAACATTGCTAAATTTAGAAATACACAAATATCCATTTTCACACATGTCATTGCAAGGAAAAATAAATAAATAAAACTCGAAATTTAGTTTATTGCAGAAAAACTTGTCCGTAGAACGCAATTCAACTAAAAACTATGCTATCACTCATTCCTAAGCAATTTATTCTAACTCTAAAGTAGCAGCTCAAAAATCTGATCTTTGAATCTATGCGATTGAAATTCATTTCTTCATGATCAGATTCATCACACTTATTTCTTAAGCTTCCATTCTTTTCTTTGATCCTGCAAAACATCAAAATATAATCTTATCACATCATGTATTAAGAATCTAGAATAGGAACTTAAAAGGAGCTAGATAGTGGATTTTACCTGATATATAGCCATATGCCATAACTCTCTCATCTGTTAGATCTCTCAGGTAGTTTGGGCAGCTTCGTCTCCAATGCCCCTTCTCTTGGAAATAAAAGCAGATGGACTCCTATGGCACGTTACATGGTACAATCTCATATTTATTCCTTCATGGACTTCCAGTTTTGCCAGTGTCCATTAAATTTTGGGATTTTGATTCACTAGACAGATTTGCTTGACCAGCACACTAAATCATTGCTGATTCAGGAGCTATAAGCAAATTGGTAAGATCTATTAGGGTCACATCATGTTCTATCGTATATTAGTTTCTTATGAACTCACTATATGATTCAGGAAGTGACTGAAGAACCCAGTCAACAACCAACTCACCTGAAATCTCGACACCCAACATCCTTAACCTGTCAATGTGTGACTTCATCTCTAAGATGTGTACACACATGTTTCCCATTTTCATGTTTACTTGCCATAAGGGCTTGATTGAGCTTGAACTTTTCAAGCCTTTGAGCTTGTGGGTTAGGGAGAATAGTCGGAGGAGGTGGAGAAAGTGAACCATGACTCTCATTTCCTTGATCGTATCTTGGAACGTCGTCTTCATTTGGAAAGCATGTTCCAAAGGATTTGGGAAGACCATTGTAAGATTTTGACATCTACAAAACAAAAGAAAATTCAAGTAAGTTGATAAGAATCCTTGATGTAACACCCAAAATGAAACTTCAGGGTAGGTAAATGACGATTTACCAATTTCCACCATGAAAAACAAAAATGAAGTTTATGTTTTAAATAAACTGAAACTCCTAGATCTTTTGAGATTCATTCAACTTTTCAATGGCATGTTTAATCTCGATTATGCCCGTCAAGTTTGCGACTGGGATGCCGAGGATGACGAACAAGGTGTGAATGACCATACAAATCTAAGTGGTGCACTCAATACTACTATCACAAAATCAATGTGTCGGTTAGCCATACACATTCATTGAACTATGATAAACATCGAGCCACCCTTCGCCACCAATGTCAATCCTAAATTAGTGTGTCGGTAAACCGCACACGCTCCACTAACATCTAATAAGGGTACGAAGTGTAATTCCATGGATTAGCATACAATTTCACATTTTGCCTAAAGTAGCTAGAATTTGGGAATTTGTAAAAGTGTGTAGTTACTTTGTACTTCATTATACGTATAATGGAAGGTTTCATCCTATCCTACCTGTTCGAATAACGACCCTATACTAGCCAAGAGTGTGGTGGGTAAGAGTGGACACCCATTTAATCACCATTTTATAGGCAATTTCCTTAAACACCCCTTATAGACCAGCTTCATGAATGAGGCATACTAACAGTAAGACTGATTGTTTACACATACATATATATAGTATTAGACTTTTAATGTTACATATAGTATAGGGTGTATTTTACACTTTTAAAATACTAGGTGGTCTAATTTAGTAAATCAAAATTTTAATTTAATTAAATATAAACCAAAACTTTATGGATTTATGAAATCTCTTTTAATTATACACTTTAATTAATTAATAAAACAATAAGGATGTAAATTGGAGTTTTCAAATTACTTATGTTTTTAGAATTTAAACTTTCACATTAAGACTTTTAATTAAATTTTAAAATCCAAAACTTGAGGGCAAGTTTTGAAACTTCTTTAAACTTAGGGTTTAGAATTTAAATATTTCAAAATTAACCTTTTAATCAAAATTTAAATTCCAAAACATTGAGGACAAGATTTCGAAAATTTTCAAAACATTGGGATTTAACTATTTAAATTTCAATAACAAAACTTTTAAGTTCAAATTTAAACTATAAAACCTAAAGGGGAAAATTGAAACTTTTTCACAAGATAATTTAAATCTAAATTAAAAATAATCAATTTTTATCTAATAAAACAAAAGATTATCTAAATTTTGACAATTATCTTCTATTTTGGCAAGGATAATCTTCAAATATTGATAGAAATCAGATTTTAATAATAAAAAACGTTTTAGGTAATTATCCACAGTCAAAACAGGTCAAAATCTCTAAATCAGCTCCATCTGACTCTCTGACACGTCGAGTCAAGCTTGGACTCGTCGAGTTCAGTATGGACTCGGTGAGACACCTAGTTGACTCGGCGAGTCAAGTCGAAAAAACCCCAAAAATTCAATTTTCAGCCAATTTTTTCGATCAAAAAGTATCAAATTCACTAACAAACAGCCCTAGTCTGTGAAACCACTGATGGGTTTTGAGCACTACATCATTCCTACGGTGTAGATGTAAACCCTAATAGCCTTTGTATTTAGTTTGTCTAATGAACATACAATTGAATATCCAAAGCTATAAACCTTAGATCTAGCATACAATTAATCATATTAAAATAAAATAGGGTTTAGATCTTACCTTTGATTGTTATATAGCAATAACAATCCATTCCTTAGCTTTCGAAAGCTTAGTGCCTCAAGTGTTGCACCTCTAACGGAGTCACAAACACCACTAAGCTATTGGATGAATGAGAGAAGGGAAGTGGCACCCAAAACATCATAAACACCACATGTTTTTGCGGACTTAGTGTTCCTTTATATACTTGTGTGGGTTGCTAGGGTTTCAGTCTAAACCCTAATGGATAGCCTAAACTCTATGCAGCCCATGGAACCTTCTTGAATAAGGCTATGGACGAAAATATGATGACAGACAAGCAAACTGAGCTTAACAATAATGATTTGGTATGAAAGGTCAGTCACGAAGAAAGACCATCTCGAGACTTAAGGTTTCGGATCGAGTAAATGTTATCATACTGCCAGGGACTAGTTTATCTTCAGGTTTTAGAACTCTGTAAGGGTTGGTTGCGGTTGCCTTGAATGGCTAGGGTTATGCACGAGATTGTAGTTCAAGTTGTTTGGCGTGTTTGGAATGAGAAGAAACGATTTCGAGGACGAAATCAAATTTAAGTGGTGGAAAGTTGTAACATCACGTTTAAAATGGAATAATTGAATAATAAACTCAGAATCCCGAGAAGAAATTATTGTTATTATTGTATGTTATTATAGTCCAAAATCCGATAGTAATTAGTGGGGTGTTGTTATCTGGGCGCCAAATGATAGACTTTTGATTTTTTAGGGTTTTAGTGTAAGTTCGGGACTTATTTTGTAAGGATTTTAAAAGGCAGGGTGTAATGAGAAACTTGTGGACTTATTCTGCAAGGATTTTGGGATACCAGGGGCTGATTGGTAATTTTTAGACTTGTGCTGAAAGGAATTTTGTAGAGTAGGGGTTGCAGTGAAAATATTGGATCTTAACTGAATTAAATTGTGGAGTCGGGGGACAAACTCTTAAAAATGTATCATATTTTCGTTTGGAACACGGGACATAAACCCGACTCCCTTCTGTCGTCATCTTTTTCCTATGCATATAAAACATAACTTCAACTAACCCTAACCCTAAAGAATATAGTAGTCACCACCCTTGTACCTCCCTTTTCCCAGCCGCCACCCTCACCATGGACCACCACCTTGTATCCCCATCTCCGGCCACTACTACCTTATTAAGCTCAAGCATCAACCACCGGCGTTGCCACCATGCTGAAGATGCGATGCCATCGTCAACCGCTTCCAACATCGTGTTCACCGGAGACCGTCAGCTCTCATCTTCGTTCTTTTCTATCAGAGGTATTTGTTGGACATAGTGTCTAAGTCCACGACTATATTTGGTATGTACTTGACCCGACCCAGCATGGTCCATTTGGGTTGCACTTCACCCGAACAATTTATGGATAATATTTGAGAATAGTACAAGTTATGATTTATTAATATATTATAAGTTCTAATATATTAATATAAGATCACTTATACTTGATACACTAATGCTTTACAATTCTGTTATTCCACACTGTATGAATTCACATCGCGATGATATGTCTTCGATTATTACACACTCATTCGTAGTTAGATGTACATCTGTGCTTATATAGATACATATAAGTAACGATTGAAAGACTTAGGAAGGCTCATCCGCCCTATTTCGCTTTCTTCGTTGAGATGTGGTCTGGTGGGATCAGGTGGCCGTCCGAAAGTCGTTAGGTTCATTAGTTATATACTATGTATATGAGTATGGACATACAGGAAATTCTCTAGTCAAGTCAGTTGAGAGTCTCTACCTCTATTCTACACTTACTTTAGAAACACACTACCCACTGTTTGGAAGTCTCTATCTCTAATACGTCACTTGCATCCGAAATCCACTCCCTTCTAGAAACACACTATCCTCTATTTGGGATGCATTTTCGGGACGCGGCCTTCTCCGCCGTCTAGTTAGTAACCAGAGTCTCCTGTAGGGAGAGCGGACATTGTGTGTATAGGCTTATACGAGATTGACAACCCCGCACCCTGACTGCTAGCTACAGTCCACGGCCTACCAAGCCAAGGGTGACAAATGTCACATTATATAGATGCTTGTAGGGCGTCTAGAACTCTAGTCAGTATGGTTACGAGTATCCTGGGTTGCCATATAATTCATGGCTTTAAGGTAACGGTGTTTCGTCAGCGATTTACACTGTATGCTGATCTCACCTTTTTCAGAGTCACACTGTTTGACCTTGCAAGATGTGTCTTTCATGTGATACTGTCTGTGGTCTGTAGTCTCTGTTTTGACCTTGCGAGATGTACCTTTCATTTGGTATCGTCTGCGGTCTGTCTTCACTGTTTTGACCTTGCGAGATGTACCTTTCATTTGGTATCATCTGCGTTCTGTCTTCACTGTTTTGACCTTGCGAGATGTACCTTTCATTTGGTATCGTCTGCGGTTTGTCTTCACTGTTTTGACCTTGCGAGATGTACCTTTCATTTGGTATCATCTGCGGTATGTCTTCACTGTTTTGACCTTGCGAGATGTACCTTTCATTTGGTATCGTCTGCGGTCTGTCTTCACTGTTATGACCTTGCGAGATGTACCTTTCATTTGGTATCGTCTTTGGTTTGCGTTCACTGTTTTAGACCTTACCAGCTGTACCTTTCATTTGGTACCTTCTGGGGTCTGTGTCTCCACTTGTTAGACTGAACCAGGCATATCGTATGTTTGATACTTTCCTGGAGTCTATGGTTCTTTGCCTTAGTCAGCAGTGCTCACTGCTGAGGCATATGATATTCCCTGATGTCATTTCTTTCCTCAATAATCAAATTCAGTATTTTGATAATGACAACAATTTAGGGAAAACTACTTTTTACCCTACATCACTGACCAGTCTTGGTAGAAGGCTGCTTTTATTAAAGAAAATATAGGATTTTCTGGAAAGGACTCTAATACACTGAAATCTCTTAAACTATTACTTTCTTAAGTTATTTGAATGAAATGTCACTGAATGCTTATGAACTCACCAGCATTTGTAAAAATGCTGATACTCGCTTTTCAAATAACTTGTATTCTCAGGTCAGCAATTAGACAGGTACACCCTCGGAGCTGTTGATGAAGATGGCTTAATACCTTGCCGTATTTATTATATTTACTTGCATACTTTGAATACTTGTAATGTAACCATGTAAAACTATTACTATTAATGCAATGTTTTGTTGTACTTTGATTAATATAATGCATGTGTTGTGATAGTTGACATGACGTCATCCACCCCAGAACGTTTCCGCCGTTCCGGTTTTGGGGTGTGACAGATTGGTATCAGAGCATTGTTTATAGTGAACTAAGTATATCAATTCATAAAAGATATATAGCCTATAAATACAAAATGGATAAAACACTCTGACCAAGAATTATACTTTAAAATATAACCATATTTTACCAAAGTATAATAACATCCGAAATCTAAGCACTCAAACACAAGTATCACAAGAAGAACAAGAATAAAAGTCTTCGGATGTTGAGCACTACAGACAAATTTGGGCAGTTATGTAATTGTACGCTGGAATAAATGTGACCTGATCAACTACCTTTATTCGAGATGCGATAAACGTGTGCTCGGGAGTGGTTGTGGTGTGCAACAGGTGTAAAACTTACCAACTAGGATTTGTTAGAGCCAAACATAAAGTTAAAATACTATAGGAGTATTTTAGAACGCTAAAAGATTCACACTAAACCCAGAATCATAATTCAAAGATAAGGACCAAACAAGAATTAAAATACCATAGGGGTATTTAGGGTACATAGATAACCTTGCGTGAATAACTAAAAGATCCTTATTGACATACCTATAACTACAGAAGGTATACTTCCAAGGTTATATATAATAAGGATCCCATAGGCTAAGAATGTGTGGTATCGCTCTATTTCCTTTTCCTCGTTGGGATGTGGTCCTAGAGTAGTACCACGTATTCGAAGGCCTATCGGATCTAAGCTATTTATGATTTGTATACCCTGTGTAATCGTAGCAGGACTCGATACGGATCATCCAAGAAAATGTCAATAATCTGATAGGATTCTTTAGACATTTCCATTCTCGCACGAACCCTGTAGAAAACCCTACCCACTTCAGTGCATAACAGAAGAGTTGATTCCGACCCCAAAGAAGTTCATTTAGAAGATTTCCTGTTCGGAAATAAATGAACTGGGTCGAGACTATTGAATGCACCAAGTGCCCATATTCTTTTAGGGGCAACGGTGGGAAATTCGCCTAAACTTCTGAGATTCCCAGTCATCCATCATGAAGTGATGACACCCATAGTTGGGATTAGAAGAAAGGTGGAGTAGAAATTGAATATGTCCATACGAGAAAAGAACCCTAGGAAACTACCCGAAGGAAACCAACGCCGATTCCAGTCAAAGATACGAGGCAGACCGAGAGAGTCAGGACATGGGACCCGGGAATTGTCTTTTCCTCGTGTTCGTCACGTTAAAACACCCATAAATAATACAATTTAGTGAGTTAGTGGTTACACTACTCACGCTATGTGTTAGGTAAATCGCCTTGTTCCCGTTGCCAGTAATGCGCTTAGAGTGGATCCCCACACCACTATGAGGTTATTTAGCCATAAGCCCTCATGAGTCTCTCTTTCTGCAGCTTCATTTCGAACTGTTCTCAAATCTCTCCAGGCCGGAGAGTGAAACCTTTCTCAGTATAAAGGTAACTTAGTAGGAACGAATCGCATCTTATGGCCTTTTTTCTGATATTCATACACCCACCTCGATTTCCAAGACTACATCAGAGGGATGTAGGTCGACGTTCAAACAACCAATACTTGAGGCACGGGAAAATTTATGCCTAATGCGACCAAGACAGAAATGTCCAGGGTTAACCATCTTCTCTCATTGCCTTGTATTCCTTTTTGTGTAGTAAAACCATACCACCGAAGAAGCGTAACCAACCCACAAGCAAGAAACCTACTCTCTTATTCGATGAAGCTACGTTCCAAGCTGCAGTCTCCGCAGCCGTAGCAGCTGTCATGGCTCACCTAAATGCTAACAACGCCAATGTTAGCAAGGTGCCCGTCAGAAATTCCAATCCTAACAATGGACAGCATCAACCCAAACTTCCATACTCAGTCACCCAAGAACCTTAACCGAACCTACTAAAGAGAAAAGTCAAGATAGAGGAGGGAAGTACCTCGGCTCAAGGACCTTCCGAAGGGCAACGAGCTGAGGCAGTCTGTACCCTTTTCAACCCTTCCCTCCTGACTCCAAGAAGACCGTATCTAGGAGACCTTCCCCACTGCATCAAGTGCAGCTACCATCATCATGGTGCCTGTCGGGAACTCTATTGTGCTAGGTGCCACATGAAGGGGCATACTGCTCGTGTATGCAGAACTCCGGTGGAACGTATTGCATCAATCGCCAATGCGGTGGCCACACAGGTTTGCCGCCTATGTGGCGAGTTTGGACACTTCAAGAAGGACTGCCCAACCGAAGAGAAGACAAAGACACAAAAGGAGCCTGACACTACTGCTTAGGGAGAAACGTCAAGGAACTTGGTAGATTTTTGGTACGACTCTCGATCTCAGATAACTAAACTAAGAACAATAAAGGACTAATTCAAATGCAAATTCTTTCCAGTAAGGCGAAAGTTGCAGCACTGTTATAAAATTTAAAATTCATTAGGTAAAACTATAGTGTCTAAACATATACGTTACGGCCATGTATATTTAAGATGGACAGACCTAGAGTGAGTGAATGCCGCCTCAGCTCCTGTTCCTCATTTGGTTGTGGATTTAGGGCGGCGTCGCTCAGCCAACGGTCCTCCCCACCTTAAATTTACATGACTAGTATATGTGAGGTGATTATAGAAATGCCTCGTGAGAATCCGTTCATGAAAAGATACTCTATTCGGAAACACTTAGAGCTCTCTATAGTTCCGCGTCGACTCCACCAGTCCAAGTATCCGCGGTAGTGATACGTAGGACGGAACCCGAGATGCCTAGAACTAGTGTGCCTGTTCGGCACATGACTCTATCGATCTTCACTTTACATCATGTCGGGGTGTGCCAACTTCGACGACTCTATCGATCATGGTTTGACTACGTGCAACCATGTGTACATTCTTAGTGCTGTGTCAAAAGAGCTTTGTCTATAGCCATATCGGCAAATAAAGGTTCTTCCGAAACTGAACCTAACACAAATAAACCAACCAAATACGATCCGTCGATCGTCCCTCTTATCTCAAACCTTTCTATGTACCCAAAGGAAGATACCATACACTGTTGACCGACCCCTCGTAGTCAGATAAACACCAAATCGAAAGACACTGCAGATACTTCAGGAAATGACAACGATCCGAGGCATACCTCTTAGATTCCCCCGGGAGACCCTTCGCACCTCGCACATCAGGTTCGTGAACCCAGAAGATAGAACTCATGAGACTGACCGCTATAATTAGGTATACGCATAAGTGCGACATATAATTGAGATCAAAAAGATTAAAGGTGTGTGTTTCCTCTGTATTCCCTGTTCCTCGTTGGGTTGTGGGTTTGGGGTGCAGTCGCACAGCTGAACGTCCCGCCGACCTCAACTGTATATTGCTCGCATACACGCGGTATTTGCGGTTAGGCTTGGTATGAGCTCTACCACGGATCTCTTAGCAAAACACCTTCACCATATTCCATAACATAGGAGCCGAAGTCAAGAAAATCACTACGGGTTGAGCTCTTAAGAGTTCCGAGTGAGAAGATTCTATACTCACTAGATTCGACCTAGACCATGAAAACCCAGAACCTTCGGATGAGTAGTTGCAGTATATGCCCGCACTACTCCGACACTTCGTCCACCTCGTTATAGACAAGTGGTGTCTATCATCCTCCACCCTATTGAATGGAGGAAATCGTCGTCGCCCTGTAGACGATGGAATACATTCTCCGAAGTGAACACTAGGATACCGAGAACCACAGGATAACCATCGCAGCCAAGAATATTTGGTCAAGTGTGAAAGTAGTTGCGTTAAATCTCATGACCCGGATCCCGAAGAGATCATAGGCTTGACACCAGTTGTGGTGTTAGTCGAAGGGTTATGCAGGAACATACACCTTCCACGCTAGGATAAACCACAGTCTTAAAGATTCATTGGACTATTAGGTGTTCCACAAATACTATCTCACGCAGAGATAATAGAACTACCTCCCGAGATAGTCCAACACTCGTTTAGTGAAACCCCATCTCCTCGACCCTTAGAGTTTCCGTATCTCAAGCTTCGTTAGTGCAGGTTCATTTTGCACGAGCGCGAGATAGATACTCTATAGAAAACGAATAACCATAGTCACGCAACCCACTCGACGATCTAGAAAGTCTCTATCAGCCAGTTGACAGAAAAGATGAAACCAACGACCCCTCGAGATTTCTAAGAACCAACCTAAAGGACTACACTACCAGTATGAGAGAGAACGTTAGGAACTTCGGAATGGAGATCACGCCAATGATGATCATGCCATAGAAGTACACTATGTTCTAAGTACTGAAAATCTCCACCCTTCCGAGAGTGTAAGACCATCCGAAAATCCTCATGGAGACATGGTCCAACCCTTTTTAGGCCGCTACTACTTTCGGATATACCACAAGGTTCACATTCGATCGATCCACTTCATAGACTTGATACGTGAATTCCCGACAACACTCTTCGTACCTCACTTATCTTGATAGAATCCATCAAGAACCCTAACCTTGTAGATACACCAGTTGGAACCCACTAGCTACACGAGACGGAATCCGCATCCCGTACGCGAGGGTCTATTGAAATGACAAACACTCTCTTACCTCTACTTGGCCATTCATACCTACTTCCCTGCCTAGACCTGAATTTCGGGACAAAATTCCCTCTAACGGGGGGATGATGTGACAACCCAAGTTGCCCCGTTACATTTCCCTGTTACCGTTAACGGAATATTCCACTTTTCAAAAGTTCCGTTAATGAGAAGTCGTCAAGTTTAATAAACATTTCAATTGTGTATGTTTATATGCCGTTAAGTCGTGATAAAAGGAAATAAAAATACATAACACATATTTCCATTTAATTGGAAATGTTAAGTTTTATTATTACGACCACTAAATCGGGTGCGACCAAAAGCCCCGTTTAACGGCAGTATCGGGTAGAATTCCACTGAGCCTTGACTCAAAACCCTATGTAAGGGTGAGTGGAGTCCATTGGAGACTTTTTACACTCTCTCTCTCTCTATACTCTTTCTCTAGACTCGTTTTAGCCCCGAATCCGCAACCAAACGCTTCCAAATTGTAAGTCTGCTTACCCTAGCTTATTCTAAACATATTGATGTGTGTTTATAGCTCAAAAATCGGACTTAAAAGCAATAGAGAAGGAGTTTATGGTCTAAGAACCTCCTTAGGCCGTAAACACCCAAAATGAGGCCAAAATGACCCAAACTTGTCCTTATAGGTTTGGAAATAAATAGGGGAATTAGCCTAGGGGTGTTTAAACACTAAAATGCATGGATTAAGGACTCAAAGAAGAGTTTACGGCCCAAGCACATGCTTAGGCCGTAAACTCCCCAAGTCATGGTCCCAAATGCACTTCAAACTCATCCTAGGGCTTCATACATAATTTAGGAACTTATCCTCTTGAGTTTAGACCCTTGAAACACTCGAAAATGAATTATAAAAGGGAGTTTACGGCCAGACAAGGGTTAAGGCCGTAAACACCCTTAAACATGCCCAAAATGTTGGTTTTTGTCCCCAAATGGCCTTAGACTATTTCTATAAAATGCTAGGAAGGATTTAAGGACTTAAACACAACCAATGGAGGGATAAAAAGGATTTTACGGCCGAAGAAATTGTCTAGGTTGTAAACTCCCCAAAACCCACTCAAATGATGGTTTTAATCCTCCAAAATAGCATCATACTTCATTATAAATCACTAGAAAGGCATTAGGGGCTTTAAACTTCCCAAAACTCTAAGGATTAGAGTTTACAGCCGTAAACTCCTTTAGGAGTGGTTCCTTGGCCGTAAACTCATAGATCAAGCCCTTAGAGGCCTCAAACCCACTCATGCCTTTTATGAAAAGTCCTTAGAAAAATCCCATGAGTAAGCTAGAAGCATTAAACACCCAAGAATATGACCTTGGGAGTTTACGACTGTAAACTCCCTTGGGTTAGGCTGTAAACTCCAAATTGGTCGACATTAATGCTTTAAAACCATTCACACACTTGATGTTTGAGTTTAACAAAGTTCCACAACTAATAGGAGACCCTTAGCACCCTTAAACGCTACCCGGGACCCCAAACACTTAACCAAAGGTGTTTTCCGCTCCTTTGAGCGCGTATATTTGTGTAATTAGCATTAAATATACTAATTCTAATATGTTAAATAGGTCATTGAGTGTGTTCGAGTCCTTACGTGGCACCGAACGCCCAAACAACACTCTCGTCGGACCTACTTACACCAGGTGAGCTCATACCCCTGAATGAACCTTTTTAAATGGTTTTGAATGTTTAATACGGGGGGGGGGGGGGGGGGGGAATGCAAGTTAAACATGCCAGTTATCACATCAATTACATGTGATTGATAACCCGCATGCACAAGATTTTACCACTTTACACTGTTTTACCGAGTGGGATACTATAATGACTTTTACTTAATTCATAACTTTTACTTGTACTGATTTATCCAAATTCATTTTAAATTGGTTTATGAAAGATCCTCTAAGGTTTTTAAACATATGTTACAAAAGAAATACAATTTGGTATTTTCTCTGTACTTAAAGGCTTTTCATTAAAGATTCCCTTTTTAGACGTATATTTTTACTTGTTAAATACGGCTGCTTCGCTTGTACTTATTTTATACTCCTGCTTGGTAATGCTTTCACTTATATTTGTAGTCACGTATACCTGATGACGCTTATACTTATTCACGCTCTTACCTAGTGATACGATTTCTTCTTCACTTATACTTGATAACGACTCTACTTCACTTATACTTGATACGCATATGCTTCACCTATTGTCGCCTCTACTTCGTGAAATGCTTATACTTGTTCGAAACCTCTACTTCACTTGCGACCGATCCTACTTCACTCGTTAGACACTCCTACTTCACAAGAATCACTTATACTTGATACACTGATGCTTTACGATTCTGTTATTCCACACTGTATGAATTCACACCACGATGATATGTCTTCGATTATTACACACTCATTCGTAGTTAGATGTACGTCTGTGCTTATATAGATACATATAAGTAACGATTGAAAGACTTAGGAAGGCTCATCCGCCCTATTTCCTTTTGCTTCGTGGAGATGTGGTCTGGTGGGATCGGGTGGCCGTCCGAAAGTCGTTTGGTTCATTAGTTATATACTATGTATATGAGTATGGACATACATGAAATTCCCTAGTCAAGTCAGTTGAGAGTCTCTACCTCTATTCTACACTTACTTTAGAAACACACTACCCACTGTTTGGAAGTCTCTATCTCTAATACGTCACTTGCATCAGAAATCTACTCCCTTCTAGAAACACACTATCCTCTATTTGGGATGCATTTTCGGGACGCGGCCTTCTCCGTCGTCTAGTTAGTAACCAGAGTCTCCTGTAGGGAAAGCGTACATTGTGTGTATAGGCTTATACGAGATTAACAACCCCGCACCCTGACTGCTAGCTACAGTCCACGGCCTACCAAGCCAAGGGGTGACAAATGTCACATTATATAGATGCTTGTAGGGCGTCTAGAACTCTAGTCAGTATGGTTACGAGTATCCTGGGTTGCCTTATAATTCATGGCTTTAAGGTAACGGTGTTTCGTCAGCGATTTACACTGTATGTTGATCTCACCTTTTTCAGAGTCACACTGTTTGACCTTGCTAGATGTGTCTTTCATGTGATACTGTCTGCGGTCTGTAGTCTCTGTTTTGACCTTGCGAGATGTACCTTTCATTTGGTATCGTCTGCGGTCTGTCTTCACTGTTTTGACCTTGCGAGATGTACCTTTCATTTGGTATCGTCTGCGGCCTGTCTTCACTGTTATGACCTTGCAAGATGTACCTTTCATTTGGTATCGTCTGCGGTCTGTCTTCACTGTTTTGACCTTGCGAGATGTACCTTTCATTTGGTATTGTCTGTGGTCTGTCTTCACTGTTTTGACCTTGCTAGATGTACCTTTCATTTGGTATCGTCTGCGGTCTGTCTTCACTGTTATGACCTTGCAAGATGTACCTTTCATTTGATATCGTCTTCGGTCTGCGTTCACTGTTTTAGACCTTACCAGCTGTACCTTTCATTTGGTACCTTCTGGGGTCTGTGTCTCCACTTGTTAGATTGAACCAGGCATATCGTATGTTTGATACTTTCCTGGAGACTATGGTTCTTTGCCTTAGTCAACAGTCCTCACTGCTGAGGCATATGATATTCCTTGATGTCGTTGCTTTCCTCAAGTCTTGGTAGAAGGCGGCTTTTATTAAAGAAAATATAGGATTTTCTGGAAAGGACTCTAATACACTGAAATCTCTTAAACTATTACATTCTTAAGTTATTTGAATGAAATGTCACTGAATGCTTTTGAACTCACCAGCATTTGTAAAAATGCTGATACTCGCTTTTCAAATAACTTGTATTCTCAGGTCAGCAATTAGACAGGTACACCCTCGGAGCTATTGAGGAAGATGGCTTAGTACCTTCCCGTATTTATTATATTTACTTGCATACTTTGAATACTTGTAATGTAACCATGTAAAACTATTACTATTAATGAAATGTTTTGTTGTACTTTGATTACTATAATGCATGTGTTGTGATACTTGACATGACGTCATCCACCCCAGAACGTTTCCACTGTTCCGGTTTTGGGGTGTGACAGTTAGCCGAACGGGTAAGACAAGGACTTATAAATTCTCATTACAAGTATGATGAATATTATAAAGTAACTAAATGTTTTATTAAATTCCCAATCTTAGTTACTTTAGGAAAAATGTGAATAAGGTGCTAATCCATGAAATTACACTTTACACTTTGTCTAATTCGTTAGTGGAACGTGTGTGGTTAACCGGCACACTAACTTGGACTTAACAAGGTAGGTAAAGGGTGACTTAATATTTATCATAGTATCGATGGAGTGTGTGTAGTTAACCGGCACATCGATTGAGGGGTAATTTATTAAGGGTACCAAGTAATTTGCATGGTTACTTCAAACCTCGTTTTGTGATCCTCGGCATCCCAGTCACAAAATTTGGAGGGCAGACTCGAGATTGAAACATGCCTTTGAAAAGTTCATTGAATCTCAAAAGAATCTTGGAGTTTCTAAGAACCAAATTAAATATTTTAATATTTCAACTTTGGTGGAAATTGGTGAATCGTCATTCACCTACCTTTCAAATATGTTATTACTTAGATTACGGCATACCTCATCTAAGTATAATATATTGTGATTGGGTCCTAGCCTTAATACTACATTTGGGTGTTTTATTAAGGACTATTCCTATTTCTAAACTAAACGTTTCTTCTTCTCAGATGTCTGCAAACACTGCTGCTTCTGGCTCTAATCCAAATGGTTCTTTTTCTCTTATGAACTTGTGTGGGAAAGTCACTTTTGATGGATCCAACTTTAATGAATGTATCAGAAACATCAGAATGATTACTCGCTACGAGGACAAGGAATATCTCCTTGATAAGGAGCTTAAGGAGATTTATGAGACAGTTGCAACTCCTCAAGAGATCACTGAGTTTAGGGCACATGAAAGGGATGCCACGAAAGTGGCATGCATCATGATGGCCACTATGACCGCTGATCTCCATAAATCCTATGAAGATTTCTACCCCTATGAGATGCACCAAGACTTGATGGAAAGATACCATCAAAGTGCTCGTCAAGAGAGGTATGAAATCATCTCCTCCATGATAACAACTCGCATGAAGGATGGTGAACCCATCACGGGCCACATGTATAAAATGCAAAGATTTGTGGACCGTTTGCTGAAGCTAAATGTGAACTTCCCTAAGGAACTTGCAATAGATATATTTTTGCACTCCTTACCTCCATGTTATGATCAATTCCGCATGACATACCAGATGAACAAGGAAGAGGTCACACTCAGCAAACTTCAAGGACTCTTAAAGACCGCGTAAAGTGGTCTTAAGGGTAAGACAATTGTTACTACTCTTACTCCTACCAACTCTGACCCTGTCTTGGCAATCGGTAAAGGACGAGGGAAGAAGAGAAAGAGTTCTTTGAAAGGTACCAAGGTTAGGATCCTTGATAGCTCTTCTTCAAGTGGAACCAAGAAAGGTTTCGTCACTCCTTCTTCTGACCCAAAAGAGGCTGAATGCTTCTATTGCCAGGAAAAGGCACATTGGAAGCGGAACTGCCGAAAGTACCAACAAGATGTGAAGGATGGGAAAGTTAAACCCAACCATGCAGGTATTTACACTATCATTTCTAGTAACTCACCCCATTCTAAATCTTGTGTCCTTGATACCGGTTGTGGTATTCCTATTTGTTGTGACTTGCAGGGACTAAGAAAAAGTGAGAATGTGGAGCAATGAAGGATAAACTTAATCATGGGTAATAGGAAAGTTATACCTGTCACCAAGATTGGAGTTTATACTTTGTCGCTAAGTAGTGGGTTAAATTTAGATTTGAATAAATGTTGTTATTCACCAGAAATGGCAAGAAATATTATTTCCTTTCATGCATTATATCAATAAGGGTTTACCTTTTCATTTGATAATGATGTTGGTTCGATTAACGCCTTCTTTAATAATGTTCTTTATTTTAAAGCATTACCTAGTGATGGCGTGTATGAAACAGTATATGTGGTTGATTACTTAGGAAATAATGTATTATGGATTGATTCTGTTTATAATAATAACTTGGATAAAGCATCATTATGGCATTGTCGTCTTGGACATATAAGCAAGAAACGCATAAGCCAACTCCAAAAGGATGGAGTCTTGCAGTCGTTTGACCTAAAGTCAGATGATTGTTGCTAATCATGCCTATTTGGGAAAATGACAAAGTCACCCTTTAGAGGTTCTTCTGAGAGGGGTAAAGGATTGTTGGACCTTGTACACACGGATGTGTGTGGACCATTCAAACATGCCACAAGGGATGCTAATCGTTATTATTTGACTTTTACTGATGATTACAGTAGATATGGATATGTCTACTTAATCAAGAATATGTCATAGACTTTCGAAAAGGTTTAAGGAATTTAAACAGGAAGTCGAGAATCAACTGGGCAGGAAAATTAAGATGCTTCGATCTGATCGAGGTGGTGACTATCTTAGTTTAGAGTTCCTCAACTATCTTAGGGAATGTGGGATTGTCTCACAATTAACACCTCCCAGGACACCGCAGTTGAATGGTGTGGCTGAGAGGCGTAATTGAACCTTGTTGTACATGGTTCGTTCCACGATGAGTCGAGCTTCACTACCAATCTCATTTTGGGGGTATGCCTTAGAGACTGCCGCCCATATTCTTAATCTAGTCCCTACAAAGAAAGTTGTCAAAACTCCTCACAAGATGTGGACTGGTAAAGTACCTAAACTAGACCACATCAAGAATTGGGGTTGTGAGGATTTTGTGAGGCGCGAGTCTCATGATAAGCTAGAACCCCGAAGCGAGAGGTGTATTTTCATCGACTACCCAAAAAGATCCTTTGGTTACCTCTTCTACAGACCTAGTGATAATGTGGTCTTTGTAGCAAGAAGAGGAGTCTTTCAAGAGAGAGAGAGAGTTTATAAGCCTAGGAGATAGTGGGAGGCAAATTGATCTTGAAGAAATTGAAGAGTCTTGGTGAAGGAACTTCAAACGCTAACCCTCAACTTGAGGAGGAAATTCCTGGTGAGCCAATTGACGAATATGTACCTCTGAGGCGTTCCACAAGAGTTAGGAATGCACCTGAGCATTACTATGGTTTCCATATTACTGCAGAAGGTGAGACACTTATTAGTGATGGGACACTAGCAGGTCTGGATGACCCTAACAACTACGATGAAGCCATGGCAGGCCTCGAGTCTGCTAAATGGAAAGAGGCTATGGATAGCGAGATACAATCCATGTATGACAATCAAGTTTGGAACTTGGTTGAGAATGTACCAGGTCGTAAGACTGTAGGGCGCAAATAGATCTTCAAGAAGAAGACCGACATGGATGGTAATGTACACACTTATAAGGCTAGACTGGTTGCAAAGGTCTTCTCTCAAATTCCTGGAGTGGATTGTGATGAGACCTTTTCTCCAGTAGCCAAGATTAAGTCTATTAGGGTTATGTTAGCCATAGCAGCATTTAATGACTATGAAATTTGGCAAATGGATGTCCAAACCGCTTTCCATAATGGAAAGCTGACTGAAGATGTTTACATGAGTCAGCCAGAAGGTTTTGTCAGCAACGAGTACCCTAATAGAGTGTGTAAGCTTGAGAAATCCATTTATGGATTAAAGCAAGAACCTCGCAGATGGAATCTTTGCTTTGATGAAAAGATCAAGGAATTTGGCTTTTCTAGGAGTGAAGATGAATCTTGTGTTTATGTCAAGGCTAGTGGGAGTATAGTTTGCTTTTTGGTACTGTATGTGGATGACATACTACTCATAGGAAATGACATCCCAACCCTGCAGGAAGTAAAGTCCTGGCTTGGGAAGTGTTTCGCTATGAAGGACCTTGGTGAAGCAGCCTATATCCTAGGGATAAGGATTTTGAGAAACAGGAGTAAAAGACTAATTGGACTTAGTCAAAGCACCTATGTGGAGAAGGTGTTGAAAAGATTCAACATGCATAACTCCAAAAAAGGTGAGTTACCCATTAAGAGTAACGCTAGATTGAGTAAAACACAAAGCCCTAGTACTGAGGCTGAGATAGCAGAAATGAGTCAACTACCTTATGCTTCAGCTGTAGGATCGATCATGTATCCTATGATGTGTACTCGACCTGATGTAGCCTTTTCTTTGAGCATGGTTAGCAGGTATCAGGGGAACCCTAGCAAGGAACACTGGACTACGGTAAAGAATATCCTCAAGTACCTACGAAGAACTAAGGACTGGGTCCTTACCTTCGGTGGGAGTGATGACTTGAGAGTTGTAGGGTATAGTGATGCTAGCTTCCATAATGATAGGGATAATTTCCGCTCTCAGTCAGGCTGGGTCTTTACCTTAAACGGAGGAGCAATCACTTGGAAGAGTTCCAAGGAGGAGATAGTGACTGATTCCACTTGTGAATCAGAGTATATAGCAACAAGCAAGGCAGCAAAGGAGGCTATATGGCTAAAGAACTTCATCGGAGACCTTGGAGTTATACCAGCTATAAAAGAGCCAATGGAGATTTTCTTTGACAACAATAGTGCGGTTGCCTTAGCCAATGAACCAAGAGATCATGGGAGATCCAGACACATTGACAGAAAATATCACTTCATCAGACATCAAATAGAAGAAGGAATCCTCGTAGCAAAGAGGGTATATTAGATTTATTAGTTAGATAACCTTGAAATTTGTAAAGTGTAATCGACATTAAATGATGAATAAAAGGTGTTTTATTTATGAGTAAAGTGTTGCTATCTCTTGTCGATCGTTTACTATATTTCTTCTGCATGTTTTGACTTCCAGAATAATTATGTTTGGTATATCATATTATTCAAACCTCCACAGTCAGTCATATGTCGGAAGTAGGTATGAATCAAGACTATCATGATTGGTTGTAGAGGTCTAAGGTGTTGGACATGGCTAGAACAATCATGAGTGCTCATAAGTTCTGAGCATTGGACTCAGCACACGCTCACTAGAATCTCTTCATGGAATTTTATCTCAAGTGATCCTGAGACGGTAATATCATATAAGTCTTCAAACCTAGAGATATGATTTGTTACTTATGAGTTGATTATGCATTGATTGTACGAAAACGCAATGGTAACTCAATGTTATAAAATGTGCCTTTGTGTATAATTCAATGATGGTAGAACAAACATATGAGTCGAAGTTTATCTGTTCCTTCTTGGATTAGAAGCTGATATATGGGCCCCTCGATGATTGTGTTTTGACCTATGTACCGGGCCCGGTCAAAACTAAATTGATGTGTTCAGTTAGGTTCTATGTCAAACAAATCGGAAATCGGGAAACAAATGTTGGACAATAAGTAAGACCATGTTCCATGTATTTGTCCGGCTTATATCTTGAACAAAGGATTATATGATCACTTATCTAAATTGACGCGTTCTAGTTCAACAGAGTTTAAAGAGCTACGATTACGATCGGTTCCTAAAGTCATGCTTGCAACTATAGTTATTAGACTTATCCAAGTGGGAGACTGTTGGATATAGTGTCTAAGTCGATAACTATATTTGGTATGTACTTGACCCGACCCGGCATGGTCCATTTGGGTTGCACTTAACCCGAACAATTTATGGATAATATTATAAGTTCTAATATATTAATATAAGATCATATTATTTTATTAGTATTGATCTATAAGTAATCTAGGATTAATTTAGAGATCAAAGATATTACTAATTAAATATGGGCTTCTATATTTATATAGTGTGGGCTAATGCTTATTTGGAATGTGCTAGGCTTGCATGGAAAAGTCCATGGATACTCCATGGAGCTTTAACCCATGGATCTCATGGAAATGAAGAGACATGGGTATTAGGGTTTACATGGATGTAACCCTAATCCACCACACTATATAAAGGAGGCTTTGGTTCTTGAAATCACACTAGTTGACACTTGTTGAGGTGAGGGCCGATTTCAAGATAGTAGTGACTATTCTCTCAAAGTTCCAAGTTTGTGGTGATTTGTGATTTCCATTTGAGGCATTCACACTATTGGTGCTAGGCTCTAAAACTCCAAGCAATCAACTACTACTACAAGGTAAGTATTTCTACTAGCTTTATTTGATTCATGTTCCCCATGCCATGCTAATTAGGATGTGAACCTTGGAAAAATAATTATTTGCATGTATCTTAGACAAACATAGATCCGAGGTTTATTAGGGTTGCATGTAGACTTAGGAAGTGTTAGAATGCTCAAAACCCATCAGTATTGTCATCCATCACCACCATGGAAACCCTCACCTGCAACCCGTTATTTTTCCATCGCAGCAACACCAACACTGCCGGGAACGTAACCAACATCTAGGAGATCCACCGAAGACTGGAGGTGGAACAGAGAGTAAAGGTGGGTCATGAACTAGCGGGGTTGCTGCTGTTGGGAGTAGAATCGTTGAAGACCTACCACTAACTGCTAACATGCCGCCCTGACACCACCCTCTAGCTTCGTTAACGTCACTGCAACCATCAGCAGTGGTTGTGTTTAGGTGTGTAATGTTATTGTAATGCATTAAGTTTGTGCGTGTGTTGTGTATTCTAGGATAAAAGTGAGCCACCACCACCACCGTGAGGTGGTGGCTGCCACCTCCAACCACCACCTACTGATACTATGCAGTTGTGTGTGTGTATTATTAGCATGTGTGTGAGTGTTTTATTTGGATTGAGTTGTAACTTGTAAATGGTGCCAGAATAATAATTGAAAATCTATAACCACCACCGTGAGGTGCTAGCTGCCGCCACCAGTCGCTGTGTCGGATAGCGATATGCTTGCCTTGTTGTATTTGACTCGTTTGGGGAATGCTAGGCCAAAGTGGGCCCAATGAAGCCCTAATGGGCCCAAGGAAACCATAATTAACCTAGAAGCCCAACCAATTGACTAATGGGCTAGTATTGGGTAGGAAATAGGGGTGTGCAAAAAAACCGCAAAACCGTAAAACCGAGCCGAACCGGCCGATCCGAAATCGAAAAAAACCGAAACTTAAAAAAACCGAAACCGAAAAAACCGGATATCAACGGGTCGGTTTTGGTTTGGATACTTAGGTATCCGCGGATAACCGAACCGAACCGCTTGATATATATATATATATATATATATATATATATATATATATATATATATATATATATATATATATATATATAATATATATTATTCATTTTCATTGAACTTATAGCCATATCCCAAACAAAAATCATGATCGGCTATTCCAATTTTACACTTCTACGTTATGTTTTCTTCTATTTTTATTTTTATATTTATTATACCAATTATATTGTATGTTATTTGACCTTTATTATGTTTTTATAATTCTTTGGACTTCATAATTTTTGGAAAAAAATCGTTGGAATGAAATTTGTAATTTTAATTGTATTTAAATTTTTATATTTAGCGGGTACCCGTAAACCGAACCGTGGTTACCCGCCTTTATACGGTTCGGTTCGGTTCGGTTTTTTTTCTAATTCGGTTCGGTTTCGGTTAGTGCACATGAATTACCCGCCCCGTGATGACGGTTCACAATTTTATTACTATCCGAACCGAACCGCCCCGTTAACACCCCTAGTAGGAAACCCTAATTAGGGTTTGGAAAACCCTAATAACAAAAAGCCTAATCTTTTAGAATCAACCGGCGCACACACGAGAATTATTTAATAACTTGAAATATTAAATAATAAAAGTTGTTGGCAAATTAACCTAAGTCAATACTAGAGTTAATGGATTAAGTCCTTAATGGGATAAGTAAGAAACACTTAACCCTAATCATTATTTCACGTGAAATCCCTAATTTTAGGATTATGGGCTTGGGCTTATCGGGAGTCACATTTAGGCCATTGGAATGGAATCGTGTATTAAGCCCAATCACACCATATGACTTATTTAGTAAAGTGAGGGACTTAATGGATTAAGTCCTTAATGGGTAAAGTGAGAAACAGTTAACCCTAATTTCGCATGGGCTTTGTGTTGGGCGTTTCCATTAGGTTTTGGTAATTGTATTATGCATGGACCATCCATGAATGACCATATGGACTAGAATCTGTTGATGGGCTTTAGGGTAAGGTCCATATGAGGTGTTAGGCGCAATTTGGAAAATTGGGTGAGAGATGGGCCATAGTCTAGGCCTTTATGATAATGTGATTTTGGGCCATGAGAATACCAAGAGTTTGGACCAAAATAATTGGATGAGCCTTAAGGAAAGACCATGTAGAGGCCTATGCCTAATTATGAGATTGGGTCATACGTTAGGCTCTAGCCCATTGGTTGACTATTGGGACTTTGGTGTGTGAGTTGGACCTTGAGATTTGAAACCCAAATATTAATTGGGTATTGTTTGATGATTGATAGCTCGGGAATCTGTCAACCAACAACTGGAGTTTTATCTGTGGGACTTCAGCTGTGTAGGTAATTTGTCCTCACTATACTAATAGGGTAGAAGGCACCAATGCCTACCCTTATCGGATTTGAATCCATGATTATTGCCTGATATGTTTACTGATTTACATCTTGGTTATAGGATGGTTGTTATGTTGGTTATTGGTTAGATCGGTATCCTGGGTATAGGATTGTTGCCATGACTAGTGGTCTTTTAGATCTACATGCTTAATCGTTTATATGTATATGCACATCCTTGTTGGTTTTGGGGGAAAATGTTGATGCAGGTCTTGTTGTGTGCAGTCGGCCAAGACACCCTGGGCAGACCGGGTAGACGATAGGCCTGGGTCAGGCAAATCTAGTCAGGCCGAAGTCCCAGCGAGCGGTCCGGATAAGCTGAAGGCCCCGAGGAGGGCAGTCCAGAAGTGTCGAGGGCTTAGAGAGCGGTCTAGGTAGACTGAGGACCAGTATTTCGGTCCAGTCAGACTGATGGCTCATTATGCATACTATTTTGTATCAGTTTGCTTATTTGTTATATGATATGCTTATATTATGTATGGCATTGGTATTTTGGGGAAACACACTAAGATTCAGGCTTACAGTTTTTGATTATGTTTTAGGTGCTTCTGATGATCGCAGGAAGGCGAAGGTGTGATCGTACAGTTCCTCATATCTAATGATTTTATGATTTGAGTCTGGGGATACTCTAATGATTAAACTATTTTTAAACCAATTTGTAATAACTTAATGGTTTTAAATGTTTTAAAAAGTTTTAAATTGGCCTGATTTTTGTATGGGTGTTACAAGTTGGTATCAGAGCCTTGGTTTGAGTGAATTGGAGGAACACTCGTATGAATCCAGTCTCAAATCAAGGAAAAGATTTTCAAAATGAGTTTTAAATGGTTTTCAAAATACTAAAGGAGGATGCAGAATGTACGATCAGCCGAAGCCAGTAAGTAAACCCCAAAATACCATACAGTTATTTTATTATGTGATATGTTAGAAAAGCAAAGTATGCTAGAGCTAGGCTAGGGAGCTTCAGGAGTTGCGTGATAGAATTGTGTAATTACTTGATGCCTGCTAGCCTAGGGTTTCCTTTACATCAGATTGACATCATTACTATAGTTTATATAGTACCATACAAGTAAGAAAAGTAAAGAGACTCACCTTGCAGAAATGACTGATAGACTCACACTCGATCTACCGAAACTAGACCCCGTATAATTAATTACACCAATTAACCTTAACTGATAATCAAGGTAATTTGTCACACTTCACTGATACCTAGAAAATTTTATTCCATAATTTGATAAAAAAAAAAAAACTATTTACCCCTCTTAAGATCCAAAACCCCGACAACTTGTTAAAAGGTATACTTAGTTAAAAGTTAATGAAAGTCAATGGAGACCGTACACACGGCGTACACTTCTCTACATTGGGCAAAGGGAGTTGGGTAGGAGGATTCGGGGTCACAACTGCCTACGTTGAATGTAGTAAGAAGTATGCTAGGCATACACAACAGATTACAACATTAGAATATTTATTATCTTAATCATTAAGACACTTATCCAAACTTCGTATCTAACCATAAAGAGACATCTTAAACCATAAAGTCTCTAACTTTAAGGATTTGTATGGCTAAAAATAGGTAAAACCCCAAACCCTAACATTTTATTTCACTAAAAACTCCTTAACTCTGGCATGGGAGAAAGGAAAGGACAAGCACACAGTTTTATGATCTAAACATCTTAAAACAGCTGAAAGGACAACTTATAAGATCTGGAGTATTCCATACTCACAACTATCCATATTTTGAGACAAAATGAACTAAATCCAAGACTAAACAAGATCTATCAAAATATACTCCACGCTTTGAACTTTATACCTCAAAAGGTGGACAATGAGGTGAAAATTTTGGATCTTGAAGCTAGGATGCACCACCTGTTGGGTTTTGAGCATTCTAACACTCCTAAGTGTACATGAAACCCTAATAACCTTGGATCTATGTTTTCTCTAAATACATGCAAATAATGATTTCCAAGGTTACTTCCTAACTAGCATAACATTACGATCTTAGATCATAAAACTACTAGTAGAAAGTCATACCTTTTGATTGTGATTGATTGCTTGGAGTTTGAGAGCCTAGAACCAATAGTGTGAATGCCTCAAATGGAATCACAAATCACCAGAAACTTTGGAAACATGAGAGAATATGTATATGAACTCTTGAAATCAGCCACCACTTCGTTCTCACACAGCTAGTCGTCATTTCAAGCATCACAAGCATCTTTATATATTGTGAGGAATTAGGGTAAACCCTAAAACCCATGTCTTTTCATTTCAAAGGATCCATGAGTTAAAAGCTCCATGGATCATCCATGGACCCCCATGCATGCTTAGCCCATAACTAATGAGTGTAAGCCCACATTATATAAATTGCAATATCCCATGTTTAATTAGTCACCTTTTGATCACTAAATTAATTCATAATAAAATTAAGATCAATTCTAATTAAACAATGTGATTTCATATTAGTATATTATAACTTATAATATATTAATAAATCATAAACATACTATTCTCATAAGATTATCCATAATAAATGTTCAGGTGAAGTGCAACCCAAATGGACCACGTCGGGTCGGGTCAAGTATATACCAAATAAGTTATGGATTTAGGCACCTTATCTAAATGTCTCCCACTTGGATAAGTCTAATAACTGTATTTGCCTATATTACTTTAGGAACCAACCAGCAATTGTAGCTCTCGAAAACTATGTTGAACTATGAAGAGCCATTTTAGATAAGTGATCATATAATCCTTTGTTCTCGTGATACCAGTCGAACAAATACATGGAACAAGGTCGTACTTATTGTCCAGTAGTTTGTTTCCCGATTTCCGATTTGATTGACAAAGAACTTAATCAAACACATCAATTTAGTTCTTACCGGGCCCGATACATAGGTCAAAGCAAAATCATCGAGGGTCCTAGATGTCGCCTCTATTTCTAGAAGGAATAGATAATCTTCGACTCATATGCTTACTCTACTACTTGTTGAATTGTACACAAAGGCACGTTTTATAACATCAAGTTACTAATGCGTTTTCACCCAATCAATGCACAACCAACTCATAGGCAACAACTCATATCTCTAGGTTTGAAGACTTATATGATATTACTGTCTCACTATCAATCGAGATAAATTCCATGAAGTGATATAAGTGAGCGTGGGTTAATTCCAATACTCATAACTTATGAGTACTCATGAATGTTGTAGCAACCATTGCTATGTCTAAACATGTTTAGCCATCTACAAACTCGATTCATGACAGTCTTAATTCATACCTACTTCCAACATATGAGTGAGTGTGGAGTGTTTAAATAACTTAGTTAGTCATAAAGAATAACCTAGCTATTCTGGAAGTCAAAACATGCAAAGTGAAACACAATAATAATCGAATCCAGTATGGTTTCAGAATCCTTTTGAATATAAATAGAGCCACCTTTTATTTATCACCATATTGATTACACATTATTCATTATATAATGTTTCAAATAATCAACTTAATATTTGAATAAAACAACAGTTGTCCCATGCTCCTAGCATGTACACTTTGTTTTCTAAACAATGGTTATGCAATACTCCATGTATGCAAACTATATTTGTCTATGATCCTAACTTTGTGAAATAGATAAATTGAACATGATTCCAATGATGCTCATTTCACAGTCCCAAATACTTATTGTAAATATAAGAATTCCTAATTCTCACCATTTACCGGAATCAGTTAGATATTAAACTTATATGCAATGTTCCTCTTGTAATGATTATGTATAAAGTCACCAAAACATTGTCACTTGTCATTAAAGAGTATTCCAAAGAAGATCAACTCTATGGAAACAAAGTCTCATATTCAAAGTACATTTCTTTGAACATCCTTGTTGCATTATGGTTTTCTAATCTTACACAGATTGAATAACATCCAACTATGGACACAGTTCCATAGTCCCATTTTTACCATCACTTCTGTACAGGAGTTTCCTCTTTTCAGAAAAAGGTCAATATGGTCCTTTCCGAATATTTACATCATACTTCCATTTGTCCATAAGCAACCAATCTTTGGTGAACCTTAGATTGTCCTCAACAACTGCTTAATGTCCTTAGTCATATCCTATTTTAGACTTTTCCCTTCTCAATGCCCTAAGCATTTGGAAAATTTAGAAAGGATGAATATTATATGTAACAATCCAAATTCGATTTCCGATCTTCTATTTAATTAAGTCATTAACTTGTACGGATATAAAATGACTTAATGGGTGTCTTAATACATTTAGAAATCATTTCAACACCCCATTTTAGCGATCGGAATATTTCTAGAAATTATCGTATCGGGTTACGGCAACTCAATCGGGTACGACCAAAAGCCCCGTTTAAGATCGGTATCGGGTAGAATTCCACCGTGTCCAAGTTTTAGGACCTATATAAATCTATTTAAACATACATTTGAAGCTTTTGCTTCCTCTCTCTACTCTCTCTCTCTAACCTCTCTCCTAAATCCAAGTTCAAGGGTCCAAAACTCAATTTTAAGGCCTCAAATCCCTAAGGTACTTTCCTAACTTTATTGTATAGCATATTAGACCTTCAAATGCAGAATTGAATCATGAAATTACGCCTTGTATGAGAGTTTACGGCCCAGGTGGATGCCTAGGCTGTAAACACTAAGTTTGAAGGGTTTTGAGCCCTTAAACCCCTCCTAGACAATTTTGGGACCTAGATATCATTAAATGACTTCATGAATTGGACTTGTAGCACTTTAATCATGCATTTTGAAAGGTTTGAACGAGTTTACGGCCAAGCCTCATGCTTAGGCTGTAAACTCATACAGTTGGGACTTTAAGACCCTAAACTCTTCCAACTCACTTATAAGACTTAGATATGAATTTTAGGATAATGATTTTAGCATTTGGACACCTTAAACATAAATTTTAGAAGGATTTATGTGAGTTTATGGCCAAGGCATTTTCTTGGGCCATAAACTCCTTGATTCATGGTGTTAGAATGCCACCTAAACACCCCTAAACCCTTGGAATGAATTTTAGAAACCCGTACATGCAAGTTTTTAGCCTTAAAACATATAGATTTACCCTCTAAGAGAGTTTACGGCCATGAGAGGGGTCTCATAGGCCGTAAACTCCAAAAACGTCTTCAAAACATCAAAGAAATACATGTAAGGCTCCTGGCCGTAAACTCCCATAAATATGTCATTTTGATGATTTAAATCAATTCCAAGCCTTTAAATCCAAACCTAGAAAAATGTCCTTAAGTGTTACAAGCCATTTTGTGCCATATCTCACCCCACCATGAGTTTACGGCCGTAAACTCATGGGTAGAGGGTCTTGTGGCCATAAACTCCCTAAGGAGTGTTCCTTTGATGTCCAAATTCAATATCCTAACTATATGTGTCCCTAAATTTCCCCCGGGTCCCTCCAAACACTTGTGTCGGAGTGTTTTCGCGACTAGAAACAATTGTCCCTATCAAATAATCAATCTAAGTCCTAATTAGATACAAATGTGTATCTTTACATTATACTTAGGAACCTCGTGTGTTTACAAGCCCCAGATCAACTCTCAGCATCCAAACCGACACATATCTCGTCCGGTGAGTTCATACCCCTACCCTTTTTCCGTGTTTTTTTAATGTTTTCAGGGGGAATACAAGCAATAAGTACAAGTGTATTTTGTACTTAAAACTGATTTTCAACTCAATGGTTTTACTTACTAAATGTCTTGATTTCCAAATATTTGTGATAACTAATGTTTCGAATTGCAGGTTAAATATAGATTTCTTTTAAAAGTGTTATAAATATATTCTCTTTAAATAAGAAATCATACTAATCTAGTACGTATACGAATATGAATGTAATCTAATACGAATACGAATACGAATGTAATCTAATACGAATACGAATACGAATGTAATCTAATATGAATACGAATACGAATGTAACCTAATACGAATATTAATACAAATGTAATCTAGTACGAATACGAATAGGAATACGACTAAGAATAGGAATATGAATACGAATACGAATATGACTACGAACACGAATACGACTACGAATATGAATATGACTACGAACACGAATACGACTACGAATACGAATACGAATACGACTACGACTACGACTACGAATGGGAAATTCCGCCTTTGGTTGACATTAAGACTTCAAATATACAGTTAGTGTACCCCTTGAGTGTCACCAGAGTTTTGAAATAAATGCGAAAATACGCCTCTGGACCTCTATTGAGTTTCGAATATATCCGCCTCAGAATGTCGACAGAGCTTCGAATATACGAATAATGTTCTCTTTTGGAAACAGCAGAACTTCAAAAATACTGTAATGTACGCTTCTGTGTGATTCCAAATATTAAGTTAGTAGATAATAGTCATTTGAATGCAGAATAACTAAGGGTTTAGAACACGTAACTAATACTACTCACATGTTAATTACTAGTACTTCGAAATCAGACCTAAGAGCCAACCACCACACCTAGGAAAATATGGGATTTTCCTAGTTAACATAACAGCTAGTAACGAATTTAGAAAGGAATAAACAACTTAACATATAGGAAAATATGGGATTTTCCTGGGATAGCATAACAACCAGTAACGAACCTAGATACAAATAGACAACTCAACACATAGGAAAATATGGGATTTTCCTGGATAGTACAACAACACATAAACGGATAAAGTAACAAACGAATAACTAAAACTATAAGGAAAATATGGGATTTTCCTAGAATGATATAACCAACCGTTTTCGAAATTGTAACAAAGGATAACCAAACAGTTTTCATAAGAAAATATGGGATTTTCTTGATCAACAACTTTTCAGATAGCAAAGGAAACTCGTTATTTTCAAAACTAAACCGCTTATGAACTCACCAGCTTTATGTTGATTTTCAAACTGCTTGTATTCTTAGATCAGCGTTAGATAGGTACATCGGAACCTTTTGGAGAAGACGGAGCTTCCCGAAGACTTGTCTTTACTTTTGTTCATATCATATATGTATAAAACACTTGTACAACTTTACTTGCAAACATATGTAAACAGTATTATGTAATGTAATGTTTTGTGATTACTGCTTTACTATGTGCATTGGATTTGATACTTAACGTGGAGTCTGCCTCGGAAATGTTTCCGCCTTTGGTTTTCAGGGTGTGACATTATAGCACATGAAATCGATCCTATATCCAAAGCATATGGGACACGATTCATGATGTCTCAAATAAAGACCTGATACTAGACCAGTCTTTTGCTACAATATTTTTTATTTGCCATGTTTTTCAAAATTTAACTATGAAGAGGGATGTCGTAATCATAATCGAATTTTGATAACGCAATGTATTTAGATTTTCTTAAAGTTGAACCATTCTAACATAAAATACACACATACACACACACACACACATATATATATATATATATATATATATATACTTGACTAAAGATATAGAATTGAATTGAAGTAAAATTCCTCTCCCTTAATTATAGCAAAAAAAAAATTCAACCCCCGCAACTTCACGAATTGAAACTTTTGTTTTTCTATAATTAACATTGATAGCGTGCAATAATAATAATCATAATTGTCATGGTCCCACTAACATGATGATTATTAGCATAACACTTATGCTTCCACTAGCTTTGACATGTATTCAGAAATCGGTTGGACTTCTAAAATTTAGATTCATACACCTTTACATAGATAGCTCACATGTGTGTCTAAGTAATTTTAAGAACTATGAAAATGGATGTCGTAATCATAGTCTAAATTGTTTAGACCTTTTCCATTTCTCACAAGTCCATATTAGTGTTCCGGTTCCACTAACGACTTTTGAAAATGTAAATAACACAATTGTTATCTACGTAAAATCTACTTAGTGAAAGCGTTTCCTCACCATCATTCTCATGAATCAGAGAGAAATCTTATGACACTTAGATTTTATTGTGTATGAGTTCCTATCCATGTGAATTTGTCAAAACCATAATCACAAGACAAGGTTAGTGACAAATTCAGCCTTACATAGATTGAACTTGTTAAATCTTAATTTCTTGTCACCTGGTAGCAAAAGGCCAACCAATGCTTCCAAGTTGTTATGCTCACAATTTAGAACTAACAGAACTCATGTGCATAGTCAACTTAATTTGGCACAAGAATTGTGTCAACATGATAGGATACAAACCTCAAGTCATGTGCTAGTGATAAAACACAGGTTTTAGTCTTGATTAAATCTTGAAATTCCTTCAAGATCTTTAAGGCTCCCACTGTCCTCTTGATATATAAGTTTCCCTAGTCAAGAACCATTCCCTGACAAAACAAATATTCAAGGGATAGTGCAGATTCTTATCAAGACTAACACTTCACACAATTGGTCTTAGTTGGTCTTTGTCTCATCCAATACATCACAACTTACTAATTTCAAATGTACAAGAGTAGAAAACATTTTACACTACATTTGATAAGTGTTTTAAACCTTACTTTATGCCACTCAATGTTACAACCCTGGAGTATAACTCTAAGAATTGTTTTCGAACGAAGTATGATTCATCTTCTTGATTTTAACCATTCCAACAATTCATGACCCCTCTTCTTAGTCATAACAATGAACTAAGATGTCCTTAGAGTATGAATTTGTGATATGGTTTCATAATCATTAAGATGATCAGAAAACATGATATTAAAGTACTCTCCCACCTTTTCAGATTTGAGAAACTTTTATCTCTCTGCCAAATTTGATTCTTCTCATCCATTCCACCATACATTAAAACCTTTTCAATATTATAGAATTATACTTAAACTTGCAAGTATAACCATACTTACTAAACTTTAGTGAATCATGACGAATCAATCTTTGTGGTGGACATTGACCAGCACACACCCAGTGTACCCGATCCATTAGTCCTTTAATTGACTCACATATGCATGTGATCAATGAATTATTCTTAATTTTACAAAGATGAAAATTCCTGTTCATCATACATTACAGCATGTATGATTCCAAGTTTCTGTCCAATTGAAACTTGGGTAATGAGAACCTATCCTTATTTCATAAATTCAGATACTACCACAAATGAGAGAATCAAACTCATATTTCCAATACTGCTAGAAACACACAAACATCAATTTTCCATAAATGCCATTATAAGGGGATATATTATAAAATAAAATAAACAAAACTTTTATTACTTTATTAAAACGTGGAAAAATATTCCTTACAATGTAACTTTAAATGGAAACTATGCTATTACATATTCCTAGCAATCTATCATAACTTCTAAGTAGTAGCTCAAAAATCCGATCCTCGAACCATGTGATAGAAATCCATCGTCGCTATCAGATGCAACACACTCTTCTTTTAACCTTCCTTTTGCTCGATCATGGTAAACATCAAGATGCAATCTAGTCAAATCATGTAATCGGAATCGATATTTAGGAACTTTAATAAATTTAGATAGTGGACTTACCTGAAGCAGAGTCAACTATTTTGTCTCTACTTGCTTTAAAATCTTTCAGGTATTTAGGGAAACTTCACTTCCAATGTCCCTTCTCATGAAAATAAAAACATATAAACTCTTTGGGAACGGTACACAAGACAATCACAAACTTAGCCTTTCCCTTTACCTTTCGGTTAACCGGTTTGACCAAGGTTGATCCCTTTCCATTGTGAAGAGAAAGCTTTTCTGGACTTCCAATGTAACCATTATCCATGTCCATGGAAGATTGAGAATTTGATCTTTCACCAATATTTACTTTTCCAGTGAACCAAAACATTTCGGATTCAGCAGCAATGAGCAAATAAGAAAGATCAATAAGAGTCATGTCGTCATCTATCACATAGTAGTCCTTAATGAACTCACTATATCACTCTGGAAGCTTCTGTAGAACCCAGTCAGCAGCCAACTTCCTTAAGATATTGACACCTAACATTCTCAACCTGTCAATGTGTGACTTCATTTCTAAGACATGAGTACACGCAGGGTTTCCATCTTTATGTTTCATTGCCAGTAGGGCTTGAGTGATCTTGAACTTTTCAAGTCTTCAAGCTTGTGGTTCACGGAGAATAAATGGAAGAGGTAGAGGAAGTGAAGCATGATGTTGAGGGACATCATCTTCAAGAGGAAAGCTTGTTCCAAGAGATTTGGGAAGATCATAGTTGTTTGAACCAGACATCTACAATGGGAGAAAATCAAGTTAGTTGATTGAACTCCTTAATATAACACCCAATATGAAATATTAAGGCTAGGACCCAACACAATATTTTATAACTTGGAAGAGGGATGCCGTAATCCAAGCTATAAGATATTTGAAGGTAGGAGAATGACGACTCACCAATTTTCACCATGAAAACGAAATAATTTTATGAGGTTTTTCATGGGTTTCAAATTCCTAGATCTTTTGATATTCATTGAACTTTTCAATGGCATGCTTTAATCTCGAGTGTGCCATCTCAAATTTTATGACTTGGATGCCGAGGATCACAAAACAAGGTGTGAATAACCATGCAAATTCACTTGGTACCCTTAATATTATTACCTAGTCAATGTGTCGGTTAACCACACGCGCTCCACCGATCTATGATAAACACTAAGTCACCCTTTGTGATCCTTACTAGTCTAAGTGTGTCGGTTACCACACATGCTCCACCAACTACTTGGTAAGGTACAAAGTGTGAATTTCATGGGTTAGCATCATGTTCAAACTTTTCCTAAAGTAACTAAGTTTGGGAACTAAAAATATTTAGTTACTTTATAATAATCATTATACTTTTAATGAGAATTTTAAAGTCATTGTCCTACCCGTTCGGCTAACGACCCTCCGCCGATCAAGGAAGCGGTGGGTGAGAGTGGAGACCGATTAAGCTACCATTTTATAGGAAACAACCTTATAACCCTTATAGATCGGCTTCGTGAATGAGGCCTACTAACGGTAAAACGACTTGTTCTTATACATACATACATATATATATATATATATATATATATATATATATATATATATTAACCATTAATCTTATAGTAGTATAATATTGAATTTTAACTTTTAAACTTTTAGGGTATGGAACTAAAGTTTGTGTGAGACTTTACAAATTCCAAAACAAGAGGGAAAGTTCTAAACAATTCAAAACTTTTTGGATATTCATAACTTATGAGTTTTAATTAAGTGTTTAAAACTTTTAATGAAGAGACTCTTGGACATCCATAACTTGAGGACAAGTTATGGAGTTCATAAAACCATTTATTATGAAAAAGACTCTTCAACTTATGTAACCTTTGTTTTTATTGGACTTTTAAAAGAAAAAGACTTTTGGTAATCCATAACTTGAGGACAAGTTATGGATTCCGTTAAAATATATTAAGATCAAGAATTACCTAACAAAATATTTGCAAATAATTCCTATGATCTAACAAAACTCATAAGAACATGAACATTCATATCAACAATTTCAAGAATCATATGAACACATATAAAACTTGGAATTTTGATATTATCCTTGAAATTGGTTTACCACAATCATTACCACATCAAAAACAGGTTTTACAAGTCCAAAACAGGTTATGGTAGTGATTCTAGACCAATTCCAGCCAAAACAGTCAAATATATGTTGTTAGGGGTCCAACTCGTCGAGTGCATGACAACATATAAACTTCGATTTTCAGCATATATGTTTTCAGCATGACGGCATATATGTTGTCAAATATATGTTGTCAAGGGGTCTAATAGTCAAATATATGTTTTCAGGGGGTCCAACTCGGCGAGTCTGCTGTGCAGACAACATATAAACTTCGATTTTCAGCAATTTGCATCAAGTATTTAAGAAAACAAGCTTAGGCTCTGATACCACTGTTGGGTTTTGAGCATTCTAACACTCCTAAGGTGTACATGCAACCCTAATAACCTTGGAACTATGTTTTCTCTAAATACATCCAAATAATGATTTCCAAGGTTACTTCCTAACTAGCATAGCATAAGGATCTTGGATCATAAAACTACTAGTAGAAAGACATAACTTTTGATTGTGATTCATTGCTTGGAGTTTGAGAGCCTAGCACAAATAGTCTGAATTCCGCAAGTGGAATCACAAATCACCACAAACTTTGGAAACATGAGAGAATATGTATATGCACTCTTGAAATCGGCCACCACTTAGTTGTCATTTCAAGCATCACAAGCATCTTTATATTGTGGGGAATTAGGGTAAGCCCTAATAATCCATGTCTTTTCCTTTCCAAGGATCCATGGGTTAAAAGCTCCATGGATCATCCATGGACCCCATGTATGCTTAGCCCATTCCTAATGATTGTAAGCCCACATTATATAAAATGCAATAGCCTATGTTTAATTAGTCACCTTTTGATCACTAAATTAATTCATAATTAATTTAAGATCAATACTAATTAAACAATGTGATTTCATATTAATATATTATAACTTATAATATATTAATAAATCATAAACATACTATTCTCAAAATATTATCAATAATAATTGTTCGGGTGAAGTGCAACCCAAATGAACCATGTCGGGTGGGTCAAGTATATACCAAATAAGTTATGGACTTAGATACATTATCCAACACCAAGACCTCACGAATGATCTTCCTTCTCTATCAAGAACACTCAAGAATCACTTCCAAGCTTCAAATATTTCTCACAAATGTTAGGGGTTGATTTTAGGGTTTGGAGGATATGGAGGCTGGTCATTTGAAGCTCCAAGAAGGGTTATGATGCTTAAAAAGGGTCATAACCTCAGAGCCCGATTATGTCCGATGTATACACATGTACGCCCAACATACTCAAATGTTGAATACTCACAAAATGTTGACTTATGCCTGTCATACGGATTCGTATGTGGAACGTAAGGACCTCTTTTCAAAACTCTTAGAAACATAAAGGTCTGGAAAAGAAAATACTTGACAATGGGTGTTACAATTCTCCTCCACCATAATCAGACTTCGTCCTCGAAGTCAAACTCAATGAAAAAATCTAGATAATGCTCTCGTATCTTATCCTTGGGCTCCCAAGTCCATTGAAAGCCTTTCCAATATTTCCACTAAACTTTAACCAACATCACTACCTTGTTCGTCAAAGTCATCACTTTCTGATCCTGAATCGCCTTAGTCTTTCTATGTAGTTCAAGAGACCGTCGACCTGAACATCCTCTAAAAGAACCACATTTGTCTCATCAGCTACACACTTCCTCAAATAAGAAACATTGAAGGTATTAGGAATCTGGTGCAACTCCTCAGGCAGCTCTAACTATTATCCCACCCTGCCCACCCGGGCTGTCACTCTGAAATGGCCAATAAACCTTGGGCCCAACTTGCTCCGCTTCCTGAATTAAAAACCATAATTATATGGTGATACCTTGAGGAGTACCAAATTTATAATCGGAAACCCCAACTTTGAGCATTACTGATCCGTATAACTCTTCGGGTGGCTTTAGGTCGTCATTAATCTCAATCCAAATTGTTGAATAAGTTCGGTCCTCCTGATCACTATCTTAGTGGTCCACATGACTCTCTGCTTGACCTCACCCCAGTAAATAAGAGTCTGGCACCTCTTCCCATACGGAAGCTCGAAGGATGGCATAGCAATATTGGCAAGATGGTTGTTGTTGTAAGGAAACTTAGCCAATGGAAGGTATGAGTCCTAGCTCCCACCGAAATCGATGATGCTAGCTTGCACCATATCCTCAAGCGTCTGAATAGTTCACTCGCTCTGCCTATCTGTCTGCAGATGATAGGTGGTCTTCGGCAATTTGGTAATGAAATCTATCATGATCTGCTCCCACTTCAATAGTAAAACCTCCAGAGGGTGCAACTTGATGTGAGGGTGCTGCTTTTAGAATTTGACCATCCAACAGGTCAATCAGTGCTCCATGAGCTTGGCCACATCCCACATCATACACGACCACCAATAATTATACTTCAGATCATGATACATCTTTTTAGCCTCAGATGAATTGAGAACCTCGACTTGTGGACCTCATCCATCAACACCCAACGAGCCCCACTAGCATATGGTACCCGAACCCACCCATGAAGAGTTAATTACACCCTGCATTCAATATCAAAGACTAAAATTTGGCCGAACACCCACTCAATTTTCCGATTCTACTCATTTATGGCCTCCGACTACACATCATTGATCATCTCCACGAACAGATTCATCACTATCATCCTAAAACACACATCATAAATCGGGGTACCGACATTTTTCCAACTCAAGGCGTCGGGCACCACATTGGCCTTGACTAGGTGATACAAAAACTCATAATCGTAATCATTCACTATATCAAGCAACCTCTTCTACCTCATATTAAGATTAGGGTAGCACATAAGACATTGTAGGATCTTGTGGTTGGTGTAGGTAGTACACCGAACCCTATAAAGATAAATCTACTAAATCTTCAGGGTGAAAACCACGACCCCAATTCCAAATAATGGGTGGCATACTTTGGCTCATGATGCTTCATCTACCTTGAATCATACACAATCACATGCCTTCTCTGCATCAACACGACACCCAATCCCGAAATTGACGCATCACAATAAACCACAAATTCCTTAATTCCCTCAGGGACGGAAAGTACGAGTGCCTTATAAACACTATCATAGAGTATCGAATGATGCTTGTAGCTCAGACCCCCATCTAAACACAACATTCTTCCTCATCAAATTAGTGAGAGGAATAACAATCTTGGAGAAGTCTCGAATGAATCTCCAATAATATCCTGACAAACCAAGGATACTCTAAATATTAGATGGAGACTTCAGGACCTCCCATTGCATAACTGCCTCGATCTTGGTTGGGTCAACCAAGATACCATTCTGATTGTTGAGGTGTTAGAAAAACTGAACCTCTTGCAACCAGAACTCACACTTGAAGAACCTGGCATAAATCCTCCCCATCATCAAAACCTAGAGAATATCTCGCAAATGTTCCTCGTCTTGTTCTCTAGTATTCAAATAGACCAAGATTTCATCGATGAAGACACTCACTAACCTGTCCAACATGGGTCTACATAACCGGTTTATGAGATCTTTGAACACTGCCAGTACTTGGTGAGCCCAAAAGGCATCACCAGAAACTCTTAATGCCCATAACAGGTTCAGAAGGCCGTCTTCTAGATATCCTCCTCTGACACCCTCGTATGATGGTGACTAGACGTCAAATCAATCTTCGGAAACTAAGATTCCCCTTGAAACCGATCAAAAAGATGATCAATCGTTAGAAACAGATAATGGTTCTTCATCGTCACCTTGTACAATTCTCGACAGTTAATGCTGTAACACCCATAAAAAAATCAGGCCAATTTAAAACTTTTTAAAACATTTAACACCATTAAGTTATTACAGTTTGTTTTCATAATAGTTAAATCATCAGAGTATCCCCAGAATCAAATCATAAAATCATGAGATATGAGGAGCTGTAAGATCACACCTTATGACTTATTTAGTAAAGTTAGGGACTTAATGGATTAAGTGAGAAGCACTTAACCATAATTATCATTTTATGTGAAACCCTAATTTCATTTGGGCTTTGTGTTGGGCCTTTCCATTGGGTTTTGGTAATTGGATTATTAATGGCCCATCCTAGAATGATCATATGGACTAGAACATGTTGATGGGCTTTAAGGTAAGGTCCATATGATGGGTTAGGCCTAATTTGGAAAATTAGGCCATAGTTTGGGCCTTTATGATTATTTTATATTGGGCCATGGGAATACCAAGAGTTTGGACCAGAATAATTGGATGGTCCTTAAGGAAAGATCATGTGGAGGTCTGGGCCCAATTTCAAAAATTGGGCCACATGTTGGGCTCTAGCCCATTGGTTGACTCTTAGGCCTTTGGAGTGTGAGTTAGACCTTGAGATTTGAAACCCAATTATTAATTGGGTGTTGTTTGAAGATTGACAGCTCGAGAATCTATCAAAACCAGCTGGAGTTTTATCCGTGGGACTTCAGCAGTGTGAGGTGAGTTGTCCTCACTATACTAACAGGGTCTAAGGCACCAATGTCAGCGCTGATTGAATTTGCATCTAGGATTATTGCCTGATATGTTTACTGATTTACATCCTGGTTATAGGATAGTTGTAATGTTAGTGATCGGCTAGATCGGTATCCTGGGTATAGGATGGTTGCCACGATTAGTGGTCTTTTAGATTTGTATGCTTAATTGTTTATATGTATGTGCACATGTTTGTTGGTTTTAGGGGAAAGGGTTGAGGAAGGTCTACTGTGTGTAGTAGGCCAAGACACTCTGGGCGGACCAGGTATACTGCTAGCTCGGGCCGAGCAAATCTAGTCAGGTCGATGGCCCATCAAGCAGTATGGATAGGATGAAGGCTCTAAAGAGCGTGCTCCAGATGTGTTGAGGGCTCGGAGAGCGGTCTAGATACACTGAGGACCAGGATTTCGGTCAATTTAGACTGATGGCTCATTATGCATGCTATTATGTATATGTTTGCTTATTTGTTATATGATATGGTTATATTATATACGACGTTGGTATTTTCGGGAAATTCAATAAGCTTCGGGCTTATAGTTGTTGATTCTATTTCAGGTACTTCTGATTATTGCGAGAAGGCAAAGGTGTGATCATACAACTCCTCATATCTCATGATTTTATGATTTGATTATGGGGATATTCTGACGATTAAACTCTTTTGATAACAAATTGTAATAACTTAATGGTTTTAAATGTTTTAAAAAGTTTTAAATTGGCCTGATTTTTTTTATGGGTGTTACAAATACACATCTGATGCAAACCATCTTTCTTCTTGAGAAATATGATCGATGCTCCTTACACCGAACTACTCAGCCGAATAAACCCGCTTCCAAATAGCTTCTAAAGTTAAGGTTATAACTCCCATATCTCAGGTGGCACAAGGCGATACATTGCCTTGGAAATCGGCACTGTATTAGGGATCAATTAAATCCGAAACTCCACCTGCCTCTTGGGAGGCACACTTCTCAGCTTAGTCTACAAATCAATCTCTCTCTTCTTGGCATTCTTCTACAACTCAGCCAATGTCCAATATGAAGTATTCACCACAAACTCATGGATATCTCTCCTCAGGATACTTAGATATCGAATCCCACGTGTATGCTCTGAAGACACATGCTCAGGGCAAAATAGGGCCCTCTCGTGGAACACCCTGGTGATCTCAACCACCATCTATGTCTTATGTTTGAGAGACAAGAAATCCTAGGATACATTCTCTCTTTCTCTCTCTCTCTCTCTCTCTCTCTCCGTGTGTGTGTGTGTCTGGGTGTCTCTCTCTCTCTCTCTCTCTCTCTCTAAAGCACCAGCACAAAATTATCTCTAAACATCTCAGTAGATCTCTCCCAAGTCACTGTAGAACTGTCTGCAAGAGAATAGACAAACATCACAAACTTCTGCTAATCCTTCGCTCTAAGAAAAGTAGGTTCGGTGCAAAACGACCCCTCAAATTCTCCGGATAGGAGCAAGTGTAAAAAAACTCTCAACATTGGAAGTCTATCTTATGGAAACAATTAAGTCCTAAGTCTGGTAAAAATATGTTGGCTTCATGTTGTTGAACTCCCGGTACCACAACGAATCACCCCCCTGCCGTCTCGGAGCAACAACGATACGGTGGCTACGACAGCATCAACCTTAGTGATAGTCTCATAGCGCTCATTGAAATCTCGATCATCATGTTCTTAATAGACATGCAAATATCCGGTATGGCCTCCTCAACACCGTTGCCAGCTCGGAGGCAATCATCCTACGGATGTCATCATCACTGGCACTCTGCCTCTTAGGGTCCTTGGAGCCTAAACCTTGGGTTACCACTAGAATGAAACACACATGAAAGCTATCAGAAATAGGCTAAAGTGTATACATAAACAGTTACACACTCCTTCAAGTTCTTTAGCACCCTAATATTCATTCTCGAGTCGCGTATGGATCTGGTACTTTCAGTAGTATGAGACTAATACTACCTTCCACACCAATCCCTAATTACCTCAGGTCGTCCTCTTAAGACCCTAATTCAAACGAACCCTATTCCTCAAAGGTATCCCTGTACTCCATGTGGGTTCCTCAGAATTAAAACTAAGCATCATGGAACTCATCATTGACTATTCTCCCAACACCGCTTATCCTCCCAAGGATCTATGTATCCTTGCCATTTGCTTCACGTACGCCAACCATACATAATATAAGACACAATAGGAAGTCGAATAAATGATTCTACCTCAAGTCGACAACTAAACAAGGAACGGAAAGAAAGGCTAAATTAGGCGTTCTAAGGTTAAAAAATCTTCACGATGTACAATTATGCAGCATACCCTAAGCAAACTACAAGGTTAGGTCCAATCTTGTAGAAGCAATCTCCTAAGCCAAAGGCATCTCAAATCAAGCAACCCTAAAACACTCTTCCTGAAGGATCTATAGCCTATCGCACAACATGTAGTTCTATTAGTTTTTAATATAATAGCTCAACACCACATATAAAATAACTACATATATTTTGGGAAACTACCACTCGTGCTTTGACTGATTGTACATACTACTTCATCCGATTTTCTCCTTTGAAATTCTTTGTTTCTTTCGAAAACTCCTTATGAAAACCATCAGATCCTTGGTTTGAGTTTGAAATCCCATGAGTGTTCATTCAAATCCTTCAAATCAAGGATCTAATACTAAATTATAGCATCTCAAACTTAAAACCAAATTTCCATTTGTAATTTTAGATAAAAACAATGTTTATAGAAACCAATCCAAGAAATTCATATTGTCAAATACAATCATCATCAAAGTATCAGAGTGTCCTAAAAATCCTACATCATATACTTCAGTTGAATGTGTACAGTCCAGCCTTCATTTTTTCACGATACTCAGAAGTACCTGAAACACATTTAATCAACAATTGCAAGCATGAAGCTTAGTGAATTCTCCAAAATACCACATACAACACAACACATATAGTAGATATGGGTTATCAGCAACCTTAGAGACTACCCGAAGTCTCAGCACATTTAGATAACACAAACCATTGTAATATCACATAGACCAAGTTGGTTATATATATATATATATATATATATATATATATATATATATATATATATATATATATATATATATATATATATATATATATATATATATATATATGGCTGTAAAAATCTTTCGATAGAAGCTCGACGGTGGACTGTTGTTAAAGGGTTAATCGGAGAGTAATTAGGGACTGTAGACTATTAATAAAATATTAATATTAATGAAGTACTATTTAAGAAAAATAACCATTTCAAAATTATAAAATAAGATAATTTTTAATTTGAAAATTAATACGAAAAAATGTACATTTTGGTATAATATTTGAAAGTTTGAAATTTTTTAAATTTTGGAGTAAAAAAAGTTTTAATTTTCTTTTTTGACTATTTTTACTTTCTTTTAATTTTTTTTAATTCTATTGACTTTTATTGACTGACTAATCTCGTCAAAACCGATTAATCCCTAATTTTCGTCAAATACACTAATCCTAGTCAATTGGAGAACGACAAGCAATTAATCCACGATTAATCCTGATTTCTGCAACCATGATATATATATATATATATATATATATATATATATATATATATATATATATATACACACACACACACACACTCGATCTACCAGAACTAGACTCTTCCTTAAAATTACACCCACTAACCCTAACTAATAACTAAGATAATTTTTCATATTCACTAATCCCACGCGAATTCTAATCCATAACTTGGGCAAAAGACCATTTTTCCCCTACTAAGATCCAAACCCATCATAAATTGTCTAAAGGCATACTTGGTCGAAAGTCAATGAAAGTCAACGGTAGACATACGTGCGGCATACACTTTTCTACGTTGGGCATAGGCATTAGGAAGGAGTATCTCGGTTCTTAAGTAGCTACTCTGAGCATAGCCAGATGTATGCTCGGCGTACCTGTTGGGTTTTTATACAAAATATAAATTTGTTTTTTATAAAACCGGGCAACGGAAGACTTTAAAAATAACAAGTTTATTTTTAGTTCATTACAAAACCAAACCATCATGGATTTGTTTATAGAGGCTAGAATGAAATAGAAAAACAAACATAGGATGTTTTTGAGATAACCTTTGAAGCCTTAGAACCCACATAGATTTGGGGTGTTGATGAAGATAGAAATTTTCAAAGAAAATGATTTCTCTACAGTTATCCACCATTAAGAGTAAGGCACTTGGAATGCTAGTTCCTTCTTTTATTCTTGAGTGTCCTAACCCTTTAAGTTCTTAACTCAAATAAACACTAAAGGAGACAACTCAAGAAGAATTCTAAACCAAACCACAAAAGTAAAGCACCAAACTGCAAAAGAAAACAACTTTTCTTTCTCATAGTTTTAGAGAGAAAGAAGGGAAGAAGAGAGTGTTTTTCACTTAGCAAAAATGCAAGCATCATGTGTCGCTTATATACTCCATGAAAGGTAACTCCTAACCATTAAAATACTTTAAAGTAATGGCCAACCTTTAGAAGCATGGGAGGCAAAACATGAAGGTTGAAAAGCAACTCCCATATTAAAATATTTTTGGCCATACCTCTTAAAAGGAAGAGGTTTCTGTATTTTTTATAAACTCCAAGTGTATAAAATATAAACTTTGTCTTTAGGTAAAAGACAAAAGGATCCAACAAGTCCAAAACATTATGCATGAGTTATTAATTAGTAGTTGATGTTTAGTGTAACAACAGCAAAATTTAGGTCAAAATTTAAAATTTTATAAAACCATAAGTAAGTATACTAAGTGGTAGATATCGTAACAAGGTTTTCATACATATAAAGAACACTAAAATCCGAGTTATAACGAAGAAGTTATGACCATTCTAAGTTTCCCGACAAAAACCGGCAATACGAAGTTACGTAAAAACGCAAAGTTTCAACAAAACACTTTTTGACCTTAGGTGTCTAAATGAAAGTCATAGATATCGTCAAACCGTAACCATACATGAAAAGAACGCTCAAGTCGGACATCATTTGAAGTCAATTGGGTTAAAACTTCGCAAATGGGAGTCATAAGTGATGAAATTGTAGAAATTCTAAAGAGATAAATGCGAAGATGATAAATGCGAAGGTGATAAATGCGAAGGGATGCGAAGGGTGTAAGAATGAAGATGCGAAGTATTTCACAGTAGAATGCGAATTGGGGAAGAAAACAGAAGATTTCAAATATTGTCCCTGAAGTTTCGCATTTTTGGAAATCAATACTCAACTTCGCAAATGGAAGTCATAAATGATGAAATTGTAGAAATTCTAAAGAGATAAATGCGAAGGTGATAAATGCGAAGGAGATAAATGCGAAGGGATGCGAAGGGTGTAAGAATGAAGATGCGAAGTATTGCACAGTAGAATGCGAATTGGGGAAGAAAACAGAAGATTTCAAATATTGTCCCTGAAGTTTCGCATTTTTGGAAATCAATACTCAACTTCGCAAATGGGAGTCATAAATGATGAAATTGTAGAAATTCTAAAGAGATAAATGCGAAGGTGATAAATGCGAAAGTGATAAATGCGAAGGGATGCGAAGGGTGTAAGAATGAAAATGCGAAGTGCACGAACCCAGGAACCCGTCCCATCCGACCCGCGTGCCAGCGACACGTCCCATCCGACCCGCGTGCCAGCGACACGTCCCATCCGACCCGCGTGCCAGCGACACGTCCCATCAGACCCGCGTACCAAGGCTGACCAGCCTCCCTATAAAAGGGCATGCGAAGGCTTCCGAAAAAGAGGCTCATTCTCTCTCATTTTTCTTGCGTTTTTCCTCATTTTCCGTGCTCGTACTACCCCGAAGCCCTGGTCACTTCGTGCAAGATCTGAAGGTCGATTTTCTCCCGAGAAATCCCGAGATTTCCGAGGAAAAATCCATTTCCCGAGACGAAACTCTGCCGTTTTTCCATCTCGCTATCTTCAAGTTGTCAAGTGAGTTCATACCCCTATAATCCACACTTTTAAATGTTTTATGAATATTTTTATATGCTTTTAAGGGGGGGAATACAAGTAAAACACACGATGATTATCGTATGTTATATAAAGTTTCGTTTTATACTTTTATCAACGGAATCATATGTGATTTATAATCATTATAAAGAAACTTTTGTGTGCAAAATGCATCACGATGATATCATATCTTTCGGTAACTGAAAAGTGTTGTTATTTATATATAAATCAAACACTCCGCGTATACTATATGTATATGTGTCCACCTTTGGTACTACAAACATACGATTATTTTAGTACTACAAACATGCGATTATTTTAGTACTACAAACATGCGATTATTTTAGTACGAAAAACATCAATATTTTGGGATACTTCTTGTTAATAAATCAATCATATGTGATTTATAACTAGTATACAAATAGATTTATTACAAGTTCAACAGTTTCACTAAACATATTACTTCAAATGACTTTCTTAAACGTGTTTACATGATTAAAGCTCGTTATCAAACTGTCTTACATACTGTAAGCTTCCTTTCAAAATCGGTTACAAAGGTGTTTTCAAACAATGGTTTTACGTGTACTTAAACTGTCTTATCAAACAAAATACTTTCAATCATTTTATAAACTGACATCAAGTCACAAATCTTTATTAGACTTTTCAACGGTTTTACAAAACTTCTTTATGCTTTTATATTATAAATTGCATGCCTCTATATGTATAGTTATATAAGAAATGTTTAAAAGACTTAGAAAGGCTATCCACCCTATTTCCTTTTCGCGCCTTGAGATGTGGTCTGGTGGGATATTGGGTATTCGTCCGAAAGTCGTTTAAATATTAGTTATATATCATGTATACATATATGGTCATAAATGTTCCCTCAGTAATTTAGCTCCGATACAAATAGATAACAATAGTGTATAAACCTACTTGGTCGCTCATCAATTACATTCTAGTAAACTATTATAGGAATAGTTTAAAGTAAGCAAAACATGTTCACTACTACAAGAAATTACACCCGAGTCAGTTCATTCATGAGTCCAAACTACATGTTATATGAAGGAATTCTCTTACTTGAATACTTATACATGAATACTTGTACATGAATACTCTTACTTGAATACTTATACATGAATACTTTTACATAGACATTATATGGCAATTTAATATTACATGTTATATGTCTAGATATGGTTATATCGTTCGCCTTTCTATCCTTACCTTGTGATTCAATCACAACATCGACGAGGAAGACTGGGACTTTATCTCCTAGTACCACATCATACTTTGAGGGACTAACCATTCCGAAAACCACTGCTAGCTACAGAGGTAAATGAACAATCTACGGATGTTCTAGGTTGATACCATCGTGGGTATACATAAGGGACTAACTATTCCTACACCCGGCTGTTAGCAACAGAGGTAAATGAGCACTCTACGGATGTTCTAAGTTGATACCATTTCAGGTATACTACAGGGGCTCCTAATATGAGATAAACAAGGAAAAACCATCACATTTTCAAAGAGATACGTACTGTCAAAATAGTCAGGTCTAGGTAAAAGACTACTTTCATACTAGTAGGAAATATGGGATTTTCTAGAGCTTTTCATACTTATACTAAATGTTTCATCATTCATTTACTAGTCTTTCATATCAACTAATCAAAGTAATGACATTAAATACTTATGAACTCACCAGCTTAAATGCTGATAAACTCTTTCAAAATAACTTGTATTCTCAGGTTACAAATAAACAGGTGTCAATACAAGGTTTAGAGAAGATGGAGCACTCAAGACTCGTCTTTTATTTTGATAAGTTATTATCATATCTTGTACAATGAAAGAGAACACTTGTAATTAAAATGTTTATATTTAATGCAATGGATGATGTTGTTTGCTTATTTACAATTACTGTGTTGTGATACTACACATGACGTCCTCCGCCCCAGAATGTTTCCGCCATTCTTGGTTTTGGGGTGTGACAGATTGGTATCAGAGCATTGTTTATAGTGAATTAAGTATATCAACCCATAAAAGATATACTAACTATAAATACATAAGGGATTAAAAATACTCTGACCAAGAGTCTATACTTTAAATAGTAAAATATTTAAGTAGGTATACGTGCTGCATTCATACTAAAATCAGTGTCACTAGGACAATACAAAAGAATTACGATTGTTGGACAACACAAGTAGGCTTAGAGACATATGGTCAAAACTGGGAAGATATAGCCTGATCGCCTATATTATCCGAGAGTTGACTAGCATGTGCCTAAGTTTAAGTGTGTGGTTGCAACAATGCTAAAATCTTACCAACCCTACCACAAAGAGAACAATAGAACCTAACAATAAATTTAAAAATACTATAGGTGTATTTTGGTGTTACTATGAGTACTTTATACTTGAGAATTAAAACGGGATCTTCATTACTAAGTTGATAGTTGCTAAGTGGATACACTAAGGCTGCATGTAATTAGGATGTTATAGACTTAGAATCTATGATAATTTTGCCTTACCCCTATTCTGTGTGAATTTGGAATTAAGGTTACTTATTCGGAGGTCTATCATATTTAGATTACACATAGCTGGTATGCACTTCACAAATAACGATGTAACTGATGAAGGTTTTCTACATAATTATCTAGATAGTTCGTCTAATAATTATCCACTTACCCTAAATTCTCGCATAGAAATCACAGTTGGACTCCATCCCCTTTGACAACCAGTATCTTTCAAATGAAGTTATAGCTGGTTGGTTTGGAGAAGAACCATAGAACGATCATCCTATGGGATGACCACCGTGATGAAGGCTTTTCTTACGATGCTAAATCCGAACTAGAGTTTGAGAACCTACCCCGAGCAGCTCCCTTTCCAATTCCTAACCCTCGTCCGACTCTTCATGGCCCGACGCCTGATTCGGTGGAATGCTTGGGAACATGGAGCCAATAACAAGATCAGCCCATGCCAGTTATTGGCGATCGAAACTTTTACGACCTGAGCAATGGGGACTCAGCAAGTGGAACCTTGCCAATCATGGGCAGCAGAGTGGCCCAAAATGAGATTCAAGGCAGGTCAGACCAACATCAGATTGCCGAAGTTGTCACCGATGCGAGAATGCATACCCTCCACATCATTCATCTAGAAGATGCTCACGAGAGATCAGAGAGAAACCATGAAACCCTACTGCAAGCACTGACTGAGTCACGAGCCGAAGTCATAGAGCTTCAAGTTCGCCAGATGGTGTGCGAAAGACACCTACTTGACATGGAAAGTCAATTGGTTGAACTAAGAGTTCACCAGAGAGATGACCGTCGCCGTAGTAGACGCTTTACTTTATTTCCCTTGTAAAAAGAAATCGTGTTTTTTTTTCTATTTATGGCCGATGTGGCATTTTCTATGAAGTTATCTTGTTCCGTAAGTACTTTAGTTAGGTCTTTATGCTGTCAGGAACTATCTTCTATGGATATGATGTAAGACCTTTACAAGGTCATTTTCCCGAATCTTTAACATCGTGAATATCAAAGATATTGATAGCCGACTAACTTTTGGCATCATTCCTCATCCAAGTACTTTTATCTTACTTTCATTGGAATCTATCTGAATCATACTTTAGTCAAGTCATTGGACTAAGGTAATTTATTTCAAGAGACACTTCCAAGTCTCTTTCAGTGGTTGGATTTTGTTATTCACCAACCCACGATACCTCAACTTGTACAACAAACGTCTTGAGAACATTCTACGAACTTACCTCTATTCATTACTAGGACTGCATCATAGGGATGTAGGTCAAACCTTCGCGAACATACTTTCATTCATTACTAGGACTGCATCATAGGGATGTAGGTCAAACCTTCGCGAACATACTTTCATTCATTACTAGGACTGCATCATAGGGATGTAGGTCAAACCTTCGCGAACATACTTTCATTCATTACTAGGACTGCATCATAGGGATGTAGGTCAAACCTTCGCGAACATACTTTCATTCTGTACTAGGACTGCATCATAGAGATGTAGGTCAAACTTTTGAGAACATCGTGGTACTCTTAACATGAACAATCTAAGTACATCAGGGTCAACCAGAATCGCTTACAAATCTTTACTCTTTTATGTTACAGAATCATGTCGCCAAAGAAAAACGAGCAACCCATCAACCAAGCACCAACCCTCCAGATCGATGCAACTACCGTTCAAGCTGCAGTCTCGGCTGCTGTGTCAGCTTTTCTGACCCACCTTCATGCTAACAATGCGAATGGTAGCGGGATTAGTAACAACAGTTCCAATCCAAGTAACAATCAAGTACCACAGCGAACGACAAGCTACCATGACACCCCAATTTCCAAGACAAAGAGAAACAAACGAAAGTTTTGGGATAGAATGAAGGGCAAATCGCGTAAAGGGACGAACAAGAAACAACCACGAGTAACGACCTTCACAACTACGACATCTATACCTCCTACTACAATCCCTTCAGAAACACCAGTTGTCCCTAACCCAGCCCGACAATATGCTGGAAACCTCCCAAATTGCGTCAAATGTAATTATCACCACTTTGGGCCTTGTCGGGGGAAGCAGTGCTCAAACTACAACAAAAAGAGGCACACCAAACGTTACCGCAAGAGTCTATCAAAACCGATCAACAACCCGCCCAACGCCGATGGAAATCCGACTTGCCATCACTGTGGTGAGTATGGGCACTATAAGAGAGATTGCCCGAAAAAGGAAAGAACCTACGTTCCCATAACTCCTACCCGACGTTTCACTTCCACCACCAATGTGGGTACTGTCCATATATGTCACCAATGCGGTGAAATTGGACACCTCCAGAAGGATTGCCCGATAACGCGGAACTCTGGCGCAGACGGGAAGATTCTCAGAATCACAGCTGCAGGAGAGCCTGCTCAGGAACCACGTTAATGTAATTAAGGCGTTTCGTTGTAACAGACGTATGAACTATCTAGGACTAGTGCAACTAGAGTCTTACCTTTTGCGAGATCCTGTCTGTAAAGGAATTCTCGTGCTGAGTATACTTGTCTTTTGTAGTATATCTTATTCGCAGCAATAGTCTAGTGGTAAACCTAAAGTACTGTAACTCTGTTCGTGGTTGCACGGTTATGTTTTGTCTGTAAACGTCTTATGTTTAATTCTAATGTCTATAAAGTTTTTGTATGATTCCGACATTATCATACAATCAGATTCCATTTGATCGACGCGAAAACAACTTCACACGTACGTCCCTATCTTCTAGATCACTTTTCCAGCGAAGCCGTCATATCAGAACGCCGAAGTACTCATTCCAGGAGTACCTCTTAGTTATTGTTTCTCATCCTTTCCGAAGAAAAATTCAACAAACCGCCCCGAAGTACCACTCGTACAACATGTCAAGTTCAATCCAAAGACCCATACGGTTGATCTATTGTTGAAGAATGTATACATAAGGGTAGTATATAATCAAGGTTCTACAGGTTTAGAATTGATGATTCCACTCTAACTTCTTTTCCTCGTTGGGATGTGAGCTTAAAGAAGAATCATTTATTCGACTACCTTTTCAATCTTAATTATATACGACTCGTATACGCAAAACTGAAATTGATGAACCAGGTATGAGTTCTAAGATGAACTTCAAGATGGAGACTACTTAAGAAGACTACGAGTGATCATGCTGCCATGCGAGTAAACTTAGAAGCCCAATGCGTATCCTTTCTGTCGATTGGGACAAGAAAGTCAGATAGAACAAAAGTACCTACCATTTTTCCTTAGGTCATGAGCAATCATACTTTAGTTTAGATCTTCACGTCACCTAATCAACCACAAGGTTTTGACTTCATAATCAGTACGAATTGGTTTTGTTCTTATACAAGAGGAAAGGTCACTACCTATACCTCAAAACAACTTAAGACACAGGGAGCTAACTATACGACACATGATCTTGAGTCAGGAGCAATGATAATCGCTCTGAAGATCTGGAGGCACTACTTGTAGGGTACAAGGTGTACTAATTTCACAGTCCACAAAACATCCAACATACATTCGACCAAGAAGAGTTTTAACACTAGTAAGGCAAACGAAAGAAACAAAGTCGTTCCCCGATAGTGAAATGTTCACTGGAAGGCCATGCGAGGATTTGAATTCACTTAGGAACAGAAAGATCAAATTAAACTTCAAATCCGTAGCGTAGTATCAATTCTACTTAAACTCTAATTTCGGGACGAAATTCTCTCTAACGAGGGGATAATGTAACAACAGCAAAATTTAGGTCAAAATTTAAAATTTTATAAAACCATAAGTAAGTATACTAAGTGGTAGATATCGTAACAAGGTTTTCATACATATAAAGAACACTAAAATCCGAGTTATAACGAAGAAGTTATGACCATTCTAAGTTTCCCGACAAAAACCGGCAATACGAAGTTACGTAAAAACGCAAAGTTTCAACAAAACACTTTTTGACCTTAGGTGTCTAAATGAAAGTCATAGATATCGTCAAACCGTAACCATACATGAAAAGAACGCTCAAGTCGGACATCATTTGAAGTCAATTGGGTTAAAACTTCGCAAATGGGAGTCATAAGTGATGAAATTGTAGAAATTCTAAAGAGATAAATGCGAAGATGATAAATGCGAAGGTGATAAATGCGAAGGGATGCGAAGGGTGTAAGAATGAAGATGCGAAGTATTTCACAGTAGAATGCGAATTGGGGAAGAAAACAGAAGATTTCAAATATTGTCCCTGAAGTTTCGCATTTTTGGAAATCAATACTCAACTTCGCAAATGGAAGTCATAAATGATGAAATTGTAGAAATTCTAAAGAGATAAATGCGAAGGTGATAAATGCGAAGGAGATAAATGCGAAGGGATGCGAAGGGTGTAAGAATGAAGATGCGAAGTATTGCACAGTAGAATGCGAATTGGGGAAGAAAACAGAAGATTTCAAATATTGTCCCTGAAGTTTCGCATTTTTGGAAATCAATACTCAACTTCGCAAATGGGAGTCATAAATGATGAAATTGTAGAAATTCTAAAGAGATAAATGCGAAGGTGATAAATGCGAAAGTGATAAATGCGAAGGGATGCGAAGGGTGTAAGAATGAAAATGCGAAGTGCACGAACCCAGGAACCCGTCCCATCCGACCCGCGTGCCAGCGACACGTCCCATCCGACCCGCGTGCCAGCGACACGTCCCATCCGACCCGCGTGCCAGCGACACGTCCCATCCGACCCGCGTGCCAGCGACACGTCCCATCAGACCCGCGTACCAAGGCTGACCAGCCTCCCTATAAAAGGGCATGCGAAGGCTTCCGAAAAAGAGGCTCATTCTCTCTCATTTTTCTTGCGTTTTTCCTCATTTTCCGTGCTCGTACTACCCCGAAGCCCTGGTCACTTCGTGCAAGATCTGAAGGTCGATTTTCTCCCGAGAAATCCCGAGATTTCCGAGGAAAAATCCATTTCCCGAGACGAAACTCTGCCGTTTTTCCATCTCGCTATCTTCAAGTTGTCAAGTGAGTTCATACCCCTATAATCCACACTTTTAAATGTTTTATGAATATTTTTATATGCTTTTAAGGGGGGGAATACAAGTAAAACACACGATGATTATCGTATGTTATATAAAGTTTCGTTTTATACTTTTATCAACGGAATCATATGTGATTTATAATCATTATAAAGAAACTTTTGTGTGCAAAATGCATCACGATGATATCATATCTTTCGGTAACTGAAAAGTGTTGTTATTTATATATAAATCAAACACTCCGCGTATACTATATGTATATGTGTCCACCTTTGGTACTACAAACATACGATTATTTTAGTACTACAAACATGCGATTATTTTAGTACTACAAACATGCGATTATTTTAGTACGAAAAACATCAATATTTTGGGATACTTCTTGTTAATAAATCAATCATATGTGATTTATAACTAGTATACAAATAGATTTATTACAAGTTCAACAGTTTCACTAAACATATTACTTCAAATGACTTTCTTAAACGTGTTTACATGATTAAAGCTCGTTATCAAACTGTCTTACATACTGTAAGCTTCCTTTCAAAATCGGTTACAAAGGTGTTTTCAAACAATGGTTTTACGTGTACTTAAACTGTCTTATCAAACAAAATACTTTCAATCATTTTATAAACTGACATCAAGTCACAAATCTTTATTAGACTTTTCAACGGTTTTACAAAACTTCTTTATGCTTTTATATTATAAATTGCATGCCTCTATATGTATAGTTATATAAGAAATGTTTAAAAGACTTAGAAAGGCTATCCACCCTATTTCCTTTTCGCGCCTTGAGATGTGGTCTGGTGGGATATTGGGTATTCGTCCGAAAGTCGTTTAAATATTAGTTATATATCATGTATACATATATGGTCATAAATGTTCCCTCAGTAATTTAGCTCCGATACAAATAGATAACAATAGTGTATAAACCTACTTGGTCGCTCATCAATTACATTCTAGTAAACTATTATAGGAATAGTTTAAAGTAAGCAAAACATGTTCACTACTACAAGAAATTACACCCGAGTCAGTTCATTCATGAGTCCAAACTACATGTTATATGAAGGAATTCTCTTACTTGAATACTTATACATGAATACTTGTACATGAATACTCTTACTTGAATACTTATACATGAATACTTTTACATAGACATTATATGGCAATTTAATATTACATGTTATATGTCTAGATATGGTTATATCGTTCGCCTTTCTATCCTTACCTTGTGATTCAATCACAACATCGACGAGGAAGACTGGGACTTTATCTCCTAGTACCACATCATACTTTGAGGGACTAACCATTCCGAAAACCACTGCTAGCTACAGAGGTAAATGAACAATCTACGGATGTTCTAGGTTGATACCATCGTGGGTATACATAAGGGACTAACTATTCCTACACCCGGCTGTTAGCAACAGAGGTAAATGAGCACTCTACGGATGTTCTAAGTTGATACCATTTCAGGTATACTACAGGGGCTCCTAATATGAGATAAACAAGGAAAAACCATCACATTTTCAAAGAGATACGTACTGTCAAAATAGTCAGGTCTAGGTAAAAGACTACTTTCATACTAGTAGGAAATATGGGATTTTCTAGAGCTTTTCATACTTATACTAAATGTTTCATCATTCATTTACTAGTCTTTCATATCAACTAATCAAAGTAATGACATTAAATACTTATGAACTCACCAGCTTAAATGCTGATAAACTCTTTCAAAATAACTTGTATTCTCAGGTTACAAATAAACAGGTGTCAATACAAGGTTTAGAGAAGATGGAGCACTCAAGACTCGTCTTTTATTTTGATAAGTTATTATCATATCTTGTACAATGAAAGAGAACACTTGTAATTAAAATGTTTATATTTAATGCAATGGATGATGTTGTTTGCTTATTTACAATTACTGTGTTGTGATACTACACATGACGTCCTCCGCCCCAGAATGTTTCCGCCATTCTTGGTTTTGGGGTGTGACAGATTGGTATCAGAGCATTGTTTATAGTGAATTAAGTATATCAACCCATAAAAGATATACTAACTATAAATACATAAGGGATTAAAAATACTCTGACCAAGAGTCTATACTTTAAATAGTAAAATATTTAAGTAGGTATACGTGCTGCATTCATACTAAAATCAGTGTCACTAGGACAATACAAAAGAATTACGATTGTTGGACAACACAAGTAGGCTTAGAGACATATGGTCAAAACTGGGAAGATATAGCCTGATCGCCTATATTATCCGAGAGTTGACTAGCATGTGCCTAAGTTTAAGTGTGTGGTTGCAACAATGCTAAAATCTTACCAACCCTATCACAAAGAGAACAATAGAACCTAACAATAAATTTAAAAATACTATAGGTGTATTTTGGTGTTACTATGAGTACTTTATACTTGAGAATTAAAACAGGATCTTCATTACTAAGTTGATAGTTGCTAAGTGGATACACTAAGGCTGCATGTAATTAGGATGTTATAGACTTAGAATCTATGATAATTTTGCCTTACCCCTATTCTGTGTGAATTTGGAATTAAGGTTACTTATTCGGAGGTCTATCATATTTAGATTACACATAGCTGGTATGCACTTCACAAATAACGATGTAACTGATGAAGGTTTTCTACATAATTATCTAGATAGTTCGTCTAATAATTATCCACTTACCCTAAATTCTCGCATAGAAATCACAGTTGGACTCCATCCCCTTTGACAACCAGTATCTTTCAAATGAAGTTATAGCTGGTTGGTTTGGAGAAGAACCATAGAACGATCATCCTATGGGATGACCACCGTGATGAAGGCTTTTCTTACGATGCTAAATCCGAACTAGAGTTTGAGAACCTACCCCGAGCAGCTCCCTTTCCAATTCCTAACCCTCGTCCGACTCTTCATGGCCCGACGCCTGATTCGGTGGAATGCTTGGGAACATGGAGCCAATAACAAGATCAGCCCATGCCAGTTATTGGCGACCGAAACTTTTACGACCTGAGCAATGGGGACTCAGCAAGATAATTATCACAAAGCCCATTATCTTCTAAATACCCCTTTTTGGTGGGTCGGCATTGTGGCGTTAGACCTACCCCTACTGGAAGGTAAGTCACCTCAATGTCGTGCAGTGTTTGAACTATCCTTGGTACACAAGTCGACTCCCTACGACTCCTTGGTCCCTACACGACAACCTTCAAGTCAACACACATCACATACAACCTAAACAGGGTCAGTCAAAGTCAACATTCAGTTGACCTAACTCGCCGAGTTAGCCTACCAACTCATCGAGTCCATGCCTCTCTAATCCCATAAAAAACGCCGGCTCCACTCGTTGAGTCTAGCAAAAACTCGATGGGTTCTCCTTCATTAATAACATTGGAACCATCTTCATCCGACACGTAGAGTTCCTTCTTCACCTCATTGAGTTCATCTCCAACTAACGAACTTTTCCAGTCTATGACTCGTCGAGTTGTATGAACAACTCATTGAGTCCATCTTCAAAGATTGGGAGATTTCTATGGACTCGCTGAGTCTGATCATACCACTCGCCGAGTCCCATGGCTTCCAGGTCCCTTTTCACATCTAAACCCACAAGGGACTTCCTTCCTAACACTTACCCATTCACCGAAAGGGTTTGGTGCACAATGGTCACGGACTCATTGAGTTCCAAGAACAACTCACCGAGTCCGGCCTTGACCAATTCCATACAGTCGATTTAAGTGAGTCCTAACACACCAAAACCATAGATCTGGCCTCCTAATTTCCATTTCATATGTAAAGTTCCAAACTTGATGCACATGCATGGGTTTTTAGCTCAAAAATCCATATAAAGTGTCCTATAATGTGCATGGGGCTCTCATGGCCCTAAAGTTGGACCTTTATGCCATGAGACCTCTCTTAAGGCCTAGGTCTGAAGTCAATACCCACTCAACACTTTCAAATCCGAAAAATAACTTAGAAATCCATAGAGATCCCAAGTTAAAGATGAATAAACACATAGATAAGTCAAGACAGGGGCATTATACCTTGAAGCTGCTGAAAAATTTTGAGTATTTTATGAATATAATATTTCATGAATATAATATTATACCTTAATGCAAGCCACTTCGGTCAATTCATTTATAAGTTTCACCTCAAACCTATCCCAAAAGAGCTTCCTCAAAATGTCGACAAGGCATTCAAAGATGCTAAGGTGAAACTTATAAATGAATCGACCGAAGTGGCTTGCATCATGCATGTAACAATGAACCTTGAGCTTCAAAAAAAATTGAGTTTCAAGTTTAGTCTAAGGAAAAGAGGTTTGGGACCTTGAATTCTTTAATTGGTTGCAAAATGACTAAGGTATCCTCTATTAGTGCACATGTAATCAAAATGAAAGCTTGCACTAACTAGATTGCTCACCACAGATTCCCTTTTGGAGATGAGCTAGCGACTATTGTGATCCTAGCCAGATTACCTAAGTCATTCAACCAATTAGTGTTGAACTTCACTATGAATGACTGAGAAAGGAGCATTAACGAGCTATATTCATTGCTCAAGAGTGCTGAGGAAAAAAATCAAGATATCTAGGAATCAAGTGCAGATGATCCTCGAGGTTCAAATTTCCAAAAGAAAACTAGTAATGCTACCAGTAAGGAGAAAGGAAAAGTTTCCAAGAAATGTACATACAAGGTAAAGGGTTAAAGGAATTCTCTTGCTACCAACCTAAATCCTAATCCCAAACCTACTTCTGGCTCTAATTTCTTTTAGTGCAATAAAGAGGGACACTGGGAACACAACTGTCCCAAGTACCTAAACGAAGTTAAGAAAAACACAGCCAACCAGGTTGGCACCTTAGGTATATATGCGATTTAATTATATGCATTGCATGCTAATTCTTCGGTATCCGATACTAGAAATGGTACCAACATCAACAATGATTTTCAAGACTAAATATTGTTAGAGAACACATAGATGTTGGTTTGAACTCCATGTGGGCAATAACACTAGAGTAGCTATCAAAGCCATAGGACAATATCAACTGTTGCTTCCAAATGGTTTTAATCTTATTTTGAACAATTTTTGTACGTACCTAGTATAACTAGGAATATTATCTCTACTTCTCTTTTGTATGAACAAGCTTTTCATTATAAGTTTGACTTTTATTTTGGAAATATCACTATGTTTAAAGATAATGTGTTCTATTTTGAAACTTGTCACAATAATGGAATATATGAAATCAATTTAATATGTTTTATTTATTTCATTATCGTCTTAAGAACATAAACAGATGACGCATTGCTAAGCTTCAAAAGCATAAAATCTTAGAATCAACAGGCTCAGAGTCTTTTGATGTCTGTGAATCATGTCTATGTAGCAAGATGACTAAAGATTCTTTTACCGGTATTATTGAAAGAGCTTCAGAAATATAAGGCTTATGCATACTAATGTATGTGAAACTTTTAGGGCAATGACTATAAACAGTGAAAGATATTTCACTACATTTCCTGATAACTTTAGTAGATTTGGATATGTGTATCTCAGGAAACACAAACATGAAGAATTTAACATCATCGAGGTATTCTAATTGAAGTACAAAATTACCTTGGTAAGAAGATTAAAACAATACCATCAGATCATGGTGGTGAATATTTAAGCTATATGTTCCATAAACATCTTAAGAATTGTTGGATAGTGTCACAACTCACTCTATTAGGAACACCACAGCATAATGGTGTTTTTGAAAGGAGGAAATGTACTTTACTTGATATGGTATGATTAATGATAAGTCATTCTTACCTTCCTCATTCTTTTTAGGTATATGCCCTTGATACCATAACTCGAATTCTAAACATAGTCCCCACTAAAAGGTTAGTTAGACCCCCTAAAAGTTCCATCAATGTCTTATTTAATGATATATGGTTGTGAAGCGTATTTTAAAAGAGATACTTCTAACATGCTTGAACCTAGATCCCAAAAGTGTATCTTTCTGGGATACCCAAAAGAAGCCATGGGTTATTACTTCATACAAAAAGAAGAGAACCAAGTATTCATAGCTGAGAAACCACTGTTTCTTAAAAATAACTTTAAATTGTATAAAGCAAGCGGGGAGCCCTATTGGTATTGAAGAAATTTGAGAAACACACCCTTTAGTTGAAAATGATAATCAACAAAGCATTGTCGAACCTAAGAATATCGTTTAAATATTGGAAACCACACCAGGTCCAATAGATATTCTTGGAAACCTAACAGATTTGGATTTGTCATTCCTGAAGAGGAAGTCTTATTGATAGGTCAATGTGAGACTATGAGTTTCAAGGTAACTACTGTAAATCTAGAATATAAAAAATGGCATGAATCCATGAGAGCTGAAATTCAGTCCATGAATGACAATTAGTTATGGGACTTGGTTGACTTACCTCCTAATAGCAAGACTGTTTAGAGGAAGTGGATCTTCAATAATTAGATTGACATGGACAAAAATGCATAAACATTAAAGGAATGACTTGTCACGAAAGGGTATACTTAAATTCAAGGTGTTGACTATCGAGACGCTTTCTCTCCAAGTGATAAGATTAAATATATTAGGATTATCATAGCCATGTATGTATATTATGATTTTGAGATACAAAAATGGATGTCAAAACCTCTTTCCTTAATGGATATCTTGAGGAAGATATCTATATGGAACAACTTGAAGGTTTTGTGAACCTAGATAACGTAAAGAAGGTGTGTAAACCGAAGAATTCCATTTATGGATTAAAACAAGTATTTAGGGTATGGTATCATTGTTTTGATGAAAATATCAAAAAGTTTGGCTTCTCAAAAAGCCCGTTGAACCATGTCTATATATCAAATCAAGTGAGAGTCAAATAGTTTTTCTAATTTTGTATGTCAATGACATGTAACTGATCCAGAAAGACATGATAACGTTGAAAAAGACCAAGGCTTATCTTGGCAAGTCCTTTTAAATGAAAGATCTAGGTGATGCTGCATATATACTCGATACTAGGATCTATAGGGATAGATTCCAAAGAATCATTGGTTTGAGTCAAAGTAGATACATTAACAAAGTCTTAAAACGCTTTTCAATGGATAACACATAATGATGAATTAAATCAATACTGTTGGACACCATTCTTCATAAGTCAGAGTGGCCTAGTATTGATGATGAGATCAAAAGAATGAGTCGCATAGCATAGGCTTTAGCAGTAGGTTTAATTATGTATGATATGACATGTACAAGGCGGGATGTAACATATGTTATTAGTCTACTAGTAGGTATCAAGCTAATATTGGAAAAAAAACATAGGAAAATGGTTAAGAACATACATAAGTACTTAAAAAGGACTAAATACATGATTCTAGTTCTAAGAGTCCTTGAGGAAGAGCTTGTTTTAAGATCTTACATTAATTCTAGCTTCAACATTGATCGAGATAACTCATGATCAAAGTTGGGATACTTGTTCACAATTAATGGAGGAGAAATTTACTGGAAAAGTATAAAGCAAGAAGTGGTCACACTTTCTAAAATAGAATCTGAGTATATAACTGCGTCTGAGGCAACTCAAGAAGTTGATTGGATGAAAAAATTCATCGGTGCTCTAAATGTTGTTCCAAGCATAAAAAATTCCATTGAGATGCATTGTTACAACATTAGTGCTACTGTTATTGCAATAGACTCAATGGTTACCAACAAGACTAGACGCAATCATCAAAAATTCAATTTCATTTATCAAAATATAGAATTGAGAAAGATACACATTGAGAAGGTTCATAGGGATGATAATCTAGTAGATACATTCATGAAGCCTCTTTCTCAAAACAAGTTTGAGAACCATGTAAATGGAATCGGTCTTCGATTAGCTAGTGATTATATTTAAATTTGTAATTTACTGATATCTAGATATTCTAAACTATATATTAATGATACGTAATCTCTTTTGATATATGATATATCTCTTTTGTGTTAAATATTATTGTGTTCTATTTTATCATGTTATTTAGTCGTGGAATAATGTCATTATTCAAAATTGTCCATACTTAGTCACTGTTATGGGAACAATTATGAATTAAGACTAATTTGAATCAGATTGGTTGATTTCAAGTGGTGAAATAGCTAATTGTTGTATCCAAATTCATATGTACTTGTTAGAGAACAACTATTGACTATGACATGTGTCAAGAGTCGCTTAATGGATAGTTATCATAACTTAATCTTAAAAACTAGTAAATATCTTTATATCTTTCAACCTGAGATAAATATTAGAGAACTCATGCAAAGGGAATGTTATAGTTTGACATGGTTAAATGCTATTTGTAACCATATAGTCATAAAATCCTTTGTTGGGTATAACATGAACTATACGAGAGTGTGTATGTAGTCAAGACAGGATTTGTTTTTCTCTTATCTTTTGACAATTAGACATCTATGACATCTTACTTCAATTTAGATAGCAAATAAGAATGATTATGTTCCATGTCTCATTTCTGACATGATGTCTGAAACAAATAGAATATTGATACACTTACCTTCTACTTCAATGGTTACTGAAGAGATTAATGTTTCTTTTTAATCTATGAAGATCGAAAAGATCTTGAACAAGTTATGAAAACAATGACGATATAAACACAGTAAAATTATAGAACAAGAATGAATCAAACGTGTCGAATGATTAAAACAAAATCCTCAGAAGAGATCGATTAAGAACATCAACTGTAGAGGATTGGAAGGTTACAAGTATGATCAAAGAAACCTTTAGTCGTCTGGAAAATATCGTATTCTCAGATTTCTAAAACCTTGACCTAATATGCATGCAAGCATAAGCTTATATACAAAGCATAAAAGACATACGGTTGGACAAGCCCAAACCGTAATACAAAGAATTATAAACAAACGAGCCCAAAAGATGCAATCTTCTAAGCCCAACAATCTCCCCCTTTGCGTCAATTTGGGGCGAGATCTTCATTCTGTCTTCAAAGCAGATGGCTTCTTTACCGTTTGAAAAATTTTCGGTATCAAAGCTAGAATATGATGCCTGAAGGTAATATACCAACGAAGCATATCTGTAAAGTTCTTCTTATCTGCTGTTGTATTCTGTTTGCATCGGTGAATGATATTGATGATGTGCTCCAGACACTCTGTAGAGAACAGATGCTTGTCTACCAACGCAAACAGAAACTTGTGCTTATCCCCCCTTGTGAACATAACTGTCAGATTGGAAGAATCAATCTGCCCCAACTTCATTTTATGGACATCTCCGGTTTTGGAAGTGGGCTTGACAGTCGGTTTCTTATTCATCACCTTTGCTATTTCCTGATCCATAGTGGCTAGCTCATGGACATAGGAAGCCAACATTCTTTTAAGATGAGAAAGTATTGGTTCATATTCTCTCTGGTTGGAGAGAAGAATGTTGTATAGCAAGATCCAATCGTGGGGGTTCAGACTGGGAAGATCTGCCAGAGAAATAAGATGTTCGGTGTTGGCAGTTCCTCTGTTGATTTTGAAATTGACGTTTACAAATTTCCCAGCCTGGGTTGGTTTCAGTACCTTGACTCTTATAATTTTCTGGGCGCTCCAAGTCAAGTACTGAGGTTGACCGAATTTCAGATAGAAATCGATAAGCTCCCTGTCAACCTTCGGGTTCGGATGAGGGACGTTTGCAGTGACATCAAAGCAGTGAAAAGTGAAGGCTTTACGCGTAATGGGCATGTCGAACTGCGAGTCTTTGGAGTTTTCACACTCAAAAGATGCAATCGGTTCCAACCAATAAATAGAAGGAAACTCAATTGCTTGAGTGATGAGTGTGTCTCTGTCCCAATCTGGGAACAGAGTCTTTTTAGCTTGAGTTGCCTCCTCATCCTCCCGGATTTTCCTTTCTCTGGCTTCTACCTCACGAGCTATCTTCAATGTTTCATCAAGCTCTCTGTCCCGTTTCTTGCGTTGAAGAGCTTCACTAATGGTTTCATCTGATTCTGATTCGCTCTCAACTAGGACATGTTTACCAGAACCCGAAGCTACATTACCCTTCGGTTCTTGTTTGGACATACCTTCCTCTCCCCCTTGTCTCGGAAGAACATGCTTCTCCGAGACACCCTTCATTTCACTTAGGATAGTGATCGCCGGAAGGAGTTTCGCCTGGAGATGCTGACGAACAGTGAGGGTTAGGAAGGGATCATGGGAGTCAAGAACACCGGTTAACATATTTTTAACGTCACCAGCGCAACTCTGAAGAACTGCCCTTTGAGTTTGAAGTAAAGTGATTTCTTGTTGTTCCTGGGCCAGTTGAACTTTCTGTAAGTCAATAGTTGCCTGGTGCTTGATAACTTCTTCCTTCAGGGTGCTCTCGGCTGCTAAAGAGGCAAAACGTGAATCCAAAGATTTGAGAATTGAAGTGGATTCAGTTTTGAGGTCAGCACGCAGAGCCTCAAATTTCTTGGTTTCTCCCTGAAGTGTGGCTGCGAACGAGTCTACTGATTCTTGAAATTTGGAAGCATTTGAATCAGCATGAGCCTTGAGAGAATCAAGAAAGATCTGAGTTGTATGAACAACCTCAGAAACTTCCTTAGTGGCTTTGGAGCATGAGGCTGCTGAATTGTCTACAGCGTCAGTAGAGCGATCCAAGGCTTCGGTGTAAGTCTGGATTGCTGACTCGATGAAAGCCTTCAGCACAACACCCCCATATGCTTTACTGTCAGCCAGCAGACTGTCGAGTTTTGCGTGAATCTCTTGAAGTTGCTGACTTGACACAGGGGTATCTGTATCGGTGTCGGTAGGGATCCGGTAAGGGCTGTAATAGATGGAATCAAATTCATCATCATCACCCCCTAGGGTAGCACCGGAGTTGGAAGATGGAGAAGGGGAGGATTGAGGGTTGATGACCGGGGTTTCAACCACAGAAGCAGCCCCCGTATCAGATACGTTGACCGTTACTGGTGGTTGGGTTGTGGTTATGGTGATAGATTCTGTGATAATAGATTGGGAGATAGAAGATGAAGGTTGAGAAATGGTGAAGGGAATAGTGGTTTCGGTTGTGGTTTGGGGAATTGATGTTGGAACAGAACTTGAGATGTTCTGTTTGGGTGATTGGGTTGGGGTTGGAAATTTTGGGGAAGTAGGAGGGGAAGGAGATTTGGTAATTTGGGGAGATTTAGGTGATGTAGGTGAGTTTTGTGGAGACGAAACGGGTGCAGTTTCGGGTTGAGGATTAACATCTGGTGGGGTAGGTGAGTTTTGTGGAGACGAAACGGGTGCAGTTTCGGGTTGAGGATTAACATCTGGTGGGGTAGGTGAGTTTTGTGGAGACGAAACGGGTGCAGTTTCGGGTTGAGGATCAGCATCTTCTGTTTCGGATGGTGCATTCTGTTTTGATTCAGAAGGAGATCCTTTGGCTCTTTTAGCCATCTTCTTGACCTTTTTCGATCTCGGCTGAGAAGGTGCCTCTGCCTCGGATTTGCGTTTGGAGGACCTTCTCTTTTTCTCCTTTTGGGGTGCGGGTTCCTTCATCTCAGCCTTCTTCTTTTTGCTCGCTCTTTTGCCTCGGTTAGCAGGCTGATCCAGAGCCTCAAGAGCTGCACGTTGTTCCTCGGAAAGAACCCTAGGAGGCAGGGGGGTTCTGGAGCTGTAGTCCGCCATAATCTTGCTGTGGGGCGTGACACATCTGTACATGGACTCAGGGATTAGTCCATAGTGGAGGAACTTACTTGGATCTGAGAGAATGATTTTCTTGGTGTGGTATGTGGCAATTGAAGCCATAAGAACATCCTTCATGACAGGGATGTCAAGAGAATCAATGGCTCTCCTGGTGATGAGGGTCCAAAACCTGGCGCATGAAATTTCTGAGTGCCTTGCGGTAGAGTTGAGGCTCTGAACCACTTGAGACCAGAGAATCGACCCATAGTCCAGATTGATCCCGTTGTAAAGCCCATACAGCATTGTGAGAAATCCTTTGCTAGTGGTGTCGGAACCACCACATCGCTCCGCTAAACCCTTAATTAAAAGGGTAAGCAATCCATTCCACTGAGATGGAAGACATGATTTCTTGACTTTGCCAACAGATGTTAGAACATCTGTATACCCCATCTCGTACATCATCTTAAAAATCTGGGCGGTTGTGATGAAGTCTGGTGAAATAACAGAAGCATCTACGGCAAGCCCTAGAAGAGAGCAAAACCGTGCTTTGGAAACGGAAGTCTTCTTGTCGTGAATAGAGAAATAGATACGATCTTTGTGTTTGTCATAGCTTGCTGTGGAGTAGACTTGAGATAGCAGGGACATAGGAACTGCCTCCACCTGCGTTAATGCCAATACCAATGGGGAATATGTGAGGCATTCCACCACGTAGAGCATATATGAGTCATAGACGTATGGAGACAACTCTATGATCATGTTCTGATTTGGTTTGATTGCAAGAAAAGAAGAAGAAGCAGACTGATCGTGAGTGGAAGAAGAAGTCGCCATTGTTGAGTTTTTGGAAGAAGATGAACAGGGGCAACTTTTTCAGAGAGATAATGCTTTGAGAGGTAACTGCCAAAGAACACGATCACGTCTTATTTATACCGTTCCCAGGAGAGAGAAAATCGTGATGATGAGGAACCCAAAACGTCGCCTGAAAAAGCGCGATTAGAAGTTATGGTGTATTCAATGAAGACGTCAGCACACGTGGGGTTGAAACGAATCCTTTGCACGCGCCCAAATCTTTTTTCGTACCGTTTGAAATCCCTTGTGCCCTTGTTTGGTTACAACTGAAACTTAGAACCATGTGCCAAACAGTAATGAGAATGTGGGAAAACAATTCCGTGCATAAGAGTGTGAAAGACAAGGAAATAAATCTAATGTGTTTGGTAGTGCGTGTTGTCTAAATAAAAGACAGAAGGCAGAAGATTCCGGGCAAGAATCGCTTCCTTCAGAGTCAAGAGAGACCTGAAGTGTTTGTGTGGTATCCCAAGAAATACGATCAGTTGTTTTTAGAGAAACAATGAAAGGCGTCTTCTGATGATGGCTAAGAGGTGGCTGAACTCAAACTAAACATTAAGTCTTGACATAAAACTAAGTGTTGGTAGAGTTACCTGTGAGACCGATGTGATCTGTTGAACAGGTAGGTGGGAAGTATTCTGTGATGGGAATGATATAGACAGAAATCTCAAAATAAATTAAACTGGATCTCTTTGGGAAGAAATGTCTTAGGACGAGACAGTTTCATAAAAGATCACTCATAAAGAAGATTTCCAAGTAAAAGCTTGAGTTAATAACTCACCGTCAATTCTATTTAGGTGTTGGATTTTGGGTTTCACTCAGAACGTGGTAATCGAATCTAAGATCATGAAGTCAGATGGTGTGCAACCATAAGCCTCAGTGGTAAAGACCGAGAGCATCAAGGGTTACTTTGGGGAGTGAATGTAAGTGAAGAAGTTGAAGAGATGGTTAAGAGACCGAACGTACCTTCTGCTACATAAATGGGACAAAGCAGAGCAACTCATGTTTCAGATGAGTAAAAGAAGGTAGCTCTAGACCGAATATGAGAGAATAGCCTGATTGGGAAGAAACGATAGGTATTGATCGAATCATTAAGGCATGCTCAAGGTCATAGAGGCCTGAGACAACATACAGCAGCATGCTTCTAGGGACGTCTAACTAGTCTTATAAGAGAAAAACATACCTGGATGAACGTTCCATAAGAAGATACTTGTATTCACTTGAGCAAGAAGTACATATAAGATATTTTTGAAATTTTGAAATTTACTTAGAGATAAATAAATACTGAAAGACAAAATATTTTTGTTAATTTTTAATTTTCTGAAAAAGAAATAAAAACAGAAAGATAAAATATTTTTGTTAAATTTGAAGTTTCTGAAAAAGAAATAAAAAAAACAGAAAGACAAAATTTAGACAAGGAAAAGTAGTAGAGATTAGGAAGAACCGAGCGGTTTGATTGAATGAGTGCCTATCTTGTAGAGACAGAGAGAGACCGAGCGATCTGGTTGATTTGGTTCCGTTATGTTACTAGAGCAGAGAGCAACAGAGCGTTCTGCTAGGTTCGGTTCCTTGATTTTGCCAGAGCAGAGAGTAACCGAGCGGTCTGTTAGGTTCGGTTCTTGAATTTGACCAGAACAGAGAGCAACCGAGCGGTCTGTTAGGTTCGGTTCTTGAATTTGACCAGAACAGAGAGCAACCGAGCGGTCTGTTAGGTTCGGTTCTTGAATTTTACCAGAACAGAGAGTGACCGAGCGGTCTGTTAGGTTCGGTTCTTGAATTTGACCAGAACAGAGAGCAACCGAGCGGTCTGTTAGGTTCGGTTCTTGAATTTGACCAGAACAGAGAGCAACCGAGCGGTCTGTTAGGTTCGGTTCTTGAATTTTACCAGAACAGAGAGTGACCGAGCGGTCTGTTAGGTTCGGTTCTTGAATTTTTTTTTTTTTTTTTTTTTTTTTTTTTAAATAGAGACATGAGGATTTGGGACCGATTCTGCAACCATCATGCCTAAGCCTTGCAATATCTGATTGAATGATGCTTCAGGAAGAGCTTTTGTAAAGATGTCAGCCAGCTGATCAGTGGTTCTTACGAAGTGAACTTCGACATTTCCATCTTCCACATGATCTTTGATGAAGTGATACCGTAGTGTTATGTGTTTGGTTTTGGAGTGTTGCACTGGGTTATGACAAATCCTAATTGCACTTTCGGAGTCACAATATAGTGGGATCTTCTTCATATTGAGTCCATAGTCTCGAAGTTGACTTTGGATCCAAATCACTTGTGATGTGCATGATGCGGCTGCAATGTATTCTGCTTCGGCTGTAGATAGCGACACGCATGTCTGTTTCTTGGATTGCCAGCTAACTAACTTCCCGTCAAGAAATTGACATCCACCGGTCGTGCTTTTTCGGTCGAGTCCACATCCTCCAAGGTCAGCATCAGAATAGGCTTGAACGAAGAAGCCTGAGTTGGATGGATACCAGAGACCTAAGGAGGTGGTTCGCTTGAGATATCGGAGGATGTTCTTCACTGCAAGCATGTGAGGTTCACGGGGGTTTGCCTGAAATCGAGCACAATAACACACAGAAAACATGATATCAGGTCTGCTAGCAGTAAGATACATTAACGATCCAATCATTTGACGATAGAGCGTGATATCAACAGCTGGTTTGTCTAGAGATGGGGTAAGCTTAGTGCCGAATGCCATTGGGACTTTGACTTTTGAGTCTCCCATCATACCGAACTTTTCTAGGAGAGTCTTTGTGTAAGCTTCCTGATTAATAAAGATGCCTTCAGGTCCCTGTCTTATGTTTAAACCAAGGAAAAAGTTAATAGGACCCATTGAGCTCATTTCAAACTTAGTCTCCATCAGCTTTCTGAATTCAGCCGTTAAGCTTGGATTTGTGGAGCCAAAGATGATATCGACATAAATTTGAACTATCATAAGGTGGTTACCTTCCTTTTTGCGAAAGAAGGTTGGGTCAACCGAACCTTGTTTGAATTTAGACATCTTTAAAAATTTTGTAAGCGTTTCATACCAGGCTCTCGGAGCTTGTTTAAGGCCGTACACAGCTTTATCCAGAATATAGCAATGATTTGGATGCTTTTCGTTCACGAATCCAGGAGGTTGCTCCACGTACACCGTCTCTTCAAGTTCTCCATTGAGAAATGCACACTTGACGTCCATTTGGAAAACTTCAAAGTTCTTGTGAGCAGCATAAGCTAGGAATATTCTAATAGATTCTAGCCGAGCTACTGGAGGGAAAGTCTCTTCGTAGTCTATCCCTTCCTCTTGACAATATCTCTTGACCACCAGACGAGCCTTGTTCCGTATAACATTACCTTCCTTGTCCATTTTGTTCCTAAAGACCCATTTGAGACCAACAACCGAAGCATCTGGAGGAGTTGGAATTAGGCGCCAGACTTTGTTTCTTTCAAATTCGTTCAACTCGTCTTGCATTGCTTGAACCCAATCAGAGTGGTCGAGAGCAGTGTTAACTGTCTTTGGTTCAACTTTTGATACGAATGAATTGAACATGCAAAACTCTACCTTTGAAAATAAGGAAGTCTGTTTTGCCTTCAGTTGTGATCGGGTCAGAACCTTTTCAGATACATCCCCAACTACCTGAGAGACAGGATGATCTCTGGTCCATTTGATAAGAGGAGGGTAATTTGGATCAACGGTTGGGTCTAATTCGGCATTGATTATTTCTTCTAGTTCAGATTGGCTATCATAACCGAGTGTCACATCGTCATGTTCTACCTCAGTTGGTGTACTTTGGAAGATATGAGGTTCGTGTGATTCTAGTGGACCTGAGCTTGCTGGTGTTGAGACCTCTTCGGTTGAAGTTGTGGAATTTGACTCCCCCTGGACTTGAGCGTTTGGCTCCCCCTCGACTTGTGTGCATGGCTCCCCTTCGACTTGTGTGCATGGCTCCCCCTCGACTTGAGCACTTGGCTCCCCCTCGATTTGAGCTTCGTTGGAAGGAGAGTCGTTACAGATTGATTCTTCTTCATACATTCTCCTTGCAGCATCTTCAACAATCTGCTCCATGTGATCAGCTTTGTTATCTGCTGCACCAGCTTCAGAAAGTGAAGCATTCTCTGGTTCGTCAAAGAGCTCCAGAAATGTCTCGAATAGATTAGCAACCGAGACTGTACCCATGCCATTTGGAGGAAAGATTTCCCCAGTAATATTTTCTTTAGCCTGCAGCTTCTTGACATAGTTGTCGTCAAAGGTCACATAATACGTCTCTTCAATTTTTCTTGAACGCTTGTTTAGGACCCTGTATGCCTTGGATGTGAGAGAGTAACCCAGGAAAATTCCTTCGTCGGCTTTGACATCAAACTTGTTGCGGTTTTCTTTGGAGTTGAAGATGAAACACCTTGAGCCGAACACATGGAAAAATTTCACATTTGGCTTCCTGTTGTTCAATATCTCATATGGGGTGAGTGCGAACCTTTTGTTGAGATATGACCTGTTCTGTGTAAAACAAGCAGCACAAATAGCATCAGCCCAAAAATAAAGAGGTAAAGAAGCGAAACTTAGCATAGTTCGGGCAGCTTCACACAAGGATCGGTTTCGTCTTTCGACTATTCCGTTCTGTTGTGGTGTGTAGGGAGCTGAGAAATTATGACTAATTCCCTTCTCTGCAAGAAACTCTTCAAACTCCCTGTTCTTGAATTCGAGACCATTGTCGCTTCGGATGTTGCGAACAACCTTTTTGAGCTGTACTTCAATTTGCGTAATAAACGTTTTCAGGTTTTGAGTCGCTTCAGATTTGAGCTTTAGAAAGAACACCCATGTAAATCGAGAAAAGTCATCAACGATAACAAGAATATACTTGCTACCACCGATGCTTTCGATAGATGAAGGACCACACAAATCAATATGAATTAATTCGAGTGGTTCAACAACTTTTGTGTTGATAATAGATGGATGACTTTGACGACTCTACTTTCCCATTTCGCATGCAGCACATAGATGATCCCTGTCAAACTTGAGTAATGGAAGGCCCCTTACATGACCTCCTGTAACAAGACGATTGATATCTTTGAAGTTAAGATGAGATAATCTTCGGTGCCACAACCAGCTTTCATCGGATTGCGCTTTTGACAATAAGCATACAGCTGGGTTTCCTTTGATGGGTTTCATGTTTAAGGGAAACATTTCACCCTTTCGCTCTGACTTGAGAATTAGTTTATTTGACTTTTTCTCTATAATCTCTGAACCTTCATCATCGAATGAGACTTTGAGACCTGTGCCTCCAACCAGTTGAGATACACTAATGAGGTTGTGTTGGAGTCCTTCCACATATGCCACCTTCCTTATCGAGAAATCTCCATTGGTTATCATTCCGTATCCTTTTATGGTGCCAAAAGAATTGTTTCCGAACTTGACGTTGCCACCATTTGCAAGCGATCTGTACTCCCTAAGCTCTTCTTTCCTTCCTGTCATGTGACGTGAGTAGCCACTATCAATGTACCATTCTTCATCAAACTGCTCGTCACTTATAACCTGCAAAATTTAGAGAGATTTAGGAACCCAAAGTTTCTTGGGTCCACGTGAGCTTTGCATGGAAACAGGAGCAATGAGAGAGATATCAACAAGAAAAGTTCTTTTTACGAGAGTTGTTTTATCTTTCCTTTTAATGGTGTACACTTTTATTTTGTTAAGATTAGTGGTGTTAGATTCGGTCTTTGGAGTGGATTTATCGACTTTCTGCTTCCACTTTTGCTCAGTTGATGAATGAGATTTAGAACGAGATTGATATGAAACTGAGGATGAAGAAGAATTGGAAGAATGAAAAGAATCAGACTTAGAAGGAGACTTTAGGTGACCCTTTTGTTTTTGATCATTGGAGGGACCGACCTTAGAGTTTTGAACTCTTTTGTCTTCAGAACCGAACCTTTGTGTTTGGTTCGAGCCACTTTTGGAACAGAACCTTTGGTTCTGGTTGATATCCTTTTCAGAACCGAACTTCTGCTTTCGGTTGTTGTCCTTTTGTGAACCGAACCTCGGCTTTCGGTTTTTGTCCTTTTGTGAACCGAACCTCGGCTTTCGGTTTTTGTGACTTTCAAGCTTTTCTTCAGGAATGTCTTCATACTTTAGATTCTTGTCTTGATGAGTGAAGTATGCATTCTGGGAACGCCAAAATTGTTTCCTTTCCGAAAGGTTCTTCCGGTATCTGATGTTCCTTTCTATCTTCCTGTTCCGCATCTGAGATGGTTGATGATGAACATTTGCTTTTGTTTTTGCTGACCCCTTGATTGGTTCCATTTGAACTGCAGTGGAATTATTTTGAGCTGAAGAAGCCGAAGGAATGGTTTCTGTTGGTGAGTGAACATCCTTCTGAGGAGTATCTTTTGTACCACTAGTGCTCGGCTCACTGAAGTTGTTTGGCTTATTCAAAGGTTCGGGTATATATCTTCCTTTGCTCTTCCATGAAGTTCGTTCAGATAAACCAATGGTTTCGTCTGCATTATCAATAGGAGCTTCCCAGAAGTATTCATCACAGCCATCAGCATTGTCTTTGTCTACAATGGCTGCAAGTTCGGCTGTTTGATGTTCAGTTACTCCTGTTACCTTGTATACTTGATTTGGAGTAGTCCTGACCTTTTGATACACAACAACTTTCTCAACTAATTTTGGGGACTTTTGATGGGACAACCAAGCGAACTCTACCGAATTTTCAGAAATAAGATTCTTGTGATTTTCTGGCTCGGTTTTAATAAATTCTAAGCAGTCAACCGTGTCCTCTACAGAAATTTCACTCATATTGTCATCCTCATCAAGCTCAGATGCATTTTCAACATCAATTTTGTTTTCTGAGCTTACTTTGGTGTTTAAAGAGTCAAATTTTTGCATGGTTTCGGTCCTTAGTTTAAGTCTGTCATTTTCATCCAAAAGATTTTTAAGCATGAGCTTGTGGTCTTTAGATTTAATGAAGGACTCAATTTTGTCCAGTCCATACATGTAGGTGGGATTTATGTCATCAGACGATATCACACTTTCACAGTTATAAGCTTCGGCATCGATTTCATCTTCCTTAAATTCCAGGAAGGGCAAAATCATGCGGTGAATTCTTTGGCCTATTTCACAATCCAAGTGGAGCTAAGTAATATTAGAATACAGACGTTTAGCAATTAAACAAAAAACATTTCGTTGTTTTAACAATTTCAAATTGTCTCTTTGCAAATAAATGTTTTCATCTTTAACTCTGACTAATTCCGATTCCTTTAACTCTATCCACATTCTCCGCTCCTCACTCTTCGACGCAGCCCTGCTCAATTGATCAGTTAGGTTAGAATTTGTGACCCGAGTTTGAGTTAAGCTACTATCTAGATGAGATATTCTTGAATTGACACTTTTTAGTTCTTTCTCATAAGAGGATGATGGTACTTTGCATGAAATAAAAACAGATTGTACCTTCTTTATCAGTTCATCCAGCTCATTGAACTGCTGGCTGAGTGGTTTGGCTGTGAAGCACATGTCCTCCTTTGCATTCTGTCCATCATGACCTCCATCGGTGTTGTATCCCCTCAATTGAGATACGTCAGAAACCATAAGGCATTTACCACCACTGCCTTCTTCCTTAGACACGAACGCCTTTCCATGAGTAGGCTGCCTCACTTCCTCGTCTTCTGAGTCAGTAGACCAAACTTCCGTGCTACCGAACTCATCACCTGGAACAGAACCCTGCACAATAAGGGCATTACAAGGCGGGTTAGAAGCAGACTTCTTCTTTCTCAACTCTTCTAGCCTTTTCTGCAACACAGCTTCCTCATTGTTTCCATCATCTTTCTCAGCCATTTTCTTGAGGACACAGTCCTTAGCATAATGTTTTTTCCCACCACAGTAGAAACAGCTCACTCCAGAGTCGCCGTCAACCTTCGGTTCCTTCTTGTGCTCCTCAACTTTCGGTTCATTAACCACCTTTTCTGAGCTGTAACTTCCCTGCCAGTTTCGGTTTTTGTTGCTGGGAAATTTCTTCTTTATGAACCTTTTGGGATTGGATACCATCAAGGCATAATCTTCTGATGTGAGATCATATTCTTCCAGGCTGAGGTCTTCATCCTCCATAACGGCTTTACTTTTTGACAAGAGAGCCAACGAACCGAGACCGGAAACGACATTCTTTTCTTGCACCACATTTTTCTCTTGAGACTTGAGAATTCCCACCAGTTTCGCCAAAGAGTATGATTTAAATTGCTCATGGGCTTTAACTGTGGAAACTACTGCTCTCCACTCAGACCTTAGACCATTCAGGAATGTAACTTTCTGTTCGATGAGCTTCCTTTCGATATCATGTTTGATCATCTTGCTGAGAAGATGATTGAAGCGATCGAATGTCTGGGTTACAGATTCTTCAGCCCCTTGTCTAAATTCACCAAACTCAAATAGAAGCAGAGTTTGAATAGAATGTTCGAGATCTTCGTCTGTAGAATACAATTCACGAAGTCTGTCCCATACATCCTTCGCCGTCGTGCAAGAGCTAACCAATCTGAATGTATCGGACTGAAGGGCAAACCGGATCAATCTTAATGCTTTGATATTGCATTGGAACTTGTCTTTTTCATCTTGTGCAATGTCTTTCACGTCCTTAAGCAGATCATTGTATTCTTTTTGAGTTTTAATGACTCTGGACGTTGCAGAATGAGAAAACGGTCCGTTGGTGATGGCTTCCCAAATCAAATACCCATTTTCCTCCGACCCAATAACGTAGTCTTCGAAATGATGTGCCCATACTTCATAATCGTTGGTGTATAAGATCGGAATCCTTGTCGTCGAACCAATGCTGTTTTAAATATTGATAACGTTTGATTGTGTCGCGTCCATTATGATCGTAAAAACCTGTTCAAAGATCAGACTTGTAATAAAGCGGATTAGGGCAAAATAATAAATATCAAGATACGTCAATAAAGATGACGGCTCAATAAATATTAATGATTGCGGAAAAACCCTACTGATAATCTTTTTCACAGAAAAGATGTGTATCAATTACACAGCCTCCTGCTCTGATACCAATTGAAGAGATTAATGTTTCTTTTTAATCTATGAAGATCGAAAAGATCTTGAACAAGTTATGAAAACAATGACGATATAAACACAGTAAAATTATAGAACAAGAATGAATCAAACGTGTCGAATGATTAAAACAAAATCCTCAGAAGAGCTCGATTAAGAACATCAACTGTAGAGGATTGGAAGGTTACAAGTATGATCAAAGAAACCTTTAGTCGTCTGGAAAATATCGTATTCTCATATTTCTAAAACCTTGACCTAATATGCATGCAAGCATAAGCTTATATACAAAGCATAAAAGACACACGGTTGGACAAGCCCAAACCGTAATACAAAGAATTATAAACAAACGAGCCCAAAAGACGCAATCTTCTAAGCCCAACAGTTACTTTTGAACTCCTAGAATTGGTTTCATAACACCCTTTCGTCTGTTGTTAGGGGCAGTAGCTTGTTGGTAGATGCTAGCTACTATCTATGTCAGTAATGAATCTTGTGTAAGTGGTAAATTCTTGGATGTATACGCCCAAGAATCATTATTGAGTGATATGCTAATGACATATGATCCTATAAGGCCACACCTTAATCAAGTTGATACTTATTGAATATTTATTAAAAATTTCATTATTGATAAATAAATTCAACTCTTGTATTTAATTAGAGGAAAATTACTTGTTTGTTGAAAATAAAAATAAAATAGAGGATAACTAGTTATTACATCATATCGTATGGTTTATAAGTCATATAAATTTTTTGGACGGTTTGGTCAAGCATGAGTAAACTAATTAGTTGGCTTGCTTAATTAGACAAACTAGCCTAACTCTTATCCCTTCGTTTGACCATAACGTCGTACCTATCACAGAGATATGGTGTTTTCTTGTCAACCTCCACATTTTGTCTCCCATGCTCTATTTCCTAGAGTATTACTTTCGATTAAAATTAGGTATAGCCATTTTGCATGCATGGGATATATAAGAAAGCCTTATGAAGAAAACTAGCTAGTTATTTGGTTTGATTTCCTTCTAAAAGCCATGGGTTTTTCTCTACCTCACCATCTCTCTATTGAATCTTGCAAGTTGGTGCTTTAGTGTTCCCTTTGTGGTTTCCTTTAGTACTTCTTTTTTAGGTACTTAAAGGCTTAAAGAAAAAGTAATATAAGAAGAAACTAGTAATTCTTTGTACCTTACTCTTGGTGCAGGATTGCTAGTAGATAAGTTCAAGCTCTTTGTTCTTGCTATCTTCATCAACACCCAAAACAAAGTGGGTTCAAAGGCTTCAAATTTGTCATTCCAAAACAACATATGGTTGGTTTTAATATCTTTCTAACCTATTTAAAAGGGTCTTTGGTGGTATTGTTTTGAAAATACACTTGAAACTTTATAGTAAATTTTATAGATTCAGTTGCCCGGTTTTATGAAAAAATACTAATTTTTATGTTTCAAAACCTAATATGTTTGTCATACTCATAGCACAAGCAAGATCAGGTCTATTATAATTCATAGCATACATGATGGATCCAACTGCCAAAGCATATGGAACTCTATTCATCTTGTCAAGCTCATCCTTTTTTCTCAGACATTATGATAAACTCAATATCTTGCCATGTGCCATTGGTACATACCCTCTCTTAAAGTTTTCCATCTTGAACCACTTCAAGAGTTTGACGATGTATGTACTTTGGCTTAAACCTAATAATAGTTTAGATCTATCTCTGTAGATATTAATACAAAGAATTTATGCTGCCTCTCCTAGATCCTTCCTTAAAACAAATTCCAAGCCAAAACATTACAGTATGTAAATTCGGGATGTGATTTATAATGATATGTATGCCAACCACATATTGGACCAGGAAGGTCATCGAGCTCTCACTAGCTTTCTTTTAAATAGAAGATTTATCTTCCTTTATGATAACACCATACTTTGGGATTTTCATCACTAAAAACGATGATTCTAATTTTGAGATGCTTGTTTTAACCCATAAATGCATCTCTTGAGCTTATAAACTTTATTAGGATGCTTTAGATCCAAAAAAACCTTTAGGATGAACCATATAGACACTTTCTTCCAGGTGTTCATTTAGAAAAGAAGTTTTGACATCCATTTTCCATATCTCGTAGCCATAATATGTAACTATGGAAAATAGTATACTAATAGACTTAATGATTTTGACTGGTGAGTGTAAATTGGCATCCATGTCAATCTTCTTCTTAAATACCGCTTACTCCCAAAAATCTTATAGTTAGGAGGAAGTTTGATTGTATCTCTATGTTCATGTCTTCAAGCCATTTTTTAAATTCAAGATTTGCCATTACATATCGATAGTTGAAGGGCTCATTAGCATTCATCTTTATGAAGCACTGATAAATAAGAAATCATATCTCTCAAGTTCCTGACGAGTCCAACTGGATCTATGAATGCCTTATGTTTGAGTAGACTAAATAAGAAAAATTTATTCATCTTCAACAACCTTTTATTGAGTACTAGAGACAACTTAAGTTGCATCGAGTTCTGATTCTTGATCTTCTTCTAAGTTTTGTTTTTTTTTTGGAAAGGTAACTTCTCTAACGAGGGTTTCCGAGACAGCTTTCGCGCACTGACTAATCCCCCGATGCAAACATTAAGCTTTGTGTTATGCCCTAGAGTCACTAAATGCAAACATCCATAATAGTATAATGTTAGGGTATCCCAGAATCAAATCATAAAAACATGAAATATGAGGAGTTGTACGATCACTCTTTCGTCTTCACACAATCACCAGAGGTACCTGAAGCATAATCAACAACTATAAGCCCGAAGGTTAGTGAGTTCCCCTAAAATACCAAAGACATACAGATATAACCATATCACATAAAAATAAGCAAACAACATGCATAATGATCCATTACTCTAAATGGACCGCCTCCCCAAGCCTTCAGTCTATCTGGACCACTCTCCAAGCCTTCGGCACATCTGGACCACCCCTTACAACCATCAGCCTATCCGGATCGCTCGCTGGGCCTTCAGCGTGACTAGATTTGCCCAACCCGGGTATACGGTCTACCCAGTCCGTCGCGGGTGTCTTGGCCTACTACACACAATAGGAACTGCCTAAACCCATTCCCCAAACCAACAAACAAGTGCACATAGATATAAATAAGTAGTTATGCAGATCTAATAGATCACTTACATAGCAACAATTGTATAACTAGGATACTGATCTAATCAATCTCTAACAGAGAAACCATCCTAAAACCAAGATATCGATCTAACCGATCACTATCATCACAAGAATCCTAAAACTAGGATACATATCATAAAGCATAATGTACAATAATCTTGGACACAAATCTGAAAGGGCCGGTATTGGTGCCTTCGACCCTATTAGTATAGTACGGACAACTCACCTCACAAGTAGTCCGAAGTGATAGTATCAAACTCCTCCAAGTATAGCTCCTCACTAACACCTACCAATGGTCCAATTCCTAAATTACCAAAATAACCCCAGAAGTCAAACTGGTCAACCCTTGTCAAAGTCAAAGTCAATGGTCAAGGTCAACAGTCCATGTGAACCTAACTCATCGAGTACAGTTCATTGACTCGTCGAGTCCTTTGAGAACTCGAGAACTAGTGAAAACCCCCAGTTGACTCATCAAGTTTCCAGGCAACTCATCGAGTCTATCCGTGTCTAATTGTAGGGAAAACTCTAACTGACTCGTCGAGTCATCATGCTGACTCGCCGAGTTCATGTAGAACCAATAACGGGAAAACCCTCCCCAACTTGTCGAGTTAGACTATCCGACTCGTCGAGTTCAAGCGATCCACCCCATGTGATTTAGGGTTTCTACACTCAAAAGGGGTGTAAGGGGAGGCTAACGGGGAAAATGTTCCTTTAAATAGGGTACAAAACCTCGAAAATTAGGGTTTCATCCCCTAGCTCCAACTCGTCGAGTCGTGTCCTCCGACTCGTTGAGTTGGTCACTTAAATATGCAGCCAAAAGTCATTCCTACTCGACGAGTCAGGGCATCCAAATCATCGAGTAGACCTTTCAAAGATGATAATAAAGTTGTAAAGTTCATACCCGAGAGTCGAGGTGTTACAATTCTCCCCCACTTAAATTATACTCTGTACTTAAAGTCCGGTGCAGTGAACAACTCCGAGTAATGCTCCCGTATCTCAGCCTCCGGCTCCCAAGTCCACTCAGACCCCCTTCGGTGCTCCAATTGTATCTTCACCAAGGATACTTCCTTGTTCCACAGAACCTTTACTTTCCTCTCAAGAACGGCGATCGGCCTCTCCACGTAATTCAGGCGCTCATCGACCTATATATCATCCAATGACACCACCTCCTCCCATCTAATATGAACTTTCGCAACTGTGGCACGTGGAAAGTGTTGTGGATCTAACAAGCTCCTCTGGAAGCTCTAGTCTATATGACACCTTGACAACCTTAGCAATAATCCTGAACGGCTTGATGTCTCAGGGACCCAATTTTCCCCTCTTCCTAAAGCGGATCACCCCCTTCCAGGGCGATACCTTCAAGAGCACCATGTCACCAACCTGAAACTCTAACTTAAATCGACACCATCTAGCGTAGCTTTTCTTCGGACTCTTTGCAGTCTGCAATCGCTTCCTTATCTATTGAATCCTCTTGGTAGTGTACAGAACCAATTTGGTCCGTCTATCACCCTGTGACCGATCTCAACCCCAACAAACTGGCGTACGACATCATCGTCCATAAAACAACTCATATGGTGGGACACCAATACTGGAATGAAAGTTGTTGTTGTTGTAGGAGAACTCCGCGAGGGGTAGGTAGGAGTACCAACTCCCACCAAAATCAACAGCGTAAGATCTAACATATCATCGAGAGTCTGTATGGTTTTCTCACTCTGAATTTCTATCTATGGATTATAAGCAGCGCTGAAATGCAGACGTGTGCCCAGTTCCTCATGGAACTTCTACCAAAAACGGGAGGGGAACCGAACATCACGGTCTTACACGATAGAGACCGGCATCACATGGCGAGCAACGACCTCGTGGATATAGAAGTCGGCCAACTTCACGGCCGATGAACTCTCCCGTATCGAACCTCTCAACGTACCATGAAATCTCCCTCTTCATGCCTGGCCACCAATAACTCAAACGTAAATCACGGTACATTTTGGTGGACCGCATGGTAAATAGAGAAGCGAGACCTATGAGTGTCCTCCAATACAGTCTGTCTGACATGACCAAACATCGGAAACCAGACCCGACTTTATTGGGTCAATAATGCTCGGCTATCCTACACAAACCGGGTGTTCTCACCCCTAATATGCTAAAGTTTCCAGTTCCCTTGACGCATACCCTCTGCCTGAGCTTCCCTGATGAAGCTCACAAGTGGAGAATCCACTAATATCCTCATACATGCCACTTGGGTAGAAGACCAGCTAACTTTTGGCTCAGAGCGTCCACAAACACGTTCGCTTTACGTAGATGGTAAAGGATCTCACAGTTGTAGTCCTTGATTACATCCATCAACCTGCGCTGCCACATGTTCAGGTTAGGCTGATCCATGATGTGTCTCAGACACTTGTGGCCCGTGTATATGGTACAACATACCCCATAGAGGTAATGTCTCCATATATTAAGAGCGAATACCACCGCTCCCAACTCTAAATCATGAGTACGATATCTCGTCTTGTGCGGCTTCAGTTATCGCGATACATAGGTTATCACTTGGCCTCTCTGCATAAGGACCGCTCCCAGTCCCATGATGGATGCATCACAGAATACTACAAAATCCTCAATTCCCTCTGGGAGAGTCAAGACTGGAGCCTCGCATAGTCGCTATCGGAGGGTCTCAAATTCCCTCTACTGCTCCGCGCCCTACCGGAAACTCACCCCCTTCCTTGTTAGACAAGTGAGGGGTACTGCAATCTTGGATAAATTCGGTATGAATCTCCAGTAGTACCCTACCAATCCCAAAAAGCTCCTGATATCTGAGGGAGACTTTGGAACCTCCCATTGCATAACCGTCTCAACTTTGGCCGGATCTACCAAAATCCCCTCTTGGTTAACGAGGTGTCCAAGGAACTGAACCTCTCGTAACCAAAACTCGTACTTAGAGAACTTGGCGTAAAGCCATTCCCGCCTCAAAACTCCTAATAACTCCCGAAGGTGCTCCTCATGCTGCTCTCGGGTCTTGGAGTACACCAAGATATCGTTTATAAATACGTTGACCGTGCGATCAAGCATCGGTCTACAGACCTGATTCATCAGGTCAATAAATATTGTTGGTGTGTTGGTGAGCCCAAACAACATCACCATGAACTCGTAGTGCCCATAACGAATCTGGAATGCGGTCTTCTCCACATCCTCCTCCCTAACCCTGACATGATGGTACTCGGACCTTAGGTCTATCTTTGAGAACCAGATGCTCCCTGCAATTGATCAAAAAGATTGTCTATCCTTCGGAGTGGATAATAGCTCTTCACCGTCAATTTGTTCAACTCCCTGTAGCCAATGCACATCCGGTGTGAACCATACTTCTTCCTGACCAAGAGAATCAGCACTCCCCAGGGAGAACTGCTCAAATGAATGAACTGCTTGCCCACCATTCCTGCAACTGTGATGACAGCTCATGCATCTCTGGTGGTGCCAAATGGTACGATGCCTTGATAATAGGGGCTGCACCTATCACTAGGTCGATCCTAAATGCGACCTGCCTCTCCGAAGGCACTCCTGGCAACTCCTCCAAAAATACATCAACAAACTCCTTGACCACTGGAACCTCTGATATTGAACCCTGATCCCTGACTCGCGTATCCACCACATACGCTAGATAACCCGCACACTTGTGATGAATGTACTGTCGATCCCTGGCAGCTCAACAGAACCTGGATCGTAATCTGGTTCCCTCTCTGTAAAAGGTAAGTTCTCCCCCACCCGGGGTTCTAATCACCACCTACTGACCCTCGCAATCGATCATGGCACTGAAGAAACTAAGCCAATCCATACACACATCCCCCATGGGAATCGGAATCAACTCGATCGAAAAAGATATCCTGAATATCTTTAACACACAACCCCGATAGATTGAAGAAGCGGAGAATCCGTGTTCATTGACGATAGAGATTCGCAATGGACACTCCATCTCTCCCACTGAAAGACTGACACACCAATGACCAACTTGCCCCCGAGTCAAATAATACCAAAGCAGGTAAGGAGTTCACTAAAAACGTACCTAATCACAGGTACTACAAATAAGCATAAGACAGATATAATAAGATAAGGGTTAGAAACATATTGGCAACTATGTTTAGTGTTGCCCTGGCCTCCTCTACCGTAAGCTAGAAGGTGCGCCCCTGAGCCCTTGGGAGTGCTACTCGACCTTGTCGCTCGTAAATAATCCTCAGTGTAGTCGATGCTAGAGCTAGCGTTGGCCTGGCAGGGAGCTGAAAATAACACATATATAAATAATAGCATGTACTGGGTCCACAGCTTTACATAATGGATTACCCCTGGCGCACAGTATGAGTATGGATTTCCTTCCAGACCTACAGCTCACATCTGGATTGCCTACGAACCCATAGTACGAGTCTGTTATGCCCTACGCGACCCTCATCTCGTATCTGGAATGCTCCCGAGCCCACAGTACGAGTCTGGCATGCCCCACCCAACCCTCAACTTGTATATGGAATGCTACCAAGTCCTCAGTATGAGTCGGGCATGCCCCATCCAGCCCTCAGCTCATATATGAAATACTTTAGGGTTTGTTGGCTACCACACGGAGTAATATAACCATAACCCAACCCATATAATATGTCGACATATAACATAACTAAGGCATATACAGATAACCATATGATAATATAAGTTGTCCTATACATCTACCAAATTGGCATAGCAACTAGCATGCAAAACTAACTTATACTCGATATAATACCAACTACTAAGATAACGTATCCAATGGGTAGGCATTGGTGCCTTCGACCACTTAGTATAGTGAGGATAACTCACCTGGCACTGCTGAAGTAGCATGGATGAAACTCTAGTTGTTGGTTCTCAGATTCCCGAAATGCCAATATCAGACAATACCTAATTAATAAGTGGGTTCCAAGCCCAAGGTCCAACTCACACTTCAAAGGTCCAATAGTCAACCAATGGACCAAAGGCTAACATATGGCCCAATTTTCCAAATTGGGCACAAACCCTACATGGTCGTCCCTTAAGACCCATCCATTTATTCTAGTCCAAACTCTTGATATTCCCATGGCCCAATATCACATAATCATCAAGGCCCAGTTATGGCCCACTAATGGCCCAATTTTCCAAATTGGGCCCAAGTCCTTCACGGAGGCCTTATCCTAAAGCTCATCTAATTAGTTTTGGTCCATTTACATGTTCTTGGATAGCCCATCAATAGTCCAATCACCAAAGCCTAATAGGAAGGATCAACTCAATGCCCAAGTGAAATTAGGGTTTTCACATGAAATGACGAGTAGGGTTAAGTTTTCCTACTTAAACCATTAAGGACTTAATCCATTAAGTTCAATATTGACTTAGGTTAATTGCAAATGGTTGTTAATTAATATTTTAAGTTTTGTGAATAATTCAAGTGCAGGTCCCGATTTATCTCCTAATTAGGGTTTCATGACATTAGGGTTTTCCAAACCCTAATTAGGGTTTCCAACCCAATACTAGCGCATTAATCAAATGGTTGTCCTTTTAGGTCAATTAGGGCTTCATTGGGCCCATTAGGGTTTCATTAGGCCCAATAGCGTTTCACTAGGCCCATTAGGGTTTTGTTAGACAGACAACACCCACTACAACCTCTAGTAGTGGTGGCCAATGGCGGCGGTTACCACTAAGCAACTAAACACAAGCAAAAGCACACAGCCACCCAACACGGCGGCTGGTGGCAGCAAGAGGTGGCAACCACCACCCTACAGTAGTGGTTTTGAGTTTTCTTTTGATTATTCCTAACCGATTACAATTTTACAATGAAAAATCTCAAACAACACACACACATACGGTGGTACATGGTGGCAATGGCTTTTCTGATGGATTTTGGTCATAAGACATCCTATGTGCTCATACAAACCCTAATGCTTGGATCTAGGTTTCTCTATTGTACATGCTTTGAATCCAAGACTATAAACCCTAATTCTAGCATTCAAGTAATCATATTAATATGTAATTAGGTTTAAGATCATACCTTGATTGTTATGTAGCAATAACAATCCAAAATCTCCTTGTAATGACTTTGTATTGCTTAAAGTCACAAGTGTCATTCCTCTAATGGCTTACAAACACCAAGAGCAAATGGAGAAGGTATAAAGAGAGAGGAGAGAGGTTAGAATTCGTCCTTAGGACTCCTTGGGAACAAGTACACGGATTCTAAGGCCTTAGGGTCTTTATATAGGTGTAGAGATAGGGTTTCAGTCATTATCCTTATCTAGTTGCTTATCCACAAAGCAACCATAAGATAAGCCTTGAAAACCCTTATCCTTTATCCTTTGGACGATTTCAAGGATCCTTATCTCCTTGAATTCGTTCAACCCATATTTAGGATAACCATTACCGTATTTTGTAACTATCACATAATTCCAATTCAGCTCCTCTAGTTTAATTAATTACACTTGATCACAAAATTAATTCCTAATTAATTATTGACCAATATTAATTAAGCAAATATGATTTCTCCTTTAATATATTATTCTTATAACATATTAATAAATCATAATAACCTCTCTCTCTTTATTTATTTCTCCAATCAAGTTGCTTTGGTGAAGCCAACCCAAAAGGACCATGCACCATCGAGTCAAGTACATACCAAAATAGTTATGGACTTAGACACTAATCCAACAGTCTCCCACTTGGATAAGTCTAACAACTATTATGCGTATGACTTCAGATCCTGATCTGCAATCGTAGCTTTCCAAAGCCGCTGTCAACTCTGATCCTATCAGATACGCGTGTCCTTAGATAAGGGATCATATATTCCTCCATTCTAGATATCGCATGAGATATGATTTCAAATCATTCTCTTTGTACTACTTCTTGATTTCCGATTTATGATGGCAGACTAATTGAACAAATCAAATTAGCCCTAGCCCGGCCGAGCATTTACGTTTGTCATCACTAAACCATCGAGGGGCCCAAAAGATATCGCTTTTATCCTTCTTTGGATAAAAGGAATGGATAAACTTTGATACAATGCTTGTTTGCACTCACTAACCAAATCACACACAACAATATGTTTTATAACACCAAGTTACTAGTGTGTTTTCATATTATCAATGTGCAACCGATTAGCAAGATACAACTCACACATCTCAGTTTCAAGAATATAAGATGTTATCATCTCACTAATCACTCGTGATACAATTCATGGAGTAATCCAAGTGAGCGTGGGTTTAATCCAATGCTCAAATGATATTCATAAGCACTCATGAACGTTGCAGCAAACATTTGCTTATGTCTAATACTCTTTTAGACAATCCACACACCAATTCACGACAGTCTTCATTCATATCTACTTCCAACATATGAATGACTGTGGCCCGTTCGAATAATTCGATTATTCTCAATAAACTCAATTATTCTGGAAGTCAAAACATGCAAAGTGAAACACAAGAATAATACTAAGCCCATATGGCCTCAACCCTTTGAGCATAAATAAAACACCTTTTATTTATCACCATATCGATTACTCATTATTTGTCGTTTCGGGTAATCAACTTCTTACTTGAATTACAACACTTGTCCCATGCTCCTAGCATGCACACAATGTTCACCTATGGTTCTTACTTTGTGAAATAGATCACATTGAACACATTTCCAATCATTCTCATTTCACAATTCCAAATCCTTTTCATAAGTGTAAGAATATCAAATTCTTGTTACTTATAAAATATGCTAGATTCTAACACTCTATGCAACGGTCCTTTTGTAATGTCACTGCACCAAAGTCACAAAGACTATTGCCAATGATATTACAAAATCTTCTATTAGAGATTGTTACAAGAAAATTCCTTAGATATGATGTCTCTCACTCAAAGTACATTCCTTTGAACATCCTTTTGCATAAAAGTTTCTAAACTAGACATAGTTTTTCAATATTCAATTCCCAATATGGACACATTTCCATATTTTCCATATGACAACTCATTCTTAATAGCATCTTCTCTATTCGTAATAATGTCGATATGGTCCATCCAATACCATGCTTCCAACTACTCATAAGCAACCAATCCACGTCGAACTTTGGATTGTCCTTTAATAGTTGTTTAATTATTTTAGTCAAAACCAATTCTAGTCCCTTTTCCCTCTAAATGCGCTAGATATTTGGAAAATTTTAGAATGGTCAAACATTAGAGCATTTGCAATCGATCCTATACCCGAAGCATATGGGACACGACGCATAATGTTTTATTTGCTATGTTCTCAAAATTCGAATTGTGAAGAGGAATGTCGTAATCATAATCGAAATTTTAGGAACACACTATGTAACTTTGACTAAATTTATTAACATTTCTCAACCTAAGCCTTTAGATTTGAAATGAAGCATAATATTCTCTCCCTTAATTATAGCAAAACAACTTTACAACTTTTATGACTTTGCAAGGTATAACTCTTGTTTTCTATAATTAATATTGCCAACTTGCAATACGTACCTTAATAATCATACAATCATAACATTTATGCTCCCACTATCATGATGATTATTATAAAACATAACACTTATGCTCCCACTAGCTTCGACATGTATTCACAAACATCTTAACTTTCAGAAAACAATACCTATCGAATTTCTTAAGTCCATGTTTCTAATACTTAATGCTTTGATAAGTTTTTTATCAAGGCCTCTTAAGCTTATACACCTTTGATTTAGATAGTTCATATGTGTGTCTAAACTATTAAGACTAATTGCCAAACCTCACAATTCAAATCATGGAAAGGGATACCGTAAGCATAATTGAATTCGAGAATGCAACTTTACAATCACTATCTTCTTAAAATCTTTCTTAGTGAAAGCATTTCCTCACAATCATTTTCATGAAGGATGAAATCTTATGACACTTAGATTTTAATGGTGTATATGTTCCTATCCATGTGAATTTTTTAAAACCAGAGTTTACGACAAATTCAAACTCATATGGACCGAACTTTCTTAATCTTGATTTCTTGAATTATGGTAGCATAGCTGCCCACCACATCTTCCAAGTAGTTAAGCAGCTTACATTTTCCTATCAATGTACCTTCCATTGATTAAGGTGCTTTGCCTTTTATACGTTCAAAATGAGAACTCATAGGACTCACATGCCTAATTAACTCAATTGGAACAGCACAGAATCAAAATATTGTTGACATGATAGGTTGTAAACCTCAACTCGTGTGCTAGTGATGATCGATAAGGTTTATTTGATTTGTTCTTGAAACCTTTCCAGACCATTAAGACTCCCACTGACTCCTTGACATATAAGATTCTCTTGTCAATAAACATTTGTTGACAACCAAATATTCAATAGTTAGTGTAGCTTTTATCAAAACACTTCATAAATTGGTCCTAGTTGGCCTTTGTCTTATTCAAGACATCACAACTTTCCACATTTGGTGAATGTTATAAACCTTTAATACTTTTCACTCATTGTCACAATCTTAACTTTAAGACTAGTTATTGGAACGAATTATGATTGACTTTTGATTTAACCATTTCTTCAATTCTTGATTCCTCTACTTAGACATGCAATTGTACTAAGACTTACTTAGATGATCAATTGAGATATGGTTCTTAATTATAAAGACCTATCATAAAGCATAAAAGGTACTCTCCCTTCTTCTTATAATTGAGAAACTTTTATCTTTCTGCCTACTTGATTCTTCTTATTCGTTTTAAAACCTTTTAATAAATTCTGAATTATACTTAATCTTGTAAGTGTAATCATATTTACTAAGCCTTTAGTAAATCATGACGAATATCTTTGTTACTCTTATGGTGAACTTGATCAACACACAACTTTGTGTACTCGATCTCCTAGTCCTTCACTTGACACTTTGTCAATGAATTTGTCTAATTTCCAAATATGAAATTTCTCATTCATCATGCAACCAAGTTGCGTGATTCCAAATTTCAGTCCAATTGAAACTTTGGACGATGAGAAACTCTCCCTATTTGGTAAATTCTCGACATTTCCATAAATAACATAACTAAGAATCATATCCATTCGTTGTAGAAATATGCAAACATCAATTTTCATAACGATTTCATTGCAAGTAAGTAAACAAATAAATAAGTCAAACAAAATTTATTTTATTTTTAAAAGTAGCGGAAAAACATTTGTCCTTAAAATGCAAAATATATTGAAAACTATGAAAAAAGAAGATTTCTAACAACTCTATCATAACTATCTAAGCTCAAAATTCAATCTTCAAGTCCATGCGATCAAGATCCATCTCTTGTGATTAGATTCATCTTGCTCTCTTATCAACCTTCCTTTCTTTTCACCGATCCTTCAAAACACTCAAATGCAATCTTATCACATCATGTATTAAGAATCAATGAATAGGAACTTAACGGAGTTAGATAGTGGATTTTACTTGAAGCGTAGTCATACTTTTGACTCTCCCATCTCTTAGATCTCTTAGGTAAATAGGACAACTTCCTCTCTAATGCCCCTTCTCTTGGAAATAAAAGCAAATTGACTCTTTTGGAACAACACATGGAACTTCTTCAGACATCGCCTTTCTCTTATGATCAAACTTTTGGATCATTGCATCTCTTTCATTGCCATTGTCTATATCCATAGAGGTCTTGAAGGTAGATTCACCAATCAAATTTGCTTTTCTATTGCACCAAACCATTGCTGATTCAGCAGCAATAAGCATATAGGTGAGATTAATAAGGGTCACGTCGTGGTTCATCATATAGTACTCTCTTACGAACTCACTATACGAGTTAGGAAGTGATTGAAGAACCCAATAAACAGTCATCGCTTCACCGACAACGTATCCCATCATTCTTAACTTATCAATGTGTGACTTCATCCCTAAGACGTGTGCACACACCGACTTTCCTTCTTTATGTTCACTTGCCAAAAGGGCTTGAGTGATGTTGAACCTTTCAATTTTACAATCTTGTGCGTTAGGGAGAATAATTGGAGGAGGAGGAGGAGGAAGTGAATCATGATTTCTTGTTCCTCGATCGAATCGTGGAATATCATCTTCATGAGGAATGCTTGTTCCACGGGATTTGGGAACACCATAGTTGTCGAACTTTGACATCTACAAAACGGGAGAAACAAATTCAAGTTAGTTGATCGATTGAGTCCTTAGTAAATCACCCAAATGAGATACTAAGGCTAGGACCCAACACAATACGCTACAAACTAGAAAAGGGATGCCATAATCTAGTTGCAGAATATTTTAAGGTAAGTGAATGACGATTCACTAATTTCCACCATGAAAAACGAAAAAGAAATTTAAGTTTTAAATATATGAAAACTCCTAGATCCTTTGAGATTCATTGAACTTTCAATGGCATGTTTAAATCTCGATATGCCCCTCTTTTTTACGACTGGGATGCCGAGGATCACAAAGCGGGTGTGAATAACCATGCAAACTTACATGGTGCCCTCACATGTTACAATCACCCATTCGATGTGTCGGTAAACCACACACGCTCCACCGAACTATGACAAACATTGAGTCATCCATTGCAACCTTCGCTTAGAACCATTTAGTGTGCCGGTAAACCACACATGCTCCACTAACGTCTTCGCAAGGGCACAAAGTGTAATTTCATGGAATTGCATCAATTCACTTTTGCCTAAGTAACTAAGATTGGGAATTAGAAAAACATTTAGTTACTTTGTATTTCATTCTACTTATAATGGAAGGTTTCCTCCTATCCTACCCGTTCGGCTAACGACCCTCCACTAGTCAACAGTGTGGTGGGTAAGAGTGGATACCCATTCAATCGCCATTTTATAGGCAATTTCCTTAAACACCCCTTATAGACCAGCTTCGTGAATGAGGCCTACTAACGGTAAGACTGACTTTTACTCATACATATATATAATGTTAGACTTTTAATGTTATATATATATATATATATATATATATATATATATTATAGGGTGCATTTTATACTTTTAAAATACTATGTGGTTAACTTTAACAATTACCCTTTTAATTCAATTAAATGGTTAACCTAAACTTTTATGGATTTATTAAATCTCTTTTAATTATACTCCTTAATTAATTAATAAAACCATAAGGGTGTATTTGAACTTTTCAAAACATTTCTAGGGTTATAGAATTTAACATTCCTAATTAACTTTTAATCAACTTTTAAATTCCAAAACTTGAGGGCAAGTTTTGAAACATTTCAAAAACATTAGGGTTTCAATTTTTTAAATTTCAAAACAACAAAAACCTTGGGTTCAAATTTAAACTATAAAACCTAAAGGGTAAAATATGAAGCTTTTCATAACAACAAGGATCAAATAACAAATAATCTAAACTAACATTTAATTACATAATTATCCATATTTGATTTGTTTAATGATTTCTTGCAAAACAATTTATCAATTATTACTCAAAATAATTAATCAATTATCTTATAAGGAAACAATTATCTTATTAATTGATAAATATCTTCAATTAGATCAAAAATATGGTCAAATATATCATATAATCGGATTAATATTGATCTAACATGATAAGGTAACTATCCATATGCAAAAACAGCAAGAAATCCCGAGATAAGCATTATCTGACGAGTTGACTCGTCGAGTCACCCTGGACTCGGTGAGTTCAGCTATGGACTCGGCGAGTCCAGCCTCTAGAACACCAAAAATCGAATTTTTAGATATACAATGCATCAATACAATTGAAACCAATCTAGGCTCTGATACCACTGATGGGTTTTGGTCATAAGACATCCTATGTGCTCATACAAACCCTAATGCTTGGATCTAGGTTTCTCTATTGTACATGCTTTGAATCCAAGACTATAAACCCTAATTCTAGCATTCAAGTAATCATATTAATATGTAATTAGGTTTAAGATCATACCTTGATTGTTATGTAGCAATAACAATCCCAAATCTCCTTGTAATGACTTTGGAATGCTTAGAGTCATAAGTGTCAGTCCTCTAATGGCTTAAAAACACCAAGAGCAAATGGAGAAGGTATAAAGAGAGAGGAGAGAGGTTAGAATTTGTCCTTAGGACTCCTTGGGAACAAGTACACGAATTCTAAGGCCTTAGGGTCTTTATATAGGTGTAGAGATAGGGTTTCAGTCATTATCCTTATCTAGTTGCTTATCCACAAAGTAACCATAAGATAAGCCTTGAAAACCCTTATCCTTTATCCTTTGGACGATTTCAAGGATCCTTATCTCCTTGAATTCGTTCAACCCACATTTAGGATAACCATTACCATATTTTGTACCTATCACATAATTACAATTCAGCCCCTCTAGTTTAATTAACTACACGTGATCACAAAATTGATTGCTAATTAATTATTGACCAATATTAATTAAGCAAATATGATTTCTCCTTTAATATATTATTCTTATAACATATTAATAAATGATAATAACCTCTCTCTTTATTTATTTCTCCAATCAAGTTGCTTTGGTGAAGGCAACCCAAAAGGACCATGCACCATCGGGTCAAGTATATACCAAAATAGTTATGGACTTAGACACTAATCCAACATTTTCTTTGTTTTCTGGCCAAAGAAAACACACACACACCCTCATGATAGAAATACACACATTAAGCATGACTTTTGCTCGGAAATGAACGTGACCACCCACCTCACAGTGACGTACGGAGGCGATAGGAAGATAATGACCAACATAATGGGTTTCCATGGTGGTTCCAATGATGATTTTTTCCTAGAAGAGAGCATCCATAAATGTATTCGGATAGCAGAAACCACCCGCAGGAACAAGGCCGCTGAACGCGCATCCACATAGCCATAACTGGTGGCAAACGGAAACCGGAGCACTGAAGGATATTGTCGCCTGGAGCTATGGTGTGACATACATCGTTGAGTGTAGTGAGAGGGGAACGGTGAGAATATGCGACTGGAAGCGACCGTAGTGGCACCTACGATGACGAATGGCGGACAGCAGCAACGGCGGAGGAGCAAAGGCAGTGACAGATCGGTGATTTCGCTGGCAGCAGGTTCGTGGTCGGCTTGGCTGCTGAGAAACTCTATGCCTGCGAGTGGAAAGCTAACGAGTGGAGGCTCAACGTCTTCAGCGGAAGCAGACAACGCTGGTGATCGAGGAATAAGGGTGGCTACGGCGCTGCAGACGAAGGGGTAGAGGTTGGATTGCGGCTGCCACTCCTTTTAGGGTTAGGGTTTACCGGGGTGATAGGTTTTATACCCCGATACCCATAGAATTTATCCCATAATGCCACCTTTGAATCCTCCCTTCCCCTTTTCCTTTCAAAGTTGGTCCAAAATTTACGTTTCAGTCCCCAACATTATAATCAACTTCAATTCATATCCAATCTTTCACCAAACAACCCTCCACATTGAGACACTTTTGCAAAATAAATCTAGAAATTATCTTTTGAACCCCCAAAATCTGAATTATGGCATATTCATCCCTTTCTTTTCTTTTCCTTTCAAATTAAATCCCAATTTGCCCAAATAGAGACTCATCTACAAAATATTTTCAGTATACGCTAACGAACTACAAAAAGAGCCTGACTAAATATCATTTAGCCATATGTTCAAGTATTCTTTCCACTACGAACCCTGAAAGCACTTTTAAGTTCTCCTAAACAAATTATAATGCCCATACCAACTTGTAACACCGTAAATTTCAAAACAATTTTTCATTTAAATATAATGATTTAATTCTTAAAAACACTTTCCTTAAAATCTCATTCATAATTAAATTACAAAACATAACTCCATTTTCACTTGCATAATAAACCAGGATCCTCAAAACATGACTCTTTCTCTGGTGTGTACAATCAAGCCGGTGTCGTCACGTGATCCTGAGAGAAACTTGAAACATATAACACAAAACACTCTAAGCACGAAGCTTAGTGAGTTCCCCAAAATACCACACATAACACAAATTAGCCACTCGAGGCTATAACTTTGTGGGTCTGTGGACCCTACTCTGTGAACCTTCCGGTTCTAACTCTGTGAACCCTCCGGTTGTAACTCTGGGAACCTTCCGATTCTATCTCTGTAAACATGCACATCATAAATCACATAGAAATAATGCAGTACAACATATAACATACATAGCATACAAATACTCTGTCACATAACTCTGGTTACCTACTCAAGGTAAAGTATAGTGAGAAGACTCACCTGGCAAGCAGGAAGCAGATATCCTCACGCTTGCATCTCGAACTCGCCGCCATCAATCACATAAGGCAAATGCTCTCTTGAACATAACTCTCAAGACTAGACTCAATCCTCTCTTGGCACCTTCTTAAGGGTAAAAGACCATTTTACCCCCTTCTTGGCGCAAAGGCCTCATTGCTGACCAAACCCCCAAAGGTCAACAAATTAAAATCAACGGTCAAACTTTCACCCAACTCGCCGAGTGCACTCCGGTGACTTGGCGAGTAAACACGTGTCCACTAACTCTTTGTCCCGCTTAGTACGTAGAGTCCCTCCCTATGCTCGACGAGTCATACTAGACAAGAATCGCAGGGCCACCCTGACTTAACTCGCCGAGTCTCAAGAACAACTCGAGGAGTACCGCATTGAACTCCAGTCCTCTAACCCCCTCCTAACACATTGAGTCATCCCCCAACTTGTCAAGTCCATTCCCTAAGCAATTTACGTGAAACCCTAACCCTACTCATCGAGTCTCAAGAACAACTCGGCAAGTTCATGCCATGCATAAACTCTACTGACCTCCTGAGGTCAGATCTGTTTCCCCAAACCATAGATATGGCCTCCCCAAGCATGAATGTCACGTAAAGTTCGAAACTTGATGCTTGTATAACCACAACAAGGCATCAAAAGGAGATTTAATCCCAAAAATGGCAACCTAAGGCCAATAACCCCGAACTAGTCCATAAAGCTCCAAGGGTCAAGGTCTTTGGACCTCTTTGAGTCCAGATCCAAGTCACAAACTCGAAGAGCAACCATTTGCTCCACATAATCACTCTCCAAATGGGTTAGAGAACCCTAAATCTAATGATCAACACCAAAACTGAAGGAGGTTTGAACCATTACCTCAAAATGATGTCTCTGAACTTTGGAACTGCTTGAATCCCACCTCCTCTTTGCTCTTGTCACATTCTTCTTGCTAAACCAAGGGTTCAAGGATCAAAAAGTTACTTCTTCTCCCTCACAATGATTTGGCTCACTTAGGGTTCTCTCAAATGACTAGTAGTCGCAATGGGAGGCTATAAGTTCCCTTAAATAGGCTCCAAACCTAGGGGATTAGGGTTTCATTAAAAAATGTGGACTCGCCGAGTCCATTAATGGACTCACCGAGTCCGGATGTGAACCCGGATGAACATCCGCGACCCTACTCGGCGAGTCTTGGCTCCAACTCGCCGAGTTCCTCCTCAAACTCCAAAATAATTAAATTGAATAATATAACTGGGAAATCAGGATGTTACAATTCTCCCCCACTAGAATCAGACTTCGCCCTCGAAGTCTCACTCTGGAAACAACTCCGGATGCTGCTCACGCATCTCGCGCTCCGGCTCCCAAGTAAGCTCTGACCCCTTCCGGTGTTGCCACTGGACCTACCCCAGAGGCACCTCTTTGTTCCTCGGAACCTTGATCTTTCGATCCCGAATAGCCACCGGTCTCTCAACGTAGTTCAGGCCCACATCCACCTGAATATCCTCTAATGGCACTACTGCCGACTCATCGGCTATACACTTTCGCAGCTGCGACACATGGAAAGTGTCATGGATCTGACCTAGCTCTGCAGGTAGTTCCACCCGGTAGGCTACCCTGCCTACCCTCGTGATCACCCGAAAAGGACTGATATATCGGGGCCCAATCTTGCCCCTCTTCCTGAATCGGATCACTCCTTTCCAAGGAGAGACCCTCAGGAGTAGAAAGTCACCGACCAAAAATTCGAGCACCGACCGGCGCCTGTCTGCATAACTCTTCTAGCGACTCTGAGCGGTCAACAATCCCTGCCTGACCTGCTGTATCTGCTCTGACGTCTGAAACACGATCTCCGTACTTCCCATCACACAGTGCCCTACCTCTCTCCAGCAAATGGGGTCCGATACCTCCTTCCCTACAACATCTCAAAGGGTGGCATACTGATGCACTAATGATGGCTATTGCTGTAGAAAAACTCTGCCAAGGGAAAATACGGGCCACAATTTCCCCCTAAATCTAATACACATGCCCGAAGCATATCCTCGAGCATCTGAATCGTTCGCCCGCTCTGAAGTGTCCACAGACATCACCATGGCAAAATCTAGCTCATTTCTCATATTCATCTTCGATACCGAGCACCACGTCAGCTTTTGGCCCCACAACTGAACCTCCAAAGGTCACACATAACATGATCCAAAATATCTCACTAACATCCTCCCTGTGACCACTATCACGGCCAAGTGACACGCAAGTCACGAAATTCCCTTTCCCTCACAAAAAAATACAATCCAATCGAAGATCGTCTCAGCTCTAACCTCTGGCGTCTGCTGCACATATTCTCATGTGCGCCTTGCTGACCCTCCCGACAGAGACAGAGACCCCAGTCTCACCCCGGTTTAACCACTAGGCTCCATAAACTCAACACTAGGCCTAATCAAGCCTAAAACTCTTCTGCATCATGCACTTATCGGAGAACACTCCATCATCATACTCTCTTGCCGTCTAGTGGGTACTATCGCTTCCTGCAACATTACGACAGCCTATGACTAGTGATAATACGGCTCCCCGTAGTATCACAACGCCAATTAACTAGTGAGTACTACGGCTCCCCGTAGCACCACGACTCCATCCCTCTGTCTTATGAGTACTATGGCTCCCCGTAGCATCACAACACCCTCTGAATGGCGAATACTTCAGCTCCTCGTAGCATCACTACTCTCTCTCTCTCTCTCTAACTTATGAGTACTACGGCTCCCGTAGCATCACAACACCCTCTGACTGGTGAATACTACGGCTCCCCGTAGCTTCACCATATACTCTCATTCTCATTACAACGCCACACTATGTTCACTAACTCATGCACCAAAGAGTATCATAAATAGTTACACACAAACTTTTCCCGATATGCATTACAGACTCTGGCGGCAACTGCCATAACACAGAACCTACCTCTGCGGAGAACCACTTCCTTAAATAATCCTTCTTGATGACAATACCCGAAGGGCTCCCACTGGAACCGTAGATACATGATACATCACTAGTCGTCTTAAACCCAAGACTTTAAATAATTCCGAAATCAGGACGCTATACGCGGAAACCACGAAACACCATAACAGAGCATCACAATGTCCTGCCTCTACCACTAATTCCCTTACTCCCAGCACCATACACATACATCGATACATTTCCTCTAAATGCCATAATAATTTCCTATTTCACTCAATATGAAACTTCAGTGCATCCAAACACTCAATTGGAATACAAGGAAGGCGCTAACTCTTCAGAACACACTGATGATCCTCTGAAACCCTTTCCGCTACTGCTCAAAATCCAAGCAGGAATACACATCCCATCCCGGGAGTTGGCTAATCGACAATCATCTACCCATATTTCAACCCAGAAGTTCTCAACTGCCCATACCATCATTACGAGTCTTCCACTTGAAACGACTCTGACCACCACCAAATTCCTGACCATTGACCACCAGTTGTGGAGACACCCATCCTTCTCTCAGACATATACCACATGCATTATCTCGCCTTGTACCTTTCCTTGATCACCAATGACCCTCATCTCATGAATTCAAGTCGTAGGTTTTTGTATCCAACCCCTAACCGCTCTTGCACAAATCTCTAGTTCTCTCAATAATCCTCCCGGTTCTCCCCCACTTAGGGTCCGAACCATCACTATTTGACACATCAACAATCTCACAAACTATTTTCACCAGCAATAACGCACCTGCCCCTGGAAAGTGCTACGCAACGCCCGATAATCCCGTTTAAGGAAATCAATCGATCTCATATACTCTGAACCTTAGAGGAATTCTCAAGAACGTCTCGTCATGACTGCCTCTAGTCGTTCCAAGTCTCGTACCAATCCAATACCAAACAAATCAACTGTCCAATAACATCACTGACTCATAGACTGGACCACGAAATCATCATACTCCCCTGCCTCGACTCATCAACCGACGTTCCAACACATGGATCATCCCAAGAACAGGGACCCATTCCAATATTCAATACCCAACATAGAAAGAAAAAACCACTGCATTGATAAACTCAATTGGACTCCCCACTGATACCTCTACAATACGCTCTACTATACTAAAATAGGTGTAACGTGGTCCTCGACTATCTCAGTCCCAACTAACTATCTACTCATGGTAAATTACTGCCTCACAGCACATATGCTATCTGATACTCTGATGGAAAATCATCCTCGATGACAACCTACAGGTTTTACCCCCAAACCCAAAACTTAAACATCATGCCGCTAATGTTTCGCACACGAACATAAATAGCAACACCCAGGTCATAGAAGGTGACATCTCCTCTATCGACTGATTGCTCAACTTAGACCGAAATTCTCCCCTCCCTCTGACTCCTTACCAAAATACTATGAAAGGCTCTTGACCTCCCTCTCAAGGGACGCCTCTTCGAACTCAATCATGGACCACTAGCCTAAAACCCATAGCGTCCAATCTCTACTTCATCAATCATGACCGGATTACCGGAGAACCACGAGCATCATTCACTACGAACCATGGTACTCATCCCATGACATCTCTTCTCAATATCTTCCGGTGTATGGTACACGAACCATAACATCACTACTCCATCTGCTCTGATGTATGGTACTTGAACCATAACATCACTCCTCCATCCGCTCCATTGTATGGTACTCGAACCATAACTTCACTCCTCGATCCGCTCCGATGTATGGTACTCGAACCATAACATCACTCCTCAATCCGCTCCGATGTATGGTACTCGAACCATAACATCACTCCTCAATCCGCTCCGATGTTTGGTACTCGAACCATAACATCACTCCTCAATCCGCTCAGATGCATGGTACTTGAATCATAACATCACTCTTCCATCTGCTCCGATGTATGGTACTAGAACCATAACATCACTCCTCAATCTGCTCATTAGAACCTTTAGAATACTCCCTGTATCAAGTATGGGTCCTCTGCTTTCAGTAGTACGGGCCCAGACTACCTGCCACATCTACCCATACTTTCCACACGGACTATCCCGGAGCTCCTAAGTAGCTGCTCGACCATCGCGTTCACCAATTCCGTCGCACGTGCTCGCTCCCCAGTGAAATTCTCTACTCTGCCAGCGCACTCATCTAGCTAAGGTTACTCCCTAGGCTCTTCCTAGATTCCCACACTTCTCTGCCATCAGCTGCTGAAGAGCTCCTAATGATGCCAGCCATCTAGCTCCTGAATATCATCATATTCGCTTGGTAGCTGACTCCCGTCATCGAGAGTCCCACGAAGCACGAAGCAAGCAACATTCGAGCATCGAAGAATACATTACGCGGAAATGAACGTGACCACCCACCTTACAGTGGCGTACAGAGGCGATAGCATGGTAACGAACACCATGGTGGTTCCCGTGATGATTCTGGCAAGAAGAGAGCATCTACAAATGTATTTTCCTTGAAAAACCACCTACCGGAACACGATCGTTGAACGTGCATCCACGCAGCCATAACTGGTGGCAAATAGCAACCGAAGCGTTGAAGGAGATTGTCACCTGGAGTTGCAGCGGAAACGAGTGTAGCTGAGTTTAGTAAGCGGGGAACGACGAGATGATGCCACTGGGAGTGAGTGTAGTGGCACCCACGATGATAGATGGTGGGCAACAAAAGTGATGAAGGAGTGAAGGCAGCGACCGATCAGTGATTTCGCCAGCAGCAGGTTCGTGGTCGGCTTGGCGGCTGAGAAACTCTATGCCGGCGACTAGAGAGGTCACAGGTGGCAGCTCAATGTCTTTAGCGGCAGAAGACAACAACGGTGGTGGAGGCATCAGGGTGGCAACGGCACTAGAGACGAAGGGGTATAGGTTGGATTGCGGTTGCCACTCCTTTTAGGGTTAGGGTTTATCGGGGTAATAGGTTTTATACTCCGAGCCCCATATAATTTAACCCATAATACCACCTTTGTCCCCTCTGTTCCCTTATCCTTTCAATGTAGGTCCGAAATTTACCCTTACAGTCCCCAACATTAAAATCGACTTCAATTCAGGTCTAATCTTTTACCAAACAACCCTCCAGTTTGAGAATCTTTTTTAAAATAAATTTAGAAATTACCTTTTTAACCCTTAAATTATATATTATGGCATATTCATCCCTTCCTTATCTTTTCCTTTCAAATTAAATCCCAATTTTCCCAAATAGCCCCTCCTCTACAAAATATTTTCAATATATGCCAACGAACTACAAAACGAGCCAGACTGATTATCCTTTAGCCATATGTGCAAGTATTCTTTCAACTACGAACCTCGAAAGTACTCTTAAGTCCTCCTAAACAAATTATATTGCCCATTTTCACAGTTTTCCAAGAATATCTATTTAATTATATTCATATATCGGAATAGAATGATATTTAAAACACATCCTCAGCTCTTAGGGTTTGTCTTGGAAACGGGGTGTTACATGTCGAAGTCCTGATTCTAGAATGCCTGATTGGCTCTTACCCCTGTTGTGACTACAGCTGTTGTGGCAGCCACCTCAGTGAGGGCTACTACCCACTTGTTTTATTCATAGAAATTTCTTTTCTAAGAATTCAACTTTTTCGTGAATAAAGATCTTATTATTACTAGGGATGTACAAAATAATAACATGAATAATCTTTAGTGTATCCTAGAAAGATACATTTGGTATACTCAAGTTCGAGTTTGCTTGAAGTATGTTGTCTAACATAAGCTTCATATCACCAAAACCTTCAAGTAAGATAAAGTTGGAGTTTTTCCATACCAAATCTCAAAAAGTGTTTTGTTTACCTTTTTAGTTTGTGCCATATTCAAGATGTGGGTTGTGGTGAGTAAGGCATAACAATGATAAAATGGAGAGTACTTATGCTCATCACAGATCGAACCATCTCAAGTAAGGTGTGATTTCTCCTCTCACACACACCATTAAGTTGTGTTGTTCTGAATGGAGTAAGTTGTCAGATAACCCAAGACTTCTAACATGATCTTGGAACTCTAGGCTCTAGTATTTGCCACCTTATGCTAACGAAGGATCCTGACTGTCTTGTTGATTTGATTTTCAATTTCACTTTGAAACAATTTAAACTTTTCAAAAGCTTCATGTGTATGTTTCATCAAATAAACATAACCAAAATGACTAAAGTCATCTATGAAGGTAATGTAATACCTTTCACCATATCTAGACATTGTTTAAATGGATCATATGAATCGGTATAAATCATATATATGGATAATTTAAATGGATCATATAAATCAGTATGCATTATGCCTTATAGAACATTGTCCCTTTCACTCAAACCAGATAAATGAAACTTTGTGATCTTACCATACAAACAAAATTCATATATATCAAATGACTCCATTTCATTTGTCCCCAAAAGTCCACTCTTTTAGAGTTTGGATATACGCTTCTTGTTTATGTGACCACGGTGATAATGCGATAGATGTGTTCGGTTCAAATCTTGGTTTAGCATTTTTGTGTTAACATGATAAATGAACTTATTGTTTAAAGAGTCATCAATGTTAAATTTATAAATTCTATTGATGGTCTAACCTCAAAATAGTATATTTCATTCAAGAAGGAATGAATATTGTCATCAACAAATTGATATTTAAAACCTTATTTTGTTAAACACGAAACTCATGAACATGAAAAACAATTAGGAGGGGATGAGATAAAATAGTAATTTATGTTCGATAGAAAAAAGGATGTATAGATTTTGTATGAGAAAAACGATTCGTTTATTAGAATAAAAAAGTAATGATTTGTAAAGGTTTCTAAAACTTAAATTAAAAGTATATCATTCAGTTTAATTATTTAAAAGTTAAAACTTTTAATAATACAATCTTATTGAAATCTTGGATGGAATAATTGGTTTGGTCCGCGTGAGGGACCTACAACAAATATTTGGATTTTATAGAATCGAATAACATATCAAACTTTCTCATATTATGACTTAAGTCAGACTCCACTTTAAATCTTTAAATTTTAATTAATTCAATAACTGATGTATAATCCTACATACCAAAGGAGATTAGATATGTTGTAACTAACAATTATTATATGACGAAAAAAATTCTACATTTTAATGAGTTCTTAATTTGGCATAATATAACACACGTTTTAGAGCATATTTAGGGTTTAGGTATGTTTTGGTTTCCCAGATTCTTTAGGATTACCTTTAATGTTTTTAATTAGGGGTTGTATCCCATGCGATTCAACGTAAACGTAGAATGGATATAATGGAAAACAAGTTTTTGGATAGATATTGTAAAATTTGATTAATTATTGATTGGGTTTAGAATAACGGACATTCGATTATTCAATGAGTTTATATTCTATTAGTTAATGTCGAATCATTAGTATTTTAAAAATAAAAAATAAATCCATGTTGAGAGAAAAACTTAAGATACACTTGGACAAACGTTACAACAAGTATAGTTGCGGAATTAGTTAATCTCAAAGGATCTAAGAGTTCAACAATAATAAGTTAATATGTTAGATGGTTAGATAGTTAATTGCGGAAAAGTAAAGAAACATAAATGACAGCAGGTTATATATCAAGTAAACACATAAGTTGATTAATAACATGGAATGCATTCAAACCAAGTTAGTAAGCGAGATCAATTTTAGTGATAAAGTCACGAATAACTTGCTCCGAAGAGAAGTATTACTCAGTTGTGTTCGAGAGGATTTTTGGTAAGAAAGATAGGAGATGCGTAAGAATAATTTCAAATTTAGAGATGAGTAAAAGAGATCTATATAGATTGATAAGGAGCGAGCTCTATTTATAGAAGCTCGAGAATTACAAGTGATTTACTCTCTAAGAGTAGCCATGCAAAGCACACTGAACAATAGAACAATAGAGAGTATTACAGAGAAGTAGATATAAAGTAAACTAAGTACAGAAAAAGTGATTGCAGTAGCATGTACATGAATTTCAGATGTGATTATTGAAGGAGCTTGACTGAGGTAGCATATAGACTTCGGTAGGCAAAAATTAAGAGGGTCACTTCACGTATCAACAGTCCAAATACGTATTTTGATTATATTTTATATTGAGATAAATTACGTGTATTCTTATGGTTGAATACCTTGATTAATGACTATTGCAATGGTGTGTTAAATTTATAATAAGAGATATTGATCATAGGAGTAGCAATTGATGACACGATACGAGAAAAATAAAAGATACGAAACGAAATAAGGAATAAACTGAAATTCGAATTCTTGTTCGTATCGTGTTTGTATCAAGTATAAAAAAACACAATATCGTGCCTTCTAGTGGTCGTGATCAATATTCGATACGAAATTGATATGATTTAGTATTTGTTTGTCGTGTTATATACCATTAAGTATAAATAAATAAACTAATTGTTTGTTTATGTTATTTTTTTCATGTCGTGTAATGTTTGTCGTTTTTTATTCGTTTTTGTTTTTTGTGTTAATTAAAAAAAAACACGATATCGTATGATATCGTGTTCGTGTTATATAAAACGTTATCATGTAATATCGTATCGTACAAAAACACGACACGATGATCCGATTTGCCACCCTGATTGATCATGTTGAATTGAGTATCACATACAAAATATTAGGTTCTTGTAGATTCGAATTTTTGTACAACTTCAACTTTCAAGTACTATGGATTAGTATCAAAAACATATTTCATAACGATATAAAGTAGTTTTCTAATTTTATGTTTTAACTAATATAATATTTAAAATATTTTTATTTAACTTTTATATCTTATATTTAATGAAATGTTTTTATTTTCATTATATGTGTTAAATATTTTTATATAGTAAATTAGTATTTTTTTTATTTGTATTTTATAAAAATGAGCTGACATTAGAGATCATTTCTTAAAGCATGTTGATTTGAAGAATAAGGAGAAATTATATGGTGCTGAGATGACAAATAAATAATGTGACATGTATAATACTCACATCCTGGATAGCTTTACAAACTCTCTCTTTTTATATATCTTTCTCTCCCTTACCTAATTTCCACTTTTGCTACAAATAATTCTGCTTCTGGCTTCTTGTTAATCCGTCTCATATGTTTATCTAGGGTTTACTTTGCTTTTGTATGTAAACAAGATTTCATCCAAGTTATCAATGGCTGCCTTTAGATATAACAATAGCTAAGCATTCAAATTCAGGTCATCTATGCATACAGCCAGCAGGTAAATTCTATAGCTTCTTAGATCTTTTGTACTATACAAACTAGATTCACTAGCAAGGGGAACAGGAGGAAAGATGATCTTTATCTTCCTTATATTCTTTACTTTTCTTGTTAGTACAGTATAAGCAGAAAACCATTTTGTTTTTCTTTGTGGAATACTTAAACTTTTACTTACAAAAAATAAATGAACAAAACCCTAATTGATCATTCTTTCATGCAAAGATTCATAATTCGACACAAAAGTAGCGTTCTTTCTTGATTTATCTTCGTGGGGCTGAATTACTTCGTGTTTTGCTTGTACATGCTAGTAGATCTAGCGGTTTACCTGATTCTGTTTCCTTTCATGCTGACTTCGATCTGAAACCATTTTGACTTTAGCGTTTTAGAATCGTACGTAGAAAGAAAGGGTGGGGAACAAATGGGTTTGAATAGACAGATCTTTGTGTATATATACTTTCAAAAAGAATCTGTAGTTGTTGCAGCTTTTTGTAAGTTAAAGGGCAAATTAAAATGCAAGTTGTCCAGAGTAATGACAGAAAAACAATGAAGGAGAAACAATAAGTTTCTTCCTGTTCAATAAAAAAAATAATGTCATAAAGTTAGGACTGATATTTGTAGTCAAATATTCCGGCATGATGTAAGAAATTAATCTTGTACTTGTTGGGGATGCAAGCAATAAAATCAAACATATATATGGATTTCGAGTTTTATTTGGGTTGGAAATAAAATTGATCCCTTAGATTGACATAAAATAATCTGTTAATTCGAAACCATAGTCCATTTTTGACTTCTAAATGTGAAAGAGATATTTTTTATTATAAAATTGATCTTTGATTGCATGGATTATTTTGTAACAATATTTAAGAAAGAGTATAACAAGAAATCATCATAAAATGGTATATTTCACTTTTCGTTTCATTTCTTCTTGACATGACCATGATGTATGATTTGCATGCTAATTATAACAATTAGTTGATCACTAATGCTAACTCGAGGCACATGTATGGACGTTTAATATCTTTTCCTACATAATCGCTTATGTCAACGAACATATATTTGTTTTCAATGTAAAATATATATGCGTTTCGATGCCCCAAAGTTCCAATCTTAGGATGATGACTTGCAGTTCAAAGAAATACAGAAACTTATGTTTGTTGTTATTTAATATCAAGACTCGTGATATACCCTTAACTTAATTTCACAATATATAATTTAAATATCATCATGTCACACAGCACATTAATATATTATGGCTTCTTCCACCCACCATTGTGCACCATGTGCTGCGTGCAAGTTCTTAAGAAGAAAATGCATCCAAGGATGTGTGTTTTCTCCATATTTTCCACCGGAAGATCCAACCAAATTCGCAAATGTCCACAAAATATTTGGGGCAAGCAACGTGAGTAAACTCCTCAATGAAATTGCGCCTCATCAAAGAGAAGATGCAGTCAATTCTCTAGCCTATGAGGCTGAAGCACGTCTAAAAGATCCAGTTTATGGTTGTGTTGGTGCAATTTCTGTACTCCAAAGACAAGTTCTTCGACTACAAAAGGAACTAGATGCAACAAATGCAGATCTTATTCGGTTTTCGAGTAATCAAAGTATATTAAGGCCATCGCAAAGTTCAGGGAGTTCTGTACAAAACGCTCATGTGTTGCCTCATTATTATGGTTCTTATTCATGGAACAATAACCCTTAAAGGAAGAAAATCGTGGTTGGTGACATTGTATGTGAATATATGCAAATCATCAAAAACGTTTTTTAATAGTTGTGCTAATTGATAATGGTATATTATGTTTGTATCCTAAAAATCGCATAGTTGAAGTGTTTGGATATTACATAATGTAAGTTATATATTGAGTTTCCATCTATAATACTTAATTATCCTGCATAATACATATTAAAATTCTAAAGTTGTGTGTTCAGAAAACTCTTAATTATTATGAGTTATTTAATTTATTCGTCTATATTTCCGTTCTTTTATTTTCGCTGCGAACAGAAACTTTTTTGTCCCAATAAACTTTCTGATTTGGTACTAACATAGCTATTTGTTTATTTATATATGAAACACGCTAGAAAAATGTCACAGCTAAAAGTTGAAAAATATTGATCTATGCCGAAAAACAAGCTTTTTGTTGAAGGCGAAAATGTTTTCTATACATTAGTGTTGAGGATCAAGTATTTAGAAAACAGTAGATTTAAAAAGTGATATTAAGATTATATCAGGGTGTATGTCTCACAACTATAAAAATAAAATAACAATATACTTATAGCGATCATATGGCGATGGTTCCAAAATAAATATAAATAAAAATAAATAAAAAAATCAGGCTGGTCAATATATTTAAGTATATATAAAAAAATAAAAATAAATAAATAATAAACTTTGATATTAGGATTTAATCAAATAGAACAAACTAGTCGATAGATTACATTTTAGTTTAGAGTAAACTACACGAATGGTCCCTATGGTTTCAGGTAATTTGTATGTTTGGTCCCTAATTTGTTTTTTTAACTCGCAAAATCGGTATTGTTTGTTTTTGTTGCGCTTGCTCCATATCTTACCTTCAAATAGTATTTTGCCCTTAATTTTTTAATTTATTTAAATAAGATGGTATAGGTAAGATAAGGTAAAATGAGATGTAAATGTGATTGGTGTATGTTTATTTAAAATATTAAAAATAATCAAGGATAATTAGTCTTTTTAGATAATACAAAGACGAAGCGCAACAAAAACAAACAATAGAAACCTTTCGAGTTAAAAAAATAAGTTAAGTATCAAACGTGCAAATTACATTATTCGTGAAATTTACTCTTTAGTTTATTTATTTTGAAATGATTTTATTTTCAGTATTAATATCAGTAAGTATTTTCTTTTCTAAACTAAAAATCAAAACATCCACTTATTTTATTGTGCAGATCGGTCTACAAAACATTTATATATTGTAGAAAAAAATATATTTCAACCAATATGTTTGCCATGGGCAAATTAATTTAGCCTTAATAACATATAGACCAAAGAAAAAAACGATCTTTCTTTGTTTCAAATAATAGATTAGATATGAGCTAATGTATTACGTAGTAATGGATCGACTTTGTGAGTTTCTTTAATTTTATCTTTTGGACTTTTGAGTATGGATTTAGCTTACGGTTGTATAGTTTTTTTTTTCAAAAGGTTACAACTATTTCTAAAAATATTTTCAAATTATTTTACACTTTTAGGGAAGTTTAAGTGGTACTACATAACTAGCTCCACCATTGGATCATATTGTCGTTATATGCGTCATTGTTGTAGATACATATTGCTACGCCAACAATGTCGTCGATGTAAGTATCGTTGAAGTAGGCTATAGCAACAACTTATTGTCGCGGTAGATATTAAAGTAAAACACATCATTTAAGAATTCGACATCAAGAAAGGGTTTAGACAAGGTGATCATCTCTCACCTTTTCTTTTTATACATGTGATGGAAGGCATTCACATTTACATGGAATCGGCGTGCGATCTTCACTATTTTAAAGGCGTTTCTCTTCCTACTATTGGTAAATGGTCGGAAATTAACTTCATTAACCTTAATTTGTTACTTCGTTGTGTTTTTCTTGCATCCAGTTTAAAAGTTAACTTGCACAAAAGCAAAGTATATGGTGTTGGTGTGAATGATCATGAGGTGGAGAGACTTGCTAGCATTTTAAAATTAGAGCCCGCTTCCTTCCCGTTTCCGTATTTAGGTTTATCGATTGGGGCTAACATGAAACTTTCTAAACATTAGATCCCTATTATTGACAGGTTTAGAAGTAAACATTTCCAAATGGAAAGGCAAATGTCTTTCTTTTGGTGGTTGTCTCACATTGGTTAACTCGGTTGTTAATAGCCTCCCTTTATACTACCTTTCTCTATTTAGAGCTCCAAAAAAGGTTATTAATGTTCTTGATGGTATTAGAAGGCAATTTTTATGGGAGGCAATAATGAAAAGCGAAAAGTCAAACGATATGGGAGGTCTAGCCATTAGATGTCTTGATTTGGCTAACATAGCTCTCCACGCTAAATCATGGTGGCGATTGAAAAACGGGTATGCTTTCTTTTGGAGTTCTTGTATAAAAGCTATTCACAATTTGAAGCTTATTGACGTTGTAACAATCGCTAGAAAGAGTATAAAGGGCGTATGGTCAAGCATTTCTGAAATTGATTGTGAATTTGAAAATAAAGGAATTCCGTTTAATTGTCTCTTTAAAAGAGTGGTTGGAAGTTGTCACACCCCAAAACCATTGAACGGCGGAAACGTTCTAGGGCGGAGGACGTCATGTACAGTATCACAACAATGAAAAGTAGTAAACAAGCAACAACATCATCCATTGCATTAATAATATAATTTTAATACATGCGTGTTGTGTCAAGTTATAATATAGACACTAAAGTACAATCAAAATAAAATATGAGTCTTGATCGGGCTCCATCTTCTCTAAACCTTGCATCGGTACGTGTCTATCCTTGACCTGAAGATACAAGTTTGAAAAAGAGTATCAGCTTTAAAGCTGGTGATATCATAAGTATTAATGTGTCTTAATTTGTAAAACTTGTAATTAAATACTTGACATTGTTTTGAAAGAAAGCTCGTATAAGTATAAAAATATTTGTAGAACAACTGTATATGTTTAAAAAAACCATAGAAATCCCTATGATTCTTACTATTATAAAATGGAGTCTTCTACCAAGACCTAACTACTCGGAATGTAGCCTTCTACCAAGACCCGACTGTGTTACTATTATTATTATTATAAGAAATTGTATCATTTGGTACTAGGATACTCAATTATAATTCACCTCATCGGTTATGTGAATGAGTCACAAAATAAAGGTAATAATATAAGTAGCTTAAGTATTACCCTTTGGTACTAGGGTAACTAAAAGTGTTAACTTAAGACATCCGTAGATGTACATTTACCTCTGTTAGTAACAGTTAGGTGTAGGAATAGTTAATCCCTTAAACTATACCTGTAATGGTATCAACCGTTGACATCCGAGGATGTGCTTTTATCTTTGTAGCTAACAAAGATTCTAGGAATGGTTAATCCCGCAAAGTATCCTTTGGTACTAGGATATTAAATCCAATCTATCCCGTCGATTATGTGATTGTATCACAAAGCAAAGATAAGAATGAGGATTTTAAAATGTAATCTATACATATAAAATGTAATAATAACTCATCATATATTATCTATGCAAATGTACTCATGTAAGCATGTTTATATAAATGTACTCATTTAAATGTTCATATAAATGTAATCATGTAAATGTTTTGCGTGTGCTAGTTGTAACGTGTGTTCTCTCTCTATCTAGCGAGTATTGACTCATGAATGAACTGACTCATTGTATGATATCGTATTCTAATAATAGTTCTATTATCTTACTAAACTAACCCTACGGTAGTTTACTAGTAATATAACCAGTACGTATGAACATGGATGTATACCCTTGATACCCAAGGGTATTGAATGAACTGGAAGAACCTTTATGACAATGTATGTACACATGATATATAACTAATATTTAAACAACCTTCGGACGGGTACCCGATATCCCACCAGACCACATCTCAAGCGCGAAAATGAAATAGGGTGGATAGCCTTCCTAAGTCTTTTAAACATTTCTTATATAACTATACATACATAGGCATGCAATTGATAATATAAAAGCATAAAATAAGTTTGGTAAAACCTTTGAACATAGTTATTATCAAAGAAACGATCAACTTGATGTCAGTCTATAAAATGGTTTGAAAGCGTGGGTTTGATAAAACAGTTTAAGTATAAAAAGAACATTTGTTTGAAACACAATTATAAATGAGTTTGAAATGAAGCGTACAGAGTAAAGTGTATAACTTAACAAGGAGTTTTAATCATATAAAATGATTATGAAAATCATTCGAAGGAAACTGTTTGGTAAAATGGTAAATGAGTAGCCAATCATTTGAATGTTGCTTACAAATCACATGTGATTGATATAGTAACTAGCATAATTCTACTTGTATCCCCCCCCCCCCATAAGACATTTAAAAACAGTTAAAACATTCATTAAGGGGTATGAACTCAACTGTAGTAAGTGATTGGAATTGAACGGACCGTATCGTAAGGAAGGATCGGACAAGTGCTTGGTGTCAAGTGAAAACTTTAGACACACACAATGATCCTAATTACATATGAAGACATATGTATATAAACAATTAGTGATTAAAATACTAATTAAACATGTATAAACATTCTAATGCGAGGTAAACACTTTGGTCAAGTGCTAGGAGGCTAATGGGTTGCAACAAAGGAGTGCAAGACCTCTCATGGAATTTTATGGTCAAAAAAACCATTTATGTTGGAGTTTACGGCCTAGGGGAGTAAACTCTTGGCTGTAAACTCTCAATAAGGTATCTAAACAAAGCCTAAATTTAATACAACTCAAGTGGTGAATTGCTTCAAGGCTTAAACAAGTGTTTGGGCTTCCTTTTAACTCCTTTGAGGAGTTTACGGCCCTGGGACCATATCCCTTGGACATTACGGCCATAATCTCCCATGGGAGGATGTTTATGGTGTTTTCAAGTGCCTAAATTAACTAGGAACTAAACTAGGCTCTTGTACTAGGCATTAGAAGAGTTTATGGCACCATTTGGCATCATTTTATGGAGTTCACGGCCCTGGGACTTCTTGGGTCATGAACACCTTACTCTTGGTGTTCTAAGTGTGTTTTCTAGTCCTAAACTCATTTAGGTACATGTCCAATTTAGTGTCTTGGCTTATGGGGGGTTTTAGGGCATTTTGGCACAAAAACATGGAGTTCACGGCCCAAGAACTTCCTTGGCCGTGAACTCACTTCTAGCTTTGATTTTAAATTTTTTTGGTGATCTAAACATGTAATGGTAGTCCGTATGTTGAGTTCCAAGGATTTGAGGGACATTGGGCACACTTTTGGCCCTTAAAATGGAGTTTACTCTCTAAGTGTTCTTGGGCGGTAAACTCCCAAATCTCGGGATCTTGATTCGATTTTGATGTTTTCTAGTCATATACACACTAGCATACAAGCCTAAGGTAGTTACAAATCACGGGGGAAGGACTAGGCATCTTTTTAGGAGGTTACTCCCCAAGGTGTTCTTGGGCGGTAAACTCCCAAATCTAGTTGTTTTGTTATGAAATTGATGTTATTAAGCACATTTTAAGCCATATAGTACAACTAGAGAAAGGTACTCACGGTTTGGGATAAAACCCGAAGATCCGTGAGAGAGAATTTGGGTTTTCTCTAGTTGGAAATGCAACTAATGAATGAATATGGTTCAGATTTCTATATATAGTCCTGAGATTTTTGGCAGAAAATATTATATTCCCGAAATAAACTCTAATATCATAGAGTATTGGAATAACAGTGTTGCACAAAAACCTAGTGCATCCACTCTCCTGATATATCCTTATGTGCTAAACCTGAAATACTCAAACTTATACCCAAAGTCTGGAATTTCACTGTAATTGTTTTAACTTCTATTGGCTTGATATGGTTTGTTTAGAATGGAAATTTCGGGTTGTCACATCATCACCTTGTTAAAGGGAATTTTGTCCCGAAATTAGAATTCAGATAAGGAAGTAGGCATGAATGATCGAGTCGTGAGGAGGAAACTTCCTAATCGATTGGTTCTAGCTCTCCTAAGTGAAATCGGGTTCTCGGTTGGTATCCTAACGAACCTTCACTAACTTGCGACTGTGTTGCTTCGTCCGCTTGACCTCTCAGTCGAGGGTCACTATGGTTCTAATACGAAGGAGAGGATCTCGACGAGTGGACTTACAAGAGTCCTAACAGAAAAGGTATGGTTTCACAATCGAGACGCGAAGAGTAGAATGTACGTTACTGAGTTCGCGGAGTAGATCTAGTATGTGAGATACAAGACTGATTATGGTAAGAATCTTGGAGGTCCTATCTATCTTGGATTTAGCTTTCCACGCAATACGAAGCGTATTAAGCCATTCCCAGAGTGACTTCTCCTAAAGAACTTGGTCACGCACTTGGTATCTCCAAGGTTTCTTTTTCTTGTTTAACTTCCCAGTCAAGGGCCACCCCTTGCTGGGTTAGAGTCGTAAAGGTTTATGTGATTCGTGAGGGGTTCTGAATGAACTATGACAGTAGGTCGGTAAGACCTAGAATTTGGCGAATGACTGTCGGTGTCTCAGGTGTCGACAAATTCTCAACGGTTTTAACAAATTGTAAGAGTATTCAAAATTTCCCACATCAGTAAAAGTGTGTCATAGAAATTTGACTCTTCAATTTCAAAACTCGTGCCTAGAGAACTTCACGAAAAGTACATCTGAAGGTAATGGTTCCATGGGTTTCTTGTTACTACAAGGGTAGATAAGTAAGTCATTACATAGAGAAATGACGAACTAATCCAAGTAAGAAAGACGTACCCTACTCATTTAGCTCATGAAAACTATGGGCGTATTGGTCCTATCCTAGGGGTATTACTACGGACTTGTAGTGTCCGCATATAGTTCGGAAGGTAGTCTTCTGGACATCCTTCCCTAATACTTGAACTGGTGATATTCGGATATCAGCTCCATTTCTGAAAGTAATTCTTTCCTTGCGTTTGTTCAACCAAATCATTTATGCGAGGCAGAGATAACGATTTCTACTGGAAAATCTTGACGGAGTCCTCAATAGCCGAGGTACATACAATGAAATCCGTCGATCTCTGGAAGAATATGACCAGGGTTCTCCAGGGTGAGAATCCTAGTCTTCGAATTTTATTTCTGTGTAGCTAGCTAAGTTGTCCGGGTTGTTCTTGTATCTCCGTAGGTGTTTAGACTGTAGGGAAATCTATTTACGGAAGTCGTACTGGGTTCTATGTTTGTTCACATGACGATGCGATTACTCGTAGGCTTGGGCAGTTCTCCATTCTGAAGTTCATATTGGAATTCATACATGGTTTCACAATTACAATCTCGTGTATACGAGTCGCATATAATTAAGATTGAAAAGGTAGTCGAATAACTGATTCTTCTTTAAGCTCACATCCTGTCGAGGAAAAAGAAGTTAAAGCGGAATCATCAATTTTAAACCTGTAGAACCTTGATTACATATCGTCCCTATGTATACATTCTTCAACGATAGATTAACCGTATGGATCTTTGGATTGAACTTGACGTACTGTACGAGTGGTACTTCGGGGATTTCTTCAAAAAAGAAAAGAACTATGAGGAACTCCCTGCATGAGTACTTCGGATGATAGCTTTGCTAAAACGATGTTTACTGACAAAGAGATGTACGTATGAAGCTGTTTTTGTGAGGATCAAATTAAATCGAGTCGTATGATAATGTCGGAATCATACAGAAACTTAAAGACATTAGATTTGAACATAAAACATTTACAGACAAAAACAACCGTCCAACCATGAACAAAGTTACAATACTTTAAATTTACTACAAGAATATTGCTGCGAATAAGATATACTACAAAAGACAAGTATACGCACCACGAGCATCCCTACACTGATAGGATCCTGCAAAAGATAAGACTCTAGTTTCACTAGTTTTAAACATGTTTTTGAACATACAAAATAATGATGATTTGGAGGGAACCTATACTATATTAGGGTCCTTAACCGTCTATTTCCATTCAGAGATCAAACTCCTCCGGGTTCGTCATTGTCCTTCTCTGCTGGATAGTCCCTCTTGAAGTGTCCCATGACGCCACATAGATGGAATATCTGAGAGGTTTGGACATTGGTGGTTGAAGTAATGTGTTGGATCTGGATCCTACAGCAGCTGGTAGTATGTCCATTCCTATTGCACTTAAAACAGTGTAACGGACGGCAACTACCCAGATGATGAAAGCTACACTCATAGCATTTCGGTAGGTTTTCGGCATATTGCCTGGCTAGTGTAGGGACAATGGCGACACCAGAAGGAATGGTAGTAGGAGGTGCAGATGTCGTAGCTATGAAGGTCATTACCGGTGGTTGTTTCTTATTCGTCCCTCGAAGCGATTTGTCATTCTTTTTGGCCCAAAACTTCCATTTTTTACTCTTTGTCTCGGCACTAGGGGTATCGTGGTAGTTTGTTGCTCGTTGAGGTACTAGATTGTCACCTGGATTGGCATTGTTGTTAACAGCTCCGCTAACAATCGCATCGTTAGCATGAAGGTGGGTCAGAATAGCTAACACGGCAGCCAAGACTGCAGCTTGAAAGGTAGCCGCATCAATCTGAAGGGTCGGTGCTTGGTTGATGGGTTGATCGTTTTTCTTTGGCGACATGATTCTGTTTCACGGAAATAAAATGAATTTGTGAGCGAGCATGGCTGAACCTAGACTTAGTTCGACTGTTTATGAAAATAATAGAAGTATGTTCTCGTGAGTTTGACCTACATTCCTATGGTGCAGTCCTTGTACTGAGTGAGAGTAAGTTCGTAAAATGGTCTCAAGACGTTTGTCGTTCAAGCCGGGGTATCGATGGCCGGTGAATACATGATTCAACCACTAAAAGAGACTTGGAAATGTCTCCGAAGTTAAATTACTATAGTCCAATGACTTTACTAAACTATGTTTCAGATAGACTCAAATGAAAGTATGATAAGAGTACTTGAATAAGGACTGACACAGAAGTTAGCCGACTGTCAATATATTTGATATTCATGACGTAAAAGTTCGAGAAAATGACCTTGTAAAAGGTCTTACATCATATCCAGAGAAGATAGTCCTTGACAGTATAAAAACCTAACCAAAAGTAATTACGGTACATGATAATTCATAGAAAATGCCACTTCAGGCATAGACAGAAAACAATTACTTTTAACAAGGAAAAATAAAGTAAAACATTTATTACTGGCGACGGTAATCCCTATGGTGAACTCTTAGTTCAGCCAGTTCACGTTCCATATTAAGCAGGTATCTTTCGTATACCCTCTGACGTACTCGGAGCTCTATGACTTCGGCTCAGGTTTCAGCTAGTGCTTGTAACAAGGTTTCATGGTTTCTCTCAGATCTCTCGCGAGCATGTTCAAGGATGTTGGTGCGAAGGATATGCATCCCTCCATTGGTGTCAACTTCCGCGATCCGACGTAGAGCTATCCTGCCCTGAATTTTGTTTCGAGCAACTCTACGGATCAGGATTGGTAGAACTCTATCTGTTGTGCTCCCTTCATTTATGTTGTAGAAGCTTCGATCTCCATTAAATGGCATAGGTTGGTCTTGATCTTCGCTTTATGCTTCCAAACATTCAACCCATGGAGGCGTTGCGCCATGAAAAGCCAGACGAGGGTTAGGAATTGGAACGGGAGCTGCTTGGGGTAGGTTCTCAACCTCGGGTTCGGAGTTAGCACCATCCAAAAGGTCTTCATCATGGTGATCATTCAAAGGAATTTGATGATCATTCTCTGGTTCTTCTCCAAACCATACATCAATGACTTCGTTCGGAAGGTACTGGTTGCTGTGGGGATGGAGTCCAGCCATGGTATCTACACGAGAATTTGGGGTAAGAAAATAATTATTAGACGAAACTATCTAGATAATTATTTATAAAATCTTCATTAGTTACATTGCTATTTGTGAAGTGCATACCAGTTATATGTAATCGAAACAGGATAGGCCTTCGAATAAGTGATATTAACTCCAAATTCACACATAATAGGGGTAAAGTAAAATTTTCACAGATTCTAAGTCTATAACATGCTAATTACATACAGCCTTAGTGTATCCACTTAGCAACTATCAACTTAATAATGAAGATCCCGTTTTAGTTCTCAAGTATAAAGTACTTATAGTAACACCAAATACTCCTATAGTATTTTAAGTTTAATGTTATGTTCTATTGTTCTCATTGTGGTAGGGTTGGTAAGATTTTAGACTTGTTGTAACCACACAACTACACTTAGGAACATGCTAGTCAACCCTCGGATAATATAGGTGATCAGGCTATATCTTCCCAGTTTTAACTATATGTCTCTAAGTCCACCTGTGTTGCCCAACAATCGTAATTCTTTTGTAATGACCTAGTGACACTGATTTTAGTATGAATACAAGCACGTATACTTAATTAAATATTTTATTATTTAAAGTATAAACACTTGGTCAGAGTATTTTTAATCCCTTGTGTATTTATAGTTAGTATATCTTTTATGAGTTGATATACTTAATTCACTATAAATAATGCTCTGATACCAATCTGTCACACCCCAAAACCATTGAACGGCGGAAACGTTCTGGAGCGGAGGACGTCATGTACAGTATCACAATAATGAAAAGTAGTAAACAAGCAACAACATCATCCATTGCATTAATAATATAATTTTAATACATGTGTGTTCTATCAAGTTATAATATAGACACTAAAGTACAATCAAAATAAAAGATGAGTCTTGATCGGCTTCCATCTTCTATAAACCTTGCATCGGTACCTGTCTATCGTTGACCTAAAGATACAAGTTATTTTGAAAGAGAGTATCAGCTTTAAAGCTGGCGAGATCATAAGTATTAATTTGTCCTAATTTGTAAAACTTGTAGTTAAAGACTTGACATTGTTTTGAAAGAAAGCTCGTATAAGTATGAAAACATTTGTACAACAACTGTAAATGTTTGAAAAACCCTAGAAATCCCTATGATTCCTACTATTATAAAATGGAGTCTTCTACCAAGACCTAACTACTCGGAATGTAGCCTTCTAACAAGACCCGACTGTGTTACTATTATTATTATTATAAGAAAGTGTATCCTCTGGTACTAGGATACTTAATTATAATTAACCTCATCGGTTAGGTGAATGAGTCACAAAATAAAGGTAATAATATAACTAACCTAAGTATTACCCTTTGGTACTAGGGTAACTAAAAGCGTTAACTTAAGACATCCGTAGATGTACATTTACCTCTGTTGCTAGTAGTTGGGTGTAGGATTACTTAATTCCTTAAAGTATACACGTAATGGTATCAACCATTGACATCCGAGGATGTTCTTTTATCTTTGTAGCTAACAGAGATTCTAGGAATGGTTAATCCCGCAAAGTATCCTTTGGTACTAGGATATTAAATACAATCTATCTCGTCGATTATGTGATTGTATCACAAGGTAAAGAAAAGAATGAGGATTTTATAACGTAATCTATACATATAAAATGTAATAATAACTCATCATATATTATCTATGTAAATGTACTCATGTAAGCGTGTTTAGGTAAATGTACTCATGTAAATGTTAATATAAATGTAATCACGTAAATGTTCTGCGTGTGCTAGTTGTAACGTGTGTTCTCTCTCTGTCTAGCAAGTATTGACTCATGAATGAACTGACTCATTGTGTGATATCGTATTCTAATAATAGTTCTAGTATCTTCCTAAACTACCCCTATGGTAGTTTACTAGTAATATCACTGGTACGTATGAACATGGATTTATACCCTTGATACCCAAGGGTATTGAATGAACTAGAAGAACCTTTATGACTATGTATGTATACATGATATATAACTAATATTTAAACGACCTTCGGACGGGTAGCCGATATCCCACCAGACCACATCTCAAGCGCGAAAAGGAAATAGGGTGGATAGCCTTCCTAAGTCTTTTAAACATTTCTTATATAACTATACATATATAGGCATGAAATTGATAATATAAAAGCATAAAGTAAGTTTGGTAAAACCTTTGAACATAATTATTATCATAGAAACGATCAACTTGATCTCAATCGATGAAATGGTTTGAAAGCGTGGGTTTGATAAAACAGTTTAAGTATAAAAGAACATTTGTTTCAAACACAATTATAAATGAGTTTGAAATGAAGCGTACAGAGTAAAGTGTACAACTTAACAAGGAGTTTTAATCATATAAAATGATTATGAAAATCATTCGAAGGAAACTGTTTGGTAAAATGGTAAATGAGTAGCCAATCATTTGAATGCTGCATACAAATCACATGTGATTGATATAGTGGCTAGCATAATTCTACTTGTATCCCCCCCCATAAGACATTTAAAAATAGTTAAAACATTCATTAAGGGGTATGAACTCAACTGTAGTAAGTGATTGGAATTGAACGGACAATATCGTAAGGAAGGATCGGACAAGTGCTTGGTGTCAAATGAAAACTTTAGACACACACAATGATCCTAATTACATATGAAGACATATGTATATAAACAATTAGTGATGAAAATGCTAATTAAACATGTATAAACATTCTAATGTGAGGTAAACACTTTGGTCAAGTGCTAGGAGGCTAATGGGTTGCAACAAAGGAGTGCAAGATCTCTCATGGAATTTTATGGTCAAAAGACCGTTTATGTTGGAGTTTACGGCCCAGGGGAGTAAACTCTTGGCCGTAAACTCTCAATAAGGTATCTAAACAAAGCCTAACTTTAATACAACTCAAGTGGTGAATTGCTTCAAGCCTTAAACAAGTGTTTGGGCTTCCTTTTAACTCCTTTGAGGAGTTTACGGCCCTAGGACCATATCCCTTGGAGATTACGGCCATAATCTCCCTTGGGAGGATGTGTATGGTGTTTTCAAGTCCCTAAATTAACTAGGAACTAAACTAGGCTCTTGTACTAGGCATTAGAAGAGTTTACGGCACCATTTGGCATCATTTTATGGAGTTCACGGCCCTGGGACTTCTTGGGTTGTTAACACCTTACTCTTGGTGTTCTAAGTGTGTTTGCTAGTCCTAAACTCATTTTGGTACATGTCCAATTTAGTCTTTTGGCTTAAGGGGGGTGTTTTAGGGCATTTTTGCACAAAAACATGGAGTTCACGGCCCAAGAACTTCCTTGGCCGTGAACTCACTTCTAGCTTTGATTTTAAATTGTTTTGGTGGTCTAAACATGTAATGGTAGTCCCTATGTTGAGTTCCAAGGCTTTGAGGGACATTGGGCACACTTTTTGCACTTAAAATGGAGTTTACTCTCTAAGTGTTCTTGGGCGGTAAACTCCCAAATCTCGGTGTCTTGATCCGATTTTGATGTTTTCTAGTCATATACACACTAGCATACAAGCCTAAGGTAGTTACAAATCACGGGGGAAGGACTAGGCATCTTTTTAGGAGTTTACTCCCCAAGGTGTTCTTGGGCGGTAAACTCCCGAATCTAGTTTTATTGTTATAAAATTGATGTTATTAAGCATATAATAAACCATATAATACAACTAGAGAAAGGTACTCACGATTTGGGATAAAAACCCGAAGATCCGTGAGAGAGAATTCGGGTTTTCTCTAGTTGGAAATGCAACTAATGAATGAATATGGTTTAGATTTCTATATATAGTCCTGAGATTTTTGGCAGAAAATATTATATTCCCGGAATGAACTCTAATATCATAGAGTATTGGAATAACACTGTTGCACAAAACCATAGTGCATCCACTCTCTTGATATCTCCTTAAGTGCTAAACCTGAAATACTCAAACTTATACCCAAAGTTTGGAATTTCATTGTAATTGTTCTAACTTCTATTGGCTTGATATGGTTTTTTTCAGAATGGAAATTTCGAGTTGTCACAGAAGTGGGGATAAAATTTTTTTTGGAAAGATCATTGGTGTGGAGAAAATAATCTTTATGCTATGGAAAGAAAGAAAGATTGTCTTGTGGTAGATAGGGTAAAAAATGAAAATGGTCAGGTGGTTCAATATGACTGGGATTAGATGAGACAACTTCGTTAAGGTAGCGAATTCCATCAATTTTCTGAATTGCTAAACCAATTAATAGTTTTTCATTATGCTAATGGAATGGACAAGTGGTATTGGGAGGGGATTGATGGTAATATATTTTCCTTTAAAGTTGTGAGATTATTGGTGGTTAATTAATCAAACATTGATAGTTTGGAGAGTTTTAAATGGGTTACGTGGATCCCATTGAAAATCAAATTTTTGTGTGTAGGTTATTTTAAAATAGAATTCCTACTATAAGTTGATCAACTGATCAATCAAAAATTATTTTCATTAACTGGAGAATACGTATATATACAAGTACATATACTATTTTGGTGGATCTATAACAACTTAATGAGGACTCATTCTGAGTGACCGAGTCTAGCTATTATCTACAACAATTCCAATACAAAATTACAGAGGTATGAATCACGTGTTAATGTTTATATGGTCTCGCAATATGGACGCCCGTGAAAGAAGTCTAATCTTGGATAAGAGAGTGTTGAAGTAGTGTTTCAGTAGGGGTTTGGTTAAAGCATCAGCTAGTTGATCATCTCCCATGATATGAACAACATGTATTGAGCCATCTTGAACCTTTTCTCTAACAAAGTGAAAATCCAGAGCTAGATGTTTCATTTTGGAGTGGAAAACTGGATTTGCTGAGTAATAAGTAGCGCTAAGGTTATCACAGTAAATGGTGGGTGTAAGAGCATAATTGTAGTTGAGTTCAGAAAGTAATGATACTAGCCATTGTACTTTGATGGTGGTGGATGCAACAACTCTGAATTCTGCCTCAGTTGAAGATCTAGCAAGAGTGAATTGTCGCTTGGAACTCCATGCAATGGGGTTGCAAGCCAGATAGACAATGTATCTAGTTATACTTCTGAAAGGCCCTGTATAATGGTTTGCTCTAGGTATAATAGTTAATGATAGGGGTTGTGTATGAAAAACAATTTTGTATTAGTTTGCGGTTGTACTTAAGTTTACGTCTATAAACTGCTTACAGCCGTAAACTACTCACGATCATAAGGCCTATAAATAGGGTGTTGTGTCAGATGTTTTAGGTTGTTGATGCCTTCCATATTTTCCGGTTCCACCAAGTTGTATCTGATGTTTTAAGGCTATAAAGCGTATGCAAGCTTGGTTTGTTATTTCTTTGCTTATTATTTCGTATTGTGTGGTTATTATTTGCTTTTGATCATTGGTAGATCCGATTTTGGACTTTACAATTGGTATCAGAGCAGGACGAGCGTCAAAGGCATCTTACAGTTGCGTATTTGTGCTTATCGTTCTTCACAGCGGAAAAAAAGGGTTTTTGTTCCACATGAAATCTGAGATATAAGAAGCTTTCGGTCCAAGCTTACGGCCGTAAACACCGAGTTCACGGCCGCAAGCTCTTCAAGCTCCTTCACCGCAAACGGAGTTCTTTACCAGTGAATCGAGTTTTGATTTAAGGCTGCTAATATTAAAGATCATATTTAATCACATTAAATCATTAAAAATAAAATAATTTTTTTACAGTAAACAATTGGTCGTAAATCGATTTCTGATTAATTACTGTTGAAAATTTTGTTCCGAAATTTTGCCGAGTTCATGGCCGTAAACAAGGAGTTTATGGCCGCAATCATTTTTCGACAGTAAATTGAGTTTTGCTCGATAGTAAACAAATTTTCGGAAGTTAATTATTAATTTTCGGAAGTTAACTATTGGTAGCAAACATTTTTCTAAAAAACAATTTTTTTAAAGCAGCAAATTAAATTTCATTTAATAATTAATTAATTTTAATTCAAATAAAAATGGAATCACAAAATCACAACCAATATCAAGAACTCGATGCTGTGATGTGTACAACCACGCGCATTCCAAGGCTTATGTCCGTTGATGGTTTCCCTGAGTGGAAATATAGAATTGAGAAGTATATAAAGATGAAAGACTTCTAGATTTGGAAATGTGTCATCAAGGATCCCGTCATAATCACCACTACTGTTGGGGGAAGGTGGTTGAAAAGAAAATCAAAAACTACACTGATGAAGATTTTGAGAGTGTAGAGGAACAAGAAAAGGCATTGGCCATTTTAACTATGGATGAGACATCGCTCAAGGATTCAGAGAATATACTTCTGCTAAAGCCTTTTGGGATGCCCTGATTGAGGTGTATGAGGGAAATGAGGACATGCGAGAGAGTTGCCAAGACATGCTACGGAAACGGTTTAACATGTTCAACTATGTGCCTGGAGAGACTCTTGCGGCTCAGCTGCAACGATTCACAACTCTTAACACGGAGATGACTGTGGCAGGGATCTTCTATACAAAGTCAGAAATTAATAAGAAGCTACTAAATTCCCTCCCAAAATCTTGGGACATGAATGTAGCAGTCATCAAAAAGACTAAGGATATCAATCGCCTTTCTTTAGCTGAAGTGATGGCAGTCATCAAAGCATGTGATATTGATGACAAGCAACGAGAGATGAATCATGTCAACTCATACTCAGCTGCAAATCTTGGCATTTCATCTAACAATGCTCTTTCTTCATTGTCTTATTCATCTGCAGGTTTATCTTGCACTGCTTCTCCTCAAGCTCAGATGCTTTCTCATTCATCAGCTCCCTCTGCATCAGTCATACCCCAGCCACATAATCAATCATTCATGACTGCTTCGTCTTCCAATGTGGCTTCCTCTTCAAAGGGAAAGGAGTGTGAAGAAAACCTTATATTTGCTGCAGGATTAGTAAATTGCTACCATGCATTTGTAGCTGGGGAGCTTCCACCTCAATTGTCATTTGCAGATCTTCATCAAATCCATTCGGATGACATTGAGGAAATGGACATCACATGGAAAATTTCCATGGCAGTATTTAGGGCAAAACAGTTTGCCAAAAAGATAGGGAAGAGTAATTGGGGAATGAGTGTTGATAAGAAAGTTGGATTCAACAAGGGAAAGCTTCGGTGCTTCAATTGCCACGAGCTAGCGCACTTTGCTCGTGATTGCCCACATCCCGATAGAAGAGTTAATAATGACAGAACGATGGTTGCAGTTGGGAACAACCGAAGCAGTGGTCAAGCAAACAATGAAAAGGCTATGGTTGCGCAATCTTTCGACTGGGATGATAAAAAAGAAGCTCTCAACTTATCTGGACCAGAAAATGCTTATCTGGAACAGGTAAGGGATGATGCTCCAGTAGGGGTTGTAACAGCTGAAGACAGTGTGATGGAGCTACAGTTTGCTTTGATGGTATCCTCTTGTCATGAACCTAATTCATCCAAGGTAAGTCTCCCATCATGCTCTAAGGCTTGTATAGATTATGTAAAAACTTTACATGACAAAATTGAGACATTAGTTAATGAAGTAGAAAATCTTAGGATTCTTCGTGAACTTAATGATAAATTAATAAGAGACGTAGAAGACCTTAGATATGAAGGGTACCAACTTTGAAAAGGACAAAAACCACTTAAAGCTCAGTTGGAATCGAAAATTAAGGAATTTGGGAGACTCCAGGAAGACTACAGTAACAAATGTGAAAACTATGATTATGTAGTCAAACAAAATGCTGATCTAGTGGCTGAAGTTGAATCTTTGAAAGGAAAGTTTGAAACCGCCAAACTTGATGTTAGAAAATATGATTTCTCGAGTAAGGTGGTTGCAAATATGATAAACTAAGGCATGCAGTTTAAAAGGAATCAATCAAAAGGTCTAGGGTATAATAATGTACCCCTCCCTTCAATCATTCATATGTGTCCAAGCTTTTGTCCAAAGAAGAATTTGCCAATGAATCATTTATGCTTTATGGCAAGCCCTCCGGTTTTATTTCGGGAGGATTTATTAATGTTGAAAGTACTAACAGTTCTACTTCTCCTACAGATCAATCCTTGAATCAGTCAAATCACGAAGTTGAAGGATGTGTTTCTGAAAATAAAATCGAGTCTAAACATGAAGCCTTAGTTTTTAATAAAGACAATACGTTTTCTGATATTTCTAAATACAATATTTTTTGTGATGGTGTTTTTATGACTTCTGACACTAGTTTGAATGTTTTGAAAAAGTCTGGTTTGAACTTTGTGATTGACAATTTTAATGTTTGTGATAAAGATGTTGAAACACTACTAGTATCACAACCCTCCCCATCTAACGCACCCTCACTTGCCTCACAACCTAATAATGTTGTTTTTTCATGTGAGAAAAGCAAGGGTGCAGATAGGGAAAACAAATTTGATCAATGCAGTGCAAACTATAACAATAATAAGCAAATTTGTTTTAATTGCAGTACTAGTGGTCATATTGCTAGAAATTGTCAAAATCGTATGTTTGTGAGTTATAATCTTCCAAGAGGAGAGAACGAGTTCAGAGGAAGGTATTTAAATAGAAACTCCTCTAGAAGTCGTTCTCGAAATGATGATTAGGCAGATGAATGGAAAAGAAAACGAGATGTCTTTCAAAGACATAAAAGGGTTTTTCATCACCATGTCCCAGGCAGTCTGCCAAATAAGAGCACAGCCAAGCCAAGGTCAAGCTCTTCACAAAGCCACAGTGGGTCTTCAACCAATTCTGGTAGAAGTCACACAAGCCTTAAGCAGACTGAAAAACACTCAATTTCTAAATTAACCAGGACATTTAGAAAACCTAATTATAAATGGCTGCCCAAACCTGCTCCCAATACATCATTTGTGTCCTCAGAAAAATTTAAATGTGATAAATCTGAAAAGGCATCAGGATCACCCAGGAAGGTCATGACCTGGGTGCCCAAATCTAATTAAACCGACACATTTTGAAGGGAAAATTGCGGTGAAATGTCGTCAGACCCTGGTTCGTCGACAACGGTTGTTCCCGGCATATGACGGGAGATATCGCCCAACTGCACAACATTCAATCATTTAATGGGGGATATGTCTCTTTTGCGGGTGGAGATGGTGGTAAAATCACTTAAAGAGGAACCGTCTCAAATGGAGTTTTAAGTTTTGAAAATGTCAATTTTGCTCTCGAGTTGAAACATAGTATGTTAAGTGTTTCTCAGATCTGTGACAAGGGCTATTCTACGCATTTCACTAACATGGAATGCATGATTCTAAAGTCGGGATTTGTCATCCCAGAAGAATGAATTCTTGCAAAATCAAAAGGGGATGGGAATTCCTATATCATCGATATGAATAGAAATCTTCCAGAACAAGTTACATGTCTTTTCTCCAAGATCTCCGAGCAAACTGCCATGCTGTGGCACCGAAGATTTGGTCATGCTAACGACAAGAACCTAAATCGTCTTGCAAAGAATGAGATGGTTCGTGGGCTGCCTGTCAAGGACTTCATTACGTTTGAGAAATGTGTGTCGTGTGCTCAAGGAAAGCATCATAGAAAGCCGCACTTTCCCAAACAGGTCAATTCAATTAGCCAGGTTCTTCAACTACTTCATATGGATTTGTTTCATCCAGTAAATGTTCTAAGCATAAACAAAAGCTCTTACTGTCTGGTTGTGATTGATGACTTCTCTCGATTTACGTGGGTCTTCTTTCTATCCAACAAAGCTGGCGTTTCTAAATTGATCAAGAAGTTCATAGTATTAGTTGAGAACCAGACCAACAATCGAGTGAAGTCGCTTCGTACTAATAACGGGAAAGAGTTTAAGAATTCTGTTCTCGATTATTTCTGCGCAGAAAAGGGTATTTTGCGTCAATTTAGCTCGGCTCATACACCTCAACAAAATGGTGTTGCTGAAAGACAAAACAAAATGCTAAAAGACGCTGCAAGAACAATGCTATGTGATTCAAAGCTACCAGTTTTCTTCTGGGCTGAGGCAATAAACACTGCCTGTTATGTTCAGAATCGAGTACTTATCAACAAAGCTCAGATGAAAACTCCGTATGAAATCTACTATGGACACAAGCCATCAGTCAGTCATTTCCGTGTATTTGGCTGTCCTTACACCCTCCTTCACTTAGATGCCAACCCGAAGTTTAATGCCAAAGCCGATGACTATTGTTTTGTAGGGTATGCTGCTCACACTACCTATAGAGTCTAAAATAAGAAAACCAAACAGATTGTGGAATCTTATGACGCGCATTCGTTGGAAGAAAATGAGACAGATGCCAGAGTGGGTCCAGATTGGTTGTTTGATTACACGTCACTTTTCAAATCCTTAAACATGTATTCAAGTAATATATCTAGAACTAATTTGCACTGGAAGAGTATCTCTGAAGATGAAGACGAAGAAGTTGTGTACAAACCTATATCTAAATCCTCTGCTTCATCGAAAGGAAAATCTAAAGCTTCACTTGAGGGAGAGTCCTCTAGTTCGCATAAGGGTGGATCTCATGCTACATCTGAGGGGGAGCCTTCTGCTGCACCTGAGGAGGAGTCTTCTGCAACATCTTCAGGAGAGTCCTCTGCTATTCCTCAAGGGAGACCGTTCTTGGAACATGATAGTCCTCAATCAGTCCATACTAATCCTTCTGATGCTGAAACGACACCTCACATATCTTAAGAAAAAGAGTTCATTCCAAATGATGCTTCCACTATCTCTTCAACCTTTATGGATTTACTCTTTCCTGATCTTATTGCAGATGAGTATGTCGCAGAACCATCTGGTGCTGCTCAACCAGCAAATGAAGGAGGTATCAGCATTCATACTCTTCATGTTTCTCTCAATGACATCAGCCAAGAAATACCTTCAAGGATTCAACACAATCATCCGATCGAAAACGTCATTGGCCAGCTAGATGATGGTGTTAAAACTAGAAGTCAGAGTGGAGACGTGAATACATGTCTGTACTCCTGCTTTATTTCTCAAATTGAGCCCAAGAATGTATAAATGGCTCTAAACGAACCTAGATGGGTGGATGCAATGCATGAGGAATTGCACCAATTTGAAAAACTCTGTGTTTGGAAGTTAGTTGAGTTACCGAAGGGAAAGACGTCTCTTGAAAAACGATGGGTCTATCACAACAAGCATGATGAATCAGGGGTTATTGTGCGAAACAAAGCTCGATTGGTAGTTCGTGGGTTTCGACAAGTCGAGGGTCTTGACTACACTGAAGTTTATGCTCCAGTAGCTCGCCTGGAGGCTATTTGTATCTTCATAGTGTATGCTTCTTATATGAACTTTACCGTCTTTCAAATGGATGTCAAGACTACCTTCTTGTATGGCAAGGTGAAGGAGGAAATCTACGTTGATCAACCCCCTGGGTTTGTTGACTCGAAGTATCCTAATCATGTCTACAAGCTGGACAAGGCGTTATACAGGCTGCATCAAGCTCCTAGAGCATGGTATGTGACCCTAACAAAGCATTTTCTCGAACATTGTTACTCTCGTGGCACTATCGATCAAACCTTTTTCATAAAGCACGTCAACAAGGACAAGATACTCATACAAATATACGTCGACGACATCATCTTTGGATCAACCAGTCAACAACTTTGCAAGGAGTTCGAAGGCGTAATGAAGAAACGATTTGAAATGAGTTCTTTTGGGAGAAATGTCCATGTTTTTGGGGCTTCAGGTTAAACAGAATTCAACTGGAATCCTGCTATATCAAGCAAAGTATGTGGAGGATATTCTTGAGAAGTTCGCGTTTCATGATGCTAAACCTGCATCAACACTGATGGCTGAACGACCTTTTCTGACTCCAGATCCTGAAGGCGAGTCAGTAGATCAAACTCTATATCGATCGAGCATCGGATCGTTGATGTATCTTACTGCAAGTCGACCCGACATCATGTTTGCAGTTTGTCAATGCGCACGCTATCAGGCTAATCCTAAACTTTCTCATCTTATTGATGTCAAAAGAATTTTTCAGTATATCAAAGGAAGCCCTAAATTGGGTCTTTTGCTATCCGAAGAATTCTGAATTTGATCTTTATGCTTTTACTGACAGTAATTATGGAGGTTGTGATCTTGATAGGAAATCAACCTCAGGAGGATGTCAGTACCTAGGTGACAGATTAGTTTCATGGCAATACAAGAAGCAGCATACTGTATCGACTTCAACAGTAGAGGCGGAATATGTTGCTGCATCAGCTTGCTGCTCTCTAGTTATTTGGATCCAACATCAGCTGTTGGACTACGGTTTGAATTACTTTGAAACCCCTATCTATTGTGATAATGTAGCGGCAATTCAAATTGCTAAAAACCCAGTCCAACACTCTAAAACCAAGCACATCGACATTAAAATTCACTTTATCAGAGGCTGTTATGAACGATCTTTAATCCGGCTAGAACAGGTCCACACTGATAACAATGTGGCAGATTTGTTTACAAAACCATTTAACAAAGCTTGCTTCGATGAGTTTGTGGGATTTCTGAAAATGATACGTTTTGAGGATTAAGTTTTTTTATTTTTTTTTCTTAATTTATTTTTTATTTTAGTTTCTTGTTTTAGGAAAGTTTAAATTTTCACTTTTTTATTTTTTTTAATTTTTTATTTTGTATTCTCACCCATGCACAAATTTAGGGGGATAAATATAATAATCCAAAAACAACAAAAAAAGTCAAAAAAAAAAAATCCAAAAATAGTGTCATTTCTGTTCAGAAAATTGAAAAATTATTATTGACAGCTTTGGTTGTAGGTATTGTGATGGGATATGAAATTAACAAGTGATAACGGGCAACCTGAATCGGCGTAACGTACCTAAGTTGAATCGTCTACACTTTGTACTTGATGTGCTGGTAGGTACGAAAGATTTTTAAATGGACTTGACTAGGAAAGTTGAACCTAATGAATTGAAGGACTTGACAAACTTTGACCTAGTTAGATCTATTTAACCTGATGTCACGACGCTCGAATAGGTTGAGCAGGGAGATATACATGAGAATCTACTCGTCACATTAATTGAACCCGTACTTGGAACCGTGGCTTAACTTTTCCTCGATGTGCGGATTTTGTCCTTAATTCCTATTGGATGGGGCGACTGGTAAATTCCGATAAATTAGCTCTGTAGAATATCATTTTCTTTCTTTCCATATGTTAGTCATATTTTGCACCCTTTGCGTGATTCGAAGAGATCCGACCTGGATTGAAACATATGCAACTCTATCTCTCTGCATGTTATATCTATGAAATTCCTCCTATCTGTTGGCCATATGTTGTCTCCTTTGCGTGACCTCAAATCCGACCTGGTACACAGCATATGCAACTTTCTACTTCTCAACCCCTTTAAAGTGATAAGTTATTAAATTTTGAGTCTATCTTCTCTCTGAATGGTTGTCTTCTCACCCGGTGTAAGGAGTACTCTGGAAGTTCTTAATGGTTGGGGCATATCAGGAAGCGGGAAACACGTTCCAGTACACCTAAAAATTGAACTCATACAGATTGTTTGTAGATCTCGATGCTCGATTTAGGTGGACAACAATATCCCTAGTTGTAGTCAGTTAAATGGTCATAAGGTGAATTTATTTAAGATTTAGGATTTATTATAATAACATAAATATACAATTAGATATATGTTTGAATCTTGTCATTGGTAAAATGTCCAAAACTATCACAAGTTTTTCGTGTTTAAGTGGACCACAATACTGGCAATCGATTAGAGGAAGATGTGAAGATAAGGGTACCGACAAGTGGAAGAAGGTTGTCCAACAACTTTGATCCAATCATCACAAAAGTTATAGCGGTTAAGTTTTGTTTTTTCAAATTATTTTATTTTTACTTTTAAAATTTTTAATTTTAATTTTTAATTTTTAAATTTTATTTTTTGTTTTTTTGTTTTACTTTTATTTTTATTATTTTTACTGTTTTAGTTTATTTTTAATTTCGTTGTATTTTGTCAGCAATTAAAAAAAAAATTTGTTAGTTTTATTTTTATTTTTTATTTTATTTTCGAAATTTATTTCCAAATTAATCCTCAAAGTTTTTTTTTAAAATTTTTAACTGTTGTGTTGGAAGCTGAAAATACTAGGTAGTTATCAGGTAAGATGGTATATGATGGTAAATGGGTTAAAAGGAGTTCACTGCCGGAATCTCCTCATTCACGAGATTCCGGCCGCAAACACTTCTTAAACCCTCTCAAAAAGCTCAAAAACTTTTCTTTGATTTTCAGAAAACCGCTTACACCATCACAAAGGTAATCACTTCTAGATCGCGAATATGTGTTTTGTTTCAATTTTCACCGAGCCATTTTGTCGGATATCGCGAAAAAGGGTTCGACGGAGCTTACGGCCGTAAGCTCCGACCGTAAACTCCATTTGGCTGCTGTTTGGATCTGTGTTGAATTTATTTTGATGCTACTAATCCCTACATTTGCATATATCTATGTGTTATACATCAATTCATCGTTTATATACATTTTTCGTGATTTTTTCGATTAAGTGTTCATCGGTTGTAAACTCGGTGTTTACGGCCCAAGAACAATTCATTTATTGCCCTGATAACTGATTAAATAATTAGGGTATTTCGATATGATAAGCTTGTGAAAAGGCTCTTAGGACGTAAACTTGAGTTTACGGCCCAAGAACTAGAAGTTTATTGTTGGCCGTAAAAATTTTAAAATTTGTGATTTCTTTTATAACTTTGGCCGTAAACCTGTTTTTCCAACTCAATTTTTAATAAAAATTTTGTTTTGATCATATTTTTAATTAGAATATTTTTTGGTCAAAATAAAATTTTATTTTAAGTTTTCTTACAGTTCGTGTTTGAGTGCAGAAAATGGCGAATTTGAAATTTGCAGACATGTACAACCTTGCAATCGTACTTGCAGATACACCGACAATTCACTCCAATATGCACTCGATGATACATCAGCTGCGGGAATGTTGTTTAGAAAATGCGATCACGGTCAATCCAGTTGTGTATCAAAGTTTGATTCGCGAGTTTTAGGCGACCGCTAAAACGAACATGGATGATGATGGCAACTTTACTGTAAAAGCCAAAGTTCAGGGACAGGAGATTGTGATTGATGAAGGTTTCATTCGCGAGGCGCTACTCATTGACGATCAACCCAATTTCCCAACAGAAATCGGAATTGAAGACGCTCAACGAATTCTACACAAAATGAGCTGTGAGGGAACTTTTCCACCAACACTGAAGAAGTTACTGCATCGATACTGAATGGAGGTTCTTAGCGCACGTGTTTGTTAGTTGCATTTCGGGCAGAAGGTCTGAAGCCGATGGGATTTCGCAGCGCACAACTGGTGCATTGGTATCTCTTGCTGCTGGCGTAAGATTCAACTTCTCAAAGTTCATCTTGGATGAATTTTTCATTAACATTAGAGCCTCATCCCAGATACTTTTCTGCTGTATCCTCGCTTCATCCAGCTATTTATCAACATTCAGTTTCCAGATGCAAGAAAGGAAGGAGCGACTCTTGATATGAAGTCCTTAGGTCCACACACTGTGGGTCTAATCAAACAAAATCATAAAGGCAAGGTTATTTTTCAAGGACTGTATCCTCTAGAGAAGTTTGGAAAGTTTATAGAGTTAGATGAACCAATAGAGTCATACGATTCGTCTGAACGAACCTCGTCAGAGCAGGCATCTGCAGAAAAATCGACTCTGAAAAATGCTATTATTGATATATCAGAGGATGAAGGAACTGAAAAGGATAACACACCAACTCCTGATGCTCAAATCGTCTCAGAACTTGAAAAGGAGTTGAGCCATGATCAAGATGGTGCCAAAATGCATGTCGGTGAAGAAAGAAACGATTCATTCAGTGATCTTGATTTAACAGGTTTTGATCGTGATGACATTGCGGCTTCCTTAACAGCAGTGAAAATGTTGTGTCGCATGAAAACATTAACATGATTTTAAACAATGTCGATGACATTGTTCTACGAACAACCAAGACTAGGAAGTCAAGTGAAATGTTTGAAACTCAAACTCCAACATCAAAACAAATGGTGTCCGTTTCAATTCCTAAGGAGGCAGTTATAGGATGTTCCTCTTCTATATCCGCTTCTCCTACAACAGAACCATTTATGAGTGTATTTACCCCAGATTCTGACCAACCTCAGTCTAAGAGACAAAGACTAGACGTGAGGCAATCTGACCTAATTGCTAGCTTGATTAGCGGTCTTCCTACCCCTCCTGTCACTACTGCTACCACTAGACTCACAACCACCAAGATGTTTCCAAGAGGTCTGAGTTCAACATTTACTGTTGGTGGTCCCTCTACGCCGCCTGGTTCCTCAGTTCCAAGATACAATCGGGATGCTCCTTCTGAGAGGTTGGCATTGCACATGGCTGAAGAACAACTTCTATCGCCAAACCCTCGAGGAAAAGGTGTTGCCATTGAAGAAGGTGGTGCTAGGGATGACAATCTCACTCTTTCTGGTTTGTAAAAGGAGATTTCAATTTTAAGCCAGAAGAATATCGAGTTAGATATACAGGTAGAGGAACTTCGTGATGAGAATGTCAACCTTAGGATTCAAGTCTCTAAGTTGAAATCAGATAAATCTAATCTTGGAGTACAAGTGGCCGAGCTCAAATAGTATAAAAAGCTGAAGACTAAGCAGATTTCCGACTTGCAAGATCATTTCAATCTGCTAAGTTCAAGCTACTTTGAGCTGAAGAAGAAACTTGAGTAGACCTTGGAGATAAATATCAAACGTCTATTGAAGAACAAAGGATTGATCTTCACGTGCAAGCTTTCCCAGTTGACCTACCAGTCGGTCAGTCTTCTGGTACTGGTAATCGTAGGGTTGATGAACCTCCTTTGGCTTCACATATTACAGAAATCATTCATCGTGGTCAAGAAGAAGATGCGAAGAAAGGGCAGTTGCTGTTTAAGAGGAACACTAATCTGAATGCTTCTCATGGCGAACCGTTAATCACAGTTACTGATCTTGAATTGTTTCGGTTCCGAGATACGTTTGGAGACAGATCGGGAGTTGCTTCTTGGGGATTCCATGAACCCTTTAAGATGTGGATGGTCATTCGCAAGAGTGGTAATTCTGAATTGTACAAGAATAGCCATGATTTGAGCTCATTCACGAGGGTTGATTTGGCAGAGCAGTCTCAAGCTCCCTTCATCAATTTAATGAATAATCCACAAGTTACTCAATTCAAGCACTTCCTTGATGATCAAGTTAAAAAGGGATTTCCTTCCATGGCCACTGCAGCATCTGTCATATTTGAACATTCAGATGTTTTGGAACCATCCACTGACAAGCCGTTGCTGATAGTGATGTGGCTCGCAACGAAACAAGTCAATCAGTTTCCGGTGCTTCAAGGCTTTTCAGATGGGTCTCTTAGCTCATTGGAATGCTGGTTTTTTGATGAAACTACTTCTGGTGCCGTCATTAATATTAAAGTTGGGTGCGTCAGGCTCTATGATCCCAAAGACTTGTTACAGTTCAGGAAATGGGATATTCACTATCTTAGCAACTTTCAGATTAAAGTTGTTGAAGATATACATGAAGAAGGTGCTAAAGTGTACATGACAATGGTAGCTGATACTTTGAGCAAGCATATGTGGAATGGAGCCATGGGACAAATGGACGTTATGATTGTTAACAAGGGGATGGCCTCGAGCTAGTCCAAACCAATGGGGAGATTGAAAGGCCCTGTATAATGGTTTGGTATAGGTATAATAGTTAGTGATAGGGGTTGTGTATGCAAAACAATTTTGTATTAGTTTGCGGTTGCACTTGAGTTTACGGCCGTAAACTCCTTATGACCGTAAACTGCTTACGGTCATAAGGCCTATAAAATAGGGTGTTGTGTCAAATGTTTTAGGTTGTTGATGCCTTTCATATTTTCCGGTTCCACCAAGTTGTATCTGACGTTTTAAGGCTATAAACCGTATGCAATCTTGGTTTGTTATTTCTTTGCTTATTATTTCGTATTGTGTGGTTGTTATTTGCTTTTGATCATTGGTAGATCCGATTTTGGACTTTACAACTTCTGTAAGTTTGTTTGTCTCCTGCACAATTTGCATTAGTAAAGGCATTAACATGCAAAGGAGAATTACGACATATTAGTAAACCATAATGTAGTGTCCCATGTAAGTACTTTAATAATCGTTTCAAATCCAACTAATGTATATCTGTAGGTTTGTGCATGAATTGGGATAATTTGTTAACCATGAATGTAGCATCTGTTCTAGTTAAGGAAAAGTATTCTCATGCACCAACAAGAGATCGGTATTCCATGGGTTTAGAAAGAGGTTGACCATCAATATTGTTGAGATGAACGGAGGTTAACGTTGGTGTGGATGCTGGCTTACATTCAGTCTTGTTGGCTTTGGCTAGGAGATCTAGAATGTATTTGGATTGCAATAAGAAGATCCCATTTTTATGTGGCAGAACTTCAATGCCAAGAAAATATGATAGATTACCCAGGTCCTTAAGAGATAATCGATTAGCTAGTTTAGTGATGAATGAAGAGATGCGTGAGGAGTTTGGGCTAGTAACAATGATGTCATCGACAAAAACTAAAATTTAGATAGGAGATGTAGAGGAGTGTTAAACAAAAAGAGATGAATCAGAGACAATAGGTTTGAAGTTAAGAGATAGAAGAAAGGTTTTGAGCTCAATATACCATGCACGGGATGCTTGACGAAGACCATATATTACTTTATTTAATTTACAAACATGGGTTGGTAGTTTTGGGTCAATGAGACCTGGAGGTTGGGACATGAAGACAGATTCGGTCAGAGAGCCTTGGAGGAAGGCATTATTGATGTTAAGTTGGCGTAAAGACCAATTTTGAGAGGTGGCTAGGGACAATATGAGTCGAAGAGTAGCAGGATTGACAAAAGGGCTAAAGTTTTATTTGTAGTCCACTCCATGTATTTGATGAGAAGCCTTAGCAACTAAACGAGCTTTTGATTTATCCACAGTACCATGTGGTTTGAATTTGGTGCGGTAGACCCATTTGCACCTAACTATGTTGGTGGCAGAGTCATGTTGTACGAGAGACCATGTCTGGTTGTGTATGAGAGCTTCATGCTCAGATTGCATGGCTTGATGCCATTAAGGATGTTTAAGAGCTTGAGTGATAGTTTGTGGTTCAAGAAATGGTTGAGCTAAAAAGTTAAATGAGAAAAAATCATTATTGTGATATTTGGAGTTAGGTTTGGGGAGGGAGCAGGATAATAAGTGGATGTTCTTGAGGAATGGATTCAGCAAGAAGGGGTTCAGGTGGGATGCGGGCTGATTTGGGGATGATGGGTGGTAGAGGTATGCGGTCAATTTGTAACCAGGTGTCAGATTCAGGAGATGGAGGAGTGGAGGTGTTTGTGAGAGTTGGGTATGGAAAGATGCCTTCAACAAATTGGACATGACGTGGTGTACAGATTTTATGTGTGAGAGGGTCTAAGAGATGATAAGCACTTTGAGAGGAGGAGTAACCAATGAAAACGTAGGGTTTAGATTTCGGTTGGAGTTTGTGTGTGTTATTGGGATGAAGCCATGGGTATGCAAGACAACCAAAGCAACAGAGTTTAGAGTAGTTGGGAATAGATTTAAAAAGGAGAAGGTGTCGGGAATCATTTTGTAAGGTGGTAGTGGGTAGCTTATTTATGAGATAAGTAGCAGCGGTGACAACAAAGGTCCAAAATTTTATAGGAATTTGAGCATCAGATAAAAGAGAAACAACGGTTTCAATGATATGGCGGTGGCGTCTTTCTGCATAACCATTATGTTCAGGAGTATGGGGAGGTGATGTGAGATGAGTTATGACACAGGAAGTAAGGTGGCTTGCAAGTTTGATATATTCTCCTCCATTATCAGAGAAAAGTTGTTTGATTTAAGTTTGAAAGAAATTTTCAACTAAGGATTGGAAGCGAATGAAGGTAGTGAGTGAGTCAGATTTGTGTTTGAGTGGGTATAACAACGTGTATTTTGTGAAGTGGTCTACAAAGATTATATAATACTTGAAATCATCAATGGAAGTTATAGGTGCAGACCATACATTTGAATAAATAAGTTGTAAAGGTTGAGTAGAAGTAAGAGAACTGCTATGAAAAGGAAGCTTATGACTTTTATTAATGCAACAGGAGTTACAATTATTTTGCCTAGACTTAATAAGAGGACATATGGAAGCTAGGTGATTGAAGACTTGGATATGTGGATGGCCAAGCCAATGATGCCAGGAGATTGACTTCTAAGTTTGAAGTAGTAGAGGATGGCGGTGGGACGAAGCTCATATGTTCCACGATTAGTTGTTCCTCTTAGCAGGAGGCGGTTGGTTTGTAGATCCTTGATAAAAAAAATATAAGGAAAAGAAAGCTATTAGTATAGGATTATCGAGGCATAAATGAGAAATAGAAATTATATTTCTAGAGATAGATGGAACATAAAGTAGGGTTTCTAGAAAGAAAGGATTGTTGGAGAATTTAATGGTAAGAGAGCCAACATGAGTAATAGGAAGGGATGAACCATCACTGATGACAAGCTCATTGGTACCGTCATAAGGAGAATGAAGTGAGAGATTGTTGAGGTCACTGGTTATGTGGTGAGAAGCACCACTATTAAACAGCCATGGAGTGTTGCTGGCGGACTTTGCAGATGGCAATGTAGATGGCATAGCATTGGCTTGGGCTATGTAATAGGTGGTTTTTGGTGGTGTAGGCAAGTTGATGTGAGGATGCTTGTTTTTGAAAGCATAACATGAGGCGAGAGAGTGGCATTTGGTAAAACAAAATTGATACTTTCTAAGGAAAGGCCGGGTAGCAGCAGTGGGTGTGGGAAGGAGAGGTTGGGAGTTTGGATGAGATCGATTTTTCCATGGTTTATTTGGTGGGCATTTTTGTGCTGCAAAGGCAATGGTAGGTTGGTGAAGATTAGTGATGGAGGGTGATTGTTGTAGCAAAGTAAGTTCATGATTAATTAATTTTTCGTGTAGTACAGTGAAGGAGATGGGTTTGTCTCTGGCATGGACAACATCAATGATGGTCTTGTAAGTGGTGGAATTAAGGTCATTAAGAACAAGATCAGTAATATCTTCAGCATCCATCTTCTTTCAAAGCACTTGTAATTCATCAACAATGATCTTGACTGACTACATGTAGTCAGTGATCGATTGCTCTGGAGTTTTGATAAATAGTTTCAGGTGATGTTGTAGTTGTTTGATATGACCACGGGATGGGTTTACATATGTATTTGATAGAATATTCCAAACTTCTAGGGAAGATGCAACATTGGAGATAAGAGGGACAATTGAAGGAGAAAGAGAGCCAACTATTGCACCAAAGAGAAGCCGATCTTGACAAAATCAGGTAGGGTAAATGGCGTGAGGAGTAGTGACACCTGCAACAACAGTGGGTCGAGGAGAAAGGGTGCTACCATCAATGAACTTATAGAGATCTAGGCCATTGAGGAGTGCTTCGATTTGAGTTTTCCAACTCATGTAGTTTTTGGATGTGAGTTTTAAAGAAGAGGGAAAAGTCACCAATGTGAGATTCGTGGTTGTGAGGGGGAGATTGAGCGACAGATGTGTTGGAGGCAGGGGTGGTGGCCATGAGTGATTGAGGGAACGAAAATCACCGCAGGAAAAATTTAGGGTTTCCTGCTCTGATACCATATAAGTTGATCAATTGATCAATCAAAACTTATTTTCATTGATTGGAGAATACGTATATATATATATATATATATATATATATATATATATATATAAGTACATATCCTATTTTGGTGGATCTATAACAACTTAGTGAGGACTTATTCTGAGTGACTGAGTCTACCTATTATCTATAACAATACAAATACACAAATACAAAGGTATGAATCATGTGTTTATGTTTATACCTACATCTTTAAACTTATGCAAGAGAGGGATAAATGTTTCCTCCTCTTTATGCCCCTTCTATTGTGATGTTGAGGAGTGTACTGATCATATTTTTTTCTCATATCCCTCGGTTGCTTCTGTCTTATGGAGATGGCTGGTGAGTGGTTCTTCTACTCTCATTAGACATCCTACTTCGCATGCAGAGTTAATTGATATGCTTAAGATCTCTATTGGAAGTAAAAAAAAACTTTTGAAGATGAAGTTATCTATGATTTATGCCACTCTTTGGATGATTTGGAAGGAAAGAAATGGTAATGTTTTAAGGAACAAAAATCAGAAGATTTTGTTGACTGTGGATGACATCAGTCTAACTACTTTCAACTACATTAAATGTAGGTCTAATTGTAATACTCTTAATCAGGAAAAATTGTTTGGAATTCTTCCTCTCTTTTAGACTGTTTCTTGTAATATTTATTGATCTTCTCTTCTGAGTTGTTTATTCTGTTTATAAAATTGTTTGTTGTTCCAATAAAGACTAAAAGTAAATATAAGATTTTAAATAATTAATTTCAAAGATGATTAGACATGCTGGAATAGGTACCCAACAATCTGTTAATAAACTAACTGATCATTATTCAAACATTTCGCACTATCAATATACTTAAAATGTTGTTGTTATTGGGGTGGAACCTTTATATCCACTGACAATACATAACTAAGAAAATCTCTCGACAAAGATAACCTAAGAGTTAAATAATCAAAGATGAGGGAGAGTCCTTGACCTAGATTCTAGTAAAAATCCAAAACATCATATAATTTTATATAACGTGTTATTCTGTTGCAAAAGAGGAACATTGGTATAAAGACGACATAAAAGATGGGGAAGTAAAATTAATTAACTTCTCAAAAGAACCTATAAGTTCAAGTAGTACTCCAATAACATTACTATGAAAGTTGTTTTCTTTTATGTAAAATTCAACCTATATTTTTTCATCCAATTACATATTATTGGAAAAATGTTCATTTTTTTTAACTATCAAACATCATCTTGATTTTATATAATGTATCCCAATTCGGCTCAGTGAAAGTACAATGATATGGTAAGAAAATGGGCAACAAGCTGTGTGCTACATATTTCTAGATTCCAAACTAACCTTTTTATAAAAAACTAGGTCCATGGATCTTAGGCTCATGACATTGGAATGCATCACATGCTTCACTCGTTTGAGGATCTCCAATGCTTCTACTGATAAGAAACCAAATGTATTGAAATCAAATGGTATAAACACATTTTAATTATCAGTACATGATTTTTCTTGTTTTACCACTTTACTTAAAGCTTCTTTGAAAGCAGTTTGACCTGTACTGAAAACCTCAATCCTCAAGCCCACTAGGGGAAATCATTTCAGATGCATACAAGCATGCATCCCTCATATCCACCCCAAAACGAAAATTTCTTGTCATTTTGAATGTTGATGTTCCTTCCAGTGTATCAATCAGGAAGTTCATGGTGCTTCTTTCCTAGTTGAAAACCTAACCCTCATGAATACATTAAAAGAACATCATAACCATAACATGTTGGTAGTTAAATCCCATAAGCTCTCGACAATGTACCATAGGGTCTCCAATGAAGTCTAAACTACCTTTACCATAAATAAGCTTTATATATAAAGGAAATTACAAGGAGTCTTGAAAATTTAGGAGAAACATAAAAAAGTTTTAACTAGACAACTTAATCAGTATTTTAGTCTTAGTATTATCATATAACATCCCAATTTTCAAGACCAAAATTTTCATTTTCGATATATAAATTTAGAAAAACGTTTAGAAGAAACGTCATCAAGTCATATCATTTCATCAAAACCATAATCACATGTCTCCAAACCATATCTTGAAAATAGTAACAATATCAAAGTGTAATCCCAAGAATGTCATAGTGCAGAAATCTTGTGTGTGTATGATGCACTGCTACCGTACCAGCTTCTTCCCTTTCGATGAAGAGGTACCTTAAAACAAAACTAAAAACTGTAAGCACAAATCTTAGTGAGTTCCCCTATCATAACACATACTGTCAGACATATCTAGGTGCCCGACCTACCCTGCTGAGCTTACCGGGGTGCTTATTCTACCCCTGTTATACATACCCGGGTGTCCGACCTACCCCTCCGGTTTATCTCAACCGGTTACGGGAACTATTTCACCCTCTACTACTACCACATCAAAATCATAACATAATCATACTGTTAGGCATACCGGCGTACCTGACCTACCCTTTGGCCCTAACGATCAGATATGGGGACTATTCCCGCTACCTCCACTAACACATAATGTCATATCATACTAGCATGTAAACATATCAATTAGTATCAAACCAGAAAATTATCACAAAGTTAATCATCTTAACTATGATCAATTATTAGTGGGCCGACATTGGTGCCTTCGACCCACTTCTACTGGAAGGTAACTCAACTCAAAGTCGTGCTGTAAACGAACTATCCTGGATGTTGTAATAAATTCCCTCGAGTTCCTACACATAACAACCTTCCTTAATTTCCCTTTCATGGTCAACTCAGATCAAAGTCAAAGTCAAGGTCAACACCTTGGTCAAAGTCAACATATGATTTTCCCAACTTGTCGAGCTAATACACCAACTCGTAGAGTTCCATAATCCACAAAATGCTAGCAGTCTCGGTCCTACCTGTAGATTCTTTCACGAAGTTTCCGAGTTCCCCTTCATTCAGACTCGATACTTTCTAGAACTGACTCACCGAGTTCATCCTTGAACTCGTCGAGTCCTGCGTCATGCAAGTTGGCACATTTAGTCCTAGACTCGCCGAGTTCTCCATGAACTCATCGAGTTCTTCTTCATGCAGTTGGGACCTAGTCTTCAACTCACCGAGTTTGTTCTTAAACTTGCTGAGTTCCATGATCTTCAGGTCCATAAATGAACCCAACTGGCTGAGTCTCCTTCCAACTCAACACATTGTTTGTTATCAGAAAAGGTTAAGGGGAAACTGCGACCTGACTCACCAAGTCGTATGAGAGACTCGTCAAGTCCCTCCATTTCCAAAACTATTCAGTCGATTTCAGTCTTCCTTAATGCATCTAGAACATAGATCTAACCTCCTAGGGTCCATATTACACGTAAAGTCACAAACTTTACGTCCATGCATGGGTCTTTAAGCTCAAAAGACCCAAAAATCAGGTCCACAAGGTGTATGGGAGTCTCATGGCCATAAAGTTGGCACCTTTACGCCATGGGAACCGTCAATGGTTCAAGATATGAAGTTATCCCCCCTTAGAACCCCAAAATCCTAAAAATGGCTTTACTAAAGCTTAGAAAAGGTAGAAACTTGCCCTAACCAGATATCTAAGAGATAAAGCGTCAAGGTTGATGCTTTTTACCTTAAGCAAGATGGAAATGTGCTACATCCTCTGGATCTAGTTGCCTTCTCTTGATCTCTCAAGCCTTCTCTTTTTTCTCAAGCTTCTAACACCCATAAAATGGCACAAATGGCTCAAGAACACTCAAAAATCAATTACGGTTTCGTGAGGATGGTCTGAGGGTGTTGTTGGCTGTAAAGGAAGCTAGTTAAGGTGTTTAAATAGAGTGCAAACCCTTAAAATTAGGGTTTCATTAAGACATGCCTACTCGTCTAGTCGGGGAATCCGACTTGGCGAGTAGGTCCTTCCACCCGCGTCCAAGTTTCGCCTCGACTCGACGAGTTGGGGCCTCCAATTCGCCGAGTCCCAAAGTAAAAATGCAAAAATTCATATTTAAAGTATGTACCACGAACCAGGCGCTACAAATCTCCCCCACTTATTTTAGACATCGCCCTCGAAGTCTACTATTGCGTCTAGAAAAAACTCGGGGTAGTGCTCTCTCATCTCGTCCTCCAGCTCCCAAGTCCATTCTGAGCCCTTGTGGTGCTATCATTGCACCTTCACCAGCTCAACCCTCTTGTTCCTTAGATCCTTAGAATTCCTATTGAGGATAGCTACTTGCTACTCGATGTAGTTCAGGCTGTCATCCACATGAATATCCTCTAGATGCAACACTATAGAGTCATCTACCAGGCACTTCTGTAGCTGGGAGATGTGAAAGGTACTGTGAATCTGGCTAAGCTCGGTTGGCAGATCCAACCTATACGCTACCTTTCCCACCTAGGCTGCAACCCTAAAGGGACCGATATACCTGGGTCCCAACTTGCCCCGCTTCTTAAACTGGAGGACATCTTTCCAAGGTGATACCTTTCGGAGGACCATATCCTCGACCTGGAATTCCAGGTCCGAACGACGCTTGTCGACATAACTTTTCTACCGACTCTGAGCAGTCTTAAGCCTGCTCCGAACCTGTTGGATCCTCTCCGTCGTCTTGAGTACCACTTCGGTACTCACCATGACCCTCTGTCGTATCTTACCCCAGCATATCGGGGTCCTACACTTCCTCCCGTATAACATCTCGAAGGGAGGACGGTCAATACTTGCATGGTAGCTATTTTTGTAGGAAAAGTCTGCCAAGAGAAGGTAGGTATCCCAGTTACCACCAAAGTCTAAAACATATGCCTGCAGTATATCCTCCAATGTTTGAATGGTCCACTCACTCTTACCATCCATATGCGGGTGAAAAGTACCCAACTCATTGTGAAACTACTTCCACAATCTGGAAGTGAACCACACATCTCTATCAGAAATCACGGAGACTGGCATTCCGGGTCATGCTACAACCTCTCGAATATAGATGTCGACCAACTTCTCGACTGAGATACTCTCCTGGATCAGTATGAAGTGGGCACTCCTAGTCAATCGATCCACGATGACCAAAATCGAATCATCTCCCCGCACGATCCTGGGAAGCTTTGTGATGAGATCCATAGTAATATCTTCCCATTTCCACATAGGGATATTCAATGATTGTGTATTGTCGTGAGGCCTCTGGTGCTCTGCCCTGACCTTCGTGCAGGTCAAGCATATTCCGACATATAAGGCTATGTCTCACTTCATGCAGGGACACCAATAGTCCGGATGAAGATCTCTATACATCTTTGTCGCCCCGGGATGGATAGAGAACTTTGATTTGTGGGCCTTATCCATCAAAATTTGTTATACTCCGCCCCAGTATGGAACCCAAACCCTCCCGTGCAGGCTCAGCAGCCCCACGGCTTTCATAGTCAAACGAGGCCACCCGACCTATGATCCGCTCACATTTCCGGCGCTCCTCCTTCAAACCCTCAACCTGCGCCTCTCAAAGCTGCTCCAACAGTGGAGTCACTACCATCATCCTCAAGCAAATGTCTCTAATTGGGTCTGTCTTGTGACTAAGTGCATTGGCCACAATGTTGGCCTTCCTAGGGTGGTAGAGGATCTCACAATCGTAATCCTTCACCACAGCTAGCCACCGATGCTACCTCATGTTCAGATTCGGCTGATCCATGAGGTACCTCAAACTCTTTTGGTCAGTGTAAATGGTACATCGGACCCCATAGAGGTAATGCCCCCAAATATTAAGGACAAAAACCACATCCCCGACTCTAAATCGTGTGTCGGATAATTTGCCTCATGAGGATTTAGCTGCCTCGAACCATAAGCAATCACGTGACCCTGATGCATCAATACTGCACCAAACCCGTGGTTGAGGAATCATAATAGACCAAAAAATCATCGACACCCTCCGGTAAGGTCAGAATCAGCACCTCACACATCTTCGGTCTAAGAGTCTCGAAGGCTGCCTGTTGCTCAGGCCCCCATCGAAATATCATTGACTTCTTGGTCATTCAGGTCAATGGAACAACAATCTTGGAGAAATACTGGATGAATCTCCCATAATACCCATCCAAACCAAGAAAACTCCAAATCTTAGATGGAAATCTCAAAACCTCCCACCGCATTACGGTCTCGACCTTGGATAGATCGACTGGAATACCCCCTGATTCACAAGGTGCCCTAGGAACTGCACCTCATATAACCAAAAATACCCCTCCTCAATGTCTCAAGTACCTCTCTCAAGTGCTCCTCATGTTTCTCTTATGTCTTGGAATAGACCAAGGTATCATCAATAAAGACTATCATTGACCGATCCAGCATCGGTATGCACACACGGTTGATGAGATCCATGAACGCGGTAGGAGCATTGGTATGCCCAAATGGCATCACCGCAAACTCATAATGGCCATAGTGGGTCCGGAAATCTGTGACAACCCGATATTTCGAGACAATGAAATGTAACACCAGTCAAATATAGATAAAAATTGAACTTTCCTAGAATCTTATTTGGGTTAAATAAAGTAGTAGGAATCGTGTCAAGGTTTTCATACATATAAAGAACCCTAAAATCCGAGTTATAACGAAGAAGTTATGGCCAACCGAAGATTCTCGGCAAAACCGGCAATACTGATAAACGTAAAACGCGAAGTTTCAATACAATAGTTTTTGGCCTTAGGTATCTAAATGAAAGTTTTAGATATCATCAAACCTGTAAACGTACACAAAAAGAACGTCCAAATCTGACTTCGTATGAGGAAGTTGTGATTTTTCTAAGTTACAGATATAACAGTAGACAGCTAAAAACTCGAAATAGAGATCGAGAGACTTTTAGCTGACACAATCTAAATGAGAATCGAAGGCCTCAACAATACTAGCGCAACGGTAAAAAGTCTGACGAAAACGGACATCGGATGAAGAAGTTATGGAACTTTAACGGACTTTTCCTGTCCCGACCTATTAAAAATATAATATTAAAAATAAATTCAAAACTAGCCGACGGAGTCTAAATGAAAGTTGTAGATCGTAGTCTCACCTTCGCGTGGATATAAATAACGTCGAAAACTGAGTTCGTATGAGAAAGATATGAATTTTTGAAGTTTGCTAATTAATTAAAATATAAATTTAATTACAATCCGATATTATCCGAAGGAGGAGTCATCGGACCAATCCAGGTTACGCCCCACGTACCCTCGTATGCCCAGCATAATCGGATGCTAGGCTCCGGTTCGTCCACGTCGCTCCGATATTTCGACTGAGGATGCGCTCATGCATGACGCATGAGTATGCAGCGCGTGCTCTCGTACGCCCCGCGTAACAAGGTCTTCCAGCCCCTATATAAAGGGTGCGAAGGTGTCGGCCATATTTGCTAATTTCCTTCCTTTCTCGCGCCGAAGCTCTGCGTTTCAACCCTCGGAGTCATCCCAAAGGCCCGGTTTTCATATCCAAGGTGGGAAGAAAGTTTTACACTCCCGAGACTCCCGAGATTTCCCGAGAATCTCGAGAGATCCGCTTTCTCGAGTAGAAGTTATGCTCGGTTTTCATCACGCTTTCTTCAATCAATCAAGTGAGTTCATACCCTTATAAACTACACTTTTAAATGTTTTATAAATACTTTTATATGCTTTTAAAGGGGGGGGGGGAATACAAGTTAAATACTCGATTATTGTCATGTGTTATATAATAAAGTTCATTATACGCTTTTCATCAACGGAATCATATGTGATTTATAACAATTATAGGGAAACTTTCGTATGAAAAATATATCACGATAACATCATAACTTTTGAAATGAAAAGTGTTGTTATATATATATATATATATATATATATATATATATATATATATATATATATATATATATATATATATATATATATATATATATATATAAATCAAACACTCTGCTTATACTGTATGTATATGTGTCCATCTTTGGTACTAGAAACATACGATTATTTTGGCACGAAAAACATCAATATTTTGGGATACTTGTTGTTAATAAATCAATCATATGGGATTTATAACTAGTATACAAATGGATTTACTACAAGTTTAGCAGTTTTACTAAACATATTACTTCAAATGACTTTCTTAAACGTTTTTACATGATTAAAGCCCTTTATCAAACTGTCTTACACACTGTAAGCTTCCTTTCAAACTCGGTTACAAAGGTGTTTTCAAACAGTGGTTTTCCGTGTACTTAAACTGTCTTATCAAACAAAATACTTTCAATCGTTTTATAAACTGACAGCAAGTCACAAATTCTTTATTAGACTTTTCAACGGTTTTACAAAACTTCTTTTATGCTTTTATATTATAAATTGCATGCCTCTATATGTATAGTTATATAAGAAATGTTTAAAAGACATAGGAAGATTATCCACCCTATTTCCTTTTCCTCGATTTGGATGTGGTCTGGTGGTATATCGGGTACCCGTCCGGAGGTCGTTTAAATATTAGTTATATATCATGTGTACATATATAGTCATAAATGTTCCATCTGTTAATTCTATTCTGACGCTCTTGGGTAGCAAGGGTGTATAAATCTACTTGGACACTCATCAATTACATTTTAGTAAACTATTATAGGAATAGTTTAGGGGATACAAAACATTATTCCTATTACAAGAAATTACACCAGAGTCAGTTCATTCATGAGTCTAGACTACATGCTATATGAAGGGATACTCTTATAGAGATTCCTCTTACATGGATATATTTATAGGGATACTCTTACATAGATACGCTTACATGAGTACGTTTACATGAATACTCTTACATGAATACTTATACATGAATACTTTTACATAGACATTATATGGCAAATTACTATTACATATTATATGTCTAGATACTGTTATATAGTTCTCCTTTCAATCTTTACCTTGTGATACAACACATGATCGACGAGATAGATTGGACTTTATATCCTAGTACCAAAGGATACTTTACGGGATTAACCATTCCTAGAATCTCTATTAGCTACAGAGGTAAATGCACATCCACAGATGTCTTCAGTTGATACCATTACAGGTATACTTTAAGGGATTAACTATTCCTACACCCAGTTGTTAGCAACAGAGGTAAATGTACGTCTACGGATGTCTAAAGTTAACACTGTTAGTTATCCTAGTATAAAGGGATAATACGTGAGTTAGTTATCCTAGTATAAAGGGATAATACGTAAGTTAGTTATATTATTACCATTATCTTGTGACTCATCCACATAACCAATGAGGTGAATCGTATTTGAGTATCCTAGTACCAAAGGATACAATTTCTTATATTAATAATAATTGTTAAACAGTCAAGTCTTGGTAGAAGACTACTTTCAAAACAACTAGGTCTTGGTAGAAGATTTCATCTATACTAATAGGAATCATAGGGATTTCTAGGGTTTACCAAACGGTTTTGATTACTTACAAACATTTCCACACTTATACGAACATTCTTTCAGAACAATATCAAGTCTTTCATTACAAGTTTTACAAATCAAAAACACATTAATACTTATGAATTCGCCAGCTTTTTGGCTGATACTCACTTTCAAAATAACTTGTATTCTCAGGTCGCAAATAGACAGGTACGACGACCAGGTTTTGTGAAGACGGAGCAATCCAGACTCGTCTTATTTTCTGATTATTCATTTTATTGTTGTATATTATGAAAGAACACATATGTACTTGAAACTTATACTATTAATGCAATGGATGATGTTGTTGCTTGTTTACTGCTTTACATTGTTGTGATACATTACATGATGTCCTCCGCCCCAGCACGTTTCCGCCGTTCTCGGTTTTGGGGTGTGACAAAATCTATCTTCTGCACATCCTCGCCCTTGACTCTAATATGATGATAACTTGATTGTCGATTAATCTTGAAGAACCAAGATGCACTCTAAAGTTGGTTGAAAGGATCACCAATCCTTGGGTAGGGATAACGGTTCTTCACGGTTACCTTATTCAACTCCTAGTTGTTGATACACATTTGATGGGATCCGTCCTTCTTTGTCACAAATAGAATTGGGGATCCCCAAGGCGAACTGCTCTGTCTAATAAATCCCATCTCTAACAGCTCCTGCAACTGTGTAAACAACTCTTGCATCTTTGGAGGAGCCAATTGATATGGTGCTTTAGCTATCGGAGCAGCACCCGAAACCAAATCAATCCTGAACTCCACCTATATCTCTGGAGGTACCCTAGGAAAATCCTCCGTAAATACGTCCAGATACTCCCACACAATTGACACATCGCTCAAGGTCGCCTTACCTAAATATCGGGTATCCAAGACATATACAAAAAAACCCAAACAACCTTAGTGAAAATAACATCTATCTCTTGCTATTGAACAAATAATCGGACCATGTTGCGGTCTCTCACCCTGAATCACTAACTCTCCCCCACTTGGGGTCCAAACCCACACTAATTGCTACTCATAGTCGATCACCACCCCATTAGGCCTCAATCAATCCATGCCCACGATGACCTTATGCCCACGCAAAGGGATTGGAACCAAATCAACCGGATACCACTCACTGAACAACTGAAGAGTACAATCATGATGAACCCTCGCAGCCTTGACTTTCCTATCCTCAGCAATATCTACATAAAGAGGACGATCCAGCTCCACGGGAGCTCCAACAAATCTCTTGTTAAGCACAAGAGATACAGAAGATCGGGTAGCCCCCAAATTAAATGATACCAAGGAAGAGATACCGTTCATGAGGAACGATCATAAAATAAAACACATAAACATAAGAAACAATTTAATATAGCTAAAGAGATAAGGAGAAAATACATACCCCTTACATCATCAAGAGCTACACGCGCCTCCTCCGCCTTCAACAGGAACACCTTGCTCTTCAATGCTGGCGCATCTATAGCAATTCGTTTCGATTTCGTTTTTGGGCTAAGTTATTTAAATTTACATGTTTATTATAATCTCCTGAGTGTCTAAACTCCCTAGAAACTCATGTAAACGGCCCAAATTATGAATTTGAAAATTTTTAGAATTGGTCCCGCTGGGTTACGACAACTTAATCGGGTGCGACCAAAAGCCCCGTTTAACGCCGGTATCGGGTAGAATTCCACCATGTCCCAAACCCGAACCATTTATAAAGTTGATTAAGCTTCATTTGAAGCTTTTTCACTCTCTGTCTAACCTCTCTCCTCAAATCCAAACTCTAAGTCAAAAATCATCAAATGAAGGCTCCAAATCATCAAGGTAACTAGCCAAGCTCCTAGTATAACGTCTTTAGCCTTCAAATTCATGGTTAATCTATGAAATAGGACCATTATCATGAGTTTACGGCCCTAGAACAGTCCTAGGCCGTGAAGTCACATAAAATGGGTTTTGGAGCCCAAAAACCCTTCCAAACCACCTTTGGGGCATAGATATGGATTAAGGACTTATTGGAATGGACTTAGAACACCTTAAACTAATTTTTAGAGGAGTAAACATGAGTTTACTGCCCAAGAACATACTTGGGCCGTAAACACCCATTCATGGGTAGTAAACTCCTTCTATGGTGTTAAATTGCCACTTACACACCTCCTAAGCCTTGGATTAAAGTCTAGAAGCAACCACAAACGAGTTAGAGGCCTTAAAATTAATGAAAACCACCCCCTTCGGAGCTTACGTCCGTAAACCCCCCAAGGATGGGTTCCTTGGCCATAAACTCCTATAACTTAGTCAAATGGTGCCTTAATTTCATTCTATGGCTTGTAGATTTAGCTATAAACACTTGTAATTGACCTAGGACCACCAAAACATCAAAGGAAGGTGTGTGGGAGAGCTTATGGCTACAAACTCTTAGTTTACTACCGTAAACTCCATCAAATGGTCCATATATTGGTTTAATCCATTCCTTTACCCTAGAATTGATCCTAGCTGATTTCCCCAAGTGATATAAGACCATTAGGCACCCTAGAACACCACACCATGAGTTTACAGCTGTAAACTCATGGGGAATGGGTCATTAGGGCCGTGAACTCCCTTAGGAGTTTACTCTTGAAGAGTAAACTCCATATCCAAGCCATATACGTCCGTAGATGTCACCCAGGTCACTCCAAACACTTGATTTGAAGTGTTTTCGCGTCTTGGAGTGTATAATCATATCTAATTAGTGTTTTAAAGTATAATTAGATACATTTGTATATCATTTCATATTACATAGGAAGCTCACGCGTTATCAAGCCTCAAACTAACGTTTAGCACCCAAACCGACACGCTTCTCGACCGGTGAGTTCACACCCCTACCCTTTTTCCGTGTTTTTCAAATGTTTTCAGGGGGAATACAAGAAAAAGTACAAAAAAATCTTGTACTTAAACTTATTACTTTCAGTTCAAATGTTTCATAAATTGTATGCTTTTATTATCAAAAATCGTATTAACCAATGGTTCGAATTGCAGAATAATCTTTCAGACTAAATGTAGATTTCTTTATAAAGTGTTATAATCTATGTTATATTTCATAATTTACAAAGAATTCATACTAATCATCAATTAGGATAAATAAAAATACGAATACGAAAGTACAGCTAGGAAGAGAGTGAATACGAAAGTACAGCTAGGAACAGAGCGAACACGAAAGTACAACTAGGAACAGAGCAAATACGAAAGTACAGCTAGGAACAGAGCGAATACGAAAGTATAGCTAGGAACAGAGCGAACACGAAAGTACAACTAGGAATAGAGAGAATACGAAAGAACAGCTAGGAACAGAGCGAATACGAAAGTACAACTAGGAATAGAGCGAACACAAAAGTACAACTAGGAACAGAGCGAATACGAAAGTACAACTTGGAACAGAGCGAATACATAAGTTTAGCTAGGAATAATACGAATACGAATACAGATAGGAATATGAATACGAATACAAATAGGAATAGGAATAGGAGTACGAATACGAATACAAATACGAATACGAATACGAATATGAACACGAATACAAATACGAATACGAATACGAATACAAATACGAATATGAATAGGAATAGGAATATGAATACGAAAGCATGGATACATTCGAGTGTACAATAACTAGGATATCAGAATACCTAACTAATACAACAAGTATGTTAGATAATTGTACATTACATTTGGATTCAACAACTAAACTTTAGTTTTAAGGAAAATAAGGGTTTTTCCTGGGATAACAAACTCTACATAATCGGATCGTATAATAAACGGATAACTCAACTAAACTTATAAGAAAATATGGGATTTTCTTGGATAACAAACCTCTTATGAACTCACCAGCTTTATGCTGATTTTCAAACTACTTGTATTCTCAGGTCCATATTAGACAGGTACCTGCGACCTTTTGGAGAAGACGGAGCGTACAGAAGAATCATCTTAACTTTTCTTCATATGATATATGTATAACCTTTGTAACACTTTGCTTTCAAATAAATGTAATTATTCATATGTAATATAATGTTTTGTGTTTACTATGATTAATATGTACGTTGGTTGCGATATTCATGACGTCCTCCACCCAGAACGTTTCTGCCTTCGGTTTCGGGGTGTGACAGATTGGTATCAGGGCCCTTGTTTATAGTGAACCAGCATAACAAACCTTACATGGTATAAGACTATAAACACTAAGGGGCCTAAGTGCTCTAAACTAAAAGTATACCTCAAAATATAAGTATTTTCTAAAGTATACAAAGTATACCCAACCATCGAAATCCGTAACTACAAGTAGAACAAAACATAAGTAAATGGGCGTTGTACGCTGCGGTTAAACCTAGGCAGTTATGTAGTCGTGTCTAGGATGAATATAGCCTGGCCAACTATATTCATTCGAGACACAGCCAACATGTGATTGGGAGTGACTGTGGTGTGCGGCATGCCTAAAACTTACCCAATACCCAAACAATGAGTCGTCATTGCAGCGAGACATGAAATACTATGGGAGTATTTCTCGAGCCAAATCCGTTATAGAAATCCTCATTTCAGCATTACTCCTCAATTATTCCTTTTCAATAACCCTTATGCTTGCAATCCTTTTCAATTCTAGTACTGAAAGATAAACTGTTAGCTATTCATTCGAACATCTTCATAAACATAGTCCTCAACTAGTAACCAAAACGTTTACCATCGAGATAGCTAACGGTGAGAAAGAAGGCATGTTACATTATGAAACGCATATCCCGAGATACATAGAACTTTTTGAAATCCTCATTAGGATTGATCCCGTAGCCTACAAACTCCGACTACCCTCAGGACTTAGCAGCATCCATCCGGTATTCCATGTCTCTGTCCTTAAGAAGTGCCTATTCGACAAAACCCTAGTAATTCCTTCGATGATACCAAAACCAATGAAAGTCTAAACCTCATGGTAGAACTAATCGAAATAATAGATCGAGAAATTAACGTACGAAACAAAGTCATATCCCAACAGTGAAGATTCGCTGGAAAGCCACACTAGGACTCGAATTCACTTGAGAGCGCAAAAGTAGAAGTATTTGTATTTCTTTCTGAATCCATAAAGTGTATCTAAAGTTTGAATTTTGGGATGAAATTCCCTCTAACGGGGGGATAATATGACAACCCGAAGTTGTTCCATCATCGTAACCCGTTCCACCCATAAAACCCGTCTCTAGCAATTCGCTCTGATTTCGTTTTTGGGCTAAGTTATTTAAATTTATATGTTTATTATAATCTCATGAGTGTCTAAACTCCCTAGAAACTCATGTAAACGGCCCAAATTATTAATTTGAAAATTTTTAGAATTGGTCCCGCTGGGTTACGACAACTTAATCGGGTGCGACCAAAAGCCCCATTTAACGTTGGTATCGGGTAGAATTCCACTGTGTCCCAAACCCGATTCATTTATAAAGTTGATTAAGCTTAATTTGAAGCTTTTTCACTCTCTCTCTAACCTCTCTCCTCAAATCCAAACTCTAAGTCAAAAATCATCAAATTAAGGCTCCAAATCATCAAGGTAACTATCCAAGCTCCTAGTATAACATCTTTAGCCTTCAAATTCATGGTTAATCTATGAAATAGGACCATTATCATGAGTTTATGGCCCTAGAATAGTCCTAGGCCGTGGACTTACATAAAATGGGTTTTCGAGCCCAAAAACCCTTCCAAACCACCTTTGGAGCATAGATATGGATTAAGGACTTATTGGAATGGACTTAGAACACCTTAAACTCATTTTTAGAGGAGTAAACATGAGTTTACTGCCCAAGAACATGCTTGGGCCGTAAACACCCATTCATGGGTAGTAAACTCCTTCTATGGTGTTAAATTGCAACTTACACACCTCCTAAGCCTTGGATTAAAGTCTAGAAGCAACCACAAACGAGTTAGAGGCCTTAAACTTAATGAAAACCACCCCCATAGGAGCTTATGGTCGTAAACCCCCCAAGGATGGGTTCCTGGGCTGTAAACTCCTATAACATAGTGAAATGATGCCTTAAATTCATTCTATGGCTTGTAGATTTAGCTATAAACACTTGTAATTGACCTAGGACCACCAAAACATCAAAGGAAGGTTTGTGGGAGAGCTTATGGCTACAAACTCTTAGTTTACTACCGTAAACTCCATCAAATGGTCCATATATTGGTTTAATCCATTCCTTTACCCTAGAATTGATCCTAGCTGATTTCCCCAAGTGATATAAGACCATTAGGCACCCTAGAACACCACACCATGAGTTTACAGCTGTAAACTCATGGGGAATGGGTCATTAGGGCCGTGAACTCCCTTAGGAGTTTACTCTTGAAGAGTAAACTCCATATCCAAGCCATATACGTTCGTAGATGTCACCCGAGTCACTCCAAACATTTGATTTGAAGTGTTTTCGCATCTTGGAGTGTAGAATCATAACTAATTAGTGATTTGAAGTCTAATTAGATACATTTGTATATCATTTCATATTACATATGAACCTCACGCATTATCAAGTCTCGAACTGACGTTTAGCACCAAACCGACACGCTTCTCGACCGGTGAGTTCATACCCCTACCATTTTCCGTGTTTTTCAAATCTTTTCAGGGGGGGGGGGGGAATACAAGCAAAAGTACAAGAAAATCTTGTACTTAAACTTATTACTTTCAGTTCAAATGTTTCATAAATTGTATGCTTTATTATCAAAAATCGTAATAACCAATGGTTCGAATTGCAGAGTAAACTTTCAGACTAGATGTAGATTTCTTTATAAAGTGTTATAATCTATGTTATATTTCATAATTTATGAATAATTCATACTAATCATCAATTAGGATTAATACGAATACGAATTCGAAAGTACAGCTAGGAACAGAGCGAATACGAAAGTACAGCTAGGAACAGAGCAAACACGAAAGTACAACTAGGAACAGAGCGAATACGAATGTACAGCTAGGAATACGAAACTACAGCTAGGAATAGAGCGAACACGAAAGCACAACTAGGAACAGAGTGAATACGAAAGTACAGCTAGGAGTTGAGTGAATACGAAAGTACAACTAGGAACAGAGCGAACACAAAAGTACAGCTAGGAACAGAGCGAATACGAATGTACAGGTAGGAACAGAGCGAATACGTAAGTTCACCTAGGAATAATACGAATACGAATACGAATACGAATACGAATACGAATACAAATACAAATACAAATACAAATAGGAATATGAATAGGAATAGGAATACGAATACGAATACGAATACGAATACAAATAGGAATAGGAATAGGAATATGAATACGAATATGAATACGAATACGAATACGAATACGAATACGAATACGAATACGAATATGAATACGAATACGAATACGAATACGAATAGGAATACAAATACGAAAGCACGCCTCTGGATACATTCGAGTGTAGAATAACTAGGATATCAGAATACCTAACTAATACAACAAGTATGTTAGATAATTGTACATTACATTTGGATTCAACAACTAAACTTTACTTTTAAGGAAAATAAGGGTTTTTCCTAGGATACCAAACTGTACATAACCAGATCGTATAATAAACGGATAACTCAACTAAACTTATAAGAAAATATGGGATTTTCTTGGATAACAAACTTTTTAGGAAAACCAAAGGAAACTTGTACATTTTCAGAAAACAAACCTCTTATGAACTCACTAGCTTTATGCTGATTTTCAAACTGCTTGTATTCTCAGGTCCATATTAGACAGATACCCGCGATCTTTTGGAGAAGATGGAGCGTACAAAACAATCATCTTAACTTTTGTCCATATGATATATGTATAACCTTTGTAACACTTTGCTTTCAAACAAATGTAATTATTCATATGTAATGTAATGTTTTGTGTTTACTATGCTTACTATGTACATTGGTTGTGATATTCATGACGTCCTCCACCCTGAAACGTTTCCGCCTTCGGTTTCGGGGTGTGACATATTCGAATGAGGGTTCATCCCACGAATTTTTTGGTTCGCATGTAGTGATAGAAGTGTTGTAAAACTATGGGGTCGCCCTAGCATTCAACAGGTTCATAGGTACTGATAGAAGTGTTATAATACTGTTGGGTGGCCATAACATTCACTAGCTTTGAAGGTAGTGATAAAAGTCTTTTAAGACTATGGGGTGGCTGTAGAATTCACTAGGTTCGCAGATAGTGATAAAGGTATTGTGAGATTGTGGGGTGACTGATAGCATTCACTTGGTCCATGAGCAGCTGAAAGAGTGTGATGAATCTACGATTTGGCTAGTAGTTTCCTCTAGGTGGGATTAGACCATGCAGCATGGGTAGTGACATTGTGGGAAGGCCATACAAATTTGTGGAGTCAAGGAAGGTTGTGGATCGTATGAAGCTGGTCGTGATGTAAGACAATAGTTTGGCATGTAAAATTCATTTAGAGCAAAGTAAGTTACGTTGCATCAGTGTTATGGTTGGTTATGATATCCTTGGTTAGAACAAAATATATAATGAAGCTTTTATACAAGTAGGTTAGGTTAGCTTTTCCAGATAGACTCATAGAGAGCATCTCGTGGTGCAGTCGATTGAAAGGATGTGAGTTTTAGCGTCCGGTCGGAAATCTGGCACGTAAGATAATTGGTAAATCAAATCAGAGCTCAAAAGATCTTGGATAGATTGGAAATGTGTATGTTGGTCAGCAGGATAATTCAAGGTCTTAAGGATTTCATTCGGATTACATGGTGAAGTGGATCCATATTGGCTGTGATTCAAAATGGTTTTGTATGTTGAGAAGTCAAATAAGGTATTGGATTCCTGGTTTTAACTTAAGTAGTGATGTTTGTCCTTTATTGGTTAAGGTCAGCAAGAGTAAGGATTATTCCATCGTCAGTATGTGATTTATGCTAAGGATGGGTTTGTTTATTGGAAGGCTATCATATGTTACGGTCAACTTTTATCAGGATCTGGAAGAGATGGTCGAATCGTTTGATTGTCTGTAAAGTATCAAGGAGTGATTTCGAGGAAAAAATCTAATTTAAGTAAAGAGAGTTGTAGCAACCTATTTTGAGTCATTTTATAATTTAGGGCCATGACCTTAAGATCATGTATCATAAGGCTTTAAACTTTGGTAAAGACAGTTTTAGACTTATTTAGATGTGGTTAATATAGATTATGTGATCCACGAGTTTAGTTTGTGCTTAGGAGTCAAAGCATAAAATGGGAAAAGGGGTGTTTTTTGACTTATTTTATGAATTAAGGATTTTAGTTCGATGTGCTTAGTCTAATATGTTGGGAGAACAAGAAGTACATTAGGCATGTCACGGCATCGTTGGTACACTGGGATTACCAGGAGTATGTTGTGCCTACGTGATCAGTGTCTAAACCCTATTTTTAGGGTTTCAGCCATATTTAAGCTCCTTAACTTCCCCAAACCCATTCTATTCCCAAACTCCACCTCTCCAACTCCCTCCTTTGAAAACTCTGACCTTAGTTTGATCCTTTTGAGCAAAAGAAGGCGTTCTTGACTACTTTAGAGTGTTCTAGGTGCATCTTGGAGAAGAAGGAACTATTTTAAGAAGTTTTGGTTGCATTGGAGCTTGTAGATCCATACTTTGTTCACATTGATCTTTCTTTTATAGGTATAAAGCTTGAATCATGATGATGCATTTGTTAGATCTAGCTAGTTTTGGGTGTTATGAGCTTTTTGTAACTTTAGTGAATAAATTTTAGATCTTGAAAGTTTGTGACCATGTTATAGATAAAGTTGGAAACTTTATCCATCTAAACATCATATATTATTCAGATCTAAAGGTTGGAGACTTGAACTTAATGGATTAAGTTGAAAAAGATGCATTTTTTGTCCCTTTGAGACTTAAAGACTAGATCTTGGTTGTTTCGACCATTCTAATGGATAAAGTTGGAAACTTTATCCATTATAGAGTTATTAGGAACCATTAAAATGTAAGCTTACACTTTAGCTTCCTTCCATGCACGAGCTATGATGTCTTAACGAGTTAAGAAGTTACGATATTTAGTATTGAGCACTTAATAGCCATGTAAGATCATGAAGTTGGAAGCTTTATGATTGAGAACATCATTTTAGGGATAGATCTAGAGTTTTTGACGAAAGTGCTTAAGGATTAAGCTCTTAATGGGAAGAAAGGGTGGCAACTGGGTACGCTTGGCATACCAAAGGGTATGTTATGTACATCGTCAGCCCCTCAACTCTGGTTCAATGTGTAGTAGGCCTCACATACCTATTGAGTATGCCCAACATACTCACCGAGTTGACCCGGTTGACTCAATTGAATTTGACTTTGACTTGGACTAGGAGTTTGAGCTAGTGGTATTTTGGGTATATTGATTATAAGTTAAATTTGGTCATGTTGCAATGAATAGGTTACCGATAGAGTTGATATTCAAAGTAGTATCCTGTTTAGTGATCATTCCGATTGAGAGGTGAGTCTTCTCACTGTATCCATGGGTCGAAGGTGAAGGATTTTATATGCTTATTAATTATATTAAAGTGATTTTGCTAATAAAAATATGATACTAATGTGTCACATTAACAACTTGATATAATTGATTATTTATTATAAGTTGGTATTAATAAATATTCAATAAACTCTTACAATTAATTATAAATTATTTATTTCTAGGAAATAATATTTTGTATTAGCAAGTAACATTACATAATTCATGTGTTATGAATTAATATGTCATGTACAACATTTTGGACTAGAAAAATTATTTTGTCGTTTACCAAAAAGTTAAAGTTTATATTTTATAAACTTGTTTTATAAAATATAGAAGTTTTGTCTTAATCCTTTTATTATTTTTGCAAATAAGAGTCAAAATGAAGAGCATGAATTTTTCATTTCTTTAATTGATAGAAATCAACCTAGTAAAGCATGTTGGGACATGCTCATGACATAGGGACATGGTTTGGTTAAAAGTCTTAAGACCTTATGGTTAAGAACATAAAGCTTTATGCTTTAAGAATTGAGGCTTGCATTTCTCTTGCCTTTTATGAGTGAAAAATGAAATTTTCATGGTGATATGCATTCTCTCTCATTTTTGGTTCATGTCATGAAGATTACTTGGTTTTTATGCTCTCTTTATTTTCTTATTTTGATAAGAACATAAAGCTTAAGAGTCGTAAAAGTTTTACACAAAATAAATAGCATTCTACATCAAGTTGAGTAATTGTTGGTGTCTCTTAAATTCATCATTCTTCATCAACTTCGAAGCCTCCCAAGAGGACCCACAGAACTACAAAGGTTGACTTTTCTTCATCCCTTCATTGGTTTGTTTTGTTTACTTTCTAAACTTTGCAAGAAGATCCTTGATGAGTTATAAATTTGTTTTATGTTATTCAAATTGTCATGTCTTCCATTGCTAAATTTTATGTTTTTGAAACTATTTTTGAATAAAGACCCAATAAATGGTATCCATAACCACCTTCCAAGTTTGGTTAGATTTTTGAATTTTGGAAATCTTAGATTTTGGAGAATATAGATAACTTGGTTTTGTATAAAAACAAGTTAATACATATTTTCTATGACGACTTTATAATTTTTATTTTATGTGACAAAAGTTTTCATGCATCATTTGTCATTTAAAGTTGTCTTTAAAAAACAAAAATTTTTTACGATGTATGTTGATATGTATGATGTGTACAAATTTTCCAAGGACCATTATATTTGTTGTGTTGTTGTGTTTGGTGTTTTTCTAATAAAAAATGGTTGTAATAATTTATTTAGTCATATGGTATGTAATAAATTAAATATATTAGTTTTCTTGGTTTATTTTTTTAAATAATAGATTTACTTTTAGAAATAATTTATTTGTACAAAAATATAACAATAAATGAAGTTGGATGTTACACCCCAAAACCAAGAACGGCGGAAACGTTCAGGGTGGAGCACATCATGTAAAGTATCACAACAGTGTAAAGTAGTAAACAAACAACATCATCCATTGTATTAATAGTATAATTTTAATACAAGTGTGTTCTTTCATAGAATAAAACACCATAATAAATAATCAAAATAAAAGATGAGTCTTGACTGCTCCGTCTTCTCAAAACCTAGTTATCATACCACTCTATTGGTGACCTGAGAATACAAGTTATTTTGAAAGAGTTTATCAGCATAAAGCTGGTGAGTTCATAAGTATTTTAGTGTCATTGATTTGTAAAACTATAAAGAACAGACTTGTAAATGTTTGATGAAAGGTGTGTATGAGTATGAAAACCCTAGAAAATCCTATATTTCCTTTTAGTAGTAATTGTTGTCTTCTACCAAGACCCGACTATTTTAAAGGTATGCTTCTTTGTAAAATGATGGTTTTTCCCATGTATAACTATTGTTATAGAAATATAGTCTACCACATCGTTTATGTGAATATATCACAAAATAAAGGTAATACAGAAAATAATATATTCCTTTGAAATCGTATCAAAATATATTTTACCTCATCGTTTATGTGATCGTGTCACAAAGTAAAGGTAATAAGGAAAATCATATAATCCTTCAAAATGTATCCATTTGTCTACGATAAGCACGACGTGGTAAATCGCCGAAAGTACAACCGAGAACATCCATAGATGAACACAACTGTTGTATCGAGCAACCATGTGTAGGATGGTCAGTCCAGGAGTGTGTAGTAGTATCTCTTCATATAGTATGTACTAGTGTCTGTTCATTATAGTATGTAATAGTGTCTATTCATATAGTATTTAATAATGTATCTTCGTATAGTATGTAATAATGTCCCTTCATATAGTATGTATTAGTGTCTCTTCATTTAGTGTGTATTAGAGTCTCTTCATTTAGTGTGTAATAGAGTAGTGTATGTATTAGTGTAGTGTATGTATTGTTTATAGTATGCATTGAGTCATGTATGAACTGACTCTTACTGTGATTCCTTATACTAGGAATAGTAAATAGTATCTCCTACATATACCTATTATAGTTACTAGTAATGTACGTGTATAACCGAAACTATGCCTTTGCTACCCAAAGGTACTGAATTAACTGATACAACTTTTATGTCTATATATGTATACATAATATATAAATAATATTTAGACGGCATTCGGATAAATAACTGATACCCTAAGGCCACATCCAAATAAGGAAAAGGAATTAAAGCGAGCTAGTAGTCCTAAGTCCTTTAAACATTACTTATATAAATATACATATGTAGGCATACATTTAACAATATAAAAGTTTAAAATATGTTTTGTAAAACATTTGAAAAGTTTAATAAATAAGAATTGATGACTTGATGTCAGTTTATAAAACGATTTAAAAGCAGTTTGTTTCATAAGAACAGTTTAAAGTATAAGAAATCCTTTGTTTGAAACACATCTTGAAGTACATGAAAACCTTTGTTTGAAACATAGTTATAGCAGAGTTTGAAAAGAAAGATATAGTATGTAAGATAGTTTGATAAAGAGTTTAACATGTTAAAATGTTTTGAGAAATCATTTTGAAGTAGTATGCTTAGTAACACAGCTAAAAGTGTAGTAAATCCATAGTTTGGTAGTTATTAATCACATGTGATTGATATAATAACTATCATGATTCACCTTGTATCCCCCCTCCCCCATAAAAGCATTTAAAAACATTTAAAAGGTTAATTAACGGGTATGAACACACTTGTAGTGAGTGGATTGTATGGAAGTGCCGGGTAAAGTGTTAGGTGTAAAGTGAAGACTTGAACACGCACAATGATCCTATTAACATATATATATATATATATATATATATATATATATATATATATATATATATATGTAACTAATTAGTGATTAAAACACTAATTAAGTAAGTATAAACACCCTAGAATATGGAAAACACTTTGATTCAAGTGTTATAAGAACTTAGGGTCGCATCTAAGGATTGTAAGGCATTGCTATTGAGTTTATGACCCAAGGGCCACTCCCTAAGGAGTTTACAGCCTAGGGTTTATAGCAGTAGTGGGTTTACGGCCATAAACCCATGGAAAACTCAACAAAGTTGAAGTTTTAGGTCCAGAGTTCAATGGTGGTTGATTCTAGTCTAGGTTCCAAGCATTGGGTAGGAAGTTAGGGCATTATTGCATACTTATACGGAGTTTACGGCCTTGGGAGATCTTTGGCCATAAACTCTCTTCCAATCCATAATTCTTGATGTTTCTAAGGCCTAAAAAAGTTCAATCTAGTATATCAAAAGCTATGGCAAGAGTACTTATAATGTAGAAGCTTGTTTGTGTGTTTAAGGTCCAAAACACACAAGTGTTCTTAGTGTTCTTGAGGGTCTTGAAGATCTAAGCATAAAAGATGGAATTGTGGGTGGATTCAAGTAGAAAGGATCTAATAAACACAAAGATGGAAGACATGGATTACATATCTGAAGGTTTGAAGAGAAACTTGAAAATCCTTGGGAGAGAAATCGGATTTCTCTAGCTATAAGTGGTAGAAATGAGGAAAATGACTAAGGGCTATATATATACTAAGGGGTTTATGGCCACCTTAAGTTTACGGATGTAAACTCCAAGGTCTTGGCAGTAAACTCCTCTCTTCAGGGCTTAAGGCTTGTTTGATAGTTTCTAAGTTCAACTGACGCACATATTCACTAAATCCTTTGATGTATAATAGCTCAGAATGCTCAAACGGAATCTAAACTGTGCTAAAAGTTAGCAGGAGTAAGTTTGACTTTCAATGAAGTGCTTGACTAATAGGATAAAGGATACCTAACTGCTTAGTGGTATCTTTTGATGGCGGGGATATCTTCACGATTTGAATAACGAAGTTACAGGCCGATTACACATATTTTTCAAATTGGAAGATTTGATCGAAGATCTTTTGTGATAAATGATACATAAGCAAGGGAATTTCAAGTCATAGATGAGATCAAACATGTCTAATTAAATTTGTTAATAGCGATACCATAAATCTAGGAGTTATATAGTAAGATATAATTGATAATCGATATCTACCAGGTTGAATTCAAATGGATGGGATAAAGGATACCTAACAATTTATTTTTTTTGCAACTTGGATCCTATACTTTGATAATTAATGTGTTTTGGTAACTAAAAATGTATTAATTATTAAAGAGTTTAAATATTGGAAAAACTAAATAAATTTTGTTAAAATTTTGTAGTTAAATAATCCATTCTCATTAGCATAAAATTGAATTTTCTTTAAAACTTAATGAAATAACAACATTCAATAGATACAACTTAAATGAATGCGTTCATGTCTTAAGAGACAATCTCGTGACGAATATGAAATTGTATACTTTTAAATGTCCTAGTCCTAAACTATTCGTTTTTAGCAATAAGCCTAAACATTATACCAAATATAGGCATCATTGTGATGCTAAAGATGTTTCTAACATCAAACTAGGAATAGTAAAAGACCTAAAAGAGTCACCTTGTGTGGTGTTTGAGGCCCAAGTTTTATGGACTGAACACCTTTAAACCGTTGAAATCCAATAAGGCCCACATAAATGGATCTTGTTACTTTTGTGAAGAAATAGGATATTGGACAAGGATTTTCTCTTCTTATCTAGAAAAAAAGTCTGGAAGAGACTAGTTATATTTATTATATAAAATGGCATTCGGATATTCCAACTTCAATGGGCATGATTTATATTCTAATTGGTAGCAATATCCTCCTTTTATTTCCTTGGGATAACACCTTGAACACTATCAATTATACCTTGAGTACAACACCAACTAATAGGTAGATAATAACACTTTCTATATAAGATTTTGTATGGGCAGGCTCCATCCCTATCTTACTTAAATGTTTTAAGATTTTAAGCATATGTTGGACTAAAGCTTCTAAACCCAAAAATCTACTAAATATATATTTCTATATGATAATCTAAAAATGCCTGAGATTATTATATGCAAACCCACCAAGAATGAGTTCTCTTGTTCTTCTAAAAGATAAGTTAATAGAAAGGTGTGACAACCCGAAATTTTCCATCCAGTTCAGTCAATCACTTCAATTAAAAGTCAATTACTCTTCTAATAATTGTTAGCCAATTTAAAAGTCAGTTTGAGTATTTTTAATAATTATTCTCGAAACGAACGGGTATAAAGGAATTAAATTCTAGGACATCGAGGTAACAATGGAACAATCAACCCCTTGGATTAGTGTTCATAGCCAAACTAAGTGATTTTGGGCCGTGAACTCCCTTAGGGCCGAAATCTCATTGGCTTAAATAGGAGTTTACTCCCTAAACTCTTCATTTCCAGCTTCCACCCTCAAGTTTACTCCCCATTCTCTCTCAACTATCATCGCGTCTTTCACCCGATCTCCTAAAAATGTAAGTGTTTCTCGACTTGATTTGTTTTTATAACATAACACCTAGTGGTTATACATCATTTCATCCATTCAATTTTGTATTTTACTTATATCTTCAAAACACCAAGAACACACACTAGTGTTCTTCGACATTAAACACCAAATCAAGCTTCTATCTTGTAAGTAAACTTGCCCTAGCTTCTTGTGTGCTTAATATGAACTTGATAACACTTGAAAAACATCAAATAACACAAGAACAAAGGAATTTATGGCTAAGGATCTTCTTGGGTTGTAAACCCCTTTTTAAGTGGTAAAATGGACATTAGTCTCTTCCTAAGCCTTGGATGCCAACCTTGAACCTTCCTAGAAGTGTTTAAGAACTTAAACAACAATCAAAACATGTCCCTAAGATATTTTACAGCCATGACTACATAATAATATGGTCATTTGGCCGTAAACTCCACAAGGTGGTCTTATTATGCCCCTAATGCTTTCCTAAGGCTTGGACTTGATCATTTGATGCCCAATCATGACTTATAAGACCACAAAACACAATTTGGCACTTAGTACCATGAGTTTACGGCCCTAAAAACATGGGGAAATGGTCATGGGCCGTAAACTCCATAAAGGGGTGGTTCATGGGCCATAAACTCCAATGCCATGTCATACAACCCTTAGGTGCAACCCTTTGGTACCTATGGCACTTGAATCAAAGTGTTTCCATGACCTAGGGTGTCTTAACTTGATTAATTAGTTATTAATTGACTAATAATATTACATATATGTTTACTATATGATAGTTAGGACCATTGTGTGTGTTCAAGTCCTCACTTGACACCTAGCACCTTGTCCGATACTTCCGAACAAACCACTCACTGCAGGTGAGTTCATACCCCTTAATTAACCTTTTAAATGTTATTAAACGTTTTATGGGGGGAATATAAGTTGAATCATTTTTACTTATTATATGAATCACATGTGTTTAATAACTAGAACGCAAATGGATTTACTATAAGTTAACTGTATTACCAAATAGATTTCTTCATATGACTTTCTTAAACGTTTTTACATGTTTAAAACTTTTTACTAAACTGTCTTACATACTGTAAGTTTCCTTTCAAACTCTGTTACAAATGTGTTTTCAAACAAAGGTTTTCCTTATTCTTAAACTATCTTATCAAACAAAATACTTTCAAATCATTTTATAAACTGACATCAATTCATCGTTTCTTAGTATTAAACTTTTCAAAGGTTTTACAAAACTTCTTTTGAATACTCATTATGTTGTCTTATACTATGAAAGAACACTTGAAATTAAAATTATACTATTAATGCAATGGATGATGTTTTTGCTTGTTTACTACTTTACATTGTTGTGATACATTACTTGATGTCCTCCGCCTCAGAACATTTCCGTTGTTCTCAGTTTTGGGATGTAACAAAAGGAAGCTTTTAATGACAAAGTAAGTGGGAGAAATAGGGAACTTGAACCAACTCAAGAACGATAACCTGAAATAGTTATAGTTGGCATTAGTTTTAACAAGGATTTTTAAACATGAATAATAGTTATTCCTAAACATAAATTGTTCGCATTAGTGGTAGAAATCATCTATGACTCGGGAAATGTGGAATCTCTCATTGATGAGCTTTTCTTGATGATTTTTGGCAAATCAATCAAATATGAATACGCTATGTCAGATCTCGAATCTAATAAATCACTTAGAGTCATGAACATGGGATGTATTTCATGTAAAATAATCAAGTATGGTCTTGCTTGAACTTTCTCTTTATATCAAGGCTATAAGGAGAAACTTATTCTTCTAGAAGGTATACATTAGTACACATTCAAAGCAAGACTTCTTCTCGAAAGAATACATTAATACACATTCAAAGTAAGACTTCTTATAAAAGGGTATTCTCATACTCATGTTGTTAACCATGGTCCTTATCAAAGTCATGACATTGACTATGATCAATCCTTTATCACAAGTACCTATACATAGATCAACATAGATACTATTTAGTATAAACTCATATTCTTAATATAATATATAGCAAATAGATTTCAAGAAAAACCACTTTGCTTAATAGACATCTACTAGAAGATATCTATATAGATTAGCTTGGAGGTTTTATTAATAGATGTTACCCTAAAAATGTGTAGGGCTTAAGATCCACTTGTGGATATAAAGGAAACATCTCAATGTCGTAATCATCATTTTAATATGAAACCATAAGGTATGGTTTTACATTCTGACAATGCCATGCTTTTCACCTTGACTCAGATTATTTTTCTAAAATGAATGACTTAGGATGGATAACATACATTCTACAAATGTAAAATCTATAAAGATAGATATAATAAATGTTAAAAGTTTTATATCCTTATGAATATATTGACAATATCTTGAAAGAGATCAAGATAGAAGATTCCTTTGGAGGAACCTTAACTTTGTCACATGTCACTAATTTTGAGACAACCTCAAAAGAACTTAGCTCATAGGTTTGAACTAGCTAAAATGAGTTACATTTGATTTCCTTGGAAAATTAATCCATCATTTATTCCATATTATGCATAAGATTTGATATATGATCATGTTATGAGGATATCATAATATACCAACAGAATACATGGTTAAGTCACTGAATGACTATAGGAACATTCTAAGAGTGCTTTATAAGGACTAAGAGAATGTGTATGAGACATATAGTTTAGAATAAAATATTCATGTAAAGAGCTACATAAGATTCTTATTTCTAAGCAAATATAAATAATTGTGAATTATAAATAGATTATGACTTAATTATGAGATAAAGAGTAAGTTTGGTTGGAATGAGGTCCAAGCAAAACAACATAACACAATATAGTATAAAATAAGAATACATTACTTTATAAGTTGAAATCTAATATGATTTGATGAATGAGTTCTTTGAAAAACTATGTTGATCTCTACCATTCAAGGATCACATAGAAATCATTGACTTCCAGAGTATACTTAATTGAGATAAGAGACTCTATGTCACGAAAGAAAACCAATCATATACTCTAATATATTTAACTATACCTAGAGTAAAGTCAAATATGGAGATAATAGTACTAACATAATTCACACAAATTAAGTTTAGACGAACCCATTACAAAAATACTTATTTTGAGCTAAGTATGAATGGTCACACTTCAACCATAAGACTTTATTATTCTAGAAATGGGATTTTGATTTGGATTTAGTATTTGGATATTGGAACATTGTAACAATAACTACTATATAATATTTTGATATATTGGTATATGATCATAACATCAATTCTTGTTGTGTTCTATATTAAAATGTTTAATCCATGAATAATATTATTATTCTAAAAGTTCATAGGTGGTTATAATTGTGGGAGAAATTATGAAATAAGACTAATATGATATGGATTGGTTGACTTTCACTAGATGAAGGTATGCAATGGGTTGTAACCAAGTTTCATAGGTACGTGTTAGAGAACTAGTATTGAACTGGCTCGCATCATGATCATCTAATAGATTTCTATCATGCATGCTACTTGATTAAAGGTACTATCTTTGTATCATTAAAACCTGATATACATAGTGGAACTTAATTGTAGGGAATGATGTACTCAGATATGGTCAACTTCGGTCCTTAACCAGACAGTTACAAAAGAAATTTACAGGTATGGTATCAATTACACAAGAGGTTTATGTATTTAAGATGGGATTTCTTATGATTATGTGTTGAGAGTTAGACCTCTAAGGTGCCTTACCAAAAGTTGAACAACAAATGAGATTGATAGTGATCATATCTCATGTTCAACATGATGTCTATAGCAAAGGGTTAACTAGTAAACTTACCATATACACCAATTGTTGATTGGAGCTTTTCGGGAATTGGGTGTTGGTAGAGTGGCACAAAGCCATAGGTTGTTGGTGGTGAAATGTTGCTAGATGCTCACCATTGTATATATATATATATATATATATATATATATATATATATATATATATATATATATATATATATATATCAGTTTAATATGAGTCTTGCATAAGTGGGATATGGAAGGATCTTATATGCTCAAGAATCATATTAAAGTGATATTGCTAATCAACATATTATACTAATGGGTTACACTTAAAACAACATGATATAATTGATTATTTATTAGGAATTGGTTTTAATAAATATTCAGTAAACTATTATAATTAATTGGAAATTATTTATTTAGAAGAAATAATAATTTTCATTAGCAATTAACATTACATAATTCATATGGTATGAACTAATATGTCATATACAACATTTTGGACTAGATAAACGCTTTTGTCTTTTAAGAGAAAGTTAAAGTTTATATTTTCTTGACTTTTTTTATAAAATATAAAAGTTTTGTCTTCTTCTGTTTATTATTTCTGAAAATAAGGGTCAAAATGAAGAGCATAGGTTTTTCAATTATTTAATTGAAAGAAATCAACCTAGTAAATCATGTTAGGATATACTCATGACATAGGGACATGGTTTGGTCAAAAGTATTAAGACTTATTGAAAGAAATCAACCAAGTCAATCTTGTTGGGACATACTCATGACATAGGGACATGATTTGGTCAAAAGTCTTAAGATCTTGTGGTTAAGAACCTTGATTTATGATTTAATACTTGAGGCTTGCATTTCTCTTGCCTTTTATGAGTGAAAAACGAAATTTTCATGGTGACATGAAATCTCTCTTATTTTTGGTTCATCTCATGAAGATTACTTGTTTCTTCTGCTCACTTTGCGTTGTTATTTTGATAGGAACATAAAGCCAAAGAGTCTTAAGAGTTTTTTTTATAAAAAAAAAAAAAAAAAAAAGAAGTAGCATTCTACATCAAGTTGAGTCATTGTTGATGTCTCATAAGTTCATCATTCTTCATCAACTTCCAAGACTACCAAGAGGACCCAAAGAACTACAAAGGTTGTCTTTTCTTCATGACTTCTTTGGATGGTATTGTCTTCTTTCTAAACTTGGCAATAAGATCATTGGGGCGTTATAAACTTGTTTCATTTTATTCAACTTATCAAGTCTTCCATTGCTAATTTTTATGTTTTTCAAACTAACTTTAAATAAAAACCCAACATAAGGTACCAACACCAGCCCATTGTTGTGTTATTTAGGATGATAGATATTATGTGGTTTATATATGTTTGTATGATGGATTGAAATAAACCATAGGGTGGGGCCCATTTATGCGTGTTCAGGTTGAAATTAGAGCCCATGTCGGGGCCCATTATTGTTTGTTTGGGTTGAAAGATATCCCATGGCGAGGCCCCAAGGCAGGGGTCATATATTTTAATCGGGTTGAAATACACCCTAGGGTAAGGTCCTAGGTTGGGGCCCATAAGTTTATATTGGGTTGGATTATACCCCAAGGGTTAAGCCCAGTTGAATGTTTTTGTATGTGGTATTTTGGGGAACTCACTAAGATTTTTACTTACAGTTTTATGTTTTTAGTTTCAGGTACTTTCAGTACGAAAGGGAAAGGCCCAGAATAACTACGCCACATCCACTAGAGTTTTCCACATTGGTAATTTTCAATATTTACTCTGATGTTTAAATAATATATTCACTTTTATCAATTTTGGAACAACTCATTTTTATGTTTTATTGTTTTAAAAATCAAAATTTTACTATTAAGTTTTGGGATGTTACAAGCTCAAGACATGACAGAAGGTTGTTCACGTCATCTGTTCAACTCAGATTTTTTGGCATGATTGAGTTAGCAGAGTTGGGTCGAGATGAGTTGAAAACAGATCGAGTGGACTCTCTCGACATTACTAGTGGCTGGTTATGACGTGAAGCTTAATGGTTGACATTATAGGATGTTGAATTTAACTTTGACTGTTGACTTATGGCATGGGTTGACTTTTGGTCAAATTTCTATTTTTTGATGGCAGACTCAAGTTTTACCTCGTGTGGATTGCTAGGAGGTGTCTAGGACCCATCTTTACGCGGTGAAAGCTATTAGTTGTGGTTGACACGACATTAAGTTGGGTTTTAGTGAGCCATCTGATTTAAGTGAGTCTCCTCACTATACTTCTAGATCGAAGGTACCAATGCCTGCTTACTATATTATGTTATGTAGGAATACCAGGTAGTGACCCCTGTGAATTATAGGAAAGACCTGGATACGGCTCGAAAAATTTGTATGCAAGATCGGGGTATGGACATTGGCAATTATATGTAGAATACTAGTTATCTTTGTGATACTTGCATGGAAGACTAGGAGGTGGCTCTTCACACTTGTTTCTAGGATGCAGGTTTTGGCCTCTGACATGGAAAGGTAGACCATGATACACCTCATGGCAAGATAGTAATTGTTAGACTATGGATTGTACATAGCAGACTTCATTCTATATATGGTATGTGGTATTTTTGGGAACAAACTAAGCTTTGTTCTTATGGTTTTATGTTTATCATTTCAGGTACTTCCGGTTTGAAAAGGAAGGGCCCAACGTGACTGCACAACATCGCCTAATGTTTTCCGTGTTGGCTATTTATCATTTTTACTTTGATGTTTAAATGATATAATCATTTTGATTAGTTTTGGAACAACTCATTTTTATGGTTTAAGTGCTACTAAAAATAAAAATGTTACTATGAATTTTTAGGATGTTACAAGTTCGTATCAGAGCATTGGTTTGAAGGATTAGGGCACACTCTCGAGTGTGACTGAACTCAAAATGTGGAATTGTTAATATTTTCGAAAGAAATTGAATTTTCTAAAAAGAATTTTTATAAACGATAAAAGGGGTGTGATGGGTGCAATCAGCTGAGCTCGAGCAAGTGATTCCCAAAATACACATACATGTTGATGTGTTATATGATATGGAATGTTTACATGATAGGAGAAGGCTAATAATACCTTCATAAATAGCATGATAGATTGGCGTGATTGGTGATGCCTTTTATACTAGAGGAGTTGCATGCTATGTTGAATTTGGAATCTATGTTGGTGGAAGAGATTTATAAGTGAATGCTCTAAAAATTGTATACGATTATGATCATATAGACCTAGAATGAGTGATTTAACCTTATTTCATGTTCCTCGTCTGCTTGTTTTCCTAGGGTAGAATCATTTATTCTAAAGTCTATTTGATCCATTATTGTGTATAATTTGCATGCGTAAGGCAACCTATAGTGAGAGTGGAATTTCCTAGCATTGGAGTAGCAAGTGAGTTGGATGATGCCTTTTTATGTTTTGTGGCTTTGGAGTATTACTGCAAGAATGATACTTGCTTTGTTCTTTGTGCTTTGTGGGACTCTTATTGATGTGAGTTAATTATTAAGTGAATAATTTAAGTTACATTATACAAAGGTTCAATAATCTAAGAGTGATTGATTTGTCCCTATTTGTCAACTCTCATCTCAGTCTAACCATTATAGGGTTGAGTATTTTATCTGAAGAATTATATAAGCTTTGTAGCATGTAATTATATTCATGAAGTAGTTAACTGACATATGTGACAACCCGATATTTTCGAATCAGTGTAATGACCTAAAAAGTCAAGAATTTGAAATCTCTTTTAATGTAATGAAATTTGCATCAAAATTTGAATGTTCAAAAGTCTCTATTGGGTTACATAAAATGATAAACATCATATCAAGGTTTTCCGAAATATAAAGAACACTAAAATTCGAGTTATAACGAAGAAGTTATGACAAATATAAGAATAACACTAAAAACCAGCAACACTGATGAGCGTAAAATGCGAAGTTTCAATAATATTATATTTAGCCTTAGGTCTAAATGAAAGTTGTAGATATCATTATACCTTACGTGTATATAATATAACGCCCAAATCTAACTTCGTATGAGAAAGTTATGATTTTTCCAAGTTTCAAATATAGCAGCAGACAGCTAAAATACTCGAAACAGAGAGAGATTTTTAGCCGATACAACCTAAATGAGAATCAAAGATCTCAACAATAGTAGCACAACGGAATAAAGTCTGACAAGAACGGACATCACATGAAAAAGTTATGGATTTTTAACGGACTTTTCGTGTCCCGACCCGTTAAAAATAAATAAAAATAAAAATGAAATCAAAATTTGCCAACAGAGTCTAAACAAAATTTGTTGAGCATAATCTCACCTACGCGTGGATATAAAGAACATTAAAAACGGAGTTCGTACGTAGAAGTTATGAATTTTACAAGTTTTCAGCACAAAATCTGAGGCTATCAGGCCCACGATGTGGTAAAGTGGCCACGACGTGCTAATGTGATTGATGGGTGCCAGGTGCTTCAGCAAATGTCTCGTCAACGGAAGAGGATAGAATCCCTCACCACGATGTGGTGAGGTGTACCATGACGTAGTGACCAAATTTGGGCTATAAATATAGCCGAAGATGTTTGGTTCCAGTGCTCATTTCTTCTCTCTCTCATGTCGAAGCTCTGCGTTTAAACCCCCCAAAGCCATCCCGAAGCCCCGGTATTCATATCCATGTTCCAAAGGAAGGTTTTTCATTTCCGAGAATCCCGAGAAATTCAACTTTCCCTAATCGAAGTTCTCCTCAGTTTTTGTTTCACCTTCTTCTGTCTATCAAGTGAGTTCATGCCCCTACAACTACGTTTTCAAATGCTTTATAAATGCTTTTATAAACTTTAAAGGCGGGATATACAAGTAAACACACGGTTACTCTCGTGTGGAAACATTAAGCTTTTACTACACTTATCTTTATATAACAAATCATACGTGATTTATAACTATCATATGAAAACGTGCGCATGCAACACTTATTCAATAACATTTCGTCCTTCAAGAGTAAAAACATGTTTGTTATACCATTATTAAACACTTTATTTATATATTGGTGTATAATGTTCAATAATGTTATTACAAATGTTATACTTACATAAAAAGCTGATACTGCACTAGGGTTTATCATACAAACGAATCATACATTTGACAAAAACTATAATAGGTATAGTTTACTAGATATTCAAGGGAATTTACATACTATGAGTACTATATCAGGGAAATACTTTCATATACAAGAACAAATGAACTTTTCATATGTAATCTATTTGATACTAAGTTTTGTGAGACATTTAACTTCACGTACTTTCAAGAATGCAGTTAAAGTCTTGTATTATATACCATAATATCTTATAGGGAGAGCATGATACTTGTGTATAGATCTATATGGGATTGACAATCCCGCACCTAAACTGTTAGTTGCAGTTAGACCGGCAGGTCTGGGGTGACAAACATTATAACATTCCAACGCCTGAAGAACGTTGTTGCAGGCAGTCAGGGTCAATAGTATGGTTATAAAACTCACATGAAGTATTAAAATCACGTTGATTTACGGGGTTATCTAATGCCTTAGCGACTTTTTTACTTACATAAATATGCTATTCTAGGCATGAAAACACTAATGCATAATAAGTTTTGGAACTTTATAACTACCTTAAATTTATGGAAAAATATTAGAATTTTAGGAACAACATTCGAAACAGTCGGGTCTTAGTAGAAGACTACTTTTATACTAGTAGGAAATATGGGATTTTCTAGGAGTTTTGAAACATCTACAAACAAATTCAGTTAAATTTACACAAACACTAACATCAAATACTTATGAACTCACCAGCTTAAATGATGATCTACTCTTTCAAATCTACTTGTATTTCTCAGGGATTCAGTAATACAGGTAAACTTCAGCTTTTGGAGAAGTGATGTTATGGCGTCAGTTTTAAACTCATTTTGACATCATATTGTAATTTGTTTTTGAAACAAGTATCATTAGACAATGTAACTCTTAAATTATATATATGATGGTTGTGGTTACTTTCTTTACTATATATTCAACTGTTACGATACTACATGAAGTCATCCACCCTCGAACGATTCTACCATTCTGGTTTGGGGGTGTGACAACATAAGTGGGAGTTCGCCAGTAGCTGATGGTGGGGTGAGGATAGGATCCTAGGGGAACCTAGGAAGGGGTTTTAGTGGGAATGATGCGCTCATTAGCGGGTATTTGGAGTACTGATATGAGAAGGTGACTTAGAGGCTTCAGGATAATTATTGAGGAAAGTATGGATAGGTGTGTAAAGTAGTATTGGGCATGTACTACTGAAAGCACATGATCCATACTCAAATCAATGAGAGTCACGAGGATACTAAAAGCACAAAGGATGCGGATTTCTTTGGATACGTTTTCACCATTTGTATGGTTGCTTTTCAGTATGGCGATGAGCATGAGTGGAGTAGGTTTGGGTTCTAGTTTACGCTCAGGTGTTGGTGCTGAGACAATTAATGAGAAGATGCAGGAGTTCATCTCGTCGGAGATCACCCATTGTATTTTGGAGCAGACTCGTATGATCTTCGGTATTGTTACGGAGGGGATCATGGACATTTGAAAAGAGTGTCTAGGCACATTCCGCAATAAGATTATGGCTATTGTTGGAGCTCACACTCTTTCTTTCCGCAATTTCCGTGCTTATGAGGCTCCAGTGTTCTATTGGGAGAAAGACCTCATTGCTAATAGGAGGTGGTTAGAGAACATTGTGAACGCTTTCTGTGACATCCCCAAAATCATGGCCAGAAAAGACCAGTTTTGTTTATACTTTATTTCAAAATCAGAGTAACCTTTTAATAAAAGACTTGTAGAATTTGTCCGAAAAGAATAATATGATAAAGAGTTATCAAAAGCATTTCCTTAGAAATGTATTTCATTAAAAGACTTGGGATGTCATGTTCGATACACTACATAAGTATAAACAATACAATATAAGCCTTACTACATTATTTCATATCTACAGGCCTATATCTGTAATCCCTATCCCAACACATCACAACTATGCTCGAGCATCATTTCCTGTAATACATAAAACTGAGTGGGTCAGGCTTGGGATCCTGGTGAGCACCTAGGGTTTTCAACCCACAATAAATAAGTTTATTAATTTCATCGACCAACAAAAACCCGATTACCCATTCCCGTTATCCTCATATTACGTCCCTAAACACCTATCATAAGGGACCTATCCTAAGGATCATCATCGGGATGGACATTACTGCTAAGGGGCTTCCTCAGCAATAAATGTCCTAAAGGCAACCATGAGGGGGATGGAGTACACCGGTGAACACATCGTTTACAAACACCTATAGGTTGAGAGCCTACCAGCGTTCCACTAGACTCTCTAGAAGAGTTCGTGGTCGTTATCTATACTTCGCTAGATGACTGGACCAACAACAACAACAACATCGAGGCCTCTCATCATTTTATCACACATCATGTTATTACATCTACCCATGTTTTACCCAAACATTTTTGTAGATATAAAATACATATACAGTTTAAATCATTTAAAACTTGTATAAAAATCGTTCATCCAGCATAGATAGCAAGTATAAAAATAATATGCACACATAGCACATAGTTTATATAAAATATTTCATATCTATGTGTAAGATGAAAGTAACTATGCACTCACTTGAAAAGGTGGTGATTTCGAAATCAGACAACGCTTCGCTTCTTAAAAATAATTTCCTTAGATGAAACCTAGTATTATTACCACTAGAGTTTAGTCTATTATTCGCCGAGACTAATTAATAGTCTAGCTATTATTATTATATAAGCAGTAAAAAAAATACTTATATAACCCATAATAATAGCCCAAGTATTTATTATAAGTTCCTAATAACGTTACTATAATTAAATAAAAGTTATATTAAAAATAGCGTAGGCATGGCCCACTTAAAGCGGGTTTTATAGAAAACCAGGCTTTGCTTGGAGCAGCGTTCCCGAGCCAAAAAGTTCTTCTTCTCAGAGTCGTCGAGCACTCCGGGGCTTCCGCCTCGTGCTAGGGAGGTTCCCTAGGCTTTTCGGGGGATTTCGGGGCTAGAGAGAGATTCTAGAGAGAGAGTAAAGAGAAGAAAGAATGCGAAAGGTGTGAAGAAAATGAGGGTTGGAGAGGTGGTATTTATAGGGTGAAATGTGGCTGAACTTCGTGCCACATGTCACCATCTGGTGGCAAGCCTTGGGGAGAAAGCAATGACCATGAGTGTGCCACGTCACCCGTTTTCGCACAGTACACTTCCGACTTCTAAAATCCGTAACTTGCACATAAAAGCTCCGTTTGTGACGTTATTTATATCCACGCGTAGGTAAAAATAATATCTACAACTTTCATTTTGACTCCATCGGCTAATTCTCGACCGATCTTAAATTTAACAGTACGAGGAGATAATACTGTTAAATGTCCGCGTAAAAGTCATAACTTCTACATACGGACTCTGTTTTCGTCTGTCTTTTTACCATTTAGTTCCTATTAATAAGATCTTCTTTTCTCATTTAGGTCGCATAGGCCAAAAACCGATCGATCTAAAATTCGAGTTTCAGGCTATACACTGCTAAGCCGAAACTTCGAAAAATCATAACTTCCTCATACGAAGTCAGATTTGGGCATTCTTTTTATGGACGCTCTCGGTTTAATGTATTCTATGACTTTTGTTTAGTTAGTTAAGTCTAAAACTCGCTCTATCATAAATTCACTATTTACGCTTCTCGGTATTGTGCCGGTTCCATCCAAAATTTCAATGGATCATAACTTCTTCGTTACAACTCGGATTTCGGTGTTCTTTATATCTCTGGAATCCTTGTTTCGACCTCTACAACTTTATGTAAAAATATCAGGTTTATCTCACATTTTAATTTTGACGCTTATTTTTATCCTTTATTTATATACATCTATAAATGAGTAATAAGCACATAAATACACATAATTCACATAATAGTCAAATATTTCATTTTTATTATTTCAGAAAGAGTTACAATAGTTGACCTAGACTATTACATTGTCTAAAAATGTTTAGCCCCGAAACCCAAGCGTTACAATTCTCTGCGACTTAGGATAATTCCGTCCCGGAATCATGCATCAACAAACAGATGTAGGTAGCGACTCATCATGTCACTTTCTATTTCCCAAGTGAGATCCGGCCCATTAGAATGTTTCCATCGGACTAGCACTAAGTTGACCATCTTGTGTCGTAACTTCTTCGTGTTACGGTCAGCAATTGCCTCGGGCTCATCAATCAGTCTCTTGTTCTCATCCATTCTTAAGTCTGAGATTGGAATTATATCAGGAGCTTCTCCGTGAATTTCCTCAAATATCACACATGGAAGGTGTTATGAATACCATCTAGTTCTTCGGGTAATTCGAGCTTGTAAGCTTGGTTCCCAATCTTCTGAAGAACTTTGAACGGTCCAATAAACCTTGGACTCAACTTTCCTTGTTTCCTAAATCTTATAAGTCCCTTCCACGGTGAGACTTTAAGCAAAACCGAATCCCCAACTTTCAAGGTCATTGGTCACCTTTTCTTGTCAGCGTAGCTCTTTTGACGATCCTGAGCTGCTAACATTCTTTCTCTGATCACCTTTAACTTTTCAGCAGTCTCATGGACTATCCCGGGGCCCATAAACTGATTTTCTCCAGCTTCAAGCCAACAAGATGGCGTACGACACTTCTGTCCGTACAACGCTTGATAGGGTCCCATCTTGATGCTCAAGTGGAAACTGTTGTTGTAGGAAAATTCTACCAAAGGTAAGTGCTCATCCCAACTACCTTGGAAATCAAGGGTACACAGTCTTAGAATATCCTCAAGTGTTTGAATCGTTGTTTCACTCTGACCATCAATCTGAGGATGGTAAGCTGTATTTAAACACAATTTTGTACCTAATTCTTCCTGTAGACTTCTCCAGAACCTTGACGTGAAATGACTGTCATAATCTGACACAATTGTTAGAGGAACACCATGAAGTCTTACAATTTCCTTCACGTAAGCATTTGCGAGCTTATCCATAGACCACTTCTCATTGGCTGCTATGAAGTGTGCACTCTTGGTGAAACGATCCACAACCTCCCAAATCATGTCATGACTGTTCTTCGTCCTGGGTAGTTTAGTCACAAAATCCATCGTGATGTCTTCTCATTTACCCATGGGTACAGGTATAGGTTCTAAACTCCTATACGGTTTCTGATGTTGTGCCTTGACTCTCGCACAAGTAACACACTCGGCCACATACTTCGCAACATCGAGTTTCATCATCAGCCACCAGTAGTAGGGTTTTAGGTCCCTATACATTTTAGTGCTACTGGGATGAATCGAGTACATGGTTTTGTGTGCTTCTTCCATCAGAAGATTTCTTATTCCTCCCATTTTTGGTACTCAAATTTGATCTTGGAATACCTTCAACCCTTGGTTGTTTGTACCGAACTCCAATGTTTTCCCCAAACGTTCCTCCTTTCAGTCATTCTTCTCAGAAGCTTCCTCTTGAGCTTTCTTGGTACTTTCCAAAATGGTCGAGACAACTTCAATTCTAAATGCTCTTGGCCTTTTCCTTTCAAGATTAACTTTCTGACTAAGAGCATCAGCGACAACATTGGATTTATCAGGGTGGTAAAGTATCTCACAGTCGTAGTCCTTGAGTAACTCCAGCCAGCATCGTTGTCTCATGTTCAACTCCTTCTGATTAAAGAGATATTGGAGACTCTTATGATCAGTGAACAGCTTGCGCTTTGTGTCGTAGAGTTAATGCCTTCGGATCTTTAGAGCAAATACTACCGCCACCAACTCCAAATCGTGAGTGGGGTAGTTCTTTTCGTGCTCTTTCAATTGTTGAGATGCGTTTGCTATCACTTTTTCTCTTTGCGTCAAAACACAACCCAACCCAACTCCAGATGCGTCACTATTGACCATGAAGTCTTCAACTCCATCGGGTAGAGAAAGTATCGGTGCTTCACATAGCTTCTTCTGCAGCTTCTCGAACACTTCTTCATGCTTTTCATTACACATATATGTAGCTCCTTTATGGGTCAAAGCTGTCATTGGAGATGCTATCGAAAAAAAGCCTTGGATAAATCATCGGTAATATCCAGCTAATCCTAGAAAGCTCTGAATCTTTGTGGGACTTTTTGTTCATTCCCACTTCATTACAGCTTCGATCCTTGCTGGGTCAACCATTATTCCCTCTTGGTTAACCACGTGACCCAAGAACTAGACTTCTCGAATCCAAAAATCACACTTGGAGAACTTAGCATAAAGTTTCTCCTTCTTTAACACCTCCAACACTTCCCGTAGATGCTTGCCATGCTCCTCTTGGCTCTTCGAGTAGATCAGAATGTCGTGGATGAACACTATCAAGAATTTATTAAAGAATGGTTTACAAACCCTGTTCATCAAATCCATGAATGTTGCATGAGCATTGGTTAGTCCAAATGACATAACCAAGAACTCGTAGTGTCCATATCTAGTTCCGAATGCAGTCTTCTCAATATCCTGCTCTCTCACCTTCAATTGATGATATCCTGACCTAAGATCAATCTTCGAAAACTAGCTCGAACCTTGCAGCTGATCGAATAGGTCGCAATCCTTGGAAATGGATACTTGTTCTTCACCGTTTCCATATTCAGCTCTCGGTAATCTATTCACATTCTCATGCTTCCGTCCTTTTTCTTCACGAATAACACCAGAGCTCCCCATGGTGATGAACTAGGTCGAATGAAACCATTATCCAATAGCTCTTGAAGTTGTGTCATAAGCTCCTTCATCTCCTTCGGTGCTAATCGGTATGGTGCTTTCGCTATTGGTGTCTTCCCTGGTAACAAGTCTATTCGGAACTCTACTGTCTATCAGGTGGTAATTCGAGAAGATCTTCAGGAAAAACTTTCGGAAAATCACACACGACTGGTATATTCTGCACCCCCTTCTTTGCCTTCTTAGCATCGATTACGAATGCTAAGTATGATGCACATCCCTTGGAAAAACATTTTTTGGATTTCATTAGTGAGATGATTCCAGAATTTACTCGGCGTTTGTCCCCGTACACCATAAATGACTCTTTTCCGGGTGGGTTTACCCTTACTATCTTCTTCCTGCAAAGAAACTCAGCATCGTTGGTGCTAAGCCAATCCATTCCCAAAAAGATATCCAAACCGTTTAACTCTATGGGTAACAACTCCTCGTGGAATTCGTTTCTATTCAGGTCGATGACGATGTTCCTAAGACGGTTACTAACAGATATGAACTTGCCACTGGAAACTTCCACAATTAGGGCATCATCAAGTTTTTCTATAGGCAATCCTAATATTCCATCAAATTTATGCGACACAACGGAGTAGTTGGCTCCAGAATCAAATAGTATATTTGCAGGAAAATCATTTACAAGAAAGGTACCTGAAGCGACGTCTGCTGCCTCCTTCGCAGCCTCGAGCATCATTTAGAAGGATTTCGCCTTCGACTTCGGTGGTATGTTGGGTCTCTCTACATCCTTCTTCTTTGGGCGGTCCTTCAAAATGTTCCCCTCCTCATTACACCCGTAACATGTCTTCTGGGTGAGGGTACATTCGTTGGCATAGTGCCCTGGTTTTCCACACTTGTAACAAGTGACTCCCCTGTCACATTTCCCAGTGTGCTTCTTCTTGCACTTGTCACACCACTTCGCTTCTGATCCTCCTCCTCTCGAACCAAACTTCGAGAATCTACTCTTCTTATTGGACTTTGAGGATCCATCAAACTTTCATTTTTCACCAACCTCGACCCTTTCCAGACCCCTTTCTTTCTGCTGGGTCTCGACATTTTTAGCTGCTCGAACAACTAATTTCAGTGTAGTTGCCATCTTGACTGTTGGGCCAAAGTCAGTGGGCAATCCGTTCGCAAACCTCTCAATTTTGGAGAGTTCGGTTGGTACTAGGTACATAAACAACTTCATATTCTCTGTGAATGCATTAGCGTAGTCGTCGACGCTCAATCTTCCCTTCCTCAAGTTTTGGAACTCATTGTTCAGGTCAATCAGATCTATCTCTGAACAATATTGCATCTTCTATTGTTCCAAGAACTTTTCCCATGACATTTCTAGAGCTTCTCCTCGTGGTATTGTATCCGCCAATAGTTTCCACCAGCTCAAGACTCCAGTTTTCAGTTTGTCTTACAACGAAGACGGTTTTCTATCTTCTCGTTGTAGTCGCAGCTTTCAAGCACCATCTCCATCTCGGAGATCCAATCCATTATCTCCACAGGCTTAGGGATTCCTGAGAGACTTGGTGGTTTTGTAGCCAATAAATTCTTGTACATCCAACCATCCTTGTTGTTGTTCCTCTTCTGGCGAACCCTTTGCTCACCTTGAGTCCCTACTTGACTCCCTTACCAGCTGTAGTTCCCTTCCTCAGATTACTCGGGAATTGGCTCGGTCCGCTCAATGTGTATGATAGGTTCATCCCTATTTTTGCGGAGCATCTGTCTCATTTCTTCCCTTTGTTCAGCTATCATAGCCCGAATCATGGCTTGAACTCCAGCCATGGTGACTGACTCAGGTGCAGCTCCTACTACAACAGGTATTTGTTGAATCATTGGGGGTTGATTCCTACTCTCATTCGCATTCCCAGCTCTATTGCGGGTTCTTGTCATTTTGATCTATACACCGAATAAGGTGAATTTAGATCTTTATTTAGGATAGATGTCTAAATCATCCTTATCACTCCGAAACATTTATATGCTAGTTCTAATATTGTAGTCGTACGTGTAGAATCCTAAACACATAAGGTTTCGAGATCCGGTCAGCAACAGACCATAGATCCAAACAAATAACATCATATTAGGCACAAAGCATTTAGCACATGAAAGCATTTTAGGCACAATTCCTAAAATAAGCTAGTGTTCACATCTCACAATCATCGCTTAGCATTCTAAGTCTAAGTCTAGAAATCCTACAAATTCCTAGTTCGCTTAAACTAATTCTCTAATACCAACTGCGACATCCCTAAAATCACGGCCAGAAAAGACCGGTTTTGTTTACACTTTATTTCAAAATCAGAGTAAGCTTTTAATAAAATAGTTGCGGAATTTGTCCCAAAACAATAATATGATAAAGAGTTATTAAAAGCATTTCCTTATAAATGTATTTCATTAAAAGACTCAGGATGTCATGTTCGATACAGTACATAAGCATAAACAATACAATATAAGCCTTACTACATTATTTCATATCTACAGGCATATATCCGTAATCCCTCATCCCAACACATCAGAACTATGCTCGAGCGCCACTACCTGTAATACATAAAACTGAGTGGCTCAGGCTTGAGAGCCTGGTGAGCACATAGGGTTTTCAGCCCACAATAAATAAGTTTATTAATTTCATCGACCAACAATAACCCGATTACCCGTTTTCGTTATCCTCACATTACGTCCCTAAACACTTATCATAAGGGCCCTATCCTAAGGATCATCATCGGGATGGATATTACTGCTAAGGGGGTTCCTCAGCAGTAAATGTCCTAAAGGCAACGATGATGGGGATGGAGGACACCGGTGAACACATCGTTCACAAACACCTACAGGTTGCAAGCCTACTAGAGTCTGTGGTCGTCATCTATACTCCGCTAGATGACTGGATCAACAACCAAAACATCGAGGCCTCTCATCATTTTATCACACATCGGTTTATTACATCTACCCATGTTTTACCCTAACATTTTTGTAGCTATAAAATACATATACAGTTTAAATCATTTAAAACTTGTATAAAAATCGTTCATCCAGCATAGATAGCAAGTATAAAAATAATATGCACACATAGCACGTAGTTTATATAAAATACTTCATATCTATGTGTAAGATGAAAGTAACTATGCACTAACTTGAAAAGGTGGTGATTCCGAACTCAAACAGCGCTACGCTTCTTAAAAATAATTTCCTTAGACGAAACCTAGTATTATTACTACTAGAGTTTAGTCTATTATCCGCCGAGACTAATTAATAGTCTAGCTATTATTATTATATAAGCGTAAAAAAAATACTTATATAACCCATAATAATAGCCCAAGTATTTATTATAAGTTCCTAATAACGTTACTATAATTAAATAAAAGCTATATTAAAAATAGCGTAGGCATAGCTCATTTACAGTGGGTTTTATAGAAAACCAGGCTTTGCTTGGAGCAGCGTTCCCGAGCCAAAAAGCTCTTCTTCTCAGAGCCATCGAGCACTCTGGAGCTTCCGCCTCGTGCTAGGGAGGTTCCCTAGGCTTTTCGGGGGATTTCGGGGCTAGAGAGAGATTCTAGAGAGAGAGTAAAGAGGTAAAAGAATGGGAAAGGTGTGAAGAAATTGAGGGTTGGAGAGGTGATATTTATCGGGTGAAATGTGGCTAAACTTGGTGCCACATGTCACCATCAGGTGGAAAGCCTTGGGGAGAAAGCAATGACCATGATTGTGCCACGTCACCTGTTTTCGCACAGTACACTTCCGACTTCTAAAATTTATAACTTTCACATACGAGCTCCATTTCTGACGTTCTTTATATACACGCGTAGGTAAAAATAAGATCTACAACTTTCATTTTGACTCTGTCGGCTAATTCTCGACCGATCTTAAATTTAACAGTACGAGGAGATTATACTATTAAATATCCACGTAAAATTCATAACTTCTACATACGTACTCTGTTTTCGTCTGTCTTTTTACCGTTTAGTTCCTATTAATGATATCTTCAATTCTCATTTAGGTCGCATAGGCCAAAAACTGCTCGATCTAAAATTCGAGTTTCGGGCTATACACTGCTAAGCCGAAACTTTGAAAAATCATAACTTCCTCATACGAAGTCAGATGTAACATCCGGATTTTACCAGGTATAATGTAAGTTTAATTGTGTTATTTTGAAAGAGGGACTCGGCGAGTTGGGGCTCAGACTCGCCGAGTAGGGACGCGGGATTGAGCGAAGGTGCGCGCTTGGACTCGGCGAGTCCAGGGTATGGACTCGGCGAGTCTGCGCTGTGTTATGAAACCCTAAATCCCCGGGTTTGTGGCCTATTTAAGGGGCCTTATGGTCGTCATTTGCGCTCATCCAACCCCCCCAGAGTGTGTCCCTAGAGTTCTTGAGCGTTTGGTGAAGGATTGAGAGCAAATCTTGACCTTGTGAGTGTTGTTTAGCAAGAAGAAGGAGGCTCTAGGCAAGAAGAGGCAAAGGAGGTTGCTATTTCGTGGATTTGGAGCTTGGATCATCACTTTAGAGGTAATATTTTCGGACCATTTTCTGTTTGGTGAAACTTGATGCAAGTTAGGGCTTAATATGACCATTTATGGGGTGATTTGGTGCCCTTTTGTTCCCTCTTTGAGTTGAGACCATGGATCTGGATCCATTGAGGTCCAGAGGGCCTCACTCATCAAGCTTTATGGGTGGAAATGGAGTCATTGGCCTTGTGTTGAAGTATTAGAGTCAAAAACATCATTTGTGATCATGTAGAGGTTATTTATGCATCAAGATTGTGACTTTACGTGCTAAATAAGCATGGGGGGACTGGATCTATGGATTAGTGGACTGGATCTGGCCTTTAGAGCAAGATTGAGTCAGTGCATGGAACGGACTCGCCGAGTCCGAAGAACAGACTCGGCGAGTAGCTTGAATGTTGCACGACCACTTAGCGAGTGGCCTCGCCGAGTTGGGATGAGTGAACTCAGCGGGTCAAGGGGGAGTCAGGATGGACAGGTGGACCGAGTCAAACCGGACTCGCCGAGTCGTTCTTGAGACTCGGCGATTTGAGTCGTGGTGGCCCCACAACTCGTGCCAGGTGGAGCTCGTCGAGTTGGGAAGGGATGCTCGACGTGTCAAGAGAGGATTCCAGGGAAATTGGTGATTGCGCTCAGACTCGCCAAGTCGCTATAGTGCACTCGCCGAGTCCGGTCAAGTTGACCGTTGACCAGCGTTGACCTAGATTGTCCTGTTATGGTATGGTCAACCCTAGTTGGGAAAGTGTTAATTAGAGATATATTGTGCTATAGGGGGACTTCAGCTCGGCAGATCGAGTGTTTAGCGATTTCAGGGTTACGGTTTACCGAGACACACGAGGTGAGTCTTCTCACTATACTTTACCTTGAGTAGGTAACCAGAGTTATGTGTTAGAGTATTTGTATGCCATGTATGTTATGTGTTGTACTGCATTACTTTTATGTGTTTGATGCTGTGCATGTTTACAGAGCTAGAACCGGAAGGTTCACAGAGTTAGAACCTGAGGGTTCACAGAGTTTGGGTGCACGGACCCACAGAGTTATAGCCTCGAGTGGCTAATATGTGTTATATGTAGTATTTTGGGAACTCACTAAGCCTTGTGCTTACAGTGTTGATGTTATTTGTTTCAGGTACTAGTGACGACCGTGGGAAGGCGCCGGCTTGATCCGTACACACACGTTTGGAGCTTGACATTTTGATCTTGGGATTTTGTAATATATTGTTGAACAATTAAAAAGGGGTTGTTTTTATGAATATTGATGGAATTATGCTTTTATAAAAATCGAAAATTTTGTTTGAAAAATTCAGTGTTACAAATTGGTATCAGAGCCTTGGTTTGAGGGATTCGGGTACACCTTCGGGGGTATTTGAACTCAAACTGAGGAAATGAAGAGATATTTTCAAAATAAAAACCAAAATTTTCTAAGAGTAAAGGGTTTTCCAGGAAGAAACGTGTGTACGATCAGTCAGCGCCCGAACGGTGAATTCCCAAAATATCTTTTGTTATGTAATAACTATTATTGTGATGTGTGTGCATGCTAGAGTAGGCTAGGTATTGCTGATAGGGCTAGAGTGGCCTGTTTTGTGATGCCTTAGCTTAGGGAATGGTGAGCTGCTATGAGACGCTGAGAGTAATTAGGTAGCAGCTAGGGTTTGTGTGAGATCTGTTTAGAGAGATTTAAGTATAATAGAGTACTTGGGGACTGGGATCCGAAGAGGACGATTTGGAGTGTGTACCGAGACGGCGCGGACAGTAGTATTGGGCCCGTACTACTAAAAGCACCGGAGCGGTACACAGTTCAAATAAGAATCTGGGGATGCCAAGAATCAAGGAGGGGTGGATTGTTGAATGTAAGAGTGTCCGAGTGAATTCTAATTATCGCATGTTGTATTTCAGAGGTTGATCATGGTGAGGACACGACACATGCCGGAGGATGTCGGATCTAGTGATGAGGACATTCGACAGATCATTCATGAGGAGGTGGCTGCGGTCATCAGAGCCAAGATACCAGATATGTTCGGGTCTATTAAGACCGCTTTGATTGAGACGTTTGACGAGCACTATGCCGCTCTTTCTGAGGCTGCGGTTGCAGCAGCTACCGCACCGATTGCTGCGGCGAGACCCCAGGGAGGTGATGCGATGTTGTTCAGGGAGTTCAACAGCACCAAGCCACCAGAGTTTGATGGTACGCAGGACCCGGTGGCAGCTATGAGGTGGATATCTGATATGGAGGGATGCTTCTTCACTTGCTCGTCCCCTGAGCATTTGAAGGTTCGGTTCGCATTGAACCAGCTTCTCTTGGGAGCGAAGGACTGGTGGAAGTTTGTGACTGCGCATTTCACACAGACTGAGCTTTCGGCAGTGACCTGGGAGAGGTTCACTTCCATGTTCCGAGATGAGTATGTTCCTCAGGTGGAGAGGGAACGTCTGGCGCAGGAGTTTCTGACCCTCAAGCAGGGTACCGAGTCGGTTACAGCGATTACGAGGATGTTCCAGGAGAGGGCGATGTTTTGCCCTGAGCACGTGTCCTCCGAGCAGGCACGTATGAGCCGTTATCTGAGCATTTTGAGGCGGGATATTCGGGAGTTCGCTGCGAACTCCTCGTACCGGACATTTGCCGAGCTTCAGGCAAATGCTCGGAAGAGGGAGATTGAGCTTGAGACTCAGGCCAGGGAGGAGGCGGAGTCTATGGGGAGGGATCGGCGACCGGCACAGTCCCAGCCGGCAGCCAAGCGGGCCAAGCCCGCTGATCCCAGACCCGGGAGCCAGAAGGGCCGCACTTGTGGGAAGTGCGGCAAGGGTCACGATGGCGCCTGTCGGGCAGGGTCTTGCTACAAATGTGGCAAGGAGGGGCACATGGCTAAGGACTGCCCCAAGGGATTTGCAGTGTGCTTCCACTGCAACTAGACTGGACACCGGAAGGCGGAGTGTCCGCTGCTGCGCGGAGCATCTCAGGGGTCTGCTCCCGCCGCCATCAGAGCTACTGCTGCAGAGAGTCGGCCCGTGAAGGCCGAGGCACCGAGGGCTCGGGGGAGAGCCTTCCAGCTGACTGTGGAAGAGGTTCGCACCGCGCCCGACGTTGTGGCTGGTATGTTTCCTTTTCATTATTGTTTATGGTGTTGAGATATTATGCTTATATCATGCTATGCTTAGGTACCTTCCTTGTGAATTCTGTACCTGCTTTAGTGTTATTTGACTCGGGTGCGAGTCGATCTTTTGTGTCCTTGGCATTTAGTCAGCGCATCAGTGTTAGTCGTGGAGTATTGAGTCGGCCTCTGCGGGTTTCCATAGCCGCCGACAGGGTGATTTGTGCTACATAGGTCTTCCGGGGATGTGTATTGGAGATATTCGGGGTCGAGTTTCCGATCGACCTGATTCCGATTGTGATGGGTGATGTTTGTGTTATAGTGGGCATGGATTGGTTGAGCCGATTGGGTGCGGTTATCGATTGCGAGCGACAGCTGGTGACTATACGAGATCCTAGTGGGGGAGTTCTTTCAGTGTACGGCGAGGGTACACGTTCTGGATCAGCCTTTTGTTCGGCTGCTAGGGCGAGACAGTGTTTACAGCAGGGCTGTAAGGGTTATGTAGCGTATGTGATGGATACGCGAGTGATCTCCGAGAGACCGAGCTCTGTGGAGGAAGTTCCGGTGGTGCGGGAGTTTCCAGATGTATTTCCCGAAGAGTTACCAGGAGTGCCTCCCGCGAGGCAAGTGGAGTTTGGCATCGATTTGGTTCCGGGGGCCGCACCTATTGCTAAGGTGCCGTATCGCCTTGCGCCTCCAGAGATGCAGGAGTTGCTGGGGAAGGGGTTTATTCGGCCGAGTAGCTCGCCGTGGGGAGCACCCATCTTGTTTGTGAAGAAGAAGGATGGCTCGCATCGCATGTGTATTGATTACCGAGAATTGAATAAGCTGACGGTCAAGAACCGTTACCCGCTGCCGAGGATCGACGATTTATTCGATCAGCTACAGGGAGCATCTTGGTTCTCCAAGATTGATTTGAGGTCGGGCTATCATCAGGTGAGAGTGCGGGACGAGGGCGTCCAGAAGACAGCATTCAGGACACGTTATGGGAATTATGAGTTTGTGGTGATGCCTTTCGGGCTCACTAATGCCCCGGCTGTGTTCATGGACCTCATGAACAGGGTATGTTGGCCGATGTTGGATCGGTCGGTGATTGTTTTCATTGATGATATTCTGGTATATTCGAGATCTAGTGAGCAGCACGAGGAGCATCTGAGGGAGGTGCTTGGGGTTTTGAGAGCGGAGAAGCTTTACGCAAAGTTCTCCAAGTGCGATTTCTGGTTACGGGAGGTCCAGTTTCTGGGACATCTCGTTAACCAGAAGGGGATATTGGTCGATCCGGCCAAGGTTGACGCAGTGATGAGGTGGGAGGTGCCGAGGTCACCTTCTGAGATACGGAGTTTTCTCGGGTTGGCAGGGTATTATCGGAGATTTATTAAGGATTTCTCCAAGATTGCGGTTCCCCTCACCAGATTGACCTGGAAGGGTGTGGCATTTGCATGGGGTCCCGAGCAGCAGACCTCCTTTGAGACGCTTCGCCAAAGGTTGTGTGAAGCTCCAGTATTAGCCCTTCCGGAAGGTATGGGAGGTTTTGTGGTATTCTGTGATGCATCGATCCTAGGATTGGGAGCGGTATTGATGCAGAAGGGTCATGTGATAGCTTATGCATCGAGGCAGTTGAAGCCTCACGAGACGAGGTACCCCACACATGATTTGGAGTTGGGGGCAGTGGCGTTCGCCCTCAAGATTTGGCGGCACTACTTGTATGGGGTTCGTTGTACGATTTACACGGACCATAAGAGTTTGAAGTACTTGATGGATCAGCCTAACCTAAATATGCGGCAGAGGAGGTGGTTAGATGTGGTCAAGGACTATGATTGTGAGATCTTGTACCACCCGGGCAAGGCTAATGTGGTAGCCGACGCGTTGAGCCGCAGGGCGGAGAGTACTCCCCTGCGAGATGTATGTTTGAGATTGACCGTGATGACTCCAGTTCTGGACGCCATTCGTGGGGCTCAGGCCGAGGCCGTGCGTCCGGAGATGCAGAAGAGAGAGCGGGTTGTTGGGATGGTTTCTGAGTTTGTATCGGATAGTCGAGGCCTTATGACTTATCAGGGCAGGATCTGGGTACCGTTTGTGGGCGGTACCCGTGCTACATTGATGGAGGAGGCTCATAGATCGAAATTTTCGATCCACCCCGGGGCCACGAAGATGTATTTGGATCTAAGGAAGGAGTATTGGTGGCCCTGTATGAAGAGGGATGTAGCATGGTTTGTCGAGAGGTGTTTGACCTGTCGAAGGGTAAAGGCCGAACACCAGAGACCGCATGGCAAGTTGCAGCCATTGGAGGTTCCCGAGTGGAAGTGGGAACAGATCACTATGGACTTTATCACCAAATTGCCGAGGACTGCCAGAGGAGTTGATGCAATTTGGGTGATTGTGGATAGATTGACAAAGAGCACTCACTTTCTTGCCATCAGTGAGAGTTCTTCAGCAGAGAAGTTGGCGGAGGTTTACGTGAGGGAGGTTGTATCTCGGCATGGGGTGCCGATCTCGATTATTTCAGACCGCGATGTGCGTTTCACTTCCCGTTTTTGGAAGAAATTTCATGAGGAATTGGGTACTAAGTTGCATTTTAGTACCGCATACCACCCCCAGACCGACGGTCAGAGTGAGCGGACGATACAGACACTCGAGGACATGCTTCGAGCTTGTGTATTGGATTTTGGGGGTAGTTGGGACTCGTATTTGCCTCTTGCGGAGTTTTCCTACAATAACAGCTATCATTCGAGCATTGGTATGCCGCCCTTTGAGCTGTCATATGGTAGGAGGTGTCGGACTCCCATATGTTGGGGAGAGGTTGGGCAAAGGGTAATGGGCAGTACAGAGATCGTGAATCAGACGACAGAGCAGATACGGCTGGTCAGGCAGAGGTTATTGACCGCTCAGAGCCGGCAGAAGAGTTACGCGGATGGGCGCCGGTCCGAGTTGGAATTTCAAGTCGGCGACTTTGTTCTCCTGAAGGTCTCTCCTTGGAAAGGAGTGATCCGGTTCAGGAAGAGGGGCAAATTGGGACCCCGGTTTATTGGCCCGTTTCGTGTGATCGCCAGGGTGGGCTGGGTAGCCTATCGGCTGGAGTTACCAGCAGAGTTGGGACAGATTCACAACACTTTTCATGTATCGCAGCTGAGGAAATGTATAGCCGATGAGTCGACAGTGGTTCCACTTGAGGATATTCAGGTTGATGCGAGCCTGAACTATGCGGAGAGACCAGTGGCTATTAGGGATCGGAAGATCAAGGTTTTGAGGAACAAGGAGGTACCTCTGGTATTGGTTTAGTGGCAACATCGGAAGGGATCAGAGATGACCTGGGAGCCGGAGGGTATGATGCGTGAGCAGCATCCGGAGCTGTTTTAGAGCGGGACTTCGAGGGCGAAGTCCAGTTCTAGTGGGGGAGAGTTGTAACATCCGGATTTTACCAGGTATAATGTAAGTTTAATTGTGTTATTTTGAAAGAGGGACTCGGCGAGTTGGGGCTCAGACTCGCCGAGTAGGGACGCGGGATTGAGCGAAGGTGCGCGCTTGGACTCAGCGAGTCCAGGGTATGGACTCGGCGAGTCTGCGCTGTGTTATGAAACCCTAAATCCCCGGGTTTGTGGCCTATTTAAGGGGCCTTATGGCCGTCATTTGCGCTCATCCAACCCCCCCAGAGTGTGTCCCTAGAGTTCTTGAGCGTTTGGTGAAGGATTGAGAGCAAATCTTGACCTTGTGAGTGTTGTTTAGCAAGAAGAAGGAGGCTCTAGGCAAGAGGAGGCAAAGGAGGTTGCTATTTCGTGGATTTGGAGCTTGGATCATCACTTTAGAGGTAATATTTTCGGACCATTTTCTGTTTGGTGAAACTTGATGCAAGTTAGGGCTTAATATGACCATTTATGGGGTGATTTGGTGCCCTTTTGTTCCCTCTTTGAGTTGAGACCATGGATCTGGATCCATAGAGGTCCAGAGGGCCTCACTCATCAAGCTTTATGGGTGGAAATGGAGTCCTTGGCCTTGTGTTGAAGTATTAGAGTCAAAAACATCATTTGTGATCATGTAGAGGTTATTTATGCATCAAGATTGTGACTTTACGTGCTAAATAAGCATGGGGGGACTGGATCTATGGATTAGTGGACTGGATCTGGCCTTTAGAGCAAGATTGAGTCAGTGCATGGCACGGACTCGCCGAGTCTGAAGAACAGACTCGGCGAGTAGCTTGAATGTTGCACGACCACTTAGCGAGTGGCCTCGCCGAGTTGGGATGAGTGAACTCAGCGGGTCAAGGGGGAGTCAGGATGGACAGGTGGACCGAGTCAAACCGGACTCGCCGAGTCGTTCTTGAGACTCGGCGATTTGAGTCGTGGTGGCCCCACAACTCGTGCCAGGTGGAGCTCGTCGAGTTGGGAAGGGATGCTCGACGTGTCAAGAGAGGATTCCAGGGAAATTGGTGATTGCGCTCAGACTTGCCGAGTCGCTATAGTGCACTCGCCGAGTCCGGTCAAGTTGACCGTTGACCAGCGTTGACCTAGATTGTCCTGTTATGGTATGGTCAACCCTAGTTGGGAAAGTGTTAATTAGAGATATATTGTGCTATAGCGGGACTTCAGCTCGGCAGATCGAGTGTTTAGCGATTTCAGGGTTACGGTTTACTGAGACACACGAGGTGAGTCTTCTCACTATACTTTACCTTGAGTAGGTAACCAGAGTTATGTGTTAGAGTATTTGTATGCCATGTATGTTATGTGTTGTACTGCATTACTTTTATGTGTTTGATGCTGTGCATGTTTACAGAGCTAGAACCGGAAGGTTCACAGAGTTAGAACCTGAGGGTTCACAAAGTTTGGGTGCACGGACCCACAGAGTTATAGCCTCGAGTGGCTAATATGTGTTATATGTAGTATTTTGGGAACTCACTAAGCCTTGTGCTTACAGTGTTGATGTTATTTGTTTCAGGTACTAGTGACGACCGTGGGAAGGCGCCGGCTTGATCCGTACACACACGTTTGGAGCTTGACATTTTGATCTTGGGATTTTGTAATATATTGTTGAACAATTAAAAAGGGGTTGTTTTTATGAATATTGATGGAATTATGCTTTTATAAAAATCGAAAATTTTGTTTGAAAAATTCAGTGTTACATCAGATTTGGGCGTTCTTTTTATGGACGCTCTCGGTTTCACGTATTCTATGACTTTTGTTTAGGCCATTAAGGCTAAAACTCGCTCTATCATAAATTCACTATTTACGCTTCCTGGTATCGTGCCGGTTCCATCGTGAAACTTCAACGGGTCATAACTTCTTCGTTACAACTCGGATTTCGGCGTTCTTTATATCTTCGAAATCCTTGTTTCGACCACCACAACGTTTTGTAAAGATATCCAGTTTATCTCATATTTTGATTTTGACGCTTATTTTTATCATTTATTTTATTATACGTTTGTAAATGAGTAATAAGCACATAAATACACATAATTCACATAATACTCAAATATTTCATTTTTATTATTTCAGAAAGAGTTACAATAGTTTACCTAGACTATTACATTATCTAAAAATGTTTAGACCCAAAACCCAGGTGTTACACTTTCCGATGACCTTCTACCCTAACGGATCGAAGGTCAAATTTTCATCTTGTATTTTGAAAGACAGAGCTCGTGACTAGTGAGAGGAGGTAAATTTCACTTTTGGGAGGCGAGGCCATTGATACGTTGACTTGGGATGAGTTTGTGACCCGGTTCAGGGTGGTGTTTGCACCAACGATCAAGGTGCAGCAGTTGGCGAGAGAGTTTCAAGACATGCATCAGGCTATTGAAACTGTGGCGGAGATCACCTCCAAGTTTGGGGATAGAGCTCTACTAATTCCACAATATGCTGAAATGAGGAGATGTAGAAGAATCGGTACCATGAAATTTTGAGGGTGGATATTAGGGAATTTCTTAGCTTTTGATCTCGTTATACATTGGAGGACTTGATTGTTACAGCCTGAGATCGGGAGATCAACTTGGATACTTTAGAAATAGCAAGACATATCTGGTATAGACAATTAGGGGTCATGCAAAGAGATCCAAGACATTCGATCAACGATTGAGAGGCCAGCAGATCCGAGGTCATTATGGCACATGCGGGAAATAACATGATGGGGTATGTCGATTTAGGGGTATCGCTTGTTGTAAGTGAGGCGGGATTGGTCATGTCAGCAGGCATTGCACCCAAATCTAGTCTAATATGTTTCCACTGCAACTAGGTGGGGCACAAGAAGTCTGATTGTCTGGGATTTTCAGGTGGAGCGATGTGGGCACCAGCTCCATCCACTTTGAGGATTATAGATGGCCATGAGGGTATAGTGGAGGCTCCCATGGTGAGGAGCCAAGAATTTTAGATGTAGATAGAGGAGATCTAAGTTCCAACTAGTGATGTCACACGTATATATTGTATTTATTTCCTTCATGCTCATATTATTATTTCATGCTTATGATTATTCAATATTGTGTGTGAGACATTATGTTTGGTTTATTTAAGTCTCTACCTAGTAATTATAATTTCCCTATGATGTTCTACTTATGATATTTTGAGAATCTTCATATGTCAGTTTTCATACTGAGAGTCGTACCTAGAGGGTATTTGAGTGAGACATTTTAGGGCTTCGATGTGGGAGACATCGACCAACAACATTGCAAACCTTAAATAAAGGAAATTGAGTGTTCTGCTGGGAGAACCAGCAGGCATATTTATTTTTGGTAGCTTAGCTAGGTGTCCGAGGAAGCCGCAGTGTGAACGTGTCATATTTAAATGAAGGTCGTGGGATTGGTGATGTGTGATTTTTATATAAATAATTTTATTCAACAAGTTTTAAGTTTACAAAACTGAATTTATCGCAACCGGACCAACATACACTATGCATTGAACCTAATCGTGTAATACTATAGTTGTAGTAAGAACAGATGCCGAACAAAAGGGGAAAGGTGGTGAATTAATTTTACAATTTTTGATCATAGGTTACACATAACACATAAGAAATAAGAGGAATTTTATTAAATACTTTCAATACCACTTGAAAACAAATATCGATAAACTGACTGGAAGACATTATTCACCTATTCCTAATATGACTAGTGTCATGGTCACGACTACTAATCCTTTGATTTCAAATACAACTATTAGTTCATTGATCAAGTGAACAAACAATCATCCAATCAATAATTAGTTCATATTAAGCAAGATTTGATCTTATTTAACCCTAATGGTCATAGGAATTAAATCATGTCGAGAATGTTCATTCTGCTCATGCACACACATTAAAGTTCTTCATTTTATTTCCAAACCCTATGTATTGGTCAAAACTCTAGTCATAATCATCAATGATCACTGGACAACTATGATTCAAATTAACATAGCTAGATGGTCATCTAAACTCTATTAATTCAACAATAGGAAACAAAAGAACATTTTTTTAACATATATAGATCTTCAATCAAACTTGACAACATAAATTAAACAAGAATAATCAATACAAATAACAATTAAACCATATATTCAAATATTCATTCAATCATAAACACAAAGTAAAAGGTTTTAACACCTAAATTAGAAGGTAAACACATAGTGGAATCACAATGGAATGCTAACCATGGTCACGATAACAAACCACATGAACTCCGACATGAATCCGCTATCTAATCCCTTAGATCTTCGCTCGTTTCAGCTTAACGGCCTTCTAGCTGCCTTTCAGGCCCTCAAAACAGTTTCTCTAGGGTTTCTTGACGAACAAGGATCAATAAAAGTCGTATATCCACCCTAAAAATCTTCCAGATTTTGAAAGTATATAGATTCCCCAAAATTTGACCACCACGGCATGGTAAGGGCACCACATCGTGGTCCTCGTGTATATCCCGTATTTTCCAAGTCAGTCTCAATGATTGCGGGGTTTCGATTTACCACGTTGTCGTGGTGTCGCCACGTCGTGGTAATCAGAAATTAGAATGTTCTCAGAACATGAATGTCGTGTGAAATTTTTTTCTAGTTTTCAGATCATTTTGAATCTCCTCAAATGGAGTTAGGAGTCATGATATATGGCCAAAACACTGATGATGGGTCAAACTGTCCAGCAACATCCTTTTTGTGTGTTTTTAGCTGCTTTCGCCTCCTTTTGCATTTTAGCTCCTATTTTAACTATATTTGAACATTTCAAAACATATTAAGTATCTTTCGTTTCTAAATAATATAAAAAACATAATATAAAATAAAGCGAAAACGTCATAAATATATGCATAAAATAGACGTTATCAAACTACCCCACACTAGCCTTTTGCTTACCCCCATGCAAAACTAACTTTTAATTTACCAATATCGCATAAGACAATCCATTTTTAGCATCTCCATTACTCCAAGACCGCAATGCATGTATTTGTGTCTAAATTTTCCTAAGAACCTCCCCAATCATAAATACTTACAATCTTCATAAACACTTGCCCACTTCTTTTAAACAACGCTCATTTTATGCGTCCTTCCGAATCCGTCCCTAGAAAACTTTCTTTACCTCAATGTATTATTGGTTAAACCCCTAATCATATATATGAAAAAATAACCTAAAAAATAAAAAATAAAATAAATAACTTGGCACATATCGCCTTGTTCTGGAGTCTTTGATAATTTGGAGTTTTTCATAATATTTCTTGATCTTCATAGCTTTGTAGACTCTTTCAAACTTTGCAACTTGTTTTTCTTTTATCTTTCTTTTTTCAACAATTTTTTCAATTTTTTTATTTTCTCGCTTTTTTCACTCAAAACTAAAAATCCTAAAAACATATGCTTAAGCAAGGGAACTTAACTTCAACCCTTTTTTGTTAGAGATATTACTCTAATATGCAATGACTACAAGCTCCCTTGGATATATTTCTGCTACATGATGCTAAACATATTGTGGCCCTCCAACAAAACAAGGTCATGTTTTTGTTCCATGATTTCATTAGGATAGGGAATCCATAAATACAATATAATATATATTGGCTCAAATAAACATTGATGTCAAAGATGGATTCATACATACCATACAAGATTTGTCTACGACATATGTAGTCATGATTATGTCACTTGCAGCAACATCAGGTGCGTTCCATAGTTTTAACTTATTAGACTTATGGTGTAGGTGTACTTAAAACGTGAACAACTTTCAGACTGGTTATAAGAAATTTTATCTCGTTCAGCCAACAACTAAATTGATTTCTGTTAACCTTTTCCATTTTCTAAAATTTAGAACTCACGCCCCTAACCAATTCTATAGCTATCGATATTCCTTACAAATCACATATTTTTAATCTTAGATTTTACGATTATAATAATAATAAAAAAAATACTTGGATAATTCGATAACTCTCTATATGTAACATTTTCCCAAATTTGTGATTTCGACTAAAAAAGATAATTGTCATACATGAGTAAGTATATTCATATGTGAATAAATATGTGCCTATTCATATGTGATTATTCATATATGAATATGACAGTTGGTGCCAGAGGTGGAGGCGGTAGCGATGACAGTGGTGGTAGAGGTGCTGGTGCTGGCGGTGGCAGCAGTTGTAGAGATGGTGGTGGTAGAGGTAGCTGAGGTGGTGGTGGCAGTGCTGGTGGTCATGTCGGTGGGTCTTAGAGGAGGTTTTGCTGACGATCACAATAACCATTAAGGTGGAGATAGTGATGGTGGAATATATATATATATATATATATATATATATATATATATATATATATATATATATAGAGAGAGAGAGAGAGAGAGAGAGAGAGAGATAGATAGATAGAGATAGAAGAATGATCATTTGAGAACTCAAAGTTTTCTGAGAACCGATTGTAAAGTCGTTAGATCAAAATAATAAAAGGCTAGGATGATTTGTGGCGTTTTTGTAAATACTTTAAGAAGAAGAACATGGGGGCATCATACTTATTATGAATCAGGGGAATTTTAGTAAACAAATAATTCAAAACCCGATCATTAATTTGAATCATGTCAACCCCCACCTACCTCTCTCTCTCTCTCTCTCATTCCGACTCCTATCATCGCATCGCCTCCACCTCCTCGTCGGAGATGACGTCTTCATCCGTTAAAACCCAATGTTCTGCAACTTGCAATCTCTATAAATAATGTTATTCAGGCCCAACAGCGCAACTTTTATGGCGCAAGTTATGAATGTTGATAATCCTCACCGTGAAACATTACAAAATTACTTCGAGTGTTGGATCTGCAATCAAAATTCCTACCTTGAAGAACTTATCTCTGTCTCTAATAACCACAACCCGACCGAAAATGACGACGCCGAACGGATTCCGTTAATCGAGAGAGTTATCAGGCATTACAGGCAGTACTACCAGGCGACATCAAATTAGGAGAAACGAGATGTGATATCGATGTTTTCACCTACGTGGCGAAGCAAGCTGGAGGATGCGTTTTTGTGGATCGTAGGATGGCGGCCGACGTTTGCAATCCATCTTTTGTACACAAAATCAGGAATTCAATTAGAGGCTAAAATCGGTGATCTAATTCGTGGATTGAAGACTGGAGATCTAGGATATTTGTCACCAAACCAGATGAATTGAATCGACGACAAAGTAGATACTTAGAAGTAACTTTCATTCTTGATAAGGTTTGATTTTAGCTGCACTTTTGGGTTTATCTGCCTTCTTTTCCATGGCCGAGACTTCGATCAACACTCTTTCACCTTGGAAGGTTTCTATCTCGTGTTTGATTACCTACATTGATATACTGGTTCCTCAATATAGTATTTTGTTCACAGGTGAGAGAGTTAGATGAAAATTGTGTCTTCAAGCTCCTTCGTATTGATATCACACGATTCCTCACCACCATTCTCATTGGTACAACGTAAACCTTAAAATTTCTTTTTGTTTCCAATTCAATCTTCTTATTAACAATCATAGTCTTGTTTCTAGTGTAGTTAACATCGGAGCTACTGCACTTTTCACTAAAGCAGCAACAATAGTGTTTGGTGAAGCTGGTGTTAGTGCTGCAACTGGTGTCATGAGTGTATGTATCCAAAAACCTAATTTTCAAATCAATACAATCAAATTTCATCTTAAATACCTAAATTATTTTGTTTTTAATTTAGTTTCAGGTTGTTGTATTACTTCTCACTGAAATCACTCCCAAAAGTATAGTTGTTCATAATGCTACTACTGTTGCTAGGGCTGTGGTAAGCGAATTTATTTGCATCTTCGTAACAAAAAATTTTCATTTTAATATTATTTCAAACTAATTAATGTCTAAAATAATACATAGGTGCGTCCAGTTTCATGGCTCTCAATTGTTCTATATCTAGTTGGAAGAGTTGTAACTTTTCTTTCAATGGGATTGCTTAAAATTCTTGGGTTAAAAGGGAAAAGGTTAGACATTGGACATTTCTTTCAAAATGTAAATACTAAACACTTTAAATTTCATTTAATTTTTAACATTCTATAATTAAATTTTTCAAAAGTGAGCCATTTGTGACAGAAGATGAACTCAAGTTGATGTTCAGGGTTGCTGAGTTGAGTGGGGCCATTGAGGAAGAAGAACAAGTATGCATATCATATTATCATGATTATAATTTTATAATCCATTTTAAGTTTTCATTTTTTTAATGGCAGAATAATATTTAAATTCAAGTTTTTTATTTAATACAGGATATGATTGAGAATGTGTTGGAGATAAAAGATACCCATATGAAGGGGGGTTATGAGTTATGACTCCTCTTATAGATGTAGTTGCAGTTGATTTTGGAGCAACATTAGTTGATTTTCATCGCTTATGGGTGACTCATCAATACTCCAAGTAAAATTTTACAACAATTTTTTTAAAGTAATTTGTTTATTTATAAATAACTAATAACTGTTGAGTTGGACTCATAGCGTGCCGGTATTTGAGAAACAAATTGATAACATTGTTGGTGTGGCTTATATAATGGATTTTTTGGATCTTATTCAGAAAGTAAGTTGATTTTGAATTATTTTATTTTATGTTGCTGTTATTTGTTAAGATTATATAATTTATCTTGAAATATGTGAAGGGAGATATGCTGGAAACTACTATGGTGGGAGAGATTGCTCATAAGCCTACTTTATTTGTCCATGGTAAGATTGTATATTTGGTATTCATATTATGATATATTCATAGATTTGTAAAATTATAAAACTTGAAGAAAAAAGTATCTTGTTAATTAGGTTAAAGATTGCCCAGATTGTGATTTTGATGCATAAAAACTCCTAATTTAGTCATAGAATTAGCTTATTCTCGTAATTATTTTGTTTCTTTAAGGGTTACTCATAAAAATGACTAAAATAGGAGATGCATACTAACAAAACCACCATTTTTTCATACATATAACACAAAATAATGCCCATTTCACAAGTGAATGACATATGAATTACATGTGATTCACATGTAATTCACATATGAATTACATGTGATTCACATGTAATTCACATATGAATTACATGTGATTCACATGTAATTCACATATGAATTACATGTGATTCACATGTAAATCACATATGAATTACATGTGATTCACATGTAAATCACAAGTGAATCACATATGAATTACACGTGATTTACATGTAATTCATATATAAATTACAAGTGATTCACATGTAAATCACAAGTGAATCACATATGAATTACAAGTGAACCACATATGATTCACATGTAATTCATATATAGATTACACATGATTTGCATTTGAATCACAAGTGAATCACATATGAATTACAAGTGAATCACATATGAGTTGCAAGTAATTCACATGTAATTTGCATATGATTCACTTGTGATTCACATGTAAATCGCAAGTGAATCACTTATGAATTACATGTGATTCACATGTAAATTACATATGAGTTACATGTGATTCATATGTAATTTACATATTAATCATATTTAATTCACAAGTAAATCACAAGTGACTCTCCTATAAATTACATGTGATTCGCATGTAATTCACATGTAAATCACAAGTGAATCACAGATAATTCACAAGTAAATCACAAGTGATTCCCCTATGAATTATATGTGATTCACATGTGATTTACATATGATGTCATATATAAATGTGATTCATCTGTGAATCGTACGTGATTCATATGTTAATCACTTGAAAATCACATATGTATTTTTCTGAGTGTTTTTGAATCAATCAATTTTTTTTAATTTTTTTTTATAGATTTGAATAAATTTTGATGAATATTGAAGAAATGAAAAATCATAAATTGAAGTAAATAAGGAAATATTGACACGAAGACATGAAAACACTTTGAAATTCGTAGCATTATTTATTTTTTATATTTTATTTTGAATGGCATAAAATACTTTTATTATTATGTTTTCTATAAAAAATTAAAAATCTACACTTTTTTAAAAAACAAATCGAAAAATACAATTTTTAAATGAATCCGAAAATTTGATTTATTATGTAACTTTTTAAAAATTTATATTAATATGATCAATAACACAAAAATTAAACATTAAATTAGATTGGTAAGATAACGATCATGTACTCAACCGATATCAAGTCCTCAACCGATATCAACCACACACACACACACACACACATATATATATATATATATATATATATATATATATATATATATATATATATATATATATATATATATATATATATATAATAGGAAAACTAATAAAAATGCATAAAGCTAAAAAAACTTAATTACCGTAAAAAACTAATAGAAATACATAAAAAAATCATATGAAATATCTATTTTTTTTCTTTACAAATACAAAAATCTCATATATAACTATATTTTGGCTGATTTTTTTTAAATCTTATTTTTTTAAAAGAAATTTCTAGCAAAATTATATATATATATATATATATACACACACACACCCACCCCTTGGACCTTGTTAGGGGCGTAGCCCGTACACCTCTCCAACGACGATGCTCCTTAGAACTCCTGAAAAGGCGCTGGCTGTGAGCTCCTCATATTCCTGAATCGTAATTAATTATCTGAAGATGCATTCTTGATATTTTGACTCATAAGTATAACCAAATAGAACTAAGTTTGTCTCCTATAAAATTTACTATGATCATATTAAAATCACCAACAAAGTTTGTAAAATTTCGGATTTTCTTTGCCCTTAACATAGATAATTCCATGATCCGGCATTGTCTATAATACTTATGTCTAGAAACTAAAGTTTTTCCGTGGCCACTCGTTTATCTTGTTTTGCAAAAAGTTTAGCACTTCTTTTAAGTTGGATCAACTCACGTAATTAATAATACATTTTGAGTGTTTCCTTTGAATGAGCAAGGATCCTTTTTTTGAAACATGAACACACGTGGCTGGCTAGTGTTTAGGGTTAAGGATCGATTCCATCTGCAGAAAAGAGAACAATAAATAAACAAAAAACAGATTATGGGTAAGCACTTAGCTATAATTAATAATTGATTTGCAGCTTTAAGAGCATATTCTCACTTTAATTGAACAGCTGCATCATTGTTTCCGATAAGGGGGTAGCACAAGTGAAGTTAGAACTACGGAAAGAGAGAGGAACTTACATTAATTATTTAATAGATATATTAATTTATTATGGCCTTTTGATATATTAGTCAAGTATATTCGACTAACTTAATTACATATAATTGGATTAATTCAAGTATATTTGTCTAAAACATGGTACTTTATGTCAATCAAGTACATTAGAAAAAGTTGGTTAAGTTAAATGGGTTGAATTGTTGAAAGTTAGTATAATTTATTATGTTAAAAATATAGTTTTTATAATTATATTATATTTAACACATTAATTACTTATAACCTTATATACAAAGACGGTTTTTGATTTATAAGAGCATAGATGTAGCTTGTGTTTTAATAATGACTTTAAATAATTTAGTAAGAGATTTGTATTCCGTATGTTTCAGCTAACAAAAAGATATAAACCGGTTATACAACTTTAACAAGACATAAATAAACATTTTCTAGTGATGAAATGATCGATCAAAAATGAATAGCGTTAATAACTTTCAAATTATCCGGCAAAATTTTCACAATAAGTTTATGAGTGGGGAGCAAAAAAGCTCTTCGCCTTCTTCAAGTCGCTTTCTCAATTTCAAGTCCCTTTCTTTTTTTGTTATTTATTTATTTATTTATTTATTTTGTTTTTTGAACAACGATTTGTTCTTGATTGCACTTATCGAAAAAGAACTAACAGTTAGTCAGAACCTAATAAACAACAATCATAACCGTATATAATAATCTTAAAGTAATTAAATTATGAAGGTGCTTTCGGCTTTTAGCATAATGAAGGATAGTAGCATTCCTTTAAAAACAGATTGCGTACAATATGGAAGTACATATAGACAGTACAATGGCCAGTTGGGCCGAAGGCCTAACTCTGTAAAATTACATGGGCTGTAATGTAACACTACATAAATATCCAGGTTTATTGGGAAGACAATTTCAAACTGGACTTGAAATTATTAAATCGTTTTAAGGAGATCCATGACTGATCTAGTGGAGTTCAACTATTTCTATGTTAACAATTCTTAACATAGAAAAGTGGATATGGTGTATGAGGAGAATGTTGAGAAACCGTCATATACCAGGTTCGAGGGGCCTATTTAAGTCTATAGAAGGACCTCTAGTAAAGATGACAAAGAGATTCCGGATGTTGTGGGTCTTGTACACCTTGTGGTTGATACATGTAAAATGTCTATTGAAGGTAACCATGAGGAAATTCGTTCTTCATGTCTAACTAGTAAAGTGTCTCAAGATCGGTAGACAAAGAACAATACATATAGTAGCCGGTTTAACAACCTGATCGAAGCTCTCATCACATTCAACGTCAGGTTGTTACTGTATATTTATGTTTTTATAGTGTTATAGCGCATGTATTGATTAGGGATGTCAACGAGGGCAAACGGGATGGGAAGTACATCTGTCGCCCCCATCGCTGAAATTCCCGCATTCTCCTGCTCCCGCCCTCACCCGCGAAATATCTAGCCTTCCTACCCCCGCCCCCGGTCCCTATCCCCCGCCCCCATTCTCATCACATTCAACGTCATGTTGTAATTTTACATATAGAAACATCCAAAACTACGTAGTTTTAATTTTAAAAAAAAAAACTAAAATTATCTTTTATTTTCATTGCTTTTTAAGCTTATGCGTCTTTACACTCTCGGGATTGTATTGTAACTGGAACGCTACAAAAGTAACTACATTAGCTGCTTGGGTTTAGTGAAAAGTACTTTAAGAAAACGAGGTAAAAGTATAATGAAGGTGATCATTCCTTCAGTGTTTGATTAAATGTTTCGTGTTGTGTTTTACTCGATATAAGTTTTGAGACATGTTTAGTCAATCATTTTGGAAGGATAAAAACTCTTTTTTCATAACTGAGATCTCAGTTTGACGCACCAGTTTTTCAAAAAGATAGGCAATTAATTTTGTTATTTTGTTATTTATTTATTTATTTATTTTTTAATATTGATTTGTATCTCACTGATTTTATAGGTTAAATGTTCATAGAATATAGAAAATTTTCAAATCAAGATGGAGGAAGAGAACAAGATACACGACTTTAGGAAGAAAACTAACAAAAATACAATTTTGGATATATTTGTAGTTAAAACTATGTAGTTTTGTAAAGTTATATATATATATATATATATATATATATATATATATATATATATATATATATATATATATATATATATATAGTTAGAGAAATAGGGAGAAAGGATCTTTTGAAAACCTATAGTTTCCAAAAAACCCGATAACTAAAAAAATGACCAATAGATCAAAATAATAGAATGTTGAAATGCATTATGGCAGTTTTGTAAATAATTAAAAGAATAAGACACGGGGGGGAGGGGGGGGGGGGGGAGGGGCGGGGGTATCTGATTTAAATAAACCAAAGGGTGTTTTACTGAAAACAAAATTCACATCCCACATTGAATCGTCGACCTCTCTCTATCTCAAACCCACCATTAGCCCCTTCCACCAACGACCTTCTTCTCCAACGCTTCTCAAATTAACATTCTTCTCCGGCGCCGATGGCGATGATTCTCTCGTTGTAACTGTCGGTTTCCCCCAAAATCAACTCCATTGGTCGATTTCATCCCGTTACCGCCTGCAAATCGGTATCCCAATGTAACAACGTAAATTTTCAAAACAAATTTTCATTTTTAAAACATAACATATCTCATGAAGTAATCTCAAAACATCAAATGTATCAAAAGTTATTTCAGTAGAAACATATCTGAAAATCTCAAATACAATTGCATAATACTCTATTAGTGAGTACAAATCATGCTGGCGCCTTAGCGCGATCCTCATTGGTACCTGAAACACATATCACATAACACGGTAAGAATAAATGCTTAGTGAGTTCCCCCAAAAACCACATACAACACATAAGCCACTCGAGGCTATAACTCGGTAAGACCCTCCGGTCAATGTGTCTCAGCGGGACCCTCCAGTCTCGTAGCTCGTTGGACCCTCTGGTTCTGTCTAAATCGTTGGACCCTACGGTCCGGTTTGGTTGAGGACCCTCTGGCCTCATAAATCGTTGGACCCTCCAGTGCGGTCTAATATCACATAGCATACATAAATCACATAGCACATAATCTCAAGCAAGCACATAACACGTAAGACCCTTTGGTCTGCACATAGATACCACTCTAGGTAATGTATAGTGAGAAAACTCACCTCGTAAGATGTCTAGAAAACTCTCGTGGTTGAATCCCCGCTTTAGCCTCCGTCTATCAAAATGATAACATCTCTAATTAATATACTCCTTACATCCACCTCTCTAAGAATGGGTAGAAGACTATTCTACCCCTCCCTGTCCTCTCTTTAAATCAGTTTGACCAACCCTAAGGTCAATTGAAGTCAACTCAATCAACGGTCCAACCCTGACCAGACTCGTCGAGTGCACTCGAGTGACTCGGCGAGTCCACGCATGTCCTATGAATTCTCCTAAGGCCTTACTCGACTTGCGAGTTAACCTTTCACTCGATAGGTTACCACTGATCACGAATCGCGGGGCAACCCGATCCGACTCATCGAGTTCTCTTATGGACTCGGCGAGTTTCTTCCATGGCAACACTCATTTGACCTTCTGAGGTCAGATCTGATTCTCTAACCTATAGATCTGACCTTCTAACACCCAAAAGTCACGTAAAGGTTCAATCTTTATGTCTATGCATCACACATGAAGCTCCATTTGATGAAATAACTCTTAAAATGACAACCTAGATTCAAAACTCCAATGGGACTACATAAAGCTGGATGATTGGGACTCTTTGGACCTAGAAGGTTCCAGATCTATAACACAAACTTGCAGGAGGGGTTTGAGGCATCCAAAACCCCCAAAAATGAAATGATTCAATCCCTAACCCCAAAAATGGAATCTACACAATAGGGAAGAAAAGGGTTTAATTTGCTACCTCAGAATGAAGCTCTTTGCTTGATCAACTTAGCACCACAACCTCCTCTGGTCCTTCTTGTTGGATCTATTCTCCTCTCTTGTTGTATCTGTTCAGTCGTCTTAAGCACTATCTCAGTGCTACCCATCACTCGTTGCCCTACCTCTCCCCAATGTCGAGATACATTTCGTAAGATCCGCTGATCAGTTAGCTGATGTATTCACCAAGGCCCTTCGTGAGACAACCTTTAATAAAATCCTTCAACGGCTAGGGATGATGGAAGTTGAATAAGTACCAAAACCATTTTCGCACTAATAAAGAATTAACTACGAATTGGTGTGAACGCTCGCAGTATTTCATAGACAATTGTTCATTCACAACTTTCTTTATCGATGTGAATTGGTGCGAACGCTCGTAGTCATTCGCATTTCACTATTCATTTGCGGTTTGGTCTCTTATATCCTTTTTGTACTTTATGTATACTTTAGCTTATTTTTATTTCATATATTTTTTATATCTTTTTCAGAAAAGCACAGAATCCAAAAATAATTAGTTTATTTCTGTTTTATTTCTTTTTCAGAAAATCGAAATTACAAAAATAAGTTTCTTTATGCTTTATTTCTTGTTTCTTTTATTTATCTCATATGATAAAATACCAAAAAGATTAGACACAAAAAACCCATGGAGTATGTTCGTGATTTCTATCAATTCTGGTGATGAGGAAGGTATATAACTCTTTATCTTTGTATTAGCTAAGTGTCCCTAGAAGCATGTTGCTGCATGTTCTCCGAAGCCTCACTCGACTCTATGTGAAGCCTTAATGAATCAAATCTAGCATTCTTTTCTTCCAAAGTAGTCTGCTAAATTCACATTAGTCATGAGCTACCTTACTCTTCTCACATCAAGTTAAGAGTTATCTGCTTGGTCATTTAAGTTTAGCAGAGGTACCTCCGACTCTTTAACCACCTTTACACTTCTCCATTCATCTTCACATTCATAAATGTAAGCCTTGAGACTCTTAGCAATACCACTGAGGTTTATGGTTAAAAAACATGTGTGTTCATGATCTTAGCTTCGTTCACCACGAACTGAGTGAAACCCAAAATCCAATACACTTATGTGAATTAATGGTGAACAAATAAAAGTTCTAGATTATCACCATTGAATCAACGAAACTCCACCTTTATGGATTGTACCATGAAATCTATTTTTATTTTTACGAGATCTTTATGAAGTGTTCTATTACCATGTTACTCCTTCCCGAAGGATCCGGTTTTATTTTTGTTTGAGATTTCAAAGTTTTATCTAGTCACAAAAATATTTTCGAACCTACTCGTTCCACTGACTACATTGGTCACATGAGTACTTCATCTGACATTCGTTCTTATATCATGTTCATTGTATGGTTGGAGAGTTAGCTAACCAATGAGTCGAAATAAAAGATTCCTTTCGGTGTTTCTTATAAAACATCTTATCGTATTTCAACGGGCAACCACACAGACACTTCTTAGTCTCTCTTGACTTAGAAGGAAGAAATCGTTGCCCTAGATTATCTGTTTTATGTCTACATATAGACATCAGATAATTCCTTGATATACTAGATTTATTCCTTTATCTTTGACACTCTCGCCCGAAGATTCTCGTGATCTTCCAAAAGTCTTGCTCGCGGTTCTTTATAACTTCTTTCAGGTTCATAGTTTAACCTAAGTTTTCTAAAACTGAAGGTTCGTAATAGTTGGACAAAGAATATTTAACTGCAAAAGATAGATGCTGACGAGGCAAGTTCTGATGATAAGAATTTAAATGGGCGCACGCAGAATTTGAAACGGCCAGCTGTTTTTACACCGCATGATGCACGAGTCTGACATCTACAGTTCTCAAGTTGCGCTTTTTCAGGAGATGGTTCAGTACCTGATGCATTCTCTCTCCGGATTTCCCTCACAAATAGAATACTATATAAAGGTTTTGACGATTCCTCTCTCATTATCACTTTCAAAAATCTTCTCAAAAGATATATGGCACATAAAATGCTTTGTACTATTCATCATCTTCTTCAAACCTTCAACAATGGCGACTTCATCCTCAGTTGAAGATCAGACTATCCAATCTTCTCTTTTAGCTATCAAACCGAATTAAAATATTCTTATTGATCTGAATCCTTGCAAATATGAGCTGTATCTTCTATCAATAATCGAGTGTCTCAAATATTCGCCACTGGTTCATGCTCTAACCAAAATGGAGGATGTTCCAATGTCTCTTCTATATAGGGCATATTCTTCTACAAGCTACATCAGGGAGGAGAACAAGATTATCTTTGATATTCATGATCTGAAAATTTCCATCACCAAAACCAGATGCTGTTTACTTCTAGGGCTTTCACAATCAGAGGACATGATTAATCCAAAAACGATCTATAGTGCTGCTCTCCTGGAGATGTTTTATCAAATGGGATACAAGGAGACTCTGTCTACACTCTTGAAATTTCACAAGCCTAACCTTCCTCCCAAATGGAATGCCTTATTCACTATTATGTTCAAAAGCTTTTCTGAAAGGATTATGAGGTCTGACTATGCAAGTAAGTTATTCATGACCCTCCTTTATGGTCTCTATACAGGGATGAAAATAAATTTTGGAGCCGTTGTATGGGCTCAGGTGATTCAAAGTACTATCTCAACCTCTCATCAAACTGAGATTTCTTGCGCAAGGTTTTGGTACCTGATTATTCGCAAGGCAATTGTAAAACACAACATTGGAACGATGAAGGATGCCCTTGTTTTCACGGTTTTTGTGACAACCCGAAATTTCCATTCTGTACAAACTATATCACTTCAATAGAAGTTATAGCAGTCACAGTTAATTTTCAGACTTTTCGCATAAGTTTGAGTAATTCAGGGTTTACACTTCAGGAAATATCAGGAGGGTGGGTGCACTAGGGTTTTGTGCAACACTATTATTCCAACACTCTATTATATTAGAAATCATTTCAGGAATAAAAATATTTTCTTCCAAAATATCTCAGGACTACAAATAGATTTCTGAACCAAATTCATTCATTATTCACAATTCCAACTAGAGAAAAGCCATTTTCTCTCTCACGGATCTTCGGGTTTTATACCAAAATGTGAGTAACTCTTTATAGTAATGTTAGAAAGCTTTATATGTGTACATAACATGATTTAGAAGGCTAAATCACTAGATTTAGGAGTTTACTCCCCAATGTGTTCTTGGGCGGTAAACTCCCGAAACGAAGCCAAAACCGACCCTTGTGTTATGCTAAAGCCTTAGACTCATATGTATGCATGTTAGGGACAAGAAAACAACCAAAATCCACGCAAGTTTGGGAGTTTACGGCCCTAGATTATCATAGGCCGTAAACTCCAAATTCAAACACTAAATGGTACTTTTAAGGCTCCTAAAGCGTTAGACAATTACCTAGAATTGTTCCCATTAAATCTAGGGCATTAAACACATCAAAGAACACAAACAAAGGAGAGTTTACGGCCCAAGTGTATCTTAGGTCGTAAACTCCATAGAAATGGACAAAAGGGTGTTTTCAAGAAACCTAAAGCCCTAGACCTTTACAAGGAATTGTTTCCACTTAATTGAAGGACCAAAACTCATCCAAATCACATATCAAAGTGAGTTTACGGCCAAGAGAATGCTCCTGGGCCGTAAACATGAAAGAATGGCACCAAAGTGTGCCTAAGGTCCTCATTTTCCTTAAACAATTGTCTAGAACACATCCTTCAAAAGCAACAGGCTTGAAAACAACAAAAACACCCTATAATTAGAGTTTACGACCGTAAACTCTAAGGGGAATGGCCTTAGGGCCGTAAAATCTTAATTGGAGTATTTCTAGACCTTAAACCCTTCCAAGGACTTAACCACCAAGTTGGAATAATTCTAGGAATCATTTGGGACTTCAAAACACACAAAACACCCATGGTTGGGAGTTTACGGCCGTAAACTCAAGATTTTACAACCGTAAACTCCATGTGTGATGTTCTATGGGGAGTAAACTAACATATAGGGTCCTTTGGAACCCTAAACACAAGTAACTTGTCCCACAAGAGCTTAGATGCAATCCTTAGGGCTTAAAACACTTATATAAAGTGTTTATGATGTCTAGGATGTCTTAACGTTATCAATTAGTCATTTGAGTCTAATTGAGTGCATATATGTGTGATTATATGTTCATTAGGATCATAGTGTGTGTACAAGTCCTCGCTCGACACTTAGCCATCCTATACCGTTCAGTTCATTCCAATCACCAACTATAGGTGAGTTCATACCCTAATCAATGTTTTAAATGATTTTAAATGCTTTAAAAGGGGGGGGGGGGGAGGGATACAAGTAGAAACAAACATGTTATTAAATCATTGTTATGTATTTTATAACTGTGTTTGTCATTTAATAGATTTCACATACTACAAAATGTGATGCATGAAATGGTTTTAAAATCTTAAAAACGCATTGTTATCAATTGTTTTACCTTTGAAATGCATATTAAAAATGACATCAAGTCATTGTTAATTATTGTTCAAAACCCATAAGATGTCTTATAAAACCATTTTACATTATTGAACTAAACTATGCATGTACACTTATATTCTTATATATGTATTGATGTTATAGTTTACAGTTTTCCTTTAGTTTCTCACACCCTTGAGTAGTAAGAGTGTATAAGCCTACTTGAACAACCAACTACCTTCCAGTAAATTATTATAGGGATAATTTGGAGATATCAAACATAATTCCTATTACAAGGAATCACACAAGAGTCAGTTCATTCATGAGTCTATACCAGTACATTACCTGATACATGAGTACCTTTATATTTGATTACATGATACATGAGTACGTTTACATATAATTACATGATACATGAACACTCTTACATGAACGCATCTCATGAGTACCTTTACGTAGATACACTTAATTGTGTACATTAACATGAATACTTGTATTTCGAATTGCGAGGATGATTTATTGGTACCTTCTGTGTAAATCTTCCTGCATATCCCTAGTACCTCGGGATATCTAGACAGGACCCTATCCCTAGTACCTCGGGATACCTAGATGGTCCCCTATCCCTGGTACCTCGGGATATACGGACGGTACTAACCATTCCGGAACCCATCTGTTAGCAACAGTGGGTGATGAACATCTACGGATGCCTACGGTTATTACTTATACTAGGAGTACCTTTACAGGGACTAACCCTTCCTTCCCCCTGCTGCTGCTACAGAGGACAATTGGACAATCTTCGGATGTTCATTAGGTTATATAGGTTGTGTTAACCCTAGTACCTTGGGATAACAGTTACATATGCTGTGTTAGTGCTAGTACCCAGTGACAACACTTACAGTAGTACATTTTCCTGTTTACTTTATTTTGTGATTCTTTCACATAAATGATGAGTTAGACTAAGTACTTTAGTACTAAACAATTAAAGGAAAACTATCATTTTACTTACAAAACATTCGGGTCTTGGTAGAAGACTACATCTCAAACTGATAGGAAATAAGGGATTTTCTAGGGTTTTTCTTACGTACATCAACATTTTCATTTAACGATTTACATGGCCTTTATAACAGATTTTCACAAACAAGGCAATGACACTTATATACTTATGAATTCACCAGCTTTAAAGCTGATACTCGCTTTCAAAATAACTTGTATTCTCAGGTCATCAGTAGACAGGTACAGAGGCCAGGTTTTGAGAAGACGGAGCAGACAAGTCTCGTCTTTTATTTTGATTGTATACTTTTGGTGTTTTACTACAATGAAAGAAACACACATGTATTAAAAATTTACTTATAATGCAATGGATGATGTTGTTGCTTGTTTATTATATTACACTGTTGTGATACTGTACATGAAGTCCTCCACCCCTGAACGTTTCCGCCGTTCGTGGTTTTGGGGTGTGACAGTTTTCCCCTTCATACAACAACAATAATTATTGCCGATGCCTCAAAATTCTCATTCATTGGATCTATTCCAGAGGTCATGTTTCAGGACGTTCCTGCATCAAGCAAAATTCTAGAAGGGTTTCGCCAACTTACACCTTCAGGGTTTAGGCCACTCACTCTGGAAATGCAAGCAAACCTTGTTGCTGCTGATAAACCGAAGAAAGGAGGTAAGGGATCAAAGAAAGGAGTACAGAAGGCTGCTACAATAGAAGATCCATCAGGTGCAACAAAACCTTCACCTAAAAAGCGAAAGGCACAAGCAACATCTTCTGCTTCTACTCTAAAAAGAAGAAAACAATCAGCTCGCAAACGAATAATGCCTACACCATCAGCATGCAAAGAGTCAGATTCTGAGACTGAATCGGATGTTCAAATTGAATAAAATCAACCAATTCGTAATGAGGAGGAAGAGCATGTTCGAAATGAGGATCCAACTACGAACCACGAGCCTCTAGTTCACAATCAGAGGATACTACGAACCGAGAAGTAAACCAATTTGTTCCTTCTCCTCCTCTTTCACCAAAAACAACCTCAACCCCTATCACAATTTCTCCCTGTCCCCCTCCTATTAATTCATCACAACCTACAACTATTCCTTTCTCCACACCAATCTTAACTGATTCCACTACCACACCCATCACTTCAACGAATCTTGAAGTTTCAGTCAACGTATCTGATACGGGGGCTACAACTTTAGTCTTCACTCCCTATGTTTCTTTATCCATCTCTCCTATTCGTAATGATGATCAAGATATGATCGTTGGAGATACTGGTGATGATGATGATCTTGGCGGATTCACTTATAGTCCATTTCAGATCAGGACTGAAAGTGAATATGAAGCCTCAGTTTCAAAAGGGAAGCTTAAATCCATTCATGAGAAACTTGACCAACTGTTGCTAGCCTCCAAGGCTTCCTCCACTGAAGCCTATTCAAAAGCAACTGTTGAGTTATTGTTTGTGCGAATAACGAAGAACATGTTGCGAATGCTGCAAAGATGAACACAACAGTTTCAGAATCTGTTGATGTCTGCAAATCCACAACCGAAAAGTCGATAAACTAATATATGAAATGACTACTTTCATGGAGAATTACAGAACCACCTACAACAACAATATTTCCTCTATGAATGAAGCTCTTCAGAACTTGGGAGCAATGTTAAAAACTGAGAAGATCAACTTAGAGAAGATTCGCACTGGATTGCAGCAAGACCATTCATTGTTCCAAACATCCCTCACTTCACAAATTACAAAGCTTCAAGATGATTTGGCGATGGAAAATAAAGTCATGGATGCCCTAGCGAAAAAGACAGAGAAGGTCAAAGTGTTGGATCAAAATCTTCAATAGTTTAAGAAACAGGTTAAGGATTTGATATCTAAGAGCGTAGTTGCGCGAACCCACATTACAGATGTCGCTAGTTTGCTCTTAGATATCATTGAGACTAGGCACTCAATGATTTCTATTACGGCTCGCAAACACCTTGCTAAGATATTGACCCCAGTCTTCGAAATGATGTATCATTTACAGGGTGCTTCTCCCTAATTGTCTGAAAAAAAACAAGGGGGAGAAGAAGCATCTAAAGTAGAACCTCCGAAAGTCCTTGCCAAGCCCATTATCAAGAAAGAACCTAAGGGCACGGAAAAGTTGATCGAAGACGAGCCCATAATCGATGACGATGAAGACAAAGAGCATGATGAAGCTGAACTTAAAAGGCGGAAGGCTCGTGATGCTGAATTGAACGAAACTCAACGAATCATGAAGGAGGCTGAAGAGAAGGAAAAGGTAGAAAAAGAAGCTCATGCCACTCTCAAGAGCAAAATGTTATTATTTCATAAGTGGACCTTGAAGAAGATTAAACATGATGCTATGGAGATGCCTAGCTAATATTGGTTAGATCCAGTTGCATCGTTTGATGGTTAAAATTCTAAGTATTCGCAAATTGATCTTCCAATCACTCCAAAAACATTCAGGTTTTGTGCTTTAGTGAAAGTTGTGAATGTTCCTTTCACAGACAGTAATGTCGATCAACTGTTGTTCTCCTTTTACTTAAAGCATATGAAGCCCCAGTACAAAACTTGGAGCGCACACAAGATAGTTGCTGTGAAGGTCACTAGGCTGATTGAGACTGAAAGCTTCCCCAATTCATGGTTTAAAGTAGTGAGAGGATCATCTTGTCAAGCCTACGAATTCAACCTCGCAAACTTGCCCTCCTTGAATCCTAATTATTGGATCATACTTTACAACATGTTACTGAGAGTGAAAGAGAAGTACGGGCATGTAATGTTCCATATCCAACTTATGATCAAGTCTTGTATTCAAGAGGTTGGATCGATGGATGTGGATATTGCCACTGTTTTGAAGAAGAAGACGATTGCGGTTCCTAAGGAAGCACCAAAAGACTTCAGAAAATTAAGTCAGGGAAGATATACAAGGAAGGATTCTTCGTAGTGTATCAACTCAGAGAACAAATAGAAGTTGACTTTCTCAAGTCTTATTTCTATCTCGAAGACAAACATTTATACAACACTGCTTGTCTGGAATTTATTTTGGACCTAATCACCAAGTTTAAGGGCAACCACAAGGACGACGTCAAGTGATTTTCTAATAAGTTACTTTGGTATATCCATGTTTGCAAGATACTTCTGAGCTTTATTCAAAAAATCTACGAAGTGAAAAAGCGAATCACTACATGATGGGCTACAGACTCAATTGACGCAAATGTCACACCCCCAGACTAGACGGTGGAAACGTTCGGAGGCGGGTGCCTTCATTGTGCAGTATCATAACAATTAAATATAAATGAAGCAGAGCAATCCAAACATCATACATTGAGATAACAAACTTAAATTGTTTACATATTGTATTTGTCCTTCAAATTACAGAAAAGAGACATAAGCATAAATATTCCAAACTACAACAAAATAATCTTGCATCTGTGTCCTTTTTTACCTGCTTAGTAGATCCCTGAGAATGCAAGTCGTTTTGAAAAGCGTCAACTAAAAAGTTGGTGAGTTCATAAGCATTTTTGGTATAAAATAGTTTTACACTTGTTTAGAATCGTTCTCATTGTATTTTCAGAAAAGCTGATATTTTCTATGAAATCGTTTGAAGTCTTGCTTTGAAAATTATGGATATTTGCGTGCATGTCGATAGTTTTCGTTTATCCTTTTAAGGAGTGATTTTAAGAGTAATATAAAAGGAGAGTTGTGTTCGAGAATAGTTCTTTTGAGTAGTAATAACCAACAGTTCTAGAAAATCCCCTATTTTCAAAAGAATATATATGTAAATCTTGTTTTTTTCTTATCATTTATAATTGAGTGTGCGTTCTAGTTTATCGTTATTGAAATCATATAAAATCGTTTACTCCGAAAAATCCTATATTTTTCTGGTACCAAATGCTGGTAAGTTCTGTTTCCAATTGTGTATACTTGCATATGTATGTGATGGTTTATCATTTTCAAAATCGTATACCAACACTTTCCCCAGGAAATCCCATGTTTTTCTGATTTGTAGAATAGTTGTACTAAGACTCTAATACTTGTTAGGTGAAACAAATCAACATGGCGATTATGGACATTCCGCTCAATGAAAAAGGGCAGTCAGCACAACAAATGCAAACCATCATAACCATGCGTCGGGTAGTCAACACAACGTGCCAAAATTTATTTATGAGGTTTTTCTTACATAAATATCTAGGTACAACAACATATTCTAGTGAGTCGTTATAACCATACTAATATGACCAAGACCTATTTTGGCGTTTCTCAGGTGTCTTCGTTTTGTTTAAAGACATTTGTCACCCTTGACTGGCCGGTGTAGCTATAGCAAACAACGAAGGTGTGGGGTGTCAACCCCGTATAGATCTATAGACAAATTCCCGCTCTCTCTCCAGGAGACTCTGGCTATAACTCCTTACAGGACTTTAGACGTACGCTAATATTTTTATATTTAGGTACATTAGAGATTCGTCTGACTAGAATATTAAAAAATTTTGAGTAAATTGTTTAGATCCACTATTTATTGTATAAACAATGATGCTTGTACTCGTTGACTAGATCTGTCGTTTCCGTTTATTGGAATTAATCCACTTTGAATTACAATTATCAGAAATGACATAATATTAATTAAAGGTGTCATGAGTAATTCAAAGCTAGGTGCATCGTTGAGAATGGCCCAAATTCTTATAAAATGTTCATTATAGATTTATATTTATGAAACATTTAGAAAGACCTTCGTTTATCCTAAAACTCCATTTTTGGTCCTTTAGAAATTTAGATGTTCAACGATTCTTCAAATCCATTTCATGTTCCAAAAATGATATATATATATATATATATATATATATATATATATATATATATATATATATATATATATATATATATATATATATATATATCTGTGTGTGACATCCCCAATTTCACCGCTAGAAAATACCGATTTGTTTATGCTTTGTTTTAAAATCAGAGTAATCTTTTAAAGAAAACAGTTGCGGAATTTGTTCCCAAAAAAATATGATAAGAATTTATCAAAACATTTCTTTAAAGAAATGTATTTTCATTAAATAACAAAATCTCGGGATGTTATGTTCCGATACAGACCAAAAGAATAAACACAATAAAATAGACCTTACAACAGTTATTTACAACTACTGATCTATAATCCAAAATCTCTCCTCAATTCCACCAACTTATACTCTTGAGCAATTACCTGTAACGCAAAGAAAACTAAGTGGGTCAGGCTTGGGAGCCTGGTGACCATATAGGATTTTCAACCCAGAATGTTATATCATATATATATATATATATATATATATATATATATATATATATATATATATATATATATATATATAATAAATAAATAAATATATATATATATATATATATATATATATATATATATATATATATATATATATTAGAACTCACAAACATATACAATTTCACTGTATACAAGCAACTCTTTTCCCACCCCATCGATCCATACAACTACACAGTTTAAACTCTCGTATCTAAAATTTTCCTCTTTATATGATCCCTAATCACGGATCTAAAACTATCCTCTTCACCCGATCCATACTCGCGGATCTAAAACTAACCTTTTCACCTGATCCATACTCACGAATCTAAAACTAACCTTTTCCCCTGATCCATACTCCCGGATCTAAAACTACCTGATCCATACTCACGGATCTAAAACTAACCTTCTGATCTGATCCATACTCCCGGATCAATAATTGTACCCAATCCATACTCCTGGAATAGGGACAATTAACTATACCTTAATCCTGAGCTAATCCATACTCCTGGATCAATAATTGTGCCGAATCCATACTCCCGGACTAGGGACAATTAAGTTAGTCTTAATCCGTACTCCCGGACTAATAACAAGTTTTATCTCTTTACCTGATCCATACTCCTGGATCTAAAACTAACCTCTTGGTCTAATCCATACTCACGGATATAAAACTAACCTCTTCATCTGATCCATACTCACGGATCTAAAACTAACCTCTTGATCTGATCCATACTCACGAATCTCATCTACCCATGTCCTACCCAACATATTTGTAGATATAAAATACATATACAGTTTGACTCATTTAAAACTATATAAAACATCCATTCCACACTCATCTCAAATAAAGAACAATATATAAACACATAGCACGTATTTCATAGCAAATACTTCATATTTGTGTGTTAGAAGAAAGTGACTACACACTCACACAAAACATATACTTAATACATTCAAACAATACTTGTATAAAAATCGTGTTATGAAAGGGACTATACACTCACTTGATCAGAAGATGATCGGACAACACTACGGCTCTAAGAGTAGTACTTCTTCGGTGAAACAGGGGTCACTTCGCACACCGGGCTTCTCGTTGGCAGAGCTTCGGCTCGGAAACTCTTTTGTTCTTGGGATCTTTTGGCTTCGGGACATGCTTTGGGTCTCGAGATGATATCAGGGCTTTGGGGGGGGGGGGGGGTTAAAATGGGGCTTAGAGAGGGTATCGGGAGTGGGAGAGAAGAGATTGAGCAACCAAACTCGGATGCCCCGTTGAATTATATTTATAGGGCCATTTTCTGGATTCACGTCATGAATCTTATATATTTACGTCATGAGCTCAATAGTAGTCAGGTGCGTCATCGCAACTTGCGTATCTCAGGCTCCAGAAGTCATAAATACTGAGTTCATATCGTGAACACTATATTCACGTCTTGAACTCTGACAGTTTTGGGGTTTCGCGCCCCGAACTTCAGAAATTCATAACTTTCTCATACGAACTTCGTTTTCGACATTCTTTATATCGACGCGTAGGTAAAAACAAGATCTACAACTTTCATTTAGACTTCGTCGGCTAATTTTGAATTTATATTTATAATATTATTTATATCTTATTTTTAGTAGGTTGGCACAGGAAAACTACATTATAAACTCATAACTTCTTCATCTATCGTCCATTTTCATCTGTATTTCTGCCGTTGCACTACTATCGATGAGATCTTCAATTCTCATTTAGATTGTTTCGACTAAATATCGCTCGACCTCATATTCGAACTTCGAGGTGTACACTACTAATGCTGAAACTTCGAAAAATCATAACTTCCTCATAAGAAGTCAGATTTAGACGTTTTTATGCATGCTCTTGGTTTAATGTATTCTACAACTTTCATTTAGATCTCTAAGGCTAAATATCGCTCTAACGAAAATTCACTATTTACGTCGCGCTGGGTCGTGCCGGTTCTGTCGTGAAACTTTGACATGTCATAACTTCTTCGTTATAACTCGGATTTCGGCATTCTTTATATGTACGAAATCCTTGTAACATATACTATAACTTAGTTAAGATTACTCCTTCTAAATAATCTTCCATAAAAAAATCATTTTTGATGCTTATCATCTCTAAATTGACTAGCCCAGATCTACGGGCGTTACAGTAAGTATGTACGTATGTATGTATATTTATATGGACGAAAAATAGCTCAAGGTATCAATATTATCATAAATTAATATTTTCAAAATATTAGTTCCAATATTTTGTTTAAACAATTTCCTTGTGACTTTTGACGTAAGATTTTATGAATGATAATTCATATAAATACTAGTTTTTACTTCAAATCAACAATTGATTGTGAAATATAGTTTAAGTTCTGGGGACTTAACCAAAATCTTGAATTTTGGGCTTCTACGAGGAGCTTCATGAGTTTTAAACACATATATAACAACATGCAAATTATGGATGGGTAAATAGTTGATGATTTCACAAGACCTTTGAGTTGTATCTGTTGGAATAGTGTCTAAGGCTGTAACTATATTCGGTTGTGCATGGTCCTTTTGGGTTGCCTTCACCATAGCAACTTGAAGGATGATTTGTTAAGAGAGAGTAAATATTATAAGGAATAATATTTAGCTATTTGATTAATATAAGTCATAAATTAATTGGTATTAATTTGGTGACTTAAAGAGATTAATTAAATAAGAGGGTATAAATTGTCAATTGTTTGATAGTTAAGCTTTAGACTGTAAATCCATTAGGGTTGACGTTGGACGGATTCTAGGAGCTTTAGGATAGCTCAAAATCGTCCATAGGGTTATCTATGGAATGGATTTGGATAGCCTTAAGAGAAGATTATCCAATTAGGGTTTAGAGTGAAACCCTTAAGGAGTCTACAAGTATAAATAGGCCCTTGGGATGTGGAATTCGTGTACAACCTTTCAGAACCTAAAGCAAGGAACCTCTGGCCGAATTCCATCCCCTCTCCTCTCTCCTAAATCATCTTGCTTGCTATTGGTGTTTGTAAACCATTAGAGGAGTGACAATTGTGACTCTAGAAGCTCCAAGACAACAAGATCAACAAGGAACTCAAAGGTATGATTCTAGATCTGTATTAATGTTGTTGTTTAACCTAATTAGCCATTAGAAGTCTTGGATTCAAAAGCATGTTTATTAGAAAGCCTAGATCCAAGCATTAGGGTTTTGCATGCGCACATAGGAAAGTTCTTATGGCTAAAACCCAACAGTGGTATCAGAGCCTAGATTGGTTTTCTTTAAATTGTTGCTTGAATAACTGAAACAAACCTGCAAAATTCGAATTTTTGGGTTTTGTGTCACTGACTCGTCGAGTTCCAAGGTGGACTCGTCGAGTAGGCCTGACTCGGCGAGTCCCTTTGTGCACTCGGCGAGTCCAAGCATCAGGAAGGGCCAAATTCGGGATTTCTTTGTGTTTATCTTATCCAAACTTTCCATAAACTAATTAGATCAATATGAATCCGATTTCTTGATAAATATAAGTGTTATCTTGATCTAGTTAAAGGTAATTATCAACTAATTAAATATTTAGTTTCCTTATATGATAATTAATTAATTATTTAGATTATTTTTGGTAATTATCTTCAAAGAAATCAAAGATAAATCAAATAAAGATAATTAAGATATTAATTGTTAATTGAAATTATTTGTTATTTGATCCTCCATGTTTTAAATGTTTAAAACCTACCCTATAGTTTTGAAATTTATATTTGTGATTAAAAGCATTAATTTAGACAACTTAAATTTCAAACCCTAGATTTTGAAAAGTTTAAAATACAACCCTATACTTATATGATATTATTAGAATAATATATATATGTATAACTAAATGCTAGTCTTACCGCTAGTAGGCCTCATTCACGAAGCCGATCTATAAGGTGGGTATAAGGTTGCGGCCTATAAAATGGCGCTTAATGGGTGTACACTCACACCCACCGCTTGCTTGATTGGTGGAGGGTCGTTAGCCGAACGGGTAGGATAGGGCAACCTCATCCTCTCATTAAAAGTATAATAAGAAAACGAAGTAACTAAACTTTTTTTTTTAAATTTCCCAATCTTAGTTACTTTAGGAAAAGTGAATTGATGCAATCCCATGAAATTACACTTTGCACCTTGCTAAGATGTTAGTGGAGCGTGTGTGGTTTACCGGCACACAAATTGGTTCTAAGCGAAGGTGGAAAAGGGTGATTCATTGTTTATCATAGTTCGATGGAGCGTGTGTGGTTTACCGGCACATCGAATAGGTGATCGTAACAATGAAGGCACCATGTAAATTTGCATGGTAATTCACACCCGCTTTGTGATCCTCGGCATCCCAGTCACAAACAAGAGGGGCATATCGAGATTTAAACATGCCATTGAATAGTTCAATGAATCTCATCCGAACCTAGGAATTCTCAAAAACACTTAGGACTAAAAGTTTAAGTTTTGTGATGGAGAATTAGTGAATCGTCATTCACTTACCTTCAATTTATTTGCATGTTGGATTACGGCATCCCTTTTCTAGTATGTAAATGTTATTGTTGGATCCTAGCCCTAATTTTCTTATTGGGAGATAATTAGGGATTCTTGTTCTAATCTATCTTTGTCCTTTCTATAGATGTCAAACGCAAACAACGCTGCTGCTAGTTCTTTCACGTTGATGAGCCTTTGCCAAAAGGTCACCTTCGATGGAACGAACTTTGGCGAATGGATAAGATACATTCGCACCATTGCTCGCTATGAGGATAAAGAGTATGTCCTCGACGAGAAGCTCGAGAAAATCAACCCCGAAGTTGCTACTCCCGCCGAAATCACCGCCTTTGAAACCCATGAGCGAGATGCGACGAAAGTACATTGCATCATGATCGCCACCATGAACTCCGAGTTCCAAAAGTCCTACGAGGACATGTATCCATACGAGATGCATCAAGACTTGTTGGAGAGGTACCACCAAAACGCGAGACAAGAGCGTTACGAGATCTTCACTAACATGATTTCCGCTAAGATGGGTCATGGAGAATCTCTTACCGTGCACTTGCAAAAGATGCAAAGGTATGTCGACCGCCTTCGCAAGTTAAATGTTGACTTCGGCGAAGACTTGGCGATCGACATGGTGCTTCACTCTTTGCCTCTGATGTATAATCAATTTAGGATGACCTACCACATGAACAAAGAGGAGGTCACTCTAAGTAAACTCCAAGGTCTCTTGAGGGTTGCTGAGAGCAATTTCAAGGACAAGTCTGTTGCATCAACTCCCAATCCGTCTGCTGCTCCTGTCTTGGCTATTGGTCAAGGGAAGGGAAAGAAGAGGAAAGCTTCTTCAAATAACTATCGAAAGGTGAAAGCCCGAGATGGTTCCTCTTCTAGTGGGACCAAAGTTGATCCCTCTAAGCCCTGCTCTAACCCGAAGGAGGCAGAGTGCCACCACTGCCACAAGATAGGACATTGGAAGTGAAGCTGCCCGGACTACCTGCAAGCCATCAAGGAAGGAAAGATCAAGCCATCTTTCGCATGTATATATGCAATCAAATCTAACGATTCTAATCATGCTATTTCTTGGGTTCTTGACACCGGTTGTGGTTATCACATTTGTTCTAATGTGCAGGGACTAAGAAGAAGTAGGGATGTGGAGCAAGGAAGGATCAATCTAATCATAGGGAACAGAAGATCGTCGCCTGCGACCAAGATTGGAGTGTATTATTTAGTGCTTAAGAATAGTTTAGTTTTAGATTTGAACAATTGTTGCTATTCGCCAGAAATGGCTAGAAACATCATTTCATTTCATGGTTTATATAGACAAGGTTTTAGATTTTCTTTTAATAATGAGAATGGTTCTATTTTGGCTTATCTAAATGGTGTCTTTTACTTTGAAGCTGTACCATGTAATGGAATATATGAAACTATTATGATTGTTGATAACTTAGGAAATGATGTTTTGAATATTGATTCTTCCACTAGTATGGATAAAGCATCCTTGTGGCATTGTCATCTTGGACATGTCAACAAGAAACGCATAGCCCAACTCCAAAAGGATGGAGTGTTGGAATCATTCGACCTTAGGGAAGATGACACATGCGAGTCTTGTTTGCTTGGAAAGATGACTAAGTCACCCTTCACGAGTACTTGTGAAAGGGGTGAGGGACTATTAGACCTAATACATACCGATGTATGTGGACCTTTTAGATCAACCACGAAGGATGGGAACCGCTTCTATGTGACCTTTACCGATGATTATAGTAGATATGGGTATATCTATTTAATCAAGCAAAAGTCAGAAACCTTTGAAAAGTTCAAAGAGTTCAAGAATGAAGTGGAGAATCAATTGGGCAGGAAAATCAAGATGCTTCGATCCGATCGAGGAGGAGAGTACCTAAGTCTTGAATTCCACGAGTATCTCAAGGAGTGTGGAATAGTTTCGCAATTGACGCCTCCTAGGACACCGCAACTGAATGGTGTGGCAGAAAGGCGTAATCGAACCTTATTGGATATGGTTCGCTCTATGATGAGTCGTGCTTCACTACCTATCTTCTTTTGGGGGTATGCCTTAGAGACTGCCGCCCATATCCTTAACCGAGTCCCTACCAAGAAGGTTGCCAAAACACCTCACGAGATGTGGACGGAAGGTTGGCTGAGGATGTTTACATGGCTCAGCCAGAGGGGTTTGTGGATCCGAAGCATCCGAATAGAGTGTGTAAGCTTGAGAAGTCCATTTATGGACTCAAGCAAGCGTCTCGCAGATGGAATCTTTGCTTCGATGAGAAAGTCAAAGAGTTTGGATTTGTACGAAGCGAAGATGAATCTTGTGTATATGTCAAAGCCAGTGGGAGTGTAGTAAGCTTCCTCGTTCTATATGTCGATGACATATTACTCATAGGAAACGACATCCCGACTCTGCAGGAGGTTAAGTCCTGGCTCAGAAAGTGCTTCGCTATGAAGGACCTCGGAGAGGCTTCTTACATTTTGGGAATAAGGATAGTAAGAGAAAGAAGTAAGAGACTAATTGGACTTAGTCAGAATACTTACTTGGAGAAGGTACTAAAACGTTTTAGTATGGAAAACTCAAAGAAGGGAGAACTACCGATACAAGGAAATGCCAAGTTGAGTAAGACTCAAAGTCCGAGTACCGAAGCCGAGATAGCAGAAATGAGCCGAGTACCATACGCTTCCGCAGTTGGCTCAATCATGTACGCTATGACTTGTACTCGCCCTGATGTAGCCTTCGCTTTAAGCATGGTTAGCAGATATCAAGGGAATCCTGGCAAAGCACGTTGGATTGCGGTGAAGAACATCCTTAAGTACCTTCGGAGGACGAAAGAATGGTTCTTGGTCATTGGAGGGAGTGATGACTTGAAGGTGCAAGGGTATAGTGACGCCAGCTTTCAAACCGACAGGGACAACTATCGTTCACAGTCGGGCTAGGTCTTTACCCTAAATGGAGGAGCAGTGACATGGAAAAGTTCCAAGCAGGAAACCGTAGCTGATTCAACGTGCGAATCAGAGTACATCGCAGCAAGCGAAGCGTCGAAGGAGGCAATATGGCTGAAGAACTTCATCGGTGATCTTGGAGTTGTGCCGGCCATAAAGGAGCCCATGGAAATTTTCTGTGATAACGAAGGTGCGGTTGCCTTGACCAAGGAACCGAGGGATCATGGTAGATCTCGACATATCGACAGAAAATATCACTTCATTAGACATCGTGTAGAAGAAGGACAACTCGTAGTGAAGAGGATATCATCAGAAGATAACCCAGCAGATCCGCTTACGAAGGGACTGAGTAGGGTTAAGCACTTGCAGCATGCTAGGAGTATTGGGCTGAAGGATGATATTAGCATAGATTAGATTATATTAGAAACGTATAATAGATAAATGTATTTAACATTTGATGATTAAATAAAGAAGTTTTATTTATGAGTAAAGTTACTATCACATGTTAGTTGTTTAACTATTGTTTCACTTTGCATGTTTTGACTTCCAGAATAATTGAGTTTATTAGGAATAATCGAATTATTCAAATGGTCCACAATCGTTCATATGTTGGGAGTAGATATGAATGAAGATTGTCGTTAATTGGTGTGTAGAGTGTCTAAATGGTGTTAGACATAGCAAGAGTTGCTGCAACGTTCATGAGTGCTTACGAACTGGTTTTGAGCATTGGAATAAACCCGCGCTTGCTGGAATCACCTTATGGATTACGATATAAAAGGTGATCGCAAGATGATAATATCATATGGTCTTAAAACCTAGATATATGGTTTATTATTTGTTAATTGATTGTGCATTGATAATGCGAAAACGCATCAGTAACTTGATGTTATAAAACGCATTGTTGTGTATAGTTGGTTAATGAATAAGTAAATGCATATAAGTCGAAGTTTATCTGTAAATTTTATCCTAAGAGGGTAGAAGAGATATCTTGGCCACTCGATGATTTGATTTGACTTATGTGTCGGGCCCGGTCAGAACTGAATTGATGTGTTCGATTAAGTTCTATGTCAAATAAATCGGAGATCGAGAAATCAAATGCTAGACTAACCATTCCATAGGATTGTCAGCATGATATCTAACAGAGGACTGTACGATCCCTTATCTAAAGGACAAGATTGATTAGATCAGAGTTGACAGCGTCTTTGAGAGCTACGATTGCAAACCGTATTGTACTTGTATAGTTACTAGAGTTATCCAAGTGGGAGACTGTTGGAATAGTGTCTAAGGCTGTAACTATATTCGGTTGTGCATGGTCCTTTTGGGTTGCCTTCACCATAGCAACTTGAAGGATGATTTGTTAAGAGAGAGTAAATATTATAAGGAATAATATTTAGCTATTTTATTAATATAAGTCATAAATTAATTGGTATTAATTTGGTGACTTAAAGAGATTAATTAAATAAGAGGGTATAAACTGTCAATTGTTTGATAGTTAAGCTTTAGACTGTAAATCCATTAGGGTTGACCTTGGACGGATTCTAGGAGCTTTAGGATAGCTCAAAATCGTCCATAGGGTTATCTATGGAATGGATTTGGATAGCCTTAAGAGAAGATTATCCAATTAGGGTTTAGAGTGAAACCCTTAAGGAGTCTACAAGTATAAATAGGCCCTTGGGATGTGGAATTCGTGTACAACCTTTCAGAACCTAAAGCAAGGAACCTCTGGCCGAATTCCATCCCCTCTCCTCTCTCCTAAATCATCTTGCTTGCTATTGGTGTTTGTAAACCATTAGAGGAGTGACAATTGTGACTCTAGAAGCTCCAAGACAACAAGATCAACAAGGAACTCAAAGGTATGATTCTAGATCTGTATTAATGTTGTTGTTTAACCTAATTAGCCATTAGAAGTCTTGGATTCAAAAGCATGTTTATTAGAAAGCCTAGATCCAAGCATTAGGGTTTTGCATGCGCACATAGGAAAGTTCTTATGGCTAAAACCCAACAGTATCCTCCCCCGAAAACAATAAAAATCTCGAAAAAGTAGGGATGAAGCTCACCTTGGTTTGATTTGGTGGGTAATTTGGCTTGATGATGAGGATTTCCCAAGTTTTAATCCTTGAAGAGTTTGATGACTCTTTGAACCTTGGAACTTCCTAGGAATATTAACACATACTTCATGTGTAATTATGCGGAATTTAAACAAGATAATATGGAGAAGTACTACCCAAGACTCGAAAGACTTACAAGGTTTTAGGAATTTGCTTGAAGAAAATGAGACTTGGAGCTTGCATATGTTACAAAGTAGTTTGAGACTTCACATGATGTGAATTGAGTTTTTGGTGGAAATAAGAAAGGGTTTACGCTCAAATAAGATAAGGGAGTGATAAGGTGGGTTTGGTTATCTGTTAGTTAAAACATTGATATTTGGTAGGTAATTCCTGGGTTATGGTGAGTTGCATGGAAAATAGGAATTTACATCACATCACAAAGTCAACTCTCTTATCTCTTTATGGTTTAATATAATGCCTTCATAAACATTAGTTATTATTTCACGTAAATATGTTTCTAATACTCACATTTGTCATAAAATAAAGGTTTAAGGAGTCTAAATTATGATAAATACGAGTTTGGAGGAATTCCCGATGTTAAAATACATCAAAAAGATGAAAAGGTCCAAAATAAGAAAAGAAAAAATCCAGAGCCCAATATTAAAGTCTGGAGTAAAAGCATGAGTTCTGAAGTCACTTAGTGAGTGCCGAAGGCAATTCTTAAGTTCCGGAGTCAAACCTCACTTCCAGAGTCAGTTTTGATTTGGACCCAATTCTTCAGAGGCTGTGAGGCGGCACTTTCCAAAACGAACACGAAAACTCCAAGCGAGATTGTTTGGAGCATGCTAGATTTCCGAAGCACATTAATTCCAGATCCAAGGGGGATTTTGATGTGCGAGAATGCTCGGTTCCTTTAGGAGGTCCGAAGCATTCTAAGGGTTCCGAACTACGTTTTCTCCTTAAAGTTTTCTCCTCTCATTTTGTTTAGATTTTGGCTAAGGAAAACTACATAGAGAGATTTGGTAGAGCTTTGAGATCTATGGAGAGATTTCATATACTTGGAGAGATTTAGGAGAGATTTCATATACTTGGAGAGATTTCATTTACTTGGATAGATTTACATTCTAACCCTACATGGCTCATTAGGAATCATATTATACACTTTGACGTGTTAGCACAAGTCTTACCATAGTCATTGCTTACCTGAGGAAAAAATTTCCTAGCCAAAAAAATGCTAGCGGTGACATCATCCCCGCGTTAAGGGGAATTTCATCCCAAAATTCTTTCGAAAGATTGGGTCATGAGTGCGGAAATAGGTGAATGTACTTTTGATTCATCTTTACTTTGTGTTCCCAAGTGAGTACCGGCTCACGCCTAGCATTCCCTCGAACCTTCACAATCGGGATGTGGCTTTGTTTAGTGTGGTTAACTTTTCTACCCATTGTTTCGATAGGCTGATCAACTATTAGGAGGTTCTAGTTCCCTTTAATCTTATCTAGTAGAACTGTGAGGGTTTTATCCAATAGACACTTCCTACGTTAGGCACATGGGAACACAGGGTGTACGTCACTAAGCTTGGAGGGTAGTTGGAGTTTGTAGGCCACCGAACTGATACATGCAAGGATCTCGAATGGTATGATGCATCGGGGAAGATATTTAATAATACCCTGATCCCCTACTTGGGATTCCAAGGCTTTAATCTGCTATCTGCATAGCTCTTTTTTCGGATTTACAATGTTATGAGCCATGTTTAGGTTAGGAATATCCTTTCTGTACTTTCTCAAATAATCTCGGGTCTAGTGAGTATGCTATTGGACGTTTGTCCTCTTATCAGTTGGGTGTCTCCCACCTCAACCGAACAGAGGATTATCTACACTTCCAGCCACACAGGGCCTCGAAGGATGCAACTCTTATGCTCGAGTGGTAGTTTTTGTTATATGAGTACTCGATTAGAGGTAGGTGGGTATCCCAAACTTTTTCATTATCCATTACATATGCTTATCTTCGGGGTGCAGATTCTTGTTTACCTCGATCTTGTCAAGTGGAATTTTTAGAGCTTTGGTGTTCCGACACTTATGAGTGTTGAATATATGGAATATGAAATGTATGAAACTGAGTTCTTGGGTTAATGAGAGGCTAGGGGTTATCAGGCCTTTTTTGGGGAGGACTTTTGAATGGTCTTCTAGGGATGGGGATCCTGGTTTCCTAGAAGTAGAGTTGTTCTGGGCCTCAAGAGTTGGTACTATTCCTATGAAGGTTGAGTTTGTGTGTGATGTAGTTAACTATATGAGTCTTAGATTATCTTGGGAGTTTTATTCCTATGGTTTTCCAAGCTAATGGTAGGTTGGCCTCTGTTAATTCCTTGCGGTTGGTTGAACAAGTCTCCGATTCGGGGTAGGGAGTATCGATCCTTGAGGATGGGTTTGTTTGGTTTATTCGTAGTCTGTGGTGCTTATGGTAATTTTGTCTTTCTTTCTTATGAGTTAGGTAGGTGCTTCCTGTGGTTAGGGATTGGGTTTGATGTTTCCTGTATCTATTATGTCGATCTTGTTATTCAAAAACTATGTGTTCCTGTGACCATGCTAAGTGGTATCGGGTGATTGGTTGTTGGGGGTGGTTCCAGGAGTCGAGGTATTTCTATCTCCACTTAGCACAAGGTTGAGGCTTCCAAATGGATTTTAGGAATCTATGGAGGAAGGTTGGAAGCCGTTCAGATTCCCTTGATGCCTTTTTCTTCTTGATTCTAATCTTTATTGGGGTTAGGAAAGAGCGTGATATTTCTTACACTAGGACTTAGGTGTCTGGTTGCTAGGGATTTATTGTTACCGGATGAAAGAGTTATGTCATCCGGTTGAGTAAGATGAAATTCTATTTGCAGTGCTCGAGGGTTGTAAGGTGAAGATCAAACATGTCCGTGCCAATTAATGACATTGGACTCCTTGTTATGATAGGTGTTACGTCGATTAGGGAGTATTGGTTTTTAGGAACGACAGGGTGTTCTATGTTGTTCTTATTCAAGGGTTTTGAGCATTCTAACACTCCTAAGGTGTACATGCCACCATAGAAACCTTGGATCTATGTTTTACTAAGATACATGCAAAAATGATTTTCCAAGGTTCTTAACCTATCTAGCATAGCATCGGGAACTTTTAAGCATAAATGCTAGAAAAAGAACATACCTTTTTGTAGTTTGGATTCCTTGAGAACCTTGTGAGCCTAGCACCTCAAGTGTGATGCCTCAAATGTATCACAAAAACTACAACACTTGGAATAACCTTCAGATAAGTACACTTACACTCTAAAATCAGCTAGCCCTATTCTTGTACAAGTAGTGGATGATTTTGCTTGCATAAGGGTCTTGATATAGTTGTGGCACAAGTAGGGTTACACCATGTAAACCCTAATTGTCATGGCTTTTCATATTCCATGATCCATGGGTTTGTAACCTCCATGGACTATCCATGGAGTACATTATGGGTTTTAACCCAATCCATACAAACCATGGATCATTAGCCCAACTATACAAGAATAGATGATTTACACAATCAACCCTATATATTTAATTAGTCTCTTTTTCATTACTTAATTAATTCTAAATTAATTCTTGATCAATACTAATTAAATTATATTATTAATATATTAGAACTTATAATATATTAATAAACTTTAAGTGTTATTTCCCTCATTTGGTCTATCCAATTGTTGCAATGCCATACAACCCAAATGGACCATGCTAACCAGGTCAAGTACATTCCAGGAATAGTTATGAACTTAGACACCTTATCCAACAGTCTCCCACTTGGATAAGTCTAATAACTATACCTGCAAGAATGACCTGATGAACCGATCAACAATCATAGCTCTTTCAAGGTCTCTCAGAACTAAGATGATGATGATACGCCATTTAAGGTAAGTGATCATATAATCCTATGTTCTAGATATCAGCCGAACAAATACATGGAACAATGTCTTGCTTATTTTCCAACAGTTTGTTTCCCGATTTATGATTTGTTTGACATAGAACTTAATCGAACACAACAATTTAGTTCTGACCCGGCCCGGTACATAGGTTAAAACAGAATCATCGAGGGGCCCAAAAATCGCTTCTAGTCCAAGAAGAAACAAATAAACTTCGACTCATATGCTTGTTCTACTACTTTTTGAATTATGCACAAACGCACGTTTTATAACATCGAGTTACCAATGAGTTTTTGTATGATCAATGCATAACTAACTCATAGGCAACAAGCCATATCTCTAGGTTTGAAGACTTATATGATATTACCATCTCATAATAACTTGAGATAAATTCCATGAAGTGATACAAGTGACTGTGGGTTGACTGTGGGTTGAATCCAATACTCAAAACTTATGAGCATTCATGAGTGTTGTAGCACCTCTTTTCTATGTCCAACAATTTAGACATCTAGAAGCCAACTTATGACAGCGTTGATTCATATCTACTTCTAACATATGACCGGCTGTGGAGAATTTGAATAATATGATATACCATAACATAATTATTCTGGAAGTCAAAACATGGAAAATGAAATTTTAGTAAACGATTGAGAAAGATAGCAACACTTATACTTATAAATAAACAACAATTTTTATTTATCATCAAATGTCAATTACATGTTACATATTTCAAAGTTATATAACTACTAAAACTAATATCATCCTTCAGCCCTATGCGCCTCACATGCTGGAGATGCTTAACCCTACCCAGTCCTTTCGTGAGGGGATCTGATGGGTTCTCATCTGATGATACCCTCTTTGGCACGAAGATTCCTTCTATACGATGTCTGATGAAATGATATTTTCTGTCGAAGTGTCTTGATCTCCCGTGATCCCTTGGTTCATTGGCTAAGGCCACTGCAATTTCACTATCATAGAAAATTTCCATATGCTCCTTTATAGCTGGTACAACTCCAAGGTCTACAAGGAAGTTCTTTATCTATATGGCCTCCTTTTCTGCCTCGTTGGCTGCTATATACTCTGATTCGCAAGTTTAATCAACCACTCTCTCCTACTTGGAACTTTTCCATGTAATTTCTCTTCCGTTTAAGGTAAAGACCTAGCCTGACTGAGAGCGGAAATTATCCCTATCAGTCTAGAAGCTAGCATCACTATAACCTACTACTCTCAAGTCATCACTCCCAAAAAGGGTAAGGACCCAGTCCTTAGTCATCTTAAGGTACTTGAGAATGTTCTTCACTACAGTCCAGTGATCCTTGCCAGGGTTCCCCTGATATCTGCTGACCATGCTTAATGCGAAGGCCACATCAGGATGAGTACAAGTCATAGAATACATGATCGAGCCTACAACAGAATCATACGGTACTCGACTCATCTCAGCTATCTCAGCCTTTGTACTCAGGTTCTGAGTCTTACTCAGTCTGGCGTTACTCTGGATCGATAATTCTGCTTTCTTGGAATTTTGCATGTTGAACCTATTCACCACCTTATCCAAGTAGGTACTTTGACTAATTCCAATTAGTCTTGGAATGTCATTTCCTATGAGTAGTACGTCATCCACATATAGTGCCAAAAAGCTAACTATACTCCTACTAGTCTTGACATATACACAAGATTCATCTTCACTTCTCGAAAAACCAAACTCTTTGACTTTCTCATCGAAATAAAGATTCCATCTGCGAGGTGCTTGTTTCAATCCATAAAGGGATTTCTAAAGCTTATGCACTCCATTAGGGTACTATGTACTAACAAAACCCTCTGGATGACTCATGTAAACATCCTCAGCCAACTATCCATTAAGGAAAGTAGTTTTGACATCCATTTGCCATATTTCATAATCATGAAATGCACCAATGACTAACATAACCCTAATAGACTTAATCTTAGCTACTGGTGAAAAAGGTCTCATCATAATCATCTCCCGGAGTTTGAGAAAAGCCCTTTGCAACCAGTCTAGCCTTATAAGTGTGTACATTGCCATCCATGTCGATCTTCTTCTTGAAGATCCATTTGCACCCAGCTGTGTTACGACCTGGTACATTGTTAACCAATTTCCAAACTTTATTGTCATACATGGACTGTATCTCGTTGTCTATAGCCTCTTTCCATTTAGCAGCCTCAGGGCCTACCATGGCTTCCGTGTAGCTGTTAGGTTCATCCAGACCTATCCGTGTGTTATCACTGATAAGCGTATCACCCTCCGCAGTAATATGGAAACCATAGTAATGCTCAGGTGCATTCCTAACTCCCATGGAACGCCTCATAGATACAGAATCGTCAGTCAGATCAACTGGAGTTTCCTCCTCAGGTTGATTTCTAGGGTTTGAGGTTCCTTAACCACTTGACTCTCGAATTTCTTCAAGGTTAATTTGCCTACCACTGTTTCCTTGGCTTATGAATTCTCTCTTGCAAAAGACTCCCCTCCTTGTTATAAAGACCACATTATCACTGGGTCTGTAGAAGAGGTAACCGAAGGATTTTTGTGGGGTAGCCAATCAAAATACACCTCTCACTTTGGGGTTCGATCTTATCGAGAGTCTCGCACCTCACGAAAGCCTCGCAACCCCGAATCTTTATGTGATCTAGATTAGGAAGTTTTCCAATCCACATCTCGTGAGGTGTTTTGGCAACCTTCTTTGTAGCGACTAGATTAAGAATATGAGCAGCAGTATCTAAGGCATACCCCTAGAATGAGATTGGTAGCAAAGCTCGATTCATCATGGAACGAACCATGTACAGCAAGGTCCAATTACGCCTCTCAGCTACACCATTAAGCTGTGGTGTCCTGGGAGGTGTCAATTGTGAGACAATCCCACATTCCTAAAGATAGTCAAGGAACTTTTTACTAAGATACTCACCACCTCGATCGAATCGAAGCATCTTAATGTTCCTTCCCAATTGATTCTCCACTTTCTGCTTAAAATCTTTGAACGTTTCAAAGGTTTCTGACTTATGGTTGATTAAGTAGACATATCCGTATCTATTAAAATCATCATTAAAAGTCATATAGTAGCGGTTAGCATCCCTTGTGGCAGTTCTGAAGGGTCCACACACATCAGTGTGTACCCGATCCTACAAACCTTCACCCCCATCACAAGAACTAGTGAAGGGTGATTGTGTCATTTTTCCAAGTAGACAAGATTCACAACTATCATCCGACTTTAGGTGAAATGACTCCAAGAGTCCTTCCGTTTGGATTTTGCACATGCGTTTCTTGCTTACATGTCCAACACGACAATGCCATAATGATTCTTTATCCAAGTTAGTGGAAGAATCAATACATAACACATTATTTCCTAGGTTATCTACAACACACACAGCTTCATACAAACCATCACAAGGTAATGCTTTAAAATAAAAAGCATTATCAAAGAAAGCATTAATACTGCCATATTCATTATTAAAAGAAAAGGTAAACCCTTGTTTGTTCAAAGCATGAAAAGAAATAATTTTCCTCACCATTTTAGACGAGTAACAACATTTATTCAAATCTAATGTTAACCCCCTACCTAGCAACATAGTATAAACTCAAATCTTGGTGACAAGTGATGCTTTCCTATTCCCCATGATTAAGCTTATCTTCCCATGCTCCACATGCTCACTTCTTCTTAATCCCTGCAAGTCAGAACAAATATGAATACCAAAACTGGTATCAAGGACCCAAGAATTAGAATGGGGTGAGTTATTAGACAATATAGTGTAAATACCTACATTGTTGGGTTTCACTTTCCCATCCTTCACATCTTGCAGATACTTTGGGCAGTTTCGCTTCCAATGCGACTTTTCGTGGAAATAGAAGCATTCAACCTCTTTAAGGTTAGTAGAAGGAGTGACGGAACCATTATTGGTTCCACTTGAAGAGGAGCCATCAAGGGACTTTCCCTTGGTACCCTTTGAAGGTATCTTCCTCTTCTTCCCTTTGACTTTCCTGATAGCCAAGACCGGGGCCACGGTAGGAGTAGGAGTAGTAACAACCTACTTACCCTTAAGACCACTTTTGGCGGTCTTCAAGAGTCCTTGAAGTTTTCTGAGTGTAACTTCCTCCTTGTTCATGTGGTAATCCATTTGGAATTGATCAAAACAAGAAGGTAAGGAGTGCAAAATGATATCAATTGCCAACTCCTCGGGGAAGTTCACATTTAGCTTCAGCAACCGGTCCACATACCTTTGCATTTTCTGCAAGTGACCGGTGATGGGTTCACCATCCTTCATGCGAGTTGTTATCATGGAGCAAATGATGTCATAACTCTCTTGGAAAGCACTTTGATGGTAGTGGTCCATCAAGTCCTGGTGCATCTCAAAAGGGTAATAGTACTCATAGGACTTTTGGAGCTCGACTATCATCATGGTCAACATGATACATGCCACTTTCATGGCATCTCTCTCATTAGTCCGGAATTCAGCGATCTCCTCAGCAGTAGCAGACGACTCATCAAGTTCCTTTAGCTTCTTGTCGAGGACATATTCATTGTCATCGTAACGAGTAACCATCCTAATGTTCCGGATCCAATCCATCAAGTTGGAACCATCAAATACGACTCTCCCACAAAGGTTCATGAGAGAGATGGAGCCGGTAGGGTTTAAGCCAGAAGCAACATTGTGTGAAGACATCTGAAAAGGAAGAAAGACAAGTTTAGATTAGATATAATGATAGTCCTTAAAAAAACACCCAAATTAATATTAAGGGTAGGACCCAACACAATATTTTATAACTTAGAATAGGGATGCCGTAATCCAAGCTATAAAATATTTGAAGGTAGGTGAATGACGATTCACCAATTTCCACCATGAAAAACGAAATAAATTATTAGCTTTTAAACTGTTTTGAAACTCCTAGATTATTTGAGATTCATTGAACTTTTCAATGGCATGTTTCAATCTCGAGGGTGCCATTCAAGTTTTGTGACTGGGATGCCGAGGATCACAAAACAAGGTGTGAAGTAACCATGCAAATTATTTGGTACACTTAATATTTACCCCTCAATTGATGTGCCGATTAACCACACGCGCTCCATCGATACTATGATAAACATTAAGTTACCCTTTGCATACCTTGTTAAGTCCAAGTTAGTGTGCTGGTTAACCACACACGCTTCACTAATGACTTAAACAAAGTGCAAAGTGTAATTTCATGCGTTAGACCTTATTCCCATTTTTCTAAAGTAAGTAAGATTGAGAATTTATAAAAACATTTAGTTACTTTAGTATCATTATAGTTTTAATGAGGATTAAATTCATTTTCCTACCCGTTCGACTAACGACCCTACACTAGTCAAGGAAGTGGTGGGTGAGAGTAGACACCAATTTGTTGGGTTTTGAGCAATCTAACACTTCCTAAGTGTGCATGCAACCCTAATAAACCTTGGATCTATGTTCGTCTAAATACATGCAAAAAATAATTTTCCAAGGTTCATAACCTATCTAACATGGGATGGGGTACTTTTAAACATAAAAGAATTAGATGAGATTACATAACTTTTTGATGAGTTTGATTCTTAAGGAGTTTGAGGGCCAAGCACCAATAGTGTGAATGCCTCAAATGGAATCACAAATCACCACAAACTCTTGGAAAACTTTGAGAGAGTGTATACACACTACAATTTTCGGCCACACACAAACACACACACACTAGTGGCTATTTCATGCAACAAAAGCATGCTTATATAGTGTACATGATTAGGGTGAAACCTTAATAACCCATGACCTTTCCTTTTCCAAGGATCCATGGGTTAAAAGATCCATGGACTTCCATACAAGCCTAGCCCATTAACAAATGGGTGTTAGCCCACACCATATAAAATCAATAGCCCACAATCTAATTAGTCTTCTTTTAATCTCTAAATTAATTCATAATTAATTTAAGACTAAGACTAATTAAATAACATGACTTCATATTAATATATTATAACTTATAATATATTAATAATCATATGTGTATAACTCTCATAAAATTATCCATAAATAGTTTGGATGAAATGCAACCCAAATGGACCATCCCGGGTCAGGTCAAGTATATACCAAATAAGTTATGGACTTAGACACCTTATCCAACAGACTCCCACTTGCATAAGTCTAATAACTGTATTTGCCTATTACTTCAGGAACCAACCAGCAATCGTAGCTCTCAAAAACTTTGTTGAACTATGAAGCGCCATTTTAAGATAAGTGATCATATAATCCTCTGTTCTCATGATATCAGCCGGACAAACACATGGAACTATGTCTTGCTTATTGTCTGGCAGTTTTTTCTCGATTTCCGATTTGTTTGACAAAGAACTCAACTGAACACATCAATTTAGTTCTGACCGGGCCTGGTACATGGGTCAACACAAAATCATCGAGGGGCCCATATATCGCTTCTATTTCTAGAAGGAACAGATAAACTTCGACTCATATACTTGTTCTACTACTTGTTGAATTGTACACAAAGGCACGTTTTATAACATCAAGTTACTGATGCGTTTACGTGCAATCAATGCACAACCAACTCATAAGTAACAACTCATATCTCTAGGTTAGAAGACTTATATGATATTACCATCTCACGATCACTCGAGACAAATTCCATGAAGTGATACAAGTGAGCGTGGGTTTATTCCAATACTCATAACTTATGAGTACTCATGAATGTTGTAGCAACCATTGCCATGTCTAAACACCTTTAGCCATCTACAAACTCGATTCATGACAATCTTGATTCATACCTACTTCCGACGTATGACCGATTGTGGAGGTTTGAATAAATTAATTATTCTGGAAGTCAAAACATGCAAAGCTGAAACAATTGTAAATAATTGACAATGATAGCAACTTCTTACTCATAAATAAATCACAATTTTATTCATCATCAAATGTCGATTACATTTTAAAAGTTTCAGAGAATCTATCTAATCTGTAAAACTAATATCGTCCCTCAGCCCGATGCGCCTCGCATGCTGAAAATGCTTATCCCTCGTCAGTCCCTTTGTAAGGGGAACCGCAGGATTCTCATCTGACGATATCCTCTTTGCCACGAGGAGTCCTTCTTCTATCTTGTGTCTTATGAAGTGATATTTTCTGTCAATGTGTCGGGATCTCCCATGATCTCTCAGTTCTTTAGCTAAAGCAACCACACTATTGTTCTCACAGAAAATTTCCATAGGCTCCTTAATAGCTGGCACAACTCCAAGGTCTCCGATGAAGTTCTTCAGCCATATCGCCTCCTTCGCTGCTTCACTCGCTGCTATATACGCTGATTCACAAGTCGAATCAGCCACCGTCTCCTGCTTGGAACTCTTCCAAGAGATTGCCCCTCCATTTAAGGTAAAGACCCAGCCCGACTGAGAGCAAAAGTTATCCCTATCAGTCTGAAAACTAGCATCACTATACCCTAATACTCTCAAGTCATCACTCCCACCAAGGGTAAGGATCCAATCCTTAGTCCTCCGCAGGTACTTGAGAATGTTCTTTACCGTAGTCCAATGAGCCTTGCCAGGGTTCCCCTGATACCTGCTGACCATGCTCAAAGCAAAGGCCACATCAGGGCGGGTACAAGTCATAGCATACATGATCGAGCCAACAGCAGAAGCATACGGTAATTGGCTCATCTCAGCTATCTCTGCCTCTGTACTCGGACTATGAGTCTTACTCAGCTTGGTATTGCTTTGGATCGGTAAATCTCCTTTCTTGGAATTCTGCATGTTGAACCTTTTCAACACCTTATCCAAGTAGGTACTCTGACTAAGTCCAATTAGTCTTTTACTCCTTTCTCTTAATATCCTTATCCCTAGGATATAGGTAGCTTCCCCTAGGTCCTTCATAGCAAAGCACTTCCCAAGCCAGGACTTAACCTCCTGCAAGGTTGGGATGTCATTTCCTATAAGTAGTATGTCATCCACATACAGTACCAAGAAGCTAACTATACTCCCACTAGCTCTGACATACACGAAAGACTCATCTTCATTTCTCGAGAAGCCAAACTCCTCGACCTTTTCATCGAAACAAAGATTCCAGCTACGAGATGCTTGTTTTAATCCATAAATGGATTTCTCAAGTTTGCATACTCTATTAGGGTACTTTGCACTGACAAAACCCTCTGGCTGATTCATGTACACATCCTCAACCAACTTTCCATTAAGAAAAGCAGTTTTGACATCCATTTGCCATATTTCATAATCACAAAATGCAGCAATGGCTAGCATAGCCCTAATAGACTTAATCTTTGCTACCGGGGAGAAGGTTTCATCATAATCAATACACTGAGTCTGAGTAAAACCCTTCGCAATCAGTTGAGCCTTATAAGTATGCACTTTTCCTTCCATGTCGGTCTTCTTCTTGAAGATCCATTTGCACCCGACTGTTTTACGGCCTGGTACATTGTCAACCAAGTTCCAAACTTGATTGTCATACATGGACTGTATCTCGTTGTCCATAGCCTCCTTCCACTTAGCAGACTCCGGGCCTACCATGGCTTCCTTAACACTGCTAGGTTCATCCAAATTTACCAGTGTACTATCACTGATAAACGTATCACCTTCCATAGTAATATGAAAGCCATAATAAAATGCAGGTGTGTTCCTAACCCGTGTGGAACGCCTCGGAGGTACAAACTCGTCAGCTGGCTCAACAGGAGTTTCCTCCTCAGGTTGATTGCTAGTGTCTGAGGTTCCTTCACCAATTGATTCTTGAATTTCTTCAAGATCAATTTGCCTCCTACTGTCTCCTTGGCTTATAAATTCTCTCTCACGAAAGACCCCTCTTCGTGCTACAAAGACCACATTCTAACTGGGTCTATAGAAGAGGTAACCGAAGGATTTTTGTGGGTAGCCGATGAAAATACAACTTTCACTTCGGGGTTCAAGCTTATCATGAGTTTCACGCCTCACGAAAGCTTCGCAACCCCAAATTTTGATGTGGTCCAAATTGGGAACCTTCCCAGTCCACATCTCATGAGGTGTTTTGGTAACCTTTTTATAGGGAATAGATTAAGGATATGGGCGGCAGTCTCTAAGGTATACCCCCAAAAAGATATTGGTAGCGAAACTCGACTCATCATAGAGCGAACCATGTCTAACAAGGTTCAATTATGCCTCTCAGCTACACCATTTAGTTGTGGTGTCCTGGGAGGAGTCAACTATGAGACAATCCCACACTCCTTAAGATAGTCAAGGAACTCGGTACTAACATACTCACCACCTCGATCGGATCGAAGCATCTTAATGTTCCTGCCCAATTGATTTTCTACTTCCTGTTTGAATTCCTTAAACCTTTCAAAGGTTTCTGACTTATGTTTGATTAAGTAGACATACCCATATCTACTAAAATCATCAATAAAAGTCACGTAATACCGATTAGCATCCCTTGTCGTGGTTTTGAATGGTCCACATACATCAGTATGTATTAGGTCCAACAAACGCTCACCCCTTTCACAAGTTCCAGTGAAGGGTGATTTTGTCATCTTTCCAAGTAGACAAGACTCACAACTATCATCCGATTTAAGGTCGAATGAATCCAAGACTCGACTCTTTTGGAGTTGGCCTATGTGTTTCTTGTTTACGTGTCCAAGACGACAATGCCACAATGATGCTTTATATAGGGTAGTAGAAGAATCAATATACAACACATTATTTCCTAAGTTGTCTACAATCGACACAGTTTCATACACACCATCACAAGGTAATGCTTTAAAATAAAACACATTATTAAAGAAAGCATCAATACCACCACATTCATTATCAAATGAAAAGGTAAAACCTTGTTTGTACAAAGCATGAAAGGAAATAATATTCCTCACCATTTCAGACGAGTACACACATTTATTCAAATCTAATTTTAACCCATTATTTAGAAACAAAGTATAAACTCCAATCTTGGAAACAGGTGAAGCCTTCCTATTGCCCATGATCAAGTTTATCTTCCCGTGCTCCACATCCTCACTTCTTCTTAGGCCCTGCAAATCAGAACATATATGAACACCACATCCTGTATCAAGCACCCAAGAGTTATAATATGGTAAGTTATTAGACAATATTGTGTAACTACCTGTGTGGGTGGGTTTCACTTTCCCATCCTTCAGATCCTGCAAGTATTTAGGGCAGTTTCGCTTCCAGTGCCCCTTGTTCTGGCAATAGTAGCAATCAGCATCCTTGGGAATGGTAGAAGGAGTGGCAGAACCGCTCTTGGTCCTTGATGAGGAGCCTTCAAGAGACTTTCCCTTGGTACCCTTCGAAGGGTGCTTCCTCTTTTTCCCTTTGCCTTGCCCGATAGCCAAAACAGGGGTAGATGTTGGAGTAGGAGTAGTAGAGGTAACAACCGACTTGCCCTTAAGACCGGTTTCAACGGTCTTCAAGAGTCCTTGAAGCTTGCTAAGGGTAACTTCCTTCTTGTTCATATGATATGTTATACAAAAATTGTCATAACAAGAAGGTAAGGAGTGAAAAATGATGTCAATTGCCAACTCCTCAGGGAAGTTCACATTCAGCTTCAACAAACGGTCCACATACCTTGGCATCTTTTGCATGTGGGCCGTGACGGATTCACCGTCCTTCATGCGGGTTGTTATTATGGAGGAGATTATTTCATACCGCTCTTGACGAGCACTCTGATGGTACCTTTCCATCAGGTCTTGGTGCATCTCAAAAGGGTAGAAGTCCTCATAGGACTTTTGGAGCTCGGCTGTCATCGTGGCCATCATGATACATGCCACCTTAGTAGCATCTCTCTAATGTGTCCTGAATTCAGCGATCTCCTTAGGAGTAGCAGTAGACACATCAAGCTCTTTTAACTCCTTATCGAGGACATATTCCTTGTCCTCATAACGAGTTACCATCCTTTTGTTCCTTATCCAGTCCATGAAGTTGGAACCATCAAAGATGACTCTCCCACAAAGATTCATGAGAGAGAAAGAACCGGTTGGGTTAGTGCCTGAAGCATTAGTGTTGGAAGATATCTGAAAGAAGAAAGCAAGTTTATATTAGATATATAGAGTCCTTAATAAGACACCTAAATGTAATATTAAGGCTAGGATCCAATCACAATATATTATACTTAGAAGAGGGATGTCGTAATCTAAGTAATAATATATTTGAAAGGTAGGTGAATGACGATTCACCAATTTCCACCACGAAAATGAAATGATTTATTAGGTTTTAATTGGATTTGAAATTCCTAGATTCCTTTGAGATTCATTGAACTTTTCAATGGCATGTTTCGATCTCGATTGTGCCCTTCAAGTTTTGTGACTGGGATGCCGAGGATCACAAAACAAGGTGTGAATAAGCATGCCAATTCACTTGGTACCCTTAATATTATCACCTAATCAATGTGTCGGTTAACCACACACGCTCCATTGATGTATGACAAACATTAAGTCATCCTTCGTGATCCTTACTAGTCCAAGTTAGTGTGTCGGTTAACCACACACGCTCCACCAACAACTTGGTAAGGTACAAAGTGTGAATTCCATGGATTAGCACCATGTTCACATTTTTCCTAAAGTAACTAAGATTGGGAATTAAATAAAAGATTTAGTTACTTTATAATATTCATCATACTTAATGAGAATTTATAAGTCTTTATCTTACCCGTTCAGCTAACGACCCTCCACCAATCAAGCAAGCGGTGGGTGAGAGTATACACCCATTAAGTCACCATTTTATAGGCAACAACCTTATACCCACCTTATAGACCGGATTCGTGAATGAGGCCTACTAACGGTAAAACGACTTGTTCTTATATATATATAATAATTAACCATTAATGTTATAAATAGTATAAGTGTTGAATTTTAACTTTTAAAATTCTAAGTGTTGGAATTAATGTTTATTAAAGTGTGTGAAACTTTTCCAAATTCCAAAACTTGAGGACAAGTTTTGTAACTCCTCAAAACTTTTCATTTCATAACTTATGAATTAAAGGTTCATAAAATGAAGACTCTTCATTTTATGTAACTTATGTGTTTTTAATGTGTGTTAAAGAAAAGTGACCTTTGGATATCCATAACTTGAGGACAAATTATGGACTCCATTAAAACACATAAATGATCAAGAATTAATCCTAAACAATTCAGCAAATAATTCCTATCATCTTCTAAATTCATAAGAACATGAACATGATTATCAAAGTTTCAAAAATTATATGAACACATACAAAGCATGAAATTTTGATATATGCTATTGTAAATGGATTAGAACAACCATTACACCAACTAAAATAAGTTTTAAAACATCAAAACAGTTTGGGGTAAAGTTTCTAGTCCATTTGCAGCAACAAAAGTCGAAAATCTGCATTCTGAACCTTCTACTCGCCGAGTGCACGAACCTACTCGGCGAGTCCCCGCATGGACTCGGCGAGTCCATCATGCAGACAACAAAAATTTTGACTTTTTTTCACTATTTTGCATCAAGTATCAAACAAGCAAGCCTAGTCTCTAATACCACTGTTGGGTTTTGAGCAATCTAACACTTCCTAAGTGTGCATGCAACCCTAATAAACCTTGGATCTATGTTTGTCTAAATACATGCAAAATAATAATTTTCCAAGGTTCATAACCTATCTAACATGGCATGGGGTACTTTTAAGCATAAAAGAATTAGATGAGATTACATACCTTTTTGATGAGTTTGATTCTTAAGGAGTTTGAAGGCCAAGCACCAATAGTGTGAATGCCTCAAATGGAATCACAAATCACCACAAACTCTTGGAAAACTTTGAGAGAGTGTATACACACTATAATTTTCGGCCACACACAAACACACACACTAGTGGCTATTTCATGCAACAAAAGCATGCTTATATAGTGTACATGATTAGGGTGAAACCCTAATAACCCATGACCTTTCCTTTTTCAAGGATCCATGGGTTAAAAGCTCCATGGATCATCCATGGACTTCCATACAAGCCTATCCCATTAACAAATGGGTGTTAGCCCACACCATATAAAATCAATAGCCCACAATCTAATTAGTCTTCTTTTAATCTCTAAATTAATTCATAATTAATTTAAGTCTAAGACTAATTAAATAACATGACTTCATATTAATATATATAACTTATAATATATTAATAATCATATGTGTATAACTCTCATAAAATTATCCATAAATAGTTTGGATGAAATGCAACCCAGATGGACCATGCCGGGTCGGGTCAACTATATACCAAATAAGTTATGGACTTAGACACCTTATCCAACACTATTAAGCTGCCATTTTATAGGCAACAACCTTATACCCCCCTTATAGACCGACTTAGTGAATGAGGCCTACTAACGGTAAAACGACTTTTGTTCTTATACACACACACACACACACACACATATATATATATATATATATAAACTTATAATATTATAAGTATTCGGGTTAAATTTTAACTTTTAAAATTCTAGGGGTTGGAACTAAAGTTTTTAAAGTGACTTTATATGTTCCAAAACTAGAGGGCAAGTTTTGTAACTTTGAAAACATTTCATCTTTCATAACTTATGAGTTAATGGATTAATAAAATGACTTTTCATTTTATTTAAGCTATGTGTTTGATAATGGAGTTTAAAAGTGTGACTTTTGGTAATCCATAACTTGAGGAGAAATTACGGATTCCATTAAAACACATAAAGATCAAGAATTAAACTACCAATCAAGTTACAAATAATTCCTATGATCTTGTAAACTCATAAGTTCATGAACATGCATATCAACAATTTCAAGAATCATAAATAAACCATATAAAACTTTAAATTAAGATATTAACCAGTGAAAATGGATTAGCACTACCATTACACCATCTAAACCAAGTTTTAAATGACCAAAACAGTTTAGGGTAATGTTTATAGTCTATTTGCAGCAGTAAAACTAAAAAATCTACAATTAAGGGCTTCTACTTGTCGAGTGCACGAACCTACTCGATGAGTTGGATGAATTATCACATGGATTCGTCGAGTCCCTCCATTGAGTCGACGAGTTCACTCAGAAGATAGCACATTTCTTGAGTTTTTCAACAAGTTTGCATCAAGTATCAAATAAACAAGCCTAGACTCTAATACAACTGAATGGTTTTGAGCATTCTAACACTCCTAAGGTGTACATGCAACCCTAGAAACCTTGGATCTATGTTTTACTAAGATACATGAAAAAATGATTTTCCAAGGTTCTTAACCTATCTAGCATAGCATGGGGAACTTTTAAACATTAATGCTATAAGAAGAACATACCTTTTGTAGTTTGGATTCCTTGAGAACCTTGTGAGCCTAGCACCTCAAGTGTGATGCCTCAAATGTCTCACACAACACTACAACACTAGAAATATCCTTGAGAGAAGTACACTTACACTCTAAAATCGGCTAGCCCTCTTTCTTTTACAAGAGTGGATGATTTTGCTTGCATAAGGGTCTTGATATAGTTGTGGCACAAGTAGGGTTACACCATGTAAACCCTAATTGTCATTGCTTTTCATATTCCATGATCCATGGGTTTATAACCTCCATGGACTATCCATGGAGTACATTATGGGTTTTAACCCAATCCATACAAACCATGGATCATTAGCCCAACTATACAAGAATAGATGATTTACACAATCAACCCCATATATTTAATTAGTCTCTTTTTTATTACTTAATTAATTCTAAATTAATTCTTGATCAATACTGATTAAATAATATTATTAATATATTAGAACTTATAATATATTAATAAACTTTAAGTGTTATTTCTATCATTTGGCCTATCCAAGTGTTGCAATGGCATGCAACCCAAATGGACCATGCTAACCGTGTCAAGTACATTCTAGGAATAGTTATGAACTTAGACACCTAATCCAACACTTATCACTACTAGTTTCATTTTTGTTGTTATCATTGGGTATATTTTGTTCCTGCTTGCTAGGTGTTTTAGTAACACAAGGGTGCTACCATAACGCAAGGAAATTTGTAATCCGAAATTTGCCAAATTTTTTTCTTCTATAAATGGATGTGACCTAACCGTACTTACTTAGTGTTTTTAAAAGATAATTGACTGTGGAGCTTTGTCCTAATCAATATACAGCCCAGGGACAGGAAAATAAGGCAGGATCGCATGTTCTTAGTTTGTGGGATCCTAACTATATACTAACGTTCATATGGAACCATTATGGTCCATTCGTAAGGATCTCTAGCTTCACCATGATTTACAGGAATTACTCTAATGAGGAATTAGTCTTTGGATTAAGTTTTCGATTGACAAAACTTTTTGTGATAATTTTATGCCTAAAGTTAATCGTGGGAACGTACCGAAAATTGCACTAAGGTTCCTTGTCGCCTCTTCCTGTCTAGTTGTCAACTCCTCCGCCAGTCATCTCTGTTGGACAATCTCTCATGAAATGTCCTGCTGCACCGCATTTGTGACATACTGGACTTACTTTTGGGTTGAGGGTCGGAGTCATGCATGGGGTCGGGTCCCTATAGTAGAAGGAGGTGTGCTCCATCTTGTTGCACCTTTTTCAACGAAACTTCCAGCATGCTCCCCAATGATGGTATTTGCTCTGGCTACAGCATGGAATGTTCCCAAAATATGATTGTCTAGGTGTGGGGGAGTAGGGTTAGTAGGGGTACGAACTGCTCCCGCTTGTTATGGTTTAGTAAGACTTTGAGTCGAACTACCTCTTTTTTTTTGTTCTCAACTTTCGTTTCTTGTTCTTAGGTTTAGGCTTTAGAGTGCATTGGTGAGTTGTCCTTCGTTGGTTTCCTTGGTTGTTGTTATAGTTGAAATTATCGACACTACTTCCAACTTCGTTTGTGTTGTTGGCATTGAAGTATGCCATGATTGTGACAACCCGAAATTTCCATTATGTACAAACCATATCAAGTCACTAGAAGATTAGAACAGTTGTAGTAAATTTCTAGACTTTTCGTATAAGTTTGAGTATTTTAGGTCTACACTTAAGGAGATATCAGGAGACTGGATGCACTAGGGTATTGTGCAGCTCTGTTATTCCAAAACTCTATGATATTAGAGTTCACTGCGTGAATAAAATATTTTCTGCCAAAAATCCCAGGACTATATACAGGCATCTGAGCCATATTTATTCATTAGTTCCATTTCCAACTAGAAAAAAGCCAAATTCTCTCTCAAGGATCTTCGGACTTTCATCCCGGAAAGTGAGTACTTCTATCTATTGGTATTATAGAGCTTCTTATGTGCTTTAATACACTAGAAATCATAGGAAAACATCAATATTTAAGAGTTTACGGCCCAAGAACATCTTGGACCGTAAACCCTTCTTTAGGGGTCAAATAACACCCTAGTCCCTTCCTATTTCAATTAAACTAATTTAGACTTGTACCCTAATGTGTTTAGGGCTAGCAAACACCCTTAGAACACCAAGAGTAAGGTGTTCATGGCCCAAGAAGTTCCAGGTCCGTGAACTCCAAACAAGAGGGCCAAATTGTGCTTTAAACTCTCCTAAAGCCTTGGACACTAGCCTAGCTTAGTGCTTAGTTAAATTAAGGACTTGAAATCACCAAAAACACCCGTCCAAGGGATATTACGGCAGTAATCTACAAGGGGTTTGGTTCCAGGGCCGTGAACTCCTAAAAGGAGTTATTGATGCCCTAAACTCTTCCAAAGACCATGTCATTAAGTAGAAAGGCTTCTTAGGGTCTTATAGAGCCTCAAACATTAATTGGTCATGTAAGTACGAGCTTATGGTCGTAAACTCATGAGTTTACGACCGTAAACTCATTTGTTAGTGACATTAGGGCCGTGAACTCCATTATGGAGTTTTCCTTGAACCCTACACACAATAGCTTTTTTCTACAACACTTATATGCAATACTAGAGGCTAATAACACTTGTTAAAGGTGTTTAACATGTCCTTGGGTGTCTTGACTTGTTTATTAGTTGTTGAAAGACTAATTTGATACATATATGTGATATTATATGTTAACTAGTATCATAGAGTGGGTTCAAGACTTCACTTGATACCTAGCAGTCCTACATCTTCAGTTCATCCGTACCACTCACTACAGGTGAGTTCATACATGTGATTAATAAGAGGCATTCAAATGATTTACTACTCTTTAGATGTTTTACCAAACAGTTTTCTTCACATGATTGTCATAAACGTTTCATATGTTTAAAAGTCCTTATTAAACTGTTCATTTTACACTGTATGTTTCATTTCAAACTCATTTACAATTGTGTTTCAAACAAATGTATCTTTATACTTAAACTGTCTTATCAAAATACTTTCAATGGTTTTACAAAACATTTATCATACTTTTGTGTTATCAAATGCATGCCCATATATGTATATGTAAACTTTCGTAGATACTTGTACATTCCTAGTAACTATTATAGGTATAGTTAGGAGATACCACTTTCTATTCTTATTACAAGGAATTACACCAGAGTAAGTTCATTCATAAGTCTATACTATACATGTTACATGAATATATATACATAGATACGCTTACATGAATACATTTATATAAATACATTTACTTGCATATGCTTACATGGATACTTGTACCTAGATTCTAAATGATGAGTTACTAGTACATATTATACGTGTAAATTTGTTCTGCCTATCCCAGTTCAACGGGATGGCTAGACGGGAATAACCATTCCGGAACCCATCTATTAGCAACAACGGTAATGAACATCTACGAATTCCTACGGTTATTACTTATATTAGGAGTACCTTTACGGGACTACCCATTCCTTTACCCTGCTGTTCGCTACAGAGGTAAATGAACATCTACAGATGCCTACGGTTAATACTTATATTAGGAGAACCTTTATGGGACTAACCATTTCTTAAACTTGCTGCCAGCTACAAAGGACAACGAACAATCTACGGATGTTCAAGGTTATACATTTCGGTAGTCGCGATGGCGTGTTGATCCTAATCCAAAAGGATAACACTTACATGGTTATATTTTTCCTATTACTTTTATTTTGTGATATATTCAAATAAACGATGAGGTAGACTTTATTTTGTTAAATAGTAGTTATAGAAGGGAAAACCATCTTTGTTATAACAAAGCATACGAGTGTTGGTAGAAGACTACTTTCCATACATTTGAGTCTAGGTAGACGACTACTTTCAAAACATACAAGTCTTGGTAGAAAACTACTTTCCATACGAGTCTTGGTAGAAGACTACTTTTTTAAACTTTCGGGCCTTAGTAGTAGGCTACTTTTTATACTGATAGGAATCATAGGGATATGCTAGGGTAATCAAACGCTTTCAACTGCTTTCAAACAGTTCATACTTATACAATCTTTTTCCAAAGGTTTACAAGTCATTACATTACAGTTTTACAAATCAAAGACAAATTAATACTTATGAATTCATCAGATTTTTGGCTGATACTCGCTTTCAAAATAACTTGTATTCTCAGGTCACAAATAGATAGGTACGACGACCAGGTTTTGTGAAGATTGTCACACCCCCAAACCGGAACGGCGGAAACGTTCGGGGGCGGATGACTTGATGTGGTAACATAACAAGTGAATACATAGTAAAGAAAGCAATACAACCATCATATATATAATTGAAAGTTTACATTGTGAAAAGGTACATGTTCAAATCCAATTACAATATGATGCCAAAATATGAATTTAAACTGTCACCACAGCGTCCCTTCTTCAAAACCTGTTTGTTACCTGTAATTACCGAATCCCCGGGACATACAAGTAGTTTTGAAATAGTAGATCAACATTTAAGCTGGTGAGTTTCATAAGTATTAAATGATAATGTTTGTATGAAATGAAATGTTTTGTTCTTGTTTGTTTGTTCCTAGAAAATCCTATATTTTCTACTAGCATAAATGCAGCCTTCTTTCAAGACCAATGTTTGTTTCTAGAAAATGTATGTACGTATAAAATTTCCAATACCTCTGAAAAACCCCGTAAATCAATGTGTTTCTAATACTCCATGTGATTTTTATAACCATGCTATTGACTAGAAATGCCTATACACAACGTTCTTCAGGCGTTGGAATGTGCTGACGTTTGTCACCGCAAATGGTGGACTGTAGCTAACAGTCAGGGCTCGGGTTGTCAAGCCCGTATAGATCTATACACAAACACCATGCTCCCCCTCCAAGGGATTCTGGTATATAATACAAGACTTGAAATGCGTACCTGAACGTACGTGAAGTTGATGTCTCACAAAACTTAGTATAAAACAGATTTACGTGTGAAAATGTTCGTTTAAATGATCATCCGCTAAGACTGGGATAGCTATGAAAAACGACATGAAATTTTTAGATATGCATTTGACAATATTTTACCCTTTGCTCAACAGGATACAAATGGAGTAGAGTTTCGTAAACTATATATATATATATATATATATATATATATATATATATATATATATATATATATATATATATATATATATATATATATATATATATTTGATGTAGAAGACAAGTTTGTAAACAAAACATGTATATGTATATTTTCGATGTAGAAGACAAGTTTGTAAAAAAAACATATATATATACATATATATATATATATATATATATATATATATATATATATATATATATATATATATATATCAATTTTAAAAGATGATTTGGTATGTTTCGTAATTGTTGTTCATATTCTTACGTTTTTATTAGAAACTTTGCATGAAATAATCCTTAAGTTTGATACTAAAGAACTTTTTGTACTTATCACTTTTGTAAAAATGGAAATTAAATATATTTAAATGATTGTGTTTTAACTTCCTTAATGTATAAACATTGCTCAAAAATGTTAGAAGATGTTAATAAATCTATAAACCACTTTTCACAGTTTTACCCTTTACTGTCCCTGTTTTTAGAAAACACATAGAAAAATCATCGTAAGTCAAAAACTGAATCCGTCACCTCTGAGAGTTTATAAAATGAGTCTACTTTGTTCCTAATTTTTATTATGATTTTTAGTGGTCTCAAACTAGTGTGAAAATGAACATCTTCACAGACTGGTCCGAAATCACTTCTGAAATGACAGGCAGTTTTATAAAAATCGCCATAAATTGTAGAAAAATCGTATGAATGCGTGAGAGTAGTCCTTAGAAATGTATAAACTTGAACTATTTTCATATTGTACAGTTTTGAAAGATATTAAGTTTAAGATGGTCAAAGCATTCCGTGAACAGGACTCAACTTTTCTGTAGAAAGTTGTCATTTAAATTTAAGTTATGTTTAGTGTTCTAACTTGTAATCCCCCCCCCCCCCCCTTAAAACTTGAAGAAAACATGAAAATGTAGGGGTATGAATCATCTTATGTGAATACTTGAAGAATGGAAGGTTGAAGATGAACTTTTAGTTGTTGGTTTGATCCTCCAAAACAGCCACTCTTTCTGCTATGTTGCTGTCACGAAATTTTCACAGCAAAAGAGCAAGAAAAAGGGTAGCTTACTTACTGTTTTGAATCAATAATTTTGAGTATCATAACAAGTAACTTCCAGGGGTATTTGGTGGTAAAAATATCAAGCAAAATGAAGGTGTAGATGGGTGAAATGGTGGCTGAAACACAAAAGGGACAGCAGCCCTTTAGTTCATGGTTTTGATGGCTTTGGAAGGAAGTTGTTGTGCTTGAAAATGAAATGAAGATTGAGAGAAATTCCCTGGAGTATTGGCTGGTCAAATGAGGGTAAAATGAAGAGGAAATTTCATGGATATGAAGGAGGAAAGAGTGGAAGAGGATAAGGGGACAAAACCTAGACTAGCTTGTGATGGGATGTGAGTTTAAGTGATGTGATCTTGTCTAGCCACTTGCTTGGGTAGTTGATTAGAGATAGAGTTAGTTAACTAACTAACTATTAGTTATTTAGTTAGTTAGAAGTTCTAGTTAAGGAGAGGGAAGGTCTTAATCTCGAAAATTAGAAGAGGGATTAATAAACATTCTTAGTAAAATGTCTTAAGTGATTAAGCACTTATTAGTTAAGTTGGCACATATCTCCACCAATTCTGTTATCTTAAGTGATTTAGAAATCATATTCCTTACATGAAATCACTTAAATCATGACCCATAACTAGTCATTCACTAGATAATAATACATATGTACAAATACACACATGTATACTTAGTATAAAATAACAATGTAGTTTTTGTGTATTTGAACTTTAATGTTTATGTTTTATTCTTTTTATTCGAAAACACTTAAATACATTCTAATTATACCTTATAATAATTCATTTTATATTTTTATTTATTTAAATATAAAATTTATTGACCAATGTATAATTTCGTAACATTTAACCGGTTAACCATATCGTTAAACACGTTTTGTCACTTTGGTTCGTATATTTGTCAAATTTAGATCCTCCACATCTATTAAGCATACCTTTTACATAGAACCTAATTTACTTATCAACTAGAGACATGCTAATACAAAAATTAAGTTTGTTGCGTTTAAATGATGTTATATGCTAATTTCACAAACCGGTGATGGTTCGTAGTCATACATCATAATGAAATTTATCAATAGTTACTTGTTTTATATTTCACAATAACTTATTTAAATAAAAGAGGTTAAATTTCTTCAACCATTCTTGATAAATTAATACTCATGTTGCTTAATAATCAAAACATAGCATCGTACGATCGTTCCTATTTTTACCAATTGTTACAAAGATGGAGAAATCAAAACTCCTATTTTATTTTGATTATTCATTATGTTGTCTTATATTATGAAAGAACACTTGTAACTTAAATTATACTATTAATGCAATGGATGATGTTGTTGCTTGTTTACTACTTTGCATTGTTATGATACATTACATGACGTCCTCCGCCCCAGAACGTTCCGCCGTTCTCGGTTTTGGGGTGTGACAGATTTGTGTCCGAGCATTGTTTATTGTGAATTAAGTATATCAACCCATAAAAGATATAATAACTATAAATACATAGGGATTAAAAATACTCTGACCAAGAGTTTATAATTTAAATAGTAAAATATTTAATTTAGTATACGTGCCTGCATTCATACTAAAATAAGTATCACTAGTACAGTACAAAAGAATTACAATTGTTGGGCAACACAGGTGGACTTAGAGACATAGAGTCAAAACTGGGAAGATATAGCCTGATCAACTATATTATCCGAGGGTTGACTAGCATGTGCCTAAGTGTAGTTGTGTGGTTGAAACAAGTCTAAAATCTTACCAACAATACCACAATGAGAGTAGTAGAACATAACATTAAACTTAAAATACTATAGGAGTATTCGGTGTTACTATAAGTACTTTATACTTGAGAACTAAAACTGGATCTTCATTACTAAGTTGATAGTTGCTAAGTGGATTCACTGAGGCTATATGTAACTAGGATGTTATAGACTTAGAATCTGTGAAAATTTTGCTTTACCCCTATTTTGTGTGAATCTGGAGTTAAGGTCACTTATTTGAAGGCCTATCCTATTTCGATTACATATAACTAGTATGCACTTCACAAATCGTGATGTAACTAGTGAAGATTTTCTAAATAATTATCTAGATAGTTCGTCTAATAATTATTTTCTTACCCCAATTCTGGCGTAGATAATATGGCTGGACTCCATCCCCACGGCAGCCAGTACCTTCCGAACAAAGTCATTGCTGGATGGTTTGGAGAAGAACCAGAGAATGATCATCCTATCCCTGTGAATGATCACCATGATGAAGACCCTTCGGACAATGCTAACTCCGAACCCAAGGTTAAGAACCTACCCCAGGCAGCTCCCGTTCCAATTCCTAACCCTCATCCGGCTTTTCAAGGCCCGACGCCTGAGTGGGTGGAATGCTTGGAAACATGGAGCCAAGGACAAGATCAGTCCCCATTTAATGGTGACCGAAGCTTCTATGACCTGAGCAATGGGGGCTCAGCAGACAAAATCTTGCCAATATTGGTCCGCAGAGTAGTCATAAATGAGATTCAAGGCAGGACAGCCCTACATCAGATCACAGAAGTTGTCGCTGATGCGAGAATGCATACCCTCCGCAACATTTGTCTAGAACATGCTCGCGAGAGATTTGAGAGAAACCATGAAACCCTACTACAAGCACTGGCTGAATCACGAGCTGAAGTCATAGAGCTTCGAGTACACCAGAGGGTGTGCGAAAGACACCTACTTGATGTTGAACGTCAACTGGCTGAACTGAGAGTTCACCAGAGGGATGACCGTCGCCAGTAGTAGATGCTTTACTTTATTTTCCTTGTTAAAAGGAATCGTTTTTCTATCTATGCCCGATGTGACATTTTTTATGAAACTATCTTGTACTATAAGTACTTTTGGTTAGGTCTATATGCTGTCAAGAAGTATCTTCTCTGGATATGATGTAAGACCTTCTACAAGGTCATTCTCCTGAACTTTTACTTCATGAATTTCAAAAATATTAATAGTTGGCTAACTTCTATGTCATTATTTATTCAAGTACTCTTATCATACTTTCGTCGAAGTCTATCTGAAACATGCTTTAGTCAAGTCATTGAACTATAGTAATTTAACTCCGGAGACATTTCCAAGTCTCTTTCAATGGTTGGATCATGTTATTCACCAACCAACGATACCTCGGCTTGAACGACAAACGTCTTGAGACAATTTTACGAACTTACTTCCACTCAGTACTAGGACTGCATCATAGGGATGTAGGTCAAACCTTCGCGAACATACTTCCAATCCGTATTAGGACTGCATCATAGGGATGTAGGTCAAACTCACGAGAACATACTTCTATTCTTTACATAAACAGTCGAACTACGTCTGGGTTCAACCATACTCGCTTACAAATTCATTTTCTTTCCGTGAAACAGAATCATGTCGCCAAAGAAAAATGATCAACCCATCAACCAAGCTCCAACTCTTCAGACTGATGCGGATACCTTTCAAGCTACAGTCTTGGTTTCCATGTCAGCTATTCTGACCCACCTTAACGCTAACAACGCGAATGTTAGCAGAGTTGTTAACAAAAATTCCAATCTAGGTGACAATCAAGTACCTGAACGAGCAACAAACTACCATGATACCCTGAGTCCCGAGACCAAGAGTAACAAACGGAAGTCTTGGGCTAAATCTAAGGACAAATCGCTTCAAATGGCGAATAGGAAACAACCACCAGTAACAACCTTCACTGCCACGACATCGGTATCTCCTACTACCATCCCAGCGGGTATCCCAATTGTCCCTAACACAGCCAGACAATATGTTGGAAAACTCCCAAAATGCATCAAATGCAATTATCACAACCATGGACTTTGTTGGGAAGTGCAGTGCTTAACCTGCAACAAAAAGGGACAAATCATCCGTTACTTCAATACTCCGATCCGACACATTACTTCAACCACAAATGTCGGAACTTCTCGACTATTTTACCTATGTGGTGTAATGGGACACTTCAAGAGGGATTGTCCAGCAGAGAAGGACAACGGCGAATCCGAAGGAGTTTGACCTCAGAATGCAAAGAGGTAGTTAAGGACCCTACTAAAGTATAGGTTCCCTTCCAATAGTCAGTATTTTGTATGTTTTTAAAACATGTTTAAAACTAGTGCAACTAGAGTCTTATCTTTTGCGGGATCCTGTCGGTATAGGGATGCTCGTGCTGCGTATACTTGTCTTTTTGTAGTATAGCTCATTCGCAGCAATGGTCTTGTAATAAGTCTAAAGTACTGCTCTATTGATGGTTGAACAGTTGTGTTTGTCTGTAACGCCTTATGTTCAAATCTAATGTCTTTAATTTTCCTTATGATTCCGACATTATCATACAACTAGGTTCAATTTGATCCGCACCATACAAGCTTCATAAGTACATCTCTTTCTAAGTAATCATCTTTTTAGCAAAGCCATCATTTCAGAACACCGAAGGACTCATGCATGGAGTACCTAATAGTTCTTTTCCTTTCCGAACAAATCCCCGAAGTACCACTCGTACAGTACGTCAAGTTCAATCTAAAGATCCATACGGTTGATATGTCACTGAAGAATGTATACATAAGAGTGATATATAATCAAGGGTCTACAAGTTTAGAATTGATGATTCCACTTTAACTTCTTTTTCCTCGATGGGATGTGAGCTTAAAGAAGAATCAGTTATTCGACCACATTTTCAATCTTAATTATATACGACTCGTATACACGTGATTGTGATTGTGAAACTACGTATGAATTCTAAATGTGAACTTCAGGATGGAGAACTGCCCAAGACTACGAGAAATCGCACCACCATGCGAACAAACATAGGACCCAATACGACTCCTGTAAACCGATCGCCCTACGGCCTCACAAAAATGGGGATACAAGAACTGTTCAAACAACTTAACGACTACTCAACAATAGAATGATAATACCAAGATCGTCACCTTTAAGATATCCATTCTTATTCTTCAAGAAGACAAACTTCAGCGAGTGCGATCATACCATCACTAATGCACCGGATCCCATTAGAACTCCGCAGTTAAGTGTGCTGGGGTGAAGGTAATACTATGATGGGTGATACCCTGGGAAGTCCTTGTGGTTCATACCTCGATATGACTTACATTAGAAATCATTACATTCTGCCACACATAGATGAATTGGTTGAACCATCGCAAGGAACTATTTACTTTTCGAAAATAGGCCTGAGATCCAAACATCATCTGTTACGAGTTTTAAAGGGGGATGTCCCAAAGACAACCTTCCAAACTCGATGCGGACACTTCGAGTCCGTAGTAATACCCTTCGGATAAGACCAATACGCCCATAGTATTCATGACCTAAATGAGTAGGGTACGTCTTTATTACTTGGATCAGTTCATCATTTCTCCATGTAATGACTTACTTATTTACCCTTGTAGTAAGAAGGAATCCATGGAAACATTACCTTCATAGGAACTTTCGCGAAGTTCTCTAAGCACAAGTTTTGAAATTGAAGAGTCAGATTCCTAAGACACACTATCAGTGATGTGGGAATTTTTTAGTACTCTTTCAATTTGTCAAAACCGTTGAGAATTTGTCGACACCGGAGATACCGACAGCAATTCGCCAAATTCTAGGTCTTACAAACCTACTATCATAGTTCATCCAGAACTCCTTGCAAATCACAGAAACCCTTACGACTTTGACCCAGCAGGGGTGGCCCTTGAATGGGAAGTTAAGCAAGAGAAAGAACCTTTGGAATTCCAAGTGAGAGACCCAATTCTTTAGGAAGTCTCACTCTGGGAATGGCTTAATATGCTTTGTAAAGCGTGGAAATCTAAATCCAAGATAGTTAGGACCTCCAAGATTTTTACCAGAATCGGTCCTGTATCTCACAAACTAGACCTACTCCGCGAACTCAGTAATGTACATTTTACCCTTCGCGTCTCGGTCTTGAAACCGTACCTTTCCGTTAGGACTATAGTAAGTCCACTGGACGAGATCCATGCCTTCGTATTACAACCGTAGTGACCTTCGACCGAGAGGTCAAGCAGACGAAGCAACGTCGTCGCCCGTTAGTGAAGGTTCGTTGGGATACCAACCGAGGACCTGAATTCACATATGAGCACGAGAACCAGTCGATTAGGAAGTTTCCACCTCATGATTCGATCATTCATGCCTACTTCCTTACCTAAATTCTAATTTTGGGACAAAATTCCTCTAACAGGGGGATGATATGGCAACATGAAATTTCCATTATGTACAAACCATATCAAGTCAGTACAAGATTAGAACAGTTGCACTAAATTTCCAGACTTTTAGTATAAGTTTGAGTATTTCAGGTCTACACATAAGGAGATATCAGGAGAGTGGATGCACTAGGGTATTGTGCAACTATGTTATTCCAAACCTCTATGATATTAGAGTTCATTTCGTGAATAAAATATTTTCTGCCAAAAATCTCAGTACTATATACAGGATTCTGAGCCATATTAATTCATTAGTTCCATTTCCAACTAGAGAAAAGCCAAATTCTCTCTCAAGGATCTTCGGACTTTCATCCCGGAAAGTGAGTACTTCTATCTATTGGTATTATAGAGCTTCTTATGTGCTTAATACACTAGAAATCATAGGAAAACATCAAGATTTAAGAGTTTACAGCCCAAGAACATCTTGGACCGTAAACCCTTCTTTAGGGGTCAAATAACACCCTAGTCCCTTCCTATTTCAATGAAACTAGTTTAGACATGTACCCTAATGTGTTTAGGGCTAGCAAACACCCTTAGAACACCAAGATTAAGGTGTTCACGGCCCAAGAAGTTCCAGGGATGTGAACTCCAAACAAGAGGGCCAAAGTGTGCTTTAAACTCTCCTAAAGCCTTGGACACTAGCCTAGTTTAGTTCTTAGTTAAATTAGGGACTTGAAATCACCAAAAACACCCTTCCAAGGGAGATTACATCAGTAATCTCCAAGGGGTTTTGTGACACCCAATTTTTTTTTTTTTTTTTTGCAAAAATTTTAAACTTTTAAAACCCATCTTAAATTAAATTAAAACAACTGAAATAGTCATAACATAATCCGTCAACTTAATAATCATATAAAATAAGTGCGGAAGTAATAATAATAATAAGGTCCCAACAAAATAACTAGTAGCGATGTCCCGATGCTCCAAGTCAAACCTTAGCCTCTTTAATCTTAACACCTGAAAAGTTATAAGGGAAAAACGTAAGCACGAAGCTTAGTGAATTCAAACACAGACATTGTACTAGCATTCATATTTACTAGACCTAATCCATTTTCCAATTATAATTATACGATAAAGGCAAAGAACAAATCAATGTCTATATTATGAGAAGGACTTGTAGGTTTGAACCGCACCGGGAAGATCCCGTATCATTTGGCCCTAATCACCGCACCTCACGAAGAGTATTACGTTGGTGATTTTACCTACCCACCGCACCGGTAAATCCGTATCCTTTGGTGGTGTTCCCATATCCATAATTAGTTACATACAGTGCACATGTACGAATTAAAACAATACTTATATAGTATGCTTTTATAATAAATTCAAATAATCACACACGAGCTAACTAGCAAACACAATCATCAATACAACAGTGTGAGAGAACTCACCTTGAGTGAGTATTAAGGATGGCTAACAATCAAATAATGCTACCAAGCTTGATCAAACCTCAAAACCTCACCTAAGAAGGACTAAAGGTTAGAAAGGAGAAGTAATGAAGCTATGAGTTGAGAAAAGAGTGATCACAGCAAGGTCTCTAAAACAGACCTGCTGTTCAAAACGGATTTACTCCAAAATCTAAAACAGAAACATAGATTTAACTAAATTTTATAGGAAACTATGGTTGCTTACGATTCCACAAATATAAAGAACTCATTCTAAATCCTAAAGATGAATTAAATATGAATTTTACAAAATGGTGTATCACTTCTGTCTCCAACAATACAGTCAAGTGATGTTGGCCAATTCTACCCAACTTGTGAGTAGAATTCGTCCAAAAACAAATTAAGAGAATTAAATGACATACAAGTGAAAGTCTCAGAGTTGGAATTGAATGAAAAGCATCTCTCAAACTCCAGATATAAAATTCACATTGTGGACAATCACAGCACTAGCAAAAGCTGGTGACTGCCCACTGACCTGGAGTGTGGATCCATTCTAACCAATTTATAATTGGAAATAACACCCCATATTCTCCAGATATTAAATTCATAACATAAGTAACATATAGAAACTTGTAATCACTCTGGATTCTTTTCCAAGCCTTAGAAATGATGAAAACAAAATGACATATCAGAACAGACCCGGATCAGACCTAACAGCAAAGATTCCATTATTTCACATAGACAAAGCCCTTATCAGTGAGGTTGGCCTGCTTAAGAAAGTTATCCAACTCAATTTTTGAACTTTTGGAACTGGTTTGGGGTCTGTTTTAGTTCTAGAGCTCCAGATATGATTTTTACAGACTACAGATCTGATGGAAAACAGAATCGTAGCCACCCGTGATTCCTTTTTGGCTTATCCATCCTTCTTCTTTTGAAACACATTTTAATATGTGTTCATCATCCCAATTCAGTCCTCATGATAATGGTGGTACTAAAAAGGGTTAGGGATCATTAGGATTTCATTTAGCCACAAGGATGTAATAATAATCATCATGAAAATAAACATAAGCACATAAAATCATCATTCTCCCTTTTAGGGTTTCAATGATCTTTTACCACATGTAATCCCCTAGATCCATCATCCACCATATATGGGGTGAAGATAGGATATTGAGATGATGTATAACACACAATTACAAATCAAATAATAAGGAGAAGAAGTGAAGATGAAATCATAAAACTAGAACAAGGTTATGAATCAAGTTGTACGAAAGGATAAGGAGGTTCATACCAATACGAATCAAGGCTGGAAAAGAACAAGAATTAAGCTCCAAACAGCCCCTTGGCTGCTCTTGATCCCAAAGAGAGAGAGAGAGGGACGATTTTTTAGAGAGAGGGAGGGTTTAGAGTGTTTTCCTTGTGTGTGTTCCAAATGATTCAATTTACACATTAAGTACTATTTACTAGATGGACTTTACAAATAGGCCCATAGTCCATGGACTTCAATAAAAGGAGTTTACAAGATGATAAAAAGAGTCCAATAACATAAAAAATTAGGCATTGGTTAAATAAATTAGCCCAAGGTTACAAGGATAATTAAATTAAAATAACCAAACGTACCGAGAAAAACCGGGGCGTTACAGGTTTGGTCCCAGGGCCATGAACTCCTAAAAGGAGTTATATGACGCCCTAAACTCTTCCAAAGACCGTGTCATTAAGTAGAAATGCTTATTAGGGTCTTATAGAGCCTCAAACATCAATTGGTCATGTAAGTATGAGCTTATGGCCGTAAACTCATGAGTTTACGACCGTAAACTCATTTGTTAGTGACATTAGGGCCGTGAACTCCATTATGGAGTTTTCCTTGAACCCTACACACAATAGCTTTCCCCTACAACACTTAGATGCAATCCTAGAGGCTAATAACACTTGTTAAAGGTGTTTAACATGTCCTAGGGTGTCTTGACTTGTTTATTAGTTGTTTAAAGAATAATTTGATACATATATGTGATATTATATGTTAACTAGGATCATAGAGTGTGTTCAAGACCTCGCTTGACACCTAGCAGTCCTACATCTTCATTTCATCCATACCATTCACTAAAGGTGAGTTCATACATGTTATTAATAAGAGGTATTCAAATGATTTACTACTCATTAGATGTTTTACCAAACAATTTTCGTCACATGATTTTCATAAACATTTCATATGTTTAAAACTCCTTATTAAACTGTTCATTTTACACTGTATGTTTCATTTCAAACTCATTTACAATTGTGTTTCAAATAATTGTCTCTTTATACTTAAACTGTCTTATCAAAATACTTTTAATGGTTTTACAAAACTTCTATCATACTTTTGTGTTATCAAATGCATGCCCATATATGTATATGTAAACTTTTGTAGATACTTGTACATTCCTAGTAACTATTATAGGTATGGTTAGGAGATACCACTTGCTATTCCTATTACAAGGAATTACACTAGAGTCATTTCATTCATGAGTCTATACTATACATTACATGTTACATGAATACATCTACATAGATACGGTTACATTAATACATTTATATAAATACATTTACTTGCATACGCTTCCATGGATACTTGTACCTATATTCTAAATGATGAGTTACCAGTACATATTATACGTGTAAATTTGTTCTTCCTATCCCAGTTCAACGGGATGTCTAGACGGGACTAACCATTCCGGAACCCACCTGTTAGCAACAACGGTAATGAACATCTACGGATGCCTACGGTTATTACTTATATTAGGGGTACCTTTACGGGACTAACCATTCCTTTAACCTGTTGTTCGCTACAGAGGTAAATGAACATCTATGGATGCCTATGGTTAATACTAATATTAGGAGAGCATTTATTGGACTAACCATTCCTTAAACCTGCTGCCAGCTACAGAGGACAATGAACAATCTACGGATGTTCAAGGTTATACATTTCGGTAGTCGCGATGTCGTGTTGATCCTAATCCAAAGGGATAACACTTACATGGCTATATTTTTCCTATTACTTTTATTTTGTGATATATTCACATAAACGACGAGGTAGACTTTATTTTGTTAAATAGTAATTATAGAAGGGAAAACCATCTTTGTTGTAGCAAAACATACGAGTCTTGGTAAAAGACTACTTTCCATACATTTGAGTCTTGGTAGAAGACTACTTTCAAAACATACAAGTCTTGGTAGAAGACTACTTTCCATAGAAGTCTTGGTAGAAGACTAGTTTTAAAACATTTGGGCCTTGGTAGAAGGCTACTTTTTATACTGGTAGGAATCATAGGGATTTGCTAGGGTATTCAAATGCTTTCAGCTGCTTTCAAACAGTTCGTACTTATATAATATTTTTCCAAAGGATTACAATTCATTACTTTACAGTTTTACAAATCAAAGACACATTAATACTTATGAATTCACAAGCTTTTTGGCTGATACTCGCTTTCAAAATAACTTGTATTCTCATGCCACAAATAGACAGGTACGACGACCAGGTTTTGTGAAGACGTAGAAATCAAGACTCCTATTTTATTTTGATTATTCATTATGTTGTCTTATATTATGAAAGAACACTTGTAACTAAAATTATACTATTAATGCAATGGATGATTCTGTTGCTTGTTTACTACTTTGCATTGTTATGATACATTACATGATGTCCTCCACGCCAAAACATTTCTGCCGTTCTCGGTTTTGGGGTGTGACAATGATGGTTACCACGACAGCTGCCACAGTAGCTTGGAATGTGGCAGAGTCTATTCGTAGGACTAGTGCATGGTCGGGGTACTGGTTGTCTTCATGAGAAGGCATGACTTTGTTGCACACGAAAGGTTAGCTTGTACGTACTTGTAGTTAATTCCAAGTAAGTTTGCTCGTATAATGTTAACGTGCTGGTGCTAATTGTACCAACCTACATCCTCATGATGTAGTTATGGTAGAGAGTGGAAACACATATTGTATGATGTTAAGTCCGTCAAAATAGCACACAGTTAGCAATATAGTTAGCGGATTTGGTTGTATGGATTCTTGGAGAGTGTATTCCTCTTGGTTTACTACTACTGGTTGTGATTAAAGGCATTATGAACCTATGGCGAGTACTGTGGTGATCCTCTTCTACCGACATGGCGTACAGAGTGCTTAGCCAATTCACTTATATTATGAGTGACCTTTTTGTGTTCCTTACATTGCTGAGGTTTTCCTTGCCTTGATTGCTATGAGTTGTGGTCTCTGGATGATCACTGCCTAGTTTTTCTACTCTTACTTGTGGCTTTCGTAAGGCATTTGGAATGGTGTTCTTGTTACTTGTGGGGGATCGGATTTACATGGTTGTACACCGGACTTTGCTTACAGTCTCCATTATTTCATGGCAGAGATTTGGAAATCGGGAGTCAACTCGGGTTATATGTGGCTTAAACGGAAATGACGTCTGATTCGTGAGGGTGTTGGATATCGGAGTTCAGTGCACGTCGATTGTGGATCGAATTGTCTTTTGTGGAGATGCGCCCTGAATCGGGTAGGAGTAAATCCCTAAGCTTGTCTTTGCATGGGTATTTTTTTTTTCTAGGTATGACCATTCCAGGGGCACTTATATTTGGTGTTTACGTATTTGGGAAGAGAATGCTGAAAGGATCTTTGGTCTACTCTCAATTGGGTAAAGCTCGTTAAGGGTTTCCTTGGCACTTTTATCCTTGCTGGTCTCTTAATTGGAATCCTCCCTTTCACAATTCATCTCTTGGTATCCCTTAGGATCCACCTCTGGGTTTTCCTCATGGACTTCTTTTGGACTCTCCTTGCCCCATCCGCAAATCACCGTGACAGGGTAGTAGATGTCTTGGTGAGGAATTTCAACTATGTCGTTTATGCAAGAGTCGAGATACGAGATATACAAGGATACTTTAGTCGTGGGAGGGGTTTATAGTATCCTAAAATACTCCTAGAGTATTTTAAACTTGATGTTCGATTGTATAGTTGCTAGGTTTTAGGTTTGTTGCAACACCATCATCACTCTCAAGCACATGTTGGTCATATCTCAAATAAATATAGTTGATCAAGCTATATTTATCCCATATATGATTACACAACTGTCCAGGTTTGACTGTAGTGGTCAACCTTTAGTTACTTTTGGTTTCTTCTGGTTATGATACCGTGCTAGTAACTATGTATACTTTTATAGAGTACTTATATCTTTAAAGCATACTCTTAGTCAGAGTGTTTTAGTCCCGTTGTATTTATGGTTGTATATCTTGTATGGCTAGACATACTAGTTCACTATAAACAATGCTTTGATAACAATCTATCACACCCGCGGACCAGACGGCGCAAACGTCCGGAGGCGGGTGACTTCATTGTGCAGTATCATAACAATTAAATATAAATGAACCAGAGTAATCCAAACATCATTCATTGAGATAACAAACTTACATTGTTTACATATTGTATATGTCCTTCAAATTACACGAAAGAGACATAAGCAGAAATATTCCAAACTAAAACAAAATAATCTTGCATCCGCGTCCCTTTTTACCTGCTTACTAGATCCCTGAGAATACAAGTCGTTTTGAAATGCGTCAACTAAAAAGTTGGTGAGTTCATAAGAATTTTTGGTATAAAATAGTTTTACACTTGTTTAGAATTGTTCTCATTGTATTTTCAGAAAAGCTGATATTTTCTATGAAATCGTTTGAAGTCTTGCTTTGAAAATTATGGATATTTGCGTGCATGTCGATACTTTTCATTTATCCTTATAAGGAGTGATTTTTAAGAGTAGTACAAAAGGAGAGTTGTGTTCGAGAATAGTTCTTTTGAGTAGTAATAACCAATAGTTTCCAGAAAATCCCTTACTTTCAAACGAAAATAGTTGTAAATCTTGTTTTTTTTTTCTTATCGGTTATAATTGAGTGTGCGTTTTAGTTTATCGTTATCGAAATCGTATAAAATCGTTAACTCCGGAAAATCCTATATTTTCTGCTACAAAATATTAGTATGTTTTGTTTCCAATTATGTATACTTGCATATGTACGTGTTAGTTTATCGTTTTCAAATTTGTATACCAACGTTTTCCCCAAGAAATCCCATGTTTTTCTGATTTGTAGAATAGGTGTATTAAGACTCTAATACTTGTTGGGTGAAAGAAATCAACATGGCGATTGTGGACATTCCGCGCAATGAAAAAGGACAGTCAACACAACAATTATGGACCATCACTACCATGCATCGGGCAGTTAACACAACATTAGGTATTTTTTTCCCTCTTCTCATTTTCTATGTTCAGTTCCTATAAAGTCATATTGAAAGTAAGGGATTTCATTTTTTATTTTAATTTGTTCAATTTGAAAATGTTTGCAAGATTTGAGAAAACAAGGCTTATGAGGTAATTCCAATTTGTTTTACTTGCTAAATGCAAGTTGAAAGCTAGGGATTTGATTATTTTTTCTTTTTCACATAATGGTTAAGTTTGGAGTCATGTCGAATAGTAGCTAAATGCAACACATATAATATGATATTTTTCTTGAATAATATTACAATATGGCAATTGAACTTCTAGTCAGTTATGTTAAAAGGTGGGGAATTTTGGGTTTCTCTTTGAATATTAATTGATTACATGAACAAATCAAATGCATTAATAGTAGGGTTTTTGATTCGATTAGAATCATATTGTTTTAACAAAATGAATTAATAATCTGGGTTTCATAAGATTTGGTGTAATTTTTGTTGGTTTGTACATTCTAACTGTTTTTTTTTTCTCAACCTCCTTTTTTTGTTAACATGGTCTTTGATGTTAATGTATCATTCTTGCAAAATTATTTATAGTATCTCTCATTCTTGCAGAATATTTAGAGATCACTCTGGCAGAATATTTAAAAAACGTACAATCACATACAAAAAGAATACAACTATTCGACATGATAGTTTTTATTTTGTTTATTTTTTGTAAAACTAGAATAGCTTTAGAAATAGTTTATTTTTATAAAAATATAACAAGAAGAAGATGAATACCATTTTGGAGGATCATGTGTCACCCCATGATTTTATAAAGTATTACAGCTATTAGAAATTGTGATGTTTTGCTACATGGAGTTGCCAACGAAAATGTGAAGAGAAATGTGCAAAAAGTCAAAGATTCCATTTATGTCCCTTAGGAATGGAATTGAGATTTTTGTGATGGGTTGAAAAATATCACTATATGTGGTTGGTTTATGGACATGTGTTTTAATGCTTTGTGATGCTTGTTTTATGTTTATATGTAACACCCATAAAATTTAAGCCAAAATAAAACATTTTAATTCATTCAAAAACCATAAGTTCATACATCTTGTTTTCAAAATAGTTTAAACATCAGAGTATCCCCTAGAACCATATTACATAAATCATAAAACATGATGAGTGGTACGATCATGCCTTCGCCTTTCCACAAACTCCTGAAGTACCTGAAACAATACAATAAACTCTAAGCCCGAGAGCTTAGTGAGTTACCCCCAAAAGACCAAACACACATGAACATACTCATAACATATCACAAATAAAACAACTATGCACATCGGGTCTACTGTGTGACTGGTCCGCCCGCACCGGGCCTTTAGTCCACCTGGTCCACCCTCCGAGTCTAGCCATGTACATTGAGTCTACAGTGTGATTGATCCGCCTGCACTGGGCCTTCAATCCACCTGATCCACTCTGTGAGTCTACAGTATGACTGGTCCGCCCACACAGGTCCTTCAGTTGGCCTGGTCCACTCTCTGAGCCTCAGCACGTCTGGTTCGCCCTCTTGGGGCCTTCAACCTATCCGAACCGCTCGTTGGGCTTCAGAATATTTGGTGTTATATTAGTCCAAGAACAGAATCGCCGAATCCAAGGCAATCTTCAACAGACTCGTTGAGTTGTTCTTCCAACTCGCCGAGTCCATGCATATGTTCATACAACTCGTTGAGTACACCCATGTGACTCGCCAAGTCTCTCCAGTTCTTAATCGATACAGTGGATTTTCGAGCCATGCAGGGGCTCCAATCCACAGATCCACTCTTGTACAATCTAACCTTCACATAAATGGAAAACTTTACGTGAAACCAAGGAGATATAGGCCTAAAACACACTAGGGCTAGGGTTAAGGACTAGGGGTTTCACCAATGTATTTTAAACAGAAGCTTTATGAAATTCTAGGCCATCACAAGCCTAGATCTAATGTAGCAACCTCAGATCTCATGTTCTAACTCGAATTAGGTCTCAAACAAACTAAGGAACTCTAAATCAACCACCAAGGATGAACCAAAAGGAAATAACTTAAGATTATGGCTTCTTACCTCTGAGATATGCCCAAACTGATGTAGATCCCAGATCTACACAAGCCCCTTGGTGCTAGCCTCTAATTTCTCAAGCTCCTTCCACTAATTTCCTCTTCTAAGCTCCAATCTCCTCAACAATGGAGTCTCACACGAAAATTAGGATTTATGGATCACAAAAGGGCAGCAAAGACGCTGAGGGTGGGTTATAATGTGCTTATATAGGGCACAACCCCCAAGATTAGGGTTTTCTCTCTTCAGCACCAACTTGTCGAGTCCAAGCCGCCTACTCGTCGAGTCCTTTCCATAATTTACACTTTAAGTCCTTCAATAGCACCTATGGAATTTAGGGTGTTACATTATATATTATCGATGTCCGTAAAATTAGATTTTAAAATTCTATAAAATTTTAAAACATAAAAATGTTCATAAGGATTTTGGTTTTAATTAAATGTATATTTTAACATAAGATGGTAAAAAGTTTTTAAAATAAAATGAATTTTATCCTTTAAAACTAGCTAACGATAAATTTCGGAGACTAAGGTGTTGTTTGTTTTTTTGAAGTCAAAATGTCTGCAGTCTGCGGACCACATCTGCAAGCCTCTGCGGCAGAAGAGGTGGACCAAATGTCTGCAGTCTGCAATAAGAAGACTGTTTGTTTTTAACGTCTGGAGCTGTTGAAATAAATTAATTTTTCAAACTCAATTTCATGCCATAAAGATTAAAAATGCATTTTTCAGCAAAAAGAGAAAGAAAAAAAAAAAACCGGTGGTCTTTTTTTTTTTTTTTTTTTTTTTTGTTAAAATGAGGTCTGAAGACCTTTGAAGACAGTGACCCATGTCTGCGACAGGAAGACCTCGCGCAGACGTTTTTTGGTCTGCGCACTTCCAAAAAACAAACACTCTGCAAGGGCATATGTCTGCGTGTTGTCTGCGCGGCGCAGACAAAAGTGGTTGCGCAGCTCTTCACGAAAAAAACAAACAGCCCCTAAATTTATAATAGTTTAAAGTTGGGATTTTAGAGACTTATCAAACTCCAAACTTGCTTTATAAAAGGAAGTTTTCTTAAAATGTTTTTAAATGTTCTTAATCACTTAAACGTTCAAACCTAATACTATATATCATACTTCAAATTTTATCATGTCAATTATACATAATTGGATTTTATAAAAGCTCACCAAAGAAATAAATATTCGATCCATAAATGGGACTAAGCATGTATATTAAACTTTTTTATTAGATATTCCATGAAGCTAGGAATTATATATTAGAATATAATTTGGTAAAGGTCGCCTAACCATTTATTTGGTTTGCAACTTGGATCCTAGAATTTAATAACTAATATATTTGAAAACTTAAGGATATTAATTATTGATTATTAAGATACTAAAAATACTAAATGAATTTTATTAAAGTTTTGTATATGAAAACAAAATACAATCTTATAACCATGCATAATCTTTCACTTGCTGATGTGAATGAAATAATTTATATAACCAACCTCTCGGTGATAATCTATTTCTTATTTATAACTTAATTCTCATTTATGTAACAAATAATTTATATAACTAGTGGTATTATCATAACCAACCTCTCGGTGATAATCTATTTCTCATTCATAATCTATCCCTTAATTAATAATCTATCTCTCAATCATTAATCTATTTATCAATCAATAACTTATCTCTCAATCATGATTCACTTTATGAATTAAGGATCCTCTCTCTCTCTCTATCTCTCTCTTTCTCTTTCTCTCTCTCTCTCTCTCTCTCTCTCTCTCTCTCCCTCCTCTCTCTCATTTACAATAACTTTATCTCTCAATTAATAATTTGTCTCTTAATCGATAATCTAATTCCCATCAAAGATCTATCTCTCATTCGTAATATCTCTCTATTTTGATCTCTCTTTTAATGGAAATTAGTCTCGCTATCCTAATGTAACATCCAAAAATTTAAGACCAAAAATATCATTTTTAATTAAGTAATTATAAAACCAATAGTCTCAAAACATCCATACTTTCATCTCATATCAAAACCAATATGTCAATAATCAAAACATGTCATAATAAAACAACATCAAAGTATAACTCCGAAAGATCTCATGTACAGAAATCATGGTGTGATGTGTTGCAATCATGTCAGCTCCTTTCCATTTAAAGAAGAAGTACCTAAAACCAAAAATGAAAACCATAAGCACGAAGCTTAGTGAGTTCCCCCATCATACCACATACCATACATAAAAATACTGTTAAGCATATCCGAGTGCTGGCCTACCCCCTTCGATCTCTTTCAATCGGTAACCGTCTAACATATCTAGATGCTGGCCTACCCCTAAGGTCTCTTTCAATCGGTAACCGCCTAGAATATCTGCGTGATGGCCAATGCTTTTGGTCTCTTTCAACTGGTAATCTCCTAGCATCTTTGGGTGCTGGCCTACCCCTTCGTCCTTTTTCAACCGGTCACGGGAATTATTTAGGTGCTACCCTACCCCTTTTGTCTCTTTAAACTAGTAATCACCTAGCATATATGGGTGTTGGCCTACCCTTTCAGTCTCTTTCAACCAGTCATAAGGACTATCTCAACCCTACAACTACTACATATTATCCTAACATATAAATACATAAATCACATACTGCCTAGCATATTTTGGGTGTTGCTTACCCCTTCGGTCATTTCGACTATATATGGGGTTTATTTCACTCCCTACCACTACCACATAATATCATAACATACAAGCACATAAATCTCAACAGATAGTGGCATACCGGACAATTATCACAAAGTCAATCGTCTCTACCGTAAACACCTACTAATGGGTCGGCATTGGTGCCTTCGACCCATTTATACCAGGAAGGTAACTCTCCTCGAATATTGAAAAGTAGCTGAAAATCCTTGGCTCCGAATATCAGTCCAACTCAAGCTCCTAAACAGAAAAGATTTCCTTTAAGTACCCTTTCATACTCATAACCCCTTAGGGGTCAACTTTGTCAAAGTCAAAGTCACTGCTCCGAGTTAACTTGACTCTTCGAGTTTTCCCTTTAACTCGCTGATTTCTCAAGAATCATAAAATCATGAAATCACGATCCAACTTGTCAAGTTTTCCACCAACTCACCAAGTTCCCCGAATCGTGATATCGTGGGTCGACTCCTCAAGTTTCCCCTATAACTCGTCGATTCCCTCTTTTTCTAACAGAGTCAGGACACATCCAAAACAACTCGTCGAGTTCCTTCATGAACTCATCAAGTTCTTTAGTCTGACAATTTTCTTAATACATTAAGTCCATAGTCTTCAAATCAAGACCCTATCTTCTGGATACAAGCCGAAAATACGTCTAGAAGGGTAAAGTTTCCATCTTTACCCATTAAGAACCTCTCCCCAACACATAAGACTCAAACCCTAATAAAAAAGGGCTTAGATCCAACGAAAAAAACCATCAAAACTTCAAGATATACCATGGGGTCATAGATCTGGACTCTAGGGACAATTTGGTCATGTGAAGCTCCTATCTTTACTTGCATGCATGACTTATTAAGGCTTAGAATACCAAAATGATGGTCTAAAGGTTACATGAGACTTCCATTCCTATAAAGTTGGAACCTTTATGCCATGAAGTACCCTCAAGACCCTAGATCTGAAGAGTTTGCCAAAATGGGACGTCCAAATCCAAACCATCAAAATATTTAGACCAAAACATGAAGAAAAACATCCTAAGACTAGATCTTAGCATATCATGGACAAGGTTGAAGCTTTATACCTTAGATAAACTATAAATGAAGCCTAACTTCTGGATCTACTCCCCTCTTACACATTCTTTCTCCTCCTTTAAGCTTCTGCTTTTTCAAACTCACCAAGAATGCACAAGATTAGCTCAGAATCACCACAAATGCCTTAGGGTTTTGAGATTAGGGTTTTGGGTAGTGGAGGCTCGAGATGAGGCCAACACCTTAGGGTTAAGGTGTTTAAATAGGGTGAAAAACCCTGGAATTTGGGTTTCATTTCTGCCAGCCTAGTCGTCGAGTTGAAGCCTATTAATTCGCCGTGTAGGTTTCCAAAACCACGATCCAATTCATCTCTACTCGACGAGTTTGGGGCCTCCAACTCATCGAGTTTTATATAAAACTGAATAATTACAAATTGAATATATACTAGGAACCATACATTACAAATCTCCCCCACTTATCTCATATTGTGTCCTCAAAGTCTATTGCGGCTAGAAATGGCTATGGGTAGTGTTCCCTTATCTCACCCTCCAGCTCCCACGTCCATTCCGAGACCTTGTGGTGCTACCCCTGCACTTCCACCAACTCTACGCTCTTTTTCCTCAGATTTTTCGTCTTCCTGTCGAGAATGGCTACTGGTCTCTTTATGTAGTTCAGGCTGTCATCCACCTGATATCCTCTAAAGGCAAAATTGTGAAGTCATCCACTAAGCACTTCCACAGTTAGGAGAAATGAAAAGTGATGTGGATTTGTCTAAGATCTTCTGGAAGATCCAACCTATAAGCCACCTTGCCCATCTGGGCTATAACCCTGAAAGGTCCAATATACCTAGGGCCCAGTTGCCCTAATTTCTAAAGCGGATGATATTTTTCCAAGGTGACACCTTCAGAAGGCCCATATCCCTGACCTGAAACTTCGTGTCCAATCGACGTCTATCGGTATAGGTCTTCTACAGACTCTAGACTGTCTGGAGTCTACTACGGACTTGATGGATCTTCTTCGTCGTCTTTAGTACCACTTGGGTACTCCCCATGACCCTCTGACCAACTTCACCCCAACATATTGGGGTCTTACACTTCCTCCAATAAAGGATCTCAAAGGGAGGACGATCAATACTAGGATGGTAACTATTATTAGAAGAGAACTCTGTCAATAGAAGGTAGGTACGCCAACTACCACCTAAGTCTAGGACGCGCACCTGCAATAATCCTCCAACGTCTGAATGGTCCACTCGCTATGACCATCTGTCTGCAGGTGGAAGGTCATGTTGAAATGTAGACGAGTACATAACTCGTCATGAAACTGTTGGGTTTTGAACATTCTAACACTCCTAAGTGTACATGCAACCCTAAATACCTTGGATTTATGTTTTCTCTATTATACATGCAAATAAGAACTTCCAAGGCTTTAATCCTAACTAGCATATTATGAAGATCTCATACTACAAAGTACTAGTTAGATGACATAGCTTTTGATGTAGCTTGATGTCTTCAAGCTTTAAGAGCTTAGCCCAAATAGTGTGGAAGCCTCAAGTGGAATCACAAATCACCAAAATACCTTGGAAGACTTTAGAGAATATGGATACTTGGTTCTCTCTAGTGAAATCGGCTAGCCCTTTTTAGTGTACCACCACTAGTGCCAATTTCACCAACCAAGGACATCTTTATATAGTGTGGAGGATTAAGGTTAAACCCTATTACCCATGACCTTTCATTTCCTAGGATCCATGGGTTAAACACTCCATGGACAATCCATGAAAGCCTAGCCCAACCTAAATGAACTTGGCCCATTCCATATATACAAGAGTCCATATTTAATTAGTTCATTTTGATCACTTAATTAATTCTAAATTAATTCTAGATCAATAATAATTAAATAATATGATTCCATATTAATATATTAGAACTTATAATATATTAATATTAATCATAAACATACTATTCTCAAAAGATTATCCATATAAATTGTGTCGGTGAAGTGCAACCCAAATGGACCATGCCGGGTCGGGTCAAGTACATACCAAATATAGTTATGGACTTAGACATTAATCCAACAGTCTCCCGCTTGGATAAGTCTAAAAATATTATTGCGTATGACTTCGAACCTAACTGGCAATCGTAGCTCTTAAAGTCGTTGTCAAACTCTGATCTTGTCAACGAACTTGTCCATTAGATAAGGGATCATATATTCCTCCATTCTAGATATGATATGGACTGAGACATGGATTATAATCATTCTCTCTGTCCATTTGTTGTTTCCCAAATTCCAATTTATGACGACTGACTAATTGAACAAATCAAATTAGTCCTGGCCCGGCCGAGCACTTCCATTTGTCATCATCAAATCATCGAGGGGCCCACAGATATCGCTTTTATCCCGAAGGTAAAAGGAAGGGATAAACTTCGACTCATATGGCTTGTTCTACTACTTGTTGAATCATACACAAAGGCACGTTTTATAGCACCGAGTTACCAAATGCGTTTTCGTGCAATCAATGTACAACCAACTCATAGTAACAACTCATATCTCTAGGTTTGACGAATATAAGATATTATCGTCTCATGATCACTCGTGATAAAATCCATGAAGTGATTCCAATGAGCGCAGGTTGAATCCAATACTCAGAACTTATGAGCACTCATGAGTGTTGTAGCCCTTTGTCCAACACCTTATACCTCTACAAGCCAACCCATGACAGTCTTAATTCATATCTACTTCCAGCATATGACTGACTGTGGATGGTTTGAATAACTTAGTCATTCCGGAAGAATAACCTAGTTTATTCAGGAAGTCAAAACATGCAAAGTGAAACACAATAATAATTGAATCCAATATGGTATCAAAACCTATGAACATAAATAAAACACATTTTATTTATCACCATATGATTACACATTATTCATTGTATACTGTTTCAGCTATCAACTTTATTCTTGAATTTAAAACAATAGTTGTCCCATGCTCCAAGCATGTACACTATGTTTTCTAAACACTAGTCATGCCATACACCAAGTATGCATACTATGTTTGTCTATGATCTTTACTTTGTGAACTAGATCAATTGAACATAACTTCAATGATTCTCTTTTCACACTCCCAAATCCTTACTACAAATGCAAGAATTCCAAATTCATGTCATTTACTGAAATCTATCAGATTCTAAACTTATATGCATTGATCCTCTTGTAATGATTATGCACAAAGTCAGAAAGACTTGACAACAATCATTACAGAGCATTCCAAAGGAGATCAACTCCTTGGAAACATCCTTCTTGCATTAAGTTTCCTTAATCTTACACAGATTGAAAATTTTCAAACTTTGAAACATTTCCAGATTCCATTTTGACTATCACTTCTGAATAAGAGTTGCCTCCTTACAGATTATGTCAATGTGGTCCTTCCAGAATTATCACTATACTTCCAACTATCCTTGAGCAGCCAATCTTTGGTAAACCTTAGATTGTCCTCGACAATTGTTTAATCCTTTTAGTCATATCCAGTTCTAAATCTTTTTCCCTTCTTAATGCCCCAGGCATTTGGAAAATTTTAGAAAGGATGAATATAGCACATGTACTCGATCCTATATTCGAAGCATATGGGACACGATTCATGATATCTCACATAAAGACTAAACCAGTCTTTTGCTATAACATTTGCATTTCTATTTGCCAAGTTCTCATAATTCAGATTATGAAAAGGGATGCCGTAATCATAATCGAATTTTAGAACGCAAATAATGGACCCATATACAGAATTTCCTTATGTTGAGCCATTCCAACATGAAATTCATATATATATCCTTGACTAAATGATTAAAACCTCACGATCTAAGCTTATAGATTCGAGATGAAGTATAATTTCCTCTCCCTTAATTATAGCAAAACAACTTTTCCAAATTGAAACCTTTTGTTTTCTATAATTAACATTGCTAACTTGCAATACTTATCATAATTATCATGCTCCCACTAACATGATGATTATTAGCATAACACTTATGCTCCCACTAGCGTTGACATGTACTCAGAAATCAGCTGACTTTCTTACCAAAGTTCAGATTTCTGATACAAGATTGTTTTGATAAAACTTTATCAAAGTCATACACCTTCCCTTAGATAGCACACTTGTGTGTCTAAACAATTATGAAGAGGGATGCCGTAATCATAATGGGTAGACCTTTTTGCTACTTCTCACAAGTCCAGGTTAGTGTGCCGGTAAACCACACATGCTCCACTAACGACTTTGAGAATCCAAATATCACAATTGCTATCTAGCTAAAATCTACTTAGTGAAAGTGTTTCCTCACCATCATTTTCATGAATCAGAGAGAAACCTTATGACACTTAGATTTAATGGTGTATGTGTTCTTATCCATATGAATTGTCAAAACCATAGTCACAAGACAAGGATAATGACAAATCCATACTCATATGGACTGAACTCAATCTTAATTTCTTGCCACCTGGCAGCTCAAGGGCCTTCCATTACTTCCAAGTTGTTATGCAACAAATTGAGAACTCTAAGAACTCATATGCAAAGCCAACTTTAACTGGAATGGGCACAAAATATGTCAACACAATAGGTTATAAACCGCAAGTCGTGTGCTAGTGAAGAACTTCAGGTTCTATTCTTGATTAGTTCTTGAGACTTTCAAGACTTTTAAGACTCCCACTGTCCTCTTGACATATAAGACTCTCTTGTGAAATATTCAAGGGATAGTGCAGATTCTTTATCAAGACAAACGCTTCACATAGTTGGCCTAAGTTGGTCTTTTTTTATCCAAAACATCACAACTTACCAACTTCAAATGAACAAGAGTAGGACACTTTTACTCTTACATTTGACACGTGTTTTAAACCTTCTTAAAGACATGTCACTCAAATTACAATCTTGGAGTATGACTCTAAGACTTGTATTGGAACGAAGTATGACTCATCTTCTTGATTTAACCATTTCAACAATTCAAGATCTCTTCTTCTTAGTCATAAGAATTCACTAATACTTCCTTAGAGAACTAATTTTGATATGGTTTCTTAATCATTAAGATGATCACAAAACTGGTACTAAAGTACTCTCCCATCTTTTCAGATTTGAGGAACTTCTATCCTTCTGCCTAATTTGATTCTTCTTATTCGCTCTGCCATGCATTGGAACCTTTTCCAATGTCTCAGAGTTACACTTAAGCTTGTTAGTATAATCATATTTACTGAGCTTTAGTAAACTATGACAAATAGCCTTATCAATCTTTTTGTGGTGGACTCAATCACTGCACATGACTATGTACTCGATCCCTTAGTCCATTACTTGACTCACACATCCATGTGAAAAAGTAATTAGTCTTAATTTTTCCAATACTTGAAAGTTCTCATTCATCATGCTATACAACTTGCATGATTCCAAGTCCCGGTCCAATTGAGACTTTGGGTGATGAGAATCTTTCCTTATTTGGTAAATTTAGACATTACCAGAAATGAAGGAATCAATTTCATATTTCCACTCTTGCTATTAATGGAATCATATAAGGAACAATTTTTCCTCAAATGCCATTGTAAGGATATTTTAAAATAAATAAAATCAAAAATTTTCTTTTATTTTAAAACTTTGCGGAAAAACTTATCCTTACAATCCATATGAAAACTTGTTGTTATCTATTCCTGAGCAATATCTCATAACTCCTAAGAAGTAGCTCAAGAATCCGATCTTCAAACTACACGATAGAAATCCGTCTACGCGATCAGATTCAGCATATTCTTTCTTTAAGTTTCTTCACTTTTCTTTGATTCTTAAAACATCACCATGTGATCCAGTCACATCATGTATCAAGAATCTCAGAATAGAAACTTAGCAGAGTTAGATAGTGGACTTTACCTGAGGTAGAGTCAAAATTATTGACTTTAACATCCTTAGGTAAATTTGGCAGCTTCGCAATTAATGCCCCTTCCTTTGGCAATATAAACATATGGACCTTTTTGATAATGGTACACGAGACTATCACAGACTTAGCTTTTCTCTTTACCATTTGGTCAACCGAGTTGACTATGGCCGATCCCTTTCCACTGGGAAGAGAGAGCTTTACTAGATATCCAATGTCATCATTGTCAATGTCCATAAAGTTTTAGAAAGTTGATCTTAGCAAATAGATAAGATCATTAAGGGTCTTGTCATAGTCTGTTTCATAGGTGTTCCAAAAGAACTAACTATGTGACTTAGAAAGTAGTTAAACCTACAACTTTCTCAAGACTTTGACATCCAACGCTCCCGACTTGTCAATATGTGACTACATCTCCAAGATGTGATCACACCTAGACCTTGCCTTGCCAATAGGGCTTGAGTGACCTTAAACTTTTCAAGAACTTGTGGGTTAGGGAGAATAATCAGAGGAGGTGAAAGAAGTATGATTTCCAAGGGACATCATCTTCATTTAGGAAAGCTTGTTTCAAGAGATTTGGGAAAATCATAAATGTCTAAACCATACATGTTATGGGAGATATTCAAGATAGTTGATTTATAGTCCTTAATATGACACCCAATATGAAATATTAAGGCTAGGACCCAACAAACTATTTTATAACTTAGAAGAGGTATGCCGTAATCCAAGCTATAAAATATTTGAAGGTAGGTGAATGACGATTCACCAATTTCCACCATGAAAAAAACGAAATAATAATTAGGTTTTTAATTGGATTTGAAACTCCTAGATCTTTGAGCTTCATTGAACTGTTCAATGGCATGTTTCAATCTCGACTGTGCCCTTCAGGTTTTGTGACTGGGATGCCGAGGATCACAAAACAAGGTGTGAAGTAACCATGCAAATTACTTGGTACCCTTAAGTGTTTACCCCTCAATCGATGTTCCGGTTAACCACACATGCTCCATCGATACTATGATAAACATTAAGTTACCCTTTGCCTACCTCGTTAAATACGAGTTAGTGTGCCGGTTAACCACACACGCTCCACTAACTGACTTAAACAAAGTGCAAAGTGTAATTTCATGGATTAGCACCTTATTCACATTTTCCTAATTAACTAAGATTGGGTATTATTAAGAGTTTAGTTACTTAGTATTTATCATTAATACTTTTAATGAAGGGAGAATTATAGTCCTGTCAAGCCCGTTCGGCTAACGACCCTCCACCAATCAAGCAAGCGGTGGGTGAGAGTGGACACCCATTAAGTTGCCATTTTATAGGCAACAACCTTATACCCACCTTATAGACCGGCTTCGTGAATGAGGCGTACTAGCGGTAAGACTGACTTTACTCTTATACATACATACATATATATATATATATATATATATATATATATATATATATATATTATTAACTTATAATATTATAAAGTATAAGGGTTGAATTTTAACTCTTTAAAATTCCAAGGGCTAACTTGGAATTAAAGTATTCATATGTGAAAACGTTTCAAATTCCAAAACTTGAGGGCAAGTTTTGAAACTATTCAAAACTAATTAATTCCATAACTTATGTGTTTAAAGTAGTTTTAATCCAAAAACTCTTCAAGTTCCATAACTTTGACGACAAGTTATGGAAGACTTTAAACTAATAAAAGAATTAACTTTTCTTTATTTTATAAGTTATGAAATTAATTAAGGTTACACTTTTTTTTTTAATTATTATTTAATGAAGAGACTCTTGGTCCTTCATAACTTGAGGACAAATTATGGAGTCATAACTCCAATTAATTAGAACTAGACTCTTCATTTTGTAACCTTTGCCAACTTTTATGAGTTTTATGAAACTTAAATGTGACTTTTCATATAACTTGAGGACAAGTTACAAAAACACATTTTAGAATCAACTCTTAGATTAATTTGGATTGAAAACAACTATTTCACTCAACTTATCTATTAATCTAAGCAACTCATAAGAATAAGATAATTCAAATCACACTTTTTCATGTAATTAGTCTAACCCTTAAACTAATACAAAACATGAATCTATTGACAATTATCTTTGAAATTGGATTAGCATGAACATTACCACACCAAAAACAAGTTTATAAGTTAAAAAACAACTTAGGGTAATGTTCCTAGTCCATTTCTAGCCAAAAACCTCGAAAATATGTTGTTTGGGGGTCCAACTCGTCGAGTGCATGAACCAACTCGGCGAGTTGGATCGATTTGATCACTTTTTAGGCATGGACTCGCCGAGTCCCTTGATGGACTCGCCGAGTCTGATGATCAGACAGCAACAATTTCGATTTTTTAAGCAGTTTTGCAAGTATAACAAGAAAACAAGCCTAATCTCTGATACCACTGTTGGGTTTTGAGCATTCTAACACTCCTAAGTGTACATGCAACCCTAAATACCTTGGATCTATGTTTTCTCTATTATACATGCAAATAAGAACTTCCAAGGCTTTAATCCTAACTAGCATATTATGAAGATCTCATACTACAAAGTACTAGTTAGATGACATACCTTTTGATGTAGCTTGATGTCTTCAAGCTTTAAGAGCTTAGCCCCAATAGTGTGGAAGCCTCAAGTGGAATCACAAATCACCAAAACACCTTGGAAGACTTTAGAGAATATGGATACTTGGTTCTCTCTAGTGAAATCGGCTAGCCCTTTTTAGTGTACCACCACTAGTGCCAATTTCACCAACCAAGGACATCTTTATATAGTGTGGACGATTAGGGTTAAACCCTAATACCCATGACCTTTCATTTCCTAGGATCCATGGGTTAAACACTCCATGGACTATCCATGAAAGCTTAGCCCAACCTAAATGAACTTGGCCCATTCCATATATACAAGAGTCCATATTTACTTAGTTCATTTTGATCACTTAATTAATTCTAAATTAATTCTTGATCAATACTAATTATATAATATGATTCCATATTAATATATTAGAACTTATAATATATTAATATTAATCATAAACATACTATTCTCAAAAGATTATCCATATAAATTGTGTCGGTGAAGTGCAACCCAAATGGACCATGTCGGGTCGGGTCAAGTACATACCAAATATAGTTATGGACTTAGACATTAATCCAACAATTATCTATGAACACTATCACGAACATGTATAGAAACGGGCAACATACCCGGTTCATCAAATCCATGAATACAGCGGGTGTGTTGGTTAGACCAAAGGGCATCACTACAAACTCGTAGTGACCATATCGAGTTCCAAATGTTGTCTTAGGAACATCACCCTCATGGACTCGTAATTGGTGGTATCCTGATCTCAGGTCTATCTTTGAGAAGTAGTTATCTCCTTGGAGTTGATCGAAGAGATCGTCGATTTTTGGTAGAGGGTAGCGGTTCTTGATAGTAAGTTTGTTGAGCTCACGATAGTCTATGCACATCCGGAAAGATCCATCCTTCTTCTTTACAAACAAGATCGATGCTCCCCGGGGTGAGGAACTTGGTTTAATAAATTCCTTGTTGATCAGTTCGTTTAGCTGGCTGGATAATTCCTGCATTTCTATCGGCGCTAGACATTAAGGGGATTTGGCTATGGGGGTAGCTCCGGGGATTAAGTCGATTCGGAACTCGACTTGGCATTCGGGAGGAACTCCTGGAAGATCTTCGGGGAAGACGTCAGGAAAGTTGCAGACTTTGGGGATACACTCGAGGTCTTTAACTTCCTGCTTTTCATTCACGACATGGTCTAGGATTGGATGATACTCCTTTCGCATATATTTTTGGGCCTTGATGTACGATATGACCTGAAGGTTTGTTCTGAGTTTATCGCCATAGATGATGAGGGCTTTGCCATTTGGCAAGTTGGGGCGAATGGCTTTTTTAAAACAAATAATATTCCCATGATGAAGACTTAACCAGTCCATGCCGGTGATTACATCGAAGCTCTTAATGGAGATCGGCATAAGATCGATAGGAAATGAATAATAGTTCATGGTAAGGGTACAGCCTATGAATACGTCATTAGTGCTCTCTTTATTTCCGTTAGCCATCTTGACGGTGAAAGTTTTGGTTAGAGGTTGGGATTTATGCTTGAGTAGGTGTTTAAATTCATGACTTAGAAAACTCTTCTCTACACCACTATTAAAAAGAAAGCATGCATAAGAGTTGTCGAGGAGGAACGTACCCGTAAAAACGGTGGGATCAACGACTACTTCCTCCTGGCCCATAGTTAGCACTCTCACTGTGTTGCCATTTGTCGTTGCTTTAGGGGAATTCCTCTTGAAATGCCCGGTTTCACCACAACCATATCAGACCTAGCTTACTCCAGCTCCAAGGGCTTGATTGGTTTGTTGGACTTGTGCTTTGCAAAAACATGTTGTATGCCCCTTTTCCCACAGTTGTTGTATTGCATGTCACGACAGGATCCGTGATGATGGAAGTTACGCTTATCACACCTTGGAAGAGTCCCAACGTATCTACTGGTAGGTTCTTGAGTTGTAGGAACAACAACATGAGTGGAGCAGTGTGAACTGCCACTATTTGTTTCCTCTTGGAGGGCTCTTGCGAAGATTTTCCCTTGCTCTTGTTCCAAAACTTTTTCTTTCCACCACTTTCCTTAGGTGGTTCGTGGGCAGCTGGCTCAAGATCTGGACGATCCTCATGGTTAATCAATGTATGCACCAATCTTTTGGCACTATCAAATGTCAGCGAGTTGGCATCCAGAACATTCCCTTATGTTGGGGGAGTTAATCCCCATATAAATCTCTCTACATTCTTTCTCTCTAGGGTAACCATGCTGAGGCATAAAAGAGCAAGATCACTGAACCTCTCAGTGTAAGCAACAACATTGGAGTCCTCATCTTTAGGTTCCAGAGCACCTGTTCCAGCTTTTGCATCTCCCCCCACGTGCAGTATTCGGCGAGCATCAGTTCTTTGAAATCATACCAGCTCATGGCATTCGCCACTGGGAGAGTTAGGGATTTGACTTTGCCAAACCACCAAGTTAGTGCTCTGTCAGCAAATATCCTATAAACCGACACCTAGAGTATGGGGTGATTTAGATTCAAAAATAAAAGATTTACTAATAGAAAAAGGACCTAAGAGAGAAATTGATGCCAATAATTTTTTCCAAAAGATTCATTTGGTAGACATTTTTCATGTGATTTTTTTATTTGTAAATTAAAAAAAATTATGATTTTTATGATAGAAAATGGTCGGTGTATTCAAAAGAGCTTGATAAAGGTTTTTTGTTTTTGTTGTAAGCTTTTTCAAACAATTCGAACTAAAAGTAATTTGGCAACCGGATGAATTAAATATTGGAAGCATCTTAGTGAAACATTAAAACAACATGAAAATAGTTCTGACCATATGATTAATTTAAGAACATGGACTGAAACATGAATTAGGTTAAATAAAAACGAAACAACTGAAAAATAAATTCAATAAATGATAAAAGAAAGATATTGAACATTGGAAAGAAGTTACTGTTTGGATTATTTTTGTTGTAAAATGTTTATCAAAAAATAACTTGGCTTTTCGTGGTACAAATAAAAAAATTTATGAAAACTCAAATGAAAATTTTTTAAATGTAATTGAATCAATTGTGGAGTGAGATCCGGTAATGAAAGAACATTTTTGAATGATTAAAGACAAAGAAACACATAATCGTTATCTTAGTCATACAATTCAAAACGAAATAATTGAAATGTTAGCATCCGACGTAAAAAGTGCAATTATTAAAAAATCAAAAATGCAAAATACTTTTCTGTTATTCTTGATTGCACTCTGGATGCAAGTCACCAATAACAAATGACTTTGATTATAAGATGTGTAGATTTGAAAAGTGTTCCATTAAAAGTAGAAGAGTTTTTTTTAGAGTTTTTAGTTGTAGAAGATACAACCGGTCTAGGTCTTTTTAATGTTTTACAAGATGCCTTAAAATCTCTTGATTTGGATATTAACTATGTTAATGGTCAAGGGTATGATAATGGGGCGAATATGAAAGGTAAACACCAAGGTATTAAAAAACGATCGCTTGCTATAAATAATAGAGCTTTTTATATGTCTTGTGAATGTCATAGTTTAAATTTAGTTTTGTGTGATATGACAAATTCTTGCCAAAAAGAAAAAACTTTTTTTGGTACATGTCAAACAATTTATAATGTTTTTTTTCTAATTCAACAAAAAGATGGGTTGTTTTACTTGAGTTTATAGATGATCTAACACTTAAATCATTATCAACTACTCGTTGGGAAAGTCATATTGAATTTATTAAACCAATAAAAACACAATTTTCTCAAATAAGAAAAGCTTTAAAAAATTAATTTGGTAAGTAAAAAGTTACAATCCAAAGAAATGCTTCTTGATGCCGCTGTAAAAAATTTAGAGGGATTAATTAATTATTTTGAATGATATAGGGAAAATGGGTTTGACTTTGCTATAAGTAAAGCAAAAAAAATAGCAAATAGTGTTAAAGTTAAAACCGAATTTACTCAAAAATGCAATTATAACAGAAAAAACAATTTGATGAAATTTCAAATACTGAAAGAGAACATCAAACTTCTCAAAAAACATTTAAAAGAGATTATTTTATTATTCTTGTAGATATAGCTCTTGTTCAAATGAAAAGTAGATTTGAGTAAATGCAATATTTTGAATATATATTTAGTTTTTTGTTTGATGGTTTCAAATTAGTTTCTTTAGATGATGATGAATTAAAAAAATATTGTTTAAATCTTGAGTCCAATTTAAAAAATGGTGAAGATTATGATATTGATAGAGATGGTGTATTCATTGAGTTACAAATTTTGTAGAAAATGTTGTCAGGTGAAGCTTACAAAAGTGAAATTCCTTGGACATCTATTCAAATAATGGAGTATGTAAGAACAATGGATATGTTCCCTAATGTGTTGGTTGCTTATAGGATATTGCTGACGGTGCCGGTTACGGTTGCTTCCGCGGAAATAAATTTTTCAAAATTGAAGTTTTAGAAATCGTATCTCCGAAGTATCATGTCGTAATAAAGATTGGATGGATTAGAATTTTGAAGTATTGAAATTGATTTTTTACAAAATATTGATTATTGTAAAATAGGAGATGTTTTTTGCTTTAAAAAAATGCACGAACACATCGTTTTAAGTGATTTTTGTATGTTTTGTTTGATTATAAAAATTACTGCATTTTGTCATTATAAATTATATATATATATATATATATATATATATATATATATATATATATATATATATATATATATATATATATATATATATGTTTTTGTAATTGTACGGTACACATATAAGGGCATACATTTTTTATCTCACCCCGAGTAGTAAGAAACAATGGACCGGCCCTATATATATATATATATATATATATATATATATATATATATATATATATATATATATATATATATATGGCAATGACTTTCCTTTGAGATATGATTAACTATATACATCACATCTTTTTTCCTTTTTCCAAATAATTCTTTTCAATATGGTTTGTAAAAATTATCACATCTTTAGTTTGAGTTTGAAATCACATGAGTGTTCATCCAAATCTCTCAAACTGAGGCTCTGATACCAAGATGTAACGTAGAAATTTTTAGAATAGAATTTTCATTGTTGTAATAGAATAAAGACCCATTTTTGTAAAGATATATTCAATGTAAAACCAGTTAGTCATAAACTTTATTCCAAAATAAGAGTTATAAAGAAAAGCATCATAGAATCTCAAATCATAAAACTATTGATGCGTGTGTAGAGTCCTGCATTCCCCTTTCCACGATTTGATGAAGTACCTAAAAAACATTTAATTCACAAATATAAGCCAATGTTTAGTGATTTTTCCAAAATACCATATATATATATATATATATATATATATATATATATATATATATATATATATATATATATATATATATATATATATAGCAATAAACATGCATGCATACGAGAACGTCTCTTGGCGCATGAACCAATCCACCTGAACAACATCGAGTATATAGGCTCACAACACTTTAGTTCATCTTACCATTACCTCACCCTTTGTGAGAGTCTAGACTTACAAAACTTAATGTTGATCTTGTCATCAGCTCACCCCTAGCCATCAACATAACTATAGTCTGTACGTATTATGGCCTTCCGTACAACACTGAATGCCTCAGCCCACCACTAAATATTTCAACATATACACAATACATATAAATAGACATATTAGCATCACATGTAACAGTCCAAAAGTCTACCTAGTCTAACATCATACTATCGTCTAACTATATCGTAGCATATAAGGAGATATAATACAGTATATAGTATAGTATAATGAGAAATTCATATGACCTAAATAGTAGAAGCTCACCAGTAACCTTACCAACGAAAGCAACTTGACACAGACTACCTATTAACAAACCGAGATCAGTCCTTAGACAAATACTAAATTTTATCAATGTTTTACCAAAATTCAAATTGCTTAAAAAGTGAACGATCAAAGGCCATTGGTCCACGATCATCTTTTTGGTCTCTACTAGAAAAAATAGACACGTTCCAACACGCTATTGTATCATGGAACCTTCATGGCCGCATCATGGTTCCTCTGACAGAAACCAATTCCATTAAGTGCTTATCCTTATAGATCAATCCTTTTCTCTTCAAATCTGAATCATTCCAATGTCTGATTAGATAAAGTTTCCAACTTGATCCATCATAATGGCTTAATAACTCTAAATCTCAAACCTTAGGTCCATTAAGACCACAAAAGGTCATAACTTGTGCATGGACCAAAAAGAGTCCATGCATCGTCCTTTTTTCCGATGAGAAATGTCTAGAAGCATAAAACAACATTCATAAAATATGGAGTTTAACAACCATAAGAAAACAAGGATTTGGGCCGAAAATGATCACAAGTTCTACCAAAACATAGATCAATAAGATAAAGAGATAAAGATGAAAGCTTTATGAGGAAAAAGTCCAAAAATGAGAAATGTGTTGTGGATCTAAACTTGGACAACACCTTCTTGCACAAAGGAACATTTTCACCATCTTTAAGCTCCATAGAAATGGAAGAAACGCTCAAATAGCACCATGGAGGCTAGGATTAGGGTAATGAATGATCTATAAGGGTGGAGGCTTCCAAATGACCTAAAAATCTAGAGGAAGCACCTTTATATATGGGGTAAAACCCAAAAAATGTATAGGGCTTGGGTTGTACCTCTGGTCATGCAACATGAGCCTAACCAACGCGTCTCGGTGCGCCTGATCTAGCAAAGACCAAATCCAAAAAAAACCCAACTGCTTTCGAACCCAAAATTAAATTGTTAGGTAAAGTTTAATACTCACAATCCATAATTCTATTTCCCAAAGGTCTAACCCTTGATTTTTTTAAAAAAACCTGAGACCTTCCCTTGACTATATTAATGTTCATCTTTCCAAATAAAGAAAAATTGCAAAGCCCGATTTTACATGTTTAGTCGCAATTAAAACTTATAGTAAAACATTATTCATTAAAATCATTTGTTATAGTGTTACATAAAACATATTAAAACTAAGAGTTAAAAGCAGAAGACATTATATTTTGAAACAAGTTTTCAAAACATAATGTGGAAGTTGTCGCAATAGAGCTAAGTTCTTCTCTAGTAATGTTGAAAAATACTAATAACAACAACTAAGAAAAATGTGCTTAGAGAGCCTACATAACACTCACCCATATATTAATCATGTACATATCCTGATCGCGTAACAAATAAATACTTACCACATAAATGATTAACATATATTGTTGGCAACTATGAAAGGTAGGCTTAATTACTACCTAATCAAATTCCCCCAATGGGTTATGTTAGTGACTTCTTGGTTAACTATACAAAGGAACACTATACGACAAATTCCCCCAATGGGTTATGTTAGTGACTTCTTGGTTAACTATGAAAGGTAGGCTTAATTACTACCTAATCAACTTTGAAAGGCTATCTCCAACCTTATTACCACTAACTAATTCCACAAAGGCTATTATCAATCAATTTCTTCCATAACATATATACGTGTAGATACATGATCACATGCATAACAAGTAACACATAAGCATGCATAGCTAACCAAATAAGTAAGTTAGTGTATCTCACCTGATAAATACTTAGACAATAAATACTTAGACATATAGTTGGTTCCATTAGCGAGCTGGCACACCAAGAATTTATTAACCTGTAATACTATTATTGATTAACAACTAGGAAATCTACTGACTAGTAACTACATCCTTCGTATATCCCATATATACCAATTGACTATCAAATAAACATCGTCCAGTTAAGACGGTTGGGGGGGGGGGGAGGTGGGGGGGGGGGGGGGGAGCTCGCCATTTTGGCATATAGCCTTTCTTAAATCCAAAAACCATGCCAAAATATACTTCTTAGACACCATTGTTGTAAGTAGCAAAATCAATATAATAAATGGAATTATTGTCTAATCTTATTATTATTGGGTTCATAATAAGAGTAACTTACCTGACTAAACTATACTCGGGCTACTAGGAGCATAACTTTAACTTACATCTTCTCAAAACCGATTCCTTCCATCACTTCAGCGCTTCGCTATTGATATTCTAGAGTAAGAAAATGATCTAGAGAGAGAGAGAGAAATTTAAAATAGACCGAGAGAGAAATTGAGAGACATTCATAGAGAAAGGTGTGGGAAATGAGGTCCTCAAGCCCTCTATTTATAGGCTGGAAGTTCGACCTACGCGCCACATCCTAAGGATGGTAAAGGATTCAAGTACACTATCGAGGGTTGGTGTTTAGGTGCATTAAATCCATGTGCCACATACTTGATAATTTCGATGTAACTTTGAAAAAACGTAACTTCTTCATACGATCTCAAATTTCGACGTTCTTTATATCCACACGTTCGTATTCATGTCTACTGCAACATTCATTTAGATTACTTTTCCTAAAATGTAATATAATTTCATTTTCAATTTTATAAGAAGCTGAAGAAGCCGAACGCAAACAAAAAGAAGCCCACGATCTCCTTGAGAGCCGAAAGACTCTCTTCCCTGCCTGGACCAGGGAACGTTTGATTAAAGAGGCCATAGAAACTCCTAGCATTTTATGGTTCGAGCCGGTTATCTCGTTCGACTGCAACAATACTGTCGATTCGCAGTTCGATATGCCACTTACTCGAAAGGCGTTCATCTTCCACGTCTTCTCAAACATCTTTGAAGTCCCTCACCCGAACGCTGAGCTTGACAGGGAGCTCATTGACTTCTATCTGACGGCTGCTCGTCCACAATACCTTACTTGGAGCGCCCAAAAGATTGTAAACGTTCGGGTGCTAAAACCTTATACCGAAGGTCGTTTTATAAACGTTCGGTTCAAGTTGATTCGGAGATCTGCAAGAACTGCTCATATTATCTCCCTGGCAGATCTACCGAATCTAAATCCTCATGATTGGATTGTCCTGTATAATATCCTTTTGACTAATGAAGCCGAATATGGTCCCATTCTAGACCATGTCAAAAGGATGTTAGCCTGCTACATCATGGAGGTTGCCCTAATGGATCAGGAGGTCGCCACAGTCTTCAAGAAGAAACCAAAGATTGCTCCTGTGGGATCGGCCAGTGATCTCAACCAAATGCAATTGGGCAAGATCGACCCGAGATGCAACTCGGTTATGTTCACTAGAGCGGAAGGACAAAAATGTCTCTTCGCTTTAGCTGACAAGCACCTTTACACCACAACTTGTTTGGAGCATGTGTTATTCATTATCAAACGGTGTAAAGAGAACTCGGATGATGACATCAAGTACTTTAATGACATGATCTCTTGGTACATCCGGTTTAGACAGACCATTCTCTCCATCACCAAATGTCTGTTTAGCACCGTGAAGAAGAAGGTACCTGCTTCAGCTGCTGGTCCAAGTAACTAGTGAAGGTCTCGCTCCAAATTGACGCAAAGGGGGAGATTGTTAGGCCGAATATTATTTTGAAGATTGCGTCTTTTTGGGCTCGATAGCATAAGTTATTTTGTATTCCGGTTTGGGCCTGTCCAACCGAGAACCTTTTATGTTTTGTATATAAGTTTACGCTTGCATGCATATTAGGGTTAAGGTTTTTAGAGATCTACGATATAGCGATTCATCTAGACGATAACAGGTTTCTTTAATCGTTCTTGTAACCTTCCAATCCTCTACAGTGGATGTTCTTAATAGAGCTCTTCTGAGGATTTTGTTTAATCATTCGACACGTTTGATTCCATCTTGACTTGTTCTTATTATTGCGTTCATTCAGTTTTATATTTACATACTTGTTCAAGATCTAATCGATCGTTGTAGATTAAAGGATTGGATTAATCTCAACAATAAACTAACGTTTATACTTTATTTTCTATAAAAAGTGAAAATAAAGTGTTACATGGTAACTAAATCCTCGTGTTTAGCACACCGAAACAAATGTTTATGAATACGGAACCACATTCAAAACAATGGCCTTGAAAAATTGTGTACTCGTCAAAAAAATTTGAAGATTAAGATGAAAACATTTGTAGAGTGGAGAGAAGAAATTGGTACAGTGGTATAAAATGGTGTATCATGATTAGTATTTATAATATTTTGAAAGTTAAAAAAAATAGTTGTTAAATGGCTAGTCAAATATGAGAGGGACTCTTAAGAGGGGCAACCAATGTGCCGTCTCGTATCCTCATGTCGAGATCGGGGATGGTGTGCTCCAAGTAGACAACGATAAACGCCAAGGTGGTGTTGTGTCACACTATCACGCCTTACATATTTTAGTGTTTATGATAATTTTATGTAAACATGTTCTTGAGGATATTCATTATATGAGCTTTGAGATTAAATTTTACTTCGACTGCATGTGTTTTATTATATTTTATGCATTTTGCTAAATATATTCTACCAGTCAATCATAATATTACCTTTGCAGATTCAAATTAGAAAATATCAACATACATTAGGTTCACTTTTATATAAAAAACAATTTTCTTTTTCAAAGTAGATAACATACTTTAAAAATTGTATATAAACACTTCACATAAATAACGATTTGTATGTTTTTAACATAAATTATCAGAGTTTAATGGTTCAATCATTTGTAATAGGTTGAAAATTATGATATGTAGATATTTTATTTAGGAAAGCTATGGTACCTATTTTATAATGTTATACATTTCTTTTTGGGAAGCAAACAACACTGTATTTAAAAAGAAGAAGACTTTAAATGATCTTTTACGATCTTGTACCAATAATCCCTTGTGAATCCACAGTACTCTTTTTTTTTTCTTATTTATTTATTTATATCATTTCTCTTTATAAAATAAAAACTACATTACATAAATAATCCATTGAAAAAAAATTAGTTTATTTTTTTTTGGAAAAAACCAATAAATTATATAAACACGGCCAGAAGCTTATCAAGTAAGTAAGGTGGGACGAATTATCAATGTCATAACATATTTCAAAATAGTTTTCAAAAGTATTTATTACAATCCAGGATCCATAAGACATATAACTCCACTCCTGTGTGTGTATACAATCAAGCTGGTGTCTTCCTGCGATACTCGAAAGTACCTCAAACACATAAACACATAACACGGTAAGCATGAATGCTTAGTGAGTTCACTGAAATACCATGCACATATAATTAGCCACTCACGACTATAGCTCTGGAAGAACCTCTGGTCAATGTGTCTAAGTGGGACCCTCCATTAACACAGCTCGTTAGACCCTATGGTCCGGTCTGACTGAGAACCCTCCGGTCTCATAGTTCGTTGGACCCTTCGGTCCGGTCTAAGCAACAAATAATATAGCACACAATACATATCACACAAACATGCATAACTCAAACAAGCACATCAGACCCTCTGGATACACATAGTTACCACTCTAGGTAAAGTATAGTGAGAAGACTCACCTTATAAGCTAGCAAATGAAAATCTCGTACTCAGAAATCTCGAACTCTAACCACCGGTCTAGCTTCCGCCTAACACATATAATAATTATCCTTAATTAATAATAACCCCCCAAGAAGCTAGACTAACCATTCTACAAATCTCACAGAAGGATAAAAGTGTTGGATATAGTGTCTAAGTCCATAACTATATTCGGTATGCACTTAACCCGACCCGGCATGGTCCATTTGGGTTGCACTTCACCCGAGCAATTCATGGATAATATTTTGAGAATAATATAAGTTATGATTTATTAATATATTATAAGTTCTATTATACCATATAAAATCATATTATTTAATTAGTCTTGATCTATAATTAATTTAGAATTAATTTAGAGATCAAAAGTATGACTAATTAAATATGGGCTCTTGTATTTATATATTGTAGGCTAATGCTTATTTGGAATGGGCTAGGCTTGCATGTAAAGTCCATGGATACTCCATGGAGCTTTAACCCATGGATCTCATGGTAATGAAAAAACATGGGTATTAGGGTTTACATGGATGTAACCCTAATCCACCACACTATATAAAAGAGGCTTTGGTTCTTGAAATCACACTAGTTATGGTGAGTATAATAAGAGGGCTGATTTCAAGAAGGTTGTGATTGTTCTCTCAAGTTTCCAAGTTTGTGGTGACTTGTGACTTCCATTTGAGGCATCCACACTATTGGTGCTAGGCTCTCAAACTCCAAGCAATCAACTACTACTACTACAAGGTAAGTAATTCTACTAGCTTTATTTGATTCAAGTACCCCATGTCATGCTAGCTAGGATAAGAACCTTGGAAAAATAATTATTTGCACGTATCTTAGTCAAACATAGATCCAAGGTTTCTAGGATCGCATGTACACCATAAGAGTGTTAGAATGCTCAAAACCCATCAGTGGTATCAGAGCCTAGGCTTGTTTACTTGATACTTGATGCAAATAGCTTGAAAAATGATTTTTTTTTGTTCATTGCTCGTATGAACTCTCCGAGTCCATGGGGGGAGTCGATGAGTCCATGAAGAAATGCATGCTACACGTCGAGTCTGTTCACGCACTCGACGAGTAGAGGCTGTAGTGTCTAGATTTTTGAGTTTTGCTGCTGGAAATGGACTAGAAACACTACCTTAAACTGTTTTGGTGTTATAAAACTTGTTTTAGATGGTGTAATGTTTATGCTAATCCGTTTACAATGGCTATTATCAAGAATTACAAGTTTATATAACTTATTTATGATTCTTGAAATTATTGATAATCATGTTCTTGAACTTATGAGATTAGATGATCATAGGAATTATTTGTACCCTCCTTGGTAGTTTAATTCTTGATCATTGATGTGTTTTAATGGAGTTCATAACTTGTCCTCAAGTTATGGAAAACCAAAGGTCACACTTTAATTAAAAACCATTATAAGAACACATGAGTTATAAAAATAAAGGGTCTTCATTTTAATACTCAATTAACTCATAAGTTATGAGAAATGTAAAGTTTTGAAACTTTACAAAACTTGCCCTCGAGTATTATAACAATTAAGTCATATTAAAACTTTAGTTCCAACCTTTAGAATTTTAATTATTAAAATTCAACCTTTATACTTTATAATATTATAAGTTAATATATATATATATATATATATATATATATATATATATATATATATATAATATTATAAGTTAATAATATATATATATATATATATATATATATATATGAGAACAAAGTCTTCTTACCATTAGTAGGCCTCATTCACGAAGCCGGTCTATAAGAGGGGTATAAGGTTGTTGCCTATGAAATGTCAGCTTAATGGGTGTCCATTCTCACCCACGGCTTCCTTGATCGGTGGAGGGTCGTTAGCCGAAAAGGTAGGACAAGGACTATAATTCTCATTTAAGTATGATGAATACACAAAAGTAACTAAACCCTTATTAAATTCCCAATCTTAGTTACTTTAGGAAAATGTGAATAAGGTGCTAATCCATGCAATTACACTTTGCAGTTGGATTAAGTCGTTAGTGGAGCGTGTGTGGTTAACCAACACACTAACCTAGACTTATCAAGGTAGGCAAAGGGTGACTTAATGTTTATCATAGTATCGATGGACTGTGTGTGGTTAACAGGCACATCGATTAAGGGGTAGTACATTAAGGGTACCAAGTAATTTGCATGGTTACTTCACACCTTGTTTTGTAATCCTCGGCATCCCAGTCACAAAACTTGAAGGGCACTCTCAAGATTGAAATATGCCATTGAAAAGTTGAATGAATATCAAAAAATCTAGGAGTTTCTAAACCAATTAAAACCTAATTAAATATTTCGTTTTTCATGGTGGAAATTGGTGAATCGTCATTCACCTACCTTCAAATATCTTATAGCTTAGATTATGACATCCCTCTTCTAAGTTATAAAATATTGTGTTGGATCCTAGCCTTATTATTACATTTGGGTGTATTATTAAGGACTATTTTTACATCTAATCTAATCTATTCTTTCTTCTTTTCAAATGTCTTCCAATAACGATGCTTCTGGCTCAAACCCTACTGGCTCCTTCTCTCTCATGAATCTTTGTGGGGGAGTCATCTATGATGGATCCAACTTAATGGATCGGATCAGAAACATCAGGATGGACACTCTTTATGAGGACAAATAATATGTCCTTGATAAGGAGCTAAAGGAGATTGATGAGTCAACTGCTACTCTAGAGGAGATTGTTGCATTTCAGGCACATGAAAGGGATGCTACTAAGGTAGCATGCATCATGATGGACACTATGACAGCTGAGCTCCAAAAGTCCTATGAGGGCCACTATCCTTTTGAGATGTACATGGATTTGATGGACTGCTACCATCAAAGTGCTCGTCAACAAAGGTATCAAATTATCTCCTCCATGATAACTACCCGAATGAAGGATGGTGAGACCATCACGGCCCACATGCTGAAAATTCAAAGGTTTGTGGATCGTTTGAAGAAACTAAATGTTGACTTTCCTGAGGAGATGGCTATAGATATCATTTTGCACTCCTTACCTTCATGTTATGATCAATTTATAATGACATACCACATGAACAAAGAAGAAGTTACACTTAGTAAACTTCAAGGGCTTTTAAAGGCTGCAGAAAGTAGTCTAAAAGGCAAGTCGGGTGTTCCTACTCCTTCTACTCCAACTGCGGCTAATGTCTTGGCAATCAGGCATGGAAAAGGGAAGAAGAGAAAGAACCCTTCTAAGGGTACCAAGGGTCGGACCCTTAAACGCTCCTCTTCAAGCAAAACCAAGAAAGGTTTTTTCACTCCTTCTGCTAACCCTAATGAGGCTGAATGATTCTATTGCCATGAAAAGGTGCACTGGGAAAGTAAAACCCAACCATGTAGGTATATATGCTAAATTGTCTAATAACTCACCTCATTCTAAGTCTTGGGTCCTTGATACAGGTTGTGGAATTCATATATGTTCTGATTTGTAGGGACAAGTGATAATGTGTAGCATGGAAAGATAAACTTGATCATGGGGAACAGGAAAGCTTCACATGTCACCAATATAGGAGCTTATTCCTTATTTCTAAATGGTTAGTTTACATTAGATTTGAATAAATGTTATTATTCGCCAGAAATGGCAAGAAATGTTATTTCCTTTCATGCATTGTATAAACAAGGTTTTACCTTTTATTTTGATAATAATAATGGTGGTGTTGATGCTTTCTTTAATAATGTTCTTTATTTTAAAGCATTACCTTGTGATGGTGTCTATGAAACTGTACTTTTGTAGATAACCTAGGAAATAATGTATTGTGTATTGACTCTTCCACTAGCTTAGATAAATCATCTTTATGGCATTGTCTTCATGGACATGTAAGCAAGAAACGCATAGACTAACTCCAAAAAGGATGGAGTCTTGGAGTCATTTGACCTAAAGTCGGATGATAGTTTTGAATCTTGTTTGTATGGTAAAATGACATAGTCACCTTTTACTAGCACTTGTGCTAGGAGTGAAGGTTTGTTGGACCTCATACATACAGATGTGTGAGTACCCTTCAGAACCGTCACAAGGGATGCCAATCACTTCTATGTGACTTTTACTGATGGTTTTAGTAGATATGGATGTGTGTACTTAATCAAGCATAAGTCAGAAACCTTTGAAATATTCAAAGTGTTTAAGCAAGAAGTGGAGAATCAGTTGGGCTGGAACATTAAGATGCTTCGATCCGGTCGAGGTGGTGAGTATCTTAGTACTGAGTTCCTTGACTATCTTAAGGAATGTGGGATTGTCTCACAGTTGACACCTCCTAGGACACCACAGTTTAATGGTGTAGCTAACAGGCGCAATCGGACCTTGTTGGACATGGTTCGTTCCATGATGATCCGAGCTTCGCTACCAATCTCATTTTGGGGGTATGCCTTAGAGATTGTCGCCCATATCCTTAACCTAGTCACTACAAAGAAGGTTGCCAAAACACCTCACAAGATGTGGACTAGAAAAGTTCCCAGTCTAGACCACATCAAGATTTGGGGTTGAGAGGCTTTCGTGAGACACGAGACTCACGATAAGCTCGAACCTTGAAGTGAGAGGTGTTATTTTCATCGGCTACCCACGGAAATCATTTGGTTACATCTTCTATCGACCCAGTGATAATGTGGTCTTTGTAGCAAGAAGATAAGTCTTTCAAGATAGATAATTCATAAGCCAAGGAGACAGTGGGAGGCACATTGACCTTGAGGAAATTCAAGAGTCAAGTGGTGAAGGAAGCTCAACCCCTTGCCCTCAACCTGAGGAGGAAACTCACGTTGAGCCAATTGACAAGTCTGAACCTCTAAGGCATTCCACAAGGGTTAGGAATGCACCTGAGCATTATTATGGTTTCCATATTACTGCAGAAGGTGAGACACTTATCAGTGATGAGACATTGGTAGGTCTGGATGAACCTAACAGCTATTCAGAAGCCATGGCAGGCCCCGAGTCTTATAAATGGAAAGAGGCAATGGACAGTGAGATACAGTCCATGTATGACAATCAAGTTTGGAACTTGGTTGACAATGTACCAGGTCGTAAGACAGTTGGGTGTAAACGAATTTTCAAGAATAAAACCAACATGGATGGTAATGTACACACTTACAAGGCACGACTGGTTGCAAAGGGTTATTCTTAAACTCCGAGAGTTGATTATGATGAGACCTTTTCGCCAGTGACCAAGTTTAAGTCTATTAGGGTTCTGTTAGCCATTGTTGCATTTCATGACTATGAAATATGGAAAATGGATGTCAAAATAGCTTTCCTTAATGGAAAGTTGGCTGAAGATGTTTACATGGTTCAGCCAGAGGGTTTTGTCAGTACATAGTATCCTAAGAGAGTGTGTAAGCTTGAGAAATCCATCTATGGATTAAAACAAGAACCTCGCAGATGGAATCTTTATTTTGATGAGAAAGTCAAAGATTTTAGCTTTTCAAGATGTGAAGATGAATCTTGTGTATATGTCAAGTCTAGTGGGAGTATAGTCAGCTTTTTGGTATTATATGTGGATGACATACTACTCATAGGAAATGACATCCCAACCTTGCAGTAAGTAAAGTCCTGGCTCGGGAAGTTTTTCGCTATGAAGGACCTTGGAGAAGCTGCCTATATCCTAGGGCTAAGGATTTTGAGAAACATGAGTAGAAGACTAATAGGACTTAGTCAAAGCACCTATGTGGACAAAGTGTTGAAAACATTCAACATGCATAATTCCAAGAAAGGTGAGTTACCTATCCAGTGTAATGCCACACTGAGTAAAACTCGGAGTCCAACTACAGAGGCTGAAATAGCTGAGATGAGTCGAGTACCATACGCTTCCGCTGTAGGCTCGATCACGTATGCTATGACTTGTACTCGTCCTGATGTTCCCTTTGCTTGAGAATGGTCAGCTGAGATTAGGGGAATCCTGGCAAGGCTCACTGGATAGTGGTAAAGAATATTCTCAAGTACCTGCGAAGGACTAAGGACTAGGTCCTTACCCTTGGTGGGAGTGATGATTTGAATGTAGCAGGGTATAGTGATGCTAGCTTTCAGATTGATAGGAATAATTTCCGCTCTCAGTCGGGTTGGGTCTTTACCCTAAATAGAGGGGCAATTACTTGGAAAAGTTCAAAGCAAGATACAGTGGTTGATTCCACTTGTGAATCAGAGTATATAGCAGCAAGTGAGGCAGCAAAGGAGGCTATATGGCTAAATAACTTCATTGGAGACCTTGGAGTTGTACTAGCTATAAAGGAGCCAATGGAGATTTTCTGTGACAGCAATAGTGTGGTTGCCTTAGCCAAGGAACCAAGACATCATGGGAGATCCAGACACATTGATAGAAAATATCACTTTATCAGACATCGAATAGAAGAATGAATCCTCGTGGCAAAGAGGGTATCATCATATGAGAACCCAGCAGACCCCCTCACGAAGGGACTGACTCAGGTTAAGAATCTACAACATGCTCAGAGCATAGGGCTGAAGGATGATATTAGTTTCAGTAGTTAGATAATTTTGAAATTTGTAAAGTATAATTGACATTTGATGATAAATAAAAGCTGTTATTTATGACTAAAGTGTTGCTATCTCTTGTCAATCGTTTGCTATTATTTCTTTTGGCATGTTTTGACTTCCAAAAGAATTATGTTATGGTATATATCATATTATTCAAAGTCTCCACAGTCGATCATATGTTGGAAATAGATATGAATCAAGACTGTCCTGGGTTGGCTTGTAAAGGTCAAAGATGTTAGACAAAGCGGGGCTACAAGACTTATGAGTGCTCATAAGTTCTAAATATTGGATTTAACCCTTGCTCACTGGTATCACTTCATGGAATTTATCTCGAGTGATCGTGAGACGATAATATCATATAAGTCTTCAAACCTAGAGATATGATTTGTTGCCTATGAGTTGGTTATGCATTGATTGCACGAAAATTCATCGGTAACTTGATGTTATAAACTGTGTCTTTGTGTGTAATTCAACATGTAGTAGAATAAACATATGAGTCGAAGTTTATCTATTCCTTCTAGGATTAGAAGCCATATCTGGGGCCCTCGATGATATCTAGAACAAAGAATTCCATGATCGCTTATCTATAATGGTGCTTCATAGTTCAACAAAGTTTTAAGAGCTACGATTGTTGATCGGTTCCTGAAGTCATACTTGCAACTATAGTTATTAGACTTATCCAAGTAGGAGACTGTTGGATATAGTGTCTAAGTCCATAACTATATTTGGTATGTACTTGACCCGACCCGACATGGTCCATTTGTGTTGCACTTCACCTGAACAACTTATAGATAATATTTTGAGAATAGTATAAGTGATCATTTATTAATATATTAAAAGTTCTAGTATATTATATAAAATCATATTATTTAATTAGTATTGATCTATAAGTAATTTAGAATTTATTTAGAGATCAAAAGTATGACTAATTAAATATGGGCTCTTGTATTTATATAGTGTGGGCTAATGCTCATTTGGAATGGGCTAGGCTTGCGTGGAAAGTCCACGGATACTCCATGGATCTTTAACCAATGGATCTCATGGAAATGGAAAGACATGGGTATTAGGGTTTACATGGATGTAACCTTAATCCTCCACACTATATAAAGGAGCCTTTGGTTCTTGAAATCACACTAGTTGTGGTGAATATACAAAGAGGGCCGATTTCAAGAAGGTTGTGACAATTATCTGAAGTTTCCAAGTTTGTGGTGATTTGTGACTTCTATTTGAGGCATCCATACTATTGGGGCTAGGCTCTCAAACTCCAAGCAATCAACTACTACTACAAGGTAAGTAATTCTACTAGCTTTATTTGATTTAATTACCCCATGCCATGCTAGTTAGGATAAGAACGTTGGAAAAATAATTATTTTCATGTATCTTAGTCAAACATAGATCCAAGGTTTCTAAGGTTGCATGTACACCATATAATGTGTTAGAATGCTCAAAAACCATCAAAAAGACCATTTTACCCTTCTATGGTCTCAATTTCTCACAAGTTGACCAAACCCTAAAAAGTCCACGAAATTCAAATGTAATGCATACGAGGGGCATACAATCTTGTACGCTGGGCATACTGCTTCGCCATGCATCGAGGAGTACGCACAACGTACACTCCTGTATACCCCGCATACTCGATTATCACTTAATCTTCTCAAGGACCGAAATTGACAACTTGAAGAAAGCAAAGGTCCAAAGAGATATACCTGATCCCAGGATGTTACTATTCTCCCATACTAGAATTAAACTTCGTCCTCAAACTCATGCTCTGCAAACAATTCTGGATACTACTCCTGCATCTCTAACTCCGTCTCCCATGTCAAATCGGATCCCCTTCGATGTTGCCACTGTACTTGAACCATGGGCACTTCCTTGTTCTTCAGAACCTTCAGCTTTCGATCCAAAATCGCGATCAGCCTCTCGATGTAATTTAGGCTAGCATCAACCGGAATGTCATCCAGTGGAACTATTGCCGTCTCATCGGCCACATACTTCCTCAACTGGGACACATGGAAGGTGTTATGGATCTGGCTCAACTCCGCCGGTAGCTCCAAACGGTAGGCTACCTTTCCTACTCTGGTGGTCACTCTGAAGGGACTGATGTACCGGGGTTCCAACTTCCATGTTTCTTGAATCGGATCACCCATTTCCAAGGGGACACATTCAAGAGTACAAACTCTCCGACGTGAAAGTCGAGCTTAAATCACCGCCTATCCGCATAACTCTTCTGGCGACTCTGGGCTGTCAGTAACCTCTGTTTGACCTGTTGAATCTGCTTGGTCGTCTTAAGCACTATCTCAGTGCTACCTATCACTCTTTGTCCAACCTCTCCCCAACAAATAGGGGTCTAACACATCCTCCTGTATAAAAGCTCAAAGGAGGCATACCAATACTTGAATGGTGGCTATTGTTGTAAGAAAACTTAGCCAAAGGCAGGTATGTATCCCAACGCCCACCGAAGTCCATAACACATGCTCGAAGCATGTCCTTGAGTTTCTGGATCGTCTGATCACTCTTCCTGTCTTTTTGTGGGTGGTAGGCTGTACTGATGTGCAATCGCGTACCTAACTCCTCTTGAAACTTCTTCCAGAACCTGGAAGTAAAACGCACATCTCGATCTGACACAATCAAGATCGGCACTCCATGCCAAGATACCACTTCTCTCACATAAATCTCAACCAATTTTTCTGCAGAAGAGCTCTCACTAATAGCAAGGAAGTGAGTACTCTTCGTCAATCGGTCCACAATCACCCAAATCGCATCAACTCCATGCGTGGTCCTCGGTAACTTGGTGATAAAGTCCATAGAGAATTGTTCCCACTCCCACTGGGGAATATCCAAAGGCTGAAATGGACCATGTGGACGCTGATGCTCCGCCTTGACCCTACGGCAGGTCAAGCACCTCTCAACTACCCATGCGACATCCCTATTCATACAAGGCCACCAGTAATCTCTCTTCAGATCCAAATACATCTTAGTTTCCCCAGGATGGATCGTGAATCTTGATCTATGCGCCTCCTCCATTAATATGCTATGAGCTGCACCTGTATAGGGTACCCAAATCTTCCCTCGGAAGGTTATAAGCCCTCGTCTATCTGTCCTAAACTCGGATATATGCCCAATCACTCACTACTTATTGCAGTTCTCTGTTCTCACGGCCTCCGCCTTGGCCTCTCGAATGGTATCCAAAACTGGAGTCACCAATGTCATCCTCATGCACACGTCTCCAATCGGGGCACTCTTTGCCCTGCGACTCATGGCATCAGCTACCACGTTAGCCTTTCCCAGATGATACAAGATCTCATAGTCGTAATCTTTCACCATGCCCAGCCATCTCCTTTGGCGCATATTCAGGTTGGGCTGGTCCATAAGATACTTCAAACTCTTTTGGTCCGTGTATCTGGTACACCAAGCCCTATATAAGTAGTGGCGCCAGATCTTGAGGGCGAATACCACCGCCCCCAACTCTGAATTGTGGTTGGGATACCTCGTCTAATGAGGCTTCAGCTGCCTCGATGCATACTCTATTGTGTGCCTTCTCTGCATAAGCACCGCACCCAACCCGTATATAGATGCATCGCAGTAAACCACAAAGTCCTCAATTCCCTCAGGTAGGGCTAACACCGGGGCTTTGTAGAATCTCCAGCGAAGAATTATCAAACGAGGTCTGCTGCTTGGGACACCAAGAAAAAGAAATACCCTTCTGGGCTAACCTGGTGAGAGGAACGGAAATTTTGGAGAAATCCCTAATAAATCTGCGATAGTAGCCGGCCAATCCCAGAAAACTGTTGATCTCGGTGGGGGACCTCGGCACCTCCCATCTCATAACTACCTCTATTTTGGTTGGGTCGACCAAAATCCCATTCTGGTTAATGAGATGTCCCAAGAACTGAACCTCTCGTAACCAGAAATCATACTTGGAGAATTTGGCATAAAGCCTCTCCGATATCAATACTCCAAGGATCTCTCTCAAATTCTCCTCATGCTTCTCTTTGGATCTCGAATACACCAAAATTTCGTCGATGAACACGATCACCGATCGATCCAACATGGGCCTGCACACCCGGTTCATGAGATCCATGAACACTGTCGGTGCATTGGTGAGCCCAAAAGGCATCACCACGAACTCGTAATGCCCATAATGAGTCTTAAATGTTGTCTTCTAAATATCCTCATCGCGCACCCTCATCTGATGATACCCAGACCTCAACTCAATCTTGGAAAACCAAGACGCACCCTACAACTGATCGAACATATCATCGATCCTCGGTAGTGGATAATGTTTCTTAAGTGTCAAATTGTTCAACTCCCGGTAATCAATGCACATTCGATGTGAACCATCTTTTTTCTTGAAAAAAAGGATCGGTGCTCCCCATGGTGAGCTACTCGCTCGGATAAAACCCCTCCTTAACAGCTCCTGAAGCTGCGAGGATAACTCCTGCATTTCGGGGGACACAGGGCAATAGGGTGCCTTGGCAATAGGCGTCGCTCTCGGAAACAAATCGATCAAAAACTCCACCTGCCTCTCGGGAGGCACACCCGGTAACTGCTCGGGAAAAACATCCGGAAATTCACTCACTATCAGCACCTCCGTGATTGAACTCAATCTCTCGGCAGTCACACGCGTATCCATCATATACGCTACAGAACCCCTGCAACCCCGCATGAAGAGTCTGCCTTACTCTAGCAACCGAGCAAAATGCTGATCCAAATCGGGTACCCTCGCAATACAGTGGAATCACTCCCCCACTAGGGTCTCGTATGGTCACTAACTGATGCTCGCAATCTATAACATCTCTGAATCGGCTCAACCAGTCCATGCCCGCAATGACACATACATCCCCCATCGCGATTAGTACCAAATCTATTAGAAACTTAACACCAAATATCTTGAGTATACATCCCTGAATCACATCAGTAGCAAATACCATGCACTCGTCGGCTATGGAAACTCACAGAGGTCGACTCAATGCCTCTCATCGAATGCTAATGTTACGGCTAAACGGTAACGACACGAAGGATCGACTCGCACTAGAGTCAAATAACACCAAAGAAGGTACAAAATTCTCAAGAAAAGTACCCACGTACATCACATTATAAGCACAAAATAACTCAAATAAAATAAGTAAGAGATCACATACCAGCCTCTACATCGAGTGTTGCACGGACCTCCTCCATTGTCAGCTGAAAGGCTCTCCCACGAGCCTTTGGTTCCTTGGCCTTTGCTGACCGACTCTCTGTAGCTTGTGTAACTTTAAGAGCAAATCCCGGGGTTGATCCCTTCAATAGCTGTGGCACTCGGCCTTCCGATGTCTAGTCTAGTTGCAGTGGAAGCAAACCGAAAACCTCTTGGGGCAATCCCTTGCGATATGCACCTCCTTCCCACACTTGTAACACACACTTGTTCTGCACATCACATCATGACTCTTATCGCACTTCCCATAAGTGCAGCCCTTCCAGCCTCCGGATCTCGAATCAGCGGGCTTTGCCCGTTTGGCTATTGGTTGGTACTGTGTCGGCCGCCTATCCCTCCTCTGAGACTCTGCCTCCTCCCTAGCCTGAGTCTCTAACTCAATCTCCCTCTTCCGGGCATTTGGCTGGAGCTCAGCAAATTTATGGTATGTCGAGTTCGCCACAAACTCATAGATATCTCTCCTCGGTATGCTCAAATATTGACTCATATGTGCGTGCTCGGAAGACATGTGCTATGGGCAAAAAAACACCCTCTTATGAAACATCCTCGTAATCACTGTCACAAACTCTGTTCCCTACTTGAGGGATAAGAACTCCTGGGCCAACCGTTCTCTATCCACCGGAGGAACATACTCATCACGGAACATCGTAGTGAATTTCTCGCAAGTCACTACGGTGAGCTCTACAGGAGTGAAATCAGCTATCACAAACTTCCACCAGTCCTTTGCTCCCAAGCGAAGCTGGTTCAGTGCCAATTGTACCCTCAAATGCTCCTGACATGAACAAGTGTAGAAACATTCCGTAATGTTAGAGATCCACCTCATCGAGGCAATCAGATCAAGAGTCACATCAAACTCCGATGGCTTTGTGTTGCTGAACTCTCGGTACAGCAACGAGTCACCACCCTGTGGCCTGGCAGTAGCAACAGCTATGGTGGCTGCAGTAGCATCCGCCTGAGTAACAGCAGCATATCGCTCATCAAACGTCTCAATTAGTATGGTCTTAATATATTCAAACATCTCTGGGATGGCCTCTCGGATAGCTATGGCCACCTTATCATGAATCATTCGGCGAATCTCGTCATCGCTAGCACTGCTACTCCCTGGGCTGTGGCGCGTACCCACCATGATGTCTTTGAAACACAACACAAAATAATCAAAAATTCGACCGAGAATACTCACACTCGATCACTCACCCCTACTTATTCCTTAGCACCCTAAGGATTCTTACTTGGATTGATCACGGACCCGGTGTTTTCAGTAGTATGGGCCCAATACTACCTTCCACGCTGCATCTGTGATCATCCCAAGTCTTCCTCCTTGGATCCTATCTCACAAGCACTCTATATCTCATCAAACATCGACTACTCTCATAGTAGATCTTTCATATGCTCGTCCATGCTACCTATTTGCACTCAAGCATTCATGGATAGCAAACCCCCTAGGCTAAGGCATCACAAATCAGGCTAATCTAGTCTTGAATTATGAAATACCTAGCCTATTCTCTAGCATGCATAGCATATCTCACAACAACTTATAACACATAAAGTATGGGTATTTTGGGAAATCACCGTTCGGGCGCTAGCTAATTGTACACACTGCTCGTTTCCTCTTTCTCTTAAAAATTCTCTTACTTATTTTTAGAAAAATCCTTCCTTTTGAAAACTTTTTTCAAATCCTCCGTTTGAGTCCAGACATAACCAAAGGTATATCCGAATCCCTCAAACATAAGCTTTGATACCAACTTGTAACAACACAAATTTTCAAACAAAATTTTTCATTTTTATATTACCAACATCACGTATCATAACTCTCAAAATCTCGAGTATCAATGTCATAACATATTTCAAAATCGTTTTCAAAAGTATTTATCACAATCCAGGATCCATAAGACATATAACTCCAGCCCTATGAATATGTACAATCAAGACAGTGCCTTCCCACGATCCTCGGAATTACCTGAAACACATAAAGACATAACACGGTAAGCACGAATGCTTAGTGAGCTCCCCAAAATACCACACACATATAATTAGACACTCGCGGCCATAGCTCTAGAAGACCCTCTGGTCAATGTGTCTCAGTGGGACCCTCTAGTCCCACAACTCTTTGTAGCCTCTGGTCTGGTCTGATTGAGAACCCTCCGGCCTCATAGTTCGTTGGACCCCCCGGTCCGATCTAAGCAACAAATAATATAGCTTACAATACATATCACACAAACATGCATAACTCAAGCAAGCACAAAGATCGTCTGGCCACACATAGTTACCATTCTAGCAAAAGTATACTGAGAAGACTCACCACGTAAGCTAGCAAATGAAAATCTCGTACTCAGAAATCTCGAACTCTTAGCACTGGTCTAGCTTCCGCCTAACACATATAATAATTATGCCTAATTAATAACAAACCCCCAAGAAGCTAGACTAACCCTTCTATAAATCTCACAGAAGGATAAAATACCATTTTTCCCTTCTATGGTCTCAATTTCTCACAAGTTGACCAAACCCTAAAATGTCCACAAAAGTCAACAGCAGTGCGTACGCGGGGCGTAGAAACCTATACACTGGGTGTACCGCTTCACCATGCATCAGGGAGTCCTTGACCCTACGTTGGGCGTACTAGAATTACGCTGAGCGTACGGCCAGCTTTACTCTTTTCATTGATTTGGTCTTAATTCATTAAGACCTTAGCTCCAATCCCAGATCTGGACTTCCTAAAGAGTATATATGAAGTCCAAGATCCCATTTTTATGAGTCTACTTGACTAAGGATACTCAAAAGAGTATATATTAGGTCCTGGAGTTGAACAAACTCATAAAGTTCTAAGCTAAGGGACCAAAAAACCGTAAAATGGTCCAAACATGCACAAATCAAAAAGATGGGAAAGCATTGAGCTTTTTACCTCCAGCTGATGCTCTAACCTCAGTAAATATAGATCCAAGACTTCCACTCCAACTCTATCTTCTCCAAAGCACCTTTTTCACTCTAAGAATATCTCAAGGTTACTTCCAACTCACAAAGTGACTCTTAGCACAAGGAACACGATTTAGGGTTTATGAGAGGGTTGGAGGCTGGAAATAGTGGCAAGAAATGAGGCCAACATATTCCTTATATATAGGATCACCCCTCATTTAGGGTTTCATTCTGAGCCTAGGATACCCAACATACCATATGGTATGCCCAGCATACTAGGTGACCTACGCGTCATGAACACGCTAACGAGTACGTGCAGCATACACTCTTATACGCCCAACGTACTCGATTATCACTTAATCTTCTCAAGGACTGAAATTGACAACTTAAGGAAAGAAAAGGGACAAACAGATATACCTGATCATGGGATGTTACAGTTAAAGTATTGTTCGGTGCTTCCCCTTTGCTAGCTAAAGAGTCACCACCTCAGCCTAGCATAGAGGTAATCTACATCTCCGACCATAAAGAGCCTCGAAAGGGGCAACCTTGATGCTAGTGTGATAACTATTATTGTATGAAAATTCAATCAGAAGCAAGTGGGCATCCCATGACATGCCGAATCAATCACACAGGCTCGGAGCATGACCTCAAGTGTTTGGATGGTTCGTTCACTTTAACCATCCGTTTGAGGGTGGTAAGCAGTGCTCATATCAAGTTGTGTTCCCATTGCTTTCTAAAGAGATTGACAAAATCTTGAAGTGAACGTACTAACTCAATCCGAGATAATAGACACTGGCAGTCCATGGAGTCTCACGATCTCCTTGATGTAGATTCAGGTCAATATTTCCATCTTGTAAGATTCCTTTTTTGGCAGAAAATGAGTGGAATTAGTTAGTCTATCAACAATTACCCATATGGAATCCAGCCATTGTATTGGGTAATTTGGTTACAAAGTCCATAGAAATCCGTTCCCATTTCCACTTGGTTATCAGTGGCTGTTGTAATAGTCCCGAGGGCTTTTGATATTCCACTTTCACCTTGGCGCAAGTGAGGCACTTTCCTATGTTAGTGAAGATGCAACACTTTGTACCATAATAGTAGTGCCTCCAAATCTTCACTGCGAAGACCACAACTCTCAAGTCAAGATCATGAGTGGTGTAATTTACTTCACCTATCTTTAGTTGTTTTGATGCATAAGCGATCACCTTTCCTCATTGCATAAGCAAAAATCCTAAACCCTGATTCGAAGCATCATAGTAAACTATGAAGTATTCGGTTCCCTCTGGTAAGGATAGTACTGGTGCGCTATAGGGGGCTTGCTTCAGGGTTTGGAAGGCAATTTCTTATTTTTCAGTCCAGATGAAAGCCACACCTTTTTGTGTTAGTGTGGGGAGGGGCTTGGCTATCTTGGAAATTTTTTGAATAAATCTCCGACAGTAGCCTGCGAGACCCAATAATTGGCGAATCTATGTTAGTATTCTCGGGATCGCCCAGCTTTTGATTGCTTTGATCTTGGAAGGATCTACGTGAATCCCGTCCTTGCTGACAACTTTTCCCAAGAAATTTACACTGTAGAGCCAAAACTCACACTTGGAGAGTTTTGCATATAACTTATCAGCTCGCATGGTCTCTAAGATCTGTCAAAAAACAATTACAAAGTTATCAAGGAATGGGCAACAAACTCGATCCACGAGGTCCATAAATGTGGCGGGGCATTTGTTAGACCAAAGGGCGTCACGAAAAATTCGTAATGTCCACACCGTGTTCGAATGGTGGTTTTTGGGATATCCTCCTCCCAGACTTGGTATTGGTGATAACCAGATCTCAGATCTATCTTGGAGAAATAACTAGCTCCTTGAAGCTGGTCAAATAGATCATCGATTCGTGAAAGTGGATACCAGTTTTTTATAGTAGCTTGTTCAGTTCCCTATAGTCGATACACATCCTGAAGGATCTGTATTTCTTCTTAATGAAAAGAACTGGAGCTCCCCATGGAGAGAAGCATGGTCTTATAAAACCATTATCCAGGAGTTCACCTAGTTGGCTTGATAATTCTTACATTTTAGCGGGAGCCAACCTATAGGGTGATTTGGTGATCGGAGTGGCTCCAGGCACGAGGTCAATTCGAAATTCGACTTGTCTCTCTGGGGTATTTGTGGATGATCTTCAAGAAATACATCCGGAAAGTCACATGCCACTGGGATATTTTGTATGTTTACTTCTTCTTTGGTCTTGTCCACAATGTGAGCGAGGAAGGTGTAGTTCTTCTTATGTAAGAACTTATGTGCCTTAATACATGAGATAAGACGAAGATTTACACTGGATTTATCTATATATATTATTAGGGTTTCGTGATTGGGAAGATGAAGGTGAACGACCTTCTCATGACACGTGATATCAGCATGATGGGGGCTTAACCAATTCATGCCAGTTATCACATCAAAACTCCTAACATTTACAGGTATCAAATCTATTTGGAAAGAGTGGTTGTTTAGTGTTAATGTGCATCCTATATAGATATCGTTAGTTGATTCAGTCTTCCCATTAGCCATTTCTACCGTGAAGGCTTCATGAAGCTTCTGGGGTCGTTGTTTTAGTTGATGTTTAAACTTGCTACTAATGAAACTTCACTCTGCCCCACTATCGAATAAGATGCATGTGCATGTGTTGTTAAGTAGGAACGTACCGGTGACAACAGTAGGGTCCAGGACTGCTTCACCTTGTCCCATGGTCAAAACTCTTCTTGATTTTCCAGTTCCTTGATTGTTAACATTGGTCCCATTTCCCCTGAAATGTATGGTTCTCCCACATCTATAATAGGTATGATTGGCCCCAACATTGGTGTTGTTGTTGTTGCGGTTGTTGTTGTTGTTGTTGTTGTCGTTGTGGTTTGGCGTCTGATTATGAGGAAGCTGAGCCCTACAGTACTTTGTTGTATGACCTTTTTTTATTATGCCTTGTGCAAATCATCTCTCGACATTCCCCATAATGATGGTAGTTGCATTTGGTACATTTGGGAAGATTTCCTGAGTATTGCTTCAGGTTATTTTGTGTGGATGAGGCTGGATAATGTGGTGCAGTGACCACTTGAGTTGCAGCATGGACAGTCTCAATTTTTTGTTTCTTTGATGATTTAGAATTTTGATTTCCCTTCTGCTTATTATTTCTCCCCTTTGTGTTCCCACCTTCCTTCTTAACTTCCGTTTCTCTTGTTTTGGCGCCCTTTTTGTTGCCGTGATCATACAATTTATTTGCTAGCATCTTTGCACTATCATACATGGTCGGATTTGCTGCACTTACATTTCCTTGAATTGGAGCGATCAATCCCCAGATAAATCTCTCGATCTTCTTCCCTTCGGATGTGATCATTTCGGGACACAAAAGAGATAGTTCACTAAACCTTGTTATGTACGCATCAATGTCAAAGTTTTGAACCATGACGTTCAACAATTCTTGTTCCAATTTCTGAATTTCTCCCTGGGGACAGTACTCAGCTAACAACATCTCCTTAAGTTACTTCCATGGTATCGCGTTCGCCACCGGGAGCGCCATGGCCTCTATGTGACCATTCCACCAGGAGAGGGCTTGATCAACAAAGGTGCAGGCCGCGAAATTGACCTTAGACTCATCCGGACATCTGCAAATTTCAAGCTTATTATGCCTCCTGTCCCATTGCAGGTTCGAGGCTTGGCGTTGGTGAAATCAATGTAGGTGCAAGTTCTTACAGTTTCTTGGTTTTTTCCTAGATTTGTGCTTCCGGTTCCTTGTCCGTTGCCTTCCCCGTTGTTCTCGTTGCGAATTTGCGCTAGCGCTGCAGTGTCCGAATCGGAAACTGCTGCTTGGAATTTGACTGAGTTAACTTCTGGGGGAGTTGGTGTTGCGTTGTTCCCACGGTTTGGTCTTTGAGGCATCTTTCTATCATGGAACAGAGAGATGATGAGTATATATTGCATTCCAATGTTAGAATGCTACTGACTCGGCGATTCGATTTGTGTATCTAAGTGATTGCATGTATTAACATAAAATAAAAGTAAAACACATAGAAGGTAACAATGTCACGATAAAACATAGAGCATTTTCATTCATAATAATCGTTTTTAATACATGAAAATTTTCCCACAAGGCATATAGTACATAGGAAACATATGAGCTGTCAGCATGACGACCCTATGAGTAGTGTAACCACTTAAACGTAAGGTCGATAGTACATAAAGTAACATCCATATAAAAGGAAAATCATAACGATACTAGTAGGTGAGGGGGTGAATCCAAATCATGACAAGATACGTCTAACAGTAATAGTGATATCATATTCCAAAATGTTGCGCTACTAAATTAGCCATCTCGGTCATTTCTCTGATGACCTCATCCCTTTCCTGTTCCGCTCGCATGGCTTGCGTCTCCATTGCCAATAGTTGTTGTCAAAGAGCGGTAATTTTATTCTTCCGAGGAGCGAGTTCCACCAATGGAGTCCCTTGGCTATATATGGTGGTCCAGATGCACTTTTGTGGTAGGAGGCTCGCCGAGAACTTCATCAGTGTTCTTATCGTCCTCTTCGTCATCATCAGTCTCGTCAAACTTGTAGTCCATATACGTATATTCCTCACCCTCAAAGTCAGAGGCCATCTCTTCTCCTATTATGGGGTCTTCTTCAATCTCTCTGTGAGCCGCTAGGTTCTGATCGAAAATAATGCCCTGATGCGCTCCATCCATGGCGGCTGCACGAGAAGCTAGGGGTGAGTAGTGCCTAGAGGGAATGGATATTTAAATTTTTCAAAACGCTCCTATGATATGTTTAATCATTTAAGTTTAGGTTCCTAGAGTTATTTGGAAATGAGGTAGGCTTCTAGATTCATTTCCCGCTATGATTACTCCCAAACACATGTTGGTCATATTTTGAATAAATATAGTTGATCAGGCTATATTTATCCGTAATATGACTACATAACTGTTCGGGTTTAATTATAGTGTTCAATTTCCTCCAAAAGATTTTAATGTTATTGTTTTTATGTATACTTAGGTATGCATTTATTAAGAGTGCTTTAGTCCCATTGTATTTATAGTTGCATATCATGTATGGTTTGACATACCATTTCACTATAAACAATGCTATGATACCAACCTATCACACCCTCAAACCAGACACCGGAATCGTCCGAGGGCTCGTGTGACTATAAATTGAAATATCATCACAACGAATATACACGAAACATAACACCATCATCACCAAACATTACATAGTTCAACTGGTATTGTTCACATCATGTACATTGTTTTACATTACACATTCCAAAACATAAATTGTATGATGCTTGACATTTGCATAAAAGAAATCCCAAAATACTCTTGATAAGTCTTCAACTTATCTATTACTTGAGAATACAAGTTATTTTGAAAATGTTCAACATATATAATGTTGGTGAGTTAATAAGCATGTTTGATTAAAAGAATTTGTATTGTTCGTGAAACCCAGAAAATCCGATATTTTCTGTAAATCCTCTAAAAATGATGCAATGATTAAGTGTAAATGTATGTGTGGTTTCCACTTGTAAAAAAATGAAACATATATAAATAACAATCCAAAATTTCATTGTATTATATCTGTTGAAAGTAGAAGGTAATGAATAATGGTATTTCCCCAGAAAATCCGATATTTTCTGATTTATAAAAGTGTTGTAGTCCTTGTATTATCGTATGAATTCTTTCGTATTACTATGATTTAAGAAATTTGATTCCCGTAATGTATCAATGGTAATGGATCTCTATGTGAGTCTAATTGTAGCGAACAGCTCAGGCGTAGGGGTGTCACCCCCGTATAGATCTATACACAAACTCTCACTCTCCGTCCAGGAGACTCTGATTATAACTACATGCTACGACCATACACCTAATGCTGTCAACCGATAAGTCTCACTAGATCCCAATTATTGCCACATGAATATGTTTAATGTTATATGAATTTAGATTTACAAACACCCAATGATACTTGAATGTGAAAAGATACGACCCAACAAACTTGAAAAAGAACAGTTGTGGTCTGTTAGACATGTAAGTTATTTCCAGGCTTCATAGTATGCAAATGGACACGTTAAATCCCATTAAGCATATGATGAATTTTGCAGGCTAAATTAGCATGTAAATGGGTCACTAAGGCCCCAATAACATGTAAAGCTAATTTAGGCCCATTAAGCATGTAATTGGATAACTGAGGCCGAATAGACATGTAATGAATATATTGGCCCCAATAAACATGCAAATGGATCACGAAGGCTCAATAAGCATGTATAGCAAGTACTAGGCTGAATATTCGTACCATTGTTGTATTTCATTTGTTTGTTACAGTGTGGATTCTTTTGGTTGAAACGTTTACCCATAATGTTATAAAAGTCAAATGTTTGGTTATAGCGATATTTTTAGTTTGTAAAAAAATATATACCATTTTAACTCTTAAGTTATAAATATTTATGTCTTCGGTCCAGTTGTTTAATAATTGACATATTTGGCCCAAAAATACATATTTGGCGATTTCAGCCCCTTTTTCATCGACATTTTTATTTTTAACCCTTGTTTAAATAAAATGACGTTTTTGGTCCTTTTTGGGGAAAATAACATTTTTAGCCCGTTAGACCATCAAACTTAGCAATTTCGGCCTAATCATAAATTTGTTTTACAATCTCGGTCCAAAATACGTTTATTGACATTTCCAGCCCTTATTTTGTAAAAATTTACATTTTTGGCCCAATTTAGAAATAGGTGTCATTTTTAGACTTTACTTTTGTTCATTTCCTATTGTTGGGTCAAGTTTTGATTAAATAACATTTTAACCCCTAAAAACCCATATTTTTTTGCATTTTGGGACCAAAAAAACACGTAAGGACCAATTTTTAAGCCCATTATGCTAAAATTACACATTTGGTCCTTTGAAAAGTGTGATTATCATAAAACCCAATTTCATGAAAATATGACCTTTTTGATCCTTATAAAACCGAAAATGTCACCTTTTCCCCAATCTTTACTTTATTTGTCAAAATGATCCATATTTATGGTTTTTGTTTTGTTTTTCACATCTTATACATATAAAAAACTTGTATCTTTGTTGTATGATGCCTAATGTGTTTTAGTTTATGAATCTCTCCCATTTTGTTATAGATTTCAAAATATATCAAGTTTTAACAAATCTTCACCTCAATAAACCAAGAAATCAAATATAACATGCATAAATACATATATCAACACATAACAGTTGTATTCTGCCCCAAAAACTAGTAAAAACCGAAAACAAGGGGGTGTGAACTCACCTTTGCTTGTTGTTCTCGGTTTTGAAGAAGCAACAGAGAAATCTTGTCCTTTAGCAAGCTTTCTTGAGTGATTTTGGAACATGGTAAGTTTTAAGAGTATGATCACAAATAATTGTTTAGAAAAAGTGTTCTAACATAAAAATGAAGTTGTAGAACTTGGATATATAATGACTTACCAAGGATTGATGATTTAAATGAAAATCTCTTGAAGACACACACCAAAACTCGAAAGTTTTGAGGAAAATAGGGGTGTTATTGAGAGGATTCTTGAGAGAATTTTGAAAAGAAATGATGGTGGTGGGGTGTTGGTATTGGTCGAGAGTAATAAGGAGAGGAGAGAAGAAAGATTTTTGCATGGTGGTTAATAAACTTCTTGGATATATATGATTATCTAGATGTATGTTAGATAATTATGTGTTGTCATGATATTAATCTACCCTTCTTTCATTTTTTTTTTACACATTTATGTATATATATTTCTATTGGGCTGAGATATGGGTTAGAGAGATAAGAAATAAGTAATTTGGGCCTAACCTTGGCCTTGTTTGAATTTTAAGAGACATAATAATATTTTCGTCCCATTGGGCTCTTAAGGTGGTCAACGGCCCAATATAGTATAAATGAATGGGTTTATGGCCCATAAGGGTAAACGGAATCATTTATGGCCCAACAAGGCCCATTGGAGGTAAACTAATCCATTTTAGGCCCACATGGACCAAAATGTTAAGCTTTACGAATGTGGGTCCATTTAGAGCCCATTTAAGGGTTCTAAGCCCAAGATAGTCAAATTGAATGCTTATTGGTCCGTTAGGCCCAATAAGAAAATCCTATTCCATAAAACCGGGATTTTTAGGGTTTTCAACTTATTATTGACTATTTGAAATACTTTGCATATAGTTTTGAACTTCAATTGTGGATCTTGAATAAGTTTGTTGTCATAGAATAAACATTGTGCATGATATCAAGCTAGAGTTAGAAATATTATCATAGATGATGATTACATGATCACAGAATTTCCTGGCTAAATGCCACTTGTGACATCTAAGCTATGGGTTATCAAGCTAAGAGCTTTTTACCTCAGAAGGCTACCAAAGATGGATGAAATCTTGAATCTTGATCTTCTCCACAAGCTTGATGGCTCCAAGCTCTTCCAACTCTCTTGTATATCACAAAAACACACTTAAAACCTCAATAATCTCTCAAGGATGAAGCTCACCCCGAATAATGGTTTTAGAGGACATGGAGGCTAGTCAGGGAGGACCAAAAACGGGTTTAACTGGCTTAAATAGGGTGCAAAACCCCGAAAATAGGGTTACCAACTCATCGAGTAGCTTTTACAAAAATTAATATTAATTGAACTGATGAGTACTAGGAATGGGGGTGTTACAATATACTATCCTATTTACCAGGATACCATTCTAACAGATCATATTAGCATAGCATATCAGGATAACAATCTAAAGGGCCAACCTTGGTGCCTTCGATGAGTATAATGAGGAAAACTCACATTGCAAACATTGAACTGAAGTAATAAGCTTAAACTCTTGAATCACAACCACGGACTCCACCACCCATATTCACCATGAAATCATTTCATAAATTTCCAATTAGCCTAAATACCCCCAGAAGTCAAACTAGTCAACCCTTGGTCAAAGTCAAACTCAACGGTCAAGGTCAACAGTCCATGTTGACCCTACTAATCTAGTGCAACTCATTGACCCGCCGAGTCCTTCCAGAACTCGAGAAGTCGTCAAATCCCCAGTTGACTCGTCGAGTTTCCAGACATCTCGTCGAGTCCTTGCATTTCCAAAGGTCGAGAAAACCCAAACTGACTTGTCCAGTCATCTTGATGACTCGCCAAGTTCATGTAGAAACCCTCAAGGTCAATCTTCATCGGACTCACTGAGTTGACCATGCAACTCGTCGAGTTCCTCCAATCCTTTCTCCATTCAGATCATTTTAAGCCACCCTAAAGCTCCATATTGCAGATCTAAGCTCCTAAGGCATACTTCCTACATAAAATTGCAAACTTTACGTACATGCAAGGTCATAATGGCCCAAATCAAGCTAAAGAAGAGGTTATAGGTAAGGAAAAGGCATTATCTTGCTAAAGGTTGAAGCTTTATGATTATAAGGACCAAGATGAGCTTAGATCTGAATTTGCAACTTCAGATCATAGTCCAACACTCAAAATGAAACACCAATCAAACTAAAATGGCCTTACTCTCAAATATAGAAAGATCTAGCTAGAAAAAGATCAACGTAACGACTTGTTACCTTCAAATGATGTTAAACTGGAGTAGACTTCGAATTTACAACCGTTCCGTGTCTCAAACTTCTTGATCTTCAAGCTCCTTGCAACAAGATCTTCCTTCCAAGCTTATCAACACACAAATATGGAGAGAAAACACGATTTAGGGTTTTTGAGTTCAAATGGAGCGTAAGGGAGGCTAATGACCCTTTAAATAGGGTGCAAAACCCTGGAAATTAGGGTTTCATCCTCTAGATCCAACTCATCGAGTCGTCTCCTCCGACTCATCAAGTTGGTCACTTAAGTTACGCGGCCAAATCAATTCCTACTCTACGAGTTAGGGCATCCAAGTCGTCGAGTCGGTCTTTTAAAATGAAAATATAAGACTGTAATTTTATAACTGAGAGTCGGGGTGTTACATAATCTCATTTACCAACGTAAACATCACATCACCATCTCATATTTACTTCATAATAAGATACATAATAGAATCCATTCGTCATTTTTTGCTCCCAGTAAACAAAAACCTTACCCATTCTCTCTCAAGTATCAAACTCATTTCCTTTCATTTACATGATCCAAATTACTCCAGGAGACCATTGCTTCAAGTTTGATTTAAGCTTTGGTAAGTTCTTATAGAATCCTAATTTTTCACAACCATCTTATGATTATTATCAAATATTCATGCATTAATATGTATTTCAAAACTAGGATACGGCTATCGTTTCACGTTCTAAATGGACAGTCACCGTTTCTATCCTGTTATCAAAACCGTTGTCATACTTCGAGGTGAGTTCATACTCCTACATTTTCATAACTTTTTCTATGTTTTAAGGGGGGGGGGGGTACAAGTAAAACAGAAGGAAGATTTTGTTAATATACCAACCATTATTTACGTTTTCTTACATTTTATGTATCTATTACGTGAAAACATAAAATATGTTGCCGCACCCCAAAACTGGAACGGCGAAAAAGTTCGGGGGCGGAGGACATCAAGTTTAGTATCACAAGACATCCATCTTCTGAATCCCAACGCGCGTACCTATCTACTAGTTTCATGAGAATACAAGTTACTTTGAAAGAGTAGATTAGCATTTAAGTTGGTGAGTTCATAAGATTTTAGTGATGTAAGTAAGTTGTAAGAAAGTTGTTGTAAGTTGTAAGTTCTGTTTAGAAAAGTTCGTTTGTTCCTCCAGAAAATCCTATATTTCCTGCTTTGATGAAAGATAAGTAAAAATGACACTACAATCCTTTCTATGAGTACTAAGTGGATACAAGTTATATAAAACCCAGAGTAAACAAACAATCGATTGTGTGTATCTGCCCTAAGCCCACAACCAAACAAGGAACAGGGAATGAAGTGGAAGACACACCTCATATTGTTTGTTAGATCATCGTTCTATATAACCCTGACATATTCACTTGGTACTCACGGAGTTAACTACAATAGTTCATCTATATTTTATGAAAACACTCTTTAAGAAAACTCTTATTTCTTTTAGTAAAAAGTAGTAACCACAGTGGTTCCTTCTATAATCACTTGGTTTATACTAGTTATATATAATCAAATACCGAATAGATAGTTAGTTGTGTAAATCTGCCCTAAGCCCACAACCAAACAAGGAACAGGAAGTAAGGCGGAAAGCACACATCCAATTACCTGCGGGTATTAGTTATATATAACCCTGATGTATAAACCAAGGTATTATAGAATTAACTACCTAAGGTCCTTTAAGTTATACTGGTTTAATAAAATGGATTAAACCCTTTATTTGTAAGTTTTTAGTTTTGTATACCAAATTTTATATTTGAAAAGTATGTTTTGTACTAGAAAAATGTGCATTGAATTAGTGTCCTATGACCTGACCCATACTTGGTACACCTTATGATTATTTGGTGCATACGGGATATATATGTAACTAAGATGGGATAGATAATAGACTGGGTGCATCTGCTCTAAGCCTACAACAAAACAAGGAACAGGAAGTAAGGCGAAAAGCATACACTCTATTATCTATCGGACCCGATTAATATATATCGCTAATGTATGCACTAAAGAATCATAAAGTTAGCATTATAGGTCCCTTTACTGAATGTACTAGACTCGACTGTTCTGTTTGTCATTTGAAAAGATGTAAGTTTTCCCTAGTTTATAACTATCTTAACTCGAAAATAGTTTGCATTAACTTTTATGTGAAACTATCACAATATGAAAGTAATGGGAAAATGTAAGTACTCAGTTGTCTTTTGAATTGACATCCTGACGTACTGTTTACCTTAAAACAAGTTTTTTATTTATTTATTAATATCCAGTACTTTGTAGATGTATCCCATATATAAAAATCATGGCATATTGTAGATGCACCATATATATATATATATATATATATATATATATATATATATATATATATATATATATATATATATATATATATATATATATATATGATCATGTATACCCAATTTACTATCATCTTTTGTTTAGAACAACGAGTTAGTGATTATTGGTATAATTAGATCTTGTATTGTTCTCCGTCAATAGCATTTAGTATGTTCTTTCTGTTATAGTATCTTAGTATGTTCCATCTGTTATCTTGTATTGTATCTACATCTCTGTTTCTCTTCATATTATGTTCTAGTATTTAGTATGAACTGATCCCCTAAAGTATACCTATTATAGTTTACTAGTATGTTTACTTGAACTGTTATTGAAAAGACTCATTTATATACTAAGTTATGATTGTACTTTAAAAACAGAGTTTTATCAACTATAAAGTAACATAACTTAAAAAGAGTTTTTGAAACGTTTTGATCACTTATGAAAAACATAAGCATCCCTTTAAAAGATGTTTATAACAAAACATTTACACAATTAACATCGTGTTCAACTAGTATCCCCCCCCCCCCCTCCCACCCTAAAAGCATTTAAAACAATTTAAAATATTAAGTATAGGGGTATGAACTCACCTTATGTGGGTGATTCAAACGAATATGTGCGTAAGGATGAAAATCTCCACTAGTGAAGTCCCGAGACACATACGAGTCCTAACTTACATATAATGGCATATATTGGCATGAATATAGTGTTTAGAAGCACCCACGTGCGAGGAAACACCTTTAGGGACTATGAAACGCTTGGACCAAGTGTTAGAATCACATGTGATTCATCTAAGGGGAGTGTACAGCCACAAAATGGAGTGTGCGGCCATAGGTGTACGGCCAGGGAGTGTGCAGCTATACACTCATGGTAAAAAGTGCACAAATGTGTGTTTGAATGGTACGGAAGCTTGTAGGACTATTGCTCATCAAGTCTTGAAGCTAGATTTGCATTTTGAAGGCCCTTTAGGGGTGTTTTGAGGGGTGTACGGCCACACATGGGTGTATGGATGTACACTCCTTATGAATTTGATATTGGTCGATTTTAAGGTGTTAATCAGGTGTTCCTAATATGTACTAAGCATAGGGAAGTGGTACTTACGATTTGGAGGCTCAAAAGGGTTCATAATCACCAAGAACAAGTGTGTGTTCTTGGTGTTCTTGGTGAAATGGATGAATATTTGAAGATCTTGCCAAAAGATGATTTCCATGGATGAAATCAAAGGGTGTTACTAGGAGAAGAAGGATAACAACAAATCAAAACAGAAGAAAGAGTTACATTCTTGAAGATCAGGGTGAAAGCTCGATGATAGTTGAGAGAGAATTCGATGTTCTTGACTTGGAAACTAAGGAAATTGCATGCAAATGAAGGGATATCACACTTATGGAGGGGGTGTATGGCCAACATGGGTGTACGGCCGCACACACATGTGTACCCCCGTACACTCCCTCATATGGAGTGTTCGGCTTGATTTCAACGCGAAGAACTTACACAACTCGATCCTATACCCAATGCTTGAATGTAATAAGATTTGAACCCTTAAACTCACTCTAAACAAGGCTAAAAGACACCAGAAATGAGTTTTCTACACTATTGGATTGAATGGATGAACTTACAAGGCAAAGATTTTCGGGTTATCACATATGTGAAACAACGGTTACCAAATTTGCAAACACTTACATGCAAAACATGTTAAAATGAAACAGTTATCATTTTCTATCAAACATACATTTTAAACTATAATAGGTATAGTTTGGGAAACATTCATATTATTTTACCCTTTCAGGGAAAAGAAACGATTATATAAAAAAAGATTATTTTTATATATTATAAACATAAGGAGTAACAATTTCATGTACGGACATTTTTATTACAAAAACACGTATCTCGTTGGAAATTTGTGAATCATTCGTCTTCATCGTACCTACCAAAGGTATACGTTGAAGTCTTGCTTTATAACCAGAGTCTCCTTCCGGAGAGCATGATATTCGTGTATAGATCTATACGGGACTGATGATCCCGCACCCTGGCTAATATCTACAGCTAAACCGGCAGGTTATGGGTGACAAATGTCATAAAATTTCGACGCCTGAAAAACGTCGAGGCAGACAATTCATTTCAGCATGGTTATGAAAACTCACATGATAAACGGCAATACATTATTTTTACGTGAAATCGATAATATGCTTATTTTACGTAAAAACATATCACTTCAAATGGTTTTATTTACAAATAAAACTACATATCACTAAACTAAGTATGGCATATATACTTATACTTTTCGGTCTTAGAATGTATAAGACTACAGTTCAGTTTTATGAAAAATATAGGATTTTGTTTCGTGATCCTGTCAGAAGGTAATCGTCTCTTGTTGGCAAAAAAAAACATGTTGATGCTGATGGTGGTCAACTTCATCAAAAATAGGTTCATGGTGGTCAACTTTAACAACAACTTCTTGATGGTGAACTTCATCTTGGACAACAACTTCAATATTGGCAACTTCATCTTGAACAATAGCCTCTTGATGGTCTTCGACATGATCTTATTGGTGGTCTTCAACATGATTTTATTGATGGTTAATTTCATCCTCTTGGTGATCAATTTCATCCTCTTTGTTGTCTTCAACATCACCTTCTTCAACAACCCCTTTTTCACTAACAATTGGTTTATTTTCCGCATTGTTAAAACAAATAATTTTATTATTATACAAATGTAGATGAATGAATAATCAAAATAAAAGTCAACCTTCTATGAGCAATGGACATCGACACTTGTTGTGTCCTTCTTGATGACCATTACCGCATCTTCAGATGGACATCCCTATCTTCTTAATTGTATGCCTTCCTTCATTCTCTGTAGGACATTTCCTTCTGTTTACTTTGGGCCTTCCTGACATTCTCCTATGCCTAGGTGGTAATATGGGATCACATAGAACATCAGGACACATGTTAGATCCATTAATTGGTTTGACTGGATACCTATAACAACTTCCAAACATGCTTGTTTTAAACCACACAACTACATAGTCCTCTTCCTTTCCATTCAGATACAATATTGCAGCGATAGCATGCACACAAGGGATACCACTAAGTTGTCAGTCTCTACAACCACATGTTTTGTGTTCAAGGTGAACTGTATAAACTCCAAGGGCTAATTTCACTTCATATTCTTGCTTACCACTTGGAACAACATCCTAATACATGCTCTGAAATCATATTAAGAAGGTACGTTATTTCATATTAATTCACTTTCAATTAAATAATATACCTTTGTTGTTCTTTTATCTTCTCAATCCTCTTTCTAATAAAAAGGCAGCTTTCCAAGTCCTACTTTGCCCCTTAAGCTTTTGATTGTACATCCTCTCCATCACGTACAACTTGATTTCTTCCAGCATTGTTTTTATGGGTTTTTTCCGGGATTTCTACGATTGTTGCATTGAAAGATTCATATCTACCATTTTCCACAGCATCACAACAATTCTCAAGTTCAAAGAATCCCCTACACCATGTATTCGGGTCTCTTTCTATCAGGTCGTCATAAGCTTCTATGGACATTGTACGAATTTCCCTCATGTATGAGTGGAAAGTGGAGTTAGTTGTAGCCTTTGCAGATCTCCAAAATAACCTCCTAAACTCGACACTCATGAACCATTTCTTCTTAAAGTTGGCAAAGATGTGTTGGGCACAATTCCTATGCTCACATGATGGTGCCCTTTCCTTAACAGCCTCCATCAAAACCTACAAGGTGATAACAAATTTTAGTTGTAAAACACATAATGTAGTAAGTAAAAGTAAACTAAAACACACCTTGTGTTGGTCCGAAATAATTGTCAGACCCCTACCATCTCCTATCTCAATGTCCTCAAGTACAAGATCAATGAACCACATCCAAGTTTCCTTGTTTTCAACTATTACAACAGCCCATGCTAGAGGGTACATTTGGTTGTTTGCGTCCTTACCAACGGTTGTTAACAACTCACTTCTGCAAATACCCTTCAAAAAACAGCCATCAACATTGATAACCCTTCTACATCCTTCAATCCAACCATCCTTTACAGACTTCAGGCAAATATACATCCTTTTGAAGTAGTTTGTAGCGTCAAGCGTATGATTTGTCTAAATTAAGACTGTTGAACCAAGATTAACCCTCAATAACTCAGCACCATAACTCACCTTTCACTAAACCCTTGATGGTGAAATGATTTCCCTTGGGGCATTTGAATTTCCATGTAATTTGTTTTCGTAAGTCATGTCATATTTACATTTGATCTAAATTAATAACTCAGCACCATAACTCACCTTTCACTAAAACCTTGATGGTGAAATGATTTCCCTTAGAGCATTTAAATTTCCATGTAATTTGTTTTCATAAATCATGTCATATTTTACTTTTAAGACGGTTGAACCAAGATTAACCCGCACTAACTCACCACCATGACTCACCTTTCACTAAAACCTTAATGGTGAAATGATTTCCCTTGTAACATTTAAATGGAACATTTGAGTTTCCATGTAATTTGTTTTTTTTTATAAGTCATGTCATATTTACCTTTGATCACCTGATCACCGGTAAACAAAGAACATTAACCCAGAGATGTTGGTCATTTTAAAAAAATAATAATAATTTTAATGATAATTTTATTTGGGTTTTTAATAATAAAAAAAAAGACATTAATTTATGGTAATTTTATTTGGCTTTTTAATAAAAAAATTAGAAAAAAAAAGACATTAATAGGTAATTTTATTTGGCTTTTTAATAAAAAAAAAAAGAAATTAATTTGTTGGTGTTTCTTGAATAACAAAATACAATTAGAATAATATGAACGCTTTTACTTTTAATTTTACTTTATTTGGCTTGTTAATAGAAACATTAATTTGTTGTTTCTTGAACAACAAAAATTAGGGTAATATCAACGCTTTTGATTTGTTGGCAATCTTAGTTAACGACTTATCATAGAATTTGAACAACAAAAACGTTAAATCCATCCCTTTACTTATCATAGAATTTGAACTCTCTAACAAAAAGTAGTCGTATTACTGCTCTTGCAACTATATCGTACCAAAATATACACCAATGTATAATTTGTTGCGCATCTTAGTTAACGACTTTCCAATGACCCGTGGTATTCATTTTGTTACTGAAAATTTATCAACTACATAAATCGATGAGTATAAACATTGTAACATACATGATTAATCTCCATTTAACCTGATTTTGATTCAACCAAAACATCCGATCATATGAAAACCAAATCTTAACACACATAAATACAACAAACGATTATACCACCGGAAAAAAAAAGTACAACAAAACAAACATTCGAAAACACAACTAAAAGATTACAATCAACATTATTCCCAAACACTCTTTAAATCTTGAAATCCTCAAGTCCGATCACCACCTTTCCCACCTTCTTTCCCACCACCAGTTTGAACATGAACACCTCCACCAACTTGATGCCCTTGACCGGTTTGACCCTGAGGTCCTATCTCATGAGCCTTCTGCTGAATTGTCTGACCCATCTCCTTCGTCTTCTGCCCGGTATACATTCCCACATCCTGAACTGTTTCCTTCGCATAGTCTATCTGATCTTGAAGCGACGGTGTTGACTGCCTCAACAGGTTCACCAAGTACGACAAGGAGCTCAGCCCAGTCAACCCAAAAGTTCCCGATGTCAAAAACCCAGTGACAGCCAAGCCGATTGTTAGAATCGCCGGGACAATAACAGGGCTGAAAATGATGAACACCGGAGTAGCAACAGCAAGTCCGATCATTGTTCCGACGAGGGTGATTCCCGCTAGGCCAAGTAAGATCCCGCCGATTGGAAGTAAGGCCATGATGGCCATTATTTTGCTGCCGGATGGACCTTGTTGCGGGTAAGGGAGTTTGTCGCCGGTGGTGCGGTCATAGCGGAAGTGGGGTTGGGCGGTGTGGTGTTGGGCGGTGTGATGTTGACGGTCGTATGTAGTTGCCATGATTTGTAATGAGGTGGAAGAGGTGGAAGAAAGATGGGGTTTTTAAAGATGAAAGGGGAGATATATGGTGATGACACGTGTGTGGTGACTTGGACATACGAGGCTTTGCATGAAGCACAGGTTTCATTCACTTCTGGAGTGTTTGGGAATTGCGATTGTTGTGTATGGTACTTTTCTTTTGGGACAAACTTTGAAGATTTTCAAACTTATATAAAAGGATTTTGTAAACAAAAAAATAAGAAGGTAGATAATAATAAAATCTCTACTAGTTTTTTTGTTTTTTAGGTATTCACAGTGTATTTTATTTTATTAGAGTTTAATAGATTAATATATTATTATTTTATTTTATATATTTTATTAATATTTTTTTATAATATATTATATTTTATAAAGTTTAATAAAATATGTCTCAATAATAATAATAAATAATGAAGAATTTACTAAGCATGAAACTTTATAATATCAACATAACAACCTATAATACCTATAATGATAAGTTTAACCATCTCATTTCAGTATCTTCACTTTTTTTGCTTGGTAATCTTTATGCACCGTAGAATGGTCATTCTATTGTTTTTTTTTTATTTTCAATTTTTATTTATATTTTAAAATTATTTTTAATAAACAAAAAGAAATTAGGTTAATCTTACCAACCCACCATCCTATCGATCCATCCCACTTCATTCCTTATAAGCTCATAATTAATTATAATTGTGCTTACTGGTTACCATTTAGTCATTTATTTATGTTAGATGATGGCATTCACTAATATCTAGACACAAAGAAACAACTAATGAAATCAAAGTTATCAATTTTTACTTGTAGACATATATAAATGTTCCAATAGTTATAGAATCATATTTATTATGTTGTGACTATTCTTATCCTTTAGTAACATTGATTTACTTTATATCATGACATATAATATCATTTGAACATATAAAGAAAAACATGTGACAATCGTTTACTTTTAGACATATAAAAGTTAAAACCACCACAGATATAACACTTGTGAGATCCTATTTTTTATGTTGTGACGATTATTTATCATCACCATAGACATAACACTTATGAAATCCTTTTTTTATGTTGTAACGATTATTTATCTTTTATTGACATTGATTTATTTTATATCATGACATATGATATCTTTTAGACACAAAAATAAAAACAATGTGACAATTGTTTAGTTTTAAACATATATATATCCCATTTTTTAATGTTGTGATGATTGTTTATCCTTTAATAACATTGATTTATTTTATATCATGAGATATGTTATCACTTAGACACATAAAATAAAAAATATGGCCATTGTTTGCTTATAGATATATAAAAGTGTTAAAATCATCGTTAAATACTACTTATAGGATCCTATTTTTTATGTTATGACTATTGTTTATATGACATCCTCAAAATCACAGCCAGAAAAGACCGGTTTAATTTATACGTTTAAACTACTTTCAGAGTAATCATTTGATTAAAAAAGTTGCGGAATTTGTTCACAAAAGAAAATATGATAAAATAAGATTTACCAAAGCATTTCTTAAAGAAATATATTTTCATTATATAACAAAACTCGGGATGTTATGTTCCGATAAACAGACCAAAATTATAAACATTACAAAATAGACCTTACAACAGTTAAATATAACAACATGTCTATAATCCAAAAATAATCTTGACAAGTCATCCAACTTATGCATTGGCGCCACTACCTGTAATACAAAGAAAACTGAGTGGGTCAGGCTTGGGAGTCTAGTGAGCATATAGGGTTTTCAACCCACAATAAATAATAATTTTTAATTCCACCAACCAACGATAACCCAATTACTCATTCCCGTTATTTTCACTTTACGTCCCTAAGACAACTAACACAAGGGACCTAGTCTAAGAATATTTCATCGAGGAGACAACACATGCCCCCGGTGGTTTCCTAGCAATATATGTCAAATAAGACAACCATGATGGGAATGGAGTATAGCGAATGAAAACCCAAGTTCATTAACACCTACAGGTGGCGAACCTGCTAGCGTTCCACAGGACTGTCCAGAAAAGTATGTGATCGTCATCTAAACTCCGCTAGATGACTAAATAAAAAACAATAGCATCGATGCCTCTCCTCATTTTAACACACATCAACTATCTACCTATGTTTTACCCAACACTTTTGTAGATAAAAATACATATATAGTTTAAAATTTGTATAAAACATTTATTCAACATTTATTTAAAATAAAAAAATAATGTATAAACACATAACACGTATTTTATATAGAATACTTTGTATCAGTGTGTTAGAAGAAAAGGAATATACACCCACTTCAAATAAACAACAATATATATACATATAACACTATTTTAAAGCAAATACTTCATATTTATGTGTTAGAAAAAAGAAACCACACACTCACTTGATCAGAAGATGATCGGACAGCACTACGGCTTGTAATGATAGTATTCTTCGGTGAAACTGGGTGATCTCCACAAAAACCGAGATTCTCGCGGGCAAAGCTTCGGCTCGAAAACTCTACTTCTTTGGATCTTCAGCCTTTGGGACTTACTTCGGGGCTCGGGAATGATAACGGGCTTCGAGATATTTCTTGCACGAAAAACGAGGTAAAATTGGAGAGAGAGAGAAGAGGAATTGAGCAAGGAACTCGGCTTCCCTCGCATCCCTTTTATAGGGTCTGAAACCTTCAATTACGTTGGGCGTATCTTAGGTACACTGGGTGTTGGGTACTTGGTGTTGCGTCTTGGGCTCGCTTCCTAGCCCATCTTTTATGCGGTATGGGCCTGTCCATCCGTATCTTATTTTCTAGGGTTTGTGTATTAATAGATGTTTGCATGCATCTTTTTAGTAACTGATAGATCGGGGTTTTTACGTGTAATTTTAGAAGATATCTTTTTGTAACCCTAGAATCCTCTACAGCGGAAGTTCTTTATCGAGCTCGGCTGAGGATTGAAAGTTCTAATCATTCAACACATTCAAATCCATTCTTGAGTATTGTTTCATTGCTTTACATTCTTTATATACCTGTTTCAAAGATCTAATCGATCAAAGAGATTTATATCTCAACAATTGGTATCAGAGCGGGAGGCTGTGTAATTCATACATATCTCTTCTGTGAAAGAAGTTATTAGGGTTTATTCCGCATTAACTAATATTTATTGAGCCGTCACCCCATAATTGACGTATCTCATTACTTGTTCGTTTTGCCCTAATATTATATATTACAAGTATGATCTTTCAAACAGGTTATTCGATCAAGCATGGACAAGTCGCCGTCTAATCCCATTAATATTTCGAACAACATTGGATCAACAACGAAGATTCCCATCCTTTACACCCAAGATTATGAAGTCTGGGCACATCACTTTGAAGATTATGTTATAGGGTCTAAGGACAATGGATACCTCATCTGGGAAGCAATCGTATCGGGACCTTTCGCTCATTCTGCAACTTCAAGGATTATTAAAACTCAAAAGGAGTATAATGATCTTTTGAAAGATGTTAAAGATGTTGCCCAAGACGAAAAAGATAAATTTCAGTGCAATATTAAAGCATTGAGATTAATCAGATTTTCTCTTCAATCTGACACTTTCAGGCTGGTGAGTTCGTGTACTACTGCCAAAGAAGTATGGGACAGGCTTCGAGAATTGTATTCTACGGACGAAGATCTTGAACACTCCATTCAAACCTTACTCTTATCCGAGTTTGGTGAATTCAAGCAGGGAGCCGAAGAAACCGTGACTCAAACGTTCGATCGCTTCAATCATCTTCTTAGCAAGATGATTAAACATTATATTGAAAGGAAGTTAATTGAGCAGAAGGTCACGTTTTTGAACGGCCTCAGATCTGAGTGGAGAGCTGTAGTGTCCACAGTTAAAGCGCATGAGCAATTCAAAAGTAAAGCAGTGATTGAAGATGAAGATCATACTACAGGAGAAAAATGTAGTTTCAAGCCTGGGTTCATTGGCCCTACTATCCAAAAGTAAAGCGGTGATTGAATATGAAGACCTCAACATAGAAGACTATGATCTTACTTCTGAAGACTATGCTATGATGGTATCAAACCCCAAGAGGTTCATCAAGAAAAGATTTCCCACCAATAAGAACAGAAATTGGCAGGGAAGTTATAGCTCTGAAAAGGTCAAAGACGAACCGAAAGCAGAAGAATCAAAGAAGGAACCAAAAGCTGAAGGAGATTCGGGAGTAAGCTGCTATTACGGTGGAGGAAAGAATCACTATGCTAAAGATTGTGTCCTCAAAAAAATGGTAGAAAAGGATGAGGAAAAAGATGAAGAAGCTTTGTTGCTGAAAAAGCTGGATGAGATCAAGAAGAAGAAATCTACTGCTAACCCGTCTATGAATGATTTAATTGTGCAGGGTTCGATAGCAAATGATGAATTCGGAGGTGTGGAGGTCTGGTCAACTGACTCCGAGGATGATGAAGTAAGGAGGCCTTCTCATGGAAAAGCTTATGTGGCGAAAGAGAAGGATAGCAGTGGAAAATGCTTGATGGTGTCTGATGTATCTCAAATGAGCGGATACAACACAGATGGTGGGAATAAAGACACGAAGGAGCAAAAGGACATGTGCTTTACAGCAAAACCGCTCAGCGTGCAATTTAACGAGCTTGATGAACTGATCAAGAAGGTACAATCCGTTTCATTCAAAGTCCCACAATGCTCATATGAAAAAGAATTAAAAAATGTTAATTCAAGAATTTCTCATCTAGACAGCAGTTTAACTCAAACTCGAGTCACCAATTCTAACCTAACTGACCAAATAAGCAGGGTGTCTTCGAAGAGTGGGGAACGGAGGATGTGGATCGAACTGAAGGAGTCGGAGTTAATCAAAACCAAGGACAAAAACATTTATTTGCAAAGAGACAATTTAAAACTTTTGAAACAGCGAAATGTTTTTTGTTTGATTGCTAAGCGTCTTTACAATAATATTACTCAACTTCGTTTGAACTGTGAAATAGGGCAGAAAATTCATCATATGATTTTGCCCTTCCTTGAGTTTAAGGAGGATGAAATCGACGCTGAAGCATACAATTGTGAAAGTGTGGTTTCGTCTTAGGATGTTAATCCAACGTATATGTATGGTCTAGACAAAATTGAATCTTTCATTTAGTCCAAGGACCATAAGGACATGCTGAAAAACCTTTTGGATGAAAATGACAAACTGAATCTAAGGACCGAAACCATACAAAAATTTGACTCATTGAATGCCAATTTGAGCTCAGAAAATAAAATTCATGTTGAAAATGCATCTGAGCTTAATGAGGATAATGACATGAGTGAAATTTCTGTAGAGGATGAAGTTGACTGTTCTGAGTTTGTCAAGAGCGAACCCGAAATCCACAAAAATCTCATCTCAGAAAATTCTGTGGAGTTTGCTCGCTTGTCCCAACAAATGTCCCCGAAACTTGAAGAAAAGGTTGTTGTTTACCAAAAGGTAAGGACAACACCAAATCAGGTGTATAAGGTCACAGGTGTAACCGAACATCAGACAGCCGAACTCACAACCATTGTAAACGAAGACAATGTTGATGGTTGTCATGAGTTCTTCTGGTCTGCCCCTATCGACAATGCTGATGAAACTGTTGGTCTATCAGAGCAAACATCCTGGAAGACAAAAGGAAGATATATTCCTAAGCCACTGAACAAGCCTGATAACTTTGACGTACCAAGTACTAGTGGTACAAAAGATGTTCCTAAGTAGATTCGAGTGAATCATCATCGGTTCAAAGTGGACTTGTTGACACAAATCAAAAACAAAAGGCGCACATCCATCATCAGCCGAAACAGATGAGAAATCAAAAACAACAAAGGAATCAGAGATACAAGAAGAATCTTTCTGAAAGAAAACAGTGTTGGCAGTCTCAAAATGCCTATTTCTCATATCGTGACAGAAATTTAAAGTCAGAGAAAAATACTGTTGGATCTCAAGAGAGAAATAACAACCGAAAGCAGAAGTTCGGTTCAGAGAACAGTATCAACCAAAAGCAGAAGTTCGTTTCAGAGAACAGCATCAACCGAAATCAGAGGTTCGGTTCAGAGAGCAAAAGAGACCAAAATTCTAGGTTCGGTCCCTCTGATAATCAAAACCGAAAGAGTCACCTAGAATATCAAGTCAAGAAATCATCTCAGTCTAAATTCTCTCATTCTAATTCTTCTAATTCTTCCAATCATTCTTCTTCTCAACCCCATTCTAAATCCAATTTTGCTCGAACTCAAAAACCTAAATCTTCAACTGACCTGAAAGGGAAATCAAAGGTTTCGTCAATTAGATCCGAGTCCAAACCAAAAGCATCAAATCCCATTAAAATTAAAGTTTTCACCATCAAAAAGAAAGATGAAACAACATTAATAAAAAGAACATATTTCGTTGACATCTCTCTTACTACTCCTGTTCCTGTGAAAGGCTCACGTGGATCCAAGAAACTTTGGGTTCCTAAATCTGTTTAATTTGTGCAGGTTATCAGTGACGAGCAGTTTGACAAAGAATGGTATATCGACAGTGGCTGCTCACATCACATGACAGGAAGGAAGGAAGAGCTAAGGCAATTCAGGTCTCTTTCAAACGGTGGAAATGTCAAGTTCGGGAACAACTCCTTCGGAACCATAAAAGGCTATGGAATGATTACAAACGGTGATTTCACGATCAGGAAGGTTGCATATCTAGAAGGACTACAACATAATCTCATTAGTGTATCTCAGCTTGTTGGAGGTACTGGTCTCAAAGTCTCGTTCGATGATGAGGGTTCGAAAATTATTGAGAAGCAAACAAACAAAGTTATTCTCAAATCAAAGCGCAAAGGTGAAATGTTTCCCCTAAATCTCAAACCTATCAAAGGGAATCCAGCAATCTGCTTGTTATCAAAAGCACAATCTGACGAAAGCTGGCTGTGGCACCGAAGGCTTTCCCATCTCAACTTTAAGGATATCAACAAACTTGTCACTGGAGGTCATTTTCGTGGTCTTCCATTGCTCAAGTACGATAGAGAACATTTGTGTGCGGCATGTGAAATGGGGAAGCAGAGTCGTCAAAGTCATCCATCAATCATAAACACAAAAGTTGTTGAACCACTAGAGTTACTTCACATTGACTTGTGTGGTCCATCATCAATCGAAAGTATCGGCGGAAGCAAGTACATTCTTGTTATTGTTGATGACTTTTCGCGTTTTACGTGGGTGTTCTTTCTGAAGCTTAAATCTGAAGCGACTCACAAGCTAAAGATGTTCATCAAGCAGGTTGAAGTACAGCTGAAGAAAGTTGTTCGGAACATCAGGAGCGACAATGGCCTGGAGTTCAAAAATAAAGAATTCGAAGAATTCCTGACGGAAAGAGGAACTAGTCACAACTTCTCAGCTCCCTACACACCTCAACAAAACGGAATAGTTGAGAGGCGAAACCGATCCTTGAGTGAAGCAGCTCGAACCATGCTAAGTTTTGCTTCTTTACCTTTATATTTTTGGGCTGATGCTATATCTGCAGCTTGTTTTACACAGAACAGGTCATATCTCAATAAGCAATTCACGCTCACTCCTTATGAGATCATCAACAACAGGAAGCCGAACGTTAAATTCTTCCATGTGTTCGGTTCCCGGTGCTTCATCTTCAATTCTAAAGAACATCACAACAAATTTGATGTCAAAGCCGATGAAGGGATTTTTCTGGGCTATTCTCTCACTTCTAAAGCGTACAGGGTATTAAACAAACGTTCGAGGAAAATAGAAGAGACATATTACGTGACCTTCGATGATAGCTATGTCAAAAAGTCAAAAGCCAACATAGACACAACTGGTGAAATCTTTCCTCAAACAGGTCAAGTCACAGTATCAATTGCAAATCTTTTTGAGAAGTTTGTCGACTTATTTGATGAACCAGAGAAGGCTATTAACTCGGAAGCCAGAGCAGTAGACAACAAGGTGGATCATCTAAAGCAACTAGTAGAAGATGCTACAAGGCGAATGAATGAAGGAGTATCCAATTCCAGCGCTTCAGTCGAGGGGGAGCACACTGGTACTGCAGCACCCGAAAGTACTGTAGCACTCGAAGGTACTGTAGCACTCGAACGCTCCGTAGCACCAGAAGTCACTACAGCACCCGAAGGTACTGTACCACCCGAAGGTACTGTAGCACCCAAACGTTCTGCAGCACCAGAAGGCACTGTAGCAACCGAAGGTACTGTAGCACCTGAACGTCCCACAACACCAGAAGGTACTGTCACACCTGAACACTTCACAGCATCTGAAGGCACAGGAGCACCCGAACTCTTCACTATACCCGAAAGTCCGACTGTTCCAGAAAGCTCATCATTCGAGGGGGAGAATGCCAATATACTTTATGACGATGAAAGTCAATCCGAACCAGAAGAGATGGTAAACGCTGAATTGGATCCTTCCTATGATCCAAATTACCCTCCTCTCATCAAATGGACCAGAAATCATCCTGTCTCTCAAGTTGTAGGTCATGTTACTGAAAAAGTTCTGACCCAATCACAACTTAAGGCAAAACAAACTTCTCTATTTTCCAAAGTAGAATTCTGTATGTTTAATTCCTTCGTTTGAAAAGTTGAACCCAAGACAGTTAACACTGCTCTTGATTACTCCGATTGGGTTCAAGCTATGCAAGACGAACTGACCGAATTCAAAAGGAACAAAGTTTGGCGCCTCATTCCAATTCCTCAAAATGCATCAGTTGTTGGTCTCAAATGGGTATTCAGGAACAAAATGGACAAGGAAGGGAATGTGATTCAAAACAAAGCACGTCTGGTAGTGAAAGGATACTGTCAGGAGGAAGGAATTGACTATGAAGAGACTTTCTCTCTAGTTGCAAGGTTGGAATCTGTTCGCATTTTTCTTGCCTATGCAGCATACAAAAACTTCGAGGTCTACCAAATGGATGTCAAATGCGCTTTTCTGAATGGAGAACTCGAAGAAACAGTCTACGTGGAGCAACCTCCTGGCTTTGTCAATGAGAAGTTCCCAAATCACTGCTATATTCTGTACAAGGCGGTTTATGGTCTGAAACAAGCTCCTAGGGCCTGGTATGAAACGCTAACAAAGTTTTTAAGATGTCTAAACTCAAACAAGGTTCGGTTGATCCAACCTTCTTTTGTAAAAAGGAAGGTAACCACCTTATGATTGTACAAATTTACGTCGATGATATCATCTTTGGCTCAACGAATCCCAGCTTAACAGCTGAATTCAGAAACCTGATGGAGACTAAATTTGAAATGAGCTCCATGGGTCTGATTAACTTTTTTCTTGGATTAAATATTAGACAGGGACCCGAAGGCATCTTTACCAACCAGGAAGCATACACCAAAACTCTTCTTGCCAAATTTGGTATGATGGGAGATTCAAAGGTCAAGGTTCCAATGGCATTCGGCACCAAACTCACCCCTTCACTGGAGAAACCAGCAGTTGACATTACGCTATACCGCCAGATGATTGAGTCCTTAATGTATCTTACTGCTAGCAGGCCTGACATCATGTTTTCCGTATGTTATTGTGCTAGGTTTCAGGCGAACCCATGAGAACCTCATATGCTTGCAGTGAAGAACATACTCAGGTATATGAAGCGAACTTCCTCTCTCGGTCTATGGTATCCATCCAACTCAGGCTTCTTCGTTCAAGCCTTCTCTGATGCAGACCTTGGAGGATGTGGTTTAGACAGGAAAAGCACCACAGGGGGTTGCCAATTCCTTGATGGGAAATTGGTCAGCTGGTAGTCCAAGAAGCAAACCTGCGTTTCCCTTTCTACAGCCGAAGCAGAGTACATCGCAGCCGCCTCTTGCACATCTCAAGTCATATGGATCCAAAGCCAGCTCAGAGATTATGGACTTAACATGAAAAAGATCCCACTATATTGCGATTCAGAAAGTGCAATTAAGATCTGTCATAACCCAGTGAAACATTCTAAGACCAAGCATATAGCACTGAGGTATCACTTCATTAAGGATCATGTGGAGAATGGAAATCTCGAAATTCACTTTGTTCGAACCACCGATCAACTTGCAGATATCTTCACCAAAGCCCTACCTGAAGCCAGTTTCAATAAAATTCTTCATGGTCTAGGAATGATGGAATCTGAATCGGTACCAAAAACTTCATCCCAAAGTTAAAAGTAAAGAGCGAAATGAACCGAAATGAATCGATCGTTCGGTCTATTTCGGGTTCGGTTCACATGGGAACCGAAATGAACCGAACGTTCGGTCTATTTCTGGTTTGGTCCCATAGCACATATTTTCGCTCAATCTCAAAAAGGTGTTGTCTATGGTTGTGCACTTTTGTAAAGCTGTTTTCCAAAAATCCAAAAATATATATATTTTTTTTGGAACCGAAATGAACCGAGCGTTCGGTCCATTTCGGGTTCGGTTCAACTATTTTTTTTATTTTTATTATTACTTATTCTGTTTTAGTTTTTCTCTTTTGTAAAGCTATTTTCCAAAAATCCAAAAATATTTTTTTTTTCTCGAACCAAAATGAACCGAGCGTTTTGTCCATTTCGGGTTCGGTTCATTTTTTTTATTACTTATTTTGTTTGGTTTTTCTCTTTTCAAAATCTTAAAATCTCCAAAAAATATTTTTTTTTTCTTTATTTCATTCTTGTTTAAAGATGGTTGGGATAGGTTTGGTTCTCACCTTTATATTAACTAGTTAAGCGTCCCTAGAAGCATGCTGCTGCATGTTGTCCAAAGCCTCAACTGATTTTGAATAAAAGCCTTAATGACTTGGTATATACAAACCTTGTCTTCCCAATAAGGCTGCTCCATTTATTCTAATCCTGAGCTACCTTACTCTTTTCTCATATGGGTTGAGAGTTTCCTGCTTGGTTACTATTTTCAGTAGAGGTACTATCGTTTCTCTTCACCACCTTACTCTTCTCCATCATATTTCGGTCCCATATCGTAACCCTTGAGACTCTCAGAATTAACCACTGAGGTTTATGGTTATAAAATATCTGTGTTTATGATCTAAGCCACGTGTCACTACGTGCTTAGTGAAACCCAAAATTCAATATCTATCATGAATTGACAGTCAACATGAAATCTCTCTTTGGTTGTGCGATTCTTATGATTTTGTTATTTACCATAACATTTCTTCCCTTAGAATCCAGTTTAAATTTTTTTTTTTTGAGATTTCACCATCATATATCTTCTCCAAGTCACTATATCTATTATCCAGCCTACTTGTTCAATAGACCGCATCGGTCTCACAAGTACTTCATTTAGTCTCGGTCTTATGTCAAGGTCCGGGATTCTAAACTGAAGCGAAAGCCACCCTTTTATGCCTAACAAAAAGATGCTTTTCAACACTTCTTAGAAAGTGATTGATCGTAATTCAACGAGAATCCATACAAACACTTTAAGGTCTCTCTTGACCTTGAAGAAAGTGATTCGTGCCCGGGATCAACTGTTTTGTGTCTATTTTGACATCACTACTTCCCATATATATCTCGCTTTATTTTCTTATCTTTCACACTCTATGCACGAAAATCTTTGATTTTCCAAAATTCTCGTTCGGTTACCTTATAATCTTATGTTTGGATGACATCTATTAAATAGATAAGATGCTGACTCAGCCGATAGAGTAGCGGCCTCAATAGTGAGGTGACGGGCATGCGTGCAAAATGGAACAGTTCTTCTCTCTCATGCGTAATCATCGGGGGTGCCAACCGTCACGCTTCTGTCAAATCCGAAACCGTTTTGTGTATCAAGAAGATTTGGGGATGATCTTTCTCTCTCCTCTACCCACGGTATAAAAGGAACACATTTGCTTCATTCCAAACTTACCACAATCAAAACTCAAACGAGAAAAATCAGGCGATTTCTCATCTACTGTTCATCATCTTCTACCTTCAACAATGGCGGATTCTTCATCAGTTCAGGAAACCTCCTCCTGCACAAATATTCTTCCAATCCGTGCTCAACAAAGCCTGGTGATTGATCTCAACCCTAAAGCTTACGAGAATTATATGTATCCCATGGTGGAGTGCCTCAAATACTCTCCATTGGTGCTCACTCTTTCCAAGGTCGAGGTTGTGCCGATGGAATGCCTTTCCCAGGTCTTCTCCACAGCCCATTATGATAGATCAGTGGATCGCATCTAATTTGATCTTCTTTCTCACAAGACCTCCATCTCTAAACAACGATTCTGTTGGCTCCTAGGTTTTGAATCCGATGAATCTAGGGTTAATCCCGACTCCGTTACCGTCGGGCAATTATTTTCGATGTTCTACAATATGGGTTACACGGAGATTCTCACGACGGTCACCAAGTTCAAGAAATCGTGTCTCCCTCCTCCATGGAATGGTTTCTTCACCATTCTATTCAAAGGGCTCTCTGAGCGTAGTTCTGGTTCTAATGGGGCCAGCAAATTGTTTATGACCATTCTCTATGGTCTGTATCACAGCCTTAACCTCGACTATGGCTCGGTTCTATGGCAGCAACTCATTCAGAGCCTAGCCTCCTCCTCTCGCCACACTGAGGTATCCTACGCCAGGTTCTGGATGCTCATCACCAAGTGGGCTATGGATAAACTTCATGTTCCTACTGTTGCAGGTTTCCTTCTCTCCACCATCAGCGTCTTCCACACCACCAAAATAATTGTCACCGATCCGACAAAATTTTCTTATGTCGGATCCATTCCGGATCCTATGTCCGCTGGGGTGTCCAAGGAGAGAATCATAATGAATGCCTACAAGGACTTTCGTCCTTCGGGCCCAAGGGAACTTTCTGCTAAAATGGTTCAGTCCATTAATGATGCAGATAAACCTGCTGCTAGAGGGAAGAAACCCGAGCAAGGGAAGATAAAGAAAGCAGCAAAGGGGGCAAAGGGTCCTTCTCCTAAGAAGCGAAAACCCTCAAAACCAGATCTTTCCCCACCAGCGAAGAAGAAGAAAGTCCAACCCAAGAGAAAAATTATTCTCTCTTCTTCCTCCAGCGACTCGGAAGAGAACCACTCTGACTCCGATGAGTCAGCTAGAGGCGAAACTCCGCCTCACTCGCCTGGTCATGAGGTACATGTTTCATCAAAACCTCCTTCCCCTTCTCCTATACCCACCTCTTCCATTCCCATCATAACCTCCTCCATTTCCATTCCCTCCATATCTAACCCTATTTCTATTCCCCCATAACTACTTCTCTTCAAACCACAACAACCACCCTTCCCCCACCACTTTTTACAGAAGCCACCACAACTACCACCCGTGAGGTTCCAACCAACGTATCTGATACGGGGGTTTCTACTTCACAACCCGAACCTACTTCTGCTCCCGAACCCACTATTACTACCGAACCACCAACCGCACCCTTATCTCCCACTCCATCTGCTGAAACCGAAACCTTTTTGGGAGGGGAGGATACCGTTTTTGACTCCATCTACTACAGCCCCTATCAACTTCATAGTGATGATGATGATGCTCCAGTCACTAAAGAGCACATCAAAGAACTCCACGAGAAGATTGACAATCTTGTGGCTTCTTCCTCTTCCTCAACATCTCACTTTTCGGAGGCTGCCATTCAGGGTATGGTGGAGTCACTCTCTAAAGAACATGAAGCCTCTATCAGCTCAGCTGCTGCTTCCATTGATAAATCCACGAAGGCTAGTGTTGTTGCGACCGAAAAAGTTGAAAAACTATTTCAAGACGCCCAGATCTGGCTGGAGTCTTTACAGGCGGCTTCAGAGACAAACACTAAGAAGATCCGCACTGTTGTGGAGAAGCTGGTCCATTCCTTCGAAACTGAAAAAGACCAATTTTCCAGCTTTCGCCAAAAACTCAAAGAAGACAACCAATCATTTCAGTCTTCGGTTGCGGATCGTCTTCTTTCCTTCCAAGCCACTCTTGCCGCCGAATCTACCACAAAGGAAGAGCTTGCCCGAAAGTCTTCCGAGCTTACCTTGGCAACTCATCAACTCTCCCAAGCCGAGAAGGAGATCGATTCTCTTCGATCTGAGAAAGCTGTGGTCAAGAGTTGTGTTTCAGATGTCCATGGAGCTCTATCTAACATCATTGAAGCCCATGATCCGATTCTCAAGGCGTAGTCTTGCAGAGAAGCTCGCTCCTGCTTAGCCGTATTGAAGGCATTCCTGAGCAGGAGGACCATCCGAAACAAGGGGGAGAAAAGAAGTCCACAGCTCAACAGAAACCCCCTCCAAGTTCCAAAGCTCAAACTATTCCATTTTCATCACTTGTCCCTCCGAAAGCACCCAAACCAACATCTGGTCCTTCATCAGGTTTGAGTGCTCAAACCAAATCCAAACAAATTGCCGACGCCAGTGATGAAAGTGATGATCAAGAACCGATTGTCAGCTTAGTCAGGAAGCAGACCAGAGAGAGAGAGAGCTGGATGAAAATGCTCACATAGTTAGGGAAGCCGAGGCCAAGGAGAGGAAGATAAAGGAGGCTCATGATCTCCTTGAAAGTAGGAAAACTTTGTTTCCTCCTTGGACCCTCGAAGTGCTCATCAAAGAAGCCATTGAGTCCCCTTGCACTCTATGGCTAGAACCGATCATCTCCCTAGACCGGGTCAATTCGGTCGATCCCCAGTTCGACATGCCCCTGACCCGAAAGGCCTTCATCTTCCATGCGTTCGCTCATATAGCTGAAGTTCCCCATCCTCACCCGAAGGTGGATAGGGAGCTTATAGACTATTACCTGAGGACTGCTCAACCTCAGTAGCAAACTTGGAGCGCACAGAAGATAACCAACGTTCGGGTACTCAAGCCTGTTCATGAAGGTAATTTTGTTAATGTTAGATTCAAGGTCTTGAGGGGATCTGAAAAATCAGAGCATTCCATCTCTCTGGCTGATCTTCCCAACCTCAACCCTCACGATTGGATTGTCTTGTACAACATTCTTCTTGTCAATGAAGCTGAATATGGTCCGATCATAGACCATTTCAAGAGAATGTTAGTTTGCTATATTTTGGAGGTGGATAAGCTTGATCAAGAGGTTGCTAATATTCTGAGGAAGAAGCCCATCATCTCTCCAGTCGGTTCTGCAAGCGATATAAACCGAATGAAGATGGGAAAAATTGATCCGAAACAGAACTCAGTCATGTTCACCAGAGCAGAAGGTCATAAATGCCTGTTTGCTTTGGCTGACAAACATCTCTACACCACTACCTGTCTGGAGCATGTTCTGGGTATAATCAATCGTTGCAAGCAGAACTCGGATAATGATAAAAAGTACTTCAATGATATGATAAACTGGTACATTCACTTCCGACAAACACTTCTTGCTATCATCCCCTGCCTGTTCAAGACCGTCAAGAAAGCTAGTGTTGCGGGGGCAAGCAAGCTGGAGTGAGGTCTCGCCCCAATTGACGCAAAGGGGGAGATTGTTGGGTACTTGGTGTTGCGTCTTGGGCTCGCTTCCTAGCCCATCTTTTATGCGGTATGGGCCTGTCCATCCGTATCTTATTTTCTAGGGTTTGTGTAATAATAGATGTTTGCATGCATCTTTTTAGTAACTGATAGATCGGGGTTTTTACGTGAAATTTTAGAAGATATCTTTTTGTAACCCTAGAATCCTCTACAGTGGAAGTTCTTCATCGAGCTCTGCTGAGGATTGAAAGTTCTAATCATTCAACACATTCAAATCCATTCTTGAGTATTGTTTCATTGCTTTACATTCTTTATATACCTGTTTCAAAGATCTAGTCGATCAAAGAGATTTATATCTCAACACTGGGCATAACCCGGATAAGTCCGGTGACTCCCCCCCCCCCCCCCCCCCCCCCCCCCGCGCGCCCTCTTCGGATAATATCGGATTTTATATTTAAATTTAATATTTTAATTATTTAATAAACTTAAAAAATTCATATCTTCCTCATACGAACTCCGTTTTCAACGTTATTTATATCCATGTGTAGGTGAGACTATGCTCTACAACTTTCGTTTAGACTCCGTCGGCTAATTTTGACTTTATTTTTCTTATTTAGTTTTAGTAGGCCGGGACAAGAAAACTCTGTTATAAATTCATAATTTCTTCATCTGACGTCCGTTTTCATCTGTCTTTTTATCGTTGCACTACTAATGACGAAATCTTCAATTCTCGTTTAGATTGCTTCGGCTAGAAATCACATGATCTCATATTCGAGTTTCGCGCTGCATAGTAGCTAAGCTGAAACTTCGGAAAATCATAATTTTCTCATACGAAGTCAGATTTGGACAATCTTTTTATGCACACTCTCGGTTTAACGAACTCTACAACATTCGTTTAGATCACTAAGGATAAATATCGCTCTATCTCAAATTCACATTTTACGTCATTCAGCGCTATGTCGGTCCTGTCGCGAAACTTCGACAAGTCTTAACTTTTTTGTTATAACTCGGATTTTGGCATTCTTTATATCTCCGGAATCCTTGTTTCAACCAATACGTCTTCAAGCAAAGATATCGAGATTATCTCACACTTTACTTTTGATGGTTATTTTATTCTTAATTCATTAAATTATAATAATTAAGAAAACAAACACGTAAATCACATTATTCATATAATACTCAAATATAGCATCATTAATACTTCAAAAAGAGTTACAAGCTTAACCTAGACTATTATATCAACGATAATGCCTAGCCTAGAAACGTGGGCATTACAATTCTCTCCCCTTTAGGATGATTCCGTCCACCGGAATCATACATCTACAAACAAATGCGGATGGAGACTCAACATGTTACTCTCCGTTTCCCAGGTGAGATTTGACCCATTCGTATGTTTCCAACTGACAAGCACCAATTCGACCAACTTGTGTTGAAGCTTCTTAGTCTTTCGGTCAACAATTGCCTCTAGTTCTTTAATCAACCTTTTGTTCTCATCCAATCTTAACACAGAGATTGGAATAATGTTGGGAACTTCTCCCATGAATTTCCTCAAATAACACACATGGAAAGTGTTGTGAATTCCATTCAGTTCTTTGGGTAATTTGAGCTTGTAAGCTCGGTTCCCAACCCTCTGAAGAACTTTAAGCGGTCCAATAAGCCTTGGACTCAACTTTTCCCTCTTACCAAATATTATAAGTCCATTCCACGGCGATAATTTAAGCAAAACCGAATCTCCAACTTCGAAAGTCATCGGTCTTCGCTTTTTGTTAGCATAGCTCTTTTGACGATCCTTAGCTGCTAACATTCTTTCCCTGATTATTTTCAGCTTTTCAGCTATTTGATGAAGCATCTCTGGTCCCATAAACTGCTTTTCCCCAACCTTAAGCCAACAAGATGGCGTACGACACTTCTGTCCGTACAAAGTTTGATAAGGTGCCATTTTTATGCTCAAGTGAAAACTATTATTGTAGGAAAATTCTACCAAAGGTAAATGTTCATCCTGGTTACCTAGGAATTCCAGGGTACATGCCCTCAGCATATCTTCAAGTGTTTGGATCGTTCTTTCGCTCTAACCATCTGTCTGCAGATGGTAATCTGTACTTAAACACAACTTGGTACCCATTTCCTCTTGTAGACTTTTCCAAAATTGTGACGTGAAACGACTATCACGATCTGATACAATTGTTAGAGGAACACCGTGAAGTCTCACAATTTCCTTCACGTAAGCATTCGCAAGCTTATCCATAGACCATTTTTCATTGGCTGCTATGAAGTGTGCACTCTTGGTGAAACGATCCACGACCACCCAAATCATGTCGTGACCGCTCTTTGTCTTGGGTAGTTTAGTGACGAAATCCATTGCGATGTCTTCCCATTTACCCATAGGTACAGGAAAAGGTTCTAAACTCCCATATGGTTTCTGATGTTATGCCTTGACTCTCGCACAGGTCACACACTCCGCCACATACTTTGTAATATCGAGCTTCATCGTCGGCCACCAATAATAGGGTTTCAGGTCCGTTTACATTTTAGTGTTACCAAGATGAATTAAGTACATGGTTTTGTGAGCTTCTTCCATCAAAAGATCTCTTATTCCTCCTGACTTAGGTACCTAAATACAATCTTGGAATACCTTCAGTCCATTACCGTTTGTACCAAACACCAACGTTTTGCCCAAACGTTCCTCCTTTCGGTCATTTTTCTTAGAAGCTTCTTCTTGAGCTTTCTTTATACTCTCCACAATTGTCGAGATAACTTCTATTCTCAACACTCTTGGCCTTTTTCTTTCAAGATTGACTTTCCAACTGAGGCCATCAGCAATAATATTTTGCTTTATCGGGGTGGTAAAGTATCTCACAGTCATAGTCTTAAAGTAATTCTAGCCAGCTTCGCTGCCTCATCTTCAATTCTTTCTGACTAAAGAGATATTGAAGACTCATATGATCAGTGAACAATTTTCACTTTGTGCCATAGAGGTAATGCCTTCCTATCTTCAGAGCGAAAACTACGACTGCCAACTCCAAATCGTGAGTCATGTAGTTCTTTTCATGCTCATTCAACTGTCAAGATGCATATGCGATCACCTTTTCTCTTTGGGTCAAAACACAACCTAGCCCAATACCAGATGCATCGCTATAAACAACGAAGTCTTCAACTCCATCGGATAGAGATAAAATCGTTGCCTCACATAGCCTCTTCTTTAGTAACTCGAATGGTTCCCTATGCTTATCACTCTAAGCATAAGCAGCTCCTTTGTGGGTCAAAGCTGTTAATGGAGTAGCAATCGAAGAAAATCCTTGGATAAACCTTCAATAATATCCGGATAATCCTAAAAAGCTTCGGATATCCATTGGACTTTTCAGTTGTTCCCACTTCATTACAGCTTCAATCTTTGCTGGATCAACAATTATCTCTTCTTGGTTGACCACATGACCCAAGAATTGGACTTCTCAAATCCAAAAATCACATTTGGAGAATTTTGCATACAACTTCTCCTTTTTCAAGACTTCCAATACTTCTCGCAAGTGTCTGTCATGCTCCTCTTGGCTTTTTGAATAAATCAGAGTGTCAATAATGAACACTATCACAGATTTATGAAGGAACGGATTACAAACTTTTTTCATTAAATCCATGAATAGTTTTGGAGAATTGGTTAGTCCAAACGACATAACCAAAAACTCGTAGTGTCCATATCGTGTTTTGAATGCAGTTTTCTCTATATCCTGCTCTTTCACCTTCATCTGATGATATCCTGACCTCAGATTGATCTTTGAAAAATAAATTGAGCCTTGCAGCTGATCGAACAGGTCATCAATCCTTGGCAACAAATATATATTCTTTATTGTTGCCTTATTTAGCTCTCTATAATCGATGTACATTCTCATAATTCCATATTTCTTCTTCACAAATACCACCGGAGCTCCCCAGGGTGATGAACTAGGTCTAATGAAACCTTTTTCCAATAACTTCTGAAGTTGCATCATCAACTCTTTCATCTCCGTTGGTGCTAATCGATACGGTGCTATTGCTATTGGCCTGGCTCCTGGTAAGAGAAAATGTCATATTAGCCCATCGAACTTTTACCATTTTCTCGATTTAGTCAGTAAACTTTTTTTTTCCAATAAATCCCTAAAGTGTCATTTTACCTGTTAAATAATCCATTTTACTCAAATTTAGCAGGTAACCCGGTAACATTGCTGATGTAGCTTTAATAATTATTTTATGTAATTATTTTATGTAACCACGTCATATATTCTACATATATAACATCTTACTTTTTAATCTCCAACCCCCTCATTGGAACTTGCAGTTAGCCACCAGCCTACCACAATCTCCTTTACCATGGCCAAACCCATCGCAACCTTTCCTACAATCATTAGGGCAACATGTAGATGAAAACCTCAACGTTCACATCGTTAGGCTCGTTTCCCAGACACACTCCTTCACAACGTACACCAGAGAGAAGAGTTGTGGCCCTTCTCCGATCTCCGCTCCATACTTCCTATCGCTGATGCCAACCACTACTCTATCTGGTAAGTTCGACTTTCTTTATTCGGTTACACCTCCTGGGTTGATACATGATGTCTGATTTCTAGAATCGATGAAACATATGAGTCAAAATCGTCATTATCAAATACTTAAATATTGATACCAACAAGCAGAAAGGGGATTTGATTCATTGGTCCTGAGGATTCACGCACATACATTGTGACATCCCCAAAATCCCGGCCAGAAAAGACCGGTTTCATTTATGTTTTTTAAACATTTTAAGAGTAAATCCTTTTGATTTTAAAAGAGTTGCGGAATTTTTTTGCAAAAACAAAACATGATAAAATAGATTTTTATCAAAACATTTCATAAAGAAATATAATTTCATTTCATAATTAAAAATCAGGATGTCATGTTCCGATATAGACCATAAAGCATAAACGATAACATTACAAGTCATTCAACAAATATATACATATACAGACTTGTAAACAAAACAACTTGATGATTCATCCATCTTATGCCCTCGCGCTACTTCCTATAATACAAATAAACTGAGTGAGTCAGGCTTGGGAGCCTGGTGAGCATATAGGGTTTTCAACCCGCAATAAATAATTATATTTAATTTGAACAATCAACAATAATCCGATTATCCATTCCCGTTATCCTCACTTTATGTCCTTAAAACAACATCGATTATAAGGAACCTAATTTAGGATTTTCATCAGGACGGACATTATTGCAAGGGGTTTCCTCAGCAATAAATGTCCCAAAGGCAACAATGAGGGGATAGAGTACACCGGTGAACACATCGTCCACAACGCCTATAGGTTATGAGCCTGCTAGCGTTCCACATGACTGTCTAGAAAGAGTCTGTGGTCGTTATCCATACTCCGTTAAATAACTAGATCAACAACAAAAACATCGAGGCCTCTCATCTGTTTATCACACATCAACTATCTACCCATGTTCTATCCAACATATTAGTAGATAAAAATATATATTTTATACATAGTTTAAAACCTGTACAACATTCTCATTCAATATATATTCCAAACAACAGATGAGACACATACACATAACACGTATTTCATAGTAAACAAATCATATCTATGAGATAGAATAAAGTAAATATACGTGCACACATATAACAACAAAATATACATATAATACATATTTTATATATAATACTTCATAGTTATGCGTTAGAAGAAAGTAACTACACACTCACTTGATCAGAAGATGATCAGACAACACTGCGATTTGTAGAAGTAGTGGAAGATCTTCACAAAAACCGGACTCCTTGTTGGTAGAGCTTCGACTCGGAAATCTTACTTCTCGGGAACTTCAGGACTTCGGAACTTGCTTCGGGACTCGGGAATGATACCAGAGCTTCGAGATATAATTAGCATGCAAACCAAGGTGAAAACTAAAGAGGAAGAAAGAAAATGGCAAGGAGAATGGTTGATCTCGATTTCTATTTATAGGGTGATGGGTCTGGGATTACATTGGGCGTAAGTCCAAGTACTCTGGGTGTACTCAGTACATTGGACGTAATCTTGGTTATGTTGGGCGTACTTCGACGCCATGGCATGCGTATGAATCGAGTGACGTCACTACATGCGTAGCTGTGGCGGTTCCGGGTACGCTGGGCGTACTCCATTACGCTTAGCGTAACCCGATTAATCAAACTTCAAAATTGCATAACTTTCGCATACGAGCTCTGTTTTCGACGTTCTTTATATCCACGCGTAGGTGAGACTATGCTCTACAATTTTCTTTTAGACTCTTTCGTCTAATATTCACTTTATTTTTTTATTATTTATTTTTAGTAGGCCGGGATAGGAAAACTCCGTTATAAATTCATAACTTCTTCATCTGACATCCGTTTTTATCTGTCTTTTCACCAATGCACTACTATCAACGAGATCTTCGATTCTCGTTTAGATTATTTTGACCAAAAATCACTAGATCTCGAATCGAGTGTTCGGGCTAAATACTGCTAAGTCGAAACTTCAGAAAGTCATAACTTCCTCATATTAAGTTAGATTTAGGCGTTCTTTTTATGCACGCTCTCAGTTCAACATTATCTACGTCTTTCGTGTTGATCACTAAGGCTTAATATCACTCCTTCGTAAATTCACTATTTACGTCACGTTGTGTCACACCGGTTTTGTCACGAAACTTCGACGGGTCATAACTTTTTCGTTATAACTCGGATTTTAGCATTCTTTATATTTTCGGAAACCTTGTCTCAGCCACTACATCTTCGTGCATCGCTATCGGGTTTATATAACATTTCATTTTTATGCTTATTTTTATTCTTGAGTAAATCAAATCACATAACTAAGTAGATAAGTATAAAACACATAATTCGCAAATAATACATTCTTATTATTTCAAATTGGGTTACAAAGGTTAACCTAGACTATTACATTGCTAAAAATGGCAAGCTCAGAAACACGGGCGTTACAATTCTCCCCACCTTAGGACGATGTCGTCCCCGGAATCACACATCAATTAACAAATGCGGATAGCGACTCATCATGTCATTCTCCGTCTCCCAGGTGAGATTTGGCCTATTCGCATGTTTCCATCGGACAAGCACTAACTCCACCATCTTGCGTCATAACTTCTTAGTCTTGCGATCAACGATTGCCTATGGTTCTTCAATCAACCTTTTGTTTTCATCAATTCTCAATTCAGAAATTGGAATCATGTCGGGAACTTCTCCCGTGAACTTCCTCAAATAATACACATGGAAAGTGTTATGAATTCCATTCAGTTCTTCTGGTAGTTCGAGCATGTAAGCTTGGTTCCTAATCCTCTGAAGAACTTTAAATGGTCCAATAAACCTTGGACTTAATTTTCCCCTTTTACCAAATCTTATAAGTCCCTTCCACGGCGAGACTTTAAGCAAAACCGAATCTCCAACTTCAAAAGTCATCGGTCTTTGCTTTCTATCAGGATAGCTCTTTTGACGACCCTAAGATGCTAACATTCTATCCCTAATTATTTTCAGCTTTTCAGCAGTCTGATAGACCATCTCAGGCCCCATAAACTGCTTTTCCCTAGCCTCAAGCCAACAAGACGGGGTACGACACTTTTGCTCGTACAAAGCTTGATAAGGTGCCATCTTTATGCTCAAGTGGAAACTATTATTGTAGGAAAATTCTACCAATGGTAAATGTTAATCCTGGTTACCTTGGAATTCTAAGGTACATGCTCTTAGCATATCTTCAAGTGTTGGTATCATTCGTTCGCTCTGACCATCAGTCTGCGGATGGTAAGTTGTACTCAAACACAACTTGGTACCCATCTCCTCTTGTAGACTTTTCCAAAACCTTGAGGAAAAACGGCTATCACAATCCGACACAATCGTTAGCAGAACACCGTGAAGCCTCACAATTTCCTTCACGTAAGAATTCGCAAGCTTCTCCATAGACAATTTCCCGTTGGCTGCTATGAAATTCGCACTCTTAGTGAATCGATCAACGACCACCTAAATCATGTCGTGACCATTCTTTTTCCTGGGCAGTTTATTGACAAAATCCCTCGTGATGTCCTCCTAATTACCCATACGCATAGGCAAAGGTTCTAAACTCCCGTATGGTTTATGATGTTGTGCCTTGACTCTCGCACAGGTCACACACTCCGCCACATACTTCGCAATGTCGAGCTTCATCGTCAGCCACCAGTAAGAGGGTTTCAGGTCCCTATACATCTTTATGCTACCGGCATGAATGGAGTACATGGTTTTGTAAGTTTCTTCCATCAGAAGACCTCTTATTCCTCCTGACTTAGGTACCCAAATACGATCTTGGAATACCTTCAGTTCATAACCGTTTGTACCAAACACCAACGTTTTGCCCAAACGTTCCTCCTTTCGGTCATTCTTCTCAGAAGCTTCTTCTTGAGCTTTCTTTATACTCTCCATAATTGTCGAGACAACTTCTATTCTTAATGCTCTTGGCCTTTTTCTTTCAAGATTGACTTTCCGACTGAGAGCATCAGCAACAACATTAGCTTTATCGAGGTGGTAAAGTATCTCACAATCGTAGTCCTTAAGTAACTCCAGCCAGCGTCGTTGTCTCATATTCAATTCCTTCTAACTAAAGAGATATTGGACACTCTTATGATCAGTGAAAACTTTGCACTTCGTCCCATAGAGGTAATTCCTCCATATCTTCAGAGCGAAAACTACCACCGCCAACTCCAAGTCATGAGTCGGGTAGTTCTTTTCATGCTCTTTCAACTGTCGAGACACATATGCGGTCACCTTTTCCCTTTGTGTCAAAACACAACCCAATCCAACCCCAGACGCATCGCTGTAAACAACAAAGTCTTCAACTCCATCAGGTAGAGAAAGAATTGGTGCCTCACATAGCTTCTTCTTTAGCAACTCGAAAGCTTCTATGTGCTTATCATTCCAAGCATAAACGTCTCCTTTGTGGGTCAAAGTTGTTAATGGACTAGCGATCGAAGAAAAGCACTGGATAAACCTTTGGTAATATCCGGCTAATACCAAAAAGTTTCGGATCTCCGTGGGATTCTTCGGTTGCTCCCACTTTGTCACAGCTTCAATCATTGCCGGATCAACCATTATACCTTCTTGGTTGACCGCGTGACCCAAGAATTGGACTTCTCTAATCCAAAAATCACATTTGGAGAACTTAGCATATAACTTCTCCTTCTTCAAGACTTCTAACACTTCTTGCAAGTGTCTGCCATGCTCTTCTTGGCTTTTTGAATAAATCAGAATGTCATCTATGAACACTATCACAGATTTATCAAGGAACAGGTTACAAACTCTGTTCATTAAATCCATTAATGTTGTTGGAGAATTAGTTAGTCCAAACGATATAACCAAGAACTCGTAGTGTCCAAATCACGTTCTGAATGCAGTCTTCTCGACATTCTGCTCTTTCACCTTTAGCTGATGATATCCTGACCTTAGGTCGATCTTTGAAAAATAACTTGAAACTTGTAGTTGATCGAACAGGTCATCAATCATTGGCAACGGATATCTATTCTTTATTGTTTCCTTGTTCAGCTCTCTATAATCGATGCACATTCTCATACTTCCATCTTTCTTCTTCACGAATAACACCTGAGCTCCCTAGGGTGATGAACTAGGTCTTCTGAAACCTTTGTCCAATAACTCCTGAAGTTACATCATCAGCTCCTTCATCTCCGTCGGTGCTAGTCGGTAAGGTTCTTTCGCTATTGGCATAGTTCCGGGTAACAGGTCTATTTTGAACTCCACTTGTCGATCAGGCGGTAATCCAGGAAGATCTTTAGGAAATACTTCCGAATAATCACACACGACAGGTTTGCTCTGTATCTCCTTTTTCTCCTTCTTAGCATCGATCACAAATGCCAAATATGATGTACATCCTTTGGCCAAACACTTTCTGGATTTTATTAGAGAAATGATCCCAGAACTTACTCTACGTTTGTCCCCGTACGCCATAAATGACTCTTTCTCTGGTGGGTTTACTTTGACTATCTTCTTTATGCATAATATATTGGCGTCATTGGCGCTAAGCCAGTCCATTCCTAACACGATGTTGAAACCATTAAGTTCTATAGGCAATAATTCCTCATGGAACTGATTCTCATTCAAGTCAATTAAGATGTTTTCAGACGATGGCTAACAAGTACAAACTTGCCACAAGCAACTTCAACTAATAAAGCATTATCTAGTCTTTCAACAGACAAAGCTAGTTTTCTACCAAATTCATGCGAAATAAAGGAGTAGTTGGCTCCAGAATCAAATAAAATTTGGGCAGGCAATTTGTTTACGAGAAAGGTACCTAAAGCGACATCAGCTTCTTCTTTGGCAGCTTCCAGTGTTATCTGGAATGCTCTCGCCTTCGGCTTTGGCGGAATGTTGGGTTTTGCTGTCTCCTTCTTCTTCGGACAATCGCTCGAGATGGGCCCCTCTTCACCGCAACCATAGCAAACTTTCTTGGTGAGGGTGCATTCGTTGGCATAATGCCCTGGCTTTCCACATTTGAAGCATGTGGCTTCCCCGCCACATTTCCCATGATGCTTCTTCTTGCATTTGTCGCATAATTTCGCTTCGCCTCCTCCACCTCCTCTCGTACTAGACTTCGAGAATATACGCTTTTTGTTGGACCCCTAGGGTCCATCGAGTTTCCTCTTTTCACCAACCTCTGACCTCTCCAAACCTTTCTCCGTGATCTGGGTCTTAATATTTCTAGTAGCCCAGATGGAAGCTTTTAATGTGGTTTCTTGCTTAACCATTGGACCATAGTCTGCTGGTAGTCTGAGGGAAAACTTGTTGACCTTAGAGAGTTCTGTTGGTACCAAATATGGGATAAACTCCATCTTTTCTGTGAAACTAGCAGCGTATTTAGTAACGCTCAATTTCTGCTTCTTCAAATTCTGAAACTCATTATTGATTTCCAGAAGGTCCTGCTCGGAGCAGTATTGCAGTCTCAGTTGTTCCACAAAGTCTTCCCAAGACATTTTGCTCGCTTCTCCCTTGGGCATAGAGTCAGCTAATAGCTTCCACCAACTCAACACGCCAGATTTTAGCAGAGGGATCGCAAGAGCGGTCTTTTTCCTGTCACTGCATTTGCAACTTTCAAACATTGTCTCCATCTCGGAGATCTAGTCCATACATGCACCGGCGTCGGGCTTCTGGATAGACATGGTGGTTTGGATGATATGAAATCCTTGTACTTACACCCACGCCCATCATTTCCTCCATACTGGTTGTTGTGTCTAACCATCGATGGGTTCCATTTACTTCAGGCTCTTCAACACAAATTGACAATTCTTCACGATTCTGCCTAATCAGACGTCTGGTTTTATCCATCTGACGATTCAACATTGCCTAAATCATCACTTAAACACCTGCCATTGTCATTGGCTATAGTGCTGCTACTGCAATAGCTACTTGTTCAATCATAGGTGCCTACTCGACTACAAGCAGCTGAGTTTTGTTTTCATCAGCATTTCCAACTCCGCTTCTTGTTCTCACCATTTTTGCTCTATACACCGAATAAGGTGAAAATAGATCCTCTTTCACGATAAGATTTCAATTCATCCTTATTACTCCAAACTATTACATGCTAGTTCTAATATCGTATACATACACTTAGAATCCTAAACACATAAACCTTCAGATCTGGTTGGAACCAAACCATAGATTCGACCAAATAATATCATATATGGCAACATATAACATTTAGCACATAAAAGCATTTTAGGCAACTTCCTAAAATATACTAGTGCTTGTGTCCATAATATTACAGACACTTGTCTCAAAATCTTCACATAGCATTCTAAGTTTAAGTCTAGAAATGCAATAAATTCCTAGTTCGCTTAAACTAATGCTCTGATACCAACTGTGACATCCCCAAAATCTCGGCCAGAAAAGACCGGTTTTATTTATGCTTTTTAAACATTTTCAGAGTAAATCTTTTTGATTTTAAAAGAGATGCGGAATTTGTTCCTAAAAACAAAACATGATAAAATAGATTTTTATCAAAACATTTCATAAAGAAATATAATTTCATTTCATAATCAAAAATCGGGATGTCATGTTCCGATACAGACCATAAAGCATAAACGATAACATTACAAGTCATTCAACAAATATATACATATACAGACTTGTAAACAAAACAACTTGATGATTCATCCATCTTATGCCCTCGCGCCACTTCCTATAATACAAATAAACCGAGTGGCTCAGGCTTGGGAGTCTGGTGAGCATATAGGGTTTTCAACCCACAATAAATAATTATATTTAATTTAAACAATCAACAATAACCCGATTACCCATTCTCGTTATCCTCACTTTACATCCCTAAAACAACATCTATTATAAGGAACCTAATTTAGGATTTTCATCGGGATGGACATTATTGCAAGGGGTTTCCTCAGCAATAAATGTCCTAAAGGCAACCATGAGGGGGATAGAGTACACCGGTGAACACATCGTTCGCAATGCCTACAGGTTATGAGCCTGCTAGCGTTCCATAGGACTATCTAGAAAGATTTTGTGGTTGTTATCCACACTCCTCTGAATAACTAGATCAACAACAAAAACATCGAGGCCTTTCATCTATTTATCACACATCAACTATCTACCCATGTTCTATCCAACATATTAGTAGATAAAAATATATATTTTATACATAGTTTGAAACCTGTATAGCATTCTCATTCAATACATATTCCAAACAATTGATGAGACACATACACATAACAAGTATTTCATAGTAAACAAATCATATCTATGAGATAGAAGAAAGTGAATATACGTTCACACATATAAAACAAAATATACATATAATACGTATTTTATATAAAATACTTCATAGTTATGCGTTAGAAGAAAGTAACTACACACTCACTTAATCAGAAGATGATCAGACAACACTAAGGTTTGTATAAATACTATTCTTCGGTAGATCTAGAAGATCTTCACAAAAACCGGGCTCCCTATGGGTAGAGCTTCGGCTCGGAAATCTTACTTCTCGGGATCTTCGGGACTTCAGAATTTGCTTCGGGACTCGGGAATGATGTCGGAGCTTCAGGATATAATTGGCATGCAAACCAAGGTGAAAACTAGAGAGGAAGCAAGAAAAATGGCAAGGAGAATGGCTAATCTCAGTTTCTATTTATAGGGTGATGGGTCTGGGATTACGCTGGGCGTAACTCCAAGCACGTTGGGCGTAACCGTAACTCCAAGTACGTTGGGCGTACTCAGTACGCTGGGCGTAATCCTGGTTACGTTGGGCGTACTTCGACGTCATGGCGTGCGTATGACTCGAGTGATGTCACTGCATGTGTAGCTGTGGCGTTTCAGGGTACGCTGGGCATACTCCATTACGCTTAGCGTAACCCAATTAATCAAACTTCGAAATTGCGTAACTTTTGCATACGAGCTCCTTTTTTTACGTTCTTTATATCCACGCGTAGGAGAGACTATGGTCTACAACTTTCGTTTAAACTCCGTCGGGTAATTTTGATTTTATTTTTTTATTATTTATATTTAGTAGGCCGGCACAGGAAAACTCCGTTATAAATTCATAACTTTTTCATCTGATGTCCGTTTTCATCTGTCATTTCACGAATGCACTACTATCAATGAGATCTTTGATTCTCATTTAGATTATTTCAACCAATAATCACTTGATCTCGGATTGAGTGTTCGGGCTGCATACTACTAAGTCGAAACTTCAGAAAATATAACTTCCTCATGTGAAGTCAGATGTAGGCGTTCTTTTTATGCACGATCTCGGTTCAACATTACCTACGTCTTTTATGTTAATCACTAAGGCTAAATATCACTCCTTCGTAAATTCACTATTTACGTCACGCTGTACCACACCGGTTTTGTCGCGAAACTTCGACAGGTCATAACTTCTTCGTTATAACTCGGATTTCAGGATTCTTTATATTTTCGGAAACCTTGTCTCAACCACTACATCTTTGTGCAGTGATATTGGGTTTATATAACATTTCATTTTTACGCTTATTTCTATTCTTTATTATATCAAATCACATAATTAAGCAGATAAGTATAAAACACATAATTCGCAAATAATACATTCTTATTATTTCAAATTGGATTACAAAGGTTAACCTAGACTATTACATTGCTAAAAATGGCAAGTCTGGAAACACGGGCGTTACATACGTTGAAAATGTGTGAAGAATACAAAATGAATGGGGGTACCTCTGATAAATTGGGAAAGAATAGTAGGAATTATTCGTTCTTTGATTGATACCTAAAATCAATACCAGAAGCTACAAGCGATTGAAGGAAGAGAAAGAATGGGATCGATCTCTATTTTGCTTAGGGTAAAGGATATGAACGTAGAAACAAGCACAATCTCTTCAAAATCGTTGGTTGATTTTTGTGGTGGTGGGAATTAGGAAGACGAGATCATGGGGGTAGTCGACCTGCAATGGCCCTTTTTTTGTTTGCTCTTCGTCATTGGTACTCACTAATCGAGGGTAGGAAGGAATATGAACGAAATCAGGAAATCGGTGGGTCGGTGGCTCTTAATCGATCACGAGGATAATTTCTCTCTATCTCTTTTCCCCCTTCATCTTCTTTGATTTGTTCTTTGTTTTTCAGTGTACAGTGAGTATACTTTAATGGAGGTGGAGGTGCAGATGATGGTCAAATAGTGGTTAAGGCACATATTTTACAGCTTTACCCGGTATCAGGTCACATAAGGATATTTTAAAATACGAAAATGAGAGTTCATTCCCTTAATGTACCAAAAAAAAGTTGGGTAGGCTTTTAATACAAACACAACAAGTTCGATGTGCTAATATGACATTTACCCTCATGGTAACAAGTCTATTATGAACTCCACTTGTCTATCAGGCGGTAATCCAAGAAGATCTTCGAGAAATACTTCCGGATAATCATGCACCACTGGAATACTTTGCACCTCCTTCTTTTCCTTCTTAGCATTGATCACGAATGCTAGATATGATGTGCATCCCTTGGCGAAACACTTTCTAGATTTCATTAGCGAAATGATTACATAATTCACTCTGCGTTTATCCCCATACACCATAAATGATTCTTTCCCTGGCAGGTTTACTTTTACTATCTTCTTTCTGCACAATATCTCGGCATCATTGGTGCTAAGCCAATCCATTCCCAGAACGATGTCAAAATCATTATGTTCTATAGGCAATAATTCCTCGTGGAACTTATTCCCATACAAGTCAATGAAGATATTTTTCATGTAATGGCTAACAGGTACAAACTTGCCACTAGCAACTTCGACTAATAAATCATTATCTAGTCTATCAACAGGAAAATCTAGTTTCTACCAAACTCATGCGAAATAAAGGAGTAGTTGGCTCCAGAATCAAAAAAAATTGAGCAGGCAATTCGTTTACGAGAAAGGTACCTGAAGCGACATCAGCTTCATCCTTCATAGCCCCAAGTGTCATCTGGAAGGCTCTCGCCTTCGGCTTTGGTGGAATATTTGGCTTCGCTACCTCCTTCTTTCTCGTACAGTCTTTCAAAACGTGCCCCTCCTCGTTACATCCAAAACACATCCTCTTGTTGGACGGACACTCATTGGCATAATGCCCAGTTTTTCCACACTATTGTTTATGTGACATCCCCAAAATCACGGTCAGAAAAGACCGGTTTAATTTATGCTTTTAAAATAGTTTCAGAGTAATCCTTTGATTAAAAGAGTTGTGGAATTTGTTCCCAAAACAAAATGTGATAAAATAAGATTTACCAAAACATTTATTAAAGAAATGTATTTTCATTATATAAAAAAACTCAGGATGTCATGTTCCGATAAACAAACCAAAAGCATAAACAATACAAAATAGACCTTACAACAGTTAAATATAACAACAGCTCTATAATCCAAAAATAATCTTGACAAGTCATCCAACTTATGCTTTGGCGCCACTACCTGTAATACAAAGAAAATTGAGTGGGTGAGGCTTCGGAGCCTGGTGAGCATATAGGGTTTTCAACCGACAATAAATAATTATTTTTAATTCCACTAACCAACAATAACCCAATTACCCATTCCCGTTATTCTCACTTTACGTCCATAAGACAACTAACACAAGGAACCTAGTCTAAGAATATTTCATCGGGGAGACAACACATACCCCCGGTGGTTTCCTAGCAATATATGTCAAATAAGGCAACCATGATGGGAATGGAGTATAGCGAATGAAAACCCAAGTTCATTAACACCTATATGTGATGAGCCTGCTAACGTTCCACAAGACTGTCTATAAAAGTCTGTGATCGTCATCTAAACTCCACTAGATGACTGAATCAAAAATAATAACATCGAGGCCTCTCTTCATTTTTACACACATCAACTATCTACCCATGCTTTACCCAACATTTTTGTAGATAAAAATACATATACAGTTTAAAATTTGTATAAAACATTTATTCAACATTTATTTAAAATAAAAAAAATAATATATAAACACATAACACGTATTTTATATAGAATACTTTGTATCAGTGTGTTAGAAGAAAAGGAATATACAGCCACTTCAAATAAACAACAATATATATACACATAACACGTGTTTCAAAGCAAATACTTCATATTTATATGTTAGAAGAAAGTAACCACACACTCACTTGATCAGAAGATGATCGGACAGCACCACGGCTTGTAATGGTAGTATTCTTCGGTGAAACCGGGTGATCTCCACAAAAACCGAGCTTCTCGCGGGCAGAGCTTCGGCTCGAAAACTCAACTTCTCGGGATCTTCGGGCTTTGGGACTTACTTCCGGGCTCGGGAATGATACCAGGGCTTTAGGATATTTCTTGCACGAAAAACGAGGTAAACGGGAGAGAGAGAGAGAGAGAGAGAGAGAGAGAGAGGAGGAGGAGGAGGAGGAGGAAGAGGAGGAGGAGGAATTGAGCAAGGAACTCGGCTGCCCTCGCATCCCTTTTATAGGGGCTGAAACCTTCGATTACGCTGGGCGTAACCCGGATAAGTACGGTGACTCCCCCCCCCCCCCCTTCGGATAATATCGGGTTTTATATTTAAATTTAATATTCTAATTATTTAATAAACTTCAAAAATTCATATCTTCCTCATACGAACTCCATTTTCGACGTTCTTTATATCCACGCGTAGGTGATACTACGATCTACAACTTTTGTTTAGAATCAGTCGGATAAGTTTGATTTATTTTTCTTATTAATATTTAGTAGGCCGGGATAGGAAAACTCTGTTATAAATTCACAACTTCTTCATCTGACATCCGTTTTCGTCTATCTTTTTATCGTTGCACTACTAATGACAGGATATTCGATTCTTGTTTAGATTGCTTCAGCTAGAAATCACATGATCTCATACTCGACTTTCGGGTTGCATATTGCTAAGCTGAAACTTCGGAAAATCATAACTTCCTCATACGAAGTCAGATTTGGACGATCTTTTTATGCATGCTCACGGTTTAACGAACTCTACAACATTCGTTGAGATCACTAAGGCTAAATATCGCTCTATCTCAAATTCACATTTTACATCATTCAGCGTCGTGCTGGTCCTATCGCGAAACTTCGACAGGTCATAACTTCTTCGTTATAACTCGGATTTTGGCATTCTTTATATCTCTGGAATCTCTGTTTCAACCACTACATCTTCAAAAAGAGTTACAAGGTTAAGTTAGACTATTATATCAACGATAATGCTTAGCCTGAAAACGCGGGCGTTACAGTTTATCCTTTCATTAAATTGATTTATTTTATATCATGAGATATAATATCATTTAGATACATAACGAAACACATCAAGAAAAAAAAACATGACTATTGTTTGGCTTTAGGCATATATAACTTTTAACACCATCACAAAATAATACATATTGGATCTTACTTTTTTTTATCTTGTGACTAGTGTTTATCCTTTAATGACGTTGATTTATTTTATATCATGACATATAATATCATTTACAGACATAAAATATACAAATTAAGGAAAAAAATATGGTCATTATTGAGTTATATATATATATATCAACATAAAAGATTAGATCATATAAGTATTATTTCTTAAATTATTTTGTGAAAGTTTTAATATATATATATATATATATATATATATATATATATATATATATATATATATATATATATATATATATATATATATATATATTAAAACTTTCACAAAATAACAGTTATATGATCTAATCTTTTATGTTGAGACTATTTCTTATCCTTAAGTGACATTGATTTATTTTACACCATGACATATAATATTATTTAGATACATAAAGAAAAAATGTGACCAGTGTTCGTTTAAAGATATATAATTGTTAAAATCATCATGAAATAGTACATATAGGATCACATTTTTTTATGTTATGATTAATGGCTTTGTACAACATAAAATTTTGTAAACATGGTTGTAATTAATATTCAGTCACATGTATGAATTGACAGACACAATATTAAAATGTTGCATATATATATATATATATATATATATATATATATATATATATATATATATATATATATATATATATAAAAGAAAATGATATTAACAACTAATTCAGAATGCTGAAACATATATCCAAGTTAAATAGTAAATAAAAATCTTAACGATAAGTCATGAACTAAAATGAAGATCTTGTTATTTGTTTATATTTTTTACATTTCTCCTTGTTTTATATATAACTTGAAACCTAACGTATTTTGATTTGTGTTTTTTGGGTTTTCTTGACACTTCTCTTGATGACCGTTCTTAAACTTTTGAAAATTACTAGTCTTAGACGTTTGAAGATTAACATTGTGTTGAAGTTGTATGTGGTACTTATGTAGCAACACAATTTGTAGGTATGATCGAACATTTGAACAAATTTACAAATAGAAAAAATTGAAAACATATAACAGAATAAACTAAGATTTACATAAAATTTAACAAGTTATTTTGGACAAGCTATAAAAATATTAAGTGTTGGTTTTCGGGGGTTTCAAATAACAAAAATGCAAGCTCCTTTTCCACTTGATTGTGTGGTGATAAGTAATCGGTAACACGGGCAACAATGCTTGTGGGTAGGGCTGTAAACGAATCAAACGAACACGAACAAAGTCTTGTTCATGTTCGTTCGTTTAAGTTAGCCGAACAACAAACGAACACAAACGGATAAACGAACGAGATTTTCTTGTTCATGTTCGTTCGTTTAACAAATTATTTTGTTCATGTTCGTTCATTTATGTTCGTGAACATGCTAAATGAACATAAACGAACAAACATAAACAAACAAAGATAAAAAAAAAAAAAAAACACAGTTGAACATATATGAACATAAACGAACATATAATATATCAATATAATAAAAATTAATTGAATATAGATGAATATAAATAAACTTAAATGAACGAACATAAACGAACGTAAACAAACATCATAAAGGAACGTTCACGAACATAAATGAACGAACGAGATCATTGTTCATGTTCGTTCGTTTAACTAAACGAACGATAATTTTTGTTCATGTTCGTTCATTTATTAAATAAACAAACATAAACGAACTTCCCACCGAACAGTTCACGAACGGTTCGCTGAACGTTCAGTTTGTTTACAGCCCTACTTGTGGGTGCTAACGTGGATAGATCACAATTTATCTCCTATAACTATGAATGTTATAGTAAGATAAAATAAATAAATAAATAAATAAATAAATAAAAGTTAAAAACACGTCAAAATTGCATAAATGACCCCTGTGGTATGCATTTTTTTGAGGTTTTAATCCAAACTCCATCTTTTTTGGTTTGGTGGTCCTTTTGAGCTAGTTTGCTTGTAGTTTTAGTCCCTGTTGAAACTAAAAATGCTATTATGCCCTTAGTGAATTTATTTTTTATTTTTCTTTCAGTTTTTAATAATAATAATAATATTATTATTAAATATAAAAATGGGCTCACTTATCCTTCCGACCTCTCTCCCTCACACACACACACACCTAACCCAGACCACTTCATCTTCAAGATTCAGTAACCCATCTCTCGTTTAAACTTCAAATTTTGGTTCCCATGTCCTTGTTGTTTGTTTGTTTCATTTGGTTATTCAAGATTTCAATCGTCGAGGCTTAAGAAACCGAAGTCCATTCTCACCTAACTCCATAGAACCACTGGTAATTGTCATGAATCACTACCGTTGGCCACCATTTGGCAACCAACAACCCTAACCTTCTCTCATGTTCAGATAATCAACCACCACCACCATTTATGTTGCAAGGAAGGCCAAAAACCACCATCCACCACCTTCACCAGCGAGAAAACCACCCACAACCACCGCCACTGTTGATTCCGACCACCACCAAGTTCCCCCTCCTCCCCCACTCGTGTCTCCATCTAATTAAAACAGAAGCGAAGCAGCAGAAGGCCGTCGGAGCAGCCTCCTGCCGCTCGCCACAACAAATCGTTGCCATTCGTTGATGCTTCCGCCGACAACCTCCAGCCATCACCGTCCACTGCTACTGTTGTCACTAGTAAGCCATCCATCCCCTCATTCAGTGTAGATTATTCGTTTCCCCTTCATTCGTTTCATCAGTCCAATCGACGGACAAAGGTCATGATTTTTTTTTCTTGTGTGTTGGAGAATAGTGATGCACGTAAGGAAGAAACAGAGAGAATCTTCAAGAATGGTGGTGCAGGTAAGGAAGAAGAAGAAGAAGAAGAAGAAGGGGTGGGGAAGTGGGTTTTTTAGAGAGAGGGAGAGAGAGAGAGAGTAGGTAGGTGGGTCCTATTCTTGATTTGATTTAACATTTATAATTAAATAAAAGAAAAAATATTTAAGTAAATGGAAAAATCAAATTAAAAGGGCAAAATAGTGATGAAGTTATAATCGAGTAGAGAGAATCAAATCAAAGTAATATCAATATGTAGAACACGAAGAGTAAATATAATCTTGTTTCAGCTCAATTATACTTTCACAGTTTTACAGAGAGTAAAAAGACAAGTTCTGTAAAAGACTCTTATCTAACTCCAAGTAAAGTGCCTATTTATAGGAGATATGAAAGTATACAAAAAACACTAAGGCATAGACATTAAGCTTCGAATACAAGACACCTTAGTAACTACATTACAAAATATACGAAGGGTACAGACTTCGACTCATTACAACATAATTTCGACCCTTACAATCTCCTCCTTTGTAATGAAGTCGACTTCTCTCAGTTCGTGAGAATCTATATGGCATACATCATCACCCTTCGGATTTCCGTGTACCATGAAATAATCTTCTTAAGCTCCTTCTTGTCCCCTTCATTATTTTTCTTGCAATTATTCATACGAGCAATGAAGTTCGTATACTGGGACGTAGTATATCTTTCGATTTCACAAGCTTGGAACAAAAATCTTTTGGTTTTTCCAACTTTATCCTTTCCAGCGAAGACCATTCCGAATGGTTTTAAACATATTTCCCCATCTGCATATTTCTTCAAAACCTGTTGAGACTTGGTCGGTTCCATTGGGACTTTAACTTCTAACCCCTTCATTGTTGCTAGTTCCACATCAGTAAGAGCCAAACACTCATAGTAAATCTCCAAAAAGATCTTGATATGAGCAACTCCCAATTGAAAAGATTCAAAATTAGTTTCTCAAAGGTATGAAGAATTTTTGTCTTTTAAGAGTAATGCAACTTGTATAAGATCATACAAGTTCATTAGTGGAAAATCAGCCACTGTAAAATCACAATTTTGCCCATTGTCCTTGCTACAAAAAATCTCAGAGTCTACATCATATCTTCGAATAAAACATACATCTTAATTCTAATCACTTTCTTTATTTTGATTAATGACCAAATTTCCTTTGGAGCTTTTGCAATAACTGCATGAAAACGAAGCTTCATGTAGTTGTAGTCAGCTTCGCTCTTCAATTTATCAAAAATTTTGAACTGAGGCATTAGGAACATCATTTCATTTATTGGGAAGTCAAGTTGGCTCATGTCTGCATTCGAAACCACATAACTCTGTTTTGGTTTCTTCTCAAATGCATATATGTGGTTATACGCCACCTTCGCTTCTATGGTCTCATAATTGTAATGTTATGAAGAATCTGCTTTGTTCAATCCAGGAGGATCACTTTCTCTTTGCCTCATGATGCTTTGTACAACTCTTAATTTTTCAATCTCAGCTTCGGCGTCAACTTTCTTCTCTGCCTTCGATTTTTCAACAACAATTAGCTTCCCTTTGTCTGTTGATCTTTCTGTAACATCTTTTGTTTTCGAAGCATCATCTTGAACAGTGTATGAACCAATTATAATTCCCTTTAAGATTGGCTTTGTAATTGGCATTGACATCACAACTGTTGAAGTAACTGGCCCATCACTCGAAATTATTGGCTTAATTGATGGAAGTTTCGAAGGGAAAATTAACACCTTTAATCTCTCCATGCGAAGCTTCACCCCCAACCTTCGCATGAGAAGCTTCACCAACCTTTTTCTCTCCCCTTGCACCCACGTGCGAACAGGTGGGCCACCTATTGGTAGAAGATTCGAAATTGTAGATAAATGAGCCAACTGCTTATGGAGAATTGCTTCGAACTGTGAAATTTTTTTAGAGAGGAACTCTGGAGTAATAATCGAAGATGAAGCAGGCTTCAGTACTGAATCTTTTTAATCATTTAGCAATGAAATAACCTCCCCAAACTGTTGATTGTCACTTGTATAAAGTTGAGTAAGTTGAGGACTCAAACTTTCATACAACTTGGCATATTTCATTACAGCTTCATAAATAATGTCAACCTTTTTGTGTAGAGTTGCATAATCATGTTGAACAGTAGCAACTTCTTTAACCATATCATCACGAAGCTCTTGAAGCTTAAAGTTGACATCTTCTCTAACCTTCTTCACATCCATAACAAACAAAGTATGTCATTCTTTTTGAACATTTGTTAACTCCTTGATAGCCCCCACAAACATTGAATTTAGAGAATTCACCTTTAACTCAGTTGTGTGATCAGCATGATCCACCTTCTCTAAAATTCGTAACTTTGAGTCTTTAACCATACCTGACACTTTACTCACCCTTCGAGCTTCAAATGCCTTCATCAGCCCATCAAGTTCAAAACTGGAAACTGAACTACCTCCTCCATATCTTCTTGAGTCTGAATAATGGAATTCATCTTCTTATTTAGAATTTTAAACTGCTTCATGGACATCAGCATATGGTCAGGGAAATCTTCTTCTTCATCATCTAATGCCATATCTTCGAAATTTCCCCGAAAACCTCCTTCTTTATTCTCAGACTCATCCATAAGTTTTGGTGGATCAGTGGATTGTGGTGAGGAAATAGATGTGAATGGTTGATTGATAATGTTTTCAAAAGTGGGTGATTCAGTGATGGAAGTGGTAGGGATGATATATGGAGGTAAAGAAACAAAATAAGTAGTAATAGGTTTGATAGGAATAACAACAGGAGTACCTTGGAAAGATTCTGAAGTTTCTTTAGATAAATATCCTTCACCCATGGTGACATTTACATCCATATTAGATACGTTTGTAGTGATGTCTGAAGTTCGTACCTCCTGATGTAATGATATGGTAGATGAAACTTTGGGTGGTATGACAATAGTCTTCTCAGGAGATGAAGGTTCGATAATACGAATAGCTTCGTGTGTTTTAGGCACATCTTCGTCTTCAGAAGATTACATTGGAATAACAAGTTGCATCTTCTTTGTCTTCTTCGTCTTCTTCGAAATCCTCTTTGCCATATCTTTAGCTCTTCGTTTCTTTGATAAAGGAGAAACTGGAGCTAGGACTTTGCATATAAGAACTCTTTGATGAGTAAGATGATGCTTTCGAACCACACTTTAAGTTGGAGTACCGCCATACTTCTTCTTCAATCTTCAAAAAACTCTAGTCTTTGATGGAATAGGAATTGAAACAACAGGTTCAATTGGTTCAACGGGCTTGACCAAAGCAGTCGAAACTTGGTCATCTTGCTTTGTTGTTTTCTTAGGAGACTTCATTTTCTTTGTTTCTTGAACTGTTGGCTCAGGAGTAATTATCACGGTCCTCTTTGATGACTTGGATTTTTTCGAAGGACCTGCATCTTCTTTCGTTAGAACTTCCTGGTTTCAATTTTGGGATCAATGATCGTCATATATTCTATTAGCACAGAATTTATCAGGTCAACATATTTCAACATGGCATCAGGAATTCGTGCGACATGTGTGAAAATCGCAGCATCATCACAAACCTCCTTCGGAAAGTGATATTTCATGAACTCAGATGTTTCCTTTTAATTAGAAACATGCATTCCTTCTTTATCATAGAAATAACTAAGAATAAGACTCCAATATCTTTCACACGATATACCTTGTACGACATTCATGTTTTCAACACTTTTCTGAAATTCCTTCCACAGTTGTGTAGAATAGTCCACTGGGATATCATAATATACTCTTGCAACCATGGCATAGATTTCCATTCTCCCTTTATCACGACCAGTCAAGCAGCGTAAAAATATTCTAAATAGAAAATTCCATCCCATCGGAGGACCAGACTTCTTAAAGTCGCTTATCATGGTGAGTGGGGGTTGATGACCCATCTCGTTGAACATGTGATTGATTTGGGTAAAAGAAAGAGCAGTGAATGGCGTTGTGTTTGGAATTTCCAGAATCTGATAGAATAACTTCTTCGTCAACCTAACCTTCTTGTCACTTAACAGATTAAAGGTAATGAAATCTAGAGCTTTGTTGTAGGTTGTAGTTGATCCTGGAACATCAAAAGAGTTAAACATTGTGGTGGAAAGAACAGAACTCTTGAGAGCAACCACCAACATCTTCAAATCATCTGGATAAAGAGATACATATTCTTCGACTTGATAGTTGGTTCCTTGTATTTTCATGATCGGTTGAGATGTAATATCTTCTATGGTTTGGGATGGTGCATCAACATTAGCCTGAGTAGCCATGAGTAGGGTTTTGGAATTTTCTGAAGAACAAATCAATTTTGCAGAGAGAATTTTGGGAATTTTTCTTTTGAAAGCATAAACTAATCAAGAACCCTTGAATCCCTTTTTATATGTATCCCTGAAGTTTGAATTTGAAGCGGGATATGCATTTAATGAAATCCAACGTGGCACCTTGAAACTCACACCACTATTCCGATAAAGTAGCCACGCGTGAAAAAGTAACTATCACTTCTCCTTGAAAACCAGATAGAATACAAGACGTCACTTCTAACAGCCTGCTTATTTCTCCCAATGGAATTTGAACCATCATAAACCTTTAGATGGAGGTTAGGCTCTTTCACTTTTGGGATTTAAAGCGAAGTTATGTGCTAGACTGTCGATATCATCAGCCTGATTTGGTATTACTCAGAACCTCAAGAATTTCGTGAGTGTAGTGTTCCAAAGAAAAAGATAAGAATCAAACAAAAACAAACTTTGGATTTGTGATGTCAAAATCATTTTGACACGAAAGCAGTTAAACCCCGGGCAAAAGTTACTTCGTTAATTATCAAGAGAGATAATCAACTGCTTGTGTGTTTTCCCGTGAACTAACATTGAAAACTTATTGAGAAGTTTTGAAGGGCTTCTTTTTCAAGGCTTCATGGGTGGATACACGATTTCATTACATATCATCCAAAACATAATGTGAGTAATTGTAACAGAAATCACTTGTTTGATCAGGGTAATCAATGACAAGTATGCTTTGGATTAATTTTCAAAGTGACTTAGAAATCAAATGAAACTCACACGGAAATCATATTCATAAAAATAATTGTGTTGGATCCTGTTGGGTAACAAACATCGTGGGTTTCGATAGTTTGATCAAGATCACTCATACGTAATGAGTATGATTTGGAGTTTCGAATCTAGGTACAGAAACAAAAGTTTTGTTAAAAACTAGAACAAAGTTCCCCTTCAATTCCTTAAAATTTTAGAGAATTGGGTTTCACTTTCATCACGGTCTCATGATGTCAGATCATAAACACATATTTTTTATATGTCTAAGTCTCGATGGGTTTGATTAGAGACCTCTTGGACATATGTCTTCATGTGCGATCATGTAAGGTGCTGCAGCATGCTTCTAGGGATACCTTAACTAGTACAAGAGTTTCAAAATATTTACCTGGCCCTTGAACTGCAAGCATTAACCATTGAGATTCATCTTTGTTATCCGAAACAAAACACTAAGACAAAATAATACAAAAAAACTATTTTTGTGATTTTTGATTTTTCGAAAATAAAACAGAAAACAAATAAAAATCTTTTTGTTGTTTTTGTGTTTTCCGAAAACAAATGACAAAAAAAAATGAAAAATCTTTTTGTTTTTTTTTTTTTTTTTCGAAAATAAAATCAACTTAACAAAAATATTTAAAATGTACCACACACAAGAATTTTTCAGCTCCTATTTACGAAGACGAAGGGTATCGAAGCGTTGACTATGAACAGTAACTTTTGACTCTAACAACTATCCAGTTTTCGATATTCTTTCGAAACAAAATCCCCTTCAGCCATTCTGAGTCCTCCTAAAATTCTCACAAATGATTTTCCATCTAACGGTTATTTGAAAATACCAGCCAATTGATCAGTGGTTTTCACGAAATGCACTTCAATATTACCATCTTCTACATGATCTTTTATGAAATGGTAACGAAGAGCAATATGCTTAGTCTTCGAATGCTGCACAAGATTATGACAAATACGAATTGTACTTTGAGAATCACAATATAATGGAATTCTCTTCATTTTTGTTGCATAATCACGCAATTGACTTTGAATCCAAATTATGTGTGATGTGCAAGCAGCAGCAGCAACATATTCTGCTTTAGCAGTCGAAATTGAAACATAGGTTTGCTTCTTTGATTGCCAACTCACCAATTTCCCATCAAGTAATTGACATCCTCCACTCGTGCTTTTCGATCAAGATTGCAACCTCCTAAATCAGCATCTGAGAAATCTTTAATAAAGAAACATGTTTTCGAAGTATACCATAATCCTAACGAAATCGAACCTTTGCGATAACGAAAAATATTCTTGACTGTAGTGAGATGTGGTTCTCGTGGATTTGACTGGTACGTAGCACAATTACAAACAGAAAACATGATATCAGGTCTACTTGCTATTAGATAAAGTAATGAACCTATCATGCTTCGGTAAAGAGTTAAATCAACTGCTGGTTTATCTAACGAAGGTGTAAGCCTTGTTCCAGTTGCCATTTGTACTCGTAACTTTGTGTTATTTGTCAATCCAAACTTTTCAAACAGATTATTCGTATATTTTTCATGATTGATAAAAATCCCTTCTCTTCTATGACGAATATTTAGACCAAGAAAATTATTAATTTTTCCCATCATGCTCATCACAAATTTGCTTTTCATTAGATTTTAACATTCATTAGACAAAGCAAGGTCTATAGAGCCAAAAATAATATCATCGAAATAAATTTGAACAAGCATAAGATGATTCCCAACTTTCTTTCGAAATAATATGGGGTCAACTGATCCTTGTTTAAATTTCGATTGTTTTAAGAAAGAGGTAAGAGTTTCATATCAAGCTTTTGGTGCTTGTTTTAACCCATATACAGCCTTATCTAATATATAATAATAATCAGGATGATATTTATTAATAAAACCTGGGGGTTGTTCCACATATACAGTTTCTTCGAGTTCTCCATTCAAAAATGCACACTTCACATCTATTTGATATACATCGAAATCTTTTTGAGTTGCATAATCCAGAAATATACGAATATCCTCGAGTCTTGCGACAAGGGAGAAAGTTTCTTCATAGTCTATTCCTTCTTGTTGTGAGTAACCTTTTACAACAAGCCTGGCTTTGTTTTGAATAACGTTTCCATCTTTCTCGGTTTTATTTTTGAAAATTCATTTTAACCCGACAACCGAAATATTTTCAGGTTTAGGAATTAATCTCCAAACCTTATTTCGTTTAAACTCAGTCAATTTAGATTGCATTGCAACAACCCAATCAGATTTTTCCATTGCATCCTTAACTGTCTTTGGTTCGATTTTCGAAATCAAAACATTGAACATCCAAAATTCTTGATGAGTATTCAGTACCTCATTATTTGCATGAAGTTGAGCTCTTGTTAAAATTACATCTTGTGGATTCCCAATTACTTGTTCTTTCACATGATCTTTTGTCCATTTTTCAAGTGGTGGATATGTTGGATCAAAATCCAAATGTGCATCTTCGTATAAGTCTTCATTTTTTGAACCTGCAACAGAAAGATTATCATTAATTTTGTGAAATTCATCATGTAGATCAAGACTTATCGTATCACTGTTATTTTGATTATGTTGCTCCCCCTCAACATTTTCATTCATTCTCCCATTCTCCCACTCGAAAGAATGCTCCCCCTCAAATTAAGTATTCGAATCCAAATGCATCCCTTCCACTGGATTATTTAGCATACTTTTGCCAATTCTTGGAGAATTTGATGTTGAATAAATTTCATCAAGAATTTGGGTAAGATCGGTTCCATCAGTATGCTTCGAAGATTCAGATTGATGATTATCATTTGCATGATCTTCAATATTCACAGCCCTGTCAGAAAAACAAAAAATTAAATCATAATCAAAACCAGATGAAATTACAATTTCAGATTCATCATTTTATTCATTAATAATCAGCTTTTGTTCAAAGATTTTGTCAACTTGTTTAACATAATAGTCATCAAAAGTAAGATTGAATGTTTCTTCGACTTTTCGTGTTCATTTGTTTAACACTCTATATGCAACCGAATTGTGTGAATATCCCAAAAATACTCCTTCGTCAGCCTTAGCTTGAAACTTCAAAAGATTATCCTTCAGATTCATGATAAAGCACCTACAACCAAACACATGAAAAAATTGAACATTTGGTTTTCGATTATTGATTATTTCATATGGAGTGATATTGAAACGTCTATAAATAAAAGAACGATTCTGAGTAAAGCATGTTGTTGACACTGCTTCAGCCCAAAAATATTGAGGAAGATTCGCATATGTCAACATTGTTCTTGCTACTTCGCAAAGTGACCTATTTCTTCGCTCAACTACATCATTTTGTTGTGGTGTATATGGTGAAGAAAAATTATGCGAAATTCCTTTTTCAATTAAGAACGAATCAAGCATCTTGTTCTTAAACTCTAACCCATTATCACTCTTAATCTTTCGAACACTGTTCTTCAAACTTTTCTCAATTTTGTTGATAAATTCGATCATCGTTTGAGCGACTTCAGATTTTAACCTGATAAAATACACCCATGTAAAGTGTGAAAAATCATCAACAATAATCAAAATGTACTGTTTATTGTTTAGAGTTTCAACAGTTGATGGTCCACAAAGGTCAATATGAAGAAGTTCCAACGGTTCCACAATTTTCAAATCTATCACAATTGGATGTCCTTTTCGATGTTGTTTCCCTTGTTCGCAAGCTGCACATAAAGTATCAATATCAAATTTTAATACTGGTAAGCCTCGAACAAGATCTTCAGTTACCAATTTATTTAACTTTCAAAAATTTAAATGAGATAATCGACGATGCCATAACCAGCTAACATCAGATATAACTTTCAAAAGTAAACAAATTGATGGTTTCCCAACAGTCGGTTTGATATCAAGAGTAAACATATCGCCATATCGTTTTGATTTCAGCAACACTTCGTTTTTTTCAATCTTTGAAATAATACTTCCTTCTACATTAAACACAACTTGATTTCCAGTGCCCACAACTAGTTGCGAAACACTTATCAAATTGTGTTTAAGGACTTCGACATAAGCAACACGATTTACAATGAATTGACCATTCGTTACTTTTTTGTATCCTTTTACTTGACATTTGTGAATATTGCCAAACTTCACAACTCCAGCATTATCCAAGCTTTGATAATCTCGCAAATTCGCCTTTTGACCAGTCATGTGACGTGAGCAACCACTATCGATATACCATTTCTCATCATATTGCTTGTTGCTAAGTACCTGCGATCATTGAAAGAATTTAGGTACCCATGGTTGTTTGGGTCCTTGGAAATTAGTTTTTAAAAACAGAATGAAATGCATTACTCTTAACCCAATCACAAACATTAGATTTGAAACTATCAATTAAGTCAACATCACTAGGTAAAATACTCGACACATAAGTTTTCGATAGTTTGGGATTGTCACTGACATAGGCCTTCATCCTCTTAGATTGTGGTTCAACATTCTTTTCTTTCACGACTACTCTCCACTTCTTTACTGAATCATTCAAATCTTTTGAAGATGAGCTTTCTTTTGACAAAGTATTCACATACTTCTCATAAGCTTCTTGGATTTGTTGTTGAGAATAATTTCTTGATTGATACATTCGTCTTTTTCCTTCAAGCCAGTGATCAATGTTTTTCTCTCCAGACACCCCTTTTGTGTACGAAACTTTTGAAAGTTGTTTTACCGAAGGGTTTGGAAAATTAGGTTTTTGTGGAATAAAAGCGACATTGGATTTGGACGAAATTTTTGAACATATGTACCAACAACCATTTTCCTATCATTTGTTTTTGGAGAAAATCTATTTTGATAATGTTTCGATTGAGTTGAAAATGATTTTGGTTTTAGGTTCTAATTTTGAGGAAATCTTTGTTGTGGATGATATGAACAACAATTTTCAACTTTTTGATTTTCAAATCTCTTTGAAGAATGATGAACCCTTGAAGAAAATGATTTTGGTTTAAGTTCAGGCATTGATTGACTTCTTTGAGCGGGATTTTTCCTTTTGTCTGAATAAGATGATGAAAACGAAGTCTTGTTCTTAACAAATAGAGTTTTTGTGTTTTTAGATGTTTTCAATTTCAAATCATTTTGTGTCTTTCGTGACTCAATGGTTTGCCAGAAAATCTTCTTTCGTGCTTTCCTTTTTGAGATTTTATTATCTTTTGAAAATTTGTCAATTTGTTCTTTGAATTCTTTTGAATTTAATTTGACAAAATTTTCATCTTCCACAACATCTTGTTTTAAAACCTCTTTCACAACTTTAGATTTCTCAACCCACTTTCGTTGAGGTTTTTGTCTTTGAAAAACATACGAATTCTTTGTTAGATTATTTTCGACAGTGCTTTGGTTTGAAAAGAATCATTCGTCTGTTGTTTTCTTGTTGTCTTCTTGAACTAATTTCTTGAGCTCCAGTTTTACATTCTCAACATTTCCAGTAGTAACAAAGACTTGATTTGGGAGTATTACATCATCAGTGCACTTGAAATTCTGATAAACCACGGTGTTGGTTTCCAAATAGTGAGCACCTTTTTCAAACAACACCTTGTCGAATTTTTTAGTGTATCCATACACTTGATCAACGACTATTCGTGGAATTTAGTTTCTTTCGAACCTTTGTTGAATGTAAGTTCCTTTTGAACTTCTTCATCACTGTCATATGTTTGACTATCTCGAACATCAACCAAATCAGGATCACAAACTTTCGAAGTTGAAGATTAGTCAGTGTCAATCTTAACATTCGAATCCTTACAAATTTCTTTTCCTTTAGATTTTGATGCAACATTAATGACAAACAACTGCGAACAATCAACATCCTCAAACTCACTAATCTCACTAATATTATCATAATTATCTTCAATATCAGCAAAATTAGTTTGTAAGTCAGATGTCGAATTCTCAGTCTTTTTCAAAATTTTGATTTGTTCATTTTTGGTCAAGGTATCATTCACTATATCAAGCAATTCATTCAAATCAAGACATTCATCAATTTTTACGACACCATATGTATATCTATCATCTGGAATTTTATCAAATTTAGCAATTGTTCTCTCACAATCATAAAAAATGTTATCAACCTTCTCTCTCTCAAAAGTTAGAAAAGGTAATTTTCTATGTTGTTCTTTGCTAATGTCACTTGAATGATGCAATGCTGTAAGTTTTCCATATAGTCTTTTAGCAGAGTTATAGTAGATGTTTCTTTGTGCTAATAAAAGTTTTACATCACTAGAAAGAGAATCTCTATCACACATGATGTTTGTAACTTGCATTTTTAAACACTCTATTTTAGTTATTTTCGAATCTAGCATCTTCAGTGTCTCTA